>NC_135787.1:157495000-160230000 GCF_051106095.1 Pogona vitticeps
ATAGCATTCCTAAAATTATTATTTTGTAACATAACACATGCGTACCTTCTGCACCTGAGTAGGACACGTTTGTCTTTCAACATGTCACTTTTGGAGGAAGGAAGTGGGAAAAGCCAGCCATCTCTATTTGGGTTGGCAATGCAGGATTTCAGAACAACTAGGCCTATTTTGAATCCAAATATACCCAATTCCACTCCAGCATTGTCCTCTGCTTATATCTTCCCTTTCTCACATCCCCAAACCTACTGAGTTGTGAGAAGATAGGAAGTAAAGAGGGAAAAGAACATCTAAAAGGCTGCTTCTAGCTTTTCTGCTGTTTTAAGCTCTTTCCACCAATGTGAACCACACTTGGTGTAGCTTTTGCTTCTTTTATTCCTCATCTTCCAGGGAGGTAAATTCTACTTATTTTGTTCTTCCAGGGGATGAAGAAGAATTCTGTATGCTTTCTGTATGACATGAACAGTGTGGGTGAAGTCATTTGAGTGTGCTGAACAGATAGCTGGAATTGTAGGGCATGCCATTACGTTTTGGCCATTATTCATCTGCTATTTGCATTTCTTGGCACACCCCTTCACAAATCTTCATTTAAGATAGTCTGGGAAAGAGACTAGAATATAGTAAATAAGAGGGCAGTTCTTCGTGGGCTAGAGAATTTAAGTTACTGAACATTGCAAACCTTTTAAAGTATTTTTTAAATGATAAACACTAGATATTGTCAAACCTCTTTTAGCCATTTTCTATATTAATTATTGCCTCTTCACTTTGTTTTATTATTATTACCCTGTTTTTAAATGAGCTGTTCTGATGCTTTTACTGGCAAATTTATTCTTCGCTGTTAGGTGTAGCAAACCTCAGTTTAGATGATCATTAAACTGAGTTCTAGCAGAATGAAAATGATGTTCCATTAAATTTACCCTGAACTATAGCATGCATTTTGCATACAGGATATTTGCAATTGTAGCTTGTTTGTGTTTTATCTATTGCCTCATTCACAGAGGAACAGAGGCTTTGATCAAATGTACTAATATGGACAATACATAACAACACATCATTTGTTCGTTTTTCTTTCCTTTTTAGTAATATTAATAAGTATTAATGTAATGATGCTTGCTAAAATTTGAAGTATTATTGGTATAGTCACAATTCAGCATTGTCCACAACTAATGTCTAATATCTAAATTATGATTTGGGGGAATAATTTTAATTTGTTGTTCAATAACTCCCTTAAGCTGCGAAAGCTTAAACTTTCTGGACTCATAAAGTAATGGGGTTGTAATCTCTCTTGCTTTATATCATTCTCTTTATTTAATGTAAAGGGAAGGGACAATCGTAGTGGAAATAAATATACATATAGGAAACTTTGTATAGCTTCTGCCATATACAAATTCTACCCTCCATGGCGTCCTATCAGTTTACTCCAGTTATCCATATATATAGTAAATTGAAGAATAATAACCAAGTTGAAATTCAAACAAAAGTGCCACTGCAGCACCATAACCCCTAGCATGTTTTATTCTTGGGGCATGAATGTTAGTAGAGTTCAATGGCACATCTGATAAACATGGATGTGGAATAAGGTAAAGGTTCCCTTTGACATTTAGTCCAGTTGTTTCCGATTCTAAGGGACGGTGCTCATCCAAGCCTTAGAACCAGCATTTGTCCATACAGTTTACGTGGTCACGTGGCCAGTGCAACTAGACACGGAACGCTGTTACTTTCCCACCATTATGGTACCTATTTATCTACTCGCATTTTTACATGCTTTTGAACTGTTAGGTTGGCAGGAGCTGCGACAAGCAACAGGGGCTCACTCCGTCACATGGATTCAATCTTATTGCCGGTCTTCTGACCTTGCAGCACAGAGGCTTCTGCAGTTTAACCCACAACACCACCACATCCCTTTGGAATTGGAATACCAAGCTTATAATATAATGCATTTGCCAAACGTTATGTTGTAGTAGATTCTGTGTGACTTTATTTTTGCAATTAGGAATGTTAGCATCTACCTAGTTTTATAATGGCAGATGAGAAATGTTTCTTGTTCAGCCTTGTGTGTGTGTTTTAAATGACCAACCCATCTTATATGTCTATCTTTTTCTAGTGATTAACTGGACATTTTACAGATTTCTTTTAAAATTTTGCTTGACTTTCCAGCAATGTCACTAAATGGGAAGATCTTTGGTGTGAAGATGCACATAGCAGAAGTCATCTAAAAAGAAATGTGTATTTCTCATGGTGTACACACACAATGCCATTCAACATTACTACAAGGTAAGGGATTCATTTTTATTCAGTCACAGAAAGATGAAAATATGTTCCTTTGAAAGGTATAATTATGGAGAATAGGTGAGTGTTATCAGTCTGTTTCTGCCCCACAGAAAGGATTACGAATCACAAAAGGTCCACACTTTAAAGATAAATTATCTTAAGTAAAGAAAATGCTGTTTATTTTGCTGTAAATATGTCAGTAAATGCCTGTTTTTCCAGCTGTCTTTTCTAGCTTCTTTGCTATGAGGTAGACAGTAGCTGTTGATAAAAGTAGGAGCATGCGACTATTATATACCTCAATTAACTCCAAATTATTTGTTTTACAAGCTTTAAACTGATTTTCAACCTGCCCACTTTGATGTGTATCCAAATACTCTGAAGTATCTATATGTATTATATATGAAATACGTATGTTCTGTGAAAAAACACAAAAATTAGAAAAATAAAGGGATGAGAATCTCTATAAAGGATCTGGGATTAGCAGTAAAACTCAATGCCATGAAGTACTGCTTGTCCTCCAGTGCAGTGGTCCCCAACCTTGGGCCTCCAGATGTTCTTGGACTGCAACTCCCAGAAGCCTTCACCACCACTTCTGCTGGCCAGTATTTCTGGGAGTTGAAGTTCAAGAACATCTGGAGGCCCAAGGTTGGGGACTGCTGCTCCAGTGTACAGGCAGAGCTCCTGTCCCTCCCACCTTACCCACACTCCCTCCCTCCCTCCCTCCCTCCCTCACCCTCCTGGCTGGGAGCCATGCAGTTTAGGTAGCTATTAGGTCTTGTTCCTAATACTACCGTGACCTATCCCATCGAATTCTGCGCAGTGTCACACACATCACACATAGATGCTGAGTGAATCAGACTGAGATCTGTAATCTCAAAGGAAAAGTCCTCTGATTCTCTCTACTTCCTGAAAATAAAACCGAAGCAAATCTCTCTCTGTTCTGAACATGCGGCCATTGTAAAATGGCTGCTGATCACATGGGGAGCAGGATTCCCTTCTGGGGCTCTATGACTGCGATTACCAGGAGAATTTAGGATTTTTCAGACCTGAGCTGTTCCTTTGCTTTGACTTTCTGGTTCTGCTAAAGTATTACTTTTGTATTCTGAGGTTAGCAGTTTTAAAAGGTTTCTCAGCATTTTAAAACTCAGAAGTTCCAAAGCAAATATGTGGCACTTTGAAAAGGCATGCTTTAATTCAAGTCCACTTTGGGCTCCCTCACTTCACTTCAGATGGTTTCAGAAATAAACAAATACTCCTGCTTCACTTTGGAATAAAAATAAATTCAAAATTGAAATACATTCCTGGTTTGAAGAAATTAAGCTGATTTTAGTGTTAGAAGTGGCTAGATCTGTTGATTTTGTTCTTCCTGTGTCCAGAGGTTTTAGTTGTTACCCCAAAAGTAACTTTTCACATCTCTGTTCTCCAAGGATGGGAACTTGAGTTGCACAACTCACGGTTGAGTTGGACATAAATCGCACTGGTGACTCAACTTGGACTTGATTCGGTGTGTGGGGGGGTGTTCAATGACTCAACTCATGACTTCAACCCATTTTTCTGAGTCACCTTTTGAAGTACCTATTCTTTTAATGAAAGACACCATAAACCCAGAAGAAAGTTTGCGATATTCACCAGAAGGTGCAGGAGAGGCAGACAGGTGGAGGCAATTGGTGGTGGTGGAGGAGATAGCAAAGGAAATGGAGGGTTTTCAAGAGGGTGGGGGTGGAGGAGTGACGGAAGGCGAGACAGGCACAGCAGATTGGACCAAAAGTGGGTGGTTCACAAGCCTCAGAGCTCCTCATACACACCCCAACACAGAACCCACTCACCCCTCCCTTTTTTTGAGGAAGGGAAGCTTGTTTTTAATGGGCACTTGGACTCGGGATTTAGTTTCAAAGACCTGGACTCATCCTCGGGACTTGGATTCAAAGACTTGCCAGCATCCCTACTGTTCTCACTCTGTGGCCTCAGGATAGAATAACAGGAAATATGCAGAAGAGTGAGGACTGGACACTGCTCATTCTGCCTTGCCCATGTATTGGATGACATGTTTCAAAATCGCATTGAGAAGAAGGGCTAAATGGGCAGAGTAGTAGAATTTATAGGTGCTGAGGGATAAGCTGGGCAGTAATTCAGAGCTGGAGAAATTAACTACAGCTATGGGAGTTTTCACCTTCTATGGCCAGTGGCTGCCTGGAGGATTGTAGGATGTGTAGTTCTTAAAGGTTATTTTCCTGAGCTCTGGAGATTCTTGGCAATTGCACAGGGCAATGAAAGTTTTTTTTTCTGCCAATGCTGCTGGTCCAAAACTCAGTCTATGCATTCTGTCAATGAATATTAACATCATCATGTTAAGATTACTAGCTGATGATTTATCATAACTCACCATTGGTCGTTGCTTCACACTACCTTATTTTGTGATAATAATGAGTCATCCTCTCTTCTTCAGATGATTAAATATACCAGCAAGATTAGTATGGATAATACTGTAACATGAGTCAATGTACAAAGGTATATAGATGATCCCAGGTGGAGACTAACCTCTGGGTAGAGTGGGCGGCATATAAATTAAATAAATAAAAATAAAAATAATAAATAACCTTTGCTTTCCCCTATAATCAAGGCTCGGCCAGCCATTAGGAGTGAGGCAGGCAATGCTGGTTACTTCCATGCTCTGTTTGTAACACAATGCTCAATTGCTATGACTGAACTTTTAGTCAGTTGTGTATGATCTATGGATCAGATGTAATCCCTCCTATTCAAACAGTAACCTTGGGAATCCCATTTTCTAATTGATGCGCACAAACTCTTCCAATACTATTCTTCCCTGTATTGGTTTATGCCCAGATTTTCAGGTCCTTTTGAAAGCTGATTCAGGTGATATTTCAACGTTTTAAACTGTATTCAGGAAGCACTTTGTTCTTTTAAAAAATATTTTTGAATCTTTCTTTGGGCAGACTCAGAGAGCCACCAGAGCACATGTGGACTCAGAAGGAGCTTGCATTAGGCTTGGCTGCCAGAAATGGAGGTTGCTGAGAGGAAGTCTTGGGGAAAGAAACAAGCAGTTTGTTTATACCTATTAGCTGGATTTTCAGCTAATACTGACGGGAATTGTGAGTTTAATGAAATGAATGACCTATGGCAATATATTTTCCAGAATCAACAGCCAAGGTACAAAATACGGACAAATTATCTGGAACAAGATATGGATGATACTCTGTTTCAAACTGGGTAGAGATTCTGGTTGAACAAAATGGGAAGGTTTGGTTTACTCAGTAAAAAAACAGTCCTTTCAGACTTTCCAACTACCTAAGGGAATATTAACACAGATACAGTACAAACTTCAGCTGGTACAATTATTGGAAATAATTGCACCTGGATAAGTTACCATGGGTCCATACTTGGGTTCTGTAGAACATTTGAGGAAGCAATTTAGCTTTATACAATTGTATTAAATTTTATTTTCTTCCTGGTCCAGAAGAGAAGGAATAAACATAATTGGTGGATACCTCAGCTAACAGAACTACAGGTTCTGAGATCATGTTCTTCAACTTTTAAATGTCACTCCATGGTATTTATATGACATGGTCTCTTCAAGCAATTTCCTGTTCAGCTGCCATATATATTTCTTCCTCTTTTTCGCCAAAAGCTAAAGTTTGGTTTTGATATCATTTACCTGGAGCTGTTCCTTGGCACAATAGGCTCTTAAGACGCTTAATAATCTTTGCATACCCACCTGAGTGAGGGCCAGGAGGACAGTGTCATCTGCGCATAAAAGTACTGAAACATCCCTGTTCTTTAGACAGGATGGAAAAAACGTGAAGCTGGATACGGAGGAGCCTGTATCATTTAAGTATAAATTAAATAGAAGGGATGCTAATAAACATCCTTGACACAGTCCCTTATTTACAGGGAGTGAGCCTGAAAGAGGGTGACTCTTGCTGCAAATTCCTCTGGAGGACAGGAGCCTGTTGCATAGCAAATTTGTTGAAGGGGGAAAGCAAGTAAAGTAGTAATTTACAACCCTGAGCTATGGCAATATTTCTAAAGTTAAATCCTTCTTTTTGTGTTATGGTAAATATGTATATTCCACCGTGGAATTCTAACTGTTATCGAGATAATGTTTGAGAGCATCTCTCAGATTACTTACTCAATTTAAAGAACCAATTCCCTGAAGCACATTAGATGCTATTGAAACAGAATAAACAGTTAATTTGAGAAAAGAAGTGTGTATAGAAGACACAGCAGTGGGCTGAATTGGCACATTCTCTTGAAATTAACATCTTACTGCAGCCCGAAGGTGCACCAATGTACTCTGTACTGATCTAGCTATCTCCACATAGGAATGGAAACTACACTATCAGTCCTTGTTTTTTGATGAGAAGGACTGTACATCTTTGGAAGTGGACAACCAAGCACTTCCTTACTGGGCGTCACGACCTGTGAGGTAGTAATACTGCTTAAAAAAGAGAAAAACACCCAGAAAACAGGCAGAGTCCCAGGCTCTCTGCCTTGTTTACTTCTAAAATTTGGGAAATTAGCCTCAGAATGGGCTGAAGCTATTACCTATCTACACGAAAATAGTTTGGTCAGATCCTAGGGATTATCACCCTATAAGTCTCCTCAATGTAGTCAGCAAATTGTATGCAAGACATCTTTTGGACACACTAAAAAACAGAGTGTCCTCAGAAAACCTCTTGGCAGAGGAACAAGCAGCATTCCATTGTGTATAATTGTGCTTTCTATTTCAGTCTTTAGTGTGGAAATATATATCACTCTGCTACATTCACTTTTTGTGGCTTTTATAGACTTTAAAGCAGCCCTTGACTTCATATCACAACCCTACCTTTGGAGGAAATTAGAATCCTTGAATTTAGATTGTAGGGTTCTTAACAGGAACAATGTGCATCAGACCATCCCACTTCTATAGCATTTCCACATTTTTTGGCGGTGTAGTCATAGCCTCAGTAGCAATCCATGGTCATTAACAGAGCTTTTTTTTTGGGGGGGGGGAGATTACAAATCCCAGAGTTCCATGGCCATGTTGGCTGAGGATTATGGGAATTTATGATCAAAAATAAATGTCCATGCTCTGGCCAATTGCCAATTTGACAGCTGATAAAAATGCTCTTTCCAGTCCAAGTATACTATTGCTGAATTATTGAATATGAGGAAAACTAAACCAATTCAATGCAAAGAAATCTAATTGATGAAAATACAGCTCCATGCCTCCCCGTATTTTGTTCTGATAATGGCAGTGATTTATGTAGATTCTCTATTTTGCTTTCCTTATTTTTTTCTTTACATCTGTAGAATAAAACATAAATGGCTCATAGAAATAGATACTTCAGACTTCAGCTCCTTCCCGCTGTTTAATTCACTACAGCCCCTTTTTTCTTGAGTTTTTCTCCAGGCTGATTACAGTTCTGCAATCGGAGACTAAAAAGTATTTCAGACAGATTTCTTTCTTTATTTATTTAGTAGCTAGTTAGTGAGTTATTTGTGTTTCATCACATGGATCTGCTGCTGTCACAACTAGTTTGATCTTAATTTCCATCTGTTTAAGTTGACTTCACACACCAGCTCTATTTTCTGTACTGCAGACTCTGCAACATTCACTGGTGGGCTGGCTTCTCCTGTGATATAGCCACTTTGCTACATTGATTGGATTATTGATCGCACTGTAAATGTCAATAACTCTGCAGAGAAGAGCAAAGCTGAAGCTCCTTTGTTGAGGCCAGAGGTGGGCAGATTTGCCTTTTCCGGCTACAGCTCCAAACTGGGAGCTGCAGTCCGAAAACACACATTGGTTGGCCTCTGAGGCCAATGTCCCAGCCCTATAAACCTGTCTAGTCTGATGTGCGTTGATGCAGCCTGCTGTATAGCCACCTTGACGTTCCTCAGAATGTTTCCTTCTAGTCTCTGGACCTTTTCTTTCCAAGCAGAACAGCATACACAGAGGGCCCTTTGTCTTGTTGCTTCACTCTTGGTTGTGTTTTGCCTCTTTCTTAATGTTGTGCACTTGAATGCGGACTCTAAAGAAGGTAAACCAGAAATGGGAAATGTTCATTTTTTTTAGTCTACAGCTCTCAGAATACTGCATCCAGCATGGGCTTCTGGAAAGTGCCATACAAAAAGCCCACAAATGTTTTCCATCTCTTGGTTAATCTACAAAAAAGGATCATTAAAATGCCTGTAGCAGTACGCTGTTAAAAATCCTATAGATATGTTTCACAAGAAAATGAATCAATGACCTAAACAGGATCAAACCTTTCAGATACAGAGGGAAGCCTTTTCTGTGGTGGTGTGTCAGTGATATCCTAATCTGTCAGTTCCTATATCTCCCTCATTTGAATTTAGTAAATAATAAACAGAATATTTATTTATTTATTTATTTATTTATTTATTTTATATCCCGCCTATCTAGTCGATAGACCACTCTAGGCGGCTAGAATTCTAAGCTGTCCTTCAGGATTGGCATAATTGTCAGTTTCACTTTCTGTCACATTATTCACTTTCTGTGAATATAGGTAAAGGTAAAGGTAAAGGTTCCCCTTGACAATTTTTGTCCAGTCGTGTCCGACTCTAGGGGCGGTGCTCATCCCGGTTTCCAAGCCATGGAGCCAGCGTTTTGTCCGAAGACAATCTTTCTGTGTAAATTGTGATAAAAAACAACTGTGAAAAATTGTCACAAATCCTTGGGTGCATCTCACTTCTAGAATTTCCTCCTTGAGTTAATTCACATTTTTCCATGATTACTGTAGTTTAGGTACCCTATTCACCTGTGATATAATTCTGCTAGAACTGCTCTATTGGCTTTGGTGGAAATATTAGCATGTTAAACAATCTGATCACAATTTTTGAAGCTGCTTTGACTATTCTTTTAGGGGGGAAGTAAAGTATACAATTCCCAATTTTTTAAAAAAACGAGAAGAATGCAGTTACTTGTGCAATGGCCTTCGTGTTTTAGAACAACAGATTTTAAGGAACTATAAAAGAAATTAGGAGGCAGTATATACAAACTCACTTAGGAGTTTCCCTGAAAAAAGGGAAACATGAGTTTCCTTGAAAAAAGGGAAACTTATGTCTGAAGAGACAAACTTAAGATAGTACTGCCTATCACACTGTTGTCCCAGGGGAAATGACTAGACATGAATTATTTAAGCTAGTGTTTTACTTTATTTAGTGGGGCTTTCCCTTGATTCAGACTATAAATTATAATCTGTTTACAGTTAAGTAATGTAGTCAGTCTTATTAACAAATTAATGTTTTAAAAAGAAAAGACAAGAGATACATCCACAGAGAAATACAGTTAAATGATGCAACCACACATATTTAGGTTTATTTTCACCTGGGAATAAAGATGAAGGTATTACACCAAAAACCTCATAGACAGGTGATTTTCAAGAAAATGAATCAATTGAGGGGAAAATGTTTTGGTAGGAAGGCTGAGGCATAAAACTCATCAAAAGAAAACGGATACAGTTCTTAGCTGGAGACAGTAGGATGATTGAGGTTGGTAGTACGACTGCTTAGCAGTTCATTAGAAGATTGAAATCCTTAAATGCTGGTTGTGGTTGTCACAGAAGGAGCTTTTCCCTATGATTTATTACAATTAGTTTATTTGTTTTGTGTTGGTCTTCATGTCATAAAAATATTTTTCCCTTGTATACCCCCTAATCCAAAATTAAGAAATCTAAGTGGGGTTTAGCAAGTGCAGGGGGAAAGGGATCAAAGCGCTGCAGGATCGCTTTGATCCCTGCTTTCCCCTCCAGTTGTTTTTATTCTCTCCTCGGCTTACTTCTGTGTATAAGATAACCCTCAATTTATAGTCTAAAGATTTTAGACAAAAATATAGTCTTATACATGGAAAATACAGTAATTTCAATTTATCTTTGATGTAATTTAGCCCTGAGTGAAAAGGGGATTTTTAGGCAAGGAGAGAAGATAAATAATAAACAAATACTAAACATTAGACATTTGGTACATCCCAAAAGCACCAAATCCATGCCAAAACTTCACCCTAGTGAAATAGATTCTTTTGAGTGCAATCCATCATTTATAATGATTTCCTTATATCTTCTTATTTATTTATTGTTGCTGCTATTGCTGTTCGTATTGATATGTCCCACTTATTGTATTTTGGTTCTATTGTTATATATCATTATTATGTTTTCATCCTTTAAAATGTTTAATGTCTTTTTCTCTCCTATTGCATTGAGCTGAGATTTAATTTAGGCTCCAGTGTGTCAATAAATGCAGTGTATGTGAAGTATTACATTTATCTGACAATCCTTGTCCTCTGTAAAAAATCATCCTTATTTTGATAGACTATCCTAATTTTAACATTTATTTTCATTAACAATAATATTGACATTTCTGTTATTTATTCATTTTTTTTTTGAAAGAGATTTATGACTGAGTTGCTGTCCTTCAGACTACTGTTGTATTGTCTGCCCTTTATTTACTGGGATGAAATGAGCTTCTTAGTTCTATTATATGAAATAAGATAGAATAGAAGCAATAATTTCTAACCATGTAAAACAGTGGTCCTAGATTTACAAGAGGCAGGAGAAAGGGCCTATCCAAACATATCAGTCCTCCTAGTTTTTAATTATTTCCATTCAGAAACACCATTTAAAGTACCTTGCTGTACTGTCTAGAAAATGGAAGTGGGACCAGACTGTATGGGAAGGAGAAGAATTATTTCACATGTGGAAAAGTCAAAAGCCTCATCAGGATATGAATACGAACTCTTCGGTTCTGTCAGGTATTACATGCAAAATAAGAGACAGTGTACAGTATTAGTATTTCTCCCTGTTGCACCTCCTTTTTATATAACTTCAATCATATTGCATAACTATCTTCCATCAGTCCAGTCCAGAGTATTGCAGAAGAAGTAGTCAGTGACAAATTGAAGTAGGTGAAAAGAAATTGTTCCCCAAAAGTAAAACAATTGCCTTCCGTGTAAGATAATGGCACTGAATCTCAAAATGACAGGGAGAGTGCTTCTCAACAATAAAATTACAAAAAGGTTGGAAGCCCTTTCAAACAGGATTTCATTGACTTGGATTAGCAGTTGCCTCTAGGTTTATTTTGTATTTTAGGTTATTGCTGTATCGGTCTGGATCTTATTATTTATGTTACTGTGGGCCGGGGGTGGGTTGTTGTGTCTTTAACTGCTGTTAGCCACCCACAGTAGTGCTTAGGCACTAGGTGGACAGGGTACAAATGTAATGAATAAAACAATAAATAAATAACACATCTTAAATGTTCCAAAGTATGGTCTAGTTTAAAAAAGAAGGCTGTGAGGGGATGGAGAGGAGGTCTGAATTGCAAAGATGACCAGTTCATATTGAAATGAATGTATCTCACCTGTTTATAAATACTGGCAAAAGTCTGAGGAAACCATTGAATTCAGTATTGATGCTTGTCTCTGTGCAGCAGATTATTTCACTGTACATGTGCAGGGAATGCATGACTCAGAGAATGCTTTGGGGTCTTTGAATAATTTATATGACAAGGTCAAATCCACACCCTTTACTGGTAAACAAAAATTGTTATTATCAGCAGCCAGACTCTACCTGGCCAATAACACATTTGGGATCAAATCAGGATATGTTCTTGTGTATTTCCAATAATGAAAAAGAGACGGAGCAGATGTACCTCAGCAACATAATTTTTTAGTATTAACTCTTACTTTTCCAATGCTACTGACACTCAAAAAGAACCATTCTGCTGACGAAAAAAGTGAAGCGAGCTGCGGTTCTGAGGACAAGAATGGGCAACTTCTGCATTTTTGTGGGTCACTGAAGTAAAAATATAGGAGTTTGGACAAATCTCACAAACTTTATTTATTTATGTATTTATTCATTCATTCATTTGAATCAGAACGTTGCAACAGCGCCATGTTTCTGGAAATGAAGACAGGCTGGCTATATACCATTGCCCTGGGGAAGCCCAAGTGTACTTGCAATGCTTTCTACATTCTAGGATCCCTGCAAGGGTGGGTAAGCCCACTAAACTGCCTGCTGGTTTTGTTGCTGTTGTTGTTGTTGTTGTGAGGAGGATCAGCAAATAATAGCATAATCATATGTATGTCTAATCCAATGCAAGCCCTATTCAGCTCTATGGGATCTATTCCCATGAAAACCTGCTGAAATGCCAGTGAAATAAATCATTGGAATAAAGATGTGAGAGAATTATTTCATCAAATCATTTCTCCTTAACTATTAGTTTCATAGCATTGTTCTTTTTAAAAAAAATAATGCCCTTGTTTCCTATTAGATCTATGCCTGAAACAGGGAAGTAAAATTCAGGTATGTTAACAGCTCTGTTTCTAAAGCTAAGAAATAAAAATAAAACATGGTTTCTTTTTTTAGAGAAACTGTATGGAAACTTTTAGAATTTGGCAGAGGTTTTTGGGGCCGGGAAAGTTTGTTTGGGAGCTGCAAGTGGCCTGTTGGCTAAAACTTAGACATCTTGGTTACAAGTTACAGTGATGTTGAAAACATTTTAAATTAGGGGAAAGAAAAATGGGTAATCAAAATAACTGAACAAGTTATTGCCTGCCGCCCAGAAAACTTTGGGTAGAGTGGGCGGCATATAAGTTAAATGAATGAATGAATGAATGAATGAATGAATGAATGAATGAATGAATAAATAAATAAATAAATATAAATAAATAAATAAATAAATAAATAAAATATCTGTAAAGCCTATTTGTATAGACAACCTTTATAGTGGTGACCGCACAGATTTAAAAACAATGTAGTTTTTTATGAATAAATTTTGGGGTATAGTAGAGCTTGAAAGTAACTCATTTCAGTTAATATAACTGGTTTAAAGAAGATAGGACAATGTTCTTTTTCCAAATAATATAATGCTTGCTAGTCTTTTCCATGCCATTAAAAATGTTTGCTTGTTACTTTTACTAGTTGTTTTTGGTGATTTAATGATTCATTTGTGACCAAAAAACACTAGACAGCTGAGTCTCTGGGAACACCTTTATTAACATTTTCCCTGTCACTGACAACTACTAGGGGTCACCATGTAAATTTCCCACAGTTGCTTGGAGCAAACATTACATTGGGGTACCATGATAGAATAAAATGTGAGTGGCCCCCTGAGTCAGCCACTCAACACTCACCAGAACACTAGAAACATAATGGAATAAGTTCACTTTCTCCAACAATTTTGAAGCCTAGGCTGTGATTTTGGATCCCAATAATACAATTAAGAAAGCTGGCTGGATTGTTTAGTTAGTTAGATTTTCGACTGTGGAGCCAGAGATTGGGAGTTTAATTCTCCACTGTATCTCTCAGAAGAAGAAGCAGCTTCCAGCAAACTGGACGGTCTTGGGGTATCCCCAGAAGAAGAGCATGGTAAAATACTTCTGAATACTTTTTACCTAGACAATCCTAAAAAGAGTTGCCACAAATCAGAATAAACTTGATGACATGTAATTATTTTGTAATACAGTTAAGAAACTAAAATATCTTCAGGCACATATTGATATTAAGCAATGGTGGAGAAACTAACATTACTGCATTAAACACGGGGGAAAATAGTTAAAGTGTGGGTGTCTGTGTGAGAGATGTGATCTTTGACAGCATAAGACAGCCACTTAAACTATGTCTTATTTTCATGACAGAATGAAGGAAATCTTCATAGATTGCTCACATTCATTTCAAATTTATGTCAGTAAACTCTTGCAGTAAAAGAATGCTTTTCTTTCCCCTTTCTCCCAGTGGAATGCATGTTTTGAAACAGGACCAATGCACTTACGGGGAGTTTGCAAATTACCTCACAAAAGCCAAAGAAAAATCAATGGGGATATTTCCCTTCAGGTTCAGCATACTGATTGTAGAAATATTAATACTTAATGCTTCTATTACATTTCTTATCTACTTAACTGAACAGAGCAGCTAAGAGAGGGGAATATGTCTTAGATTTTAAAAAAGAAGCAGTGCATGTTTTTCAAATGTCAATTTTGTTAGCACTATTTCTGCTTTAGAGGTGTGTGTGTGTGTGTGTGTGTGAGAGAGAGAGAGAGAGAGAGAGAGAGAGAGACATGGTAAGTGAACCCAGCTGTCTGAATCTCAGGGAGTATATTGCAGAAGTGCCCTTTTCCTTCCCATCTACATGCATGTACGTCCTGACAAAACTGATGAAAAGAGCTGATATTTCCAGCTACTTGCAGTAGCGCTTATCTAGAGAAATACTTTTCTGTTCTTCTAGGCATCACAAATGTCTCCTCCCATGTACAGAATAGGTCAGAATGTTGACAATGTAATGCCTTGGTAACTTTTGTAATTCTTACACATGACCTTGTGCTTGGTAGAAGAACATAACGTATGCTCAGGTGCACATTAGACCTTTACCTTTTTCAATAGCAAAAGGGTGGTTTGTGGTTTATATAGTTGCTGCAATACAGTGGTGCCTCGCTAGACAGTTACCCCGCATGACAGGTTTTTTGCTAGACATTGACTTTTTGCGATCGCTATAGCGATTCGCAAAACAGTGATTCCTATGGGGGAATTTTGCTGGACAATGTTTGGTCCCTGCTTCGCAAACCAATTTTCGCTAGACGATTTTGACAGCTCCCTCCGCGCTTGCAAAACAGGTGTTTTCGGGACCTAAGCTTCACAAGACAGCGATTTAAACAGCTGATCGGCAGTTTGCAAAGCAGCTTTCCTATGGCTGATCTTCGCTAGACAACGACGATTCTTCCCCATTGGAATGCATTAAACAGGTTTCAATGCATTCCAATGGGGAAATGCTTTTCACTAGACAATGATTTCGCTAAACAGCAATTTCAGTGGAACGGATTATCATCGTCTAGCGAGGCACCACTGTACTTCTGTTTAGTGTCACTTTTTCATTTAAAACATAAAACTACAAGGTAGCAAGTGGACATAATGTACCAAGACTGTCACCTGTACACATTTGCTGAAAAGAAATGGGACTTCTTGCATTCTTTTCCATATTGCTGCTGCTGTTATTGTGTACCATCAAATCACCCTTGACTTATGGTGATCCCATGAATGAGAAATCTCCAAAACGTCCTATCCTCAAAATCCATGCTGGGCTCTTGAGAACTCCAGCCTGTGGCTTCCTTTAGGGAGTCAATCCTTCTGGCAGCCCAGGGTATCTACTCTCCTCGAGTGCCACATTTCAAAAAAAAAAAAAAAAATCAGGGTTTTTTCCCCCCTGTCAGCTTTCTTAACTATTTCAACTCTCCCATCCATACCTGATGACTGGAAATATGATAGTGTGGATGGTCTTGGTCTTGGTCTTGGCCTTCAGTTACATATCCTTGTACTTGATTATATTTCCTAGCTCCTTTGCTGCCCTTTTAAGACTTAGTCTTTTTCTGATTTCATGACTGCAGTCTCCCTTTGGCTTGATGACTGAACTGAATCTTTGACTTCTTTCCATAGTTTTTTGTTTAACCCACTTGATAGATTATTAATTAATTAATTCATAACATTTGTAATTTGCACTTCAGGGCACATTCCCCACACAAGGTGGCTTATAAGACTCTTACATACTGGCTCCCACACTCTTGGCTTTTCGGCGCCAGGCAAAGACCTTTCAGCATTTTAATTAAACAGTGTTCTCTAGCTGGCCACATGAGCAGCAGGACTTATTCATATTGATGTTTTAAGAATTGTTTTAATATAGGATATTTTATACTGTCTATTTTAATGTTTTTAAGTCTTAATATTGTTGTACACTGCCCAGAAGCCACAGGTAATGGTGCGGCTAAAAAATATTGCAAATAAATAAATAAATAAATAAATAAATAAATAAATAACAGTCCAACTACAGTTTGATAGCACACACACATAGAAGTGAGAGGCCATTTGTACATTAGCACATAAAGACTGAAAAAAAAGGTTAGTTGAGTGTGGGTTTTTGAAATGTGACATTTAGGAGACCATATGTTTCTCTCTTCAACGAGTATTTGAATAATATAGGGCCACTATTGAGAAAGCCCTATCCAAGGAACCTCGTATAACTCTCGTTGTATTATATTCTCATACCACCTCATTTGCAGTTATGCCTTACCTGTATGTCTATTTCTCTTTCTCTGCATGTCTAACTCATCAATTAACATAAAGTTTTAAATAAGCATTTTAAAGGAAGCATCACAATGGCTTCCTGAGATAGTATCAATTATTGAAATTGAAATAATATTTTACATATTGCCACCACACTGGCATATTAATTTTACAAAACTCATTTTTCTCCTAGAACTTTCCTTTTGCCCTTTTAAAGCAATTTGTTACTAGGGCTAAAGAAGAAGGTATTAGCTTAGCTATAGAGAAGAATCTTTCAGTTTCTGAAACGTAGGCCGACTCAAATGGATAATGTGAGCACACAGTTCTTTTGTGTGTGGTTTCGGGGAGGGTTATCTTTTTAGAGGAAAGGATTTCCTTTGGGATTTGCTGGTCTGAATCCATTTTCTTTTCAGGATATGAAATGACAGCCCATTCTCAAAGCCCCAATATTAATTTTTCAGGCATGCCTGTATATTCATCTGCCAACCATCAACAAATTTTCTCGATTTCTATTAGCTTGTCTCAAGCTGCTGGCAAGCTAAATTTCTTTAACAGGCATTAGTTCAATGTATTAAATGCTTGTTCTGCCCTAGAAGACATATTGATTATTTTTTTTCTCAGCAAAGTGACAAATACCATTTTCATGACTATAATAGAGATTGATTACAATTTTATGGAACACAGAGGGAGTTGATCTCAGTGAGACAGCCTCAGGGCATATAAAAATTGAAGAAAATCATTTGGATTAATAAAGAAATTAATGAATTCATAGGCTGATGATACAGCTGAAACATTGCAGAGATAATGAAAGCTACAATACGTGCATGGTTGTTACTGGATTGTGAAGTAAATTTAGATATGCTTAAAACTGCTAGTGACTTAACACTTGTGAAAAGCATCCCAATATTTTTCACTAAAGCTAAAATGTAGTATGAATTATTCTTGACTTAAATTTTTCCTTAAGTGCTAAGTGCTGTGTGTTTTTGATAATTGTCTCAGTGTAGTGACAAGTGTATACTCATACCACAAACAGGCAGTGTACTGAATTATACAGTGTACTGATGTTATACAGACAGAGAGAGAGAGAGAGTCAAATTAAACATTAATTTGTCACAACATTAAAAGAAAATATGCTGCTACTCAATCTCCTTTGACTATCATGTCTGAACAAGCAAAATGCAGACTAAGCCAGTGTTTTACTCCTGATGACCAGTCATAAAACAAAACAAGCTGTGGCAGCTCGGAAAAGATTGTGGGATAACAGTCAGATAATGTAAGAGTTGCAAAACTACTGCTTCCAACAATAAGCTTTCTGCAGTGTTACATTTGCCCCCCCCACCATGAATTCTTGTACTGTCACACACATACATACATAAGCATGAAATCAAGAACAATGGAGGATAAATCATGAGAATTTGAACTACACATCCTGTCCCTGGTTTAGCAAGTAGCAAGAGGCTGCCTATGGAAAGTGTCTGGAATCTTCCGTGGGTCCAAAACGCAGCATCCAGACTGCTAAGTGGGACTGGCCACAGGGATCACATAATGACCCCCCCCCCCATAACAGAAGCTTCACTAGCTGCCAATCCATTTCTGGGCTGAATTCAAATATTGGTTCTAATCTATAAAGCCCTACACCACTTGGGCCCAAGCCATCTTTAAATACTGTCTTTTAATGATGTCATCCACCTTTAGTCATTTTTAAGGAGAAAGGCAGGGTAAAAATATTTAAATAAAGAAAATTTTAAAAATAGTATGGTGGTATTCCATAGTATTCCATTCAAGACAGTTACCTTGCTTACTGTCTTCATTTGGCTGTAACACTAAAGCATAGTATAAAATTATGAGAATGACTTTAATTTCCCACATGCTCCCCTTCACATTTTCTCTCTCAGCATGGCCATGAAGAGATTGGACGTTTCTATGGCTGGTTAGGTTAACTGCTGCATGGCATTGCATCTGAACCTTAAAGTATGGATGACTTTAACTACACTTATTGAAATCAAGGCAGTCTGAAGTTGTATTGTTTTCACTAAACTAGAGATAAATTACAGTGCATCTAGTACCTTGTCCAGTAGCTTCACATTGCAAGCTGCAGTTAATCTAAAATGGAAGAAAACTCGTGCTTATGGCCGTGGTGGAGGACAAGGGAGGAGCTGTGAATGTACAAGAATGGGCACAGAGGTAGACTTGCTCCTGTAATAATTCTGTACTCTTTTTACATTTGTACTAGAGGTAGTATTTTAGTATAAACTCTTCATAGATTTTATAGTACTAGGCTGAGTGGTTGTTGGAATCTGTGGCAGTGAAACAAGCAAGGAGAATTGAACAGTTTTTATAGACTGTAGGTTGTTCTATCTGTTTACGTGAGCTACCAGTTATGTCAGTTATAACTTGTTAGTCTTTTAAGGTGCCACAGGATTTTATTCATATATTGTATTATATCATGCAGTACCCCAGTAAAAAGTTCTGAAGTGCAGCACATGCAGTTATTAACTCAGTAGACAAACTGTGAAGGAATGAGACTCTTGACTAATGAGTTGTTAGGAACTCATTTCAACTCAATAAGGCATATCCAATATTACTGTTCCATAGCTTTTAACTCAGGCTAGAATGCAAACTTGCATGCCTGAAGTGTTATGCCCATGTCTATGTAGCATCCACTTGCTTTCTTGCTACCCCTCAAATCAGGTCTGGTGGCTCATGCTGTTAAATTGTAAAATGGTCTTTTACAGTAACGGTGGGCAGCTGTTTCTGTTCAACTGAAAGCAGGTCTTGGTATAACATCCAAATGTCCATAAAAGCATGGGCCAATCTAGTGGGTTGGTTGCTGATGTGACCCTCTGCAGTCAAAAGCACTCTTTCAATTCTTGGAGTGGCCAGGTTCCAGTGGAGAGTTCCTATTGTAAGAAAAAGACAGGACAACACTTTACCACTCCATTTCCCCTCTTTTTCCAGAACATTTCCCATGCCTTTGGATGGTGGCACTAGATGGTGGCTGAGGAGAAGGAGGAAGTTTGGGATGAACACTACCCTGCCTACTTGCTCCAGTAGTAATGGAGCACTGTAAAGTATAAATATGGACCCAATGTACAAAATTCTGGGTTCCAAATGAAGTGAAATTGGCTGTTGCAAACATTACATGTTGTAAAATGCTCATAAAATATTGTACAAGTTTACCTGAGAACGAATGCAGATATCATGCAGGTGCCTGCACCAAAAAGCCTAGATTGTCTATGGTTCTTGCCATGGATGTTGTGGTTGTAACTGTATATTTGCTCATGTGTGATATGTACTAGTCCTCTTTCTATTAAATGTTGATCGATCTATCGATCAGTCAGTCAATCAATCAATCAATGAATCAATAAGTTGTTCAGATTGAAGCAAGAACTTGATTACTCTCCTTTTCACAGGTACAGAGATAAAATATGCCTGAAATGATGGCCAGAATCCTCTTGTGCGGTTACTCTGACACTAAGCAAATAACATAACATGGGAAGCAAAATACCTCAAGTTACAAAACCACTACACCCATTGTCTGAGTGAGCTGAGTTACGTGACTCAGTACACATCAGATAACTTCATTGGTGCTTTCCTAACTTGAAGCAATTCACCTCCAACTGTGATATCACTTACATTATACCAACCTAACTATGCAAGAGAATTTCCACTGATAAATTTTAATTGGCTTAATTTCTACAGATACAGTAGTAATTTTTACAAGGTTTTCTTTAGCTCAAAGAACAAACGTTCTATATGCAGCTAGCATGTAGGTCTATTTATATATGATAGGTGGACACCAATATGAGAACCATTCCTCTCATTTGAGTACTGTACTTTGATGTCCTAAAATGCTTCCAGATTAGGCTTTTACTATGCAATTGCCTGCCTCATTCATACAGAGGTCCAAATGACATTGTCTTCAATTTATAATCTTCTTACCAGAAGGGGAAAAAAGCCTGTCGAGGAGAGAAAGATAGAGGTTTTGCACAATGCCTTCTGACTTCTACAGCTAAGAACGCTTCATCTGGAAGCACACTAGTACATCTGAGTGTTAATTAAATGTTTAAATCAATACAAAGGTAACATTAAAGTGACACTCATTTAGATTTATTGTCAAAATCAGCTCAAATATTTTGTGCGCTGTGAACATTTTTGACCAAAATGCATTTCCTAAAAATTTGACAACTGCCTACTAGTTTTGAAAAATGAAGAATATGTTTCCTGTTTTAAAGTAGAGCGACTGCAATCTTTATAGTGGTTAAATCTAATTGCAACCCACCAAATTTCTAATGGCTTGCAGTAGGTTAAAAGACAATATCCTCTAGGACCTCTTTTACATGCTTTAGAGGGAAACTGTTTGCTGTTTGCCCTTTGTATCTGTAATTTGTCTGCATTTTGCTTAAACTGAGAGTAAGAGCTGCCTGCGGTGCACAGCACATTCACAGATACATTGGGATCCAATGTTTAACCTGTGTTTGATCCACAGTACACTTGAGAAGTACAGTACGGATGTTAAGACATTTGTAATTTTTGGTTTGACCCACATTTGACTATTTCCCATTCAGTTTCTTCTGAATATTTGGAATATCAAGTGATTTCTATCCTGATTATAAAACCATTTGAGGATTTTGGTAAATACTTTAAAAAGGAACAGATGTAAAATTCTCTCCTATTAGTCAAATTCATTAGATGCAGCTGCTGGATTTCCCCACATAGAGAGGACCTTATTGCATGTACTTGTCTTATAGGCATTTAAGAGAAAGAGCAGTAGGTATATGGATTCAGCACCAACATAGCTGAATAAACAGGGATTTTATACATCCAGATTTGTTTATTTATTCTATTTATTCAATTTATATGCCGCCCACACTACCCAGAGGTATGGGTAGAAGACCTCAAAGTATGTCTGTTTTGGTCCCTTTCAGTTACCATTTTTAAAGTTGTAAGTTCTGTCCTAGCAGAATATGAACGGATGTGTGGGTTTTAGTTAATTTATATCAAAATCAAATGGAACCCAGATTCTTATGTATCCCTAAAAGTAGAGGAAAGGGACTGGATTGTTGATCAAACAATTATGGCTTGTTGTACTTTTTTTCTACAGTTTTCCCCCAGTAGAATAATTCATCCATAGCGATTGAGGCCAATATCTTCCATCAAAACATTTTCACTTTGAACTTATTTTAACATCTTACATTTCATGGTAGAAGATATGACCACAATGTAGCCAACCTCAGCAACTGTGATGGTGCACAGAGAGCTAGAAATAAATTTTTTATCTTTAATCTAAATAAACTATTTAAAAATTGTGAGAAATCACCTTCCTATCATGATTTAAAAGTGGAGCAAATGTTAGCGATTAACACTATGACTGAATTTTTTGTATAATCTACTATTTTATCTGTGAGATTTATGGTGTAGGGTAAGGAATGATTGCTTTCACATCAGGGTGATTATTAAGTGATGGTATAATTATAGAACCAAAACTCATGCCACCTTCATTGGAGCCAATATTTAATTAGCAGTCTTTGAGTACATGGCATTTTAAACTCAGATTTGCTCTGCAGTCATTTATTTAAAATAAACCAGGATAAGTGCTTTGTGCAGGAAAACAACATGTGGAAGGATATGGATCCAGATTTTTTTTAATAGTTAGAGGTGTCCCACTGATTGCATCGGGTTTGTTTTAAATATTAGCAAAACTGAATCCAGCTTGGTTTCCCTAAAATGCATTGCACTTAAGGAGGGAAAGCTATTTGTGGCACTCCAGATGCAAGAAGAGAATTAAACCAAGCAATATTTTTGTATGTGTGCAAATTAAACTAAACTGCAGATATAATGCAGTGATTTAATGCAAATAATACAAATTATGCAAAAGAGTAATAGCTGTTATTTTGTTGCATTGACTTCTAAGGATGTGGAGAAGGCTTGTTGCATTTTTTTCAACAGTCATAAACTGTAGTCCACTCCAGATATTATGCTCTACTCTTCCTTTCGTTTCTCTTTTCTTCTCTCTTTATGTGCATATGTCCTTTGCTTCTCAAAGGATACTATTGTTGTGTCAAGACAATTTGTGCAAATTGAAGATACCTCTGCAATCCCCTTCCCAAGCCACTCTTTAAAGTTATTTCTGGTAGGATTGCATTACCCCTAACAGGAGAACAACTAGGTTTGTTGTATTTTATGTTAAGTGAAGGCCCTGGGGTGAATTCCATCATCTAAGACTACATTCACCATATGAATCTGCCTAGTATTTTTGGTGTGAATGACTGCAACTACATCTGAGATAGCTTGATCTCTCTGGAAATTGCCAACTATTTACCTCTGTTTCTGTTTTGCAAATATAAATCAAGTTTCTATGAATATAATTACAGTTAATTAATGTTTGTGATTGCATGTTAAAATATTATAACATTCATTCCCTACTTCATTTATTTATGCTTTGTCTGATGCATTGGAATTTTGGCAGCACAGTGACTTGAATGATCAAGCACCTGATTCTTGTAATAGGTGGAGGGCTCTCAAATCAGTCTCTTTGGAGTTATTTAGCTGGTACCAATTACTCCCTCACAGTAAACAATCAAAGCACTTGTATCTGCAGGCAGTAGATAACCTGGAAATCAAATATATGAGCTGTATACAGATCCATAAAGAGATTGTCCTGTCAGCTAAACAAGAATAAAAGATGTAATTGCACATAACACTCTTTCTCTCTAACAGGATAACATTGTTGCCATATTGGTGTTAGAGAAAATGCGAGATAAACAAGAAAATAGGCATGCTATTTTGCTGCACAGAGCACTTTCCTGTGTAATTCTGCACATGTCAACTGAAAAATAAATTCCACTGATTTATATGAGGCTTACTACCAGGTAAGTGGTGTATGACTACAGCCTTGATTACTTGAATATTGTATTAGTTTATGGGAATTAGTGTGACAGAATGGTTGCATATCTAGCAGACAGAGACCAAGCTCAGACAAATAGTACCATGGCATGGTCTAATTGGTAGGATCCACGTTTGGCACTGTGTTTTGGGAATAAATATCCCTGATGCCACGTGTGAACAGGGGAATCATAAATACATACACACTTTAGTCCTTACTTGTGCTCTCTTGAGAGGGAAATCACCACCAGTCATCCTGGGATGAACCACAAATCTGTATTCTAATTGCTTGGTTCACTCATACATTGTGTAATTTACATCAGAATTGGCCAGAAGGGAGATTAGCATGTATTGGAAGATCTTTGGGGGTTGTAGTAGATCACAAAGGATTTCTTCCAATTGTTTAAAGACAGCAAATCCCAAAAGGCTTGTCTGACCTTCCCTTCCAAAGTAGAAGAATAAACCTTGGAATGATAATCAGGACTGAATTTTGTGCAGTAGAATTGTAAACTTAGTTACCGTGGTTTAGAGAATTTTTTTGATTGAAGCATATCTATAATTCTAAGGCTGTATTTCCCTGCACTCCACCACCGCCGGTATTTTGGACTCCTGTGGGTGGATCCTAGGGTTCAAGCAAAAAAAAAGACAAATCACATTCCACAAGTTTGACTTTTGTCCACACCAATTTTCCTAGTACTAAGAACAGCTAAGATTCCATCCGAGTCCACATCAAATGAAGGGCACCATACATTAAATATGTGACAGATAGGAATGAATTCTGCCTCATTCAGTGATTCATTGTATTGCTTGGATAAACCATGTTTTGCTGGCTTCATTTTGCTTTCTGTGAAATCATTTTGCTTTGCACAAAACAACAATTAATTTTTTGTTAGAGCAGGTCCAATAATATGCTAGATAAAGAAAAGATGCAATAGTGGTTGCAAAATATTCGTTGCCATTCTATCAGACTTTGGGAAACTCTTACAGTGTAGTATCTATATTTGGATGGTGAAAGTTGTGTATATTTTAACTTTTTTTTTGTAGTGTTGTCCAGTTTTACCTTGGGGAAGAGCACCTCATTTCGTTGCACCCACTTGTGAGCGCAATGACAAATAAATTTCTTATGTCTTATGTCTTATGTCTTATTGAGATTGTGGAATTCCATTGATGCAATTGCTCCTACCAGTTGAATTGGAAAACTGTGATCTCCTTTCCTCTATAGCTCTATGCAACTCAAAAATCTGTTCAAGAATGCTGGGGAACTCTCCAGAACATTTTTTTTTCTTTTGGCATAGCACAGAGGGCTGCAGTGGAGAGGAAAGGAAGGCACTATTATTCTACAAGGTGTTCGCTATTACAGCATTTACTGAAAGCCTTGAAAGGTTTATTTGGGGGGAGGGAGGGATATGTATCTTTGTTGCTTTATGCAATGGCTGACAAACCTGGGACCCCAAATTTGGTTGAACTTCATCTACCAGAAGTACCCATCAGCATGGCTAATGGTCAGGGATTCTGGGATTTTGGTTTAGAAAAATTTGGGGACCCAAGTTTAGGCTTAATGCCATGTAGTATTGTAATATAAAGGCACTGTACCTACAAAAAAAATGCAAACTGTATTTGCTACCTCTAACTTGTAACAAAAACATTGTTTAGCTGTCAGAATGTTATGGTAGAGTGAACTTGTCAGCTTTGAGAGCCAAACAATTGTTTCGATTGCTTATAGTAAACTATTTCCAAGCTGTACTTTTAAAAACACTTTAATATTCAGCACTGCTTTTACTATAAAAACCTTAGTTGTTTTAATACACAATTTTAAACTGTGACAATATGACTGAAAATTAATGAAACATGGAAATTAGGTGCTTTTACTTTTTGTTCATTGACTCAGTGCTCACTTTAAAATTGCATACGGAAAATCCATCACATTTGTATATCTTCCTAATGAAATCTGGAACAGTGTTTTGATGATGCTACCAGCTGGAATAATATTGCCTCTCTTATGACTATTGAAATCATAGTTTCTCCTTAATTATTTATTTGGAAGAATTATGTTTGAGTGGACACTATAGACGGTAGCTCCAAATTAGCTTAGTTAAGAGAACAATAATATAATTTTTTTTAACATCCCAGTATTGCTGTGTTTTGACAATCTTTTTACTAATCTTCAGCTAGAATAACTGAATGCCTTTTTGGATGGAAAGGGCTAAAAAGTTTTGGAAACAGTCTTCTTCCAAATTAGTGACATGAAGATAGTCCTTATTAATGAAAACAGTCATTGCGATGTAGTTGGGGCATGATCTGATGTTATACAGTGGGGTCTTGACTTAAGAATGGCTTGAGTTAAGAACATTTTGACTTAAGAACCACTCTCATAGGAAAATATTGACTTGACTTACATACTTAGATTTGAGTTAAGAACTGAAAAAAAAACCATGTGGGAGGCAGGGAAAGTGCAAAATTTGAACTTTCAGTTAACTGTTGGCCAGTGAAACGGATGCGTCTGCTTCCTCACTCCTCCCAGCGTTTAGAGAATGGATTGGGAGACAGTCTTCGGACTGCCTGGTACTGTACTGCCTGGACTGTATTTTCCCTGCCTTCCCTGAACCTTTCTTGACCTAAGAAAAAAAAAGAAACAAAATATCCCCCTCTAGTGGTCGAAGGCAGAATAGCAGCTTCCCATTAGTTTCTATGGACGGAAAAGAGCAGATACGGATCAAATGGTTTTCAATGCATTCCTATGGGAAATGCAGATTTGACCTGAGAACTTTTTGACTTGAGAACCGCCTTCCAATACGGATTAAGTTCTCAAGTCAAGACCCCACTGTAGGATACAGCCAGTTTGACAAAGTTGTACAAGTCTAGGTTTGACCCAAGCCTAGACTGGTGTCTATCCAGTAACTCTAGGCATGCTGACCTTCTAGAATAGAAGAAAAGAGGGAGCTGTGAGGGAGGAAGTCTTTAGATGTATAGACCTGAGTTTGTTGCATCTTAGATGGAAGACTCAGGGTGGTTGTATCTAAGTGCCCTGAAACAGGATCAATATTCAAAACATGCTGGTCTCAGTAAATATAATTTTGTGTTCCTGTGGGAATCCAGTTCCAAATCCTGAGTATTTAATGCCTTTCCATCTTTTTTAATCAGACTATAAATGTAATACGTGTATCTTTTCAACTGGCTTTATATCCTCTTTGATATTTTATGATTGAATTCAGTAACTGGACAGATTAGGCCAAATTCAGACACCTGAAAAGAGAAGTTTGTTCTGTAGTTGCCAACAAAGATGCAAGAGGATTATAAGGGAAACTGGCGGTTGAAGCTGTCAATGTGTGTGCACCGACTGGCCTGTTATCCCTCCAGTCAAAAAAAATCTTCCCCCTAAATCTACTTGCTGATATATCTGATGATAGACTAGTTTCATGTAGACTAGTTTTTAAAATTTTAAAATGTTGCTTTAATAACAGCATGGATTGCACACCTCTTGAATTCTGGATGCTTTACTAAGATATAGCTGAGATAAATCGGATAAGATAGTCATAGTTACCCAGAAAATATTATTAGTTACAGGAAATGTTGATTTCTAATATTTTGAAGTCTAACATGCAAGCTAAATCCACATGAACATGATAATAATGATATTTTTGTTATTTCCTTTCTGAACTGTTTATTAAACCTGGTCCTAGAAGGAAAATGTGACTCTGTTAAGTGATAGTTTTCTGAAATTTTCCATTTTATGTCAAAGTAAAATGTATGCACTTCTGGCACTTCCATTTCCCCTTGAAAACAGCTCTTTAGTACATAAGTGGCCATTTTCTCTTCCCGGCTGACTTCCTGTGGGTTTGACTGCAGAATAGCAGGTGTACCATTCCAGAGTGTCTTTACAAGTGGCTCAGCAGGGTCTCCCTGCTGTACATCCACAGGAGACAGCTCATCTGTTTAATCCTTATGTTTTAGTCAACCTTCCTTATTATGTGTGCAGGGCTCCAATGCTCAGCTGGATTTTGACTCTCAGAATGAATTGATGGAGCTCTTTGATCTTTGCTGTGTATTGCATCTGTTTCGTCTTTCATCATAATGCATGTTCTTCCCAACTCTAGCTTTATTTTTTCCACATGAATTCCTCATTTTTACTTTGTTCTGCCTTTTTCTTGGCATCCCCTTTTATGTAAATTGAACTTGATGGCATAATTTGAATTTAAAAATATTGGTTTGGCATTAGCGTAATTGAAAAATACACAATATGGTCAAGAACTGTATGCTTCTTGAGAAGATTTGACATGAATCAAATGTTTAAATGAGTTATAGGGACCATCTATAAAAATGTATAAATTGTTTAAGCACATTTTGGACACATACTCAACATACATACTTTCATTGGTTTCCAGAAAATATATCAGAGAGTCTAAAAAGTAACATAGGTTTAGTTATGTGTTGGCGTACTTTGCTGTGATATCTAGTAAAGAGTACAGACAAATTAGTGTCATATTGAACAATAAGAGGACAACGAAGTTAACATCCAAGTAATTCACATACATTTTTAAATTAGATTTTTATCTTTTTGATTTTTTTTAAATTGAAATCTGGCTATCCAGTATCTGTGCAACTGATCCATTTAGTCGTGCAGCTGATCCCCAAGGTTTTTTGTTTGTTTGTTTGTTTTTGATGCTTCACCACTGGAATATATAGGCCAGAATCGGCTGTGATTCTGGAAAGCATAAAGGCAATCTTGCAAGTGGTTGGGATCATTTTGGATGTTATGCATTATGCACTCTGTTGTGCCCTGAGCATGTAATTGGTCCCGTGCAGTCACTTGCTCCGTTGAATGTTGGACAATTTGCAAAATACAAAATTACTTGCATGATTGCCCTTATGGCTTACATGCATGACAAAGTATTGGAGACCCCATTGTTTTCATTGGTCAGACGTGTTGAAAATGAACAAAACTTTGGCTTATCTTTGCTATCTAGAATTACAGCCTATATCTATATTATTAGATATTAATAACTAATAGTATTGTTGTGCATAAAATGACATGGATTCCAGACTGAACACCATACAGGCTCATTAATCTGTTGATACTAGCATATGCCTGATGAGAATAATTTTATTTTGGTGTCAGACAGCAGTATTGATTATAATATGCATTGATTTGACTTTCAACATTGCTCTACAAATGCTCTGAGGCATTTTGAAGGATTGATTTCCACACATCAAAAGTACATGTTCAAAACAAACTTCTGAGTCACTTTGAGCATGTTTCTTTTCCCTTTTTAAAAAGCAAACAGGTTTTGTTTTCAAAGTAAAAAAACCTGGTTTCCAGTTAGATTAAATATATTAACCTTTTTCAGTAATGTAAATAACCTACATAGTTTCATCTGACTTTTAATATAAATGCAGATATATATTGCTTTAGTCAAATATTTAAAGCACTCTATTTCTGAGTGCTAGAGAGTTTCTGACAGAAACATGGGCTACCCCAAGCCCTAGTAGATCAAGATGTAAGAATCCTTCTTAGGCTAATCTCTGGATCTCTTGTGCAACAGCACAACCACTTGAGCATCCAAAGAATCTCACATGATCTATGAAGAGATAAGTCTGAACAAACCCCATTTTGGAAGCTATGTAAAGCGGAGCCTAGAATTGAATTTAAGAATACCAAGGATCTCCAGAGAAGAGTAAGAATGAATCTTGCCTGAACCCCTAGGAAAGCTGCTGCCAATCAGTGTGATGAGCTGTAAGTCACACTGTAAGAGCTTGTTTTACATGATTTCATTCCATGTCACAGGTGAAAATTTTAAAATTCTGCAACCATATGACCAGAAGGGATTGTTCAATGAAGACTTGGCCATTTCCATAGTAAAAATTTGTGCATTTTGGCCTCCACATGCATTTGAAATAGGGATGAATTTATAGAAATGTCACTCAAATTGTTCTGACACTGAGACTCTGCCACGTCTCAGAAATGTTATTTGTTTCGATAGCAGCTCCTAGAGTCCTCAGACCAGAGGAGTATTTCAAGAGCTGTAATCCACAAGTGGAATGTTTCCAAATTCTCTGGACTCTGTATCATGCAAAGGACACCCCTTCTTCACCACTAGAGTGCAAGAACACAGCATGTGTATGTGAATCAAAATTGCATTATTTCAATAAAAGTCAGAATCCAGTTAGTTTCATTTAAAAACATCCCTTTAAAATGTTGTTTTAATCTTTTTTAATTATTTTAATCTATCTGTTTTATATTGCTTTAGGAGCCTTGAACTTTAAAGTAATAAAAACAGTACAAAAGATAGATAGATAGATAAACAGTCAGACAGAGCAACCAACCAGTGCTATAAAGCTTTCCATGTACCTATATGATGAACTTGCTCCCCCATTTTTGCACTACAATTCCCAATATCCTTCAGGAAACATGTAGTCCAAAAAGAACTCAGTCTGGGGGATTGTGGGAGCAGTGGGTGCTTTTTTTTAGCCCCTCAAGCTTTGTTTGCTGCAAAATTTTGTTCAGCATTAAATTCAAACAGAACTTGTAGCTTCTGGCTGCACTAAAATGTGGGAGAAATTTCTAAGAAAAGAGGTTTGATAAGACAGGCTGAGTTTCTTAGAAGAGCAGAGTGAGATTCCAACAACCCAAGAAGGTGGCTGCCGTGATGTGTCTCTAGAAGGAGGACGAAGAAGCACTAAACAAAATAATCCCTTTAAAAACTGATGTTTTTTGTTTCTGTTCTTTAGAAATAGGACTTGAGTGTTAGTTCTATTAGTTATATTATCATATGAAAATTATGTAACTGGTTAATTTACTAAATTATTGTTGAAAAAAAAATCTAAAATTTTCAAGTCCATTTGCTATAATGGTTTGTTCAACACCCCTTCATGTTCCTTAAAGTTCAAGGGAAATTTTTTTTTAGTCCAAACACAAAGTAATTTCAAACAGCAATTTAAGATCAGAGAAGACTGTGACTTCTTCATGTTTGACCAGTTCTATAAAGATTATTGAATGCAGAGCCATGTTGTAAGCTTTCTCAGTATAATTAGGATTATAGAAGTACACATCAAAAGCTAGAGCATGCCCAGTTTATGATGAGCTCTTTATGTGGTAACCATAACGTAAGGGCTTCTTTTAAATGGTTTTATGCCCCAGTTTAAACTTTTCTGTTACAAGTTTTAAAGCCTATAACCATATGACCAGAAGTGATTGTGCAGTTCTTTTCCTTGGAACAGACACCTTCCTAGATCATTTCCGCACGAAAGAGCCCTGCATTCTGGCCTGCACTTGTGTTTCCAGAAGCATCATGGGATGGATAAAGTTAATAGTTAACTAAACTAAATGAAAGTTATATCTAGAAGAAACTAAAGGAAATAAATCAGACCATCCAAACTATACTGTGTAACTATTGTTAACAAATATGTTAACAATAGAGTGTGCTGAAAGCTACGGTACCATTTTAGATAATGCCTGGAAACATAAGTACTCTTCCCTTATGTACTATAGTAAAACTAGGGTGATGGCTTTTCAGCTGTGTCACTGGAATGAGTGCATAGAATCAGAGATGAATAAAAGCAATTGTTCTATACATACAACTTGTTGCATATTTGCACTGGTAAACCCTCCTTTCTACTACCACAAGCAAGTATGTTCTGCAATATCACGAGGGGATCCCCCTTTCTAGCATTAGAATGTTGGTTCCCCAACTGGGAAGCAGGTTCCCATCGGATGGCATGAAAAAAAAAATTAAGGGAGCATGAGAACATAAGAGTTTAATCATAATCCCAATTGGCCAAGATTTTGTCAGGGAGGTTCCACCTGTGCAGTGAGAATGGTCATAATCAGTGGCAGATTGGCACTGATTAAAGACACCACACCCACCCCAGGTTTGAGGTGCATGTGGTTTTGTCTCATTGTATGCATCAGTCATGGGGACGTGGTGGCACTGCGGGCTAAACCGCAGAAGCCTGTGCTGCAGGGTTAGAAGACCAGCAGTCGTAAGATTAATCCACGTGACGGAGTGAGCGCCCGTCGCTTGTCCCAGCTCTAACCAACCTAGCGGTTCGAAAGCATGCAAATGCAAGTAGATCAATAGGGACCACCTCGGTGGGAAGGTAACAGCGTTCCGTGCCTAAGTCGCACTGGCCATGTGACCACGGAAGATTGTCTTCAGACAAACGCTGGCTCTATGGCTTGGAAACGGGGATGAGCACCGCTCCCTAGAGTCGAACACGACTGGACAAAAATTGTCAAGGGGAACCTTTACCTTTACTTTTTTATGCATCAGTCATGCACAGACTGAAATCCAGAAAGGAAGTCTTTAAATCAGTGGCAATCTGTTATTGACAATGATGTCATTCCTGTTGCACAGGCAGATATACACAACAGGATTTTGGCCATTATATTTGTTTGCTTTTCTGCTATTTTTAAAGTCTGGGTGGTACTGACCTGTGTCCTCACATCACAACCACACTTCACACCTTATGTAGATTAACAATGTGATGCCTTAACAGGAGAAATCATTTTCTTCATTTATATCGCGTTTCAAGCCACGATTACTGAGATTTAGAGTTACTCACTTAAGAGTTCTATTTCTGTTATATACTTTCTTAGCCCTCTCATTTCTGTAACCATTCTCATTTTGAAACCATTGGAAACACTCTGCTGAAAAATGAAAATGTGGTTGCAAAAATTGATATTTGTCATAAGCACATTTGTTGCCAGGTGAGGAGGTCCTGTTTAGGTCACTGTAAAATCTATTACAATTAATAGATTTTCATTTGTTCTGTGAATGATGTAAATGCTCTTTGCACCTGATCTACATAGATACATGCATTGTCTTGGGTTAGAGCCCTTCATAATATCTGTTGTTGTTATCTGCTGTCAAGTCAGAACTGACTTATAATGACCCTAATAGGGGTTTCAAGTGATGTATTTAAGGATTGGTTTTACCAGTTCCACCCCCACCCCCAGTGAGTTTCCACATCAGAGCCAGGCAATTTAACTCAGGTCTCTTGAGTCCTAGTCCATTACTATATCAACTACACTACACGGAGTACTGTAATATTTATACTCTTGTCTCTAAACATTTATCCCACAGTAAGAACTATAACATACAATTATAAAGCTCCTAATAACCAAAGAGTTTGGTCCATTTTGTATTTTACGTTCAGTTTATATTGCACATTGTAAGACACAATTGTAAGATGTAAAGTGGGGAGCCAGCATTACATTAAAACTGTTTCTAAACTAGTATGATTAGTGTCTATCTCCACTCTGGACTTTTAAGTAGTAGGATGAAGTACGGATATAGCGGTCATCTTCAGTTTTTAGTTGGATATATGTATGTATTGTGTGCCATGAAGTCAATTCCAACTTATGCTGGCCCTTTCCAGGATTTTTAAAGTAGAAGTGGTTTACCATTCCCTTCTGGTGGCATACTGGGACTATGCAGTTTGGCCAAGTCTACACAGGCTAGCTCTTCTCCCTTGGAGGCACAGTGGGGAATCAAACTCCCAATACCTGGCTTTGTAGTCAGATACCTAATACATGCTTATAAATAAGCAACTACAAAGGTAAACTTCCTTGGACTTTTAGAAAAATGGAAATGTTTTAAATAAATAAATAGAAAACTCTAAAAGTAGTCTCAGCGTAGATTTGCATGGATGGAATGGATTTCTTCCAGCATTTTAGATCCAGGAGAAAGTGCAGGTCAGAACTAATATTTACATCCCCCCCCCCCGCTTATCCTTCAGAATAGAAATGGATTTCATACTTCTGATGACAACCTTAAAAAGAATCAAGTCAATTGCTTGCCTCATAATCCTTAAAGTGCATCAACTTAGCCAGCCAGCCCAGGCCCAAAAGTCATATAGAATGAATATTTTGATTCTAAGATATGAATTATCGCTAGCAGCAATAAGTAGTCAAAGTGGAATTTCACAGTAAGTGTTTACTATAACTCCCTTACAATTGCTAATAGTACTTGTAAAAGTGAAATAAATTTTGCAATGCCCTGTAGCTGCAGAAAATATTTGAATCTAATGTTTGAAATATAGCTCTCAGCAGGCTATTTTCTATAAGGCTGTGAAATTGGATAACAACAGATGATATTTGTATGGTTTACATGTTTACTTTTATTTTTGAATTTAGATTATCTCTGAGCTACTGAATGGGTGTTTAATTTTTATGAGACATCATGCAATAAGCGTTCCAGCAATTCCAATATTTTAAGGAACTGTTTTAGAAGATCAAGCGTATTTTGTAGTTTCAAGGGTAACTGCGAAATGGTAGCTAACATATTGTGTTCATTTAGGAGGGTGCTTTTCTATAACAAGATTAGAATTCAGGTGCCTGTTCCAATTGTAGGAGTTCATAGATTGTCAGACTAGCTAAAATGGAAGGTGCCTGCAGAGAGGTTTATAATGGAAGTCAACTGCTTCTATGGGCCCAATTAAGAGTATCCAACTGTGAAATGCAGCTCCCTGGATAGAAATTGGATTGCCCATTTTGGGATCAGGGAAACAGCAAGGGGAATATCTACTTCCATGGTTACAAGGAATGGTCTACATGTTTAAGGGTTCTGACTAACCTCCTAAATTTTAAGTGTACGTTATTAATAAGGTTAGTATTGGATTCCCTCAGTGCAGGTTTACGTATGCACCACAATCTGAACTTGAAGCCCTGGTAACTGTTCTTGAGATATGGATGTGCTCTCGGTCCCAAATCAATCTTGTCATTCCTCAGAAAGCAATGAAAGATAATAAGTACTATTCACCTGATTGCCTTCCTGCTCTGAGACAGCTGGTGACGCTTGTCTTGCTGATAACCAGGACTTTCAGATCTAAGGCAGGGATAAAGAAAAGCCGGGAGCTTGCAGAATTTAAATTTGACAGTCGATGGCAGTGTAGAAGGGCCAGGAAGGATAGAATCTCTGACACATATAAGAAAGGAACAAAATTTATCTCCTCTAGTTGCAATGATTATATGTCTCGTTGTCTGGCTTTCTTACAGTGGATGATTGATCGTGCCTGCCAGCCGCCTAATATCATAATTAACAAAGTTGCTGCTGTGTCTGAGAAGTTTAATCGGAAAAAAATTGCCGTCAGTATGATGCCATTGTTGCCCACGAAGATCAGAAGCGTTACAAAGTCGACTTTTGGACTAATGAAGCTGCAGAACTATGTGGGCAGAATAAGAAATAGTGGACCTGTGTGGCTTATGGTAGGTTTCCTAATAACAATTCTCTTATTCACTTTTTTTAAAAAATGGGAGCACCTTAGCTTTCATTTCAGGATCACATTTCAATATTTGAAGCTTGAGGTAAAATATTCTGCCATTGTTAATTGTGGTTGTTGTGGGGTTTTTTGGGCTCTTTGGCCGTGTTCTGAAAGTTGTTCTTCCTAATGTTTCACCAGTCTCTGTGGCCGGCGTCTTCAGAGGACAGGAGTCAGAACTCTGTCTGTGCTCTGTTCTGACTCCTGTCCTCTGAAGATGCCAGCCACAGAGACTGGCGAAACGTTAGCTTCAGAACATAGCCAAAGAGCCCAAAAAACCCACAACAGCCATTAGATCCCTTCCCTGAAAGCCTTCAAGAATTCATTGTTAATTGTCTTACCAAAGAGTGTTTAACGGGGGTAATTGTTGCTATGATTATACCACCTCCTTCTCCACCTTCAGATAGATTCTCTTTTTCTTTTTCTCTTTTTCACAGTACATTCAGTACACAATTATGTGTGCATTTATATATATAGAAGGTTACAAAGACAGCTGATTAACAATCTTGACTCCAGATGCCCCAGAGAATCTAGGAGAGATCCAAACATCTCAGCTGGTGATCTAAAATAAGAACACATTTTATAGATTAAAAATTGCTTCACTGAGGTCTTCCTTGGCAGTTCTGTTTTTTTCACCGCTTTTGATAAGCTTTCTTTGCTCATATAGCTGTCCCTAGAGTACATGTTGCTGTTTCTAGTCTACGATGTGAATATTGACATGATGTGTATGTGTGCCATATAAAAAGGAGAGAATGAGAAATTATTGGGGGGGAGAGAGACAAAGGAAACAATAGCTGAAGCAGACAATGACACAGGAAGATGCAGAAATAGGAAAATGTTGCATAAAAGCTACACACGTTTCACTGTTTGGATTTAATAAAGCCCAGGAAAAAAAGATTGATGATAATTATGAGTCGAATGACACATTTTAACCAAACCTGGTGCATTTTCTTGTAGGTTTTCTTTTAAATTGAATATGCAATAGTTAATGTGATTGATTGTAGTTCAGACTGATGATATATTTCTGGAAATCAGTATGTTTCACACATTTTCTGTAAGCAGTTGGCAAATTTTAAGATATATTAAAAGATTATTGATCCCATTGCCTATTTTAAAAATATTTTAATGCATAGGGATTTAAAGACAATTCAGTAAGTCTTTCGCAATGCTATTTTATAGTGTTTGCTCAAATTCTTAGGGAAAAAACAGAAGTGGTGTTTCGCTGCCTCCTTTTCCCCAGTATTTCTCTAAACTGAAACACTGTTTCTTGATCAGAAACATGCTTTCCACATTATCAACAATAGATATGCATGTTGCCCTTTATTAGCATTTTTATTATTCACTATTTTTAAAAAACTTTGTTTTGGCTGGAACAAAGAATCATACAAATATAGAAGGGAAAAAGCAGCTTAGTAATGCAAATCTCAAGCAGAAGGAAAGATTAAGCTCCTAAACAAGTATATTGTTATTTTAATCAGTACTCACATAATATTTCATGTAATTGAGACTTAGTGCATTGTTAAAACTCAGCTGGAGAACCAAATATCTATATGGATTACAGGAGGAAATGCTAAGGAAGTGTCACAGCAGATGTGTCTGGTTTTTAACAGGATTATTTCCTGGGATACATAGCAATGAACTCCTTGTAATAGTTTCAAAGGAACTAATAACTTTTAGAAATGTGTTAATAGTAAATGTGCTAATATAACGGTTTAGAAGATTAGTGATGCATTCTTTTCCACTGAAAGAAGAATATAATAAATGTCTCAGGTGATTCAGGCTGTAGCAATTTTTGTTGGCGATTAAAGCTTGATGGACCTTTGGTTGAGTGATTAACCCTTCGGAAATTAAAACCCAGTGCTAAAATATTCAATCTAATTTAAATGCAAACGTGGGGGGGGGTTTCAATTTTTTAAAAAAAACATTTTAATTTTCTTTCTACCCCTTATTGTTGAGAAGATAAGATAGGAAAAGAGCTCTAATTTTGGCTGGACAAAGCAGTTTCAGAAGCAGAATGGTTTTCTGGAATCCAAAACTGAGAAGGATGCCTAGCAAAAGAATTCCAGAATGGATGCATTACAGAAGCTATGATCAAACAGGTAAGATGGGGGGGGGGCTGTTTAATATCTCTAATGTAAGACTCCATTATTGTGTACATATTTATTGAACAATATATCTCATTGAACCAAACAGAGATTAGTTTGTTTACCTTGTAGTCTTATACCGGAAATATTTTCATAGCAAACGTAGACCGAGTGCTAACATTCTGTCCTTTAAAGATGGTAACCCATTATAGAATATAGTTTAAAGAAGACTAAAGATGCAGATTTAGGTTGTTTTTCTGTATGTTCACTTTCCTGGGTATGAGTCTCATTGAACTCAATAGAGCTCATGCCTGACAAGATGTGTGTAATATTATACAATTAATTACTAACATTATTTACTGAGTTATGGGTGGACATTTTGTTTACTTTTAGAATAAAGTTCCAAAATAGCCTGTAACAACAGTTATATGCTATCTCGGAAATAATTCAGCGAAGTGCAATGTGAATATTATGTTTAATAATCTTAATATATTTAATATATTTAATAATCTTAGACTCTGGAACTGAAGTACAGGTTTGGGTTATTGACCCAGATCAGAAGAGAAATAGGGCTTTGGCAGCATATTTGAATTTCTGCAGGGACATTCCAGTGCAGAATCTTCTTTTAAAAAAAAAAAAAAGGACATTGGAAGCAAATACTTCATCTGTTATTACTTCAGCTGTGGGAACAGAATTTAGCCAGTTATTATCAAATTAGTTTCTGTGTGCAGTGTTCTCCATGCTCTATACTGGCTTTTAAAGAATCTTACTAGAACCATGTAGTCTTGCCACATTGGACCTGCCAAGCAAATTGAAGGCAGGATTACTGTGTAATTTTCTAGAAACTCCACTATTACACTGTCTGACCCTTTAGCTGCTTCTTACTCAGCATCAAACTGAATTTCTAACGACTTGCTCCAGCATTCATTGGTTTGTCTTCACCTAATTGCCATCTTCCTCTCATTTTTCCTTTCCTCACCAATTTAAAAAATTTAATTTAATTTGATTTTAAAAGAAAACAAAAGAAATGAGAGGAAGCTAGTAACTAAAAAGTATGTTAACTAATTATGTGTGACTCATTATGGGGCATTTCATTAATCAAAATTGAAGGGGTTGTTTGTTTCTAATTAAATTACAGAGGATGTTAGTTGAATGGGACCTACATCTGAAGCCCATTCAAGTGATTCTAAACATATTCAGTGGAAATGACTAGCCCCCACCTGCATAATCACTTTCTAACCCTTTCAATGCCACATCTGAAGAGGAGGGTCTCTGCTTGTATATAAGCTCTACAATGAAGTAAGAGCTCAAGTTTTCTAGGAGTCTTGCTTATGAGTGGAGCCTACACATGAGAAAGAACCCCTCGTCTTCAAGTTTGGTGCTGAAAGTACACAACAACTGAGGTAGTGCTACACAATCTCCTGTTTGGAACACCAGTTTTATTAATATGTGAATAGGGCTTGAGTAGCTCTTATAAAAAGATATTGAATAAGCTAATATTGTGTTATATAAAACTATGATTTAAGATCCACATCCAGCTAAAGGGTCTTCTGTGGAAAGTTAGGAATAAAGGCCCACTGTCTGAAACCTTTTTGGTTTTATTGTGCAGTGATTTCCCCCTTTTGTTTTAAATTGGTTATAGACTCTGTCATCCCCTACTGAGGAGTGGAATTGAATGACTATTCCACCTCCCGCAAATTAAAGAAACAGCCTCTTGTCAATTGAAAGCTGGGTAGTAATTTTGTTTCTCATGCACACTAGGTGACTTTTTAGATTTGTTCCTTTGAAAAAGAGTTAGCCAGAGAATTGCAGTTAGGACATCCATTGTAAATGTGTAAAGCACACTATGTCCTATAAGATTTATAGGATTCATAGTTGGGGATTTTTAGTGGGTGGGGATTGTTTGGGGAGTGTTTGGAGATTTTTTATGTGTGTGCATGTGGGTCTGGTCTCTCTGTGTCTCTGTGAATTTCGTTGTATGGGTATAGTATGTATATACTTACAATGACAATAAATCTATTTGAATTTTATTTGAATTGAATTTGAATAAGACTGAAAGTTTGAGAACAATTGGTCATATCCTGGACCACTAATAAGCTCTGTTGGGTGGTTAAGAGAAAGAAGCTTATGTTATTTTATATGTAAGACAGTCAAGATCTTGCTTCCTTTTCCATTTCGATGGCTAACAAATGTGAGAAATACCATAAGTAAGCCAAGACAAATCTTGGAGTTACACTGGCTGCAGTTAACAGTTTTTCAACTTTTTGAATGCAATGTACGTTATTAAAATTCAGTTTACTTCTTTCTTTCATTGAAGATGAGTTCCCAACGACTTTGTCAGGATTGAGAAATCCAAGGTATTGTGGTGGAGAAATTGAGAAAGCTGAGCAGTAGCTTCCTTTTACATAGTACTTTCATTTACACTTAAAACAGTCTCTAGAGAGAAAATCTCCCCTCCCCAGGGAGCTCCGTGAAAAAAAGGGGAAAAGATGAAAGCTAAACTTGTTGTGGAGTGGTTCAATTGACTGATTGGATGGAGAGTAGGCATGGCGAGGAAATAAACTTCCTGGTACCAAACATATAGGCCTAAATAGAATTGCTTGTCTCCTCTAGTAAATCCACAGAATGAATAATCACTGAAATGTGCACAAACATTTCTGTAAAACCATTTGATTTAATGGCTCTATTTTAGGTGGGAATCTGTGTTTTCTTGGGCTTGGATTAGCAGTTGGTCAGTCAGAACCTTTAATGGCACACACACACACACACACACACGCACACACACACACACACACACACAAATCACATATAAAGAATGACTATTAATTAACTGATTACAAATCTTACGAATTACAAATCTACAAATTCATTATGTCTCACAGATTAGCATAAATTAGGTTTTGTGCCTATATTTTTTGAATAAATGCACATTCTTAATGCCTTTTGGAACCACTAAATAACTGAGAGAGAGAGAGAGAGAGAGAGAGAGCATCCTTTCTTTTTAAACGTTGAACATTTCACTTGCAGGTTAATCTAAACACATTTAAATACTGGCTATGTCTGCATGCATCCATTATAACTTATTTTGACCATATATAACATTTCATTAGGAGCTGTTTCTTCTGCAAGAATTTGTCTTCATATGGTGGAGCCATTTGGCTCTATTAATAGAGTATATGTATGTAGTGTTGATGCAGCTTCCCTTGAATATGTCCATTATTCCACAGTTTAAAGGAAAGAGAGGAAATTCAATGTATTACATGTGCATATGTTTGATTAGATTTCTGCATGCTTATGAAAATTTCTATTTCTCTCCTAGCTGAATGACTCTCTCTTAAAACAGTATAGTGGATATGTTAAGCAACTATCAATACGTTGCTAAGTGAAAAGGCATGTTGATTTCCAGCTGCCAGTAGGGTAAACTAAATCAAACAAGCTGGAAAACAAACTTCTTTCTTTCCCCATGGGTTACATCCATAATTTTTCACAAGCAAATAGAATCATTTCCTTCATGTGGAAAAGTAAAATTTGGGTCACAACTTCCAGAATCTCCCAACCATACTGGCTAGGGGATTCTGGGACTTGTAATTTGGAAAAGCAGTTTTTCTAAGTAATGTTCTATCTACAGTATTTCATTTTAGTGACCATTGAGATCCCAAATGCATTTTCTAATGCCAAAAATGAGTGCCAGTATTTAACTTCAGGAAGTCTATCCCAGTTAGGGAATTTACCAGTCATGAGAGGTGTAAAATATTTATTTTTATAAGAAACTCACAGTTTCTCTTCTTTCTCTTTTTATATACTGGTCTACTACTTGTGAGTCCTTGGCTTTACAACTGTATGGGTTGTAAAGCTTATCCTAGGAATTTAAGAATCTTATTGGGGAACTTCAGAAGGCTGAATAAAATCTGAGGGCCTTAGAGTGAAGTTCTTTGCTTGTAGGAATTTCAATAATTACCAGCAAAAATCGTGTGTATTTATATTATGAGGCAAATCAAGTAACCATAGTCTTCAGCAGCAGATGATGAAGAAGATTGCAGCTTAAAATTTGTGTGAAATAAAGGCTGAAAACTTGTTATATTGTGCTGCTGTAATGCAAACGGTGTGACTTGGTGCATGTTAAACAGTCTAGATTCATTTCAGTCAGGGTTCAAGCTGTTTGATGGGAGCAAGACAGTTCTGATCGTTCTGCTTAATGACTTAAGTGAGACTGACCAGGGGAATATGACCTTGTTGGCCCTTCTGGATCTCTGAACACCCTTTGATACCATCAATTATGATATCCTTTTGGTTAGACTATTGAGTTTAGAAAATGGAGGTTTAGTGTTACTTTGGCTCCAGTCCTTTCTTGATGGTTGTGTCCAGAGGGCGTATTTTGAGGGTGCTGTTTCAACTCCATGGTCCTTTGTTCTGGAGTCCCATCGGGTCAATAATCTCCTGAATGCTCTTACTTCTATATGAGGCTATTGGGGAAGGCGATCCAGAGATTTGGAGTTTGCTGTCATGAATATGCTGATGATATGCAACTCTATTTCTCATTTTCTTCTTCAGCAGTAGAAGCTGTGTGGACCCTGGAGTGGTGCTTGATATTGGTTATGGACTGGATGAAGGCTAACAGATTGAAACTGAATCCTGACAAGACAAATATGACATTGTTGGAAGGGGAGCTTGCCCAATTAGGAGGTATTTTGCCTGCTCTAAAAACCAGGTCCATGACTTGGGTGTATTCCTGGAACTGGCTCACACCATGGAGAAGCAAATCTCTGCCATGGCCAGGTCTGTCTTTTCCAATCTTGAATAGATTGCAGTTGTGGGCATTTTTTGGATGGGAAATCCTTAACAACACTGATCCACACATTGGTAGTTTCTAGGATTGATTACTGCAATGCTCTCTGAATGGGGCTGCCTTTGAAGGCGACACAGAAGCTTCAGCAGGTGCAAAATGCAGTGGCTAAGTTAGTATCAGGAGCAGTGAGGTATGATCACATCTTCCCAGTACTGGCACAACTGCATTTGCTTCTTGTTTACTTCTGTGAGAAATTCAAAGTGCTGATACTAACCTGTAAGGCCTTTAACAATTTGGGACCTTGTTACCTGTCAGAACATCTCTCCTTAAGATAATCTACCCAGCCTATCCAGTCTATCCAGGCTCTGCAGTTGTGGGTGGTCAACCCTACAGAGGTCCAGAAAACTAGCATCAGGAACTGAGCCTTCTCAGTGGTGGCTGCAATGCTACAGAACACATTGCATACTGATATACACCAGGCTCCCTCCCTTCTGACTTTCAGAAAACATATTAAAACTCTGCTTTTGGAAAAGTCCTTGAGCAACATTCTCCCCCTTTAACATTCTTGTGGATGCACAAGTTTGATGTTGACTTTGGTTCACCATTGTCTCTAGGGGTTTTTTTAAGTTGGATTTTAGTAGTTATGTCTTTGTGGGGGTTGGATAGTTGTTTTGGATTGTTGTTAGGTGCCCAGAGTAGTGCCTTGTCACTAGATAGGTGGGGTAGAAATTTAAATAAATAAATAAATAAACAAACAAACAAACAAACAAACAAACAAACAAACAAACAAACAAACAAATAAATAAATAAATTGAGCATAGACATTGTCAGTTGCATGTGGAGTTGTGGAGTTGTGGAACATAGTGAACAAAAGTTTGTGTCTATACTGAAGTCTTAAACTGTGGCAATTTGTCACCTAATGTTATGCCATTTATGTTATACTCAGGGACATAACTATAGGATTTTGGCTCAAATGCATTACATTAACATTGGATCGATATAGTTTTTAAGGTCAAATCTGTATAAGTAGAGCCACAACTAACTAATTTTGCACTCAAGAGAAGAGTCTAAAATTGTGTCCCTCACTTTCTGTGCAGGTTGCTTTCTGCTAATATCCAAAATGAGCAGAATGAGTCAGGGAGAGGCACACAAATTCACAAAGTACATGTTACAACAGGGCATTTGAAGTGTGTAATGTTTTATTCAATTTGAACATGTAAGCCCTATTCAGCCCTGCAAAATCAGGTCTGTTTCTTAACAAGTAGGCTTACACATAAACAGGAATATCTCTGCTGCCAATGCGTCAATTTCCAGGTACAGAAAATGAAGATGGAAATGCTAGCTGTTCTCCTTTTAAGTGTGGTAGGCTTATCTGGCTAGAGAATTACTGACTACAGTTATGTTTTCTTACTGACATGGTTTCCTTGGAGAGTAGCTACATATGTTTGATTTTTTTCCCCCTACTATTTCCCTGCTTTGCATGTTTACAGTTATGGCTCTGCACATAAGTCTTTTTGAGGTGACAAAGCTCTTGGAAAGGACAATAATCCTGGGAAAGGTTAAAAGAAGCAGGAAAAGAGGAAGACCAAATATGAGATGGTTTGACCTCTGAAAGGAAGTGCAAGAGCTGAGTTGGGCTGTTGAGGACAGGACATTGTGGCAATCGCTCATTCAAAGTGTTGCTGTAATTCGGAGATAACTTGACAGCACGTAACAACAGCAGTATATATTCACTATGTTGCAGTGCTTCAGGAGTAGAGAGGAGGAAATCCGTGTTTTTCAGAAATATAGTCACTACATTGTAACCATTATACAGTGGTGCCCACTTGACATCGATAATCTGTTCCAGGAAAATCGCTGTTAAGTGAAATCGTCATCAAGAAAAAAAACCATTGGAATGCATTGAAAACCGGTCAATGCGTTCTAATGGGGAAATACCTCATCGTCTAGCAAAGATTGCCCATAGAGAACCGCCGATCAGCTGTTTAAAATCACTGTCTTCCAAAGCAGGGGTCCGGAAAATAGCCATTTTGTGAAGGGAGGGAAGCCAATTTACGAAGGGAAGCCATTTTGCGGAGTCGGAAAAATCATCGTTTAGCGAACAAATGGTTCATGAAGCAGTCTCCTAATCGACTCAAGCAAAAAAAACCCCATTGGAACCACCGTTTTGCGGTCGCAATAGCGATCGCAAAAAACTCATTGTAAAGTGATTTTGACATCATGCGGGGTAAGCGTCAAGTGGGGCGCTACTGTAACTAGTTAAATGTGATTAATGGAAATAAAATGGTTCAAGACAGTTTTGACTCTTAACACAACCTTGTGGTTTCTGATTTTATCAGAGAAAACACAAGAAAGAGAAGCACCTCTAATTAGTCAAACAGGATTTTTTTTCTTTTTGGTGAGTACAGTTTGTCCGCATCAGTATTGCTTCCCCATTGGAGTATCTACATGAACGTTGTTACCAGTGATGAAAATAGAAGGGAAAAAGCCCACCTGTTGACAGCTTCTCACCATAGTTACACACAAGAAAGAATCTGTATTTGTCACATGTGATAATCTACATGTATAATGCATAACAAAATTCCTTATATATATAAAAAAGATATCCAAGAATGCAATATTCAGGTTTGAAGCAACACTGCGTATGACTTGAAATATTTAAATATCCCAATCAAAAAGTTTTTAACATGGCAAACTTTGATACGGGCCCTTGTTTTTCCTGGAAATATAATTTAGTAATAAATTTTAAAAAAGGCTTGCTAACTATACCACACAGTACTTTGATATGAAATTAATATTTGAAATTGCCCGTTAGTCCACTCAGCAGAACAAATTACAAAATTTAACAGACAGTGGTCACATGTAATGCTTGCTTGTTTAAACAATTATGTGGGCACTTTAAAAAGTGAGATTAAAGGGAGTTCAGAATAGTGCTTAAAAGGGCCATGACCTTTTAGGGACTTTTACTTATCTTTTATCATGGAAGAATAAGGCCCCTTTACATGCACTTAATATTTTGCAGGCTGAAACTGAGCTGAAACAGTATGTTCCATCTTCTGGAGTTTACTATCTAAAGTCGTTAAGCATGGCTTAGGCCATGGTCACATGAGGAAAATGACTTCCACTGTCAAGGAAACTTTCCATACCTTTGTTGTAGTACATCAAGGTCATGTGGTATATATACCTGGCTGAGTGTCCTAAAGCAGTGGTCCCCAACCTTGGGCCTCCAGATGTTCTTGGACTTCAGCTCCCAGAAATCCTGACCAGCAGAGGTGGTGGTGAAGGCTTCTGGGAGTTGTAGTCCAGGAACCTTTGGAGGCCCAAGGTTGGGGATCACAGTCCTAAGGTGTTTTCACATTACCCATTCATTTTCTTCAGTTTGAATCATTATGGTTGCTGACACTGTGTCACCAATTTATTTTCCCTCTTGGTTTATGGGGTACTGCAGCCCCTTAACTTTCTTTTTTTAAAAAAATAAATAAATAAACAATACATTGATATATCAGGTACTGTTTCATAACTCTGCTGCACAAGTGCCTCTGGAAGCAATGCATGGAAGAGGCACTCAGTGGAACAGGTGCCCTCACTCTGGGCTGTCCTGCTTCCCAGACAGTAAGTGCTTTAAAACCATTGACATATGTTTGCCAATATATCAACCCTCCAGCCGTGTAAAAATAATTTAAAAAAATTTACATGGACAGCTGCGTGGCAGTAATGGCAGCCACCTTCAACAATGATTTTTTTTCAAAGAAGTATCAATAGGATCATACGCACATGCTGTACCTTCAAGGAATTATTCAAAATGCCACTGGAACAAAAATAATAGAGGCTTCCAAGTGAACAGGAAATGATCCTCAGTTGCACCACTGACCAAGAAAATGATTCAGTAATGGCCATGTGTTGTGTGACCACAAATTTAAGGTACAATCTATCTGGACCATAACTAGAGAACATTTCCCTCAGGTGACCGCACCCTTAGTTCTTAGTTTTTGCCTTCATCAATCTTCTCTTTCTGCACTCACAGTGCAACCTGAAACAGGTCCCTCACCCTACTACCTTGCAGGGCACCCCACTCCAGGATTCTTCATAGAGGTCTGCAGCCTCCATTTCCTTGCAAGGTGGGTCTGTAGCAAAACCTCAAGCATTCCCAATAGAAAGACTGCCATAAAGCAGCAGCCTTCAGTGATATTGAATGCAATGATATTGTCATGTATCTTCCAATGGGAAGGACAGAGCAACACACACACACACACACACTAGGTCCATTCATTTATTTAAAATATCTTTACTCTGCCTTTCTCCTTAAAAGTACCCAAGGCAGATTACATAATTTAAAAGACTATATTTAAGAGCTACAAACAGTATACAAATATTATAAAGGAATTAAACAAGTATTATATTCAAGATGGTAAATAAAATCGATACTAAAAAGACATTTAAAAACAAATGATCACAACGATCCATTTTACCCCTGTGGGTTAAATTCCTTTTTGGGCATCTCAACTGGAGAGCTGCCTACATTCATTGTCTTGGAAAATACAGTAAAAGTAGGTTTGCAGAGTGGGTGGAGAAATCAGCAACAGGAAGTTGGGGATCTTTTATAAACCCCAGTAGCAGAGTAAAGGATGAATATTTCCTGTTGTGTATTTGCCACTTTGGAAGCCCACTGCTGGGATCTGAACACTACTGCAGATCATGCCTCAGTGATTTCATGCAGCCTCCTCTGTCACCAGCAACACTACAGAATGGAAGGCATGGGTGTCCTCCCTCATCTGCATCCTATGCTAGGATGCAGGTGGGGGCACTGAAAAAGTGAGAACTCATGTTTCTCTGATGTATGAACAGTGATTTCCCATTTAGATAAGATGCCCGACACAACAGTGTGTGAAGCAACATGTCTGTGCGCACACACACATGCACGCACGCACACGCGCGCACGCACACACACAAGTTTATAAAAAGAATAAAAATTACATATGTATTTTGTTTCATTGGTTTCAATTAGCATTTGTTAATAATAGAATAATAGAAATAAACAATAACGATTATTTTGGTAATTGTTTTTGGAAAGATAACATGGTATTTTAGAGAAAAATCAATTTTGGCTTATATAGGTTTATTATGGGAACATGAATTTGCTCAGAGTAGGAACATACTGATAGATTCCTTTTTGACATCTGTTTAAAAAAATTCAAAAATATCCTTTCTAAAATTTTCCCATGGAACTCTAGCTGCGATATGACAAAGACATTTCTCAATTAAACTTGCATTACGTACATTACTCTCCCAACTTCAGGTTTGTTTGTTTTTGAGAGGGGGAGAGATAGGAATCCAAACATATACCATATTTTTCGCTCCATAAGACACACCTTTCCATAAGACGCACCAATTTTTTAGGAGAAGAAAACAGGAAAATATAATCTGTTTTCTTCGCTCCATAAGACGCACAGACTTTCCACCCCCCTGTTTTGTGGGGAAAAAGTGCGTCTTATGGTGCGAAAAATACAGTATATTACCAAGAGTCAAAGTATTAAAAGATCAATATGTTGTGACAAGAATTGTGGAAACATCATTGCAATGAAACAAGAAACAGTGCATTAGCATTGAAGGCTCTGAGCTTGGAAATGTTACTTTTTTAAATTGAAATTCCCAGAATCCTCCAGCTAACAATGATCTGTGACCATCCTTGAAAATTCTGGATGGGTAATCAAAAAACACTTAGATGTTGTGCAGATGAAATGGTTACCTCTCTTGTGTAGTGGAGATGCTACTTCTCTATTACAATATCTGAAGCTATCTTGAAGAATCTTCATGCCTGTCTTTTTCCCTCCAAAATACAAACAAGAACAAATTTGTGTGAGCAAGTACAGTGACGATATGCAGACAACATTTCCACAACATGTGTTTTTCTATATAATAACAATGTGTTATTGTTTGTATTTTGGAGAATAAATAGCAATAAGTAATTTTTTAAAATGGGCGTGAAGACTTGGCAGTGTAACTAAGGTATAAATAGCTCCATAAATTGATTGATCATACTGTATGCACATATTTTAATACTTGTTAACCATGCTTCTCTTGCATGACTTCTATCTGTACCATGGAGATGATCCATAGTATGAGACAATGGTATTTCAGCAACTTTGAAGAGCTTTTATTATGTGGAAGCAACTTTTGGTGGTGCCATGTTGTACATGATGTGAGCAAGTACCTATAACTACTCACTCACTTATAGGTACTTGCTTCATCCCTCCTGCAACCTGAAAAGAGGAACCATCAGATAACAGTCAAAGGGAAGTTATCTATAGAAATATTGTGTTTTTAGTACTTTGGTGTAAGATTATGTAAATGACCGCGCAGAACAGTTTTGCCTTTCTTGTTTTTTTAATTTGGTTCTATAGGCTCTGGAGTTTGAATTGAACATTTGTGATAGAACATTCTTTTGATGGGCTGATAAATAGGCCTGTGGTCTCCTGGAGCAAAATGGTAATACCTTTTCTTCCATAATATCTCCTTATTATATCAGCTGTTTTAGATTATTTATTAACAATTTTATGCATGGCAAACACAAAGTGGAGCATTTCAAAGAATGAAAGGTGTTTATTTTCATATGACTAAAGAACATATGTTAAAACATGTTTTGTAGATTTTTGAAGACCTGCCAGATTGAATTTTACTGGCAATTTTACCATGTCAGAATATATATTTGTAGACATATTAACCTTGAATGTTTTTCCTGATAATAATAAAACCTTTGTTCGGATGTGATTCAGTCTATAGCTCTAGTAGTATTGAGGTGGATAATTATATTAATATTCATACAGTTTCAGAAAATGCAGGCCACTTAATTGCTGAGATGTAATTTAGATATTTTTCACTGAGTCTGCAATTTGTGTACATTTTGGCTAAATTACCCTTGTTTCTTCATCTTATTTGCAAAAAAGGACTCATGCTTATTGAACTATTACTACAGGATCTAGCTTTTCCCCAAAATTACACACTTTTTGCATAAATGTGCCTAATTACCTGAATTCAGTTTTGATTAGCAGTGTTAATTGATGCAGCTGCGGATGGGATCTGTTTACCTAAATTACCATGTGCAAACAGCAATACGTCTGAAAGTGAATATGCTGAACTGAAAATACTAATTAGCTGAGACAGATTGTTATTCAAGTCACATCCTGGAGCCTTTTTAATGAAAGCCTGGATATGTCAGAGCTTTATGATATGCAGACAGAAACGTCTATATTACATATGATTTCCTAAAGTTAATTCATGAGAGCAGATGGGATGTCGGCTGGGTTTCTTCTAGTGTTAATATGAATATTGGGATTTATTGATAACATAGACATTGTTTTAGTGTGTGAATTCATGTGTGCACACAAAAACAGAGATGAGCCCATTGGACGCTTGATACCATGGAATTTTACTATGTCCAAACTGGAACAATTAATTTTTAAAAAACATACATATGACAATTATTTTGTACTACTACTCTAAACAATGTGGAAAATAAGTAAGTGAAAACAATCTGAAAAATTATCTTGTCAGTTTAAATGAAACAGCAGTAACCGTTGGCACTGCTGAAATGGCTGGGCTGAGGTAATTTCAAAATGGGGAAGAAGGCTTAGCAGTGGGCTCCACCAGTGACCTGGTTGCTTCCCAAGGATTCATTCCAGAAATAGACCTAGACCATGGCTGTTTGGGTATAAGATTAAACCGTAATTCATTGGCTGTACAAAATCCTTGGACTTGTGTGCTCTCCATTTTCCTCTTCCCCTCATGAGTACAATAAGAGCATTTGCTAGTATCAGTTTGTCATTATGTCCAAACCAGTAATTGCCAGAGAGATATGTCAGGGTCATAAACCCTGGTTTGAAGTTGGTCTGTTTTGACAAATAGTGAGAAAGTTAACCATAGTGAGAAAGCTAACCATAGTTTGTCCCTGATAGAACATAAATGCTGGTAGCTGAAGATAGAAGTTGAAGGTTCTGATCTTCTTGTAATCAGAAGAGAAGAATGAGAAATGGTCATGCCTGACAATCAGCCTGGCTCATTCCCATAGTGCTGAGGTACTTCTAGTTCCCTTTTCTACAGAGGTATTCAAAATAGCTTATAAATATGAAATAAAGTTTATCACACTGGAATGAAGGCAGAATGACCCAAAACCAATAGATGCTACTGATAAATTTTGACAAAAAGTTAGGCAACTTCTGTGCAGCCACGATGCACTTGCTGCTCAGCCAAAATGTTGGGGTAGTCATGGTTCTGCGCTCCCACCAAACATTCTATGTGAAACTGTTGCAAGGAGTTTGGAATTTAATTTTAAATTGTATATAGAAGATTTTTATACTGCCCTTCATCCAAAATATCTGGGAAGTTTAAAGCTATTAAAACAGTAAAATAAATCAGGAATGGCATGAGAAAAGACACCAACAGAAGGGAAGATAGTGGTGTGTGACAAGAAATTCGGTACTATAATATATATTGATGGCACCTTGCTCTATATCTTCTTACGATCTCTGTCTTCAGTCAGTACAGATGTGCATGAATAATCTGAGAATGGATTTAAACAAGATGGATATTTTGTAGATTAGTGGGAAAGCTGATCCAAAGATCATTATTTGTTTAAAGTGTGTTTGGGACAAGGTTGAGTGCTTCCAGAAACATAAGTTTTGTAACTTTGAAATTGTTCTGGATCCAGCTTTTCTGCTGGATGCCTGTGTGTAAAGGCGGTGATGAGATGTGCTTTTATACAGCTTGGGCTGCTGGTATACCCTCAGTGATTTAGGTACCTGGCTGTGGAGGCATAGGCTGGGAGTTCAATTCCCCACTCTGTATCCTTGACAGGCGTACTCAATAATCCGTACTAGAGATAGGGATGAATATAAAAACAGATTGCTTTTTCTGACAAATATAGCTGATTTGTTAAATATTTTTCGATCCATATTTGTGGATTCCAGAGACCCCCACAAATACAAAGGGACAAATATTTACCCGTTTTATTCATCCGTCGTATTATTATTATTTTTTAAAAACCACAATTCTGCCTACCAGCCGAAAGCAGTGCTGGCAGAAAGGCAGCCACCACCCCTCACAGCCACCCAATATCACAACCTAACCCCACCCCCTTTCTTTCCCTACCTTAGGCCCCACTCCGCCCCACCCCACCCCCTCTTACCTTAATCGCTGCTGCCGAGGTCTTCTGGCCTTGGAGCCGCACATGTAAAAATGGAGACTGGCTGCCCTTTGCAAAGATGGTGGCTGCAGCTTCATTTAGGGTAGGGAAGCTGCAGCTGCCATCTTTGCAAAGGGCAGCCTGGATTCCCATAGTCTCCCTTTTTACACACTGTGGCTGTGAAGGCCTGATGGAGACCTCGGCAGCAGCTATTAAGGTAAGGGGGTGTCGGTGGGAGTAGGGTGGTGGCTAAGGTAGGGAAAGGAAGGGGTGTGGGGTAGGCTGTTGGGGTGTCTGGCTGTGTGGGGGTTGGCTGCCTAGTGGCTTCTGATCAGCTGATCGGCAGCTGGTAGGCAGAATGGGCTTCTGTGCCGTGTGGTAAACTCTCCTGGGGGGACCCAATTTGTGGGTGAATAACTCGGATGTCCTATATCCAATCTTCACCAACATTGGCTGGGATGTTGGGGAAAGACATAGGAAGCTCCGTTGTGATTCTGGAGTCTCTAAGTACCTGTGGGGAGCTTTCCTGGGGGGTCCTCTTTGTGACTATATAACTTAGGGGTCCATGAACCAATGTTCACCAAACTTTCAGGAATTGTAGGAAAGCATCTGAGAAAGCTTTTCTGCATATGTGGTGTCTCTAGGTCATTGGGAGCCAATGTTATAGGCATTTAAAGTGCAGATGAATCAACAGATTGATCCGTTGATTCGTTGAAGAATATTTGTATATTTGTATTTGTTGATCCGTTAACAATGAATAAAGGATCAAAATGAATACCATTTTTTCATTTGTCCCCATATCTAACCTGTGCGGTCTCTTCCAGCTGCACAGTTCTAAGATTATCTAGAATAAAATCACATTAAGCTCTTTCAAATTTTTTTCCCTGCTGTCACCAACCACTGCCACCACCAAACTAGCCATTCCCTAAGATCATTCTCTACATACTGAAACACCTATGAGATGCTTGGCCCTGAGGTATCACAAGGTTTGATGGGGTATAAGGACACACCTTCATGTCATTGCATCATAGAGGCCTGGCACAGATGTGGCAAACAAATTGCTGATGGGGTTCTTTGACCCTGGCATTGTCACTGTCTCTATTGCATACAGTTGTCTGAATGAACACTCAGACTGGAGGTAAAAGCTTAGGCATTATCTTCTATTGCTAAGTCTTCTGGGTCATCATGGTGGGGAAAAACTACTGTTTCTTTTAGTGAAAGCCAGTGTAGTACAGTGGCCAGGATGTTAGATTTTGATTTGGCCCAAATTCTTACATGCCAACAGATTTAGCTGGGTGACCTACCTCTCTGCCTGAACTACCTCACAGGATTATTTTGACAGTATTAAAACAAGAACTACTTCAATCGCTTTAGAAGAAGGTCAGGATATAAGTTTTAATAAAAGTTCACTACGAGGTCCTGATTAGAAAAAAACCTTCCTGCCATTTCTTGTTTGATTTTCACCCTTTGTCTGTCTTACTTAGGCTCTGTACACAACTAGCTTATAAAATGATGAAATTGATTCTAAGTTATACCACTTCTGTATAAAGAATTGCTTTTTTTTAAAATTGCCCCATGGCTAGTCTCTTAGGCATGGGAAGAAAGCATTCCAGAAAGAAGAATGAACAGTGTTTTTCAAGCTTTACCTGAAACTCTTTTACCTGAAACCCCTTGATAAAAATTTAAAAAAAATCTAGTCACCTCCAGTTTGTGAGGGGCTTCTGTCATAACGGTAGAACATATAAAGATGAAACACTGGAAGAGAGAGAATAATATTGCATTCCTAATTGTGTTTACTCAGAATCAAGTCCTAGAGGGAATCACTGGGGCTGTCAGGATGTGTGCTTTTAGAATTGCAACCTTAGTGCTATATGTTAATCTACATATAACATCCAGCATCAGAAACAGCGACAGGAAGTGAGATATGAAACAACATCAGAATATCAAGGTCAAATAGTAATGATCTTGCAGCATATTTTAAAGTGGTATATAAGGCCCTTAGGGCAGGCACAATGCCTGTCTTTACAATGCAAAGCACAACAGCTCCTCTGAGCCTGCTCACTGTCTCTTGGTGCTACTGTAATATAAGTATTAAATAATTCAATACCAATAAAGAAACTGCAGAGATAGAGAGAAGCAGTACTCAGCAACTAAAGCTGAATGGGGAACTATAAAATATAGGACTTTGGCAGGGGAACTAAAAATGCTGTGTATTCAAGGCTTGAAGTAAAAAGCTCAGTACTTAGTTTATCCATCAATAACATCTTTGTCCATCAGTACCATAGTTAGGAAGGGATATTGGAATCCTGATTTCCAGTCTTGGGTAACTAGTACATCAATCCCTGAAGCTGATTCTAGGCAAAATATGGGGAAGCTGGCCCTCTCAGATGATCCTGGTCTATGCTGGCAGGGATTAATCACAGTTGTACTCTAACTATGTCTGGAAAGCCAGTGCTTCCCAGTTGTAAGCCTACGGGCACTACAGTCAGGAAATCTGGAAAACCCTATGAATGTCCCAGAAAGGTTGGCATAAATTCCTGATTGTCCTCTGCAGGCAGAAGACTGAATAGGTCTTCTGCCTGCAGAGGACTAGTTTATTTTTCCTGTTTATTTTACTGTATCAGTTTTACAGTATATAATTCTTTCAATTTGGCAGAAACTGGTATTTATCATATTGGAGTTCTACTTTGTTATGTTTCCCCAGTCAGCATCATTTTGAGCTGAAGTATGTTGGGTGGTATTTAGACTACTTATATCTGAGGACATCAGGTGCAAGTGGTGCTATCCATAGAACGAACTAAACATTGTTACTGGCCAGTAGCTGATTTTACTCAAATCAAGCTCAGTAAGCAGCAGCTCATATCCAGACAGGGGAAGTTGGAGCCATCTAGTACACACTTTAAAAGTTGTTATCTTAAGTGTGATCTATTTTATTTCTCACTTGAACAATCCTTCTGTTTACACTGACCAGTATTTCTACTGTGAGAAGGGTCCAGACAGGTCTTTGGATTGTTCCAATTTGTCCCCATTTTGATTAATAGCACTCTCCTTCCTCATCCTTTCCCTGCCTTTTCCCACAGCTGTAATTTGGCAGGCTGCAGCAACTTTCCTTTTTTCGTTAAATAAAGTAAGTCACATAATGCAACAGCAACACATCTACCTGGTGTGGTGCACATAATACAATCAATGTATCTCATTTATATAACATAGCACTGCATAGATAGGAAAATATAAAGATTTTTTTTAAAAAATTGTAATATAGATGCAAATAAAAGAAAGAGGATTCTCCTTCATCCCTTTCAATGTCAGAACCCACCAACATCATAGGGTTGCCACCTTGTTTCATAGCAGCACTGATGCTGCATTTGAGTATGCCTTGCGCATTGTCTTATTTTTGTTGGACTCTTTAAACACTAGTTGACTGGCTACTGGTTCTTCAGTATTGCCTAGATTTTGAGTGAATGCAGAAAATATAGGGAGGGCTGACCACCTGGTAGAAGTCCTTGCCATTGTTATATATACAGTATATAGCAAGGGTGTGTGTGTGGAATCACAAGTCTTCTGAAATAAGACTAATACTCAACTATTGCATGATGGAAACCTTACCAGATAATAAGCTGGTACTACATTTCTACTGAAGCTGAGCAGCCAGTGCAGGAAAGTTATTTGTCAATTTACTTGCATAGTCAGGTGTAGGAATGTGGATAAATAATTGGACTCTATGTACTGTTCTACACTGAGATGCATTCTTCACATAAGCGTTGCCTCCTCAGTTGGGGATGTCACATCATGACTATCATATTGTTCCGCAATAAGGTCAGAATGCTATATTTTTTCCTAGTGCATGAGAATTGGATGGTTGTGTCACAAACTCACTTAGAAAACAACATCTAGGCCCCTTAGCTTACAAAGCAACCTTCTGTCCGCTCCTGTGAGTTGATTTGGCAGCAGAGGGGCTGATACAATTTGAAATATGGCGAATTTGTATACCAGCAATTGTTTAGGCATTTTGTGTTCTCACTTTTCACAGTTTTCTATATCAGTGGTTCTTAACCTGGGTGATATTGCCCCCCAGGGGGCGATTTTGTTTTTTTTCAGGGGGCGATAGAATGAAAAGGGGCAACGCGGGGGCGAAGGAACAGAAGGGAGTGATATGGGGGTGGTGGAGCGAGCCAAACCTGAGAAGGCAGCTGCAGCCGCGGTGCTGGCAGCGGATCTGGGAGGCGGATCCAGAGCAGCTGGTGCTGGCAGTGGATCCGGTGCTGCCGCCGCCATTACGTTGGGGGAGGGGGGCAATGATAACTTCCTCAATGGCTCAAGGAGGTGATTCTTTCAAAAACATTAAGAACCACTGTTATATATTATAGATATTTCAAGAAGTTTAGAAGATTAGAACACTTTCACGTGTACCACATGCAAATAGACAACTAAGGTGTTACAGATCAGAGTCATGGAAAAGATAGGTCTAGATTTGCCTGAGCACGCTGCAGGATATTTTGGATGCCTATTTGAGTATCTACCACCTTAATTTATACTGTTTAAATGGAAAAAAAAAATGGAATTACACCAGATTTATTTTATTTTCTTGGAAAAAATATAAGTTCTTTCTGGTGCTTAAACCGTTCCTGGTTTTAAAATTGTTGAATACTGATTGTGTTCACATGCAAAGGTTTGATTCTCAAAAGGTGTTTGGGATATGAGTGTACACACTGAGTTTTCCCCTTGCAAAGGGCAGTGATGCGTTTTGCATCTTATCTACACTTGCACTTGCAGAGTTCCTGTGTTCTGGATCTCTTGCGTCGCCTTTTTGGCCAAATGTGGCTACAAAGTCCTCAACACAGAAAGGTTGACCTTATTTCCAGGTGAACAGGGAAATTCAGGGGTGGGACTTCAATGTGCATGCTCTCAACCTTAAGACCTACACATATTCAGGTTAAGTGCATAAACAGGGCTTAAATGTATATCTTTGGAACAGGTTTCATACCTTTTAACAAAAAGTCTAATCATCCCTGGTGTAGGTGCTGCAGAACTGCCATCCTCACCTCTAAACATTTACTTTGGAGTTTTGCTTGCCGAGTGCAAGTTAGTAAGATTCTACTCTCTTTTAAAAAATCCTATATTTGCTAGTAAAATTACTTAAATTATTACTACAATGCCCAACTGAGGGCATTAGTTGAGCATTAGCCAGTTGCTTGTGTGCAGCTAAATATGGACACGAACTGCTGGTTTGGTAGTTTGGCGTGGTTTGTTTCCTGGCTGAACAGCTGATCCACAGTTCAGTGTCCTGCCCCATATAGCAGGTGACCACTTGGTGACAGTGCCCAGACCCACCTCTTCCAAGTGCTGCCTCCAAATGAGCACCCACTGGAGGGGGTGGGGCACCAAACCACAGATCAGCTCTTTGTATGAGAAATGGACCATGCTGAGCCCACCAAACCCACAATTCATGCCCATCTCTATATTGCAGTATAGAACAGACACCTTTAAAAGTGCCATTGATTGAGAGTAAATATTAGCTTCTCTCTTTTCAACAACTGTGAAAACAACTGATTGTTTTACCAGAGGTGTGTATTGTAGAATAGAGTTACATGCACAGATCTTTCAAATAAAATGGTAAAATACCTACCGTAACTGGTACCAGGCAATGGATTTTTGACGATTCTTTTTCTCCTTTAAAAGAAATTAAATATTAATCAGATTCTGCTGCAGCGCATAGAAAATTTAATTGCATTGTTCCCAAACCTAGATTTTGAAAGCTTGTTCTTGTGATATTTTGACTGTGCCAAAATTGATATTCACGTGAGAGATCAGGTAAAATGAAAACTCATATATACCACAGATTCGCTAAGCTTTTCTGTTTATATTATCTGGTGTCAAACATTTCTCACTTTTTAGTGCGTGAGCTGGTGCTAATGGATAAACAGTACAGTAGCTAGTGAACCATACGTTTTCCAGAAAACCTGAAATGACTGGTTTTTAAAAAGGAGTCAGATAATAGGTTATGCTTCTGAATAAATTTGTGAATACTTCAATGAGTATTTGCAGAGATGATCAAACTTGGATATATTCTCGGTAATAGACTTGTCACTCCAAGCCTTCTCTTCTCAAATTATGTACAGTAGTAAATTTAATGAAACACTCAGCTATTTATTATCTTATTTATAGTCTATTAACAATCCCAGACACAAGTCATGAAATCAAATACAGTCAGGCTAAAACAACTAGTCCTGTACAGTTATAGTTCAATACTGATTCCCTTCCTTGTTTTAACGAAAAAAAGCTGTGTCTATATTATAGAGTATGTACAGTATTGTAGGAAAACTCTAAGGAAAAGTTTGCAATGTCATGAAACACTCTAGATGCTCACAGAATGAAACTTCCCATATTTATGGTCCAACCACGATAGTAAGCAAAGTTGTCAGTTTAGTTATAATGAAAACTTTACATAAACCCTAACAATAGGAGAAGCTAAGTTTACTGTATATCATTTCCAAACACTCTTGTGTGCTTTTTAAGTTTCATTCCTGGGTCAAAATAAACAGCATCTTTTCCACGTGAGATGCATCTTGCATCCAACATGCTTTGCTTTACCCAAAAGATAAATGCATGTCTATCCATTGAAGTACATACCTTCTGAGGAAATCCCTCATACAGGAAGAAAAAAATTTGATCCCACACTCAGCATCATATGAGATTGTCTGAAATTTCATTAGGATAGTCCTACATATTGGCCAATGGAATAAGCCATCTTCTCCCCCCTCCCCCCCATAAAGTATTTCTGTGAATGTTGGTACATAATGGCCTAGTAATATTCCAACTGGACTTTCTCTTCAACTTTGAGGGAACGGTGTAGGATTCCAACCGTTAAATGGACAGTAGGAGCAGAAAAGATGGGTCTAGCACACCCACATATTTGTCCAAAATGGGAAAAGTTACTTTTTTGGCCTATAACTCATAGAAAACTACAGTCAGCATAGCCAGCTACTGGGAGTTGCAGTTTAAAATATCATTTTCAATTTCTTAAGGCCAGCCTTGGGAAGGCAGCCCATAGCTTTGATGCCACAGCCAAAATAACTCTCTAGCTGGTTACATGTACCCCCTCTTTGCTCAATGATGAGGCACTGAGAGAAAGGCATTGTCACAGACATTGTTAAAGCACGGGCATTTTTGCTTACAGGAATAGGCACACGCCCCATAATATTATCAAGCATTTTTAGATTTATGTGAGGCCTAGGCATTATAGGCTAATCCTACAGATATTTGCTTTTTCTGATCCATAGAAGAATAACATTTAAAATGATGTCTTTCTGTTTCCAAGCCAAATTATAAAACATTGCAATTGAACTATTTAAATGAATGAGTAATTTTCTCTTGCAGTATATGCAAATATGTACATTGTTCCAATTGTTTCAATAACTGACACTATATGAGACTAATGATAACTCTGTGGTGTCAAGTCAATTCTGACTTGTGGTGAGCTTTCCAGGATTTTCTAGGTAGAGGGTACTCAGAAGTGGTTTACTATTCCCTTCTCCTGGGGGTATCCTGGAATTGTGCAGTTTGCCCAAGACCATGCAGGCTGGCTCTTCTGTCATAAACAGTGGGAGAGTAAACTCTCAACTTCTTGCCCTGCAGCCAGATGCCTAACTCACTGTGCTATCTAGCCAGCATCTTATCTGAAACAAGATGTTCCATTAATGAAATAATTTTTATTCTTCTAAATCCTTCTATTGAGTCCTATTATCACTTTCTGTGCTCCAAAATGGAAACATATTTTGCAGATTAACAATATCTTCCTTCAATTGAAACAACAGCATATTCAGTTAGTTTTGCATTGGATATGTTGGTCTTAGGAGAGAAATTCTGAAAATATATGGAAATTTCTTTCTTACTCAAGCAGAAACTGTTAGTGAGCTTTCAAGCAGGTTCCGTAAACATAATGCTACAGATGAAGTCACAAAACCATACTTTAAAGCCCATTAAAAATGTCTCAGAGCAACTGGGGAGTGAATACTGATTTTGTGTTACAGCTGCAAGACAAATGGCTTTTCAGTGAAAGAAAATCTTACATTAATTAATCTTCATCAAGGTTTCAATGGATAGTACAATTTATGGGTTCTAAATCTTGCTTGATGAAAATTGCATGAGAAGGAGAAAGGCTTACTGTAAGCATATTGGTTATAAGTCACTTCAATACATTGAGCCAGTACTTTAAACAATTTATTTTTGCTTGCTTAATTGTCCCCATATTCACATTAACACTAAGGAATATACTTGAAGCTCATTGTTTTATGAACTGCTCATTAAAATATTAACATATTTGTGATTGGATTGGTTAATATTGTGTATTATACATATCAAATAAGAATCAATTTAATAAAAATGTTTTGGTGTTTTAGGTAAATACTACTGGCTGGAATCCTATTTTATATTCATGCCAGTGTCACATGTAACAGTAGCAGTGTAACTATCAGTTGCAAATTACTACAAGTTAAGAAGTCGAAGTGGACATTTTCTATTAGATGCTAAGACATGTGATTGCTATGTGGTAGAAAATCCCTACATTATAGGAAATACCTGCACTGACATCTTAACTTACAGCAACTCACTACTGAAAATTATACTACTGATGTTATGCCATGAGGCATAATTAATAGGTTTCCAATATTTTATTCTTTGGTATGTATCTCAAATGCTCTAAATTTAATTCCTTTACCATTTATCAGTAATTTTTTACACTGTATGCCAGACACACGAGATATATAAATAATATTTCTGTGATTTGGGTTATTGTAAAACAAAGAAGTACTTCATAATCTGAACAAAAAATGCAGAAAAGCTTAGGAGATTTGAGAAGATGGGTTGTATATTAACTCATCCACCTGCCATCCCTCTTCTCTGTATATCTTCCAATAGCAAGTCAATAAAATGATTAGAACTGGTGCCTCACAAAATGTACACCTTGAAGCCACGAAGCCATGAAAATGTGAAGGATTTCTTTCTCCTGACCTTTTCAAATTATATCTAACTGTCTGGGGAATTTCTCAGTGACTAGAGGTAATGAGGTTCAATCTTCTTTTGCTGGTTGGCTTCAAATTCAGCTCATCAGAAGCCTTAACTTATCTATTCCTTTTATCTTGGCTTTGGCATGCCTTCAATGCTATAATCCATCCATCTAATCTTGGTGTATATGTATGTGTTTCACTCCCCACCTGTTCCTCCTCTCTTAGGCTTTCCTGAAGAATCAAACTGTGAAAACTACAACCATAAAAGGCCCTCCATTTATTGCATTCGCCAAAAAAAAAAAAAAAAAAAGTGATATTCGTATGGGAGGCTGAGCTGGTATGTTGCCTTTTGAGAAGGGCATTTTAAATGTAATTAGTTTCTAGATTTCATCTCCACCCTGCATTTTAGTTTTTGCCAGCCAGTGTGATTTATGCTTCAGTAGCTTTCATATTACCAAACTTTTAACATGTTGCTCTGCAAAATATTAAGGGGTGGACATGCAGGGAGAAAGTTATTCATGTTACACTGATTTCCCTTGAGTTATTATTGTGGGAATTCACAAGTGATAGATGCAATATCTGAACTGGTGTCTCACAAAATGTACACCTTTAAGATGTGAAGTCATGAAAATGTGGAGATGCAATGTCACAGGAGTGAAATGCAGAAATGGACAGTTAGCTTAGCCTCAACACCACCATCTTCAAGAAGTGGAAAACAAAACTACAGAGAAGAACAGATGTATCAAACAGGAATACAGATACATTCATATTCATATTCAGTCCAACACAACAGACCCATACAAGAGAGATTCAGGCGAGAGTAATTTCATATGCACTGCAGATGCTACACTGGATTCTCATTTATTTATTTATTTATTTATTTATTTATTTATTTATTTATTTATTTATTTATTTATTTATATCCCATCCATCTGGTATATTTATACCACTCTGAGCGGCTAACAACAAGATATCTACAATTATAATAATATAAAACCAAAACATCGGTTATTAAAAAAACATACCAAAAATCATAAATAATAGATAGATAAGGAAGAGAAAATTAAATTAAATTAGATTAAATGCTGGCGGGAGGGAGAGCCTGGACATAAAGCCATGTTTTTAGTTGAATTTTAAATTTTAAATTTTTTAATTCCCATCTCAAGGCTCCTCTGATGCCCAGTGAGTTTGCATTTGCCTTGTGATGTAAGTGAGCATATGCAGCTGCATGCCAGATCTAGGAAAACTACTTTTTAAATCATTATAGTTATAAGCCTGAATCTGGTAGTCCCACCCTTAGCTATAATAAATTCATTAAAGCAGTGGGATTTTGTAATGACTGCCAGGTCAGTAATTCATAGATTCATAGAACCACAGAGTTGAAGAGACTGCAGGGGCCATCGAGTCCAACCCCCTGCCATGCAGGAACTCCATCAAATCACTCCCGACAGAGGGCCATTCAACCTCTGCTTAAAAACCTCCAAAGAAGGAGACTCCACCACACTCCGAGGCAGCCTATTCCACTGCCAATCAGCTCTGACTGTTAGGAAGGTCTTCCTGAGATTCAGGTGGAATCTCTTTTCCTGTAATTTTAAACCATTGCTCTTTGTCTTAGTAGCTAGAGCCATGGAACTTGTCCCTTCCTCGACATGACATTCCAAATATTTAAACGTGGCTATCATGTCCCCTCTTAACCTTCTTTTTGTAAGGCTAAACATTTCCAGCTACCTAAGCTACTCCTTATAGGACATGGCTTCCAGACCTTTGACCATTTTGGTCGCCCTCCTCTGGGCATGTTCCAGGTTGTCAGCATCCTTCTTGAATTGAGGTACCCAGAACTGGACACAAGTGGTGTCTGGTAAGGTCTGACCAAAGCAGAATAGAGTGGTACTATCACTTCCCTTGATCTAGACACTATACTCCTATTGATGCAACCAAGAATCGCATTGGCTTTCTTGGCAGCCGCATCACACTGCTGACTCATGTTCGGTTTGTGGTCTACCAAGACTCCTAGATCACTTCCACGGTTACTGTTGTCTAGCCAGGTGTCTTCCATCCTATATCTGTGCAGTTTGTATTTTCTGCCTAGGTGTAAGACATTAACATTTCTCCCTGTTGAAATTCCAACTGATAGAATTGATCTTGCTGGGACTATGTATTGTTCCAGACCTTTCAAATAATTAATTATTCTTACTGTTACAATTGGTTTAAAGTAATTTGAAGTAATTATTTACTTTCTCTTTTCTCAAAACCAATTAAAATAGTTCCCATTTTGTTATGTTTTAAATAGCCTGAATGCTACAAATCACTGGCTTGTAGAATAAAACACATTCTCTTCCCAAAAGGCACCTTTAATTGAACAAAACAGTTTAGGGCTTCATGTTGCTCACTTCTGGTTCTAATTGGTACATGGCATTTAGCCATTATGATCTTGAAAACTCAGTGCTAGCAAAACTATGAGTTTCATAACACAGTTATGCATCCCAATCCAGAGAAATAGATCTACATGCCAAAGGAGACCTATAAAACTACCATACTTAATCCAATGGACCAGCTAGCTTGGTATTGTCCTCTGAGGTTGATACATTCAAAACTGCAAATGGAAAAATAAACGAAGTTGTGTGGTGGTGGTTGTGGTTTTTTTGGGATCTTTGACCGTGTTCTGAAGGTTGTTCTTCCTAACATTTCACCAGTCTCTGTGGCTGGCATCTTCAGAGGACAGGAGTCAGAACTCTGTCTGTGCTTTGTTCTGACTCCTGTCCTCCGAGGATGCCGGCCACAGAGACTGGAGAAATGTTAGGAAGAACAACCTTCAAAACACGGCCAAAGAGCCCAAAAAACCCACAACAACCATTAGATCCCGGCCGTGAAAGCCTTCGTGAATACAAAGTTGTGTGGTCTTTATGCAGTATAAAGGCAAGAGCTGACAATACCTTCAATCATGAAAAATTTAACAAATAGCCAGCTTTTGACTTAAACCAGTTTCCATCAAGCTATGCACCAGTATTTTGTGGGCAGTAAACAAATATGTATATGTGTGTGAGGGAGAGTCTTAAAAAATCCTGGCAGATATATGTTTTAGGACTGTTTCTAAAATATTAGGTCAAAAATGCTGGCTGCAAATGCCAGCCAGGGATGTTGGTTTCAGATGCCACCCCTGGCAGCCATTGGTTGGAATTTTTCTCCCAACTCCTCAGAGGACTGTCATTCATTCATAAGCAATGACTTCCCTCATTTGCCTTCATTTTGAAACTCACAGTTCTTATTTGGCCAGGAAATAGTTGCCCAGAGCACCACCTAGAAGACAACATGGACATTTAACATCAGCCAAGCAGGAATGCAAACCAGAAGAATACGTTTCCTTCCAACCACTAGAGAATACTGTTTAATTGGCTCTAATTTGGTTTCAACTGGCTTCACCTAGTGGTGGCACTAAATTTTATCACCAATTTTCAGATGGGGGCTTGCCACATTTCTGTATATATATATACAGAATATATATATACATATATATATATATATTATTCCCATATATATATGGGAATAAAATATATTTCTGCACTATCCACAGGCTGTATTGATGCACAGTCTCATGAAGATTGGTGGAGGTCAAGAGCTAGCTATTTTTTAAATTTTTTTAATGATCCAATAAAGGTATCACCTCCCTTGCCTCAAATAAAAAGTGATCCTTTTCACCTAGATATCTGAAATCCTTGACAGCGATTGAATCGCTCAAGACTGCCACCATTTACAATATGGTAAAAAAACCCACATAGGCTTGTTTTTCTGTGGCAGAATGCAAATCCATATCTGCACCACAGAGTTCATGCATGCTTCACTGAATGTTGATGCAGACTGGAGTAGACATCCTCATTCAAAATTACTGGGTTTCATTTTGCTTTGTTTTTACTCTAAACCAGTTGCACATGATTAATTTAGAGTACAACTGTTGTATTCCATGTATTATATTATACATGACTTCAGCAACTGAATTCATTAACCTTTCTGTAAACATATCTTGATAGCCATGTTCAGTTAGGCATGTACAGAGTGTAAATGATAGTACTTGCTTGGTCATTAAAAAATATAAAGTTAGATCACCCACATGCTACAACTTAATCCTTGGTATGTGGAGAAATCTCACCAGAGCATCATTTATAATTGAGAACAGACTGACTTCACACATCAAGACAGCCTGTTAAAAATTCTCTAGCTACAGTGAGAATTCTCGCTTCCACTGTGAAAGAAGGACACTGTCTGTGTGTTTCAGTGGAATTGCAAAAAGCCCATCTACCTTTTCTCTGAGACTAATTAAAAAAGAATCTCGTCCTCTTGCTGCAAAAAGAAAAAAAATAGTGTGATTTCCCAGAGGATGAGCCACGGCATGATTTACATTCCTACTTGCACCACCGTATTGGTGCTGTGGGGAGGGGATGTCCGAGCCCAGGCTATGGAGTTGTTAGAGCATTGTTGTTCAATGTCAGAACATAGGCTGTGACACTCCATTGGCACCAGAAAGACCCAGAATGCCATGACAGCATGGCAAGACTCTTCATCCCCCTGCACAATTGTCAGAGAGCAATCCTTAAGATTCTTCATTGAATATAAGCTCATTTCCATGATGATGATTGCCTTTCCTAAGGACCCTGATCTCTCATAAAATGGAAAGTGCCATCGAATAATGATGTTCGAAAGGTAAATGGCCCATGTTTGCTCGTGCTGTTTCCCTTCATGATAATTTCTTTGTCATCCAAAGTGTGCTACTCTGTTAAAGAAAATGAGCCTTGGCAAAGAGGAAATGAAAAGTCCAATTATATTCCTTAGTGAACCATGACTGCAGATTTCTCTGGTTTTGAAACCTTTTGCTTTGAAGTCTTTTCTTTACTGAGATTGCAGTAAACATGCTTTTGGCTGAAACTCACAGCTGGTTAATTGACATTTTAAACCACATTTACTAGAATCCTTTAGCCGCCAGGCCTCTGCCCCTATTCAGAGTTGTAGTCTTAAAAAAGTAACTTTTGACACAATGATAACCCATACATGGTTGTTGTGGGGTTTTTTTGGACTGTTTGGCCATGTTCTGGAAGGATAAATTGCAGATAAATCAAGAACAAGGCCAACAGCCCGTAAAACCCACAACAACCATCGGATCCCAACCGTGAAATCCTTCGAGAACACATAACCCATACACTTCTTTGGACTTTCTTTTACACCGATCACCAAATTTCTACTCCACACAAGGCTTTTCAGTCCTTTAAAAGGCAAATATTCATTTTTTTAAAAAATGTGTGTAGACTGGAGGGTTTTCTGCTCACTATTTAGTATCGAGAGCTTGTTATCACGTGTCTAAGCTTAGGGCAACAGTTTTGAAGTCAGGAAGCTGTGACTTTGAATCAGGCTTCAGTGCTAACATGGCTTGTTTTAGAAGTGGAGCAGCTGCAAGCAAAAGCAAGGTGACATAGGCATGGAAGTTTACAGTCCTGAGCTAAATGGACCAGTGTTCTGACACAGGTTCCTATTTTCTTCTAAGAAGTTCTATGCAGTGTTTCTTTTTAAACTTTATGTTCTTTTCAGTCAGAGGATCACGCAGGTTTGGTTTCAGCATCTTTATTTAAAATGGTCTCAGAGAGCCAGACTGGTGGAGCCCAGCTCCTAAGACTTTGGAGAGCAGCTGTGGTTCCTAGGCTGGAGCCATGACTAACACCAATAGTCGGATCTGGTGTAAGGAAGCTGTATATTATCATATTTCTCGGGAGGCTGTTGCCAAGCTGGGACAGGCAAACCTCACAGTTTTGGTTTCTCTCAGCTCCTCATTATTGACATCTTATGTCTGGCCTGTCCAGAGCTTGGAAATGTTATGAACTGCACTCCAACTTTCAGATTCCTCCAACCAGCCAGTTTCCAAGTTCTGCTTCTCTCCTGTCTCTGCATTAGTTTGCTATTTATAAAAGAAAAATTCAGATCTGTATAAGTTTCCATGCAATTTATCCCTAATTTACACATTTTTTGTGTGTTCTCCCTGTCTGGGTATTTCACAAGTATGTATGGAAAAGGAGGTTTCTTTTTTGGCCATACTAGCTGGGCACTTCTATGAGCTGTAGCCTCACAACTTTTCCAAGCTGTCTTGTAGACAACTGGAGATGTCAGTAAAGGATCGTCAACTGTGGTCCATCCACATTAGCCCCTGCCTGCTGCACACTTTCTCTTCCCATGCATGAAATTTGCACGCTTTCTGTGTTGAGGCTTTTTCATGTCAGTCCTTAAATTTCCTGTTAGGACCCTTCTTTTGTGTCCATTTAAACATCAATGTGACATGTTTATAGGGCTTCAAGGTCATAAGATCAGCAGTCTGAATCCATGCGATGGAATGAGCTCCCGTTATTTGTCCCAGCTCCCACCAACCTAGCAAGTAGATAAATAGGTACCACCAAGGTGGGAAGTAACAGCATTCTGTGTCTAGTTGCGCTGGCCATGTGACCACGGAAACTGTCTTCGGACAAGCGCTGGCTCTATGGCTTGTAGACAGGGATGAGCACTGCCCCTAGAGTCAGACACGACTGGACAAATTGTCAAGGAGAACCTTTACCTTTTACCAGTATTTCTAACACATATACCTCCAATAAGGATTTGATTAAGCTTCTGGATATGTCTTTGCCCACTCTTCTCTGCACACTCCTTCATACAATTCATTTCCTGATATTTACACAAACAATACAAACCACTACCACCTTCTTTGCCTGTCATAGCCATGCCCTTTTGCAGGGACATGCTTTAGAATATAAATACAATGCCAGCAGGCTTTATTAGTTGCACGCACGTATTTTCTCATGAAAAACCTTCTCTGGAAGATGCAAGTAGGATGTCAGTCATAACAGATAGGTCACCTATTGCTGAAAACAATAATCCATGCTCATGGTGTGAGCAGAAATGCAGAGAAGTAACCAGCTCTCTGCCTCACTGTTAAGGGTGTCCCTCCCTACATTTTCTATTTTTAGATTTGCATTTCAATAACGGATGTTTCAGATAAAAACAGCTTTTGAACTCTTCCTCTACTCTTGCACTTTTTCATCACCAAGAGAATTGAAACTGAGCCTGAAATTACAGAAAGGATGACACCATTCATTCATTCATTCATGAATGGAACTGACATCTTGTCAGTATCAACAGTCTCCATCACACTACAAAATATGGGATGATATCTAGGGGGGAAATTGCCCGTGTATAATTTTGCTGTTATTGCAGCAACTTTTTTTTGTGTGGGTGGATTTGCACTATAAAACGGAGCATTAAAACAACTCCCAAACCTCTCACTCTTGTGTGCTAGATTTTTAGACTGCAGCTAGTTATTTTTCCTTTATTAGGAAACAGTGACAGTGTAGCAGTTTTGAAAAGCATATTTTCTGCACTAAATATTAGAAATCTCTTGTTATGATGAAAAAGAGTACATGCCCAAATCCTAATTTTAATTGTTTTTGCTGTGTCATGATATTGCTTATGCTTGTTTTTTTAGAAGTGTATTTAAAGAGATGTAAAGAGAAATTAGAGGCAATTATCACTAGGAGATCCTAAGAAAAGGAGATTCCCCGAGGGGAATCATAACAATAGAGAAATATTTTGAGAGGGAAACTAGAAAAGGTTATCAATGATGTCACAACCATTTGTGCATATTATTCAAGAACTGTTAATTAAAATCTGAACCTGGCAATTCATATAGCCAGGATATTTGTTTTGTGTCTCCATCACAATAATCCAGTGTAATTCTAAAGATTAGCGCATGGAAACACAGCCAGAATATTTTTTTAAAAGCCCATAAAAAAACCATGTGGCCTTGCAAATTTATTGCATTAAACAGAGCAAAATCTTAATCTCTTCATTTCTCTCTCTCTCTCTCTCCCTCCCTCCCACTACCTTCCACTATATGGGAGGGAGAGAGAATCTCTCTCTCTCTCTCTCTCTCTCTCTCTCTCTCTCTCTGTGTGTGTGTGTGTGTGTGTGTGTGTGTGTGAGAGAGAGAGAGAGAGAGAGAGAGAGAGAGACTCAGCAGCTTCTTGGAAAATAATGCAATTCAGGCTGAGGAGAATTACTGCCTTGCAGATTCTATTTATCTGTAGCTTAAAAAGCAGCTGCGTTTTTGTAAAAACCAATGAATGTGGCAGTCCTACTTAAAGGTAGAAGAAAAAGAACACCCCTTGTTTTGTAATAAGGGGATTTTCAATTTAAAAGCGAGAGAGGGCCTGTTGTGTGAAGTATGGTTATTACATTCACTGTATTCTATCTCACCCACCAGGAGGCTAATAATGAAGGAGTCAGTAAAGGAGGCCAGTGCCGTGAGGGTTATCTCGCGGCCCCAGATGCTGGATAAGTTGAAGAAGGCAGAATCGCTTTGGATGACATTCAGGTCTGAATGATGATTTGGAGAAGAAAAGACTATTCTTTCCAAGGTAAACAGTCCATTTCATCTGTCAGCTGTACATATTGGTCTAAAATATGTTTATATAGATATCTATAAAGTTCACTTTATCACTTTCAGGTTTCCCCCCCTCCATGTGACAATGAGCTTTCAGCAATTCAATCCTCAGACAAAAGATCTATTCTGTGCCCAGCTATACCTAAATGGAAGCTTTGAAAGAATTGCCAAATTCACTTTTAATAATGAAAAGGAAATTCCCTCAACTAGAGTCACCAGACAATGAAAAAGTAACTGTCGACTCCAAATCTTTGGAGCCAGTGCCATGGGAACAGTTGAGAAATGATTTCAGAATGTGGATATCTTAGGATATATACATATGCGATTGTTTTCTCTTTTAGCAGCCATGAGTTTAAGAACATTTAACTGTAAACTTTTTTTTAGGCTAAATGCCTGTCAGAATGTTTGTCCCTGTGTTAATAGACCAGATTTCATCCTTATTGCTGTTACTTATGGTCACAGATTTAAATTATGCACTATATGTCCTAGTAGCCCTTAGAAGGCTATCAGGATGAGAGATGAAATACATGTATGTGTCTGAAAGCATCTGTGTGAATGTATGTATTCGTCTGATATGTGTCCTCGCTTTTTCGTGGTACTTTTTATTGTTCACATCTTATATGTTTCAAAGGGAGACTTAGAGACATGCTGGGGCTTCAATTCCTCTTAAAACAAGTTAAATACATGAATGTATTTAACTTGGGTTTTGTTACAACACTTTAATTTTCAGCACATGGATGCTAAAGAAATGCACTGTGTTAAGAATTAGTATTTGGGCCATTCAGAAGAATTAATCAATTTTCAGGGTAAATTAAATTTGAGAATCTCTGGATGAGTTGATGCTTTTTTTTTTGCTTCAATATGCCACACAGAATAAAACAACACACCATCGAAATGAGTCCATAATAGCCCACCTTGGCTATTCTTCCTTTTCAATTCAGGCTGTCAGCCAACAAGGGAATGCAGCTGAGACAAACATTTTTCCACTTTCACAAATAAAGATCATCATGCAGTGCAGAGGCACTGAAGGAAACTCTTCAACCAAAGGCTGTATTTCTCAAGAAGATCCTAAGAATAAAAGGATTAAACTGGCCAAGGGCCTATTTTGTGATGTGGATTTTGTTTGGCTAAGGAAGAGCACAATGAGGGGGGGGGATCCCCTCCCCTCCTTATTCTCTTGCCAAAATAAAAACAAGTTTAGTGACTGTGAGTTTCCCACATATCTGAGCCATGTCGTATCACCATGCCAACATAGCATTAATCTCCTCTAAAGTGACTATTTCAAAAGAAAGAAGGCCACAGCCTAACCCACAACACTCCCTGAAATCTAAAGCTGCATTAGAAACTCTTTAAGGACTTTTATGCCCAGATGATTTCCATGGAAAGGTTAAGTATGCCCTTAAATCTCTCCTATTGAAATTGGTGTATCTAGGCAATTTTCACTTGGACTGAATGACACCCTTTCTCTGTTAATTTTACAACACTTATTTTTAAAAGAGGGCAGGATATAACTTTTTAAGTATACAATGACTTGCCTAGCTGTCCTTTTACAAAATAATACATGTGGGTTAGCCAGTAAGCCCAATGAGAATGCATGTCCTATCATGTAAAATGGCATGTCAATTCAGTTCAGTAGCATGCAGATGGACATTGCCACACTACAGATGTATTACAGATGCATCCCTAAACACAAGGTGTACGGTAGAATCCTGTTGCTCCATGGCAATCTTTTTTGCTGGAAGCCCTATCTAAGTATATTTGTGAAGGCTTTCACAGCCGGGATCTAATGGTTGTTGTGGGTTTTTCGGACTCTTTGGCCATGTTCTGAAGGTTTTTCTTCCTAACGTTTCGCCAGTCTCTGTGGCCAGCATCTTCAGAGGGCAGCACTCTGTGCTCTGGTGTAGTTGGCTTTGGGAGTGCAGTATTTATGGCTGTGAGATAGGCTTTTGTCTTTTTCTGTAGATGGGTGATTAGTGTGTATTGTTGTGGGTGTATTGTTGCGCTAAGGAAGAATTTCTCAACCATCTCAACAGCATCCACCCAAATATATAATTCACCATGGAACAAGAAATAGAGGGCCAACTCCCGATCTTAGATGTCATGGTCCTATGCAAAACTGACCTCTGACTGGGACACAAGGTCTACAGAAAACCCACCTAGACAGACTGGTATCTACACAAAAACTCCAACCACCACCCACAGCAAAAAAGAGGCATAATCAAAACACTGGTAGACCGTGCAAATCGGAACTGTGAAGGTCAGTTTCTCAGCACTGAACTCAACCATCTGAATTGGGCCCTACAGGCAAATGGCTACTCCAGAAATGAAATCACAAGAGCCATCAAACCAAGAAAACAACACCGAACTGAAGAAGAAAAACAGCCACCCACAAATAAAGTATTTCTGCCATACATCAAAGGGGTCACGGACTGCATGGGGAAACTTTTGAAAAAACACAACCTACAAACAGTATTCAAGCCCACCACAAAAATACAACAAATGTTATGGTCAGCAAAGGACAAAAGGGACTCCCTCACCATTGCCGGAGTATACCGGATACCTTGCAGTTGTGGCCAGGTATATATTGGAACCACAAAACGAAGCATCCACACCAGAATCAAAGAACATGAGAGACACTGCAGACTAAAACAACCAGAAAAATCTGCAGTAGCTGAACATGCCCTGAAACAAACTGGACATGAAATTCTATTCCAAAATACTGAAATACTGGACAACACCAGCAATCATTACGTCAGACTGCACAGGGAAGCCATTGAAATCCACAAGCACCAGCAAAACATTAACAAAAAAGAGGAAAGTGTGAAGCTCAACAAAACTTGGCTCCCAGCTCTCAAAAATACAGCGTGCAAAAGGTCAACTAACTCTACCTAGCCATACGGACAGGGGATCACTACACACAAAAGACCAACTAGTGACACCTATCAACCACAGGAACAGATAATCTCTTCTCCTTAGCACAACAATACACCCACAACAATACACACTAATCACCCATCTACAGAAAAAGACAAAAGCCTATCTCACATAAATACTGCACTCCCAAAGCCAACTACACCAGAGCACAGAGTGCTGTCCTCTGAAGATGCCGGCCACAGAGACTGGTGAAACGTTAGGAGGAACAACCTTCAGAACATGGCCAAAGAGCCCGAAAAACCCACAACAACCCTATCTAAGTATTAGCAAAAAGGGTTAATTTGAAATTGTGAGCAGGGAGAAAGTTCTAGTTCTTTCCTTCCCTTTCATAATCTGCATGTGAGGAAAGACAGTCTGAAGAGGAGACAGTCTGCTAAATATGAAGCCTCTCCATGTGATTGGGCACCCTTATTTTTTAGGATTTTGAACTAAGTGGAGAGACTCCATATGTGGCTGAACCTGTCCTCTTCTGATAGTAACAGGCAGTGGGTGTGAACACTGTCTCTTCCAAATTAATGCCCTTTCTCTCTTTTTTTTTTGAACACTTGTATAGGACGTAAGTGAATGAAAGTGACTATTTAAGGCTTCTGTACTGTATGCATATGCCAATGCATATGGCAGAATATGAGAGCTTCATTTTTCTTCTTAGGTTATTTGGGTGGCATTCATTTCTAGCAGAATGCAATATATTTTATTTTATAGGAGCCTCATGGCGCAGTGGTTAAACTGCTGTACTGCAGCCAAAACTGTGCTCACAACCCGGGGTTCAATCCCAGGTAGCAGGCTCAAGGCTGACTCAGACTTCTATCCTTCCAAGGTCGGTAAAATGAGTACCCAGCTTGCTGGGGGGGGGGCAATGTGTAGCCTGCATAACTAACTTGTAAACCGCCCAGAGAGTGCTTGAAGTGCTGTGGGGCGGTATATAAGCAGCACACACATATACATATATGTAAAATGTAGATAGAATTTAGTATTCTACCAAATAATTTTGGATTACACAAATATTTTAACACAATTTGATTCTGTATTCATTGTCAGTGCTTATAAGAAAAAAATGATATATTCAAAAGGGGAGATGATCAGCTGTGCATGTTTTTATAACCATTTAAAACTTACCTGAAAACATATTGGAAGGTTGGGAGTACATTAATCTGGACCCAATTAGTGTCTATGTGTCCCTCAAAAGTACTACCTCAGATTGATGGATATAAACTAGAGCTTCCATTTCAGTCTTTAAACCATTTTCATGTTTTATGCATGTTCATTTCATTTATTTATGCATATTCTTTTGTCTATTGGTTTCCTCCTTTCACTTATACTAACCATACAGTGTGAGAAATAAGATTTGATAGATAGTAAGAGAATAGTAAAAGGTAAATCAAATGATATAGATCTTCAGTGGCAGTACTTTAAAATTAAATTAATCTCAACACCAGGGTTCCCTTGCTAAAGTTAATGTTAGCTGCTTTATTTAAAGTAATTCTTTTAGCCTTTTGAGGCATTTTGGATATTCTTTGGTGTATGTACGAATCTGGAAGCAGAATGATTTCCAAAAGGCTTTGACTTTGTCATTTTCTTACATTTTCAATGACAATAGACATGTTTCAACTTATCCAATTAGAAAGAATAAGTTTCCAACTATGAATTACTGTATCCATTTCAGGACCTGCAGGGCTTGATTTTGAACATAACAGTAAAAGATAATTTCTTCATTGTGTAGCAGAAATATGATTGAGAGAGTAGATGGTGGAATTATCATGGATTGAGGTACACTAAGATCTAGAGGAAAGTTTCCCATGTAGGATGTTGATGGCCACTGAGTTTGACAGCTGCTGTGGTCCCTGCACTGTCATCTTCCTGTTTATCTCAAACGAGTTAGTGTACCTGTAGTGCTGTTGTCTTATTTGGCCCCCTACCCAGGAGCAAATTTGATGTGCAATTGCCCTGTTAGGGAACTACCGTAGGAAAGGGGGAAAGGGGAAAAGGAATTTTAAATGTTTGAGGCAGTCTTCACAGTTTTCTTGTCTTTTGTACGTGTTGCAAGATGTCTGTTATGGTGCTATTTTCTGTGGTGTCTTGTCTATTCAGTGAATTTGATGGCTGTGTGTTGTGACCGTCCCCAATCTGTTTAGCTAGCAGTCTCACTGAAGCCTAAATTGCTGTTAATTTGTGATGTAACTATTGTGGTGTGTTTCTAAATCATTGCAATGTAGTTTTAAAATGTTGAGTAATGTAGCATGAAATTCTCAGTTAGTTTGGAAATGGTTGTGAAATCATGTGAAGAAAATCAGTATTGCATCTGATCAAGATAAATTCACTCTAGTGTTTTATGGCTTTTTATTCCTATGTGATAGTAATAAAGTCTCATGTAGGGATGGAAGCCATGAAATACATTGTGAAAAATCATCAACTAAGATGAGCCATCAGAATAGAATCATTACAGTAGTTGAGCTGTTAACGATTATTGGAAAATGATGGAGTATGTTGTTTTGTTGACTTCCACGCTTGTGCTGTTTTTTCATTGCCTCACCCTTAGCAACTGAAGGATAAGGGAACAATGAAAATAATTCATCTCTTAAACCAGCATCTAAGTCATATGTTTCAATACATTTTTAATTTTTTTTCTTATTAAAGAGATTGCTGTGCATGAAACATAGAATTATGTACACCCTGACACAGTGAACACAATCTGTGGCATTTATAAGAAGGTCCAGATTTCTTTACTCCCATATTCAAGTGAATATGATCCAACTGCTGGACTAGAACTGATGTAGTAGCTCTCATATTCTGCACTGAAACATTTTTTCCCTAAATGTGCAGGCTCTCTCTTGCCTGACGGGACCTGGATTCTAGTGGGGGATATGGCTTTGGGCAAGTGCACAATGGCATAAGGAGCCGAATGATAGCCATGTCATTGTACCGATCTATGTGATGACGCTTCACTAATACTGTTGGTATGGCATGGCATGCAGGTATGCCACTGTAACTTCAATGGTTCCAGAATGATGTTTGGATGACCCCTGTGTCTAAGCCCAATGCCTCATTGTACATTATTTCCTCGCAATTGTTAGACTTCCATGCAGTTCACTTTTTTGGTGATTATTCTGATTTTTGAGATACTTTGGGAAATATTAAACAGGACTATTAGATCTAGAATAGCTTGTCATTTCTTCTTTAGTTTCTTCTCTACACTTAGTTACATCTAATAAAACTGATATTTGGGGGGTAAATTTCTATTCTCCTACTCTCAAAAGCAACAAATCTGACTTTCTCTTTTATCTCCACCTCTTTTTCCATAGTTGACTGTTCTGATGATGCAGCAGCACCAAGAAAAATAACTGTTTCCTATTGTATAGCCCAGGCCAATTTAGAACCATGCTACATGAGACATTTAATACATAACTACATTTGCAACTTTACATTGAAGGAAAAAGTAGGGCAGAGCGACTAAATTCGTTATTCCTTTTCTGTGCAAATGGTTCAGGGAGTGTGCATTTTGATAAATACACTCTGGGTCAAGGTGGAAACCTCCAACAATTTGTGAGGAGGAAATATAATTATCCTCTGAGAAATGTTGGTTTGGTTAATGCTGATGGAGTCTTGGCTGACAGTTAATAACAGTGGATGGTAAGCAGGATGGAAAAAGAGAGATGGACAAGATGGAGTAAGGGCTGATCCTATGTCCCCTTCAAAAGTATTAAATATTAAAATAATATAAAGTAATACGTGTCCCCAAACCTCCGTCCTATGTATGGACAAAATCATCAGATCACTTTATAAAATATTCTAAAAGGATTTTTTTTCTTGAAAAAAAAATGCCTTATAAAGGAAGTAGTACCACAACCCCAATAGCAGCCATTTGGAATTGTAAGAGAAATGGTACCCACACTGCACATTACAGTTTGCCATGATTGTGCTTTTCATCTTCAATATCACATGCAAATGCAATCCCACATTTAATGTGCCTTATCTTAACCTTCAAATTAATTTTAAAACTAAACCTATTTGGATAGTGCATTGCTGTTGAGCCCTGTTATGAAGTTTTAAAAGTGTGCTGCATCAGTAGAAAGGAGTGGAACCATGTCAGCATCATCCCCTCAGTCATCCCATCTGTTGCCCTTTAAACATGGGGAATGATGGGTCTGAAGCTTCCACTATCCATGGAAAATCAGAATTCCATCTTACAGAAGAGCCTCCATTCTCTCCTTTGGGCTGTTTTCCATAATGAGAGGAAAGCAATGGAATTTGAGACACAGGAGTCAATACGAGACTCTCCCCTTCCCTCGTTTGTTAATATAGCATGCATTAAAAGTGCCTGAACAGGGCTTCAGTTTAATTAATCAATTAAACCCCAGCCACTGTTTGAAGTGAATCATTATATAAACAAAAACTTCCCTAACACATTTCTCACATCCCTCTCTGATAACAGTTGGGGGGGGGCAGTTGGGAAGAGGTTGCAATAACAATTCATAATGTTCAATAACCATAATATTTGTTTAGGAATATGGTCATGGGTTGCTTGTTGCTTCAGTGCCGGTGAGAGTTCAATGCAATAGATTGTCATGGCTTAAGATTTAGTGACCTATTACTTACAGTACATATGCCATCTTAAGTCAAACTGCATAAATTGTACTGGGAAGTTAAGTCATCAACACTTATATATTCTTTGCCATGTACTGGTCATATGACTTGCCATGTACTGGTCATATGACTTGGTGTGCAAGGAGGAATACAAGTGCTGAACTTCTTAAATAGCAGCAACCTGCCATTGCGGTGAATGGTCTTTGACTTACTCCAGCTTACATAAGTAATAAGATTCTGGCCTTTGTGTGAAGAATTCATCCAGATCTTGAAAGGATTGTTCTGGATGATAAGTTTCAAAATTCCTAGGGAAACATGGCTAGTTACCATACTGGCCATCGGAATCTGAAAATTAGCACTCAAAAAATTAAACTTTTTCAAACTCACTTTCCGTTCCCTAAGGAAGCATTAGCATTTGGAGGCAGAAGCTCCTTATTTAATCACTGTTTCTGCACCCATCACACAAGACTGAAAATAAAGCTTTTCCATTTCAGCAACCATAGGGGATGTGAAAATCTATTTCACTTTCTCCCGATTTTTTTAAACCTCAAGCTATTTTTGTCATGAATAAATGATTTAATTTTTTTTACGTTCCTTCAGGAACAAACTAAAGCAAACTTATTTCCCTTTTACACGCCAAATTCAGTATGTACATCATTTGCAGGGGTGGATGTCATGTTGTATCTGCTGGCCATGTATATGTTGAAGATGAGGAATTTTTGGGATGGTGTGTGTGGGTAAGGTGGCAACCAAAACTGAGCACTAATACAGTTTAATACACAGGGTTTCAACCCCAGACTTCAATAATTAAGCATCTGGATCTAGAAGGACAAAACACATGAGGAGAAATGGCCCCTTTTGCATGTGGTTGCAGAAATATGTCAATTGTGCAAGGGCGCATCAGCTATCCCCTTATGCACATGTATGTCTCTTTGTTTCCAGGGGGGGCAGTCTCTGGCTTGTGTAATTACAAGCTGGAGATCACTTGAGAATGGCCGAGAATGCTCTGTCTGCCTATCAGTTCTGTACCACCATTACAAAAAGCATTCTGGCCATTCAGTTTAATTTCTCAAGTTCTTTCCATCTGAGTTATATAAAAACATTACGTTTGTTACATTCTTGACTCACAACAAACTCGAATGAAAATTTCACTCACCTTGAGCAACTACACCATGATCCAGAACTGCAGAAAGTTTTTGATCGCTGGGCCCACAGATAAAAGTCCTTTTAATGAGGAAGACATAGAAGCCTTTGTTCCTCCCCACCACCACCACCTTAATTTACATCATGTGGCGAGATTCTCAAATGGTTTCTTTTTTCCCCTGTAGACTCTCAACAAAACCTGAGAAGAGTTGTTCCAGTTAAGTGGATTATGTATTCATATAAAGATGAATGGACAACCTACTGTTATCTCCAAGTGTGAGAGTCACATGCAGAAGTGCTCAAGGATGCAGTCCAATATCTTAACTGTTGAACCGTTTTGCCTTTTCATCTGTGAAGTTCGTTTACAGCCATTATAACGAGAACATAATGGCCTCTTCCAACTAGATCACCATCAAAATCACTTCTGGACCTTGTGGCAGAAAGTCACCTATATATCCATTTACTAATGTATGACAGTTATGGATTGGATCCTCTGGTTAATTACATGCACAGCTGAAAATGTGCAGCTAGGAGTAGAGAATCAGGGATTAAAGCTATTTTTCTTTTCCACCTAGCAGTTCAACTGGTCACTTAGAATAGTGGCTACTACTAATCCATGTGACAAGTGGCATGATTTTGGTGGTCTTTCTCTCCTTGCTTGCCAAAACATAAAGTTGTGCATTTGTTTAAGCATGGGTGATGTCTAGAAAATATGTCAGAAAACAAGATCTTAGCTTATTGCATTATAATACAGACTTCCCCCTCTGTCATACACGTTTACACTTATGTATTAAGGATAGATCCTTGGTAAGCTAGCATTTTGTCTCCCCATTAAATAATGTTTCCTATGATAATGTTTTATTGGGGAGATTCTATCCAGAAAAATCCATGGTTTTGGGAAAAAAAACTATAGTTAGAGAATCAATTGAATTAGCTTATATTTCAAAACTGCACCAGAAGTATGACCTAATAACTTTGCATATGCATAAATGTGCAGTGAGGACAACCTGCGAACAGGAATGAATGAAATGTTGTGGTGTCACACACTAGATTCAACAAGTTGCAATGAAGAAGTTTGCTTTGTAATCCATGGTGGTAACTCCTTGCTCCTGGGCATATGGAAAATCAAAGGAATTTATGGCAATGTCTTTACTCTGGTTTAAAGGAAAGAAAGTGACTTTGCAAACATTATGGAATCTATGTAAAAACATAAATAAATACTTGAAAGTGAGAATCTTGACTAAGGCTGCAATCATATCAGCAAAATGTTTCTGAGTGAATTTCGACCCTTTTTTGTTGTTCAGATGACAGCATCGCCATTACTAATTCTCTGTCCCCCACCTCCATGCTATCTCCACATTAAATCCAGCCCACTTGGAAGCTGCTGCTATATTTGTTTTACATTTCATCATACAGTACAGCTGACATTCCACTGAGTATGTACTACTAAATTGATTCATTTCCTTTACATCTGACATGCAGTCCCACTTCCCCAAACTACTGTTCGACTCCCTTAATTTTTTAAAATTAATTTTCAAACGAGGATGTTGGCATGTTGGTATGCTTCTGTCAAATACTGCTTGAAGTATTGGGGGAGGGCTTTCTTAGCCTGCCACCTTCAGCATGCTTCCACCAGGTAGTGCTAAGACGTCAATCCACTTTCAAGGTATTCTTGCAGCATGGGCAATTTACTGACACACCGACATATCCATATGACAGCTCATATGTGAGTACAGTATATCCTCAGAAAGTGGATCCCAAAAGCACATCTCCATGGGGCAGGCATTCTCTAAAGAGACTGTCAGGGGACGTTCCACTCTCCCCCATGGATAGGCTTTATTCTGGTGGCTTTCTGCCCTATCACCCTTGTGCACAAGCACACTGCCGTGTGCCTAGATATTAAACCGATGGAGAACTTGCCCCTCTCCCAAGCTTACACTTTTGTTTATCTGTTCACCATGATTCTGAAGAGAAGCAGAAAAATCCAGAAATTGGTTGCATTTACACATAACTAGTTGCTTGTGATTAATTACTAATCACGTACAAGTATATAACTACATTACATTACAGTTTTAACTTAGCAAGGGATAACTATGTTGCATTGGCACAGCAATATAACAGCAAGTTTGGTGGCAGTGCAGGAAAGCTGCAATTCTTAGAGGAACTGGAACACTAATTCTAATCTAATCTTCTCCCCAAGTTGCCCATTCTAGATGTAAATATTGCTCTTTCATTTTTTATATATATCACTACTGAGTGACATTTCAAGCAAGCCACTCTTTTTTTCCCCATGGCTCATATATCCTGTGCTTTCCTACTGTTCATATCTTCTTTTGTCCCTCACTGAACACAAGAATGAGACACATCACAAAATGACAAGAAAATGTAGGTGGTGCTATATCCTATAACTGTCTGCTTGGAAGCTAAGTCTCATAGTGTTGAATGGAGCTTCCTTTCAGGTAAGTGAGTCTAGGATTGCAGCCTTGAGTGTCACAGTTATGTTTACATCTATTCATCTGAAACTTATCATTTTCGCTTCCCTCAGAACAGACAAACATGCTTGCAAATTTGCAGTTCGGTCAGGAAATTAAAAACAGCAGTTCCATTTTAAGAACATTAACATTTAAAGATATTCGGGTACTCAGTGTGTTGTAGTGGACAGAGAAAATGATGGACTGGGAATCGGGAGATGTACGTTTGAGTTCCTCTTGGAAATAGAAATTCACAAGAGGTAGAGGGGTTGTCACTACTGAAACCAATCCTTAAATACCTCGTTTATCTAGAAAGCACTGTTAAGCTCTTTCTAAATCAAGTCTGACTTGATGGCACAGAACACACAGGTCAAAAATCCCTCCCAAACTGTGGCAGGCCCAAACGCTTCTACAGGACCTACCTACAAATTCTGTGCAATTCTGACAAAAAGTACCAAAGTTATAACTATCTTTGGATTTCCTGTGACTGTCAGTGGCTGAAATCTAGTTGGTGCAACTTCACCACAGGGACAGGGTGGGAGAGAGGAGCCTTTAAAATCAGAAAATCACTGGCAGCAATCCTGATCTGGTGGTGAGACCATTGGCCGCAATATTCGGATTTTAAAGTTCCCACACATGCACTGGATCTCTAGGGTGCCTCAGAACCTGAAGGAAAGGATAAGAAATTTTAAATTTAATCAATTGTCTTTTAATAATTAAGCTGCCATGGGTCCTTTTTAAGGAGAAAGGTGTGTGTGTGTGTGTGTGTGTAAACAAACAAACAAACAAACAATAAAATAGAATAAAAAGACAATATTTGAAGCTAAAAATCAGTAAATATACAAATACTAAAAAGAGTACTAAAAAAGTAGTAGGGCACAACAATCCATTTAACAACCCCAGTCAGGCAGCCAGTCATTGAGAGGAAGCTTGCCTGAAGAGAAAGGTCTTTGCCCCAGAGGGAAAGCAAAGATGGGGACTGCTTGGCCTCCTGTAGGGGAGCTGCAAAGTTTGAGAGCAGCAACAGAGAAGAACCTTTTTTGTGTCCCTACCTAAATACACCCTGTGCAGCACAGTCAGTGATATCAAGCTAATAATGGTATGCCATAAAACTACTGCATGGATCACCACAAACAGCCTTGGAGATTGTTTGACTGAAATGTTATCAAATTACTGTTATCAATAAATCATCACTCACATTCAGTTTGGGAGAAGCCCTGAATATATATTTAAACTTTTCTGCTTCATTTAGCTGATTCACCGCAAAGCCTTCAGTGTCAGAGTTGCTTCTGAAACAGTAGCAAAGTATTGCTTGAAGGAGTAAAGGAGAAGGAACAGAGTTTGGTAGATGATAAAAAGAAACAGGCAGTAGAAACTGCACAGAGATTGCCTCTACAGGTAACATATTGCGTCTCATTACTGCTACCAATTTCTGGAGATTCTGCTCAACAGAAGAAAATTGGCTGAGGAAATGAGCTGCATCCAGGTGCTATCAAAGCCAGGAAGTGGCCTAATTATGTACATTCTGAGTGTGTGCAACTACGCTTTTTTTTTACCACTTCTTGGAAACTTTGAGATATCAATGGAAGTGCTCTAAAGAAGCACCCAGATCCCATGACAACCCCATTAGCTGATTAGAGAAGGTTATTACACATGTAGCTATTTAAACACAGTGCACTTCTATGGTGAGGATGACCTATTAGGGATAATAACGTGCCTTTCAAAATTCTTGGTTTCATACTCTCAGATAAAAGGGTCCAGAAGAAAGAAGGCTGCCTCACCCCTTCTGATACGCCATGCGACGGTGACTCACCTGTGTGCAACACACATTGTGCTCTTCTGCCATCTTTGCTGAGGGAAGGCATCAGCACACAATGCCATTGCATCGTGAATGCTAAGCAGATTTAACTCTGTTCAGTGTCTCAGTGTGAGGCTGCCTAGAATTCCAAGGAAGACACTCACAGATAATAAAGTGTAGGAGAAATAATTTTGTTTGTGCTCCCTCCCCTTACATAGCAAGAAGTTTCAAAGAGCAGTGCTGTTGAAGTTGCTTTCTTTTCAAGTACTGGGAAAGTACTAGGGGCTTATAATAATACGTGCAATCAAGTTGATTCTGACTTATGGTGACACTTTCCAAGGTTTTCTAGGTAGAAAATACTCAGAAGCATTCTGGGGGAGGGGGAGTGGCCTGGCACTGTGCAGGTTGCTCATGGCTACACAGGTTGGCTCTTCTCTCTGGAGGCCCAGTGGAGAATAAAACTCCCAATCTCTGGCTGTGCGGTCAAATACCTAAACCACTGAACTATCCAGTGCAAGAGACTTAGACCACTCTCTTATTACTCACTCTGTTAACAACTATACAACTATACAAATAGAACATTATCTGGAGACAGAGTAGCAGAATTACAGGGCAGAAGATCTGCTAGCATTTATCAGAACCCAAATGGTCATACTTAGGCACCTTCTAGATCTTAGCGAACCACTCATTCTAGCCAGGAAGGGCGTCTGAGGGGCCTAATGCCAAGGGAGGCCTGGAGAGAAAGAACAAGGAACCGGGCCTTCTTGGCAGTGGCCCCTCGCCTTTGGCCCCCAGAGAGCTGTCTGACTCGCTCACTTGGTGTTCTTAAGAGAAGACTTAAAAATTATGTGTTATTAAGGCCTGGCTCTTTGGACAGGCTTTCCTGTCATCACTTGTTTAGTTTCTTTTCCCCATCTTGAACTATATTACTATTGTTGTTTTTTACTTTATTAGATTGTTTTTATTCCATTTTTTATTGTTAGCCACCCAGAGTAGACTTCGGTCTAGATTGGCAGGGTATAATTTTAATTAATTAATAAATAAAAGTAAATTCCATGCCTGAAGATTAATCCAAGCTTACCATGCTTAAAGTAAATTCACTGAAATCAATAAGACTTAAGATAGTCGTGATTAAGCTATGCAACAGATTTAAATAGGTCTGCAGTAAGAATGACAAGTCAAAACACAATTCCAGACAATGCAGCACTTTCCTTGCTTCATTTCCATTTATTCTTAGCTGGAAAATGGCCTGTTATTTTTTCACATTCACCCTCCCACAATACAGGCATCCCGCCTTTTTCTTTGGTCCATTTTCTTCAAGCCATATTGACTATCTCATTCAAGCACGCCAGAGATATAACCATCTCCAAAGCATTGTCCTTCCTCTATAAAATATGAATGGTGCAGTCCTATACTGTACTTGTCTACTGAGAAATAAATCTCATTGAGTTCAATAGATTGTAGGATTGTAGCTTAATTAGATATGCTGGACTATTGGGCAGCAATCTACTCAATGAAAGGAATAGCTTACCAAGGATGCCCATCTAAGGTGTGATCAGACAGAGAAGCAGCACACATGTTTGGCATGGTCTTGTGTGAGCTGTTATCTGGTGATGAAATACTAGAGATGGGCTTGAATTGTGCTTTAGCAATTCTGTCCAGTACAGTATGGTGCCTGCTGTCGTTTGTGTGGGCTACTGCTGGAGGAGGCAGAAGAAGGAAGAGAGCTGCTGCCACTGAGTGGGCAGTTGCCCATAGGAGGCAGGGGGGAGAAGTGGGGCACCTACATAACACGTGTGGGTGCCACACCAAACCAGACAAACTGCTGAAGCACTGTTCATGCCCATCTATACACAAGATATACAGGACTAGGCCCACTGGATTACTCAGACTCATAGAGGAGTTGACTCTCCAAATTCCCATCTAGGGCTATGCTAAGCAACAGGATTTTGGTCAGTAGATTCCAAAAGAATAAGAAACAATATTTTGACTGATCATTAAGAAAGAGTTGCTCTGCATCCTGAGCTGTTTGACCTTGGAATGGATTGCTTCCAAACATGATGACCTCTCCTTGGCTGAAGGTTTTTTATACAGAGCATGGATCATGGATGGCTGTTTGGCATGGATGCTTTAGCTGTGATTTATCTGCATTGCCAAGGTTTAGGTGACCCCTGGGGTCCCTTCAAACTCTACAATTCTACCATTACAATTTAATTAGAAATACAGCACATCTCAGTAAAATTGTAAAATCATTATTCCAATAGTGCCAATTAGGAAAGGTGGATACCGAGAGAATGGTAGCCGGTCTAGTAAGTTTATGGCTGAGCTGAAATTAAAGCCAAAGATTCTCTGAATTCATAGCTTGATATTGTTATCATAATGCTACCAGCCTATGTATGTGTAGAACATATGCATAATAAATAACTGCCAGAACCACAACCATCATCTCATTAATTAGCAGCAAGTTGTCACCACAATTTACACAATTTTACTTACACATACATAAATCACCAGTAGGATTCTGACCGGCTTGCTTGAAGCATTCTTTTTCATTTAACCTTAATAAAACTTTATCACAGTAACCTAGTATATCCTTCAATAAACTGGGTGACCTTGGCTAACCAATCTGTCAGAAGTAGAAAAATCTGGATGTACCCCAGAGCTCTTTGCTAAAACTGTGGAATGAGTAAGAATCTGAGTTGAAGCTGAAGTTGATGCAGAACATAGGAGAATGGGTTAGCAGTACCAACTCGTGCCTGGAAAAAATATTTTCTGAAGACTAATTATGGGTCGGTAATAAACTTCAATACAGTAGAGTGTGCTTAAGGCAAAGCATTTCCCTAGATGAATTGTTCATGATACACAACATATGTGTTACTTCTAGTATTTTGCAGCTAACTAATAGATTGTGCCTACAGCTCAGAGCAATAAGAAAACAGGATGGCAACCTGAGTAAGAAAGCAAAAGTGAGACAAGCAGAAGTTAATTAATTTAAAAGACACAGCAAAAGAGAGCAAGAAGAAGGTGGGAGACGGATCCAGGCAGAGAAAGAAAATGGTTATGAAAGACTATGGGACCAACTGAAAAGAGGTGAGCAGTCAAAGGGGATGAAGTTAACCAGAAAAATAAAAGAAATGCATGGTTCTTCTGAAAATGTATGTCTGTCTTCAAGGCAGGAAACAAGAAGAGACACAATACGAAAAGCAGCAAAAATTTGGAGTGGAAGAACAAAGTGTCACCAGGGGTTCCACTCAGGGAGTGCAATGGTCGCTCCACCAGGAGCGAAGCTGCCGGTGGTGGGAGCGTTTTGTCCTCCCATCTGGAGAATGGATCAGGGTGGATTCTGCCGCCCTCAAAGAGGGCGGAGGGACTGAACTTTTTAAAATAGGAGTCCCTCTTTTCCCGGCCTCTTTTGCATCGGCCGAGCAAGAGGGGAGCCGCGCTGCTCCAAGGGAAATGGTTTCACTTTCCCTGCATGCAGCCTTGCCGGAAGCCTCGGACTTTTGGGTTGCACATCGCTGCAGCCCCTGGTTGTCCCCCATTTAATTTTATTAATTGTTTGAAGTGTCTTCAGGGAGTTGCTGTTGCACTCTAGCTAATTGTATGTTGTTGTTTTTTAAAAAAGAGGAGGAAATATTTAATAATTAGATACATCTGAAAAGGAAGCCAGAAGGGAAGCCATTCAAATTGTGGATTGCATTTCTTTTCAATAGAGTAGGGGATATTATATTTTAAAAGAGAAAGAGAAAAGATGACTGGTAAGACTGAGACATTATTAATTCTAAGGACCTGGCTGGGCTCCACCTGGGTTTTATTTATATCAAAATATATTATTTAGATAGATAGATAGATAGATAGATAGATAGATAGATAGATAGATAGATAGATAGATAGATAGATAGATAGATAGATAGATAGATAGATAGATAGATAGATAGATAGATAGATAGATAGATAGATAGATAGAAGAGAGGGGGGAGATTAATTGTAAGAATTGGGTTGGTTGTCACGCCCCCTGCAGGGCTCAACTTTACTTTTCAATTTAATAATAATAATAATAATAATAATAATAATAATAATAATAATAATAATAATAATAATAATAATAATAATAATAATAATAATAATAATAATAATAATAATAATAATAATAATAATAAACAAAAAGGAAAGCCTAGGGCCAGCTGGCTAGCTCAGTGGCTTGAGTATTTGACTGGGAGCCAGAGGCTGGGAGTTTGATTCCCCACAGGACTTCCTGTGGGTTGAGCCAGTCTGTTTTGGCTTTGGGTGTGCTGCATAACATGGCAGCCCCCAGAGGACGGGAGTAGGAAGTCACTTCTGAGTACTCTTATACTGGGAAAACCCTGGGAAAGGTTACCATGGGTTGCACATGCACTGTGGACATGCATTGATTCTTGCAGAGCCTAAAGTTTGACGGTTGAGACATCACCTTTCAATTCTTTGATGTAATGTTGTCACAAATTGCTCTTTTAGAATAGTTATATACAACAGGAAAGGAGGGTTCTGCATCAGCAAGAATGTCTTTGGTGGAATCCGCAGGTGATGATCATCAGACGGTGAATATCGACACTGAAAGGGGCATCAGGCCTGATAACATGGCAGCCAGTTTTTGGCTGTGCCACAGTGCGTTTTGGCAGACAGGAATAAGAGGTACCTTCCAACAATGATAATACCAGTAAGGCAGCAACCACATTCACACACACATTAGAAAGAATGCGGTCGGGGGGGGGGGGAACGTAGCCTCGAATGACTGTAGGTACATACCTTGCCATGCATAATGAATGTAAAGCCACATATGTGGCATTGGGCAGGCTGCACGATCCCCAAAAGCAAGAGTTACTGAAGGGCGGATAGCTGTACCTTTCACCAGGCCAACTGTACACAGTTGTGGTTCTCCCCATTGAAGTTGATCCTTGGTAAAGTCCTCAGTGGGTTTTTCAGCTTATTCATCTGTTATTTTTCTAGATGGGGAATCCATCAACGGCAGGATTCCCAGGAGCTATGCCAACTGGATGATTACATAGATCCTGTGGTAACAGGACAGGCTGACTCGCTCACTTGGTGTTCTTAAGAGAAGACTTTAAAATTATGTGTTATTAAGACCTGGCTCTTTGGACAGGCTTTCCTGTCATCACTTGAAGTTTAGTTTCTTTTCCCCATCTTGAACTATATTACTATTGTTGTTTTTTACTTTATTAGATTGTTTTTATTCCATTTTTTATTGTTAGCCACCCAGAGTAGACTTCGGTCTAGATTGGCAGGGTATAATTTTAATTAATTAATAAATAAAAGTAAATTCCATGCCTGAAGATTAATCCAAGCTTACCATGCTTAAAGTAAATTCACTGAAATCAATAAGACTTAAGATAGTCGTGATTAAGCTATGCAACAGATTTAAATAGGTCTGCAGTAAGAATGACAAGTCAAAACACAATTCCAGACAATGCAGCACTTTCCTTGCTTAGTGAAATCCAGCTTGGGTCAGTATTTTGATTATTGCTCATTCTCCCAGCAGATTTTGAGTGTTAGGTTTTCAGTTCAAAGGACTATACTATATCTGGACAAGGCCAATATCTGGGTAAGGCCACTCTATCTCTAGTGATGTGTTTGAGCTTCTCAGCTCATTGGAATGGATGCCGAAACACAGGGCTGAGCCTTCACACGGACTTTTCAAGTATTGCCAAGGGACCTTAGGGTGCCTTTATTGAGGGAGCAATAAGACGTAGTAGGTCACTGCATCTTTTTTGTGCAAAGTGATTGCTCCTGGCAGGGTTTTATTGTGGTAGGTTGTGCAAAACCAGGAAAGGTTAACAAATCCGCACCACAGATGGCTACTTTCTGTGGAAGTAAATAGGACCTGCACATTTGGTTGCAGTTATTAGTTAGTCTTAATTGATTTTGGTTCTAGAGTGATGAGGATGCTTAGATGTAGAACTTTTTTATATATATAATCTGATTCTGCTGGGTCAATGGGATATTGAATTTTAGGGCCAATGGAGTGCCGGCTTAGGGCCAATGGAGTGGCATGGATCCTAAGTCCCCTGCAATCTCTATTCTCAGATTTTTGTCTAATATTGGAGCCTTATGGCTACAAGCTGACATTAGAACAATACTGCCATCATATCTGGTGCTCACATAGTGGTGTGGAAGCATCGCATGTCAAGTTATGAAGGCGAGGCCCATGACTGTTGCAGCTGAGTGACTCTGAAGTCAACTGGGTACTTACATTCATAGAATTTTCTTTCCAGTATTGGGAACCCTCTGGCTTTTAGCTGTCATACAGGCCAATTTTGGCCATCCAGCTTTGGCATGACAGCAGGGAAATGGCCATGATGTAAATACCTTTAATTCAAATCACAGAATGCTGGCTTGGCCGATGGAATGGCATGACTTGAAGTTACCGTGGATTCCCTTCTTGAAATTTTTACCATTATTGGGAGTCCTATGGGCTACGAGAAGACATTGGGCTAATACTGACATCCTATTTGGTGTTCACACACAGTGTGAAGGCATCATCATGAAGCGATGGAGGCCAGCCCTTTGGCTGAAAGAGCGGAGTGACCCCGAAGTCACCCATGATCTCATGTTATTAGAGGCTGTTCCATTTGGGACCCCTATGGCTAAAAGTTGATATTGGACCAGTACTGGCATCATATCTGGCATTCACGTGGTGATGTGAAGGCATCACCATCAAGTGATGCAGGCCGGCCCTAAGGCTGAAGGAGCGGAGTGACTCCGAAGTCACCCGTGATCTTTCATTGTAAGAGACTGTCCCAATATGGGGACCCCCATGCTACAAGCTGACATTGGGCCAGTATTGGCATAAATTTTCATGTTCACACAGTGGTGTGGAGGCATCACTATTAAGTGATGGAGGTTGGCCCTAAGGCTGAAAGAGCAGAATGACTCCAAAGTCACCCGTGATCTTTCATTATAGAGATTGTCCTGATATTGGGACCCTTATGGCTACGAGCCGACATTGGACCAGTACTGGTGTCATATTTGGTGATCACACGGTGGTGTGGAAGGACCACAATTGAAGGATAAAAGCCAGCCCTAAGGCTGATGGAGTGGAGTGACTTCAAAGCCGCCAGTAATTTTACTTTAGTAGAGATTGTTCCAATTTGGGTGCCTTATGGCTTCGTGCCAACATTCGGCCAATTCTGCCATCATAATTGATGTGACTTCACAGCTGTGGTCCATCTGAAAAAACACCCGTCCAAAATATCAGAGGATTACGCAATTGGTGAGCCTTCCCATTGCGCTGTTTGTAGGGTAACCTGGAGTGGCTTGCCATAAGCTTGGCATAGATGGGGAGCTGTGTGACGCCCTGTCCTGACAACAGCTCTACCGTTTCAGAGCATTGGCTCAGAAAGCAAGCTCAGCCTGAGATATTGCAATAGGAAACATGGAGCGTTGCGAGGGTAAAGCCAACAGGGCAAGCAGTTTAGCAGTCAGTCCTAGTTCCCAGTCCAACTATGAAACTGCATGTGCAGAATATTTTGCATTTGCTGTTACAAAGGCTTGGGTAGACCATGGCCTATAACACCACCCCTACATTCCCCAAAACTTGTTCAGTAAGGTTAGGTTTGAGAGGAGATTGGCACAGGACAATACAGGGTCAAATTTTTTTAAAGCAGAGATGCATTGTGCAGCTTTGGGATGTTTAGAATTAGCAAGCTGATAAGGGCATCAATTGTTGATAATTCAAAAATCAGCAATAGAGGGACGACTTACTGGTCTCCGTAGACAAAGCCTTGTTTCATCTCCATCAGTCTAAGTTGGATCAATTATGAGAGGCCAGGTTAGGGCCTTATCTGCCTATGTTGAGTTCAGGTGACCTCGGCGAGGAATCTATTTCTCTGTAAGGGTGGCTCTCACTTCACAAGGTCCGAGTTTCACCTGTCCCTTCCTGGGGACTGTGCACGGCAGGCGTTGTGAGATTGTAATTTGGCACCCACTCATTTTGGAATGGCTGCCACATCTGCAGCAGCAGCTCTTACTATGGATGTGAGGAAGACTAGTTAGGAAGTAGGCAAGTGTCTTCATGCAGGTTAAAAATTTATATCTCTCTTCACCAATAGACACTCGTGCTTGTTTTCTCTTTTAGGACTCCAGGCAGTTGCCACCTGGTGTGAGTCACTTTTTGTGGCCACAGTATATACCTTGGGCGGTGAAGTACCTTTTGCGTATCAGTTGGGGCCACCAATTTACGCCTTGGTGCTTGGGCTGCATGCGGAATGGTAGGGGAAAGGAGGCATGCCTGGGGACCAGCTGAAGAACCTGGTACCCCAGAGTATGAGAGAGGCTCCCCCTGAATGTTATTGTTTGTTCACCGGGGATGAAATGACTTGGTACAGAACAGGCAGGTCATTAATATGACAGGTGATTGAGGTCTTGCAGGCCATACAGGCCAAATTTCCAGTCCATGGTCTGATATGGTCAAGCATACCTCAGTATATGGTTTTGGAAGATTAATTGCGATCTTCAGTGCATTGACTGTGCAATGTGTGGTGTGAATTGCGAAACAGCTGGGCATTAAAGGCTGGATTGGCCATTGATTATGATCTGGACATAAGAGTTCGCCAGCCAGAATTTTACAAAAATGACAGGGTTGGCTTGTCTGATGCAGTTTTGGATCTACAAGGAGGCCTTTGGGCCGAAATTTTGGCTGTGTTGGTGGGCTTGGGCCATATAAATAGCCCCATGCTGTGGTGGGTAGTGCGAGGGGAAGAGTCAGGGTGAGTTCATGGAAGTCACAAGGTGCAAAATTTTCCATCTCCCTGTCAGGTGGTGCCAATAGGGCTGCTGATGAGAGGTGGTTTCTCCATGGGGGGACCTCCAAGGCAGCAGTTCACCTAGGGTCATGAGGCTTGGTGGGCTGGGGCGTTGGGGGGGGTAACCCTATCACCAGGCATCTGAATACATGCTGTACAGATGACAGCACTATTCAGAAATAGGAACTTGTCCTGCTCTAGAATGGTCTTGAGGTAAAGGCTACACCGGATTTGGAGATAATATCGCACTACGGTAGGCCCCTTTGTAGATTGGGGTTTTTAGTTTAAATAGTTAATAAAGTTGTGGCCCATTTTTTAACCCAACAACCGGTGTCTGTCTCTTTATTCCAGGCTGGGGGGATAAAAGCCCTACTTGTGATACAGGCAGTTAAAGGGGATAAGTTGTGTTATGAATAAATCTGACAAGACCTGTTCATTGTTCATTGTTGCTGTTTTAACTTTTGTTGTGACTGCTCTAAATAACAATGTGTTGTTGCATCTTCAAACCAGCCTCCAATGTTCTTCAGCCAAGAAGTTCTTCTTTCTGTACTTTTTATCTTTTTGCATACCTTGAATGTACTTTTGCTTTCTTCTTATTGTGACCAAAGTATTCCATTCTTTGTATTCTATGATTTCTTCTCATTCATTTGAGTAGTACTTTGTTGGTCACCCTCTCAATCCAAGAAATTCTAAATACTGTATCATGTTATAAACCCACACTTCAAAGGTTTTACTTTCTCTCCCTTTTTTACGCTTGCTAGTGTTAAAATCCATCATTCCATGCCACATAGTTGAACTCAGAATACATATCATAGCAAAGCATATTCTCAAAGTCAGTTTCAGGTTTTTTTGTATACTGCGTACTAGATCTTAAGGAAGCTGTTCTGAGGCATCTCTGTTGTGACTTCCCAGGCATGGCTATAGTCCCACTATTTATTCAAACAAATTCCTAAGTACTTATGTCTACCGTGTTTCCCAGGAAATAAGAAAGGGTCTTATATTAATTTTTGCTCCAAAAATGCATTAGGGCTTATTTCAGGGGATTTTTTTCATGTATAACAATCTATGTTTATTCAAATACAGTCATGTCATCTTCTTCTGGTTGCTGCACAATGGTGGAGGGTGGGGTTTAACTTAACCGGAGCTTATTTGGGGGGTAGGGCTTATGTTACGAGCATCCTGAAAAATCATACTAGGGCTTATTTTCAGTTTAGGTCTTATTTTCAGGGAAACGGTATCAAATGCATTTTCAGTATGGATCTTTTGCTACCTTTCTTGGACTGTGATTTGCTGAATTCATTCTTCTGTTTGCTTTTTCTCAAGAAAATTCTCACATCCTCTAAAATGCAGGCAAAATAACATCATAGTTGCATAAAATGGAATGAAAACCTTTTACTTGCTAAAATGTTAGGTCACAATTACAATATGAAAGCTATGAATACTCAAGTAGTTTTTACAGGGAAATCACGGGATGCATCATTTTAAGGGATGCAGTGGTGCCTCGCTTGACGAGGATAATTCATTCCATTGAAATCGTTGTTAAGCAAAATCCTTGTCAAGCAAAATGAAAAAGCCTATTGAAATGCATTGAAACCGGTTCAATGCGTTCCAATGGGCGAAATACCTCAGCGTACAGCGAAGATCCTCCATAGGGCAGCCATTTTCAGTGCCTGTAAAGCGAGGAATCTGTCCTGAAAACACAGCGAGGAGCCATTTTGCACAGTGGGCGGCCATTTTAGCACTACCGATCAGCTGTTTCAAAATTGTCATTTAGCGAAAAATCAGTTCCTGAAGCATGGAACCGATCATCGTTAAGCAATTTTTTTACCATTAAAACATCATTTTGCGATCGCAAAAACTTCATCGTCAAGCGGTTTCATTTAACGAGGTAATTGTTAAGCGAGGCACCACTGTACCATATATATAGAGAGAGTATACCTTATAATATTAATGAGTAGCTAGCTAGCAAAAGCTAGAGGTACTCAGACAACAAAATATGACGGAGAACAGAAACAGAAGCAACCGTGTAAATGTTTCCTTAGGTGAAATAGTCTGTTTCTAGATGAAAGTACAGCTGCAAATAATCTGAAAACTAAATTGCATTCTTACATCAACACTTATGTAGAAAATGAATCATTAAGTAATTGCTATTGTGACACAAGCTTCCTGCTATATTTGAATTCTTGGCACCATTTTCACCTCAAGCGATTCTGAGATCTACCACATTCTTTAATTTTCTGATTGATTAAATGGATGATTTGACAGTTTGGCAGAGCTGTGAAATTGCTGCATAACAAAGACATTTTTCATTGAAATTTCTCTCCTCTTGTCTCTAAGTAGAGCAGCTTCCAAAATACAATTTTGGGATTCTACCATCAAACTTTCATTTTGTTTCTATATTAATTTTCAGTATAACATTCTTTCCTTCATAAAATGGAACATGTTTTGTCACCATGGCTTAAATGCAATTTCCTGATGTTACTGTACCAGATACAGAGAAGATTAGCTCCAGTAGGTGAACCTTTCATATTTACATCACTTAGTGCCGGCAGAAGAATTGAGCTGTATGAACGCTTGTCACTAGACATGTTCTTAACACTTGACTGCTAGCATTTTCTAAACAAATGAATGCCTGAACGGATGTCTGTATGTGCTTGCAATATCCAGGAGGCTAATTGACAATCTTTAGCTTCAATTTTCTGTTGTCCACTATTGTCAGTGGGAGAAGCAGCTGACTTAATACTAAGTGTTTATGTAGACAACTTAATGGGCACAGTCACTAGGCTGCCAGCTGGGTTTGGAGGTCGTTGGTTTTCACCATCCATCTTGACACTGGTGCATCATCAGAATATATTCAGCATCAGGTAATGAGAAGCAGCTGGGCCAGAATGTGCACGCTCAGAATATGACTGCAGAGCCCTGGTGGATTGCAAAGGTACAGGCAGGTAGAGGAGTCTGTCTAAATTGGCAACCTGTTCTACTAGAGAACCGCGCTGCAGCTGCAATAGACAATATCATAAGCATTAAGGAGATTAAATACTGGGAGGCCAAGCAGTCCCCTACTTGTGGTATTGACAGCTCTGCAGAACATTGGTAACAAAAAGAAACAAATATTCTTAAATCTCAACTGCTGCTTTGGGTTCATCAAAGCTGGATATTAGAAGTAGGCAAGTCCATGACAATTGCCAAGCTTGGTTCCTCATTCTCCTTCCCCACTTATCACAGATTTTTTTTTTAATCATGGGAAAGGGAGAGAGAAAGAAAGAGCACTTGTCTTCCAATTAACAAAGATACATACAAGAGACAGAGATGGGGGGAGTGTGCAATGAGACACAGACGTTGTTCAATTCTTGACAGAGCACTAAGCAAGTTTCCTTTCAGTTTGATCCAGAGATGGAAGGGATGACACGGCGGGGGGGGGGGGGAGAATTAGCAGTTATGGTGAGTAAAGTGTAGTCATTATCCTACTCTGAGGGACTGTCGGCTGAGAGATGTATTTGGATACAACTTCTATGGAAAGGGCTAATGGATCCAAATCTGGTTTGAAGATGGAAGTATAATGAAAAGGAGACGAATCTTTAAACTGATCATCAATAGCAGCTGGATAGCAATTAGAACATTCAGCTGGACTCCAGTATGGTGAGATGTACCTTTTTAAATTGACATTATTGGCAATTATTTCTAAATTTGCACCCCTCTCTATAAATTTCTAACGGCACATTTTATGCAACTCAAAGTCACCTTTTAGTGATGCATTTACTCTCTTTTGACGGGAGACACTGGCTGAAATACTATTGCTTGACATAAGTCATCCTAGAGTAGGCCCATTGAATCAATGGGGATTTGGTGAGTCAACTTCTCTGTAAAATGTATTCACGAAGGCTTTCATGGCCGGGATCTAATGGTTGTTGTGGGTTTTTCAGGCTCTTTGGCCATGTTCTGAAGGTTGTTCTTCCTAACGTTTCACCAGTCTCTGTGGCCGGCATCTTCAGAGGACAGCACTCTGCTTCAAATGCTCTGAAGATGTCGGCCACAGAGACTGGCGAAACGTTAGGAAGAACAACCTTCAGAACACGGCCAAAGAGCCCAAAAACCCCACAACAACCATTCTCTGTAAATGCCATTGATTCAGATAGGTGTACTTTAGTGTAGCATGTTGCAACTGGAGTAGGCCCATTTAGAACTTATGGAGGACTTGCCAAATCCCTACTGATTCAATAGGCCTACTGTACTCTGTTATGATAAGCAACAAATTTGTTATCTACTGCTAGCAGTAGCCAGCAGGGTATACTGAAAGTGACATAATTTTTTCATGATTAATTCCAAGGTGGCTTCATTGTGAATCTGACCATTCCCTGCATTTCTTCGAGGTCCCTCAGTCTTCACAACCTGCTACCTTTTCTAGTAATTAACATTGACTTGGCAGGTTAAAGTAAAAGCAAATAAACTTAAAATTGGCAGAAGGGCATTTTGGGCCATAGAGGCCATCCAAGCTTGTGAGGGGGCTGGTGCTCTAAGATTGTAAGGGAGGAGAACGACCCAAAACATTCAATGCAGAGACAAAGGTTGTTGCATGATGACAGAAAAGAGTCAGGTGTTAGAAGGGCATGAGATGATAAGGGCTGGGGAAATGGCATAGCTTGAGTCAGTGACTGACAGAGAGAGAAATTAGGTCTTGAATAATAGAGGGATAGCACATGAAACTAATTTAAGGGAAATGAATAATGATCAGTAAAAATTCAAAGGGATAAAATGAAAAGAAAACACTCACAGAGCTACTGGGTCTGCCGTATTTGTACCTTTCCTCACTTCTTTGAAGAGCTCCATAAGTTTGTGTGGAGATCATGAAGGAGACCAGAAGTTTCTCACCTGAATCATTGTGATCTTCAATATACATATGGGGCATGATTAAAAGAACATACTGTGTATGGACTTTAAATGGAGCACACAGACAGCAGTTGGAGTTTGTGGTTGAGCTGAAAGTTCAATAATGCATGTAAGGTTTGTTTATAATACAATTTGCATTTCAGATATGGGTATGTAATACAGTGTGGCTAAGACACCAAAGCCCTTGTGGGTAGGTATCTCCAGTAAAAAGAAAAGTACATTAAATATCTCATTAACAGAGACCAGGAAATTACCTGAATGATTTTAGTAACAAATAACCCACCAATTCTCAATGATTTATCATGCATATAATGATACTTTATATCATTTAAAGTACAGTCTAACTTGTTAATTATAGACACTCCAGAGACTTGCAGAGAAGTTGTTATAATGATGATGTGTCATAAATTCTACAGAAACACTGCTTTTCCAGCAGAGCACCTGCAGAGAGGAAGTTAAATGCCAAGTCAACAAACAGTATCTATGTGTATTCTTTTTCAAATTAAGTAGTTATGACCTTGAAGTCCTTGCTAGTGTGCTATTTCTCAAATTCTGATGTCATCTGTTCCCCTTGGCAATACGTTGCTACCAATGCCTAGATCAGTCATGGCACCGGGTAATGTTGCACCAGTTGTCACACAGCTCACAACAATTCTGCCACTAAAAGGATAATGGAACTTCAGGACAGCATGAAAGATCATCTTGCCCAACTCTGCACCAGAATAGTCCTCCACCCACCAGTGTCCTACCAAGGAGCAAATTAGATCAGGCTGCACTGAGTAAAAGAGCTTGACAATGAAAAGGAGAGCTAAAGCTCTTACAATATTTCCCCATTGCTGTACACATTGTGGAGCTCTCTTTCCTTTAAGATACCCATTTTAATGCATTCTTAACAATGAGCAGGGCCTAGGCTGAGGGAATGAAGAACACAAGCATATAAAACCATTTGGGGGAAAGCTCACAAATGTATTGGTTACAGCAGGAATAACCCTGGGGTTACATTGGGAATGGATTTAATCCACTTGGGACCACTCAGGCACTCTGTGGCTCCCTGACACTCAGGAAGGAGGCCAGGTCTCTGCCTTTGAGCAAGGCCTGATGATGCCTTCACCTCCAGTTCCTCTGAGAATTTCTCCAAACACCTGGACAGGTAGGTCCACCTCTGCCACCCCATACTCTGGATCTAACACAGTGCCCACAACCCCTCCCCCTTCAACTGTGGGGTGCCCCAGGAATTGTCCCATCTCCCCAATGCTTCTTAACATCTATGTTAAGCTGCTGAGGGAGGTCATCAGGAGATTTGGGATGTGGTGTCATCAGTACAATAATGATACACAACTCTATCTTTCCTTTTCTACCCCTGCAGTGGATGCTGTCCAGACACTGGATAGTGTCTGGCTTTGGTACTCGAATGGACCAGGGTTAACAGGCTCAGATTAAACCTAGACTAGAGAAAGATCCTCCTCCTGGGGTGTCTTTCAGAAAGGCTTGAGGGTATTCTCCCTAGGCTGGATGATGTATACGTCAGGCTTAGGGATCAAGTTTGGAACCTGGGCAACCTCCTGGACCCAGCTCTCTTTTGGGACTCCCAGATTACAACCATATCCAGGTCAGCATTTAATCAGCTGAGGCTTATCACCCAGTTGAGAGTTCAGCCACCAGGCTGGTGGTGGATGTGACTAAATTTGGTCATATCTCCCTAGTCCTGGCTCATTTGCACTGGTTACCAGTTGTGTCCTGGGTCAAGTTCAAGGTTTTGAGGCTTATCTACAAATCCCTTCACTGCTTGGGACCCCATTACTTGCTGTATTATCCCAGGATCACCCATTCATGCCACCAGATCCTCGTAGGCAATGCTCCTCTGGATGGCCATATTAAGGGAGGCCAGAAAATCATCCAGTGAAGTCAGGCCTTCAAAGCAGTGGCACCAGCCTTTTGGAATCATCTCCCAATAGAGCTGTGCTTGGCCTTCCCCCTCCGCTTTTAAGGGGTTGCTGAAGACACCGCCCTTCCAAGAGGCCCTCAAATGTAAACCCAACCGAATTTTTACTTCTTGTCTGCTGCATTATATGGAAACAATACACCATTGTGGTTTAATTCTGACTTAATTTTGTTTTATTTGTTTATTTTATGATTGCATTATTTCATTTTGTTTTGGTATGTTTTATAGTTTTTTTATCATCCTATTAACCACCCGGAACAGTGCTGTGCTTTAATGGAGTCGTATATTTTTTACACTTGTCTGTAAATCAGTCTTGCTCAGATATCTTGTTTGTTGTACATGCGACTAATTGATACATTTTTTGTTTGTTTCTGGCATCCAATATGGGCTGTGTTTGTACTATCGCTATTGTTTTTGTCATTTAAAATTTCAAATCTTTGCAACATTTGTTGTGTTTGCGGCACTGATTTACAAAACAGCCTCATCAAAGAGAGAAAATGGTACATTTACTCATTTAAATAAATAGTCTTTCATACAATGTCCTCTCCGACGTGGTGTAGAGTCGCCATGTCAGGGACTCTTTGCCATCCCTCTCAGTGACTGACGTCAAAATTGGTGACACGTCTTTCTGAGGGGAGGGGGGGATGGAGCCTTTAAGAAGGCTCAGTCCCTCCGGCACAGCCTCTTTGCTGCCTGATCAAGCAACCCCTCCCACCCACTCTTAGATTAAGAGTCAGATAAGCTGGTTGCCTTTTGGAGTTGGATGGGAATTTTTGGCCTGCATCCTAATTGACAGTTGGGTGCAGGTGCATTTTTGCCCATCCTATTTTTACCTATCAGGTGTGGTTTATAAATGTTCATAAGTATAATTGTCAGTTAAACTCCTCACTAGTCACAGCTTTGGGTAGTGTGATATAAAAGTGGGGTGAATTCATGATTGACACATGGTGCCAAAAATCAGGCCATTTCTCTGTCAGGTCAAGATAACTGGCTATCAGATGGGAGGTGGTTTTACATGGGAGGACCTCCCAGCCAGGTGCCCACTTAGGGTCAGTAGGCTCAGTGGGATGAGTTGGTTGGGGGGTACCATCTCACAGAGCGCCTGAAGGCACGCTGTACAGTGGACAGCATGATTCACAATTAGGAGCTCGCCCTGTTCTAGGAAAGTGTCCAGAGATCTAGGATAATTCAGACATTGAAGAATATCGCACTACAGTAGGCCCCCTTGCATTATGGGGGTTTACAGCATTAAATAGTTAATAAAGTTGTGTCCCAAGTTTTAACCCAACAACTTGTGTCTTGCCTCGTTATTTCCTGGCTGGGAGGGCAATGCATCACGCCTGATAGTATGAATGCTACTGGAATGTTACATGAAAATAACGGCAGCAAAGATTATATAACACATGGATATACTGCTAAGACCAAAGAACCATCTAACCACTTCCATCATCACAAGAGATTGTTAGAGTTCTTTATTTCTCTTGTACATTGGTCCTAGTTGCCAAGTGACAAACTGTTTGTGAAACTAGAGCATGTTAGTGCAAACTCTGTGTGCAAATGAACTTGTTGGAGTCAGTTCTGACCCTACAGCATCATACAACTTCATTAAGCCTCCTCCCAGGTCCTACATCTTCTCTATTTGGACTTGAGATTTTCACTCCCCAGGCTGAAATGATAAGACTAGAAAATTGTTGGACATTGATCAAAGCATTTTGACATCACTATTTTGAACCATATTCCTCATGTGGGGCCAGCTTTCAAGTTTATTAAAGTCAGAATGTGTGGTTCAGAAATTAGAATTCAGTCTTCAGAGACTCTAATTTTCATCCTCACTCTTCTCCAGCATCACTGCCTGAGAATAATTTAGTCATTTCAAAAAGTTGTTCATGTACTAACTTCTCTACTTCATTAGAAAGCATCTCCTAGTTTATTGGCCCAGGTATGAAATATCATTTATGAATGTTTGTCTTAATTTAAACAGCTGCATCCTGTTTTTGTAGGATTTTATATGATGGCTATGATAAACAAATGCATTCCAGGAATAGCCTTATATGTAAGGAGAAGGGATTTCAGCACTAAATATTTCACAGGCAGAGCGATCCTATAGCAGTATTAACAGAGAAATTCTGTGGTGAACAAAGGACTGCTTAATAAGCTCCAACAACTTGTGCCAGTCAGAGCAGAAATGAGGGTGGATTTCACCTGACATTCTTTTCTCCTTGTTCCTCCTTAAATTCCTCCCCCCCATAAACTTCAACAGGAAGGAGACCATGTATGCCATTTCCAACACTGGTCTGGATTTTCAGTCTTTCTGGGATGTGTGTCAAAGGAACGAGAACTTTTCAGATTCATTGAAGTCTCTCCTATCACGGTCTCAACATCTCCCAAAAAGTCCCAATTTTTCCTCCACTACCCACTCATGGAGCACTGTGAGCAATTCAACAACAAAGGTAGGCCTTTCCTAGAGCCTGACATTTAAAAAAAAACTAGACTGTAATTCCCAGAATCTGCCAGGTGACATCTGCCATGACCAGACTGGATGAGTGATTCTGGAAACTATAGTCCACATATATGATGTTTCTAACTTTTGGCAGCTTTCAACTGTGCCAGTAGCCCTTCCTTTCCACAGGGTAGAATCATGGAATAAATGATTTGGAAGGGACCTATAAGATTACTGAGCCGAACCCCTACAGTAGCTCAATGCAGGAATTAAAATAAAAGCAGATGACAGATGGTTGTCTAATTTTCTCTTGAACGCCTCCACCTCCTGATGTAATTGGTTCCATTGTTGTACTCCTCTAACAGTTAAGAAATTCTTCTTGATATTCAGCCTAAATCTGGCTTCCTGTAGCTTGAGCCCATTGTTACATGTCCGGCACTCTGGGATGATCTAGAACAGATTTTGCCCCTCCTCTGCATGATAACCTTTCAAGTAGTTGAAAAGTGCTATCATATCTTCCCTCAATTTTCTTTTCTCAAAGCAAAAGATACCTAGTTCTTTCAGTCTTTCCCCATAGGGCTTAGTTGCCAGTCGCCAGATCATTCTTGTTGTCCTCCTCTGAACTTGTTCCAGTTTGTTGGCATCCTTCTTGAAGTGCGGTGTCTAGAATTTGACACAGTACTATAGATGAGGCCTAACCAGTGCTGAAAAGACAGGGACTAGTACCTCATCCCCTTCACGGATTGCTGCCTTGTTGTGGTGAAGGGGCTTGAGTAATTCAGAGAAGCTATGGGTTATACCGTGCAGGGACACCCAAGACGTACAGGTCATAGTGGAGAGTTCTGATAAAACGCGGTCCACCTGGAGCAGGAACTGGCAAGCCACTCCAGTATCTTTGCCAAGAAAACTCCATGGACAGTAACAAAAGGCTAAAAGATATGACGCTGGAAGATGAGCCCCTCAGGTCAGAAGGTGTCCAACAAGCTACTGAGGAAGAGTGGAGGACAATTAGATGTAGCTCCAGAGCTAATGAAGTCGCTGGGCCTGGAAGTGAAAGGGACATCTGATGCTTCAAAGAAAAATACTGTATAGGAACCTGGAATGTAAAATCTATGAATCTTGGTAAGCTGGATGTGGTCAAACAGGAGATGGAAATAATAAACTTTGACATCCTGGGCATCAGTGAACTAAAATGGATGGGCATGGGCGAATTCAATTAAGACGATTATCATATCTAGTATTGTGGGCAAAAATCCCGTAGAAGAAATGGAGTGGCCCTCATAGTCAACAAAAGAGTGGGAAAAGCTGTACTGGGATACAATCTCAAAAATGATATAATTATTTCAATACAAATCCAAGGCAGACCATTCAACATCAGAGTAATCCACGTTTATATACCAACCACCAATGCTGAAGAGACTGAAACTGACCAATTCTATAAAGACTTACACCACCTTCTAGAACTGACACCAAAGTAAGATGTTCTTCTCATTATAGGGGACTGGAATACTTATCTCTTGACAGCAGTCAAGAGATAAAAGGAACAACAGGTATGTTTGGCCTTCGAATTCAAAATGAAGCAGGGCAAAGGCTAATAGAGTTTTGTCAAGAAAACAAGCTGGTCATCACACACACTCTTTTCCAACAACACAAGAGGCGACTCTACACATGGACATTACCAGACGGGCAATAAGGAAATCAGATTGCTTATGTTCTCTGCATAAGCCAAAGAAGGAGAAGCTCTATATAGTCAGCAAAAACAAGACCTGGAGCTGATTGTGGTTCTGATCATCAGCTTCTTATAGCAAAACTCAAGTCTACCCTAACCACTGGGCTAGTCAGGTATAATCTAAAACCAAACCCCTTAAGAATACACAGTGGAACTGAAGAGCAGATTTAAGGAACTAGATTTGGTGGACAGAGAGCCTGAAGAACTATGGATGAAGGCTTGTAACATTGTACAGGAGGCAGCAACACAAACCATCCCCGCCAAAAAGGAAATGCAAGAAAGCAAAGTGGCTGTCCAACGAGGCCTTACAGAGAGAAGGAAAGACAAAGTGCAAGGGAGATAGGGAAAGGTACATAAAACTGAATGCAGACTTCCAAAGAATAGCAAGGAGAGACAAGAGGGCCTTCTTAAATGAACAATGCAAAGAAATAAAGGAAAGTAATAGAAAGGGGGAAACCAGAGATCTGTTCAACAAAATTGGAGACATCAAAGGAACATTTTGTGCAAAGATGGACATGATAAAGGACAAAAATGATAGGGACCTAACAGAAGTAGAAGACATCAAGAAGAGGTGGCAAGAATACACAGAGGAATTATACCAGAAAGATCTGTATGTCCCGGACAACCCAGATAGTGTGGTTGCTGACCTTGAGCCAGACATCCTGGAGAGTGAAGTCAAGTGGGCCTTAAAAAGCATGGCTAACAACAAGGCCAGTGGAGGTGATAGCATTCCAGTTGAACTATTTAAAATCTTAAATGATGATGCTGTTAAGGTGCTACACGCAATATGCCAGCAAGTTTGGAAAACTCAGTACAGTGGTACTTTGCTAGACGATGACCCTACTGTATGACAAATCCACAGGATGGTGACAGAGAGTTCCAGAAAAACATCTACTTCTGCTCCATTGACTATGCAAAAGCCTTTGACTGTGTGGACCACAACAAACTATGGCAGGTCCTTAAAGAAATGGGAGTGCCTGACCACCTTATCTATCTCCTGAGAAACCTATATGTGGAACAGGAAGCAACAGTTAGAACAGATTATGGAACAACTGATTGGTTCAAAATTGGGAAAGGAGTATGACAAGGCTGTATATTGTCCCCCAGCTTATTTAACTTATGTGCAGAATACATCATGCGGAAGGCTGGACTGGAGGAATCCCAAGCTGGAATTAAGATTGGCAGAAGAAACATCAACAACCTCAGATATGCAGACAATACAACTCTAATGGCAGAAAGTGTGGAGGAATTAAAGAACCTCCTATGGAGGCAGTGACAGTTTTTACTTTCTTGGGCTTCATGATCACTGCAAATGGTGACAGCAGCCACAAAATTAAAAGACACCTGCTTCTTGGGAGGCAAGTGATGACAAACCTAGACAGCATCTTAAAAAGCAGAGACATCACCTTGCCAACAAAGGTCCACATAGTCAAAGCTATGTTTTTTTCCAGTAGTGATGTATGGAAGTGAGAGCTGGACCATAAAGAAGGCTGACCACTGAAGAATTGATGCTTTTGAACTGTTGTGCTGGAGGAGACTCTTGGGAGTCCCCTGGACTGCAAGGAGAACAAACCTATCCATTTTGAAGGAAATCAGCCCTGAGTGCTCACTGGAAGGACAGATCTTGAAGCTGAGGCTCCAATACTTTGGCCATCTCATAAGAGAAGACTCCCTGGAAAAGACCCTGATGCTGGGAAAGTGAGAAGGCAAGAGGAGAAGGGGATGACAGAGGATGAGATGGTTGGACAGTGTCATTGAAGCGACCAAAATTAATTTTACCAAACTCTGGGAGGCAGTGGAAGACAGGAGGGCATGGTGTGCTCTGGTCCATGGGGTCATGGAGTTGGACACGGAGTCATCTTGGTATATTTGCACAAAAACCCAGTTTGTACCTCAGAGGATTTGGAGACTATGCTTCTTAAAATAGCATTTGCCTTTTTTGCAGCCACATTACACTGTTGTCTCATATTCAGCTTGGGATCTACAATGATTCAAAGATCTTTCCCACTCATAGAACTGCTGAACCAGGTACCCCCCATGTTGTAACTGTGCATTTAGTTTCCCCCACTAAGTGTAGAACTTCGCATTTGTCCTTGTTAAATTTCATTCTGTTGTTTTCAGCCCAGTGCTCAAGCGTATCGAGATATTTCTGAATTTTGTTCCTGTCTTCCAAGTTATTAGCGATTCCATCCAATTTTGTGTCATCCACAAATGTGATTAACATTTCCTGCACTCCCTCATCTGAGTCATTAATAAAAATGTTGAAGGCCACAATGCCCAGGACTGAGTCTTGCGGTACCCACTTGTTACCTCCTCCCAATTTGAGAAGGAGCCATTGATAAGCACTCTCTGAGTACAGTTCTGTAACAAAACATCCAGCTGACACGAGTTCTATCCAACCCACACCCTAGTTAGCTAGCTAATCAGAACATCATGGAGCACTTTGTCAATGGCTTTGCTGAAGTCAAAATATATTATGTTTACAGCATTTCCACTGTCTGCCAGGGAGGTTACCTGATTTTAAAAAATGAGATAAGATTGGTCTGGCATGATTTCTTTTTAACAAATCCATGGTGGCTTCTAGTCATTACTGCATTGTTTTCAAGGTGCTTACAGAGTGACTTCTTTATAATCTGCTTCAGAATTTTCCCTGTGTTTGACCAGAATTTTCCCTGGTTTCTCCTTTTTGCCCTTTTTGAAGATTGGAACAACATTAACCCTCATCCAATCATCCAGTACTTCACCCACCTTTCATGGTTTCAAGAAAATAATAGTGATTCTGTAATTTCTTCAGCAAGTTCCTTCAATATCCTCTGGGTAGCATTTTATAACCCTCAGCTGTGCCCTCCCCACAAAGAGATTAGGAGTTCAGTAGCACTGATGGGAGGACTATTATGGTAAAATGAACATTCTTGAATTCTACTGTGTACTTCTTTATTTATTTAGGACAATATGTATTTTAGCTCTCAGCTTAAAAGGCAGCACTTGAAGCAGCTAGCAACATTTCAACAACATCAAAATAAGTATAGAACACCTGAGTAGAAATTCCAAGTATTCCATTCTCTGGTAAAATAAAATTGACTGAAGGAAATTATTACAAGGAGAGAGGCTATATATGATACACAAGGCTATTTTCCCCCCAGTGGCAAAACGTTGCAGTTTGAGTGGTGAGAATAAAGCATTGCCATCATTAAGGAAATTCTGCCTTGGGAGAAAATGTCTGGATTTCCTACAATAAATGAACAACAGCAATGCATTTATGCTTTTAAAAAACTAATCATGAAAAAAAAAAAAAAGCCTGCAGCCATCTTTTTTTAAATCAAGGCCTGGTCTCTGAAGGTCATTTGTTCCTGTTAGAGGTAAGAGCAACTTGCTTTCTGGGGCCTTGAGGAAATGAAAGGGATCTGAGGGAGGAGGTGATCCTCTGTGATCGTGCAAAGCTGTAAGGGAGGGGGCTCTTTGTCCCCCTGCCCAGAAGTTGGGAAGTGCAGGGCGCTATGTTGTGTTGGCCAGATCAGGGGTGGGGCCAATGCGAGTCTTCATCAAAGGGTCCGGACCCTGCCTTGGCTTCTTTCGAAAGGCTTTTGGAGGCTCTGAGGTGGCTGGCACTTGATTCCTTGTGCATGGCAGTTTTGATTATGCCTCTCAACTTGCTGTGACCCTGGAGGAGTGTGGTAGTGCACTGGCGCTGCCATGCACCGTTTGGCACATCAGCCTGGGAGCAGAGAGAAAAGTGCCTCCCCCATAGGCAATTACTAACAGGACCTGCAGCCATCCTCTTTTTAAAAACAAAAACAAAAACAAAACAATCCACACATATTAACAATATAAAATAGCCTGCCCTGTGGGGTGGGCAGCTGACTATACCCATCATTCTCAGACACTGGTTACAACTCTGCTTTATTCTGGGCTGGTTGGGCAAAAGAGGTACAAGTAGCATGAAGTATTTTATGACCAAACACGTCATGAAATACTTCCTGCATAAACTTCCTGCATTATTCAAGGGATTTCAGTTCAATAAATGAATGTTTTCCCTCCCCATCTCTGTCATAATGTAACCTAGAGCTATTCCGAAATGGAACATTTGTTCTATGTCATGTATGAAATTCCACGTTGATGTTCTCAGCATTTTCCCTACCATCCGGATGATGATGGTGTGAGACTTGTCCCAGTTCAGTGACTTTTTCTAGAACTTCCTGGACCTTTTTTGTCTGCCCAGGAAACTGGGTTTATTTGTTGTTTTGTGTTGTTCTAAGGAAAGAGTTTAGTGCTATGGCACTTTTCATGGATGTTTTTCTCTACCAAAAGAAATTCCTGGCTGGAAATTAGCACTCAAAATTAGTCTAGGGGCTAGAAAGCTTCAGCACAAAAGTATCTTTATTTTTATTTTTTTAAAAATATGTGTTGGAGATCTCCTCAACACCTAATAGAAACTATTTCTATTTCTTCTTATTCAACATTTATAATTGGATCACAGATGTCTACTTTGGTTACATTAACATGATTTCCAGGAAATCCAATTTACATTATTCAACCTGACTTTATATTATAATTCCAACTGCTTGTGCTACATCTCATCTCACTATTAGAGTCACACTGTTTCTTTAGAGCTTTTGTTTCTGGAGTAAAACAATGTGTAATTATGTGACCGAGAACATCAAGTTCACTTTAGTTCACTTATCCCATAGATAACAATGTTTAGATTTTCTATTTCTCATTTTACGATATTGAGCTCGCTTCACACAATCCATGTTCCAATTGCATGCATTACCCAGCTTTAGACTTTTCTTTTGTATCTGAATATCCTTTTGACTTCAATTTAGTTGTTTTTACTTAGGATCAATATATCCTTAGCTCTTCTACTGGGGCCTTCTAACCTTGAGTCTCATCCTCCCACCTCTTGTTTCATTTTTGGATTACGCGTTATCTTGACATCAGGTTTTTGAGAAACAACAAATGGTTCTATGCAACAACACCAAGAGTCATCTTGAGCATCACTGACCTTATTTATGAAGGATCCTTTGCCAATGCCTCTTTTCCTTGATGCTAATGCATAGTAGCTGCCCTGTTACAACTGGAATGGTCATTTTTCTTCTGCTGATACGGCCAATAATCCCTAAAGAGGTGAAGTACATCTTGATCTGGTGTCTCAGCTTGGATTTGGGTGATCTAGTACAGGCTTTGCAGGGGGGTTAGCCTCCTGATGACATTGTTCTCAGCTTCCTTGAAACAATTCATTATGAGTTACTCTTTATTAATTACTTCCTAGCTTTGCTAATACTAAGAAAGTTTGATTGAGTGTATCCTTGGTGGGAAATGTTGAACAATTTTGTCTTCTTAAACTCATTTTTTGGGACTTATTCCCATTATATCAATGTGCATAAGCTTTTTCTTGATTTGTAGTCTCATACCTTGGAAAAAAAGGACTTTTATTCTCATTGAAGATAAATCCTATTTTAAGATTAGCAATTATCTTGATAATATCTCTGGATGTTTGCTTATTTCATTTGAAAGGCTCACCACAAAGCCTGAATTCATGTGTCCACAGGTATAAATGCACAACAACTCACACCCAGATAAAATAAAGACTCAACAATTCATGCCCACATAATTCTATTTTCAACTCCCTTCTTTTTGTTTTCATTATAGCTCAGGGGAAGTTGCTAAACTACACAAATTTTCACATCTCATTACTTATGTTTTGATACTTCAAATCACGTTAAATATGTATTTCATTGTTTTACTGAAAGCATAATATTCATGCTATATTAAATATTTTAGAAATGTCAAGATTTTTGAAAAAACTGATGCAGATAAAATATTGTGTTGCTCTCTGTGACTGAAAAGCTACCAGTCATAAAATTAGATTACTTGATGTTCATTAAACATACACTGTACAATTAATTAGACTTTCCCTTTTGATTGGTGGTAGGCTACTTCTCTTTAACAGAATGTGTTCATACAAGTTCAGATGGGAGGTTGTAAAACTGAGTAAGTACTTGCTTTCACATGAAAGACAAGGCTCAGAAAATACATTTGAAAGCTTTTTTGAGACCGTAAAGAATTTTAAATTAAGAACATGAACAATCACAACTCAAATTAAATGAATTCAAGCAAATGCATATCATTTTGGAAAATGGAATAAAATAAATGTAAATCTGAATAAAATACCTCATGGCCAGCCAAATTGTTTTGTTCTATTATGCCACTGTGTGCTCAGGTCTGGTAGAATAACAACTGAGTCAGCCAAGTTATTTTGACACCTGAAGTAAAACATCTGTCTTCCATTTTTGTTGAGAAAAATATAGCAACAATACAATGAAATAGTTAACAATTTGCTCTGCTTTCACGACTCCAAATCACCTCGCTCAGGTAATCAGGCCAATCTACCTAGCGGTAAGGCCAGATCTAATTTAAACAAAACATTTTCCAGTTAGGGGCTCAATATAAAACATTTTGTCCATTTATGAATGTTCTGGTTTAGTACCATATGCGATGGCATTGCCTACCGAATGGAAAACTAGTTTATACTATTATCAGATAGTCTCTACTCTCTATGACTTGTGAGAGTAAACACTTGATTCCTTTGGCTCACTCTTAGAAGAATCTTCTTACTACTGAGCTAAGAGCTTGAATATGATTTTTTTTAAAAAGAGAGACCTTGCAGTTGTTGCACAAACATATCAAATAAATAAAAATATATTGTGAGATATCAACATGTCTATCAAGCTTCTCTTATTGTTAAAGACACCCTACATTTGTTTTCAGCCTTTAAAATTCTTCCTTTTCATATTTTATAACCTGTCAACAAAATGCAAATGCATTTTACAGTATGAGTGCATGAGATTAGAGAGAAGAGAAAATAAACTGAACTAATAGGATGGTTAATAAGGGGCACTGAGGGGAACTGAGTGAAAAGGGGCTTCAGACAAAGGTCATATTTGTTGTTAAGGCTTTTTGTCTTTAAACTGAAGAGAACAAACATCTGTTTCTGCTACTCCCAAGATTGCCTGTCTCATGTGAGGATGATGGATATGATTCTTGCTGTGTTTCTCATCAAGAATAGTAAAAACAACAGTTGAATTATGTGACATCTGTACTTTGAATTTATTAGTTTTGTTCATTTCAGATCTGGCTTTAGAGTTAACAGCTTCCTGGACAAGAAGCACCTCCAATTTAAAGACATTTGTTGCTCTCCCACCTATCCTAGCTTCAAATGGAGCCACTGAATCCGGTTCAGTGACACCTTCAACTCAGTATCCAGGGTGAGGGTCCACCTTACCTGTTCCCTCAAAAAAACTCTGGTTCCGCAAAGGCTCCAACTGACCCTATAACAAGGGAAAGTCAGTCACTGTTTATGGCTTCTGTCCTTGGCAAATGGCTCTTCTGGTTTCATCTTTGCTTTGTCCTTTGGAGAACTCAAAAACATTTCCATGTGACTTGTGAGGGTCAATCTTCTTCCTAGTATCACTAGAAGTTAACATCTTAAGGTAGGTAGTGACAGATGAAATTTACAAATATATAAAAAAGGTGTGCGCATGAATCCCATGGCACCATGTGGTGCCCAGTTTTGTAGTTTCACACTTTGCTGTTGTTGAGGTATAATTTGAACACTCAATAACATATTGTAGGACAATTATGTTTCTCCAGGATATCTTTAACCTAAAGGACAAATGCCTTCTTGGCATTTAAATCAGTGTGGGGCAGTATCGCAAAGTAAATAAATACCATGTGCAGTAAATCCTTCAGTGGGGGGAGGAATAAAAGGAACCAGGCAGTGATCCTTGGTATGAAAATAGATGTGTCCCAGAAAAGGAACCAGGCATCTGTGTTGCAAGGTATAAAAAATAAATCTAGCCTTAGCTGAAATCATATCTGCAAGAACTTGAGGTGGCATATTAGTTCTAATTTGATTTCAGCTGTCATTGTTCCTGACCACTGATCATACTGGCTAGAGGTGATGGATCCTGGAGTCCAACATCATGTGAGGAGTACAGGAATAACAATTCTGAAGGATTATAAGTAATTTTGTTTCCAGCTGGGCTTTTTACACTACCCAGGGGCAGAGATTCTCCAAGTGACCTTGGAGGTTTATACTATTGCTCAACTAACTTTAGATATGTGTCTGCTGTGTTGTTAAACATGCCTTTCCTGGATTTAGGGTGGCTGTTCCCCCCCCCCCCATCTTCTCTGGCATTTGCCAAAAAGACAGAACCATTGACATGCTTGAAATTTTTACAGTCTACATGGCTGAGACTTATTTTTGTAGACACACAGTTAAAAGTTGTTATTGGATCAGCTCTTAGTCCTTTTAATCAATAGGCAACAGTGAGATCAGCAGATAACAGAAGTGATTGGGCTTACTTGGTTTTGTACCTCTTAAGGTATGCATAAATTAAAATCTCATTGAAAGCCCAATGAGGCTTTTATTGGCAGCTATAGTAACGGTGTGCATCCGTTGAATTCCAAAAGCAACCAGAGACAGGCTGTCATCTAAGAAGCTGCATTTAGTTTTTAGTTGCAGCTTCTAGATCTTTAATAAAGTGTAATGACTTTGGGAGCTATACATAGAAGATATGGTTTAGCTTCAAAATCACATGTGGATATGATAATAATTTCATTACTGGTGTGATTTAGAAGATTAAAATCTCATCTTTTGGCAGAGATACATGCACACAGATCCCATAATTAATCTGTTCTTAAAACTCCATTATCAAAAGAAGTTTTATAGATAAGGAGGGGTATGTGCATAATGCAAAAAGGAAGTCAATTGTCTCAATCCAAATGATTTTTTTCTAATGAGATGCTTAATTGTTTTCCATTAAGGATAATTTGCCATAATACAGTACATTGCATACAGCCTGGAAAACATGATAGTCACAATTCTACACAAAGGTACATTTAAGTCTGTCAAATTCAGTGGGCATTAGCACAGCAAAATCTGTTCTGGACTGTAGCCAAGAGATGCAGAGTGGTCACTGATGGATCCCATTTCAAGATAGCAGAGATCAGATTCTGCTAAAACAGGATGCTGCTAAAATTGGATTCAAAACATTGCGTAGAGAGAACAGCTCAAAACATAACTGTGCTATGAAGACTTTACACCATTTCCCCAAACCATTTCATGCTTTTTTAAAAGCCTACACATATGGAAAAGGATTTGCTCACCTCAAATGTACCACTTTAGGGTTTTTTTTTCCACCCAAAGGTACACCTTGACCTTCAGTGGTAAATATCTGAAAAGTTTTTTTGTTATAAGACATTATTTCCGGATTGTGCAATACTGTTCATGCATTAATCTGGTCCTAACAGGCATGTAAGCATTTTCACCTTGGTGCCAACTTTTGTGAAACAGCAGGATTTTTTTGTGAAGTTTGTTGTTGCTATGTTGCACTTACTTATCAGCATGGGATAGAACAAGGGGTTGGAGTCAAGTCCTAAAAAACTGCAGGTAAGATGATATGTTTGCAAAATCACTGATTTTTTAATTTCAGGAAGCAAGTTAGCATCTGTTGTTTTGGTAGCCAAAAGTTTTCAAGCTACTTCAGTTGCTGAAACAAGTATGGGGGATATGCTTCCATATTTTTTTAATTTCTTGCCTTAATGTTTGGTACTTTGCAATTTTTGCATTTTCTATACTTTGGAGATTGCTTGTTGATGGAATTCAAAATTCCAGAAGCTCTGTTTTTCTTGTTGCTTTTCTAGAAATATAATATTTGGCTTATTAAAATCAACTGTTATCTGTGATAACTTCATTGTTCCAGAGTCATAGTGCAGTTTTGTTTTTCAAAACATGAGGTGGCTGAAATTTTATAATATGGAAGAAAAGATGTGACTAATTCATAAGATTTAGCCAACTGCTGGAGAATAAGTTTTGCAACTTGGTTATACCTGTGCACATGGGCCATCACTGACAGCTTAGAACAGTGGTACACAACCTTGGGCCTCCAGATGTTCTTGGACTTCAATTCCCAGAAATCCCAGCCAGCAGATGTGATGGTGAAGGCTTCTGGGAGTTGTAGTCCAAGAACATCTGGAGGCCCAAGGTTGGTGACGACTGGCTTAGATCATCCAGATATGACAGGGTGAATTGTTTTTTTGGATTCATGTCAGACCTCCTCCTCCTCTTTCTTTTTCTAGGTTTTGGATAAATTGTGCACATGTTGGCCATTTTGCAAAACGTCTAGTATTGAAAACAAGTTAGCACTTTCACTGCAGGAAAAGTGGTAGCATCTGATTAGTTGTTTTTATCTTTCTGAGCTGTCCACCTGTCCTATTGTGCTAGTCATGTGTGAGTCTGTGCATGTGAAGCAGCTCAATTTCACAGAATAAAACCCATCAACTGTTTTATACAGAAACATGAATTTCACACACAATTTATTGTGCACAATCTGCAAAACCATGATTTTAAAAATCCTATAGGAGTTCAGGGGAAAATGTTTGGGAGTGTTAGAAACAGACAATTTATCAGTTTGTCTCATTGTTGCACACACGAATAAGGAACTGAAAAATTATTATTCATATCCTGTGGTAGATGGAAATTATTTGGTGATACTCTTAACAAGAGAAGAAAATGTGAATAAGAGCCGTTCTTGTGCAAATCAAGCAAATCTGCAAATATAAGCAAATAGTGCAAGTCATATTTTAAAGCAAATAACAAAAATGATTATGGTGGCTGCTAACCTTTATTAGTAATTTGCAGAAGAAGCCAACAGTAAACCACTTCTGAATATTTCTTACTTTGAGAACACTATGAACAATTCAAAATAAAACAAGAGATAGTGGTGTAAGATGTGACTCCCAGGTTAGAAGCCACTCAGTCAGCTAATATGAAAGAGCAAAGGATAACTACAAATAGAACTGTCACTAAAATGCAACTGGATTAAAGCCAAAAATACATCTAGTGGCCAGCATTCACAGAGGTGAAAGGAAAGTCCAATGCTGCGTGACACACATTATTAGAAATGGAACTTGAACATATGAATCAAGGTAAACTGGAAACCATAAAACATGAATTGAATATTGAATATTACAGTACTTGTTGTGAGTAGATAGGAATAGGACAACAATAGAGAATTACAAAGTAGTTTTCTCTGAAAATGATAAAATCAGAAGAAACAGTGTGGGTATAATATCGAGGCAATATGTAACTCAAGCAGTTAGCAAAGCAAAAAGCAAAAAGCAAAGCGTGCTGCTTATACACCGCCCCATAGTGCTTCAAGCACTTTCTGGGCGCTTTACAAGTTAATTATGCAGGCTACACATTCCCTCCCCAGCAAGCTGGGTACTCATTTTACCGACCTCGGAAGGATAGAAGGCTGAATCAACCTTGAGCCGGCTACCTGGGATTGAACCCCAGTTCGTGAGCACAGTTTTGGCTGCAGTACAGTGGTTTAACCACTGCGCCATGAGGCTCTTAGGGGTTATAATTAAAGATCTGACCAAATAATATAAATCAGACTCCTTGGAAAAGTTATCAACATAATTATCCATCAAGTTTCTGCTTCCACTACAGTTCCTGAGGAAGAACAAATCAAAAACTCTTATGCAAGCATCCACAAGGAAACTGATCACACACCAAAGCAGAATATGATGATAATCATAGGTGACTGGGACACAAAAGTAAGAAATAAAGCAGAACCAAACATTTTTGGAGAATTTTGAAAAAGTGAAGGCAGCAGGAAAAGAGGAAGATGAAAAGCAGGTGAATGGATTGCATAAAGGAAGCAACAGGCTTGACTTTGCAAGAGCTGAACAAGGTCGTTGTTAAGGAAAGGATAGTTTGAAATTCAGCAATTCATAGCATTGGCAGAAGTCAGAGGTTACTTGATGGCATACAAAAACAATTATATAAAAAATGTAAAATATAAAAGAAATAAAATAAAGACCCTTATGTCGTTAGGAAAAATAGGTCGAAAGCAACAATAGAGATAGGAGCACTAGCTTTTCCCTTCGAAGCATACTGCACTTTTCTGAGTATGGTTGTATGTATTTATATACGTATTATATATTATATATTATCCTTTGTTTTTGAAGAAGATCTAGATTTATCATTCAGGAAAAAAGAGGTGAGCAGTTAAGGTTGAACAGTAGCACACTGATGGACAAAACAGGTGACTATCTAGCCCAGTATGAACCCAGCAGTGGTGGCAGATTAGCTGGTCCTGGATTTGTAGGGCTGTTACATCCTTGATTTCTCTTTTCTCCCTTCCTTCATGCATCTTTGGTTCTTTTCATTTCATACTTTCCAGTCCCTTGGTTTGATAGCTTTTCACCAGTCTTGAGTGAGAGCTTCCCAAATGACATAGTCAATATTAAGTTCCTTCAAACCTGCCTTCAGTGTGTCCTTGAATGTCCAGTTGAGCACTTGTCGCAAGCACTTCATAGAGGATATGGTTTGGAAGAGAGTCATCCAACATCTTCATGGTATGGCGAGCCCCACTGAAGTTGTTGTTTCAAAATGGTAAAAAGGTTTGTCAGCTGTGGTTGTTCCCGGACTTCAGTGTGAGGAGCTTTGACCTGCCATTTGACACTGTGTATTCTCCAAATAAAGATAAGAGGAAAGTGACTGTATTTTCTTGCATGGTTGATAACAGTGCAAGTCTTTGCTCCATCAAGGAGAGGAGGTAACAACAATTTTCTGTTCAACTTTATCATAGTAATTCCCAATCTTGGGTAACCCCTATGTTTTTGGACTAAAATTCTCATAAGCCTTCACCACCAGCTGTGCTGGCCAGGATTTCTGGGAGATGTAGTCCAAGCACATCTGGAAGCCCATGGTTGGAAACCACTGCTTAAGCAGATGAACACTAAGTTTGCGGATTCTGATGGCAGCTGATGGATAATTGACCCTGCCTTCCAAAAAAAGTGTTTTAAAAATCTGGAAGAAAAAAGAAATAATCCTCAGGAGTTTTGTGTTTGCTTGCTTGCTGGTGGAGTTGCATTAAAATGTCACCTCCTGGAAGTGGTTAGAAATGGATGAAAAAACAGGCTTTTTGTCACATAGTCGGTAATAGTTAATTTCTTGCACTGTCGGGACAGTGGGAAGATAGAAGTATCACCAGCATCACCAGTGCAGATGAAGTACAAAAACGCTCCATTTGGATGAGCCCTTACAGTGCCATTTGCATTATTTTTTGTTTTGTCTTCCAAGATTTGCCCTAGATAGTCAATCTTACTGTCCACTAATTCTCTCTGTCGTACACCAACACACATAGAATGCAGTCAATTATCTGCAGGCAATGGCATACAAAATACTTTATTAACTAGAAAATTTAAATTAATAAGCAGGGTTAGCAAAGGTTATAGGAGTGGTGTCATCACTGTAGTCTGTCCACTCACCTTCTGGCCTCATATTAATGAATTATAATCAATACAGTTGATACGGGAATAACAAAATGCTATGGATTAAAATGATTTAAATTATTTGGCTTTTCTAGAAAATCTCTGTGCAGTATAATATTTTGAAATGCTTGCCATGGTTTTTTGTGTTTTTTTGATACAGAAGAAGCTTAACTTTGGCAGCAAGGTTGTTTGTTAAAACTAAAAACATTATTGGATAACTAAAGGAATGGTCTGAAACATTTAAAATTTTAATACCCTCTCCCCAGCTTTAATACTGCTTGTTCTAAAATGGCCTCAAAATTTCTACTGCTATTCTAGCTACAATGGCTGGTTTTTCTACTCTAGTTTCTGTACAAAATATCAGGTAGCTGATGAACAGGATCCAGCATCCTTGTAGTGCTGGGCTAGACAGATCATATGGGATTCAAGAAAATCCACATTATAGATATTGCCATAACCCTGGCACAAATAAAGGGAAGCACATATGTAAAAGCAAGGGTACTGCTCTGTTTCTAAGCAGGGGAAAATGCGCGCGCGCGCACACACACACACACACACACACACACACACACACACACACACACACACACACACACACACACACACACACACACACACACACACACACACACACCAAGGTTGCCTGGACTTTAATGACACAACTAGACAGACATTTGTCCTGCTGCTCGCACTGCAGTTTCCACTGTTGATTTTAATATTTTTCACATCAGCTATATAATATAAACATAATGGTGAGTAGACCTCATCTTTTTCCAAGACCAAGGTCAATGGCCTGAAATCAGCCAGTAGAGGAACAAGGGTCTTACAAGAAGCACAAGCAAAAAAAAAAAAAAAAAGAAAAGAAAAAAGAAAAAAAATGCAGTGCAGAATCATTCCCAGCAAAAGGGTAACCAAGAATTTAGGACACAAGATGTCAGATACCATAGGACCAAGCAGAATTAGATTATTTGTTCTTGGCAGTGAGCTTTGGTGAGGCGAAAGCTTATATGCTGCTGCTGCTTTTGTCAACTGACCTTAAGAGACCTACCTCTGCACAGAGATATATATTCAGAACTATGTTGTTGTGTGTTGCTAAGTTGCTTTTGACTTGTGATAACCCTATAATGTGTCACCTCCAAGAGGTCCTATCATTAACAGCACTGCTTCAGCCTTTAAGACACGAGACCTTCCCTTGCTTTATTGAATCCATCTATCTCATAGCTGGAGTTCTTTTTCCCTTGCTGCTTTCAACTTTTCCCAGCATTATTCTCTTTTCCTGTAAATCTCCTCTTGTGATATTCCCAAATTATAGCCTCACTTGAGTAATACTTGCTTCAGGCTTGATTTGATCTAGAACCCGCTTATTTATGTTTCTGGCAGCCTGTGGTACCCATAAAAGCTCTCCTTCTGCATCTCAATGTATATGATTGTCCTGTTAGAAATATGCATTTTTTCAGAAAATGACCAGAATCATGTATATTTATGCTGGCATAGCATTATAACTTTCAGCAGTGAATTGCCACAAGTTAAGAAGTCAAAGTAGGCATTTCCTATCACACACTGAGCCATACAACTGGTGTACGATAAGCAACACCTAAGCTGCCATTTTAATTTGCAGCAATTTGCCTTTCAATGTTACACTTCCGGCATTATGCTGCTGGGATTCTAGCTAATACATGTAAAATATATATCAGAATACATTTTAAAACACAGTTTAAAATAATTAAAAACCGGGTCTACAAACATACAACTAAGAAAGACTGCAACACACTATTTGTAAGATGACAGCTTCCCAAATCTTCCCTGAATTTTTTAAAAATCATGTGCCAATGAAAAAACATTTGGCAAGGAACCAGCCCGCTTTCCCTTGGTGCAGAGTTTAACACAGCCTGAGTGCAATTCCAAGAAGACATTCTTTTGTGTCTCCACCGGACATTCTTCTGAGGTTGGTAGAATTGAAAAAAAATCTACTGAAGGTCTCAAAATAGGGAAGGCACGAATGAGAGAATATGTTCCATGTTGTGTGACATTTTATGGGTTATATCTGCCCTTTCTGCTCAAATTTTCAGAAAGCCTGTGAAGGTGTCCCAACAAAAGAGTCATGTACTTTCTGTAGCCGACAACAGTTAAAAGACTACAGCACCAGCTGAAGTTTTCAAACACTCTTTAAATGTTAGTGTAGATTCAGGATTGCCACTCCTTTGCCCGGCAAATCTCATCCTTCAACACCTACATGGGCCGATAGGTACAATATGGTCCTCTTCCTGCTATAAATAACTGCCATTAGTGGAAACTGGCTATTGCAAATGAAAAGAGAGTTCGTTCCATTCAGTTTTGAAGAATTTGACAAAACTTGAAAATTTCTTCGTCTTAAGAACAGAAAGAACTTGACGATAGGGGGGAAATGGATATGGGAGAGTATTAAAATGGTCAGATTTCCCAGTGCTGTTAGCACCAAGGAATATTTGGAAACATGCTAGTCTGTTGCAAAGTGTGCTATATATCATTGGCTGCACTTGTTTTACTTTGAAAAATCAGCTTTTTCTTTCTTTTACTCAACAAACTGTTCGACAAGCAGACTAGACACTTCTGCCAAGTTTACACTCTGTTAACTAGTGCAACATTCTTTGCGCAGAGGCTTAAAGCTACCTATTCAAATGTCATAGAATTATCTTTAGAACAAAATGACTTCGCTTTTTGCACCAGCACAACTACTCAGAAAGGTGACCTGCTATCTTTCTTTTCTCCTTGACTTGAAAATCTTGAACAGCTCTCAAGTACACACTCCTTTTTTAAATAGTGCACCAAATATCTTATTATTATGCAGAATGCTCTTGAAAAATCAGCTGTTTTTCCCACGTCCCATCATTTCTTTGTGCACAGTCCTTGAATTAAATTGGGTTCTTAACTATGGTAATCGAAAAGATTTTTTTTATTTCATTTTTCTCTAAAGAGCTCTTTGAGATACTTCATTCCCATCCTCCCACCAATTTTCTATTGTAATCAGTGGTTTGTTGTGCTTTTACCACAATAGAAATAGATCTGGGAGATAGTTTAGATTTTTTTCCCCCTGTTACATTGCTTCTGTTTTTACGTCAGTAGCAAGAATTTTATTGCCAATTTACATTTGTGCAAAGGAGTAAGTCTTGGCTATAAATTGCCACTTGTTAATGAGGTGCTGGTTACATTCCTGGGGACATACCTGCAGGTGCAGGAGCACCACCAGCACCTTGCTAATGAGTGGCAATTTGCTCCCAAAACTTACACAATTTCTGTGGATAATGATTACATGCTGTCAAGTTGATTTCAATTCATGGTAAACCTTTCCAGGGTTTCATAGGTACAAAGTATACAGAAGTGGTTTACCATGTTCTTCTTCTGGGGGTACAAGCCCATGCTATCATGTAGAGTTAAAAATGGGAATGAGGACATAAGCGAGCACACATGTTCTGACCTCAAGTGTCACTACACACCTGAAAGAATTTGAAAATCCTCTGGAACCATGTTTGCCCAAATACAAGTAACAAAGATGCCAGGATTGAGAACTCTTCATAAGGCTGGCGTCCCATCCATGAGAGCTCTCTATTTGCAGTCTGCCAAACAGGGTTAAATAGCTCTCTGTAGACCTTTCATGCTCAATTTATAAAGTTCTAGCCATGCTCAATTTATGAAGGTCCAGCATGCTTGCACAACCATGGAAATCTGTAGGAGCAGAGTTAATCCCTCCCCTGCCTTATGCCTGCATTGGTGTAAAATAAGCATGCCACAATAGTGATGTTATGTTTCACAGCATGAACTGTGAGAAGGAAAGTAGGAGAAGATGTGTTTCATGCTGCCTACTCAACTATCTACAGAAGGTTGTTGTTTTTTTTTTTAAAAAAAAAACCCAATAGTAGAAGCATTTTGACTGAATTTTTAAAGCTGACAGTACCAAGTGATTGGCACGACTAGTGTTTTCCTCAGCCACCTTAACAAAATCCTGTTGGAGTAATTGCTCCTAATGGGAATTCTGTCAAATTTCAAAATTAATGTAAATATGTTTTGTTACATCTGAAAGGCTTATTTATATACCAGCTTCTAGTATAGAAATTATCCCTGCAACCAGCAATTTATTTGATTGTTTAGTGGTCCAATAAAGGATAAACAATGCTTTTTACATCTGTGTAATTTTAAGCCCTTTTCCTAATTCATTCTAAAGTAACATTCACCGTGTCTTTGTAATACATTTATTAAAAACAGAAACACCTTAGAGATGAAACAAAGCTCTCCCTCACTCCAGTGAAATCACTGCTAAAGTGACCATTTAGCGCTGTATTATAGTTTTACATTTTCACCTTTCAGTTTTACAGGCTATTTAGAGTATTACCTTCCAGGCTGTAAAAACCTAACCTGAAAGGCAATGTTCCCTGCAATCATATAACCTGGTGAAATAACATGTTTCTCCTGTTCCTAAGAGGTAAAACAACTTATCCTGGAAGATGAAAATGGTGATTGAAGACTTCTTGATGCTCTTAAAACTGAGCTTTTCTTGTCAGCCAGAGATTTGACACTGGCTTCCATAATATTCTTATGATAACATTACTAGCCCAGTGGGGGCTGTGTGAATATCAGAGCACTCATCTTTTTAAAGTTTTGTATAATGCAGGATATTAAAATTAAGGCCGATGTTTACTATTCAGTTCCTCTACACATATTCACACACTCCCAGCTAGAAATTATTTCCCTTGGAAATGCTGGCTGTCTCTCGCTAGTTACCAAATGCAATCAGATCGCTCGGCGTGGGCTAGCATACCAATTAAGCCCTGTGTCTGGGTTCTCGGCTATGCCTTTGCTCTGAAACTCAATAGTTTATCTTCAGATAAACAGAATCTAATGATAAGAAAGGGTAGAAAGAGAACGGAAAGAAACCTTCTCACTCAGTAGAAGCAGAATCTATTTCTATAAAATGTTTTCTATAGACATGATGGAGGAATTAGAGCAAAATAGCTGTAAAAGCAAGACAGAATGAAAAGAAGATTAATGGCATAAAGGATCAAGGAGATTTTTTTTATTCAATTAGGACTTTGCAGCCCTGCTGCTGATTACCCAGTATTATGCTGTATCTTACCATTCCTTAAATCTGTTGCTAAAACTCTTGGCATTTGTCTTCATTATATATTAAAATAAAATATATGAAGAGACTGGCAAAATAATGGAAGAAATAGTCTGACATTATTAGTTTGAAGGAGATAGGGGACTCTTAATTTTAAAGATTGGTTCACTGAATCTGGATCATATAGGCATTTGCAATAGAAAACCTCATTTCATTTGTCTGAATGCTGTTCTTAAAAAAGGGTTTTGAAACTGAACTATGCAAATGAATGAATGAATGAATGAATAATAGTTTGTCTGCCCACAAACTAGATGTGTTTCATAGATTAGATGGATTCTTCACCTAATCTCTGCATGACAGAGAAGCCTGGAATGGAGCCTGTACTAATGGACTTTTGTCTGCTGCACAATGAGTAGGTCTAAAGTAGGATTACACAACACACTCCCTAAGGCTGCCAACTCCAGAAACATAAAATTCCAGTACCTTGATGGGTGTTCAGAGCAGTCAAGGGATAGTATCAAGAGTAGTCATGGGGCTGACCTTAGCAGCAGTAAAGAACAGCCACTGTTCACTTGTGAATGAAGTCTTGCTGAGATAAAATGCAAAAGCATTAGGTGGTACCTTTATAGACCACATAAAAATCATCATAGAATACATGAGCTTTTGTGGATCAAAACAACACTTCATCCAGTGTGAAGACTTAAAGTCCAAACATTTATGGCATGATGAATTTTGCCAGGAAAGTTACTTTTAGATGTGAAGTCTGAAGGTTTGGGGCAAGATGGATTCCACCAGACATGTTTTTCTTAGATGGAAGTCAAGAGAGGTGCAGGAAGCACTACTGTATTTTTCGCTCCATAAGACGCACCTTTCCATAAGATGCACCAATTTTTTAGGAGAAGAAAACAGGAAAATATAATCTGTTTTCTTCGCTCCATAAGATGCAAAGACTTTCCACCACCCCCTGTTTTGTGGGGGAAAAGTGCGTCTTATGGTGCAAAAAATACAGTAATTGCTGTTTTAGTGTTACAGCTGAGGCAGCTGTCCATTGGATGTCACACCCTAGTTCTTCAAACAAAGAGGCACAGGCTATGTTCACACAGAGAGAGAGAGAGAGACCGTCCCCGTTGACCTTTCTTTGAAGCAGACCTGGCCAGGGAGGTGATGTAGTTCTTTAATCATATTGTGATGTGTATGAGGAAGTGGACTATAATCCACAAAAGATCTGTTTATTTTTTTAAGGTGTTATTTTTGTTATGCATGCTGAAACAGACTAACATGACTATCTTGTAGAAAATTCTGGTTTATCACATGACGGATAAAGGCTCATGCTGTCTCCCCCCCCCCCCCAGCATGGTCATGAGAAAAATCAGAGTTCTTAAAATGTGGTGGATCTTTAATACTGTATACTTTGTTGAAACGAGCCCACTTCATCACCAAATTTTATTTAATTACAAATTGTCTGGGTTTTGAATATAACAGCAGGTTGTGGTGCATCAAAAAGAGAAGTGAAAGTTTCCTCTTTTTCCCTTTTGGCCACAGCAGAAGAAAAAGACATCGGGAAGCACATGAGTCCAAGGCACTGATAACAATGAATGGTAGTTTATCATTACATTCACATGCAATAGAAACATACCTTGTGTCTTGCAGTTAGTTCTCAGCCCCCAGCCCCTCCAGTTAGTTCCCTGCCAGGCCTTAGTGGCTGCTGCTTTGTCCAGTCTGGCTGCGTAGGCTGGCTCATCTGGCTACTGGATGGTGGTGGACTGTCAGAAAGGAAGAAGTGGGCCAACCAACAATGACAGCAGAGCTGATTGTGTTAACAGATGGCTGACATGAATGAGGCTGAGCTGGGCTAATCAGCCAGCCAGTCCAGTTTTGTCTCTCCTCCACTGCCCATCATTGTTCCTCTGCCATAGTCTGTGCTGCCACTACCATCCAGTAACATTAAGCAAGCAAGGCAGCCAGCTGGCATCACTTGCAGTGGAGAAGGACATATGGGCAGACTGGGTAAAAGGAATGGCAACTTGATCTTGAAATGAAAGTCAAGAAAAAGAGTCGGAGGTAGAGAGGGAACTATTGGCTGCTAATGAAGTGAGAGACATCCACCCCAGTTCAGAAAGGTCCCTCTTGGCTGAATCCTCTCAAAGGGATTGTAGATATGCTGTCCCATGACATCAATGGTTCCCTTTTAGGAGGATTTTGACAGGTACTTTTGATATTTTCTAGACTCTAACTTCTAGGGTAGGAGCCATTTGTTTGATTTATCTATAAACTTTATAATTATAGACAAAGTAAAAGTTTTGTTCAAGACCATCAGAGTAAGAAAGAGATTCCTAAACAGACAAGAACCAGATATAGGATAAAGGACAGAATGAATTGTCCAAGAATACGGGTTATGTTCAACATGCTGTTTGCTCACTGTCAATACTACTAGATGGTTTCTCCAAAGGTAGAGCTAAAATCCTTCTCTCTTGTCAAGCATGCTGTAGTTTCTATTAACTTCTATCATGTATAGAATGAAATGCATCCCTTGGTGACAAATGGTATGGAGAGGGAGGCTGGCCTGAACATGCAACAGTAGATACTAATTAGGAACGTGCTCTGTCTTTGGGAAAAGGGTAACTCTGGACCAAAGGGCTATTGGTATGTTTAGCATTGTCCAAAGTACCTTGTGTTCAATCTGGAAAATGTAGGGTGAAAAATGTTTTAAAAGTTGCTGTGCAATTAAAAGTGAAGGGACGGAAAAATCAAAAGTATCAATATCTTATTAGGAAGAGGCTGAGCTTGGGCCAAAGCAAGGGACTAATGGATTCACTCCCCAAAGAAACCCAAGACCCTTCTCATTTTGCAATTCAGTAACTAAATGCCCTCTATATGTTCCTTAAGAAGGAGAGAAGACAAAAAAGAAGCATGATGAGGGAGAAGAATGTGAGGAGGAGAAAGTGATATGACAGAGAGTTCCAGGGTCCATCCTCTCTCTGGCTCTTCGTCACAGTCTATGAGAGGCTGTGAGGGTATAGACTAAAGGGTGGAGAGGAATAAAGAAAGTTTTGTTTGAATATTTTCTGAGTCTGAGACAGATGTTTGACAGAGGTGGATTATTGTGGTAGTCCCAGAGAGGTATTTGAAGGTGCTTGAGTCAAGTATGAAGGTAAACAGAACTGTGAAATGGTTCAGGAAAAGTTTAAAAGAGAAACAAATGCAACTGAAAGCATTATTAGTATCTAACTTAGCATAGCATATTAGCTTGTTCCACCCTGCCAGTGAAGTGTTCTGTTGTTATGTTAATGTCTGGCCAAGTCTATTTGATTTGAGATCTGTGGATTCTTCTCATGCTATTACCAAAACTTGGGGAGCACACATGACCCATTTCACCTGGTGGTATTCCTTTTCTTTGATGAGCAGTCCTGTGGTAGTTTTGAAGCAGAGTGTCGGTAGTACCATGGGAAAAATGATGTAGCCCACCACTACAGTTGACATTGGAAAGAAGAAAGTGGGAAGTAATTAAAAGCAAGTAAATTATGCCAGGATTATCTAAGAGTAATATAAGTTTGTAAAGGATAGTATAGAAAGAAGTTTAGATGTGAGGTCTTAAATGGACAAATAAGAAATTATCACTGAAGTGGTAAGTGAAGCAAAATGAATGAATCAGGAGACAGCCAAAGAAAGGGTACACAGAAGTGATGTTTACACAATACATTGTTTAATGCTGTCACTTTGTGGAAAGGGTACTACTCTTAGGCACACCACAGAGAGAACTCAGGCTACAATCAAAGTCATAGCATGTGACAGGAACAAAGCATCACTCTTTTCAAGCAGCTTCTATTCATTGATAAAGCAGCTAATTTTTTAAAATTGGCACCTAGCAGTTTAGATGTCCATCTGTGGCATGCTTGAGATACCCCCCACCAGGTCCCATTTATATATATTTTTAATTAAAGTACTGCTTATGAAGTGGTGTTGTCTAAGAAGCCTATGAGCAATAATCTACTTCCCAGCAATTTGATTCATTGAACTGAACTTAAATCAGACCTGGTTAACAGCTGGATAGTCAACAGCTATTTGGATTTCCAGCTTTCTCTGATTAGTGATGGAAGACTTAGTCTGAATGTTCCAAGTTGCTGTCTTCATCTTTCTCATTCATGGTACCATGGGGTTGCTTTGAGGTGCAATCAATGTTCATTCACGGAATTTAAAAGAAAGCTTTCTTAGGAGAAGAAACTGAAGCGCCATTTTGCATAGAACTCCAATCTCTTGCTACATGTTTCTTCAACAGTGCTTTTAATGAGTTTTGTCTTAAAATATAGCCATTTTTCCAGTGCAGTCTTCATGAGGACGCAAACTCTATAAACTCTGCATATTCCAATATTTGATTCATGACACATTTTTCCTCTAAAAAACAAACTTAAATCTAGTTACTACTACCAAGCGATTGTAGTAAGCAGACACATTGTATCAATGGGAGTTTGTCAGATCAAAATTTATATATCACTTGTTTTAATAGATCTATCCTAACTGGGGCTAGCAACTGGACTAAATCCTAAATACTATTCTAGAAAGAACTATCTGAAAGGCCACTGCGATTTGGGTGCTTTCTTTTTCCTGCTTATCTACAGATTAGGAATGGTCAGACTGTATCTTGTTGAATCTATACTATTTTTCACTATAATCCTGAAATAAATGAACCACAACCAGGTGCAAATCTGCTGCTCAAGAAGACAGAAATAGAATTCTGGAACAATGACCCTGTGGACCCATATTCAGCTCTGGACTTTACTTTCATAACAGAAGGGCAATTTTGTGGGCAAATCCATTCCTTGTTCCCAGAAAACTTGCTTTCAGCAGCTCAACAATGAGAGTCAGAAATCCGAAACCAGAAACCATGTTGCTGTAGTGCACCTGGAGATCCAATTGGCCTGCCTTCTGCTTACCTGTACTATTAATGAAGGAACCAAGAACTTAATAAGCCATGATTTGTCTAGACCTAGAAAGAGCCAGCACTCCAGCAGAATTTGTGCAGGAGCCTTGAGACAGTGTGATGGTATGTTTTAAGTGGTGGTTATTACAATAATGATCCTAAGTAGTCCTGTGTTCACTTTTAAGCTTTTAATTTGTAATGAAAACCTTTCAAAAACTAAAAATAAAGTTACATTTATGGGGAAAGTTGATGATGACCACTATCCTGAGAAAAAAGCAGTGGGGGACTGCTCTTATTCTTCCTGGTCAGACATGGAGGAAAAGAAGACCTGAAAACCAGGCATTTATTAGTCATGAAGAAAATCCTGCTTAAATTTCAGTAGACCTTGGCACTGCTGCTAATAATGCTCCTCATGGTGTTGATATTCTATTCTTTGTTCATCTATGCTCATTACAATTTGTCAGTAAGGCAGGTAATAAAGGCAGAAATACAGGCATAGAACATTGAATGGAATACAAGCAGGAATAGTAGTTCTTATAGGAGAAGGCAACTCTAAGAACTATTGTGAAGGAAATATAAAGACTAGATTCAAACAGTGTTACAGAATAAGCTCGAGGCCTTTTGCACCTTGGCACAGAAGCCTGTCACTGCAATTCCACTAATGCTTACACGGACATAATTCCAAGCAGTTTCTCCAGGGGGTGCATAAGGTTACAGCCTCAGTCTCCTCCATTATGAAAAGTTTGTGGAGATGACAGTCATATGGCCACCCCTATCGGCAGACCATCACCCTCCCACCCAGAGCCCAAGGAGCAGACCACTATACCCTCTGACACAATTTGGGGCTTTGGAGACTTGAGAGCTTGAACACTTGGCAGGGGGCAGGCAGAAACTGAGTTCTCCTCTTGTTCATGGCCCTGGAAACCCAGGGGTGGGCAAGTAATCCAGGTGCATCCCTAGTGGGTGGGGGCTATAGAAGAAGCCTTCCCACAAGGCAAGGCAAAACTGCCACCAAAGAGAACTTGTAAGGACTTGTCAGATTGAGGAATGCCAAGAACCTTCTTCAACCCTTGAAGGGGCAAAAGGTGAGACTATATATGAATGAATGAATGAATGAATGAATGAATGAATGAATGAATGAATGAATGAATGAATGAGAAAAGAAATGAAACATTCCAACGTTTTTAAAGTAGAAATGCAGGCAAATAAAACAAATTAAACCATCATTGATCTCTATAGGATTCACATTAGAATATAAATGCTGTAGATGTAAACTAACAATATAATAAAAATTAATTATCATCATTTGTCAGCATCCTAGTCATCTATAAAGTAGATCCATTGACTTACAGGGATTTACATGTGTCATGTGCTGTCATGTTGCAACCAATTCATAGTGACTCAGCCATGGAAACTCAGTGTGGGATTGGAACTGGCATAATCACTCCTTAATTGTCTCACTTGCCTTGAAAGCCCTATTATGGTCACTATAAGTTGGTTCCAGCTTGAAAGCATGTAACAACAACAACTTCACCTGAGTTTCCATGGCTGAGCAAGGATTTCAGTCCAGGTCACATGAGCCCTAGTCCGTCATTCTGTCCACTACATCAAATTGACCACACACAGAGTAATAAGGAACTGGCCAATAAAAGTAGGAATAGCTTTTTAAAATAGGAAAGCACTAAATGACTTCAGGTGTAACAGAAAATGAGTCTCGGCAAGGAAAGATTGTATATCTTTCTGTCTTTCAGTTTAATGTAAAGGTTGAAATCCTATATTCATTTATTTACCAGAGCAATTAAAAGCTATTTAAATCATCTCTCAAATTGTTACACTAGCTTTAATGGTGCTGTTTGGCAAATAGGTCTCAGCTGTGTCTGACATATTTGTTACCAAGGTTAAAGAAGGAAAACACTGCCTAATGTAATACAAGAGAAAGCTATAATCTAAAATCAATATTGTCTTAAACACAAATTGTTCTAATTAGATTGGAACAGTAAAATGACTGATCTTCAAAGAAGTGAATTAACTTGCTATGTATGTTGTGGAGAGTTACAAATCTCCAGAAAATTATGCCTCCGTGTGTGTCATTGGCAGACCATGTTGCCAGGCCTACCTTCGCACTAGCCTGGCCAGGTTTCAGAGCACTGGCTGAAAGCTTAGGGACTGCTCTCCTTCTCCAGGTCTACAGACTATGAGACAGATCTCAGTGTGAGCAGTATTGGAAGAAGAGACTTTTTTGTCTGTCAGGTGTTGGTGCCAATCTCCATAAGGTCACTAGGTTAGCCCAACAATGTTTTTATGAGTGTTTTGCTCGCTCGCTCTCTCTCCCCACCCCACAACCCTTGATGGCCTTTGTTCTACAAGGGCTTATTCTGACACCACAAGGACTTGTCCTACTCTCAGGGTTTGGGTCCAACCTCTGAGGTTATGAGACATTGCTCACATGGCAGCCATATTCTATCCTCATCTACTTCAGTAATGACTCAATGATAAGTACTTTTGATTTAGACATCCTTGTATCAGAAGTAAATTGCTCTTCCTTTTATTCATATAATAGTTTGTTATGCATCCTTCAGTCTCAAAAGACTATGGTAACGTGCTCTGTATGGAGGACTTGGAACAGCGTCTAATGTGGCTGAGGAGGCCAATTCGAGAGTGGCAATCCCTTCCACACTGAAGACAAATCCAATCTGTCCCCTGTCCAGCTCCCTGATTTTGCTGCTTTTGTGGCTTCCTCTTTGCCTCAGCCTGCTGGACAAGGGTCTCTTCAAATTGGGAGAGGCTGTGATGCAACGCCTGCCTCCAGGCTGAACGCTCAGATGTCAGGGTTTCCCATCTGTTGAGGTCCATTCCTAAGGCCTTCAGATCCCGCTTGCAGACTTCCTTATATCGCAGCTGTGGTCTCCCTCTGGAGCGATTTCCCTGCACTAATTCTCCATACAGGAGATCCTTTGGAATCTGACCATCAGCCATTCTCATGACGTGCCGAAGCCAATGTAGACGTCGCTGTTTCAGTAGTGTATACATGCTAGAAATTCCAGCTCATTCTAGGACTACTCTATTTGGAACTTTGTCCTGCCAGGTGATACCAAAAATCCGTCAGAGACAATGCGTATCGAAGGTGTTCAGCTTCCTCTCCTGCCGTGCACAAATGGTCCAGGACTCACTGCAGTACAGGAGTGTGCTCAGGACACAGGCGTTATAGACCTAGAACTTTGTATATGCTGTCAGCTTCTTATTGAGCCATACTCTCTTCTCTTTGTGAGTCTAGAGAACATGGTAGCTGCTTTGCCAATGCGTTTATCCAGCTCGACATCTAGAGAGTGTCAGAAATGGTTGAGCCAAGGTACACAAAGTCATTAACAACCTCCAATTCTTGTGTGGAGATGTTAACAGAGGGAGGTGAGTCCACGCCCTGGCCCATGACTTGTGTTTTCTTCAGGCTGATTGTTAGTCCAAAGTCTTGGCAGGCCTTGCTGAAATGATTCATGAGTTGTTGGAGGTCTTCAGCAGAATGGGCAACAATGGCTGCATCATCTGCGAAGAGGAGGTCCCGTATGCACTTCAGTTAGACTTTGGTCCTTGCTCTCAGTCTAGAGAGATTAAAGAGCTTCCCATCTGATCTAGTCCAGAGATGGACACCTTCTGTTGCAGTTCCAAAAGCATGCTTCAGCATGACAGCAAAAAAGATCCCAAAAAGGGTTGGTGCGAGGACAGAGCCTTGTTTCACTCTGCTTCGGATGTCAAAGGGATCTGATGTTGAGCCATCAAAAACTACAGTGCCTTTCATTCCCTCATGGAAGGATCTGATGATGTTAAGGAGATGAGGTGGATATCAAATCTTGGGAAGTATTTTAAAAAGGCCATCCCTGCTAACCAAGTCAAAGGCCTATGTGAGATCTATGAAGGCCACAAAGAGTGGCTGTTGTTGTTCCCTGCATTTTTCCTGCAACTGTCGGAGGGAGAATACCATGTCAGTGGTGGCTCTATTAGCTCGAAATAATGACAGTAAATCATGAAAAAAACCCCACTGTGTTACCTTATCTCAAAAATACTTCTACTATTGCAATTAATAATATCAATATCACCACAATATGGTTTCTGAAGTTTGTTTTTTGGCCAAGATGGGTATTGCTGCTTTCCCAATCTGCTATATCTTCTTAAAGTTTGAAACAATACCACTAGTAGTGTGTTGGAGAGATTTGGTGGAAGTTGCATCCATTCCATTCTGCTTTTGCTCCATTGAAAGGCTGAGTTGTCTGTAACTGTCACCAGAAAATCAATGCTCACTGCATTCTGCTCGATGCATTGTATAAAAACACAACGTTAACCTATCAAATCTTTTCAGACTGAAAGCTGGGTTATTATTTTTAGGCAAATATCCAAACAAAAGCAAAACACAAATAAACACATCATGACATTTTTACATGAAACAAATTTATTTTGGAGAGTAGTTTGTGGATTATATCCCTCTTCTTCAGACTCAGTGAAACAGGGACCCAGACTTACGTAGAGCATTCAGTTGTTGTCAGAAGTGGCAGTCCCAGGCAAAAAGGGGCTGAACACGGTAGAGTGTGTGGAAGGCTGGGATTAAGATGGTGGAATTCTTCTTCTTCCTCCCTACTGGCATCCTCTTGATCACTGGGAAAGATTTCTCCCTGCCAGTTTCTCATTGACCAGTGGGAAAACATGAAGTCAGGGGTGGGCAGGTGGACCAGAGGGCAGTCCAATCCTGTCTGCCTGCCAGACATATAATTCAAGCCAGGACGCTGCTCCTACCGGCTCAAACAGAAATAACCCAACTTTGGTACTTTTGAGAGGATCAACAACCATTATTTAAAATGGCCCAAATCCTACTAGTTTAATCCCCATGAGTATAATACAGCCAGCATAATTTGGGTAGTAAATTGCTTCACATTAAGAAATCACTGCAGACATTATGGTTTGCATACTGAATTGGGTGACTTGCCACACAACACATAATGCCTACAGTGATTCCTTGACCTGAGCATATTGCATCCCAAAGATAATGCCATTTGCGTTCAGCTGGGGAAAAATCCCAATTGGATTTTGGCCGATGTTTACTTAAATGAAAATGTTTTTAAATGTTAAATTTCATGGAGATTTTTTTTTTAATTATAAATTGTGGATAACTATGACAGTGGTAAGTCGATTTGATTGCTCAATGGTTTAGGTACCTGACTATGAAGCCAGAGGTTAGGAGCTTGATTTTCCACTGTGCCGCTTCGGACAAGAGCCAGCCTGTGTGTCCTTCGTCAAGGTGCACAATCCCACTGCACCCCCAAAAGAAGGAAATGGTAAACTGTAGACCTCATCTAGATACTGGCAAACCATGTCTGGGAGAGGTTTTCGTTGACCTTGATTCAGTAGCCAGAAAACAATTAGATCATCTTGCCTTTATCTGGAGCCAAGGCCTTGCATGAAGACAAAACATTGATAACACACCTGCTCGTTAGCACTGCTAGCTGTTAGTATTGTTTACTCTGCACTATAAAATAAACCTCTCACTTAGGGTGAGAAAGCTTTTGGTTCATGACTCTTGTCTCCGTGTCTTGATTGCTGGATCCTGAACCAGGATCTCTCATCAGTAAACCACTTCTCTGTATTCTCTACCTGGAAAGGGTCGCCATTAAGTCAGAATTGACTTGACAGAACAGAATTCTATGACCATGAAACAAATCAGTTATTTTATTATCAAAAATCACATCCTCTAAAAGCAAAATGGATCTCAGGGTCACATCATGCTTTGCAAGAAATGGTGGAAGGCAAGTAGTACAAACTCAGTTCTGTTCTTTCTTGTCATGTGTGCAACCAGGTTCTACATCTTCCCTCAATTTGCCCATCATGGAGTATTTTGAATGGACCTACTGAAGAATGTAAATTGAAAAAATCCATAGGAACCCCCCCCCCTCCCAGTATAAGAAAGAGTATCAGAACCAGCTTTACTAAGGTTTCAGAAGTAGCCTGATTAACCTGTCAAACGACACATCCCAGCTGCTGGAGTAGACTGTGCTGCTAAAGAACATCCTGTCTGCATTCTCAAGTGCACAAAGCACTTTATAGCTGGAAGCAGAAACTGAAAAAAAATTTTTTTTTCCTAAGATGTTGCTCTGAGGCTGGACCCAGAGTGGTTGAAACAAAGGTTTGGTTCCAACTATTAATCCTTGCCGCAATTAATTTTATATCCAGCTAGGTATTCGGGAGAGAACACAATATCCAAGACAAAAGTGAATTATAAGGATACCTGTGTTGGCGGCAGACTTTGCTGAATTAGTGGGAAAGGAGGAACACAGCAGGATTTGATTATCTCACTAGGGCTTTTGATTGGACAATTAAAAGGCACCTTCACAGGTTATCCTGCTTGGTGGTTACATGGCAATTAGGTTGGCTGTTTCACTTGTGTGTAATATTCCTTTTAATTAAATCAAAGAAGAATTGCATAGCCCAGGTGTTTCTTGCACCTGTGCAATGCTCTAAAGCTTTCACCGTGTTCCTGGCAGCTACTCAAGCTCTGCTTTCTGGAACAAAAAGTTCCTGAGCCAAAATGTCAGGCCACATCCAGTGACACCATAGAATTCAGTATGTATGAATCAAAAAGCCAGTGTGTCTGAAGTTTTTCTGAAACATTTACAACCATATTTATTTGTCACTGAGTGTGAGATACGCATTGCACAAACTTAATGCCTTCTCCCTGCTGGATGAAACTACTCTTGATTCCAAACCTGGAATGTAGGGTGGGATACTGTGAACCACCTGTATTTCTCTGTCCTTTTAGATGAGTCCTTCATAAAGTTGAGCTAGAATTTACCATTTTTGAACTGTTTCTTGGGCTTGAGATCTCAGAATCTGCCAGGCAACAGGACCTTTGATGCTGGGTGGGGGATTCTGGATGTTCCACCTTTTTTAAAAAATGACTTTTCCCCCACATCTGCTATTCCCTTCTTCCCTCCATAACCCTATAATGATGTTACAGAGAATCAAGTTTCATTCAAAGTTTTCTGAGCCTTGGGGAAACAGCAACCATAACAGAGGTAAGGGAACACTTATCTCTATTGCTCACCAGTGAATTTAACCATTTTTCAACTCTTTCAACTGTAAGCTGTGACTGAAGCTTAAACTTTCTAAACTTTTAAGACAGCTTGTATTTCAAGGGACTTATCATTTTGTGAGGGTGTGAACTGTCTGCTTGCTTACAAAGAGAACCTGAAAGCTCAAAGTAAAGGAAATAACAAATGGAAAGTTCTAAATCAAAGTTTTATAACCAAGCACTCACCCACTTAAAGGGCCACAATTAGTTTTAGTCAAGAGGTAGCCTATCCCACAAGGATATACTGGAAAAGGTCAAAGCTATGATGAATATGCAGAAGATAAACCCAAAAGCTCAAGGAAGCCAGGAGTAGAGGGAAAGGATGGGTCAAGCTAAGTTTAATATAGATTTCTCAGTATAAGGAGTTGGGTGAGTCATCACAGCTGCAAAGTCTGACTTCCCTACATTCATCTTTTCTGCTTTCTAAAGATGACTTTTATGAATTGAATATACCTGATTTATTCTGTTCTTATAGATCTTCATCCGTATTATATAGTTTTCCATTCATAAATTATGAATGATATCCACATAATTATGTAAACTGAGTCAATTGGCAAAGGAAATATTTCAACTTAAATAAATCTTTCTGTTCTCCTCTATACCTCTGATGTGGCCCATTTATTTTCTTGATTTTATTAACACTTAATAGCTAAGCACTTTATACTGCGTGTTGAGCATATGAGCTAGGTGCACACTGTATATCATGAAGGCTGGATTTCAGCAATAGTTCATTTTTTTCTGCATTGGAGATGGCATGGAACTGACATAAACCACTGTGTGTGTTTTTTTTAAAGTAGGATATGTAGCTTTTGTAGCCCTTAAAAAAATCCTCCCACTGAGAAATATTTGCTACATACTTTATTCATAAAAATAGATTTAGCTAAATGGTCCATGAGTAAAATAATAACAACTAAAACAATATCGGGTAATAATCTCATTGGACTACTAAAATTTTATTTTCAAAGTGAGCTTTTGAATGCTTCAGAAATCTAGTTGAATATTACAAAACTTGGATTGAGGGCAGAAACAAAGAGTCCAAAAGTAATCCTGGCCAAATGTAGCTATGATGTTTGAAGTTAGGCTAAATTTGTCAGATGGAGGTTGAAGGTTTGGGAAGTCAGACAGGTTAGATTTTCAGGGATGTAGAATCAATTGTCTTTATCTCTGTATGCAGTGAAGATGCCTATTGCGATGTAGTGGATAGAGGGATAGGACTAAGGACATCTGGATTTGAATCCCTTGACCATGGAAACTCCCAGGGAGGGAGTACCAACTAGTAGAACCACTCCTTAAATATCACATCTACCTTGAAAGCCTTAAAACAGTTCCTGTAAGTCAGTTCTCACCCGATGGCACATAATGCATAGACTGTGAACCATTGACCAATAGCCTGTTTGTGGTTACCACCTGTGCAATTGACAGTCACATGCACCATTGCTCTTTCTGCACCATTTGGACTACCTCCTTACACAAGAAGAAGTCCCATTGCTTTGAGCAACACAAATTTTTGGTTTGCACAACTGCATGCTGAGGTTTGGTATAGTGCAATGGAGAAGTCAAATAGCAATATGCCCTGCCTGAACAATAAAGGCTATCTCACTGACCTGCCCTTCCTCTCAACACTGACTGCTTCAACAGCAATGGGTGCAGTAGAGTGGTGACTATTGGGAAGTGATGTAACAATGATGCCAATATACACCAGTGAGCCACTTCTACTTCCTTGCAATTCACATTTAAGGAATCTCATAAAGAGGATATTGTAAATCATCTTGGGAGTTCTTGTGGGCAGAAAACCACTAAAATTTTTGCCATAATAAATGTTTTTAACATGATGACACAAGTTATTATGCCATTGCTTCTACAGATCCGTGAATGCAGGACATTCATTTTAAAATTTGCACATCGTCTGGATTGTGAGGTTTATGTTTAGCATGATAAAGGAGGAGTTGGCATTAGCTCCCCAGCATAGTGCTACTGATCTAAAAAGGCAGAGAAAAGTTGAGATATAAATTTGAGCTTTAGTGAAAATTATAGCAGAATCTAAGTATCCATTCAATCTTTCTAGGGTCAGAACAGACAAATCAATGGCAAAATGTGACACTAAACCCTCGTAGAAATGAGGTGAAGAGGGCAACAGTGAAACCAATTTCAAAATCAAATTGCGGCAGCTCTAAGACACACAGATAACCTGTTAATATTTTGGAAAGAAAAAAGCAGACAGACATGGCCACCTTTTCCTTAGATTTATTTATGTCCCTTTGTAACCAAAGGAATGCATATCAGTATCTGGGCAATATTTTTTATTTGACTGCACATATTAAACCCTAAGACACGCATTGGAGAGACAATGACAAAAAACTATAAAGAGGGTTATAAACACAGCCGCGATAAAGAGGTGAGATAGATGAGATATAGATAGGGATGAGTTGTGTGAATGGTTATTTTAAAAGTACTCCCAACTGGTATTTCTGAATTTAGCAGCTCCATCTATAAGTCAATGCTATATCTGTTATTGTCAATGCATAACAGCATGCTCCACATTTGAGATCTGTTCTCAATAGGATTTAGAATGGGATGGGACCCCTGAGATCAAAATTTTAAAATGGCACTGCTTGTTTTAATGGTTTCAGCACAGAGATTAGTCACAAGCTTCTGTACAAATGGCAAGGGTACACAGATGCTTTATTACACAATACACAACAATAGCCACATTTCATTTTTTCCATGATCTGTCTTCACAGTGCTGTAGGTTGAACCCTCTACAGAAACATCTGATTTCATGGCTTCTTCATCAAGCTGACCAAAGGGAAAGTATAAGCTTTGAGGACAGAAACAGTTTGGATGTTCTTCTTAGCTCCACTTTCTTTTTGGATGTGACTGTACGATAGACATGCAGAGAGTACTGCCTGGCCTACGTTACTGTGTGTGCAGTGTCTCTAGAAAGGTTCACAGCCTAAGGAAGAATTCCCAAGACACTTGTACTTATTTCAAGTTCTCCTAAAAGTTTATTGAGCAAAACTGCACAGTCATCTGTCCTCACTCGTAATTGTCTGCCCCTTGCTCTTCCTTCCTTTTAAATCAAACAAATATTTTTGCACAAAGAAGCACCCCTTGGAAAAGTTACATTTTTGGACTGTAATCCCACAGTCCTCCTGCCAGCTCTGCAAAGAAGCTGCAGAAGGGTATAGTCCGGACTTGATTGGGGTCAAGGGGGCAGGAGACCATGATTGCTTAATTTGTTTGTTTCTTTGTTTCAGGCCATGTTGCCTTGCTTGCTGGAAGGTATATATTTCAAACTTCATCTTTTTTGGGCTGGGTTAAAATAACCTGTGTGGCTTTTTAGAGCTTTCCCTTTGTGCTCTGCATCTGGGAAGATGTCACATAAAAATAATTATTACTTGAAATGCAAATATTTGTGTATTTTAGTCTCCATGTCTGCTTTTCCTATAGAATATCCTGCATGCAAGTGGAGGTCTTGGGCAACCAGTTTTTAATTATGGAAATCATACTGTTCCCAATCTTAAGGAAGCATTTTAGAACTGGGGAATTCATAGTGGCATTCTGCACCTCTTATTTTTCTGCTGTGTAGAAATATAGATGTAGAGAAATTTTGTTCATCAGCAAGTTACATTTCATTTCCTGGTAACACTGTTGATTATAAAGACCTGCTCATCTGTTTCCAATCCTAATATAATTTTATTGGACAAAAGTGCATGGCCATCTACTGTATCTTGCAAATTCTGAGTAGCGTCCAAGTATATTTCAGAAGAAGGAAGAGCAGACTCCTCCCACCTCACATTCAATGGCTTGTCCCTACTATCATATCCCTGATGGATGGAGCTAGTGAGCAGGATCCCATTCCCCACTACACACACACACAGAATAGTATTCATGAGATACTTATAGCCCATAATGTTCAGGACTTCTGTTCATTTTCTTTTCTGCTCCTCACTTTCTGTCTGGAACCACTTTATTCTCTTAGTGGAAGAAATGCTTTTAAAAGCATCATCACATACCATATGGTTGACACAGATCACAGAAATAACCTTTGGAAATGTTCTTCTTGGTTGCATTTTGTATCTATGTGCTCTGTAAAATGTAATCATCGTAATAGAAAGCAAGAACCAAGAAAAGCTACATTTCCAGGTATATTTTTTTAAAGAGTTACTTTTTTTGGATAGTGATTGCCTGTTGCCATGATAGATAGGGGAAGCTGACAGTTGTAGCCTCCAAAAGTAACTTTTTCAAGCCCTGCTTTGATGAGAGTAGCCAGTTAGCTGAAAACTCTGCTTGGATCATCCAGTTCCCTCCACAATAAATGCAATAAACACAGACAGTTGTCATAAAAGCATGACAGGCTTTTGGAGAAAGACACGGACTTTCAATCCTGCCTTCAGACAATTTTTGGGCTTGGTCACCAAAAAGTCCTCATAATCCCTGTCTGGTCTGAAGACTGGATTTATGAAGTCAGTCATGAGGAAGAGCTAATCTTTTGGAAGAGAACTGTTTGGACATTGCAGGATTGACAGGCTGAATCCATGTATAACTGAGTAATAGTAAGATACTGGCTTGGGGACCCATCCATAATGCAGCAGGGAGATAATCATGTAGCATAAGGGGGAGCTATAACATCATTCTACCATTGCTTCTTTATAGTTGGCTTCAGGACTTCCTCATATTCAATTTTTTTTTCAAAGTTACTTTCTAAGTTTTAGTTTCCTAAGAATCTGCAAGGAATTCACTACTACCTATCAATAAATCCTGACGACAGCCTCATGCACTTCTTTGTATCTGACACAAAAACAATGTTCTCTGCCTCAGCCTCATATATGGAATGCACAAGCCTTCATTTCAGCATGGAATATTACACTTGTGTTTTCTTGTTTGGACTTTCTCATTATGAGCAGTGGCACTGAATCTGCATTAATTTTCCTCGTAAATAAAACAATCTTATTCATGTTGACTTGGGTAAGTCCAGCTGCATTCAAAAGAGATTACTATCACAAAAAAATTGTGAACTCAATTATTCTACTGAAAGGTGAAGACCTAAATACAATTGCTTACTCACAGCTAGACTCACAGCTGATCAAACTGCTAAATGGTATAGCAACACTCCATGTAAATTCCATTCATTTGGTAGGTCTATGTCAGCTCTTTGGGTTTAGGCCAAATATATGGAGACAGAATGTCTTAGGGAAGAGCATAGAAAGGAGAGAAGAATGGCATAAAGTATATTTGCACCCTGAAATTCATAGATTCTAGAATAAGGTATATGTACAAGCAGTAATCCCACTTGGACTGTATGAGAAATCTGATACTGAATAATAGGTTGTTTGCCAATGTGGTTTATTTCCTCTCTGCCAGGAGTGTGCAGAAGCCTCCTGATGCCCTCTGTACCTGAATAAAAGATAGACAGATTGGAGTTGACCCATGCTGTACACTTAGAAGTTCTGACTTGCTCTGTCCCAAGTCCATGACATTATCTGCATTATTTCTGCATTTCCAGATGTCAGGCGGGGGGATCCCACCAAAGAGGAGAAATGCAAATAGCTGTGACCAGATCCTATATTGCACTCTAAGTATGTGATCTAGGTACTTAAAGCACATACAACAACCATCCTTCCACAATTACGCAAATGTTTGATACTAATAGTGTAATATTTCAGTGATGTTTAGTAAAGTGAGGTATATGAGAGGACAATGAAAACTATTCCAGACCCCAGCATGGATATCCAAAGAGAAAATAGTGTTCTTCTCTGCCTTACAGCTACCAAGAAAAGGCTAGCAGAGTACCTGCAAGGGGATGTACAGTATATTCCACGGTTACCTCAGTCTGAGTCCTCCTTAGCACTTCAGTGGCTAGGGTGTCTGGGAGATATCATGAGCCAAGTTGGAGGATTCAGCTATCACTCACTTTCTGCTTTAGAGCTATCTGCTCAGTTACTGTATTATTTCTGATTTCCCCTTTTCTCAATTCAAATCTTTTTAATCTTAACAAAAGCCAAATGCAATATGAAGAATCCATTACGGCGTTGCTTTGTCCTGGGAGATAAAAAGTTCCTTTTGTAGTTGCTTGAACACTGCACAAAAATCTCCGATGCGGTCAAATTTTTAATATTTGTTTGGAGACCTTTGGCCAAATGATGTAATTCCACCCTAACTTGTTGCGTTTTGCAAAGGACGTTCAAGCTCAACAGCAACAATAACAACAACAGCTGTTACCATGACCAATCACTTCAATCCTGGAGGAGTCAGAAATATGAAGTGGACAAACATTATAAGGCCATTAACATTGGTATAAACACTGATTATAAGACATGCTTGTCCTTTAGAAATGTACAGTATTCACATATTCAGGGATTCATTGGAGAGTGCTTGTAGCGCTATGGGGCGGTATATAAGTCCAATAAATAAATAAATAAATATTCTTTTTAAGAAACTTGTGACAGATTGTTTTTTAAAATCTTATTACACTCTTTTAAAAAACAAATTGGTCATATTTGAACACCTTTCAGCCAGATCTACTTCCCAATAGCTTGAGGCATTCATAGGATAGCATTATGCAAAAACAGAAGGAAAGCCCCAACATCATGAAATCCAATATTCCATTTGCCTTAGTAGTCCATAAATTGTCAATAAGAAACAGAAGTATAAGGTCTGGGATAGCCTTCTGATAGCCATTCTACCCCCTCTGAATACATCAATTGAGTGACTCCAGTTGCATGAGACACCAATTGGAAAGTGATGTAACACAGTGATTGAATCCAATCACAGGTTCATTCTTGATAATCTCTCAGCAGGGCTGTAAAAACTCCCATATAAATCCTTAGAAAACCACTTCCAATTAGAGTTGACCATATTAGAGTGGATGGACAGGAGTCTGACTCAGTGGCTGAAATCCTGTTGTGTAGCCTTTTATAAGCAGCAATTTGCCACTGCTGATGACATCATCACTGTTGTGTACGCAGAGTCAGGCAACAGGATTTTGGCCAGCATATGAAATGTCCTATTTTCCTATATTCTTGCATTCTTCTCAGGATGTTACTACTAAGGAACTTGCAGCATTCAGAGCCACTATGCTTCTGAACCAGGAGCTTCCAAATGAGAACTAGAATAAAGAACCCTTTACAGTGTTTTCTTCTGCTTCGGTGTATACCCCAACTATTATTTTCAAGAGTGTTTTTATTATTATTATTATTATTATTATTATTATTATTATTATTATTATTATTATTATTATTATTATTATTATTATTATTATTATTATTAAAGATATGCAAGCTATTTAATAGTTGTTTACTTTCAAATCAGAATTGCCCTATCTAGTACATTCACCTTTCCTATGGACAAACTTCCACAATGTCCTGACAATCAAAGGTGCAAGAGGTATATCTATATCCAGACAGGCAGAAGGGAGTTTCAATTGTCACACAGCTTGTGTAAGTCATTCATTAAACAGATGGCAGATGCTGATCAACAGCTGGAATATGGGAGCAAACCAACAGTTGACGTGATTGTCAAACCTAACTAATTTCAAACACATAGCACCATTATCTTGCTTTGTGGCAGATAGTGGAAAATAATTACGATGCCGGGAAATGCCACCAATGTTACCAAACCTACCTTGCTTATGGGTAAGGAAGGGCAGGGCAAGAACAAGCTTAGTGCATATTTCAGTCACTGCTTCTGAGTCACTCTTATTGAGTTGCTGTTTGTTACAAATCACAAAGCCTCCATTAGCAAAGACGTTGCCAGTTCCAACAAAGCAATGAGTGATAAAGCCTGCAGGAACAAAAGTGTCAAGCCAAATCCTTATCTCTCCGGAAGTGGCACCACTGAGAGACCATGCGTTGGCCAAATTACAAGTGGTTGGATGCTAGTTTTAGTCAGGCTAGCAGAGTTTAAATCCTCACATTCAATTTCAAGTGAATATACAGTGGGTTTTAAGTCAGACTTGGCAGTGTTCCTGTGAAGCACTTCAAAGAAACTGAATATGGTATATTCAACAATGTGAAATATTTATTCTGCAATAGGTATGTCACCATCAAAACTTGGGCAGAAATAATTATGAAGAGAAGCCGTTAAAAACTTCCTCCCCCTATCCACTGATAATTACCTGGCTCTTGTGTTTTGAAAACCTTTCTCTTGGACTGACTTTCTCCTATTCTTCCTGTTTCTGAATATTTATTTTCAGTCTCTCAATTCAGTTTTCAGACAGAAAAGCTTGGCAGTATCTGTCTACCAGGCCTTTCTTTAGGTCACACAGCCTTTTTAAAAATAAAATAAAAAAATAAATCTTTTCTTCTTGCTTCCTTATTCTCTAGCCTGACATTTCTTCCCTCTGCTCTTTCTTTTCCTTCCTTGGCTTCTGTTCATTAGCACACGTTAATAAGGTTCTCTGAAATGAATAAAAGCAGGAGGAGGGAGCAGAAGTTTTCAGAAGAAGCAATTAAACATTGCTCAAGGTTTTCAGTGCATTTCGCAGCCAATATTGGCTTATTGGCTTGACCTAGATTTCCTTGGCATGCTAGGTCCAGGAAATTTGAAATTTTTGATCCAGGAAACAAGGGCCAGTTCATTTAATTTTTTTGTTATGTTTCGCTTTAAAGAAACATTGCTTTCACTTTGCCTGCCTCCACAGACCTGACTTATGTTCATATATCCATGATTGTGCCACAATGTTCTAAAATGAACCATGATTGTTGAAACATATTTTTTTTGGAGGGGGGTTATATACAAGATCTAAATGAAAGGTTATTCCAGTCTTATCCACAGATATATGGACAATCTAGTTGGGTTCACCCAAATTATCCCAGAGCATTTGATTCAGCTTGCTTGTTTGAACCTTAAAGGTCCTTGCTTATGTGGGCAGCAAGAATTCAGGCTATCAAACCATAAAGACTGTTATGCAACCATCCCTAATAAAATGTTGTTATGTTTATTTTACCTAAACAGTTACATTCTACAAATTCAAAATATTATCCATGCAGTTTTTTCCCCACTAGAAATCATTTAGGAGATTGGCACAATGTTTACTTAAAGGAAAGTGCCTCTATTTTAGAATTCTCCCTTGGGTGGGACAGGCTTTGATTATAATAATCTAGCCTCCTTTTTATGTTTAAACAAACTATTTATGGACAGTGTCAAATGTCTGGAGCTATAATCTCAGCAGATTCATGGGATGCCATGTTTTGATACAGGCGACACAAGAAGCATTAAGCTCAGCAGAGCTTTCTGTGTACATGACACAACCTATAATTCAGCCACTATACTGCCAAGACCCTTTTATTATACATGGTATAACAAAATTCTGTGATTTGTATCAGTAGGAAGTCTCTACAAACTGTAATGAAACCTCCATCAAGTTACCACTTGTTAAAGAAGACCAAAATAACTTTTGCAGTCCTGTGGATATATATGGATAAGCTCAGCACAGTCCTTTCCTTCTGATCACAGTGATGACAGAATATGCAACGGAATTTTTTTTTTTTAAAAGCACTTTATAGATATTGTTTCACTCTGCCCTGTTTCCACCTCTAAAATCCAAATGTGCAGACTGTATAGAACAGGGAATAATGGCCCTAACATTGTCCTGGCATGGCAGTACTAGTGTGCATACATTAGTAATGTAATTTAAAAATCTGCGTAGTTAAAATTTTATTCATTGTCGACTAGGAATCTGAAACTGGTTTTATTTTTAATTTTTAATCCTCTCAGGGACAAAATTATCTGTCCAGATGCCTAAAAAAGCTAAAAGAATAAAAAAAGAGTACAATAAAATGTAGGACAATTAATACCAACAACACACACATGCCCGTGCATGCAACCATATACACAATTAAAACAGCCATAATATCTTATATGCTTGGAAGAAAGGTATGGGTTTTGCCTCATGCAAAAAAATAAAAATAAAAATATGGATTGTTCCCTTCTGTGACAGCCTTCCTTATTATTCATTATCTTTATTTTTGCATCTACCCTTATCTCTATTTTTGTTTTTAAATCAAACTTGGATAGTGCTTCAAGCAAAGGACATCTTCAAAAAACAGTGTTGTCCTTTGATGACCTTTCAAAATAAAGGACTATCCTACATGAAAGATATATTGTTGGGTATATAAGTAACACAGCATCCATGGTGCCCAAGACTCCCTTTCTGATAGACACTTGATTCCCTTCCATGTCCCATAAATTCAGAAGTGGTCTAGCAGAAGTGATGCTGAATTGAGATGCCACCTTGGAGCCAGCCAACCCAAAAACTCCTAAACCGGATGCCTTGACGTCTCCAACAACTGGCTCCAGCATAAGGAGAAGCCACTCTCCTCCAGGAGCTTAATATTCCTGGCAGACAGAACCCTAATGCCAGAAGCATATCTAGAAGGAGCTCCTAAACCCAGCTGAATTCACCTACCTGGCAGGAACTAGAATGAGCCAAATAGACTATTTAATCAATTTATCAAATTTAATTTTATTACTGGAAAATCTGGAAGTAGCCCCAAAATTCCAAAGCGATCATCTCCCTGTCTTACTAATTATGAAAGCCCCTTTTCCTTATCTAAGAAGTGACAGTCAGTACCCACCCATGATACTCCCTGAGGGGGGAATATACTGTCAGGCTAAATGGACCCCAAAGATGGACTTGGATCTACAGACTTTACTTGCATCTGACACGTCATAAAGCAAAAATTAAAAACCGATTAAAACCCGGTTAATATGTTCCAATGGGCTAAAAACTCACCGTCCAGTGAAGATCCTCCATACGGCGGCCATTTTCGGTGCCTGTATAGCGAGGAATCCATCCCTAAGCACAGCGGGGAGCCATTTTGAGCACCCGGTGGCCATTTTGAAAACCCGACAATCAGCTGTTTTGATTGTCGTAATGAGAAGAATCGGTTCCCGAAGCAGGGAACCGATCTTTGCAAAGTGAAAAAAAACCCATTTAAAACACTGTTTTGTGATCGCAAAAGCAATCGCAAAAACATCGTTGTGAAGAGGATTCGTCGTAATGCGGGGTAATCGTTAAGCGGGGCACGACTGTACCAGGAACTTATATGGGAAATTTAAAGATTGGCTGGAGCAGGATAAGATACTTGCAGAAGAGCAGGCAGGCTTCAGGGAAGGTCGATCTACCATTGACCAATGCTCGATATTACAATATCTTATTGAAAAATATACCTCTGATAAAGCAGCCTCACTCCATGTAGCTTTTATATATCTCAAGGCAGCTCTTGACTCAATATCAAAGGTCAAATTATGGAGGAAACTAGAGGCTTCTAACATTGACAGGCGTCTGCTTCAACTTATTCAGGCTCTCTAGAGAAATACCTCAAGGTAAGAAGTAGCGCTCACGGCCATCTTAGTAATGCCATTCAAACCCAAAAAGGAGTCAAACAAGGCTGCCCTCTGGCTCCACTTTTGTTTAACTTTTACATTGATTCTGTGGTGGACCAGTTAAAAAATATTGACTTTCATGCCCCTAAAATCGCAGGGAGGCATTTAACAACATTACTCTATGCCGATGATGCAGCTATCATCTCTAGGACCCCAATTGAGCTTAGAAGAGCATTGTGAAGGTTGTCTATATATTGTGAGCAGGAAGATCTGATAATTAATTTTCAAAAAACAAAAATCATGTCTTGCCAAAAGGCCAGTAATGCGAACATGGATGAAAAATCAGCATAGAATTGATCAGATCCACCAAATTAAAATCCCCTTCATGGATTGCTGCCTTGTCGTGGCGAGGGGGCTTGAGTAACTCAGAGAAGCTATGGGCTATGCCGTGCAGGGCCACCCAAGACGGACAGGTCATAGTGGAGAGTTCTGACTAAACGCAATCCACCTGGGGTAGGAACCGGCAATTCCACTCCAGTGTCTTTGCCAAGAATGCCCCATGATCAGAAACAAAAGGCTAAAAGATATGACGCTGGAAGATGGGACCCTCACGTCAAAAGGCGTCCAACATGCTACTGAGGAAGAGCGGAGGACAAGTACAAGTAGCTCCAGAGCTGATGAAGTGGATGGGCCAAAGCCGAAAGGACGCTCAGCTGTGGACGTGCCTGGAAGTGAAAGGAAAGTCCGATGCTGAAAAGAAAAATACTGCATAGGAACCTGGAATGTAAGATCTATGAACCTTGGGAAGCTGGAGGTGGTCAAACAGGAGATAGCAAGAATAAAAATCGACATTCTGGGCATCAGTGAACTAAAATGGATGGGAATGGGTGATTTCAACTCAGATGATTATCATGTCTACTATTGTGGGCAAGAATCCCGTAGAAGGAATGGAGTAGCCCTCATAGTCAACAAAAGAGTGGGAAAAGCCGTAATGGGATATAATCTCAAAAATGATAGAATGATGTCAATACGTATCCAAGGCAGACCTTTCAACATCACAATAATCCAAGTTTATGCACCAACCTCCATTGCTGAGGAGACTGAAATTGAACAATTTTATGAAGATTTACAACACCTTCTAGAACTGACACCGAAGAAGGATGTTCTTCTCATTCTGGGGGACTGGAATGCTAAGGTAGGGAGTCAAGAGATAAAAGGAACAACAGGGAAGTTTGGCCTTGGAGTTCAAAACGAAGCAGGGCAAAGGCTAATAGAGTTTTGTCAAGAGAACAAGCTGGTCATCACAAACACCCTTTTCCAACAACACAAGAGACGACTCTACACATGGAAATCACCAGATGGGCAAAATCGAAATCAGATTGATTATATTCTCTGCAGCCAAAGATGGAGAAGCTCTATACAGTCAGCAAAAACAAGACCTGGAGCTGATTGTGGTTCTGATCATCAGCTTCTCATAGCAAAATTCAAGCTTAAACTGAAGAGAGTAGGAAAAAACACTGGGCCACTCAGGTATAATCTAAACCAAATCCCTTACGAATACACAGTAGAAGTGAAGAACAGATTTAAGGAACTAGATTTGGTGGACAGAGTGCCTGAAGAACTTTGGATAGAGGCTCGTAACATTGTACAGGAGGCAGCAACAAAAACAATCCCAAAGAAAAGGAAATGCAAGAAAGCAAAGTGGCTGTCCAACGAGGCCTTACAAATAGCAGAAAAGAGAAGGGAAACAAAATGCAGGGGAGATAGGGAAAGTTACAGAAAATTGAATGCAGACTTCCAAAGAATAGCAAGGAGAGACAAGAGGGTCTTCTTAAATGAACAATGCAAAGAAATAGAGGAAAATAACAGAAAAGGAAAAACCAGAGATCTGTTCAGGAAAATTGGAGATATTAGAGGAATATTTTGTGCAAAGATGGACATGATAAAAGACAAAAATGGAAGGGACCTCACAGAAGCAGAAGACATCAAGAAGAGGTGGCAAGAATACACAGAGGAATTATATCAGAAAGTTTTGGATATCCCGGACAACCCAGACAATATAGTTGCTGACCTTGAGCCAGACATCCTGGAGAGTGAGGTCAAGTGGGCCTTAGAAAGCCTGGCTAACAACAAGGCCAGTGGAGGTGATGGCATTCCAGTTGAACTATTTAAAATCTTAAAGGATGATGCTGTTAAGGTGCTACATTCAATATGCCAACAAGTTTGGAAAACTCAACAGTGGCCAGAGGACTGGAAAAGATCAGTCTACATCCCAATACCAAAGAAGGGCAGTGCCAAAGAATGCTCCAACTACCGGACAATTGCACTCATTTCGCATGCTAGCAAGGTTATGCTCAAAATCCTCCAAGGTAGGCTTCAGCAGTATGTGGACCGAGAACTCCCAGAAGTACAAGCGGGATTCTGAAGGGGCAGAGGAACTCGAGACCAAATTGCCAACATGCGCTGGATTATGGAGAAAGCCAGAGAGTTCCAGAAAAACATCTACTTCTGCTTCATTGACTATGCAAAAGCCTTTGACTGTGTGGACCACAGCAAACCATGGCAAGTCCTAAAAGAAATGGGCGTGCCTGACCACCTTATCCATCTCCTCAGAAACCTATATGTGGGACAGGAAGCAACAGTTAGAACTGGATATGGAACAACGGATTGGTTCAAAATTGGGAAAGGAGTACGACAAGGCTGTATATTGTCACCCTGCTTATTTAACTTATATGCAGAATACATCATGCGGAAGGCTGGACTGGAGGAATCCCAAGCTGGAATTAAGATTGCAGGAAGAAATATCAACAACCTCCGATATGCAGATGATACCTCTCTGATGGCGGAAAGTGAGGAGGAATTAAAGAACCTTGTAATGAGGGTGAAAGTCGAGAGTGCAAAAAACGGTCTGAAACTCAACATCAAAAAAACTAAGATCATGGCCACTGGACCCATCACCTCCTGGCAAATAGAAGGGGAAGATATGGAGGCAGTGACAGATTTTACTTTCTTGGGCTCCATGATCACTGCAGATGGAGACAGCAGCCCCGAAATTAAAAGACGCCTGCTTCTTGGGAGGAAAGCAATGACAAACCTTGACGGCACCTTAGAAAGCAGAGACATCACCTTGCCAACAAAAGTCCGAATAGTCAAAGCTATGGTTTTTCCTGTCGTGATGTATGGAAGTGAGGGCTGGACCATAAAGAAAGCTGACCGCCGAAGAATTGATGCTTTTGAATTGTGGTGCTGGAGGAGACTCTTGAGAGTTCCCTGGACTGCAAAGAGAACAAACCTATCAATTCTAAAGGAAATCAACCCCGAGTGCTCATTGGAAGGACAGATCCTTTGGCCATCTCATGAGAAGAGAAGACTCCTTGGAAAAGACTTTGATGTTGGGAAAGTGTGAAGGCAAGAGGAGAAGGGGACGACCGAGGATGAGATGGTTGGACAGTGTCATTGAAGCAACCAACATGAATTTGACAGAATTCCGGGAGGCGGTGGAAGATAGGAGAGCCTGGCGTGCTCTGGTCCATGGGGTCACGAAGAGTCGGACACAACTAAACGACTGAACAAGACCAATTTAAATATTTAGGTGTCATTTTTCAATCTAACAGCTCTAGGAAAGCACACAGTGATTGTGTGGCATTAAATGCCCAGAGACGTTCTGCTGCAATATTACAATTTATGAGAACAAAAGGGGGGGTATTACATTCCCTCAGCCATTAAATTATTCCATGCAAAAGCAGTAGCCCAACTACTGTATGGCTCCCAAATGGGCCCCTTCCCAAATATTTCAACCCTAGAACGTGTACAATCAAAATTCCTGAGGGCAATATTAGGAGTCCCCAGAGATGTCGCCAACGTAAAACTAAGATTGGAAACTGGTCAAATTAAAGCCAGAATATGGAGTGCAATTCTCATGTACTGGCTCAGACTGTCTTATCTCCCTATTGGTCTTGCACAATTGATCCTGAAAGACACCTTTAAGTCAAAATGGGTTCAGTTAATTGAGCAAAAAATAGCCTCTTTGGGTCTCTCTAGGTTGACTCTGTTAACCATGGGAATGGAATAGGCAAAGAAAATCATTAAGCAGTGTATTGAGGACATTGAGAGACAAAATGATTTAAGCAGTGCCCCAGAATTCTACCTTAGGAAGGACAGCTTATACAAGGTTACAGCAGCACCTTATTTTGGCCAGTTGGAGCAGCCCAGGCATAGAAGGGCGTTTACTCTGGCCCGGCTTAACGCACTACCTTCAGCAGTGCAGGAGGGACAGTGTAAAAAGATCCCCTGGGCAGAGCACCTTAGGCCATGTGGAATGGAGCAGATAGAAACAACTGAACATGTCCTGTTGTGGTGTACATATTACAAGGGAGTACATGAAGAACTTGTTTCCCCCTTGATTGGCCAATTTTCCTGGTTGTACAGAGCAACAATGTATGCATGTGCTGCTGTCTGACTCCAATCTCATGCTTACACATAGTGTTGCCAAATTTCTTACTGCTGCAATGGGCATTAGAAAAAGGATCCTAAAAATGGATGAGCCTCTGTAGTTAGAACATGGTTTGGTAAACACTTTGGAATTGCTTTAGGGAAGATGTTTTGATGCTGTTGTTGTTCACCTCAGAACCAATTATTGGTTTGCATTCTATCCCAATATTTTTGTATACTTCTGTATATTTACAGTATATATTTTGATGTTTTATTTGTGGCTGGTCTTTTGACCGTAATAAAGTTCTCTCTCTCTCTCTCTCTCTCTCTCTCTCTCTCTCTCTCTCTCTCTATCTATCTATCTATCTATCTATCTATCTATCTGGTAATGAACTGCCAGGGTTCAGGCCACAGAGCTGTTATTTTAAGGTGACCTATTTGGTCGGAAGACACAGGTTAGAACCAGCAGTATTGGAAACCTCAGCTGAATGCAAGCCATTTTGGAAGCAAAGGGCTCACTGTGAGCTATCCTTGGTGCTGCACATTTTAACTGCCATTACTGTCCTGGCATTCTCCATAGAGTCCATGGCTTAATTAGCACTACATGAGAGTGCAGTGATGTTATTGTGCCAAACAAAAAATTATAACTTTGGATCTGGTCTTCAAATCGAATTTGGCACAAATGCAGCAGGCCATATACTCTTCTCAGTGCCAATCTGTGGAAGAGTGGGCAAAGGATTTTCAAGTTATGATTTTTTAAAAAATGGAAAACTGTTGCCCCAATGCAGAAACAAGCAACTTCAAATGTCCCTATATTTAAAACAGACTTTAAAAAATTGAACAGACCAATCTTGTTTATCTGGAAAGAAAACTATTGGGCCCACTCACTTTTTTATTTGGAAGGAATCCAAGTTTCAAGGGCTGAAACAGTGAATCTCCAAAAAGGCTTTTCAAATGGGTAAAACGGTGATTTTCTTTTAAACTGAGCATGTGTGTAACAGGCTTACCCTAAAAATCTTCTAAAGTAGGTACATTGTTACAATTTTGTGACCGGGGAAAGGAGATGTTTTGAGGCTAGTGAATAATCACAGAAAAAGAGTCAAAAGAGAGGTTTTCTTTAAAGAGTTTTTCAAAACCAGGCTTACTTTGAAGAAAGTGACACAATGACAGTTCGTCTAAAAGGAAGACATCTCTCCATGGAATTAACATACAGTTTTGTAAGGCATATTCAGAGGATTTCTACTTTACAAAAGCACAGAGCAGTTGTATTTTCCCCAACTGATTGCTTTCAGTATACATTCCTGAAACCAGGCTCCTGACGCCAGTCTTCAAATGAGAAATCAACTCCAGGTCTGAGGCAATCTCAATTTTTGACCTTGTCAGTCAGGACCCAATTAGCTGACTGTCGGGAGAGATCTTTTTAATTCCTTTGTGGTAAAACAGGAATTCATGCTAGCAAAGGGATTCTACGTTTTCTTGCAAAAATATTGTCAAACATATTAAAAGAAAATAATAGAGAACAAATATTCAAAATATCACTTGTTTAATCTGTAAAATTCCTGTAGTTTGCTTTGTAGCTAAGGATGGATTTAATTGATATTAACAAAGCTTTGGTGCCCATATCCCGTCATAATTTCAACCATTCCATCCAAATTGTCACTACACAATTTTCCAGTAATTAAGAAAAAAAACTCCAAATATGTTATGTGCCATCAAGTCACTTTTGATATGTGGTGATGAATGAAACTGCTCTTCAGATCTAAAATGTCCTATCATTGACAACTCTAATCAGATCTTGCAAGTTCACAGCATTTTAGGTTGTTCTTTCTCCCTACCTCCCCCTTCCAGCTTCCTCAGAATATTATCTTTTCCAGTAAGTTCTGTTCATGTCTTGCAAAACAACAGCCATAGCTTTGTTAATTGAGACCATCTGACTTATATTAAGTCTTTCTCTATTCCTACTGCTTCTCCACTTTTCCTACCAATATTTTTTTTCTGGTCATTTCTGTTTTCTCCTTATATGTGCTTGGTGGGTTAGCCTCCGTTTATTCATTTTTCCTCTAGTAAGAGTTCAGGCTTGGCTTGATTGAGCATCTACTTTTCTGCTTTCCTGGCTGTTCTGTGATATTGTAAGGCTCTCTTTCAACACCATATTTCAAATGAGTTGATTTTTGTCCCTGTCTTTCTTCACTGTATTTATTTCAAACAATATGGATGGTTTTGACCTTGGCTTCCAGGGACATTCTTTGTAAATTCCTACCTATTCCTTTTTTAAAAAAAATTCAAAAAGCAAAGGAACATATTTTGGAAAACACACACACAACATGTTCATAGCGCTTTTGGTTTGATACAGCCTTTCTTCCTCAAGTTGGCTACTCCAAGGAAAGGGTTTGGAAATTGGAAGATGATTTTGTCGTCTGCATTCTGTGGATTGTGCATGGCAACATTAGTTTACCTGAGAGGCTCAAGGGTGTCTAGGTTTCTTCATTGCATGTGCTGCACTTACACATTTGCTTCACAGTTCCTTAAGTCCAAAACAGCCCTTCAAAATGTTTTGGAACAGAGGGATTACAGCCACATCTCAGCCATTCTTACAGCTGTCTTCTCCTAGAAACCATGGTACAGATTATGTGCTCATCTTCTGTATCTTTACTGGGTAATTAGACACGAGGGATGTTTCTATTGAGATTTGTGTGCAGTATATGTAAACTTAAGCTTCCATTTTAAAAAGTCAGGAAATGCAATTCTTTACAAAAACCTTTGATTTCATGAATGTGGGATATTGTGCTTCTGCTCCCATGATTGTAAAAGCCAGGAAATGACTTGATATTGCTGCACAATATCATGCCTGTGTTGCCAGCAGGAAAAAGGATGCCAAGCTTTGCATAACAAAGGGCAGTCTGAGTGCTGACAACACCAATGGCAGCAGTCAAGATGGTCTACAGGATACCCTCTAGTGCTTACTGTCATTCACACTTGTCCAAAAAAAAAAAGTCCTGACAATTGCTTTGTGTTTGGGTGAGAAGTGGTTAACTGATTTTTATTTTATTTTTTGAAGGAGGCAGCTTCCCTTGCTTGGTCATACTCAAGTTTTTGTACTGAGATTCTTCTCCATTGTGACTCAGTTTTGTTTAATAATAATTTCTACCTTCATAAATGTATTCCCAACTACAAGACTTTGTGTAATACTCCCTCCTTGCTGGCACATATCACAGACTGGTATTGAAGAAATTGTTTTGTTTTAAAAGACAGACAGTGATATTTGTCTACGCTGTCTTGGCTTTTTGATGTCTCAGTTATCTAAGTCCCCAAATGCTTCTGGTAAAGTTCTTTCTGCTGAGTCAAGATTTTTCTTCTCAGTTGTGCCACTGTAATTAAGCTTGCTCGGTAAATTAATTTGGGTAACTTGGTGCAGCCGCTTTCCTTTAAACAAAGGTTGCTGGAGAAATGTAAGAAATGCTAACACTATTCTGAAATGCAAATGTGGCATTTGCTCAGTTTAATGTGAAGGCACAAGCACCAGGCAACACCAACAGAACTGCCAGTTCTGGTCCATTCTTTTTTTCGTCCCATCATCTTGCATTTCTCTTTATATGCTATTTATTCTTTATTTCACTTTTTTTCCCAAGAGGCTTTGCCTCAGCCACCAACATTCAAATGCCACTTCTGGGCAGGCTTTGTTTTAAGTAAAGTTTACAATTTTTCCATGTGGCATTAAGACATCCTGTGCCCTTTTCTACCTCATGATGACTATTTAAAAAACAACAACCAAAACTTTTCCACGTAGGTCTCTCAGCACTCATGCTGTATACTGGCTTCAAGAGAATGGAGCATGGATGAACCATACTCATCACATATAACATTTCTATTATTTTATGTTATCTCTGAAGAGAGGGATGAAATGACTGTCTCACATGCATAATATAAATAAACTATACATTAGGAATTAGAAAAGCATAATCTTTCTTTAAGATAACACAACATGTTTGTAGCCGTGGAACAAGATGAGAGATTTTGTTAAATTACTGCTCCTCAGACTATACCATACCATATAAAATAAAACAAGGCTCACATCCATATATCCTGGGTTGAGAGTGCAATCTGATTGTTTTGAAGGCATGAATTAGGGTATAATAACACACTTGCCAAATAATTCATTAATGATATTCTTCTCCTTTGCTTTACTATGCATGAAGTAGGAAAAAATGAATAAAACAAAAGGCCTTAAGATGAATATTATTATCATACCATCGATAGTTTAATATATTTGCATATGAAAATCATAGAATGGAAATGAACCAGTGGTAGTGATCACTGCATTTGCTTGGTCTTTCCAATAAGAACCGTTATTTGGAATACTCTTAGCAGCAAAGGAACTTTGTTTGTAATATTTACATGCTGCTTAATGAGCAATAAATGTGTGCTGTCAAGTCACTTCTAACTTATGGTGACCTTCTCTAGGCAGAGAATACACAGAAGTGGTTTACCATTCCCCTCTTCTGGCTGTGCCTTGAGACTGTGCAGCTTGCCCAAGGCCACACAGGCAGGCCCTACTCGCAGAAGGCACGGTGGAGACTCAAAAACTCTCAGCCTCTAACTCCACAGAGGGATAGCTGAACCACCGAGCAGTTTTACTACAGTAAATTCTCTAAGCTGCTTAATATAATACATGTTACTTAAGAAATGGTGGAGGATAGAAGGGCTGCAGGGAAAAGTCAATGCAATGTGTTTGTTAGCTCCGTGGTTCTCAACCTTTGGACCTCCAGATGTTTTAGATTGTGACTCCCTGAAGCTTCGAGACAGCATAGTCACAAGACTGCTACAACAGACTAATAGAAGTGTCCCTTTGGATTTTTTTTCCTACACTATCCCTGAAAGGATTTCCTGTAGAAATAAACAATTTCTCCCTTTTGCCTTATTACCAGACTTTTTATTGCTACTCTGCAACTGTCACAAGCTATGCAGTCATTGCTGTCTGCCAATAAATACCAAATACTAATAACCGTGTGTAAGCTTTGGAGTCTGTCTACCCCAAGAATTTATTTCACTATTTTCATTTTCGTTTATATGCTGTTCTTTTATCCAAGGACACTCAAAGCAGCATGATTAAAATGATAAAATATAATTAAAACATATAACAAATATTACAAACTAAAAAGGAAAACATGCTTTTTAGTGATGGAAACACAGATAAAATTAGCAGTGCCCAGAAGCTCACCAAAGCAGTTCAACAGATGTCATATTTCACAGAGACTTAGAACATAGGGGCAACACCATGAAAATATTTGTTCCTAACATATTCAATTCAGAAAGCTTTGAGGATCTGTATCATTAAAAGGGAAGTTGCAGATAATGTCAATTGGCACAGGGCTCAAATAGGTAGATGTAGTCTATTAGGTTGGCTGGTCCCAAGCCTTTAATGATGTTGATAATTCCTTCAGGTTGCCCATTATGAGCTCTTTGATCTGATCCCCAAACACTCTAGACCTTAGAAAGAGTATAAGGAAGTGTTTGTCTAGGCAAGCAAATAGCTTTTCTTCAGACCTTTCTCTGTTGACAAAACTACTACAGTATTTTGGTGAATCTTTGTGTAAATCTAGATGGCCACAGAGGTGATCACTGTGATATAAGTGGTAGGTCCATTCCTTGATCCAGAGCTGGTACATTAGAATGTCCTAAACCAGTGGTTCTTAACCTTGGGTTACTCATGTGTTTTTGAACTGCAACTCCCAGAAACCCCAGCCAGCACAGCTGGTGGTGAAGGCTTCTGGGAGTTGCAGTCCAAAAACACCTGAGTAACCCAAGGTTAAGAACCACTGTCCTAGACAACGTACAGATGGTCCACCCATATTTTCCTTTGGCATCTGAAGATACAAGAACAATTGGGTTTCTAGCTGTAACTAGAAAAAGAACTATAGAATAATAAAGCATGCATCTTCTAACCATAAGGTGTCTCCAAATTTTTACTTCCAAGACTCTAAAACATAAGACTCAACTGACTGCCACTGGTTACCAGACTCCCAAGAAGGGGTCTGACATTCCCCACTCAATTGATGGTGAGCAGTTACTCCAGCATATGAATTACCTTGTGCCAACCCAAGACCATTCTTGTGGAGCATCAAGTTGCTCAAGTTCTTATGATGAGAATATGGCCCAGGGCTCACCTCAGATAGAGTGGCAGAGGTCTTTGGGTCATCTGCACCACCCTAACATGTTGCAGGCTGACTGATACCATGGAGAAATGGCAGCATTTTTCTGTACCATACCTCAAGGGCTACTTGATACCAAGTTGGACCATTGTAGTACTTGGAAAACTGCATGCCCTCAGCCACAAACTGTGGCTTCCCAAAGTATCAGGCTTGGGTCTTTCCCAGTACTGCCATGAGGACCAAACTATACATTACAGATAACCTAACATTAGAAACATAAAATTGTCCATATGCTAGAGACACAATTCAGGCAGATCATCAAAGCTAAGTAATCAACATGTGCTTACTTCCCAAAGACCAGTCAAAAAAGTAAAACTAACCTATTTAGAAACTATAATAAAGAATTATATGTCATCAAATTGATTTTGACATATGGGTGTTCTAGGTGCAGAACACTCAGAATGGTTTATCAGTCCCTTCTTCTGGCGGTTCTCTCGGAATGTGCAATTTGTCCAAGGCTACGTACTCTTCTCCTGGACATACAGTGGAGAATCAAACACCCAACTAAATTCCTTACCCACTGACCTATCCAGGCAGCTTTCAAGTCCAAAAAGCTCCTGCTGTGACATTCAAATATATTTAGCAATTAAGAAATTCTCTCATCTAACAACAGGCTATCTGATCCCAAACCTGAAACTTTTTGCATATAAAGCCCAGCGCTCTCCCACTTCCACCCCGTATTTATTTAATTAATTTATTTAAGTATTTTTACCCCAGCTTTCTCCTGTACATCTGAAAAAAACAAAGCCTCTTAATTTTCTTTAGACCTCTGTTAGGGTATGTGTTTCAGAAGTGTAAAACTATGATATTTTTAAATGCTATTATTCCATTTACATTCAAAACAGAGAAATAAGGAAGGAGAAAAAGTTATATCCTCTGTCCTTGATGATTTCTTTTACAATAATTCTCTTCATCTTAATATGCTGTTTCCACTGAAATGTGTGTAATCATTGAGTCACTGCTTGTATTCAACTGCAAATATTAACTGAGCTGATGTAAATCATTATAACAAATGTTGATAATGCAAATCTAGGCAGCCATTTACCAGACCTTCAAGGGGGAGGGGGGAATGTTAGGACTCATTCAGCCTTGGTTATATTTACAGCTATATATATGGAACAGGGAGATGGGGACTTCTAAAGGCACGAAGTTAAGCACATAGAGGTTCCTGCAATAACCCAAAATTTCTTGTGAAAAAAAGAAAGGTGTCAATGTAATCTGCAAAAGTTTATACCAAAATAAATGTTTTAATATTTAAGTTCCCAAAGTGCTCTTTTATTTTTGCTGCAATACATAAACAGAACTCTCCTTTTGGAAATCATATTATTATTGTTGTTTTTCTTGTTATATTTTTAAATTATTATAATGTTATTCTTATAGTAATTATTATAGACAGTTATGGGCCACCACACACCTGCTAATGTGTCTGATTAAATTAATGAGTAAGTTTTGGAAAGCCTTATACAGTTAAGCAGTTCAATTTATTCAATGCATTAATTCGTGAATCAGAATTAAAATATATCTCATATGCCCACAGCTATTGCAAGGTGTATTTTTCTCTGAATCAAAAGCAAATATCACAAAAACCTATGGAATGATATGTTTTATATTAACTTTGTGCAGTCTTTCCTTTCCATTATTAAATCCAAGTTCCGTTGGTACCTGAAACTGAGGTGTCTGTAACACTATGTGTATTTTTTTTGCAGGAAATAGACATGGCATAATCTTAGTGACACTAGAGCATATGGCTGACTTAGATAAGTTACCTTTCAGTGGCTGAAATCCTGCAGCACTACTGTATACCAAATAAGAAGGATGATGTCATCAACTGGCAATGGAAATCTTTAATTTAATTTAATTTAAAATTTCCTACTCCACCTTCAGGTATTGAGCCTCTCTAGAGATCCCTTTTGGGAAGCCTTTGGGAATCTCGGAATGGCGGGGGGAGCCATTTGTATTAGGAAACTGCTGGTAGATTGCCACTGCTAGATTGGCACATCATCACCATTTATGTCCAGTGGAGTTTTGCAATGGGATTTCAGCCACTAAGAAATAATGAGGGAGAAAACTCAACAATACAGGCCACATCTAGCTCTAGGAAAGACAAACTGGAAACACACTTGAGCTATTTATTAGCCTTTTGCTTCCCTTACAATTCACATATTGATACATTCATTGATAATGTACAGTACTTCAATGGTATCCTGATGCTGGACATGTTTACGCGGAAGCAAATCTCAACTTCAGTGTTTTTTTCCCCCTTGAACACAGCTCATAACTTAGACCCTTGGTGAACTGCAATTCAACTGTTCTTCATTCTGAACAGGATGTGGCTGAGGAAATGCTAGTAATATAAAAAGATACCATTTTGCATATAAAGTCATGAAAATTCATCCAATAAATGACATCTTTGATTGACTAAAGTTAAGAATTGTTGCAATATCTGTCCTAGCAGTCAAATATTCCCAGAATTATGTGGTTTTGAAACTTTGGCATATATTGGGTAGAGCTGACAGCAAACAAACAGTGACAATAAATTCACTGAGATCTTTGTGTGATGTCAAATTGTACGTAAAGCAACAATTCTTCATGTACTTACTCATATGTCTTGCACTTAAGTTGTTCCAATAGTTTTTCTTTGACTGTTCCTGCAAATAGAGTTTAACTTTCGTAGCTATTGATAGGGAATGCTCTCAAATGCACTGAAGTGAACTGTATATTAGGTGTTTCTATTATTTCAATATGAGTTTTAAGATTAAATTAAGTGTTTAGTATGTCAACTATGTCTCATTTGGACATACTGTAATACAGATATATATTTCCAGGAACTATCACACAACTGGGAACTCATTTCCTTAGGTGTCTATCATGTTCGAGTTGCATACATTGCATATGCTTAAGAATGCGGTGATTGCTGGCAAGGCATTGCCTTTTCCAGCACGATCGATCCTTGCTGTCCACCCAGGATAGAGCGAGATTGTTTTCACTGTCTCTCGAGAACTGCGCGAAGGGTGGGAAAGCCCTGAGTATTTAAAGGGCTTTCCCCCCCCCCTCGCATTGCCCTCTTCTTTTTCAGGCTCCCACCCACCCTCCCTTTTTCTAGTGTGAGTTTTTCTGGTTGCCTTTTAGGGGCCGGATAGGAATTTTTGACCTCCATACTGATTGGCTTTTGGATGGGGGGGATTTTTCGCCTATCCCACACTGGATGAGGGTTGTTGGCATTTTGGTGGATAAATGTTTGGTCACACAGGCGGGTAGTGCAGAAATAACAGGTATTTTCTGTGTGTCCCAATTGTAATCTCTGGTACGTCCACAGCGCATCCCACTTCCCAGCACTGCGGATCGTGCGATTACAGTGTCTGTGGTGGGAGGATGCGCTGGGCCACTTCCAGCCCAACAGTCATCAGTGAAAGATGTCTTGAGGTCCTGGAGTGTTTATTAGCGGCTGGCAGGGTCCCTGCTGTCTGGAGACCGCTGTAACTTGGGGCCAGGGACTCGCCCATTTATTGATCAAGCGGTATCGGCATACCCCTGCCTTTCACCTGTTTCTGCACTACAGCAGGCCCCCTCTTTTTGGGAAAGGATTGCCATTTCGTATTTGATGTTATCAATAAAGTGGCCCATATTTACCGTATTTTTCGCTCCATAAGACGCACCTTTCCATAAGACGCACCAATTTTTTAGGAGAAGAAAACAGGAAAATATAATCTGTTTTCTTCGCTCCATAAGACGCACAGACTTTCCACCCCCCTGTTTTGTGGGAAAAAAGTGCGTCTTATGGTGCGAAAAATACGGTAACTCACACCTTTGTCTCGCATCTTTATTCCGGGGTTGGGACAGCAAGAGACTGGTGTCATTTCGGTTTATGAAATCAACTGGTGATTTCAGTGATGAATGTTGCACCTGACTCACGTAAGATGGGATGCAATGGTTTGTTGTTTCAGTCACAACAATGTGTTTCAAGAGGCCAGTATTTCAATGTATGCATAAGCTAAAATTTAATTTGAAGAGTGCCTTGGCACAGTACAATAAAAGCAAAAGCATGTGCAAACTTCTGAAATCAGAATAAATGCATTAATTAGCACTGGCAGGTAGATCTGTCAGGAACTGCTCTGGATTGATTTCCTAGTACAGGGGATAATAAGGCAAATGGCAAGTGGAAGCAAGGCAAAAGTTCTTGTCGTGTATTGTCAAGTTACATCTAACTTATGATGATGCTATGAATTAGCGACCTCCAAAAGGCTCTGTTGTTAATAGCCCTGTTCAGTTCTTGTGAGCTGAGGACCATGGTTTCTTTTATTGGTCTTCCTTTTTTCTGTTGCCTAATACTTCATAGCAGCCCTTCTGAATCTCATTCTTCTTCTGATTTCTTCACTGTAATCTCCATTTTTCAGATGCACCCCTTAATGTGGTGAGGCAGTTTGAGTGTTAGGGAAGCCAAGAGAAATGCCGTCAGGAAGCTAGACTTTGTTACAAGTTTGGACTCCTGGCAGGATAATCCAAAACAAAATGGTCAAGGCTGAGGCACCAGGCTAAGATGCATCCTCTTTAGGATTAACAATCTGAGGAGATTTGAGAATTCTGATGGCTGTGCGGGTGAAGAAACTCATGAAGGTCAGCAATAGAGCGAGCAAGTGGAAGGCAGCACTGGCGGAGGATCTTTCACAGGCAATGGAAGTGAAACTCCAGCTAAATTTTGTTAGTATTGTACATAAGAAGGCACTTGTAAACCACTTCTAAATGTTTCATACCTTGAAAATCCTATGATGAGACAATCCAAAGTGAAACAAGGGCAAAAGACAAGCATACAGATGCCAAACATTTTAGGAACAGAATCCATTATTTGAATCCAGTGGAGGGTTTCCAAGACATCTGCAAAGGAAAAGAGAGAGACAGAAAGGGAGAGAAAATAACCCCAGTTCCTTCTGGCCAAACCTAAGGAACTGTTCAGACAAATCAACCAACTAAAACTAGAAGTCTCTGGCAAGATGCTCACTGAGCAACGATGCCCAATTTTCCAGCATAATTTGCATGCAAATTAGAAATTATATTGTTAGAAACAAACAACTCAAGTATTATCCTCTAACTATGCTGTTGAAGCTGAAATGCCTCAACATTTCCCTCTGCAAACATTTTTATCTATAGCATCCCATAGCCAAACATAGTGCCAGATGTACTCACATTTTAGTAAGCTTAGAGCTGACTGCTCAGACAACAGAGAGTGTGCAACAGGCAGGAAATGACAGTTATAACGAAACAGGAGTGCCAGTCGGTCTCCTCCTGGCACCAGTGGAGGCTATGTATCTTTAGGGATCACACCACAAGTGAACAAGTACAGCTGTTTCCATCCCCCCATTTTTCATACTGGAAAAAACTGCAGTTATTGTACCAGGTTTTGCTATAAGTAGCCACTAATAACACTGATAAATGCTGGTGTTGACCTGGTATCCTTTCAAAACACATCTACAAACTCATACATGTTGTGAGTATATGCAGTACATCCAAACCATGGCTATAGTGCCACTTACCACAGATCTGGCCAGCTAAAACTGGCCCACAGAGCTATTCTACTGGACACAACAGAATCAAAGCATACACAGTGATAGCAAGAAAGGTTATATGAATAGCAAGCAATGAGCAAGTGACTAGATATTGAAATATATTTGCTTCAGAAATGCTATAGGAAAACATTGACTCAGACAAAAAAGACTGGGAGTATTATAAGGCCTACATTTCTCTGAGAAGACCTGGAATATCATGGGAGGCTGAGCAAACCAGGGTGCAAAGGTTACCACAAGTATGGAAGAAACAAAGAGAATTGTTCCCTAAACCACACATATCCACCCTACACAGATACATGCCAATGAAAAGGGGGAAATAGATTAATGAGCTGCTGCTGTGCAAGGAGAAAACTCCCCAAGTATAGATTTAGGAGTGACAGAAACTACCTGTCCTTAGTTTCATTAGCCTTCTTTGAAGAGAAGGTAGGGAGCTGGAGTGATGATAAAGAAAACCTTGAGCAGAGATGTCATAAGAGAACAGACTAATAAAGGTCCTAGGCCAAAACCAGGAAGTTCAGAGAGAAAGATAAACTAGCAGGATTATCTGGCTAAATCTGGATTCCAGGAGGATTTGAAAGTTATTCTAGCCAGGCCTGGTCTCATGGAGACTTCCATCCTTTAATGAATTCAGCTCAGAAAGAAGCTCGGCAGCGATTCACCAGTGCTTCAACAGGAGGGCTCCAAAAGCCATAGGCAGGCCCAGAATGAAAAACATGCACTTCTTTTTGTAAGACTTTTGGGGTCACCCATTTAAGTGACTGATCTTGCCTTATTGATTTTGTTATGTTGTGTCTCTCTAATTGTCAATCTCCAATGACCTGCTCTTGGTCTTGCACAACTGGCTAATTCCTCTTGATGGTCCTATTTTGTCAAGCGACTGGAAAGTGCTAAAAAATCATGGGGTCAAAGTATTAGCAATCCTAATGTTTCAAATTGCCCATATGGAGATAGATAGTGGAATGGGCTATAGAACTGGATCAAGTTACAAGCAAAATGGGAGAACCAAAACAATGAGGGGAATCCAAGAGTCTTGAAAGACTAAAAAACTTCCTGTCACATCTTTGAGGTGCCTCCTAAGCAAGACAGACTCAGGAGGGAAGGATGGGGGATCTTTGACTCTTCAGAAGCTTTGGACAGCAGTTCCTAGCATTAGGGATTTTGAGAGATATCATGGGACAAAGATTCACCACACCTGCTCTAGTGAGTGAGACAGTACAAAACTGGTTTCAAACACCCATGAGGCTGTAAACTGAGGACCTGCTACTCTTTCTCTTACTTCTCTTCCCTTTTAGAACAATATTGATAAACCTATGGATCAACCTATTCTGGTCTTCATCAGACGTATTAACAAGGAAAGGTGTTTAGTATGTACATAGGTAAAGGTAAAGATTCCCCTTGACAATTTTTGTCCAATCGTGTTTGACTCTAGGGGGCGGTGCTCATCCCCATTTCCAAGCCATAGAGCCAGTGGTCCCTATTTATCTACTCGCATTTGCATGCTTTCGAACCGCTAGGTTGGCGGGAGCTGGGACAAGCGATGGGCGCTCACTCCATCACGTGGATTCGATCTTACAGCTGAAGATCTACAGACCTTACAGCACAGAGGCTTCTGCGGTTTAACCTGCAGCGCCACCACGTCCCCCTTTTTATGTACATAAAAAGATATAAAAATACATATTGTACAATCTCTTACAGACATACTCTATGCTAACAAGTTCACAATGAAATATAGCAACCTTGTATCAGAAAAGAAAGCTAATTACTGTATTGAACACCTAGTTATATGGCTCTTCATAATACTTTTCTCTTTTGATGATGTACAAGAAGATATATGCATGAGGTAAAGACCTTTCTGTTGGATTAACCATGGCTGGGGTTTGTTTTGTTTTGTTTTGTTTTACAAACCAGAGGATTTTCAACTACTAAGGCTGGCCCTACCATTAAACTGACTGTTCTGTATCCCTAACTAACATGGCACGCCAAGGCCCCTATGTACCTTGGATCAATCTTGTAAACAACACAATATAACAGACCTTAGAGTATCAAATAGGCAAAAATACACATGGCAAAAGAAAAAGGAAAATGTACGGACTGTGCACAGGTTTTGCTGGACTTTGGCTCATTTTTCTAAGAGCAAAAGAGCCCTCATGGCCAGCATTACAAATTGCAATAAACCAAGCCATTTCTCTCCCCACCCCACTTTTTTTGTGGGGCTAGTTCAAATGATTTGTAATCCAATTAACATTTAGCAGAATAATGTCTTAAAAGTGCAAAGGGACTCAAACACTGATTCATAAAGGTTATATCCCATGACACAGGACAGAGTTGCTGCAGCAGTTAAATATCCTTAGCTTAATTGCTTAAATGCCAGGCAGTGTAAAGTTTATTTAACCCTAACATTAGCCTGTTTAAGAAGAGCGATTATATTTGTTCCATAAAAAAGGTCAGAGCATCTGTAGAAAGTTTCAGTGTGAATCTATGCATATGTGCTTAATTTGAAACAATACTAAGTTAAATAGTTTTTATTTAGTTGTTGTGGGTTTTTCAAGCTCTTTGGCCGTGTTCTGAAGGTTGTTCTTCCTGACATTTCACCAGTCTCTGTGGCCGGCATCTTCAGAGGACTGGAGTAGGAACTCTGTCCATGCTCTGTTGCTGTTTGTTGGATAGTTGAGTGTTTATAGCTGTGGGAACAGCTTTTGTCTTTTTCAGGATATAGGGTGATCAGTGTGTTTTTGTTGTAGATGTACTGTTGTGATAAGTGTGAGAGACTATCTGTCACTGTGATTGATGGGTGTCTTTAGCTGGTCTCTTTTGTGCAATGATCCCTAGTCCTTGTGGCTGGGTAGAGTTCATTGACCTTCTGCAGGCTGTATTTTTGAGAGCTGGGAGCCAAGTTTTGTTAAGCTTCATACTTTCCTCTTTTTTGTTGATGTTTTGCTGGTGCTTGTGGATTTCAATGGCTTCCCTGTGCAGTCTGATGTAATGATTGCTGGTGTTGTCCAGTATTTCAGTGTTTTGAAATAGAATTTCATGTCCAGCTTGTTTTAGGGCATGTTCAACTACTGCCGATTTTTCTGGTTGTTTTAGTCTGCAGTGTCTCTCGTGTTCTTTGATTCTGGTGTGAATGCTGCATTTTGTGGCTCCAGTATATACCTGTCCACAACTGCAAGGTATCCAGTATGCTCCTGCAGTGGTGAGGGGGTCCCTTTTGTCCTTTGCTGACTGTAACATTTGTTGTATTTTTGTGGTGACTCTGAATACTGTTTGTAGGTTGTGTTTTCTCAAAAGTTTTCCCATGCGGTGCATGGCCCCTTTGATGTATGGCAGAAATACTTTATTTATGGGTGGCTGTTTTTCCTCTTTAGTTTTGTGTTGTTTTCTTGTTTTGATGGCTCTTTCAATTTCATTCTTGGAGTAGCCATTTACCTGTACAGCCCCATTCAGATGGTTGAGTTTGGTGCTGAGAAATTGAGCTTCATAGTTCTGATTTGCACGGTCTATCAGTGTTTTGATTATACCTCTTTTTTGTTGGGGGTGGTGGCTGGAGTTACCTACACAAAAACTCCAATTTTCTTGAACAGATCTCTGGTTTTACCCTTTCTAGTATTTTCCTCTATTTGTTTGCACTGTTCATTTAAGAAGGCCCTCTTGTTTTTCCTTGCTATTCTTTGGAAGTCTGTGTTCAGTTTTCTGTCACTTTCCCTATCTCCCTTGCATTTTGTTTCCTTTCTCTTCTCTGCTATTTGCAAGGCCTTGTCGAACAGCTACTTTGCTTTCTTGCATTTCCTTTTCTTTGGGATGGGTTTTGTTGCTGCCTCCTGTAGAATGTTATGAGCCTCCATCCATAGTTCTTCAAGCATTCTGTTCACCAAATCTAGTTCCTTAAATCTGTTCTTCACTTCCACTGTGTATTCATAAGGGATTTGGTTTAGATTATACCTGACTAGCCCAGTGGTTTTTCCTACTTTCTTCAGTTTAAGCTTGAGTTTTGCTATAAGAAACTGATGATCAGAGTCACAATCAGCTCCAGGTCTTGTTTTTGCTGACTGTAGAGCTTCTCCATCTTTGGCTGCAGATAACATAAGCAATCTGATTTCGGTATTGCCTGTCTGGTGATGTCCATGTGTAGAGGCGCCTCTTATGTTGTTGGAAAAAAATGTTTGTGATGACCAGCTTGTTCTCTTGACAAAACTCTATTAGTCCTTGCCCTGCTTCATTTTGAACACCAAGGCCAAACTTATCTGTTGTTCCTTTTATCTCTTGACTCCTTACTTTAGCATTCCAGTCCCCTATAATGAGAAGAACATCTTTCTTTGGTGTCAGTTCTAGAAGATGTTGTAAGTCTTCATAGAATTGGTCAATTTCAGCCTCTTCAGTATGGGTGGTTGCTACGTAAACTTGGATTACTGTGATGTTGAAAGGTCTGCCTTGGATTTGTATTGAAATCATTCTATCATTTTGAGATTATATCCCAGTACAGCTTTGCCCACTCTTTTGTTGACTAAGATTACTTTTGTAGCTAAGATTACTCTTTCACTTTTAGCCACTCTTTGTCCCTCAAATGACATGGTCTCCTGAAGAAGGACCTCAGATTAGGATCTCATGGATCTAGTAAGAACACACGGAAAGAGGTTGTACCTCGAGCACCAAGCTCCCAAACTGTTTAGCTTGAAAGAAACACTGTGGTTTATATCTAGAAACAGATTGGATGTGAAAGAAAATGACAAAGGACTGTCATAATGTGTTCATTACTTAATTTGATACAAGCATGATTTTCAGATGTCTGAATGGATGTGGCAGAAGAAAAATCAAGTTTGTTCCAGAGGGCAGGTGCTGATGAGTTCTCCAACAAATGGGTTCAAATTATAAGAAAGGAAATTCGGAATAAGCAGTGGGAAGAACTTTATGATGATAAGAGTGGAAGGGATTACCTTTGAAAGTGGAAGACCTCTTTCTTTGGAGATTTTTAAGCACATGTGAGATGGCTGTCTCTAAGGGATACTTTAGCTGTTGATGTTTTACTCTGGCAGGAAGTCTAGTTAGATTACTGTTGGGGCGTTTTCTAATGCCACAATACTATGATTCTATTGTTCTGTACCGTTCAGTCCCAGTTATCAACACTTCACTCTTGTTCTTTGCCATCTGGTGTTTCCAGACTCTTTCTAAAGGCAGACCCACTTACTGTGATATTTCAAATGGATAACTATTAGGGCAAAGAAGACTGAAACAAGGTTGTCTGCAATCATCAATACAACTTTTTACATGTCTACTCAGAAGAAAGTCCCATTAAGTTAAACTTTTAATTAAGCGAGCATAGGATTGGAGCCTAACTAGTGTGCCACGGCATGATATTTTGAAAGCAATGGCCTCTTTCATCAGTTGCAAGTGATAGACTGGGAAAGCCGTAGGAATCTTTTGTGTGTGGGCTGAGATGTTCTGCAAGAGAAACCAGACGAGTAAAGTGAAACAGAATGCTAACAAGAACTGGAATATTTTTGGAAAAAATATATAATGTTGGTGTATTGATTATATAAAGTCAACACCCAAATCAAACTAAAATGTATGCAGAAGGGCAACAAGTTTATATGAGACTTGCAAATCAATCCCACCGTGTTCAGAGGAGCTTATTCAAAGATAAGTGCTGAAACAGTTGTTTTGCTTTGTTATAGTGTTACATTTTAAGAGGTACTACCATTTTCCCTATCATGCTAACAGAACCAAAGTGGCATAGATAAGAGGCACAACAACTTTATTTAGTTAACTAGTTATTTGTTCTTTGTCATTTAAAACTTTCATCTGTTTGAATTTTCAGTGATCAAATCTGCATTAATTTCATAGCGAATTTCTGTCCATTTTTGTAATTCCTGTTTGTTTTGGCTCATCTGCTGCCTCTCAATTTGCTCCCTTCCATCCTATTTGCATTACATTTTCAAGCATTCTGGTCTCTGTCTGAGCTTTATTAGCCAGAGGATCAGACAATCCATATTTCAGATACAGAGGAAAAAGTTATCCTCATTTTATAGACGCTTTGTAAACAACATAAAAGGCACATCCTGCTATCTAAACCAATAGGGGCATTAATCATCCCAACCCCATCTAAACTAACAGACGAACGCTACTGCAATGGCAGAGGACCATCCCCAACAATAAACCTGGTCCGGAGCATATTTTCAGATCCGTTTGAAGTTCCCCACAGTCTAGGCTCAAGTAGGGATGGGAGTGGCTAACTTTCAGGCTGAGGAATGTTACATGTAGTTATAGGGTTGAGACAGTGAGAGTGGGTCCCCCTTCTAAAAATAACAGGGTTTTTAGGAAGTCTAGGGGATGCATGCAGCCTCCAGCTCCATGTTACTTGTTGCACTGCATATTTTAGTTTTATTTTGCAGCCCACCTGAAGAACATTTTGTTATGGGGTGGCACATAAAGACAATGTTAATAAATAATTAAACAACCCTGTGAACTTGTACGGTTTGTTAGACAAAAAATGTAAGGCCATTGGCAAGCTGGTGGATACAGCCATCTTCTGACAATAGTCTTTAGGCCATCCTGCCTTCCTTGTTCCTTATTGGTATGAGTAATTCAAATGTGGAAAGCTCTCCAAACCCAGGCACATCTGATTGTTAAACTGATATCTTTTCAGCAACAGGTGAAGATCTGTTTCATGGGCTTAGGCTGGGGAAGGTGACCTGTAGCCCTAGAGCCACCTATCACCATCTTACAGCCCTCATCCTAATTTCAAAAGCCCTCTGCATGTGATCAGTTCAGGCTTCTAGAACAACAATGATCCATCCCTTTTCTAGCAGCCCATCATATGGGTGGAAGTGGGAGAGCAACAAAGGAATGGGGAGAGGGGGAGTTACTTAATATTTGACTCTGCTCCTACTTATGGTTAGCATTCAGCTCCTCACACACTACTCTCAAGGGAATATGGCAGAAAAAAAGGTTGTCCATGCATGGTCTAATTTTCCAAGCACACTTGCTTCTTGGCTTCCATTCACAGTGTTTGATTTTTACTGTTCCTGCAGCTATGGTATGTTTTTGTCATTTTACTAATTGAAGTGCATGGTTTTATTATTCTTTCCTTTAATTTATTGTTGTCCTTAAGACATCAGTGAGATCTGCAGAGAGAAGCACGGGAAATTAAAAATTCTAAATTCAAATCAAATAAACTGAATTTCTTCTCCTATCTGGCCCGTAGAAAACCTAATTGGCTCCTACCTTGTGCACAGATTTACACCATGGCATCAAGGTGTTAGAAAGATGTGCCAGGTAAGTGAAATGGAAATAATATCTGCTCTAGATAATAATTTATCTTTGAAGCAAGCTTTAATTTGGATTTTCACAATTAATTAACCATCAACCTAATCATTATACACATGAGGCATTTAAATTGATCTGTGGAGAATGATGGGAGAAGAATAATGCTTTGAAGATCCATTTCAAATTAGTTATTAGATTAATGAATATTCCACAAGGGAATTTTGTGATGACCTCTGTTGATGACTTAAGGAAAGGCGTGTCTGTTTAGATAATGAGGAGACAAAGGTAGTGTGACTTATAGCAGTGAGAATGTTGTATAGAATTACAAGGATTAATGCACATACAATGTGTTCCTTTTCTTCAAGCCTGTTTGAGATAACATAGAATTGTAAGATCAATAAATAAAGACTGGCATTTTAAAGATTCTGCTTAACGATAACACATCTATTGTGTGTGCCAGCAAGGTTTCTGGGGGGTGAATCAGCCTCCTGAACAGTTGGAAAAATCTTTTCAAAATAAAGTTGATTGTAGGGTTTTGTTTCTTTGTTCACCCGTCGTTAAACCTTCTCAACCAGCTGGCTGTTAGACCTCTGGGACATCTAAATAGAAACACTTAACTCTGTGCAATCATGATTCAGTCGATATAAAATGCAGTGATTTTCCTGTGACACTGTTTCCCCTTCATAGTATAGATCATTCTTCCATATGTATTCATGATTAGATGCTTACCTTTTTTTAAAGCCACCCTGGATACTTATAGATAGAAGAAGATATAAAGTGGCAAAAAAATTGGTAGCACCAAGTGAAATGCTGTAGTAGAGATATCATTTTTACATTAAATATTTGAATTGTCCAAAATGAATTTGTAATATCTGCCATGGATGTTTCTATTTCTCTGGAATACACAACCTAATCCTAAAAACAAGGAACCCAATGAACCATAGGATTTCTTATCTTCAGGCAAATATATTTCTCAGAAGCCTATTACCTATACCCACCAGATTAAGTCCATCAGCACAAATCTCACCTATGAATTACTAATAACTAAGAAATCTGTATAGGCATCTGCCCTCTCGCCTGGATTGATATATAGGCCACCATTTAATATATATTAAATCTCTTGTCTTTAGAGTCTAAAATTGATATTATATGAGATCAAAAAACTCATCTGCAGGAGCTATGCAACCACAGTTCTGAACTAAACTTCTTTCTTATGTATTGCCAAAAAAAGAGGTTTTTTTTTCTGGTTGATTTCCATCTATTATTTAATCCCCCCCCCCCCATAACTGTAAGGTAGGCAATGAAAACAACTGTATAAAAACAATGGTTGTCTGAACTTAGTGTGTGGATGAAATCAAGACAACACACTTAAAAAAAAATAGAAGCTGGAGAAGGATTTGGGGAAGGAGCTATTGTTACCCTAGCAATGAAGGAGACCAGAGGGTGCATAGAAAGATCTCTGGAGTAAATGACCACATAGCATGGCTGGGGAACTGAAAACAAGGTGCTTCCATCTCGAGTCTGCACTGAATCAGGGATACACCTGGCTACCTGGCCAATCTCCTGATTGACTGGATGCTAAGTAGGGATATGCCACCGCACAAACCAAACCCTCAGTTTTTGAACTTCATAGACATTTCTTTTGAGTTCTTCCAGCATATCACCTGATTTTCTCCTTCCCTTTGCTTTCTTTTTATTTGAGTCCTTTTTATTTTGAATCATTAAAGATTAGTACCTGTGAGAAAAACCTTCTTTCATGCCAAGGGAGGGCAAACTCTGTGATAATTAATGTGTAGCGATGGGATGAAAACAGAAGTCACTTTAGCCTCTAAAAATATGACCCAAGGACTTAGGAGGAGAAAGGACTGACCTAGGGAGAGATGGAATTGACCAGCCTTTACATATTCTTTTCCTTTCTACTTTAAGAAAATATATTCTTACTTGTCTAGAAGATTGCAATAACAGACTACCAAGAAAAAAGGGTGGCTAGTTAATCATTGGTAAGAAAAAAGAAAAGATAATAAAATGGAGACACTGACTTCCACAAAATGTGGTTAAGCTGATATGTAAAGACAAAAGCTTAGCGATAATTTTATAACAACTTAAACAGAAATACAACAAAACTGAACGTCATGGAGGCTTCTTTGTACCTGTTTGCTCAGCTGCAAGGTGTTGATAGGAAACATTAACACCCATGTTGTCTCTTATGATGCTTTATCTGGACTCCAGTTTATACTGTCTCCTATAAAATAGGACACATCCCACCAGGAGCTGAGAGACACATGGAGACATCTCTTGGTGGATACTGTCTCCCTTGCATTCTTTCACATTAGCCATTCATTCACCTAGTGATAATCTTCCTATGGATGAATTTTTCATTCTGTGATGGTTTTGGATTTAAGAGATGAAAAAGCTATTTTACACTGTCATCATCACATGATGAAAGCTTTAAGAATAGGTTATCGCTTGTAGTTGCAAATATTATACGAATAACATGGCCATGTGAGTTGACCTTGTCACAATAATCCATGCTTATTTGATCTCAAACTTCATCGCTTCATGAATACTTCTTTTAAATTCTTTCTTGCACTATTGCAAAGGCCCAGCAAATTCAATCATAACAGCTCATTATCTTATTTTATGCTCACAAGTACCCTGTTAAGAGGGAGGGAAAGAAGCAGAGAGGAATAAAGTCTTAATTGTTCTCGCTGTATTTCATTTAGTTTTATTTAAGGGTTCCCCCCAACATTTCAATGTTGTTGTGTGTGTTTTTTTAATTTTAAGAATATACTATCTTTTTTTTGGGGGGGGGATGGGGAAATGGGAAGTTTCAGCATACACCTCTCCCACCCAGTGCAGGTTTAGCAGGCAAGCCCTCCTCCATTCCTGTATTCATACACTCCAGACACTCTTGCTCTCCGACATTGGGATTTATTAACACAGGGGAATAGAATACAAGACATTTAGGAGTTCTCTCCACTCCGGGAAGCCCCTGAGGTGGCAGAATTATTGGCACTTGCCCCTGGGGCAACTCAGTCTGAGTTAACTCTACTGAGGCCTGCAAGTCTTTAATTTCTGTTGCGGCAGGTCTCCACAGATGGCCAAAAGTAGTGGTTACAGCAGGAGAAGGCTGATCTGTGGTATCAACTTGAGGCGAGACTCTAACGAAGATGGGTCATAAATAAGGAGGTAGAACTTCCTGAATCTCCAGATATAGAACATTAGAGTTCAGTTTGGCTTCTGGATCAACAATGGTTGCTATCCCAGCCTTGCCTTCCACTCCTGGTAACTCTACCCCATAAACTGCAACATCTGTCGTGCTGTGGATGTGGCTCAGGATTCCCTCAACTTCTCTGGTGGAGACATTCTTACTATGCAAACAGAATGATGTATCTCTACTCTGGTCTTTGAAGGATATACAACCAACCTCACCCATCACTAGTACATCCCGTGAAAGGTAGGCCTGATCCCCTTTCTGGAAGACATTGTAGGCTATCTTCTGGTTGGTTGCATTCACATTGACATAACAATGAAACCTCTGCAAAGAGTCCTCTTAGTTTATTCATTCCACAAGCAAGCCTGGCTCTTCTGGACAGCAGCAGACACGCTAGCAAAATTTAGTTGTATACAGTTGAAGAAAAATGTGAACATCATGCAAGAAATATAAATATCAGGAGATAATGAGACGCACGTCATGCTGTGCCGCACACACTAGATACCAACAACACTGATATTGGGCACAAGACATCAAAGAGCAACAACACGTAGCAGTATACCTCACTGCAGCACCTCAGGCAGATGAGGGCAATATAGATTTCCTCCCTAGATTCAAACTGGCTTGGCTGGACAAGCACTTTGAATATTGTTCATGTGTGTCTAGATATGCTTAAAAGCTAAAGATTGTTCAAAGTTATAATGCTTTTTACTTTTTAATTATGTATTTTAGAGATGTATTCTCTGCTTTTGTATTGTGCCTGTAATTTTTTGTATATTTTTATTGCACCTTTTATGCCAGAGTATTTTGGACTGATACTGACTTAAGTATTTGCCTGTAACTTAAGTTTACAGTCTGTGCATTATACTACACCATAATAATAATGCACCTTTACAATTATTCCTGTGGTATGACATCTACTGATGCACAGAATGGAAACGCACTGACTGAAATCCTGTTGCTAAATGTAAGAATTCATAACTTTCAGTCTATAAAAAGCCTATGCTGCAATTCCATGCACACACACCAAGCCAGCATGTGTGCACACCCCTGAGACTCATGCCAGAGCACATTATTTGTTAGGAAAAGACTAAAACTTACAGATCTTCATATACTAAGCAACAGGATTTTTGCCAATGTCAGGAAAAGAAAAAAGAAAAAAAAAGAAATGGATATGGAGACTGTTGTCCTTGCCAACCATTAGATGTGTATCTTAATGTTGGATGTGTTGCCATCCCCATGTGTTCACAGTTCTTTGATCCAGGTTTCAAAGACAGATTTCAAAAGACTACATTATGCATTTCTTTAAACATATACTTTTTGGCTTTCAGTTGCATTTGCATCATGTTCAATGGTATATTTAGAGAAGCAGCATATTGCACGCTGATAAAATCTCAACCTCCAGCCAGGTTGTATTACTGAACAACAGCCATAATAAAACAAGTTTGCTACTACCCAGTGTTTCTTATTAGAGAGTTGTATATTCTGTGTTTTGACTGGATTAAATGTAATGAATAATGTCTTTATTATTTTCACTGCTTGAGACCATGATCTTAATCTGTATCAGCATAAGATCTCAAGCAGGGCAAATTATCCCATAGCCTATACTTTCACAGAAAAACTGTGCAGTAGTATAAACCTATGTTTGAGTCTGGGATCAAAGGAGTGTGTTTGAAGTTTTTTGTTGTGGTTCTATTGCAGGGGTCTCCAAACTTTTCAGTGTGAGGGCCACATCATATATTTTACACATTTTCAAGGACCAGAGGAGGGAAGAAAGACCCAAGCGATCCCTCACCTCTGCTGCCTTTGCAAAGACAGTGGGGGTGGGGGGGTTGCTTCTGTCAGGCTTCACTCCTCTTCCTGTCTCCACTGGGGCATAGGAAGGGAAGGGGGACCTGACAGAAGTGATTCCCCCACACCCGCTGTCTTTGCAAAGACAGTGGGGGGGATTGCTTGTTTCCCCCTTCCCTCCTCTTCCTATGCCCGGGCTGGATAAAAAAGCAAGACGGGCTAGATGTGGCCCACGGGCAAGAATTTGGAGACCCATGTTCTAATGTATGAGTGTGCTGAGTTCCAATTAGAAACATTTTGGAGGAAAATTAGTTTTCCTTCCAAATGATGCCCTTTAGACTGCACAGTCACTGCCAAATGATGATTTACTCTATGTTATTATATGTATATGTGTCACTGGCAGAATATTGTTGCTCAACGGGGCAGTGGAGCAAGGGAGAAGATTCACAGAGGACTATCTGCTGCATCCCAAACCCTGATAACACACAGCAGCTAATGTGAGATGAGGGGCTGAATTCTGCTTGGATCCAAGCCACTATTTGGTCTTTCTAAAATTTTCCTGCCCATTGAAATCAATTGGGAGAAGTAAATTCCAATGACCTACATATAGAACATACTGGGTTGGAATCTGGGGAATAGGATGGCTTTGGATCTTCTGGAAGGCCTTGAATCCTCTAGATCAATGGTTCCCAACCTAGGTTCCCCAAATGTTCTTGGACTAAAATACTAAGAAGCCTTCACCACCAGCTGTGCTGGGCAGGATTTCTGGAAGTTGCAGTCCAAGAACTTCTGGGGACTCAAAGTTCCAGATCCAAGACCTTCCTCTGTTTGCCTGAAGGATATCCTTTGTTCCCTTCTACTGAGCGTAAGGACAGGATTTTTCTTTGTTCCTCGGCTGTGGAATGCCCTCCCAACAGAAATTCGGCTGGCACCCTCGCTGGGTGTTTTTAAAAGCCAGTTAAAAACTTGGTTATTCAAGAAGGCCTTCCCTCCAGTCGATTAAGTCTTTCTCTCTCTCTCTCTCTCTCTCTCTCTCTCTCTCTTTTTTTTTTTTTTTTTTTTTTTTTTTTTTTTTGCTATTCCATCTTGGTAATCCTCTCTTTAAATTAATTGTTTTAAATTGAAATTTGTAATTTTATGATTTTATATATTTTTATACTGTTTTGTTTTATTTTGTAAGCCGCCCCGAGTAGACATGGTCTAGAGGGGCGGGGTAAAAATCAAATAAATAAATAAATAAATAAATGAATAAATGAATGAATAAATAAATAAATAAATAAATAAATAAATTGTTTAGTTTTGTTATATGCCATGGTTTTTTTTTTCAGTGAGCTCCATGGCACATACATGGATCTTGTCCTCCCCACTTTAACTTTACAACAACCAAGCAGTACAGTAACTAGCAGTATTGGCACCTGAGGCTAGCAGCATTGCCTCCCACCTGCTCTCTCCTTAGGCTCCTCATTTTAATTGTCAGTAGGATATGGCCTCCCAATGATGCTGTTGCCACAGCAACTGCTTTCTCCTCCTTGGGCACATGATGCAAGGTATGTGCTCCACAGTCCTTATTTTCTGGTAGGGCAGTGGATGCCAAAATTTTCTCTTGCTTTCTTTCACAGCATACACATTTTGCTTTGCTTTGACAGCAATGTTGGAGAGATGGAACTTTGCTTCACATTGTGGAGAGATTCCAGGAAATTGACTAGTACTGAGAAGGTTTTTTTGTTCTTCATATATATACATAAATTTGGGCACTCTGGGGGAAAAGCTTTGATTTTGCTCCCGTACTTTTAGCTCTGGCCCCAGCCAGGCATTCTAACTGCTGCACCACATTCACCCATTGGCAACGGAAATTCCTCCTGCTGATGTAAGAAAGTACCTGGAAACCTATCATATTTCCTATCCTCAGAGAGAGAATCCACGGTCTCCTCCTTGGAACCATAGAATTGTGCCAGTAATTGCTTTTGTTGATACATATGGCAAAATTGATTTTTCAAAATTCAGTCGTTACAGGTAAAATGAGAAAGCATTGTTCACAGTTTACACATTTTTGCATCGATTAATATGATCAATGGACTGAAATGAGAATAAATTTACATGTTATATTCAGTTATGCCCGGATGTTTGTTAAAGAAGCAGAGAGTAAAAAAAAAAAACATTCCAATAATAGTACTGTAATAAATTATTCCATCTTAATACTCATTTTGCAATCATTAAAGTCTAATGGGAACCTATCAAGAAAATAAAAAAGGTCAGTATATCATGGATGCTGGAAAATGTAGTTTCAATAAGACCCTTGAGGATGTATGTGTTAGGCAAGAAAAAAATGACACTTCTTGATTTATTGGAAAGCTTTGCTTTGCTAAGTGCCTAATATTGCATTTATTATAATGTATGTCCTGTCATGCCTTATTGATTAAATTAAAAGTTCATCATAAATTAAATATAATATTTTAAGAATCAAATTGAACAATTAGTTGCTATCAAAAGCAGCTAGGGCAAAGAGACATAGCTATCAAATCCATAAGCAAAACACTGAACCAGTTTTATCTGAATAATCACTATACAGTATATTATTCTATTTTAGTACAAGAAACCACTATAGACCTTGTGTCATGCAATCAGAAACATATTAGTAGAATTCTAAGCCTAGTGGAGTATTTTTCAGTAAGCCAAAGTGGATTGCTGATGAACCATATAAAAGTTGGTACCAATCAGTACCAGTGAATGGCCCATTAGAAAATGCCAGCTGGAATCCAACAGAAGTGAAATGAGCATTTTAAAACTGAATGTACCGTAAAGCCAGATATCCTATATTTCTCAGAAAATCTGGGGAGTATCTTCTGAATAACTGGGGACTGAAAAGTTAGCAACGTTTTGTACTCGTGTGGTTTCATTAACACCTTCCTGCTCAAAAATCGTAGACCTGTGTCATTCACTCAGCTGTGAGTGATGCTGCATAGAATAATGGAATTGGAAGGGTTCCCATGAGGCCATCGAATCCAACGCCCTGCTCAATGTAGGAATCCAGACCAACAGCACAGAAATAATGTGAGCAACACCCCAGCTTCTATGCACATTGCTTAAAATGTAAAGAACCTTTGAGCTCTATTCATGTTTTTAAAAGAATCAAGAGGTTGGGGTAGGTATGCTAGCTCAAATCTCCACTGCTGCTTTCATGAGCTTAAAGAATAACATCTAAACCCCATTAATTGTGTGTGTGTATGTGGGGGAGCATCCACGGACGGGGATTTAAGTCACAGGACTTGCTGTCAAGTCAACTGAAGTCACACCAAGTGATTCAACTCAAACTCAACTCGGGGAGTTATCTTCAGTGACTCAGACTCAACTCACAATTGGGAACCCACCCACCCCCTTCCTTTTTTTCTGGGTGAGGGGGAGTTTGTTTTTAATAGGGACTTGAACTTGGGGCTTGGGACTCAGGACTTGGTTCCAAAGATTTATACTCAGACTTGGGAGTCAGGCCCAAAGACTTGCCAACATCCCTGGGAGCATCCATGCTGAACTTGTATAGGCTACTCATTTGATTTTGAATCAGATTTGAGAAACCAGGGTTCTAAACTAGGGGGTGAGTCATGGACTGAGGTAGGAAGAATGCCTCATTCCAAAATTTCGGGCAGTAGCCTGCTGACTAGTCACAAGTTGCTTATCATCTAAATTGTGCAAGGAACTTATATAGGTTGAAAATTGTTCTTTGCTATTGAGGTTTCCTCTTGCCTCATGGAGAAGAATAATAATGTGGCAACTTACAAAACATACACACCACACAAGAGAATGTGTATCACCAAAAAAAGAAGACAACCCCCCCCCCAATACTGATGTTTATAAAACGCATATGCTCATGTATAGATACAGGTGAAAAAATAGAAACGTGTCTTATAAAGAATACAGAATTACATTTAATCTCATATGAATGCAGAAGAATGCAGCCGCATGACCTGCAGACTTGGTGAATCTGCTGTCCAGGTGCTGGCTAGAAAGGTGACTTGAAGGTTCAACTAGCAAGCACTTCAAATAGAAGACATGCCTTAGAAGGAAGTTTATCGTCTTTAAACAGGACACATAGCCATCATTAGCAGTGAATAGAGGACATTGGAATAGCACACATCCCTTACCTCTTTACAAGTTAATTCTGCACAGGAAAAGAATGAATGCTGCACAATCTAGACCATGATGTAGTCCAGAACTCATAAGGAGGCTGCCCCTGGATTCAGAAGTGGCCCAGAGAAAAGGTAATAAACTGACAAAGATGCTAGAGGAAGTTTGAATTAGAAAAAGAATAGGCAGGAGATACTAGAGGGAAATGACAATGGGAAACTGGAACTGAGGAAAAAGAAGGCCAAGTATTGCCAGATCAGCAGTTTTCCATTCCCTAAGATTTCAAGAGTCAAGACCAAAGACAGGAGTGGGCCCAGATGCTTGTGTTGACAGTTACAGAGTAAAATGAATATACAAAAGGTGAAGGAAGCAATATGGCTTTCTTGTATTACGTTTTTTTAAAATGCTGTATTGTATGTGTAATACACACACACACCTTCAAGCTATATGAGGAGTTCTGGCACCATCTCGGATTGAGGAACAGGCACCCAGGCATGAAATCAAACTTTCTACTCCCACAGCATCATTTGCCTTCAGGATTTGTCTCCCCACCAAGAGACCCAAGGATGTGTATGTGAGAAAGTTGACCAAGGTAGCAGGACACTTGTTGATGAGCTGTTGCACCTCTCCCCAGAGATGCCAGAGTTTCCAACCTCAAGTTCACCCATTGATTGGGGGAGACATTAATAGTTTTGGAAGAAGCATCAGAAGAGGGAGACATGGGAAAGGGAGATGGATTGGAGGAGGGAAAAATTCAAGAAGTGAAGGAAGGCACTAGAGGAGAAGAAGGGAAGGGAGAAGGAGGATATAAAAGAGGAGAAGAAGGCAGAAGAAGGAGACTTGCAAGTAAGGAGTTTGGAGGATGAGGGGCAGGATTGGAAGGATGCCGTGGAGGAACATAAACCTAGTAGATATAGATGAGCAATAAGTCAACTCCATTGAAGAATGGAAGAGACTTAAGGAAGACCCCTTGACAGGAAAATTAGTAACCTGTAGAGGCAGCAAGGTTGTACACCGTTCAACCTTCAAGGAAGCCCTCATATTGGGGAGAATGAGAGAGGCAGGAGAGACATTGCTGGACACAGCAACTTGTTCTACCGGGAAAACCTGAAACTGTCATGGTACCCTGACCAAAGTCTCAAGAAAGGGCTTGCCAAAATCCCTTACTCAGAAAAGCCCAAAATAGAGAAGAGAGGAGTCAACCACTTATATCCAGCGGGGCTATAAGCCATCCCTGTTGTGGTGACCCCTGTCTTGCCTATGTGTAACCCGTTACACCCTGAAGGAAGTCAGGGATACCACCATTGAACCCCAAAGAAAACCTTGAGGGGTAAGAGAGAAACAGGATATTGAATTAAACAGAAAGTATTATATTGTTCCACCTAGGTTATGAGATGTTGACTGTGTTGTTCAATAAAAAGAGTTGTTTTGCAGACTATTGGTTCCTGCATTAGGGAGGTAATAAACATGGGCAAATGAGACCTACAGTAGTTGGAATGGTGATTGTAGGAAGGAATCACAGTGTCTAAATCCCTTCTGACTTCAGCCAGTGCCCTGAGATCTGGCAAGTCCAGAAGGCCATGAAAAACAGAATGAGTAACCAAAGTCCCAGACCCAGGCCTAGTTATATAGTTAGTTAGTCAGTTAGTCAGTCAGTCAGTTGGTTAGATCCCAAAAAGGATCAAACAAATACTACACTAAGGGCAGTAAACAAAAACAACACCAAAAACACATTCAAGACAGTAAGGCATAACTGTCCATTTAAAAACCCTACTCAGGCAGCCAGTCACCAAGGGAAAACTTGCCAGAAGAAAATGGTCTTCATCTGTCTACAAAAGGACAGCAAAGATGAGGCCATCCTGGCCTCCTGTGGGAGGGATTTCCAAAGTCTGGGAGCAGCAACAGAGCAGGCTCTCTCCCATGTCCTGTGAGGTGGTGGGATCAAAAAAAAAAAACTTGTGGGAATGACTGACAATGCTGTTAACCTGAATGGAAAAGACAATGTGCTAGGCAAGCAAAGTGGGAACGTACTGTGGGGAGACGAGTAAAAGGGCAATTGTCTAAAAATGAAGGACAATGCACTGAAGAGCAAATACCTCAGGGAATCAGGAAGGGAGGCAAAGATATGCCTGAAACAAGGATGGAAAGAGTGTGGAAATAACTTTAGCAGAGGGATATGTGATCTCTTTTCAGTGGTTTAGAAAGCCAGGGGTGTAGGTAGTATGAATTGGGAAGAGGTGTGAATTTTATGGATTGATTTAAATCATGGCTGGAGCCGTGTTGTCTCCAGTTGTTTAGGGTTGCTCTGGTATTTTTGTTCCAGATTTGAATATATATCATTTTAGCATTTAGCCCAAAAGGGAGAATATTTGTTATTGAATGTACTGGGGTGCACTGGGTCATCCTGGTTCTGCTGTTCTGCACACATTAGGATTCCTCCCTGAGGTCTCACTTCCAGTACAGATTGCCTTCACCCCACTTATTTCACTTCCTTCTCTTGCCCCTCTTTGTTTTATCCAGACATGGAGTATGGAGGAGTGGAAAGCACCAGAAAAATACACTCATAAGAAAACATTGTCAAATGACACATATGCTCATGAAGTGTGCATCTCAGCATGAAACAACTAGGGCCCACACAAGCAGATCCTCCACTGGAGAAAGTCAGAGCAAAGAAGAACAAAAATACACCACCACCTGGCGGTGGTGTAAAAAACCTGGGAGAGCAAGCGGGTTTGTCCTGCTTTGACTCTGTTACTGCTAGTTTCTGCCCTGCCCTGTGTATCTGTTTATTCAGAGATAAATCTCATTTTGTTCAATGGGGCTTATCCCCTAGTGAGTAGTTCAGGATTGTAGCCTTTGGCTGTATTTCTCTAATAACATCACTTTATTCAGTGGAAATATTTAATGAACTTTACGATAAACAGCAGTGCAGTTTGGCTACCATATTTCCGTGCTTTCATTCCATCACCCGTTGTTTTCTCCTCAAGCAGAAAACTCGCTATGGATGCATGTGAAATAGATTGTTTCCAAATGTGTAATGCCAGATCCAAATTATTCAGGTCAGTGGATCAGTTTTACATTGGACTAGTCAAGTGGTTTTGACAAGCTGTATTGTGTATTAAGTGGGGAGGAATAATGAGTAAATGAAGCTTTAAAGCTAAACCAAAACTATCATTTTATGATTAATAAAAGAAGCAAAATCTCACTTGAAGAGATCAAAGAAAATCAGATAGACCACCAACGCTGTCAGGATAATCACAGTAAATACAGCAGTTTCCAAAAGGCACCTGATCTCTTTGGGTGTCGTCAACATGTTTACGGTTTTCATTATCCCTTGACAGACCAGTCAAGCTTTCAGAACTTTAGTAAATATGAATGTTTGAAAGCAATCAGAATGCTTGAAAGAACTCATGTCATAAGTTGTAAAACTTCAAGACATCTATTAGCTTCAAATAGGGATTTGAATATCTACCAACATGGCATTTGCAAATGTCTCCCTTTTTCCAGCTCCACACCTACTCTTTGCCCAGCTCTGGTGGCTTTGTATGGCTTCAGATCTGTCCCTCTCTGTACTATTTTCCCAAAGGTCCTCATGTTCATGCTTGCATGTTAAATTGTATACATTGCTTGAACACATTCCCTTCATTGACTAAAGCATATTTCAACAGTGGCCAGTAACTTGTATGTAAGTGTGCCAGACTTTACACCTGACAACAAGGAATTGTGCTATGGAATTGTCCAGTCAGTTACACATCTCCAATGTGCAATGTATCGACAGAAGTACTTTAGGCATAACACTTCTGTGTTGGCTGTAGCATTGCTACTGTGCACATAGCCTCAAATTGTATGTGTGTAGTTGTGCAATGGCTCTTCTGGCTGTGACAGTGGGAGCACTTTGCTTTCCCGCACACTCTGGCAAAGCATGCACAGGAGAGCAAGATAGGGTGGCCCTAAGGGGCTGGCTGAAGCTAACCTTTAAAAGGCTGCTTGCCCCATCTTCCCACCCTTGGTAAGCATGAGATTATCTGATGGTTCTTGTGGGTTTTTTGGGGCTCTTTGGCCATGTTCTGAAGGTTGTTCTTCCTAACATTTTGCCAGTCTCTTTGGCCAGCATCTTCAGAGGACTGGAGTAGGAACTCTGTCCATGGATGCCGGCCACAGATACTGGCGAAACATTAGGAAGAACAACCTTCAGAACACGGCCAAAGAGCCTGAAAAACCCACAACAACCATTAGAACCCGGTCATGAAAGCCTTCACGAATAGATGAGATTATCTGCTTCAGGGACAGATGGGAATTTTTGGCCTGCTCCTATAGTTGGCACTGTGGGAGCGGGTGAGTTTTCACCCATCCCATTCTTATGTTGTTGGTGCATTTTTGCCTGTTGGACAGGGTGAGGTCTTTGCTGTTCATCACATTGGTGGGTAGTGTGGAAGGGGTGAGTTTTTAGGTGAGTTCCAAGGGCACCTGTGAGGGATGTGAGCCATCCCACTTCCCAGAGTTGAAGGAGGTCTCTGCTCTGGGAGGGGGAGGGGATTCCCTGGGACACAGACTGCCTAGGGTCAGGAGCTTCAGGTTGTCTGCACTCTGGGGGTGCCCCAACATTTAGGGAAATTCACCATGAGAAGGGCTGGGGGAAGGCCAGCCTCAGATCGAGATCATGACTCTATACTAGTGTAGGGTTCCTTTTGAAAGGGGGCTTTTGTGTTCATTGATTTAATAAAGTGTGACCCTATTTCAACCCACTTCCTGTATCTCACCTTGTTATTTCAGGCAGGCGGGGCAAAGGATTTTGGCCATTGTTTAATGTACATTTAGCAGTATTTTATATACATTTTCTCCCACCGACAGCTGCAGCAGAAATGTAGGGAACAACAACAGCCACTCTTAGTGGCCTTCATAGACCTTACAAAAGCATTTGATCTGGTTAGCAGGGATGGCCTTTTTAAAATACTTCCCAAGATTGGATGTCCACCTTGTCTCCTTAACATCATCAGATCTTTCCATGAGGGAATGAAAGGCACTGTAGTTTTTGACGGCTCAACATCAGACCCCTTTGACATCCAAAGCGGAGTGAAACAGGGCTGTGTCCTCGCACCAACACTTTTTGGGATCTTTTTTGCTGTCATGCTGAAGCATGCCTTTGGAGCTGCAACCGAGGGCGTCTATCTCCGGGCTAGATCAGATGGAAAGCTCTTTAATCTCTCTAGATTGAGAGCGAAGACCAAAGTCCAACTGAAATGCATGCGGGACTTCCTCTTCGCAGATGATGCAGCCATTGTTGCCCACTCTGCTGAAGACCTCCAACAACTCATGAATCATTTCAGCAAGGCCTGCCAAGACTTTGGACTAACAATCAGCCTGAAGAAAACACAAGTCATGGGCCAGGGCGTGGACTCACCTCCCTCTATTACCATCTCCACACAAGAATTGGAGGTTGTTCATGACTTTGTGTACCTCGGCTCAACCATTTCTGACACCCTCTCTCTAGATGTCGAGCTGGATAAACGCATTGGCAAAGCAGCCACCATGTTCTCTAGACTCACAAAGAGAGTATGGCTCAATAAGAAGCTGACGACACATACGAAGATCCAGGTTTATAGAGCCTGTGTTCTAAGCACACTCCTGTACTGCAGTGAGTCCTGGACCCTTTGTGCATGGCAGGAGAGGAAGCTGAACACCTTCCATATGCATTGCCTCAGACGGATTTTTGGCATCACCTGGCAGGACAAAGTTCCAAACAGAGCAGTCCTAGAATGAGCTGGAATTTTCAGCATGAATACATTACTGAAACAGCGATGTCTGCGTTGGCTTGGGCACATCGTGAGAATGGCTGATGGTCGGATTCCAAAGGATCTCCTCTATGGAGAATTAGTGCAGGGAAAGCGCCCCAGAGGGAGACCACAACTGCGATACAAGGACATCTGCAAGCGAGATCTGAAGGCCTTAGGAATAGACCTCAACAGATGGGAAACCCTGACATCTGACCGTTCAGCCTGGAGGCAGGCAGTGCATCACGGCCTCTCCCAATTTGAAGAGATCCTTGCCCAGCAGGCCAAGGCAAAGAGGAAGTCACATAAGCAGCAAAACCAGGGAGCTGGACAGGGGACAGACTGGGTTTTTCTTCAGTGTGGAAGGGACTGTCACTCTCGAATTGGCCTTCTCAGCCACACTAGGCGCTGTTCCAAGCCCTCCATACAGAGCACGCTACCATAGTCTTTCGAGACTGAAGGATGCCTAACCTATATACATTATTTTCAAAAGTGTGCCTTTATTTTTCAAATGCATCTGGAAACGTCCATCAGTGGACAATACCTGACAAATCTTGGACTTGATTGAGATTCCTCATATATCCCTAGTTTCAAATCAGAACTTTGGAACATTACTTCTTGTTTAAAGATTTCAGACCCCACCCTTCCAAGCCAACATGGCCAAAAAATGCAAATTCTCTGAGCTCTGATTCAAATATGGCCTATTGTGACCATGAAAGCTGCTTGTTGGGAACTCATTGCCACTGTCTGTCCACAAGAGCTTCCACCTAGGGCAAGAATACTCGGCTGGTCTAACCCAGCATTCTGGTTGCTCTGGCAAGGAAAATGCCTGAGTAAGGCTAACCTGGAGGAATAGCTCTGTTGCTACAGTGATGGAAAGGCTTCCCACAACCCAACCTGGATGTCTCTTTAAAAGAAAAGAGAAAGCTAGGAAACATTCCATGTCTACATGCAGTTCTTTAAAACCCAGATAGGCTAAAGAGAAGGAAAATGTCCTGCAGAGTAAGAGGTCAACATGGCATGTGGGTGGGCGATGCAGGGACAGTTTTTTAATATGTAAAACAGAAGACACTAAAGAGGGGAGGATAGGATTCCCAAACAGCCCTCAGTTTTGCATGATAGGAGCCATAATCAACACTACCTCATCCCTTCCTCTACTCCCAGAGCTATAAAACTAATTTGTAATCAAGATCTGATTAAAGTAGCATTTTAGGAAACCCACTCCAAAATGTCACATACATCTCAATTATTCCAGCACAGTATTTGCTTTCCTTCATGTCTGAATTTTGTGACTTTTTTGTACATATGGACAAAAAGCATTTCTTTCTATCTCGCTCCCTCCCTGTCTCTGTGATAGAGACATAGAAAAGTTACTTGGACTACAACTTCCAGAATCCTTCAGCCTTCATGAACTATACTGTTGTTATCCAAAATTCATCTTTTCCAAGCTTTGAAAAATGAATCTACACTTTCCATTCTGAGCCCATTACCCAGAAACCAGCTGATTGGCATTCCAGACTCTGTCCTTAGCTTACTTCAAAAAGGGGGGAGGGCACTTACATGTGGATATGTAGACTTTGCTGATACAGATACCCACTTTCAATGTGGGGGGGGGGAGTAACAAAAATAATTTCCTCATGAGATGATATTGTCCAAGTGAGGAACACTGTCCTTGGTGCCAGCCCTGCTCAGACAAAGGAGCATCAGTAGCTGTCTACTTTTCCCCCCCAAACTATCCACATATATTGTTTTCACACTGTTAATGTTACAACTCCCTTTAATCAAAGAGATTGCTTTGAAATGTCCATGCAGAACATCTCATCTAAAAGAAACCATAAATTGTCAAGAGTCAGAAAGTTTAGACAAAGACACCAGAGCTTGTAAAAATTTAACAGGTTTTTTTTAAAACTGTAAGTCCCAGGAATCCCTAACCAGCATTGCCACTTGAGATACTGGTCAGAGAGATTCCAGGAATGTTTGTTCAGTAAAAATGACTTTCTGAAGACGTGGAAAATATTTCTATTTTACATGAAAACTGCAGTATTATAATGCCCCCAATAAATTGAATTCTTGTGCTTCATTCTGCTGACTGATGTAGGTGCTGGGGTTTTATTTCCAAGAGCTTATCAAATGTGTTTCACATTGGACATGCAACCTTTCCTATGGCTGCATTTTCTCAGTCCTTTGAATGATTTAGTAATAGCAGTTAATGATGCAAAATGGGTTTCAATAGTGATTTTACTAGCCAAATGAATCACAGCCTGATAAGGGAAATCAGCAGCCTTCTGACGCGCACTAAATTGCTAAATGGCCAATTCAACATATCTCAAAGGAGAAGTTAACAGTGGGGGGCAGTCAGAGTAGAAAAATAGAGCAACATGCCTCCTTTACAGTCAAAATGGGTTTAAAATGCATTAAAATATGACCTCTGCTTTTCTTCAGAGTTGTTTTCCAAAGGCATCAGTGCTGCCTGCTTAGAAATGAGTCAACCTTTTTTCTTCTTCCGTACTAATATTTAATTTTGACATTTCTTGTTTTTGCCCTTTCTTTTAATCTCTCTTTTCTGCCATGTGGGAAATGTCCAGTTGTTTATTACAGAGCATAATCCTCAATTGAGCTGCTGCCCTATTAGCATCATTATGGTTAATCTGGTCCTATCTTGAACCATTGTTTGGAAGGGGGAGAAAAAAGTAGCAAATACACCCTTGTGGGAGAAAATGGAAATCAAACTTCATTCCATACCTTGTCGTAGTAAAGCTGATTCAAATGAAATGCTCTTCTTTGGGGGCACTTGTCATCATGGCCATGGCATTTGATTTTTATTCATTTATTTAAAAAAAACCTAAGTAGATTGCATTTCTCAACATGACTCTTTGGAAGTGCTTTATTAGGCAAGTATGTACTATTTACAGCTGCACTGGGTAGCATTTTATGGAGCAAAACATGCTTTAAGTTTTGAATAAATTTTACTCCTGTGATAAGTTAATAGAGATCTCACTAGGACATTTGCTGGGAATTGATTTATGCTAGTAGTGGACAAAAGTGATCACTTACGGATTCTGAAGTATAACAGCAAAGTAGCATTTTTTAAAAAGAGAAGGTGCCTTGTTTTTCAGGAATGGTCCAGAATTATTTGTAGGGGAAGACAGATGATTTTACAGCCAATTTTATGAGCTGCATCCTATGAGTTGCTACACCATAGAAAGAATGCATGAGAGGAGAAGATGTCTGACTTTCAAAAGAAGGTGACAGCTCTCCTAATTGTCCTGATTATGGGCTAACCAGGATTAGGTCAGGACTGGAGTCAGCATGAGGTTGGAGAACATCTTTCAGAAGCAGGATTGAATCCTATTTCAGAGAGATTCCAATCTTCAGAGAGATTGAGTAGAAGGACATTCAACTAGTGGAAGGGGCCAACAGGTGAAGGGTGGGACCAAGATATAAGCAAATTTGAGCTTCAAGATCTTACTTCCAGTAAGTAAGCTTACTGCAGGGTGTTCTCACCCTTTTGGAGTGGTAAAATCATTAAAACTAGGCAATTGACATTTATACATGTCTGAGTAAGAGCTGAAGCTGCATGATGTAGCAGTCTTTCAAGCTGAAGCAAGACTTGGTCTTGTCAGTGTCTGGATGAGAGAGGTCATAGAAATCCCAGAAGTACTGGCTTAAATTACTTTTGGAGGTGTGGTAGTATGCATAATATCTCCAGTTATGCCACAAAACTAAAAGAAACTCATGGCACCATGAAAACTAACAAATTTTACTGCATACGTTCTTGTAGACTGCAGTACACTTCTTCAAATGCAAGAAAAGAATGCCGGTTGTATTGCTCTTTCATTGTGGCAGCTACCTTTCAGCCAGATACGTGGAGATCAGATCCTAAATTCTGGCACTTGAATATGCCTTCTTGGAGTAAATCCTGCTAGATCCAGTGTATCCTTCTGTCTAAAACCCACAAGAAGCAGAATGTTAATGGAAATCTTGAAACAGAAATCTTTTACCAAGTTAATTTCTATCACACACTTTATTTTAGATGACAACCTATTACATGAACAAATACAAAGAGAAGAAAACCATTTGCTTCTGTTAAATAAAGCAATGAAATTATTCACACATCAACACTATTCCATTCTGGTTTTTTCCCCTCCTTTCCTTTCTCTTGCCATATTTATGCCTCAGTAACATCATGATTATGTCACTTCCAGTTTATATTTCTTTTCTGGGTAGCATGTAATTATTCATAATGAGGATGTGGGACTTTAGAATTCTTGCAAACTGTGTAAATAAGATAAAACAGAATTTAAAAAAAATAATTATAACTGTGTAAATGAAAGACATCATTAATCAGTCAGATTCCATTAGATACTGGTGTTAGACTTCTTGTAATCATTGTCTATTTAAGCTTTAAACTTTCATTGCTCTATCTTTTTTCATCTTATATAATGGTTAAACATGTGCATGCACATGCGCACACGCACACACAGAGATTTATTTATTTATTTATTTATTTATTTATTTATTTATTTATTTATTTATTTATTTATTTATTGAGTGGGCACTTGGGAATATGTTCTATTTCAGGCCCTGGTGCTTGGTTTAAACTACAAATTTGAAAAGAGGTCATAACTCAATCACAATGCACATGGTTTTCATGCTAAAGGCCCTATTTCAAAGAGAGATACATCTCCCAATCTCTTTAGCAAGGCCTGCCAAGACTTTGGACTAACTATCAGCCTGAAGAAAACACAAGTCATGTGCCAGGGCGTAGACTCACCTCCCTCTATTACTATCTCCATGCAAGAACTGGAGGTTGTTCATGAATTTGTGTACCTTGGCTCAACGATCTCTGACACACTCTCCCTAGATGTTGAGCTGGATAAACACATTGGCAAAGCAGCTACCATGTTCTCTAGACTCACAAAGAGAGTATGGCTTAATAAGAAGTTGACGGCATACACCAAAATCCAGGTCTATAGAGCCTGTGTCCTGAGCACACTACTATACTGCAGCGAGTCCTGGACCCTTTGTGCACGGCAGGAGAGGAAGCTTAACACCTTCCATATGCGTTGTCTCCGACGCATTTTTGGTATCACCTGGCAGGACAAAGTTCCAAATAGAGTAGTCCTAGAACGAGCTGGAATTTTCAGCATGTATTCAATATTGAAACAGCGCCGTCTACGTTGGCTTGGGCACGTCGCGAGAATGGCTGATGGTCGAATTCCAAAAGATCTCCTGTATGGAGAATTAGTGCAGGGAAGCCGCCCCCGAGGGAGACCACAGCTGCGTTACAAGGACATCTGCAAACGGGATCTGAAGGCCTTAGGAATGGACCTGAACAGATGGGAAACCTTGACGTCTGAGCGTTCAGCCTGGAGGCAGGCGGTGCATCATGGCCTCTCCCAATTTGAAGAGACACTTGTACAGCAGACCGAGGCAAAGAGGCAGTCCCGAAACAAACAAAACCAGGGAGCTGGACAGGGTTCAGATTGTATTTGTCTCCAATGTGGAAGAGATTGTCACTCTCGAATTGGCCTTCTCAGCCACACGAGACACTGTTCCAAGACCTCCATACAGAGCACGATACCATAGTCTCTCGAGACTGAAGGATGCCTACACAACATCTCCCAGAGATTTTTATGTTACCATATCCTGCATGAGACCTTCCTCTGCTAATCACTTCCTGTTGGGGAACAGCTTAGTGAGTACTGATTAAATTTACTGGATTAGAGGATGCAGAAAGCTGGGTAAAGAGAAGGCATTGTCACCTCTTCGTAAATTCACATGCAGCCGAGATTTATCACTTGGCATGATGAGGCGAGTCATCTCATGGCTGTTGGTAATGGCCTGATGGCTGCACCATTTCAAAAAAGTAAAAGAAAAGAAAAGAAAAAATGCCAGGTGTTCTTTCCTTCCTTCCTGAAACCTTTTATTTTACCTTTTTGTATTAATTTTATTTATTTCAAACTAAAATGACAGAAAATAGGAGGAGACAGGAAGGAAAACGAAAGGAGAATATATATACATTAATGTAGTCTGACTATATGTACAATAAAATATTTCTTTTGGAGTTGGCATTAATAAAATAGATATTTGTGAAGTGAAATTTTCTGACAATTGAATGTTGAATGGTGTACATTTATCTTTCTTGTCTTGAAGTATAAGTCTTTTGACAATGGTAAGACCTTGTAAAGTCCAAACATGTTGACCGCCAGTTGAGTTCCAATCTTCAGGAAGACAGGTTAGAAGTTAATAACAATAATGTATGCTATCAAGTCAATTCTGAATTAAGAGGACACTTTTCAGGGTTTTCTGGACAGTGAGTACTCAGAAGTGGTTTAAGATTCCCTTCTTCTAAGAGTATCCTGGAATTCCGCAGGTTGGTTATAGTGACACAGGCTGGCTGTTCTCCTAGGAGGCACAGTGGGGAATTGAACTCTGAAACTTTGGATCTCTGACTCACTGAGCTATCCAGCCAGATTTACAAGTGCATAGGTATCTACAATACAAAGAGGTTTTCTAATACCAACTTAATTCCCTGCAATATGTCCAACCAAAAACTACTGTCAGAGAGAAACATAGGATGAGACAGCGACAGATAATATGAGAGTTTTGCCAGAGTGCTTCTGGATCTTAATGGGAAATAAGCAGCTACCTTGAGTGCCTATTTGAAAAAAAATGTACCTAATAAACTGTACCTATGTCACCCAGTGCTGGTGGAGGGGGAAACTGGGCTGTGCACTGGTGCCCACTGCCTAGTAAGTTGGAAAACCACCATGACTGACAAAGATCCCCTACTGAGACAGCTCTTGAGCTGCTGTGTTGGTCAGAACCTTTCCAAAACATCTCATGGGATCAAGTGGAACAACCTTGACCTTGCAATTAAAGGAGAAAAAAATAGCAATGCTCTTTGGAAATTGAATACTTAGTGGGCTTATCTTGTGATTTTCTATTTAAATATACTGTATATTGAATGTGATAACACTGGGTAGAGTTTTTGCATGGTCTGATGGCTCCTTGTGTGGGTTTCTCTTCCATGAATGTAGTTTTGTTGTCATTTGAGAATGAGGGTCCAGTTTTAAGTAGCTTATCACTGTTGTGCTTGTTTAGAGGAAGTATCTTTAATGACACATTTAAAGGCTCGAGAAATTGTTTTGCATACATAGCATGAAGCCGAAGTCTCTGTTGTATTTGAAAAAAAATATGCAGACATTGTTCTTCAAAACACCAGCACTTGTGTGTAGAAACAATATTGCTTGAGCACTTGAAAATGAATATGATTTTTAATGGAGGAATTAAAATTAATTATTGAACAGATTCTTTGAAGAACATTATCAGCCTATGTTGCACCCTTTCTTTATTTGAGATTATGTTCATAAAGGAATAATGATACAGACACTTCAGATTTCCAGTTGCTTTTCATCAAGTAAACATTTGTTTCTTTAATAAAGGCTGAAAATACTGAATTTGGACAATAATTGCAACTTTTATAATCTCCCATGATGCCTAGAGCTACGAGGGTACATCAGCTGGGTTTCCATAGTCTTTTGTTATGAGAAAAAATGTTTGGCAAACATTTGCTGCGTCATGTCTAAGGGGCTTGATCCAGAGCTATGTGAAACTGAGTCACTGGAATCAAGGAGAATTGGGTGTGATTACATTGCCCAAATAATCTGAGAGTTGTGTCAGGGTATCATTGTATTGATTCTTGTCATGTAACTCTTTGCTCTCCCACTATGGAATAAAGAGTCGAGACTCAAATAATGGGATGAAACAGGGCCCCACTTAATTAAACATAAGACTTCATCAACTCATAGCCCAATTCAAAACACGAAAGGAGGCATGCTGTAGCGTGGAATGATGCTGGTAGTGGAGGTCTCATAGGGCTCCTTCTTCATGACAATGGACAAGTGTCCTGCTCTGGGGTTGCATGGTCTTGACGACAAGACCAGGGCACCCCTGGAAGAAGGGAATGGTAAACTACTTCTGGAAAACCCTGGAAATGGTTGCTGTAAGTTAGAATTGATTATTAATTTGAGAATGATGGACTTCTCAGTGGGAATAGGTTTGAATATGTTTTATGGGTGTTTTTAAAGCAGGATTGGGGAATCTAGTGGGTCACTTAATTAAATGCCTTCCAAGTTGCCCCTCCAACTGTTCCATTTCTAAATGTAAAAGAAAACAATAATAAATGAAATAATATGTAAATAAAAATGGAAATAAGAAACAGAAAACAACATAGTAAGCCTCAATTGAAAGATCAAACGTGTCCCTATGGACAGGCAGAGTCATCTGAGGGAAAAGGCAAAGTGTGGCTGCCCTTCCCACATTTTGTGTGTCCCCATTTGTTCATGCAACCACACCGACTCTACCAGCCAGCCATCCTGCCCTGACAAGGAAAGAGACAGGTTGTCACTCCACAAGATAGAAGGAGAAAACAGCAGCCTCTCTTTAGCAGAGGAGGAGGAGGAGGAAGAAAAACGGAAAGATAAAGAGAAATGCAGCTTTTCTGCCCTCACCATCACAGAGCAAAGAAGGGGGACTAGGAGGAGCAGCATGAGGTTGTGGTGGTGGTAGTGTCCATGAGTGGCAATGTGTGACAGCAAGTGATGGTGGCAAAACTGGCACTTCATGCCACACAACTCTCATCAAAAGCTTTCTTTTCAGCTTTTTTCTTATGTCTTATCTACAATGTGTGTTTTTTTACCAGGCAGTTTTCCATGTACGTATCTTGGCCAGAGTGTTTTGGCTAGGCATTAGAAGGAACAAATGGCTCTAGGGATGACTTTTTTTTTTTTTTTTGGTGGGACATATGTGGCCTATTCTGGCCTACAGAACCAGGGATGCCTCTGTCATCTCTGTTGCTGCCTTTTTCTTCCTCCTCCTTTTTGCTGGAGGACTGAGGCCATCGCTGCCTCCAAGGAAAGTACGTTTTGAACAGGTTGGCTGCCAAAATAGTCACCCCTGGAACCTCTGAAAGGAAGAGTGTGCTTTTGTGACCTCATGGGTTGCTCTGCCACCAGAAGCAACTATCTCAGTGGGGCTCTGGGTAAAGATGGCCTTGCATATAGCTATAGTTCTGAGGATTATTACAGCATCAAACATGGAGGCATTCCTGTGATTTTGATTGGGGAGTATCTATAGAAGTTTTCTGTAAAAGGAAAAAGTTTTATATTAGGAATTTGGTTATTCCTTTTAGTTAGCAGAGACCAAGGCAAACAACAACAACACAACAAGTATGAGAGATTTAGCCCAGTCTCACCAGTCCTCCTAGGAGACACAGTCTAGCCCTTTCATGGTAAAATGTGATAACTCCAGAGGCATCAGGAAGAAAGGACAGAGTTCCTAGCGTGGCAGAAGACTCCATGCTTGCTTCTTGAAAATTGGTTGGAGAAGAAAAGGTAAACAACAACAAAGGGACAGAACAAAAAGGAACAAGAGGCCGGCCCAACAACAGAGGATGAGAAAACTTTATCAGTCAGCAGGCATGCCCCCTTCTCACTGATCCTCAGGTTAAGGCATGCAAGACTGCAATTTCTTCAACAGTTCCAGCTCATTATTTCAGTTGTAACTTAGGCACACAACATCTTAATTTCAATTCCAAAACAAAGCTTCAGCTCCAGGATGGGTATGTAATTTATCTTCATCTACCTTGTATGTTAGGGACATGGTGGTGCTGTGGGTTAAACCACGGAAGCCTCTGTGCTGCAAGGTCAGAAGACCAGCAGTCATAAGAGCGAATCCACATGCTAGAGTGACCTCCCGTCACTTGTCCCAGCTCCTGCCAACCTAGCAGTTCGAAAGCATGCAAATGAGAGTAGATAAATAGATGCCACCATGGTGGGAAGGTAACGGCGTTCTGTGTCTAGTTGCGCTGGCCACGTGACCAAGGAAACTGTCTACAGACAAATGCTGGTTCTATAGCTTGGAAATGGGGATGAGCACCGCGCTCCAGAGTCGGACACAACTGGACTAAATGTCAAGGGGAACCTTTACCTTCACCTACCTTGTATATTAGCAGAATGGGAGGAATGACCTATTTACAGTAGCCAGACATTGCAACTCACTTCAAAGTGTGTCAATTTGCTTGTGCAAACATTTCCTAATAGCCAATAGCATCAGAATATTTTATAAATGAGTGAGGATTGAAATTGCCAAGTACCGATCAGATCATAAGCTTACCCTCAGATATTAGCAATGTATTTGCAACTAATACGTTTTTCACCCATACTTTCAAACCCATTGGACTGTGAATGGCTGTATTCAATGGGGCTAGGCAAGGAGAGGAATCCTTTATCAGCTATTCACTTAGCTGTTCTGAGCAATTTGTTACAAAACAGCTGACTACTTGTGATTTATTCTCTCTTACAATAACAAAGGAAAGCTACCTTATGTTACCATTGTAATTTGTAACTTCATAATTAACTCCATTTCTTTTTAGTTTAACTATAACTTTTTGGTTAATTTTGTATGTATAAGGGAGTGGCTTTACTAAATGATGAAAAAGGAACATATTAGTTAAGTGTTGGCTCTTTTAGGCTCTCGTGCAATTTCCTGATTGTGGAAATGGACAACAACATAGACCATAGGAGAGTGTAGTTTGTGCGACAGACCAGGGCTTGTTAAATGGATTATTTTAAAAGAAACTAAGAGTAATTATTTTATTTATTTTTCAGAAATTGGAAACAGTTCTTTTTTCAGGTTGCAACTATAATGATAATCAACTACCCTTAGCCTGGAATATAATTGTCACCAGTTACTTTTAAAAGTAACTTCCCATAGTCTGCTCTGAGGGTGCAAACGGTCTGGAGAGGCTTGTACTTAGAAGCCAAATTGTAAGGCTTGGAATGATTTAGAACCGAAGTCTAAGGTTAAAGACCAAATTGTGTAGTAAAAGATAAAAGTGCTGCATCATGGAGCCATGTTTCAAAGCCTTCCAGAGGAAGTCAGTGGTCCAAAAAAAGACAGCTGACATTTGCTGCTTTGGTATTATTATAGCAATGTACACTCCTTTAAACCCTTTGCAGAATTACTAGTAAGGAAGCTCTTCCAAATAAAATTTCACACAGAGAGAAATTTATCTTAAATACAAAGCATGAAAGAAGTTCATCAATAAGCAAGCACATACTGTTTTATTATTTATTGACTTTTGCCAGTCCTACTGATTTTTTATAAAGGAGCCTTCTTTTGCACTCTAATACATATAGACTTTCTACATCATCCCATTGATTTTTCTGAATTAAATAAATCTGCAGCAGTGTGATGGAATGGTCTTCAAACTGACCAATTTCCTTTAGGAAAGAACATTATAACAGACTTGAATTGTATAATGTTACATCTTTAACCTTTACAATTGAACAACTTGTTTACTCTGCCTGACAAAAGTTGGTCAAATAAAATCTATCATTTTCCTTTGTATTTTAGCTTCAGGAAATGGCAAATGCAACTGGACCAGCTTGGTAAAAATGACACAACAGAGGGACTATCAGACAGTTTGGGGAGAAATAGGAACAGATTATGGTTTTCTTGCCTTAAAATGCCAATGTATTATAGAAAGTAGACCATTTTTCAGATTTTTTGTACAAATGTCTGGTGTACCTGATCCCGGTCCCCGATTACATGAGCAGCATACTTCTTACATCATGGCAACTAGTAAACTTTCCTGGGAGCAGCAGTTCTAATGTCTCATAGAGAGTTTAGTCTATATGACCTGGTATAGTAACAATTGAATGTAGCTTCTTCATCTGAAAAATGAGATTAGAAAATGCACTGTTCTGTATTTCATCCAATATGTGTGGAAGTCTTCTTTCTGAATCCATGTGTGAAACATTTTTTTAGTTGCTATTCACTCTTTATAGTGATGCTAGGCTTTATCCCACAGCTTATCACTGAATGGGGATTGTCTGGTGAACCATTGTTAACTGACTTAATCCTGGTAGTATTTATTCTGGGAGAACATATTTATTTATTCCAGGAGAACACAGTCATTGGTTTACAAAAATCCCTAACTTACATCATAATGTAATTTATGGTATTGAAGTATGGTATTGAATTACATGGGCCAAAATACTCTTGCACATCTATGCAAATAACATACCTTTGGGAGGCAAATAGCCCCAAGCCGAGAAATCACTGTAGATATTATCAGCTGCAGACTAACCAAATCATACAACTCAGTAGGCCCCTGATGTCAAAGGTGATTTCTTAACTCATGCAATTCACTGCAAAAAACCTATGCCATTTGTGCTATGCCAACATAACTAAGCAAGAGGATTTGGGCTGTTATATAATATCACCTTGGCTGAACTCCTGTTGCTTAGCATAGTAAGTCACATTAGAGAAATCAATGGAGATTTTGTGAGTCACTTCTTCTGTAAGTTCCATTGATTCAAATGGGCCTACCCTAATCGTGATTTACTAATCTAAAGTAAGATGCAGCTGGAGTAGGTCCATTTGAATCAATAGAGCATATGGAGGAGTTTACCCACCAACTCATGTCTGAATCAATGGGCCTGCTGTAGTGTGACTTAACTAGGCTCAGCTACAGGATTTCAGCTCTTATAGTAGCTGAAATCCTGCTGATGCTGCTCTTTGCATGTAGGGTTGAAGATGTCATTAGTCATGGCCTTTTAGCTCTAATTGAAAGTTTCTGACATCCCCAAGCTTTTAGGGCTTTCTAGAAATCCCTTTTGTCCTGGGGAAGGTATTGCTAGGGAGTCTCAAAACCTGGGAGAGGAGAGAATCAAAATTTTTTAATTGGCAATAAAAAGCTGCTACTGCTGATGTAATCAGTCTTATGTCTGCCAAGCTGTGCCAATGGGATATCGGCTGTTATATTATATTCACAAAAGCCTCTTTCTTCATTATGTTGCTGTTAATGGAAACAGCAACATGCCATAGAAAATTATCACTAATTAATGAGTCCTTGCTTGGATTTTTCAATGTGTACTTTGGTGCTGTTGACATGTAACTGGCAATCCAAGTAGAAATGTGTTAGTTAGAGGTTATTTGCCACTGTGAGTTACTCCATTCACCTTACACTGTGACAAGATTTGGGCCATTATTTTATATAGATATTTTCCCTGCTTTTGACCTTTAAAAGGCCTCATAGCAACTTACGGTATAATAAAATACACGATTGTAAAATTAAAAAACACACACCTGAAAATATAATAAAAACTGAGCAATACATGCATGTATTAAAAATGATAGGCACTAATTCCTGACCAGAAAGTTAAGAAACAGTGTAAAAATCAGGGAAAACATCTTAGACTATATTGACCAAAATCCTGTTGCTTAGCATTGTAAATCATACTTACATTAGCATACTAAATTTTACTTGAATCAATGAAACTTACATAAGAGTTGGTTCACTTAATCTCAATTGGTTTAATGGGTCTACTCCGGTGCAATTTACTGTGATAAACAATACGATTTTGTCCACTGCATTTTCAATTTTATTTCATGAATCAGCTTGTGCTTTCTGGACAACCAGGCCAATATGCAGGAAAAAAACCTGCAACAAATAAGCATAAGTTAGTGCTTACTTTTACTTACAATTAATCAAAGAGTTCTGAAAACAGAACTGAGAAGTCAAAACATTTTAAAAACTTTTTTTAAAGAACAATGTCCTTATTCTGAGACACAGACAAGTGATCTCATCAATACATGTGTTGGTATGTATGGACAGAGCACCTTTACTGGAAATTTATTTTTGATTTGCCCTTCTGACCATGTTCTCAGTTGGCCTTCTTGGCTGATATTCAGCTGGCTTTCAGTAAATGCTACCCACTACTATCTTACGCATGTATGAAGTAGTGGGGAAGATGACATCTCTAAATAATGACCACAGTAAATATTAGAATAAGGACAAGGGAACCTCATTCAACCAAAAGACTGGATTCAATTTTAGAGAGGTTCTCATGACCTATAGGCAAGGCAAAGGAGTAGAACCAAAAACAGTGGCACACAGTAGCATGAAGCATTTACTGCCAACATTTTAACCTTTTAAAGTGGGGGAAAAACCCATACAAAAACACAAGCTACCAATAATGAGTGTCTCTTTGTCACTCCAGGAAAGCTATATTCAGCCACAAGAGCTGAGATATTACATCCCTGTACTGGAAGGACTTCTGAATTTTTAAAATAAAAGTGCTTTTCCTATCACTACATCCTTTGCTATTACTATGGGGCTTTAATCTGTAAGCCAGAAAGCCATAAATGAACACCTTGAATACATCATGATGGTGTGACTAAAGGTAAAACAGAGAAGAATTTTGAGCATATAGAGAACCATTTTTTCCCTCATCTATCTTTGAACATGCAGGATTTGGACAAGTGCTCTTTTAGGTAAGCACCTTCCAAGGAGGATTTTTGCTCCCGACCCTCTTTCTTGAGAAATCAGTAATAGGCATTCAGCTGTGCCTTCTCAGGTTCTGTAATAGTTCCTTTTCTAGAATGTATTATCTCCGTCGTTAAACAAGAATATCCATTTGAACAAGCAAGTTGTGATTGATTTGTTGTTGCTGACACAAGGAATAAATTTGAACTAGGATGAAAATTGCCTGGTAAGAATGATTCAAATATCACCTGTCTTCTTGGGTGAACGAGCATTTATTTCCTTCCTTCTATTTTTCACAATGTACGCAGTGACCTTTAAAGCAATTGTGGGGATTGCACACATGCCAACATTTAAGAAATTAAGTTCAGGCTATTTCGCAATGAAACTGAAGAACATAAAAGAGCCCCTGAGAGAAAGTTACTAATGCTGTATAGCATTTTGGTAAGCTATACAGACACATTAATCCAAGCATACATGAAGGTAAGAACTATCTTTACTTGCTGAAAATATTTACTGTGTATTAAAAATATAGAGAAGTTGAAGCTTGACTGCAGATTTGTCAAGACTAAGTGAGTTGTCATTTTATGTCCCCTTATCAAAGATGTGTGCGTGCATTGTGTGGTGTTTGTTTTTCAGGAGGGAAATGCATTTGGAGAGACTTAAAACAGACGTCTGTGGGTAATAATTCACATCATACCTAATTGAACATGGTGTATAGTAATACACTTTCCACCTGCCTGCATACCCTCAGGGCCTAGTACACAAATAGTAAATATAAGATCCTTAGTACCGTGGTTATTCACTTCTTGAAACTCTGTATAAAATGGCCTTACAGAATTCTAATACACTACTGATTCTGCTCATAGTTGTTGTATCTCACAATTTCGTGGATTATTTTAAAAAATTATACTTTGGCTTTCAATTCTAATTGAAAACAAAATAAATAGTAAAAGAGAGTTATAAAACTATACCAAGAAGAGAGAGAGAGATCTCCTAAGAAAGGTACAGATATCATAAAATGCAATTGATACTAGCCCACTGAAAACAATGCAGTGTAACTAGAGGCCAACATGAATTTGGCAAGAGCAAATCCTGTCAGACTTATCTCATCTTATCTCATTTTTTTGATTGGGTAACCTCCCTAGTAGATGATGGGAATGCTGTAGACATAATATATCTTGACTTCAGTAAAGCCTTTGACAAAGTGCTGCATGATATCCTAATTAGCTAACTAGCAGAGGGCTGGATAAAACAACTGTCAGATGAATACATATTTGGTTACAGAATCATAGAGAATGCTTATCAATGGCTCCTTCTCAAACCGGGAGGAGGTAACAAGTGGGGTACCACAAGGCTGAATCCTGGACCTGGTGCTCTTCAACACTTTTACCAATGACTTGGATGGCGGTGTGTGGGGAACTCTTATCATATTTGCAGATGACACAAAATTGGGTGGAATAGCTAATATGTGGAAGACAGGAACAAAATTCAAAAATATATTGATGGGCTTGAGCACTGGGCTGAAAATAACAGAATGACATTTAACAGGGAGAAGTGCAAAGTTCTACACCTAGGGGGTAAAACCCAAACACACAGTTAGAGGATGGGGGCTTCTTGGCTCAGTAATATTACAAGTGAGAAGGATCTTGATTTGTTGTGGATCAAAAGCTGAATATGTGCCAACAGTACGATGTGGCTGAAAAAAAGGCAAATGCTATTTTAGGCTGCATTAACAGAAGTATAGTCTCCAAATCCTGTGAAGTACTAGTTCCCCTCTATTCAGCACTAGTTGGACCTTACCTTGAGTAATGTGTTCATCAAACTGGAGCAAGTTCAGAGGAGGGCAACAAGAATGATCAAGAGAATGGAAACCAAGCCCCATGAGGAAACACTGAAAGAACTGGGCATGTTTAACCTTAAAGAAAATAAGAACGGGGGGATATATGATAACATTTTTCAAATATTTGGAAGATAGTCATAGAAAGGAGAGGCAGGATGTGTTCTCTATCATCCCAGAGTGCAGGATACATACTAAAAGGCTCAAGTTACAGGAATCCAGATTTTGGCTGGTTATCAGAAAAAAACATCCTAACTTTTACAGCAGTGGAAGTGCTATAAAAGTTACCTTGGGAGCCGATGAATGCTGGAGGCATTCAAAAGAAAAAAAAATGGAAAACCATCTGTCATATCTGCTTTGATTTGGATTCCTGCACTGAGCAGGGGGTTAGACTCAATGGCCTTATAGGCTACTTCCAATTCAATTATATGATTCTATGATCACCATGGTGCAGTCATTTCAAAGGCTTATCTAAAGATACAGTTATTCCCCATGAGCTGAAATATGAGTAAGGTTTGAGCCAGGCAGACCTCCTCGGAGAGCAAAGGTATGAAAACCAAGCCCAAACATTTGTTAACCATAACTCACAGCTAGCAGAAAAATGTGGAGCAGAACATCTGATACTGAATGAACTGCAAAAGTATGCTGTATCAGAAGATGGTGCTCCTTCCTGCTCATGTCCCCAAACAACTGGCAGCCAAAGGCACATGGCTTCTGATACTGAAAATCATATATACCTTTTATGTCTGGTAGCCATTTATAGTCCCAGTGGATAATTTCCTGCCTGAGGTGGAACAGTGAAGATCAACCTGGCCTAGTCAAAGAGTTCACAGAGCCAAAGGCGAGCTAAATTATTTCTGTTCATGAGGGAGAAGAACCCTGCAAGCATCTCTTCTCCTTTCTGACAGGAAAAATATAATGATACATGACTTAACAATTTCCTGCCATGTAATGACACTCTAAATCAGTTGACTGATACATATACATCACCTGACTTCACAATAGCATCATCCACTGGATAGCACCAATCAAAAATGTGGCATCTATGGTTCACTCCCAAGTGTTTTCATCTGTTTGGTTCTGTTATTATTGTTGTTGTTGTTGATGATGATGATAATAATGATATTAATAATAAAGAGCGCAATCCCATCTAAAATTAACTTCCGCTAAGTTATGATACAGCTTGTTTTCTCCCATCCAGCCTGTTGCTAAACTTGGGCTTCAATTTAGATATCTCTTATTTTCTCTGGATCTGATGAAGAGAGTTGGATGATCTCAGTATGCTGCTGGTATCTCATCCTAAGTCGCCAGTTGACCTCACCCAGAAGCTTCATGAAGATTTAAAACAAACAAATAGGATTTGGTCCCTACCACCACCTCTTCTGGCCAAGACCACTACCTTTGCTTTTTGTGCAGCTTTCTGTATTAACTTTTGAGCAGCTTTCCTTCCTTTCATGCATGTGCATGGGGGAGGGGATTGGGTACAACCCTCTGAGGCCACAACCAGATTGTCAAAACAGCAGGGAATGCTATAGGATTGGGATAGTCTGATTCACATTTCTTTTCATTGACCACATGATGTCCTAGGTTGGGACCACATGATGTAGTAGGACCCAAATTTGGCACATGTGAGCCAGCCTGCCGTTTCCCCTCTCAAAGTCATCATTTTTAAATCTCTGCTGGTGGGACTTCTACTTTTTTCCATAGCAATTCTAGTTGTATTGGTTCAAGTAATGTGATTGCTTGAACCGATGCAGAAAACTGTGTGTTGTTATCACAATGGTGTGGCTGATGGGGGGGGGAGGGGGAGATCCAGGTTGGAGGGGCTGGATCTTTGCAAACAATGCCATTTCTCCCGCACCCCTTTTAAAAACAGCTTGGTTGCCAGCACTGTTGTACTATGGCAGAAAGAAAGCAAGAAAGCAAGAAAGCAAGAAAGCAAGAAAGCAAGAAAGCAAGAAAGCAAGCAAGCAAGAAAGAAAAGCAGAAAATTGCCATTTGGTTTTTGTTTACAGCTTATTGAGGTGGTTTTTCTGTAACTGTGTCTCCTTCAGAGCTACAGAAGATCTAGGTTAAAAAGCTGCAAACAAGTCTGTTTAGCCAATTTTCTCCTCCCTCTGAAGCCAGTTAAGATGAACAGAACTAGGGAATTCCACAGTGACTTCACAGCAAGTAAATTTGCATTTCTCTCACTATGTAGTTAGGCCCTGATTCTGTTATTTTTCTGACCCCTTTAAATCAGAAAGGGATGGTGAAAAATGCATCCAAACTGACTTTGGGTTCCTTCTCTTTCAGTTTTGTGGTTGTTTAGTATTCATTATGATGAAAGTATCATCATGATCATCTTAGAACTGCAGAGCTGGAAGGGACCTTGTGGATCATGAAGTACACCCCTGTCAAGGGGGCACAGTGGGGTACTGAACTCCCAATCTCTGGCTCCATAGCCAGAGACTTAAACCATGGAGCTGTCCAGCAGTTGCATCCTACTACCAATATTTGACACAGAGGAGGAATATTTTGCAGTGATGTACAATCTGTGTCTTTGATGAAAAGTAGGCATCCTGTACTACTCCCATTATGTGTTGATTTCATTTTTTTTAATTTCATTTCTTTTGTATTGCTTCTTTATTAATAGATCAAGAATATCAGTTCAAATGATGTTTAAATGTAAGTTAATTTGTACAAAATTTTGAAACTGAGGTAAAAAATATCAGTTCAAATGATGTTTAAATGTAAGTTAATTTGTACAAAATTTTGAAACTGAGGTAAAAAACAAACCAACCTCATGTTTTGTGTCCTCAAAGGCTTTCATGGCTGGGATCCAATGGTTGTTGTGTGTTTTTCAGGGTTTTTTTGGGGGGGGGATCAACAATCCCACATATTACACCAGAACACAGACAGAATTGTCTGTCCTCTGAAGATGCCAGCCACAGAGACTGGCAAAACATTAGGAAGAAAAACCTCCAGAACACAGCCAAGCAGGCCAAAAACCCCACAACAACCAAACCATGTGTTTGTATATGTGTGTTTTGTATAGGTTTACCACAAGCCAAAACCCAAAGGTTTTTAGATACACCATACTTTTGAACACTGTACTGGAAATACAGGTGTGTGTTTTTTTTTTTAAAGAAACCTTTGGGTAATGGATAGAAATGCTTTTCTACCACAATGAAAGATTATTTTTTTACCAGATGTATAAAAAGTTTCCATTTGCTCTATTTTTTTCCCAATGAACCTAATAGAAATGGATTAAACTGCACAGGAGATGAGAACATAAATTTGATTCCTTTCATTCCATGTAATATTAAGGTTTGTATTCTTTCTTGCTGTAATCACCTCTAGACTTCAGTAAAATTGAAAACCTTTAAATAGCCTTTCACAACCTTTTCGCTATAGTAATGAAGTTTTAAGTGTTCATTGGGGATTTTTTTTCTTCCAGTTCAGAAATATCTAAGCTGGAGTAGGTATTAAAATCTAATGTTTACTCCAACTCTTTTACAGCCTAATGGGTTTTTCTGACAGTTTAATTTTTTAAAAGGTTGGGTTTCATTTATTAATATACTATCTTCACCCCAGAATTCTTTCTTCTCTAAGGGGTCTAATGGGAACCTTTCAGTGAAATCCTAGTGTGGTCTCTGATGGACCCAAAGAAGCAGAGAAAAGAGGAAAAAATGCAAAGAGGTACCTTAAGCTGAAGCAAAGAAGGATGAGGGGGAAAACATGATTTATACTCCACAGGAGGTAAAAAACAAATTAAGGATGTGGGTTCCCTGTGTGCACATAATTACAAGTATGTGAGTCACTGGACTTAGCAGTTTTTCATCAGTTCAAAGGACTGTGTAGGAGATCTGGCTGTATTCAGCCAGAGTTGATGGGAATAACAGAGATTTTCCGACCCCCACCCCCAGCAGATGCTAAAGGGAGTGTCAATAAGGAAGTAAATTGCAGGGTGGCTTTACACTTACTGCATAAATGTAGCCTATTGCTACTAACACATATTTCTGGAACACAGTAGGGTGCAGGAAAAGTTATACATCACAAGCTATGTAAGAGCAGCCTGGTATACTTTACAGTGCCTACAGTGATTTTCAGTTGCCCTTGTTTCTTTTCCTGTTGTTAGTTATTTCCTGCCTGTGAGATCATAAGGCTCGATAGAAATTTCTTCACCCTTAGGAAAGAAATTGCCCCCTGAGGCAAACTACAACAAGGCACTATTCCTTGTTCTATGTTCAGAGCCATAGCTGTACCAGCACCGACTTGTGAATGGTATCCTCCACCTCAAGTGAGACCACCAAAGTAGAGATGAGAGTGTGGAGCAAGCCATGTGGCCTTCAACACATCGCCTTGCCTCCCTATAGTCTGCTGCCTGAAATGACTTCCTCATTTTACCCAGTGGTAGAGTCAGCCTACCAGGGTCCTCTCCACCCCCATTTCCTTTTCCAACCCTTCTAAACCTCTTTCTGTGCCCCAAAAGCACTTTAATCTATGCACCCATATAGGTGGGGCTCATTAGCCAGGGGCTACTTCCCACAGTGGGAGAGGTCATTCCACCTCACTAGGTAGCTGTGGGTTAAACCGCAGAAGCCTCTGTGCTGCAAGGTCAGAAGACCAGCAGTCGTAGAATAGAATCCACATGACAGAGTGACCGTCCGTCGCTTGCCCCAGCTCCTGCCAAATTAGCAGTTCGAAAGCATGTAAATGTGAGTAGATAAACAGGTACCACCACGATGGGAAGGTAATGGTGTTCCATGTCTAGCTGTGCTGGCCACGTGACCATGGAAACTGTCTACGGACAAACGCTGGCTCTAAGGATTGGAGACAGGGATGAGCACCACACCCTAGAGTCGGACACGACTGGACTAAATGTCAAGGGGAACCTTTACCTAGGTAGCTACTACCTGCCTTAAGCTGGGCAGCCCCCAGCCAGTAAGGTGCTGCCTCGCCACAGTCTGTTAACCTCACGGGGTCTGTGGGGTTTCGGGTGAAAGCTGACAAGCAGATCAATAACCCTGCACCATGCAACAATCATAAGAAAACTTCTGCCCTAAAAGTGGGCATCTGGAATGTTTGGACAAAGACCCCTGGCTTTTCTGATGACCTACAGGAAACAGATAACACGTGAAGGCAGCTGTCATCAAAAAAGAAACTAAGTAGGCTGCAGATGGACATTGTTGCCCTGCAAGAGACAAGATTGCCAGACTTGGGATCTGTCAAATAAAAAAAAATTCTCATTCTTCTGGCAAGGAAAAACACTGAATGAAACCAGGGAATATGGTGTTGGCTTTGTGGTTAGAAATACTCTGCTGAGATCCATTGTTCCACCTACTGAGGGAGCTGAAAGGATCCTATCTCTGCAGCTCCACTCATCAGCAGGACTGGTCACCCTTATTAGTGCATATGCACCAACACTGTCATCTACAACAGAAGTGAATGACAAATTCTATGATGATCTGGCAGCTACTATAAAAAAAATCCCCAAGAGAGCCGCTGTTTATTTTCGGAGACTTTAATGCTACAGTCGGTGTTGATCACAATTCTTGGCCCACTTGTCTAGGCTGTTTTGGCATTGGGAGGATGAACGAAAATGGCCAACACTTGCTGGAGTTTTGCTCTTATTATGGTCTTTGTGTCAGCAACACATTCTTTAATACAAGTTTCAACACAGAATTTCCTGGTGACATCCAAGATCGAAGCATTGGCATCAGCTTGATCTGATCCTCACTAGATGTTCTAGCCTTCCTAGTATTATGATCACACAGAGTTATCAGGGTGCTGACTGTGATACTGATCATTCCATGGTGCATAGTAGAGTAAAAGTGTGAACAAAGAGATTGTATCACACAAAAAAGGAAGGCAGACCACGTATTGACATCAGCAAGACACGCCATCAAAGAAAAGTGGAGGAATTTGCCTAAGTGCTTGAGGAAACCCTTCCAAGCCTGACTGATGGAAATGAACGTGAACAATGGGAACATTTCAAGAACGTTGTTTATAACACCACCTTGTCCACATTTGGCAAGAAGACCAAAAAGACGGCAGACTGGTTTGAAGCCCATTCAGAGGAGCTGATGCCAGCTATCAAGGAAAAGAGCTGTAGAAGCATGTAAAGCCTGTCCTGGTGAGTACAGCTTGCAGGCTCTTTGAGTTGCTCATAGCAAAGTCCAACAGACTGCCAGGAGATGTTCTAACGATTATTGGCTTCAGCTCTGCTCTCAGATGCAGATAGCAGTGGACACAGGTAACATCAAGGGAATGTATGGTGGTATCAAGCAGGCTTTAGGTCCAATACAAAAGAAATCTGCTCCCTTGAAGTCTGCTACAAGTGTGATCATCCAGGACCGAGCACAGCAGATGGAACGCTGGGTGCAGCACTACTCTGAGCTATATTCTAGAGAGAATGCAGTGACCGAAGAGGCATTAAGTAACATTGAGTGCCTGCCTGTCTTGGAAGAGTTGGACAGCAAATCAACTTTAGCAGAAATAAAAGCAGCCTTGGATTCCCTTGCCTCCGGCAAGGCACCTGGAAAGGATAACATCCCTGTTGAAGTGCTGAAGTGCTGTAAAGAGACCACCACTGAGGTGTATGAAATCTTTTGTCTTTGCTGGAGACAAAAGTCCTGCGGGGTACCACAGGACATGAAGGATGCAAACATCATCACATTGTATAAGAATAAAGGAGACAGGGGCAACTGCAATAACTACCATGCCATCTCTCTTCTCAGCATTGTAAGGAAACTGCTTGCCCATGTTGTGCTGAAGAGACTCCAAGTGCTTACAGACAGTCTCTCCAGAATCACAGTGCAGATTTCGAGCTAATAGATCCACCACTGACATGGTATTCTCCCTCAGAGAGTTGCAGGAGAAATGTAGGGAACGACAACAGCCACTCTTTGTGGCCTTCATAAATCTTACAAAGGCCTTTGATTTGGTTAGCAGGGACAGACTCTTTAAAATACTTCCCAAGATTGGATGTCACCTTGACTCCTTAACATCATCAGGTCCTTTCATGAGGAAATGAAGGGCACTGTAGTTTTTGATGGCTCAACATCAGATCCCTTTGACATCCAAAGTGGAGTGAAACAGGGCTGTGTACTTGCGCTGACCCTGTTTGGGATCTTTTTTCCTGTCATGCTGAAGCACGCCTTTGGAACTGCAACAGAAGGTGTCTATCACTGGACTAGATCAGATGGAGAGCTCTTTAATCTCTCTAGATTGAGATCAGAGACCAAAGTCCAACTGAAATGCATACGGGACCTCCTCTGCAGATGATGCAGCCATTGTTGCCCACTCTGCTGAAGACCTCCAACAACTCATGAATCGTTTTAGCAAGGCCTGCCAAGACTTTGGACTAACAATCAGCCTGAAGAAAACACAAGTCATGGGCCAGGGCATGGACTCAACTCCCTCTATTACCATCTCCACACAAGAATTGGAGGTTGTACGTGACTTCGTGTACCTTGGCTCAACGATCTCTGACACTCTCTCTAGATGTTGAGCTGGATAAAAACATTGGCAAAGCAGCTACCATGTTCTCTAGACTCACAAAAAAAGAGTATGGCTTAATAAGAAGCTGATGGCATATACCAAGATCCAGGTCTATAGAGCCTGTGTCCTGAGTACACTCCTGCACTGAAGTGAATCCTGGACCCTTTCGCACAGCAGGAGAGGAAACTGAACACGTTCCCTATGTGTGGTCTCTGACACATTTTTTTGTATCAGCTGGCAGGACAAAGTTCCAAATAGAGTAGTCCTAGAACGAGCTGGAATTTTTAGCAACTATACATTACTGAAACAGCGATGTCTATGTTGGCTTGGGCATGTCGTGAGAATGGCTGATGGTCAAATTTCAAAAGATATCCCATATGGAGAATTAGTGCAGGGAAAGCACCCCAGAGGGAGACCACAGCTGCAATACAAGGATATCTGCAAGTGGGATCTGAAGGCCTTAGGAATGGACCTTAACAGATGCGAAACTTTGACATCTCAAGCTTTCAGCCTGGAGGCAGGTGGTGCAGCATGGCCTCTCCCAAGTTGAAGAGACCCTTGTTCAGCAGGCCGAGGCAAAGAGGCAGTCCCGAAATCAGCAAAATCAGGGAGCTGTACAGGGGAAAGACTGTATTTGTCTTCAGTGTGGAAGGGATTGTCACTCCCAAATTGGCCTTCTCAGCCACACCAGACATTGTTCCAATACCTCTATTCAGAGCACACCATAGTCTCTCGAGACTGAAGGATGCCTACACAGAGTCAGCCTTGCCTGGATGTTTCATTGCTTCATTTGGGGATATGAAAAGTCACTTAATAACAAATTGAATAACTGGTCTTTGTATTTCAGTGTTGTTGATGCTGATGAGGTGGATTATCAATGATGTGTGGACCAATGGCAATGAGGATGTGCTCAGCCTTACAAGGCTGTCTTTCCTCCTCCTTTCCAAAACATTGCTCTGGAATGGAACCCTATTCATCCAAGGATGTGTAGTGCACGAATAACCAGCTGCCTTCTTTGAGTATGAGTAGAAATAGGAGGGGGGTATATCTCTTACTCAGCCTTTGAGAGCGTATTTCTACTTTTTATGGTCTAAAAGCAGTTTTGGGGAAATCTTGGATAACTGAGCTGGAGTGGTTAATTATTTAATACGAGCAGCAGGTTCAGGACTGCTCAGGAGAAATCTTGGTAGGGATCTGGCAGCTTGATGCATACTCTGAGGCTTTGTAATGGTGAATGTTGCTTATCCAACCAGAGGCAGTGGCGAGGAAACTACTCTTAGATGGGCTCATCACCTCAGCTAGTCAGGGTAGCATTAGCTGCCAGGTACCTCCTGAGTCAGAACTTTGTGAACATAGCTGGAGAATGAGATTAAGCACGGACCAGTCAGCACAGTGGAGTGCACCACAGAAGCATAGTGTCTTGAGGGGTCAAAGGCTCAAAGCACTGGCCCTTTTTTATTAGAAGGGAGGCTACTCCACCTCACTCAGACTCGCATGTAGCCTCTGAGTTTAGCTACAATATTGACAGACTCTGCGTTATTGCAGTCCTGAGGTGAGGACTAAGGGGAACTTAATTTTTTTACTTCCAGGTTGAGCGGTTCTCCCTGGCACGGGAAATGAAACTGCTATAAACTCTTGAGCTGGTGTGGTTGTACATGCATATTAAAGAGATGGGTAGGGGTGGGGAAGGGATGGATCAACACAGCTTCCTGCATTTTTGACTCTCTGAAGTGAATCTGAATACAGTATGCTTCTATTATGATAATAATACACCACTGGTATATGGCAGGAGACATAAACTCCAGCTATATCTTGAAGTGAAATGATGGCCATTGCTTTCAAGAGTTACTGTTTTGGACTACAATTCCCAAATATCTTCAGGAAGCATGACCATGGTGGCTAGGAGATCCTGAGAGAGTAAAAGTCCAAAAAATAAACTTAATATCTAAGATGTGTGAGAACTCTGTTTCAATGTGTCAGTAGCATATACATCCTTTTATGTATGTTCATGTTTAAAGGTTTATTTTTAAATTTTATTTTATTTTGAAGTGTTGTTGTTCTAAATGGCAAGCCACAGGGAAATTCCTCAAAGGTCTGGCACAATTTAGATACTTGGTGTGCTTTGATGACTTTAATCATATAGAGCTGGAGGTAATTGTAGTACCAGCTTCTTGGCAAAGCTGGCATTCAGTGAAAATTACAATCTTGACAACTTCATTAACAGTGCTGACATTAAACAACACTGACTAAAGCTCATGGTTAAGTGGGGAGGGATCAAACTGTAGAGATTTTTAATCAAACCCAACCAACAGTCTCTGTTAAATTTGTCCTTCCTTGTGCATTTCTTCAAGTATTGCCATGTTGCTACTCTTGTTGTTGTTGTTGTTTCGCTGTATACCCAGCAGGAGATCTATGCTGTCACAGCCCTCTGAACATAGTGACAGAGGGGGGATTGAGAACAGATACAGCATTTTGTTCATGATAGATTAGCTGCAAGACCTCTCATTTTTCTGGAATGCAACCTGCCATTCACCACCTTTAGGAAGACAAGAATTCACTTTCATCTGGAAGAGGCCTGTAGACAGAAAGGAAAGCTATTTGAATGCTACTTTTTTTTTTACCTAACTGAAATCCAAAGATTGATGCTCCTATAAATGAGAACTCTACATGCACACACACTTTTTCTTTGGTACTGAAAACTAATTTACTGCATTTCCAAATTGCACAAGCATAATTAAATGTCCATACAAAAAAAATTATAGCCTGGTCTACTTGTTATATGAGCTAAAATGACCTGGTTCAACACAGAAATCTTTCCCAGTTTTGTGTTGTTTATTGTCATCAGAAAATATAGGCAGCCTTGATAGAAAGTGTTGGCACTAAATTGGATTTTGACTATTCAATGAAACTTCTAAGCTCTTGAAGGACTGGGGAAAAGAATTTTTTAAAAAGTTGCACTCTTTGTTATTATCTTTCCTTGGATTCTTTGACAGATGGCTGTTTTTCAAGATGCATTTCTTTATGTCACATAGTTTACCATCTGACATATATTTACAATGAACCGCCCCATGTATTGCTTTGAAAACATTATGACTGTACAATTATCGCATTTAATAGCCCATTTTCAAATATACCCAAAACAAAATTAGAGACAGTGGGGCCAAATGGGACATGATGTGAGACAATCAGATTCAGCTCTTCCAAAATCTTTTTCTATGGTTAAAATGAGTCGCAGAGGTAATAGCAGTTGTGCTGGATCTGGTGCTGGGGCTAGAGGGAGGCGAAATTTTCTGAAAACCTCCCCTTTTCCAAGTCTGGTATTAACCATGGAGGAAAATGGGGAAGACATGTATTTTTACTTTATTTTTTCTCCCTGCGACCAGTCTCATAGCAACTAGAAGGTGATCTGGTTAACCATTCTCTCGTAGTGTGACATGCCCAAATGAAACTGCCACTTTTTGAATCAAAGAAAAAGCAATCTAAATGGATTTCCTATTTCCCCATCTAGTTTGGCTGTAAATTGGTCCTGAAGTATTAACAAAGTTGATGTGCCAACAAAAGTGCATACAATGAGACACTAACATTTGCAGCTGGTCTATTTTAGTTGGCCAAACTTTAAAATATATTGTCTAATATAAGCATCATTAGCTTAACTCTATTAGCTGGAAATTCCAGGGGTCAGGAGTTTGATTCGTCAGTGCAATATGTATGGGGGGAGGGAAGCAAGCCTGCATGGTCTTGGGCAAGCTCCTAGGAAAAAAGGAGGATGAACCAGTTGAATACTCTAAACCTAGAAAATCCTGGAAAGGGTCTGCATGAGTCAGAATCAACCTCATGGCACATTATCCATTAATGATAATCACAACTGGCAGTATGGATGTAAACCCTAGCTTGTTTTGCTTTGTATGGTAGGATGAAAACTTGCAACATTCTTCTCACCAGTGAAGAATTTCCTGGCATTCTCAAAACATTTTGTATCCTAGAAAGAACAAATTTGCTAGTTTTCCTGGGAAACTGCTCCATTTGCACTGCATGAATTGCCCTAAGGGTGATTGTTATTTTATTTAAGAATTTGAAGCACTAGATGGGTTATTTTTGTATTTCATAACAGTCAGCCTCCCGCCAACCTAGCGGTTCTAAAGCATGCAAATGCAAGTAGATAAATAGGGACCACCTCGGTGGGAAGGTAACAGTGTTCCGTGTCTAAGTCGCACTGGCCATGTGACCACGGAAGATTGTCTTCGGACAAAACGCTGGCTCTATGGCTTGGAAACGGGGATGAGCACTGCCCCCTAGAGTCGAACATGACTGGACAAAAATTGTCAAGGGGAAACCTTTACCTTTAACAGTCAGCCAGTCTTTCTGTACTTGCTCTGTGTACATGTGCATGTGCATGCATGAGGGTGTGAATGTACACTTTGCTTCTCAAAGAAAATAGGTACCAAAGATACAGTATTTTATGCAAATTACAGAGACCTCTGGGGTTGGGAGAGCTCTTTTTCTTAGAACAAGGAATCTTGTGGTGCTTGTAAATTCTTCGTCAAAGTATTTCATCATGTTGAAATAGCCGAGACCAATGGGAATAAGGAATCTGGCTAATATTTATTCTGTCCCTAGCACTGGGTGAATTTCTGTCCCTCTTGAAAAGCATTTGAGCTATTAGTTATCAGTGGTAGGAAATGTAACTTCTCCAAGGATCCAACAGACAACATGACCACTGCCATCCTAGTTGTGGGAGTCTGCGACTTGCAGTCCAAAATGCAATGTTATGCTACCATATCTGCCCATTATTATGTTCTTGAAGAAAGCCCATAAATAGGAGTTTGAATTGGCTTACATTGCTTTGTTAAAAGGCTGCTTCAGAGGGGAGTGCAGGGTAGACTGGCATTAGTATTTTACCTGAGCAACCGTATAATACTTCATTTGATGAATTAGAACTAGGGCTGGTTTAGCTGCTGAACCATGAAGTAGAATGAGTCAGCAATAGCAGTAGGGCACTGGTAGTAATTTCAATGACCAGATGGCGAGTACCTATGTGATGGTCTGATACCCTTGGCTAGTTGGTTTTTCTAGAAGTTCAGATTCTCTGCATCCATCCAACTACTCATTCCACCTCTCTATTTGGAAATAAAAGTTGATGCAATTAGTAGAAGTTATTGAACTGGTAAGGTTTTGAAACAATGGGAAGCCACATATTCTAGAAATGGAGTTATTAAGTTTCAGCTTCAAAGAGCCAAATCTAATAATTATCTCAAATGAAATTAGACCCATTGCATTAATAGGGCTTGCACAAGTATTCATTTAGCAAAATTCCCTTGATTGAGTGAGTCTACCAACAGCTGGCTTTAGGGCAAGGTAGTCAAGGTTTGCCATATGCTGGAGATACCTTGCTGGTACATAAAAATAACAACAGCCAAGAAGAAGGAAGAACTGCAACCAAGAAGGCAGCTAAATATGTGTTGGATTACAACTCCCATCAGCCCAGCCCAGGGTGGTTAATACATCTGGAGGACATAATAATCTTAGAACTGGGTCTAGTTCTAAGACAATGGGGAATCAAACTGCCAACCTCTGGCTATGCAGTCAGATGCCTTAAACCATTGAGCTATCCAGCAGTTCAAGAGGCTGTATTTCTTAAAGTGATCATGCTCTGAGCATGCACCAACAGCATTTGCCAGCCTGATACCATGCAGGTGAACTGCACAACAGTGCAGGTGAAAAACTGGACCATTGTCTGGGATTCCATTGTGGATTTACACAGTTGAGTGAAACAGCATGAATTGTGGCAGCAAATTGCCACTAATTAATGAGGTGCCAGTCATGTGTGCCTATCATGTGACTGAATGTATGAGTAGGAGCACAACCAACATGTCATTAATTAGCAACAGTAGACTGCCGTGACTTACGTAATTTCACCTATGCATGTGTAAGTAATCAATGGGATTCAAAAATGCATCATTCATGGAGAAGAGTTTCTAAGTAAGACTCGGAAACTAACATTACAAATGAGTAGACTAACCGTCATTTGTCAACTTTGCCCATGCTAAAGGTCACAATGTCTATACAGCTAGAAGAAACACTGAGCAATGGGCAAAACTGATTGTGTGAATCCAGACCGTAGTTCACAATTTTCATTCATTTCCAAAAGCCCACAGAACACATTTTTATCTATTTGCTTCTTGTTCTGAAAAAGGAATAGGCTGGATTGTTTTTAATGTAACAATTACTTTATACAATAGTTATATGCCCAAATGAAATCCCTTTTACTATTGTTCTTTCTTCCTCCAGCCTCTCTGAGGATGCTCCCCAAAGACTGGTGCTATGCTTCTCTTCATTAGAACCCAGTTTTCAATTTAAATGTTAATTAGCATAGATGAGTAGAATCGTACCACAAACTGTACTTTGAAAACACTGCCTATCAATGAGTGATTACCTTTTATTTATTTTTTCCTGAATGGTTATGATCTTTTTCAGTTACATTTATGGCATACAATTTAAATTATTCTGGATCATCTTAAACCAATTTATTTAGGAATGATTCATTTCACAATGGATTTTGTTGTTCTTTAAATGAAAGGGTGCTTAGAAAAAGCAAAAGAGTTCCAGTAACATTATAGTAAAAGATGGTCCCAACACTTTATGCTATTCCTGTGTTGTACACTGCAAAAACAGGCTCAAAGTATCTCTGTCTTATAATATTGATTCATATAATTACTGTAGCTTTTTCTGATGTTCAGACTGTGAACATGATTGCTTAGATAGCTAAAACATCACCACACAGAAACACATTGGACAAGGAGAGGTCAACATGCAGGTGACTTCTTAGATCACAGAAGAAATGCTGACAGAGTTCAGGAGTAACTGATTACAAATAATGTTACTTAATTAAGTTGTGTGGTAACTACTGTAATACATAACTAATTTATACTATGATTATAAAATAATGGGCAATAATTTCACTCCCTTTACAGTGTAACTGTGACAACTTTAATTACTTTTATGTGTAAAGGGATGTGTAGTCTCATATCGAGCAATTTGTATTATTCCAGAGGAATTTTTCTTAAAGGAACTAACAAGTAATAATATTAGTAATAGCAACTGACTACTTTTGGGGGGGAACTGTAACTAATTAATATTTAATACTAACTTTCCTAGTTCTGATAATGATACAAGGGCCAGAATCCAGTTGGTGGACATCTATTTTTTTTATATATATATATTTATTTAGGAACAGGGATAGAGGGTACAAAAAGAAAGAAGGGATAGAGAAGGGAAAATGGTTTTGGGGGATAGGAGAGCATAAAGTATAACATCATCCAATCAATTCATATTACTAATACATATCAACTTTTTGCTTTTTCACAGTTTGATTACCCTCCTGCTTTTATCTTATCATTTAATTTTAATTTTATTCTATGTTATTCCAACATTGTCTGGTAGCTGCTGCCATTTATACAATACATCCCATCGTTCATTTTCTTTTTGAATTGAACAGTCTTTCAGCCCATCTGACAGAATATCCATTTTTTTCACTTCCCATATTTTCACCATAAGATTGTCTGGTTTCAGTATCTCTGCCTCCTTAAGATTTTTGTCATAATGCTTTTTAATTTTGGAAGCTGCATGGGTCACTGGATAACTCTCTACTGCATTCATATTACCTGGTGTCATATCTAATACAGACGATTCTAAAGTTTGTACAACTTCATTTAAGTTTTGTTTGGCATCTACTGTCCCCTCTTTCGTCCCTTTCATCAAATCTTCTATTTTGCTAAGACCTGCATTCACTTGCTGGAACCCTGTTAATATTAGCCTTTGTATATTAATCTGCCATTCCTTTTCTATTTCTTGCACCACTATTCCAGAACTTTGGGATTGAACAGACCAAGTCTCCATTTGTTCTTTTGAATTTTTGGGGTCCATCTCAGGCTTTGGGGTTTGTATAAATACCACCATAATCACCCCCTAGAAATCCTTCCACAGTTTCCACAATTTTATCAACAATTCAAACCCCTCATCATAATCCTCCCCTGAGATCTCCCTCCAATCTTTATCCAAATATTGTAATATAAAAATCAACTTTTAGCCCAACAAATACAATATCAAATAGAACCGTGACACAGTTATTTCTTCTTCTCCTGGGTTCAGCAAGCTTCTGTTATTAGACACACGTGGTCTGCAGTCCGGCAAACAAAACAACAATCGTAAAGTCTCAAACTGTCCAGTAGATTGTCCTTGGAGCTCGTCTTGTGATCTTCATTAACCCCTTGATGCTCCTTAGTCCAGTCGGCCACGTCAGCTCCTTCTCCCGAAAACCACCAAATTCTATTATTTATAGTTCCCAAAGTCCAGAGAAGGCAAAGAGTAACGTATCCCAGCCACACTGCATCCACCGAAGTCTCTTAAATCCAGTCAGACGGTGTTGCTGTCTGGGATTCTTTTCCAGAAACATAAGATTTATTTTTTCATCTCAGACTCTCGGCTTTAGAATCAGCCTGGCGTTTTAAGAGTTCACTTGGAGAAGCTTAGTTTCGCTTTTGAGTCAGACTGATAAGATAAACCCACCGCTGCATTTATTCTTTCAACCAAATATTTTCATTCTTATTTCAGCTTAATGAGGCTGTTTCATAAATCAGAGGCTTCGGCTTACTTACTTGTTATATATTATTAGTTTATATTGATTGCTCTCCTCTCCCCCGGTAAAGGGTTCCTCGCGGCTCAGTGCCAAAAAATGGCGCCCGCTCCAGTCCGTGCACGGTGATTTCTTCAGAAGAAAAAAGTCCGGGTCTGCCTCCCTTTCTTCTCCTTCTGCTGCTCACCATCTGCTTCAGAGAGACTTCTTCTAGACTCTCCTTTGATCCCCATTTCAAAAGGGGGATCCCGGGCCGGAGGGTTCCAGTTTTTTCCAGAGAGCTCCTCTCTGGAGTTGCTGGCAGCACCGCAACAAAGCCCCGCCTCCAGTTGGTGGACATCTACACAGGAAAGACCTACCAGGGAATTCAAAGAGAGTGATTTTCTCTCCCCTCCCCTCAGGCCTTACAAAGGTACAACAAGAGGCTCTCTTTCTCTTCCTTCTTCCCACTGTCCAGCACACCACTCAAATTTCTGCTCTGAAGGTTTGCTCAGACCTCTGAAACAAATATTGGGAATTCTGCAGGATGCACGGGGGAGCCAACTGTCTTCTCCCAGATTTGCTAGCTGTATTTTTTTTTATCAACGCATGTACCCAGTTGGATTCTGGCTGACAAAAATTCAGACATCTTCTTAACTTAGAGGTGCTGGGAGTCTTACCTGTTTGGAAGTTGTGATCTATGACACCAAAGCCCTGACTCTAATCCCAGTTGCCCAGGACCCAACTCTGTGACCACAGAAGGTTACATTCTGCACATACAACCAATCATTCTGGTTGTTATTACCAATTTTCCGATGTTACGTCGGACAGTGCAGTTATAGAGCCATGCTGCCTGATGTGGACTGCTGTGTCATGCAAACCATTGGCTTTTTCCAGGTCAATGTATATTGGGATGATCCCAGAGTTTGACCATCGGAAACATATTTAAGAATCTGTGCTCTTTTCAGTGAAACCATGACATACGTATTTAAATAATTTACTTGCCTTTTATTTTCACTTTGAACACCTATGTCTCATAAATACACATGCCATTTTTAATGTCCAGCTGCCCTTGCAAAAGTCACCGAATCTCCCCAAAGACCCTTTTGTCATCCATTAGCATGCACAGCACCACTTTATGCTATAGAAGCATTTTAATGAGTGGGCAAGGCATTGGGACTGCAAGATAAATCGACATGAAAGAGAAAAGATCATTCTTTGAGAGCAGCCAAAAAAATGAAATAGCACTTTGAACTGCAGCTGCCATTTGATGTACCAAAAATCAATTTCTTTGATTATAAATTTGCAAATCTGAGAGATGTAAAAATAAAATATTACAAGGCAGGATATGAGTCCTGTTTCGCAGATTGTCCTTGCACCAGGGAAATTCTTCATAGTTCTTCTGTTGGTTTTCCTATTCTGGTATCACCATATTTATCAGGGTGGAGATCTCTGGAGAAAACAGAATTCTGATGGTGAAACTTCAAACCCAATTGATGGTGATGATGATACGCATGTGCTATCAAGTCAATTCTGACTTATGCCAATCCTTTTCAGAGTTTTCCAGGTAGACAGTACTCATAAGTTTGGGGACTGTGTAGCATGACTACGTAGTCTGGCTCTACTCACAGAAGGAACCATGGGGAATCGAAGTCCCAACCATACCTAAACCACTGAGTTATCCGGCCAGCCAAACCCAGATTAGGGATGTGAAGGATTCCTGCTGTTGTTCAAGATTGTTTTGAAACTGACCATTTTGGCATAGTACTGCAAGCATTCATCAATCACCTTTGAGAGAATTCAGCTCCAATGTGAGACTAGATGACAGTACAGTACGTTTTTCTTTTCAACCCATTTTTCATAATTTGCATACATTATAAGTGTAATTTGTGAAAACCTCCGATTACTGAAAGAAAGAATTTGTCTTTTTCTTAGCTATTATTCTGGGATTTTTCTATCAGGTTGCCCCAGAACTGAATTCAAAACATATCTGACTGCATCCAGTTTGCACAACTTTGTTGTTGCTTAGTTGTTAAGTCATGTCCGACTCTTTGTGACCCCATGGACCAAAGCACGCCAGGCCCTCCGATCTTCCACTGCCTCCCGGAGTTGGGTCAAATTCATGTTGGTAGCTTCGATGACACTGTCCAGCCATCTCGTACTCTGTCATCTCTTTCTCCTCTTGCCCTCACACTTTCCCAACATCAGGGTCTTTTCCAGGGAGTCTTCTCTTCTCATGAGATGGCCAAAGTATTGGAGCTTCAGCTTCAGGGTCTGCGAACACTCAGGATTGATTTCCTGCTGTTCCTACACAAAGTCCTTCCTCTTTCACAGAAGACCTTAGCAGAGTTAGCGCCACCATTAGCCAGAATGAGGCAGCTGTCTCAGCCAGCAGATCTTTAGTGTCATAAAATCTCAGCAAATTTTAGTAATTAATTTATCATCCCTGTACTTGTAATTGCCAGAGAGGGGAAAAGGTATGGAGGATATCATTTTGCCAAGAAACTAACTGGTTGACCTGGGTAGCATAGATACTATGAATGTTGACTTTGTTGTGGCTTTACTATTTTGTCTCAAAGCAGGGGGAAGGGAAACTGATCACTTTATTCTTCCTGGTCTGTTAGTTTAGTTTATCCAGTACTCTTGCTTATTTTAGTTGGGGTTATTACATACATTTATATTTTTATCACTTTCACTGGTTTCTTTTTCTGATAAGCTACCTTGAGACATATCAGGGAACAACGACAATGTAATCCATCCGCACATACACACACATGCACCACTAGAAATAAATACAGTGCAGTAGTCAAGACTTTTTTTTAGCTGCCTGCAAGATATCTGGTGAAAAGAGAAGCTAGCCAATGAGCATGAGCTCAGTCTTCTTTAAACCCAGAATAGTTGCAGCAGCAGCACAACATGTGTATACAGGAATAGGATGGGGGTGTGAAGCCACTGGTTACAATTTAGAGCAAGTGAAGTTTGTTACTGGAGAATAAGTGAGTGAGGATCAATGCCACTGGCAATGGTGCGGCTAAAAAATATTGTAAATAAATAAATAAATAAATGCTGAAATGACAAGAGAATCGTAATTGTAGTGGGAAGCATGAGGTTTCAGGGAGCTACAAACTTCATTGAAATGGACACCATGAGATCAGGATCATCTTGCAAGCCTCAAAGAAGATAAACTGGCCAATGTGACTGAAATGTTACTACTGTACTTCTTTTCTTGCATTACACACCAAAACCATCTTGAGTATCTACTTGGATTTTGCTTAGCTGATCCATTCTTGTGTGATGCAGCTGTAGCTGATTGAGCTCACTATGGATATTCTTGCTCTTAGTTCTTTCAAACAAAGCAGTGTGGATTGTTTAAGGCTCTGTTTGTCAGCTGTCTTTGTTTGTTGCTGCTAAAAATATCAGCTAAGAGTTTGCAATGGTCCATTTTCCATCTTTGAATTTGCTGTAGACCTCTTAGCAGCCTGCAATATGCAGACAGCATTAACTACAGCCATTTCCACCATTTCCTTTTCCAGGGCCAACCTTGTTTACTCAGTTTTCAGGGAGCATCCAGCTGCCATCCTCTCAGCCCGTGACAGTCCAGGGCTTTCTGTGTTGTCCTCCTGTGGTTTTCTCATGCTAAGTCTCTGACACATGTTGGTAATAAAATACAATTGCAGCACCAGCCTCCCATCCAATGTTGATAAACAAAGTGCTGTTAAGACATGTCAAGATTCCTGCTTCTTTACACAAAAAATATTCTCTGCCTTGTAGCTTCCTACTGATACTGGCTGGGAATCAGAGATGAAAAGGTTGTCTGTCCAAGTGGTTCCTGAATAGCCTCTCTGACTTGTCCTGGCATCAAGTTATATTCCTGTCAGGATAGGCTTTAATTACTTGGGTTTTTTTCCCCTCAGTTTTCTTCTTTCTTCGGTTTTTTACCCCCCAACAAATATTTTACAATGTTTTCAGTAACATCCCTGCTTCAATAATATTATTATTACCTTTATTTAACATTCTTTTATCTTTTAATAAAAATAAAACATTCATAATGTAAATCACTGATGTGTCTGGGGAAGTGGATTTCATCCATGACAGCACACACTGAAAGAAATACCTGTTAGTCTTTAAGGTGCAACAGCAATTTGCTCTTTGCTTTTTCTTCCATTTCTTTGATTTAGTCTACAAATCATTATATTTTGACTCTTTCTCTTAAAGGCAGCTCATGACTGGAGCAAGGAGAGTACACTTCAGTTTTGGAGGTGAGACTCTTCTGCCTATCAGCCTTTAGGGCTTCTGCTCTTATTGGAAGGGAAACAGACAGCAAATGGGGAAATTCAGAGTGTTTGTCCTCACCACTGACTAGTCACAATTAACTTCAGCACACACGTAACTGGGTGACTAAAGGTTTCCAATAAAAGGGATGCCAAGATCAGACACACCGTCCTGTTATCAGGCAGAGCTAGTCCTTTGCTCAGTAAACCAAGACAAGAAGTAAGAGATCCCAAGACAGAGTCAGAAACAGTCAGTCTAGCCATTCTGAGAGTTATCAAAACCTAATAGGAAAAATTCCAAACATGATCAAAAAAGTCTTCATAGCCAAGGAATCTACAATAAGAAACTGGATATATAGCAGTCACAAGCTGAAACCACAGAGACACTGCCTTCAGTTGGAGACAATTGGTCTCCAACTGAGAATTTATCTACATCTACACCTATCTATATCTACATCTGTCTGTCTAGTTGGGGCCCACCCAGTACCTAGCTGGCATTTGGCCTGCTGAGAAATGTAGCCAAGGGCAAGGTTAAGTGTCCTGGTTTCCTTGCAAGAGACATGCCTTGTCCTGTAGATAACATTTGCTCCTCAGGAGATTCTTTTCACCAATAAATGCTTCCCCACAGCCACACATGTCACCAGGGATCCTCAAGTCAAATTCATACCCTCAACCTACATTTTTCCTGCAGGCTGGGCAGGAGTCCTGCCTCATCTTCTGCTTTGGCTTCCAGCCACAGTGTGGTGTCTGGGGATATGTAGAAATTCTTCCCTCATATCAAATTCAGTGGGTTTTGGTTCATCCTTGCAGAAGGACTCCTCTGGCAGGCCCATGACAGACTTGAGTCCGAGCTTGATGGGGGATCTTTTCTTTTTAAGAAATTAGGTCTGCCCATTCAAGAAAGCATGGAGAAGCTAGAGAGGTAAAGGGCCAACACTTCTCCTTCACTAAGCTGGAACTGATCCCTTATCCCTTGATACAGGTCATTTAGAACAAACTGCCTGGGAGAAGGAATGGAAGAAGTAATGAACTGTTATTATAGTGCTCTCATTAAATATATACTGTTTCAGTACTGTATAATTATTCCTATTGACCTTACGGAACCAACTCCAAGAACCCTGCTGTTGAAGATCTGAATAAAAATGGTTAATATTAATGTTTTCATAGTTATCTAGTTTGTAAAGGTTTCAGATTCTCTGCCATGATTTCAGTGGATGTCCAGCTACATGTTAATCAAAAAATTGTATCAAATTTGTCTTTTGAGTTCCTTGTGACACCTTCTGCAGATCTTCCTCTATAATGAAATGTTGACTGTGATGTCAAGGCCCAGCAATGTCCTTTGAGAACTAATTTAGTTCCTGAGAACATGTGCATGGATTCTTTGCAACACAGGGAATCTGTGGCAGATGTTCAGCTTCTTTGGCAAGAGTTCTATGGTTTGCTTGGGGAGATGGTGCTATGGACAGCTTCAGGAGGTGGTAGCGCTTCACTGGAAATATTTCCTAGAGACTGGATAGCTATTAGTCAAGGGTACTGACAATCCAAGATTTATATATTGAGGAGAAGGATGGACTGGATAATATGTGAAGCTCTATTCCAACTTTCAAATTCTGAGATTCTAAGACTCTTTGCATCTATGGCACCATCTGAAGGCACATAGTGCAAGAATCTTTATAAAGTTAGGCAGATCTGAATCTGGTCAGAGACTGAATAAGGGACTGCATGAGAACCAGACACAAACTGTTAAGATACAACATGAATTAAAGATGAGATGTAAATGTAATTAATGCAGAAATGAAGCTGTCAAAAATGGTCCCTGAACGTGCACATTCTGAAAACCACTGTGATGCCCTATTGCATATTACCAGTCAATACTGTCTATACTCATTCTACTCTAATGATCACTGCTAATATTAATTTCTTTAGGAATGTTTCTTCTGTAGAGTTCTATATTGGCACAGGTTTGGATTACAGAAACCTTCCAATGCTACATTTTATGCTTTTATTATTCTGTCATTGCATTTTGACCAGTGGATGTCAATTATGGCTAGCCAGCTACCCCTCCAAAATCTCCATTATTCAGGGAATACTTGAGCAGTCAAGAAAAAGAAAGAAAGAAAAAAGAGAATGTTCAAATGTAAAATCTGCAGAGAATACTTTTTTGGAAGCAAATTTGTTTCAGCTCTAACTCCTAATTGACTGTAGGCACTGCAAAAAGAACAGAAAACAACAGTAACCTTCCCAAAGATTTGAACATCATTATAGCCTCAGGTTCAGTAACAGGATTTGTTGCTCGGAGGAAAAAAAAAAATTCATAGGCGTTTGCATCTAAGATTCAGACTAGGGAGAAAAATCATGCACCAAGGAAGATAAAATGATGTGAAGCATGGTCATGGGCAACTAATTTATTTGCCTGAGCATAATTTAGAACTGTTTAGAGAAGAAGATATGGTGTGCCACATTTTTTAGCAAGAAGGATTCACAGCCAATTAATTTTAGGTGGACCGGTAATATTTTTTTTTTCTCAGAAATTGTTTTAGTTTAGTTCTGGTTAATATATTTTTCCCCCAATGTGGATGCTGTTTTTCCCTTGGCTTCAGCTTCCTCTTGTCCCTAGTGCCTTACTCATGAATGCAAGGATGTCTCCAGACATTCCCTTGGTGGTTGCCAAAGCCTCCCAGTTTAAAATATCACCAGTTCCATTCTCTTGTGGGTGTCCTTATCCCAAAGTATTCTGGGTTAGGCAATGATAGCCAAGCTTGTGGCTCCAGGTGTTGTTGTCCTCCAGGTCTCAGAAGCTGTAAATAGCACAGCTAGTGGCCAAGAGTTCTGAAATTTGTAGTCCAAGAACATCTGAGGCCCTTTTTGGGGAACATCTGATGTAGCTGAAGTTGTCTGCCTTTCCCAATAAAAGTTACTTTGAGCTGGAATATCAGCCCAGAAATGGATTGCAGTTATTTCTGATGCTACTACTGGTTTAAAAATTGTATTTGTTTGTCACACTATTTTCTCTTCTTCTTCTTCTTCTTCTTCTTCTTCTTCTTCTTCTTCTTCTTCTTCTTCTTCTTCTTCTTCTTCTTCTTCTTCTTCTTCTTCTTCTTCTTCTTCTTCTTCTTCTTCTTCTTCTTCTTCTTCTTCTTCTTCTTCTTCTTCTTCCCACATTCCTTTCTCACCAACATGTTTTTCTCCAACACATTCCTTCCTAACCGTAGGTGTTTTCCAACAGGCTCCTTCTGACACTCAAAGTACTAACAACGCACAAGCTACCTTTTTGTCAGGCATTTTATTTTGCTGTAAATATTTTATGAGCTTCTACTGACAAACAAGGGACATTCAAGAGGAGTGTGATAATGATGTTATTTACATGTAAAACACTGCAAACATGAAAATGGAAATATATCACTTTCTTCAAATGACTGTAGCAATTCAGAAGCAAAAAATGCAGAATGCAGGCCACTTTTCTTTTTCCTTGAATTACAGATTGAAGCTTTGCAGCTGGGACAGTGGCTAGTTTGGGGACACATACAGCTTTGAACCAAGGCTTTTCCAAATGCCCTACAGCCTCAACTGCCTCCAAAAATTAACCTGCTGTCTTAAAAAAAGAGAAAAATATTCCATTGCTGCTCCCATGGCCAAAGGGAAAGCCATAAACATGTTTATGGAACTGTGTTTAATATCTGTTTCCTTTCAGTGTACCCTTATACATTGGCTCATCCACGTTACTCCCAATATTCATACAAACACTCTACTTGTACACACATTTAAATAGATGACCAACACTAATTGTTTCCTGCATCCTGTTCAATATGGTTTCACATTCCTTTATTTCAATTAGGGTTTAGTCCTTAACATTCAAAAACAGAAGGACACTAGGCGCAGAAGAACTCACTTCTAAGTATTGAACTGGTAAAGTTTTGTTGTAAAATATTTGTACTTGACTACGCATTTTCTCTGGATTATACATTGTAGCAGATCCTATCCAAGATAATGCTGTTGACTGGTGGCTCTTTAGAGAGATAGAGGTTGTGGCAATGTTGTTGGGAAAATTATTTTTGGTTATTCCCTTTTAGTTAGCAGAGTAATGAATGTGGAGAGGTCAACCCAGTCTCATCACTAGGACCTAGTTGATAAAAATAGCTAGAAGCATTTAAAGTAGAAAAGAAGGTATCTTTAGTTGCAGTTGTTGTCTATTGTTACAGTCAGAAGAATTTTAAAAATTAAGATAAGTGAGTCTCAACCATGTGGCAGACAGACCCTCCATGCTGGCTGCATGACTGGAGATCAGGAACAGAGAGAGCCAACCAAACTAAAAAAAACCAAAACAAAATAAATCAAATAAACGAAAGAGAGGAGGGACAAGCCAGAGGCAAGAAAAAGAACTTTAGCAATAGGGTAGTGGTGGAGGACAATCACCATAAGTTGTGAAGAGCTCTTCCACTGATACCTAGTGTTAGTGTATTCAATTTTTTTATTATCTCAACAAATTTATAAGTGCTGTTTCAAGTGAAGAAATACAAAGGATTGAAATGGGCAGGGAATCCTCCCTGATAGATCTGCTTGCGGATTTTAGCCAGATCACTTGGGCCCATACATTAAGGCAATCTGGATTATACTACCTGACATGCATCACCAGAAAGCCCACAAACAGAATCTGAAAGCTGGCAGAAAACCTATGGCAGACCACCTTTCTGTTAAGTTAGGGGAGTAAGAGGCCCGTGGTCCCAATTTGACAAGGAATGGAGCTTCACAGCAGAATTCCAGAACCAGTGCCCTCTCTTTTGGGTGCTGCTTAGTCACAGGAAGACTTGGACTACTTATTCATTATGAAATGTGGGTCCCACTGCACACAGCTCCAGTGTGCCAGAATTGAGAAGGTTATCAGGAACAATGCATACTGTTACTACAATCCCAGGCCTTGAATCCATTGTGTCTCTGTTTCTTGCTGCATTGCAGCATCCTGTTTCTTAGAAGGAAACAGTCCAGTAAGAGATCTCATAGAAAAAGCACTATTACTATTGGTACCATAGGACTTGTAGTTTTGTCCCAGAGCATAGTGTCATAACTTGTGGCTGACATACTAAAAGTTTCATTATAATGAAGCCATACTGAGAACTCAACCAAAGTTCTGTGTATTATATTAAGGTATTCCCATAGTACTGGTCTTCATCTGGGTTGGTCTTGTGGAAAGATGCCCAGCATAAACGATGAGTCTTGGCAGATAATTTGCCCATTTCATAATCACCTAATTTCTCTTAAGATCTTCTTTGCCTTCTCCTCTGTTTTTGGCTTTTACCCCAGACTCCCTAAATAGGAAACACATTCAAATATTTATTGATACAAATACTTTCCCTTATGGAGAGAATGACTGACTTCCCCTCCCAAATGTGAGTAAAATCTCCCAACAAGGGTAATAACCCAGGTCTAGGGCCATGCGTCTCAAAACAGACTGGGAAGAAGACGGAGCTACTTAGTTCCCATGATCTGGACATTACAGACCTTGGATTCCCTCTCAGGAAAGTCTGAACTCTAACCATTAAGAGTTCCATGCATGCCATAAACAACCTCCAAGACATTGGCACCAGGATGAGGTAGGGCTGGATGGCAACCTCTCCGATGATGCATGAACCAGCCATAGTCTATCCACTGCCATTCAGAGCAAGGCTTATGGACTGATGCTAGCACCATGCTCTGCTCACTTTTTCTTTCCTTGAAGCAAGCAGTGAGAATGACAGAGCCAAGCATGGACAGGTCAACAGATATGCAGACCAGATTGCTCTGTACCTTAAAACCCAGTTGGGCCACAACAAGAAAGGCTAATGAGAGAAAATGCTGACAAAAACTCATCTTCTGATTAGCCATGCTAGAAGGAATAGAGTGGAGCATCCTTCAAAATGTGTACCTGCATTTCTTTGGTCTCCATGCAACCCACATTTTATCATGGGTCTATGCTACCTATGTCCCTGCATGCCAGAAGCGGACGTCTTAATGTATTAAATGAACTCATTTCTTTCCCCTTTTGACCAGCCATTTTTCCCAGCAAGGAAAACAAATAGATATATGGAGTGGGGAGATGATGGAAATGACCACATAGTGCTATATTAATTTAATTCAGACATACAAGTCTACTTGCAAGACAAAGCTTTTATGAAGTGCCTGTTCATTATAGCATAGATATTTTGAAAAATTCATTGTAGGAGCTGTTTATGTAGGTGGATGCAATTAAGTTTTGGTAACAGCAGGGATTTATTACTTATCCCTTGTATTTGTATTTTTGTTATTTAGGTCTCTCTGTCTTAGAGATATAAACTGTTGTGTGTTAATTAAGAGAAGTGATATCTTGCTCCCACTCAAACACAAATGTTGAGTTGTTTGCAAGTTGACAGACTTCAGGGTTTGTTCGTTTGTTTTTTTCTTAAGAAAGGGAAAACAATCTAAACAAATTTCATTTGGTTGAAAAACAACCCTCCCTTTGATTTTCCCACACTAGACATTGGATTCGAACATGGCCATGCTTAGATTCAACCCTCTAAAATCAATGGAGCAATTTAATCATCATTACTAACTTAAGTCATGGAGATAGTTAGGTCAAAAAGGTTCCAGCCACACATGATACAACAGCTTGTTCATCCAGGTCTTCAGAGTTACTGGCTTCAGGGTGAGAAACAAGCATAAGAAAGACAAAGACTTTGTGCTGGTGAACATTAAAACTAGAGCACAAAACCTATAACATCCTAGACAATTTGAGCTGAGAGCATGATTCACTGTTTTACCTCAGGCAATTTCCATGCTCTCTTGGTTGTAAAATTGGGTAAAAGTAGAACCTTGACAAAATGTTTGTGTGTGGGCTTTTAAAAAGTGCGACTTATGGCTTGGGGTTCACTATTAGATTTTGTGGAGGCTATCACAACTGAAGTTGATAAAAACTCCCAAGTTCTAAGAAAAGTGCTCTTTCCCCAGCCAAGAATGGATGCCTCCAGGTATAACTCCATGCCAGATCTGTTTAGGTGGCCTATAAAGGTTCTTAGCCTCAACTAACTAGTTTCTGGGTTGTTAAATACACAGCAAGGAGTAAGACCATTTTAAAATGTCAACTTATTTAACATCTTTTCTTAACAGAGCAGTTTCCTCTCCCCACTAATGAGAAAGTCAATGCTATAAGATACATAATTGTATCTTTTACACATTATTTCAGGTGCTTAAGCTCTTTGATGTTAATCAGGAGGCAGAGTTTGGTGTACTTTAAAGTGAATCTCCAGTTTTCTGATCTTATCATTGTAAATGGGATGGTTTTTTTTAAAGAAAAAGCTGGTCTCTGTACCTGACATGGTTTTGAAATGAGCTCTAGATCTGCAGCATTCCTTTTTCAGATTGCTGTCAGAGCAAAACTGTCTGTCCTCTTGGCAGATTGAAAATAGAAGGCTCTAACTTGATGTGATGGAACCATGACCTGTGTGTCAGAACATGGGTTATGCTGGACATTTATAAAGCATAAGGGCATGCAGTGTGGAAACTCCCACCCCTGTCTTATGCTTTTCCCTTAAGACCTCCACTTCTCCCTGTTTTATCTTCTCTCAGAAAGTTTTACTTCCAGGCTATAAAGGGAAAAAAACAGCTATAGGAAGAGGACTTCCCAAAGAAATGCAGAAGTTTAGATTTGTCCCAGATGCTACAGCATATGTGTATTTTTTTTATTGTAGTCTTGTTTGCAAAACAAATGAAAACACAGAAACACATAGGCAAGGAAAGGATTCGATATTCCCTTTTGTTGCTGAGTTTTGACTTTTGGTTAAATCCCTCTAGTTGCACAAGGAAAAATGCAGAATTCACACAGCAGAATAGCTTCAAGTTCCCTAGATTAATCTACCCCCTTTTCCTCAGTAACTGCTACTTACCTTCTCAATAGCTCACTCCAAGACATTTAAATAGAAAGAATAAAAACCATTTTAAACTTACAATTAGAGAGATCAATCAGCAATTTAAGAACAAACATGACTGCTTAAAGCAGTGGTCCCCAACCTTGGCCCTCCAGATGTTCTTGGACTTCAACTCCCAGAAACCCTGGCCAGCAGAGGTGGTGGTGAAGGGTTCTGGGAGCTGTAGTCCAAGAACATCTGGAGGCCCAAGGTTGAGGATCACTGTCTTAGAGCACTGGTTCTTAACCTTTGTTACTCAGATGTTTTTGGGCTGCAACTCCCAGAAGCCTTCACCATCAGCTCTGCTGGCTGGGGTTTCTGGGAGTTGCAGTTCAAAAACACCTGAGTAACAAAGATTAAGAACCACTGTCTTAGAGAACTATAGCAGATTTGTCTTAGATGTTGTTGTTGTTTAGTCGTGTCTGACTCTTCGTGACCCTATGGATCAGAGCATGCCAGGCCCTCCTATCTTCTACTGCCTCCCGGAGTTGTGTCAAATTCATGTTGGTCGCTTCGGTGACACTGTCCAGCCATCTCGTCCTCTGTCGTTCCCTTCTCCTCTTGCCCTCACACTTTTCCAACATCAGGGTCTAGATACAGGACTGTAAATGAAGCTGGTAGTTACCTTGCAGTGTCATTGGAAGTGCTGCAGCTTGTGCCAGATTTGACTTGTTTGTTACAGACAAAATATGCTTTCTGTGTACAGAGTGAGTCAGATGAGAGAGGTCTGAATAAACAGAATTAACTTACAGAAAGAAACTGTAAAGTGGCACAAGCCACCCTTCTTAATATAAATCTGTATCCCCTTAGAGTCATCCCAGTGTTAAATTTGCCTCAGCATATTTGATCTTATAGCTCTGAAAATGAAGCAAAGCCTGCGGAAAGCATTAATTTTGTCCTCTACACATTTCTTCCAGTGTGGAATGATCTGTCTGGAAAGTCTCAAAAATATAAAATGAAGGATTGCCAGTTTTTTAAAAAAAAACCTCAGAGGAAGTGGTACAGTAGGAGTCAATTTTCAATTTCAATTGGCATATAAAAATTGAATAAAATATTCAAGATGCTATTTTCAAACCATTGTACCATCTTTCCCACTTGAAAGACATGAGTTTAGATCCACTTTGTGTTATGAATGGTGACCCAGGAGCAATTTCATTTTTCTGTTAAAGAGGTGGGTTTTTTTTTTCAAAAAAAAAAAGAAGCCTGCAAGTTCTGTTCAATAAGATTATTTTTTTAAAAAAATACCTAGGTTTGCAGTGTTCAATCACATTTCTAGGACTGAAAGGGTTTGATTGAACTTAACATTTTCTATCACAATTTTTCTTTTAAAAAAAGTGCTGCAATTCTCAAGCAAAAACTGAAGAGGGTGATAAGAAGCCAGAGGGTCAAAATCGTTTTCCATTGCTGTTCTCTGGAGTATGTGCTTTTGTTTCTGATGGAAACAAGGAACATGAGTAAGACATTCAGAACTCAGGAGATCAGAATAGTATCTGGACTGAAACTGTTGTGTCAAGAACATCAGTGGAGCCTTTAGGGGACCAGGATACCGAAGGATCTGATAAAAATAATGGAAGTTTTTTGCCTTCAGGTCAATAGGGACCAAGAGTTATTACCAGCTGATGGCTTTTCAGTGCACCAGAGATTAACTATGTTTGTGGCCGACTTCACTTCCTAGCAGCTAGATGCCCACTTTAGAAAGACATACACACAGCATATGAACTAGCTGACATTCTCAATGCCCATGTGGGAGGACTTGATTTATGGCAATTATTTCTATTTAGGAAAAAAGAAGGAGATCTAATGGTCCAATGTGGGATTGCTAAAATATTTCTCCATATGTCTGGGGACCAAACCAACTGTTCTACTGTTGCATATCCTGCTACTGACAGCCTGACGACAGTTTCTCCTTTGAAGTGCACTCTTGGGAGGTTCGGATTCTGGGTGGTTCGCTGGAGAAGATCTCTGAGCAGATCTGCCACCTACTGCTTTGTGCTTCACTGCTCTTTCCCTGCTGCAATAAAAGGGAACCCGTGTGGTCAGTACAAAACAGAAATGCAAGAGTAGGCAATACCTTTGTAGACCACTAAAAGAATTATCATACAATCTGCAAGCTTTCTTGGTTCAGGACCTTTCTTTAAAGGGGGGAGGAGTGGTGACACAGAAAACCCGAGTCCTCCATCTGGAAATTGGGGTAATAATTTAATAAACTCATTAGGTTTACTAGTGTGCACATCTCCCTACTCTTGATTAATTTCCAGGCTTAGGTCTTCTTGAATGTTGGGAGGGGAAGTAAATGAAAGAAGGCTGTTTGGAGGGAAAGTGGCTACTGGGAAGTACGAAAGCACCTCTACGCCTTCTCCTTGGTTAATTGCAAAGGATAAGCTAGCTAATATTACCCAGGGTGCTGGTTCAGTAACATTGTGAAACAAGTTGCCTCAGACTATATTTTTATGCTTTATTCTTTAAGGTGAAAAGAAGCCCAAATAGCTACCCACCGAGATTATTGCAGTGCAGAGAGATCTTCTTGTCCATCTCCTCAAACAGCAAAATGTATTTTAGGCTTTTTAGGGACTTTTAGGATTAATAGCAACCTGAATGTTCAGAACTGAATCCACAGTATTACCATTATACTTCTATTAGGGGAAAATGTGTCCCCAAAAACTTTGTTCTTGGTTATATTCTTGAAGGAATTCCTACAATCATTTATATAACCATTACATGCCCATAAACATTTTTAATGAGTCTAATCAAGCAAAGTCTGGTCGTCTGAACAGACCCAACAAATTATTTTCTCAACTATTCTTGCACCAGAATTTTTTAAATAAATGGAAAAAAGTTCATTATTTATTCATCTATACTGATCTTAGAGCTTCTCCCAATGTAGAAGAAAAAATCAGTAAAATGTTTAAAAAGAATTTCAAACAGATAAACAGATCTGTAATCACATAATATTTGAACAACCCACATAAAGAAAAATGGAAGGGGCCAGTCAACTCCCCCATAGGAACAAGTAGGAGCATTGGAACCAAAAAGGATGCCTCCTTTATCTATAACAATCATACTTGTTATGGTAATGAAACCACAGACTAAGATACAACAGTGTATGCTGATAATCAGCACCAGCAGAATAAGGAATGTTTACCCATTCCCCTCTTGCTACAGACTTCAAAGGCATCAAAAGCCTGCTCCAGAAGGTTTCTCAGCCCTCTGGAGTAGCTGTTTAGGATGTGTGTGAAGCTGTAAGAATGAGTAGTGGAATACTACAGAATCAAGTGGAAGGAAGCCACTGGATCCTGACTATAGCAAGTTGTTAGAAGACAACCATGTATTATAAACCCAGTGCCAAGATGCATACAGTTTTACAGGAAGTGGCAGACACTCTCTATACTGGGCAGTGAAGCAAACTGGAAACCAGTGCAGTTTTATTAAGATTGGTAAATATTCCCACCTCACAAGTCAATAAAGAGGTGTGATGCAAGAAATGAGTTTTAAACTGAGGCTACAACTTTATTAACTATTTAATCCCCTAACGTGCAGTGAGACCTAAGTCAGTGCATAAAACATGGGAGCAGGGGCAGGTAGACCATCCAGGCCCTTCTCTCACTGTCAAAAGATTCTTGTAAAGTCTTAGGCAGTCCCGAATGTGGCACAGAAATCAAAACAGGAGATTCATTGAAAACATTAACAGATTTATTCTTATTCAACAGAGGAGTATCGATAATAACTTCTGTGGGATAAACATGATCCCACTCATATAACTGAGTCCCGAACTTTGCAGAACTATTATATCCTGTCTCTCTCCTCTCTACTGGGGTGGCGGACCAAAGCGTTCCTCGTCCATCGTCGTTCGTAACGGGGGCACTCCTCACCGTGCAGATGGTGCCACAACAGGGGTAGTGAGCCCAATCCCCCTCTGGTGGTGGCTTGTTGTAGGTGGGGTCGGGGCGCATCACCTTCTTCCAGGGACCCTTTTCCCTCAGAAAGACCACCACTGTCCATTCTGATGTCTCAGTAATGGTTACTGCCTCTCTTTATGGTTCTGGGCCCGGTAGTAGACCTCCCACTTTCAGATTGGGAAAGTCTTTTAATAGTTCACTCACTTGATCACATTTCTTTTCCTCTCTCTCCTTCTTGCTTGTGGAAATCCAAAAATCCCGCGAACCTGTACCTACTTTTATATCCTCCTCCCACACATCAATCACTTGCTCCTCCTCCTTTCCCTTCCCTTCTTCCATCAGACAAACTTCTATTTTAACTCTTTCTTTGCCAACTTTGTTTTAACACATCCCTCTCCCTTTCCATGACCACCATATCTTTGCTGTCTGGAGGAGACAGCGCACTCTCGTCCACCTGGCCTTCACACTTAGCCAGGCTGATCAAGTCACTTGCCCCAGGTACATGCTGTTCATCACCAGACTTGCCCCAGCCTCAATTAGGGAGGCATTCTTGGGTCCATCTCCATCTTAATTCACATGAATCAAGGTTTGTCCTATCCCAAGGCTGTCTCAGAAAGCCATCTCTACTTGTGTACCTGAATTTCATGATTTGTAATACCCATTCGGGGGATCCAGTCACCAAATGGCACCCTGTGGAGTAGTGGTCCCAACCTTGGCCTCCAGATGTTCTTGGACTTCAACTACCAGAAATCCTGGGCAGCAGAGGTGGTGGTGAAGACTTCTGGGAGTTGTAGTCTAAGAACATCTGGAGGCCCAAGGTTGGAGACCACTGCTGTGGAGGGTCACTACTAGTCACTACTACTCTCCCAGAACCACTAACTAGCTCATGCTTAGCTCTCTACTCCCATCGAGCTGTCGAACACAGCAAACAGGCCCTGCATCAGATCCTCTACAAAGTCAAGACAATCAAACTAGAATCATAGAAAAGTGAAGTTGGAAGGGGCCTATAAGGCCATCAAGTCCAACCCCCTGCTCAATGCAGGAATACAAACAAGAAGGGTTGAATTCCCCTCTCCAAATTCACCTGGCCAGGATGGCTAAGCAGACAATGATTATCTCCAGCCAATGACCACCAACTTCCTGGAGGCCCAAGACCAGTTCTTTCCCTTTTCAAACTTTCAAACCTTTTTAACAAACCAGTGTCAGTGCCCCCTAGATCAGTGGTCCCCAACCTTGGGCCTCCAGATGTTCTTGAACTACAACTCCCAGAAATCTTCACCACCACTTCTGATGGCCAGGATTTCTGGGAATTGAAGTCCAAGAACATCTGGAGGCCCAAGGTTGGGGACCACTGCCCTAGATGAACAGCTAGAACATGCAGCACCAACAGTGGATGCCAGAAGTCTGGCAAAAGGCCACCCTAAGGCACACCCGTTCTACCTTTGCACTCCAGGATTGCCAATCCCCCTAAAACCAAATAGGGCCCCACGGCTGTCATCTTTGCTCTCCACACCAACCAGAATAAGATGATGTTCCTGTAGAGCAGCACAAGCCTCCATCTGCAGACTCTGGTCCCTGCAAAAACATATGGTAAATATCTAATTCACTCCAAGCTATTTAGCACTTGTAGCAGTGAGACCTCTACTGACCCATCTGGCCAATGGATTTAACCCTCCATTTCCATCACCACCACAGTAGAGCAGCCCTGCTCTGAAATAAATGTGTGGCAAAGCACATAACCTGCAGGCCCAAGTACTCCAAGATCTAATTGGTCACCACTCAGAACTGATATCTATTCAAGGAAGCCCCAGTTTGATGCATAAACTGCCATCCATCCTCTTACTCCTGAACTGCCAGGTACTACTCTAATGCCTGGAACAGATACAGTGGTGCCTCACTTAACGACGATAATCCGTTCCAGGAAAATCGCTGTAAAACGCATTGAAAACTGCATTGAAAACCGTTCAATGCGTTCCATTGGGCTAAAAACTCACTGTCCAGAGAAGATCCTCCATACGGCGGCCATTTTCGGTGCCTATATAGCGAGGAATCCATCCCTAAGGACAGCGGGGAGCCATTTTAAGCATCCGGCAGCAATTTTGAAACCCGACAATCAGCTGTTTTTGATCGTCATAAAGCGAAAATCGGTTCCCGAAGCAGGGAACCAATCATTGCTAAGTGAAATTCCCCCATTTAGACCATTGTTTTGCAATTGCGATCGCAAAACATTGTCGTAAAGCAGATTCGTAATGCGGGGCAATCGTTAAGCGGGGCATGACTGTATAACTCATGGCCTGTCACCATGTCCAGCTTCATGAGGCCCCCTCTTCCCCTTCTGGTCCATCTTGGACCAAGGCATGTGAAGTCAGACACTGATGCTGTGCCCTGCTAATGTAATATCCTTGAACTGCAAAGCACAGCTTATTATATCTCCATGCAAAGATGCCACCAACTCACTAATTATAAATGCACCAAAAAAAAGAGCCTGTGAGCAATGCTGAATGGAATAATATACTTTCATAACTAGAATGACAGAGAACTGGCCAAGAGTTGCCTGGTCCCTCCCTTCAAAAGAGTGGGAGGAAATGGGACCCCACCATCCTTGAAGCCAGGCGCTAAACCTATAGGCCTCAAGCATACACTGAAACAGACCATACAACTGGTAGCTCGGGCTGCCCCCTGCAGTTACACATCAAGACACAAACCCTTTCATAACCCCTGCGGTTACTGGGTGTGAGCGCTAACTTCCTGGCTCTCTCTGCCTCACTCCTCCAAGTTTTCAAAGGTTGATTAGAGAACTGTGGACCCTTGTCAGAGGCAATACCTCGAGAGTAAGGTCACACTCGCCTAGCATACCAGAGCTTATCCTGCTGAAGGAAGCTATCCCCAGGTATAGCGCCTAGTCACACCATGCCAAGAAATCAGGCTTTATCCAAACTACCACCAACATCCCCCCCCCACATGCATTTCTTTGGTGACGTAGCTTCTTACGCCAGATCTAATAACAGAAAAAAAATTTCCCTAGGTCTACCCCCAAACAGGCCTCTTCACAGGCCAGAATAGGCCACACCCCTCCCCTACCAGCAGTTACTGCAGAGGCCAGTTGAGCCCCTGGGTATCTGAACTGCCAAAGGCCACCCCTCTGACCCACAGGGGCTTGATGTCATTCACTTCCCCACTGCTGGAGAAGGAGAATGCTCCCCTTCCTTCCCAGCTGCATTGCAGCAGGAATCTGGAGTTGGCAATGTCAGAAAAATAAGCACTAGAAATAAATGTTATTCTGGCTTTTTGCTGTAGGTTGGTTTAGGCCCATCTGTTGGCTACAGGGCTGTATGTTGAAGAAGAAGAAGAAGAAGAAGAAGAAGAAGAAGAAGAAGAAGAAGAAGAAGAAGAAGAAGAAGAAGAAGAAGAAGAAGAAGAAGAAGAAGAAGAAGAAGAAGAAGAAGAAAACCTGAACAATTCTTGTATGTCAGTATAGACTACAGTACTTCTACAGTAGCTCTTTTGATTCCCATCTGAATCCTTGAACTATACAGTTCTGAGATCCTGTGATGTGCTCTGAACAAAGCAAAGCGAAGTGTTCTGCTTATATGTCACCCCATAGTGCTAAAAGCACTCTCTGGGTGGTACAATGTAATTATCCAGATTACACATTTAATTATCCAGATCACCCCCGTGAGTTACCAACCTCGGAAGGCTAAGTTAACTTTGAGTCAGCTACCTGAGCCCATTGGAATACATGAGCCATAAAGCTTTAGGAACATGTCTCAAGATGGAATTCAAGTTAACCTTCAGTCTCCTATCCATGATATAAAATACCATCAATACATTGTATATGTTACAGTGGGGTCTCTACTTAAGAACGTCCCTACTTAAGAACAATCCAACTTAAGAACAGCTCCATTTGCTAAATTTTGCTTCTACTTGAGAACAGAAATCCAAGATAAGAACAGGAAAAAAAAACCTTTCCTGCTCTTTTTTTAACCTTAGGTCATCTTAAGTTAAAAAAAAAATTCTCCCCCTAGTGGTAGAGTACGTATTAACCAGCTTTGCATTAGTTCCCATAGGAACTAATGCTTCAATGTACGAACGCACCTCTACATAACAAAAAAACAGCCAGAACGGATTAATTGGTTTTCAGTCCATTCCTATGGGAAATTTTGCTTCAACTTAAGAACACCATTCCAAAACGGATTAAGTTCTTAAGTAGAAGTTTCACTGTAGTTTCTATGGACGGAAAAGAGCAGATACGGATTAAATGGTTTTCAATGCATTCCTATGGGAAATGCAGATTCAACATAAGAACTTTTCAACTTGAGAACCACCTTCCAATACGGATTAAGTTCTTAAGTAGAGACCCCACTGTAGTTTAATTAGAGTCTCAGAGTTTTATTCCCCCGCCCCTAAATATTTTCCATTTCCAACCTTTCAAAACCACTCTGTCTTCTGCTGCATTGGTGGCATCTTCTCTTTGGATGTACTTCTGCTTGATAGGTAAACAGAAGCACCTTTGGCTGCTTATATGTTGAGATATACAGTGTACAGCTGGGTTTTAATTGAGTAGGAATTAGAGAAAACACAGGTTCCTTTGTTTACAATCAGCAATTCATATTGTTCTAATGAATGGAAATGTATGTGATGAATATTGCTACAATCTTAAATTGCTAATATCAATCTGTCAGTTCAGCCTTGGCTGGAAACAAGTCACAATTTCACATTTTCATAACGCAGATTGCTATGCAGCATTGCAGGATGTTTCACAGAACAAAGGTTTGTAGTTAGAAAGAATCTCGTGAAATGCTGATTATGTTAACTCTTTTTAAAAAAGATATATACCAGGTAACACAAAAATGGAATAACCATCAAGTACAGCAGGGTGTTTTTTGTTTTTTTTTTTAAAAAAGGAAAACACTAAGTGCTTGAGAAAATCCGGGATATTCACAGTTTGAGTTGTACTGCTTGTTCAAGGTGTTTTGCCTTGTGGGGATTTAAAAATATTAGTCTGTTTCAGCAGCAACAAAACAAAAAACAAACTATTGTGACACTTTTAAGACCAACAAGTGTTATTTCAGTGTGAGCTTTGAGGGATACAATCTACTTCTTCAGATATGGCATGTGTGAAGAAGAGGAGTGTATCCCCAATGACACAAATAATAGTTATATTGCTGTTATTACTGTACCCATAGATAACCTTGCACTCTATCCATAGATAATCTTGCAGTGTTCAATAAAAGCTCTGATTGTTGAAGGAAGAAGAGATTAGTTTACAGTTTCTGTTCTGCTGTCTCACAGTGATTGTCAAACTGGGTGCCTGAAATATTCTGCTTGAGAAGTTAATTACCACTTATTTATATTTGTCACTTTTCAGATGATAGTGGAAATGGAAGTACTGTATATTTAGCAGCTTTCAGACTAATAGGATTACCTGTGGTTTGTATCATCACGGCAAGCACTTTTATCAGGTATATATGGTCCTTTTTCTTTTATCAGAAGCTCTTTGGCAATTTACATATAATAAAAAAGTATTACTTAACTGGGCACAATAAATTATACTATGCACCACTGGTATGTTTGTGTGTGTGCATGTGTGCATGCATATATACAGTGTGTGTGTGTGTGTGTGTGTGTGCGTGCATGTGTGTGTGTGTGTGTGTGTGTGTGTGTGTGTGTGTGTGTGAGAGAGAGAGAGAGAGAGAGAGAGAGAGAGAGAGAGATGCCTGTTTTTTAAAAATTTTACTTGGAGCTGTGGAATGTCATGGAGAGTGTCTGCATTTCACAATTTACAGCTACATCATTGGCTCCCACTCCTGTTGTAATTCAAAAGCAAAACTACCTCCCTTTCTGGCAGAGGTGGATGAAAGCAAGATGTACCTATCATTGTTTGGGAAAGTAACCTTTGCCGACTGCAGATGCCAGAGCCCTTCAGTCAACATGGCATGGCCGAAGCACCAGGAAGTTCCAAAGAAGGTCAATAAAAAGTTGAGCAACTATTTCATAGACTTTTAGTTTTTCTTTAAAATATTCTGGAAAGCACAACTTTACATATGTGGAACAGTTACTAAACTGGAACATATACTTCACCCCTGCCCCCGCTGGCACTTTTCCTTTAAATTTATAGCATCTTTTTCCAGAGGCCACCTGCTAAGTCTTCCTTTTTAAATTAACTTTATGTGGGATAATCCCAGGCCTCACAAGATCTAGACCACTGGTTCTTAACCTTGGGTTACTCAGGAGTTTTGGACTGCAACTCCCAGAAGCCTTCACCACCTGCTGTGCTGGCTGGGGTTTCTGGGAGTTGCAGTTCAAAAGCATCTGAGTAACAAAGGTTAAGAACCACTGATCTAGACCACTGGTTCCCAACCTTGGATTGGATTCTCAGATGTTCTTGAACTAAAACTCCCAGAAGCCTTCACCACTAGCTGTGCTAGCCAGGATTTCTCAGAGTTGTGGTCCAAGAACATCTGGGGATCCAAAGTTGGGAACAACTATTCATGAAATGTTAAAAATTATTGTTGAATGAAAGATTATTTTGAAAATGGAAAAAAGTTTGGACTTTTACTTTTTTTGGACTTTTAATGTTTTAAAGGACGGGCAAGCATGGGTTAATTTTGATTAATCGTGTTTTAGAAGCCTGAGAGTATGCTTCCATCTGGAGTGAAGAGTCTTCTTGGGAAAGCTGAGGATATGCACTTCTCAAGTACTTCTCTGAAGCTGGTCTTTGGTTAAATGTTAATGCTAAATATACATGAAGATTTTTCTATTCTTAAAGCTCAGTAATCTATTCAACTAGCTTTGCCATGTGCTCTTTCATAGAATCTTGCAAAAGCTTCAATTGGCATTTTTCACACCGGCTACTGTTCTGTACAAACACAGACAGTTCATATAATTTTGTGTAATATGGTCCCTGGTAAGAATGTCATTTGGCATATTTTGCAAGAAACACCCTTATTGTAATATTGGCAGCTTCATATGACATGCCAGAGAAGGATCCTCATCTTCTAAAAGGATTTCTACATCTGGAAAGAGTGGAATCTGTAGGGCAGTGGTGGTTCCCTACCTTAGATCCCCAGAGGTTTTGAACTGGAAATCTCAGAAATCCTGGCCAGCACAGCTAGTGGTAAAGGCTTCTGAGAGTTTTAGTCCAAGAACATCTGGGGACCCCAGGATGTTGTAGGGATGTCTGGAAATGTCCTCAGAAAAGTGAGACAAAACAATGGAATTTATAAGGCAATTAGCCAAATTATGAACTGCCACCACTAACTTTGCACACATAAAGGTTATATTTCTTGCTGGGTTTTCCTTTTAGCTCAGCTTTCCCATCAAATCATTTCTGTGACAGCAATGGGGAGAATCCCATTAGTTTTGCCTGCTAGCAGAACACAATCAGCATAAATCCTGGCAGCAAACTTCCACAATTTAGGAAGTCGGCATAAGCATTTCTTGTTCCATATGAAGCCACACAACTCAGTGTGCATTAGCAAATGCCTACACTGACTTTATAATTTACAGGAATTCACTGCCAAGATTTATGCTGCTTAAAATGCAAAACAATTGGATTTTACCCAGTGGTTATGCTATATCTCAGTGAACAAGACTTCTTTCTCAGATGCCATGATGAAAGCTCTCCTAAGGCTTCTTCTGAGAATAGTCCTTCCTCCTTTCTCCCCAGCTCCTTTGTCAAGCTGTTTTTGCTTCCAGTAGATTCTAAAAAGTAGAAAGACCTAGCCTATAAAAATTGTTGACCCCTGGCTGGCTTTGGCCCTTCTCCTATGAAAAGGAAGCAGGATGCACAACGGAGGGAAAGAGTGCCTTTTTTTGGATCAACACTTGTCTTCTGGGGGCCCAGATAATAGCAATGTGTTTAGTTTTGTGTTGCTATTTATTTGCTGTGCCCCATAACAGGAGAATTGTCAATCATATTGGTATCTCACAAGGGCTTTTGTCTTTCCTGAGGCAATTTTTGCATCTGCTTGCCTGAGGTTGTGATCCAGCCTCCAGATTATCACAAATGGCTGAGGTCTGGAATCCTAAAGGAGCTTGCTTTGCTCTCTTTACTTTCCATATAGGTAGCAGTAACCTTTGCCAAAAGCTGACATGATACGTTTTTTATTAGGAACTGTACAATTGTGCTTCGAGAACTGGAAGAGAGGGGGAGGGAGATATATATATATATCACTCTTGATTTGGATTCTGCAGAAAACTACTGGTGAAGGGCGAGAGCAGGAAGGAAAGTAGTTCTTTAGCCCAAACATAAAACAGGGCATAGTAAACATCAGACACAATAGAAGAAGCAGGGCGAAAGAAAGAACATTAAAGGATTTGGATTTGTTGGGCCTTCAAATGTCTGTTCTCTGACCTGTAAATAGTAAACACAGCAGGCACTGAAGTTTTAGTCACTCTTTGCCAATCAAGAACCAGCAGGTCAAAACCAGCTAATGAGCTCAGAGAAGTGAAAGTCTTCATCTGGGAAGCCCTAGCTGTCGGATCTCCCTCAAGGGAGAGCAGCTGCCTTTAGGGCAGGCTGGGTCGGGGTCCGTCCCTGCTGTTCAGCCAATGTGTCATCTATTTGGAAGGCACTGCTTTTGGGCATATCAAGGATTTTTCAAGTTTTCTTACACAGGGAAAAAAAAGCCCACCTCTTTTCATTTCCCCCCCCTTCCCAATCTAACAGATCCCTTGTAAACTGGCAGCACTGAACAGCATCTCTTGTCTCAAAGGCGATAGAAGATATCAACGATTTTACAATAGGCTGATAGCCATGGTTGAGATTTTTACAAAGTCGTCTCCTTGGAGATGTGTAAAAAGAGACTTTGATTTTCCAAGTTTTATATACCACTTTCAGATGATGAAAGACCAGAATCTTTCTTTTATGTTTTAGCAACAACTGAAGGTTTCTGTGAACTTTTTAAAATAGTAATTCTTATTAATTGTAGATGAAGGATTAAAGGAGGCTTTAATACAGAAAGCTAAAATGATTATTTTGCTGCTAACTATGGGCAGAGTCTGCTGGGAAATTCTCCTGAGCAAGACCCATTGAAATTAAGGGGGGGAAGGAGCTGGAAAAGAATATGGCTCAGTGGTGATTGGGCAAGAGAATCTCCCCAGGGATTTGTGTCCTATCAATGCATATTCCCGATCTATGTTTTCTCATTTCTGTTCTTTTTCCCGTGACATTTTTCCATTTGATAGCATCGTTTCTGTCCCTATTCCCAAAGGGGATCACTTGCTTACTTCTGCCCATGGCATTGTAAAGGTACCCTTTAGAGAAATTAAACAGAAAATGAATTTGGAGTCTGGAAAGAGAAGTTAGACTATATTCTCTCCCTCCACCCACCCATTTCTCTCAGACCTGTCTTTCGAATATTGCATTATCTGATTTGGGAAATATAGAGCTTGGTATTGTTTGCTTTTAAGTGATTAGGTAGCCATTTATCTGCTGACCCCATCACCTCCCACCCCACTGGATCAATTCTCATGTGCACAAGCTGTTTGGAAGAATCTCCCACACGTAGCAGCCAGGACTTTACACATAGTTGCTCTTGCTATATCAGAGCTGTATGTGCACAAAGAGACAAATGTTTTCATGTTGGCAGTTCTGACAGTGCCAACTGCTTTCTTCTGGAGGACACGACAGTCAGCAGTCACCACTTTTGAAGCAAAAATGTCTTTGAATGAAGAAGTGTGTGTGTGTGTGTGTGTGTGTGTGTGTGTGCGCGCGCGCGAGTGTGCGTGCGTGCATGCGCGCACATACCTATCTGTTGGGAGGAGAAATCCGCTGGGCTGTCCTTGAGCATGTATAGTAAAGTAAAGGTAAAGGTTCCCCTTGACAATTTTTGTCCAGTCGTGTTCGACTCTAGGGGGCGGTGCTCATCCCCGTTTCCAAGCCATAGAGCCAGTGTTTTGTCCGAAGACAATCTTCCGTGGTCACATGGCCAGTGCGACTTAGACACGGAACGCTGTTACCTTCCCACCAAGGTGGTACCTATTTATCTACTTGCACTTGCATGCTTTCGAACCGCTAGGTTGGCAGGAGCTGGGACAAGCGACGGGAGCTCACTCCGTCACGTGGATTCGATCTTACGACTGCTGGTCTTCTGACCCTGCAGCACAGGCTTCTGCGGTTTAGCCCTAGTAGGGGTATATTAACTATGTGGGTATAGGATCTGAGTATCATGAAAAGGTGCAACAGGAAATAAGCAAGAGTGGGGCTAGGTAGAGAACAACAGCAGCAACAACAATGCAATAAGGAAATGTAATAACTGCAAAAAGAATTACCAATAAATGAATGCGAATGTTTCTCATAAATGCAAAACTGTTTAAGCTCAAATGAGTTTTTGCTTCCGAAAGCAAGAATGGATTGTACACATTATGCTTCTGGAAATTATTGTCAGAAATTTGAAAGAAAGCACAAATAACATTATCCTTCTGGCAATTACTGTCAGATGTTTGAATGAAAGTGGAAACAACACAAAGTTTTAAAATATATTTTGAAATGTAAGTTCTATATAAAAAATAAATGCATGCACATAGACACATGCACATATCATTATATGCCTTGGTGGGAGCTCAGGAAAAAAAAACATGTTCATATCTTTCCTTTGCTATGAAATGGTCTGGGGAGGAGACACTGCCGGCCTTAACCGAGACACAAAGTTAACGAAGTTACTGTTTGTCCTCAACCATCATGTTAAGCTCCTTGGAGGTACAGAGGGCATAAAGCATAAGGAACCTATAATACACTTTGGTATTATATGTTCTTTATATAATGTAATGCAAAGCAAATTTGTCAAGAGATTGAAAAATACAATTAATTTTTATTGGATAGTGTTGAATTGATACATTTTTTTTCAGTTCAGTTTCCACTTCAGCTACGGTTAAGTTGTTTACACTTGAAACCATCGCAGGCCAACTGCAATTTGGCAATAATCTGTCAGTTCTTTGAATTAGGTTTCCTGATATCACCGTTCTTCTTTGTTCGCCAGCCTCCGCATACCTCCTGTGGGTTCTCTTCTGGAGATGGAGCTTAAAAGTACATCATATACAACCAGTGTAGAGGATCCCATATATGCAGTTATCCAATACCCTCGTCTAACATTATTTACTAACTGTATACTGTATGTCTAAATGACTGCCATTAAAGGTAGGCGTGGAATGTAGAATAGAGAATCTAGATATCTAAATTAAGCTGAAGGAGGTAATGCTAGAAAGAGACAGAAAAACTTTAGTGATAAACAGGTTTTCTCTGCTCTGTTCCGTTGTTGTTTGTAATTCTAGAAAAGAAAGGGGATGACACATTCAGCCACATTTGTCTTTTGCACCTCCAACAAGTATATATCATTGCAAACCTTTGAATGCATCCGTGTAGCCGGATAAGGAACTGAAAATGGATAACAGAGTTTCCCAGACCAATTCAGCTTGCAGGACTGCAATTTCCAGCTAGTTCATTGGCAAACCATTGCCTTGGAGTAGAACAGGGATTTAGCATCTTCTATGCTCCTCCTCAACCTGCCCTTTTGCAATAGCTGACCAGCAACTAGTAATGATGCAAAATGATCCAATCTGAATTTTCTGGACTAAAATACAGGTTAAAATTTAGGTATTTACATGGTTTAGTACTACCTAAATGTTATTTTTCAATAACATTCTAGGTTTACACAGTTGTCTAAATGTATTTTAAAACTACTTTGAGAAATGACGCCTGGAGAGGAGACTGTCACTCAGTAATTGAATGCTGCAAATTCAAGCCTTGGTATCTACCAAGTAGGGAGAGGTTCTTGCCTGAAACCCTGAATGCTAACAGAGTTGTTTGATAGTCTTGGGGTAGAGAGAGAGAGAGACTAAGGACCTTGTCAAGATAAGGCAGATGTGTATGGTCCTAGAGATATGTCTCTTGAGAGAACATATGTTTAAATTTTCATATTTTGAGAGAAAATAGATGCAAAACATACATTGAGCATGTGAACTTTCAAGTAGATTTCTTAAAATCACAGATTAATGTAGAAATGGGATGGAACAACCTGATTTGGTGCACCCCTATGAAGATGACCTGTATCAGGAATTGCCTGTCCGAATTCCAATGTTGTACTTACATTTATTTGTTTCTGAGTCAGAGGTTACAGCCTGTGCCTACTGGCCATGAGAAGAAAATGTGGAAGATTCATTTTCAAGTCAGTGTAGATTACGTGGGATACCAAATGCTCGGATTTACAGACCTCTTGAAAGCTTCTTGTCTACCCACCAAGTGACAGAATATGGCAAAAAAAAAATAAAACATAAGATTGATCCAGCACCATACTTTTGGTAAGACAACAGAGACCATAATCTGGGTGATGAGAAATTCCATTTCCCGTCCTATGAATACAGGAAGTAAATGCCACATTCTCTTCCAATTTACAATAGTTTCCTTTTGGCTGAGAGATAACTGCAGGTGTGATTATGAGAAAATTGGGGGAGGGTTTTTTGGGCTTTAGTTCCTCCCAGGGAGGTAAATCAGTGGCAGAACAGGTGATGATGCCAAGGCTGGCTCAATGCCATGTTCAATCTTCATGGCTTGGCAACAGACTTGAAAGGGAAGGTCCTGGGCTCTATTTGAGCAGGCTTGATGGCTTCCAAACAGATGGGCATAAATGCAGGCAGGCAAGAGACCATTTGTTTATCTCAGGTTTCTTTGCTCAGAAAATGATTCCCGAATGGAGAGGGGAAAATAGCTCGTAGTCCAATTCTTCTGCAGCCGAGATGATGATGGAGGAGTTTTATCATTGCTAATTCAGCTAGATTAATTTGAAAAAACAAAGACTCTCTCTTTGCCCACATGGGACTATCATTCTGTACCCGCATATAATTACTTGGAATGTTCCACAGGAGTAGTGAGAGTTTATGAGCTTCTCTCTTATTTCCTTCCTTTTCAGTTCTTCATGGAACTGAGTTTTCTCAGCCAATCTGTATTTTTACAAAAATTGGCCAGTCAGGTCTGAAAACCTGTAGTTTGAGTCTTCTTATGCAAAGGGCAATGAAATGTAAAAAGGCGCTGTAAATTGCTTATGATGGACAGGAGGGAAATGAGTTCTAGGTAAAGCAATTCCTCAAACAATATTATTTATTTATTTATTTATTTATTTATTTATTTATTTATTTATTTATTTATTTATTTATTTATTTATTTATTTATTTATTTATTTATTTATTTATTATCTATCTATCTATCTATCTATCTATCTATCTATCTATCTATCTATCTATCTATCTATCTATCTATCTATCTAGTCATTTCGACTACTCTGGGAGGCATACATATACCCAGCAGGTCCCCAGGGTGTTAGTTTTAGACAATTTTTCTTTTGGACACTCTGTTTTTTTCAGGATATAACTAATCGCTTCTCATTGAGGAGATCAGTTTCTCCATTTTATGTTTACGAACCTTTGCTCAAGACTTGCAGGATGGATTATCTTTAGCATCTGACTTGCTGACAGATTTAGAATTTTTTGGGGTGGTCTGCAAGTTCTGGAAAGGTTCTGGGAACAATAGGACCTGTTTTCCCATTAATTTTATATTAGGGTAAACCAAGAGATGCACTCATTTCACATGCTAGCAAGGTTATGCTCAAAATCTTCCAAGGCAGGCTTAAGCAGTATGTGGACCGAGAACTCCCAGAAGTACAAGCTGGATTTCGAAGGGACAGAGGAACTAGAGACCAAATTGCTAACATGCGCTGGATTATGGAGAAAGCCAGAGAGTTCCAGAAAAACATCTACTTCTGCTTCATTGACTATGCTAAATTAATTCACTGTGTGGACCACAGCAAACTATGGCAAGTTCTTAAAAAAATAGGAGTGCCTGACCACCTTATCTCTCTCCTGAGAAATCTATATGTGGGACAGGAAGCAACAGTTAGAACTGGATATGGAACAACTGAATAGTTCAAAATTGGGAAAGGAGTATAACAAGGCTGTATTTTGTCTCCCTGCTTGTTTAACTTATATGCAGAATTCATCATGCGAAAGGCTGGACTGGAGGAATCCCAAACCGGTATTAAGATTGCCGGAAGAAATATCAATAACCTCCGATATGCAGATGATACCCCTCTGATAGCAGAAAGTGAGGAGGAATTAAAGAACCTCGTAATGGGGGTGAAAGAGGAGAGTGCAAAAAATGCTCTGAAGCTCAACATCAAAAAACCTAAGATCATGGCCACTGGTCCCATCACCTCCTGACAAATAGAAGGTGAGGATATGGAGGCAGTGACAGATTTTACTTTCCTGGGCTCCGTGATCACTGCAGTTGGTGACAGCAGCCACAAAATTAAAAGATGCCTGCTTCTTGGGAGGAAAGTGATGACAAACCTCAACAGCATCTTAAAAAGCAGAGACATCACCTTGCCGATAAAGGTCCGCATAGTCAAAGCTATGGTTTTTCTAGTAGTGATATGCATGGAAGTGAGAGCTGGACTATAAAGAAGGTTGACTGCCGAAGAATTGATGCTTTTGAATTGTGGTGCTGGACGAGTCTCTTGAGAGTCCCCTGGACTGCAAAAACTATCCATTTTGAAGGAAATGGACCGTGTGCTCAACCCTGAGTGCTCACTGGAAGGCCAGATTCTGAACCTGAGGCACCAATACTTTGGTCATCTCATGAGAAAAGAACACCCCCTGGAAAAGACCCTGATGTTGGGAAAGTGTGAAGGCAGGAAGAGAAGGGGACGACAGAGGACAAGGTGGTTGGACAGTGTCATTGAAGCTACTAACATGAATTTGACCAAACTCCGGGAGGCAGTGGAAGACAGGAGGGCCTGGCGTGCTCTGGTCCATGGGGTCACGAAGAGTCGGACATGACTTAACGACTAAACAACAACAACAACCCCAGAATCTCATTTGCAAAGGGAAACTGGTAAGTAAATTGTAGTATTTCCTTAACAAATCAGGAGAATTTTTCCATGCTTCTGGACCTGATCAGAAAATGAACCAGGGAAGCAAAGGTATAACATAAATTGGAACTAGCCTGTACTTTATGAATACATAACAATTGAACCAACTCAGCCCAAACAACTCAAGGGCTTACCTTGCTTTAGTACACACACACACACACACACACACACACACACATACATACATACACACACACACAGAGAGAGAGAGAGAGAGAGAGAGAGAGAGAGAGAGAGAGAGAGAGAGATTTTGTCAGCTGTTGTTGGATGACAATTCCCATCCTCCCTCCCTACTGGCCTAATGGCTAGAGCTACTGGGAACTGCAGTCCAACAGAAGGAAGACAGCAGCTGTCTGATTCTGCTTTCCTTATAGGGTGTTCTGTCTGCAGAACTAGATCCACTGCATCCTTTTCTTCCAATGATGTGATTTCCTTTATTAATACATGTATCTTTATTAGTTTATTTGCTTTCTGAGGTATTAAATATTTGTAACGTTTTCTGCCAAATGGACAACAGGAAAGGAAATCTTAGTATCTATTTTCTGGTCAACTTGTTCTGAGAAAGACAGAGAGAGAGAGATATGCTTTGTAGCCCAAGCCACTGCAATGTATTATTAATGAAAAGAAGATCAAATAAAAAACGAGAACTTGGTAAGCTGTCAAATACAAGAAGCACAGCAAATCAAAAATTTATAAAACTGTATTGAGTTATTACATTCCAATTATTATCATTTTTGCTCCAGCTCAGTCCTTCAGTAATTTTACTGCTGAAACAGTGGACTACCACAGAGATGTGTACCTCAGGGGTCAGGTGGGGAGTCTTCCACTCAATCTGTACCATTTGGGGAATAGATTTTAAAAATGCATAATGTGGGTAGTTTTAGTGCAGCAAAGATTGCTGTTTAAAACAATAATTTTGCTATTTTTCCTTTTTGCTCCATGTTGCTGATGGTCCATGAAGATTTGCTGCCATTTTGTCCAGCCAGAATAAATCACTTCACAAAAATAAAGGAATTAATTTGTGCAATAGCAAAATACATGCTATTGTTGGGGAGGGGTGGATGGAGAGCTAATGGAAGCTCTGCATTTCTCTAGATTGGTTTCCCTGTCTATTGTGGTGCTCAGAACCATGTTTTATGGCCTTTTCACAAGATTTATTTTACCAAAATAAATATTTTCTAATTTTTCATCCTACATTTCAGAGGAACTCCGTGTGTCATTCTGGTCCACTCTTTATTTAATGGGATAGATGATATGCAGAAAATGTATTATTTTCCCTACAATCCATTTCAGTAATGAATAGCACAACATTAGGAATGTTTATGTTTGCAAAGAACTGAATGATAATATAAATTTGGATAGGCATGAGAACAAATGCTTACAGTAGAATGTTTTCAACTATTTGGAGAGGTCAACATCTGCAGAGAGAGGGCACAAATATTTCTTAGCCATTTAGTCTGGGATTCATCCTAACATATGTGGAATAACTGACCGAACATCTAATGCAAGAACAGCACCAGTAACAGTATTCATTCATGCTGAAGTATAAAGAAATACCATGGATCCTTGTTTCAGAATCATAATCTATAATTATTATTTTTAACTTGACATTTATTTCACTTTACTTAGATGCTTTCAGGAGTGTAAAAGAAATGAGATTATTAGGTTCCTTTGAGCTAACTGCCCATTGTCAAGCTGAGTTGACAATGAATTGCCAACATACACTCAGGGGTAGTCTTTTCAGATCTACACCTAACCAGAATCAAATGGACAAGTCAATTTCTTAGCAAGTGCCTGGACAGAAAAGCAGCTATACCGTTGCACACTGAGGACACTGAAGAGAGAAACTAAAAGTGTTTAATCTCATAGGGTGTGGGTATTCTGAGGGTGAAATGGAAAAAGCTTTTGGACATAGGAATCCCCATCTTGAGCATTCTTGAGAGGAGGAGAACTTCTTATGAATGTGAAGACAGAGTTAAAAGTACACAGGTCAAGGTAGGGATCACAGAAAACAGAGACTATGTGTGAACTCCATTTCCCCCCTCTTTACTTTTTACTTTACTTTTATTGAACTTATACCCTGCCCCTCTAGACAAAGTCTACTCGGGGCGGCTTACATGAATAATAAAACAGAATAGAATAAATAGAATAAAATAGAATAAAATAAACATACATAATAAAACCTAGCAACAGGTGTCTCTACACATATATACATTATCAAGATGGAATAGTTAAGAAACAGAAACAGAAAATAAGTTAATTTCCTTTTCCTCCCCCCCTTCCCAGATTTATACTTTCTCCTCCTCTCTAGCTAGATGCACCAAGACATATTACTTTAGTTTGAGCTCTGCTGCATTGACTCCTGGTAATTTTGTGAACTCAATGCCAATGGATGGATCCAGACTAAAATGGCTAAAACTCAAATTAGGCCTAGCTAACTTGCCCCATTGTTCAAAAACAACGTGATTATGCAGAGAGTGTTCGTGTCTTCCTTGGGCTTCAGATGATCTACTGCTGGTGATCAGTATGTTTACATAACATAGGGACTGTGGAATGTGGCTCTGTATAGTATATACAAGTTGCAGAATTCCAGAACAGATTGTGTTACCACAGTGCAGAACTTGAAGCATGAGAGTAGATTTAACAGTACATGTGAAAGTCTGACTATAAAGAGACTCCTTAGTTGGTAAGTATTTTAAATGGGAACTACCTTAGATGAGTACATAATCTCAAGAGCCAACATTGTCTGTTACTTCTTATCGTTTTAAAAATAAGGTCAAAACCGAGCTGCATTTCAAAAGCAATGTAACAAGTGCAGAAGGTATTATGTTATTGATGTAATTAGATACTTTCTCACCTTATTTTTTTAATGTTACTGTTTATAGCATTTTAGAGCGATTTTGAGCAGAATCCTCCATGTCTAAATCCAACCTCTTATCAATTTTTTAAAAATAAAGTTACAAATAATGAGTACTGTAGCGTGCTTCTTTTTAAAAAATAAATGTTTACAGTAACTGTTTGGGGGCACATTGCAGGGAGTTACATAACAAATTACTTTTAAAAAGTAACTTTCCAAGCTTTGAAGTCACCCGCCCTCATTTGTGATTGCTTACATAACAGATAGGAACATTTTTTCTATGTACACATTGTGATGCTTATAGGTCTGGCTTCCAGCTCTCTTTTATGATATCTGTTCTGCCTTGAAAAGGCATAGGAATGTTTGTAGGTTTAAGAGCTTCATGTTCAAAGACTCTTCATCTTCATGTTTAATGTAACTGGGAACCTACAGTAGGATAATGTAATACTCAAAAGATGTAAGTCACATCTTTTCAAATCAATTGATTGATGTTTTGCCACTGAATTCAATAAAGCCTTGAATAAAAACTACCCATCCTGGAAGAGTGGTCTGCGGCCCAAATGTGGGGAAAAATCTATCAGGATCTAGCTCTCTATTAGAAGATGCAACTATGAAAGGTCAAAGATGAAGGCTGTGCAATGAAATCCATGTGCCTTTTTGTCTGATATGTGGTCTAGATGTGATAATACGGTTTCACTGAAAATGAAAGTCTGGTAGAGATTATTACTGTACAAAACATCACATAATGCTTGAAGATTGGTATTGTATTGGGAACAGATGTTGCTTTCCTATATGATTTTCTTGCTTCTCAATGTAGTTGTTTTTGTGAGGAAACACATTTTAGTATCTTTTAAATTTTTTGTCAAGGAAGCTTTCTGCAGATTGCTATTGACCTCTTTCTTTAAGTCCAATATCCAGTTTTTCAGTACATTATCATTTGGTACTACAGAACAGCTTATTTTGCTCACATTGGTAACATAGAATTTAGTTAGGTTCCATGTATTTCTGGGCCAATGGCCTGTCAGGACAGCTGACATGTGATTTGTGAGTATAGGTGGGCACAAATGACCAAAATGGAGGTTCATTGTGGTTCATCATTGGTTGAAGTCCACAAACCACAAACTTCCTGAGCTTTTTAAAAAAATGAACCACAAATTGGTTCATTTTGGTTCAGATGTTCAGGACCCCTAGAATGGCCCCCCAGTTACCTAGAGACACCAAAATCACAGTGACCCTTCTCTACATCCTCTAATAGTTTAGTGTAGTTTGAATTTTGGATGTCTAAGTTATGCACCCTCAAAACAGGTTCTCCTGGGAAACTGCCCTTCAGCAGTTGCCTTGAGGAAAATTCATGCCAGTGGTTCATGCCAGGGAACTTGACATAGGGTGCTGCTCATCAGAAGATGGACTGGGAAGGGACAATGCCTTTTCCCCAAACCCAGTTGACAATGCCACACTGGATGTGTGAGCTGAGGTACAGACGTTGTTGTGGGGGATGGGGGATAGACAGGCTGCTTGACAAGGGAAGCAACATGCCACAGGAGATCTGAGCTAGCCTGGTTCCAAGGTAGAAAGGTTCCTCTGACTAGAAGAAGTGGCTGTGAGGTGAATATGGCTCCTGTGAACTGGTCTTGTAAATATGAACAAGCAGCTCCCCAGGAGCCCTTTGAGACATGTGTTTGGCTACATGACCTGCCAGTCAAGTACCCTCTAGGTCGCTCCCAGGGATGCCTGGTGCTTCTCATTAACAGAAGCAGACTATCAGGGGTGGAAGGGAGGAAAAGGGCAAACAAACCAAACAAACCAAAAGTTGCTCTAAAAGTTCATTGGTTTGGTTTGTTTTGGTTTGTCACTTTTGACGAACCTGAACTAATACAACCCAACAAACCAGCAATTGTTGACAAACTTCCTGGTTCATCTATTGATTCGTGCCTATCTCTAATTGTGAGCAATTTGAGGCTAGAGACTAGTAAGCTAACTGACAGTAGAAATGATTCTACAATTCTACCATCGACATTTCCTCCCTCAGGCTGCAGCTGCATTTGGGACAATCCATTGTTCCATGGTTATCTCCAAATTTTGTACACAGTGAGAGCTTCCATAGTTTTCTGCACTAGTCAGTTCTATCCACTTCTTTGGGTCTTTTTCACTATTGCTACTCTTAGGGCAGGATATTGGGCAAAGGTCCAAGGCCCAACAGAATAAGGAGAAGAGGGTTCCAAATGCTAGAGGTATTATGTTTCTGGGAAGGAAGGTCACAGTAGTAAAATCTAATACTGCAGTAGAACTGGCAAAAATAAAAGGGGAGAGAAGAAAGGCAAAATAATGCAATACTTTAGAGATGAAGGGGCTTGTTGCAATGTGAGATTTTGTGGATCAAACTTTGCTTCTTCAGAAACAAGGAGAGCAGATACAATTTACTCCATGCTTGAAATAAATATTTCAGACTTCAAGGTGTTACAACATCTTAGCTTTCATTTTCTTACCCTCCCTATATTATTGCTAACAGACTGGACAGAGGAACACAGCTATGTCTTTGGATAGCTCAGTGGCTTGGATACCTGGCTGTTAAGATCATGATTGGGAGTTTGGTTCTTTACTGTGCCTTCCAGCCAGACTGTGTAGTGTTGGGCAAGCTGCAGAGTCCCAGAGCACTCCCAGAAGAGAGGAAGATTAAACCCCTTCTGAATCCTAGAAAACCCTGGAAAGAGCTGCCATCAGTTGGAGTTGATATGATGGCACGTAATTAATTAAGGTCACACAGAGCAAGCAGATAAGCAAGGTGCGGGAGCAGAATCCAGAAACAGAGTGAGGAGGCAAAGTAGAGGTCAAATGAAGAAAGAGCTCTACCAGTAAATTATGTAAATCTGGTGCAGGCTATTTAGAGCCAGAGTCAAGGTGCAATCCAGGATTTGAAGCAAGCCATCTTCAAGCAGGATCTGGGCAAAGGAAGTCCAGGAGCCAAGTTACACACAGTCTAGGGTGGGGCAACAGCAGATCAGTCACAACAAGAGGTAAGGAATTCAACCCGATGTTCAGGCAATGATATGTTTCCAATAGCCTTATCCCCTTAGGAATGGGCTTGATATTGCTAAGCTACCCATGTATTATACAGAGTTCAGTGTAGGCATTTTCCCTGAGAAGAGGCTGCTTTCTTAGAGAAAACCTTGGACTACCAAAGAAGCTCGTGCACATGGAAAAATGTGCCCTCCAGCCAACTAGTTCTCCTTATAGCCTTGGATCAAGTCTGTGTCTCCATGTTACATCATTATCCTGAACCGGAAGTCAGTCCAGCCTCTTTTTTGTATCCTAGAGCCATGGTATCTAGAGATGCAGATAGATAGGTGCCTCTGAGGATCCTGCTTCTGCAACAGCAATCAGCACCATCTCAACTTTAGGGGTCCCAGATTTTTCCTTTCTGAAAGAGTCCTCTAAGAGAGGTATGGCATATAACTGGTTTACCGCATGTTGAAGTAAATAATATTATATATAGGCTTAAATTCTGAAACTTAGCATAGTCAGTTGCAACTAGAGTGTGCCCCTTTCAAGGAATGGAAGTTGCAGAGGACTTGACTAAAGTAATAAAAAATAATGGGGAAATCATGAGACCACTAAGCCCAGAATTATCTCACTGCATTACTGTATTTTCTCCTTCTACATTATCAGTGTGAATGTACACACAGATTAAGCTTTGCTCCTTCCCCAGAAGTGTAATCTTGGTATTACAGTATTTTATGAGAGGGTTATCAAAGTTTATTTCTGTGATGTTTTACTAATATTTGGGGGTTAGTTTTCACAAAGAATGAATCTTGTTTCATTCACATGTACAATAACATCAGGATTCCTTTTTCTCCATATGTGCAATAAGAACACTGGTGATGTGGAGGAGATCTAAATTAACTGGAGAGTCTGAAAATAGTGACAAATTGAAGAAGTTTCACAATTGCAGGAGAAATCCTCTTAAGCAAGAATCCCAGAGAACTCAAATGCAAGAATCAACCCAAAGAACAATAAAGTACAAGGGAGAAAATCTGCTTTTTCTTGTGTTCAGGGATAAAGATCCAGAGCTCTTTTCAATGCATAAGAAAATTAGCATGAATTATGCCTTTGATTCCCCACCCCACTGCTTGAAGCACTGCCTTGATGAAGAATGTCTTTGCCTTCTAGCAAGTATTTCTAGATCAGAAGAAATGGCTTTTCCTGACTCATCAGATTTACAAGGTTCACTCCAAATGAGTGACAAGAAAGAGCTTTCTCATAGGGGTGAACCTCAACGTGACACCAGGCTGGTCATCTGTTATATTTCCTTAGAAGCCTTTGAAGTTGTATTGCACCAATGGAAGACTTCCTGTCCATTTGGTGGGTAGCCTTCATACAGCTCTGTCCAAGGTCCTAATTAGATCTGCATGTTTCCAGCCTGATGTTACTCTACAAGCAAAGATCTTAGTATTTGAGAATTTGTTTTGTCCCCATGTTCTCATTATCTGTGTTTTCAAGGCATCAAACAGAATCTTAATACATATTTATGCCATTGGCACCTGTTGCTGCAGAGAATAGCAGCAAGGTAAGAAGTCAGCATAGGAATTTTCTGTCACCTGCCATCATACAATTGGTATGTAACAGCAAATGCCTGCACCACCTTCTTAAGGTAAAGGTAAAGCTTCCCCTTGACAAATTGTCCAGTCGTGTCCAACTCTAGGGGGCGGAGCTCATCCCCACTTCCAAGCCGTAGAACCAGCATTTGTCCATAGACAGTTTCTGTGGTCATGTGGCCAGTGCAACTAGACACGGAACACTGTTACCTTCCCAGCATGGTGGTACCTATTTATCTACTCTCATTTTTACATGCTTTCGAACTGGCAATTCACCAATAGCAACAATCAAGATGGTCTACAGATTATCCTTATGTGCTCACTTCCATTCACACTTGTGAAAAATTACGAGTGTTTGAGTGAGAAGTGGCTAACTGATGACAAAAGGAGTAGATTTCTGGGATTTTCCTTGCTTGGTATCAATTTGTGAATGTACCTACTCTGCAACGCTCTTGCTGGTAAGCCACACATGCTCAGTCTTATAAAAAAGAGGTTATTTTTCCTTTTTGAAAGGTCTTTTTGAAGATCAATATTTCAGCCCCTGTGGCCTGGATTCTTTCCCAATAAAAAAGAGTTAGTGGAACCAACTATTCTCTTTCAAAATAAGCAAAAAAATTTTTTGGTTTTAAATTGTGTGAGCTATTTTAAATCTGGGGATACTTAGAGTTGCCTATTTCTGCCTAGGAGGAGGGGGTAAAATGGTTTTACTTTTAAAAATCCATAATTTGAAAACTCTTTGCTGAATCTGCCTGAAATGGGGCACAGAGCAAGAACAGACAGTCTGCTACAACTGTTCCAGATCTGGTGCTTCTCTGAAGCCCACTTTCAACATTATAATTTTTAATTTTGGCTTCCCCCATTTTTAGATTAGTTTATAAAATGTTTATTTGGTTTGCTGCACAATGACACATCTGCACTGTTGTTTTTGTTGTTCTTGTTCTTCTTGTCATTGATGCTGTTGCAGCTGCTGCTGTTACTACTACTACTACTACTACTACTACTACTACTACTACTACTACTGCGCAGTCATAATTACCTTTCAGAAGTAGTGACCATAATTGAACCTGAGCATGCATAGAACCAGGCACCCATGCCTGGTATATGAAAACTGGATACCCGCTTTCACTTTGTTCATAGCCTGTTGGGAGCAGGAGAGAAGCAAGCCGTGCTTAAGCAGCCTTCATCACTTATGTCTGCTCCCAGAACTTCAAAGTTATTTTTAAGAAGAATTAATATAATGTCATGCTAAAGCCATTTATGAGTTAACAGTGCTGCGAATCTCAGAGCATCATCCTTCCACTGCTGAATTATGGATGATTTCCTCATGTAATGAATTCAGTCATCTTAACAGTAATTTTTCAAGATCTGTCTACTCTTCAAGAGCCCTACAAATAGAAAGGAGAACGGAGATGAGGTACTGCAGGCAGTATACACAAAAGATGGAGTCCCTTACTAGAAAGCAAGGGATGTACAGTATATTACAGAAGCAGATTTACAGTAGGAACTCATGTAAGGATTAAGAAAAATGCTTAGCATAGAAATGCTCGTGGAAAGAGTTAAACTCTCCACTCACTAACAAGAAAATAAGGCATGATCTAAAGTGATTGCATCATGGCCAACTTGTATACCTGTTTGTCATTTTGTGATGCTGCCTAGCTTATAGTTTCCTTTTTTAACATCCAGTGTGGCAGTGTCTTATAGTTTTGTTATGGAGTGGATAATAAAGTGAAAGCCATAGCCAAAAAGTGAGTAACTGAAAAATAGCCCAAAGCATTTCAGTTGGCATTATTTTCAAAAGAATGTGTCACAAACAGTGGGATTAAAATAATGTATTTCTGATCTGCAGTATATACTATAAAGGTGATGTAACAACCGATGTACTTTCACAAAAGCATTAAATTTAATTAAAAAGAGCAAAACTATTTCTGAGAAACCCTCAACTGAGTTTCTTTCAAAGTTTTCATGACTAGAAAGTCTATTCTGATGCTGCTTCTTTTGATTATATTAAAACAGTCCTTCATTTATCAAAATTGGAAGGCCAATGTAGATATTATGTACAGGAAAATATGACAATACCATAAATGAATATTATTTATTTTATTTTATTTTTACAGGATGATATGTGAAATGTTCTTGTACATGTGAACACTAAAGACTGTTAGCATGATGTTGGACTCTCTTGTGTGTAATGTCTACTTAGGCCCTGAGCGGCTTTACAGAAAGATATGATTATATAGCAGGTGTCTGCTAAACACCTTATCATACCTTGCTAGAAAAGCGCTGATCCAGTGTTCATAAGAAAAGTTAAAATCAACATGAATACACTGGGCAACCCACCTCTTGTTTCTGGGTTCATGTGAAGGGTGACAATTTGAAGAAAGAGCCAATGCAACATTTGGGTACTTTTTGCATGATCAGGAACTCTGGAAAAGCATGGTTATGCATAGTAATAGAGTTACTATCCTCTTCAGATTATTGTCTTCCACTCACGAAGAGTAACACCAAAATGGACATAGTTAGCCTGCCCTGCTCCCCTCCATTCTGTGAGTGTCTGATTGCACCAGAGCACAGACAGAGTTCTGACTCCTGTCCTCTGAAGATGCCGGCCGCAGAGACTGGGGAAATGTTAGGAAGAAAAACCCTCAGAACACGGCCAAACAACCTGAAAAACCCCCAACAACCAACTGTCTGGATAGAAAATATAGCACCATCATACTCTACAATAAGGACCTGGTAAAGGAGAAGACTCCTTGGAAAAGACCTTGATGTTGGGAAAGTGTGAAGGCAAGAGGAGAAGGGGACAACAGAGGATGAGATGATTGGACAGTGTCATCGAAGAAACCATCATGAATTTGACACAACTCCGGGAGGCAGTGGAAGATAGGAGGGCCTGACGTGCTCTGGTCCATGGGGTCACGAAGAGTAGGACACGACTAAACGACTAAATGACAAAATAAACCATAGAACCATGTTCTACATGTAAATATCCCCTGCTGAGTGCATCCCCCTTCCTTTCAACGCACTCTCTACCTTTTAAGATGTAAACTAACATGTAAACCAACCTCAAGACACTGGGAGGTTCAGAGGCAATAGTAAGCAAGTGGTTTGGGGATGCCACACATGCTTATCTCTTGAGCTTAGTGGACGACACCTACACTCAAAACACTCACTACAAAGCACATTTTCTTACAAAAAGTTTTTTTTTCTCAATCTGGAAAAAGCCCTTTGTGCCCTGTGCCAGCCAATTTTCTTTAAAGTTTTGGGTGTATGAGAGGCCTGGGGTACTGGGGCCCCCTCCAAACATGGTAGAATTGGCTGTCATGCCCACTACAAGCAACATTTTGAGCTATTTGTTTTTAAAAATTAGTCACTGTAGGGGCTGGAGAACCAAGAAGAAGCTGAGGGGAATATTTTGGTCTCTGGAAGCTGAATTGGCTGACAGGCAAAATGTTGCACATAATTAAACTAAACCATAGTTTAACGTTATAGAATGCCTGGCCTTCAGCTGGCATAGCTGGGCATCTGGCCAAATCACACAGCTCTTCACTCTCATCTAGTCCTCCTTGACTACCAGGTTGGGCCCTTAGTTAGCGAAACAACCCGAATATTTTTATTTATCTCTGCTATCATATGTGAGACTTGGTATTCATGTCATTACTTTGATATTAAATTCATTTAATTCATCCATTAATGTGATGCTTCACATTTTATTATTTGACCTTGTAGCTCCATTATCTGAGAAAGAAGATTTCTTATTATGCTGACACTTGCCATTAAAGAGATCCTTTGCTGAAAGCTTTCTTAACCAGTTTTGATTTTCTCTAGAGCCAGCCTAATTAATTTTCCTTTAGGATAATGATACTGTTCATCACAAAACCAACTAGTTATTCCTCTCTTCCTTTAGCATCTTAAGCTCCAATTCAGGTTTATAGAATATTTTGATTTTGCTGCTCTACTATGAAGAGGAAAAATGTGTTCTTGTTCGTTTCCCTTTAGTTTCCTATTAATCCATATTTGTTCAATTGTCTTTTCCTTCATCTACTGTAGAATTGTTAATTTTGATTACCTCTCTGCTGTTATGAGTCTCTCTTTCATGTACAGACCGCCAGGCTGTAACCATAGAAAATGAAGATTGGTTAAGAAAGGTTTCAGCAAAATTCCTTTTAGTTTCATACAGTTAACTAGGAATGGGGGTGTGAAAATCTCTCTCTCTCTGGTTTGCTGTGTTTCTCTGAACCCCAGCTGCATTTTCTTCCTGTGTTTCTTTTATACAATGTCTCACACTTTTATTATTATTATTATTATTATTGGCATGAAAATTCATATACTGTATTTCTACATATTTTTCTAACATCCACATTTCTGTAAGTATTACAGTATATCTAATTTATGCATTTCCCCCATTGACTAAAGCATGTTTGTGTGTATTTTTCAGTTGTGTACCTTTTTAGTTCTTCACATTTCAGTGTGTGCACTGTTTCATGCCCACTGTCTTTCTACAAAATAGACCATCAAGCTCAGATACGTACAGATTCTTAAAGCAAAGTATATTTTGTCTCACAAGGAGTACTGGACAGTTAAAAAGAAGGAAGCATAAGGCTATTTTTGTCAAGACTGTCAAACTGAAAGACATTCTTTTCCATTCCTAGCTGGAGGTGAGCCCCATTGAACACAGGGTGTCTTCTTTTGAAGAAACATGCATATCATTCTGCTGTGAGGCATCTGCTTATTTACATCGTATTTTACTTGCTTTTTACTTATGTTGGGATGTGCTGGAGGGGACACAGCAGGATGCTGCATAGGTGGAAAGAACTTTCTTCAGCTCAAGAATAATATTCTTGTTTGGGAAGGGTCTTGGTGGCCCCATGCCAAAAGTGCACAGGGCCAAGTATGCATCTTGAGGACAAAGCAAAGTCAGTGGATGTAGATACATAGTTCTTGCAGTTCTGGAGATTTCCTCTTGAAGCATACAAAGCATAGCTCCGTTCTATCCAACCCAAAAATAAGGCCCAGTGCAACAGCTTTCAGTCCTTTCGGCATAACTCTAATATATATAGCTACTTAAAGTGAGCTCCGCACAACAGCTTCCCCAGCTATATGTAGTGTACAGTTTAGTTTTATCCAATAGCTTTCCAACTTTGAATGCCCTCCTATTTCCAGTCACTGACTAACAATTATTGACTGGAGATAACTGCAGGGGAAACTGGGGGGAAGGCTAGATGGAAAACCTGTGTGCACTGCATCTGGCCTAAGAGCTGAAAGTTTCCCAGTCCTCATACAATGTATGAAATAAAATCAGGGAAATTTCCAAAGCATTGTCTGATTTTAAATCATAACGCAGCTCACTACTGGAATCACTATAGAATGTAAAACCTGAAAGACTAATTGTTGCAGATCTTAGTAGCATTAACACGGCAGAATATGGAGCAGTTCCAAGTTAGTCTTTACTTAGGACTTACTCTCTTTCTTTGTCCTCACTACAGAGGCAAGAGATATCTTGCATTTGAATACTTTTAAAAAAAGAAGAAGAAATACTTGTGTGGGGGAGGTTGAAAGTTTTCTGTGGGAAATCTTCCCATAAAAACCAATATGAAATTCCAATATTTTCTTGTACCCATTACTTGGCAACAGATCCTCCTCTAAAAAGAAGGCAGACGTTTTTCATGCAAAATAATACCCTAGTTTAAAATTGTTACCTTTTGTTCTGGGGTGTCACTGATGGTGCTCCGTCAAAGTAATTTCAAGCCCAGGTCTTACTTCTGCCCCCATGGAATGGTAAAGATAGCTGCTCAAGGTGAATCAGCAAACAGTCTCTCCAGACTGATGATTCTCAAGCTAGGTCCAAGAAGTGCTGTCAGATTAGATATGAAGTTTGCGCAACTCCTGGAAGCCCTAAACAGCATGGCCAGTAGTCAGACCACAATAATTTGTAGCCCAGCACTCTCTGAGAAATCAAGTTTGGAAACCAATCCTCCAGACAGTTAGACGGTTGTCCTTCTAATCTTTAGATTTTGTTATATATCTGTCATCTCTATGAGTTAGAACTTTTCATGATACTTGTTTATAGTATCGAAGTTGCTCTAATGAAACAATTCTTTACTCTTCATACCTTCTCAACATTTTCCCAAAACCCTGGAGAAAAAACCAGTCAAAAAGAAAGTTTTCTCATCTTCCGAAGAAAACTCCTTTTCTACCCTCATCATATGGAGTCCTAGAGCCGCTGGCATGTTTGGCAGCACAGTATCTGTAACTCTGTAGAAGAGAAGAAATGGAGGGTTGGAGACTCGGATGGCAGGGTGTGGGGATGGGCAATTCTGCTGCTCCCCCTGCCCTTGCTCACCTTGGCAAGACTTCTGTTTCTTCCAGAAGTGGCTGTTCTTGAACACCTGCATCGTATAAACAAGATATCTATTGAGCTGCTTCAGGCTGTAGGGAGAACTACAGCCATTTTCTTTCCTTTTCCTTCCTTAGCAGGGGGGCAGAATTGCTATTATATACCCCTTTCTTTTGCTGGTGGATAGGTACCCTCTCCTCTTGTGGACTGGTTAATGGGATTAATGGAAACCACACAACCTTGGGCATTGCCAGAATGTCTTCCATTTCACATGGGAGAAAGCATGAGTATCATTGCCACAGCAGGGCATCCTCCTCTGGCAGTAGGGATTCATGGAAGATGTAGGCACCACCATTACCTCCACCATTGCTTTCTTTGCATCTGGCCCGTCTCATCTTTCTTCATGGGGAAGAGGCTCCTTCCGTGGCAATCGGGGACAACAACACTTTTTTTCTCACCAGGAGTGCAAGAGCTTGTGTTTGCAGTCTGGATCATGTCAGCAATGCAGCTTTATGCCCCTTTACTTCCAGCCAGATGTTGTTTTAAAATTCATCATCTTCAATGCACTCTTAAAAACAGAGGGAGACTCAATGGTAACCAAGGGAAAGATTTCCACACATTTTAGCCTCATTAAAAAGGAAAAAGACTGAAACTGAGGCTGTCATATTTTGGGCACCTCATGTGAAGGCAGTAATGCTGGGGGAAGGGGAAGGCAGCAGGAAAAGAGGAAGACCAAGTATGAGATAGAGTGACTCCATAAAAGAAGCCAGGGCCTTGAGTTTGCCAGAGCGAAGCAGGTCACTCATCCTAGAGTTGCCATGTCAAAGGTCACTTGACAGCACATAATAACAGCAACATTCCACATTTTCAGATTAAAAGGGGGAAAAATCCTTCCCCACATATTCACAATGGCCCTGAACTGGACTGCAGCCACCTGCACTTATCTGAATGTAAAATGTGATCCTAAACTGCATGCAATATATTCAGAATAGCATGCAGTTTAGCCCCAAGTTTAGTCTTAATAATAAACTTACTTGCAAAGCAGATCATCCAAAGTTAAACTCTCCCTCCCCACAACCAAAAGTCATTGCAAAAAAAAAGTCAGGTGCTTGCTTACACATTTTCATGCCTATTTTCAGATATTGCTGTGATGTTAGGCTGTAACCTTGTTATTTGCTACAATTAACACAGAACAGAAAATAAACTAAATATGGGAGCAAAATCTCATCTCCCTACCAGCATCTGAAAATCCTTATATGAACACACCTCTGTTTTTCATAACTAGGAAGATAATACTTGATTAGGAAGCAAATCATAGGAGCAGATCATCAAGGGACTCTACTAAATGTTACAAGTTAGGTTAATGGAGCATAGGAGATGATAATGTGGTCAAGGCCTTTCGGCTCTCATAATATACCACTGACACTGTGGAAGTTTAATCTCAATTTTTCCTTTGGAAGATGTGTTGATTAAAGTTATACTAATGCACAGCCAGGAAATGGCTCTTTCATCATCATAATGGATTTGAGGTGGCTTGTTTTCCATCTCTGAAGATATTACTGATGAAGCACACGAGGAACAATTTGATCTAGCATTTCTCAAACTTATTGTTCCCTTGTATCCTGCCTTTCTTTCAAGGAGCTTAAGGCAACCCACTGCAATTTTATCACAACAATCATATAAGATAAATTAAACTGAGAGATTGTGACCGGCCACTCATGAATCTTCACTGTCTCTACACCTCTAAAAGGTAAAGGTAAAGGTTCCCCTTGACATTTTTAGTCCAGTCGTGTCCAACTCTAGGGGGCGGTGCTCATCCCGTTTTCAAGCCGTAGAGCCAGCGCTTGTCCGAAGACAGTTTCCATTGCCACGTGGCCAGCGTGATTAGGGAACGCCGTTTTACCTTCCCACCGAGGTGGTACCTATTTATCTACTCGCATTTGCATGCTTTCGAACTGCAAGGTTGGCGAGCAGCTGGGACAAAGCGACGGGAGCTCACTCCATTGCGAGGATTCGATCTTACGACTGCTGGTCTTCTGACCCTGCAGCACAGGCTTCTGTGGTTTAGCCCACAGCGCCACCACGTCCCTACACCTCTAGTCCAATACTATACTTTCCAAAGCCATCATCACTAGTTGTGCTGGCCAGGGTTTCTGGGACTTGTGGTCCAAGAACACCTTTGTTACACGAGGTTGGGAACCATTGCTATAGACCAAGAATAGGGCATTTCCAGAGGTCCAGAGGCTGAAAACCGCACACCTTAAACCTCAGGGAATCATTCTACTTCATGTCCTGCAGAAATCTTGGCACCCCATTATGTCTTGTTTTTAAGTGAAAAGGCCTCTAGGTGGTATGGAAGAAATTATGTTTCTCTTCCCCTTATGCACAGGAGAGGTTTTTATTAAATCTGGAGATTGGAACTCACTTCCAGCTGTTTAAAAAAAAGCTTCTGCTGTTATGGTCTAAGAAATACATGGGGTGGAGCATTCATTCGTTCATATATATTTTTAAATTATTTATACCAAAGAGGACCCATACTGGCAAGCCTGTCTCATAAGCAGCAAGTTATTGAAGAAAAACCTGTCCAGAAAGGCAGGTCTTTGCCTGCTGGCATAAATATAGCAAAGAGGGGGCCAGCCTAGCCTCTCATGGGAAGGAGTTCCATAGCTTTGGAGCCACAATAGAGAAGGCCATCTCTCATGTCCTCACCAAACACATCTGTGAAGGAGGCAGACGGATGGTAAGGCCTCCCTTGGTGATCTTTAAAGGTGGGCAAGCTCAGATATGATGTGATCTATCAGATATGCTAAAACTAACTCAAGTTCCTTGGAGAAGGTATGGCTGGGGGCATGCTGAGGGCTGTGCTTGGGTCCCTGAGACCTCTGGCCTACCCTTTTCCCATCCTTATCCTTCTACCTGCACTATAAGATGCTCCCCTTCAGGTACTCATTTTCATTACCAACAAACAAATGCAAATGTCTCTCCTGCTTCTGGATGTTTTACCTGATGCTGCTGCTATATGTATATATATATATATCTGCAAATCTAGTCAGCAACCTAACAAAGCAACTATTCAGCATCTCTCCTAAGACATGTAAGAGATGGAACAAGAAGGAAAAGGAATTGCTCGGGCAAAAACTCCTGTATCTTTCTTGCCTCTCTGCAGCTCTCATTATTTGCTTCTCGTATATATGCTTCAGGAAAGGGGAACATCTGACCAACTAGATGTTGTTCAACTACAGTATTCACGGAGAACCACAAATGCAGAAATGCCACCATGGACTTGGATCAGAGTAGGGTCATGATGTTAATATCCATAGGGCAAGCTGGCCTCCATCGGTGCACCCTTTATTTGGGCAGAGGGCAGGAGGGTGGGTGGGTGGGTGAGGGGCTTCTGCACTTTCCTAATTGACATATTTTGTCCATCTGATCTCCTAGCCATGTGAAATGGAAGACAGATAATTCTAAGGCTAGATGCACCTTAGACCCTCCGAAGATTTAGTGCTATTTTTAGCTGCTAACATCTAGAAACAAACATGATTCTGGGACACGTCCCTGGTATTCTCTTTTCTTCTCCAACTGAAGTGAAGGGGAGAGGAGAAAAAGGGAGGGGGGAGGTTGCCTTTGACTCCACAGCTCCAAACTAAGCATCTGAACTGCCTTGTTATGCCAGGATTGTGACTTGGGACTTGTGTGACTGGTTTAATGAATCATTACTCCAGCAAGCCAGCATTCTTGCTTTCTATTTGCAGCCACATTAAATATAAATAGGTGAACTAAATACAAAATGCTGAAAAATGGACCAATTATATACTGCAATGAGACCGTGTCATGGCTTTCAATGATTTTAATGTCTGCTGAAATAAAGCATGCTTTATTCCATGCACATACACAGACACACAGAGAGACACCCACACTGACACTTTCTCAAGCCTGCTTGTTATTTAAAGGTTCTAAAGACATTGGCTAGAATCCTACTGCATTTCTATGGATGTGGAAGAAGAACCATGGAAGCTGCCATGGCCGACTGATGCAGTGCCAGTCACATGTTGTGTGCATACCTGACCACATATTCAGTGTGATGTCCTGCATGTGTCTTGTACCTCATCAATTAGCCACAATTAATCAAGGGCAACTTGCATGTTTCTTCCTCTAGATGCATACAATGCAATAGGACTCTGCCCATGGTGTAGACCCAATTTTAGTCCCACCTAAAGGAATCCAATGAAGCAAATGAGTTTTGGCAGTCAATACCAGCATGTCCTATTGATTTCAGTGGTAGGCCACTGGTGCTGAATCTTAAAGAGGAAGCTCCTTGCTTTATGTTTGTCACATGCATACGCAAGTAGTCTCAAAATCAGCAATATCATAAAACAGGAATAGGTTACATAGCTAATCAGCTCATTAGTTTAGGTATCTTGCTTGGGAGTTCAGTTCCTCACTGTGCCTCTTTGGGGAAGAGCCAGCGTGTGTAATCATGGTCAAGCTGCGCAGTCCCAGGACTCTTCCAGAAGAAGAGAATGGTAAACCAACTTGATCAAAACTCCCTGGAAAACCAACTTGAAAAAAATGGAAGTTTCAACATATTCCTCGTTTGACTTGTTGATAACTTTATATTCCAGAAGATGGAAGAAGCAACAAGGCATTCAGCTATTCTGGATCCAGTCCTTACACATAGAGGAGAACTAGACCATGAGGTAGAAAAGGAAACTCTGGGTGGAAGTGACTGTGTCTTCATGGGCACTGAAGAAAGGGAAATCCAGGAAAAGTATAACCACACTCTCAGATTTAAAAATTAAAGGGTAAAAAAAGGATAGTGTGTGAGGAAGTGGATTTTAATCCACAAAAACTCACACTGAAGCAAATCTTTAAGATGTCACAATGTTATCTTGTGGGTTGTTTTTTTTTCCTGTTCTTGTTCTGTCTTTCCCTCACCTTTTTTTCATCTGTTTGTTTGTTTGCCCTTTGATTTTGTCAGTTAGCTGAAACAGACTAACATTGCTATCAATCTGGAATCTGAACTTTAAGAAAGCTACCTTCAATATGCTTAGGGAAGTACTGAGTCATATCCCATGGTCAGAATTACTCAGACTGAATGGAATTGACAATGGGCAGGACATTCTTAAGAGCAAGATAAAAAATGCCCAATCACAAACAATTCCTGTGAGGAAGAAAAGTGACAGACATCCAAAGAGATGGCTGCATAAGGAATTTATATATGAGGTAAGATTCAAATGGGGCATATATGGGAATTGGAGATGGGGGGCACATCACCAAGGAAGAGTAATAAGTAAGTAGTGAACATTTGTCAGGAGAAGGTCAAGAAGGCTAAAGCTCGGAATGAGCTCAGACTTGGAAGACACTAAAAGTAACAGTTTTGTTCCAACTGGCCTCAGAGTGGAAGAAAGAACAAGGAGCTTGTCAGTCTGCTGTAAGGAAAGAACAGAGATATTGGGGGGTACCAGAGAGGTGGCAGAGCTGCTGAACACCTACTTTGCCTTTGTCTTCTCACAAAAGAAAAAAGAAACAGTGGAGGGGATACTCCTCAAATCTGCATATGAAATCAAACTACGAGGGGAAGCGAATACTTCAGAAGAGAAAATTATGATTCAAGGTGTTCTTAACAAAATGTAGAACTGAGCCAAAAGAAAAAAGAAAAAAAGAAAATTAGCTTCAACAGAGGGAAATGTGAAGGTTAACATTTAGTCAGGAAAAATCAGATGTACAAATATAACTATAATATATGCGAACAAAGATCTGGAGTTTTGGTAAACTGTAAGTGAAACAGAAAAGAGGAAGATCTAACACGAGATGGATTGATTTCCTAAAGGAAGCCATAGTCTTGAGTTTACAAGAGCTGAGCAGAGTTGTTGAGGACAGGACATTTTGCAGATCACTCATTCCTGGGGTTGCCATACGTCAGAGGCAACTTGCTGGTACATAAGAGCAACAAAGTAAAACAGAAGACAACAGTGTGGAGCATCAGCAAAATATATGAATACAATACAAGGCTGTATCAAGAGTGCCTTGATCAAGGAAAGTAGCAGTAAAACTCTCTTCTGCTTTCATTAGACCTGGCCTCGAGTACAATTGATACACAGAAGGGTATCAACAAGCTGACCATGATGGTAGAAGTTTGGAAAACTAGTCCTGTGAAGAATGGTTGAACGGTTGGGCGTATTTAGCCTGGAAAAGAGAAGGCTAAGAGCAAGATTAAGGTGCGCGCCTGCATGCATGCGTACATGCATGAAGCTAAACCCCTCCCTGTGCAGCCTTCCTGATCCTCTGCACAGAGAGGGATTGTTTTTAGCCCCTTTGGTTCCATTTGCAAGGAAACTCCGTGGGGCAGGAATTGTGTGCACACGAGGGGCAAAGCCCTTCCCTGTGGGGCTAAAAATTAGAGGGAACATTGGCTGAGAAGTACTGTAATATAATAGCCATCTTTATATATTAGAAAGGTTGTCAAGTGGAAGACAGATCAGGCAGTTTTCTGAAGCTTCAGAGGGTAGGACATAAAGTAGTGGATTCAGATTGCAAGAAAGGAGGGAATTTTGACTAAACTTTAAGAAGAACTTATGAACAGTAAGAGCTGTACAAAATGGAATACACTATCTTGAGAGGTGGTGAACTCTTCTTCACCGGAGGTTTTTAAAACAGATGTTGAATAGTTATCTGTCAGGGATATTTCAGCTGTGCATTTCCTGCGTTGTCAGCAAGCTGGGCTTGATAACTAGAGGTGGGCACAAAACACAGACATTGTGGTTTATGGTGGTTCATGGCTACCCACAAACCATAAACCATCCAATTAAAAAAAAAAGAAACACATACCAGTTCATTTTTTTAAAGCTTATGCCTGAGGGGGAGGGAAAACTAAATGCCCATCCCCACTTTCTGATCCCACCCCCTTCCCACTGCCCCCATTGCCTCCCTAAGTGGTCCTGCCTCCTCCTCCTCTTTCTCCTCCATCTCTGCAAACGGGCAATCGGGTGCCACGTGGCCCCAATCTGGGTCAACACAGTGCTGGATTGCCTGTTTGCAGCTCCACAGCCTGCCCACTGCCCCTGTTGCCTCCCTACATGGTCCTGTTGCTACCTCCTCTTCCTCCTCCTTCTCCTCCAATGCTACCATCTTGAGAGAAAGAGCAAGTTCTAGAAGCCAGGCCTGCTGCCTCTGTGCATGTGCCGAACTATCAGCTAACAGGCAGGGCCATGCACAGAGACTGCAGGCCCTGGTCCCAGAAGAGAAGCCAGGCCTATTGTGTCTCAAGATGGCAGCAAAGATGGCGAACAAAGAGCAGGTGGCAATAGGATCAGGTAGTGATGAAATGGGGGGCAGTGGGAAGGGGACAGAGGGTAGGTTGTGAGGGCAGGGGGAATGAACCAGGAAGTTTGTTAGACTGCTAAAAAAAAGTTCATGGTTTGGTTTGGGCCAGTTCAGGGTTATCAGTTTTGATGAACCCAGATCAGTGAGCCAACAATTTTTAGCAAACTTCCAGGTTTGTTTATTTTTTTTAAGTCCATGCACAGCTCTATTGATAACCCTTACTGTCCCTTAAAGCTCTTCAGCTGAAATCTTATTTTTGCTTGCATAAAGTTTTGCATAAATTTCTGCAGCTAGTTACTGCTGAAATGTGTCTCCATTGCAGAACTGGATGCATGACCAAGCACATTACCAAGGCTCACCCTGACACTGCATCCATTAGGCACAATTAGCTGCAACAGGTTAGGCAAACCCTACACAAGCACCAGTAATAGTCTGGCCTTCAAGTCTGTTATTCAGTTGATCAAAGTATTTGTATTTATTTCAAAAACAGAAAGCTTATTTCTTTTCTTATCTAATTTTTATTACTGTGTGTTGACTAATTAAGTACAGTGGTGCCCCGCAAGACGATGTTAATCCGTTCCATTGAAATCGCTGTCTTGTGAAAACATCATCTTGCAAAAAGTGTTTCCCCATTAGAATGCATTGAAATCTGTTTAATGCATTCCAATGGGGAAAATAGTCGTCGTTTTGTGAAAATCACCCATACAGAAGACATTTTGCGAAGCGCTGATCAGCTGTTTAAATCGCTGCCTTGCAAAACATCGGTCCCGAAAACACCCGTTTTGCGAAGCCACTGATCAGCTGTTAAAATTGTCCTCTTGCGAAGCATCATTCCCCCCCCAAAAAAAAACATCTTGCAAAGCATGGACTGAAACATTGTCCAGCAAAAAACACCCATAGGAAACACTGTTTTGCAAAGTGCAACGGTGATCGCAAAAACTCATCGTCATGCAGGTTCATCCTTTTGCGAGGTCATCGTGTAGCGGGGCAGCACTGTACTTAATTAGTCAACACACAGTAATAAAAATTAGATAAGAGAAGAAATAAGCTTTCTGTTTTTGAAATAAATACAAATACTTTGATCAACTGAATAACAGACTTGAAGGCCAGACTATTACTGGTGCTTGTGTAGGGTTTGCCTAACCTGTTGCAGCTAATTGTGCCTAATGGATGCAGTGTCAGGGTGAGCCTTGGTAATGTGCTTGGTCATGCATCCAGTACACTATATTCTCATGGATACCTAGATACCATGGATTCCTGGACACCAGTAGATAAACAAATGGATACATGGGCAAAGGAGGGGCGAGAGTTCTATCAGGCCCTGGTGCATCAATACTTTATGGACCACAGACCTTCAGTGTTTATAAGTGTTTCCCCTACAGCCCTCATTTTTTAGGTCTAAAATAATTTTAAATTGGCAAATAAGCCACCTGTATGGTTCTACTCTTGGCATCCTAAAAAGGCCAATATTCCATTTTCTTTACCTACTATTTACTCTATTTATGTACTGCTTTGCAGTTATATGAAGCCAGAAACAGTTTACTGAATACAATAGAAACATAGCAATGCAATATTAATGCCTAAAAGAAGCAAGCATTAATGTCAGCTGTACCATGAAGGGGAGATCATTGCACAGGGCAGATGCCAAAACAGACACAGCTCACATCGATGTTGCTGTCAAATGTAAATTCACACACTTTTCAATGACTGTATCTCACCTTTTCATTTTTCAGTGTCCAACATCACTTACCAATATTAAAAACAAGGAGAGAAAATCCAGATACAGGGATGTGTGAATCTGTCAGGCACGATTTTGTAGAAGCTACTCTTTTTACAATAGTCAGCTCATGATTTTCCCCTTTAAAATGTAAATATTTTTATATAGCAACCAATATTTTGACATGCACCTGGGGGTGGGGCGGGGACTAGAATCCAGCGGGAATCTTTTAAGACTGTGGAAATGTATTCAGAATTGGTTTCACAATTAAAACTCTACATGCCGTTTTCTGAATCACCAGAACCTGTCAAATAGCCTTTGACATCATTTAGCACCTTGTACTCTACAGAATTTAAAATCTTAAAAGATGACGCTGTTAAGGTGCTACATTCAATATGCCAGCAAGTTTGAAAAACTCAACAATGGCCAGAGGACTGAAAAAGATCAGTCTACATCCCAATCCCAAAGAAGGGCAGTGCAAAAGAATGCTCCAACTACCGTACAATTGCACTCATTTCACACGCTAGCAAGGTTATGCTCAAAATCCTACAAGGTAGGCTTCAGCAGTATGTGGACCAAGAACTCCCAGAAGTACAAACTGGATTCCGAAGGGGCAGAGGAACTAGAGACCAAATTGCTAACATGCGCTGGATTATGGAGAAAGCCAGAGAGTTCCAGAAAAATACCTACTTCTGCTTCATTGACTATGCAATAGCCTTTGACTGTGTGGACCACAGCAAACTATGGCAAGTCCTTAAAGAAATGGGAGTGCCTGACCACCTTATCTACTGTATCTCCTGAGAAACCTATATGTGGAACAGGAAGCAACAGTTAGAACTGGATATGGAACAACTGATTGGTTCAAAGTTGAGAAAGGAGTACGACAAGGCTGTATATTGTCCCCCAGCTTATTTAACTTATGTGCAGAATACATCATGCGGAAGGCTGGACTGGAGGAATCCCAAGCCAGAATTAAGATTGCCGGAAGAAATATCAACAACCTCCAATATGCAGATGATATCACTCTGATGGCAGAAAGTGAGAAGGAATTAAAGAACCTTGTAATGAGGGTGAAAGAGGAGAGTTCAAAAAACGGTCTGAAACTCAACATCAAAAAAACTAAGATCATGGCCACTGGTCCCATCACAACTATGGGAGGCAGTGGAAGATAGGAGGGCCTGGCGTGCTCTGGTCCATGGGGTCACAAAGAGTCGGACACGACTAAATGACTAAACGACAACGACTCTACGGAATAGTAGTGCAAACAGGATGATACAAGAGTTGGCTACTGTGAATAGGCTTCCATTGTCCTAAACAGGCTTCAGCAGGCATGCTAGCCTTATTTATTTATTTATTTATTTATTTATTTATTTATTTATTTATTTATTTATTTATTTATTTATTTATTTATTTATTTATTTATTTATTTATTTACAAGATTTTTTTAGCCTAGCCATTACCAGTGGTCTCTGAATGACATACAACAATATTAAAACTTTAAAAACAATAAACCATTAAAAACAGGCAATATTATAATAATATCCTATATTAAAAACAAACATTAAAACATTAATACTGCATTAATAAATCCTGCTGCTTATATGGGCAGCTAAAGAATACTATTTAATTAAAATGCTGGCTAAACAGAAAGGTCTTTGCCTGGTGCTGAAAAGCCAAAAGTGTTGGAGCCAGGCAGAGCTCTATAGAGAGGGCGTTCCAAAGTTGGGAGGCAGCAGCCATGAAGGCCCTATTTCAACATGCCATCTCCTTCACCTCTTTCAGGGAGGTGAGGGGCCTCCTGGCCTGATCTTAGAGGACAGACAGGCTCATATGGAAGAAGGTGGTCCTTTAGGTAACCAGGTCCTAAGCCATTTAGGGCTTTATCTATCAAAGTAAGCACTTTGAATTGGGCCCAAGCAGCAACCGGCAGCCAGTGTAAATTTTTCAGAAACAGCGTAATATGATTCTGTGCGGTGGCACCACTTACCAGCCACACAGCCTGGTTCTGTGCCAGTTGCAGTCGTTGGACCATGTTCAAAGGCTGCCCCATATATAGTACATTGTAGTAATCCAGTGTGGTTGTTACCAGTGCATATGTGACTGTTGCCAGGCTCTGCTCATCCAGATAAGGGTGAAGTTGATATATTCTCCGTAAGCTGTAAGAAGGCACCCCTGGACACCGAGTCCACCTGGGCTTCCAAGGTCAGACCGGGGTCAAGGAGCACCCCCAAGCTGCAGACCCTGTCCTTTAGGGGGAGTGTAACCCCATCTAAGGCAGGGAAATGGCCCTTTAACCTATCTGGTAGAGCACCTACCAGCAGCACTTCCAACTTGTCTGGATTGAGCCTCAGTTTATTGACCCTCATCCAGTCCATTATCAAGTCCAAACACGAATTCAGAACCGTGACTGCCACACCTGGATTGGTAGAGAATGAGAGGTAGAGCTGGGTGTCATCAGCATGTTGCTGACTCCTCAGCCCAAACCTCCTACCCCAGCAGTTTCATGTAGATACTGAATAGCATGGGGGACAGTATAAAGCCCTGAGGAACCCCATGACGCAACTGCCATGGATCAGAGCTACTGTCCCCCAGCACCACCTTCTGGACTTGATCAGCCAGGTAGGAGCGGAACCATCGTAAAACAGTGCCTCCCATTCCCATCCCAGCTAATCTGTCCAGAAGGACACCATGATCGATGGTGTTGAAAGCCACTGAGAGGTCCAAGAGAATCAACAGGGATACATTCCCCCTGTCTTTCTCCCGGAAAAAGTCATCAATCAGGATGACCAAGGCAGTCTCTGTCCCATAACCCGGCCTGAAACCCGATTGAAATGGATCTAGCAGCTAATTACTGGTAATTTGTCCATTTCCCCAATAAATCAGTTACAACTTTGTTATGTCAATTATAACATGAGGACAGATAATGTCATTCTTTATTTAGTGGAAAGGTAGGTTTGAGTTATTTTTGTAGCTATGGGAATATGGTCTCACTAAATGGTAGAGGAATATAACACAGTTCATGTGCTGGCTCATATTTTGCCTCATACTGCTGCCTTCTGCCATGTAGTAAGTGTGGAATTAGCAATTAAGTGGCCATGAGGAGACTGTAGTGCAAGACAAAGAATAGCAGAACTCAGATGATAGTAATCCCAGGTAGCCGGCTCAAGGTTGACTCAGCCTTCCATCCTTCCGAGGTCGGTAAAATGAGTACCCAGCTTGCTGGGGGGGCAATGTGTAGCCTTTATAATTAAAATTGTAAACCGCCCGGAGAGTGCTTGTAGCGCTATGGGGCGGTATATAAGTCCAATAAATAAATAAATAAATAAAAATAAATGTTTTGAATTATTTAGAGAAACAATACAGCTTTCATTTCAAAACATGAAATTAACTGTAACAGTAACTACTTTGGTGGCTTTGGGAACTAGAAGTCTATCTAGTTATTCTTAAAAGTAACTTACAAACCCACAAAATGTGACTGTTAAGTTTGGAACCCAAATGTGACTGTTAAGTTTGGAACCCCAGCCAATTACTGCACTGTTGCTATGCTACTGTTACAAGTTTATTTCTTTGACAAAATCCAGCAAAGTGGTTATTTTTAACCACAATTCCTCAAAAGTATTTTTTTTCAGATTCTTATATTTGGCTGTATAGCATCAGGTTATTTTCCAGTAGTCTGACTCTTAATTAAACAATAATAGACATAAGTACTGTACATATGAAAAGTTGCATTTGTTTGTTCTCAGTGCACAAAAATGTGCATTAAGTTGCCACAAAAATCCGGCATTGTGATTTGCCACTGATGTTGGAGTGCCTTTGCAGAAGGCACATGAAAATGGCCACTTGTCACTTCCAGGCTACATGTTGCCATACTTTAATAGTTCAGTGTGCAGAGTACCTCACTGTGCAGCCAGAAATAGGAAATTCAATTTTCTCTCTGTATCTCCAGGGAAAAAAGCATGCCTGTCTGGTCTTGAGCAAGCAACAAAGTCCAAGAGCACCCCTAGAAGAAGGTAATGGTGAGCTACTTCTGAGTACTTTATACTTGGTAAACCCTTAAAAGGGTTACCATATGTCAGAATGGATCTGAATGCACATTATTATTAATAATGATGATGATATAATTGGCTGCTTCTCAAGTCCATCTTCAGACCCATGTAGAACACCTTTCTTTCTTTCTTTCTTTCTTTCTTTCTTTCTTTCTTTCTTTCTTTCTTTCTTTCTTTCTTTCTTTCTTTCTTTCTTTCTTTCTTTCTTTCTTTCTGACCATGACTAATCAGATTGATGTGTGCTCTTTTGGGCACACTGCCACAGAAGAAAAATGAGTGCACCTTTCTTGAGGCTATCCATTGGATTACCTTGCCTTGCCACCATAGGTGAGAAATGCCCCACATAAATGTCTTTGACCATATTTTAGTGGTTTTTAGTGGAAGTTTTGACAGCAGTTCCTACAGCCTATTTTATGACCTTGGGGAAAGCACTGTGCAGAAATCAGAACAGGCATGTCAGTTTCCAACTGCTGTAAGCTATATGACAAATCTTCTACTTCCCACAAGAGTTTTCCAAACTCTTTCTGTGCCTGTGCAAAGAAAAATATAAAATAAACTTAAATCTTTGCTTGTTCTAGAAGCCACCCACTTGTCCTTTTGAGTGAGTGGGAAATGTACATTGTAGTGATTGAGAGATTGTGTATTTCCCTCTGGATGCCGGCTGATAAATATTAAAGAATGAAAACACTCTTGATTTGTAGAGAGGGAAAGGCAGCATTCCAATCTCTAGAGCCCTGTTGGGTAGTTTATTTTATTTAGCAATGAGAGTGATGAAAATTGCACTAAATATGTCAACACTTTGGTAACCCTGAAGCATTCTGGCACTTTCAGACTGCACAAACTGAATTGAAAGCCGCAAATCCATTCCTGGGCTGGCTGCTCGCTTTAACCTGCATATTAGCAGAAGGGTTTGCAGAGCATGTCACCTGTTCGACAAAAGGTGCATTTTTAATGGGCAAATGATTGTTATTTGGGCAAAGAATACAAATGTGCTTTTTAATTAGACTTTAATAGAAAGACATGAGCAGAAGCTACGCTCATTTGCATCTCTGAATGCTGCATTTCCTCACAGTTTCTGGCCTCTAGGAAAGCGAAGGTATCGATATTAAAATTTTTAAGAACAGGCAAGTGTTTCGTGAAACCAAAAGTACTGTCTGAAGTTCACAGTTCAGCAATAATGAAAATTCCATGTTGATTGGCACCCAACAAATACAGGGATTTTACTATTTACTTATTTCCAGAAATCCTACATGTAAGTCTCTCGCCCCTCAACCAGAACAAAATATTCATGCAGCATCTTTAATGTTTGCAAATGGCATTATTGTTGTTATAACTAATGGGGCTGTGTATTTTGTGGGGCCGGGAAGGGAAAGATTGGGGAGATGCCTGAAGGCAGTGGAACGATGTTATTGCTAATATGTTCCCTTGGTTTGCTTTTTGAACTCTGTCATTCCCTGCCTTGCAGCTGTAGTTAATGAATGGTGAGATTATTCAAATGAGCCCCAAGCAAAATATTATTCTTGAATTTTTCAGGAAGCAGGCAGTAGGTAGGGCCTAAATGGCATCGGGTTCATTGGTTATGCTTAAGGGTTCGTAAGTACCTTTTGTTGCCCTAGAAATATAATTGTGTTCAGCCCTGCCAAGCTGATCTCCACTCAACTCAGCTGCCAATGAGTCAGTGATAAAACAAAGGAATACGGTAGAGGAAACAAAAGACACCAGGCTGTCACCAGTGGATGGGAAGCCAAGCAGTGGTGGGGTTATGGAACTGCCTTTCATATGCAGATAGCAGCATGGTTTATAGAATATCCAAATGCAGGCACATTGATATATGCGAGTTTGAAGCCATAAGCTTACCTCTTGCCCTTTTACCTAGGATGCTGTCTGTGGAAAACAGAATGGGAGAAAAGTGAAATGGAATGTGGTCTAGACATACAAAAAAAAAACACCCCCACCAGATTTATCTTCAGGCAAAAAAAAAACATATGAATCAGATTTAATTTAAAAGTGATAAACAGTCAAACTAATAGGATACGATTACAAATTAAGGATTTCTCCCCCTCCCTATGGAATTTTTGAAGAGATATACATCTCATGAATAAATATAGCTATCTAAGGTGTTTATTGATTCACACGCCATTTGTTTGAGCATATACCCCAAGGGGGGCAAAGAAAGAAGCCCATTATTATTGACAATATAAGAGCGATAGTTATATTCGCAGACAAAAAGTACATTTAAATTGTGCCTCATGGTGAGAACATGAGCCAACCAAAGCCTGTAATTCAAAGTTAAGGCTGACATTATGTCAGGCTGCATAGTGTCAGCAAAAGTGACAGCCGCGCCTTTGCATTTCCAGGCATCTGCAAATTTATATCTCTATTTTTAATGAAATATATTGCTGCACTTTTCCTTTTCAGATTTTTTTTTCCTGCTTGCTTATTTAGAATATTTCAGTTTGGGTGCAAATGGCAATGGTTTTTTTGTTTGTTTTTTTTATTGCTAACATATTCAAGACTCTCCCCATGTATGTGCTCCAGTGTGCATATATTCAACGGATGCACAGATGGTTTGTTGGGGCATAATCAGCTGGGAGGTCCTCTTCCACATGACCCATAGCAACATTGTGAATGAAGTGGAGTGATTGACTTAGTATCAAAACAGCTGACTTTACATAGGAATATCTTGCACTAGGATCTTGGCTTATTTCATCCTCACAGAAGAGAACAAAACGACTCACGAGTTTTATCCCTGCTGGGAGAGATGATGAGTTTTCATACATTTTTCATATTTTGACACTTTATTGGGGGGAAAGTCTTGGAAGGTGGGGAGGTGGCACAGAAACCAAAATACCAAGGCCAAAATCCTATTCAGGTTTTGCACATGCATGAGGGCAATTGTGCAGCAGGCTTTTTCCCTCTGGCACATGCTCCTTCAGTAATTAGTCATGTGACTGGTAGAGGGACCAAGCTTGCAATCAGTGCATGCCCACTGGTGTAAAGAACAACCCGCTAGATCGAGGAGAAATTGTTATGTGCTTGGCCTTATTCAGTAAGTTAATGAGATTCTAGCCATGCTTTTAACACAAAATCTGAGGCTGTCACAGGGAAAATCATAGATCTATCTTTCTTTCTTTCTTTCTTTCTTTCTTTCTTTCTTTCTTTCTTTCTTTCTTTCTTTCTTTCTTTCTTTCTTTCTTTCTTTCTTTCTTTCCTTTCCTTTCCTTTCCTTTCCTTTCCTTTCCTTTCCTTTCCTTTTCTCTTTTTTTGGCAGATGCTGTTGCTCATTTTAAAAAAGACTTCACTCTTGTGCAATACTATTGAAGTATCTTGGAAATTGCCTGTTTTTCTGATGGGGCGTCACGAGATAGGCTATTTGTTTGAAAATGAGAAGATTTGTGACTATTTGTTAGAACCTTATCTTGCAAGGAGGGAAGATATTTCCTTGGGATCCAAGGAAAAGCAGACAAAGATGAAGTCTCACAGACAATCAAGGATGCTGGCTTAGAAAATCATCCTTAGATTTCAGTAACAAATAGGAGATCTCCCATGTGAAGGAGAAATAGGGTCTAATTTAACTAGAAATCCATTGAAAGTGTGGTGTGAGAGAGTGGGAGAGACAATGGAGATCCTCCCATCCAGTTCTGTTTAGGTGCAGGAACAAAATGGATGTACGGTACCTGCTCATCATACATAACAGAGCTGGTCAATATGTCACCCATTCACTGCATGCAGCCCTTCATCTTGTGGAGGTCTCTGCCAGATGTCATCTTGTAAGGCACTATAAGGCATGCCTTGCCAAATTTAGATCCTGACTGCTTGACATCAGCTTTTCAAGCCAACCATGTGGCACCAAGGCCAGCAACACCTCAGTAATTTGTAAATTGATGAGGTTTAAGGTGAGGGACAGGAAATGACAGGGAGGGAGAGAAAAGGGAAGGGAAACTACAGTAATATAATGAAAATTAAAACAACAGAAAATAGGCTAGCAAAGATGGCATCAAGTCAGAAATGGGGAAATAAATCAAAACTATGTTAATGAAATAAACAATGAAAAAGAAATAAGCTGAGAAAAGGGGGAAAAATCTGGCTGGATAGTTCAATGAGTTAGGTATCTGGCTGTAAATTCAGAGATTGAGAGTTCAATTCCCCACTATGTCTCCTGCAAGAAGAGCTAGCCTATGTGGCCTTGGGCAAGCTGTACAGTCTCAGAGCACCACACTCTCTACCTGAAAAACCCTGGGAAGAGTTGCCATAGGTCAGAATTTTCATTAATAAAGGCAACAATGCAAAACCAAAGTCCATGGACGGCATAGCATACTAGTAATGATATTGCTAGCACCACATAGAACCTTCTCTGAGCTTTAGTCAGCATGACAGCTTTTCCAAGATTTGACCTGATAAGACTTGGAGGGGGGTCTATATAAGACCTTTCCCCAATGGGCCAGCCTACGTTTGTAAGGAGGGGCTGTGCCATCAAAGGCCAAAGTAGACAGTGGCATTGCCAGTGATGGCATCCATGGAGTGCCTGGCTTCACCTTTCTCTCCCGCCCTGCAGCTTCTCCTGAAGGGCTGTTTCCAATGGCTTTGCGGATCACCTTTCTTCCCCCCCACACACGCGGCTTCTCTGCTGCCACAAAAGACATCAAGAGCAGCCCTTCGGAAGAAGCTGCAGGGCATGAGAGAGCCTTTCCCCCTCCCTATGCTCAGGAGCAGCCCCGGTAGCAGCGGCGGAGGTCCGGGCGTGGCAGCGGCGACAGAGAAAGGCAGCGGGGAAGCCAGAGAACTGAGTGAGGCTCGCTTGCCAGAAAACCTTTTTAATTTTTTTTTCTTTTGCAGGGTGGAATTGGGCTGGTGGGGTTGTTATTTTGCAGGCCCAGGGGCTTGCAGTGTTTGTTGCTTTTTCTTCTTCTTTGTATTCGGCTGGAATGGATTAACGGGGTTTCAATGCATTCCTATGGGAAATGGGAAATCGATTTACAAACTTTTCAGCTTATGAACGCTGTTCCAGAATGGATTAAGTTCGTAAGTCAAGGTTTGACTGTACAGTGTCCTGTAACATAATGTATATTAGGGCTAAGAAGGATTCCCACTGTGGTGTAGTGCAGTCTATAGAATCTTGGACTAGGACTCTGGAGAACAGGGTTTGAATCCCTACTCAGCCATAGAAACTGACTGGGGGAGTGGAACTGGTAAAAGCACTCATTAAATATCTCACTTATCTTGAAAGCCCATAAGTTGGTTCTGACTTGAGGGCACAGAACACACACACAGGAAGGATTAAGAATTGTCCAACCATATTTAAAAAAAAACCCTCTTTCTTTCAGCTGGAATCTCTCTTTTTCACCTTCACCAGTACCGAAAGCTGGCAGACCTTCTTGACTGCAGCATAATGGGCACTAAAGCAACCATTCAGCCTGTTTGACTTCCATGTGTGTGTACACATGTGTGTGCTTCTGAGAGCATTGCAGCAGCTGGAGAACTTGCTTTTTCAAAAATCATGCCACCAGTAGTGGTTTGCAGCCTACCTGGCAGGGTATTATTAGTGGAGACTTAAGTAATTCAGGAGCTTTCCTCCATAGCCCAAAAGTGTGCTGGGGAGGTCAAAGAATGCCCAGCCAGAAAGCTACAGCAAGCCGTGGGGGCTCAAACAGCCCATGTCACCAGCGAAGGACATGCTTATCCCACCACCTGTCCCAGTCCGTGACCTGAGGTAGATATCGGCCCAGACTGAGACTTTCAATGATTGCAATATGCATTCTGTGCCATACAGTGTTTTTTGTCAACGCTGGAAGCAATTCTGTTTGGTTAAATGAACTGCATTGCTTAGAGGGCATCACAAGGGAATGAGAACACTTAACCCTTTGGCACAGCAGAAGGTGAAAAGTGTCCCCTGCTAAGACTTTGTTTAAAGTGCATGATAATGGAAAACTGATTTCCAGCAGTGAGATGTTAACATCAGCAATCTCTTCCTTTTGGGATTTTTTTTTTTGGGGGGGGAGGATTCTCGTTCCAGGTGGTCAGGTCAATTTTCTATAACATATGTTGGTAATGGTGTCTCGGGCTGTACATTTCTCAAATGACTATACTGAAGATTATGACAACTGCAGTTGCGATAACTTGATGAAGCATATTAAAAATTAGTGTTAATCCAATTATGGACTGTTTGTGATTTCATATCCATATGGTGATTTATTTTAACAATTAACATCAGTCCCATCTGTTCCTTGAGAGGAAAAAGGCAGTAATAAAAATTAAGCTTTCTGGTGGTTAATTTGTTTATTTCTAAGGGAGAGAAAATAAGATGAGAGGTCCATCATAGAGTTGAGTGAGCCTCAGGTTTCTTTTTTAAATGCATTTTTAAATGCATTTCTTAGACCACAACTTGTGGTCAAGATGGACATTCTGGCTGGAGGATGCTGGGGATTGCAATCCAAGAGTTATGTCAGTTAAGTTTTCTTACCTATAAATTTGGCAAAGAACATCTCATTTTGCAGCTTCCCTACAAATAAATAGCAATCATTTTGGACCTCTGCAAACCCAACACATTCTCCATCCTGTGCAGTGTCAGCAAGCACACAAAATACAAGTTTCAACCTTTATTAATTGACTGAAATCAAGACTGGATAAAATATAGGTTACATGCACCTAACCATTTCTATTCTGAGCCCTGATCATTGCCACTGCCCCCAAAAGTTTGTATCGCCTTTGCCACCCCAAATCTAAAAACTTTGGCTGGAAAGCAGAGCATATGGGGAGGAAGCGTGCTCTCTGCATGTCATCTTCATATTGATGGTGGTGCTAAGAACAACATCTTGCCTAAAGCTTTAAGTGAAGATTCATTACATAATATGTGTGTGGGGGGGACAACTAGGTTTAAACTGGATGTTTTGCCTACAGCACCATAACCAGCAAGTAGTGGAAGAGTGTTAGCCTAGTGCTATAAAAATGGAATCAAGTAACAGGAAAAGTAGGATCAGGATCCTGTGCTTATTTTTTCCTTTTTTGGAGGATGGGGGTGGGTGGAGAGCAAAGAACCTAGCTTGTGCATTGCATAACCAATAGTCATTTAAACAAAGATATTTGTAATATCCAAAGTCAACAACAGAAACATGATGCATCATGCTATATCATAACTTTGCAAAAATGTGAATCTGATTTTTCATTTCAAATTCTCTAGCCACCATCTAATACCTAGCAGCATTTAAAGTTGCTGTCCAGCGTTAACTGAGGTTGATATAGTCTGCAGGTGGCGTGGTTTGAATGACCACACCCTGATTTATGTGTAGTCCTTTGACAACCATTTTGTGAGAGTCATGGCTTTCACTGGTTACTGAGTCCACTACAAGTCTTACCTGAGAACATTTGCCTTCTAGAAGTTAAAGGGCTTAAAGAGGGTGGTGAGGGACAGGTGCTTCCACTATTTTCTGAGTACCCTTGCTGAGTCTTAGGTACTGTATATATTATTCAGAGATGGGAAACATTCCTATATCAGAGGACAGTGTCCTGATTTACAGACATGCTGGCTCTGATATTCTGGGAGTTTCAGTATCTCTCCCCCAAAAGGAGTGTTCTCATCCATGGCATTGACTTGATAGTGGTAGGACCTTTTGCTGCCCCAATATGTCTTGAGCTGGCCCTAACTATTGAGTCACTTCGGGTGATGTAAACAGTTATGAGAAAGGAGCTATTCCTCTCCATTCTTCAAATAACTCTGCTTTTTTCCTCCCCCTAAGCCATAACTGAATTTTAAGAGACAAAAATCAGGCATTGGAAGTTGCTACATGCTGACATTGATATTCTCTCATCAGAGCAATGCCTATCCAACCCAGCTCATTGTGGACGGTTGCTTTTGACAGAACCCTCCCTGCATGGGAGGACATGGAACTCCATGACATCTGTGAAAAGCAAGAGTAGATTTGTCACCATCCAACACAACAGCACTTGCATACCACATTGTACCTGCCTTGAAGACCTTGTCTAAACAAGATGCGCCTTGTTCTCTGGCAGTGACAAGACAAATGGTGTATTCTTCCCTCCTAACAGGTGTGCTGTTCTTTGGTTTACATCGACATGCGTTGACAGTATAGCAATGGAGGGCATTTGTCTTTATCTTTGCAGTACCTGACAAGAAGCATGATTACAGCTGTAAGGGTACCCAATAATAAAAATAAAAAAATGAAAATGAAAATGAAAATCCTGTCCAAGAGCCTTGTTATTTATCACTTTCTGAAATGGTGACCAGCTTCTACCAGGAAAGATATTATTTGTCAAATTGCCAGAAAAAAAATAATTATTTTTCTTCCCCAGACAATAAGTATATCTCACAGCCTTTCCATAGTGATCTGTAAGCTAGTTTACTTGTTTGTCTGCAGGCATGAGTAACTCAGTGTCCATCTGAAAGATAGGTTTGGTGCATGGAGATCATTAGAAGAAAATAAAGACTTTATGATGAGGTCTTATGGAAGCTAAATATTAGTGATATCTTGCTGGGAACATTTATGATCTATAAACAGAACAAGGAAGGAGAAACAAAATAAGCTAATAAATTAAATTCATATCAAATAAAGTTTAAGGCTGCAATCATATCTGTGCATACTTAGCAATAACATGGTGGGACTTCTAAGCAATGAGCATCCTAGTAGTTTGTTCCAAAATAAAAAAATATTAGGGTTATTAAGGTTTGGGGCACTTGGTGGTTCAGTCAGTTGTTCCATAACCAGTTCTAACTGTTGCTTCCTGTCCCACGTATAGATTTCACAGGAAATAGATAAGGTGGTCAGGCACTCCCATTTCTTTAAGAACTTCCCATAGTTTGTTATGGTCCACACAGTCAAAGGCTTTTGCGTAGTCAATGAAGCAGAAGTAGATGTTTTTCTGGAACTCTCTGGCTTTCTCCATAATCCAGCACATTTTAGCAATTTGGTCTCTCGTTCCTCTGCCCTTCAAAATCCAGCTTGTCCTTCTGGGAGTTCTCAGCCCACATACTGCTGAAGCCTACCATGTAGGATTTTGAGCATAACCTTGCTAGTGTCTGAAATGAGTGCAATTGAACTGTAGTTGGAGCATTCTTTGGCACTGCCCTTCTTGGGATTGGGATGTAGACTGATCTTTTCCAAGCCTCTGGCCACTGCTGAATTTTCCAAACTTGCTGGCACATTGAGTGTAGCACCTCAACAGCGTCATCTTTTAAGATTTTAAATAGTTCAACTGGAATGTCATCACCTCCACTGGCCTTGTTGTTAGCCAGGCTTTCTAAGGCCCACTTGACTTCACTCTCCAGGATGTCTGGCTCAAGGTCAGCAACTACATTGTCTGGGTTGTCCGGGATATCCAAATCTTTCTGATATAATTCCTCTGTGTATTCTTGCCACCTCTCCTTGATGTCTTCTGCTTCTGTTAGGTCCCTCCCATTTTTGTCCTTTATCATGTTCATCTTCGCACAAAATGTTCCTCTAATATCTCCAATTTTCCTGAACAGATCTCTGGTTTTTCCTTTTCTGTTATTTCCTCCTATTTCTTTGCATTGTTCATTTAAGAAGGCCGTCTTGTCTCTCATTGCTATTCTTTGGAAGTCTGCATTCAATTTTCTGTAACTTTCCCTATCTCCCTTGCATTTTGTTTCCTTTCTATTCTTTTCTATTTGTAAGCTCTTGTTAGACAGCCACTTTGCTTTCTTGCATTTCCTTTTCTTTGGGATGGTTTTTGTTGCTGCCTCCTGTACAATGTTACGAGCCTCCATCCATAGTTCTTCAGGCACTCTGTCCACCAATTCTAGTTCCTTAAATCTGTTCTTCACTTCTCCTGTGTATTCATAAGGGATTTGGTTTAGATTATACCTGACTAGCCCAGTGGTTTTTCCTACTTTCTTCTGTTTAAGCTTGAGTTTTGCTATAAGAAGCTGATGATCAGAGCCACAATCAGCTCCAGGTCTTGTTTTTGCTGACTGTATAGAGCTTCTCCATCTTTGGCTGCAGTGAAAATAATCAATCTGATTTCGGTATTGTCCATCTGGTGATTTCCATGTGTAGAGTTGCCTTTTGTGTTGTTGGAAAAGAGTGTTTGTGATGACCAGCTCGTTTTCTTGACCAAACTCTATTAGACTTTGCCCTGCTTCATTTTGACCTCCAAGGCCAAACTTTTCTGTTGTTCCTTTTACCTCTTGACTCCCTACTTTAGCATTCCAATCCCCTATAATGACAAGAACATCTTTCTTTGGTGTCAGTTCTAGAAGGTGTTGTAAGTATTTATAGAATTGGTCAGTTTTAGCCTCTTCAGCATCAGTGGCTGGTGCATAAAATTACTGTGATGTTGAAAGGTCTGCCTTGGATTCATATTTAAATCATTCTATCATTTTTGAGATTGTATCCCAGTACAGCTTTTCCCACTCTTTTGTTGACTATGCGGCCAATCCATTTCTTCTATGGGATTCTTGCCCACAATAGTAGATATGATAATTGTCTGAACTGAATTCGCCCATTCCTGTCCATTTAAGTTCACTGACGCCCAGGATGTCAATGTTTATTCTTGCCATCTCCTGTTTGACCACCTCCAGCTTCCCAAGGTTCACAGATCTTACATTCCATGTTCCTGTGCAGTATTTTTCTTTGCAGCATCGGGGTTTCCTTTCACTTCTGGGCACGTCTGCAGTTGAGCGTCCTTTCAGCTTTGGCCTAACCACTTCATTAGCTCTGGAACTACTTGTACTTGTCCTCTGCTTTTCCTCAGTAGAAGTTGGACACCTTCCAACCTGAGGAGCTCATCTTCCAGCATTATATATTTTAGCCTTTTGTTTCTGTCCATGGAGTTTTCTTGGCAAAGTTACTGGCTTGCCAGTTCCAGGTGGATCGCGTTTAGTCAGAACTCACCACTATGACCTGTCCGTCTTGGGTGTCCCTGCATGGCATAGCCCATAGCTTCTCTGAATTACTCAAGCCTCTTCGTACTTAAGGGACTTTAAATATTGTGAGATTACAAAATGCTCATTTTCAAGGTGTGAAAACTCACCATAATTCACTCTAGCAATCTAGATGTTTTTACTACATTATGGCTCTCTCCGGATGTTTGACCAATCCCCATGATACTTGGCCATGGCCATACTACTGGAGCTGATGAGATTTGTACCTAGAATTTCAGGTCACCTATTCCTATAAAACAGCAAACTTTGGGTAAATATTAAACATTTTTCTATAGCTACTAGACTTTCAAAGTCCTATTTACAGCTGATAGAACTTTAGTATTCAGCTCCAATTCTGTAATCATCAAATTTGGCAGCAGCAATAAGAATAATGATACAGGGAAAGGCTGAAATGTTATTATTGTGTTTAACTGTATTGTTATTTTGAAATGGTTGTTAATCACATCATGTCGGATCATTACAAAACTCCATTAAGGGTATGAAAGGCAATTTATTAGGCATTCCCTAAAGTCTTCCTTAAACTTTGCAGTCTGTGTTTTGTTAAAATGTTGCATAAAATTAATGTAAAACTATATCATAAATATTTAAGCACTTCAGCGCTATGCTGTACTCAGCCCTGTCTTTTGCTATAAACAGCCTGGCAAATGTACTTGTTGGAGAAATATAATTCAGATCTCAGTGGAGGAAAAGACCAATGAATTTGATCCCTGAACAACCAGATTCAGCAAGACATATACCAATCATCTACGGCACCATTTTGATGTCTATTAAAGGAGTGCCTTGTGTATCATCAAAGCCATAATGATTAGTAGGATATTATTTCAGGTCTTGTAGTTATACAAAAGGAACAACCACTGGTATTATTCTAGAGCATTTCTTCATGACACAGTTAAGGCATCATTGAATCAAGTACTTTTCTCATTTGCTCAATATGTGAGCTCAAAACTCACTCATGTATCAGTATATTCTTACATAAATTATGGAAAGTTATTTCTCACTTGTTCTGCCCTGGCAATACAAGCATAGAGTACTGTATATTTTACTCAATCAGTTTATGAGGTAAACCTATGGGATTACATTGAGGTCACAGTAAACCACAGCCTGACATTCTTTGCTATTTTTATCATCATAATCGATCACATTTCTTGGGTACTGCAGGAGCAAAGAGCTGGGTGGTGTTTTTTTTTTGGGGGGGGTGTTGAATGTAGGCAATACAATGGTCATTGACACATTATTCCAGCAAGTGCCTCTCCACTGAAGGAGGAAATGCAATCTTTTCTCTTCCTCTTCTTGCTGCTTCTCCTTTTGACATTATCTCTTTACCCCAGAATAAGACACGAGACAACTGTTATGGAATAAACATGGGCCACACTTTATTGAATATTCAAATTTATTGTTTATGGGGAAAAGGGGGGGACCTGCTGTAGTGTGGAATCAGGTTCTGCAGAGGGGTCTCAACAGACCCTTACCAAATTATGGGCGAGTCCCGAGCCCCAAGATCTCGCAGTCATGAAGACAGCGAGAACCCGGCCAGCCCAAATTTGACCTCCCCTGGACCTAAAGTCCCCTTCTGCTCATTGACTGTTGGTCCGGGAGCAGCCCCAGCTGATCTTCTCTTCCAAGCACTGTAATTGCACGATCTGCAGTGCTGGGAGATCAGATGAGCTATACCTTACCTGTGTTTGTGAGGGGACTCACCAAAACCTGTTATATCCACACTACCAACTACAGCTTAGGGGCAAGCTACACTTAAAGCCCATGCCCACCATCAAGCCTCTCGAGCTCCAAAAGTAACCCCCCCCCCAATGTCAGCCAAAAATATTTCCATCATCGGTCAGAGAGGTGTACTCCATCCTGACGAAAGAGCTCAGGGCTGTCAACACGGATCTCCTGGTGACCAATCACCGATCCAAGGCTATTGCATACATCTCTACACACCTCTCTGTTAACCCGCCTCCTTGTGGTGTTAACACACTGAACCTGGCACCCCTCACGCCAAATAAGCTGAGGGATGATCATGGACCAGAGAATACTCATCTTGGGGTACATCGCCCTCAGCCATCTGAGGTCTCAAATAACATCCAAAACCAAAGCCTTGCCGCCTTGCTTTGCCAGATCATTACCTCCCAGATGTATAATGAAGACATCTGGGGATTGCATGCCAAATGCAGATGCTTTGCATAACTGGCTCCATGACGGTCCACTGATCCCTCTCCACACAATTTGGGCTCTGTCTGCAAGACCCAAACTGCTCCCCTACTCCAACTAAGCAGCATATCTCACAGCCCAAAAAACAAAGCTGTGGCCCACTATCATTACCTGTTGCCGACTCTCCTGTAAGAGCGGAACTGCAAGACAAAATATGCACCTAACTAGACATAAGGGAGTGTTCTTACAGATCTATGATAGGTGGTAGATGACCAACGCTCCAAATGCTTGATGTCGTCAGGATGATAGCCTAGCGCAGCTGCCGTTGAGGCTGTTCCAATTCTAAATGAGTGAGTTCCAAACTTCATATCTTGGACCCCTACTCTGTTTAAGGCGAAATCAGTCATTTTCCAGAATGTCAAAGGGGCTCCATCCTCATGTATGAAAAAATATCCTTGGCCCTGTCCTCTAACTCATAAATAATTACTTAATGTTTTTACCAGGCAAAGACTTGCCACCGAACAAGAACCCATGGTCAGGTCCTTTGCCCCGCTGATCTGCCTTGGATCAGCAAATATGTACCCACACAGTATTCTCCACTATTGCCACATCATGCATCTGCAAAGCCACTATTGATACATCCCCTTTACCAATGGTGTGACCTCACTAATCCTCAATGCACCGAAAAATGTCAGCAATGAGGCTGCCTGGAACAGCGCAGCCTCATATGCATCCCTGCAGATAAGAGGCCACATTTGACATATCTTCTCCAACAATGCCGGGGATATTGGTGTCCGCGAGTCCCTGACACGACCCCTTTCTTTACTCCAGCCTTTGATCATTTTCCACTATGAAAGACTCAGAACACCTCCCCAACATCAACCAGGCACAAACTAAATGAATAAAAACCATTACAATATTAATCCTAAAAAACTAATACTACCTAAATTGATTGGCTCCCACTGTACCCTTAAAATAGGGGGGGGCTTTGAATACACACTCGGAAACATCCCCTTTTTTGTCTTTACAGGAAAAAACGCTTCAGTTCCACTTCCTTTCCTTCTTTCTTTTTGTTCCTTCTTACTTTACTAATTATCCGATTACGACAATGCTATAAGCACTATTTGCAAGCTTAGCGGGCATGCCAGCCCGGCCTAATGGCCCCACTGTACCCTGTCCACCGCTCCTTCCCTACTTTTCCCCTTCTGTTTTCCTTTTTTTAAAAAATATATAAACAAATAATTAATGTATCTTCAGGCTATAAGCCCTGAAACTCCAAGCTGACACCAGACAAGCAAACTGGGAGGGGGGGGAGCAAACCCCTGTCCAAACTGGCATCTGACCACTGTGACGCAGTTTAAATTAGATTACCCGAGCAGTACTCTCTCCTCCTTCTCCGATTGCCAAAGAGGCAGAAGGTAGGAGGAGCCTTAACTTAAATACTCTCCCCCTCCCATTCTCTCATCTCTCTCTGCGAGCTTACTTTGTCTCGTGTTATCCCGGGAATGGGACAATGGAACTCATCAGCGGACCGGGCAGTGTCAGCATTACAAGAAAAACATGCTTGTAATATGTGGTTTGTGCACTAAAATAGTTCACAAAGGCTGAAATCCTGTTTGGTGGGCTACATCTGCACAACAGGAATGACATCACTGGAAGTGGAAGACTGCAAGTGATTGAAGACTTCCTTTTGTTATTTGGAGGGTGCATGCAATTTTGCCATAGGCACTGGAAGCCTTTACTCAGTGCCTGTCCATTGCTGCTGCTGATGCAATTCTCAGGAACTGTACAACAGGATTTCAACCAAAGAAACAAGGAACTGGCTTCTCTCAAGAAAGGTTATGTAAAGAACAGATAGAAACAGATAGAGCCACATTAACTCTTACCAGTAAGCATTTTCTACTGTGCATTATTTATTCCATCCAAAGATGAGCAGTGGACAACTAGAGAGCCTACAATTGTGCTGGTTAAGGTTGATGGAGGTGACAACTCAGAACATCTGAAGGGTCACTGACTTAGCCCCCTCTGAACTAGGGTCAATTGTATTTACATTCCTTACACATTTCTGAGTGTCTATGTTTTCTTCCATGAAGTAGCATTTCACCCAGTTGCAGTGGGAGCTCATTTTCCCTCCTCAATAAGGCATCTCCAGAGAACTGAAGAATTTCTGCTTGTCTTTCAAAAGTGTAATCAACCAGCAGAGTAAATGCTCAAGGGGCACTCTTTAATATACTCTGGATGGCAGGTCTTCAACTAGGGCCAATAATAAACAGAACAAAGGCCAAGCAAAACAGCAGCAACTTGTTCACCAATTGGTAGCTGTTATACCTGTTCTGGGAAGCTGCTCCTGAGTTTTCTAAAGCAGTCTTCCCTTCTTAATAGGAGGAGATTAATCAACCAGGAATAGCCTCAGGGTTAGTGCCCCAGGTTTATCACACAATATACAGCAGACAGCATGCTGAATTCACATAGGATAGCCCTTGTATGGGAAGGAGCCTGCTGTGCTAAAGCATTACCTGATCAATAAAAAATAAATAACCAAGATAAAAAAATGTAACAGCTACCATCTCAGTACACTAAGGCCACAGACATTAAATACAGTATGTAAGGACTACAATAAAGTACTGGAAACATAGTAATTTCATATCAAAGTGATAGGAATAGAGAAGCTGAAGGACTTCTAAAATGAAATGAGAAATCAAGAGAAAAGAATCCATCAAACCAGTCAGGAACATGGTGTGACAAAGAATGAGCACCAGTGTCAGGAATCAAGGCTGAGACTAGTATGACAGAAAAGTTAGAGCCGTCTGTCTTTTTTCCTCCACCATCTTCTATTTTGCATTTCCATCCATGTGTGAAAAGTTAAAACATATCTAGAAATGGCCTAAGGAGCACCGGGAGCTACACCACTCCTTGGAACAACCTGACAACACTGTCAGTTGGTTCGTTTATTGTAAGAAAAATTGGGATAAGTATAGGGGAACACATGGCACATGCTTTTTAAAGAACATGTTGAACATCCTCTGAGAGATAAAATATCTGTGCAGTAATCCAGTAATATAGAAATTACTGCCAAACTCTGGAGCAAGAATGAAAACTGGGAAATATGTGTATTGCATACTGAGAGCTAGGCAGAGTTAATACAAGCTAACATTTTCTCAGAGTTAAAACAAATATTCAGGAGATGCATTTTAAAAATTGTTATTATTACAATGTTTTCTTTCTGGCAATGCAATCACTTATGTGTGTCTCAATAATCAGACCTGCAAAGGAGATCAGTGCTTACATACCAGTCAAACACATCTCTGCTTTTAATATGCTTTTACAGATGAAGGTATTTTGTCACTTGAAGGTAATACGGCTTCCATGTATGGGGTTAGCATCTTGTCTAGTTTTGCCTGCAGTGTTTAATTCCAGCTTCTGCTTCAACTCCAAAGCAAGGTAAAGGTAAAGGTTCCCCTTGACATTTTTAGTCCAGTCGTGTCCGACTCCAGGGGGCGGCGCTCATCCCGCTTTTCAAGCCATAGAGCCAGCACCTGTCCGAAGACAGTTTCCGTTGTCACGTGGCCAGCGTGACTAGGGAACGCCGTTTTACCTTCCCACCAAGATGGTACCTATTTATCTACTTGCATTTACATGCTTTTGAACTGCTAGGCTGGCGAGGAGCTGGGACAAAGCAAACTCCAAAGCAAAGGACAAGCTTATTTCTTCATTTGATGAGCCAAACGCAGTGAGTGCCAGAAACAGAGTCAGATTTGTGCAGAAATGAAGGGTGCAATTAGATGGTGAGAGAGGACCACATTTGATGGAAGAGTTGTTTTGGTCAAAGCGACCCTTCCATCTGTGGAGGAATCTCTCCAGCCCACCCACCCCAAAACAGAGCAGCCCAGCTGCTGGGCCCAAAAGGTCCAGCCTTGGGCATGAATCAAGGCTAGGTCCCAATCTCCTGTAATCACCAGAAAATAACTTATACTCGAACAATGCCACAAGTGATCCAAAATGCAAGCTATTTCTCTGTCTGACCTTACCCTAAGTAACCTCAGTTTAGGGACTGAGATGATAAGTGGCTTACAAGAACAAAACAATAACCAGAATACTATTGGAGATATACTATGGTGTAAGTATAACTGCTTAAATTGTGACTGCTTATTGAACTAGTTGCCAGTAACATTGATGCTCAAATGTCATGTCTCCCAACTGGCATGCAACCAACAATGCAGATGAACACAGTTAACTGAAATTTGTTGTCATAATTTGTTGGAGTTTTATTCGCAACCTGGCATACTATCTCCAGTTTGAATGACTGGGAGGGACTTTTCCTTGCTGGGGTGATTGTCTATCTAACACTAATCAATCATTCCTTCCAGTCTTTGGATTCAGAGAGCCCCACCTCTCTGCTGAGTATTTTTCTCTCCTCTGTTGTGTTGTAGACAGTGATGACTTTGCTCTTGATCAATTCAGTTGGTTGCTAAGTACAAGTACAGTAAAGTACATGTCTGTAATTTCAAGCAATTGTAAGTAAAGAAATGTTTTTTACTCTTTCTGTCTCAGAGTGGTTTATTGAGACCTTGAGCATCACTGAATGAGAAAGAGGTAGACTCTGGGGAATTTATACCAATCTCCTCTGTGTATTTCTGTGTAGGAAAAGAGAATTTTACCAGAAATTCAAAACTCTGCAACACAATTTACACAATTACACCTTGTACTAGCATAAATCCCCAATAGGTTTCTAGACAATGCCCACACGTCCCCAATTTCACATTTTACATAAGTGGTTAAAAAAGGAAACAGGAAAAAAAATTGTTGTTGTTGTTATTCTCCATTCTCTTAGGCTGTGAGACATCACACACACACACACACACACACACACACACACACACACACACACACACACACACACACACACACACACACACACACACACACACACACACACACCGTTCCTGATCTCCCTGAGCAAATCTCTAGGCCCAGCTTTTGGATTCACTCTAGCACCTCCAAAGTTCTAGCTAGAAATCTAAATTTTTAGCATAAGTAATTTTGAAGGAATTAGAAAGAATGCTCATGTGGATACACAGTGAATCTTTCCTTTACCACTGAACAGCTATAAACACCTACTCATCTGAAATTACAGAAGAAAAATGTATTGGCCAGAGGGCATTAGGTTCCTAGTGTTTCTAATTTTAGAAAGCAAGCAACAAAACTTAAGCTAGTTATCACATAAATCTTTTAAAAAATAGAAAAGTCACATAGCACTTTACACCAAATGTCTGTGGTAAAGTCACATGTTGCTAGTTTTACTACATCAACACTTAGCCTCATTAGATCAGCCATCATTAAAGCATATTTAAATAATCAAAATAAAATGGAAATCAGAAATTCAGGTAATATTTTACACTTGATGAATTTGCTTTCTTTTTCTTTGCCCACACACTATGTTTAGGCATTTATCAGACTTTCATTAAAAACAATCTCTCGATTCTGCACAAAGTGCTTCTGTGCTTCTATCTGGCTGTTGACATCATTCATCAAGAAAATGTTTTTCTTCAGACTCATACGGTAATTTCAGCTGTTGGTGAATCAAATGTTTGTTCTGCTTATTGAACTTAAAGCAATGGATTGGTCACAGCTGGTCTTATAAGTTGCTTTTGTTTACAGCTTTGCTGTGTTGTGGACATATAAAAAAAGTTCCCAAATGTCATATTCACACCACAAACAAATAGTTCAGATTCAAAGCTGGAACAATAGATTTATCTTCCTCTCCCTGAAAATATTTTTTAATAAAAAGAAAGCTCATACCAAAGTCATTTTTCAGAGAGTATTTGCATTTAACAGGGATAATAAAGAGTCCAGAACATGGAACTTTAAAAAAATTGTGTCAACTTCTACTTTATCATGTAAATCTATGTTTAAATTCAATGCATGCATTGATATAAGTACTTACAAAAAGTAAATACAGCAGATGAAGAGAATAATAATATGTGCAAAGCCAAAACTGAGTTGCAGTTGCTGGCTTTTCTTGCACATTAACACCTGAAAAAAAACTTTGAACCTCTCCTTTGCCCTTTGTGATATAGTTCCTTGTTTGGAGGAGATGTGTACATGGCCACCCTACAGGGTGATTTGATTACTCATAGCTAAATCTTTGAAACAACTGAAAGTCATGTTTGAGGTGATCTATGTCAGGGAAGGCTTAGAGGATACGTCACTCAGAAAACTAGACAGGCACCGAGACAAGAACAGAATAGTAAAACTACTGACTCCACTTAAATATGAGTAGATTCAGTGCCATCTAATAACTAAGCACTATAATAATACTATGAACATCAGGAGCACTTTGATCTAAGGAACACTTAAATTACCCAGCATCTATTGAAATCATAGATAGTTCCAGGAATTGCTTGAGCCACAAAAATGAGTCCTGAGCTCTAACAAAATGGATACCCTGTCAAGATCTTCTAAGCAGCTTTCCCATTGGCATATGCTGTGGTCTTCCTATTTGGCTCAGACATGCTTCAGTGCACCACCTCCTTCCCATCTCTCCACTACAACCTTTTGTGAGGATTTTTCTGGATTTTTATGAGAGGACCTGTGTATTCAAGATAGGGGTTCCTCTGCATGTTTAGTGCCAACTACACCCAAAGGGTACGGTGATATATCTGACCAGGTCCTCAGATAGGCTGCTAGGAAGAAACAAATCTCTCTTCATGCTACCGTGACTTAGTTGGAACTGCCCTACAGGAACTGCAGAGATTGTTTGAAAACTGCAATCTTCTCCCCTCTTCCTTCAGACATGTCTGTTGTGCCTACTCATCATGAAACATGAGTGGGACCAGTATGACCCAGTAATTCTGCATGATTCCCTGTTTTTTAATCTCATCCCCTCTTTGATCATCTACTAGAGGTTGCTGGTGTCACAGTGAACAAGCATGGAGTACTCTTCACATTCTATAACACATGATGGGTATGAATTACAGTACTTTTAAGCAGTATGTGGTGTAAAGGGATGCCTGTGTACTCACATCATTTGGGTCATTGCTGGATGTAAGACATAAGTTTATGGAGCAGGAGGTACCATGATATCCTTGTGTACTGAGTAAAGCAGAAGCATATTCTGGGCATGTAACCCATCAACGGCAGTGCATTATCTGAATATCATGGGGACACTGGCACTGCCGCATCCACAACTGCTGAACATTCACCATTGGCATCTGCATGGATATTGTGATCACAGCTGTCATTTTTGATTCATTGTGTGTGTTCAAAAAGGTATGTCTCCCTTTTCTGACTTTGGGCTAGGCACAAATACAATTTAGCAGCCTGTGTACTGGTGTAATGCTGGCATATTCTTACCATCAATGTTACTGGTGTGTCAGATTGTTTGGCTTATGGATCTTTTCATATAATGATATCATTCTTATATAGGCTCAGAGATTAGGATACAACCTTGAGCTGGAAGGGCTCATCCACCCACCCCCCACCACAGGTCTGGCTCATACTCTCGAGTATTCCTTGATTCCTCCCTATACCTAGATTTCCAGGTGGTAATAATAACAAAGAATGCTTAGTACACCAAGTGCAACCTTCTCTTAGTACACCAACTGCCATGGCAACAATCATTCCTACCTTTGTTACATCTTAACTACTGTAGTGTGCACTACACTTGAAGAGGGTCCAGATTCCAGAGGGTGCAATGTGTAGCAGCTGGACTGCTGCATGGTGGTGAGATCATACAACTATGATACTACGCTGGTTGCCATTTGCTTCAGCTTCCACTGGTTGCCGCTTGCTTTTAGGCTCAAATCAAAGTACTCTTTTAAGCTTCAAAGCCCTCAATGTCCTGTGGCCTGGCTGCTTAAAGGAATTGGTTATCTTGTTATGAACCTGACCAGATGTTGAGATCTGCAGGAGATGACCTCTTGAGAATACCTGCAAAGACATTTTCTGCTTTGTTGCTCCCAGATTGTCGCGCACACTTCCCACAAAAATGTAATCAATTCCCAGTCTTTCTGTCTTCAGAAAGTGTGTGGAAACATATCATTTTAAATTGGCTTAAGAAACTATATTGTAAGGATTTTAAATATTTCAAGGCTGAGCTGATTTTAATATTTTTATGTTTGCATGTGTTTTTACCAGCTGGTTGGAATCTGTCTTATGACGTACAAAAGCCACCTTAGGCATGACCCCATAGTGGAAAGGCAGAGTAGAGCTTAAATAAATAAATAAATAAATAAATAAATAAATAAATAAATAAATAAATAAATAAATAAATAAATAAATAAATAAATAAATTCCTGTGCACCTAGTTCTTACAGTTCATTTATCTGAAACTTCTACCCTGTATATATTCCCTGCCTACATAAATTTGTACTGGCTGGGTCTGAAGAAAACTGATATTTGGGACAAAAGGATATGTTTTTTTTCCTCCCATGGAGTTGAAAGCTTTATGCATAAACAAAATGGAAATGTTCTTGCAAGCAGTGTGCACCTGCAAACAACACAGGGAGGATTTTTTAAAACAAAAATCTTCCCAGTTATTGAGGAGAAATGAAATCTAATTTCTTAACGGCACATGTGGAACTTACCAACTTGCAGTTAATGATAAAAGTAAATCTAGAGAACAGGTTTGACTTTGAATACTGCATCAGACTTATCAGTGATGATATCTTTAATTATGGCAAACCAAAATATAGGGCAGTCTAATGGGAAATACAAATTGCTTGTTAAAATTATTAACCCGGTTAATGTGCTTACATTTGTTTATGTGTACAAGAATAATCTCAAATATTTGACTGCAATGACAATATGTGTAAAGATCAATTAAAAGTCATAGAGATGAGATATTGGATTTTCAGACCTTAATAGGATTTCACGTTCACTTGTTATATTATGTTATCTATTTATAATTGAGCTTCTATCACATCATAGAATCTGTCACCTTACCAATTTATTTTTCCATCCCCTAATGAAACTTATATTTGCTTTCAAAAATATTTCCAAAAGCATGATTCCAGAAGAGCTATGTACTGCAGGGATTAACACATACCAAATATTTACTTCTAAAGCCCCAGGCTCAATCGGATGATAATCTAATTGAGTTTGTGCATGATCTCCAGTAGCATTTACCTCTAAGTAAAAACTACAGCTGAGCACTGGCTTATCCAGCTAGTTATCAATACGTGGAACAGCGGTTCCCAAACCTTGGGCCCCTATATGTTCTTGGGCTACAACTCCCAGCCAGCACAGCTAGTTATGAAACATCTGGGGACTCAGTACTGGGAACTGCTGATGTAGAAGGAGATCCAATTTCTAAATTTTCTGTATGTTTTCAACAACAAGTTTCCATTTCATTGGCTCCTTTTGGTATGAGCAACAGTTGGGCAAGTGAGAGATGGAGAATAAGTACATTATAATGCAAGGCAAATACCGTATTTTTTGCCCCATAAGACGCACCTCTCCATAAGACGCACCAAATTTTTAGGAGAAGAAAACAGGAAAAAATAATCTGTTTTCTTCGCTCCATAAGACGCACAGACTTTCCATCCCCCTGTTTTGTGGGGGGAAAAGTGCGTCTTATAAACATGGGCCCTGTGTAATCAAAACCAAGTAGATTTCTTCTCCAGCATGTTGTTTCTCCTAGTAGCCAGCCAGATGATTTGGGGAATCCACAAACTTCTGAAAAGTCACAAGTGCCCTAATGTGGGCATCAGGTAGGAGAGCTCAGGCCAGAGGATGCAAAGACCTGGAAGAGAACAGTTTGATCAGGTAAATGAATTCTGTTGATCAGAATCAGGGCCAACATGTTCAAGAAAGGTAAATGTAATTATTTTTACCAGATGTGAAGGGGGGAAAGGCCAAGGGGAGAGGGTAAAAGAAGCTTTGACTGCTATTTTATGACCTGTAGGGGTGGCCTATGATCTGAGCAGGCACCTCGTTCAGGTGTCATGAGGCACCAGTGAGAACCCTGTATCAGGGTATTATAAGGGAGTACTAGAGATTGGACTAGACTCTAAGGCCCCTTCCAACTCTGTGATTCTAATAATGACTGTACCAATGAGGTCTCAGTTGCTCTTACAACTTGTTACTACAAACCAACTGCAGTCGTGGTGTAATGTCCTTCCTGTATAAAGATGGACACTACAGTGGAATAAGGGAAATGTTCAGAAGTTTTTGGTTGCACCCACATGAAAGATTTGCAAGACAGTTGAACTCCTACAATGGATAAACAAATGTGAGTTTTTGATTTCTGCTGGATTCACATTTTTTTAAAATCTTGAGCTTTTCCCATCAAATGCTTGATCTGTGAATTTCAGAAAGCTTTTTTAAAAAATGAAATGAATGAAACACCCAACTTGCTACATTGGTCAAATTCAGTCAGAATAGATGTTCTCAGTATGGAGATCACATTCTATCTGACTGTCATGTGTTGTTATGTGCTATCAAGTCTCATACAAGTTATGCTGACCTTAAACGGGTTTTAAAAGTATGTGAAACATTTGACCATTGATGCTACTAAGTGAGTTTCCACAATCAAGCAGGGATTTGAACCCAAGCCTTCTGGGTCCTAGTCTGACATTACATTGGCTCTCGTTGTCATGTGGTGTCTCTGAGAAAGCCTCACATTTGAAGGTGGGGGGAGAAGGGAGAGGGGAGATGGTGACCCAAAATGGTTGCCTTGTTGGGTGCTTGTATTTTCACTCCCATGCTCAATATTTAATGTCAAGTTCTTTCTGTTCAATATATGAAGAAATTTGCAATTTTGTGAGAGTTCTTTTAGAAAACAACAAACTAATAATTTTTCACCCATCTCTCACCTATCCTCACATGCTGAAATGCTAAATCCAGGGGGATTAAGGGCACCCAATAACAAATCAAAGAGGGGTTCATTTATGTGTCCCATTCCTTCCTTAATGCTTTGGGTATTTTGTTGCTTTTGTTGCTGCTGCTGTCATGGAAGCAGTATGTGGAAGAAAATTGCAAGTATTTTCATTTTAAGTAGCAGCAAAACCTCTGTGAGAGCAATGGGGAAAGTGTGTTGGATGTATCACTAAATTCAGTATCTGCAGGAAACTTCTTCTTGCTCCTTCAAACCAAATCATATTGAAGACATTCACAAACAGTTTTTTCTGGTTTCACCCTTAGAAAGGAAAGTTCTGTTTACAGTGAATATGGTGATGTAGCTTTTAAAAAGCCCCTTCCATTTGCACCATAAATTAAAGACATTGGCTTAGCTTAATTTGCTGTTTCTTCCATTTTGTTCTTTCTCCAGTTGGATGGAGAAAGGACATATCAAGAATACATCAGAGTGGGTGGCTTTGGATTTATGACTTTAAAGCCCTCTTGTTTCTGAGCATCCCTAATCCCAACAACATAAGGGACTGTGCCACTCTCCAAGTTGGTGAAAGTATTTTTACTCTCAGTGGAAACAACAGGATTGAAAATGAGAAAAATTAATAATAGTGAGTGTGGCGTTCACTCTCATGCCCCCCTGCTTGACCGTCTTCACGAAGGCAAACAATCCCCTCTTTTACACTGCTGCCACCAGGTGATCACTAAATCACCATTACTTCTGGAAGATAAAGATTCAGGTCCACAAAGTCTTTTAAATAGGACTTTTGTTTATTGATTACAGAAATTTATATTGATTCATGAATATCTTCTTTAAATAAATTTATTATTAACAACAACCTTCTATTTGATAATACACTCCTAACTTTAATCACACCTCAGAATTCCCCAAACTCCACACTCTAACTACTTCTCTCTCACACGCACTCCACTCCAACTCTCTGACTCTCTGACTCCCCCTGACTCTCAGGCTCCGCCTCTTATAACATCTCTCTTGGCTCCACCTCTCAGCAACATGAATATGCATGAACAATTAACATACTAAAACATGAACCATTGACAAAATAAAGGGGAACGCTACAGTGAGCAAAAAGTTAAAAGAAAATCCACCTTCTGGCAGGGTGGATTTGAAGTTTATTTCACTATGGATTTTCCTTCACCAGCCCTCTGAGGATTGCTTCTCCCAGCATTAAATTGTTCAGAGACAGCAAGAACTCTATACCATTTTTAACATTACACTAACCTGAAGAATTAAACTGAGTATGTCTTTTAAGAAATGTAGAACCTATGACCTTCCTAATGAGTCATTTGATACTATAGGACAAAACAGACATTGGTAGAGATGACTCTAGAAATAAACTGTGAGTTAGGCACTTATCCCCATCCTTTCAGCTAGCACACAATCGCACGTTCTTTTGACAGGGATAATATGAGTTTTTGTTGCCCTACGCTGATCCCTGTGTAATTTTTTCATATATACTTCTCAAGAAAAGAAGTTGTGCCATTTGATCTCATTTTGAATATTAAGTGAGGTACTTCAAAGACAGATATGCTAGGTTTCAGCTTTCACTTTATTACATTAGTAAAGGTGTTTAAATTTCACAACGCAGAAGAAGAGAGGGAAGAAACCTCCTGTGATTTATGCATCCAAGGCCTTAGTGACAATGCATCAATGCAAAACATTCTACTCTAGGACTGGAGCATATATTTAGTTTTGTTGTGCCAAATAAACAGTGTACTGGTTGTTGTGGGTTTTTCGGGCTCTTTGGCTGTGTTCTAAAGGTTGTTCTTCCTAACGTTTCACCAGTCTCTGTGGCCAGGATCTTCAGAGGACAGCACTCTGTGCTCTGGTGTAGTTGGCTTTGGGAGTGCAGTATTTATGGCTGTGGGATAGGCTTTTGTCTTTTTCTGTAGATGGGTGATTAGTATGTATTTTTGTGGGTATTGTTGTGGGCAAAACATTGGGAAGAACTGTTACATAACAGCACTGATGTTACCTGTCTGTCATGGGTTTGGAGGGAAAGTTCCATCCTATGGGGAGTGGAAGGCGGGACATCAGGAGGAGGGGCTGTACTGTATAAATATGTGATGCGTGTGTGGTGAGGGGAGATGCTGAGACAAACTGTGAGACACTGGGTTGGGACGAAGCAGCAGCTGGGAAGAAGAAGCTGTTGTGGGAGTCTGGGTGTCTGACAGGGTACTACTGTGTGTCAGAGTACCAACCTGAAAGGTTCAGGGGTCTGTTGGTTAGCCAGAACTGATGGGTTCAGGGTCTGTGCTTTAAGTTAAAGGTTCTAGGTGAACCAAACTGTATGCTTGTGTGTGTGAGAATAAGCCACGTTACTTTATTTTATTCACCTGATTGTTTTATTTACCCTGTTTGTATTTAAAATAAACCTTATTCTTTTGTTGTTTAAAAATCCATCCCTGGTCTGTGTGACTTATTATAGGGAATGGTTGGTGGCAGCTTAGTAACTGTGTGATAGATCCCAGTAGGTCTGGGTTTGTCACATTGATTGGTGTCCAGCGTGTGGGATACGACTGGTCCAGTTGTCCAGCGGTCCAGCAAAGCCTTGGCAAGTGTGCCCAGAGCAAGGGGGGTCTAGTCAGGGACAGTCTGAGGCGCGTAGGTAATCTTCTAGGTGTACCTCACGGGGAGGTGCGCTAGTAGAAGAACGTGCCAACTGGGGAGACTTAGATTAAGGTGCTCTGAGGCAGCCTAGTTTTGGCGGGAAAAAGCTGAGGAAAAACTGCGTAGCAACAGTGAGCTAGCTTGCCAGCTGAGAGGCCCAGCAGAGGGGGGTAGGCTCTGACTTGATACTGTTGCAAATTTAGTGCTGAAGAACAGCAGCAATCTCTAGGGAGAGCTGGTTCTGAGGCAAAAAGGAAAAAAAGTGGTCGTTTTATTCTGAGGCTTGACTTTTTAAAGCAGCCTGTTCTGAGGGGGGATTATGCCCTTGACTCGAAGCCAGATGGCCGAAATGAGTGAAGTGAAAGACCCCCAAATTGACCAAGGTTCTGAGGAGGAATTTGGCTCAGTGCAAGGTGACAGCACAGGAGAGCAAGACCCAGAACTCAGAAAAATACTCCTAGCCCAACAGCATGAACTGAGGGTGAGGGAAATGGAAATCAGAAGAAAAGAAAAAGCTGAAATCTGTCAGGCAGAGGCAGATGCCAAGAAAAGGGGAATGGCCATGAGGATAAAAGAGATGGAACTGAAACACCAAATTAGAATGGTACAATTAGAATTGAAGTTCCTAAATAAGTTTATTAACAATTTATCAGTGGAAGAAATGTCAAAGAAAGAAAAGTATGAGGCTCAGGTCAGACAAAGTGAGCAAGATCTTGAAAAATATAATCAGCAAAAAGACATTAAATTAAAAGAAATCAGAGATAAGACGGAAGAAAAAGTAAAAGAGATAAAAGCTAGGGCTGAGGAAGAAATTTTACAGATCAGGGCTGAGTTTGAGGCCAAGCAAAAGGAGCTGGATTTGAGAATAAAAGGGAAAAGCCAGCAAGGGGGAGGGGCCCATGGTGAAGGGAAGCCCTCAGACATGAAACTAAGACCTCAGATTTTGGAGGGAAAACCAAAACAAGATGAGAGAGAATCAAAATACACCAGAAAATGTTATTTCTGTCAGGGAAAGGGTCATCTAATCTCAGATTGTGAGAAATTAAAGCAGCTAAAAGGAATGGTGCCTCAGGAGTCTAGTGGGACCAAGCCAAAAGCTGTGTTCTGTGTCCAGAAAGAGCAAGGCTCAGTGTCACAGAGGGAGCCTGTTGCCATGGCTACTCAGTCTGGGACAGCTGCCTCTGCTGATCAGGCTGAGGAAAATGGTCCTCTTATAGAGGTAAAGCGCTGCTTGCTGATAAAAACAGATTCTCAGTTGTTTGAGACAGCAGGGGTGGACGTAGGAGTACTTGACCGTCAGTATAGGGGGCTGCGGGACACTTGTTCCCAGGTAACCCTGTGCCATCCAGATATCATCCCTAGGGAGTTTATAATCCCAAATGAGAGCATGAAGGTGGCAGGGATTGAGGGGCAGGTAATCTCTCTGCCAGTAGCTGAGGTACCTGTCAACTTTCAAGGCTGGAGGGGAGCTTGGCGCCTAGCAATTTCATCGACTCTGCCAGCAGCCGTGCTCGTGGGAAATGACCTGGCTGAACATGTGAAACGGGTGCTAGTGATTACACGCTCACAAGCCACCACGGGGACAGTTCAGGGGGGTAATGATGAGCCAGAGACGGAAGCAGAGGGGAGTTCAGAAGCTGTGGTGGAAACCTTAACCACAGACAGCAGATTTGGACAGGAGCAAAAGGCAGACGCCACTCTCCAAAAGTGTTTTGAACAGGTGACTGACGCCCAGCTAACACCTGAAACCCCAGTGAGATTTCTGGAGAAAAAGGGGATTTTATATAGAGAAACCCTGAGGAATATCTCAAAAGGGGGAGATGGGATCAGAAGTCAGCTGGTGGTACCTGAAAAGTATCGCCCCATGATCTTACAAAGGGGTCACTCTGACATGTCTGCTGCATACTTAGGGGTGAAAGGGCCCCTTGATTGGATCAAACAAATTTGGGAGCAGATCACCCAGGATGACCCACAAGACGTTGTGACTTACAGAGACACTCTGATGAATGACTTAAAGAGAAATCTAGAGCTGGCAGCAGAAAACCTGCAAGCTCAGAAGGTCAGACAGAAAACATGGTATGACCACAAAGCTAGAGAGAGGCACTTTGACCCGGGGGAGGAAGTGCTTTGGCTTAGGCCCTGCAGGGAGAATAAACTGCAGCTCAAATGGGCAGGACCATATAGGGTCATTTCCAAGATGTCAGACCTGAACTACCTAATAGAGCAGGAGGAGACCCAAGCAAGGAGGGTGGTTCATGTGAATGCCCTAAAACCCTACTACAGAGGGGAACAGAGGGTTTTATTCGCGATAAAAGCAGCTGAGAGTGAGGAAGCTGAATTACCCTTCTGGGAGGGTAGAGGGGAAGTAAAATACAACCCAGAGGAGGTAAAGATCAGTCCTGCACTCACCCAAGACCAGCAGCAAGAATTAAAAATGCTGCTTAATAAATATCAACAGGTATTTTCCAACAAGCCGGGGATAGTGAAGGGAGTGATGCATCGGATCCACACAGGGGATGCACCCCCGCAGGCAGTATCCCCATACCGAGTAACGGGACCCTATAGGGACAAGGTGCGGAAGGAGCTGGACGAGATGCTGAGGGAGAACATAATCGTCCCCTCTTCTAGTCCTTGGTCCTCTCCAATAGTCCTTGTGGACAAGCCTGATGGGAGCATTAGGTTTTGTGTTGATTACAGGAAATTAAACCGTGTAACCACTCCTGATGCCTACCCAATGCCCAGGCTAGACAACCTGATTGAAACCATAGGGGGTTGTCGGTTCATCTCATCATTGGACCTGGTAAAGGGATATTGGCAATTAAGAATTGATCCCAGGGATCAAGAAAAGACTGCCTTTTGCAGCCCTTTTGGTCTCTATGAGTTTCGAGTCCTGAGCTTTGGTCTCAGAAATGCACCAGCCACCTTCCAAAGGCTGATGGACCAGACCTTGGCAGGGCTCAGTGACTTTACAGTGGCCTACATTGACGACATAGGGATCTTCAGTAATACCTGGGAAGATCACCTGATACACCTGGAGTTAGTGCTGCAGAGGTTAAGTGCAGCAGGGCTAACAGTAAAGGCCAGCAAGTGTCAGCTGGGTAGCCCAGAAATAAAATACTTGGGTCACATGGTAGGGGGAGGAATGATAAAACCCCTGGAGGCCAAAATAGAAGCTGTTCGTGATTGGCCTAGACCCAACACCAAGAAAAAAGTCAAATCATTTCTTGGATTGGTGGGCTACTACAGAAAGTTCATCCCGAGGTTTAGCGAGATTGCGGCTCCGCTGACCGATCTGACGAGGAAGAAGACTGATGACCGCATCCCGTGGACCAGCGACTGTGAGGCGGCGTTCCAGAGGTTGAAGGAGGCGTTAATCAACTATCCTGTCCTGCGTGCTCCAGACTTCGACCGGGAGTTCATCATCTACACCGATGCGTCTAACAGCGGGGTAGGAGCAGTTCTGTGCCAGGAGGATGAGAATGGTGACCAGCATCCAGTGTCCTACCTGAGTAGGAAACTTCAAAAAGGTGAGAGACATTTGGCAACCGTGGAGAAGGAGTGTTTGGCCATAGTCTACGCGATCCAGAAGGCCAAGCCTTACATCTGGGGAAGACATTTTATTCTGTGTACTGACCATTCACCATTGCAATGGTTAAAGACAATGAAAACCCACAATAGCAAACTTATGAGGTGGGCTTTGAACTTACAGGACTATGACTTTGAAGTGAAGGTGGTCAGAGGGTCAGTGAACTGTGTTGCTGACGCCTTATCAAGAAGACCTGAAGACTGAAGACGGCGAAAGAACATGGACTATATGTATATAATGAAAACAAAAAGTTAAAATGTACCTGGTTTTAAATTGGTTTGTATTAATAAAGGTAAATGGATGTAATGTAAAGGAGAAATGTTTAAATGTCTATTTGCTATGCTTAACTTGGAATGTAAGTATATGTAAGTATAATATGGTAGGTATAATTGTTGTTGTGTATTTTATACAGGTTGTTTTTTGGTGAAAAGCACCTTAGCTTTCCCCCTACAAAACAACTTATAAAGAGGGGAGGTGTTACATAACAGCACTGATGTTACCTGTCTGTCATGGGTTTGGAGGGAAAGTTCCATCCTATGGGGAGTGGAAGGCGGGACATCAGGAGGAGGGGCTGTACTGTATAAATATGTGATGCGTGTGTGGTGAGGGGAGATGCTGAGACAAACTGTGAGACACTGGGTTGGGACGAAGCAGCAGCTGGGAAGAAGAAGCTGTTGTGGGAGTCTGGGTGTCTGACAGGGTACTACTGTGTGTCAGAGTACCAACCTGAAAGGTTCAGGGGTCTGTTGGTTAGCCAGAACTGATGGGTTCAGGGTCTGTGCTTTAAGTTAAAGGTTCTAGGTGAACCAAACTGTATGCTTGTGTGTGTGAGAATAAGCCACGTTACTTTATTTTATTCACCTGATTGTTTTATTTACCCTGTTTGTATTTAAAATAAACCTTATTCTTTTGTTGTTTAAAAATCCATCCCTGGTCTGTGTGACTTATTATAGGGAATGGTTGGTGGCAGCTTAGTAACTGTGTGATAGATCCCAGTAGGTCTGGGTTTGTCACAAGAACAACCTTCAGAACACGGCCAAAGAGCCCGAAAAACCCACAACAACCATTCGATATCAGCCGTGAAAGCCTTCGCGAATATATTAAACAGGGTACCTTATAGACACATTCACAAATACACTGGCTAGACACTGCAGCCCAACATCTTCTAGTGGGATACAGTTGCCTAACTCTGTCACAGGCAAGGATGTTGGCAAGTCTTTCGGTCTGAGGCCTAAGTCCAAGTTGAGGTCTTTGGTACCAAGTCTTAAGCCTCATGTCTGAGTCCCTATTAAAAACAAGGTTTTTTCTCTAGAAAAAAAACACAGAGGGATGTGTTCCAAGTCACAGGTCAAGTCCAAGTCATTGGAAAAAAGAAAACCCCAGTCGAGTCCAAGTCAAATCACCAGTGCAACAAAGTTCAACTTGACAGCAAGGCCCATGACTTAAGTCCCCATCCCTGGCCACTAGGTAGAACAGAAGATATATTTCAGGTGTCAAAGTTATGTAAATTTCTTCTTAGCAGGCAGCATAGCAATAGATCACACAAGAAGCTAAAATTATACTCCTCAAAGCATGCTATAACTATGGCACACAGACTCTGGTCCCTGCAGTTTGCCTCGCAGAATTAGAAATAGATTTGTGGGAACGTACATTTTCACCTGCATCAAAGGAAAGATTGAGCACTCTGGTGGATACTCAGAAGAGCACAATGGTGTGCATGCAAAGTGATCCGAGCTGTATTAGATGTAATATATATCAGCCAGCCTCATACACAGATCTCCGTTGATAGACTGGGATCAAAAGCTCTTCAAATGCAAGGGCATAAGCAACAGTTCCTGAGTACTTGACTGAAGGCTAAAGCTCTACATTCTAGTGCCTTCTGTCCTAACATGAACCACAGCTGTTGGCCAGCAAGTTCTCATGCCAGAGCCTTCCTTAGAGCATCATTCTATTGCATACTTTACATTGAACTAAGACTTGTATACCATGTATTGAATCAATTCACATTTGCTGTCAGCCCTGTGGAAACAGCTTGGAAATACAATGGAAGCCATTCTTCTGAACATATCTTCCTGTTCTGTAAAAGTCTCTGGCTGCAGTAGCTCTGAATACACTAGCAATAGTTCATTCCATTTTTAAACCACTGGTTCTCTGGATAATACGCACCTGCTCCAGTATTATAGAAATAAATCTCATGATCACCATAACAGTTTCTGAATTCTCCCCACACTCCCCTAAGAATATCAAGATATCAACAAATCAAGCTGGGTGCAATAATATGTTTACAAAAACAACAGTATGTGTACGATATGTAAGGTAAACAGAACTGGCCTTGTTTCATGACCACCTCAAGCAGTTGGTTGGGAGGAATGTAAAAGGCAGCAATTTGTTGGTTATGACTTTGTTACCAATGTATCTTTACTGACAGAGAACAAAACACCTGGCACGTCTTCCCCATGTGCCTAGACAGCATGGCTGATGTTGGGTACTGCATATAGTAACAGGGAAACCATTGCTACTGCACCTCAAATTGCCAAATGCCTTCCCCCAGTCGCATCACACTTACAAGCCTTCTTAAATGTGTCACTTACTTCAAAAAACTCCATGAGGTTCACCATAAGTTGGAAGCTACATGATGATATGTAACAACATATTGGCTTTAATTCTTGCATGGTATTCATTTTGTGGCTTGTGGTAATAAGAACATGAAAAAGTTACTGTTGTTTACTAAAATTCCCAGAATCCCCAGCTGGTAGACTTCTGAGGGCTGAAATCTAAAAATGTAACTTTCCCCAAGCTCTGGATAGATCTGGCTCAGTATAGCGAGAACATGGAAAAGTTGGGGGGGTTTTAACTACAAGTCCAAAAATCCCCTGGCTGAGAGATTCTTGTGATTTTTACCCTGACACAGTTTCCACTATCCAATCTTGAGAAGTTGGTTCATGCAGACTTTTAATACCTTCAGCTAAGGAAACATTCTTCTTCAAATTATTTAACTGGTCCTGAAAATCACAGCACATAGATATCCATTAGCTTTTTGGGTGGAGAGGGTAAAGTTTTTAAAGAAAATAATTAGGAACAAAAGTGCCCATTGATTTATCCTCATTAATAAAGTACTCAGTAGACATGGCATACCCTGCCCCAAATGATGAATAATTTACTTCTGTATGCATGAATACTCTAGCTGCATGCAAATAAAATTATGCAAGAAATATTTTGTTCTGAATGTCTGTGAATGGAAAATAATAAAGAGGGGATGAACTTGGTTAAAATAAACAGCCAATTATAAATCTGATATCATGAATGCAAATGTTAGTTCTGAAATATTCTGCCAGCTCTTTTTTCTTCCTTGGGGATTTCTAAATGCCATAATGAATACATGGGAAATGTAAATATCTTTTCCCTGGCTTATAATACCCAAACACACACACATTAAAAAAAACATCTTTTTGATGCATGTTCCTAGGGTGCTGTGGCGTCCACAGGAGTTTCATATTTATCTTGCTCAGGATGGGCACAAAGTGAAGAGAAACTAATTAAATGCCAAGCCTGGTGGCATCCAATTTCTCTCTGGAATAAAAACGCTAATCAGCTGGTGAACTTGAACACACCAACTTCATCTGCTATCAGAACCTAAGTAGGATTGTGCCTGGTGGGCACCTGGGTGGGAGACCACCAGGTAATACCAGAGCTTTCCAAGTAGGACTGGGAAAGAATTTACTTGAAACCCTGGAAATCCACTACCAGTCATAATTGACAATTCTGAACTAGGTGAACCAATTGTTTGACTTGAGATATTGCAGCTTTCTGTGTTCCTATGCTTATCAAGGAAAGCTTAGAGAAACACCCCTCAGAAAACTTCATAAGCACTCATTGGCCCTATTCAGTTTTCAGAAAACCTCAGCCAGCACACTTAGAGTGGAACACCTAATCCCACCTCCATCATTACTTTTCCAGTGAATGCCATAAAAGTCTAAAGAAAAGAGGAGTCCTTATTGTGACTCTCCACATAGGCAAGAAATCCAGTTTTCCCAAATTCTTCTGTAGACTATCTCCACATGAGCAGAAGTTCCCTCTTCTGACTCAGCAGTGAATACATGTGGAAGCCAATGATGTGGGTAGGCAGTTCCCTCAAAGCATGTTGACAGACTGGGGTTCTCTAAAGCCTGAACAGGGTAGTTGCTTCTCTTCCACATAAATAGAACAGACAGAACACACGCAAGAAATTCTTGACTCAGCCCAGGTATAATTCAGTCTGGTATCACCAGGGGACAGCAAAGAAATTATGTGGCTATACATTTTTGTACTTCCACAGACTGCTTGGCACTTCCCCAAACTACCAACAGAACAGAGCACATTTTGTCTTGGAAATGTGTTGATTTGCAAAGTTTGTGATGCATCCAATGTAAAAAAAATGCACACAAAACCAGGTATATATATTCAAAAATGTGAACAAAAATGGGTATATACATTAATTTTTAAATGTGCATAAGAAATGTTCAAATAGAATATCTCCAGTATTGAATCAAGAAGGAATGGATACTTCTGATGCTAGACTGTGCAACTCAATAAGAGCAGATAAACTTTTACATCCTTAGTGACATGTCATGACTAAATTAGCAGCTAAATACTATGCATAAAATGGTGGGAGGAAACCTTTGGAACTTCCATACAGAAGTATCTGGAAGTTGAGTCATGGCAACTGACTTCTTTCTTATTAGGTTGAAATGTTTTGCTATTCATCCAAGTAGCTTGGATGACTGAAAATCTTCACAGATATAGTGTATTCCATAGATACTTTCCATTCAGATGGTTATTAATATATGTTTCTGTACTATTGGACCATCCACTTAAATGTTCATGCAACACAGCACATTCACTATGATGCAAATTTAAGGCCATTACTTTGGGTACAACCACCAGAAACATTATATTATCACACTTATAAATCAGCCTAGTATACCTTGCCCTAGCATGGTAAACATAGGTGATTGGAAATGCAGGTAATACCACTCAGACAGAGGGGGCATGTAATCAGCACAGAAACCAAATAACTTGTAGGAGATGACAAACTTTTTTTTGGCTGAACCATAGCAGCTGCCTCTCATTCCTCTGCCAGCCCTTTGAAACTGGTGAAAACATACATGGACCCACTACAGAATAGTGGCCAAAATGGAAAACAGGATGCTCCAATTGACTAATTAATTGCACTAGATAGTTAATGTGAGAATCACTACAGTGTAGCAGATAAGAGTGTCAGACTAGATTTAGAAGACCTGGATTCAAATCTTCACATGGCCATACAAACTCACAGTAGAGAGTTTGCAATGGTAAATTGATGTTTGACATTTCACATACTGTTAAAAGTTTACTAAGGTCACTATAAATCAGAAGCAATTTGAGGGCACATAACAAAAAGAAAATGGATTGACTGACTGACTGATTGATTGATGTTTGAACAGAACACATGTGCTGTACCTTTAATTAAAAAAAACATTTAATCCTATTTATTTTTTTAAATGTACTTTTATTTCATTAAATATGATTCTTTCTGTGTGAAACAAATTCATTCCTTAAATATAATTCATTTTTAAAAATTACATTCAATAATGTGCTTATTTTTGTATGTATTGTTGATATTCAGATCAGTTATATTTACTTTAATAAAGCAGGACTGAACACAGAACAGCACCAGTGACTAAACAGTTCCAAAACATAGAGACTGGTTGCAAGAGTGACACGACAAAGGAAAAACAGATACTAGTTGTTATCAGGGTCCTTCTGGCTACTGCTTGACTCCTTTTCAAAGTGCTTAACAGTGCAGTTCATCACACATATCCCTTTCACAGGCATTGGACTCTTCTTCCATCTTTCCTGTTGTCATGATGCATGGTGAGCAGGTTTAGAGACTTAACATGTGAAGACACACCTACGGCTGGCAAAGACTGCTTGCCCTTGTGTCCTTTTGCACACCATGCAATACACTCACTTTCTTTGAGATGATATCAGAGGAGGGGGAAGGGGTATATATAAGCAAGACATTTATGGACAACTATAGCACTCAAATGAAAACATTGATATTACCTTCAAAGCCACAATTAAAATCCAACAGCAGCCATCCATAAGATCCAGGCAATGGTCGTGGAATATTGTCTTACTCTCAGGAAAGGCGTACAATGAACAAAACACATAATGTGGGGGAAATATGACTGTTTGCTAAGGGTCAGGAGCACTGTTTGTTTTAATGTCTTGTCATCATCATGGACCAGTACATCTCCAGAGGTTTCTCTCACACACTTTGTGGTGGCGGCAGTGGTGGCAGCGATGGTGGTGACAGCGTCTCACTCAGTGCCTCTCTGTCCCTTCTCTCCTCTCCCACACTTCTGATTCTGTTGACATGGCATGGACCTATACAGCTACCCAGGAGCTAAAGGCAAGTCCAAAATGGTAGTGGAGTGAAAGAAGCAGTCTCCACTGCACCATGGATTTATTTTACAGCTGCTGGTTGGTGCGATGAAGAGACATGGAACAAGCTGGACAGGCTGAAAACACTAATGAGGGTGGGGTTGGGGTTGCATAAATGGCCATCCCCACAACATTGCCCCAAAAAGAACATATGCATCACAACCCTGGATTATTGCAAGATGGAGAACTAAACAGCCACAATTTCACTCAAAACATACTGATTTACAGCAATTCTTGTTTAAAAGCGGTATGACTAGCTACACTTCACCTAAAGAGTTACAGCAAATTGCAGTGAAATAAAGTGTGCATTGTCTGTTTGAAGAAAGAAAGAGAGAGAGAGAGAGAGAACTGGAAACATTTCACAAGCTTAATGCATAATAAATCACCTCTCTATTTTCCCTCAGTGTCTCTGGAAGTTGCTGATTGACATGACAGAATGCTTGATTCCTGGATGGATAATTCGAGTGTCTGAAACATAAGAAAGACTTCCAGACTTAATAAACATCACTTTATAATAATGTTTTGAACACCTAAACACTTTGAAATGAAACACAAGTAACAGTGAACTTCCAGTTTGCCCCTGTTTTTCAGTAGCAAGGCAGATTTCAGCAGTAGTTTGTGCTAATGATTTTAAAATCTATATTTTAAAGTCAGTGTTTTCTATTTTAGGTGTGAGTGTGCAAAAATCAGCCTGAAGGATTGCATGAAGCCTACAATTTGCTTTTCACAAGGAGCCTTGTGGTGTAGTGGTTAAACTGCTATACTGTAGTCCAAACTCTGCTCATGACCCAGGCCCATTCCTAAGTAGACAGCTCGAGGTTCACTCTGTCTTCCATCCTTCGGAGTCAGTAAATTGAGTATCTATACTTGGTGTTGGATGGAGGCAAGGTGTAGCCTGCATATTAAAATTGTCCAAAGAGTGTTTTAAATGCTATGGGGTGATACATAAGCCACACACTTTGCTTTGCTTTTTTTTTCTCTTGCTTTAGTGTGTGACAAGAATGCTTTTTGTTTTTGTTTTTCAAATCTGGAAGTGGATAATATATGTCTCTGCATTTTTAAATAAAGAGAGAAACTACATTTTAAAGGGATCCACACCATGTCCCAGGGTGCAAAATTGGACCTTGGACCTACCAAAATTGGCCTGCCTGATTTATAGGATATAGATCTACCCAACCCTGATCTACAAGATAGTGGCAGACCAACCCTTAATTAAGATGTCACTTGTATGCAAAAAAGTTGAGCTATAGAGTGACTTGTTTCAACACAGCAAAGTCAAATTCTGTACATCTTTCCTTAGTCACCAGGTGGCATCAGTGGTTCGCACTGCCTATTTCCATCTTTGGAGGATAGCACAGATGTGTGCCTATCTTGATGAACGGTTTAGGGCTTCGATACCTGGCAGAGTGCCTGCTCCCACCAAAATCTACCCGTATCACTCGATGTAGCCAGGAGGTGAGGCTGAGGAGCCTAACGCCAAGGGAGGCCTGTAAGGAAAAAACAAGAAACCGGGCCTTCTCGGCAGTGGCTCCTCACCTTTGGAATAATCTCCCTCTGGAGATCCGCATGGCCCCTTTGCTGGACATCTTTAAAAGCCAATTAAAAACCTAGATGTTAGGCAGGCTTTCCCTCCAACCACCACTTGATTTACCCTTTTTACCTTTTCCATCTTGAATCAGTTTGATTATCATGTCTTTTATTTATTTATTTATTTATTTATTTATTTATTTATTTATTTGTTTATTTATTTATTTATTTATTTATTTATTTATTTATTTATTACATTTCTATCCCACCCATCTAGTTGTTTCGACTACTCTGGGTGGCATACATCAAACACAACAAAGACAATTAAAATAATATCAACATCCAAAAATAAAATACATAATCGTTCGAGATGGAAAACAAAAAATAAATCAAATAATAGCTGGAGGGAAGGCCTGCCTAAATAGCCATGTTTTTAATTGGCTTTTAAAGACACCCAGTGAAGGGGCCATCCAGATCTCTGAAGGTAAGTTGTTCCACAACTGAAGAGGCACCACCAAGAAGGCCCAGTTTCTTGTTTTTTCCCTTCCAGGCCTCTCTCAGCCCCTCAGTCGCACCCCCAGACTAGATTGAGTGAAACGGGCAGACTTTGGTGGGAGAAGGCGTTCCATCAAATAACGAGGTCCTAAACCATTTAGGGCTTTATAAGTAATCATTAAGACTTTGAAATCGACGCGAAAGCGTACAGGCAGCCAATGCAATGCAGCCAGAGTGGGAGAGATATGATATTTCCTCACCCCACTAAGAAGTCTGGCCACTGCATTCTGCACCATTTGAAGCTTCCACACCAGTCTCAAAGGTAGCCCCACGTAGAGCGCATTACAGTGGTCTAATCTCGAGATTACAAGCACATGCACTAAAGTGGTGAGTGCCCCATCATCAAGATAGAGACGTAGCTGTGCTATCCACCTAAGGTGGAAATAGGCGGATCGGACCACTGACGCCACCTGGATTTCCATGGTAAGTGCCGGGTCCAGATGTATCCCCAAGCTACAAACCTCACTCTTTGCAGTGAGAGTTACCCCCCTCCAATGAATGGGAGTTTCCCAAACCGCTGATGGTGGGGCCACCCACTCTCAGTACCTCCAACTTGTCCGGGTTCAGCCTCAACCCATTTTCCGGTATTATTATTATATTTTAAATTGTTTATTTTATATGTTGTACACTGCCCAGAGTATGTATGTATGTATGTGTGTGTGTGTGTGTGTGTGTGTGTGTGTGTGTATGTGTGTGTGTGTGTGTGTGTGTGTGTAAATAAATGTTAGCATTGGAGGACACTGAATCTGTGTTAAAATAATTTCCCTTTTCAAAACGTTCTCCAATAAATGCCAGTATTTCTTTCCATTGACTGGTTTACTCATGCTTGTGTGGCCATGCTTGTGTGTCACTTGATCATGTTCATGTACGAAAGGTCCATCACATATATGAGACAAGAAACAGTCAGGTACCTATTCAGCTACCAGCCAGTCAGTCTCCAGGAATCTAATTGCATGAAATACATGTGCATGAACCCTGAGTCTGTCATATGTAGATACAAAGTGCACCAAGATGAGATAAATAATGATGTTTCTGGACAATCTTCTTCACAAGTATGCATTTACAGGAAAGCAAACTTTATAACCATCTATGTCATTTTGTCACCATTCTCTAAACCACAGTGATTCTCCTGTCATTTATTCTATCACTTATTCTCTGCAGTTGTAAACAAGCTATAATATATTAGTGTAGCAACAGGTGTGCAGAGCTGACAGCATCCTTGAGAAATAAGTTCTACCGCACTGATCTCTCCAGAGCCCTTAAATATCAGTCTAAAATGTATGGAACAGCGATCACTGGATATATTACTTTAGCTGCGCCGGAAAGTTGGCAATTTATAGTTTCCGGATAAATTGGAATCCATTCAGCAAGCACATATTATGCAGGACTTTGGGACATCTTCTATTAGCCTGCAGCATTAAGAGAATTGTTCCAATGACTTGGCAGTGTCTGTAGACTGAGCTTAACAAGCCACTCTGTAGATCAGGGGAGACTCTTCAGACCTTGCTATTTGCAGGTGCATCGTTGCTACCAAAAGGCAAGATAAACAAAATGTGCTGTAGATAGGACATTCTGTATTTATGAAATACTGCAAGTTTCAGGCTCCTACTTGCTGTGCAGGGGAAAGCTCAGCTTATCTGTAGGAATTATTGAATCCTTTTCAACTTTAGTCTTATTTTTATTTTCCTCATTAACTCCTTGACATTGAAAAGATAATTTTCTTGCATGAATTCCATGGCTAGCACTACTCATGGTGATAAATGCCAGAGACTCATTTAAAAGCTTTGCTCTAAACATTGAAATTTAACATTCTCAATTTTTATAATAATGGGCCATTCTTATAATTTAGAATTCAATTGCAATCTTAGCCTTTTAAACTGAAAAGTTATTAAATTTTGTTTTTGATCAATGAAATGTTTAGGCTTAAAAACCTGGTTTAGAATTAGATTATGACATCAAAGTAGTCCAAATCAGCAGCAACAAAACCATGCAACAACTTATAAATATGACGCTGTAGAACAGTTTTATTCAATTTTTCTGGGATTAGAATTTTTTTCGATGTTTAAGGTTGTGCCCAGATCTGATGTTCCAAAGTTTATGCTATGTATTAGATTGACAGCTTAGCCATTCAACATCTATTCATTGTATCTATCTAATCTTTTTTTTCAAAGAACCAAGTCAGTTTGGAAAAGGACTGAACCTGGGTCATGAGCATATGGATGGTGACTTTCTTAAAAGTGGGTCTTCCCCTAAAGAGAGAAAGCTTTCCACAGAAATCCTAAAACTTGATGGGATGTGTTCTAATGGTGTTTACCTGAATGTGTTTTGAGTCCATACCTTCATATATTATTTTTTGCCTTTTTCAAATACTACCATCCAGTATCTTTCTGTAACTAATTTTATTTTACACAGTAGGACTTATCTATGGTGACCTATTTTAAATTAATAATCTCTAAAAAGTGAAGACTCATGATTAGGTTTTGCATTAGGGAATTAAGAAATAATACAATATATTTAAGAGTATCCAGCATGGTGTAGTGAATAGAATGATGGAGTAGGACTCAGGCAACCTAGGCGTGAGTCCCTATTCAACCATAAAAATGTAAATATCTCACTTGCATTGAAAACACTTGTTTTGTTCAATAAGTCAGATGCAACTTGACAAGACATAACACACACATTGGCTGAAATCCTGTTGCTTAGAGTAGTAAATCACACTAGAGTAGGTTTGTTTAATCAGAGAAGATTTGCTGAGTCAACTCCATAAATTTATTTGATGCAAATGGCCTACTCTAGTTGCAACTCGCTAAACTAAAGTAGATTACAACTAACGTGGGCCCATTGAATTAATGTAACTTAAGTAACAGTTGACTCCCCAAATGCCCTCTGATTCAATGGGCCTACTCTAGTGTGACTTACTATGCTGAGCAACAGGATTCCAGAAATATATGCTGTATTTCTCCACGTTTCAAACAGACAATGTATATAGTAATGTAAGAAAGCTAATACCGTAAGACAAGTTACTGTATGTCAAAAATGTAAACAATATTTTTAAAAGACCCTTAAAATAAATGCTTGGTCTTTGTAACAACATCATCCATTCAACATACTAATTTGTTGTTGTTGTTTAGTCATGTCCGACTCTTCGTGACCCCATGGATCAGAGCATGCCAGGCCCTCCTGTCTTCCACTGCCTCCCGGAGTTTGGTCAAGTTCATGTTGGTAGCTTCGATGGCACTGTCCAATCATTTCATCCTCTGTCATCCCCTTCTCCTCTTGCCTTCACACTTTCCCAACATCAGGGTCTTTTCCAGGGAGTCTTCTCTTCTCATGAGATAGCCAAAGTATTTGAGCTTCAGTTTCAGGATCTGTCCTTCCAGTGAGCAACATACTAATAACCCTGGCCAAATCTCTCCTGAACTCTGAAGCACAATTGAACAGGTAAGCCACTTTATCCCCATAACCTAAGAGTGATTTACTAAGAGTGCATACTCCACAGTCTCTCTCTACAGTTTCAGGACTTAAGACTCCATGTCCCTGCTGTTATAAACTACCGCAACATTTCTAACTAGAGCTTTCATTTGTCCTTGTTCTGCTTCTGTCCTGAAGCTCCATACTTGCCACTGATCTATGATTCTTATCTGAATAAAAGTAGTTATGCTTAAGTCTTGTGGAAATGGGACAAATGAGTTAGAAATAATTTCAGTGGGATAAGCATGACTTGTAATCAATTTAGAATTAGTTTGAATGGGTCCCTAGTTAGGGAACAGGAGAGGGAGAGAATGAATGTGTGTGTGTGTGTGCATCTGTGTGTTTCTGTTACTGTGAACTTCATTAACACAGGCTGTCAACATTCACCAGATGTTATTGACAGCCCACCCCAAAACAGGTGATTAAAACCATACACCAGCTGTTGTCAACATTAACCAAGGAAGGAAAATGTCAATATGCTTCCATTTCTGACATTCACATAAACATACAGATATACAGATGCATAATTGTCTCAGTATTGAAAATGGGGAAAATTTCTCCTATAACCACTCTGAAGTTTCCCTATATTCTCAGCTTATGTTGAATGAATTAATGCAGTAGCTTAAGCAAGAAGCAGTTGCCATGGTTACACTGGAGCACTTCTAAATATAGCTCATGATGTAACCAGCTAAAGTGGCTGTGTACAAAATAGATGTGTGTTTGTATGAAGGCCTGTTGTAATAGAATCCTTTGAGAGGTACCCATCTCACTCCATAATACTATTTTTGAAATTATTCCTGTTGTGCCAAGGCTTCCTACCTCTCCAGACTCTACCATTTTAGCTGTTTAAAGGCTCAAACTTCTTTGTAATTGTGATAGATCAGCTACATCAGAGGACTCTGCTGCTCTTATATTACTCTTAATGTTAAGTGTAAAATTACACATAACACTTTATTCCCCAACTGTCCAAGAGAAAATCTACAGGTTTTATGAACACATATAAGCCAGAAACTTGAAATCTTGTTACCAGGTCCTCTCTATCTCCTTGGATAATAACTGTATTTGTTTTCCTGCCTCCCACCCAGCTATGCTTGTTCCATCACAATCTCCATTTCAGGGTTGCCAGCCAGACAAGAAAAACAAATTAAAGAGCAGCCTCTGTTGTTGTTGCTTCTGCTACTTTTAGCTCACTTCCTAGAAAATTGAAATATCATTTCCAGCTTAGATGGACATACACCTTTTGCACTGGGGTCTCACCCTGAACATGCCCCAAATCAATGAGCTCCACCCCATTAGCTGGGGGCTCCAGCCCATGGATCCTACCAGATGTCAGAGATATTTAAGGAATGAAATGCCCAGTTCCATCTCAATCCCTAAAATCCCTAAAATGGCCTGTGTTATCTTTATCAATTTGTCATCCATGCAGTTTTCCAAAATCCTACAGAATACATTGCTAAGGAAGGCCTGGGTACAGTCTGATCAGAATTGGATGGAGCGAATTTCTTCAACCTGAAATATGGTGACAAAAGAGACATTACATATACATAGACACTCTTTACTGTGAAATAAGAATTATGTTTTACTATTATTTGCATACTCACTCAGCATCTGGACTAATTATTGAATGCTGCCAGTGGTGAGAGAGAATAAATGATCCACATGCTATGAGAGAATGAGTATCTTACTCCCATGGACCACATGAGACACCTAAACAAATATTGAGGATGAAATTATGATCATGAAAATATGAGAGTATCTTTTTATCTGTAGAACAGAGTATCATAAGAACCATCTTCTCCCTTACAAGAGGAAATAACTTCTTCAGAAGCCATGCTTCAGTGTTCCTGCCTTTCATTTTTAGAAATCAATCAAGGATAGAATCTTATTGATGAGGCAATGTGATTTTGGAATACTCTCCTTAGAAACTTATCTTATCACTTAGGGACCAATTCAAATCTGCTTTTGTTGTTGTTGTTGTTGTTGTTGTTGTTGTTGTTGTTGTTGTTGTTGTTGTTGTTGTTGTTGTTGTTGTTGTGTTTAGCATCTAATTTATTCCTCCTCTCCTGTATTCTACATTACTGAATAATTACAGCCAGTCTCTAATAGTCAATTCTTGGGCAAGGATGGAGCAGTCATGGCTTCACAGCTGCAGGGGCTTCTGGATGAAATGGATTATCAAGATCCATTTCAACCTGACTTCAGGCCTGGTTATGGTACAGAGACGGCTTTGGTCACCTTGGTGAATGACCTAAGCCTGGGCCTGAACAGGGAGACTGTGTTCCTGTCGGTTCTGCTGGACCTCTCAATGACATTCAGTTCTATTGGCTGTGTTATCCTCCTGGCCCATCTCTCTGGCATGGGACTTGGAGGCACTGCTTCATGGTGATTCCAGCCTTTCCTGGAGGAGAGAACTCAGAAGGTGATGCTAAGGGACAACACCCTGATGTTTCTCTAGGTTCTGTTTTGTCAAAGCTATGGTTTTTCCTGTAGTGATGTATGGAAGTGAGAGCTGGACCATAAAGAAAGCAGACCGCCGAAGAATTGATGCCTTTGAATTGTGGTGCTGGAGGAGGCTCTTGAGAACCCCCTGGACTGCAAGGAGAACAAACCTATCAGTTCTAAAGGAAATCAACCCTGAGTGCTCACTGGAAGGACAGATCCTGAAGCTGAGGCTCCAGTACTTTGGCCATCTCATGAGAAGAAAAGAGTCCTTGGAAAAATCCTTGATGTTAGGAAGGTGTGACGGCAAGAGGAGAAGGGGACGACCGAGGAGGAGATGGCTGGACAGTGTCTGCGAAGCAACCAACATGAATTTGACACAACTCCGGGAGGCAGTGGAGGATAGGAGGGCCTGGCGTGCTCTGGTCCATGGGGTCACGAAGAGTCGGACACGACTAAATGACTAAACACACAAAACACTGCAGCCAGATTAGCTGCCTTAAATGGTTTGGGTTCATGCTATCTCAAAGACTGCATCTTTGGCTGTATGAGCCTGCTCTTTTATTAAAATCACCAAGGGAGACCTCTTTCTCCATCCCACCACCCTTACAGGTCCATTTGGTGGGGTCACAGGAGAGAGTCTTCTCTGTCATTTCTCCCAGACTCTAGAACTTCTCCCACAGGATGACAGGATGGCCCCATCTTTACTACCCTTCTACAAGCAGACAAAGATCTTTCTCTTTTGGCAGGCTTTCCCTTAGTGGCTAGCTGTCTAAGAGAAGTTTTAAAATGGGTTTGTTTTTTGTTTTAGTTGTTTTATGTGTTTTAGAAATGTTTTTATCTAACATTTTAATATAATGTCTAATTCTTTTAAAATATTTATATAACTAACTGTTTTTAGCTTTCAACATTGCCTTTTTTAATTATGTAAGCTGCCTTGTGTCTTTTTTTAGCAGAAAGGCAGGGTAAAAATATTTTAAATAAATACTCATAAATAACAATGTTCAAGCTGCTTCTTGCCAGTTTCTATTCAATATATTCTTTGTAGTTTTAATCAGGGATTTTTGGTAGGATGGGAGAATATACATGCCTTTCCATCTGCTTTTATACATGTTACAAATATATAATAGTATTTTTAAAGTGCTATACAGTATTATAATCTATAGCTACAGCAAGTTGCCTTTCAGGACTACAGTTACCAGCATCCCGCATAGAATGCCAACATTTGTAATAAAAAATGTAACTTTTCTACATACAACCCAGGAAGTGTTGTATGGAATTATGATATTAGGATGACATTTTTCCTTCATTTTTTTTCTTTTGTATGAAGTTCCTATAGTTCTTAATTCCTATAGCTTTGTTAAAGCCATTTACTTCAGATAGTGGATGACTTTGGACTGTCTGTTCCTCTTGTTTGTTTACCTGTGATTCTATATATTCTATATATATACATGATTTCTTTTTCTATGTACATATTTTGCTTTTCTGCCTTTCTAATAACTTGTGCTATCCATAGTTAGGGGCCTTTCAGTTTCACTCATGTGTCTCTTGAGAAATAACACATCTCTCAAACCACTTAGATATTCTTTTTTACAACACCACAGCACATTCAGAGGCAATGTTCAGAGGCAATGCTTAATAGTGCTTTTATAGCAGTTAATTTAAACACTTATGACAAATGCATCAGTAAAGTGTCCCGATAACAATCCACATGTAACATTTCTGCTTTTCAACTGAAATCTAAGGTGGTGGGGGAAAATGTAGCTTTCCATTTTCCATGGAAGACTTCCCTGAAGGGGTTGGGTGAGAAACAGAGATCAGCAAATCTTTAGCTTCTCTTCCCTCCATCCAAGCTGTACAACACCCACAAGTTTATTATTAAACTGTATATAAAAGCAAATCTTTTGGGTACAAATAGCCGCAAGCCTGTGATGTGACAGTGACTAAAGACTTCAATATAAGGCAGATTAAAGTTTTGTATAAATAGTTCTTCTTTTTAAGCACGGTAAGAGAAAAGAAACCATGAGGGTTGTCTGTATTTTCAAAATGGAGCCTGAACATTGGTTGTCTTTTGTTGCTTCCTCTGTTCCCAGCAGCTCAGAGACCATTCAGTATGAAACCTCAAACTTGAGAAGCCCAGTCTGATATTTTGCAATCCTTTCATCAATGTTATGGCTTAAAATGGCATGCAGACTATATAACGGCGGAGACAGATGGACAACTGTGGTAGGTCTGGAAGCCAAGTTTCTGTCCCTGAGACTCTCCAGGGGTTGCACAGACTGTCAAAAACAATAAAAAACCAGCAGAAAAGAAACAGGAAGCATCCAAAGGCCCATTTCCATATTAGAAAGATGAGTATTTGGGAGTGTGAAACTGTGTTAAGTTGGCCCCGTGGCCCATTTTGAAAGTGAGTTACTATGCCTGAAGGCTTCCATAAGCTGCAGGAAAAAGCAGAGACAGAGAGAGGACTGGAGAACATAACAATACTTTGCTCACTCCTGCTTTGGATCAAGTATTTTCTCCTTCACTCCTACCTGGTTTTTGTAACATCACGGCAAAGAATTATGGTGATCTCAAAATGTTGCATAGATTGTGTCCTTCCACCTTCCACCACTTTTGGGAGGCCTTTCCCTTATTTTTTGGTTTGGCTTATTACAGTTACTAACACAATACAGATGGCAGGATGTTTCTTGTCTCCAATGTAGCTATGTTTGCTTCTCATAAAAGGTTGATAAAAGTTTTTGAAAGTGCTACCACTGAGTGATCAAAAATGAATTATTTATTAACTCTTCTTCAGTGCCATCGTCTGAAGGTGAAAAGGAACCCATAGAATTAGAAAGATGAGAAATGCTGGAAAATAGTGCAGCTAGGCTTTTCACTGAAGTAATTACAGAGGAACTGGTGTCTGTACTTACGCTGTCACAATTAAATGTGCTTTGTAAAAGAGCTCCGGAATCTGCTTCTAGATTTATTCTCATTATGTAACGGTGGCCCAGAGATTAGCATAGACCACAAAGAATCGTGTGCAAATCTGTCGTTCTTCCCCTATATTTGTCCTGCCTCAAGTCCAGGCAGCAGATGAGAGGTAGGGAATACAATAAGGCAACCACAGAATAACTACTCCTGGAGCCCTGCTTCCAACACTATGTTCACATTCTCTGGAGCAGCCCTTTTCTCAGCAAGCTGCCCCTCCGCCAATCAGGCAGTTACACCAACATTTTTTTTTTCCATCAGCAAAAAAGGAGTTCCCGACCCCTTACCACTCTCTATCCTATACAAAGACCAGAAAGAGATGGGCACAAACTGCCGGTTCAGTAGTTTGTGCCAGTTTGTCTGTTGGTCCAACAGCGGTTCTGCAGTTCTGAACCCTGCCTCCTCCAGCAGGTGCCCACAAAGAGGCAGTGCCCCACATTCCCTGCTCCACCTCCTCCAGGCACTACCTCTTAGTGGGTTCCCGCTGGAGGAGGCAGGGCTCACAACCATGGAACACCTGTTCGGCCAACAGATGAATAAACATGAACTGCTGAACCAGTGGTCCATGCCCATCTCTGTTTCCAAGTCTTTCAGAACAGGTTTGAGAGGGGGGGAGGCTCAGAGGGCTACAGTGCAGAAGCAATCCTCCCACCCTTCTAATTCACTTGATGAAAGCTGAACTACCCCATCAGCAGAACTACTCCACTGGACCTTGACCACCATCTCTTAAGCTATGTTAACGATCAAAGTTTTATTCTTTCCTCCATTTCCTTGTTAATCTTGTTTCATGAAGCATTAGGAATGAACACTCAATGTTAAATTATCTGTTAATTTAGTTGTATAGTGCCATCAACCTACATGATGTCTTATAGAATACAAGACATGCACCTGCCTGAGGAATTTACAATCCATTCAACAAAGGGAAAACAACAGAGGAATGGAGACAAACTCGAGGCAGGAGGAAATAAGGGAAGCTTACACAATTGTTTCAGTTCAGTGTATTCTCTTATTAGTTTGTGGATGAATGAGCCAACCTTGTTTCTGTTCCAAAGGGAAAATATTGCATGCAACAAGCATTTATTTTACTTCCAACAGCTGACTGTGCAATGCATATGACAAGCCCAGACTTTCCCTTCCTTGTATCCTTTGCTAAGAAACCATTGTCCCCCCAGCCCAGAATAAAGAGACAGACACAGGTTGTTGGGTTAAAACTTGGGTCACAACTTTATTAACTATTTCAACTAATCTACAAGGGGGCCTACCGTAGTGCGATATTACTGTATCTCCAAATCCAGTGTAGCCTTTACATCCGGATTGTTCAAAAGCAAGGCTAGTTCATATTTCTGAATCGTGCTGTACAACACGTATTCAGGTGCCTGGTGATAGGGTTACCCCCCCCAACACCCCAGCCCACCAAGCCTCATGACCGTAGGTGAACTGCTGCCCAAGAGGCCCCCCCCCATGGAGAAACCACCTCTCATCAGCAGCCCTATTGGCATCACCTGACAGGGAGATGGAATATTTTTGTACCTTGTAACTTCCATGAACTCACCCCGACTCTTCCCCTCACACTACCCGCTGTTGTGACCAGGAATGTGTCTTTAACTGTCCATTATGAATTATTAATTTTTTAATAACAATACCCGAGCAATAAGAATGGGATGGGTGAAAACACACCTGCATCCCTACAAGCCAATCTAGAATGCAGGCCAAAAATTCCTATCCAGTTCCATAGGCTACCAGCTAATCTCATTCTTATATTTAGGGTGGGTGGGAAAGTTGCTTGGCCAATGCAAAAGAGACCGGGCGAAGAGGGACTCTTATTTTTAAAAGTTTAGTCCCTCTGCCCTCTTTGGTGGTGGCATCTCCATCCTGATCTGTGTTCTCTGGACAGGAGGACAAAGCGCTTCTGCCACGGCAGCTTCGTGCCTGGCGGAGCAACTATTCCTGAAGCAGACTGTGCCTTTCCATCAATTTTGCAGCAAAGTTTTCTAAAAATATACTACCAAGTTAAGCAGCTTCAATTTGAAGTTAGCAGTAGCTATCCTCTATGGACGCTGTGCTGCATTTTCTGCCAGGAGGACAGAGAGAAGCTTTTGATTTCTGACTCAAAATGACTGCCTCTAGCTATTAATAATCTACTAGCCTATGAACTTAGCAAGCATTGGCAAATAGTAGTAGCAACTTGTTGTTTATTTCCCTGACTGCTGTCCTAGATTATTTCTGTTTATTAATGAACCTAACATTTGGTTTAAATAATGTAGGGTGCTCCGACCTTGCCGATTCTTACTACCAGTTGCTATACAGTATGTGCCAATTTGCTAAGAAGATGTGCACTAAACTGTACACTGACCCTTGGGACTGGAATGATTAGAAGATGAAAACTAGCCAAAAATGCATGGAGGTTTTTCTCCCATAAATGTGTAAGCCTGCCCTCACCCAAAATAAGTGATTCCAAAAAAATCACATATTTACTCTATGAAGTATATGCTGTTTCAGGGTTGTTGTTTTCTAGTATGAGTGGCAAGATAGACAGAGCTTCTGATTTATTTATTTATTTATTTATTTATTTATTTATTTATTTATTTATTTATTTATTTATTTATTTATTTATTTATTTATTTATTTATTTATTTGTCTGGTCGACCACTCTGGGTGGCTTCCAATAAGGTGCATAAAACATAAGAATTTTACAAACAGTCCATAAGACATACAATAATAAAGCAAATAATAAATGAAAGAAAAAATAAAGAAAGAATTAAATATTGACAGGAGGGAAGGCCTGAACATACAACCATGTTTTTAGTTGACTCTTAAAAGTGCCCAGCGTAGGGGCCGCACAAATAACCGGAGGAAGGTTATTCCAGAGGCGAGGAGCCACCGCCGAGAAGGCCCATTTTCATGTCCTTTCTTTCCGGGCCTCCCTCGGTGTTAGGCTCCTCAGCCTCACCTCCTGGCTCGTGCAGGTGATCCGAGTAGATCTAGGTGGCAGCAGGCATTCCGCCAAGTATCGGGGTCCTAAACCGTTTAGGGCCTTATATGTAAGCATTAACACTTTGAAGTCAATGCGGAAACGGATGGGCAGCCAGTGCAGCATGGCCAGAGTAGGAGAGATATGTTGGTATTTTCTCACTCCAGTAAGGAGTCTGGCCACCGCATTCTGCACCACCTGAAGTTTCTGCATCAACTTCAAAGGGAGCCCCACGTAGAGCGCGTTACAGTAGTCTAATCTAGAGATTACGAGTGCATGTACTAAGGTAGTGAGCACCCCTGTGTCTAGGTAAGGTCGCAGCCGGGCAATCCGCCAAAGGTGGAAAAAGGCGGTGCAGACTACTGATGCCACCTGCGTTTCCGTGGTGAGCGTCGGGTCCAGGTGTACCCCTAGGCTGCGGATCCCACTCTTCGCGGTCAGGGCCACCCCCCCCAAACATGAGGGAGTTTCCCAAGCCACCATCCACAGGGCCACACACCCTCAGAACTTCCATCTTGTCCGGGTTCAGCCTCAGCCCGTTCTCCTGCATCCATTGCAGTACGGCCCCCAGGGAGCGCTGGAGGGACAGGACGGCATCACTTGCAGCTGGTGAAAAGGAGATGTAGAGCTGGGTGTCATCAGCATATTGATGACATGATGCTCCACACCCCGATGACCCCACCCAGCGGCCTCATATAGATGTTAAACAGCATTGGGGGAATAGTCGACCCCTGTGGAACCCCACATTTGAGACTCCACGGGGCCGAAATACTCTCCTCAAGCTGCACTCTCTGGGGGCGGTCGTCCAAGAAGGAACGGAACCAGGCCAGAGCCAAGCCACCGATACCCAACTCAGAGAGCCTCCCCAGGAGGATACTGTGGTCAACGGTATCGAAGGCCATCGAGATGTCGAGGAGGACCAACAAGTATATTTTACCCCTGTCGGCCTCCCTCAACAAGTCATCGTACAGGGCGACCAATTACCGTGGCACGGCCTGAAGCTCGACTGAAATGGATCCAGGGCATCTGTTTCATCCAGATGTGCCTGAAGGTGGTCAGCCACCACCCTGATTCTTTTTCACTATCAAAAAATAATGTGTTTTAGACAATGCAACACAACACAATTCACATTGCCAACTGCTGAACTCCATTTTATAAATGAAGGGTGAGCACTCTGTGGCCGTCTTGATGTTGTTGAGCTGCAAATCTCATCATCCTTTAATCTTGGCTATGTTGGCTAGTGCTAGTAGGAGTTGCAAAAAAACTAAGATCATGGACACTGGTCCCATCACCTCCTGGGAAATAGAAGGGGAAGATATGAAGGCAGTGACATATTTACTTTCCTGGGCCCCATGATTACTGCAGATGGTGACAGCAGCCACGAAATTAAAAGATGCCTGCTTCTTGGAAGGAAAGCAATGACAAACCTCGACAGCATCTTAAAAAGCAGAGACATCGCCTTGCCAACAAAGGTCCACATAGTCAAAGCTATGGTTTTTCCTGTAGTGTTGTATGGAAGTGAAAGCTGCACCATAAAGAAGGCTGACTGCCGAAGAATTGATGCTTTTGAATTGTGGTGCTGGAGGTGACTCTTGAGAGTCCCTTGGACTGCAAGGAGAACAAACCCATCCATTTTGAGGGAAATCAATCCTGAGTGTTCACTGGAAGGACAGATCCTGAAGCTGAGGCTCCAATACTTTGGCCATCTGATGAGAAGACTCGACTCCCTGGAAAAGACCCTGATGTTGGGAAAATGTGGAGGCAAGAGGAGAAGGGAATGACGGGGGACAAGATGGTTGGACAGTGTCATCTAATTAATTTGACCCAACTCCGGGAGGCAGTGGAAGACAGGAGGGCCTGGTATGCTCTGATCCATGGGGTCATGAAAAGTTGGACACAACTTAACGACTAAACAACAGTAGGAGTTGTAGTCCAGCAACATTCTCAAGGCTCATGAATAGCTTCTTTTGCTACTGTAGCATCTTTATATATTCATTTGTTTTTACTTTGTGTAACATACTACTGTGTTACCAGTTAGACTCTGTGAAGACTGTTTGCAACACTTCTGTGATGTCCTTTGTGTCCAAATAAATCACAGAGGAACAGATTAGTTTTGATCAAAAAAAATTCCTGGGACGTGTCTAGTTGCTGAGAGGCTCCACAATCCACATGGAAGTGTCATTTTTCTAAGAACAAGTATTATAGTCCATTCAACAAACTTTAACAGACAACACAGAAATCTTGATAGTTACCGTAAACTGGCTCAATGTAAAATAAATTCGATTTATAAACTCCCTAATATACCATTCTGCTTTAAGAAGCTGTCTAATATGGAAAACCAAAACACTCACTTTCCAGTTGGAGATTTCAACAGCCATAACAACTTTTGAGCAACATTTGAACATGATGGCAACAACGATGAAGCCATTATTAAAAGGGCAATGTGCCTTATACATGATCCTAAAGTACCCAGTTCATTTAACAGTGGCAGGTGGCAGGAAAGCTACAATCCAGATGAAATTTTTATTAGTGAGCCTAAAGCTCAGCAGTATATTAAGAGTGTGGCACAAATCTATTCTTTGTCAGATCTATTCAGCCATCTGGCCTCAATCTATATCATTCCATAGAAAGTCTGATTTCAGAAAAGCCAAATGGGAAAAGTACAGTACAGCTTAGGGACATGGTGGCACTGCGTCCCGTGTCTAGTCGCGCTGGCCACGTGACCACGGAAACTATCTTTGGACAAACGCTGGCTCTATGGCTTGGAAATGGGGATGAGCACTGCCCCTTAGAGTTGGACATGACTGGACTAAATGTCAAGGGGAACCTTAACCTTTACCTTACAATACAGCTTAGGAAGTACAGTTTAAAATATTGCAATGAGGTTGCCACAGTCCCTCTCCTTAGAATTCTCTTCTCCTTTCCTTTCCTCCCTTTTTCTTTTCTTTTCTCTTCCTTTTCTTTTTAGTTCAACAAATTTGGTATTTCCACCAGCCTGCTGATGCCACCCTCTTTTACATGAATGGTATATTTTGGCTACTTAGAATGAATTCATTTTAGTCATTAGCAGATTCTTCTCAACCTGATCATCTCCAGATATGTTCATCTACAATATCAATCCCCCCCTCCAGTCACACAGTCCTATACATCTGAGGGGCTTCAAGTTGCAGACAATTGCTGTGTATTGTGATGACAAGAGTGATGATTTAAGGGCAATAGTACAGCTGGAGTGCTCTTCTGTGTTTGCTTCTTCTCTTACTCTCACTTGGAGTTCTTCTCACAGGACAGTTGGAAATAATGGTCCTTGGGTAGCAGGAGCCCTCCAGGCAGAGTGGGAATCTGAGGTGGTTGCCCTGAATTCAGAGTTCCTTATTTCTGAATTATAGGTACGAAAATCCTCACCCCTGTTGTTGCACATGAGGACAAAATCCGCTAGATTATTCTTCTTGTGTAAGAACAGGATTCTTTATGGTGCTCTTTGCCATGAGAGCTAAAGCTGTGCAGATTAAACAACGTTGTGAGCATAATACAGTAAAAGCACAAAACAATGATCATTCTCTTTTGATCCTTGGGCCTTCAAGGACTAGAGCCTCAGAGGGGTTGTTCACATCTTTTGTCATAATCAAAGGATATGTATGGGGAAAGTTTTGCTCAGAGGTGATTTGCTCAAATTATGCATATCCAGATGGGGGGAAAATCATATTCCTTGACTCATTTGTAGGCATCCTTCGGTCTCAAGAGACTATGGTAACAAGCTCTGAACAGAGGTCTTGGAACAGCTTCTTGTGTGGCTGAGAAGGCCAATTCGAGAGTGACAATCCCTTGACTTATATGTTACTGTACAATCTATGATATGAGAAATCTCACAGCTTTGTAATTTCTTTGTTAAATTGTCTCTTTGAGTTAGGCCGTCTAAATCAATGAGAAGAAAGAATTTATATCCCTACTAAATATACATGTTTAGGACAGAACAATTAATATAGCATGATTTAATTAACTCAATAGTTATGTCTATCAAAAAAATTTTTAAAAAACTTCTGACAAGTTATGGAAAACTATCTACAGGAAGAAAAAACGCAAGGCACTTTAATGTGCTACAATACTACAATGTACTACAATATTGCATTCCACAGTACATCCACTTTATGGGGGAGCTAGTTAAATGCTCTGTGTCCTTTATACTTTCTAAGCTATCACGTAACCATGCCTTAAATGAATTATCTCCTCACCTTGGTTCAACAAGAGAGTTCTTAACTTAAATTCACTATGATTTCTTTCCACTATGGAGATATCACTGGAGGCACTCCCATGCATTACAATTAATCATAATATCGTTGTTCATATACCTAAATACTTTAATCACATCATAATTCATGCTGAAAGGAAGCATATGAAAGCGCAGCAGTCCAGGGGAAAAAGATTTGTGCTCCCAGCAATGCCATTTATATAGTTCTATACGGGTGTATTAAGGCAATCAACCAGCAGTATTATTCTATGTTACTATTATTATAGCCATCTGGAAAATGGCACAAAATTGCCCATTTAGTAAAACTGAATTCACAACTGTGTCGTAAGTCAGTATACTTTACTTCTTCGGTAAACTATTCTCCTTAGTGTTTTCAAGGTGAATTATATTTACTCTGTTCTGTTCTGTATACCATCATCTCAGAAATGTATTCTAAAAATGAACCAGCAGTCTGAAACTTAAAATCCATTTCAATCAACATGCCAACTCAGTACATCAAGTGAGCCACTTCTGTTTGGACAGTTGCAGAGTTTTGAACTTCTGGTAAAATTCATATTGCTACACAGTAAAAGTGCAGAGACTCATAGAAGAGAATAACTTCAAGCTCCCCAGATAGTCAACTCCTTTCTCATTAACGCACACTCACAGACTCAATAATTGAGTTATTTGTAGGAGAAAGAAAATAAATTTGTTACTTACAGTTGTGAACAAATGAACAGCAAACTAACAACGTGCTGACTTCCAACAGACTAAAGTGAGAGAAAGGAAAACACTCAGCAGAGAGGCAGGGCTCTCTTTGAGTTCTGTGGCAGGAGGGAATGATTGGTTTGTGCTGGATATACTGATAGTCATCTCTGCCCAGTAAGCCAAACAAACCATAGGCAGCATGAGAGGTTGAAAGTAAAACTCCAACAGACAGAAGTACAGTATAGGAGATGCACAAACTCTCCTTTCCTGCAGCAGCCTGTTTTACTGCCTATACTGTACATCAGATGTGGACCAAAACATTTTGCTACCTAAAACAGAGCAACAAATTATAGCTGAAATCCAGTAGTAAGTCACAACTATGGAAAGCCCTCTGAACTGTTGGGAAATTAGTGAGTTAACACCTATGTAAATTTCATTGATTCAGTAGGCTTACTCTAGTTCTGACTTACTACTCAATTCCTGCTGATGTTTCTTCCTACTCACACCAAATTTATACAAAGACTGGTGCCCTGCTTCCCCGAAAATAAGACTTAACCTGAAAATAAGCCCTAGTCTGATTTTTCAGGAGGCTTGTAAGATAAGCCCTACCCCCACTAATAAGCCCTAGTTAAGTGAAACCTCGCCCTCCACCATTGTGCATCAACCAGAAGAAGATGACATGACTGCATTTGAATAAATGTAGATGGTTGTACATGACAAAAATAAAACATACCCTGAAAATAAGCCCTAATGCGTTTTTGGAGCAAAAATTAATATAAGACCCTGTCTTATTTTTAGGGAAACATGATATATGAGACAGAAAATCCCACAAGCACCTTTATCTATCCTTGGTGTTAAAATACAACAATAACAAATAATTAAAGTGCTCAACATTTACTGTCCTTTAATATTCCATATCTGCTACTTAAAGTGGCTGCCTCGATTCGTCCAATGGTAGGGCCAGCCCTTTTGCGTACATTGGGGTTGGGAAATAGGCTCTGTTGAGCCATGTGAGCAATGAATGCAGCCACTGTAATGTCTACTTCTCTTAATGTTACAAACTGAACTATGGAACAGGGTTTACTTAATGTTATGTCAGCTATGGAGGAGACAAGATTCGCATGCTGCTTCTACTTGCATCCCTATTTTATCTAGGCATATAGACTAGCATAGATCCTTTTTAAAAGTAAGATTCCCAAGCATAGACAATACGTATCAAAATACAGGTTGATATTTGGGTGTAAATGCATGCACATAGAGTCAGCTACATTAATGTCTTCAAACATGTGTGCATAAGAATGTGTGCTTGTGCATGTGTGTGTGTATCATATGCCAGATCTTCAAGCTAAAACCAAAACAGTTGTGAAGAGCAATACTAACAATACTGCCATTTTGGACTTTCATGTATTTTGTAATTCATCCAAAATGTTAATAGGGAAGGAGAGATTATTTCTGAAGAGTAGGAATACATACTGTATGTGTCCATATGTCCATATGGAATATCTTAAAAGAGGTGCTTCTGGTTTTCCTCTGAATCTCTGAACCTTCTTCATTTAACTTGACCTCACATTATATTAAATGTGCTAATTATGAAGAAAATAAGCCAGTCAAAATAATAGAGTGATGACTTGGTAATGATAATCTTTTAAAGGCCTAGGTTCATTGTAATTAGAGAGAAGGCCAATGGCTCGAGGGATTGAAAAAAAATGGTTTCCTGGGAATACATATCATTTCAAATGATAAATTACAATTAAAACCTGAAAAGTTAAATGAATTCTGACAGCCACAATTATAAATAGATTTTTTTCTTTTTTTAAACAACCTAATCTTCACTACGAAAAAGCCCCATACTGTTCTGTTTATTCTTATCTATTGTAGACATTTATTTTTACATAAAATTGTTCATAGGTGAAAATCATTGCTGTGTGTAGGGTAGCTTAGCCAGCAGCATCTTCTGTCCTGAGGGTTAAGGTGTACGATATGGGACCAGTGAGAGGGATTTTGTAGCATCCCAGGGTGGGATAGGCAGGAGCTGGGAGAAAAAAGAATGGGCAACCATAGATGTGTAAGGAGAAGATACATTTCTGCCCCTGGTGACCTCCAAAAAGAATTTCGAGCAGGTAGGGTGGGGGGGACTGTTGTGGTTGTGAGCCTATTCCTATGAAGCTGCAGTTAGTAGGAGGAATCACAGAACCTGCGAACTATGTGCGAGTCATGATGTAGTCAGACAGGTCTTGAAGGTTCAAAATACTGTGATATTTGGGTTAGAAGGGCTGGTGGTATCATCTGTTACCATCTCTGAATGTCTCTGTTCCTTCAGTGTTTAGGTGGAATTTCCAAGGTAGTTGGACAGAAAATGGTAGCTTGATATCCCTATGCTACTATGCCTTCAAATGCTTAGCCAAAGGTTTGAGTTCCTTTCCATCCATACCTCTCTTGGTAAATGTAGGCCCACTTGGTTGGTGCCATGGCCAGAGTTGTGGACTGAGCAGGGGAGATAATAAGAATCTGCTTCAGACTAAGTTAGCCTATTCTGTTTAGCACAGGATTTGTCAACTCATGCATGTAACAACTCTTCTAGGTGAGTGTAACAGGCAGGAGGATTCTTTCTTAGCCCTACTCTGAGAATCCAGGTATTCCCTGTGGGTCTCCCATGCAAACAGTAACCAGGGTTGATCCTTCTTAACTTCTTGTCTGACAAGATGGTGCATTCTGAGTGATACACAAGTGTTGTTGTTTAGTCGTTAAGTCATGACCAACTCTTCATGACCCCATGGACAAGAGCTCACCAGGCCCTCCTGTCTTCCACTGCCTCTCGGAGTTGGGTCAAATTCATGTTGGTAGCTTCGATAACCCTGTCCAGCCATCTTATCCTCTGTTGTCCCTTTATCCTCTTGCCTTCACACTTTCCCAACATCAGCGTCTTTTCCAGGGAGTCCTCTCTTCTCATGAGATGGCCAAAGTACTGGAGCCTCAGCTTCAGGATCTGTCCTTCCAGTGAGCACCCAGAGTTGATTTCCTTCAGAATGGATAGGTTTGTTCTCCTTGCAGTTCAGGGGACTCTTAAGAGTCTCCTCCAGCGCCACAATTCAAAAGCATAAATTCTTCGGCGGTCTGCCTTCTTTATGATCCAGCTCTCACTTCCATACACAGGTAGAATAACCAACATTTCAGGATGAGATCCCCTGGCTACAGTCATGATCCATTATGCTTACAGTACTTACAGATAAGATTTCTCCACATCATTCACAGAATTGTACAGCAGATGAGGCATTGTATCCCCTTTGTGTTTTCCCAATAACTCATCTCCTCCTCCTCTCCCCCCACCCATTTCTACATAAGGAAACTTTTGAAGAAAAAAAAAACAAGAATAGCTGTAGAATGTCTTTCTACTGGTAGCACCAGGAGACATCTTTCTGGAAACACCTCAGATTTCTGGATCTCTGAAAGTGTGGCTGTTTCTCTGAATAACTGAGAGACAGGTAAAGTTGGTTCTCTGAGCAACACTCTAGAAGGGAAGAATGTAGTAAATGAATTGCAGTGGCTTATAGCAGATCTATAAACAGCCTGAAAAGCATTTAGCAACAATGATTGGTAGAGGTTTGCACTGTTGGCAATGTGTGCGCGTGTGTCAGATTTTTGTGAAAATAAGGCAGTTGATTGACGTTGAAACCCACTTATGTCTCCTGCTGTCCATTATTTGTCTCACTGTCAAAGCCATCGTGCTAGTTCACATTTAAGGCTAACCCATTACAATTATCCTGAAATGTCAGATTCTACCCTTTTCACACAAGAATTGCACTTGCACTTGCACCTTTTCTTTCAAGATGGGTGGTTTCCTGGCATATGTCATGGGCCTAACACTGGGATACAATTAGGCCTACTGATATGAAACTCTATATGTAGAATCCCATATATAATACGTAGAATTTTTCTGTGTCTGCATTTCGAAAACAGCAGAATAGTACAATAAAAAGAGTTTAATATTTAAAAAACATTCAATCAGGAAAGGTGAATCGTATGACTAGTATCTTGTCACTGGTCTCATCTAAAAGTATTCAGCTGTAAAAAGGTCCATATTTATGAAGAACCCATTAAGTTAATGGGTCAGCTCTAACTGAGACTAGCAATAAGATACAAGGCTGAAATCCTGTTCCGTAGTGTAAGAAAATTAGTAACTTTCCGTCCATTCCTAATTGGCAAATAGAAAGGCTCAGCCTGATTCTTGGGGGTGTGCACTATGCACCAAGACAGTATATGCACAGCCGGCACTTTTTAATTGCCAGCTAGGAACAACTGAAAGTTATAAATATTGTTATGTGAGCCAACAGGATGTCACCCAATATTTCCGATCATTTTGTTTTATTTGTTTATCCTTTTAATAATTTATTTAGGAATGCATCTTAAAGTTCCATTTTAGGGAGCTGAAATGATTTTTAAAATCTAAGTATTTTTCTGGACTGTATCTTTTTTTCAGTAGCTGAAAAATTCTGCTTTTGCTCAATGTACTTTGCTTAGTAGAGGGATAAACAAGAGTATGACAGGGAGTCTCTCCTGAGTGAATATGCAGCAATTCAATGCAGGGGTGGGGTGGGGCGGAGTAAACAACAAATGCAATGAGGCAGACATTCAACAGGGGCAGCATTTTTCCTCTGTTGAGCATGTCAATGTCTAAGAATACTCAATAAAAAGAAATGCTCCAGAGTGTGATCATAGAAGACCAGATAGAAATTCAAGAGAGTGCAAACAAAATTCAAGGAAATGTTGCAATATGTATTGTAGGTCTCAGCTCTAGATAGTAAGGAAGTGAAGAAGGGTTTGTTCAGACAGGCATTCATCCCACTGTTTGGCATGCTGTGGGAGCAGATTGGTTTACTCTTTTTTCCAGAGACTATACAACATAATTGCTAGCGTGAAACAGTTCACCCTCAGGGTCCTCCAACCTGCACCCTTTGGAGTCCCTTGGGGTGTGGGTTGTGGTGCTCTAGTTTAGTCTGTTCCTAGCATGTGCAATCACTAGGAATAGACTAAAATTGAGCCTTGCAGCTGTCAAAGCCTCCAGTCTCCTTCTTCCTTCCTTCATGTAACATCCCCATAGAGTGCTGCTATGGGAATTTTAAAAACTCATGCCATTCATGGACTCTGTCTGAGCACGATATTTATTTTAAGACGCTTCGAAGGGATAATTGGTTCATTTCTTCCTAGATTTGGTACCTTATCCTTCCTTTTTCCACAGACAATAGCCTGGAAGTTTCTAAATTTCATTCAGGCTGTTACTGAGGTTGTTTAAAAAATGAATCTTTCTTCCATTTTTGAAACATAGCTTTCTGAATACCTAGATATACCCACCTCCAATGCCATGTTCTGAAATCATCAACTTATTTTTGGATGGTCATTTTATTTCTCAGCTGACGCATCCTTGACTTTCCAAGTTTGCTTTTAGGAGAAACAATAACATCAATGTGTTTTACTTTTCTTCATCTCTTATGTATTAGCTAACAATGGATATTTTCTATGAAGTGCAACCATGTAAGAAATGGGAGAACTGCAGAGAACATCACTGTGGTTCTTCAATCTGTAAGATAATTTCACTCACAGTAACTTGAGGTAAACTGTCAAATCCTTGGGAAAGCGAAGTAGGAGAAGCAGTTTAATAAGGTTGTATGGCTTCATGACTAGTCAAACCTACATCTATGAGTTTCTAAAATAGCAGCTTTAGAATAAGACTGAAATAAGCACTACTTAGATTCAGTACTTTATACTGACCAGGCTGTAAAATCATGTCTTTTTAGTTGTGAATGAAAATGAACAGTCTTTCAGTTTAAAATGTGAAGGGCATGAGAAAGCAGGTCAGAAGCAACATCTCCTCTCATATGTCTGACAATGTCGTTCAAATTCTGGGCAGATTTTGTAAATGACAACAGTTAACAAATTCTACTCACTATCATTAGAAGCTTTGTTTTAATACCATGCCCTCAAATGCACAGCGTTAAGTCTTAGATTTTTTTTCCTGTTCAAACCAGTCATTAAACCTACTCATAACAGAAGACCCAACAGTGCATTATCTGTAACTCTGTCTCAATCATTGGCAGGAATTTTCTCTGCCTGGGCTTTCTTGTGACATGAAACTAATTTACAGTTGAATTCTATTGTTGCTCTGTGTACAGTTGGGCAATGAAACATTTTTATCTGCTTCTTATGGGCCTCTCTTTTATTCACAAAGCTTAATGACATGATTGTGAGCTGTTCAGGGCTGTTATGTAGATGAACATCTTGGAAAAGATGCTGCTTCAGAATAAGCTGTTACTTTTTGTGGATCCCACAGGCCCTGAAAGAATGCCATTGGAAACAACTTCCTGTGACAGTTATCTCATGAAAAATATGTTAGATGTCACCTTAACTTCTCAGCATAAGACTCAACTAACAAAATGTGAAAGACACCCAGTGTTTTAATTAAAAACAAGTGTATAAATGTGCTTAGTTTATTCAGGAGAGTTTATTTCTAAAATAATATACAGCAGTCCCTTTTTACTTCTGACAACATAAATAAAGGTTGGTTGGTTTCTCCATATAATGTTCCTTTTTTTATGAAACTACCTTCTAATTGATGTTGACAAAGTTTCAGATTGATGTGAAGACAGTCAAGGAAACGTGTTGACCTAACTTTTTCTTCCTACCTTTCCTTCTACTGAAGGGGAATGAATTAACTGCTGAAGGAGGGCATTCATCAGTCTAAAGCATATTAAAAGGAATCACCAGATTGGGTCATGAGTATTAAAGAGAGCCATCTGTTAGAGAAAGATCTGAGTGATAGCCTATAGGTAGTCCTTGCCAACATAGGGAGGGCAAAAAGATCAATGGAAAGAACTGGGGAGTCTAGGGGATTGTCTTTGGCTTTTCAGCATCAGCTCATGCATTTTTCAATTCCTCACATGGCAAAAAAGCAAGTACAACATTAATTGGCACCATAAGAAGAAAAAAAAGTTGACACTGTATTTTGCACTCGCCAGACAGAAGTGTTTTCCTAACCATCTAACCTGTTTAATGGCATAACTCCAAGGAATTGTGTTAACTAACGAAAGGCATGCTTAAGAGATTAACAAGGTAATGTTCAAAACATATCCTTCCTTTCTGAAGAAACATATTACTAAACTGGCTAAACTGACAAATAACTAAACTTTGGATTTAACACTACTTTGGACATCCTATGTGAAGGCAACGCTCACTGGAATAGATGGTCGTGCTGGGGAAGATGGAAAGCAGAAGCAAGAGGGAGAGGGCAATTAGGAGAGGTTTTGAGTCAATTAGGAATTCTGGCCTTCAGTTTGTGAGACAGGAACAGGGCAGTTAATGATGGGTTCTTTTGGAAGTCACTAATTCATAGTGGCCATAACTTGGAAATGATTTGATGATACATAAAAGAACAAGACGAAAAATGTAAAATGTATGAACTCAGGTGTAATAACTTCTAGCATGGGCAGCTCTGATAGAACTGTTTGCTGTTCTCAAATTTTATGTCATGAAGTCTTATCAAATAAGAATCATGGAAAGTGAATCCATACAGGGAGGTTCAGAAGTTCATGAAATAACCCACATAGTCCAGGAGTTGGACAAATATATTCCATGCCATTTCTTACAAAATACAGGAGAATTTAACAAGGTTTGAGAGACCCTGATATTGAATTTTATCTACTTTTGGAAATTGGGGATGGGCTCAATCAAATTGGGCTGATTCAGAGGATTCAGGAGCTGTCGGGGAAAAAAATCAAAGTATGGCTCCTACAGAGCAGACAGAATCCAGATCTAAATCCTCTCAGAACTTTGTAAGCAATTTGAATCTACAGACCCAGATAATGGTGTCTGGAAAAAAATGATATATTTCTTCCAAAAGTCTCCATTTAAGGAAAATGCCAAAGTGAGCAGAGGGGACAAATGAAGGAGAATATATTTTTTGTTACTCTGAATAATTTACAAAGAGTTCTCACAACCCACTCTTTGAGCCTGGGACATATTCACTGCTCTTTACTACCCCTCCCTCTCAGAAAAAGAAAAAGAGAAATTAGTAAAGGCATTAGGCGCTTCCTTGGGAAACACTGGACACTCCATATACAACATCTACTAAATCCTGGTGCCAATTTAGCAGAAACAAATAAACAAACAAAAATCCTGAGCTGTTTTTAATTTCTCCTTTACCTGCGTTTGTTAGATGCAAGACTTCTTGCCCAGAGAAATAGTCATGTTTTCTGTATTTTCAAAGGCTTTCACGGCTGGGATCCGATGGTGGTTGTAGGTTTTTTGGGCTGTCTGGCTGTGTTCTTGAGGTTTTTCTTCCTAACGTTTCACCAGTTTCTGTAGTGAAATATGGCATCCTCCTTCTTGTGTGGCGTAAAGTTGTGCAACCGGATTTCAGCCAGAAATCACAATCAATAGCGCCAGTAGTATGGATGCTTTCTTTGGCTCACATAAATGGTCAAGCATTTTGTGCTTATCTTTTTGCCCCAGGTAATCTTACTACATGTCATCAACAATAACAAGAGCAAATAACAGCTAGGCAGAGATTTCTAATAGATTTTTAATAGGTTCCACAGTTTGTTTCTTTGTGAGTATATGATGCTGTTACCTCTCTAGCCTAGCTTGCATTTTACATCATATGGAATGACAGCCATGGGAGAAGTCTATATTCACCATTTCCAAGTCACATGATTATGATGCCTCCTGTGTGTGAATGAGTAGCTTAGTGGGGGAATGAATTAGGTTTTGATTGCTTTGAGTGCTGCCAGTTTTTGTTAAAACAAATTGAGGACAAACTACCCATGTGTCAAACAAACTGTAGGTTTGGCTTTCCTTCCTTTCCTTATGACACATATACCATCTGTTCTTCATTTTTGAACAGGTGAGGGTCCAGGCCATTTTACCAGCTCTGTTTTTCTTGTATTGGTTGTGTCTAATGTATCTTTAGTGCCTAATTCACTTCAGAGTCAATTCTAATTTAGAATGTTGTTGTTGAAAGAGAGAGAGATCTATGTGCTGGGGAAATGAACAACAGGAAGTTGGTCATGTAGTTATTATATCCTCGCATACAGTATGTCAGTACAAAAACATAGATTATTTTTTTATACGTGTAGAGCTGGTCTTGCCCTTAAACATAATGAAACAATCAGAGGCTATGGAACAGCAGCAGATATTTCCCAGATGATACTCCTGAACTTCCCAGTTGTTTCCCTCTGTTTGAGGACAGAGTTGTGTTTGTCATACAACCTGGATTCCTAAGCTCCTTAAACTAGCCTCTGGTGTAGTAGAAAACAGTATCCTATTAAAAATATTGAAGTGGCATTCAACTGCCAATGCTATCCCTGGAATGAAGAAGACTTTTGTTTGGTTGTGAGCACCGCTCCCTACCAAGTGTGGGGCTGATGGGCAATCCCCCTTCCATTCCCACATTCATAGCTTTGGGATGGTCTTTCTGGTCAACAACTGGGTTTCTTAAACTTTAGGGATGTGATGTCTAGACTGTGAGTTCCCTCCACTCCCAAGAGTCACTCAGAGAACTTAGGTAGCTGCCACTAGTCTTCAGCAAGGCTCAGCCCCATCTGGGCCCCCAAGTTAACTCAACTAGGGCCTGAGAGTCCTTAGTCCCTGTTGGTGGTGACTTCCAAGGCAGGCCAAACATGGCCACTTTAAGCAAGGAAAGTTCATAGAACCTGGCCCCTGTTACAGTCCATGACTCGTTGGCTGCTGCCACTGCTGGAGATGACACTGACACTCCTGTTGCCTTTTGTATCACCAGTGTGGGTTGGGTCAGGGTCACCGATGGGTGTCTTGGTGCAACTGTGGCAGTCAGGGGAGACTGACTCAAAAACCCCTTTGCCTTCATTCTTGGAAAGCCAGATATGTATCAGGATCCTTGTCCAGGGGTCCTCTGAGTAACTATAGTTAACTGCCTCCTTGGCACTCAGTGCCTCTCCCCAAACTCCTTCCTCCTCTGTCCCAGAAGTATTCATCCCCTCCCTTCCTAATAGGAGTCCCTTTTCCCCAGTCAGACCACCTCTGGCTTCCTCCAAGGCCCCCTTTATGGCTCTTAGCTGGTAGGTCACACCTTCTCCTACCTCTTTTTCTAGGTGACCTTCATCTGCTGTGGCCTCCTCCCCCTCCAAGCCATCCAGCCCACCTCAGTACCAGCCTTAGACCCAGCACTGGCTCAGTCCAATGGATCTGACAAGGGGCATGGGGTGGTAGAAGATGGCCCATCAGGGTCACCAGAAGTGACTCTCTGACACTGGTCCTTCACATCAGATGGCTAAATACCTTGGGCCAGTAGTGTGTATCAGAATCTCAATGTACATTAAGAAGACCTACAGAACACAAAAATATTGTGGCACCTTAAAGACTAACTGCTATACTTTAATGTGAGCTTTTGTGGACAAGTCCACTTCTTCATACGTAAGAGTTGGGCTACATGGCAAATATTTATAGCATGGCAAATATTACATGTAGTCCCAGCCTTATGTCTGAGGAAACTGACTTGTCCATGAAAACTCACATTAAATATAGCAGTCTTTAAGGTGCCACAATACATTTGTCTTTATTTTTTCTTGTTTTTATCTGATATGCTAATACATGGCTACCTCTTACAAAAGTAAGAAAACATAGTCGAAAAATTAGCAACTAAGTTATGAAGTCCAAATGAGCAGGAGTTGCCCCACGGGTCTAAAATAGTCAAATTCCTGTGGTCCCTATATTTTGAGAAAAGATTGGTCTGTGGTTTACATATTGAGAAAATATTTTAAATTAGTATTTTATTAATCTGTTAATCACACCTCAGTGATGTATCCAACTCAGAATATGAGCCAGCAAAGAGGAAACAATACACAACACAACTTCTCTCATTGCTGATTGTGAGAGGAAAAAAAAATCCATCTGGAAAAGTTTTCTTTTCACATGCTGGCTTTTGCCACTTCAAACTCACTATGAGATTGGCATGCAACAGTAATCAAAACAATGTTAGGTCATCCCATATAATTTAGTATGAATCCACTGTATGAATTCTTGTGATCTGAGAGTTCAACTGAGGGAAACATTTAGCGCATTTTTTGGCAGAGGTGCTCCACCAAGTGGTGAAATATACAGGTTTTTTTCACAACACATAATTTGCCTTTGTCATGTAGTTTGCCTTTCACATGCTTCTTTGTGATAGGTCATTAGAAGGTAAATATGGACTTAATTTGCATATCTGATTGCTGAGGCACATACTTCTGAGAAAATCACACTGCAGGAAGACAAACAGGTTAACCATCAGTGGAAAGCCAGTTAATCCTTAATCTAACCTTTATATGCAGTGTCATCAACGTGCTACTGATACCTTACCTCAGTCTGTTCTTTCCATTAACTCTGAAGAAGACATCAACAATTCTGAACAGGTGAATTAAACTGATAATGAGCTGAATGGGACAAACTGAAATACATGCCAAGGAATGTGAAAGCTTGACACATCCTTGGAGTAAGCATTCTGTTTGGATGGGTCTGAGCTCTCCCTCATATGTTCAAATGTACCTCACATTCTTACAGATGTTCTGGAGGTAATGGTGAACAAGAGTGTCTTTTAACAGCTTTGACTAGTAACCTGCCTCTGTTATTTCCTGGCTGTGAAAACTCCTGCTTATGATAACACATGTCTTAGAGAGTTCAAGGTTAGTTTGTAGTAGAATGTTCTGTGCAGCCTTGGCTGATGCCTGTTGTGATTGATGTAGCAGAAGACCCAGCAGCCAAAACTGTTTCAAACAATTTTTTAAAAAATGAAGCTGGACAGGCTGTTGATCTAAACAAGCGCTGGTGCCATAGCGAAAACTCAAGGGGAATAAAAATCCAAATAAGTAACACCCCTTTTGCCCTAAGGAACCAGTCTCCAATTCTATGTAGCTGGCCTTTATTTATTTATTTATTTGTTTGTTTGTTTGTTTGTTTGTTTGTTTGTTTGTTTGTTTAGCAATTACAACTGGTTCAAAATACATCTGGGTACAAAGATGAACCACAAGACTTCCTTCTCTGTAAAAACCTAATGTTATTTTCCAGGTTGTTCTGCCAGTAGGCATACAGTGAATGGTTCTCCAGGACAAAGGCCTCTGTAGCAACATCACACTTTTCCAGCAAAAGGTTGTTCTGTCCGGTGCCCCCATCTTATTAAGAACTGACTTGCAGAACTCAGGCTAAAGTTATGGAAACCGTTGGGGAAATAAAACACCATTTGTCTCAGAGATTCTGAGGGCAGCAGTTTTGAGGTGAAATCCACTCTCTCAGGGATTTTCCACAGTGCTTCAATTAAAGTTGTTTCATGTTCCTTGAGAAGGTCATTTTTAGGAAATGAAGGAGGAATTTTGACAGGAATCTTCAGGTTTTATGCCATTCTTTTACCAATATGTAGAGTTTTCTTTTAATACTGGGAAACAATGAAAAATAAGCAGTGCAATGATTTATATCTGAAACATTATAATGAAGAAAATTTTTTTCAAACATTACAATTAACAGGAACAAAATTTCATTTTAAAACATAAATTTTGGAAAGAACCGGTCCTAAACCATAGTCAGAAATGTGACTCACTCTATTTAGTTAGTTTCAAATTTATTATGCCTAAGAGTGCCCCGGAAACTTGATGGGCTGAATAGACTTGTGAATAGACTTGTGAATGCCTGGAACCATCCTCCATTTCTTTGCCCTCATAGCCAGTAATCCATAGCATTACTAGGTTTGATGGTTCCTCTTCTTCCTCTGGTGTTCATAACCAGATTGGTAGAATCACTTTCAGCATGATTTGCTTGTGTGTTTCGTAGCCTGACTCATCCAGGTGCCCTCCAGCTGAATTGAGCCACAAATCCTGTCATGTCTACTCAGCACAGGACGGAACGACTGAGGGTGACAGAAGTTGTAGTTCAACACACCCAAACAGCACAGTGCTGGGAAAGGTTGGACTCTTTCAAACACCAGAACTGAGCCATCGAACTGTGGTGCCATCCTATGACTGGACAAGTTATTAAGGTTCTTGGAGAGCCAGGTTCTTGCCCTTCCTTCATCACTGTCGTAAAACTACCAGCTGCCTCAGAGCTGGGCTTGGAGGCCTAAGTTTCTGTGTCAGAGGGGCAAGACTTAAGGGCCGAGTCCTTCCCTTTGACAGTAAAGCACTGCAAGTCTGAGTTGTGCCACATCTTTACAGGCTCTGTACAAAGCATTTCTTCTTTGTAATCATTGCCGTTGATTACAATAGAAGAAATGCTTTGCTCAGACAATTCTTACTTTGATTAATATGTTGCTTGCTTTTTTGGAGCTGATAAACAACTATAACCACATTAAACAATTTGCTTTCAAAGGAAGGTTTTACTCGGTTCTACAAAGCTGAAAGTCTTAAAACATGAAAATGGATATCAAGTTCAAAACAGGTGAATTACTCTCCAAATAAGTGTTGGCAGCTCTATATCTTTTCCTTGTTTTCCATATTTAATTCCACACTGAAGACTGGAGTATACATCATTCTTCCCTACCCCCCATCCCCTCTGTCTGGCTCTCACTGGGTGAAGTGTTTTGAATTAATTACGCTAAATTATTAATAGCCTATGAATGTGAAACATTACAGGATCTGAATAAGGCAACACATGACGGTTTTGTGGTTTTCATCCTCTGGAATATTAATCTACTGGGGGTGGGGGATAATCACAGATGCACTGTACATGAATTAATTTGAGATTCTTCTAAGAATTAAATGATCAATGGCCAAAGCCCTCTTGCATAAAGGTACACCCATGAAAGCTGATGATGTCATCAGCAGAGGGCTTTCATCCATCATTAAAAGGTTTGTTGTTGTTTTTTAATTCCACCCCTCCAGGTTTCAAGATTTCCTTGGGATCTGTTCTGATCTGGGGAAACCTTTGGAAACATCATGGTGGGTGAAATGTAATGCCCCAAAATTGCCAGTAATTGCTTGCAGTCCTGGCAGTGGGACTGGCAGCAAAGATTTTGAGACATTAGAGACTCCTCCCTGTTTCCAAGACTTCCAAAGGCTTTCCCACATTAAAAGGGATCCTGGGGGATCCCTAGAACCTGGGAGAGGGGAGTGGAAGAAAAATATTTAATGGCCGATAGATTCCATAGCTGATAACATCATCAGCTTTCATGGGCATAATTGTACAAAAGAAAATTTTGGCCTGCATTATAAAATTCTAGTAGGTATGGTTATGCATGATCTTATGCATGATCTTACAAAAGGTAACAATGTAGTCTGCAGTCCAAGCTTACATGTCACAACAAATTACAAGAACTAGAAACTGACGATGACTAACCCTGTGCTCATTTGTTATTTAGTAGATTAGTGAGCCTATTTCCAAAAAGTCTTAATTGCAATCAATGAACCAGAAGTTATGAGCACTTATTTCTGTTTGCTGTACACATAAACAATGGCAAGGAAGACTCTAAAAATTAACAGAGCAACACACAATTAACAAAGGCATGGTGCATCTTATCTTCCAGCTCTCAGGGCCAAATTTTCTCTGATTCACTCTTTTCTGAGCTCTTTTCTTTACTGCCACACTAAAAATCATGAGGACCTGCCAGGAGTTTTGTGGCATCTGGTCTAATCTGCTGTATAGTATTTTTAGCTCAGAAATTGCCAACATTTCATTGTTAGGACTTCTGCACTTTTAATAGTTCTGAAAATATGGGTATTTTAAATCTCTTTTAAACCTCTACAGAACTGTGATATAAAAAGTGGCACCTGCTGAGAATCCATCTTCTGTACAACTATTAAAGGTTAGAAGAACTTTAATGTTGAAAGGATGAACATCTGTTTCAGCAGGTATTGCTAACAAAAGCACCAGTGATCAGCTGTACATCCACACACACAGTAGTTTGAATATTCAGGCTGTTTAGAAGTATACAAAAGTCTGAGCTCGGTAGTTACTTTTTGGTAGTTCCCAGCGTCCCCATGGGCCATGCTGGTTGGGAGCACTATGGTCCAAAAAAGTCTGAAATTCTATTGTCTCTGTATAATCAGTCCTATTTACAAACCCCAGCACCAGTGCAATAACATAAATGAGGCATGAATGGGTATTACAGTAAATCTGCATGCTTCATTCCAGGATACAAGGAATGAGCAGTACACCCCCGTATGGTGCTTCTTCTCCCCCATTTAATTTCTCACAGGCACTATACCAGTTGCCATGCTTGTTGAGAGATTTCTGTGAATTCCACTACCCCCTCACAAAATATATAACTTTACCTAATTTAAGAGCTTGCAACCCATCCCTTACCTGGATGAGCAGAGCCTGGCAGCAGTCACTCATGCACTGGTAACAACCAGACTGGATTACTGCAATGCGCTATACGTGGGGCAGCCTTTGAAGACGGTCCGACGACTGCAACTGGCACAGAACCGGGCTGCGCGGCTGGTAAGTGGTGCCGCCGCACGGACTCATATTACGCCGGTTCTGAAAAATTTACACTGGCTGCCGGTTGCTGCTCGGGCCCAATTCAAAGTGCTTACTTTGACATATAAAGCCCTAAACAGCTTAGGACCTGGTTACCTAAAGGACCGCCTTCTTCCATATGTGCCTGCCCGTCCTCTAAGATCAGGCCAGGAGGCCCTTCTGAAGGTGCCATCCCTGAAAGAGGTGAAGGGGATGGCATGTCGGAATAGGGCCTTCTCGGTTGTTGCCCCCCAACTTTGGAACACCCTCCCTAGAGAGATCCGCCTGGCTCCGACACTCTTGGCCTTTCGGCGCCAGGCAAAGACCTTTCTGTTCACCCAGCATTTTAATTAATTACTTTTAATGTTTTAATTGTTTTAAGAAATATTTTAATATATGGTATTTTATACTGTTTCTTAAAATGTTTTTAATGTTTTTAGGTTTTGATGTTGTACGCCGCCCAGAAGCCACTGGCAATGGTGCGGCTGAAAAATATTGTAAATAAATAAATAAATAAAATATATATGTAGGCTCTGTGCATGTCTTGTCAATCAACAGGTGGATGCAGGGAGAGGGAGCAATGAGAGATAGGAAACCTTTTGACACAGCACACACCAAATAAACCCAGAATCCGACCTATGGGGAAAACATTTTTGGCAGTCTGTTTGGATGGATAGCTCAGTGGTCTAGGTATCTGGCTGTGGAGCCAGAGGTTGGGAATTTGTTTCTCCACTGTGCCGTCTGGGAGTAGAGCCAGCCTATGTGGTCTTGGGCAAGCTGCACAGTCCAAGAATGATCCTGGAAGAAGGGAAGGGTAAACCATTTCCGAGTACTTTCTACCTAGAAAACCCTGAAAAGAGTTGCCATAAGTCAGAATGGGCTTCACGGCACATGATATACTAGACAGCAAATAATAATCATGTGCTGTCAAGCCAATTCTGATGCATGGCAACTCCTTTCAGGGTTTGAAGAGGGATCTTCAGACAGAATTACTTTCTTGTCATTAGCATTCATAGTTGTAGCATTCTATCAACACTCCGGATTTTTAAGACTTATCTTTATCATTAATATTATTACTCTTATTATTATTATTCCTCCTCCTTCTTCTACTGTGGCTGCTGCTGTTGTTATTCCAGTCATTAGTATGCTAAATATTCTACTGAATCAGGTAAGCAAAACAAAGAAGAAGCAGCTACGGTGCGGGTACCAACGGTCCATGGTAAAACAAAGAATTTAACTCAGGGTGCCAAAGTACCCGCTGTAGGTGAGACACCAAGAGTTAGTTTATTTATACCTCTCCTGTTTAATTAATTTGGTTGCTAGTCTCTTGATGACAGCAGGGTTTTGTTCGCTTGTTTACTTCGAAGGGTCTTGCCATCTTTGATTAAACTCCATGTGGATTTATGACTATGTTCTCCCCATGCTTCCCTGACCTTTAAGGCATCGCTGATAAAAATCAAAGGTCACAGATTCCAAAAGTCCTGATTCTAACAATAATGTCAGGCAGTTTCCCTGTAAAAAGAGCCTGTCTTTCCTTTTATATCTTCCTCTCCCTTTTGCTTCTTCTCCTTCCTGCTGTTCCAGGCAAGGATGAAAATTAACGTGAATAAAATTAATGGTTTAATTTTGCAGGAGAAAGAGGAGGACTTGCCATGCTCCTCGCAAGGGAAAAGGGCTTTTGTCTTTGTTGATGACCTAAACATGCCTGCCAAGGAGAAAGATGGGGCCCAGCCTCCCATTGAACTGCCACAGCAATGGATGGACCATGGCTACAGGTTTGACAGGTGCAATAAATATTAATTAGTGTGCTTGTCTACAGAGAAGGAATGGTATACACTGTTTCTGTGAAGCGTTAAATTGTAGTGTTAGTCTTTATAATTCTTCATCTTCTCCATCACAACAGGAAAACATTCTGAGTTACACGGTTCCCTGTATAGGAAAAGGAATAAAGGTTTATATGGTGCAGTGAATTACAGCAATATAAAGGCAAGCCTGAAGCAGCAAGTGAGACAACATATGGCTGTATGTTTACTGAGAAAACACAGTGATATTTAAGCCCAAGTCTACTTCCAAATCGACAATCAGCTCCCAATCCAGAAATGAAATGAAAACCTTGGTCTTTGGAAAAAATGGATCGGCAAAATGAAAATCCATTGAAATGCTTTCCTAAGAGACAACCAGGGCAAAACAACAAGGGATGTGAGGATGATATGCATTTTTGTTGACCAACTTAACTAGAGATGGCTTGACTGCTGAGAATGTTGTGCCTTAACAGCAGAGCTAGAGATAGCAATAAATGCCGTAAAATCTAATTTAAAATAGGTCTGCAAGAGCAAACAACATGAACTCCACTGTTAAAAGTAAACAGTGCCCAAATAAAAACAAAGGTAGGTTTCTCTGTGTCTTCATTTATCGGAAGCATGAGTAAAAGAACTAGAACTTCTCCAGGCAATGAAAATTAAATGCTGGTGTTTTCTACATCCACTGTAATGGTAAATAATTAAAAGCTCCTCTAGGAACTCATTTGATGAAAGATCATTGGATTTACTAAGGTACTGATTATTTTTTGCCATATAAAGGAATATACTGTATGTATTAAGATGCTTTGCAATCCTATTTGTGGGCTGTTTATATTCCCTGCAATAGGGTGCATGCTGTATGGTATCTGAGGGACACTTCTGGGGAGACAAAACAACTACCCCCATGAGTGCACATATGGGAATATTTCAGCAGTGATCTTGAAATACAGTTGAGATCCTGGAGGGGTGGGTGGGGTGCTCAGCATCCTGGGTTGGCCATGGGACTGCTATTTTCTCCTCCTCCTCCTCCTCAGGTAGCAAAATATGTTGGGCCTATCCCAACTAGACCTGCAAATATACCATGTAAGATACTGTTCTTACATGCTGTCAAGTCACTTATTGTGTGTTTATCTAAGAGGGCTTTAAAACAGGATGTTTTGTATTTGTTGTTTTTAAATCTGTTTTAGTAGAACTTTCATCTAACATTTTAACATCATGTTTATTTAATCCTTTTTAAATATTTGAATAACTTACAGTTTTTAGCTTTCAGATATTGTCTTTTTTAATGATATAAGCTGATTTTGGTCCTCTTTTTTTAGGAGAAAGGCAGGGTAAAAATATTTTAGATAAATATTTAATATTTTAAATAAATAATGACCCAAAGAACGAGTGACACACACGCACACCAATACCTGATTTTTTACATGCCTTGCTCAGCTCTTGTAAACTCAAGGTTGTGACTTCCTTTATGAACCCATCTCATTTTTGGTCATCCTGTTTTTCTGTTGCCTAAACTTTTCACAGCTATTTTGTACAAAAGGAACGAGGGGGAGGGGGAGGAGCAGGAGCAAGAAGAAGAAGAAGAAGAAGAAGAAGAAGAAGAAGAAGAAGAAGAAGAAGAAGAAGAAGAAGAAGAAGAAGAAGAAGAAGAAGAAGAGTTACTGATTATACACACTCTGCTTTGAGGCAAAGGGCAAAATAATACATACTTTTCTTTCCATATCCATAAAACAACTGAAGTCTTCATCCCATAGCCAGGTCTGAAACCAGATTGAAATGTGTCTAAATAATCTGCTTCATGCAAGAATCCTTAGAGCTGAGTACCCACCACATGCTCCAATGTCTTGCACAAAAATGTACTATCTGAGACTGGCTGATTGTTGTCCAATAAACTGGGATTCAAGGAGGGCTCTCTCAACCATGGCTTTATTACTGCTTTCTTTAAGCATACTCCTTGCTTTAAGGAGACATTCACCACTTCCTTTACCCGTTTGGCCATTCCCACTCTGGCTCTTTTTATAAGGCAGGAAGGGCAAGGATCTAGCACACATGTGGTGGCTTTTGCCTCCAAGAATCCTGTCCACATCCTCAGGCTGCACAAATTGAAATGTATCCAATATAAGAGGACAGGCAAGGGCCAGTGTTACATCCATGGAACCTGTATCAGCTACAGTATCCAAGAAGATATGAGCAACTTTGCCTACAAAGTGTAGTGCAGAGTCCTCACAGTGGGTTGCTGAGCGGCCAGCATCTTGTTCTTTTGGTAAGGTATGTATTAAGCCCCAGATCACTCAAATTGACTTTGCTGGGTGACTCTGTGCAGACACAGTGGCAGCAGAGAATAATCCACTGCCAAAGAATAGGCCTTTAAATAAGTTCTAGACCTTGTTCTGTCAGATTTACTCCAAGTTTTCTATCATTGTCACTCTAGTCTCCATCCCATTGTCTTCATCTCTGTCAGCTCGCTGGTATACCATGGGGCTCATCTGGTTCTATTCTCTGGGAGGAGACATTTAGGATAGAGATGGGTCAAATCACCAGTTCAGCGGTTTGTCCTGATTTGTTTGCTGCTGCAACAGGCATTCAGCAGTTTGGTGCCTCACCCCCTCCGGTGGGAGCCCACTCAGAAGCAGCATCCCGGCTTCTTAGTGGGTGCCCATCAGAGAGGGCAAAGTGCCAAACCACCAAACACCTGTTGCAACAGTAAATAAACTGGGTGTGACAAACCAGTGGTTCATACCTACTCAGGAGTGATCATGTCCACAGCCCTGGCCATTTCCCCATTCTTGACAGGATCACCAGCTGAGGTAACAGGAAATTCCCCAAGACTCATCAGGAAACCAGTTTGATCCATCAGTCTCTTGGGGTAAACCATCCTAACTGGAACTACTGTGAGTTCCAGTCTGTCTAAACCCCACCATGTAGTAATCAGTCCTTGACAATGGAACTACAGAGAGCTCTTGCACACCCAAATCACCATCATCCTTCCTACCACAGAGGCCTCGGTCCAGAGCATGCCCTGCAGCATGACTGGGGCCAAATACTACTTGAGACAGACCCATGGTCTCCATGGAGAACATGAAGTCCTGAGCCATTCCTAATAAGGTGGCCTCAGCATGGATGTCAAAGTCCCCCAGTATTATAAGCATAGGGGACACCAGCATCCCCTCTGAGCCCAACTAAGCCAGCTCAGGAAGGGATACTTTTCAGCCTTAATAAAAAATAATCTTCCCTTAATGGATGTGAGGTGACAGAAGGGTGTCCTGAATCTGCATCAAGCATGCTTAGAGGACAGCAGCTGTGGAATCGAGGAAAAACAGCCAGGAGAATGTCACTGCTATCCCCAGCAGCTGCCATCTTAGGCAATTGGCTCCACTTTGCATAATGATTGAACTAGACCTATTGTCATTGGAAACAGAAAATTGTTCTGCTTGGGCCTTTGGGGAAATCTGTCTGGACTTCCTTCACGATCGTATCACCTAGCCAAAAACTTTAATATAATCCTGGAGTCAACAAGCTGTCTGTACCACCTTCCACAATGCAGCTTTGGCGTTCTTCTAGATTGCACTTTTGTTATAACCTCAGAATGCCCCACTGACTGGACTCTGCAGGGGATCTAAACTCATGTTGCTTTCAGCTTGATGCTGTCTCGTGTTTTCCCTTTGTTTCTTTAACTTTTTTCTAGGGAAAATCTCTTAAAGAAACAAGATGGAATAACTGTACAATAACTTCTAATTCTGAGCAGTAGGATTTCTCCGTCTAATTCCAGAAGCAGTCTCATCCAGTGTCCACATAATTCAGGATAGAAGGAAGTTTCATTTTCTTGGAAAACATAAACTATATCAGTCTAATGAACTATGCGTGAAAATGTCTTGAAAAATCAAAGGAAATTGAGAAATGGCCTTCTTAGTCTGATGATAGGTGGCAGGATTTTTTTGGTGTACAAATGGTTAGTTCAGTAGTGCATGACATATTTAATATCAACATATTGAATGCAATTCTTTGTGCCACAGTACTATTACATTTATATTTTATGAAATGAAAACCTGAGCTTTAAAATTAGTGTGTATGCAAACACAGAGGTATACCAACTGTTTTTGTTTAATTACTGTAATCATAATAGAACTTCCTTTTCTGACTGAATGATGAAGCTTTCTGTATCATTTTTAATAAATCATGAGAAAGATTTTGGAACTGTTGAAAAAGCAAGACTGAGATTTCCTGTTCTCATGGTACATTACATAGGAAACTACCTTATATTCGCTCACACTGGTTACTGATTTTTAAGCCTCTTTCATAAACATTTCTGGCTTATCCTTTTCCTCCGTATTAAGACTTGTCTAAGAAATGAATCCAGAATGTGTTGAGCCCAAAGCAAGAATCTTCATGCAGATGAACAAGATCCACACCCATGTGAAAATAATAGCTACAGGTAGCATCAGTGAAATAAAGTCAGTTGTCCAAGAGCCTCAAATAGCCAAATAACATTGAATCCTCAGTAGCAAAGAAGGTGGTTCTGCCCAACGGGGAGGTCTGCTGACATGAGAACTCTCTCTCTCTCTCTCTCTCTCTCTCTCTCTCTCTCTCTCTCTCTCTGTGTGTGTGTGTGTGTGTGTGTGTGTGTGTGTGTGTGTGTGTGTGTGTGTGTGTGTGAATGGTTCACAATTTCTTTTTTTCTGGGGGCACCCTGGAACTGTGCGGCTTGCCCAAGGCCACACAGGCTGGCTCTTCTCCCTGGAGACACAGTGGGGGAATTGAATTCCCACGCTCTGGTTCCGCAGTGAGATCCCCAACTCACTGTGCTATCCAATCAGTATCTTGGAATAAATAAGGCTTAAATAAGTTTTTATTTTTAATTTATTTAAATAACTTTGTTATTAGGTGGGGGTTTTTTGGTATCATATTGGAAGTATGGTGTTTTTGAAATTCCTAATTGCTTGAACTGTAGCTACTGTTCGTTTGCTTTGTGTTTGGGAGCTACTTCAATGTGATATGAGGGACTGCTGAAAAGTATTGAGCCTTTCCCAGAAAAAAATTGAGTTGAGAAGCTGTAACTGCCACACTATTCTACATATTCCCCCAGGAAGTCAATGCACTTGCAACAACTGTCCTGCAGCTTCTTAAGTCTCTGCAAATAAAATTCTTCCGACTGTTGGTGTAACCACTCATTTGCAGCATTAGTTGCCTCCAGAACACTCCCAAATCATTGTCCCTTTAGTTGTTTTTTGAGTTTGGGAAACAGATAATAGTCAGAAGGAGCCAGGTCGGGAGAATAGGGTGGATGGGGCATCACTTTTGCCATTGTTTCACCTGCAGTGTGAAACATCCTGCAACAGGATGACACCTTTGGAGATCTTTCCTCGACGGTTTTCCTTGATGTTTTGTTTCAACTTCGTCAATAAAGCACAGCAATATTTTGCATTGATGGTTTAACCCTGTCGGAGGTGGTCCACCAGCAGAACTCCCTTCTTATCCCAAAAAACTGTTGCCATTTGCTTCTGCACCGACCTTTGCACTCAGAACTTTTTTGGCCTGGGGGAACCACTGGGCCTCCATTCCTTAGACTGTTCCTTTGTCTCAGGATCATAACAGAAGATCCATGTCTCATCACCAGATAGCAGTTTGCCAGGAAATCTGACTCATTTCTTGCAAAATGTTCCAAAACACCCACCAATGACTCCACACGTTTCCTCTTTTGTTCGGTTCTCAAAAGTTTGGGGATCCACTTTGCTGCCAGCTTTCTCATTTCCAAATTGTTGTGGATAATGGCACCAACTCTCTCACATTATATTCTCAGATATATAGCAATACTTTTGGATGATATTCGGCGGTCCTCCATGATCATGTTATGGATGGCTTTCAGATTTGCAGGCACAGAGACAGAAACAGGCCTTCCACTGGATTTCTCTCTTTCAACACTGACATGGCCAATTTTAAAATTGACAACCCAACATTTAACTGTTGCATTTGAAGGGCCACTATCACCCATAGTTTGTGACATTTCATCATGGATCTGCTTTGCACCTTTCACTTGGAGAAACAGGAACTTGATTATGGTCCTATGCTCTTCCACATCGAACTTTTCTGGAGGTGCTGCCATGTTCACTTTGGACCTGAACATGAAAGATAAGTTAAAATCATAGGTAGTTGATTTTTGCATCATTGAATACAGACAAATTGGCCAACACACCCTGCAATTTATTATTTCCTATTTCATTTTTTTCTGGGAGAGGCTCATCAGCACCCCCTCATATCTTCATGGAAATGCTGCATAAAAATGAGAATCCTTTCCAAAACTGAATTTAGGATGCAACTTAGATTCTAGAAATGTGAGTATAAAAGGAATGGAGATTGTAGAGCTTTTAATAATGATGCACCAAAGACTGTACAGATGGTACATAATGCACTGTTTTACATTGCCGCATGACTCTTTGCTTCGTCTTCCTAGATTCCTAGTTGCTATGAATCATTTATTTATTTTTGCTCCCTTGATTGTTTTTATGAAACATGCATTGGCTGCAGAGCTGGGAGGCAATTAGTCTCAAGTAGTATCATTAGTTGTAACTAGATGCTTTTTTAGTGACAAAAATGGAATGCCATGTTTCAAAATTAGATTAAAGTTACGTTACAGCTCTAATAGCCAGAATTTTCTAATTAACTTTCAAACATAATTTTAATTTTATTTATTTATTTATTTATTTTATTTATTTATTTATTTATATCCCGCCTATCTAGCCAACTCAGCAAATAATAAAAATATACATATATATTTATATATTTATTTAAAATATTTTATCCCAGCCTTTCTCCTTAAAAAGAACTTTCAAACATACTGTAATTGATTTTATTTATGTATTTTTTTTTTAAATCCCATTTTTCTCTTTAAAAAAAACCCAAACATAACTTATTAAGGACACTTTCAGAAATACTGTGACAGGAATTTTTCAAGTTTTTTTTTGAAGTAACAAATAGTTCAACAAGCAACATAATGAGATGATTTTCAGTTGTAATGAGTAGTGTCTTTCAAACATAATAATAGGTCACAGGAGCAAATTACTCTTACAAAATAAACATGATTGTTACTCTGTCTACAATCCTGGAGGACACTTGGAGAATAGAAGAGGTCCTTGAAGACAGAAGTAATGCCATCCCTGCCTTCAAAAGGAGGACAAAAGGGAACACAGGTAACTATCAACCAGTTAGTTCAAAATCAATATCAGGAAAGGTCCTAGAACAGATCAGTAAACAGTTGGTTGGCAAGCACTATGATTTTTACGACTAGGCAGAGGTTTCTCAAGAACAAGTCAAGCCAGACTTTTGATGAGTCATAAGCTTAGCTGGTGAAGAAAAAGCTGTATTTGAAATATTACTTGATTTTTAGCAAAACTTTTGACAATGTCCTTTCTGATATTCTTATGGCCAGGCTGGTAAAATGTTGGCTAGATGATGCCACTATTAAGTGTATTTGGAATGCTGTACCCAAAAGAATGCTTACCAGTGATTACACATCATCCTCGAGAGAAGTGATTAGTGGTGTACCACAGTGTTCTCTCCTAGGCACAGTGTTTATGTTTTCATAAACAACCTGGATGAGGGCTCAGAGGGAATGCTCATTAAATGTGCAGGTGACACTAAATAGTGTGGGAGGGGGTAGCTAATACTTCAGAATATAAAATCAGGATTTAAAAAGACCTCAACAGGCTGGAAAACTGGGCTAAAACAAACAAAATGAATTTCAACAGGAAAAACTGTGAAGTTCTACATCTAAGCAGTACAAATAAGATGCATACATATAGGATGGGAGACAGCTGTCTTGACAGTTAAAATGTGTGAAAAAGGTCTAAGGGTTCTTAGTAGGAACAGATGGAGGAGGTGGACTTGGAAAAGAGAAGACAGAGGTTATATGATGGGCATCAAATATTTGACAGGCTGTCACATGTTTGATTTGTTTGCTTTTGTTGTTTCAACTCATCTACTGCCCCAGAGTGCTTGGAGCACTCACAACATAATTATGCAAGGAGTACTTTGCCCCCTCCCCTCCCATGAGCTGGGTACCTATTTTACTGACCTCAGAAGGATAGATGAGCTGGCTACCTGAACCCGTCAGGATTGAACTCAGGTTGTGAGCAGAGGCTTAGCCACTGCACTGCAGGGCTCCTTGGAATATGGAGCAAGGTGGGGGTTTTTGTTTGGTTGGTTTTTTGTTTGTTTTGCAGTCCCAGACAGTAGGATCCAAAGTAATGTATTTACCTTACAGGAAGGGAGATTTTGACTGAACATTGGGAAGAACTTCCCAACAGTGAGAGCTGTTTGACAATGGAATGGACCATCTTGGAGGTGTTTAAACAGTTTGGATGACTATTTGTCAGGAATGCTTTAGGTGGGGATTTCCTGCTTTGACAAAGGGACAGGATCCAATGATCCCTGTGGTACCTTCCAGTTCTAGTCTTCTGTGATTCTATGAGGTAACTTACCAAGCTTTGGTCAATTAGACTGCAGGCAGGGCCTTTATTTGTGGTCTAGAGGCAGAGGAAGAGAAAAAAAGGTTATTTGCAGAGGTGGCTCATGGATTAGGATGAGGGCTCCTCACCACAAAATTTCAATGGTGTGTCTCCCTACCCTTGGGCAACCCTTTGTTCCTTGTCTGGGCAGCCCTAAAGCCCCACTCTAAAAGCTAACCCACTGGCTCCCAGGTTAGGTTCTCAGGTCACCTCACATGTGACCAATAGCCAGGAATAAATAATTAGCTACCAGCCATGAGCACCCAAGAAACGTTCCCCCACTATTTCCCAGACCTCTTGTGCAAATTTCACAAACAGAAGCTTCCAGTAGGTGGCAGCCCTGAAGATAGCCCTTCTTCAAAGTGAAGAAATTCATGCTACTAATCCACATGAAGCTAATCCACTTTAGACAGTTGTTTATGAACAAGCGTCATTCTAATAAGTTATTAACCAAGCATGCTAGCTTCACAGTTGAGCTAAGACAAAATCTACACAGACATTTACTCCTCTCCAGCAACCACAAGCTAGAATAGTAGCCAAAATCCTGTGGTGCATGATTCTCCTCCTCACAATTTTTTGGGGGATGCATGCTTTCCAAAATGACACAAAGCCACATGCACACTGTAAATCAAAAAGGAAGTCTTTAATCAGTAGTGATCTGCCACTGATGATGTGTTATTCCCATTGCATGACTGGAACCAGCCCAACAGGAGTTTGGCCACTGTGTCCTAAGTTTCCTGATGGAAGGGAAATCAAGAATCTATCAGTCATATATCCAAATGACAACCTCTCTCAGTGAGACTTCCCTAGCTACGTAAGTGGACATGCCCATCTCTGTTTCAGATGTGAACTCATTCTAATGAATATCGATGGCAATCTTTACATGAGGAACACTGATTTTTACACTAGCTTTTAAAAAAAACCTGATGTTTTAATTCTCAAGTAGATAATCAGTGAAAATAGGAAATTTGGAAGACTGAAATAATTATACATTTACACAGTAGTAGCTTGTTTATTGGCCTCTTCAGACATTGTAAGCTTTAAAATCCAAAGCAAAGCAACAAAAAACAAAAAATAGAGGCAGAGGTGTCACAAAAAGTGCTTCCCTAAGTGAATAAGGTTATAAAGTTAGCTTTGAAAAAGAGAATCATATGTTAACATAACCCAGGTGAGCACAACATGATCGGAAGGAAAAGTTGCGATTACGATGAAGTTCATCATATCTCTGTGTCCACAGTATGTTCATATTGAAAATCATTAGCACATCTGTTAGATATTTGGATGGTTGTAACAGAGCAAATTTAGAAATACTTGATGAGCATGAGGTGAACCACATGCATTCTACAGAAGGGCTGTTAAAAGGAGATACGAAGATGTCAAGGTGTGCTCAACGGGACAGAAAGCACTAAACAATCCATGAAGTACAGAAATAAATTGGGATGGTGTTGCTGAAAAAAAGAACATGAGCTTCTTTCTGAAGAGAAAGATAACAGTGAATTCGGCATGAGAAATAAGTTAATGTCAGGTATATTACGAAATACAGTTTAAATAGTGCCAGAACTGACCCTGTACAATATGTTGTGTCCCAATCACACATGATCTGTACAGTCTTGTAAAGGGCACGAGTGCAATAAATATGGGACACCCATTATGGACCACTTCCATTCAGGATGCATATCTGATCCTTCAAATGAACATCTGGAGGAAAAGTGTGTGATATATAAACTATATTTCTCATGTTGGCTTTTTTCAATAAAACTGAATGAGAAAATATCAGCTAGAGCTATATTCTCATGGATATCATTGCAAGCCAGTGTGATGTAGTGGTCAGATTGTTGGACTGGGACTTGGAAGGTTCACATGCTGGTTGTCACTGAGTCATGGAATTCAATAGGTCACCTAGGGCCATTCACTTTCTGTCTCAGCTTGACCTATCCAGGAAGGTAGGTATGAGAAGGAAGTGGAGAGGACAAGAGTCATCAATGCCACCTTGCATACTCTGGAAGAAAAGCAAGCTGTTGGTGCAACTAATAAATAGATAGTGGCTTGAATCCACTTGCTTTGTTATGCAAGCAGAAAGCCAAAGGCACAATATTCACTAGCTTCTATCTGGCAGTTAGCAAGTGCCACTGCAATTCTTGGGTTGAACAAACATGCTGGCTGGTCTCACACTTGAAAATCCCAGCAGCGACCCATCAATTGCTCAAAGCAAGTGGATGTTATACCTTTGCCTTCTGCCTGCATAACAAAGCAAACATTTGGGGCCAGTATCACATGTCAGATGTTGGACAACATTTCCCACCTATCTCCTATGAAATATAAATTATGCATCCACGAAAATTAAAAGATGAACAACTATAAAATTCTCATTTGTTAATGAACTATGGTCCGTACAAACCATAATTATCCATACTGAAATAGAGAAACTGTGGTGCATCAACTCCCCATACTCAGATAGAAGGGAACCTGATGGGTAGACAGAATTTAAATGCATTTCAACTCTGCACATCCCACTTATTCTAGACAGTTTGCTAGAAGAATGATCCTACGCATGTTTATTCAGATAAGGTTGTGGTGGCATCGGTGGCGTTTACTCCTGAGCAGATATATCTAAACAGAGTTTGGTGGCTTAGGGTAATGAGTTTGTTATTTTCAATTAACGAGGCATACTGCTTCCTTCCATTAAGATGGAACCAAGAGTTTTGTGTTACGCCCAGAATGAGCTTCATGCCTAGGATACTGCTGCCAAGCAAAGCAGCTGAGGTCTAAAGGAAAACACACTGTAATGCTGTGAGAGGCTTCAGACTGCCTTGCAGGCTTGTAAGACCCAGAGTGTCACTGATAAGCTCCACCATCTATGTCTCACTGTCCATGCATGACAAATCAATCAAATATGTGCACAGCAGTTATGCATTCTGGCAGCATATAAAACAGCACAATAGAGGCTGATTTATTATTTTTCCCTCACAGTGGCACTGATCACAAGATTATAAAGTTAAATTTATGTATATCATATTTTGAAAATTACTAGAACCAACTGTGTGGGCTGTTTATGGTTGATTTGTTAAAAAGAGAATCCATAACTCAGGCAAGAGGATCAGAAACGTTGCTGGGCTACACTGTGCTTACTTTGATGTCAAGGAAAGTGTTTAACACTTTCCTTTGACTTTCAGGGCTTTCATTTTTCTTCTTAGTCTCCCTCATCTAACATACCCACCAAAAAACTAGCAGGGGGTGAATGTCAGGATGATGTGATTTCTCCAATAATGTGGAACCTTTCTTTGCTGAAGACAAATTGTGACAAAGACACATTGTGATGGCTTACACTGAACAACAGCCTGATGCTGGAAGGGATGCAAAAAGGAGTGGGGGAAACAAATGTAGCACTTACAGAGGAGGGGGAAACAGCCACTTCGGGTGGAGAAAAAACAGAACAAGGGAAGGATGTTTTTGTAAGGATACCAGAAGAGACAATGGAAACATTTGGTACAATTAAAATGACCCTCCTTTCTTAACTGTATCTTTCTTATATAGGATGAACTATCTTATTCTTTTGGCCTTTTGTTTCTGTTCATGGGGTTTTCTTGGCAAAGATACTGGAGTGGCTTGCCAGTTCCTGCTCCAGGTGGATTGCGTTTAGTCAGAACTCTCCACTATGACCTGTCCATCTTGGGTGTCCCTGCACGGGCATAGCCCATAGCTTCTCTGAATTACTCAAGTAAGAAGAGAAGACTCCTCTCATGAGAAGAGAAGACTCCCTGGAAAAGACCCTGATGTTGGGACAGTGTGAAGGCAAGAGGAGAAGGGGATGACAGAGGACAAGATGGTTGGATAGTGTCACCAAAGCTACCAACATGAATTTGACCCAACTCCAGGAGGCAGTGGAAGACAGGAGGGCCTGGCATGCTCTGGTCCATGGGGTCACAAAGAGCTGGACATGACTTAATGACTAAACAACAAACAACATCTTATTCTGCCTCAGATGCACATAACCCCATACCGTCAATCCTATAGGTCTCTTCAGACAGCTAGAGAGCACCTTGTTGCTGTCTAGAAATCACTGCTGCCTTATACGGAGTCAGATTACTGGCCCATCTGGTCCTATATTGTTAATTCTCATTGGCAGCAGCTTTATAGGATTTACATGAGAACAGACCTGTTAGATCAGACCAAGGGCCCATCTAGTCCAGCTTCCTGTATCAGACAGTGGCCCCATCAGATGCCTCTGGGAGCACACGACACAACTAGATACCTGTAGGAGTCTTTCCTCTCTCTCTCTCTCTCTCTCTCTCTTTCTGTCTCTTTCTCTCTCTCCGTGGTGTAACGTTAAAGTTGCACAATGTCTGGAATTACATGAGATCAGTATGTAAAAGTGGTATAGTGCATGATTCACATCTCTGTTCATAGCCAGCCAGTTGTATGCATATAGCCACTACCCTATATGGTTTTCAACTTTGGCATGTCAACAAAACTTGAGTGGTCCTTTCGGACCAGATAGGCGTGGTATAAATAAATAAATAAATAAATAAATAAATAAATAAATAAATAAATAAATAAATAAATAAATAAATAAATAAATTCTCTTTTTAAAAAACCCCACTAATGCTAAACATGGATTCCTTGTGAGTGACTAGGTCTGCACCCATCTGGGGCTTGAACTTGCAATATTAAACATACAAAGGATACCCGCAAACATTTCCTTGACATAATTTTTCCAGCAACATTTTAAACTGATGGAGAGTAAGGTGGACTTACCTATGCATGTTTGGTAACTAATGCATGTTTAATTCAACATGTGAGTCACAATTTAAAGATGACATGATTAAAAATGGTTGTTTTGATGTTTTTAAAAAAGTAGTCAAGCATTTCAATAGATCCACATGATGAAATACTGCTTAGTGAGAAAAGAATTGCTTGGTTAGTTTGACTGTAGGTGAGCTGATCATCACGACCTCACATGCCCTTATTTAGAGCACAGTGTGGTCCAATGGCCATATGACGTGACTCTCCATCTATTTTTCCTTCTTGACTTTCATGAAAGTGCATTCTAACTATCGTTCTCTTTAAGCAAACAAAAACTGCTAGCATCATAGACATCCTTTTAACAGCAACATGTGAAAAGCTTATACCCTTTTATTTACAAAATAAATAGAGCACCTTGCTCTTAAAATAAAATGGCAGTTTCTGGCCTGTTTCCCCAAGTGCATTAATAGTACATGGATAATGTGTTTTATATTAGCTTTTACAGAAGATATGCAGAGTTTTATTGCTGTCGTTGTCTTCATGTGAAGGTGGTGTGATTGTGCTTTAAGGTATAAGCTTCTTTTTAAAATAATCTGTGCCTTTTAAGCAAGACACAAACCAATTTGACACTAGTCAAGGACACAGCCATGGTTATACCTATAGTCCCCCCTGGTGGTAGAAGACAGGAAATGGTTTCTGTGCCATCTGAATGTAACCTAACTAGATATCCACATTACTGTGGTCATAGAAATCATATTCCAGTAAGACCCAACCTAGTTATACAGCAGAATTTGAATTTTTAATCATGCCTTATAGTTATAATGACTAGTGCCTAGATTCTTCATATAAAGGAAATGTCACAGGTCCCAACTCAACTAGTTAACAGTCGAGACAGTAATCCTATTGCTACTTACTTGGGATATAAAACAAAAAACAAACAGCGAGCTTTCAATGATAAAGGGCTGTACATCATGTTCTTGTGGGTAGAAGATGATTTATCATTGAAAGCTTGCTGTTTATTTTATATCCTTAATGGTCAATTAAAGGTATCACTTGCTCCTCCTGCATTTGTATTGTTTCCACAACCATGCAAAATTTTCCTTATTTTTCCTAAGTGTAAGATACAATGGAATGGCCAATTAGTGCATTGACTGAAGACCCATGTGAGTTCTCAAACACCATGGACTCTTGACAAGAAACAAGCAGTACTACATACTAAAGAAAGCATCCACCAGGTAAAATTTGGCTTTAATTTGGCTTAAATTGACTGTTCCTAGTGATTTAACTAAATTCCTAATCCTAACTCTGTTAAAGGCCGACCATGCTTGTGGGCTATCTTTCCTTCCCTAGCTAAAAACAAATTCTTTGAATCTCAAAAAAGCAGGGCGGGGTCAGATTGCCTGTGATTGCCCTCTGTTTTAAGAGATGGGTCATAAATTCCAAACTACTGGCTGAGGAATAGCTTGAGATCAACATGCATGCTGGAGCTGCTTCCATCTAAAAAGCTAACTTGGCCTCTACAGCATCCGCCATGTGCATTTGGAACATTAATAACAGCACATAAGTTTGGAACTACCCACAAAAACTTGATGCACAGCCTTGAAGATGATGATTTACCATCAAAAGCTCACTGTTTGCTTTTTGGTTTTCGTTGTATATTCCTAATGGTCGCCTGCTCCTGCAAGAGAACACAGTAGGCCACTTGTAGTTAGACCTATATAAGACAGGGTTGCTAGCCTTTTCTGGAAAGTAGAATGACATCAGAATGAAATGTTTTCATGTATACAATAGGATGGCAGAATGAAATGTTTTCATGTGTACTTTGAAAGTCAACCCTACAGTGATGAATGCTGGTGATGATACTCTATATTTATTGAAGGCCTGTTATTTAAGGACCCATCTACTGAGGCCTTGCTATGCATGAGTAAGTTCTGGAAACATGTGCAGCCTGATATCATGGTACTCTGAATGAAGTTTGAATGAAGTACATTTCTACTGAAATACATCGAGAAGGATTTTTTTTTTAAAAGCCCTGAAAATGAAGATGAATTTAGAGCTAATTATGTCTGCTTAAAGAATGACTTGACTTTACAGAAGGCAGAGACTGATTAAGACTGGGGTAAAATCTAATGAGATGCATACAGAAACACTTTTCATAGCTGGATACTTGAGGGGAAAATATTCATATTGTGGTGAAATGACAGGTGTAATCAAAGGTTTCTCATGACAACATGAGATTCAGTCTTACCAGCTTTTATATATGTTTTGACCCTGCCCTCAGTGTGAATACCTATGCCCTAAAAAGAGAAATGTCTTTATGCTAGCTAGAACAATTAATTATTGTGCTGAATTGTAGTGAGCACCTTTTCCTGCATTTGGTAATTGCATTTTTTTTTTCAGTGTTGAAAAAGATTCTGATAGATCTTAACCACAATATATTAAAAAGCTGTCAGGTTCCTTGGAAAAGATTTTGATTCATAAATGCCTGATGAAATTCAACTGGATCCTGGTGAAAATAAATCCAGGACAAAAAGAGAATAGCTAACATTTGACCAAAAAATAATTGCCTGGGTCAATGGAATGACAATCATAACACTGAAGACCTATGTATCAAGGATGCATTTCAGATTTGGACGTATCATAAAGTGGATCAGGCTAGTGTGGACAGATTCAAGAGATGTCCAAATCAAGGCGGGTTAAATCTGAATCTCCATTCTGCAAAAGCTTTCTTAGCAATTTGGATTCAGAGGCTCACAGCAATACACACAGTGTCTCCCCACAAGTTGATACATATCTCCCAAGCTTTACAGATACAGTACATAAAATTACAGAGAGGGTAGAAGGGAAGGGAGAGAAGGGAGTGAAGTTTTATGATTGACCACTCCATCTTCTAATCAGAGTGAGGAAAGTGTTGGATGTATTGCAACCTGCATATGACACCTTTATGGAGTTTTTAACTGGGAGGGACTTTTCTGGCTGGCTGGGTAGCTCAATGAGTTAGGTGTCTGGCTGGGGTGTTGGAGCTCAGGAGTTCAATTTCTAATTTTGCTTCCCAAAATAGCAAGCCTGTCTTGGGCAAGTTGCAGAGTCCCAAGGTGGCCCACAGAAGAAGGGAGTGATATTCTACACCTAGGAAATCCCGGAAAGGGTCACCATAAGTTGGTATTGACTTGATGGCACTCTGTCATTACAGGGAACTGTATGGGGGAAAGTACAATTAGTAGGATCACAATAGTGGAGAAGCAGGTTATGTATCAAGGTGACATGGAAATAAAGGAAGAAACTAAAATGGAAAGTTAGTTTGAAAACACATCATTTGGGAGGAAAAGGAAGGTCTAAGCAAGGTCGTGTTGCAGAAGAGGATGTGAGCTATACAGGGTTTCAAAACAACATACCACAACTAGCCATTTATGGACAGCTTCAGCCTGTGACTTTACCCATTCATTTTCCAAGCTCAGCCCACTGAGTCGTGAAACCTGTGGGTGCTCACACCACTTATTTCTGTATGCAGTCTTAGAACAATATCACTTCCAGTTACACCTTCTATAATCAGTAAACTAGTTCAGTAGTTCTCAACACATGGTACGGAGACGTTTGGTGAAATGCAGAAGGAGGCCAGGCGGGAAACAATTATTAAGAATTCACCTTTTATCAGTCCCCATATCCATCTGCAAGTGAACTAATAGACCCATTTTCTATTCTACTGTGGAATTATTATTTCTATTTATTTCGGCTTACTACCAACTGTGCTACTGCAACTTTGTGTTCTTAAAGCGTAATCTAAACAATAAATATAACAGAATGCCTGCGAATATAAAAATACCTTTCTGGAAAAACATAGCATTTTGTGATTAGTTGGGTCTAAGATACAAAAGACTGTGAACCACATTACAGTTTCTTTCCCTGTGTTCTAAACACAGTAACACTTTCTTATTGCCTCAGGTACAATTAGCTCTCAGCATCACATCAGGTAGCATAATTTATTTCAACGAGTTAATAAGTAAGGCTTGCCTGCAGTAGAGAACAGCATCTTTTTTTATAGAAAAAAGGAGTATAAATTGAGCACGTATGCAATTGTTAGCAATCTAGTTCCAACTTTGTTAACACAACAGTTTAATAATGAGGTATTCCATCACAAAGTCATAGTGTAATGAAAAGGGCAAACCAACAGAACACCTATGTGGCTGATGCTCTATCAATTTGAATATAAGGGATAAGATGATTCAACTGTTCAAACTATCTTAGGGAGTTTTAGCTGCTTCCTTTGTTCTTTGCTGTTCTTTAATGCATGAATGCATATTAAAACCTGAAACAAATAAGGCTTGCAAGGAGACATGAAATGTGAATAAATGGATGATTATTATTAATATTGTACTGTATTCATATTTATAATATTCCACAAGAACCAGAATTTAGCTTAGTATTTCACATGATTTAAAGTTCCATTCATTTGCATACAGGGACTTTCATAATTTCTCTGTTACAGAAAATATCAGTTATTAAAGACCCTACCACAAAGTAGAATTATAGTCTTCTGTATTTGAATTCTATAACTATTATAAACATGCCCGAATAATATTAAGCAACCCCATTGTTGAACCCTATATGCAGCAAAAAGGGCATTGCATATATGAATTAGATCCTTTCAATTGAAAAAAATGAAGTACTTCTTAACCCTAGTGGAGTTATTTTCTATAATGTGAGGAAATCACATCTGTCAGGTATACGTACCTCAACCAAGAATATTAAGGTGAAAGACAGAGACTTTCTGAATGCTTCAACAAGGTTATAACTTTTTAACATTCAGATCCAACACACTATCCTGTGCTTACCACCATTCAGTCAAAGATAATATCCAGTAGGTGTCCATTCCCTTCACATGTCAATGAACACATTATACCAGATATAAATCCCAATTTGGCTTAATTACATGTATTTGACTAAAACCATAGTTTTCCACATAATACAGAGACACAGACAGGTGCTTAGAACAGGTGGTCCTACAAATCAACTTAATAGGTCTCTGCAATTTCTTTTCACAAGTGATCTCCATACGTGTTTGATTGAACACGTTTACATCTAATCTTTTGTACCAATGCTGTAAATTTGTCTTTTAAGCTTTTTAAAAATGCCTGGCAAAAAGTAACAGAACTTGCCAATATGAAATTACCCAATATCTCTGAGATTTTCATGCCTTCATGCTCATGCAATGGGCAGCGTGATGCACAGATGGACAGACTTCTCATAGATAGCTGGTGTTGATTTATCAAAATATTTTCATATCTCAAAAATAAGGAATACATGGCTTTCCAGATATTGTTGGCTTGTAGCTTTCTCTCATTCCTCACTATTGGACATTTTGGTTAGAACAGATAAAAGTTCTCCCAACTTCTGGACGGCAACGGTTCTCAACTCTAATATACTGTACCTTACAGTATTTCCCAATAGGCTGAAGGGATTGTGTGAAACGAAAGCATTGATAGAACAATAGTCTGGAAACTACTCCTGCAGTACCACTTTTATCAAATGACTGAAAATATTTTATCTGATTCTTTTAATAAACTACATTTTGTTAAATTGTATCTTTTTTTCAATCAATTATATATAATTGCCTGAAAATGTTCTATGTCATCTCATCATTTTTGGACATAGTTTCATACTGATTCATCCACTTCACCAATTCTCCCTTGCTTATCTGTCTGAGTATAGCCTCCTGACATTGGAACTGCTATGGTTATCTCACTCTCCAGCCTAAAACCAACATTAAGCTGTTTTTGTATCCCAGTGTGATGGAACTTCTACCCTCATCCCCACTTCTCCTCCCCTCCCCTCATCTTCTCCTTGCAACTGCCTGAAGAATGGCTAGAGAGTGGGTTTGCGGGGATGCCTGGTAGGCTGCAGTGGGAAGCAGAGTTTGTCCCTCTTCTGTGAGATCCCATTATTCCATCAGCAGAAATCCAGGGTTGGGTTCTGCCCCATATGACAGCACTATGGTTCTGTTACTGTCAGAACGCGTGTACGTTATTAATTCCCTGCAAATAATTCTCTACTAAGTGACTAGTTAATAAAAACAGTTTTTTAAAACCAGCAATTGCATAACAATTTCCAAATTCAGTTCCAGACATTTGTGGCTCTTTATTTTGATCCTGAGCTTGTTCAGTCTCCTCTTTTTCCTCAAAAGCATTAGATGTTAATATCTAATATTCTATTTCCTACTTGGGAAAAAAATGTTTCCTTCAGGAAAAATGTCCTTTTTGTCAGATCTTGATAAACAGAATACTAGATTTTTCTGATACAGCTGGAAAACTCATTTCAGAACTAGTAGACTTTAACCAATCTTCTGAATTTTAAGTCTGAATTATGCAGTTAAGTCAGTTTGGTACCACTTTAACTATCATGGCTCCATCATACAGGAATAGAGATGGGTATGAACTGCCAGTTCGGCGGTTCGTGCCAGTTCATTTATTGGCTGAACAGGTGTTCGGCACTTCAAAGCCCCACCTCCTCTGGCAGGCGTCCACTCAGAGGCAGCGCCCAGAGGAGATGGGGCACGGAAGCGAGACCACTGTGTCTGAGTGGGTGCCCACTGGAGGAGGTGGGCCTTTGAAGCACCCAACACTTGTTTGTCCAATAATCAAACCAGCACACAGTCAAACCAGCAGTTTGTGCCCATCTCTGTACAGGAATCCTGGGATTAGTCATTTGACAAGTTACTTAGAAAGTTCTAGTGCATGACACGGAACTGCAAGAGAGAATCATCTGTATCTGATCATTGCTGTAAATCCCAGGATGCCTCAGTTAAAATGGTATCAAACTGATATAAGTGTGCAGTACAGATACATTTTTAATTAAGACCGTGTTTCAATTTAAGATACAACTAGTTTATAACAAGAACGATTCCAGGAGTGGCTAGGATAAAGATGCGGAACCTCCTTCAGGCTGGGGTCCAAAATCCAATTTGGGAAAGATCTGAAGGGCTACACTCAAGCACTTAATGGGTCAAGGGCAAAGTTGGGGGGTACAAAATGAAGTGGGCAAAGCCACTGCAATTGTTTTTTTTTTTTTAAACTTGGATATTTTCCCACCAAGTATAACAGGGACAGGGTTTTCACAAGCTGTGCCACAGTTTGCAAAGTGCACATTTTACTCTCATGCAATAGGATGCAAGGTGTCTGGAAAGTACACAGCAGAATTCTATTCATCAGCATCCAGTCTGCAAAATACACACCTGAATTCCATGCAAAAACTTGCAAAGTGTTATCTCCATGGTAATGTAAAGGTTAAATTTTATGGGCGAAATCCTGTTCACTAAGGTGAATTTGGAAAAGCAAAAATATGTAATCACTCACCACTAGTTGCAAACTTGGGCATGCAGCCTGCTGGACTGATCACAATGAGGACAGCTGACCGGAGGGGGAAAACCAGTGGTATTTGGCTTTCCACACGTTTTTTAAACAAGATCTTGACTTTTGTATCTTTAAGTACCCTATTGTTTCCTGTTGCTAACTACAAATACTAGCTAAAGAAGCTCCAGACTGGATTAGGCAACATTCTAAGAGCATACGTCTGCTGGAGGCACTGCAGAAGAACCAAAGGCATGAAGTCCTCTATCCAGTCCTCCTGCTGGTATGTCGATATACAGTAGTGACTCCACAGAACTCTTTACAGTGGTGCCCCGCTAGACAATTACCCCACAAAATGACGAATCTGCATGATGATGAGTTTTTGCAATCGCCATTGCGCTTCGCAAAACAGTGTTTCCTATGGGCTTTTTTTGCTGGACGATGTTTTGGTCCATGCTTCGCAAAATGGGTGTTTTTGGGACCAATGCTTCGCAAGACAGCGATTTAAACAGCTGATCAATGCTTCGCAAAATGGCTTCCGTATGGGTGATTTTTGCAAAACGACAACTATTTTCTCCATTGGAGCGCATTAAATGGATTTGAATGTATTCCAATGGGGAATCGAATTTCGCAAGACAATGTTTTCGCCAAAAAAGCGATTTCAATGGAATGGATTAACATCATCTTGCGGGGCACCACTGTATACACAAAACAGGCCATTGGGTTTAACTTCAGTTTCCAGTTGTGGCATACTTTTTGCATTCATTTTATTATTTTTGTCTGTATTACATTACAGATATTTGAGGTTGCAACCTGCATATGCTTATACAGTATAGGAGAAAGCTGCAGTGGCCACTACAAATAACCGAAAAGAGGAGCAAAAAGGGATTATTATTTAATTGCCAAAAAAGTGATTTTCTTTTAATTTCCAAAAAGAGGCCAAAAGAGGGCAATGATTTGCATAAGATCACGTACGTGAATTTATATGCACAGATGCAAAACTGGAAAACACAATTCCCAAAGAAAAATAATTCCCAAGCATTATTATTTTTTTAGTTTTCCCTTGCAGCAGCACCCCACAAATTAGCAGGTGGGGAAATCCCGCCTGTAGAACAAAAATTCAATAGGAGGCTCCCAGGGTAAAATTTACTCTTAGGGTTCAGCTGCCGTTGGTAAACAAACAGAGCCTCTAGAGTCTCTTCAAGCCTTGTATTCGATCTGGACCCATCTGCTATCCTATTTACCAAAGTTAGTCCCCTCAAAAAATGTTTGCAAATAATATCACTTTTGATTACTGGCATCTTTCCCCTACAATCATTATTTGCAAAGATTAATTTCCCCACATTATTTGACTAGGCATACTATTTGTCTAAACAATAATACCATAATGCATACACACATAACAAATCCTTTGAATCGTGCAGATTTTCTTCTAAAATTGGCATCTGCTATTTCTGAAAGGAAGTGTATTGGCAGGAAATTCAGCCCCATGATGACTTGTGATTTTGTTTTTAATTTATATATATTTATATAGTGCAATTTGCTGGGTGTTGATTAAAAACTCATTTCTTTTCCTGTTAGAATGAAGAAGATTAAAGTTGTGTCAAACGTGATATTTCAAATACACATGCACACCTGGTCTGAGGTCTTCCTTGGCTGTAGTACCAAGCGGTAACGCCAGTTTAGGCCATTTGTTTCCCAGATTCTGGCTCTGTAGGAGTCCATGCCATTCATGAATATCAAAAGGACTTCTGTATAAAGCCTGTCGTTTTATTTAAATTACACTCTCTATGCACAGTCTCCCAAGTGAAAACAGGACTGGTCCTCCCATTAGAAGATTTGTGGCATTCTGATTTCATGTGACAGTTTGCAGAAGTCCACTGAAAGATACCAAATGGTGAGCAACCTGTTTATCAGCACCTCTTTACCATCACAGAGATGTAAGGTTTTCAGGACAGTAACAGATTTCAGAATCAAAACCTGAGAGGAAGGGTCTTGTCATTTTGGAGCAACGGTTCCTAATGACCTCACAAGGATAAGCTTTGTGCAAACATCTTTGTGCTGAGGCAATTGGTCCTGGTGCCAGCTGGAAGAGTGGAGATGAGTGCCCAAACTTTTAAGGCATCTTACACACAACAGTAAGATGTTCTGTCTTGCAATAACACTTCCTCTAAGATTTGTCTCCATTATTAGAAATAAATTCCATGATATTTCAACAGGCCCCCAAGCCTGTACCTATATCCATCCATCCCATTCTTACTCACCAGGAAGTTTTAAGGTTATAAACATAGATTATCTTGTTAATAGGTCACAGCAGCGGGTGGTGTAAAGCTGCATAAGATCATGGGATTTTCAGGGGAGACACCCAGCAGGTGCTAGCCACCCCTTCTCTCAGAATTGCAGTAAAAGAGGTTTAGCTGTGGGGAGGGAAAAACAGGAGACCCCAGGGGACTGTGTACACTTGGGGTCCTTGAAGAAGGCCTCCAGCATGGAAGGCCAAGAGGGTACTGCGCTGTAAGACACCCTTTCGGCACAGGAACTCACTGGGAAAAGGTCTGGACCGGTTGGGTAGGATTGACGCTGGTTCAATTGACGCTGGTGTGGGAGGTGCACACTACAACAAAGTTTCTATCTTACTAATTTAACCACTGGGGCTGTGTCCCCCACCCCAGCTGTTCTATAAAGCTAAATTCTGTTGAAGAACTTTCCATGCAAGAAGCAAAGCTGATAATTCAGTGCCCGCTTGAGTTCCCCATTCTCTGACAAATTTATTTTATACGTATAAAAATATTTGCTTGCAAAGTGAACAACTGGAGTCAAGTTAGAGATATGTGTTGCCACTCAAACAAGCATCCAGACAAGCTCTAGCACTGAATAAGGTATACTTTTAAAAACTAATTATTCTAGATTAGAGATGGGCATTGTGACATGCCCCTCACGTGTCCCCAGGTTGTTTCACTAGCCTGAGACCCACAACACGTTCTCTCCTTTCTGCTGTCACCAGTTGACCTCTGTCAACACCATTGAATTAGAAAGATTGAGATCCAAGATAATTATAAAATTGAACAAAACAGGTTTACTGTTCACTTAAACAGGTTCTTCACAGACTTTAATGTATTCATTAGATTAGTAATAACTTGTTTCACTCTTAACTCTCTTAGCTCTCTATAAATTCCACACTCTTAACTCCTAACTCTGTCACACTCTCTAACTACCAGAGACTAACTTCTACTTCAGACTCTCATCTCTCACTCTCACTGACTGAACTTTCTAGACTCTGACTCACCCCTCCCTTCTAGTTTCTCTGGCTCCACTTCCCAACAGCTCTCATTGGTGTATGCAAACAACCTCCTACATGAGCCAAAGCAGGATGATCACCACAGGCACGAACCACAAAAATTGTGGAGTTGTTCGTGGTTTGTGGCTACACGTGAATCACAAACTTTCCAAACTTTTTTAAAAAATGAACCATAAACTGGTTCAATTTTTTAAAAGGTCATGCCAGTGAGGAGGGGAACTAAACTCCACACCCCCACAGCCTGCCTACTGTCCCTTCCCACTCACCTGTCACCTCCTACCTGGTCTGGCTGCCTCCTCCTCTTCCTCCTCCTCTGCTACCACTGCTGCCATCTTGAGAGAGAGCTGATAGACAGGCACATGTTCAGAGACAGGTCCCAGAAGGGAAGCTGGGCTGTCATCTCTCAAGATAGCAGTAGTAGTGGCAAATGAAGAGAAGGAGGCAAGAAGACCAGGTAGGGAGGTGGCAAGCACATTGGGAAGCGGGAAGGGGGCAGGCTGTGGTGGGTGGGGGACTGACTAGAAAGTTCATGAAGTCACAAAAATATATTCATGGTTCAGGTTGGCTTGGGTTCGTTAGTTTTGATGAACCTGCCCCCAGAGCAATGAACCATTGATTTTCCATGAACTTCCTAGTTTTTCAGTTCGTGCACATCTCTAATTTAAACCACTACAGTATTTCCTTGCCTTTATAGTCCTTGCTGCTGTTGCTGCTGCTTAAATGAGGTGCCATTCTTGAAGTCTACAGGGCTATAGCAATGTTTGGGGGGGAACATAATTCAAAGCCATCATTTATGACATGCTGGAAGTTGCCTTTTAAATGATGGTATCAGTCTCTTCAGCAGCCCAAGGACACAAAAATGTCGACTTCACTTTATTTGAAGCAGGATGGAGGTGTGTGTGGTGTTTTTTTTTTCTGTGATATTTTCTTTCTCTATAAGTCACTAGTCTCTGTGAACAAGTACTGTCAAATTGTTGAATAAGTGATTTTTTTTCACTGTTTGAAATTTAAGTAGATAGACTCCTGCTGGTAAACTTAAGTTTCAATGTGACACGTTGAAACTTTAATGTAAAAAGGGAAATCTTTTATAATGCATATTGTTGTCTTATTTTCTTAATCTGAATTTTGTTTATATTCTTTCAATTGTCTTTGAAGCTGGCCACAGTGACTTGAGTAGCCCAGTTAAAGTGACTATTTCTTCTTACGTGTTCTGTATCTCATTAGCTTCTAACCTTAACAGATTATTCAAAGATCATCTAGGAAACATTATTACTGTGAAAAATCTGCACAGAATATAGATTTCTGCTTTTGTATGGGAGAGACATAGATCTAAAGAAACAGATTAAATGAGGGCTAGTCCAGGATGCAAAAATACAAGAAATAAAGCCCTTCCCTGCTACAAACCAAATAGTAGCTGGAAAAACCAAAGTGGCATCTTCTGCTAATGGTGATGGAGCTAGTAAGGATCACTTTGTCCTTTGTCCTGTTCAGACACCTAGTGACCTCAATGTAATTGCTATAGCATGTTTCAGGTATCAGCAGTGGCTTTGACCTCATCCTTTGTTTTTGCAGATTCATAAGCACGGGATGTCAACATATGCCTTGCAATGTTCTAGAGTTGTGGTTCCCAGCATTGGGGCCAAAGATGTTCTGGGACTACAGCTCCCAGAAATTCTGGCCAGCACAGCTAGTGGTGAAGGCTTCTGGGAGTTTTAGTCCAAATAATCTGGGGACCCAAAGTTGGGAACCACTATTCTAGAACGTTCCTCAGGTCATCTGTATGGAAGGTCTTTCATGGCACGAGCATGTGGTGTAAATTTGGCATGTTAACAATGTCCAAGAACTGTTTTTAGGCCTTTCGGCAAATTCAGTCAGTCAAAATGATTGGATTAGGGAATTGTGTAATCTGCACTGCAGCTGCCTATATGCTGAAATATTGCTGGTGACATTACTTTAGTTATGCTGAAGTATTGCTATATTTTACCTTGTGAATTGTGCTGTTGCTGTTGTGAACTTTTCTGAGCCTGAGTTACCATGAAGAGCAGAATATGAGCTGGTGAGGTACAGTGGGGTCTTGACTTAAGAACGGCTCGAGTTAAGAACATTTTGACTTAAGAACCACTCTCATAGGAAAATATTGACTTGACTTACATACTTAGATTTGAGTTAAGAACTAAAAAAACCCACATGGGAGGCAGGGAAAGTGCAAAATGTGAACTTTCAGTTAACTGTTGGCCAGTGAAAAGGGTGCCTGTCTGCTTCCTCACTCCTCCCAGCGTTTAGAGAGTGGATTGGGAGTCAGTCTTCGGACTGCCTGGTACTGTACTGCCTGGACTGTATTTTCCCTGACTTCCCTGAACCTTTCTTGACCTAAGAAAAAAAGAAACAATATATCCCCCTCTAATGGTCGAAGGCGGAATAGCAGCTTCCCATTAGTTTCTATGGACGGAAAAGAGCAGATATGGATCAAATGGTTTTCAATGCATTCCTATGGGAAATGCAGATTTGACCTGAGAACTTTTTGACTTGAGAACCGCCTTCCAATACGGATTAAGTTCTCAAGTCAAGACCCCACTGTACATGATGCTTCAATTGTATCAATATGGCGATCTAACAAGCAGTGGCATCCAGTCCAGGCATGTAGCTTTAAACATGGCAAGAAGCTTCGCCAAGTGAATGCATGTTGTGCTCCTGTATTTGCCAGTTCTTCTGTCACATCTCAGCATGAAACTGTGATAAGGAGAACTGTAAGTTTTGTCATTGTTATGCGCCACTTCTAAGTTATGGTAACCCTATGAATGAGTGATCTCCAAAATGTCTTGTCCTCAGCTGCCTTGTACACCTCTTGTAAATTCAAGTGTGTGGTTTCCATCTTGTATTTGGTCTTCCTTTTTCCTGCTGCCTTCCATCTTTCCCAGAATTATTGCCTTTTCCAAATGTGCCCAAAGCAGGGCAGTTTCAATATTTTTGCCTCCAGAGTTATTCAGGAGCAATTTGATCTAGGATCCACCTGTTCATCTTTTTGGTAGGCCAGGATAGCCACAAAGCTCTTTTCCAGCACCACATTTCAAATCAGTTTCTTTTTTTCCCCTTTCAGTTTTCTTAACTGTCCAGCTTTCACAGCCATACATGGGGACTGGGAATACAAGAGTGTGAATGATCTTGGTCTTAGTCTCCAGTGAGAGACTTGATGATCTTTCCTTCATTGCTGTTCTTCCTAGTCTCAGGCTTCTTCTGATTTCTTGGCTTCAGTCCAAAGATTTTTGAGATTTGATGTACCAAGCTTCCTAGCCATCACTCATATAATAAATGTAAGATTCAAGGGCATGTCTTTCGTTTCACTCATTGTAATGAAATAGCAAACAGTGGAAATATGAGATACCTACAAATCCAGTTATTAGCACTTCTTGAAATATCCAAAGCTAATGGTTTCTGGACAAATGCAATACTGTGTTACTGATTCCTTGATAAAACATTTGAGCAACAGTACTCCAGACCTGTGAAAAAAGTGTCTTACCCCGTACCACAGTAACACCTAGTCCAGAATTTTTGCAAAAGTCACTTTCCAGTTATGGCACAGGCCGTACATATCTTTCAAAATCAGATACTTGAAACTGTTTAGCAATAAAATATAGGCAGTCAGTCTGAAAGGGCTTCACATATATTGGTCTTGTATGAATTTAATACTTTGACTGTCACCAATTCCTTTGAGCTCTTTGCAAAAATGATTTTTAGAAAACAAAAGCTTCAACATCTGTTCTATACTATGTTTGATCTTGATATAGCCTCATGGAAAGGGACAAATGTTTTTCTCCACGTTTGTACAGGTTTTTGAGATTTGGCAGAACAAGCTTCCCACCCATCACTCATGTAATTATTATATGCACCATCGATTCTGAAAGATTCATATTCTCTGCTTATATTTTTTTATTGATTGGATAGGGGCAATTTTCTTGAAAGCTGAACAAGGACCTCAAGGTATTAAAAGAGCAGAAAGAAATTAATGTGACTTATGGATATACTAAATCCATTGGGTCTTTTGAGGCAGACTTTTAGACAGCCCAGAGAGGAAACTTTTCTTCTACACCACAAATGAAAAGATGAAATAGGTAAGTTATTGATTTTGGACATTTTAAGACCATTTTTGAATGGTTTGTCATGTTTTGGAAGAACTGTTTCTTAGGTTGGCTAGTCTTTTCCTCCTCCTAATGAGACCAAAATATAATCAAGTTAATGAAATTCTGCCCTCTGAAGGCACAATTTACAGTACTGAGATAAAAATTGTTCATTTTAAATAAGAATAAGGATTCCAGAACTGATGTCTGAAAACATAATTACACTTTGTGGGCCCATAAGTGATTATCAAGTAACCTGTTCTGTGGCAGAAATAATCATCCCTTCATTTACTCTGTAATGATATAGTATTATATAAATGGGACACTATATTGAACTTGCCACAATATGCATTAATTTAATTGGCAAGCAGTTGGCTCTGTAAATAAGTGAAAATTACTTCTCTATACTTCTTGCTGGAAGGATGGAGCAGATCTACTCACAAGAAATCAGTGTGCTTTCTTCTAAAGAAGACAGAGTGTCCTGAACACACCTCCATAGACATGACAAATTTCTTTTCCAGATTCTTAGAGAAAAACATCATATAAACTCTTACATAACTCACAGCTAAACATATAAACTGAAACTCTTCAGTTGCTATGTTTTTTTAAAAAAATATGTGCAATGGTTGTTCAATTATGTTGTATGTCTAATATGTTCTTAAAACCATGGAAGATGGATGAAATACAGGCTGATAAGAGGAGGGCAAAGAGGAGGAACTGGGAACTACAGGCCAGTCAGCCTGGCATCAATCCCAGGGAAAACTCTAGAACAGTTATTCTGCAAACACCTTGAAAACAATGTGGTAATAACTAGAAGCCAACATAGATTTGTCAAGAACAAATCCTACTAAACTAATCTTATCTCATTTTTTTTGAAAAGGTAACCTTTCTGATAGATGGTGGGAATGCCGTAGACATGAAATATCTTTACTTCAGCAAAGCTTTTGACAAAGTGCCCGATGATACCAAGCTAACTAAGTGTGGGCTGGATGCACAGTTGGCTACAGAATCATACTCACAGAGTGCTTATTAATGGCTATTTTTCAAACTGGGAGGGGGTAACACATGGGGTGCCACAAGGCACAGTCCTGAGCCCAGTGCTCTCCAACATTTTTATTAATGACTTAGATGAGGGGGTGCATGACTTCTCAAATTTGTGGATGATACAAAACTGGGTGTAATGCTAATACCCTGGAAAAATGAATTTTTTTAAAAAAACCTTGATAAACTTAAGCACTGAGCTGAAAACAACAGAATGAAATTGAACAGGGATGAGTGCAAAATTTAACACCTATGGCGAGGAACAAACTGACAGTTACAGATGGTGGGTACTTGGTTCAATAATACTAAATACAAGAAGGATTTGTTGTAGATCACAAGGTTAATGTGACTCAACAATGTGATGTGACTACAAAATAGACAAAAATGCTATTTTAGGACACATTAACAGAAGTATAATCTGTAAATCCCATAAGGTACTGGTTCCCCTCTATTTGGCACTGGCTAGGTCTCATATTGAATATTTTGTCCAGTTCTGGATGCCATATTTTAGGAAGGATGCGGACAAACTGGACCAAGTTCAAAGCAGGGCAACAAGAATGATCAGGGGACTGGAAACCAAGTCCTGTGGGAAAAGACTGAAAGAACTGGCCATGTTTAGCCTTGAGAAAAGAAAAATGAGAGGAGATATGATAGTGCTTTTCAAATATTTGAAAGACTGTTAGCAGAGGAGGGGCAAGATCTGTTCTCGATCATCACAGGAAACATTCAAGAGAGAGTTAGACAATCATTTGTCAGATCTACTTTGCTCTGGAGTCCTTCTTTGAGCAGGGAGATGGCCTTATAGACTCTTTCCAACTTCATTCTATGATTCTATGAAGCCATAATGTTCACAAATCATGTCCTCTTATGGGAGAGATATAGCAACTTGATTACCATTAGTGTTAAGAACATAAGAACATAAGAAGAGACCTGCTGGATCAAACCAAGGGCTCATCTAGTCCAGCTTCCAGTATCTCACAGTGTCCCCACCAGATGCCTGTGGGAGCATATGAGACAACTAGATATCTGTCTCCTGATACCCCTCCCCTGCATCAGGCATTTTGAGGTACCTTCCTTTTGTTGTGAAGAAAAGATTTTAGATGCTTCTGTGAGTGCTTTCCAAACAAGTCATGAAAGGAAAGTTAGCAAATAGGAAGAAATGTAAACAACTACAATGGACCTATTAAACAGTTATTCAGATATGCAAAGGACAACATTTGGAGGAAAAGTAAAATGTGACTTTGAATAAGCAGTAATTCAATAGCAAAAAGCATGTACTTGAAAGCAAACTAACAACACAGTCCTTAGGAATGTGTTCAATAGGATTTAGTTGTTGGTGTTCAGGGCTCTAGCCTAAATAGGTTAAATGACAAATAGCTGAAGGCACCTCAAACCTGACAGCCTTGGTACTTCCTCTTTACCATTAACTTTCTGAAATAAGCAGGAGAAGCTCTTGCCTGAAGAATTAGATTTGCTAACTAGAGCTGAAACCTTGCACATATTTAGACAACTGTCATCAGTGGCATTTAAGCAACTTAACTCCTTGATTGCAAACTAGGTTTTTGATAAAGAAACATTTCAGGAGCAGCTCAGAAATGAAAGCAGATGATAACTGAGGCATCTGCTGGATGCTAACACTATGGATGTTGGTTGCAGCAATTTTCACAGTCCATAACTTTGAGCTTAATGGCCTTGCTGCCTCATTTGTTAATCTCTCCATCTCTCTTCCTTTTAATACAACTCATTGTTTTGTGTGTGTGTGTGTGTGTGTGTGTGTGTGTGTGTGTGTGTGTGTGTGTGTGTGTGTGTGTGTGTGTGTGTGTGTGTGAGAGAGAGAGAGAGAGAGAGAGAGAGAGAGAGAGAGAGAGAGAGAGAGAGAGAGAGAGAGAGAGAGAGAGAGAGAGAGATGAGTCATCAAGGTAAGGGAACTTTTTCTGTTCCACATCCACCACCCCAGAGTTTCCATGGCCAAGCAGAGATTCGAACCCTGTTCCCCTGAGTCCTAGTTCATCATTCTATCAATTATACAAGATCTATTGTTCTCTTATAAACAGTTCAAATTTGAGTTGGCAAGCCCTGATACTAACTAATAGAAGAATTACAGGCCATTGATTCCAGAGCCAACTTACTTGTACAAACATCCATCATGGATCTAGTTTATACTGTTGCTATCTCAGTTTGGTTCTCCCCATTACGCACTGCAAAACATGTTTATGACAGATGTGGAATGAACGCGTGACCATTTCATTTCACTTTTGGTTCCGAGTATAAGCTTTTATTGTTCACCATCTTTTGGTGTTACAGGATGGAATTCACTTTTAAAGAAGGTCCGCGCAAGCATTCTCTTTAAGTAACATCCCTTTGATGACTTTTGAGTGAGCAAGTGGACTGCAATCCACAAAACCTCAATCTAAAACAGATTCAATAGTATTAAAGATTCTTTTATCCTCTTTTGTTGAAAGGATCAAAAAAATGTATCTGTAATTACTGTCTTCTAACCATGAGGGAAAAAACATTATTTTTTTCACCAAACTAGCATAAGCATTTGCAGAAGGATGTTATGGTTTGTTGTTGTCTTACTGTTGTTTTGTTTGCTGTTGTCAGCTTTTGCTTCTCAAAATTACAGAAATAAAAATACATCATTTACAGTCCTTTTGCATTTTGATAGCTGGTGCCAGCGAGACAAGGATTCACTCTGTTTGCTCTCAGTGTTGCTAGAAGAATTGGGGATGAGTGAGGCCCTATGTAAGAAGCAGCATCGCAGCAGCTCTGAACTTCTCATTTTAAGAATTATTGCACATCCTGAGCCCTCTTCATGTAACGAAGAATAATCACATGCTAGTGGGCTTCAACTGCTAAATACATTCTAGTTGGTTTGATACTTGAACCCATCATAGTATGAGAGTCTGACTTCAGAGGTCATCTCCTATTTTTCAGGAGGTTCAACACAGTTAGGAGCAGTGGCTAGACTTCATGCTTGTCCCTTTTCACTTTAGTTCGCATGCCTTCTTTCTTTTTCTTTTTAAAGCTGGTTTTCTTTTTGCACTTAGAAAAGTCACCGCTTCTTCCATTTGAGGAGCAGTACTGAAGTATCCTTCTTTTAAAACAGCACGCCACAGTTCAATGTCTAGAATGGGCTGCTGAGCTGGAACTGCCAGAAATCTTGTTTTTAATTTTCTCCACAGGATGGAACAATGTGTAACTTCTCTGCCGAGTAACTGTCCCACAGGAAAGAAAGACTAGAATAAAAGGCATATTTTGGTAAAAGCTCAACAAAAGAGACAATTGAATAGACAAAAAAGATCTTCCCAGCTGTTCCGTCTTTATTCAGAGACGGAATTTATATCAAGAGAATTCTACTTAGGACAAAGAATAAGCCTCACATAACAGAAACGAGTTGTGCTAGCATTTAGAACAGCCAGAGATAGTGAATTTGGTACTATCTCTAATTAGAGAAATGGCAGAAAAATGCGAAATCTCTAATCTGCATTATTAAAGAGAGCATGATACTGCAGAGAAAAGTTTATTCTACCATTGGCTGGAATACTATTGAATATATTTTTACCAACACCATTGGAGGATCACTATCAGTTCTGACTAATTGTATTTTGACTTTGTGAACCTCTCTCTGCACAGTAAAGAATCAAACTCTCAACCTTTGGTTTTGCAGGCAGATATCTAAATCCCAGAACTATCCTTAGCATAGGGAGCACCTCACAAACATACCTACCAAAATCCTTAGTGTAGGAAAACACAGTAGAGTAGGGCCATTGAATTAATGGGGATTTAGTGAGTCAGCTCCTCCATAAATTCCATTAATTCTACCCTAGATTAGATTAGACATTCTTCAGTATTGAGAGACTATGGTAATGTGCTCTGAATAGAGGACTTGGAACACCGTCTAGTGTGGCTGAGAAGGCCAATACAAGAGTGACAATCACTTCCACACTGAAGACAAATACAATCTGTCCCCTGTCCTGCTCCCTGATTTTGCTGCTTTCGGGACTGCCTCTTTGTCTCGGACTGCTGGACAAGGGTCTCTTCAAAATGGGAGAGGCCGTGATGCACTGCCTGCCTCCAGGCTGAACGCTCAGATGTCAAGGTTTCCCATCTGTTGAGGTCCATTCCTAAGGCCTTCAGATCCTGCTTGCAGATATCCTTATATCGCAGCTATGGCCTCCCTCTGGGGCGCTTTCCATGCACTAATTCTCCATACAGGAGATCTTTTGGAATCCGACCACCAGCCATTCTCACAACATGCCCAAGCCAACGTAGACATGCGTAGACATTTCTATGTATGTCTACCTTGTAGACAATGTAGACATTTCTACGTTGTAGACAACGTAGACATTTCAGTAATGTATACATGCTAAAAATTCCAGCTCATTCTAGGACTACTCTGTTTGGAACTTTGTCCTTCCAGGTGATACAAAAAAATGCATTGGAGACAACACATATGGAACATGTTCAGATACCTCTCTTGCCATGCACAAAGGGTCCAGGACTCACTGCAGTACAGGAGTATGCTCAGGACTCACTTCTACCCTAACTATATCTTATGATTCTAAAATAAGTCACAGTTAGAGTAGACCCATTGAGTCAATTGGAGCAGTTGACTCATCAAATCCCCATTGAGTCAATGGACCTACTCTACCGTTAGTTACTGCACTAAACAATAGGATTTTGGCCATTGAGCCAGTGCTAACTCTAATCCTTTTGAGAACTAAGTGTTCCCATAGCACAATGTTAAAAATGCCATGCCACGCCATACAATACAATCTTCCATTCCTCCTTTCCATGCCCTAACTTGGAGCTGTGGATAATAAGATTGGAGTATTTGCCCTTGTTTCCTGCCACTGCCCTGACTGGAAGGCAATGAAGAAGGGCACATGCTGGCAACTACAAATGCTTGGTTGACCATCAAGTCTCTCTTTAAAATGCTCGTTGTGTGTTATAAAGCAATAAAATATCTTTCCCAAAAATACAGTTTGGAAATATTAAGCAGGGGGGGAAATTAGCAAATTAATTTAGTTCACAGGGGTCAGTTTAAAAATTCTGCTGCAGACTAATTGAGTTCTAGGTGCTGATATTTTCTGGCTAGAAACTGAAGCTGTAGTCATTAGCATTGCAGTACGTTTCTATACGCCATTGTGCCAAGTAGGTATGAAGTCCTCATAATTGTTCCTGTAGGATTTGCTGTAATTTGTTTGCAAGGATATGATTCTATCATACAACATTTGCAAAGCCCTCCTAAAACCATTGCTTCAGTTGATGTTAATGGTTTGTCTTTTATTAAGCATGAGTGAGAAGAAGAACTGGCAAATTCTCAGGACACTATAAATGACAATAACAGCAGTTTTGGAAAAGTATCAGCTATTGTAATTTTCAAGAACTTGTGCTGATATATTAAGTACAGTAGTGCCTTGACTTACAAACACCTATTTTTATATAGCAAAAACAGTATTTGACCCTTACAAATGTACAGTGAAAATTAAAGCTGAAACATACTACTGCCAGTGTTCTGAACACAATCTAGGATCTGCCTTCAGTTGGCAGACGGGCTCAGTTCACACAAGTTGCTTCTACCTACTTTTTGAGTGCAACCCCCCTACTTGCACTGCAACCAGCTTATCACATTCAGGAAAGCCCCTGAACATTTCAGTAGTAATTTCAGAAGGCTGAAGAAGAGGCTTGGAGAAAAATAAAGTTGTAAAAGCCCCCTTCCACCATGCTAGTTGAAGATACATACATCAGAATTAAATCTATTTACTTCTAAGGCTATGGTTACACAGGCAATTTGAATGAATTTCTGTTCAGACTTTTTTTAAAAATCAGGTTTAAGTCGCATGGTATTTAAACCAGTGTTCACATGCACTGAATGGAAACCAATTTATTCCTGATGATTTAAAGCGGTGTTGGCATTTACACTGCTAAAATCAACTCATTTCTTTTCTGCTTTAGGAGCCCACTGCTCTTGAAGGCTTTTATTTTATCAGGGTTTTTTTTTTCCAAAAAGTAGGTGATACATTGATATCCTGGTGTCATAAAAATTGTTAAAACCCACAGGAGGGAACACCGGAGAGGTGTTTAATGATGAAAAACTGAGAAGGGCAGGCAAAGGCTTCCAGCTCCTTTGTGGGACAATGCTCCTGGTGTCTGGACTGTCTCCCATGTCCAGGTATGCCTGCTCTGTGCTCTCTCTGTGTCCACTGGTCATCTGCTGCTCCACCAGCAAATTCATTGGCTGAAAGGGGTAGGTGGTTGTTATGCTGAAATAAAAGGAAAAATAGCAGTGCCCCTGCCATCCAAAATCCACATAATCACAAATTAAAATGACAACTGTGTTCACATTTACAAAACTGCATTGATTTTAGAAGTGAGGTATTTTAAAAAGCCCCTGCTGGCCAGTTGAAAAAAGCTTTCTTTGCAGCCCATATAAATCGATTTCACCCTTGCATCATGTGAACGATAAAATCTAAATCAATTTAAAGGATGCTTAAATGCGATGCTTACTGCCAATAGGACTGCAGTCTAAGTGCCATAGAACTCTCTATGGCTTACCCACAAGTGAATTCCAAGCTGCCACCTTTGTAAGCATTTACTCCATCATTATTATATTCTACAAAATCACTAAGGATTTGTTAAATGTCAGGCAATGAAATTAAAATGTCATTGTAAAATACAGAGGCCAGAATACACTGACTATCACTCACCTATATTATTCCATGATTATTCCTTGGTTTTCTTTACTCAGTGGAAGATTCGGCAGAAATGAGGATTAATTTGTGGAGCTAATGCCCTTGGCATATAACATTCGGAGGGCTCCTAAAGGGCCCTTCTGGTGGAACAGGCCAATTGAGCTCATTAAAAATAAGATTGCTCTTAATTTAACTAGAGTGGAAAGCAGTATTTGAACTACATTTGTGGTAGCTGTATGGAGTAGATGGCAGGAATCATATGGTGGTGAATTGTGTTGGGTAGCTGTGAAACAGGTGGAGATATACCACAAAGCTTAGTATGAAACAACTCCTTAATCTAATATAGCCCCCAACTCAAGGGATCAGGAAACTTGTTCTTCGTGGAGTAGAATAATGTACAACCAATCCAGAACAAGTGATTATGTACCCAGTAAAAGGCTTCTCCTTGATGGGTATACACTGGGCACGATCCCAAGACATCAAGGAGATTTTTCCTGCCAGGTCAATTATTTGTGCTGTTTCATAGGGAGATTGTAATCAGCCTTTAGCTTCGGAATCAGTATCCCTGTTCTCAATCAACTTTTCACATTGTGACTCCCAGTTAGGGCTTCCTCTTCACTCTGCAGATATCCTGGACTGCCAGAAAAACAAATAAGTTGTTCCTGTATAAAATCAAACCAGAAAGATAAATAAGTGGTTTCTGTATAAAATCAAACCTGACCTATGTATCTCTGGAGGCTACAAAGGCTGTCCTACTTTGGGCACATCATGAGAAGGCAGGAGTCTCTGGAAAAAAACAACAATAAAGCTGGGAAAGGTGGAAGGCAGCAGGAAAAGAGGAAGAGGAAGACCATATCTGAGATGATTGAATCAAGGAAGCCACAGGCTTTAGTTTACAAGAGCTGAGCAGGGCAGTTGAAGACAGGACCTTTTGTAGATCACTCATTCATAGGGTGACCATGAGTCAGAGGTGACTTGATAGCACAAAATAACAACTTCACTCTGCTAAGAAAGATTCTTCATCCTGTATCACTACATATGCCTTCATCCCAGCATCATACCCTCCTGTAAACCTTCCCCCACTTTGATTTATGTAGCCAATGGTAGCTAATGTTGACTCTTTCCTAGATATGTAGTTCACCTGAATAAAACTTTCTGTTCACTAAAGGCCATATTTTGTTTGAAAACATTTTGAGTATCAAGGAAAGTTTGATCTTTTGTATGCTGCGAGATTTGTTCGAGTCGCCCTTGGGGCCAGGCATTGTTGATACAACCAGCTGGAAAGCAGCCATGCTGTGAAGATAGAAGCAATATCTAGAGAAAGAGACCAGAAGACAATAAGCATTCTAAGGGAATGGAGAATGGACACCATTTGTGCTCCACTGCTGCTTTCAGTACTCTACCACTTGAGATGATTGCCTCGCCCTATCTAATGAGTGGACTAGCCCTGTCTCCAAACAGGCAAAGGATGCATATCAGGAATTTGTGATTATTGCTGGCTCATATAGTATGTTAGAAGTAAGGGGATGTGCAGCTCTCAGAACTACACAATGCAACATATTTTGGGGCATACACTATTTGCTTGGTTCTTTGCTTCTCACTTCTTGTTAGCCCTTTCATGCTCACATCCCTGTTTACCTGCTCGATGTCATACTTTTTGGTGGCAGATGAAGATCAAGCAACTTCTAGTTCCAGCAGGTTCCCAGTCCTTTGCCTTCTTTCTGTCTCCTGGGTTGGCTTAAGTAGTAGCCAATATCTTTACAAAACTCTGGTCAAGTTCTCAAACCATTTATTTTTAATAAGTCATCCTTTCAATTCCAGTTAATTCTAAAGCAAAGAACCAATGACTCAGATCTTCCTTCCTTCCTTTTCACTTCTTTCTCCTCTTTCTTTATCCATAAGAACATCCCACACGAACATGCTCTACTTTAACAATGGTCAAGTCTGTTCAATACTTTCTTCCCATGACATATTCTGTACAAACATGCTGTGTGTTCCAGATTTTTCATGGCTGTTTCAGATAGAAATGGTCCTTAGATACATTCCAGTACTGTAACGCTGATGGGCAAGAAACTTCCATTCTCTCCCTCACCCATTAAAGTTACCACAATACCCCACAGCCTGCAATGATACCTATCATACACCAAGTACTGAGGAACTGCATTCACTATAGTTGAGGCATGAGAAGAGAAAAGATATGAAAGAGTAGTCAGAAAGTTTTTATTGAGAACAAGCTCTTTTATTCGTAGTTTCAGAAGCTACAAAGTTGAAGTAATGAAGGAACTCCCTAATCCCTTCATTACTTGCACTTCATTTATGCAGTTCTAGCTATTTTCCCTCTCTTGTAGCCAAGGAAAGAAGGGAGAGGGAAATCATATGCAGCTCACTGCACAAGAAACGAACTCTAGAACTCCTGGAAGGAAGGAAGGAAGGAAGGAAGGAAGGAAGGAAGGAAGGAAGGAAGGAAGGAAGGAAGGAAGGAAGGAAGGAAGGAAGGAAGGAAGGAAGGAAGGAAGGATGGATAGGCTACATCACAAATACTGATCTTTGACAAGTAACAGATACAGTAAAAGCAAAAACAATGAGGGAAATAAATTAAATTGGGAAGGAAATATAATCAATAAACTTTACCTTGTATTCAGCAGAGCTTATTCTAAAATGGGTGCATTTCTTTGCAGCCAAAAAAAATCATTAATCTTCACAAACAAAGAGACAAAAAGATATGGGAGACAAAAGACTAGAGAGAAAGAAAACAAGAAAGCCAGAATACATGAGAAGCATCGGTTCCCCTACACCAAAAGTAGCTGGTAAAATGTCATCCTGAATTGTTCGTGAGAAGAAACAAACAAAACCAAGTTAGATTTAAAATCTTACGATTTTTTAAAAAAATCATGATCATGTATAGTCTTGTATTTGATTTTTTTAAAAAACAACAACAAACTATATGGACTGAGGCACTGAGAGAAGATTTACTATTTTTGACGGCATGCAGATGAATCAAAACATCTGTTTGACAATAAGCATCTATGCCTGTGCCCAAATGAAACTTTGATACACAGCACTCAAAGTAATCCATTCCAAGGGCATCTCATGAAACACCTTAAATAGCATTCCTAGTCATGTGAGTGGCAGTCAAAAAAAGTAACTTTTCCAATTTCTCCCTGTGAGCTTACAAGTATATATGTATAGCAGAGGAGACATGAAGATGTAGCTCAAGATGCTCAAAGTTCCAGGTAACATCTAGGAATTGGATAAACACTGCATGATGTCATGGAGGCAAGAGGTTCTTAATGGTGACCCTTCCCTTGTCAGCATCTCAAATGTACTGTGCTCTTTCATTTGCTATCTTTGGTTCCACATCTTTGGTCTACCTGTTCCTCTTGGAATCATAAATGTATTGATTCACACAGACAGACTCACTGTGCTGTAGTGACATGGGTGATGCATCCTAATTATGCTAGCATACCACTATGTAGCTTTGCCTCCCCTGTTCAGAAAAATAACTGCAGGAACTCTTGTTGGCTCCAGTTCCAAAATTGACAAAGACCAGAGTGTCCACTTTAGCAACGTTCCTAAACAGGAAAAGGGAAAAAGCTTGTATACCTCCTGTTCATCCACCTTATAAGCAAGGGATCATGGGCATGGAGTTCAGCACCCTTCTGTCCTGCATGCAGGATCATGAATTCTTTCAAGATTAAAAGGCAAGATCCCTTTACTAGGGCACAAGATAAATAAGTTATCCTCAGTTTCCCTAGATCAGTGGTTCTTAACATGGGCGATAATGCCCCCCAGGGGGCGATTTCATTTTTCAGGGGGGGCGGTAGAATGAAAAGGGGCGGCGTGGGGGCGCTGGAGCAGAAGGGGGCGGTAGGGGGGCGCTGGAGCAAGCCAAACCTGTGCAGATGGCTGCAGCCTTTTTACAGTGTGCATGAATATATATTTTCCTCCAATTTTAATTTAGTTTCAGACTTTTTGTCTTGAAATTTTTAGTTCCTGCATTTGTTTTTATGCCCTTTTTATATTTCTTTTTGCGTCTTAAAATTCACTTGCAACTAAATCATTAAATGTTACTTTTGGGGGGCATTTCATTTTCTTGGAATTTAATTTTGTTTTCAGGGGTCATTGGATTTAAGTGTCTTAAATAAATAAATAAATAAATAAATAAATAAATAAATAAATAAATAAATAAATAAATAAATAAATAAATAAATAAATAAATAAATAAATAAATAAATAAATAAATAAATATCACCGCGGGGAGGGGGGCGATGATAACTTCCTCAATGGCTCAAGGGGGTGTTTCTTTCAAAAAGGTTAAGAACCACTGCCCTAGATAATGGGAAAATGCTTTTCCAGGAACCCCATTGAACATTCTGAAGACTCCTTATAGGTGCTAATTGATTTAAGTGTGTCTCCTCTAGGTATGACTTATTCTGATCCCAAGCAAGAAACATGTTGCTAGTAAAACAAAAACAGAAAACCTTGAGGAAGTAAAAAAATAAATAAATCATACCATTTCTAAAGGTAGCAAGATAGGAGGACAACTAAAATTTGTTGGAGAAGAACTTTTCACACCACTAAAAAGGTGCTCCCTTCTAGTACCTGTTAATCAAATCTTAACTAATTGCAGGCCAAAGAGTAAACTTGAGAATTTAAAAGGTTGCCCATGCCAAGTCATTTGTTCCATGCCTAGGTTTCCTGTGGGATTGTTTTATAAAGTCAGCCAGAGTAAATAGGATTCCAGTGTCCATTTCTAGCATCTGCTAACTATAATAAAATGGAGCCATCCATATTTCCATTCAATTTGCATGTCATTAGTATTTTATAATCTTTATTTATTTTTAAAAGAAAGGGTTTAAATTCACACCTCATCAGCTATATTTCAATATTTGAGAATTAGGGGAAAAATGCAAACATAGCAGTAAGCCTTTAATGAGATGTATCTAGCTTATTTTCTTCACATTAACTCCATTTCAGGGATTCTTCTAGTGTCAACAGTATGTTGATAATCCTTTCTAAAAGTCTCATTTCATTTATCATCATATCTGTTGACATGTATACTTATACTTTCAAAAATCACACCTCCATGCTGAAGACTATGGCAAAGGCTAAGTCTTTTGATTAGGACAGTAAGGCCATGAATCATGGCTGTAATAGGATCTGGGCAAGCAGAGTTTATTACACCCAGACAACCCATAACCCTATTCATTGATCGAGGGTGTGATCAGATGGCTGCAAAGGCACACACCTGACCCCACCAGAAAGGGTCACTTCAATGACACCGATCTCCCTTAAAGTGACCTTTCTGTCTGGTGGGGAATTATTGAAGACATTTAAGAGAAAATTGGACAGCCATCTGTCAGACCTACTTTGATTTGGATTCCTGCATTGAGCAGGAAACTGGACTAAATGGCCTTATGGGCCCTATTCCGACTCAGTTATTATACCATTCTATGATTCCGTGCTCCAGCCTGGCCCCAAAAAGCGGAAGGGGTCTGGCTGGAGTGTATTTCCCCATGGATTGTGTGATCGCTGGGAAATAGATTTCACTGGATCGCTCCATAAATTCAACATGTGATCGATTCCTTCAAGTAAATGGGATACTTGAGGCCTCATACCTGACTTCAAGCAAAGTCAGGTCATTTCAACATAACCACAGGAAGGATCCAGCAAATTTTTATGAGAAAACAGAATTCAGTTGCAAATTGTGGAGACTGGCCTACTGTCATCCATATTTCAATTTAACTCAGTTCAGCATAGAATTCATAGCATCCTGTGGTCGGTCTTGTCTAGATTTGGCGAAGTTCTCTACTTCCTCAGCCTTTAATCATCTCTTGTATCATTGCTGGGGAAACATAAAGAGGAGTACCCAGCATCATATTGTTCAAGAGTTATTGGAAAAGCCTGGGCAATGAGCGAACGAAATGGATTCTGTTGCTAAAACTAACATCTGGTAGGATCCACTGAGCCTCCCAGAATTTTATAGAACAAAATGTTCCAGACATTGAACAAAACAACCTATTTGAGGCAATAATTCCTGATTAGTCTGAAAAAGTATCTTTTGCACGTCTACTTGTTGCAGTGCTGTTATAGTTCTACATGTTCCCTTTTCCAGAAACAATATCATAAATACCTAAAGCATGGAATACTGCAGGTAACATAGCCCTCTGATATTTACAATTTCCCCTCTTCTTAAAACCTACTTGGACATGCTATTTAGAAGAGAAGGAGAGCAAGTGGTGTGCCACCTGATGGAAATATTGCTTTTTTCCAGGTCCAGACTATTTTGCTTTGAATGCTTAGAGATATGATTCATATGGCTTAATAGCCATTTAAGAAGAATACAATCTCAGGACAAAGTATAGATACTATGAGTTAAAAGTGCACAAGTATAGTGTAGCATATCCCTGAGATTTATGAGATGCATTTATTTATTTATTTATGAGCTCACTTAGGACAGATCTTTGGACATCATTTATTTACTGCCTGCCTGGAGGCCTAATGATACACAACATGTGGGATACTGTTAAACTCAAGTAAAGCAAGAAGAGATGGAGCAATTTCATACACAGCCGTAATAAATACAGCAGCATAAGCCACAGGTAGTTAAGCCAATAAAAGCATTGAGAATTTGGGTAGGAAGATCTAATCCTTTGATTACAATTGATTTTTGAAGCAGCATTTATATTACAAGCCCATATACTTCAGCAGGTCTCGGACTTAGTTCTTCCTCTTGACGAATAATATACAAAAATGAAGTTGCAAAGGATTGTAACTTGGGAGAAAATCCTGCATCTGGCTGGAATTTTATTTGAGAATCTATGAACAGATGCTGAAATCTTTATAGGAGGCACTCAAGAAATTGGGTTTATGGAATGCCTCACTATTTTTCATTGTATAATATAAACCTTCAAAATGGTTATCCAGCTTCTCATATCTTTAACACTTAATTTTGACACACCATCATTTTCAGTCCTGTTCTGGACATTTTACAAAGATCGGGTGCTGTTTAGTACCAGGTGATTGGCTCTAATGAATTAGCAGCTTCACAACTTCTTTATGCATCCCTGTGGAATTGGAGCAATTAAAAAGTTGTGCTAATTTGGCTTCTTAGTAGAAGGCGTTTATTGGAAGGAAACAAGTTTCTGCATTAGGTCCCATCAGCAACAAACAAATCACCTTAATTGGCTGCATAATGAGAGGATGCTTTCATAGATGTGCTTCAAGAGTCTGTGGTGCAACTGCATCTGTATGTTTTTCCCCAAAATAAGTCACAATTCAGCAGAAGTAGTTCAATGAAATCTTAATATATTTTGCTTAGTCTTTGATGCCCCCGGGTTAGTGAGCTTCAGGTGAGTGGAAAGTCCTGCCAGTGTGGTAAGGGGGAACTGAAGGACTTCTGCAAGCACTGCTGTTGCACGTGACAATCTCCATTAAGAAAATTCAGTTTTCGTAAGTCACTGTGCTGGTAGGACTTTTCACTTGGTGGAAGTTCAATAGGAAACTGCCTGTAACATTTAAATTAATAATATTCATATCAGTTTGCTTTTGATTATGTGATTTCTGGCCATGCTTTTATAAATCACATGTGATATGAAATGGGCATCTTTTAGTGTGATCCCTCAAGAAATTACTATATGCAGGCCTCTTTTGTTCTAAGGTGACGATATTTTAACACACTATCAACCTAATCCAGGAAGGGTATTTTGAAACAAACTTTTGAGTGCAGACTGTTTTTCTAGATGCAATCCACTTGCACAGCAGAATAGAGCCTTGGATAGACTGGGTCCATGAATGTGGATTTGACCTCTCCCAGGTCTTTTGTTTAGTTATGCACCTTTCTAATTCCCATGGATCCAGGAGACAGTGAAAGTGTGCAGAAAATACATAGTGAGTCTTTGTCATTTCCTTTTATTCTAGTCATGTAAGATTGGTTGGCTGGCATGCCAAGGGGTTGAAGGTGACACCCAAGATTGCCCACCAACCCATCTATCTATCTGTCTGTCTGTCTGTCTGTCTGTCTGTCTGTCTATCTATCTATCTATCTATCTATCTATCTATCTATCTATCTATCTATCTATCTATCTATCTATCTATCTATCTATCTATCTATCTATCTATCTATCTATCTATCTATCTATCTATCTATCTATCTATCTATCTATCTATCTATCTATCTATCTATCTATCTCTTTTTTGCTTTCATCAATCTTGTGAGGTAAGTTCAGCTGAAAGTCAGTAAAGTCAACTTGTGGCCTTCCAATACAAGTATATATGTGAAGGTTGTCTCCTTGAAGTATCTCTAAACTAGGAAACCTTAATTTATTCAATTTCTACTTATTTTGTCTCTGTTGAAGGCTCAGTAGGTCTGTTGGAAGCAACATAGAATCACAGAATCACAGAATTGGGTCCCTTCCCCTACCAAACAGGAAAATCACAACTGAAAGCTTCTCTTCCAGGTGGCCATCCAGCCTCTCTATAAAAATCTGCAGTGAAGGAATTCTGCCACCCCATCTCTCCAAAGCAGTCAATTCTACGATTGAATGGTTCTGACTGTTGAGATATTGTTCTGAATGTTTAGTTGAAATCTCCCTTCTTGTAAACTGAAGGTGGATTTGTAATTGGTTGACTGACCAAACCCAAAGGGTGCTCACCAATGGCTTCTCTTCATCCTGGAGAGAGGTAACAAGTGGGGTGCCTCAACGTTCTGTTCTGGGCCTGTGCTATTCAACATCTTTATCAATGACTTGGATAAAGAAATAGAGAGTATGCTGATTAAATTTGCAGATGATACCAAATTGGGAGGGGTTGCTAATTCCCCAAAGGACAGGATTAAAATTCAAAATGACCTTGACAGATTAGAGTCCTAGGCCAAAACTAACAAAATGAATTTCAACTGGGAGAAATGTAAGGTCCTACACCTAGGCATTAAAAATGAACTGCACAGATATAGGATGGAAGACACCTGGCTAGACAATAGTACCTGTGAAAGGGATCTAGGTGTTTTGAAAGACCACAAACTGGAGTCGGCAGTGTGATGCGGCTGCCAAGAAAGCCAATGCAATTCTTGGTTGAATCAATAGGAGTATAAAGTGGTACCTCGCAAGACGAATGCCGCGGGCAATGAAAAACTCGCAAGACAAAAGCGTCCTGCGAGTTTTTAGGTGCCCCACAAAACGAAGATATGTTCATCTTGCAAGGTACGTTTTCCCATAGGAATTCATTGAAATTTAACTAATGCGTTCCTATGGACCAAAAAACTCTGAAAAAGTCACTTACCAGGTAGGGAGCTGGGGAAGCACCATCGGAGGACTGGCGGGGGTCCCCCACAACTGCGATCGCCACTTTCAGAGGTCCCCCAGCAGTCCTCTCATGGTGCTGGGCAACCCTCTGAAGACTTCCCCAGCACCATTTTTGAATTTCCCACCCTTTTCCCCTGCCTTTTTCCGTTCGGAGACTTGCCTCCGATGGTGCTTGGCAAGCCTCCAAATGGAAAAAGGTGCTCGGGAAGTCTTCAGAGGCTTCCGAAGCTGGAGATCATGGTTGTGGGGGACCCCCACCAGTCCTCCAATGGTGCTGGTGGGAGTCTCCCGCAACCACGATCACCACTTTCAGAGGTCCCCCGGCAGTCTTCCGATGGTGCTGGGCAAGCCTCTGAAGACTTCCCCAGCACCACTTTTGAATTTCCCACCCTTTTCCCCTGCCTTTTTCCATTTGGAGGCTCACTTCCGATGGTGCTCGGCAAGCCTCCAAATGGAAAAAGGTAGGGGAAAAGGGTGGGAAATTGAAAAATGGTGCTGGGGAAGTCTTCAGAGGTTTCCGAAGCTGGCAATTACGGTTACAGGGGACCCCGCCTGTCCTCCAATGGTGCTGGGCAAGCCTCCGAAGGTTTTCCCTGCACCATCGGAGGACTGGTGGGAGTCCCCTGCAACCGCCAGCCTCGGAAGCCTCTGAAGACTTCCCCAGCACCATTGGAGGACTGCCGAGGGACCTCTGAAAGCAGTGATCACAGTTGCTGGAGACCCCCGCCAGTCCTCCGATGGTGCTTCCCCAGTTCCTTATCTGGTAAGTCACTTTTTCAGAGTTTTTTGGCTCATAGGAACACATTAATTAAATTTCAATGCATTCCTATGGGAAAATGTGCCTCGCAAGATGACAATTTCGCAAGACTACAGGACTCACGGAACAAATTATTTTTGTCTTGTGAGGCACCACTGTAGTGCCAAGATCAAGGGAAGTAATAGTACCACTCTATTCTGTTTTGGTGAGACCCTCACTTGGAGCATTGTGTCCAGTTCTGGGTAGCTCAATTCAAGAAGGATGTTCACAACCTGGAACAAGTCCAGAGGAGGGTAACTAATGATCAAAGGTCTGGAAGCCATGTCCTACAAGGAGCGGCTTAGGGAGTTGGGAATATTTAGCCTTACAAAAAGAAGGTTTAGAGGGGACATGATAGCCATGTTTATATATTTGAAGGAATGTCATATCGAGGAAGGGACAGGTTTGTTTTCCATGGCTCTAGCTGCTAAGACAAGGAGCAATGGTTTAAAACTGCAGGAAAAGAGATTCCACCTGAATCTCAGGAAGACCTTCCTGACAGTCAAAGCTGGTTGGCAGTGGAATAGGCTGTCTCGGAGTATGGTGGAGTCTCCTTCTTTGGAGGTTTTTAAGCAGAGGCTGGATGGCCATCTGTCGGGAGTGCTTTGATGGAGTTCCTGCATGGCGGGGGGTTGGACTCAATGGCCCCTGCGGTCTCTTCCAACTCTGTGATTCTATGAAACCATTGCTTCTGGTCCTATCTTCCTGAGCTGCCAAACAAAATAAAAACAAAACCTCACCCAACCCTGCTCTAGCTTCCATGTGACAGCCCTTTAAATATTTAAATATGGCTATCATATTGCCTTTTGACTTCTCTTCTCCAGGTTAAACATGGCAACCTAACAATTCGAAAGCATGTAAAAATGCAAGTAGATAAATAGGTACCACCACAGTGGGAAGGTAACAGTGTTTCGTGTCCAGTCGTGCTGGCCACGTGACCACGGAAACTGTCTACAGACAAACGCTGGCTCTATGGCTTGGAAACAGGGATGAGCACTGCAACCTAGAGCTGGATATGACTGGACAAATTTTCCAGGGGAACCTTTACCTATCATAATGCCTTTTGGCTTCTCTTCTCCAGGTTAAACACGGCAAATTCGCTCAACCTTTTTCATAGGGCGTAGTTTCCAATCCTCTGATCATTGTGATTGCCCTCCTCTGGATATGTTCCTATGCTACAATATCCTTCTAAAACTGTGGGTGCCCAGAGCAGAACACAGTATTCTACATAAGGTCAGTCCAAAGAGTGGTACTATTACTCCCTTTATCTGCTACTGCATCACACTATTGGCTTATTTTTAGTTTCTGATCCACTAAGACTCCTAGATCCTTTTTGTATCCATTACTTTCAAACCAGCTTTCACCCACCCTATATTTGTGCATCCAATTTTTCTTTCCTAAGTGGAACACTTTACTTTTTTTCCTGTTGAAATTTATTGTGTATGCATTTGTGCCTTTGCATGTGTGTTAGCCCAGTTCTCTAATCAGTTAAGGTCCTTTTGAACACTGATTCTGTGTTCTATTCTGTGTTCTGATCTTTTAGTTACAATTCAGTGGTTCCCAACCTTGGCTAACCCAAGTGTTTTTGGACTGCAATTACCAGAAACCTTCACCATCAAGGGGGTTTCTGGGAGTTGCTATCTAAGAACACTTATGTTACCAAGGTTGAGAACCACTGAGCTACATGATAGAAGTGACCAAATATTTACTCTTGATTGAGGCTTCCATACTTTTTAATGTTTACAAAGAAAAGAGAATTTTGAGAATCTAGCTCCTTATGTCACCGCGTGTGTGTGTTCCATGTGCTGTCAAGTGGAAACCAAATTATTGTGACCCTAATAGGGTTTTCAAGGTATGTGGGGTGCTTAAGGAGTGGTTTTGACAGCTTAACCACCCCCCACCCATGCTTTTCCACAGCTGAGTGAGAATTCAAACCCAGGTCTCCTGAGTCCTAGTCCATCACTCATTCTGCTCCATTCCACTAGGTGTCATTCAAAACTACATCTGATCAAATTTGCCCTGGCATGTAACCATTAAAGATGCACCAACAACCATCACTGTTTTATGTTACTCAGACCTGCTCCAGACTCTATTTACCTAGGAGAAATTCATGTGGAATAGGCAGAAAGGGGTTTCTATATAGTCCACTGAGGACTATATAGAAATAGTTTTATAGGCAGAAAAAAAGGGGGGGGAGTCCAAAACCCATTACTTTCTCAAAGCAGGTCTGACGTCTTGGTGCAGAGAACTTATTGGTATCTAAAAATATAACTAGAAAGAACTGCCACTGGCAAAGAGAATATATTTAATCCCCCTTTTAAAAAAAGAAAACTGAAAAACTTATTCTGCTCAGGTTTTCTGAGCCGTGTTACTAGAGCGAAAAGGCTGACTTGCTACATATGCGGCACCTGTTTAAACAAAAAAAAGTCAGTTTCCAGAGCAATCAATATAGCACCTTTCAACGACGCCATTTTAAATCGATTTTCTTAATCTATATTATTTGTACCCTATCACTGCAGTATCTAAAATCTAAATGCTACTCTCATTTGTTCAGCTGCTTTCATTTGACCTTGGAACTCAGGTGTTGGGGATTTTCTTGCCCTTTTAAAAAGAGGCTCTTTCCTAAAGCCTCTACAAAGCCTCAGCTTGTTGACTAGAACATGTTGCTCATAACAAATACCTTGTGTTTTCTCTACTTCCCCCCCTTCAGTTTGTAATCTTACTAAAATATGGACTGCAAGAGGGGGGGGAATAGTTTTCCCTTTAGATCTCTTAAAAATATAGAGATTGTGGTTAATGGAAGTATTGCATATGTATTTAAGACAAGAGAACAAGGAAGAAGCCATTTGTTCAAGAATTTTCCTTCATCATGGGCAAAACTAGGTAATACAGTTTGCTCATTATTAGAAGCAGAAGTTGCTTAAAAAGTCTTCTTGAGTTTGTCCCAATCCACATTTGGCAAATATTGAGAAAGGATTGCATCTGATTGCATTGAAAAGCATTGCTTTGCTGGAGCAATCTTGCTTAAAGTGACCTTTCCATCCATATAGGACACACACACCCCGCCGCCAGCTTGCTCTCCGAAAAAGGCAGTCCTGCTGCTGGACCAAAAAGCTACAGTTTAGACATGGATAAGGTCTGGTCTGTGAGCTGCACATCATGTGGTTGCTGCGAAATAGCTCACACTGGACTGTGCCACTAACAGTCCCAAATAGGAGCTATTTCTGCATTTGATCAGCCCCTTAGTCTGCTTTTGTTTTGAAACTCTATTGAGTGATATTATGGCTTCATGTGTATGCAAGACATCACTGAAAGACTTGTTTGCCTGGATGGATAATGATATAATTTGTGATCTGACCTTAAATGTTTCAAACATTTTAAAATATTTTGTAGGGAAGGGGACTTTGGAGGGAAAAGAACTCCCAGCTCCATGATTCAATGGTAAAGGTAAAGGTTCCCCTTGACAATTTTTGTCCAGTCATGTTTGACTCTAGGGGGCGGTGCTCATCCCCGTTTCCAAGCCATAGAGCCAGCGTTTTGTCCGAAGACAATCTTCCGTGGTCACATGGCCAGTTCAACTTAGACACGGAACGCTGTTACCTTCCCACCAAAGTGGTCCCTATTTATCTACTTGCATTTGCATGCTTTCGAACCGCTAGGTTGGCGGGAGCTGGGACAAGCGACGGGAGCTCACTCCATCGCGTGGATTTGATCTTACGACTGCTTGGTCTTCTGATCCTGCAGTACAGGCTTCTGCGGTTTAGCCCACAGCGCTAAACCCCACAAACTGAATTATGAGACTGGGAGACATTAAACAGCAGAAGGTAGAGCAGCCCCCTTTCTCTCCAGACCATTCCGGAGACATTTTTTGTGCTTCTGAAAGGCGCTCTTCGTGAGTCTCAAGGATTCCTTATGACTCACAAGGGGAAACAAGTCCCTACGGAGGCTGGCTCTGCAAGAGCAGCATGAAGGTAAGAGAACTGCTCTACCTCTTGTCACGTGAAGACTTCAGGCTGGAGGGGCTCCAAATTCTGGAACTGGGAGTTCTCTTTTCCTGCAAGTCCCACATCTATGAACTATTCTTCTGAGCCAATTGTATCAGTGTTACTCAATAAGGAGTTGTCCACACATTTTAGTAAGTCCAATATGTCTATGGTTTGTCCTCAAAATTTCCACTACTAGCTGTTACTGGGGTAGTGTAAAAATATAAGAACCGTGTTGGAACCTGTCTAGTCCACCATTCTTTTCACACAGTGGCCACTCAGTTGCCTAAGGGAAGCTCAGAAACAGGGCATGAATTAGCAGCACCCTCCTGCTCAGGTCTATAGAGGTATATAGCTAGATTATATATCTGTCACAACAGGTAGCTATTTACAGCTCCATCCTCTATGAATTGGTCCAAACCTCATTTAAAACTCTCTAGGTTGACAGTTATCACCACTTATTAAAGTTGTCAATTCCACAGTTTAACTAATCATGGTGTGAAGCTGTTGCAGGTTCTCCCCAGTTGCCGCAGGTAATGTAAGAACTAGTGTCCTTTACATAATAATAAAGAAAAGCATCAGTTGGGTTTTCTCATCCTGGTGCTGGCCAGGGAAGCAATTAGCGAGCAAGAACTGACTGCCATTACTATAGGACCATTGACAGGAGAGGGAAAAATAGATCCTCACTGGCAACTGCTGAAAGAAAGCATTGGCAGTTCATTTAGAAGTAGGCAGTTGCACAGCTGCTGACTGTCTCCCGGCTCATGCGAATATCAATGGCCCATTCTAGTGAAGCTTGAGGAATTCAATTCCAGTACAAAATAGACCAGAGCCTCTGCTTTAACACTAAAATGCAGGTTGGATTTGGAACTCAGTTATCCAGTGGCTTTTGCACTCCCTGCCTTTTCTTGACTGATAAAAAGAACAAAAATGCATTTTAAATGCACTTTGGGCAAATAAAGCCCAGTTGGGAACGTGTGTTTTGAATGAAAACGCACCGAGAATAGCATTTAGATACAACTATAAATGCAAATTACTGCTTTACTTATTACATTTACTCTTCAACCACCTTTCACCCTTATGGATACTGGGGCAGTATATAAGAGGAGTGAAAAATAAATAAACCATTATACATTGGGTTAAGTGAATAAATATATTTATTTGTTTATTTATTTTGTATCATGTGTAGGCTACCTTTCTCCTAGTGAAGGTGAAAGTGCATCAAACATAGGATAGCACAAATGGATGAATAAACACAGGTCAGAATGACAACGACCAAAAATAGTCTGATCAATACATTCCTAGTCTATTCCTGAACCAGGAGCTGTTGAAAGTAAATGCCTCTTTGCTTTCATGCTGTATCCTACATCCAGCACCAATGCTTAATGGTTGTTCTTCTTAAGCTTATGATTTCCCTCTGCACATAATTACACCAAACCAGGAGTTGATTATTTCTGTCAGGAAATCAACTCATTGGCTACTGTTGCTGTAACTGCCTGAGTAGACCAAACATTCATCTGCCCCAGCAATCTGTTTCAAGCAGTGCTCAGCCTGATTCCTCTGGAAAGGTTGTCACTTGACTGTTAGTCAAAAACTGAATGAATGAGGAAGGACAAGGAGAATTATTGAAATAAACCCTATAGAAGGTCCAGAAAGTTTGAACAATCAGAGATGCCAAGAAGGTAACTGAAAGGATGAAGTGAGCTGTAAATATGAAAAGAATTCAAGGGCAGTCCCATCTTCTCCTGGTACCATGTAGCATCACACAAGCCAAATATTAAGCTCTCATCTTCTTCCCTGCAGATATACAGTATACTGCACAGAACATGGACTGCACCAGAAAATGCACGTTCTTAAAGCTGTACCACAAACAGTTGCTCTTTTCCCCTGCTGTCTCATTCCTGTAGCCACCTGGAAATTTTCATGATTGTCTGTGAGATAAATTTCAGAATATTGTATATATTTCTTGGCCAGTGTGTGGCTATATTGTTTTCGCTCTTGAAAGGGAGAAAACTGTTTGCCTCAGTAAATTCAACTGGTACCATTCAAGAGCAACAAAGGGGAGCAAATATTAACAGTGTCTACATGTCTTTAAAAAAAAAAAACCACCATTACTCTGTCTGTGACAGAAATAATGAGATTTCAATGCTGTTTTGTACAGTTTCTGGACAGCTAGAGGAAGCTCTTTCATAAATTTATTTGCCACTGCAATACATTTCCAGATCCAGTGGGCTCTAAATAATCAACTTCTTCTTCTTTTTATCTTTATTTTATCTTTAAATATCTCTTGTAGTTATTGTGTGGACGATATGCCAGGTTGTATTTTCTTCTTTCTAAGGAAGCAAGATCGTGTTGGAATTGTGACTACTGTATCTCACAAGGTTTGTAAAATTGTATTAGGATTAGTTACTGTGTATAACAAAGAGAAGATTTTCATATTCTCTTAGGGCAGGCATGATTCTCCTGTTGTTAGCTGTGAGTTTATTCAGTCACACAGAGCATCCATTTTGTGTGCATAACCAATTAAAATCAAAGCATCTGATGGATGTCACAGATATCACTTACTGAAGTGTGGTATAGCATCACCTTATTTAATCTCTCCTCTAAGAAGAGAAAAACCATATGGTAGCAAAGGGATTTTGTTTTTCCAATTACTGAGTGTTTAGGGGGGGAAAAAGATAAGAACTCTTTGAATCTTTTCTGTTTCCAACAATGGAGAGTTGGCTATAAATAGGAAAGAAGTCAGCTTTAAAAAAATAAGGGTCAGAGTTTCACATTCTTGACACAGGGGCAATACTGAATAGAACTAAATATGCAAAGCAGCTGTTGATCCATATATATCAATCAAATCTGTACTGTATTGTACTTACATTGGTGATGCTGCTGGCACTGATTGGTTCACTTGATTCATGAGCATTTTTCTTACTAAAAGACGAAGCTGCTAGAATGTTTCCAGTCTGTACAACCTCTGTGAGGGGAAGGAGTTTTCTATTTGGCTGACAATAAAAGAGATCTCAAAGATTAAGGTAGCTTTGTGGACCAAGCTGAAGATAGTGGCCCATGGGCAAGGAAGATGTTTCCGTGGGCAGGGAAGCCTTTTTCAGGAAGAATGAAGGTAATAAATAGAGATGGGCACTTCGTACTGCAGGTACTACAGAGGCCCAATCTGGATTCCCAGTACTATTCAGATTCCATGCAGTGCTTGGTTCCAGCATCGTCATTGTGCCAATTGCAGAATCAGCCAGCCAGCTCTTCCCTGCCTCCCCGTGCAGCTGACCACTGTGTTGCAGAGGTGGGGCGGGGAGTCTCCCTGCCCAGGGAAATGAATACAAAGTGCCCATTTCTAATAACAATAAAGAAGCAGAACCCAGAAAACCTTTCCACACACATTAGCCAACTACACTGTAAGATTCGAAACATTCTAGGCTATGCCTCTAGAATGTTACAACCAGCATGGCCGCTGTCTGTGATAGCAGTCACATGCCAACAAGAGGGGCAACATAATGCATTTTGCTGCCTGAAGGACAAGTTAATGCATCCCTTCAATTCCATATTCAGAAGCAGCAGTAATCCTACACTGCCAGTGCTAAAGTAGAATTTTACTCCATATCTGAGTGCAGCAAACCAGTTTAGAGATGCAGAACAGTTTGTATAGAGAACTCTGCCCTATGATAAAAGGGGGTAACTGCAAGTTGTCACCACTGCCCTCTTAGCATCTACTGATGCAGGCAGTTGTCTCACTTTTCCAGTTCTGAGTAAGAGCAAATAATGTGTTTGACAGTTAGAGCTGGAAGGAAAGTGTAAAGCCTTTTGGTCTAGTGATTTTACTAGGCCTAAGTGCAGATAATTCTGTGCTACATTAAGATTTGCATCTATGATAACAGGGTTGCCATATCTCAGGGCATTGGTCAAAGTCTCAGGAAATACTCAAATACCCCCAGAGCTCACAAACACAGTGTAAAGATACTTGTATGTATGCCAAATACTTATATGTTTAGAGGAAGTTCAAGAAATCTACCTGCCTATCTACTCCCTTATACACATGCACTTGCAACTCTACACACAAATATATTTTTGCTATGATTACACAGGGGACCATCTTTTGTGACATTCTATAAATTAACAAGGGCCAAGCTCCTGGCCTCAGATTTTGGGCTGTCTCATGGAATGGGGCTTTCTAAACTCTAGAATGCTAAAAGGAAGGCTTGATGGCATGCCAACTGGCCCAGTTAATAGTAGCATGATCAGAGACCTGATTCAGAATCTCCCAGTTTTGGAACTGCCAGGGATAGAGCGCTGGTCGAGACAACAGCTCAGCTATGAAACTTCCTCCCTTTACTTGTTTTCTTGGCACACATTTGATTATTTTCAGACACTGAAAGGAAATGGTGTTTTTATCCTTGAGTTTTTCATGTGGATTTTAATTTAATTTTTAACTTGGCTCCAGATGAAATGATTATCACTGCCATTTAAGTTGGTTTTGACTATTTTGCAATTGTTTTTAAAACATATCTTTTCAGCCTTCGATACAATTCATTGAATGGTGAGTCAATAAATATGGTTCGAATGGAAGGGGAAAGAAGAGGGAGCAAAGAAGAGAGAACAAAGAGGATAAGAAACAAGATAAATAGCGATTTCACTGTGAATCTGAACTATAATAGTCATTTATAGATATTTATGAGACTTTCCCTATAGTCATTCCGAAGTATCAAATCTCAGGCTAGACTGTCCCTCCCGTGTTGTTCTTCCAGTGGTAAGGAAATATTGTTTTGTCAGGCAGAAGTAGGGTCAACTGACCAGTTGCTGAGGAAGTGCCTTGTCGTCGGCTAGATGTTGTATATTGTATTTGTATTTACTTTTCCATTTTTAAAAGTTTTTTAATTTTTTTATTTTCAGTTCTGCATTTTATTCTGTTCTGATCTTTAATCTTGTTCTGTCTTAATTCTACTCTTTAATTTTTACTGTAGGCCATCTTAAGTTTCATGTTATGAGGGATACAATCATGGAGCCATACTGTAAATAGTTCATCTGTGGCTTCTCTACTATAGGGCATCAGCATTGGTATGAATTAAGGAGCAGATAACATTGGAAAATACGAGACTCTTGAAATTAGAAGGATATGATTTGAAATGGGGCTGGCAAGCACTCATATGGTATAACAGGACTCAGAATTTTAAACAATTTAACAACCATATACAGTATTGAGGAAGGCACTTCTGTCGATGTGGAATTAAGTGAAAAATTTATATCAAAATACCACACGGGGTGACACCAACTGAAGCATTTGCTCTATCATATCTGAGAAAAAAGAAGAAAATAGTAAGATATAGTGAGGTTTTAAATCTTGATGGTTCTATCAAAATTCAACAAGAGTTAGTAGATCAAGGCATCGAAATGGATTGGTGGGTGCGATCACAATTACTATCAAGGTTTGCTAAAGATAATCAACAGGGCTTTTACTTAGAAAATGCCCCCTTTGACAGAATTCTTCTAAAATCAGAGGGAAAATGTATTAAGTAATTATATAATTTTCTGTTAGATTTTGAAACACAAGATGAAGTGGTAAAGGCATATATGATTACATGGGCACAGAATGTAGGACATAATATTGAACTCGATCAATGGGAACAAATTTGGAAAACAAATATAAAATTAACTAAATCTGTTGTACTGAAAGTGAGTATATACAAAATGCTCTACAGATGGTACATGACCCCCACAACACTGGCTAAAATAAGCACCCAGATTTCAAATATATGTTGGAAATGTAAATAGAAAGAAGGAACATTTTATCACATGTGGTGGATGTGCAAAGATACCCAAAGATACTGGAGTAAAGTGAATCAGATGCTACAAGAGATATTAGAAACTTCAGTACCGATGGTACCAGAACTATTCCTATTAAATGTCTTGCCAAATATACTAGACTCTGAAAAATCATTTTCAACTATTCATGTTATAACAGCAGCAAGAATAGTTTTTGTGAAACACTGGAAGGAACCTAGAACACTGTAAATAGATGAAGTGATAGAGAAAATCCTTGAAACCACAGAAATGGACATACTATCAGATTGGCTAGATGCAAACAAGAAAAAAGACCATCGGAAAATTTGGTCACAATTATATACATGGTTACAAGGTACAGACAGTTGACTGATACATAGCTATCTGTATGGATGCAGAAGAGACGGAATAAATGAGGGATAAAGACTATCAGCTACATAATCAATAGTTAGAATAACAATATAACTGTCTGAATTTGATTTTTCCCTCTTGCTCACTGTTTATATTTCTTTCTGATATGTGGAACTATTGCTAGAAGAGAATATATAGAATTATTATGAAAAATATTGATTTGTAATGTATCCATTCAAATCCACCCCCTCCGAGGGCACCCCTATCCCAGCTGCCCCTTACCTTACCCTACCTTTATAAGGAAAAAATAAAAATAAAAAATATATATACATTTCATTTTTTGGCTTTGATATACACATTAACTAACCAATTATATTAGCAGTGACAGGCAGCATAGAAGAGTGGAACTATGTTATTTATTTGTTGGTTACATTTATATCCCACTTTTCCTCTGGTGAGCTTAAAGTCATACAATGGCATGGCCATCCTCCTTGCCACCTTATAGTCACAACAATCCTCCAAAGTCAGCCAGATTGAGATATCTTCTCTGTCGCAGGGCAACACAATGAACTTCTTGACTCAATGGGGACTTGAATCTGGATCTCCTAAATCTCAGTGCTACTCTCCATCCAACAATCTAGCTATTACATCACACTGCACACTGCTTTCAGCTTGCAGATGCTGTATGGTGATACCAACTTAAGCCATTCCCTGTGCTGTGGTATCCTGTTACATCTCTAAGGTACAAAACCATATGAATTTCTCCCTTCATAACATGCTAGTTCATGAGAATAGCTGGACAATAGTTAGCCAGAAACACTATCATTGTCCTTATTTTTAATATACGACTTTATGTACTGCATCATAAAATATTCAAAGACAAAAGCTATTGTGTTCTTTAATCCTGATCTATCCATCCACCCGCTCGAGTGGAAATTAGATAAATTTCCTCCTTCTGTTCACTTGATGGAAAACCGTGCACTTGTTGGATTTTTGGAGAGGTAGAAAAGTAATTCTGTGGGATTAATCATAGCAACACACATCCTTACGTGAAATGGAATGGAGGCAGTGAGTGACAGCAAGAAACAGAGTACCCTCTTGTGGATAACTGCCATTCCACCACAGAGTTTTGACTGATCTTGTATAAAGAATTGATAGGCAGGTGCCCTGAAACTCTGCTGAGATGAGTTTGTCCTTCCTACATCTTATCTTGAATGAAAACTGCTCACCAGAAAGAGCAGAGACATGACTAGACTGGGAAATGTGGAGGCTGCCATTTTACAATAAAGGGAGAGCTCACTTCTAAAACCGGAAAATGTAAATTTGCCATTCCTCTCATGAGTTCTTCATCTATATAATATCTTCATGTATATTCAAATTTAAGTACAACCAGATTTACATATATTCAGATTTTAATTTGCCTTTTGTGTAACTTGAGAAAACGTAGCATTAATATACTATATTAATATACTATACAAGCACTAGTTGAAAAACAGTATTCTTTTGTCTGGAAACAAAGCTGAGCACACACAACATTTTTATATTGAAACAAGAATGGTTGTATAAACAGCATTAGCAGATGTCGAAAATAAAACAAGCAAGAAATGGACTTAAAATATTGGCAGCAATTAAAAAAAAAAACAATCAGCAAACCGGATCCACATTTTTTTTTTCAAATTTTAGCTTTTAAAAGAACCTGTATTTACTTTATCATGCTCTACAAAAGCTATTACTCCTTTTTAAAAAAAACAGCCAGGAAGCAGTGTTTTGACTGAAAACTCTCTTCATGGAGATCATTGTACAAGCTTGGTGCTCTAGCAGTGAAGAATCTGGCTTTATTTCTAGAAATTTCAACATATCATAATATTTCCTGTTGTATATGACCCATATAACTTCTGAAGCATACAGAAGTTGGACAAACTTTGAGCATAGAGAATCTCTGAATTAACTCTTCGAGTCCTTGCCTGCAAATGTGTGGGATACTGAATTTGAGAGTCCATAGACGTTATTGAAACAAAACTCCCATCAGACCTATCCAATATGGTCAGTGGTGATGAATGCTGGGAACAGTCCAGCAACATCTGGAGGGACACACTTTGCCCACTCCTAAAGAATACAATATTATCTGGGTTTTTTACAGATGTGCTCCCCTAACATGCTCCCCTAACTGGCAAAATGCATTTTGCTTATCAGAGCACATTATTTTCCTCACCCACTCATCTTGCAAATAAAATCCTTTGCTTTCTGATTAGTCACTGGAAAGTCAATCTGTTTAACTGAAATTCCAATAACTCAGGGTCGTATCTCAAAGAAAATCCCACTGTAGAAGGGCATCAGTTTAATTGAAGGAAACATGCATTCCCCTTTATATCTGGCTTGACCCTGAGACTACAGAACTCTGGCCTTTGAGATTGAGATTTTCCATGTGATGTGCTTGGATTTGTCCTTCAGACAATTAAATCCATATGTAAATTCAATAGCTTGCTAATAGTATAGCATTATGGAAGAATGCAAGCCATTTGGAACCCCCATAGAGAAATAATCTTTGCCGTTCTTTCTGCAGCATTTTTAATGGAAATGTCTATTACACTTTCCATTATTAAAAGTGGCTAACAATTATTGTTTCTTTTGGTTCAGTAGCTGAGAGGGAAATTGCTCTTTCTTATTTGGTGGGGCAGGTTGCTTTTTCGCAGTATTTTCCAACATTTGAAGGGGGGGGCTTGCTGCCACAATAGAATAGAAAAATGTGTGGGTAGGTGGATGTATTTCTTAGATCAAACTGAGAAGAGCACATCACATTTTTTCATCTCTCCGATTCTCTCAACTGTCTTGTGTGGTAGGTCATCCTTATTTCTATTTTCTATTTGAGGGAGGGAGTGTAGCTTGGGGAGCATGTCTTAATCAAGGCCACCCACAATATCTATGGCTAGCGGGCCATTAAAAGTGTGGTCTTTTTTATCCATGTTCCCTTATTCTAGTGCACTGGCTCATCCTAATAGATGAAACTGCTAAGGTAGAAATAGGTAAAAGTTAAGTGGGTGCCCTCATCAGACTGACAAAGAAAGCAGAGATAAGGTACGTTTGCTATAACATTTCTCTGCAAGTGGCTGAGGGGTTGCAATTGTAAATTGGATTTAATATTGATCATAAGAGATCACAGTTAGAGATAGAAGAAAATTAGATGTCATGAACTTGACACATGGGATTTTTGTTTTTAATTTAATACAGAAAAAAACCTCAAAGTATAACGAGTATTATTTGTACTAGCATTTAGCATGCTATAGTATTTGTATTCAGAATTATTTGTCATGGCGAAAGGAATATATCTGCATTCATAAATCTAATACAGGGTATAATGAGAGCTTCCTTCGATGGAGAGATCAAGTTTGTATCCTGGAGCATTTTATCACTATTGTAGTATGAGCATTCTTGAGATGCATGCCTTGTGAATTACATTCTATCTCTAGTATATTCAGTGAAATTATTCTTGAGAACTATCCAGAAACTGTATCTGATATCAAAGTAACTGGTCCACTTTTTGCAGATGTCCAGCATGTCTTTACTCACCTCCTTGGGGAATTGCCTGATTTCATTGAGCAAGAACATGAGCAAGAGAACATTCGGTCTCTATCCACATCATTGTTTTCTCTATTTGGAAAATCATGCATCTAGAATAGAGATGGGGGTATTTGTATTCACAAATGAATACGAATATCCCCGCACAGGTGGAAATAACGAGGGTTTTTGCTGCTGGTGCGAGCTCATCAGACCTTCCTATCATGCTGTTGTTCGCAATCGATTACCCAGTCCTGGCAGGAGGCAGAATAATAAGCCTCTCTGCTAGGTCGGAGAATGGCTGATCCATTGTGGAGAACAACATGATAGGAAGAAGCCTCTGCGGAGCTGGCATCAGTGGCAAAATCGTGAGTGGACAGTCTGGCCCCATGGGGCTGGACCCTTGTTATTTCCACCTGTGTGGGGATATTTGTATACGAATACCACCATTTCTAGTCTGGAGAAGACAGGCCCCTGCTCATATGTAGAATCTTCATACAAGAAAAAACACAATTTACCAAGATTCACAAGTCACTATGCGGATTCGTCGTTAGACGGTGCGCTCGTTAAGTGAGGCACCACTGTATCATGGTATAAGTCTTGTAATTGTTTCAATGATTTGAGGCAAAATCAGCTTGTCTAATTCTACAAACTTTATTTATCTGCATTGATTATCTACAGTACTCCTTAAACACAAAAATATTTCAAAGGGGTAAAACATCCAAAAGTCTCACAACTATGAAAAGTAGCAAATAAGAAATAATCCCAAAACAAAACGTGTTGCAGGCAGAAATTGAATCAACAGAGCTTATAACCTAAAAGAGGCACATTGAACCAGCAGACAATACTTGTCGAAAGCACATCATTAAAAAGTAAAATGCATTGTAACATTAAATATTCTTTAGTCTTAATATGCCTTTAAGCATATTAAGCATCTCTACTCCCCAGGAGAAATGGGCACGAACTGGGAAAAAGGCAGTTTATGATGGTTCGTGGTTAATCTCTATTCATGAATTTCCACTTATTTTCTGACAAAACAAACCATTTTGTGGTTCCTGCAATTTGAGACTTCCAGGAGCAGAAGAACAGCCCCAACATGAGTTAATCTTCAGATGACTCTCATCCCTACTTCTTCCAGGTTTGGTGAAGATTGGATTTGGGATGTCTGACTTCTAGCGTCCCCAAAGCAGGTCCCCCCAGGAAAGTGCACTTTAGTAGCTGGTGGAGGCAGTTCTATCTCTCCCAGAAGTCCCAAATCACATGAACTATGAAATATATGAATCACCGATTTTGATAATAGTTCAGTGTTTCATTTCATTCTAAGCTGGTGTGTTTCTCTGAAGTGCCTCAAAACAAACTACAAAAAGGCCTGGTTCTTGGAGTTGTTTGCCTCATGGTTTGTTTTGTGCCTATCACTAGTCCAAAGTAGTTCTTTTCGTTTTTTGAGAACCCAGGGGACCTGAATGTAATTTTTATTAAGGTCCAAATAATTAAAAACAACAACAAATATAATAAACACACTTAAAATTAAACAAAACCACAAATATCATCCCTGTGCAATCCCCCCTCAGGATTTTTTAATATCTACATTTTTATTATATTTCATATTGCCCCATTTCTCTCCAAAAATACATTGATTCTTTTCCAGTTGTATCGCCTTCGTGTTTCTGAAACATATATACCAAAAATAAATTTCTTACATTCTTAAAATTATTACATTTCAACATTCCTTTTCTAACTTTAATTTCGCAAGTTAAATTATCATTAATAGCCATGTTCCATATTTCTTTATACCATTCTTCCATATTAAATTGGTTATTATTTTTCCAGTTCTTTGTAAATATTACCCTAGCCACAGTAACCGTAATAATAAATTCCTTTTCCTCTTTCTTTAGTTATTTATTATTAACCGTATTCAACAAAGCAATCATTGAAACATTTGTACAACAATGTTCATTATTTCTATAATCTCCTTAACAATCATTGACCATTCCTTTTTTCTTATTCCAAAGTGCACCACATATGAAAATAGGTGACTTTTTCTTTCCCACACAAGGACAGTATGCTGTTATTTAACATATTCAATTTTTCATTATGCTTTTATTCCAAATTTTATTCCAGTCTTCCCCTTTGATTTCCTCACTCAAATCTCCTTGCCAAATTTCTTTTAAACCCAATGTTTTATATTCTGCCTGTATTAACATCCTGTATATTACACTTACAGAATGAGCCTCGTGGCGCAGTGGTTAAACTGCTGTACTGCAGCCAAAACTGTGCTCATGACCTGGGGTTCAATCCCAGGTAGCCGGCTCAAGGTTGACTCAGCCTTCTATCCTTCCGAGGTCGGTAAAATGAGTACACAGCTCGCTGGGGGGGGGCAATGTGTAGCCTGCATAATTAACTTGTAAACCACCCAGAGAGTGCTTGAAGCACTATGGGGCGGTATATAAGCAGCACACTTACAGTAATGCAGGAGTATGGATGTCCCTTTTCTACCTCCACCAGCAGCTGCCCACTCAGAAGAAGAGGCAGGACAGAGATTCCTGCAGCACTCTGTGTCAGTGACCAGCTGCTGGAGAAGGTGGAGAAGGGAAGTCTGAGCTCCTGTCTGGACTGGAAGATCATGTGATGGGGAGGGAAGGAGCAACATGTGCCAGTTGGTGAGTGGGAGAGCCAGCTGGGGGGTGGGGAAAGTGAACACACAGCACCTGTGTTGTTGTTCCAATGACTTAGATGACATGGCAGAAAGTGCTTCATGCCTATCTCTACTGAACATCACTGCCACCAGAATGACTTTACCAACAAAGTAAGTAAAAGCTACTTTCAAACATGTGGAAGAAATAAATCACCATGAATGGATGGGATACCAGAAGAATTATTCCAAGCTACAGAGACTGAATCAGAATGTACCAACAAATATGGAAAAGAAAATAATATCCCACTGACTGCAAACATTCCTAGTCCCCAAGAAAAAAAATACCTAAGAGTGTAACTATAGGAATATTGTATTAATTCCCAACACATGCAAAATGGTGCTCAAGGTTTTGTCAGTGAAGCCTTCTACTATGTGTGGAGAATGGCCAATGTTGAATTAGGATTCAGAAAAGAAAGAGGTATTAGACATCATACTGCAAATATCCCTTGGCTACTGGTATGTACTAAAGAATTTCCACAGAAAACCATTCTAGCTTTATTACTTATAGTAAAGACCTTGACTATATAGCTCATGAAAAGCTGTAGATGACTGGATGAAAATTGATGGCAGAAATATCAATAATTCAAGACAGCAGTTCTTAACATTTTCTTTACCACACATCTCCTTTAAATTACTTTTCTTGCCACAGACCACCAAGACTTAACTTAAGATTTACAACCCTAAAGTGCATCAAATATTTATTCAAAGTTTCTCATGAAGGGTCTCATCAACAGATGTTTATTGCTGTAAGGGTGACACTTTTTAAGATGAAGGAAGCTTCAATTTGCTTTGAACAGGATGCACCTTCATCAACAACATCAGTTCTTTCACATTTCAAATTCAGCCAGCAATCCATTCCTTACTCAACAATAACCAAATAATTTGATTAGCACAAATCGAAGAAGAAACATGATCACAAAGTCCATCTGAACACTTACTGACACTGACACTGACTTACTGTCTCTACCTACAACTTCTGACTGTCTGTACAATAGCAAGAAATGTCACATGCTGTCTCTCAGCCACTAGGTTAGAAAAGCCAAATTTTACATCAACAAGGGAAATTAAAATTTTGTTGTTTACTTTTCTTTCTTTCTTTCTTTCTTTCTTTCTTTCTTTCTTTCTTTCTTTCTTTCTTTCTTTCTTTCTTTCTTTCTTTCTTTCTTTCTTTCTTTCTGTCTGTCTGTCTGTCTGTCTGTCTGTCTGTCTGTCTGTCTTTCTTTCTTTCTTTCTTTCTATTTTAACTGTAAAAGATCATAAAAAATTTCAAGCCTTCAAGGTTCCCTGTGAGGATGTCACAGCCCCCTGGGGGGGTCTGTGGATTATAGGTTAAGAACTTATGATTTAAGGTATACAGATGACACCACAGTGAAAAATTTACATTGTTAAAGATTTTCTATACCTTGGTTCAGCAGTAATCAATCCAAATGAAGAATACAGACAAGGAATAAGAAAAAGAGTGAAACTTGAAAGAGTAGCAATGAAGAAACTAGAAAAGCTCCTTAAGTGTAAGGATATGTCACTGGAAACTGAGGTATGATCATTCATACTATGGTATTCCCAGTTACTATATATGGATGCGAGAACTAAGACAATAAACAAAGCTGTCAGGAAAAAAAAAATCAAAGTATGGTTTTGGAACAGAACGTTATGGATATGATGGACCACTAGAAAGACAAATAAGTGGATTCTAGATAAAATCAAGCTTCAACTCCCCCTAGAAATAGAAATGACTAAACATACTTTGGGCTCATGGGAGAATGACTCACTGAAAAGGATAATTATGTCAGGAAAAACTGAAGGCAGTAGAAAAAGAGGAGGACCAAATGAAAGATGGATTGAGTCAATAAAGGAAACTATAGCCTTTAGTTTGCAAGACCTGAGCAGGGCTGTTAATGTTGAGAAGTTTTGAAGGTCATTCATTCATAGGGTAGCTGTAATTAGGAAGCAATTTAATGACACGTAACAGCCCTGTAGTATATTATAGCAAAACAAAGATTTTCGTGGTGCCTTAAAGAATAACAAGATAAATACATTGTATGTGAAAGAAGCTTTCATTCACTGCTTTGCATTTCTGCAGATACACGGTGTATAGGGTCAGATCCTCAACAGATCATTACATGCTGGTGGGCAGAGCGGAATGTGAAATGTAACATAAATACAAACAGTTCAGCATGGCGGTGATCTTAACAGTGGTTGTTACAGATTGTTTTATAGTCTCTGGGAGGTGACAAGTACAGATCTTATAGGTGCTCATTTAAAATCATTCAAAAATAATTGATGGTGACAAGTATACTGAAGCACAGATAAGCAGATTACACATGTATGGGAAGAAAAATCTTTGTCTAAGTCAAGGATTATAGATGTGTTTGGCTTATAAATATATACAGTTGGTGCAAAATTGAAATCATGAATGGCAAGGAGAGAATCGGAATGCAAAAATTGTAAAAAGCGAAGCAAACAGTCTAAATAGTTTCATTAAAACATTAGACAGCTTGGGTAGAAATACAGACAAACACAACCTGACTAATATGATGTTAAGATAAGCTCATCTATGCAGATACAGTGGTGCCTCGCATAACGATGTTAATTGGTTCCGGAAAAAAAAAGTTATGTGAAAACATCATTATGTGAAGCACCATTTCCCATAGGAATGCATTGAAAACCAGTTAATCCATTCCAATTGGAACGGATTATCCGGTTTTCTCCCTCCCCCCGCGGCTTGGATCTGACCCATGGCGGCTACCTTAGCCATGGCTGGACTCCCTAGAGTCCGGCCATGGCTGGGGTAGCCGCCGCAGCTCGGATCCAAGCCGCGGGGGGAGGGTGGTGGGATTGGAATGCCTTTCAGGCATCCCAATCCCACCACCCTCCCAACCTCCCCCCACGGCTTGGATCCAAGCCGTGGGGGGAGGATGGGTGCCGACACCCCCCCCACCCTGCAGCCGCCACTTGAAGCCTCCCCGTGTCGCTTTCCCCAGCCGTTCTCGGACTTCCAGGCATCCGAGAACAGCTGGGGTAGGCGGCGCGGGGAGGCTACCAGCATCGGGGACAGGGTGGGGGGATCGGGAAGGCTTGAGGCCTACCCGCGCCGCTTACCCAGGCCGTTTTCGGACTTCTGGAAGTCCAAGAACGGCCTGGGTAAGTGGCGCGGGTAGGCTTCAAGCCTTCCTGATCCCCCCCTGTCCCCGATGCTTGAAGCCTCCCCGCGCCGCTTTCCCCAGCCGTTCTCGGACTTCCAGAAGTCCGAGAACGGCCGGGGGAGGTGGCGCGGGGAGGCTGCCGGCGGCGGGGACAGGGTGGGGGGGTGTCCGGAAGGCTTCCAGGCAAAGGCCTGGAAGCCTTCGACACCCCCGTACACTTCCCCGGCCGCCGCTGAGAGCGTTCCGAGCTCTCAAAGGGCTTTCTCCAATATCGGAGGGGGCCCTTTGAGAGCTCAGAAGGGAATTGTTGGCAGGGGACAGTGGCTTCGGGGTCCTTCCGAGGCCGCAGCCCACTGCCGACATTTCCCCCCAGCTGAGCGGCGGGGCTTCAAAGCTCCCGCCGCTCAGCTGGGGGAAAATGGTGCCTATGGGGAAAAATCGCAAAGCGATTTTTCCCCATATGCAAGATCGTAGTGCGATCGCAAAAGCGATGGCAAAAAAGCCATCGCTCTGCGATTTCTTCGTTAAACGGGGCGCTCGTTATGTATAAGTGTCTCTACTCTAGCTATGTTCCATGCATTTTAAGAAACATTTCCGCCACATATAGCTCTCTGACTGGAAGCTGGTGGGTGGAGCTGTGTGGTCATAAAGCCGATGGGATTCAAAGAGATCCCTTTCACTGTTGTGCAGTTTTTGGAACCCTCAATGAAATAATTGCTGTTGATCCTAATCCCATTTTCAGATATTAAAGGCCCCTTCTTCCCACCCCAAAGCTCCCAAAGGCTTCCTCAGACCGAAAGGGATCCCTGAGGAGCTTTGGAACCAGAGGCTTGGGTAAAAGTAAAGGTAAAGGTTCCCCTTGACAATTTTTGTCCAGTCATGTTCGACTCTAGGGGACGGTGCTCATCCCTGTTTCCAAGCCATAGAGCCAGCGTTTGTCTGAAGATAATCTTCCATGGTCACATGATCAGTGCAACTTAGACACGGAACGCTGTTACCTTCCCACCGAGGTGGTCCCTATTTATCTACTCGCATTTGCATGCTTTTGAACTGCTAGGTTGGCAGGAGCTGGGACAAGCGATGTGTGGATTCGATCTTACAGCTAAAGATCTACAGACCTTACAGCACAGAGGCTTCTGCAGTTTAATCTGCAGCGCCACCATATTCCTCATGCTTGGGTAGACTATATGAAATTAAACATTAATATCTGTGATTGATATTACCTTTTCTGTCTGGAGTGGTTTAAAAGGATTTCAGCCATTAAATCTTTGACAGGCCAGAAGACAGATTTAGCAAAGTGATTTTAGATCTTTGTGTTTTTGCTGGCCCTGTAAAAGAAGGTGTTGAGTGCAATCTGGGGACTTGACAACATGTCCTGCACTGAAAGTACAGTGGTGCCTCGCTTAGCGATGTTAATTCATTCCGAAAAAATCGCTGCTAAGCAATTTCATCGCTAAGCGAAACGCAGTTTCCCATTGAAATGCATTGAAAACTGGATAATCCGTTCCAATAGGAACGAATTGCCGTCCTTAAGTGAAAATCGCCATAGGAAACATTGCTAAGTGAAATGCGGTTCCCTAATTGAAATGCATCTCAATGGGGGGGAAATACAACAACAAATTAAAAAAGAGTCAGAACAAAGTCAAATTTGGTTAACAAAGTGTTTATTAAGTGCACTTTATGATTTCAAATATTTTAAACAGTAAACTTTAACTTTATAAATAACAGAAAAACATTTAAAAAACAGCAAACATGAGGCTGTTTAAACCATTGTTAAGCGAAACAGGGGACCCAAAATGTAATCGCTGTGCAAAGCATGGTCCCAACCATTGCTAAGCGAAAATCGCCCATAGGGACCATAGCTAAACAAAGCACAAAAACGCTCCGAAAATATCATCGCTAAGCGATTTCATCGCTAAACGGAGTGCCCATTAAGCGAGGCACCACTGTACATGTGTGGGTGTTGCAGGAAACTCCAGCTCAAGACTGCAGCGTGAAATACATGAAAGTCAGGATAGCAGGGAAAAGGTTAAAAGAAAGCTGTATAGAAGATGTAGGTTTAGAAGAAGCAATTGAGGAATGCTTAAAAGACCTTGGGGCAAGGTAGAGTGAAGAATGAAGGTCTCACGCAGCTAGATAGCAAAGATAAAAGACAAAAGGTAGGATAGGAACAAGTCAGACTATGAAGAGAGTTCAATATAAGAAAGTTTCTATTGGATGCATGAGTGAAAGAGTACATTGTCGTTGATGACAGTAGGGTGGCAGTTTAAAGTGGTTGAGGGACTGTAATGGCGAACAAAAAGATCTGGACTAGTGTGACCTCTAGCAATGAAGGAAATTGTACCATTTTTCCTAAGGGAACGATTCTGTACCTTAGAGCTGCAGAGATTAATTATTGTTAAACAGAGTATTGAATCAGCAGGCCAGTCGGTGGACAAAGGCTCCTCTCGGAACAGGCTACAACAGGGGTTCTTCAAGAAGCAGCAAGCTCTAATTGTTCCACTGTGGAAACTTACAGTGAAATCACAGCATTTTAGGAAGAATTGGGAGAAATAAGCCCTTTAAGAGAGATAGTTCATGATTTTAATGTCTCTTTCTTTTATCTACAACATCTCTGCTAAGAACCGTTCTGGCCTAATATATGGTCTTTAAATCTGCAATACTTCACATTAAACACATTGCTATGTACTTCTAGACGAAATAAATATAAAACTACAAAAACTTGAAAAGGCTTTTTAAAAATTTCTTTTAAAGGTGTTTTTCACGGCATGCATAACTGGTAGCTCGCACACAAACCCAGCTCTGTGCGTTGACGAAAATGGGTGGGATGAATGTAACAAAATAAATCAGCACAAACAAAGCTTTAATTACCATCGTTATTTACCAAGTAATGTCTTTCACATTTTGCTTAACAGGTGTCTTGTTCAGAATTTCCTTCGTAATTATCTACTTACTGGAAGACTGCACTAAATGTCAGAGTATCTCTCCAGACTCATAAAGTGTAGCTGATGCGAGCAACATCTTTATATATAACAAATGAAAACCTGTTTGGCAGTCTCCCAACGATTTCCTGCACACCAAATGTATCACAATATGCTCACAAACATTTCAATGAGAGATGGACAGCCAGCAATTGAATATTCATATCTCCATATTGCCCATCAGTTTCTACTTTTATTTTATTTTGCGGTCCTGGGTGTACATGGACACAGTGCAGAAGGACAGCTGATAAATATTTAATCGAGTCAATAGTCTAACTAATAAGAAGGAATTAGTTTAACTACTGTAATAAGAAGGAATTAGTTTGGCCAGAAAAGTCTAAAAATCTGAAAGAATTTCCCGTTGATGGGAAGGAGCTCTGAGCTAAGTAGCAAAAGGTCCCTTCAGAATCACAAGTGACTGCAGTCTCGTCTTCTCTTATTGTCATGATTGTCTTCGCACTATCTCTGCTGGTAACTGCTACATTAAATTCTCCTTATAATAACTCCTATGGCATGCCAGGCTGGCATTCTGGCAGTCCCTTCTAGCTGCAGTAGATATATATTTAAAAGTAGTGAGTTTCCAAGACAGCAGGCTAGGTTGTCAGGTCTCTTCTGCAGCTGAAAGCAGGGTTGACCTGTTAGAGTGGACAAGCTTGGCGGTTACCCAGGTACTGAGTTTTGAGAAGTGCCAAGCTGAGCTAGGGGGCAGGCATCAAGCTAAGCTGAGAAGGGCACCCAACTGAGCTTGGGGTGCGAAGCCAAGCTGAAAAGGGGTGAAATGCTGAGTTCAAAGCCTGTATTTTTTTTAAATAGGCTGTGTGCAGTGAGCTGCAAAAAAGACTGGAACTCCTAGGAAATAAAACAAAAATAGAAAAATCTGCAACAGATGTGTTGTGTTGGATGCTAGTGCCTTTTTACTGCTCGGAATGGGCTTTTTGAGCTTTGGCTCATACAAAGTGTCTGGGGAGGCAAAGTCATTCTCTAACAAAGTCTTCTTTTGAAAGCCATCTACACTACATGATAAGTACCTTCCTGGGGTCCAAGAAATGGAGCAGGAGTGCACCGAAAGCAGACCAGCAAATAAGAGGTAGTTCACTCTTGGCACTTTTCATAGGCATTGCTGGGGAAATGCCTGGGAGCAGCAGTGCCTGTTACACTGCTATGCTTAGCAATCCCGATAATGCTGCAAATCTGTAGGGCTCCCCTGCAGGGGGAACAGGGAGTGTTTCAACAAACTCTTATCAGCCTTTAACAAACTCGTTTTGGGTCAGCTTTTGGAACGCAAAATCTGCATGTGCAGAAGCAGGATACAGAGCATGTCCTAAGTTCCACTGGTTCCTTGCAGAGCTGGATATTTAGCCTTTTCATTTCATCGCGCAAATTCAAAGGACAGCCAAAACAGACCAACCACTCAAAGCCTGGAAGGTTACTTCCTGAAAGTAATTACTCCCAGTCATTATTCCAAGGCTCAGGTAAGTCATTAGAAGCCATCACAGTTATAACTTCCTACATTTTTTTCTTTCCTTGTCATTATTCAAAAGTGATGAAATAGGTTATTTCAGTTAATGTTTTATTATTTAATTTTTTTATTATTTTCTTCTTTACTAGGGGGTAACTGGAACAAGGATACATTTAGAGGGAGTGGATTTGAACAAACACAATACAAATCATTATTTTCATAATAATTCTAAATAATCCCTTCTAAAAGTAGTTCCAGATAACATACGAGAATATATACAATATATAAGGAAAATCCAAATTCAGACCTCTATTTTGTAATTCTAATTATTAATTATGTAGCAGTGAGTCCTGAACCCTTTGTGCACAGCAAGAGAGGAAGCTGAACACCTTCCACATGCGTTGCCTCCGACGGATTTTTGGTATCATCTGGCAGGACAAAGTTCCAAACAGAGTATGTATGTATGTATGTATGTATGTATGTATGTATGTATGTATGTATGTATGTATGTATGTATGTATTTATTTATTTATTTATTTATTTATTTATTTATTTATTTATTTATTTATTTATTTATATGCCGCCCATCTAGACATAGTCTACTCTGGGCGGCTCACAACATACAGTAGTCCTAGAACGAGCTGGAATTTTCAGCATGAACACATTACTGAAACAGCGACGTCTACGTTGGCTTGGGCACGTCGTGAGAATGGCTGATGGTCGGATTCCAAAGGATCTCCTATATGGAGAATTAGTGCAGGGAAATCGCCCCAGAGGGAGACCACGGCTGCGATACAAGGATATCTGCAAGCGGGATCGGAAGGCCTTAGGAATAGACCTCAACAGATGGGAAACCCTGACATCTGAGCGTTCAGCCTGGAGGCAGGCGTTGCATCACGGCCTCTCCCAACTTGAAGAGACCCTTGCCCAGCAGGCTGAGGCAACGAGGAAGTCACAAAAGCAGCAAAACCAGGGAGCTGGACAGGGGACAGATTTGATTTGTCTTCAGTGTGGAAGAGATTGTCATTCTCGAATTGGCCTCCTCAGCCACACTAGACGCTGTTCCAAGTCCTCCATACAGAGCATGTTTCCATACTCTTTTGAGACTGAAGGATGCCTAACTAAGCTGTTAATATTTATTTAGTATTTAAAAGTAACTCTTCCTATACTATGATTGCATATCAGCCTACCATTCTAACTATTTTGTGATCATATATTTAGTGACCACCAAGTTTCCCAGTGCTCCTCTCTCTCTCTCTCTCTCTCTCTCTCTCTCTCTCTTTTTTTTTTTTTTTTTTTAGATTCAGCTAGTCTGTTAGCATGTTGATTTCTTCACTTCCGAGTATTCTTACTATCACTTCTTGTATTTGTGGTGTTCCAGACTCCTTCCAGTGTTTCACAGATACTAATCTTGGCACTGTTGTTCCTTCCATCTTTTATATAATCAGTTTTTTTTCATAATAGTTCTAAATAATTCCTTCTACGAGTAATCCCAGATATCATACAAAAATATATACAATATATAAAAAGAATCCAAATTCAAACATATATTTTATAATTCCATTTATTAATTATATAACTGATAATATTTATCTAGCATTTAAAGTAACTCTTCCTAAGCTATGGCTGTATATCATTCTACCATTCTATCTATTTTGTGGTGATATATATAGTGACCACCAAATTTCCCAGTGCTCCTTTTTCCTTTTTTGGATTCAACTACTCTGTTAACATATTGATTTCTTCAGTTCCCAGTATTCTTCCTATCAGTTTCACTATTTGTAGCATTCCAGACTCCTTCCAGTGTTTCGTGGATACTATTCTTGCCGCTGTTATTCCTTCCATCTTTTATATATTGCTTATCTTGCATTATTTTTAATCTTTTATTCCTATACGGATCATCATTCTGGATTTCCGGTACCTTCCGAATTCTTGAGATGTGTGGAACATTCTCCATCTGGATTCTCATATTGGTTTTGTCGAATTTCCATCTTTCTTAAATCTTCCTGAGATTCTGTCATTTTTTTGCTGTTTTTGCTGTCGTCTGTAATTCTTGATTTTGTTGTGTTTCCTCCTCTTTCATTTGGCTCAATTGTGGGTTTATGTCCTCCTGTTTCTTAATAAAGTCTGATACTTTAATTTCCAAGGTTGAGATATCAGACTTGATCTCATCAAACTTCTTGTCCAAATGAGCTATCTGTTGACTAAACATAATGGTCATAAACTTCTCAAGGCTTTCTTATATTAATATAGAAGACTGTGTTTCCTGCATCAGTCTTAATGGTGTGGTTTCTAATGCTCGACTTCCTTTCTCCACCCTGGGTTTTACAGTCATTTTTTTATATACTAGATCATTTAAACCTGTGTAAGAAGGGAGGGAGAAAAAGCAGGTATTTGGGAAGAATATTGAAGAATTAACACATGAAGGTCTTTATCTGTATAAATTTGAATTTCCCGCCCTTTCGCCCTGCCTTTTTGCCTTCGGAGCTCTCAAATGGCTTCTTCCGATGTCAGGGGGAACCCCCTTTGGGAGCTCTGAAGGTGCAGATCATGGGGGCAGGGACCCCCGAGGAGGTCTCCCATGGTGGTGGAGAAGCCCTGGGAAACTTCCCTGGGGGTCCCTGCCGCTGCGATCTGCACCTTCGGAGCTTTTAAAGGGCTTCCTCCGATGCTGGGGGGAAAGCCGTTTGAGAGCTCCGAAGGCAAAAAGGCAGGGAGAAAGGGCAGGAAATTTGAATTTCCCACCCTTTTGCCCTGCCTTTTTGCCTTCGGAGGTCTCAAACGGCTTTCCCCCCAACACTGGAAGAAGCCCTTTGAGAGCTCTGAAGGCGCCGATCGCTCCATTGGCATCGACTTGCGAACGGAGCCTCGTTCGTAGGTCGAGGCTCCATTCGCAAGTCAATGCCAATTTTTTCCAGGGGAAGCGGTTCGTAAGTTGAAATGTTCGAAACTAGGGCCATTTGTAAGTTGAGGGTTGACTGTAATAAAAATAGTAAAAATAATAAACCCCAGGAAAAAAATTTATTCTTTCAACTCCTCCCCTGACCACTCTCAACAAAAGAAATAAAATCAAGAAGAAAGGAAATCAAACCCCAGTCTATTCCTTTTTATAATCCAAGGTGTCACTCTGAACCTGAATAATCTTCATTAAATAAACTTCCAGTGGGTGTAGGCAACTTCTGAATTATCAGGATTGTTCAATAATATTCACTAGTACCACACAAGACTCTAGGGGGGAACTTTACAGAGAGATAATTTAGCCGCTCGTTAAAGATCTCTTTTTAACAAGCTTCCATGTTCTATGTTCCTCCTGTCCTCTTCCCTCTGCTTCTTCACTGTTCAATGCTCAGTCTTCTAGCCTACTCCCACCTATCTTTGTACATTACAATAACTTTATAAATGCTCAGCCCATATATAATAATACAGTAGATTTGCTTACAGTAGTGTCTCTAGATATTGAATATAATTGTGTCTCCATCCTCCTCCAGCCTTCTGGACTGCGTCAATTTCTCAGACCTGCATGGAGTCCTGCCAAAGAGAATGCCAATCTTCTGGGATAGGGAAGTAGCAACCAGCTCCCCCAACCTTCTCAGACAGCACTTCTCTTCTTTTGGAATATATTTTCCTCTCCTGGAAAATTATTTAAGCTATCTCAAGCCTACAGAACCTCCATCAGCTGTTACAAATGAGAGAGTACTCTCACTTTGCAACCTCTGTCCATCTTGGTTCCGCCTCCTTCATTTCAGTTACTTTTTGAAGAACTTATCTTTCATTTGCAGCATAAGGCACAGAATAAGTTATACTACAAAAGGAGTGAATGCTATACTGCAAAAAAGAAAGGAAAAGAAAAGAATTCCTTCCTTAACTTTATGTATGTATTTATTTATTACAATTATATACTGCCTATCTAGTGGCAAGCCACTGCTCTGCATGGCTAACAACAAATTATAGCACACACCATCCCACCATACACCAGCATACAAATAATAAAGATGAAAAATTTTTAAAAAAACTAGAGGCAATGGCAAGCAAAATTCACAGTACAGTGGACCCTCGACTTACAGACGGCTCGACTTACAGACTTTTCGAGTTACAGACTTCTCTGGCCGCAAAGTTTAGATTCGACTTGCAGCTGGAGAATCAACTTACAGACCAGAAAAAAACCAAAATGGAACAAAAATAGAAGAAAAACTGCCAGTTATGGGATTAATCGGTTTTCAATGCATTGTAGGTCAATGGAGATTCGACCTACAGACTTTTCGACTTGCAGCCACCGTTCCAATACGGATTAATTCCGTAAGTAGAGGGTCCACTGTATTGCAGCCACCACCAATAAGGCCTAGTTCCCAGCAATAGTTTTCTAGGCCTCTTTTGGAGTGACCATCATGCAACCGCAAAGCCTGGGAAGAATTGGTGGCCCAGATAGATGATCTTAAAGAGAGACATTCTGACAGGTTACCAACTTAATGGTAAAAGTCCTGTTTGTAGTGTAAGCCCAAGTGTAACTTTCCATCTGTTTCTCCATGCTAAAGAAACTCCTATTGCTGCAATTCTTGTGCCCCTGAAAATCACAGTAGCTGTGGTTTGCTTACAAAGAAAGAAAGGGCAGAAAGTTATGTTTGGGCTTACCCTCTAAATAGGATTTCAGCCAGCATAATACAGCTGAACCTTGGTTTTTTGAAAAGATAATTATTTCCACCATATCGCCAATGTACTGTAGAAAAAGAATGGTAGAAGAAGGCAAGCTGACATCCAGAAAAGCTTCTATGTCATTCCTTTTTCCCCCACTGTGGAATATTTGATGGGCTGTGTCCCTGGAACATAGTTTGACAAACAGTACCTTAAAGTGAGGGACAGTTATAACCCTGAATTACATAGTATGTTTGGCAATTGTCAATGTAAATTGCCATTAGCAGTTGCTGTGCTTTGCACTGTTCTGCTTCAGACTGTCAAGCATTGTTAAAACTGCACTGTGTATTTTGAAGATTATCTTTAAGAGAAAGTAAGTATATTAGCTAAGAGTTTTCAGCTTCATTTAACTTGGCCATGATACATTAGTTGGAGAGATAATAGATTCACTCTTATCCTCCTTATGCTGCCCATTAGTCGTAACTGTCCAAGATTATCAGGGGACACATAAGGTCTTAATGCAGACACACCAAAATTAATATGACTGTCACTTAACATGAATAAAAGTTAGTTTAAAAGGGAGAAATGAAAAAAAATAAAGCTGTTAAAAGATGCAATGGGACAGCCAAACAATCAACATTGGTAGGAACATTGTAGAATATTTATGGACTGTTTCAGCACATGGGAAAGCTGTGATATGGAAGTTTGAAATTCTTTTCTTCTCAGGCAAGTGCTGTATGAACAAGAACAAAGAAACCACTTCACAATAAAAACACAGAGTGATTTATTTATTTGCAAGCCTTTATTTAATTGCAGCTGCTCTCTGTCTATCAAACTTAGTAAGAATCTAACTGTTGTTGACTAGCTTTGGGTACAGCGTGCACTAAAAACACTGATAATTAAAACCAGCTGTGTGTTTAGTCGTTTAGTCGTGTCCGACTCTTCGTGACCCCATGGACCAGAGCACGCCAGGCCCTCCTGTCTTCTACTGCCTCCCGGAGTTGCGTCAGGTTCATGTTGGTTGCTTCGCAGACACTGTCCAGCCATCTCATCCTCGGTCGTCCCCTTCTCCTCTTGCCATCACACCTTCCTAACATCAAGGTTTTTTCCAAGGACTCTTTTCTTCTCATGAGATGGCCAAAGTACTGGAGCCTCAGCTTCAGGATCTGTCCTTCAAGTGAGCATTCAGGGTTGATTTCCTTTAGAACTGATAGGTTTGTTCTCCTTGCAGTCCAGGGGATTCTCAAGAGTCTCCTCCAGCACCACAATTCAAAGGCATCAATTCTTCGGCGGTCTGCTTTCTTTATGGTCCAGCTCTCACTTCCATACATCACGACAGGAAAAACCATAGCTTTGACTATTCGGACTTTTGTTGGCAAGGTGATGTCTCTGCTTTTCAAGATGCTGTCAAGATTTGTCATCGCTTTCCTCCCAAGAAGAAGGCGCCTTTTAATTTCAGGGCTGCTGTCTCCATCTGCAGTGATCATGGAGCCCAGGAAGATAAAATTTGACACTGCCTCCATATCTTCCCCTTCTATTTCCCAGGAGGTGATGGGACCAGTGGCCATGATCTTAGTTTTTTTGATGTTGAGTTTCAGACCGTTTTTTGCACTCTCCTCTTTCACTCTCATTACAAGGTTCTTTAATTCCTCCTCACTTTCTGCCATCAGAGTGGTATCATCTGCATATCGGAGGTTGTTGATATTTCTTCCAGCTAGTACTTAGCAAACTGCTTCCTAAACTGTCTCTATAATTAGATGCTATCCTGTAGGCTTCAAGAACCAGACTCTTCAAAATAATAAATGTCTTTATTGTGTCATACTTCCCCAGAGATGTCTATTTTCCTCTCTTTTTTTGGTGGGGGGACATAATCAAGCTAATTCCTCCTGTAAAGATATCTATTGCATTTCAAGTGACTTTAGATCACATGCTTGTTGACTTCCCAATCAAAGCTTGTTCTTTTAGCTGTTTTAAGCATGCTTTCCACCTATGCATGATGAATAGACTTAGCAGGTTTGTATTCTGCCACATCCAAAATGGATGTATTTGTAGCATTTCAATCCTCTGCTAAAGAGATCAGATATAATAATGTACTATTGAGTGTGAATGCTAGAAGATCCACTTCTAGGCATTTGGGGAGAGGCTGATAATGGGAAAACTTCAGTGCAGGGGCAGGAAGCATGTGACTCTCTAAATTTTGGATAGCAGCTTCAGCCAAGACACACAATAGGAGCTGCAATCCAACAACTTGTAGAAGGCCACATATTTCCTAATAATGCTCTAGTGTATGTATGCAAACAACCTAACCATGTGCATTGATAACTAATAGTGACTCGGACTCTCTTGATGGCTCTGAGCTATTCCTGGTTATGAACATGTGTGGATAGCCACATGCACACAGAGATAGAGGGAGATAATTAGGGAATGTTGTTGAATAAGATTTCCTTGGTGGAAGAGCATGTTCCCTTCCTCTTCATTCCTGCTGTACAGCCATAAAAAGTTCCTTCTGACGGCTGGGGGGGTGCAGCTTGCAATTCACCTTGTAGTTCTTTGGTAGAAATCAGATAAAAGTGCCTCGCTATGAATCTTAAATCTAATCCCCCATGGGGAGAAAATGGACACAATGCTTCACCAGAGCCAGGCGTGAGTTGGCCCAGGTAAATAAAAGCAGTGGGAATGTATGAAATTTGAAGTCTTTTTGTCCCTCACCTGGCCCATTCTGTGGCATTTTTGAGCAGTGCAGAAAAGGAAAGTTTTCTTATTTTTATTTTATGCTACGTATCCCTTGCATTTAACATCTTCCCCCGTCAGGCCAATATTAAAATAGCTATATGATTAAATAGTAACAATGATAGCTTTCATTGTCCTCTTTCCCCAGTATGTGATATCAAATGTACTCTCACTGTTAAGAAAAATCAACACTTCTCAAAGCTACTCATTTTCTCCAATGAAGCCATGTTTTTGTATTCCTCTGATGATGTTAGAAGTCAATTTGCTTGTAGTTTCTGTCATCTGTTAAAATTCCACACCTACCCTAAACAATGAGCACAGTGTTCTTTGAAAACTGACATAGAGGCACTGGTAACATTTTTCCATAATGGTATTTATTTATTTATTTATTTATTTATTTATTTATTTATTTATTTATTTATTTATTTATTTATTTATTTATTTATTTATTTTTTATTTATTTATTTATTGGACTTATATACCGCCCCATAGTGCTACAAGCGCTCTCCGGGCGGTTTACAATTTTTAATTATACAGGCTACACATTGCCCCCCCAGCAAGCTGGGTACTCATTTTACCGACCTCGGAAGGATGGAAGGCTGAGTCAACCTTGAGCCGGCTACCTGGGATTTGAACCCCAGGTCGTGAGCACAGTTTTAGCTGCAGTACAGCGTTTTAACCACTGCGCCACGAGGTATATCTAGTGTACACTATCATCATAAACCTGAAAACAAGTAGGCCTTGGTGGAGCATGTATAGAGACATCTAACAGCTCTCTCGAACAGAAGAGAATGCTTGGAAACACAACATTCCCAAGTGATCTTATAGAGCAAACTAGCTGGAACAATAAGTTGACAATATATTTTTAGAAAGAAAGATGGTGTAGATGAAACAACAGTCACACTCTTGTATCTACTGACCAGAGAATGCAATTTGTGCTTACATTTGGCTGAAATCAGTGGGACTTAATCAGCAGCTGCATCCATATGGTGAACCAGAAAAGCCGCACAATGTAATATAGTGACTGAAAGCCTGTTAGTCTGTGTGCAATGTAAACTTACACCTTGTGTGATTGTGCAATTATGATTGCATGGTTGCATGAATAAATTGTGTAATCGATAGCACGACTCCCATTTAGCCTGTTGTGCATCACACATATGCAACTGCTTTGTGAAGAGCACTTCCACCTTGCCACAATTTTTGGTACTCTTGCAACAGCTTCTCATTGCAGATGATTATGCAATAGGATATCATCCCAGATAGTGAATGTCCTGGGGTAAGCCTGGTTACCCAGAATGCTCATCAGCCTGCCACCATAATGAAGTTTATAAAGACTTCCTATTCAGTGTGGGCCCAGAGAGTTATAGTCATTATTTTCTAGTAGTTGAAATCCTGTTTGTGAAACTACGCAGCATAAGGCTGATGATATCATAAGCTTTGCACAGTGTAGCTCTGTGAACAGGATTTCAGTCACTAGCTTAACTCTAGTAACCTTAGTCTGTATCATTCATTTCACCTAAATTGAGGGGCAACTAACTGTCTCTAAATTAGAATGTTAAGACTTTATGAGGCAAAAGTAACATGCTGAATTACCAATATTTGTAAGTTTCATAATTTTAGTCATCCAGGCCCAGGACTTGAAAGTTGAAAGTCTGGTCATTTGTGCTGAATCAGAATAGATATTTCTTTTTTTCTGGAGGCTTCATCTTTAATGCTTCTGTGGTCTTGCTGGCATCATTCGGCTTCATTGGATGACCTCAGGATCCTCCTGACAGGAAAAATTTTCCATATCCATTTTCTCTATACAGTACATATATCCTCTTAATCACATTTAGATTTTTAAAAAATTCCAAGATTCCCCAATAATGGAGTTGCTGTAGTCTCTTGATTATTTGGTTGCTCTTTTCTGCACCTTTTCCAGCTCTAGAGTAGTCTGGCACTGCTCCAGTTCACGGGCTATTGAAGATGATATGTTGAAGGAGTGCAGCCCAGCTCCCCTGCCCCCAAAGAATTCCCAGTTCTTAAGTGTGCCAGAGTTTGCTGGGGGGGGGGGGCTTCTGAAAACAAGATGAGAACAGAGCTACATTCTGATGACCGCCGTGACACTAGCAGACCATGACAAAACAAACTGTTAGAAAAAATTTCCAAAAAAAAAGCCACCACATGGGATATAGGATTGGGTTACAGAAATTGCCCAAAAGGAATCGAGTTGGACCTGTAAACTAGCACAAAGGACAATAAATAATACTTGAGTATCTCACACAAATATGAGACCTTGAGTGCACCTAACCCAGCTGGAGGCAGGGCAGATGTGACAATAATTTTCTAGCTCACTAAAACATGCACACGTTCTCTTAGATTAGTGTCAGGGAGTTTGAAACTAGTGGGCTCACTCTTTCAACACCTTTTAATGGCTTTTTGTCACAAAAAAGCACTTGGACCCTTATGCAGCAAAGCAATTAAACAAACCCTGAACTCCATTCCTGTTCAGGAAAGAACGTGAAGAGGTCCTTAATGTTATGCTTAATCATGAACAAAGTCAAGAAACCTCTTTTAAGGTATGAAAAGGGCCTGTATTTTTCCAACATAACATAACAGAAATCTGGATTTCCATTATAACAATACAGTACTTTTGTTATCATCAAAGCTACTCTATAATTAGAATGCAATAAAGCTTAATTCATATTGCTGACCCTACATATGTAGTTTTAGCAATGGTAAATGCCACAGTGAACAGCATGAACAAAAAATATCTTCTCACCTGTAAACACAAGCTTCCTGCTGTGTTGCTATTTTCACTGATACCATTATGTTTAGCACAGAACATAGGCACCATGGGGAAAGTAGTTATTCACATCTATATGATGGATTTGAGAAGCCTGCAAAACTGTGTCTTCCAATGTTGTTTGCCACTTGCTGTTGCAGTCTTCCAGGTACCAAAATAGGATGAAGAGAGCTCCAGAAAAAGGAGGGTAGAAATAATGATTTGCTGCTGCTAGTGCAAGCTCCAGAAATACGAAGGAACAGCAGCAAATTCGTATCGAGGGATTAGTGGATAACTCCCCCTCCCTTAATCAAAGAACCCACTCTTTTTTAATATGTGACTGCTGAAAGGGACTTCAGGGTTAGCCCTCCATTTCCCAAGTTTCACAATGAAAGACAGCAGAAAATTAGCAGAAGCTGAGGCAAAAATTATTTGCTGAAGTCTAGTCTAGTCTGTATATTTTGTAGAGTTTGTCATAGCAAACAGAACAAGTGTGCTATAAACAGGAAAACATTTGTGTAATGAATGTAGTTGGACTGTATTTGATAGGAACACAATTTCCTGGTGATCTGGCTTTGTGTAACATCCTGTCAACAGATACATTTCTCAGGTTTACAGTCAGATGCAAAGGTGTGACAAAATTCTCTCTCTAGCAGACAACACTCCTTCAGATGCCTCTGCCTGTAGCCTCCGTAGAGAAGTGTGGGCAACTTCCAGAGGTTTGGGAGTCACAAATGCCCATACTTGAACTTCAGGAAGAGGGGACAACACACTCACATCCCCCAAAAAATTCGCTTACAAAAATATGGCTATTTTACTGGAGAAGTTCCCTTGCACCATCTAGTATAAATGCACACAGACAGACATATACACAGTGACATATGGGTATGTGGTGGCCTCCAGGGTAATGGCAGAATTGCCCCCATCTCACCTAGAAAGCACAAAGGAAGTTTTTGAATCCCCAAATTTATTTCAAGAATTAATTGTGAGGAGTGGAGTTGTCAAGAACCACATTGGGCCCCTGTGCAGTGGCAAGTGACCCTCAGGCCAATTGTGGCCCACCACTAGGAGGATTGAGAAGAACAAACTGAAACAAATAAATCATCACTGCCTGCCTAACTTCAGATACCCAGACAACCCTTGTTATTGCTCTTGATTTTTGGCAGATTGAGGGTTGATTTTAGTGCTAAACTGAGGGGGAGAGGATGTAACTGGTGGCGGCAAAAGGCGAGGGAGTAGGATTGGTGATGACTCAAGACATTTTGCTATCAACAGCCTAAGTGACATGTGGATGAAACTCAGGACATGTGGTACAAGAGGGGGAGAAAGTCTGAATTCGTTCTTTGTAGTGGCTTTCATGGTTGGGTGCCCATCTCCTCCTCAATCTCACCCGCTTGGCATGAAGGAGTTCAAGAAGAAGTATAGAAAATCCATATTATTGTCCCTCAGAAAAACAAGTGTTTAATTTGCAGTTGCCACACAAAGGCCCATCCCTTGTAACACAGAAAATGGTGTCAGGTTTTGGCCCTGAAATCTCATGGAAACTGCTTATCTGGCAACTCTAGAACACATGAAACTCATCTCTCTCTCTCATCATTTCTGTCACTCTTTACATGCAGGAAATGATTTTCTGAAAGGGAGAGCTTTTGTACATAAACACACAAATTTTTTAAAAAATTAGTTATAGGATTTACTAGAAAAAAGTTCTGGATTGGGCAATACCTTTATTGGATCACTGAAAAATAACAAATAAGGAAAGTTTTCAAGTTCTCCAGATATCTTCACGGGGCCAAGACAGTATAAAACTTGGTGTTAAGGCAAATGGTTCGAAAATTGGACCAGATGTGTTGTCCATGGTTCTTGAGGCCTGACTGATGACAAGAACAGGAAACTGAAGTTTTAGGTTTCATGTTAGACAGAAGTGACACATGTATTAATTTACAGCCCCCTCTGAAGGTAGGAATCTGACTTATGCCCCTCATCTTTGCATTATATAGGACATCTCACTCTTCACAGTTATATTTGAACATCTGTAAAAGAGAAACCTAGTCATATACAACTGTACATGTCAACTGTACCTGTACATGAGCTGACATGGGCTTCATGGGCTTCCAATTAGTAGTATAACAATAAATTTTGAATTTTAAGTACTCATCACAAGTATCCCCATAGTCAGCCTGCCCACTAATGCAGACAGAAGCATCTGCCCTATTAACAAAAGAGAAGCAGGTCTTTTGCAAAGACTCTTAATCTCCCATTCAAAATCAAACTGTTTTCAAATACTTTTAATTACAACATGTCCCAGGTGCTGTAGACAGTTGCAGCCAAAGACAGAGGGACCAAGGAAGCCTATGGAGAGGGGTGGGATATGATGTCATAGTCAATAGCACTCAGATTTTTGAACTCTGTGAGTCCTGGTTCTACCACACCAGAAGGCTAATGCATATATAACTATGCCTCCAGTGGTCTGTAGTCTCAGCAGGAACGGGGAATCATCCTGCAGGAATTGTCAAGAAGCCCCCTGCCTGGATCATGGGCTGACAATAAGCTGTATGAATATATTCCTCCCTTCCCCAGGTGCTCTTGCGTACATCTGAGTGCCCGTGTGTTATCTATGCCACATACATAGTGCTAGGGGTGGGGCCATGCAGCCTGGCCCCATCAGAGATGGGCAATATTCTTTGTTTTTTGGACGACAGCCAGCTGGTTGTGGGAACCTGAGAACTGCAGTTCGAAGAAAAGGAACGTTTCTCATCTCTGAGCTCTGCTTCTGCTCACACGAAATGGTAAGAAAGGTTTTGTTAACCAGTATGCTGTGGAACATACTATGAAAGAAGCCAAACAGGAAGGTTGGAGCTGTCAAATCCCTGCAAAACCTTAATAAAGCGGACTCATCCTAGTACCAATTTGCAGAGAGTGCTCTCATTAATGAAAATTTTCTCACTAATGAAAAATTAGTAGTGGAAGGACCATGGCCTAAACATGGTGCTGTTATGGTGCTTTGTATACTGCTACACGTTTTATTGCAACCATAATTTCAGTAAACTACATCAAGCTTCAGCGAAGTCTGTCCCCTCAGGTTAAGCAGCCTGCATGAAAATATCTCCTGTATTTTTTGTAATGTTCCTTCATTTTATCTTTTGTTTGGAAGAGAATTGAGTTGAATCATTTCTCATTTTTTAAAGATTACATTAACACTTTTTTTTCTTAATTTGATCATCTTTTCAGCTGTGGTCTTTGTATGCTCCTTTTGTACACTTTTCTTTCAAGTCCTTTTCATGTCTCCTCTCCTTTGTTTCCCCCCTCTTCCTGAAAGCCTTTATTGTCATTTTATCCTTTAGTTACAGGCATTTTCTATGTAGTAGAAATTAACATTAAAGAAATAAGAACAACAGGAATAAGCTACATGAGCCATAAAAGGGGGTGTGTATGGAAGATATATTTCTGGAAGCAAAGAAAGGTGCCATGTTCTTGTGGCTGTGGTGTTATAAGCTCAAAAAAAAAGAGAGTGTAAAAGAGTGTACAAATATGTTTTCAGAAGAGTAAAAAAAGTTGTAAATGGGCTGTTTTTTACAATGAGGTAAAATGTAACATACAATGTGATTTTTAAAAGGAGAATGGCACCACCTCCCTCAGGACTCCCATGGAAAGATACAGAATGCCAGTGACTAATTCAATTTGTCCTTCCTGGAGCTGACTCATTGTTATATAACATGAAGTATTATTGTCTAAATCGGTTAATGCTGATATATAGACAAATCGACTCTTTTGTATAAAGATGCCTAAAAGCTGCTACCTCCTTTATAAATCAGCATTACCTGAGAGAGTCTGTTTCCAACTGAGGAGACAGATGTAGCCAATCAATATGAGGAATGTGATTGATGGTTGCTCCTGTCACCATTAACCAAGCGTATCTATAGACATGCCATTTCTCCTCCCCCCTTCTCTCTTATTTTCCTTTCCCCTTTTGCAGCTAAGGATTTGAATTAGAGGCTCTAAACTATGAAATTGATCTTTCCCAGGTGTGAGCAATTTATTTTCATAAGGATCGAACCTGCAAAGTGTTCTATGACCCCACTGTTAACAGATGTTGAGAACCCGTAAACATGCTCTGAGGAGGGCAGAGCCCCCTAAAAGAACCAGTCATCTATGATAAGGCTTCAACATGTACAGAAGGTGTACTTTTAGGGATCATTTGTTATCTTTTGTTCAAATTAGAAATCTATCCCTAACAGACACTCAGACACCTCCATTCTTTTGGGAAGGCAGAGGTTAAGTCCAAAAGTGTTCATATGGAATGTTTTTGTATTCATGTTTTGGTATTCAAATATGAAACAAAAAAGAAGAACAACAGAGTCTATGGGTGTGTAGAATGCAACAAGAACAAGAGGAACCTCTTTAAAGGTTACATAGAGAAGGGAAGGGTGCTCGACACCCCTGTATTGTTAGTCATCAGTTGATTATTGGCTCATCTAACCATTGTAGTGCTGAGTGAAGATTTCTTTTTTTCCCCTTGCAACATAATTTTCCACAATTCACACAATCTGAGGATTGGGGGGGGGGGAGAAACTGGTAGAATTGACTATCCATGCTTCAATTCCATTGATAGCCCAGTGTTTGGGTTCATTTTTGTGACCATTTGTAAATGTTCTATTTTGAAACTGATAGTATACACAGTTATTTAGAATAATTGTGGGAACATTCAATGGGGAAAAGAAAAGAAAGAGGGGGAAAGTGGGGAAAAGGCAAAATTGTGTGGCATTTTAAAGACTAACTTTTATTTAAGTGTGAGCATTTGTGTTCAAAGTTCACTTGTTCAAATACAAGGAGTGCAAAAACAGGTCCTCTATATTTATAGGTATCCCCATAATTAGAGTCATGAGCAGGTGAGGATATCAGTAATAGATAATGTGACAGTGATTCATTAATTCAGGAACCGGATTATCAGGCTGTCAATTACTTGAGCTAAGAGGTCCCAAAAAGGATGTTATTTTAGACCACCTCAGAACAGGCATTTCAAAATGGCTGCTGTGGAAAAAAGAGTTGCCAAGGAAGACTGGAGAGGGAGACAACAGAAATTGGTTACATAAACAAATCCCAGTACATTTTTCTGTGTCAGACAAGTCTACATGACATACAGTTTATCACAGTGACAGGGACCTGCTACCTCAAGTAATTAATAGCTTGATCATCCCGTTCCTTTGTTAAGAAACCATTGTCACTTTGCCAAGTAATCTGCTCACATGCTCACTATTCTCACTACCAGGGGGATATATATGAATATAGAGGACGTATATTTGTATTTCTTGTGTCCAAAGATATGGATTTTCATCCATAAAAGCTTGTGTTGAAATAATTCTATTAATTTTCAACATGCCACGATATTTTGCCCCCCCTCTCTTTTTCTTTCTTTTATCCTTCAGTTTTGCCAAAATGCTACAGCCTACTAACATGGCTACTTCTTTGGAAATATTTTTTTTAAGTTTCCTAATTACAGTAGCATTTTTTAGTTCAAAAGTTTTGAGGTGTTGATTCCACTGGTTCCCACAATCCCTAGAACAAAAATCGGTCCCATGTTCATTTTGTTTGTCTACACAGCTGACCTGGGAAACAATTGTTATTGCTTCCACTCAATATACAGCTATAGCAGCTGCATAATTGATAGATAAATAATAGACAGCTTGATCTAGTAAATTATGCCTGCTTGTGCAGATCTGAAGTAAGACATGGGGGTCATTGCCAATTACACTAATAGTATAGCACCTTTGTAGAAAAGTTCTTGGATTAATCACAGGTTCTGCAGTCCACTCAAGAATGTTGCTACATTTACATTTTGAAACTACCATAGCAATACCTCTTGTAAATCATACATTTTGGGGAAACAATATTTTCTGTTTCCTATTCTTCTCTGCCAAATGCAGGCAAGGAATTGCCTAGGACCAAAATACTCCTTTGATATCCATGCTGAGAGTTCCACCATCATTGAAGTTCTCAGACATACAAAACCTATTGTTTTTCAGAATCTTCTCATTATTTTATCAGCCAAGAATAGTTTGAACATGTGACAGAATCTTGCCCCTTGTCTCATCCCTGCCAGCATACTAAACTATTCTTAGTTTTTATGTTGATTGCCCCAGCTGTTTCAGTTCCCAATAACTGTTCTGAAACTTCTTTTATATCTTTGCTACATGAGGGATCGTTTCTGATTCATCTAAAAAGCCATTTACACCTATTCTTATTCTCTTTGCAGCCGGTCCTCTATCCCAGCTGTGCTTTTCTCTTTTCTACTCAGCCCTTGCCTTTGAAGCTCTCCTACTGAAGGGTGGGTTTTTTTAGTACTTGAAAGGATTCAGTATGCTGTTAAATCCTTTAAGAGAATCTTGGTACTTTCCCATGTAGGTGCCTGAGAAACTGTTTACACAATAAAAAGAGATCTTTGGACAATGTTATTGGAAACAAGCTTCTTGTCTTTGTTCAGTATCATTTACTCCCTTATACCTTTGGGCTAGAGCCACATACCACACCTGGAATTAGAATGAGCTTCATTATAGTCATCTCCACCACTCTCACAGCACCTCTTACAAAGTACTATGGATGAAGAATGGAGATCCAGAAATGTACAGTGTTAAGGGAGCTATGTGGCTTTTGTTCATTGAGGGATTTTTTTAAAGGAGTTTACATTTCCTTTAAAAATTGATTTCATTTTTCAAAGAAAAGCAGTGAAGAATAGCACGAACAAGAATTACCTCTTCTGTCTAACACATTTGTGTACTTCTGTTGGTATTTAATGAAGACGCACTGGTGTTGTATTTTAGCTCTGTGTTCTTCTTACACTGTGCTCCAGATTTAGTGGAGAATTGGAACAGCTGTGTTTTTCATTTTCCTCAGTAATAAAATCATATCTAATGTCTGTGGTGTTGCTTATGTCTATTCGTTATCTAGCAGCTCTCAATTGCTGGTGAGCTATTAAGCTAATGCCTGTATTCTAGATATTTTTTTATAATAAAGTTTTCTGTTTATGTGGTAAAACATTACTTAAGTAGAACACAATGTAAGGATCTAATTAGAGTTCTGTACTACTTTCACTGTACAACATGGATTTCACTCTTCCTCCATTTAAAAACACTATGTATGCTTAGGGATTGAAATCTGAAATTCTCCGAATGATGATTATGCATGATCTGCTGGTGAGCCATGTTTCGGCAGCACGGGTCACCGTTGCCTTCTTCCCCGGATATTGCGAGATGATGGGTGTCTCGCGAGAGCAATCCGGGATGGGAGGGGGGAAGAACTAAGCTACTTAAGAGGCATTCCCCCCTCCCTCTGTCCTCTTCCTTGCTGGCAAACCACCTGCCTACTCTATTTACTGGTGTGAGCTTATCTGGTTGCCTTTGGGGACGAATAGGAATTTTTGATTAGCTTTTGGATGTGAGGATTTTTCGCCACACTGGTAAGGGTGTGATGGCATTTTGAGAGGTGGAAATATTTGGTCACAAAGGCGGGTAGTGCAGATAGAACAGGTTTTGGTGAATCCCATCGCAATCACAGGTAAGGTATAGCTCATCTGACTTTTAGTGCTGCAGATCGTGCGGTTACAGTGCTTGGGGGGAAAGATGCACTGGGGCCACACCCAGACCAACAGTCAACAAGCAGAATGTGGCTTGAGGTCTGGAGGTGGTCATATTTGGGCTGGCCAGGTTCTTGATGACTTCATGACTACAGGAACTTGGGGCTAGGGACTCACCCACTCACACGATTTTCTACATGTACTGTATTCAGAAGTGATTTACCAGGTTCCCCTTCTTGGGACCTTGCAGGTTGTCCACTGTAGCAACAAGTATCAGGATATATAATCCCATCAGCTACACATGTCCCAAGTGGCACGTCTGCCAGGAGAAGTAAGACTGCTTCTCCCTAGTCCCACAACCCAGTGCTTCAATACCAGGTCTTTCGATTCACACCTGTATACATGTAACAGCCATGTGCCATATATCCATTGCTCATAGTGAGATTCTCTCATCCATATTCAAGTATAAGCTTGTGTATGCAGTAAACATTCAAAGGGAGAGTGCTTTAGTTACCCACTTTTACATCTCCAAGTTATGCATTGAGGATGTCATGTAGAAAGTGACAGAATGAAATATGGAGCATTCAAGGAGTGTTCAGCTATTCCTTAATCAAATGTATTTACTATGTTTTGAGGGGTGGCTAGCCCCCCTTCTCTCCCTCATTGCCTTCTACAGATAGAAAGTGACAAGTCTGCAGAGGAGACATTCCTGCTCACATATAAGCATAACACTGGAGCAGGAACTTGAATTTTCCAGGATTTTTGTTTACACATAGAATCAGCACACAAGAAAGAACATCTCTGCAAACTTGTTGCCTTCTGCATGTGGAAAGCAATGACAATGAGGGAAGAAGTGAAATGCTCTTTTTTTACCAGTGGTGAGTGTATCCAAGTACAGAATGCCTCAATACTGCTCCAGTATACATGTCATGTCAGGCACCCTGAGCTGTTCATAGATTAGTCTGTGCTCAAACTAATACCTAAACAGGGTTTCTGATGAACAACATCACTTTGTCAGTGAAGTGAAAAGCTGGAATGAGGTTGCATTAAATCAAGCCTCTCCATTCCTCATCCCAAACAGCCGATCCATAGGCAGCTGAATGTGCTTTCATATGAAAATGATTTCTTACCAGATTAGAACAGCAATATATCATGCACAGGCTCATAAGTAAACATGATGGCTGGGTCTAAGGTTGCAGCAGTTGCAAGGAATGCCACAAAAAAGTGCTAAGGAATGGAAAGGAAAGATTCAGAAGGACACCTATGGCAGCTCTGATGCACCTCACATCCTACGTAGAAGGAACAGAGGTCTGCCATTTGATTTCTGTAATTTTGAAAGCAGCTTCAAATATGTAAACAAAAACCCAGGCCAAGTAGATCAGCAACAACCAAAAGGAGCCCCATGCTTAATGTAGAGAAGATGCTTTTTTGGTGAGTCCTCCTTCTGAACTTCTTATTCTATGTGGACCTAACCTGGAAACTGAAATGTCAGAGAAACAAATACCAGTAGCTCCTTGCTGGCCAAGTTTATCGGATTAAACTAGCTTTGTACTGCTATGTCTGCTTTCACAAAAAATGAGTCCCTCCCACAAGATATTTAGAAATTACCTTCAAATGGATTATCCTTGGTCAGGACAAAGGGGTGAATGACACCAGCATAAATTTTTATAAAGACATAAGCAGAGATTATGAGTTCTCAAGATGTGGTGTTTATTAAAGTGTTTATTGGAGCCTAGTGGTCCTGTAACAAATGATACAATAAAACAAACTGAGTTATTCCCAATAAACAAAACTGCACACAACTGAAATATTTGATCTATTTTTTAAAATCATTCTGGTTTTGTAACCTTCCAAAACCTTTCTCCGCATTTGAATTAGTGGTGCACTACAGGAGGATATTGAGATTTTCAACATGGAAATAAGTGACCGAATGCTTGCCTGTTTTACAGTGATAGTTAAATTGCCAGCATATGTTGTTAACCATAGGCAATCAGCAAGTTTTGCAAATTCATTGAGAAATATAAATTTAACAACGTATGTATACATAAAACGAAGGACCCATTCAATGTCTCTTTGTCCCTAGCTTGTAAACTAAACTGCTTGTTTTCTAAAAGGACAGTTTCTGAGGGCCATGTTCAGTTGGAATATGATATAGAATATGTGAATGCTTAGAAATATTGTGGCAGCCCAAAATGATTTGCTGTCCAAGCTAGGAAACAATGCACCATCTCACTCCCAAGCCTATTACACCAGAGCACAGAATGCTGTCCTCTGAAGATGCCGGCCACAGAGACTGGCGAAATGTTAGGAAGAACAACCTATGAACATGGCCAAAGAGCCCGAAAAAACCACAACAACCATTAGATCCTGGCCGTGAAAGCCTTCGCGAATACAATGCACTATCTCCATTGTGCCCCTCCATATACAGTGGTGCCTCGCGCAACGGTCGCTCCATAGAGCGACGAATCCGCGCAACGATGCTGTTTTTGTGATCGCAAATGCGATCGCAAAACGGCACCTAGATAGGGGGAAAATCACAGAGCGAAGGTCAGTAAGCGGTTCGCTTACCGACCTTCGCTTTGCGACCCGCCCATCAGCTGTTCTGCGGCAACAAAACGGCCGCCGCACACCCCAAAATGGCCACGCGCAGTGTTTTCGCACCCTCATTCAGCGAGGGGAGGGCGCGAAAATGGCTGCCGGCCATCCAGGAACATCGCACAACGGTGAGTATTCGGCCGAATTGGAACGCATTAAACGCTGTTTAATGCGTTCCAATGGCTTTTTACTTTCTGTTGAGCGATGTTTCACACAGCAAGGGTTAATCCGGAACGGATTAACCTCGCTGTGCAAGGCACCACTGTATATTAAAATGCTACTTAAAAAAGAGAGAGAGAAAGGAGAAATGGGGCTTCTTCAAGGGCCCAACACTGTCCAGTAGCAACTCCTTTTCTTGAATGCTGTTTTGAAAGGGGATGGGGAAAAATCCGGAGCTGGAGTCCCGAAGGCAGCATGTGTCGTTCTGCCAACTCCTGCGACATTGCTGGAACCAGTTGTATTGGCTCTTGCCTTTCCATTGGGCCATTTCAGCAATGTGGAGAGGGGGGATCTGCTGCTTGGGTAACAGCCTATGCTCCATATTACTTTACCCGGGCTTCATGCTCTGGAGAGGACGCTCCTCAATTCAGAGCATGTTAACATAGTCTCTCGAGACTGAAGGATGCCTATGCCTATGCTTGGGGAGTCCCAAATATGCTCCAGAACAAGTGACTCCTGAGACCAGTCTTTGCACCATGCCTTGGTTCTCAGGAAGCCTCTCTGAACTGCCATTTAAGAAAAGGCAACCATGTTGTGGAGAACTGGGAAATATGCACACTTCTCTTTATTTCTCTTTTGTCAGTGCACATTTCTGGAACATGAGGTGTGTGGGGGTTTTTTTGGGGGGTAGGGGGTTGTAGCATTAAATATTTATGGGATGCAGCACCAAAAGAATAGTACATTTCCTACCCATAGTTGCCCTGTTACCTGCAGCAACTGTCTCAGTGGCCTTAATGGTAAGAGTGGCCCGAGCAAGAAGGTGGTTAGTTAGTGAATAGGATGATTTTTTTTTCTGCATATGCTCCAGGCCCTCTGCTTTTTTACATTCTAGAACAGAACAGCTTCAGGTACTGGGCCAGATTCTTGATTTAAGACTGGTTTAAAGTTCACAACCAGAACTGCAATGGTTCCAAATCATACTAACACCTGCAGAACAGAAGCTATGACTTATCTCAGCAGCCCATGCAAAAGGTCCTCTATATCCTCATTGGAAAAGAAGATCTGTTGGGTTATTCTTTCCGTGTTGTGGTTTGTTTGTTTGTTTGCTGTGCTGCTCTGGAAACATTGAGATGGTATGAGAGAAGGCAAAATCCAAAGAAATGAAACAAGTCTCCCCCCACGCCCCCCCAAAAAGACCACACACAAAAAGACAAAAGTATGTGCCACCTTAAAAACTATTATATTTTAATGTGAGCTTTTGTGGACACATCCACTTCCTCGGATATATGAAAATCGAAAGAAATGTTGGCTGAAATATCAGTTTCACAGATAGCAAATTCTAAACATTCATTGGCTGTAGGAGTCTTTTTGTCTTTTTTTTTAATTTTGTCTTTTGCTTTGTTTTTTTTTCTGATAAACCTGCACAGATTAACACGGCAGTCTCTTCCAAAACTGCAACTATGAGAGAAGGGTAGATGATATAGCCAAACTGGAATCATCTGCCAGATAGCCTTGGCATGGAGAACAACCATTATCGAGCTGGAACACATTTACTGAAGAGTAATCACCATGGAATCTGCAAATGAAACCTCAGTCTCCTAACGCTCTGGATTTATCTGAGAAGCTCAGTACCCATGTGGGTGGGGTAACTCGTCAATTCTGGATCCTAGGTAAATTTACCTGTCATGGGGTCATAGGAAGGTCCAATGTAATGATTAAACTTAAATCACAGGATTAGTAGCTGATTAAAGAACAGCAAGTAGAGAGTAGGGAGAACTGACAGCTGTCACAATGAAACGGTGTAAGACATGGGGTTGCCCAAGGATTTGTATTGGAACTAATGTTTTTCAAATTGCTCAGAAATAATCTAGAGTTATAGGTGAGCAGTGACCAAATTATAGAGGATTTTAAAAATAAAAAGGGATTGTCAAGATTTGAGCTTTGAATGGGTATCTCCAAACTGCGTGAATTGGCAACAAACTGTGAAATGCAATTACTATCAGTAAATGTAAAGTGATGTCCACAAGGGCAAAAATGGCCTAGCATCACATATACAGGATGGATTGTAAATTGACCTTGACTGGCCAAGATGGGCTGTAGCAGATTTGTATTGTAATTGCATATTGTAATGCAATTAAAATATTGACCCTGTGTACAGTGCCAGTGGAAAAAATGTTAATTTTACCCTATGTGCCATTAGGAAAGGTTGTAGTTAATAGAACTGACCCCAAGAGATTGTGAATTATTAACAGGAGTTTTCCCCTGCTGCTTTCTTCGATGGAAAGCAAAAAGTGTATAGTCACTAGTTTGAGCAAGAATATTTTATTACATATGCATACTATAAATAATTTGTTACATACTCTCCTCCTATCAGTCCAGTGCCAGATTCTTTAAGACAGCAAAGCTTTATGGGAATTTTTTTATTTTACTAAACATTTGGAGTTTGTTATGTCTCATCATTCTATGGTTCTACATCACCCTGAGAGAACTCAAAACCAAGCAGAGCTCAGGACATACTTTTTCATTCTGCTATTCTTTCTTGCCAGCAATTGGTCCCAAGACATTTTGTTGTCTGAGGTAAAGCAAAAAATTGATGCCCCCTCCCACAGTCCAATTTCAGCCACAGGGAAACCAAAGCCAGATATTCTGTTTTGGTACAATCAATAGAAAATCCCATAACTGCCTCTCCCTAAAGCTAACACTAAAATTACAATAAGAAAGTAAATCATTATCAGGTTTCCATTTCTTCATGATACTCCGAATCTGCTACCTAATGTGGCAGCTCACTGCAAGTGAGCAGTTCAGGACAGCCCTGCTCTCTGACCTGAAAACCTTTTTCTAGCATGAAGCTACAAAACAGTCATGAGCTTTTGAAGAATTGCAGTCAGCATCCAGTAGAGCAACTGGAAAATTAGGCACTATTAGCTGTTCTGAAGGTCTCAGATGACCACTGTCCTTTGCTGGGACAACAACTCTCTCTTGTGGGAGAATACTCTAGCCAGCACCTCCTACACACTATAATCTGAGGTTCTGACTTCTGCTTCATCTGAAGTCTTTGGGTGGACCCCAATTTAGTCAACATGCAGACCTAAAATTATGGAAGAGGGATGCTGTGAGGGAGAGAAGCGGAGAATCTTCTATAATATTCATCTGCCATCAAGTCAACTCTAAAGGTCCCAAATTATTCTCAAGGGGTCTGCCTACCAAAGACATTGTATAGTCATAAGAATGATCAGAGAGAGAGTAGCTTCTTGAGCATGTACCATTTATGTCATTTAGGGTTTAAATGGATCAAATTTCCAATGTATTGCTGTGTTTTAGGAAACAGGTACATGCTGATGCAGATCTTAGAGTACTGTGGAAATGTCTTCCTACTGATCTCCTGATTCTCTGATTCTCTAATAATCAAGGGCAGTCTTGCATTTACTTGTTATTGCAATGGCAACTATAGCAATGATACAGAAAGAGCTTTTATATGGATGGGGTGTTATTGATGTGGCCTATATAAAGATTCCTATTAGTTGCTATTTTTGTGTGTTTGCTCCAAATAGGATTTAACTAAAGCATCTGACAAGGAAAGTGAAGGCATTCTCATTGAAGATAAAAGTGGTGGGCATGTCTGGGTGAAAGAAGAAACGAATGCTTCAGTTCTGATAACAGTTAGTCTCTTCAAGTTATCTATCAGCATCATTACAATTGTCTTCATGGTAGCCCTTCTATGTTTCTTTCCTAATCTTTGTCTTCCCTGTGAATTTGTTTCAACTAAGTATACTTACTGGCTTTGCAGACTTCTTTTCTATGGTAGAAAGAATATCAGATGGACATCATACTTCTTTAGAAAGAGGAAAAGGAGGAAGTGGTCTTGGTGAATAGCCATTATGTCAAAAGAAAAATGAAGCCAAGCAAGGATGGTGAGAAATATGACAGCCATCGAAGGTGAACTTGTGCTAAAAAAGCAATGAGGCTGTTAGACCAGCTGAAGGATTCAAAACAGGTGTTGAATCCGTAGAGACAGGCAATGAAGTTTATGCTAACTACTACATTTTTTATAAGGGTCACAGGAAAAAAAGGCAAAGGGGTGACTTTGTTATCATTATGTTGTGATCATTCTTAGACATTTGTGCATGGACGCAGGAGACTTCCATCCAAACAGAGGTTTTGCTGCTTTAATTCTGCATTAGCAATTGAATTACTTGAAAAAGCATCTTCCTAGCATTTTGATCAGATAAATTGGCAGTTCATTAGCAACTTCCAAATTTCAGACAGCTGTCATTATGAATACCTCCTTAGTGCACGAAGGGCTTTGAAGCTATGCCTGGACCACTAAAGACTATGACAAGGTTGCTAAGGTAACAGCCATGTCCTAAGATTCTTTTTATGCATCAAACTTTCATCTTTCTAAATTTTCATAGGCAAAAGATAGTGAGGTGAATGTTAAAATATCCCAGATTTCAGGAAAAAAGAAGTCTGAAATATCTTCAAATGGCAGATATGCATTCACTGATATGCATTCTGTTTAAAAACCTTAAAGCATTTTCTTATGATCAGTACTTCTGAAGCCATGAGAAACCCTAGATTTTTAAAATCTAGGGTACCTCCATGATTCTTTGACCTAGCTTTACAATTCTTGTACCAATGACATGTTGTTGTTTAGTCGTTAAGTCATGTCCGAGTCTTTGTGACCCCATGGACCAGAGCACGCCAGGCCCTCCTGTCTTCCACTGCCTCCCGAAGTTTGGTCAAATTCATGTTGGTAGCTTTGGTGACACTGTCCAACCATCTCATCCTCTGTCGTCCCCTTCTCCTCTTGCCTGCACACTTTTCCAACATCAGGGGCTTTTCCAGGGAGTCTTCTCTTCTCATGAGATGGTCAAAGTATTGGAGCCTCAGCTTCAGGATCTGTCCTTCCAGTGAGCACTCAGGGTTGATTTCCTTCAAAATGGATAGGTTTCTTCTCCTTGCAGTCCAGGGGACTCTCAAGAGTCTCCTCCAGCACCACAATTCAAAAGCATCAATTATTTGGTGGTCAGCCTTTTTTATGGTCCAGCTCCCACTTCCATACATTACTACTGGGAAAACCATAGCTTTGACTATTTGGACCTTTGTCAGCAAGGTGAGGTCTCTGCTTTTTAAGATGCTGTCTAGGTTTGTCGTTGCTTTCCTCCCAAGAAGCAGGGATCTTTTAATTTCATGGCTGCTGTCACCCTCTGCAGTGATCATGGAGCCCAAGAAAGTAAAACCTGCCATTGCCTCCATATTTCCACTTCTATTTCCCAGGAGGTGATGGGACCAGTGGCCATGATCTTAGTTTTTGTTTTTGTTTTGTTTTTTGATGTTGAGCTTCAGACCATTTTTGTGATCTCCTCTTTTACCCTCATTAAGTGCTGTCCTCTGAAGATGCTGGCCACAGAAACTGGCGGACGTTAGGAAGAACAACCCTCAGAACATGGCCTAAGAGCCCGAAAATCCCACAACAACCATCAGGTTCTTTAATTCCTCCTCCCTTTCTGCCATCAGAGTGATATCATCTGCGTATCTGAACAACGACATAGTGTACATTTATGATATTATTATTGTAACAACAACATGCCATCAAGCCAATTCTGACTTTTGGCAATCCATTCCAGGGTTTTCTAGGTTTAGAATATTCAGAATTGATTTACCATTTAATTGATCTAGTTCAGTGGTTCCCAACCTTGGATACCCAAAGGTTAGTCCAAAAACATCCAGAAACCTTCATCATGAGCTGTACTGGCCAGGACTTCTGGGAGCTGTAATCCAAGAATATCTGGGGACCCAAGGTTGGGAACCACTGATCTAGTTACTTCAGCCCCATGCTTGGCTGGATGGTTGTGGGAGATAAACTCCTCATAAATAACCTTTCCAAGTCTCGGCACCAACAATGTGTGTCCTTAGCATGAGCCAGGCGGAGAATCTCTGATCTACCTCACTTCTGCTATTGGACCTTCAATTGGGAATAGCTAGAAGCTGTACTGCAAGCATGCACTTCATCCTTCTGAACCTTTCTGTAAGTTGGGTTCTTCATTTTTAACGGTAAAAATGTTCTAGATGTAGTTAATTGTCACATCGTTTTTAAAATTTGAAGGCTATGCTGACTTGGAAAGAATTTTGTCTTTGAAATATGGCAATCTGATTTAGACAATGGTTGTTAAAGGGAAAACAAACAGCCTGTATAAATACAAGTGGCCTTGAAAATGGATTGCTAATTAATATCCAGCATTAGAATAAAGATGAAGAAGAAAACTAAAAGGACGATTCCTGAAATAAATAAGAAAAGAAAAACCTAGATGGATTATGAAAAAAAAACACATTTGTAAAGGACAGGCGAGAAGCAAAAGTAAAAGGTGATAAAAATAGGGTCACAATCCTGAATGCAGCTTTTGAGGGTCTGTTACACAGAGACAAAAAGAACTACTACAATAGCCAGTGCAAAGAAATAGAGGAGAACAACAAAAAGGAAAAAACAAGATATCTCTTCCAGAAGATCCAAGAAATCAAAGTGAAATTTAAGTCTAGGTTAGCATGCTGAAGGGACATGGTGGCACTGTGGGCTAAACCGCAGAAGCCTGTGCTGCAGGGTCAGAAGACCAAGCAGTCGTAAGATCGAATCCATGTGACGGAGTGAGCACCCGTCACTTGTCCCAGCTCCCGCCAACCTAGCGGTTCGAAAGCATGCAAATGTGACTAGATTAATAGGGACCACCTCGGTGGGAAGGTAACAGTGTTCCGTATCTAAATCACACTGGCCATGTGACCACGGAAGATTGTCTCCGGACAAACGCTGGCTTTATGGCTTGGAAACGGGGATGAGCACCGCCCCCTAGAGTCGAACACGACTGGACAAAAAAATTGTCAAGGGGAACCTTTACCTTTACCTTTAGGCATGCTGAAAGACCAATAGGGAAGCATACTATCTGACCAGGAGAAAATAAAGAGAACATAGAAATATCATACTGAATATTTATACAGAAGACATAAAAGGATGACAGACTCCTTTGATGAGGAATCCTATGATGAAGAATCTACAGAACCTACAGTTCTAGAAAGAACGTACAATTCTAGAAAGTGAAGTGAAAACTGCCCTAAAAGCATTGAGAAAAAGTAAATCAACAAGGTTAGATGGAATAGCAGTAGAACTATTTCAAGCCACAGAGATGGAATATGTCAAAATCCTAATAAGAATATGCTAAGAAATATGGAAAACAAAGCAATAGCTCACAAACTCGTGACACAGTGGTTAAAACGCTGTACTGCAGCTAAAACTGTGCTCACGACCTGGGGTTCAAATCCCAGGTAGCCGGCTCAAGGTTGACTCAGCCTTCCATCCTTCCGAGGTCGGTAAAATGAGTACCCAGCTTGCTGGGGGGGCAATGTGTAGCCTGTATAATTAAAAATTGTAAACCGCCCGGAGAGTGCTTGTAGCGCTATGGGGCGGTATATAAGTCCAATAAATAAATATAAATAAATAAATAAATAAACTAGAAATGTTCAATATACATTCCAGTCCCCACGAAAGGAGATGCCATGGGGTGCAGTAACGACAGGAGCAATTCTTTAATTTCCCATGCAAACAAAGTGATGCTCAAAGTGTTGCATATGGAGTGAGAAATGCCAACGTATTCAAACTAGATTCTGAAAAGGGAGACATCAGCAAGATCATATTGAAATACCCACTTGTTACAAGAGCACACCAAAGAATTTCAGAAGATCAGTCTATGCCCTATAGACTACAGTAAAGCCTTTGACTGCACAGATTCTGAGAAAGTGTGAGTTGTTCTGAAAGAAGTGGGTGTGCTCCAGCACTTGATTATTGTGAACAAGAAGCTACCATTACAGTGACTCTGCCAGACACAGTCCTATTTTGTGAACATCATGAGAAGGGAGCATTCTCTGGAAAAGACAATCATGCTGAGAAAGGTTGAAAAGCAGCGGGAAAACAGGAAGACTAAGTAGGAGGTGGATTGACTCCCTAAAGGAAGCCATAGGCTTGAGTTTACAAGAATTCAATTTAAAATTCTTTGGTGTGCTCCAGTAGCCAGCAGATATCTGTGATATGATCTTAAGTGCTTCTTTCTTTTTGGCATCCCTGAACATCAAGCATTTCTCAGTCCATATAATGTTAAAGCCTTTGTCTGAACACCTTGAGAACCTCTTTGCTTGCATCCAAGATTAGAGTAATGGTCCTATAGTTATTGCATTACGTGTCATCTCTTTTTGGTAAGGATTGGAATATATATTGAATGTTGCCAATCTACAGACCATTGTCCCAAGATTTTCTTTCTCTTTCCCATTATATTTCTTCTCTATTCCTCACTGACATTTCTTTCTCCACTTCAATATTTGTTTAACCTTTTCCTCTTTTTTGCTGGAGAGCAAGTCCCATACCCCAACCCCTTATCAGGAAACTGGACTTTTCCTCTTTATTTATTGTTTGAAAATCTGGGGGCCCTTCAGAAAGAAGCACTAGTGGAGCTGTCTAGAGGCCCTGTTCCAAAATGAACATCCCAGATGTACATGGAGCTTCTGTTCCAAAGAAGATGTGCAATATCTGCTGTTTTGTGATTAAAAATGGTACTGCAGGCTGTGAACAAAGACAAATTTATCCATTAAACAATGAAATAATCCCCAAGTTCAAATCTCTAGGATCTTCTCAGTACCCAAGTTAAGTTTCATATAACATTAGTTATAAGCTTGGACCTATGGTGAGAATAGCTATCTTTTCTCTTTTATTGCAATAGATATCTATGTGAACAAAATTATGTTGTTGTTTTGTTTTTATCACCATATATTTACAGTGGTGCCTCAACTTACAAACATCCCGACTTATGACCAATTTGAGTTATGATCAGCTCCGGCTACAAAAAAATTGTTTGAACTTGCAACCGGAGCTTTGAGTTACAATCAGAAAAAAGGTGGGGAAAAAGGCGGGGAATTTAAATTACTAACCATTGGTCAATGAAGAGGTTGCTTCTTTGTAGCTCTTTCGCCCCCAACAGTTAGAGAGAGAGCGTCGGAAAAGGCTTTGGATTGTCTGATGCTGCTTTCTGCTTTTTAAAATGCCTGTTCTGGGTAAGTACAGGGTTTTGCAAGGTGGTTTGGGCTGGAGAAGGGTTATGTTTCTGTGCTGTGATTTTTGTTTTGTTTTGTTTTTTGGTGTGTGTGTGTTTTCCGGCCCCTGAGTCTCTGATTTATTTCTGTCTTGCCTAGCTCTTGAATAAATCAGTTTATTGATTTATCAGAGTACTCAACCCTTCTTCTTGTTCCTCTTTTTTTCCTCTGAAAACATGAAGTTAGGGGTTGAAAAGAGTAACTTAACTTACTTAAGGAAGATATCCATTAATACCTTAACTGGAAGCCTTTTAACTGGAAGCAGTCGTTCTTATTTAGCATACATGATTCTGATGCTAACACTTCACTAAAACAAGCACAGATGCTTGGGAACTCAATGACATAGTATTAAAACCCTCTGCTAATTAGGAGGACATCCCTGATTTTTTACTAAGTTCGTTAAAGACCAGCATTTAAGTGTGCCTGCATCTCACCATGTGGTAGTAGGCTGTGCCTGTATAAGGCCTCCAGAGTCAGGTTACTTCTAACTAGCTTGTAGGTTAATTTTCTTTCAAAAGATCTATTATTTGTTGCCTATTCTGGTCAAATATTTATTATTTACATATTTTAATTTGTAACACAATTTCTCAGCTCTAATGAGATAGTCCTTAGAAAGTCATTCAACCATGCATAAAAAGCATGGAATACAATAAAGTCAAATTCAATAAATTCATACAGCAACACATGAAAACAAGTCTATTCATAACAACTATCAAAATCCTAATAATGTTTTATCCTTTAAGAAGCTCATTAATTAATAAAAGGCCAAGTGCACAGCTTGGAGGTGCTTTTGGATTCAGTATTGATCCTGGAAGGCCAACAGGTTGCTGGAATGACTTTGCCTCAATGCAGCTGGTGTGCCAGCTTTGACTTTTCTTGGGGAGTGTGGATCCGGCCACAGTGATTCAGGCCTTAATTAGTTACTTAGTAGATTGTCATAATGTGCCCTGTGTGAGACTATCTTTGAAAGTAGAAGCTACAGCTAGTGCAAAATACAGTGATCAGAATTTCGTCTGGTGTCTGCTTTACAGATCGTGCTGATCTTGAACAAATTGGAATGGTTTCTTCTTTCCAAACCTAATTCAAGCTACTGGGTTTTTTTCCCTTCTTTCTCACAAAGCCAGGATATCTGGAAGAACATTCCTTCTCAGGAGAGCCTGCCTGGAACTTAATGTCTTCAATAGAGCCCTATTGTACGTCTGCCCTGTTCCGCAGTGAGTGAGGCAAGTGAAGCTGCAGGCTAGTAAAGAGCGAGGAAAGGGTGAAGCAGGAGAAGCAGCAATTACAACATTCACTAAAGCAGATGCTCAGGCAGGACAGTCTGAAGTTGCAGTTCAAGAAGCAGTTCAAATGGTCAAAGGATCAAATAATCTGGAGCAATGGAGAAAAGGCACAGAGGAACAAGGCAGAGGCTGATAGGTAAGTTGCTTCCAACCTTCTTCGCTCTGAAGTAGTGGGAGGTTATTCCACATCCTCCTCAGACTTTGCTCCTGAGCCCCAATCATCCATAGGATCAGGCTTCTGGATTCCCAAGGTTCTAGGATTTGCAGACTCCTGAATCCCTGAGGCCATAGGACCTCCAGTGTCAAGCAGATCATCTACACCAGTGGTTCTTAACCTGGGCAATATCGCCCCCCAGGGGATGATTTTGTTTTCCAGGGGGCGATGGAACAAAAAGGGGCAACACGGGGGCAAAGGAAGAGAAGGGGAACGATATGGGGGTGATGGAGCAAGTCAAACCTGAGAAAGTGGCTGCAGCCGCGATCCTGGCAGCAGATCTGGCAAGTGGATCCAGAGCAGCTGATGCTGGCAGGAGATCCGGTGCTGCTGCTGCCGCCGCTGTGGGAAGGGGTGCGATGATAACTTCCTCAATGGCTCAAGGGGGCGTTTCTTTCAAAAAGGCTAAGAACCACTGATCTACAGCATCAGATTTTGGATTGTCTAGGTCCCCATTCTCGCTTGAGGACTTCTTTGCTGATGTCATGAAAATATTCCACCACCCTGAGATGGTAGATTCATGAGTCCATGACAGGCTAGGCTGATGAATACATGAAATGGGCTTTCAAGATGGGCTTTCTCTGTGACTGTACTTTAACTGTGGACTCCCTCCCAAACACATGTATCTGCAAAAAGGCAAGTGACATAATTGTCACCCTTTGGAATCCTAATTTCACTTCTTATTTTAAAGTAAAAGTGATTATAAATAAGATGCCAAAGCTATAATATTCTAGTGGGTATCAAAAACCTATATTATTGGTCTTTATTTTGGTTTTTAAAATACTGTATTTTACTGTGTACAAGATGACACTTTTTCCTAAAATAATTGGAGGAAAAATTGAGGGTCATCTTATAAACGGAAGGGAGCAGTCACGCGCATGCATGCTGAGGCAGTTCTTGCTGCCGCTGCTATCACCCAATTGCCTCTTTCAGAGCTCATGGCTTGTCCCCTCCATGGCCAAGGCAGCAGCAGGTGGAGGAGGCAGAGACGGAGGCGAAGGAGCATTCACACACGCTCTGGCGCCTCTTGATGCCTGCCTCCCCCCTGCCTGCCCAATCACCACCTCCATCGAGACTGAGGGGCTCAGCTCAGTCTCTGCCTTGTCCCCTCCATTCCGTCCAGAAGTGGAGACAGCAGGAGGCATAGGCGAAGGAGCATTCACATAAATGGATTTATTAGAATTGATGTGGAAGTATTCCATATGGTGGAAACCACCACTTATTTTACAGATGTCATGCTATAGAATATTTAAAATCCTCTGCTCCAAAAACACCTTTCTTGTTGTTGCATTGCTGTATTATAGGGTTGATCTGTACCTGTGCATACGAATTAAAATTGGAAGTGACTCAGCTCACAATTAGAGATGGGCATGTAGTACTTTGTGACTCTTTACTGTAAATTGTCTGTGCAGCAGCACAGGTACCACACGTTCCCTTCCCCCTCCCCCTCCAGCTCACCCACTGACCTGCCAGAACATGCTGCTTCTTCCCTCCCTGTCCCATGATCTTCCAGTCCAGGCAGAAGCCCAGACTTCCCTTCTCTGCCTCCTCCAGAAGCTGGCCACTCAGACAAGGAGACAAGAAAGGGATTCCTGCAGCACTGCTTTCGAGTTGCCAGCTGCTGGAGGAGGCGGAGAAGATAAGCGTGATGGGCAGGAAAGGAACATCACATGCTGGCATGTGATAAGATGACCTCCTCAGGTTTCCTAGACTCTCCTTTATGTGTTCTAACCTATACTGGCCTTCCTTCAACTTGAAATTGCTATTCTTAGGGTTACTGATGCCACTTCCTTCCTTCTCACATCTTCCTCTTGCCTGCCCAAGAAGGAGACATCTTCCTTTTCATACCTATTGCTGGAAGGAGCAACCATGGCTGACGTCTCTAACTTTGTTGGCCAGGACCTCTGTCACCTTCCGTATCTCAAGAATGTATTTATCTAATAAACCAAAGCTTACTTATTTTCTGGGAAAGAAGTGTAGGTGCAATTTGTTCAAATGTGCTCAGCTAATTATTCTGTGTTTCAGAGGGCTGAATCAAAATGTTAAAGTTGCTCCTCTACCACTGCATGCTTACTCTCCAACAGGCCCATGCATGTAAATCTGCTGTCTGAATTTTAAAAGTATGCTGTTATGTATGATGGGTTTTATCCTACCTTAATGTACAGTTTGGGGCTAACAAATATACACTGCCATAGGTCTTCATATTTTTGTGCAATGTTATCAACTAGACAATTTGCATATCTTTCAAAATTCATAAGAATCTGAGCCAAAAAGTTACTTTATCAAGCCATAACATGCATGTATGAATAAATATACTCGGCAACATAGGACCATTTGCTGGCTTTCTTCCCACTCTTTGTTCATTCTGCAGCCATGGAAATTCAGGGGTTAAGTATGAGGAAACCTACTGAAGTGCAAGCCACCTTCAAGTTGAAGGGGACCTGTCAGTCAGATAGACTGAGTTCTTCTTAGTGAATCTTACCACATCAAGAGAGGGGGAAATTTTAGTCAAGCTTTCAAAGACAACTTCTTGACTCTTCAGAAAAAGACTCTGGTGCCTTCTAACGTTCAGAAAGAGTCAAATATACTTCTCTTTTTAAGGTCTCATGCTATCAAATTGTCCTGCACACAGTAAAGTGCTCCAGAAATCCGTTTATCTACCTCAAAACACTGAAATATACCTGCTGGGATTTCAGCCTTTGTTTCCAGGGAGCTAAGCTGTTTCAAAGCAGATGCTTGGCTCACTAAATCATCCCCTCTGGCTTATTTTATTATAGAGAGGAGGCAGTTGTAGTGAACTCTAACCTGTAATGACCCTCTTCTAGTGAAGAAGAACACAGTGCCTGAATTCATTTATTGCAGGTGCAAATCACAGCATAATTGACCTTTCATAAAGTTCACATATATTTTAACTGTTAACTATAATGACATGTTAAAGTAGCCATCCTTTCAGATATGTTTCAATTTTTTAAACCATTGAGAACCACTTGTGGAAAGACAGAAGGCCTTACACACATCATTCTTCTTCAGGAAAAAAATATTTTAAAGACATGCAGTTGAGGTTTTTTCAGTCAACAAACCTGGCATCTAATGGACCAGGCAGGGCCCTTCATCCCAAAATGGGGAGGGGAAGTGCCCCTATTTTTCTTGGTTAAAACAGTATCTAGAATAACCAGGTCTTGCATCCAAGTGTTCCACTAGGAGAGTCTTACAAATTGTTCAACTCTTTCTTTCAGAGAACAAGGTAAAATACTGGGTGCACAGTAAAATGGGTGTTCTGTTTTTCAAGATGAGATGATGGATATTGTTTCTAAAGCTTTTAATCATTGCATGTAAAGTTTGACTGCTTCATTAATGGCCTGAGTACCCAGGACACTGGGGTTTCAAGCAAGTAAACATTTATATTTCAGTGTCAGACCTGAACTACAGCCTACCACTTTGCCTCAGGTTGATTAAAGGAAATAACACCTTTCTTCATCATTAAGAGTTGGCTTGCAGAGAGAGGAGGAAGAAAGACAGCTGCAAACTCAAAATATCCACAGGCTTCCCCTACATGAACTGGTTAGTTTATCCTTTCTGAAAATATGGATCCTTCAGAATTGGGTTTCACAGAGTATAGTAGCTGTTATTTAAAGTAGCTATGCTTTTGCACTGATACTGCTAACAGGAATTGGCTCAGCTTGTCAAGAGAAAAAGCTAGAAATTAAAATGGTCAGATATTATATATTACTCTTTAGTTACACAGAATGCAAAGGAAGCCATATTGGTCATAAGACAAGTACCAAAAGCCATTTTGTGGTGATACATCTTTTTAGACCCACTAAAAAGGCAGCATATTTTCTGTGCAAACTTTTGAGATAAAAATTATTTTTCTCAGAGATTATAGGAAAAGTAGAAATGCAAGGAGCTCAGTGCTACTGCCCCATAGTCTGGATGCTGCATTATGACTTGTTGGAAAAGTAGTTGCAAGCAGTACACCAGGAGTCACAAGGTACTCAGTTTCCCATGGATGGCCCCTAATTACAAATACAACAGTCTCCTTGTAACTCAAAATAGTCCTAGCTGCTCCTAGATACAGCAGGCTGGATATAGTGAAGTGCAAAATTGGTGGTTGGGTTTCTTAAATTTCACTGAAACTATTACCTAACTGTGGTAAATGTGGTACCAAAATTTCCTTTGATTTTTTTATTAGTTTATTTCAGTGCCCACACCTTTAAAAAGTTCTGGACCAAATATTCATCTGCATTTGGTGTGTCTATTTAAAACAAACAAACAAACAAATCACTTTCACTTCTGTGTTACTAGGCACCTAAGAGAGAAAATGTTTTGATTAGTACTGGGGATTTGGGCAGGAAGTTCCTCTGCACTGTCAAACACATCCTTATAGATTCAAACTTCTTGCTGCCTTATGATTAGCAGACTCACAGATCCTAGCAAAGTATTTCTCTACTAAGATCTTGCACCTCACTGCCTTGGCAGGACAGCCTTAGAAGTCTATCTGATGGTGAGGGTTTCCATTCCAAAAGGGAACACAATCAAAATAGGGTAGCAAAAGGGTTACATCATTTTTTGAAGTTTTATGTTGTGCTGTTTTTTACTCTGAGGCATCTACTCTGGTGAGGAGATTTAGTATGGGGACAAGCATTGTCCACCTCATGGGCAATTTCAATTGCTTTTCCCAGAGTCAGATCCTTTGTCATAGGGAATTTCTCAGACATTTTTTGGATTATTTGTCTCTGTGACAACTTTATTTCAGATACACAAAGGTAGCAAATGCATAAATCACACTCAGTTCTCACAGGACCATTATAGGTTGGTCAGTGGTCTCATCAAGTAACTTGTAATGAAGGTAGGAAGTAAAACATGCTGCTATAACTTTCAACAGTGCATTAAAATGTTCATCCAGAAGCCATATAGTAGCATTGTTGGGAAGTGGCATGTTTATTTGTTTGTTTCATTTATACATCACCCAATAGGCAAGACTTAGGGAGACAAGCATGACAAAAATGAACACAATAAAAATCAATAATAAAACACTGGCATCACTTAACCCCCACACACATAAACACACATAAATAAAAGCAGTAGCAATAACATTTTGGAAGCAGAAGATAAATATCAAGGCAACACAGTTGTAAAACTCACATTAAGAACATAATATCTGGACTAAAGGCAAGTAGCAAGCTAAAAATGTTCACATTTGGGACTAAATTCAGCTGATAATCCCAACTAGAGTAGAGCTGCTGTAAAAATAAGTGTTGACTTGATTCTCATTCATTTAACGGGTCTTATCTAGTTGGCGAAGGGACGTGGTGGCGCTGCGGGCTAAACCGCAGAAGCCTGTGCTGCAGGGTCAGAAGACCAAGCAGTCGTAAGATCGAATCCACGCAACAGAGTGAGCTCCCATTGCTTGTCCCAGCTCCCGCCAACCTAGCGGTTCGAAAGCATGCAAATGCAAGTAGATAAATAGGGACCACTTCGGTGGGAAGGTAACAGCGTTCCGTGTCTAAGTCACACTAGCCATGTGACCACGGAAGATTGTCTTAGGACAAACGCTGGCTCTATGGCTTGGAAACGGGGATGAGCACCGCCCCCTAGAGTCAAACATGACTGGACAAAAATTGTCAAGGGGAACCTTTACCTTTTTTATCTAGTTGGCACTAAGAATTTAATTTTGCCCTTCAAACACCTGAGAGAATTCTGTTTGGTACTACAAAGTCAAAACAGTTGATACTAGACAAACTTCTCTGGGGAGGATGTCCCACAATTTGGGAACTATCACAGAGAAAGCACACCAGATGTACTCTGAATCTCAATGTCTGAAATACTATTGCTTAACATAGTAAACATGCTAGAGTAGGCCATTTGAATTGATGAGAATTTAGTGAGTCAACTCCTCCATCCCCATTGCTTCAAAGGACCTAGTCTAGTGCGACTTAGTACTCTAAGCAACAGCATTTCAGCCAGTTTCCTTAGGGTCCTTTGAAGATCCTCTGAGTAGGGTCTCAGCTAGCTATCTCAAATACAGCAGGAGACTTAGCAGGCAAAGTCACTCAGGTAGGTTCTGATTTGGATACTGCAATTTATACAGGTCTTGTGGATATAACTTTGGCTCCTACTTGTTCCATTATGATGAATACATTTCAGTTGATGAGGATGTGCCCAGAGGTGAAAGTTACCATATGTGTGCTAGACCCTTGCCCTTCCTGCCTTATGAAACGAGCCAGAGGGGGGAATGGGCGAGTGGGTAAGGAGAGTGGTGAATGTCACCTTGAAGCAAGGTAGGATTCCAGCATGCTTAAAGGAGACAGTAATAAGACTATTATTTAAAAAGCCACCCTTGAATCCCACTTTACTGGACAACTTTCAAACAGTGTCAAATATTTCATTTATGTGCAAAATACTGGAGCCTGTGGTTGTTTCTCAGTTCCAAGTATTCCTGGATGAAGCAGATTATGTAGACCAGGGGTGTCCAACGTTTCACCTTCCCTGGGCCACATTAGAAGATGAAAATTTGGTTTGGGCCGCACATACATTTGGTTTGGGCTGCATGGGGGGGTAGCCCTAGACGTCCTCCACAGCCCCACTCCAAGTGCGCTTACTGGCAGCTGCGATCTCAGACAGCAGAGGCTGCCAACTTTGACTCCGGTGGCTTTATGGGGCCGGGAGGGGGTCCATCTATTAACGGGGATGGAGCAATGCAGTCACGCAGCCCCCCTGTCCCCTCCCCTCACACTCCTTCCATCCTTCCCTCTCTCCCCCTCTACTGTTGTGGCGTGCCCCAGCCGCATTCCAGCCGCAAGCGCAGGCAGTGTATCTTGAAACTTTGGAATTTCTTTAAAAATAAAAAATTGCACTGGGCCACATTACAAGCTGGCCTGGGCCACATGCGGCCCTCGGCCACGGGTTGGACAAGCCTGATGTAGACTATCATTTTCTCTGGTGGCCATATGGCCCCCTGGGGCCTGGCACATTTCAGGAGGGCCACAGACAGGAAAAAAATTCTTCACACAGTGCCTTATAAGGTTGTTTATCCAATATGGCCCCTCCGGCACAGGGTGGAGCTGCTGGGGTGGGGCTTCTTTGCCTGCCCATCTGGTACATCAGCAGGGAGAGTCAGAGGACATCAGGCAGGCACGGCTAAAGGCAAGTCTTTAGGAAGACTGCCCATGCCTGCTCTGTCCTCTTCCCGGCTTGCAAAGCAAAGAGGAGGAATGATGTCTGGTAGCCAAGCAGTTTCATTTTCACCATGTGGCTGGAACAGCTCTGGAGCATCCCTGCTGGGATGGGCTCTGCATTGGCAGAACCCCAAGGCTTTTTGGGGGGGATCTTCAGTTTAGTTGTGCCTTGGCAGCATTGCCAGGGCACCATAAAAAATTTTTAAAAAATAAAAATAATATTAAAATAATAATTTGCATTCAAAGCCATAGGGCATTGTTACAGATAGTTGGAGGGGCTGATGGACTTGGGGGAGGAGTAATAAGGGGGTACAGTTGGTGTAAGGGAGTCTCTGACCTCTCCCACCCCGACACCCTTTCTTTAAAATGATTTTTTAAAATAATTAAATTAAAATTAAAGGAGGAGGTGAGAGAAATTGAAGGGAGTAAGTGTGAGGAGGCACCACATTGGCCAGGAATTACCGTGCAGTAGCAACTCTGGCACTAAGAAGGGTCGGGGGGGGGGCAATAAAGAGAAGCAGCCTGCAAAACGCAAGGCACCGGCACAAGCTTCCCCTAACAATTTCATCTTCAGATGAGGAGGACTGGCTGGACTACACGGCAACATGGGAAAAGCTTGGTGCCTTAGAGACGAAAAGAGTGCAAGTCAGGGCAGTTGTAGGGTCATCCATGTTGCGTAGTTTATGTGGGGAGTCCAAAGCACACAGGCTGCCAGAACTTAAGAGATGGGGGACATTATGCTCTCTCGCGTTGCTGTTTTAGAAGCTGAGCCTCCAGGTCCTTCTGACCTATTTTCCGCAATTGACACATCTGTGAGACAACCAATGGAACTCCCAGCACCAGTGCAGCATGTTGAGGGGTTGCAGGCGGCTGCAGCAAGCATACACATGCAGCACGAGGGAGGCAGTGTTTCAAGAGGCAGAGATACAGCCTCTGCACAGGTAGATGTGGCAGTTCCAGGTGAGATAACCTCTACACCGGGCACTACCAAGATGGAATTCAGCATCAGGTCTGTTGGTTTGAAAAAAGGTCTCGTTGGATAGCCACTTTGCTTTCTTGCATTTCCTTTTCTTTTGGATGGTTTTTGTTACTGCCTCCTGTACAATGTTACAAGCCTCTATCCAAAGTTCTTCAGGCACTCTGTCCACCAAATCTAGTTCCTTAAATCTGTTCTTCACTTCCACTATGTATTCATAAGGGATTTAGTTTAGATTATACCTGACTAGCCCAGTAGTTTTTCCTGCTCTTTCAGTTTAAGCTTGAATTTTGCTATGAGAAGCTGATGATCAGAGCCACAATCAGCTCCAGGTCTTGTTTTTGCTGACTGTATAGAGCTTTTCCATTTTTGGCTGCAGAGAATATAATCAATCTTATTTCAGTATTGCCTATCTTGTAATGTCCATGTGTAGAGTCGCCTCTTGTGTTGTTGGAAAAGAGTGTTTGTGATGACCAGCTTGTTCTCTTGACAAAATTCTATTAGCCTTTAGCCTGCTTCGTTTTGAACTCCAAGGCCAAACTTACCTATTGTTCCTTTTATCTCTTAACTCCCTACTTTAGCATTCCAGTCCCCTATCTTTCTTTCAAAGAAAGAACATCTTTCTTTGGTGTCAGTTCTAGAAGGTGTTGTAAGTCTTCATACTTGTCCTTGTCCTCTGCTCTTCCTCAGTAGCATATTGGACGCCTTCTGACCTGAGGGTCCCATCTTCCAGCATCATATCTTTTAGCCTTTTGTTTCTGTTCATGGGGTATTCTTGGCAAAGATACTGGAGTGGCTTGCCAGTTCCTGCTCCAGGTGGATTGCGTTTAGTCAGAACTCTCCACTACAACCTGTCCGTCTTGGGTGTCCCTGCACGGCATAGCCCATAGCTTCTCTGAATTACTCAAGCCCCTTCGCCACAACAAGGCCCTTGGGGTAGTAAGAGCCAATCAGAAAGTAGAGTTGTTCAAATAGTAGGTCAAGTAGTACTGCAGAGAAATGGGTATCGCTGATGAACTCCTATGGTCATGGTTATATCGCTGAGTATGTCAACAGGGGACTCCTGAAATCTTGAGATTTGTGGGCTGTCCTGTGGTACCCTCTTTGCGGCCAACATGATTTATGTTCTTCCTAAAGTCATGTGATTAGGAGAGAAATTGTCTTGAGGAGCCAGGTTGTAGATCTGTAGCAAGACATTCCACATTCTTACAGGACAGTAGAGGAAGTTGTAGAAAGTCACTGCTTTTGTTCTTTCATCTGCACTAAGGTAGGAACCTCAATAGGTCAGGGTCGTTATAAGGTTAAATATACTTCAAATAAAGTTGTGCCTTTAGTTCAATCCCATCATTGTTGTTTGTCCCTGTATTCCAGGGGGATGGGGGAGATAAATGAAAATAAGTTAAGGCATGCCAATGATATTAACTACTACTTACCCTTTACAAAGAAAGATTCATGGGAGAGTCAGTTATTGCATTTGTTTCAGATGAATTTGAATCTTTTCCTACTTGAATTAAAGCCGTAGAACTGATGTAATAAATCCTATTTAAGCGAAGGTAAAATAGTTACTGATTAACTCTGATTAATAATCAGACTCTGTAGGTAGAAAGGCAGATCTCTGAATTAACTGACACAAGACTGCATGAATAGAGAAGTCCAAGTTTTCTATCAATACGCATTTCCAAAGCAAGTACAGATCCAGCAAGTGTTCTCCGGTGTGGGTCACCATTGACGCATAGCATGAAATGAAATGTTGCAGTTAATCTCTGTAACTGTATTCCATGTTCATGGCTAGATTCATAATTTGGAACAAATGTAACTAACATGATGAGTTAGATACCATGGTCAGGGGATGATTAGCATGTGAAGCGCCAGTAACAGCATATATGTGGCAGGTTTCACATAGCTAAGATCTTTTATTATTCAACCAAAATGTATGCATCCAAAAGGAGCCCATGCTAAGTAAATGATCCAAATTACTAGCTCTTCTGCTACAGTTCTGGCATTGCTACTCCCATACATTTAGAATCTCTATTGAGGCTGTCAAAATAATTAGATTGGCATGGGACACCTATAATCTATAAGCACAGTAAACTTCTATATTTGGTTTTTCAGATAGGGAGCTTTTAGGAATTACTGCCTTTCTACAGTATGCTCTTCCTGTTGTCGTAAGGACTAGAAACTTATTTTTTAATACTCCGGGTCATTCAATTTTTTAAAAAAATTCTCTCCACAGAAATATAACTGTGAAGCTATTTTTGTTTATGGATTGGAGTCCATACAGATTATTGTCAAAACAAATGTGTTAGTACTTGAAGTGCTAGAGGATTTCCTGTTGTTAATGCTATGATGAGCTATGTGTCTACCTCTTTGTAAAGCAGTCCATATGGCAGCTACATTGGTTGTATAAAACTGAGACAAAAACTGTGACTGTGCCATCATTCAGCTTGGCATGGATTAAAAGCTAAGCAGGTGTCACCTGTCAACAAGAGCAAGGGCACATGTCTCCTAGATTCAAAAATAGGAAACTGTTCCTCTTTGCTGCAGGTCCCAGAATTCCTTAGACAGGAGTTGGCTGAGGAATATTTCCCATTTGTGCCTAGAATTCTGAGAAAATGTACACAAAGATGGCAGGTGAATAGTCAAAGGCTATAGATGTGGGCCTCCCGCTCAGCACTTGCGTATAGTTCATTGCAAACTTTTAGTCAAGAACTCTATGGGTTCTCCCTTCAGGCATTTTTATCCCTCCAGCAAAAGTATTCTGTATGACGCTAACCAAGATTGTCCAGACTGTATTTAAATATCCAGCTTGATCTATGCATGCATAAAAGTGAAGCTGCAATCGAGACTGTATCTCTTTTCAGTCAGATGGTTGGGAATCATATTTCTGAGTGCTATATGTGAAAACAAAATCCCTGCAAGTAGAACATTAGCATAGTAATAAAGCTATACTAGAACATTACCCCAAATATGACATGATTACTTTCTTATTTCAGAGGTACTTGCCTAAATCTCACTTGTTGGTGTAACACTGTCAGCATAAATCTTGGCAGCAAATCAAGTTAAGTCAGCATAGGCATTTACTACTGGGCACTAAGTCAAGTAAATTGGCATGTAACAGTTTATGCCTAACACCTTAACTTGTGGCAATCCACTGCTGAGATTTATGCTGATTGTGTTACACTAGCATAAGAACACAACAGGATTTTGGCCTTTGTTTCTGCACAGGGAGCATTCAAAATAATCCATATCTCTCTGTTTTAGCTGGAAGTGTTATAGGGATGGGTTCTTCCTCCACATTCAGTTGTGTTCTAGACTAGGACAGAGCCAGACAATATTAATACAGTATAATCTTCCCCGGAACATCTGTTTTTACTAATAAATAGAATGCAACTAACTGAGGTCATTCCGACTCACCCAGTGCTACTGTGGGCTCCCCAGGTGGTCTAGAAACCATTCCACCCATCCAGAGCCCCTATATTTCATTAAGATAAAACTGAATGGTGCTGTGTTTACATCTTTCCAGCAATCAAGTCAACACCCAGGTTGTGCAGAGTGCTTTGCTGGAGGTATGAAAGAATCTTGAGTTTACCTTACATGAGCATGTTAAATCTGTAGGCAATACATGCAACTTGAATAAATTATTTCAGCAGGACTGAAATTGGCAAGAATTCTAAACAGTGGTCTCAAGTCAATACGCAAAACTGAAAGTCGACATTTCCAAAACATTGCAAACACGTAAAAATTGACTCTTTTTTAAAATCCTAAATGTAGTATCTTTTAAATCAGTATGCTCCAAATTAGGTTCCACAAGAAACGATTAATGTTACAATTGTGTTGAAATGATGTCTTCCGAATATCAAACTGCAGACGTTGCTGAGGCAACTTTAAAGACTCTGGTGGGAGTACTGAAGGAAAAGACAAAGAAGGACAGACTGAGAAGTCAGCACAAAACAAGTGAGTCCTGTTGGGCCAGCTGTCTCGGAAGCTCCGAAAGAAGAATGCTGCTGGGAAAGATTGCATTGACAAAGCACATGATTTATAATCACTCATTCCTCTAAACTGTCTGTTGTTATTCTTCAGCGCTAAGAACCTGGAGCTGGCTGCAATGGGCCACTGGGCTAAACTGTACTACTGATTTATTTCCATAATTACAAGCAGCACAGCCCTTCAACAAAGAAGAACAATTTGGCTCTGGAAAGTAGATGGACACCTTTAAAATAGGTAGGATTTAATGGCCCAGTGCACTTTTTTTCCCTTTGCAAATGGCTTTGGAAGATCAATGGTTGGATCTGTACCTTGGCAGAAAACTGGGCATGTTCATCCATGATTATTTATGTAACATTGCATCTGATTTGGGTATCTACAGGCACTTTCTCTGCTCCAAAATGCAAATTCACTCCATCAGACATGTCAGAATAGATAACAATTAGTCCTTACTCTGTATCAATTATATAGTAGTGGTTGAGTTTCAAAGTACTTTCTTGTATAATGCAGTATTTAATAAATAGACTCCATGGGACTTACTTTCACATGTGTATACAGGATGGAAACCAAGTATTTAGCACGCAAAAAAAGAACATCATGTGGACTAAACTGGGAAGTATGGGGAAATAAGCAATCCAAAAGTGATGAGCTATGAACAAACAAGACTAAAAATTGAGGGTCATCTTATACATGTAAGTGAGCTGAGGAGAGAACAAACACAAGTGGAGGGGAAAGCAGGGATCAAAGTGATCCTGCAGGGCTTTGATCCCTGCTTTCTTCTCCACTTGCTAACCCTTAGCAAAAGAAAAGCAGGAATCAAAGCGCTGCAGGATGGCTTTGATCTCTGCTTTCCCCTCTGGTTACTAAGTCCCATGGGGCTTAGCAAAAGGAGGTGGAAAGGATCAATGCAATCCTGTGGCTGTATAAAGAGAAAAGGGATCAAAATGATTGTGCAGTGGTAGGATTGCTTTGATCCCTTTCCCCCTCCTTTTGCAGAGTGCCGTGGGGCTTATCTTGAAGGGAGAAAGCAGGGATCAAAGTAATCCTGCAGTGCTTTGATCCCTTCCTCCCTACACTTGCTGAGCCCCACTTAGATTTCTTAATTTTGGGTTAGAAAAGTGGAGGCGTCTTATACATGAGGGCATCTTATACATGGAAAAATACGGTATTTCCTTTTATAGATACTTTTTTTACTTGCTTGATATCTGAAAATACATTATTTCTTGGGGGGGACACAAAACAGTGAACAAAAAGCATTAAATATTGAGTATTAATGAAAATGGACTTTTAAAACTAGATTTTAAATTTTACATTGTAAAAAGAATATCAGTTGCCTCTTCCATTGGTAATGCAAGAAAGAGAACTGGCACAGGGGATCCAAAGCTGACTCAGTAGTAAAAAATAATTTGGGACCCTGGACAGACCCACCCTGATGATCCAGAGTTCAATAGTTCAGGGCTACAGTTAGCAATCATTCAGATGAATTCATTCACATTCCACCAGTGCTAATTTATAGAAACTTACAGAGTTTTAAAGGCTGCTTAGTTAACTGGCTGGGAAATTTCCTAAGGGTTTTCCTTGATTTTCAGAGGCATTCAAGACTTTTGTGGTGTCTAGTGGCAGAGATAGCTCAGCAGATGAGGCACAGACCCTAGTTATGTGTACTAGGGAACAACTGGTGGGTGGATTCCTCTCTATCTCAGAGGTCTCTATGTGAGGATTCCTGCTCTGGAGATATGCCAAAAGTACTTTGTAACTCATGCAGCCCAATCTCATGTGTATGTATTCAAAAACAAGCCCATCTGTGTTTAATGAGACTTACGATAATTTACAATATTTCCCAAAGCATTATTTTCCTATAATGTGGTATTTGTACGGGAGAATCAGCAAGTAGAAATCCCTTTATGGAGATGCCACTCTCTAAGATTTTTTTTCACTTCAGAATCAAACCCAGGAAGTGTTTTGAACTTGGGGGAAACATTTTCATGGGAGTGTTGAAAATATCAAGCTCTCCTTCTTCGTGGTGATCTCTGTAGTTCTATTCATACTATTTCAGCAAACACTGGACTGGTGTTAAAAAAACCTGTCAGTCTAATGACTCCCTTACTCCCTATTAGCACCACCCCCACTATCTTCTAAGCAATTGATTCCCAATCTTGGGTCCAGTATATCTTCAAATGTCTCTTAATCCAACCTCATGGCCAGTTGTCATACAGGCTAGAGTAGTGGTTTCCAGATATTCTTGGACTGCAGCTCCCAGAAACCCCAGCCAGCACAGCTAGTGGTGAAGCCTTCTGGGAGTTTTAGTCCAAGCACATCTGGGGACCCAAGGTCAGGGAACACTGTTCTAAGCCACTATGTATTTCCTTGCAGACCATCATCCAACTGTACTGATGTTGTCCACTCTCACTGAAGCTCCTGCAGTTTTCACCTTTAGAACTAAGATGCTTGTGTTTGTGTTCATAGAACACTCAAGGGATAATAGACATGATTGCGGCAAAAATTCAGATAAGATAGATACATTGAATATATCTAATATATTACATTTTCCTTTGGTTGCAATACACACTTTGAAAATTCATCCCTTTTTGTTATCTATTATTAAATAGCTCAGCTTACTGTATGTCAGCCACAGACAAAACACAAAGGAAGACATGACCTCCGCTTCAATATACTCACAAGCACAGGAAAGAAAGAACTGGCAGAAAGAGAGGCTGGTATGATGTATATTAATAATATTCAGAAGAATGAGAAGTTGCTTTCCCCCTGATACAACTTTTTTCTATGTTGGATAAACTTTTCCTTTCTTAAACAAAAGCATTAAAAGAAATGATTTTATATTGTCAGTGGATGCCTACAATAATAAACGCCTCTGTTCTTTTTATGCTGAAGCCTCAAACAAACAGCTGACAGATTTTCATTGACTTTCAGCGGTAAGCTGCCTCCAAATAAATATTGCTTTCTTGACTACAAATTAGGTTCCTGTAAACATGCCCAGAAAGCTTGGCATGCTTCATTTCAAGGAACTCCTCTAAGCAGTTTTTCAGTCAGTCTCTTCAGACATTTGAGAAGCACATGGACTGTCCATGTCAGAATAGAGAGCAGGGACAAGTGTACGTGCTCTGCCCCCATCATCATTCTCACATCACTCCACTAGATGCAGTGGGCAACTCTACAAGGATGAAAGACGTGTCTGCATTATGCAGTTACATCAGTCCAGTACCTTTTTAACAGCCACAGCTGTATCCTAAGTAATTCTGAGATTTGTAGTTTCTGCTGTAGTTCAGGTCCAGTGCTAGGAATGGGACATTTGGGTTTTTAAAAAAAGTAAGAGAGTCTTACTTTTGTTTCGGATTAATCTCTTGATTCCCCCCAAAGTTTCTTTCTTTTGGTTTTCTTTTTTGAAGTATGCCATAAAGAAGCCCTGCCTAAGCAGCAGTCGATCAAAATTTCCTGGGCTGCAGTGACAGCAGTGGGAGGAAGAGGCAGGCAGAATGCAGACTTATGATTCATGACTTAAAAGTTTGCCCAAAATATTTCTCACCCTTCTCCTCCCTGAGGAGGGACAGAACTTGATGAGAACTCAACTCAGAGCTCATTACCCACTACTTCCCCCCCCCATGTTAGTGCTTCCTTTTCTTTTTGAATCTCATGAAAGGCAAATGAAGATCTATGAAACAATTAGGAGGGCAATGAACTAGAGTTTTATTTGTGTGTGATGATTACTATTAACAGGAAAGGCTACTAAGTGGCATGGGCAAAGTGCAGTGGGGAATTTATATGAAATAACACCTTGGGTTTTGAGATTAGAAGTGTAAAGCTGCTCTCCCCTTGGAACAGTACATTTTATTTTCAGTTACCTCAGCTCTGCTTTCAGGGGGGTTTGTTTTTATGAATTCTTGAGGCTTTTTTAAAAAAAACTTTCTATTGCTGCTTTCCCAGCAGCTCCCGGAAGGGTACGGGAGGAGGGAAAAGGGAGGAGCAAGAGGGGGGGCAAAGCAAAGCTGAGGGGAGAGGTGAGGGGCACAAGCAAGGTCTCTCCTCTCCCCAACCAATTTTATGTCTCCATGGCACACCTGCAGAGGGTTTATGGCACCCCAGGGCACACAGTTTGGGAACCACTGATTTAATTAAAGGAACAGCTCCTGAAATATCTAAAATCTCAAGATGCATCCCCCTGAAAGAGCCCAAGACAAAAGAAAAATAAAACCTAGTAAGCTAATCACAAAAGTTCCTTTTAAATCGGAAGTACATGTGTACTTAAATGGGAAATGGAAATGAGCACCACCCCCTAGAGTCAGACACAGCTGGACACAAGGGGAACCTTTACCTTTACATTGCTACTGGAAAAAAACATAGCTTTAACTATTCGGACTTTTGTTGGCAAGGTGATGTCTCTGCTTTTTAAGATGCTGTCTAGGTTTGTCATCACTTTCCTCCCAAGAAGCAGGCGTCTTTTAATTTCGTAGCTGCTGTCACCATCTGCAGTGATCATGGAGCCCAAGAAAGTAAAATCTGTCACTGACTCAATATCTTCCCCTTCTATTTGCCAGGAGGTGATGGGTCCAGTGGCCATGATCTTAGTTTTTTTTTATGTTGAGCTTCAGACCATATTTTGTGCTCTCCTCTTTCATCCTCATTATAAGGTTGTTTGATTCCTCCTCACTTTCTGCCATCAGAGTAGTATCATCTGCATATCGGAGGTTGTTGATATTTCTTCCAACAGTCTTAATTCCGGTTTGGGATTCATCCAGTCCTGCATTTTGCATGATGTATTTTGCATATAAGTTAAATAAGCAGGGAGACAATATACAGCCTTGTCATACTCCTTTCCCAAATTTGATTTCCCAATTTTGATTTTGAGGATTACTGACTGACTTGTAAAATCATCAAACCTGCCTGCATTTTGAATAGTAACAAAAAAATTAAACTCTTCAAAATCAACCAATTCTTTTCCCAACTTTGAAAAAAAAATATTCCTAGAGTTCCACAAGGCATCTTCTGTATCCACCCAGTAGCACCCCCAAAACTCTGATTATATGGAAAAGAAATAAGGGCGAATATAGATAGCATTGTTGCTTGCATGATAAACTACACCTACAATGTGTTGGTGATAAATGGCATGCAGTGTAGCCTGCGTGTAGTTTCACATCTGCTAAAATATAATATTCTATGTATTATTAAAGGCATAGACATTCTGCCCTCTTTTCCATTTTCCTGCAATTAATCAGTAATCAAGTTCCTGAAGCCTTCTCATCCATAGCTCAGTTCCCAGATAACATTTATTCATTATACAGTATTCCATACTTTTTCAAGTATTCAAAAGGGTGTGCATGGTGAAATTTTTCATATTTGTTTTGTTTCTTCAGAGTGCCTCTTTTGTTTTCATATTGGTGTGTGTGCACGCGCGGACATTTGTCCTTTCATTTTACACAAACCAGAATGTCTCTTTTGAAACATTCATTTCATGTTTTCCTATCTGCCACTCCAGAAGCCCCAAATAACCCTTTAAAGTATACCCCCCAACACCTCTATCACACACAGACAAGGAGAAAAAGTATTGGGAAAACAGATTTCCTGAAATTCATTATGATGCCCTAAGTTGACCATACCTGTATATATACAATTAACTCTGCATTCCAGTGAAATACTGTGCCTCTTGTGGCATATTTTTCTGTATGTATAACATACTACAACCAATATCAATCAACACACCTTTTGTTATACCTTTTGATCAAGTACTATGCAACTTAAAAGTATTACATCTCTCTTCTCCTTGCATCTTTCTTCCATTTGCAATGTGATGCATCTGAAGTCACTTTTTCTCTTTCCTTTTTCTATTCTCTCTTTTGCTTTCTCTTGTTTTTCTCTGCAATATTTCTTTGAACATTCTGGGAAATTTTAGGTGGTTCCTATTTTGATTTACTGATTTACTTTCAGTTTATCCTCTGACACCATGTAATATTACTGCGGCAAAATGATGCCTCAGGAGACTAAAGTGTGGAACAAACACTGTGCAACTCTCACTCTAACTGATCTTAAAATGGCTACCGCTTTGCCTTTCATTCCTCTCTTGGCTTCCCAGACGTCTTCTATTTCTGAACCTGTTCACAACAACACTCTGATTCCCACTGTCATTATACATAGTCGCAGAAGGGCTGTTCCAGTAGCTTTTCTTGAATATATATACAGATTGGCAATAAATCATTTAAGATATGAAGAGTTAGGAGGAGACAAATTATGGGTCTAGGTCAGTGGTTCTTAACCTTGGGTTACTCAGGTGTTTTTGAACTGCAACTCCCAGAAATCCCAGCCAGCACAGCTGGTGGTGAAGGCTTCTGGGAGTTGTAGTCCAAAAACACTTGAGTAACCCAAGGTTAAGAGCCACTGGTCTAGGTAATGTACATATGGCCCTCTGCCTATGTTTGCTTGGTCCAGGGCCTTCCTGGATCCCCAATCCAGTGGCCAGGAAGAGAATGACAAAAGGGAGAATTACTTACCTATAAGCTACCAGGAGTAGGAACTCAGTCAAAACAAGGTGTACCTTCCCCTCTGCATGTTTTATTTTGCCAAAAAAGAAGGGGGGGGTTGTTGAATTGAAAGTGAGATTCTTGTCATTTCTGGCTTTGTTTTAAGGAATGTTGCAACCTGTGGCAAAGTCTCAGGAGCAAAAGAAAAATCCCCCAAACCCTCAGAGTTTGCCCACCTAAGCACACTAAGCACAAAATATCTTGCCTAGGGCAGGATGAGCGATGGCGTGATCCTCCAGATATGGTTGTATTCCAACTCCCATCAGTGTCGTCCAGCATGACAAATGGTCAAGAAAACTAGGAATTGTCATTTGGCAGCATCCCAAAGGTAACAAGTTTTCCATTCCTGCCTTAGGGTCAAAGCTGACAACTGCTGGATTCCCTCTGTTTTCTACTATTGCAGCTGTACATTCACACTGTAAACAAGCCCAACAGGACAGTGAGTTCACTAGCCCCATGGCTAATCTGGATCATTATCTTCAACACATCCACATCTGTTCACATCTCTGCTACCACTGGGAAGGAGAATCATTGTGCACTGACTATTCCTGCCTCTTGAGGCTCGTTCCCAAAACGTTTGGCAACAGGAAACAGTTGTACACCATTAAGTGAACGGCCTTGTTAGACAATAGCCGCCCAAGGGTAATGCTATAATAATCATGCTAGATTTATTCTGCAGGGACAGTACAACAGCATCACAAATTTAGACAGCAGAACAAATATTTAAACACTGGATGCCAAAAAACTACACAGCACAACAATTCTCCATTGTGGGCTAGATGAAATGCAGAGGTTGCTATGGAGGCTGGGCTTTTTGGCAGCAAATTTATAGTCTGTATAATGTGGTTATTCTACAGCCACTTTGTGAGAAGAAAAATATCTATTACAAACAAAGTAATGTTTGTGGTTCCATCAGCAGTTAAAAGTGAAAATAAAAGTAAGTCTCTTCCTAATAGTGAGAGAAATCATTTATTTATGGACCAGACAGATTGTTTATTGCTTTCTTGTAAGTGCAAATCAACTGAGATATCAGCAAAAGCCTTTTAATCAATCAGTTAGTCAGACAATCATCTGTCTCTCTGGCAACAAAGAGTTGCATAAACCTTTCCCATTGGTCTAACCCAATGCAAAGGGGTGAAAGAGCATACAGAGCTCCTCCTGTCCTAACCAGTTTGCTAACCCCAACTATACTATCACCCACCCATCTGTACACATGCAGGCAAGTCCCACGCAACACCTGCCACCTACACTTGGATAATCTAATCAATGCCCCATTTAATTAGGCAGTGATCCACACTATTTTTGTCTCTGTATCGCAAACTATACAACTGTAGGCATCATTTGGTTGCGTACAGGTAGAGATGGTGGAGAGTGGATGTCATGATGGAGGACTGGGAAGTGATGGGTGCATTCCAACCCTTCCACAAGCTGGTTAGATTAGGGAAGTACTGTGTGATCCACTGCAAAGAGGACGAGCTCATTTGGGTGTATGCATGCATGCATGCACATGTAGGCAAACACATGTCTAGGTATCTTTATATTTAGTTCAAGGTGGGAGCAATGGCAACAGTTTCATGAATGAATAAGAATGAATTAGAATTCATAGTCAGTTAACACTGTGAACAACAACAACAACAACAACAACAACAACAACAACAACAACAACAACAACAACAACAACAACAACAACAACAACAACAACAACAACAACCTTTGAACTGCAGAGCTAGAAGAGATCCTATGGATCATCAATCCCAGCCCGTGTCAAGGAGGTGCAGTGGGGAACTGAATTCCCAGCCTAAGCCACTGAGCTATCCATAAGGATCAAGAGAGATGCTAAGATGAAGAATTATGCCCTAAGATATTTCTAAAAGCATTTTTCCAGGGAAGTGTGACTCAGTAATCAAGATTTGCAAACTAAGTTTGTGTTTACCTTCCAATAGCCAGTGACAAAACAAAACACAGCTAAATGCAAAATGCAGTCAGGAAAATGCCTCTTTATGTAGTGACTCTTGAATGTTTTAAACTATGTAATTACTTTTTAAAAGTTTTAAGTAGTTGAGATTTACTGACTCATAGCTTCAAACACACCAATGAAAATACGTAAGGTAAAGGTAAAGGTAAAGGTTCCCCTTGACAATTGTTGTCCAGTCGTGTTCGACCCTAGGGGGTGGTGCTCATCCCCGTTTCCAAGCCATAGAGCCAGCGTTTTGCCCGAAGACAATCTTCCGTGGTCACATGGCCAGTGCGACTTAGACATGGAACGCTGTTACCTTCCCACTGAGATGGTCCCTATTGATCTACTCGCATTTGCATGCTTTTGAACCGCTAGGTTGGCGGGAGCTGGGACAAGCGATGGGAGTTCAGTCCATCGCATGGATTCGATCTTACAACTGCTGGTCTTCTGACCCTGCAGCACAGGCTTCTGCGGTTTAGCCCACAGCGCCACCACGTCCCTAATGAAAATAAAGAACCTCTCAAATCAGGAGGGGTTTGGGCCCCATACTGCCTTGCACTCTGCATTGCTGCTCTGTTTGTTTGCTTACATGCTAACTAGATTAGGATAAGTGCTGCATTGGAGTGTTCAGTTGCTCTTTGATGTAGGACTGGATGTGTGTAACTGAATGGGGTGCTTGCTTTGTTGTTTAGGCTTTGTATGATTAGGTTTCAGTCAGTTTTAGCATCCTCCCCTTCCTTCTTCATTTTTTTTCTTTCTGGTCTGTGAGTTTTGCAGTTTCCTTATTCTATTTCCCACTTGCCTTGCTTGTCTTGTTCCTGCTGCTGCATAAGCATGAGCATTGTTCTCATCCTCATCCTGATATGATTTCCAATTCAAAAGATGCCCACTCTTGAACTGACATGACTGAGCAGCCAATACCAGCAGCTTAAAAAAAGAAAGATGAAAAATTATGAATAGAAGTTACCACTGTAGATGGTTTATGCCACCATTTGTAAAGCTGCCTATCTCTAATTTGGCATGCTAAATCCTCGCTTTATGATTTCCAATTTTGTCAAGTGTTAGGGAGACATGTAAGAACTCCCAAATGATAGCCATATATATGTCCCATTTCAAATTTATGTGAGTCCCAGATATTCAGAAATCCCAATATTGGTCAAGATTATGACTCAGATCAGATTGAAATGGAGCCAGATCACACCAGATTGATCCAGATTGGTCCAAATCCAAAATGGCATATTGGGATCTGGATTGGATAGGTTTAGGGGACAGCACACAAACTTAATATAGAGAAAGAGAGGGCCTGGGTGATTAAACAGTAATCCACATTTTAATAGAACAATGAAATACTCAGCATAAGGTGAGCCTCCCTGGAGAAAGAATTTAATAGACATGGTACTCCAATAAAAGTAGGGACATGGTGGCGCTGCGGGGTAAACCGCAGAAGCCTGTGCTGCAGGGTCAGAAGACCAGCAGTCGTAAGATCGAATCCACGCGACGGAGTGAGCTCCCGTCGTTTGTCCCAGCTCCCGCCAACCTAGCGGTTCGAAAGCATGCAAATGCGAGTAGATAAATAGGGACCATCTCAGTGGGAAGGTAAAACGGTGTTCCCTAGTCACAATGGCCACATGACCACGGAAGATTGTCTTCGGGCAAAACGCTGGCTCTATGGCTTGGAAACGGGGATAAGCGCCACCCCCTAGAGTCGAACATGACTGGACAAAAATTGTCAAGGGGAACCTTTACCTTTACCTTTACTCCAATAAAATATTTTCCCATTCATGGCCTATGCAACCTTAAATGGCACCAAGAAAGGGACCTCTGAAAACATTTTGGAATGTGGGAACAGGTAGCTCCTTAAGACGTCTGGGCCTGACACATTACTGACAGTTCCAACTGGAGTAGACCCCAATAAATCAGAATTTACATAAGCATTAACTCAACATGTAGCATTTGATTCTGCTGGTGTCCTACAGCAGAGATTAGCCATTGTATTTAGATCCCCAGCCATATATACGATAATTAAGATCAGTACAAGGAACTGTGCTAAGAAATATTGCATCCATCTCAGAGGTTGTTAAGATAGGTGAAATTGCCTTTTAAAAACTCAGTGCTGAGTTCTATTTTTTTCCCAGACAGACTCATAAAACAGAACAAAGTCAACCCCTGTCTCAAGGAAAGGTTTTCTATCTATAGCCCCACCTCCTCATAATCTCGCTTGCAGCTTGTTTGAGGCAGAGACCAAAACTAAACAGGGGGAAAACTAGCTAAAAATGCTTAAATAGGTGGCTTGGTTGTTCCCAACCTTGGAAGTACTACATAGAATTGTCCATATTGATCAAATATAACTGGTTGCACAATGGCTGGAATCCAGCAGTAAATCACAACTTGAGTAGGTCCATTAAATCAGTGAATCTTACAGAGGAGCTCACTCACTAAATTCACACGGATTCAATGAGCACACTTTAGTAATGGGTCCTACTAGATTTCAGCCGTCATCATCCCACACAGTGGTAATTTAAGACATCACAAAATACAAGTCGCTATTTTATATTATTTTAGTATCCCTTCTATATTTTGTGTGAAATTATCTGACATTGTTATTGTAAAAAAATTACAAATGCATAGCACATCTTGATCTGAACAATGGCAATCCAAAAGCTTTATAAAGTATAAATTCCTTTCTAAAATGGAAACCCAGTTAGACTCAGATACAATACAATTTTGTTAGATGAGTATCTCAAAATTATTCATTGAAAAAACTTGCCTTCTGTCTCAGTGCCAGTATCTAGAAATGGTTCAGCATCTAAAACATTTCTGCATAGTAATGACAAGTTTCTGAATTCAAATATGAAGGCTAATGAATTTGTTTATTTTTTCAATCACATTCCAATATTGTTTGTCATATAGAAGCCTTAGTAGATCATTGTTATATCTCAACTTCCTTTATATGATATTCATGCTTTTGCTAGAGTATTTTTCCTTTTCTTTTCTAAATTAAAAAAAAACAGTTTGCTATTGTATGCAAGGCAGATAAAGTAGACAGAAAATGATCAGACTGTGGAAGTATTGCTGTTGTCACGAGGAAACATCCTGGAGGATGAGCATGCTATTGACATCCTCTCTCCTAATGCAAGGAACTGTCCTAGGAGATTCATGAGAAATGAGCAATGACAACAGAGAGCGGGGAACAAATTGATGGAATCAGAGTTGGCTACAGACTTGTAAATAACTTTTCACACTTTTGCAGTTACATTTAGGATTGAATGGCTTGGTTTTGCAAATGGATAGAGAAATTCACATTTATTTAATCACTTTTTCCAGTGAAAAGGGACATCTCGAATCTTGGATTTGACATCCCCTTCTGCCTGCCAATTCCAACCTCATTTCTCTTCCTTCTTTACCACTTCTCTTTCCAACTGAGGCCAGGAGAATGAGTGCTGGTCAGCTCCCAATAAAGCCACCTTGTCACAACCTGTTTTTAGACAGGAAAATGTGGTCAGTGTGGGGAAGAAGAACTGATTCTCTGCATTTCCCAAGGTACTAGGATATTGCAAAACTCCAGTGGGGGGAATAGATATGAAGATTGCTGAGAGAGTTCCAATTCCATTGCATTCACTTTATGAACTTCTTATGAACTGGAAACAAATATAACCCAATCCACCTAATCCAGGCTTCCTTTTTTCTGCTTCTTATGCTGTTTTATATGTCGAGGCTATATGAGCAAGTCACTAGACGTTGACTGCTAGAGGATGTTGGTAATGCAACTAATATTAAGATTCCTGTGAAATCTGTGTAAAGAACCTAAGTGGAGTTGATTCTTGGACGAAATGGAAGGTTGTGGCTAGTCATGAAATTTGGTGAAGGATTTGCAAGACCAGCCACAATCCTCGCAGTTGCATCTTTGGTCATGTGGGGCATGATGCAGTGTGGCTTCAACTGCTGGCAGAGGCTGGCTGCAAAAGAGATTTTGTGTTGTGCTAATTAGCTCACTGGAAATGTAGATCCATTGTATAGCTTCTCTGCAAAAGGCAAACCTCTTTTTAGACATAACAGGAAAAGGAATTGCAGATAAAACTGAACAGAGCATGCTACCTTCTGATAAACCAGTCATAATCATAATCATCTTAGAACTTCAGAGCTGTGAGAGACTCTATGGATCATCGAGCCCAGCCCGTCTCAAGGAGGCGGAGTGAAGAATCGAACTCCCAGTCTCTGGCTCTGCAGCCAGATACCTAAATCACTGAGGTGTCCAGCATGGTAGGACTACATTGGAATCCAGAATCCAGGCCTAGTCACTGTACCTCAAAAAAGGTACTGCAGTGCTGAAAAGGGTACAGAAAGAGGTTGCCAAAATTACCAGGGATCCAGATAAAATCCCCAATGAAGAAAAGTTATGAAGTATAGTGTTGTTTAGCATAAGGGGGAAAGTTGAGGGTTGTTACATGCTGTCAAGTCACCTCTGAATTATGACAACACTATGAATAAGCTACATCCAAAATGTCCTGTCCTCAACAGCCCTGCTCAGCTCTTGTAAACTCAAGCCTGTAGTTCTTTTAGCAAGTCAATCCATCACACCTTTGGTCTTCTTCTTTTCCTGCTATCTTCAACCTTTTCCAGCATTATTGTCTTTTCCAGAGAATCTTGCCTTCTCGCAATGTTCCCAAAGTAGGACAGTTTCTGTTTCATAATTTTTAACTCCAGAGATAGTTCAGACTTGTTTTGCTCTAGGACCTCCTTGTTTATCTTTCTGGCAATCCAGGGTATTTGCAAAGCACCACATTTCAAAGATTTTTTTTTCTTGTTAGCTTTCTTTACAGTCCAACTTCCACAACTCTACATGGTGATCAGCAATACAAGATTGTGAAGGATCTTGGTCTTGATCGTGGTTCTTCCATCATATCTTTGAGATCTGATTATTTTTAAGACAATTATTTTTAATAAATAGCCAGTCTTTCACTCTGGGTGCAAACTGCTTCATCTGCTCTACACAGATATTATCTAGTCCAGCAGATTTACCATTCCTGCATTTCCTAATTGCCCCTTTCAGGTCCACAGATGTAAACCCAGCTCTTAACATCATTCATCTCACTGGACTTTTGACTTATTCCCATGTTGTCTAGCTTTCGTAGAATCATAATGAAGTTTGAAGGGCCTATAAAGCCATCAAGTCCAACCCCCTGCTCAATTACCATTCAGGAGAAGTTGATGTGCTTTCTAGTCAGGAAAGAGGTTGACTTGTGTGACCTCCTTACCTAGATCATTATCTAGATGCTTAAGAAGTCTCCATGCTTCCTGCTTGTTTCTGGACATACCAGACTATTATAGAATATCTAACCAACTATTTCTCCTTGTTTTGGCTAGGTCAGTAATATGTTTGTGTCAAGCCTTAGTAGCATCATCACTTAAAGGACCTTCTCCAAATGTCAAAAGATAGCCAGAATATATTAAAGTGTTATGACATGTGATACTGTTGAGAAAGGATGAAATGTAGTCTTGGTCCTAAGCATAAGCAGAGCCAGTTGTATCATCAGGGAGAGTGAGGTAATTGATTCAGGTAGCAAATATTGGGAGGCAGCAAGGATGGTTCCCTGGCCGTACTTCCTCAACCCACTGACTGCTGCTCTTATTTGGAGGACAGAACTGTGAACGTCACTTAGCTTATTCTACACCTTCTAAACTGGCCTGTGACCTTCAGGTGTGATGGAGGATGCTATCCCATCCTTAGTACTAAAATAAGGGGGGGGGGACAGCAGCCCAGCTTCTCCATGGGGAATGCAGGAGAAAGTATAATGTTGTCCACCTTAAATAGGAAAATGTATTTGAGTGCTCCTTACCATAGGACGTTTTCAGCATGCTATGGTTCATTAAAAAGCAGAAACAAAGTTTTAAGGGGTAAGGTTATCTTTCTGTTTTCTCTATTGATATGCAAGACCTCTTTCTGACAGGATTTATTTTGTCATTCAGATTTCAAGGTTAACATTTGTTCTTATTAATGACCATAAATCCACAGTCCTTCAAGCCAATAAATAATCACATTAATCCCAGAAACAAAAGATGAATATTTTTAAAATATCTTCAAACAGAGAACTGAGAATCCTGTGAGGCATTGAGCAGAACACATTAACATTCACCTCTGTGTTTTTCTCCGCTCCTCTATACTAAAAAAAGGAAAGATTTGTTTTCTTGCATTATCTTGGAGACCATGTGTCAGTCTCATTTTGAAAAGTAGAAAATGCTCTTTTCATTTCAGATCTGTGTGGGTTTTCAGAAGGACAAAGGCCTTGTAAACAATGAAAAATGATGCATCTGGCTCACATGGGGGGGAGCTGTTTGGAGGCCCCTTGTGCTAATCCTGCCCTTACCTGCAGGACAGATAGACAGGAAGGTGAAATTCTGTGACTTCCCATTCACAGCAACTCTTTCAACACCCCCATGTAATCTTCAGCTATCACTTTTGCTTCATGCTTATCTTGTTGGTGTATAATTGTGGTTTTCCTTTTTCCTTTTCCATCTTCCACTTTATAATGAAGGAATACATTTCAAACACTAGGACTTATTAAGACTAGAAGAGAAAATGTTTTAGATTAAAGATTGTACAAACATTCAAGTGTCATTATACTAAGCTCCATTTAGGAGGCAATGCCGCACATTCCATGTTTCGGACTTGCTTCATTACTTAAAACTAAGTAGCGGTTATTAGTTATAATGCTACCACTTTGTGACTGGAGGTTTTCACAATTAGTGCTGGAACTTGGTATCATTTCAGATCATTTTCTTCTTGACATTTTGCACTATTTGTTTAATATTGATCAATGAAAACATTCCACAATCCGTGCTTTTTCTACAAGCTATGTAACAAAGGAAGCAGTGTGTAGAGCCCAACTGTGTTGTCCTTTATTGTCAAATAAGACCTAACATAGAGGCCACAGCATCCTTGAAGGTATATTTCAGTCACTTTGTCCAAAGTGAATTACTTAAAGATGGGCAGGGGAAAAACCTTCACTAAAAGGTACAATAGTGATTAAACTGTTTGGCCAAAAGTGTGCCTTCCATTCCAAAGAAAATGTCATTGTCTTCAGGAACTGCAATTTATACGTATGTTAGCCCAGCTGTCTCCAAGCTTCCCTATCTTTCTGCTGGAAGGTAGTTTGTTTTTTTAAAACCATTTTGTTCATCACATAAGCACTATCTGTTGTCTGCTGCATTCTCTTTATTTCTTTGCACTGACTTGTATTTACTTAGCCTGTGTCAGAGCCTCAGAGCCAAAAGCATGGACATTGCAATTAATTCACAGTGATTCTTTTTTCTCTGTCACCAAGGAGAACACGAAGAGGGGAATTTGATCCCACTGTGATACAAATCCTTTCAGTGCCAGTTCAGACATCAATATGATAAATTCATCTCACGGGAATTACTTCTCTGTCCCCTCATGTCCTAACTAAAAACAGGTTTCAAAGCTAGAGTTCCTCGGAATTATATCAGTTTTCCAGGAAGGGGGACAAATCACAGCGCAAGTGAAGCTGGAGGAGGACAATGTTTTATTTTTGTGAGTGACACAGTGTTAAATTCCAGCTACCAATTTCTTCTCATTCTAGCCAGAGATCACTGGCTCCTTGGCATGAACATGCCTGTCTGAACATTGTGTTTGCTTCTTCTAACCTTTGCCTGCCTACCTCTGTGATATCACATAGGCCCATGGTATGCTTCTGAGGTGCCTTTCTGTTTTACAGTGGTTCCAATCTTCCTGGGTGGCTGAATTCAGAAGATGGTGTTGGAGCAATCCTATTCATTGCGGATAGGAATTTCCCCTGAAAAGTCAGGTTTGCATCTTGGGTGTGCTCCTGGACTGCACAGAATCTCAGCATTGCCAGGAATGCCTTTGCACAGTTAAAGCTGGTGCACCAATTCTGCCTGTTCCTGGAGATGTCCAGTCTGGTCATGGTGACACATCCCTAAGTTACATCTCATTTGGATTACTGCAACACACTATCTATATGGGACTGCTTTTGAAGAGTGTTCAGAAACTTCTGCAACCAGACTGCTGGCTGGCACTGGTCACAGGGAACATATAACCCCTTTTACTGAACAGCTTCACTGGCTGCCAGTCTATTTCCAGGCTCAATTCAAAGTACTGGTTATTACTTATAAAGCCCTGTACTGCTTGAGTCCAGGCTATTTGAAGGACATTATCATCCACCCCATATGATCCTTCGCATGTTAGATCTTCTGGAAAGACCCTTCTTTCAGTTCCACCACCTGCTCACACTCATTTGACGAGTGTATAAGAGAGGGTCTTCTTGGAAGATGCTCCCAGGCTCCTAGTGCTTCTGATTTGTTTGTGACCAATATTCGCTATTTTTTCTGCCTCTTTAATACACCAGGAAGGATGTGTTACTAAAAATGGGCGTCCAATCTGCAAGGAAGTGAATAATTATCATTTCTAATCAATTATATTCTTTTGAACCATCTCTGTAACAAGACTCTCAGTTTTTCAGGAACCATTTTCAGGTGGGGGGAGCAATATCTGAATCATTTCCATCATTATTGTAACTCCCCCATTTTTGTACACTATTCTTATATTTCTCACTCCAGCTTTCCTTTCCACATTATACAGCATACAGCCCAATTTTTCTTAACATGGAAGGAAAGCAACATTCTGCACTAAAGATACACTTAACATTTCTTCTAGTCCATTCAGTAAACAATACTTGAATATCGCCCACCAGGCTTCTTCCAAAATCTCTCTCTTTTTATCTCTCTTCTGCACAGCTAAGTATCCCTTAGTCTTTTTTTTTTTAGTCTGAATTTCCAGGCATTGAAATCCATTTCTCTTATTCACCCAGTTAAGAACCCCTGTTGCCATTTTTCTTTGAGAATTCATTGTTTTGCTTTAAAAAAAATTCTCCCTTGCAGTGGCTGTTCTGCCTGGGAGTTTTGTTTGAAACTGACCCTGATCTTCAATCACAACAGAGCAACAGTGAGCATTTTAAGGTCTGGAGACAAGGGAATACAGTAGCTAGCAACCTGAAACCAGAGAAGAATCATAAGATGCACACGGCAAGTCATATTTCCTTGCCAGAGTGTCCCAGCCTGGCGATTTGCTTCTTCTTGTTTGGTCAAAATGACCTTTTCCTTCTATGACCCATGTGAGAGCTATGCTCATCATTATGTCAAGTTGTGAAGCAAGTATCTGCCTACTGGGGGAAAAGATGATAAGGTAGGGGGAGATACATTTTACTAATAGATTGCTTTGACAAAAGTACACAGTGGACTTTCTTCCCACCCCAGCTGAATAAGTTGCCCTTAAAGTTGCTACTGCTCATTCCATCCCCTCTCTGTTCTCTCACACTTTAGGGAATCCATTGCACACCCAGTTTTCTTTCACTAGTCTCTCTCTCTCTTACCAGAACAGCAGCACCACTAAATGTAAAAAACAATAATCTAATCAGTCTTCCTTTAGGGATAAGGAAAAAATGGTCTTCCAGATGTGGTTACCCTGCACTTCCCTTCAGCCTGAGCCAGTGTAGCCAATGGTGAAAGATTATGGGCTTTGCAGCCCAATAACATCTGGAGGGCCACAACATGCCTGTCCCTATGCTAGTCAATAAAAGAACTAATGTTACATGCAGCCAGATCCTAAACAGAGCCCACTGGACTTACTTGACGGCATATCTAATCAGGATTTGGAACTAAATGTGCCACTAGCCAAGTAAATCCGGAGAAAACAGTATTTTATTCCAACACAGAAGAAGGAAACAACAATAGTTAGAATAAAGTAGGGAGCCTGGAAGTACATTATGGGCTGACAAGAACAGGACATGTTAAGGGTCTGTGAATCCCATAAGATCCCTTTTGTATCCAAACACATGCCATACAAATCAGGATTTACTCACTCAATGCTTATTTGTAGGTGGTCTAGAGTTATTTGGAGGTGGCCTGGACTACTACTGAGACCCTTGATCATTCTTCAGCAGTTGCACTTGCTTTTAGAACTCTCTCCACTAGGAGGTTCTTCTGTCTTATGCCCAGCATGAGATTTAACATTATGGCAAATTGAGGTGATTGGTTGCCTCAGGAAGCAGACTCTGAAGGGTGTCTCAATTAGTTGAGCTGTATGTGTTTAATGAAGTGTTCTGCACCCCTAGCTATTCTACTGCCCTCAGGTGTGATGGTGGGCACTATCCTGTCATTAGGCAAAATTTTAACCAGTCTAACTAGGCTTTGGAATGACCAGTTCCCACTGTTTTTCATTGCATTTTAAAGATGGTTTCTTTTATTGTTGTTTATTTGTTTTTATGGTGCCTTGCTCTTTTGTTTTTAAATGAATTGATCTGCCCTGAGACCCATTTCAGCTAACAAAGAGCAGGATATAATTTTTTCCTCCAAGTAAGCAAATAAACACTGCCATCAGTCTCACTGCACCAGTCATAACTGGTTTTAGCAACATTTGGCACAAGTTGTTTGTTTGTTTGCCAGCCAACTGGTATGTAACATACAACATTAGTTTAAAATAGCTCATAGTATCTAAGGCTTTCAAAGAAATGTAACATGCTGTTGTTTGACTGAAGCATCTCACTCGGGATGTACTGGAAGCAAGCCATATGGGCCTGACTTTGTAACAGATACTATCTGTATAGCTCTTCTCATTTGATACAACAGTGGCTGCAATCCAGGTTAGCAGTTTTTTAAAACTAATAGGTGACTCTGTTATCCTATACTGTAGCATGTTCCATTAGCAGAGAAATCAAATGACTTTCATGTAGAGTTATAGATAACAAAACATAGCAAGTGCATGAATGCCCTGCTGAATTCTCAGTAGGGCCTGTGGAATTGAATTGTTTAGAAATAAATACCAAGTATTTATGCCTTACAGAATTATAGATTTTAGAAGCCTATCTAATAAGGGAGAAAACACTTAAAGTAGTTGCTACTGGATTTTGCTGTATGTAAAAAAAACACAAATAGATGGGGGGGATAACATTTTGCAAAAGGAGGAGATTAACATTTCACATTCTCTGTAAAGAGGATTTATATATCTTATAGGTTACCCATACATTACGCCAATTTAAAGCGAAAGAGCATCTATACACAAATCAGCTATCAGGTCTTTTTTAAAGAAAAATAATCTGTACAGCACTGTTTTTAAATGGTACAGAGAAGCAAATGTAAACAAGATGGGAGGAATGGAAAGATTGTGGTTCATTTCCCCTATATTCTAAAGCAGCTTCTACCTAAATTAATTGCCCATCTATCTCCATTTCATGAAAGGAGATTTACTACCCAAGCAAATGGAAATAACTGTTTTGGATGCCAGCTTTACAAAGGTAGTGGAAGAAGATCACAAGTTGTGTGTTAGAGAGAATGTGGTAGACAAAAAGATAACCATGGTTCTCTAGGAACCTCCAGCGGTCACTGGCGCACTTTCAGATGGTCTGACCAAATCTGAGACAGAGATGAAAATAATAGAGGAACTACTGAAAAGATACATGAGTTTGAATATTTGGGGGGGGGGTGGAACCCTGAAATCACAAAGACACCTGAAGTCTTCAACAATGAAGCCTTCAGAAGAACTGCAGGATGATAAATGGAACATCTGCTTTGAGAATGGAAGAAAGTTAGGGAGTAGAAAAGGAAGCATTTCACAGATGTTTGTAGGAGAATCCTTCATTTTGTGTTTTGCATCTCTCTCGTTTTCCTTTTTTCCCCCACACAGTGAAGGGGATAAAAGATGTACCACAATGTTTCAGACCAAGTGAAGCAAATTGGATTTGGAAGTGAATAACCATCTAAATAGAAATTGCCACAGATTTATTCTTTCCCCCTTTATTTCTCTTGGCTCAGACTTTCGCAAATGAAGAACAATTTGATGAGTTGGATATGTTCACTAAGGGCTACGATAAGTCTTTTTAAAAATGTGTAATCAAACAGAAATGTACAGTTCTTCCATAATTGTGCAATTCTCAAAAAAAAACATTTGTGCTATTCAAAAAAGCAAGTTATACAAAAACCTTGCAATGTTAATGGATGTGAACAGTGCCTGATAAACATTTGAAAAATAAATTATCCAACTCCAGAAGATTTCTCCTCCCTCTGCAAGAGACATTACCTGCTGACTCTGTTGAGATTCTCCATGGAAAGTTATTTAATCAACATCATAACTAGAGATGGTTCTGAGGCTCACGCCAGATCATCAGACCAAGACCACAGGTGCCATGCATTCCCCTCCTCCACCCTCACTCGGCTGGATCCCCCACTCACCACCCAGAGCACATTGTTCTCCTCATCTTCGGACATTTGAACAATCAAGGGAGAATTCCTGCCCCACCTCCTCATCCGAACGGGCGGCTGCTGGAGGAGGTAGAGGAGGCAAGAATGTGCTCCTGCCAGTACTGATCGAATACCTGAAGAGAAGAGCAGCACATGCCAGCTGGTGAGTGGGGGGGGGGTCTGTCTGGGTAGGGTGGGGGAAGGGAACATTTGGCACTTGTGGCGCCAGTCTGATGCTCCTACATGAACCTCTGAACTGAGGTTCGTGCCCATCTCTAATCAGAACCTTTTCCTGGCAAGTCGTGTGAAGTGGCTATTGTTTCTGTCATGCCAGTGAATATCCAAAATAATGTTATTAGCAAGGACCTTATTAGAAACGGGAGATATTTGAATTATGACTTCCAGAATCATACTAGCAGTGAGGACTGCAACCTTCCTGGCTGAAGGTTGCTGGGAGCTGTAGTTCACAAAAGCAAACATTCCTAATCTCTGGATCTTATTAAGGCAGAGGTATATGAGACCTTTGCATCTTAAAAGTCTCGGCACAGCATAGCAACCGTTCTCAATGAAGCAATTTAAACTTTTCCCCAAATATAACAAGGCAATACTTGAGGACAAAATTAATGAGCTTTGAAAAGAGAGAAATCTTTGATACAGATTAATCATTTCCATGAGAATTCAAGCACATATTGATTTAAGCAAGGAAATATGAGTTCTCAGTTTCCACAAGCTCCCTCTTCTCTGTATAGAAACATGTTCTCTGACCCCTGACATTTGACAAGTGAAAAATCAGTGATGCCCTGTATACCTTCCTCCTACCCTCTCAGTCCACCAACTCACTCAGATAGTCTTGGTTGACTATTCTATGTCTTTCAACGTTGTAAAAGAACTCTGCCTTCAGGAATAAAGGCATTTAAATGTCTGTTCCAGTTGCCTGATTTGTCCACTGAGTTGTTTGCAACCTGCTAGAAACAGAAAGAGGTATGTTAAATCATTACTGAACAAAATTTCCCACATTCTTCAGGTGTTCCTGCTTTCACCTGCTTGTACTGTAGTGTATGAAATATATGGTAGAATTGCTAATTTTTAAGAGCTGACTTTGGTTCATCCAGAATTAAGTGCATTCTATGTATATTATTTTATGTTGTAAACTTTTATATTGTAAATTGAATGAATGAATGAATGAATGAATGAATGAATGAATGAATGAATGCCAAAAATTATGTGAACCAAGACTTGAAGTCCTATCATACTCTGAATCTGGAGGAAAAGGTTGCCTATCCTTCCTTCAAATAAAGTTTTGTTGAAGTTCATGGTGCCTTTTGTGTGACTCTTCAGGGCAACATACTTAATGCTGCCAAATCCCCAGTTCTGAAGGTTTTGTCCCATATTCTTATGTCATAGAACATGAGCATACACAGCAAAAGGAAATACAATAGCTATTACCACAAAGACTTTCTTACCAACTACCCATTATCTCTGTATTTTGATATCATTTTGATGCCATGTATAAATATTTACCATGTTATATTTCTCTCTTTTGTCTGAGGAAGTGGACTTCTCCATGAAAGCTCACATTAAAATATAACAGTCTTTAAGGTGCCACCAAGTTTTTATCTTTTATTTGATATTTTATTTTTATTTTATTTTTACCTAAAATACTTGCACAGACTAACACGGCTACCTATTCTACAACTGCAACAGTAACTGTGTTCTCTCAGATAGGGCACATTGTCTGTCCACAAAGGACAGGAGAGGAAAGGAAAATAGGAAGTGCCTGGACATGTACTTACAGTTTCTTTTTTTTCTTTTTCTTTTTTTGAGAGGGGGCATTAGGAACCCAATATGCCAATACAAAAACCCACAGCTGCTGGAGGTCTCCAGGAGCAGAAGTAAAGCTTCCCCCCCCACACAATTTTTTTAAAGAGGTGTTTCAGATTACCTTGGGAATCTGCAAAAATATCCCTGGTGGGCTGCTTACAGTTGGTGGGTTGTATTTTGCCAGGACCAGATCTTGCTCTACGCACTCCAAACATTCATGGTAAAGTGTGTTTCTGATGCGGTGGTCACATAGTGTGGTCACAACCTACCATGTCCTTGCAATGGTATCCTGTGGATGTCACTATTATGGACAGCATTCTCAACAACCCTATCATATCTCTGAAGAGGTGATGCATGGTGAGTTTTTCATGCACTCAGTTGCTTATAAGCTATATTTCATGCTGTTTAGCCTGTAAGTCCAGTAAGTAAGGCTTTTCATTTGAAACTCTGGAATCTCAAGTTGGCTTCATGGTTCAGAACCTTCCTAATACTGTACAGTGGAAGTCAACATAGTTATCAGGAATGAAGAAACATAGGAACCGGCCTTACATTGTCAGCTCATTTGTCCATTGAGGACGGTATTATTAATTCTGTCTGGCACTAGCTCTCTGGGGTTTCAGACAGCAGGTTTTCTTGGCCGTACCCGAAGACCTCTGGTATTTCCTGAAGGTCTCCCATCAAAGTATTATCTAGGCCCAGTCCTGCTTAGTTTACAAAATCTGACAAGATTGGTGTGTTCAGAGTGATACATCTAATCAGCTCTGACTTATGGTAAAAACTTCATGGTTTTCTAGGTAAAAAGTACTCAGAAGTGGTTTGCCATTTGCTTCTTCTGGGGATGCTCTGGGGCTGTCCAGTTTGCCCAAGGCCACACAGGCTGGCTCTTCTGGGATGCACAGGAGGGAATTAAACTCCCATTCTCTGGCTCCACAGCCAGTTACCTAACCCACTGAGCTATCCAGCCAACTTCATGGTGATATATTAAACTACTATAAAGTAAATGAGATTTTTTTTTCTTGTTTTGAAGCCAGGACAACATCATTGCAGCAGTAAGTTTTTGTCTTCATTATAAACCGAACTGAAACTTCCCCAGCATCTCTAATAAACATACACTTGTCCAATAGGCTGACTTACATCTGGATCATAAATGAAACTGTCAGGCTTTTTGCTCTGAGAACTGTTGATTGGAGATAGAGCAGCTGGACAGATTGCCCCAAACAGTCAATAATATTGACCACTGTGTAATCAAAATAAATCTCTTCCATGATGCATTTGGTTCTAAAATTGCTGCAATTATCTGAAGTAAAACAAATCATTGAGCAAAATATGGGATAAGAATTAAAGCCCAGTTTGGTAAACATCACTGAGGATTTATTGTCCATATCCGTTTTGCTTTAACTGATCTGATCATTGACTACTCTGCCACAATTAATAAGATTACCAGTCACCTCACCTTTCTACTTTAAATACTTATACTAAATACCCAGTTGAGTCTAACTGGACATCACTGACAGCTAGCCCTTTGTATTAAATTCTTGGAGCTTCTATATAGTGAATCCAAGAATTTTGTTCTCTGATATCATAGTGAAAATGCTAGAAGGGAACATTTTAGAAGGATGACTTATTCTGCTACATCAATATTTGCCAAGTACTGCAACTAAGAAAAAGTCTGTTAGAATCTAAAAAGTTTAGAGGAAAATAGTAGGTAGGCATAAGATAAGAAGCAAAAGAACAAAATAGCTCCTTCTTTTATGCATGTACAGAAGATCACTGGATGATATTTGCTTCAACACTGGCAAATGGATTGCATACCTCAACACACCTGAGGGTAGCAAGCTAGATTAAGGAGTGAGGTCAGGCTGTCTGAGAATCTTACTCAAGAGAGGGGAACAGCCAGGGTACTTGGGAGAAACAACTCTGTTTTGTCATTGCTTCAGCATCTGTTCCCTTAGTAATGGAACCAGCGTTGTTGTGTGCTATGTTTAATCAAAGAGGTAGAAATGGTTAAATGCCTGTCTTATCCCAGATCTTCTTAAAAGGGATTCTCAGTCCACAACTCCTTGTCGTCGTTTAGTCGTTTAGTCATGTCCGACTCTTCGTGACCACATGGACCAGAGCACGCCAGGCCCTCCTATTCTCCATTGCCTCCCGTAGTTGTGTCAGTTTCATGTTGGTTGCTTCGCAGACACTGTCCAGCCATCTCATCCTCTGTCGTCCCCTTCTCCTCTTGTCGTCACACTTTCGTAACATCAAGGTCTTTTCCAAGGAGTCTTCTCTTCTCATGAGATGGCCAAAGTACTGGAGCCTCAGCTTCAGGATCTGTCCTTCCAGTGAGCACTCAGGGTTGATTTCCTTTAGAATTGATAGGTTTGTTCTCCATGCAGTCCAGGGGACTCTCAAGAGCCTCCTCCAGCACCACAATTCAAAGGCATCAATTCTTCGCCAGTCTGCTTTCTTTATGGCCCAGCTCTCACTTCCATATGTCACGACAGGAAAAACCATAGCTTTGACTATTCGGACTTTTGTTGGCAAGGTGATGTCTCTGCTCTTTAAGATGCTGTCAAGGTTTACCATTGCTTTCCTCCCAAGAAGCAGGTGTCTTTTAATTTTGTGGCTGCTCTCACCATCTGCAGTGATCATAGAGCCCAAGAAAATAAAATCTGTCACTGCCTCCATAACTTCCCCTTCTATTTGCCAGGACATGATGGGACCAGTGGCCATGATCTTAGTTTTTTTGATGTTGGGTTTCAGGCCGTTTTTTGCACTCTCCTCTTTCATCCTCATTACAAGGTTCTTTAATTCCTCCTCACTTTCTGCCATCAGAACTAGCTGCCCACAGATCAAAATACTTTAAATTCCTGTTCTGCAGAAAGCTACTTCATAGCAAATTACCCTAGATAACTCATGTGTGGAGGCTGACGTATAACAGGACAAGAAAATCCAGGGGCAATGTACGTAAATCTGACCCTAGATTCCTTGTTAACTCCTTATAACATACAGGAATGAGACAGTTCCCACTGGTGAGCAAAATACATTGCACAGGAAATGTCAATGTTTTCAGCTTCATGGCCCTCAACAGCCACAGCCATGTTACTCCAGCTGAGGTTGTAAGGCAGAGCAAATATATAATATCAAACACTTGATTTACTGTTATTTATAATCCAATGAAAACATTTGTTCAAACCCACTGGATCGCTCTCTCAATTGTAATCTTCAGATCTTTCCATCAAGCTGCAACAGAAGGAAAAATGGAAAGCAGTGCCATTCCATCGATTCTGCTCTGGGACCACATGGTCTCTCACCTTTCTGAATTACAGGTGCCCTTGTAATCTGTTTCATTTAAATTTGATTTGTCAGCCTGCAAGCAGAGATGCTCTTGTTTTTACTGATCCTATGCAAGCCACTTTGAAGAGCACAATAATGTTTTAAATAAATAAATAAATATAACACACCTTTAAAAATAGTCTTCTTAATTTTTATATGAATGTGTTGATGTTCATATTCAATTTGTGCTCATTGTTTCTCACATCCATTGTTGTTGTTGTTTAGTCATAAAGTCGTGTCCGACTCTTCGTGACCCCATGGACCAGAGCACACCAGGCTCTCCTGTCTTCCACTGCCTCCTGGAGTTGGGTCAAATTCTTGTTGGTAGCTTCAATGACACTGTCCAAACATCTCGTCCTCAGTCATCCCCTTCTCCTCTTGCCTTCACACTTTCCTAACATCAGGGTCTTTTCTCACATCCATAGCCTTCTTTAAATTGAATAATTCATCAGTTTTTCTGTACACAACAAATGTAATATTTTCATATCCCCTTCTGCAGGTCTATCCTGTGAATAAGTACTCAGAAGCTGAGCTTTAAAAGTTACTCTTTAAAAGCAATTCTTTATGTAACTCACTGCAGATTCTTGACCCCAGGTGTCTCATTATCATTAAGGCTGCAAAAAAACCTCTTTCTCTTTTCCTTTTAGCTCTCTTTTGCAAAAAAAAAAAAAAAAAAAAAGATCCCTCTGAAATGTTTTAAAATGTCTAAAAATGTCTACCAGAACATTTTAGCTCCTAAATTAGTAACTAGAAAAAGTAACAAATAAACATTACATTTAACTGAGTGACAACAATGGCTAAAACACTGTTCAGCATCCAGGAAATGGACAGCTCCTGCTAGCATACCAAAGCGAGATCTCTCTGCTCGCTGTTCTGCAAGTGGAAATTGCTTGTTTTAACTATCTAGGACTTCAAGTTGTGCAAGGAAGTACAAGGTATCCCTTTGGGCAAACGTGAAAAAAGTCAAACAGCATAACTGTCTGTTGACGGAGCAGAGTGAGTGAATAGGATCCTAGCCTATGTTTCTTAACTTCTCTTTAAAAAAAAACAAAAGTAGATGGGTATATCTTCATATCAACTTCTACAAGTAAGGCATTGCTACATGTAATGCATTACATCCAAGCTCTGCTCTAGAGCAATTATTGTTGGTTTCAATGGGACTTGTTTCCAGAAAGTGTGTTTAGAACTGCAACATTAGTTTCCTCATAGCTTACCTTAAAGGAGGGGGGACCCCAGCCTCTCATTTATGTTATTATTTTAGTTGCTATTTTGTACCTATTCTTTCCTACTTACTCATATCTCTTCTAGTCTGGAGAGAACAAAATTGAACAAATAATTACCATATTGCTGCAATGGGCAGGATGCCACTATTGAAACTGATGTGCAGCTGATGCATATTTATCAACCTGGGCTTGGTACTAAGAAAACACCAGCATTTTACACTGCTGATTTCCCTTGAGAGCTGCATTGGGTGGTCATAGCATATAACAGATTTCTTTCAACTTTGTGTCCTTTCAAAAATTGCTGCTTCAAATTATTTCATAGAATGATGCCTTGTCAATGTATTCTTTGTGCCTGTCCATCTTAAATAGTTTTTTTCCATGTTTGATGGGGTTAGAGATACACAATGTGAAAAACTGACACTACAGTTTTCTTAAATTGATCAAAAGTTTAATAACACTGCTGAAACTTTCTTTGATATGTTTTCACATGACAATCATCTTCCTGACAATTTCATTGTTGATGTCATGACTTGGAAAGAGAGTCAAACTGAGAAATAGTCTAGAGGAATAAAGGAAGTGCAGAGGAGGTGTTCAGATATTTGAGAATGTGGCTTCAGTGCTTAATCTACCAGTCGATTGGATTAACTGATTAAAAACACTTCAAGCAACTAAAAATACTCAGACATGACTTAATCTGCATTTTTATATATTACAGCGTTCAGTTTCTTGCATGGAGAACAGCAATCATACAAAGGTTTTTCTCCATTTTCCATGGTGTTCATCATGTACTTTTTGAATGGTTGCTTGCACAACTATTATGTGATGGGGTGTAAGCCAGACACCACAGGAAAGGGGGGGGGCTCCACTTTGTGCACGGCATTATTTATTTATTTATTTATTTATTTATTTATTTATTTATTTATTTATTTATTTATTTATTTAAAATATGTGGTATTGTGGGTAGATGATAGGCTCAAAAGACCTGAATTCAAATCTCCACTTGGCTATGGAAACTTACTGAGGGAATGGAAAGAGTAACCTACTATACTCCTTGAGCATATCATATATCTCAAAAACTGTATTAAGCTAGCCATAAGTCAGAAGCAACTAGACAACATATAAAAACAGAATGTATTTCTTTATTTAAGACACTTTCAAAAAAATAAAGCAAAATAATTTGTAATTAAATTCAAGAAAACAGAATAAAGTCATTTCACACATTGATGATATAATGAACAGTAAAATATTCCATTAAAATATTTACCATTGCTGAAAAAGCTCCCCTTGAATCTCTTCATACTGGATAATTCCTACCCAGTCTCATATATTCTGTTCTTGGGCAAAGTATTAGAACATGTGGGGCCTTCTGAACTCCAAGAGTCTCTGGACGAAATAGATTATCTGGCCCTATTTCAAAATAGTTTCAGTCCTGGTTATTGAATGGAGACAGTTTTGGTCACCTTTAAGGATTCTGTACCAGAATTAAACACTGGAGAATGTTTTCATGCTGATTCTGCTTGGCCTCTTGTTAGTTTTTGCTACCACTGACCATGGCATCCAACTGGACTGTCTCTCTGGAAAGCGACTTAGGTGCATCGTTTTATAGATGCTGTGATACTTCCTGGAGGGCTCAGCTCAGAAGGTAGTGCTGGGGGCTCCTATTTTATACCCTGGCCATTGGCTTGTGAGATACTTCTGCCCTCCTCCCCCACCTGATTCCATTTAAAATATACATGGAACCACTAGAAAAGGTTGTCTGGAGTCATATGGGGTTCAGTGCTGCCAATATGCAGATGACATCCCAACTCTATTTCTCCTTCCCATCCAAATCTGAAGAAGCTGTTTTTGTGCTAAACCTGTACCTGCCATCTGTAAAGGACTGAATGGCACAGAATAAATTAAAATTTAACCTACAGGATTTAGATATTTCAATTTATTGTGTTTCATACGTTTAATCTTGGGTCCTGCAAGGTAGAAATACAGGTAGCTAGAAAGTAAGCAAATAGAATTGCTAAACTAACTACAGGTAACTACAAAGGTTTGTGATCAGGAAAAACAGTTCAGCAAACAAATCTTCAAAACCTTTATAACTTCACTAATCTGTCAGATGGTAAACAAGGTGTGTCACTAAGACCCTAGAGATGGGGTGAACTATATAGTTGAAGAGTCCCTCTGATAACTAAGTCCTAAGGTGTACATGGTGGGATGTGGTGGCGCTGCGGGCTAAACTGCAGAAGCCTTTGTGTGCTGCAGGGTCAGAAGACCAGCAGTCGTAAGATCGAATCTATGCAACGGAGTGAGCTCCCGTCGCTTTGTCCCAGCTCCTCGCCAACCTAGCAGTTCGAAAGCATGTAAATGCGAGTAGATAAATAGGTACCATCTCAGTGGGAAGGTAAAATGGTGTTCCCTAGTCACGCTGGCCACTTGACAATGGAAGGTGTCTTTGGACAGGCGCTGACTCTATGGCTTGAAAAGCGGGATGAGCGCCGCCCCCTAGAGACGGACACGACTGGACTAAAAATGTCAAGGGGAACCTTTACCTTTACCTTTTACCTAAGGTGTACATGACAGGATGGACTGTTTGCATCCAGAGGCTCTAGTAGTTTTGTTCCTATCTCCAATTTTGGACTTTTCTTGGTTTAAAGGAAGATTGACTTGAAGTGTGTGTAAAAATGGTACAAAAGAGGTTTAAAAAAAAAAAAGCAATCCACAAAGCAATCGCCATCTAGTTGTTTCAGTAGAAGAACGGCTCCTAAATTTTCACACTTCCTCAATTAACTAGAAGCTGGATACTGTTTTCCCCCTTAGGTTATATATAGTTATTTATGTGTTACCTCTTGATGCAGTCATTATTATCTTTCCCACTCCAGTTAATAAAAAAAAATCTGTATTTCTACAGAAGAAATTCTACAGGCCACAATCCATAAAACTAGTTTTGCACATGTATTGTTGTATTTTCTACATGAGCACTGCAAACACAATAAAGTTCACAATGATTTGAAATTTTAAATTCAAAAACAACAGTAACACGAAGCCCAAATTGGATGCTATAAATAAACAGACACCCACACCTTCAGACCCACACATGTGTGAGTATGCATATGTGTTTGCCCAAGACTTCCATGAACAAACAAGGTGCCAGAGGAGAGATCGCTCACAGAAAATAAAACTCTCCCTCATCCAAAAGTGTCAGGACAGCTGCAGCTTTTAATTCCACCTCCCTTTATAATAAGCCGAGTATGAAAAATATAGTTCTGGAGGTAAAACCTTCAAAGCAAGGTGACAAGAGTCCAGTTCATGTTCCAAGGAACAGAAGCTCCTTTCTTCTCCCTCCCTCCTTCCCTCTCCTTCTAAACGGACTCTTTAGAATCACAGCCCCTTTCTATGGATTTCTCCACCCAATGAGCTAAACCAAACTGCCCATGGGATTACACAGGCCCAGTGAGTCCTTGTATTTATGCTACTTACACAGCGATTCACTGCTTCACATGGAAAATTGGTTTGCCAACTCAGTTCCATTTCAGAAGAAGTATGCTTTCTGGCATTCCTACGAAAGACTCAAGTGGGTGCATGTAGGTATCTTGGATTGTGTCCTTTCTTGCCTTCTGATAGTGCAATCCTTCCTGGTTGTGACAGCGGAGAGTCAAATGAAGCTGTGCTGTATTCAAACTCTTCCCAGCCTCAGGATGTTGGAAATTACCCCTACCTTAGCCTTACTTTTGCTGGCATCCCAAGTTGGAGGAAGTTTGGATCTCATTGAATTCAGCTTCCCCCTCCCCCTGTTCCTTCTGTACTTCCATTTTGTCTTGTCTTCTCTGATGGCTAAGTTAGACCTTAGCCATCAGAGCAGTTCTGCTAACTGATCCCTCCACCAGAAAAATCTCTGAGGTCAGATCACAGAAGGGAACTCTGTTGGTGTCAGCACAGGAAGTTGAGCCTAACACCCAACAGCTGATGTATCCTTGAATTAGGACGGCGCTGCCCAGCTGGAAGCATATATACAGTACATTTATTGGGGAGTAAGGCTGAATGAACATAATAAGACTTACACATGAGTAGCTGTGCATAGAAGTGCACTGTTGCTCTCTATTTCCACCAGCAACTCCCTATTCTTTCTGAAAATTGGACATGATGTTTTGGTTTTGCAATTACTCCTGCCACAGGCTTGTTTTACAGGACTGAACATCTGTGATCTTCCCAATCAGGGGCATTCCCCCCCTCCCCGTTTCGAAGAAAGAATCCAGAGCTAATCACCTTGCTGTGGTCATTTGCGGCTTCCATCCAAAATGTACTTCATTTGTCTCTCATGGCTGCTTGAATGTCTCTTCAGATTTGTAAAGTGTCAGGGTTTGCAATAGGCTGTAAGCATGCATGTTTGCCTTTCCTTTTTAACTGACATTTTGTTTTAGTGTTCATGGCAAATGTGATTGCTATCGCACACAGAACTGACAGTAAAGAAAACTAAGTAGCAATCAGAACTCCTCTGAAATAAGAAAAGTAACAGAGTTAGAAAACAATAAAAAGGAAGGCGGATAAAAAGAGAGGCACATCCTCCTTCCTACCATTTTCTTAATCAAAATCTTGCTTTATATCATTTATTGCTATTAAAAAAAAACCCTGTGTGTGGGAGGACTTACCTAACAACATCTTTCTCTTGGCTTGAACTGAAACCAGGGCAACTGCAGACAACTGCAGGGGCTATTGTACAGTGGAATATATGACTCTCACACAGACTTCTTCACCCCACTCCTGTAACCTAGGTAAGTACAAGGATCCCACCCATGCCCCATGCAGGAGAATTTATCTAAAATACAGTATTGTGCTCTGAACATTTTTAAAAAGCAAATTGTTTTCTATTAAGTTGAATGTGCATGATTAGAGGAAAATTGGGAGGAATGGTTGATAGACCAATAAATACCCTACTGTTAAAATGTTTGTGTTTACCTCTAGAGTTTGTAAGTACAACTCAGGCTTCTGATAAAAGTCAAACTGGTTAATTTCTTTTCCCCAAAGTAGGTACGTTTTAGGTTGCCACAAGCCACAGTGTCTTTCATTTTACAAATTATAACTTACAGGAAGATACTGAACTTTTTGTCCTTTATAAAACTATTGCTTTCCTGTGTCAGAAGATGATAAAGAATTTAACAATGTGATAAAAGAAGACAGATGACCAGCAGAAAGCTGACTCCTGGAAAGAGGCCATATGAGGAGGTGGAAGAACAATTTGCTACACAATTAAACCTACAGAAGGAAAGGCAGAAGTCATGTCACATGCTTCACATCAGAGCTACAGTGGTGTCTCTTGATCAAAAGAGATACACGTTCTTGGCACAAATAAGATCTAGAATAATTGCTTACAAAAATACATTCATAAAAATTAATCTGGATGAAACATAAGAAATTCTGTTTTTGCTGTCTTCCTGCCGTGTACGTGATTTTGCAGTGGGAAAAAAAATCTCTATTTCCTTTTCTTCAGGCATTGCATCTTGTCAAAGGACCCTGTAATTGAAAAGGCCACAAAAGGTTCATGCTGCTCAGATAGAGGAAATCCTTAGGCCCAAGAGTTATTGATGTTCTGATTAAATCTAATAGAACTTGTGGGTGTTCAATGCCTTTCAACATGTAGCAATCATAGAATCAAAGAGTAATGAAGTTAGAAGGGGCCTATAAGACCATCAAATTCAACCGCATGTTCAATGCAGAAATCCAAATGCAGAAAATATATCTAATCTGATAGACAGTCATCTAATTTTCTCTTGAATGGCTCTGGCGCTGAAGCCATTACCTCCTGAGGTAATTTGTTACATTTGTCATACTGCTCTAACAATTAGGACATTTTTTTCCTGATATTCAACTTACCGTATATCTGGCTTCCTATAACTTGATCCCATTATTATCTTTCCTGTACTCCGAGATGATCAATAATAGATCCAGATTTATCATTTTTCTAGTTCTTGCCCATCTCTAGTTATGATGGCAAATCTGCACTGTTTTTTATGTGTATGCTGCCCCAAAAGATGGAGCATGTAACCAATAAACAAATATATGAGTGGATTGCTGAATCGTTAGAGCCTAGGCTGCAGTTCTAAACTGCAATCCTAAATACTGCACAGTATATTTGCTACCCAAAAAAAGTCCCACTGAATTCAATTGGACATACATACTTCTGAGTAAACATAATTAGTTCTACAATGAGGACTGTAGAGCCCTATTCAGGCATTATGTTTAAATCCGTGTAGTGCTAAATGGGTGGTGCCTGAAGGGACACACATATTAGCCCACTAATTTTGTCCTACCCACCCACCCCAATTCCTATAAGACCTTCACCAATACAGTACCAATATCTGCAAAAGAGCATTTACAATGTCCCCATGATTAGAAGAACATATTTATGTGGTTATTTGTAGAACTTAGCAACAAATAAGGGGTCAGGACATTTATTCCTTCAAAAGAGTTAGGCATAATGCCTGAATAGAGCTTAGGCAATATAATTTGGCTTTTATTGACCATTTCATCATACCACCCAAATTTAACTCCAGCTTAGCTGCTACAGATAGGTAATTTGGTGGTTCTGTTCCATGCCAACACCAGGACCATGCACTCTGATTAAAAAAAAAGGACTGTTTGCTGAGGCCTGCAAGGCTTTTATTGACAGAGATAGAAATGGGCAATTGATTCTACATTGCTAGAAGAGCAAACTTGTAAGACCATAACTCTAGCTGGCTCTCTCTTCCTGGAGTTTCCCTTTTGGAATTTATGTAATTATAGCTAGAATTATGGCTTTTTACATCTACACAGGATAGATTTTAATTTTTTCTGCTTCTTCTACCCTATTGCCAAATTTTGTAATGTGCAGCTTGATAAATACCTCTCATGGACTCAAGCTTCTTCCTCCACACCTTTTTTTCATAATGCGGCAACCCAATAAAGCCTAACTTTGTTTTCTTATTATTATTTATGGAACACATGAGTAAGTCTCTTTTTTTATTTATGATTAGAATTGTACTATTAGTTACCAATTAGTGAAGAAATGAAGTAACAAAGCACCAAAGAAAACTAATCAAATAAACTTCATTTCAAATATGAATGTCTATCCATTAGTAAAGAAATATCTCACTACTAGTAATAAAATTTCATATCTAGTTTCCAGTTAAGTGGTCTTTAATTCAGGGTACAGTATAATTTCTAATTTATTTTATATTAACAAAACAATTTTCTCTTCACAAAAAGAACCTCTTATTACTGTTTTCCTGCGTTTTATTAACCAACCCAACATTTTGTCTTTAAATTTCAAAACAATGAATAATGTCAAATCAATACTCAAAAAAAATCAGCAGCTCACTCGTGTGATATACAAAAGCTGTACAGTGCCCTGCCTGGTGGATAACATACTAGAAGTCCAGAGCAAGGATTGCTACAGTTACAGCCACAAAAAAAGGATTAAAATAAGTAACGGAATATTTTATTGGCCCCTGCACCATGAATGTATATTGCCATGCCTGCTTCATCCACTTGAAAATTGCAAGAGTGACCCTTCTGGCCATTTTGCAGTAGGCTTACATGATCAGATCATATGCTTTCAGTAAACTCATTTTGACATTTTTAATCAGGTAATGGAAGAAACCGGATTTCTAGCTTTTCATATAACTCTAACCTTCTTCAAACAACATACCGATGTTGTTTGAAGCCTCATATCACAAATGCAAAAGTACCTATTTCCATTATGCGAAAAGAACTTCAGGAAAACAGATCAGTATTTCCTGGTTTACACTGTTTTCCCCCTGATTTTTCTTCATTTTAACATATCTAAGTTCAATATTAACTTTGCAATGTGGTTCAACCATATTCATCTGCGAGTTCTTAAAGTCCCCACCTACCCAAGACCTTCCCTGTGCAAGATGCACAGAACTGGCAGTTATCCAGCCTTTTCTCATAAATCCTTTAATTTTTATTTCTTTTCAGAAAGGAAGGAAAGATGGAAAAGCTGAAGCACAATATATTTGATTGGTAAGGAGCCCTCCACCTGGAACCAGCCTTGCCATAGTGTCCCTGTTCTTCAGCAACGGAAGGGGTGCGGGAGAGAAAGAAGCTTCCAAACTGTAGTTTCGTACATAATTTGGGGAGGATGCATCCATTCTTTGTGGCATCAACCTCAATGCTAATAATGTTAGTGATAAGCACAAATATTGCGTGAAACTGGTCAGAAAACTATATGGACAATGATGGCTTTTTGTATGCATACCATGGGCTGAATGTGTTTTGTAGTAATCATGCATGGAGAGATCTCCAAAGGACAATTCTTGTCTCCTCCCGTCCCCCTCCCCCTTTGTGATATATGTAGGGTACCCAACATGCAGCTAGTAGGACTACTACTGATAAGAGAAATCATCATCATAATCTGTTAAGTCAATCCTAACTTATGGGATAATGGGAAAAATATTACTCTTTATGCCAGACCGGGAGCCCTCTCTACAACAGAACATTAAAGCCTTGCTTAATCAAATCATCTACTCCCACATTCTCTTTCTCATGATGAGCAACTAGATGTTTATAGGAAGACCATAAACAGGATTTGACTGATAGATGTCAGTCTTAGAAGGTAGGGAAATATTCTTAAAGATGAGGGTTGCAATTAAAGTTCTATAGGACTCTGATGCCCACACAGAGTTCTATACTTTTTTCTCTATAAGGAAGACTCACTATTTGCAGTGCAGGCTTGCAGCCTGTAGGCTGAATATAGCCCACAAGTGTTCCCCAACTGGCCAGAAGCTTTTTCTACTGTCATCTCTGATCAGAGATAAAAGGAGTTTTAAACACAGTTAAACTTGTAAAGAACTGGGTTGTGCTTTGCAGGAAGCAATGTTTTTGTTTAAAAATGAGCTACACTTTGGACACAGGAAAGCTGACTAAATAAGCAGAAATGAATTGAACCATGCTTTGTACAACTAGAGAGCTGGCTGGATAGCTCAATACAGTGGACCCTCTACTTAAGGAATTAATCCGTATTGGAATGGCGGCTGCAAGTCGAAAAGTCTGTGGGTCTAATCTCCATTGACCTACAATGCATTGAAAACCGATTAATCCCATAACCAGCGGTTTTTATTCTATTTTTGTTCCATTTTGGGTTTTTTCTGGTCTGTAAGTCGATTCTCCGGCTGCAAGTCAAATCTAAATTTTGCAGCCAGAGAAGTCTGCAACTCGAAAAGTCTGTAAGTCGAGCCGTCTGTAAGTCGAGGGTCCACTGTAGTTTAGGTAGAGGTTGAGAATCTGATTCCCCACTATGCCTCCTGCGAATATTGGGCAAGCTGCACTGTCCCAGGATCCTCCAAGAAGAAGAGAATGGTAAACTATTTCTGAGTATTGTCTACCTGGAAAACCCTGAAAATGATTGCCATATATCAGAATTGACTTTGACAGCACATTATTTTTATTGTACATCTAGGGGCAAAATGTAAGAATTATATTTGGTCCTGCCTAGTTTTCTTTGATTTCACCTATGCTCCCCAATGTGGTGTAGTGGATAGAATGATGGACCAGGACTTTGAAAAACAGGGTCTGAATCCTCACTTGCTGTTAGCTCTACTCATTACTGTGGCAGAGCTCCAGAACTCCAAGATCCCTCCCAAAGCTGAATTCAGCCTGTAAGTATAAGAAAAAGGTCTCTTCCCTTGCCTTATCTTGAAGTTACTGTAACTGTGTACAGTAGATCCCCCACAAAGAGCTTTTTCATTGTCTCACACAGACCCTGAAAGTTAAAAACCCCACATATAGATTGCTTCTAAATGAGATTTCTGTTCCAAATGCAAGACATCATTAATGGCATTTTACAGGAGAATTCAGCTACCAACGAGCACACCAACATTACAGATTTACAGTAGTTTGATAATATTTCCATCACTGAGGCTTCCTTCTGTGGAATCCAGAAATTTGTAGTTGTCTCCCAGATAATTACAGATTAGTGCAGTCCACTGAACTTCTGCAGAAAACTCCTACAGACTTCACCAAACTACAGATTCCGGGATTCCATAGGATGGAACCATGGGAGTTGAAATAGAATCAAACCGCTGTATCTTTGTAGTGTAAATACACTCAGGGGCTGAAATCCACTTCCTGTAAATTACACCACATGAAGTCATTCTGTCCGCTCCGATTTTCAGTAACTAAAGATTTCCCTTTGTCCCTTTTAGTGCCCCAAAACTCCTGAATAATGAAATGGATTCCACAAGTGCCTCAGGCATTTTTTGGGGGGATTATAAAGTTCTATTGGGTGAAATTTTCAGCCTTACACAACATAACTTAAAGCAAGGATTTCAGCCAATGACTTCCATTTGCACTTTCCCAGCTTTTCCCAACCCTTCTTTCATCTTTTTTTTAAACACGTACATACAGGGGGGGGGGGGAATTCCACCACGGAAACAGTCAAACCCCATGTGTTCTTGTTGAGATCACTAGCAGCTATTCATCTGGAAGCACCCCACCTACATGAAGGCATAAAAATGTGTTTGACTGTTTTTGAAGATCTCCTAATTCTTCTGATCAATATGAACTTTACCAGTCTATCCTTTGTCTCAGAAGAAGCAATGAGGTCACACTGAAGCTTTCTGGGTTCAATTTTTCTCACACACCTTCTGCTTGGTAGAATTCTGAAAGTGATCTGTGAAGCAAGAAAATCTACTTGTCAGCCTCCCTTTCAAGATGTGATGCAAACAGGCACATCACAGGCTCTGTTATTGCAACAGTCAGTTCTGATTTGTTCATGAGCAGGCCAGGCTAGTGCCATATCCCTTCATACCATTTTAAAAAAAATTAAAATGGAACATTTGCCCATCATTACTGACTGAAGAGGGTTGTTTTTGCTGTGTAGTACAGGATACGGGGGGGGGGGGATAATCAAGAGAACCACTTGTGTTCATTGACTATGATGACTAGCAGCAGGGCATTGACACCAGTTGGATTTGCTTATGATCTCAAGAGTTAGGAGATGCCTTACATGCATGCACTCTCTTACTATCAACCCACTAGTACACCGTGGCACGAACAAGGGCACGTTTTGCTAAAGAGGATCTTGTTGATCAGGGAAGTCACATAAGTGGCAGCAGCAAAATCAAGGTTTTGTTTCATTTTTGGGTTTTTTTAATCAGATTTCTGGAGTGTTTGGCACATTCTAATGGCTACATTAGCAGTGGGCTTGACAGAATACTCCACCTGCAATAACATTAGTACTGCGTCAGTTACATTACATTTCCCCTTCCTAAAAAAATAGCCGGTGTGTCAATAACACTCATAGAAAAATTACCTTAATTTAAACCATGTGATGTATTTAAAGAAGAGTTCAGACAGCATCTGATTAAAGTGAAAAAAGGGGGCAGGAATAAGAAATGAATGTAACCATCTCTCTTATTTGTTTAATTTTATTGATTTACCTAAAATATTTTTTACCCCACCCTTTCCTCAAAAAGGACGCAGAGTGGCTTACATCATTAAAAGACAATCTTAAAGTTAAAAACAGTAAGTGTACAAATACTTTAAAAAGGGTCAAACTAAAACCAGACTGAAAGACAGGAAACAAAACAACACTAAAAACACATTCAAAGCATTAAAGCATAACCATCCATTTAAAAATCCCACTCAGGCAGCCAGTCTCTGAGGGAAGGCATGCCTGAAGATAAAGGTCCTTGCCTGCTTGCAGAAGGACAACAAAGATGGGGCCAGGCTGACTTCCTATGGGAAGACATTCCCAAGTCTAGCAGCAGCACAGAAAAGACCTTCTCCCATGTCCCCACTAAATGCACCTGTGAGGATGGTAAGACAGAGAGAAAGGTCTTAACAGCTGGGCAAGCTCACAGAGGGAGGCATGGTCCTTGATCTAGCTTGGAGCAAGCCTTTTGGGGCTTTATAGATCAGAACCAGCACTTTGAATTGTGCTCAGAAACAGTTCCTCAGCAAATGGAGCTGCTGTAATGGGGGATCATGTGATCCCTTTGACCAGTTCCAGTTAGCAATCTGGCAGCACATTTTGGACCCACTGAAAAGACAACTCCACAGCGTTCATTACAGAAATCCAGCCATAATGTAACTGAGGCAGGTGTTTTGTGTTCTACCAAGTTACCATTAAAGTAACAACAGACACCCCATTGGAAATATCTTTCTCTTCACTGTTCATACATGTTCTTATATGTCTTTAAGTTGCATCAAGTTTATGGCAACCCTAATAGGATCTTTCAGGGTATATGAGATAGTCAAGGAGTGGTTTTACCAATGGTGGCTGGCTAGACAGCTCACTGAGTTCGGGGTCAAGCTCAATTCTCTGCTGTGGAGAAGAGCAAGACTGTGTAGCCTAGAAAACCCTGAAATGATCGTCATAAGTCAGAATCAACTTGATGGTATATAATAATAATATTTTTGTTTTACTTTCAGTTTCCTCCCCGGCCAAGTGACTTTACAAGACTAAGCTACAATTTGAACCCATGTCTTCTGAGTCTTTATCTGCCACCCTATCCCCTATACCACACTGGCTCTTGCTCATACATATATTATGCTTATGAACTCTATTGTATAGAGAGTAGCAAAATTATCACTAGTAGAATGGTAGGAAGCATTGTTATAACTATTCACCCCTAGAATGGTAAATGCTAGAGGCTCTGTAACTGCAGTGGATTTTATTTGTGCAAAGGGTTATACATATTTGCAATTCAGGTAACCAGCTTCACACTTCATATCATGTTACAGAAAGTAACCACATAAGCAGAGGACAAGATTGTATTGCAGTCCTGGTTTAATGCAAGCTACAGTGGTGCCTTCACTTACGACCATAATCTATTTCAGAAGATGGACGTAACTCAAAATGGTCATAAATTGAAGCATCATTTCCCATAGGAATGCATTGAAATGCAATTAATCCCTTCTGGCTGAAGAAAAAAAATCACCAAAAAAAAACCCTGCAAAACTCATTGGAAACGCGATTAATCCCTTCTGACCAAAGGGGTGGGGGGAGAGAAGAAAAGCAATCAAGCATGCAAGACCATTGGAAATGCACAGAAAACAAAGGGAGCAGATCGGAAATGCGCAGAGAACAAAGGGGGCAGGTCAGAAATGCAAAGGAAACAATGGAAAAAGCAAGGGAAGCATGCAGGACCCATCGGAAATGGGGGGAAAAACCCAAAAACAACAACCCCCCCCAAGACCCATCGGAAATGGGGAAAAACACTCCAAAAAGCAACAAAACCCCCAAGACCCATCGGAAATGGGGGGAAAACAAAAAACAAACAAACCCCCAAAGACACATCACAGCACAGAAACATAACCTTACCTTACAAGGCAGCCTGAAGCCTCCCTGCAAACATACACACACGCTCTCAGAAGCAGAAGGAGCTAGTCCCAAGCCTCCTCTTCTGACACACACTCTCTAACTGCTGGGGCGAAAGAGCTACAAAGAAGCGGCCTCGTCGCCACCTACAGTTAGCAATTTTCTCACCTTTTTCCCCTGCCTTTTTCTGTTCGTAAGTGGAAGCTCTGGTTGCAAGTAGAAGCAAAATATTGTGGCTGGAGCTGGTTGTAACTCGAAATGGTTGTAAGTAGGTATGTTTGTAAGTCGAGGCACCACTGTATTTTTTCCTTGGGAAAATTGGATACTTAACTCCTCACCTGAAGTGAAGTTTGCAACAAGATGCTGCTACTTTCTCTATCTATTTAATTACTGTATGTTTAGTAGTGAATTCGCACACACTATAGGAAATTGCAAACATAAGGGAATATCAGGCCAATATTTGTCCCTTGAAATAAGATAAAAACACCCCATGGAAAAAATGTGAATGGATCTGCTGTGAAATAGCCCCTGGGAAGCTGACCTTCCCTGAGTTATTTTGCTTCAGCCAACCACATAGGAGTCAGCAAAATGAGGGAGGAAATTGGCACTTAGCCCTGTTTGTAGCTTGTTAACTTTTTGAATTCTCTCCTCCCCATATCTGGTGCCAGCTCTGCTTCATTCATTCATTCATTCATTCATTCATTCATTCTTTCTTTCTTTCTTTCTTAGGTTTTCTGACCTAGTGCTGTGACAGCTAGGCAACCAAAGAGGGGGAGAAAAAAGTGAGGAATTGGTAGAGAGAGAGGAGGAAATGATTGGTCAACATTTTTTGCAGCTTTTTAAGATAACTCTGCTCTAATCATGCCTCCTGCAAAACCAACAAGCCTTTAAAAGGGAAAGGAAGGAAGGACACAACATGTGGAGAGAAAAGGATTCTAAAAGGATTCTAAAAGCAACCAGTTTCCCCACTTCCCTGCCTCTCTCACCGCTGTTGTAGCCAGCTGAAATGGCTTCAAATAGAATGGTTAGAAACCCTTCCATGTCACCTCAAGTGATCACACCACCTGAACCAATGAGAATGCATTTGATTCAAAAAAAAAAAAAAAGGAAAGTCACAGCAGCAGAAGAAAAACTATGGATGGAGGGGGTGGGAGATTCTGGCTGATTCACATTGACTGTTAGATCATGTAGTCAATAGACAATAATGTGAATCAGACCATCCCAATCCCAGAGCATTTCCCGCATTATTCTCAATGTAGTAGCTCCTTTAATTGGATTTTAAATGCTATATTAATCGACAGAAAAGGAACAAATGCTATACAAGAGCTATATAATTGGAAATGACACTGTGATCTCACAAAAAGAGCAAAACTTTTTTTAAAAAAACTGGGACTTCAGTGACTTCTTGGTTAAATGATAAAGCTGTGTACATGATAACTGGTCACAGGCTTTGGGGGTCTACTTCACAGATAATTGAATGGAATATGCAAACTTGCAAATGAGTAAATTTATCATCTACAGTATTAAACAAGCTACAACCTCCGTTGCTTTGTATATAAGCAATGATACTCTTGAGCCCAATTTCACATGTAAGATAAACTGTACATCTAGATCCTGTAATTGCACACATGGTCGGAACCACAGGAAAACAGGTGTTGTCAAGACGATGGATTTCAATATAACATTGTTTCATTTCCTCTGTTTCACTCTCTGTCTCCCCCACTTTTCTCTCCCCTTCTCTCAAAGAATAATTTGTTCTAATTCAGGCAAAATGTAGGACCGCTCTTTGGCTCAGCATTCTAAATTTTGGGGTGTGAGTGATCACCCTTAGTTTTCACACACTTAATCTTGTCAGTTTGAAATGTAAACTCTATTAGACAGCAATTGCAGATGTGATTGTAAAAAAAACACAGGGCAAATATGTTTTCTCTTTGGTAATTGTTTCACGGTGGAAGAGTGATGGCATAACTGACAAGCATTTTATAACATCACTTTTGAAAAATAGGCTTCCACAATCAATCTTCACTCAAAAGTTCTATACAGAAAAGTTACATTTTGGAATTCAGCATCTCCCCAGCCCACATATTGACTGCAAAATTCTGAACGCTGCAGTCTAAAAAAAGAAAAGGAAAAAAATCCAGGATTTAATTAGAAAATTAACATGATCTAAAAGCTATTTAAAAATACATCAGGAAGGCATAAAACTCCTTTCTTCCCCGTCACTCAATTTATGGCCAAAGACCTGTCTAGATAAAATGTTTTTGACTGTTGATGAAAGAACAGCTGGGAGGAAGCCAGCTAAGCCTGCCTCAGAGAAGGACCTCTCTCTTGTCTTCGCCAAAAGGGGGCTGTGAGGTAGAGGAACAGAAAGAAGGGCTGTCTTGAAATGCTTAGGACCTGGCCACGCTTGTATGGGTAGATACAGGCCTTCATGTATCCTGGGCCCAAGTCTCACATGGCATATAATCCAGTTACAACAGAATTTCCACATTTGGGGGGATAGTGCAATTTTTTTTTGTCTGTATGTGTATCCTGCTGTGTTCCATCCAAACTAGTGGGTATGACATAACTGCTGTGGCTAAAGAACATGCAGTTCACCAGAGATTCCAGGGAGGGATGGTCCTGAGTAGATATAGGCACCTTGTATTCATATTCAGTGGGTATGAATACAAAGCATGGCACCACAGGTGCCACAGTTGTCTATTCCCCCCTCCCAAACCAGCCTGGTCCACTCACCAGGCTCGGTGCAGCATGTGCCTCTGTCAGCATCATTGCAGCTTTAATTATGGAAGTCCTCCCACTGACACTTCCCCACCTCTCTCCACAGCTGACCACTCCAGTAAGGAGGTGGGAAGATGGGCCTCCCTGCTCAACTGCTGAGCGATCGGCTATGGGGTGAGGCGGGGAAGCACCAGTGGGACTAGTTCTGTGATTGAAGTGAAGATTATGCTGATGGATGCTCATGAACCAGGGAGTGGACCAGGCTGGTTCTGGGAGGCAGAAATGGACCACTGTGGCACCTGTGCTGCCGTGCTTTATAGTCATATCCCCTGGATATGAATATGAAGTGCAGCACCACAGGTCCCATGGCAGTCCATTCCCACCTCCTAGAAGCAGCTCTGGATAGAAATATGAAATGCCCATTTCTAGTTATGAGAACCTATTTTTTTAAAAAAAAATATTCAAGAATTCATTTAGGTGTACTTGACCACAACTCAGCATGAAATCTTAAAAATGAAAACCATTTAATATTTGTCTCGTACTGCAATTATAGACTGGAAGTGTCTGATGGGAGGGTGATGCTGAGAAAAAAATGGTGACTGGAAAAGTAGTATCCTTCCCTTTCCCATCTTTTCTTTTTGTATTCTTTATTAGCAGTATAGTTTATAGCTCTATAATACTCTTTCATTTAAGCAGTATTTCATTAATATGCTAGTATTTAAAAAAGGGCTAGAACTAATTAAAAGATTGATCACCAAAGAGGAAAAAAAACCTGATGGGGTTATAAAATGTTGCCACTGAAAAGGTTAAAGCGTGGTGAGCTGTGATAAGTTAACTCACCCAATATGTCACTGCGGACAACAAACTCATGCCTCCTTTTTAAAAAAAAAAAAAAAAGCAGAAGATAAGAGCTTGAAGAAAACACACTCTTGTCAAGATCGCATGACACCTCTGTCCTTCTGACAGGATTTTCTGTGTTAAGAAAAAGAAGACAGAGGTACTGGCAAATCAACATCATGCACACCCCTCATAAAATAAGAGTGAAAGAGATGTAAATAGAGGTCCTTGTGTGGAGGCATGGCTTGGAAATTAGTTTCATGTCTACTAATCCTAGAATTTCTCAGTCAGCATGGCCAGTAGACACAGTCACAATCAAGATTGATTGATTGATTGACTGAATGAATGAAAATATTTTACCCCACCTTTCTCCTTGAAAAGGACCCAAAGCAGCTTACAACAATGAAAGACAACATTTAAAGTTGAAAACAGAGTATATAATGGTGTTTAACATCATTAAAACATAATATTTGAAAATTATGAACAATGAATAATGCCCTCTATTTACACGGCCTGGCTCCCAATACTGAAAAATACAGCCTGCAAAAGGTCAACAAACTCTACCCAGCCACAAGGACCAGGGATCATTGCACAATAAAGACCAGCTAACAACACCCATCAATCACAGTGACAGATAATCTCCCCCCCCCCTTATCATAACAAAAACACGCTGATCACCCTATCTCCTGAAAAGGACAAAAGCTGTTCCCACAGCTATAAATACTCAACTATTCAACAAACAGCAGCAGAGCATGGACAGAGTTCCTACTCCAATCCTCTGAAGATGCCGGCCACAGAGACTGGTGAAACATCAGGAAGAACAATCTTCAGAACATGGCCAAAGAGCCCGAAAAGCCCACAACAACCAATAAAGAGGCAACTTACATCAATTAACAGCAGATATCAATAAGTATACAAAAAATTTAAAAGTGTCACTCTGAGAGGAAAGCATAATTAGTACTAACAACCCAGTCAAAGCAGTAATGCAGAACATTCAAAAATCACACACAGGTAGCTGGTTATTGAGGGAACCCACAAGTTATTTGTGATCTGGTGAGGGGGAGTGTGTCCCGACACACATACACATCTGCATCTTAGCAGCAGAAAATGTGACAAAACTAAAGTGTTCCTCCTTTTGAAGAAGACTTCACAACTGAAATAGTTGTCTGCAATTTACTCTACAATATTCATGCAGTAGAAAGACTTTTTGTTTCAAAAACTGAGAAGTCTTAACCCAGCAGAGTGAAGCTTCAGAAACATTTTCACAAACTGCTTTGTAGAGTATATCAGATTCCAATCTAATTTCTTTTGTTTAAAAATAGAAAAGTTTCAGAGTTGAGCTTAGGCTGTTCTTTGAAAAAATATCCAATTTTAATCTAGGACTTACTCCTAATACCTTTGACAAGCTGAGAGTATCAGAAGGTTCTTACAAATATCTTATGCGGTTTCCACATACTATTCTAAAGAAGACTCCAAGTAGCAGAGTTTTTACAATACTGTAAAGTGAATATAAGGTGCTTATTTCTGGACATATGGAGCATAAACATTAGCAATGCTGCAATAGTGCTAGTATGAGTTGTTTATAAACTGCTGTTTTTATTTGCTCTCTCAGATAGGTCTTCTTTGTGCTGAACGAAGTACAATCTTCATGTGGTCAGAGGGATTTTCTTCGCATATTGCAAGTCTCAACCTGAATACTTCCTTCCACTATAGGGGAAAAACACTTTTATTTAGGCAGTCCTTTAGTCTGTAAGATGATCTGCTGCCAAAAGAATAATGTAATTGGTTGGGAATTATTTCTTTTATTCTCAACACCTTTGCTTTCACATTATGGTTTAAGATTTTTAAAAACTGTTTTGTAATTTTAGTCATCTTTTTAAATGTTAGGAATAATATTATTTCATGGCTGAACAGCAGGTCAGGAGTTCGATTCCCCCGCTGTGCCTTCTGGGAGAAGAGCCACCTTGTCTAGCCTTGGACAAACTGCACAGTCCCAGCGCACCACAGGAAAAGGGACTGCTAAGCCACATCTGAGCACTCTATATCTTTAAAAAAAATCCTGGAAAGGGTTGTCATAAGATGGAATCAACACGATGGCATGTTGTTGTTGTTAACATCATTTCCAGCACTGCAGTTCAGTAAAGATAATGACTTTTTCAAGTGCTATAAAAGCAAAGAACTATATGAAAAATGGCAAGAGCCAACTGAAACATGTGGCACTATACGAGACTTCAGCAGAGTTAAACCCAAAGGTGCCAGGTCTTCAACAAGATGGAGTTGTCAACATAGATTTGTCCAGAATTCATAACATGTCTCTTTGGTGGTCTATGAGGAGACATAATTCCTTGGTGTCAAAAATAACAAATGTTTGCTACACTATTTGCAACGTTCTATATAGATTTCTCTGTTCTACACACCCACACTCACACGAGTGATCTATATCCTAGGTCATTTTCTCTATTAGGACTATCACCAATGCTTTGTCCTTCTAGTGTCCTTCTGATAGTCATTGTAAGGATATCCACTGCCTAGGTGTTTCCAATCTGCCAGCTGTAAATAGCAAGGAGAATAGGATTCTGTATGTACTGGAGCTATTCAGTATCTGCCATAAAGACAAAAGTACAAGCCCTTGAGACAAATAGCATTTGAATTACAGTACTTTTTTCCCAAATTGTTGCCACTATGGAGCTACATGTGAAGTAGAAAACATTTTTCTCCACTTTCTCTCCAAGAAGCAGAGTCTAGATCAAAACACTTAAGGGAAGACAAAATGTTGCACCAGCACTTCTGTGGGGCTGTACAGACATAAATGTACTGACTTAAGAGTTATTTAGTTTTATTACTGAGAATTGTTTGTTTGTTGGATTTCTATCCTGCCCAACTCTGGGTGGTTTACAAATTTAAAAACAATAAAACCAATAAGTATATATTATAAATCCAAGGTGGCAAAAGTAGAAGAAATTAAGATACGGCAGGAAGGAAAGCCTGCCCAAATAGCCAGATTTTAAGTTTATTCCTGAAAACACCCAGAGAGGGAGCCAGGTGGATCTCCACTGTCAAGTTGTTACAAAGGTGAGGGGCCACTGCCGAGAAGGCCCAGTTCCTCATTCTTTCCTTCTAGACCTCCCTCAGCATGAGGCCCCTCAGCCGTCTGGCCTGGCTGGAACGAGTGACTCTGGCAGAACTGGGAGGGAGAAGGCGCTCTGCCAGATATCGAGGTCCTAAACTGTTTAGGGCTTTATATGTTGTTGAAATTAAGAAAGACATGGAAAGGTTTCCTGTCATGGAAATATTTCCCGGGGATTAGAAATAAAAAATATACAATCTGCAAGCATATTGATTAGATTATGGCTGTCATTAATGTCAGATCCACTGTTCTTAGGATGAGCTCATATTAATTGTTTCAGACATTCTATAATTACAAAAGCAGGTGGCTGTAATGGGAACTCTTGACTTATTCCTGTACCTGTTTTGATAGGTATAAGCATCTTTTAGGTATAAGATCAACTGGAAACATGGAGAAGTTGTTCCATGGCAGTTACTGCCATGCCTTAGTTTTCTGAATAACTTGAATAGATAATGCCATTCTAACTTGTCAAAGGCCTTAAGTATATGGAAAGAGTGTTAAGCCACTGGACCTCTTGAGTAATTATTGTGATGCACAATGTAAGTACTTAGTGATGTGAGTCTGTCATTTCCTGTAAGGTATAATGCTAGTTTGGCCAGGTGATATACGTTAGCTGGAATCCTATGGGTGATTTATGCAGGCATAAGTGAAATTGCATAAGAGATATTTGTTGCAAATTAATGAGCTGTTGGTCATGTTCCTGATCATACAAGTAGGACCGCAACTAGCACATTGTTAATTAGAGGCAATTTGCCACTTTGATTTATATGGTTTCACATACGTATGTGCGAAACACCAAAAGGATTCCCTCCAGTGTATAATACATGTATCAGTTCTTTTGCCACGGTTACTCTTCAGATCTCAGCATCTTGATTTATTAGGGCAATTTAGAGGTATTATTCTGGGGGCAAGGGGACTTTACCTGGTCTGAAAATGAGTACTAATCTAGACCCTTTCCATGCTCTAGCATTACTCTCCTCCAATAGTATATGATTATATAAAGCATTTGGACATGAAAGACATTCTTCTCTGAGGGTCTGATTATATTCCTAAGTGGAAACTATCTTTGCCTACAGATTTTCCAGACTTCAAACACTTAATTGCCTCCCCACTCTCATTCTCAGTAGTTGATGTATTTAGGCTTTGGTGGTGGAGGTGAGGTACTGGGTGATGTCCTAGGGAGTTAAGTAATACACTAATGCCTTTTGAACCTAGCTTCTCTTATGTCTATGCTTCTGAACAGAAAGAACTAGTTTCATTTACATTCCCCATTGTAATTCAGTTGTGTATTTAGATGATTCCATGCACTGAACAAAACTCCTCTAATTTGTTTTCTTTAATATCTTAGTTAATAGTTTGGAATCTCTGTTACTGGGTTCATAGTAATTTAGAGTTAAATAACACAATGCAGTTTGTTTTCAACTGCTTCTAGATATGCTGGGGTGGCCCTTTTTTGGCCTTGCAGCTCAGCATATACTGCTTTGCTCCTAGATGTTTGGTCAGTAATAGTTTCATCTCTTGCAAGATCTGAATCCTGGCCTGGTTTTTAAATTTATTTATTTTTAATGTAAGAGCCATGCTGGCTCTTAGTCCCATAGTAAAGCAAGCGACAGATGGAATTGTGTGTCCTTTGTAAAATTGATTGATGCTTTCTTTCATTTTGTCTTTAACCAATGGGTCAGACAGAAGAAAGAGATTTCTTCTCGATGCTAAGGTCTTTGTATCAGATGCATTAAATAACACTTGCAGGGTGATAATCCATGGTGACTATTGTTCTTGTATTGGCTTCTTCTAGGTTAGGCATTCATGTATGAATGAAAAGAAATTGTCTTAATGTGTTAGAGGCAAAAAAGTAGAAACCTTGAATAGCTTCACGTTAATCGATGGCATTACATATAGTCTCCAATCAGTGAATGGGTTTTTCTCCAGGGTTCTGCTGGTTCACATTTAGCTACCAATTTAGCTTTAGAATCCTTTGGAAGGTTCAAGCAATCTGAACATCTGTCAAGCACATGATTAAGTACTGTGTTCATGTTCCCCCTAATATTAGTGGGCCTTTACTGAAGGACTTCAAATGAGCATAGTTTTCATAAATTCATTTCGCTTGCAGCTACCCATAACTAAGGAGCAGTGGCTAATAGTGACTCCTCAGTGAAAACAAAGTGACCTGCTAGGGCTTAACATGACTCTTCGACCTATTGTGAATTTTTTTTCATAATAATGTGGCGTTTTATATAGCCACTTCATGTGCTTCTGAGGAACCACCTGCACCTTGAGGGATGGGAAAGTGTTCTAAGGGATGTGATTGTGCTGGTGTGTCAGCTGAAAGTAAGTAATCTCCAGATCAATGTAATCATTTTAGATCTTTTGTCACATCCTTAGTCTATTAATTTTTAATGAGATGATTGCAAGATACCCTTGGAAAACAAGCGCATACATGGAGAGCAATTTCTCCATCTAGCACCCAGGTTTTTCACTTCACTAACCAGGTGCAGCTTAGAGTCCTCTGCATCATGAACAAAATAAAAACTGAATTGCAAGCTAGCATTGAAACCATGTTCCTTAATGATGAACAATGAAAAGCCATGGCTGGAGACAAGTTATACCCAGGGCACCTCTTACCAACTACTCAGTGAAGATGATGGTGGTATGGGAATCAAAGTGCATCATCTTCCTTTTCACTCCCATCCAGGATACAATTAAATGAAATTAAGTAACTAGGTTGCCTCCACAGATGATGATAAATTTAAATAGAAATTCCTAAGGCTACCATACTGGTGCTTCTTTAAACTTGTGAATTATGGGCAAAGGAACTTGTGTTTCCTTAACTTTTCAGCACAGACGTCTTGGTATATCTAAACCTTTATGCTTTCAGATCTTAGGACTCTGCAGTCCTTAGGATTTGCATTTTTCTTTGATCGTATGCTAAGCAAACAATTCTATCCAAAGGGTAGGCTTGGTGAGGACAAATGCTGATAGCTCAGTGTCTTTTTTGTACATCTTCAATTCTGACTTGAACTGGGTACATCATTGCTAGCTAACTTACCAGGAATTTATTTATGTCACACACACACACACATGCATGCATGCACACGCATGTGTGCGCACGCACACACGCGTGCACACACTTCATGTTGAGTTGTTTTCCTGATTCAGACATTTAAATGAGAACTGAGGCTTTCTATCTCCTCATGCTTCGGTTTCATGTATTCTGACCAGGCTGCTGGCTGACAGTGGTCTCCTGCATCACACCAAAGTCCATGGCTTCATCCTTCCTTTCTTCCAGGATATATCAGTTTATTGCACATCCTGATCAGTTTCATATCACCTTACAGTCTCCTGCCATTTCAGTAAGCCTGGGCGGGCCAATGAGGACTGGAAATTCCATTCGTTGATGGAATCCAGTGCCTTTCATTCTTTATCATGTACTTTCAACTTCTCTTCCATTTGGATTATGCTTTGTGGAGCTAAATGGAAAAGTTGTAAAAGAAAGACCACATCTACAGTAACTTAGAAGTTGGTTTTTCCCCCGTTTGCTGGACTGACTCAATCCCTAACTTTGACATCATAACCCCATTTGCTGTTTTGTAGTCAGATCCCCAACCACTTCAACCTGTTCACTTATGATAGGACGTCTCCCTTGGGTGGTAGGAAAATTGGAAGTGGAAACAGCATATTATTCAATTATGATAGCTGTACTGATGTGTTCATGTGTGTATGTGTGAATATGTGGGAGTGTTTGAAACAGGTTTTTACCATTCTGGTGTCTGGGGAGAAAAATCCAGATTCCATGCAAAAGTGCTAAAATATTAGACTAAGGGTACAGTGCCCTCAAGTGGAGAGATGTCTCTCTCTGTTTCCCTCAAGTTGTCGGAGCAAGAAATTCCTAATACTGTAGTTCAATTTTAAATAGCAAAATCATGCCATTATTGCCTAGATAGTGCTATAAAAGCAAGCACATTACAGTGGAAGTTATGCTTTTAGTTTGCAAAAAGCACTTATCTGACCTCAAAATCTGATGCATTTGTCTAAAATGTATCTTAAAGAAAGATCAAGCAGATCTAATGACCTACTTGTAGAACACTAGAATAAGCTCTTCTCCCATCTACTGATTAAGACACACACTTTATTAAAAATGGGATTCTCTATATTTAACCTCATCCCAATGGTAAATAGGCAGAATGAATTTGAAAATGAAAGATGTGGCCATTTTTTTAAATGGGGGGTAAAACACAGTATAATGATATTTAATTTGTGCTTTTTATGATAGGAAACAACAGCAACCTCACATATGTTCATGAATATTTCACCTGTGCATCCTAACTTTTTAAATCTTCATTGCACACATCAATTTCATATCATTTGACGATCTCCTTCAGTTTACCGGTACTTTTATTTAGACAGCCCTTCTAAGGATTAGATACTACATGCTGGTGCAGTCCTTAGTTCTTTTCATCTGGTCTTGTACCAAGATATTTCTGGGTGATCTCAAAAGGCAGCAGAAGAGGCTTGTAACAAGATGCTGAATCAGGATTTTAGCAGTGAATTGGATTGTAATGATGCAATGAATATAGGGATGAAAGAACCATAGAGGAAAAGTTAAACAGAGGAAGCAGTACTTCCTGTACCAGTTAAAATCCTATCATGCCATTATAAAACTTCAAATCCTAACATCATTGCTAGGTGTGTTTTTAAGCCTGCAAGACTGTGATACTTAAACATTAATCAAGATGCACAAACACAGAACCAAAATTCAGCTGCTAGTCCCAACTATAGTAGCAGTCAATAATGATATAAATCCCATTGTTTCAGAGTTTTTACTCTAGTTGGAATCTGTAATTGGTTTTTGACTAAAAATATAAAAAGGTAAGCTTTTTAACCATGAGTTTGTGCTTTTGCTCTTTGAGTGTATGTATGTCTGTGTATATTAATCTCAGACTAGATGCTTCAAAATACCCATTTGAACACTATCCCTCTCTAAAGGCTCTTGAGTCCAACAGCATGGTCTGTGCATGTCTACTCAGAAGTAAGTGTAATTTAGTTTAATAGGACTTACTGTCAGCTAAGTGTTTACGCAATTGCAGCCTAAATGACTAGTTGCCATGGCTATGCTATGTAGAACCATTAAGGCAAGGATCGGACAGATACTTTCCTAATGTTGGTGTATCACTTCACTGCATGTTCCGTGCATTAGGCAAACAACTATATTATGGATGTTTGTAGAGGGCAATATGACTAGGAACTGTATGTCACACAATTAAAAATAAGTGTCAGTGATGTGATAATGCAAAGCCCAACTGGGCCATTAAAATAAATGTGAAGAGGAAGAATTTTAATTTAATAGGTGAATGCCCTTCAATGGCAGGTAATTGGAGCAAAGCATTATTGCTGTTTCCTAGGGTCAGTCAGTGAGGACAATATGACCAGAGCTGCTTGATGCCAAGAAAAGCATCATGCCCACCACACGGCCGATAAGATTAGCAAAATTTATTATTAACAGAATGCACTCATGAAAAATGGGAGAGAGGAGAAGGAAGAAAAAGAGTGAGAAGATTAGCATACAAAACTCATCATTGCAAGTAATGGCAGAAATGGAAAGTCTTGGTGTCTACAATCTAATCCACCCCAACCTGTTTTGTAGATACAAGACAGGAATGGTTTAAATGAATTCTACCAGATGAATAGAAAATTTCACTGGTCACTTCAGGTTCATTTTCACCTGTTTTTTTCTTAAAGGCCTCTGCCAGGAGGCAGTGATGGCTCATGACTAAGATGGCAATTCTCCTCCCCAAATCTTGGTCCATGAGCCACTCATGCTAGAAGTTAAATAAAAAGTAAAAATTTGCCGAGGCTTCATCTTGGAGGCGGGGCTTTGTTGCGGTGCTGCCAGCAACTCCAGAGAGGAGCTCTCTCTGGAAAAGCTGGAACCCTCCGGTCCAGGATCCCCTTTTTGAAATGGGGATCAAAGGAGAGTCTAGAAGAAGTCTCTCTGAAGCAGATGGTGAGCAGCAGAAGGAGAAGAAAGGGAGGCAGACCCGGACTTTTTTCTTCTGAAGAAATCACCGTGCACAGACCGGAGCGGGCGCCATTTTTTGGCACTGAGCCGCGAGGAACCCTTTACCGGGGGAGAGGAGAGCAATCAATATAAACTAAAAATATATAACAAGTAAGTAAGCCGAAGCCTCTGATTTATGAAACAGCCTCATTAAGCTGAAATAAGAATGAAATTATTTGGCAGAAAGAATAAATGCAGCGGCGGGTTTATCTTATCAGTCTGACTCAAAAGCGAAACTAAGCTTCTCCAAGTGAACTATTAAAACGCCAGGCTGATTCTAAAGCCGAGAGTCTGAGATGGAAAAATAAATCTTATGTTTCTGGAGAAGAATCCCAGACAGCAACACCGTCTGACTGGATTTAAGAGACTTCGGTGGATGCACCGTGGTTGGGATACGCTATTCTTTGCCTTCTCTGGACTTTGTGAACTATAAATAATAGAATCTGGTGGTTGGAGCTGACGTGGCCGACTGGACTAAGGAGCATTAAGGGGTTAATGAAGATCACAAGACGAGCTCCAAGGACAATCTACTGGACAGTTTGAGACTCTGTGACTGTTGTTTTGTTTGTGACCACGTGTGAGTCTAAAAATAGAAGCTTGCTGAACTCAGGAGAAGAAGAAATAACTGCGTCACGGTTCTAATTGATATTGTATTTGCTGGGCTAAAAGTTGATTTTTATACTACAATATCTGGACAAAGATTGGAGGGAGATCTAAGGGGAGGTTTATGATGAGGGGTTTGAATTGTTGATAAAATTGTGGAAACTGGAAGGATTTCTAGGGGGTGATTATTGTGGTATTTAAACAAACCCCAAAGCCTGAGATGGACCCCAAAAATTCAAAAGAACAAATGGAGACTTGGTCTGTTCAATCCCAAAGTTCTGGAATAGTGGTGCAAGAAATAGAAAAGGAATGGCAGATTAATATACAAAGGCTAATATTAACAGGGTTCCAGCGAGTGAATGCAGGTCTTAGCAAAATAGAAAATTTGATGAAAGGGACGAAAGAGGGGACAGTAGATGCCAAACAAAACTTAAATGAAGTTGTACAGACTTTAGAATCGTCTGTATTAGACATGACACCAGGTAATATGAATGCAGTAGAGAGTTATCCAGTGACCCATGCAGCTTCCAAAATTAAAAAGCACTATGACAAAAATCTTAAGGAGGCAGAGATACTGAAACCAGATAATTTTATGGTGAAAATATGGGAAGTGAAAAAAATGGATATTCTGTCAGATGGGCTGAAAGACTGTTCAATTCAAAAAGAAATGGAAAGATGGGATGTATTGTATAAATGGCAGCAGCTACCAGACAATGTTGGAATAACATAGAATAAAATTAAAATTAAATGATAAGATAAAAGCAGGAGGGTAATCAAACTGTGAAAAAGCAAAAAGTTGATATGTATTAGTAATATGAATTGATTGGATGATGTTATACTTTATGCTCTCCTATCCCCCAAAACTATTTTTCCTTTCCTATCCCCTCTTTCTTTCTGTACCCTCTATCCTTGTTTCTAAATAAAATAAAATTATTAAAAAAAAAAAAAAGTAAAAATTTGCCCACCCACAGGTGCTGGTGGCAATTTGGACCAGAGCCAAATACCTTTTTAAAATTGTTTTAAAGATGGGAATACTAAACTGCAGGCTTCATAGGTAACATAATGTGTAGATTGATCCTTTAGGCAGAAACAGATGAAAAGGCATATTCACAATTGGTAAGTATTAAAAGATCTTTTCAGACAGCATACTTTAAAGCTTTTAATCAACAAGCAAAGTCCATTATTTACCTCCTAGTGATCAATCTCCAAACAAAAGGAAGTTAATCTGCAACTTGCAGAGCTACAAAACCTTGTTGGAGGGATAATTGAACATCCTTTACTTCTTAAGGCAACATCTCTTCCAATTGTGAAGCTGCCATCTCACTTGTTTTTTGCCCTGAGAGATAAGGAAAAAGAGAAAAATTTGAGAAAGAGAAATCTTCAACAGAGACTCCTTAAGGACCGGTCACAGTGGGGAATTTATCAGATGCACATTTCAGAGTTTCTAAGGTCAGTGAGGATAAACAGCCAGTGAACTGCCATGTATTTTCTTCCAGCCTTCCTCACCAGCTCTGTCTGCTTCTCTTTAATGAGTAATTTTGTGAAAGGGAAAAGTGACAAAAACATCTGTGGGTTCCATGTGGAAGACATCTTCTGCCACCCCAAGTAAAATTCCTCCAGTGGTTCCTAGTCCTGCTTCTCCTTTTGGTTCATATGTTTATTTCATTTATATCCTGCCTTCAGCACAGTGAGTCCAAGGCAGCTCATTTAACTTTTCAAGTGCAAAAAGAAGAAGAAATATGTGACTAGATCTCCCACTGAAAAAATATATGACTAGATCTCCCACTGTTCTCACAGGGGGGGCAGGATTCATATCTGGCTCTGCCATATGGAAGGGACAATTCACCCATTCCCCCCACCTTATTTTTTTCCTGATAGTACCTTCTGGTACTATCATGTTTTTACCCAGAAAAGTAATAGTATCTTTGAAAATAAAGAGTGACTGCTATCAAGAAAGTAGCACAAGAAGGAAAGGGGTGGAATGGGCCACTGTCACGTGTGTGAAGGCAAAGTATGTCCATCCCTGGACCTTGGAGTGCTGCTTTTGCTCCTGCCCACTATTTTCTTACAAAAAGGGGATAATTAATTGAAAAGTCACCCTCCATTCTCTTGTGGCCAAAAATGTTTTAAAGAAAAACACTTTAAAAGTTGTTGAGAGATATGGGGGTACTAGAGGACCCTCAAAATTTGACAGCCCCCATATTTCCTAGATAGCATAAAACGACTCTATGAGACCTTTAAAAAAAAAAAGTGCAGTTGTGTGGGGAATAGGTGCTGAAGGGCATATCTGGGGCCCAGAGGGCTGCATATAGCCTAAGGATTGTATGTTGCCCACCTAACTTTACTGCACGCACACACTGGGCCTAATCAATATTGGGTGGGGAGACTGACATTTCTTTTAACTGTTACAACAAATGCAGGCTATGCAATGAAAGATCCCTAGGTATGTTGCCCAGTTTGGCCCTGAGAACAGAAGACAAAGAAGAAATCTCAAGGTGAGGACAGCACAGTTGATCAAGCAGTGAAGCACCAGACAGACAATCAACCCCCCAATCAACATTCTCCATAGCATATTCTGTTTCCTTCATGTCATGGCTGAATCCCAGTCAGCCATGACATGAAAGAAAATAGGAAATATAATAAAGAGATCTCTGTGCTTCAGACAAACCTGTATAACCATTAGAGTTTGTCTTATTTATCTTCTTCTATGAAGCACAGTGGGCAAATTTGTTAGGCATAAGCCAACTGCTGCTCTTGATCGTCTCTAGATTAGTAATATCCTCTTCACAGTCTTTCCAACTAGTGACAGGATGTGAGTACTGAATTATTATGCACATGACTTCTGTTTCCTGCTTTTTATAAAAATGGCAGTGCAGAGACTGTAAATGCAAACCACCACCAATTACTGAACCTGTCAGTATTCAGCAACAGATAAAATTAATTCCAAATTTTAAACAATCTGCAGAAAACTGAACACAATTATGTAAGGAATTAAGTTATACAGTTGCCATGACCTTTAATCAATCATCCAACTGTTAATGTTAATTTTGTGATCAAAAAAATCATAGTTCTATTTGCATTTTAATAGCTCTTAAATGAGTGTCATCAAGAAGAAATAAAGGCAGCTTAGCCTTTGGATGCCAAATTCTTCCTCTTTAATGGGATGCAAGAGATTAGGAAACTCAGCTCCCAAAAAGGGTTTTGTTTCAACCTGCAGTAGGCATATGGAGCCAGCTTCACAAAGGGAAAATAAAGCTATTATATGCAAAATATCATGGTGGTGCTGTTATTATAAATAAACCAAAATTGCAAAAAGAGAAGAAGCGATAATGGCATCATCGTTACCCACATGCTAACACAAAAACTGCAGCATAGCTTTTTAATGATTTTTCCACTTGAATATACCTTTCAAAATATGGAGGTAATCCAGAGAAAATTAGATGCACTTATGTTTCATAGTGGTGTTTGTGTGGTTTTCTTCCCCCCAGCAGGCATATCTTACTTTCTCTGGATTATAACTGGAGGATATTTTTCTAAGCTTAAAAGTGTTCATCTTGGCCAAGGGAACAAGTCATTGATTATTGCTGCCATAAAAGGAATGTTCCCCATAACATGGCAAAGAATGACAAGAGAACTCACGTGGTGGACTGTGTTTTCATACATCAGTCAGCCAGCGGGTCTCTTATAACTTTCTGCTGTCCCATGGCCAGCAGCAGTTTTGTCAATACCAGGGTAGCCAACCTTTTTCCTGTGGAGGGCTGTGTTCCTTTGCAGGTGACCTATTGGGAGAGCAATGACAGTGCCAAAATGGGTGGGCTACCTTTTCTGCCTGCTACCCACTGCTGCAACTAACAACATTGGCATGTAGGGGTTCACTGCCCTATTGGCTAAGCTTGAGTGATATAGAACCAGCATAAGTGGAGAAGAATGCCTGGGCCTGAGTGTATGGCAGCCATATCAGTTCCACATTCTGCCCACCTGTTTTGTCTTTCCTTCTCTACAGTATAAATGCTCAGGACAGGCATGCTCATGACCTTCCAGCCACAGATACCAGCGGGCAGGTTTCATGAGTGTCCAGCACCACATGCTTGCACCCTTCGCATTTCAGTACCCTGGATCATAGCCTGGTTACCCAACCCTAGTTACGGCCTTCTGCCATTTCTCCCTTTATGTCTCTTTCTAGTATTCCTTCTTCCCACACTTGATCTACACACATTTTTGCAGTCCACATCTATAAAAATTTACCTGTTTCTCTTATAATCAACTAATACAGTGGGGAGCAAATGCCATAAAAACATTGAGATACACACTGTGGATCCTTGCACATTAGGCTGCTTGTAATAGAAAGGATAATAAGGGCTATTGTATTATCATTATATAAGCATTAACAGTGGCATATTTCCGAGGCAGAGACCCTTAATATTGTAACACTAATTCAAGCCCTGATTAAATTGGATCCTCATTATCATGTTATTGAGAACTGGATGATTACTCCTTTACTATTTAATAAGGTGAAAATGCTTATTGTAAGCCTCTTGATGGCATTACTTTCAATTATAATTATTTTGCTTTATTAACATATATACCTAGGTCTCTTGCATCCTGATTTATTTGCATGCAAAGTGCATACAACTGATTAAAATGTTACATTCCTACTAAAATTTCTTTAAGCTCCCTTGGAGAGGTACTCAGTATGAATTCTCTCCAGCTAACATAGAAGGTCTTGGAGTACATGCTCAGAAAGCTAAGTGGTAAAACATTTCTGACAGTGAAAGTTTTTAGCAATGACACAGAGAAGCCTCAGTTACAGCAGTGAGGAAACACGTATCTAAAGGAAGGTAGACCTTCAGGAGAACAGTTTTCCCAGGTACCTTTTTGCAAGGAGCTCCATTTAATAATAATAAAAAAGAAAATAAAACAATCCTGATAAAAGCAAATTGTGAAATGCATTGACCCGTGTTTCACAGCAAACAGTGATGGTTTATTGTACACCTAACTGACTTAATTTGAATTCACATGGCAACAGTTCTTTCTTTTCTCCAAGCTGAGAAACTTTGCATTTTAATTCAGCAAAAATATGCCCAGGTGGGATGCATGTTAATAGGATGAGCTATCTGAAGTTAATACACCATTGTGCAGGACATAAATCTTAGCAAATCTACACAAGGCATCTTTTTAATTTGAAAAAAAAACAGAATTAAATCTTTTGCTAGTAAACCTTTTGTTGCTCGTAAGCTTAAGAAAACCCTCCTTAGAAGACCCTCACATATGTGCAACTCTTTGCCTGCAGCTTTTCTGAACTTTAGACAATGAGTACAATCCAGCAATTTGCTGTGGATATGAGGGCTACAAGCCCTAAAAGCTTTCAATTTGGACCATCTGACCTGAACAGAGGGAGCAGGTTTGTACACATGCTCCTTTACTTTCATAGATTAGATTTGACCACAAAAATGAATGGGACAATCCAAACAAGCAAAAACTGCTAAGGCATATTTAAAAGTGTATGGGGTTCTGCATCATAGTCAATCGAGAGAGCGTTTGTGTGATCCTAAGACTTGCTACACCAGCACACAAATACTTGTATGGATTATACTATGAATATTATATTACCTATGTCTTATTCATTGTATTTACATGCCACCTTTGTCTCATAGGGCAGAGGTCCCCAACCCCCCGGTCTGCAGCCCGGTGCTGGTCCTTGGCCTGAGTTAGACCGGGCCGCAAAGACAGACCACCCTCCCCATCCCCTGCACACACTCACCTCCACACAGCCTGTTTGCACCTGTGTGCATGTTCCAGCGTGCCTGTGCAAGCACCGTGCCGCCGTTTGCGCATGCGCATGAGAGAGAGAGAAAGCGCCCGCACAAGTGCCGCACCGCCATTTGTGCATGCGCACAAGCATGCATTCGTTCATGTGAGAGAGAGCTCTTGTTCATGTGTGCGCACGAGCGTTGGGGTGGCCCGCCTTCCCCAGCCGGTCCATGGGATGAAAAAGGTTGGGGACCCCTGCCATAGGGGACCTAAGGCGAGTCACAACAATTAAAACTATACAACAATCACAAAGTTTTAAGTGCCTTTAAAAACTATATTTAAAACGGTCAAACATTGATCAATATAAACCACAAATTAAAAACATTTTTAGAACATGTAAAATCTCTAAATTCAATAAGTATAACATTCATGAGATCCCCACTTATTGCTTAAAAGCCTGCCTGAAAAGGAAAGCTGTCACTTGACGATGGAAGGACAAGAGGGAGGGGGAACCCTTACTTCACAGGGCAGCACCTTCCAAAGCCTAGGAGAACCCACTGAGGAAGCCCTCTCTCATGTCATTGTCAGACAAGCTTGGGAAGGTTGTGGAACAGAGAGAAAACCTTCCCACGAGGTTCATATGGAGCAATACAGTCCCTCAGATAGCCTGGAACCAAGCCATATAGGGCTTTATAGGCAATAATAACCAGCCCTCTAGATTCGGCTCAGAAACAGACCTGCAGCCAGTGAAGCTGTAATAATAAGGGAGTGATATGCTCCCTGCAACCTGCATCAATCAGCTTGCAGCGTTTGGAACCAGTAGCTGTTTTTAAACACAAGTAGAGTGTGTGGTCGTAATCCTGATGAGATGTAACTAAGGGATGTGTCACCCTGCCCAGATCAGGCATCTCAAAAGGATGGGTGCAGATGGTGCACCCGCTCTAACTGGGCAAAAGCACTCCTGGCAATAGATAAGACTTGTACACTGAAGCTCACGGTTGAATCCAGGAGCACACCTAAGCTGCGAATGTAAATAAATTAAATAAATAAATAAATAAATAAATTATAATAAATATATAGTAATATAATGAATGATATTATTAATTAATATAGCACCCCATAAGTGTAAAAGCACTATTCTGGGCAGTTTACAAGCAGCTAAAACCAGGATAAGCATGTGATCAATAGTAAAATTAAAACTAGTCTTAAACCAAATGGCACCAAAGACACCTTTTGGAGGGGAATGTAACCTGATCCAGTACAGACTGGATCCCTATCCCTTGATTTGCCTTTTGGCTGACCAGGCGCACCTTTGTCTTGTCTAGATTAATCTTCAGTTTATTAACCTGCATCCAGTCCGTTACTGACAGCAGGCACTGGTCTAGGCACAGAATGGTTTCTTTGGAATTAGATGGAATTAGATTAAATGGCACTGCACCCCAAAACTCCATCCAACCTCTTCCAGTGGTTTTGCAGGCAAATATGTTGCATAGAATTATTATCATAGCAACATATTTTCAGTTTTAGTGCACCAGTTGACTGGATTATCTACCACACTGAATACCATTTCTAAAGTCAGGGGAGGGGCTTCTATTAATGAAGGACTGACCATCTGCTATGTTTCCACCCATTCCAATGCTGGATGAACTCATGGTTTTAAAATCAGTATCAGCTTTTAAAAGAAGGCATTTAGTTGAGATCCTTTTTTAGTCAGATTGGCAAGTCCCAGCACAGATGAATAAAATGGTTGTGAGCAACCTCTCAGCAATTTCCTGTTAGTGGAGGGTTTTTATTGGGGGGGGGAGTGTTGTTTTGTTTTGTTTTGAGAATGAGATTTACCCCTCCATCAAGAAGTGAGGGGCTAATAAACAGTAGGAGCACATCTGTTTGACCTGTAGTGATTGTTTTGGGGTGGAGCCGAATCCTGCTATGGAGCATGACTTCTCATGCAAGATGCACAAGATGATGTTTGCTACTGATGAAAAATTATACATATTACACCTCAAATGTTTGCACTTGCTGTGTTTATTGTTTAAATTTTATGTTGGAAGCCGCCTAGAGTGGTCCATTGGTCCAGATAGGCGGGGTACAAATCAAATAAATCAAATAAATAAATAATAAGCTTAAAAAAATCTGCAAGCCAATAAATAATTTTTTGTGGTTCATTTGAGCCCATTTCTGTGTTATATGGCCCTTTTAGAAACTGGAAAATTTCCTCTCTTTTGGACTACAACTCTCTGAATGCTCAGCCATGATGACCAGCTGGCCTCATGTTGACTAAAAGACTCTAGGAGATGCAGTTTTAAAAAAGAGAATGGCTGAAACACCATTGCATTGCTGTTCATTAGTTTTGAAAGCACTCTTCCAGTCACAGTTCTCCAGTCACCAAAAGGCAAAAAGACTAGGATATACATATGCTCAAGTGTTAAGATCATCAGAAGGGGGATTTCTCTTGTTCTCTCCTCCAAGGTGGAGAGGAGACACCCAGCAATCATTTGTGCTGTATTAATCACCCTCTGGAGCGACTTTCTCTTGGCTACTGTACAACCCACATACCACGTTCACCTGCAGTATGACAATACACTTTCTATTGAGCTTCGATAAAAGGACACGAACAATCTCTGAGTGATGTTATTCTTCCTAAGCATCCTTAGAAAGTACAATCTTTGTTGAGCCTTTTTCCATACCTCTGAGGTATTTATGCTCCAAGTCATGTTCTCGTCAATATGAACACCCCAAAAATGAAAAACCCTCAACCTTTCTACCTAGTCTCCACTGATTAATAATGGTGGAATATCCATCCCCTTCTTCCTATAATCTATTTTAAGCTCTTTCGTTTTTGAAGTATTTAAAATCAAGTTATTCTCAGTACACCATTTTACCAATCATTCCACCTCGTCCCTATAAGCAGGCACAGTGGGGAACTGAACTCCCAGCCTCTGGCTCCACAGCCAGATACTTAAACCACCGAACTATCCAGAGATTCATGTAGCTTTCCAGCAGTTCCCATTTTAGTGATGCTTATGTTTTTTACTATGATATGGTATTTGATCCTCTTTAGTATTTGTATAATCACTGTTATGAGCTTTAAATGCTGTCTTTTAATTATGCCTTTTTAAGGGGAAAGTCAGGGTAAAAAAAAATATAAACAAATACACAGACTATGGGGAAAGAGCTTGGAAACATTAGCCAAAATTCTGCTGGACTGCTATGCAAAAGGCATAACTTCTGCAGGCCAAAGTTGTGCAATTTAGGATGCAACAGATAATGTCTAGGGAGATTTCTTAAATTGAGATAATTTGCCTTCAAAGGTTATGCCTTTTGTTTAGCTATGTAACAGGGTTTCAGCTATTCTCTTTCTGAGAACTGCATCTCCCAGAATCTGCTAGTCAGCATGTCCTCAGCTAGTCATTAGAAAGCTGTACTGCAAAAGAATTTTCAGAATTTTCTGAGTTATAAAAGGACAATACTGTATAGCACCAAAACAGGAAGCATGTTTTGCATGCACAGGATCCCAGGTTGAATCCCTGGCATCTCTAGGTAATGCTGGGAAAGATACTTTTCTTAAGCTCTAGATATGTACTTCGGTCAGTCAGTTATGCAGATAATAGTGAGGTACATAAGCCCAAAGTCTGACTTGATTTAAGGCTGCTCCCTATGTTCCTATGGAAGCATGTCAGAGAAACCCTGAATGAATGACATGTTAAATGTGCTGTACTTTGAAGACCTCTTTGGAGAAATTCTATCCCAGTGGCCTAAGGGACTGAGCTAGCAACAAACACATCTTGATTAGAGTCTAAGATCTGCCAGGGCCAGTGTCTGTCGTAAACAAACTAACAGGAAATAGAATCCAGCAAATGGAATAGGATAATAAATTTGCTCTAAATAATGCAGCCAATGTTTTTGAGCACTGTCACCTCTAAAATCCCATTAGTGTAGAAGATTCTGTTTAGCAGAATTTCAGGAATAGTTTTGGCGTGTGAACACTTGCTGATTCATAATCAGATAGCTTATGAAACAGAACATGAGTCACTTAGGAGATTTCCAGAGTTCTGACTGTCATTAAGGGAAGTTAGGGAGATAAACAGAGGTTGAAATGGCCCCATTCAAGCACAGCAGTCTAAATAAGAACAAAACAGTTGTTTTCCTGCAGCAAGAGGATGCTGCTTGCATGAGTCCACTTAATGGAAATGGAACTGGCCTTTTAAAGTTTGGTCAAAGGCAGAAACATAATGATGGCATTTCTAGAGATGAATGCAGTACCTTCACGGAACAAATTTCCTCTCCAATCTTTCTGGCATTTCTGATCTTTAGTATTCTGCTTTTTCTGTTAAATGGAGTTCTCTAGGGTTCTGTGCCATATAGAAAGGTGAGATGAGTCTGGGTAATCTAACAAAGGAGCTTCTGATGTGAACTGATTGCTTATGGAAAGTGGGGCTTTGATTGTGGAGACAGGTGAACTGTTTCAGGACAGATCATTTGCAATACTGTATACTTGTGACTTGACTGTTTCTACAAAGAGCACCAATGCTATGCAGTATTGAAGAATCAGAATAGGGATGGGTTATGTCCCTTATAATACTCTCCTCTTTCTACATTTGTAAAAATTAATAATTTATGGTGGAAAATTCAATGTATTGTTCTTAGTACACTAGCTCAGGACATATTTCTGAATATGCATCTATAAATAGAACATTGGTGGTGGTAAGAGGTAAGGGGGACTATAGAAACCCTTTGAGCTCAAGGAAACTTTTCCTCTGCTGCTTTTGTTCTCTACCTCTGGAAAACAGGCTGCTGTGGGTGCAGCACTGTTGACCTAAGAACTAGCACAGCTCACAGGAACACAGCATGAGTAACATTTTGAATGATTGTCTAGGTATTTGAGAGCCACTGAAAGATGCTGAAGAAGGAGTGACTGAGACTAGATCAAAATGTTTGCATAAACATTAAAGCAAAAAAGAAAATGTAATAAAAATGATTTGGGGGCAGAGGAGGGTAAGGACAGATGAGTCAATGACAAGGCAGAAGAGGTTAAGTGGTGATGCTTCAGTTTTCAAGGAGAAAATAAATGCCTGGAGCAAGAGAAATGGATGGAGAAGGAAGACCGAAAACAGCAAAATCTGCCTTGTCTTTTCAGTTATCTAGCTATAAATGGGACAGCAAGGGACGTTTGTATCTGAACAAATCCAAAATGAAGACAACAAAAGCAGATGCTCCTGGGTCGTGATAAGACTTTTTCAGGCAGGAAGTTCTGGCTGTAGGACTGCAAAGACAGGCACACAAAATTGACTAAATCGTTAGTTTACGGTATATCATCAGGACTTCTCTCCACATTGCAGTGGCTTACAGATCTCCACAATGTGGCTTACAGACCTCCACAGATGCGGTGGAGGTCTGTAAGCCACATTGCCTGCAGACCTCCACTGCATCTCATGAGTTCAGGGATTTGAAGCTAAATGCCATTGTTAGTTGTCAAAGTGGAGAGACTGCCATTGTTGGATATCTGTATCAGGAGAACCTAAGTGACATACCTGTAAACGTCACCACAGAGCTTAAGTTCTCAAGTGTGTTCTGAAACAGGCTCTTTGTTTTCCACACTTCCTGCTATCAGAATTTCCCCTTTGTGAAGGGGGGGGGAGAGAGAGAGAATGAAAAATGAGACAACAGAAATGTAGACATATGACCTTCCACTTGATTTTGATCTTGCTTTTTTATATACAGTGGCAGAGGTTTTCTGTGATTAAGCCACACTTACATCATGTCTGCACTGTATTGATAGTCCTCAAGAAAAGGAGTGGTGGAATCTCAAGAGCAAATATATATCTTATGTCATTTTAAGAACACAACTGTTGGAAATGAATAGAATTCCCACCCTCTCTGTTTTAAGCCCCCAAATCTCCCATCTGTCATATCTTTCCCATTAGCTCTTCAAAAGCAAGAAGCATTTCATCTTTGTTTTAGTCAGCCCAATCAGAATTACCAGAAAAATGCATTATTAAGGATTGACCTGTCCCAGTTGAAAAGACCATGCTGTTTAACTATATGGCTTTCCCCTCCCCAAAATATAAGAAAAACACTATTTTGAAAGATAATGCAGCTTCCAGTTGTTTAAAGAATCCAGCATTTTCATTAGCAACTGACAGAATAATTCACAGTATCCAGAAATACTGTGACCTTGGCTTACTAGTAATGCTTGGTGATATATACAACATAAAATAAATGTAACATTTATTGTACTTGCTCACAATGCTCACAATGCATCTGCTCCTCTCTAGCCATTTTACGAAGCTGTACTTGTAATGAAATCTTGGCAAAGATTTTCTTTTCATTATGTAAGTGTTAAGTTGTGGTTTTCTTGTTCACTGAGGTTTCCCTAATAGCTTAATTTTCACTTGCGTTAAAATATGGTTCACTTTATGTTTTGCCAATATAGTCAACATCTGTGGGTTTTTGTGTACTTAGGGAAGGACATACATATGGCATGTATTTATACTTTGCAGCCAGGAATTTCAAATGTTTCTCTTTAGTGTTCTTGTACATTTTGTATGGATTCCAGGAAACAATTTTTCTGCCTTTTTTCCCCCTGTAAGCTTCAAGCTTAAGTGCATCTATGGTTTTAGATATATAAAGCAAAAAAATCTTTCCAGCACACATAAGCTGCTGGCTTACATAGCTCTTCTCAGTAGCTCTTTCACAAAGTCTGCAATTTCCTTTGTCCACAATCCAGAACTCACTTTTATAGCCAGTGCTGAGAAAACCGAAAACTTGAGAAGTGAAGAAAATGGGCCAAATGGGTCTCTTTTCCAGTATTTTCAATAATATAGGAGTTTATGCTGAAGAAGAGGGAGACAGAGGGGCTTCAAGGAGACAGGGACTGAGGGATCCCTAGTTTTTAGCAAAACAACTACTGTAAACTCGAGAGCTATTTTTTTTAAAAAAATGATTCATTTGTTTAGTTGGTCTCTTATTTTTCTTCCAATAATCAAAAATCACGTGGCCTTTCTGTAGTCCCATTATCCCCACAACAAGCCTGTGTGAAAGTAAAATAATGCAGTAGGAAGGGCGATTACTGCATACTTGGAGGATGCAGAAGTAACCACTGGCTCCTGGAAAAGTCCTGTACTACGGTGATAAACATACAGTGACTGGATGGTTTTTAATCTTCAGCAGCAACTGATTCTCTCATAAATATGTGGGACAAAATATGCAATCAATACAATTCAAGTTCTGCTTGCAGCAAGAGCTTGAAGGTAGTTCTGCAGATTAATTTGTTCTGTAACAGTCGTTCCCAACCTTGGGTTCCCAGATGTTCTTCACCTGCAACTCCCAGAAACCCTGGGCAGCTCAGCTAGTGGTGAAGGCTTCTGGGAGTTGACGTCCAAGAACACCTGGGTTACCCAAGGTTGGAACCAGTATTCTATAATAAAATGATGAATCTGCCAATCCCCTAGGGGAGCTTAGTTCAACAGTCTAAAGCACACCGCTTTCTCTGCAAACATTCTTGCTTCAGCTTCATCATCAGCTCTGTATCCTTTGTCTGTGTGTGCATGTGCCTCTATTGTCCATTTGGTAGAACATGCTCCACTCGTTCCCTCTCTTGCATGGTTTCTTCTAAATGGCATTACACATGAAGGGCAATATCCTCCATGGGGTGTTTGTAGTGATTTCTCCCCTTCATCCTTCCACTCTTCAGCAAGCCTCATAGAGTGGTGTACACGGCCTGGCACCTAGCTAGAATGCCAGAACAGTATCCAATGCCAAAGAGCATGAAGAGCCTTCACTGTGGGTGAGGGTGCATGAAGAAGGTGTGCGTGTACGTCTGGCATGCAGGAAATTAAGTCTTTGTGCATTTTTTTTCTTTAAATTGAGGAATAGGCATTGAGATTCACTAACGCCCTGTTTGTTTGGTAGACTTGCAGAAAATGCATATAACTATTTTGAATCATAAACTATGTCTACAAAAACAGGGCCAAAGTGGCCCAGAGAACCATGCTCTCACTTGGGTAGGTCAGTGCAGGAAAGAGCCGGCTTCTAATCTTCTCTGCAAAGCAAAGCAGATATCTTGATGACATACTGACCTAATGCCCAAGTCGTCCTGCTTCGAATCATAAAATCTCAGAATAATTGAGTTGGAATGGGTCTATAAGGCCATGGAGTCCAACACCACCACCCCGGGATCTGCTAAATGTTTGTTATGAAGTGTCAAAGAAAAACAATCTAATATTTTGCAGAGATTAAAGATAGCTCTATGCTTGAACAAAAACGGATGTTATCAACTGGCCCAATTTATGCAATCCGGTCATCATTAGCAAAACACCTCTTCAATCTGCAGGACCAGTGACTTATTTCTCCTGGTACTTTTAGAGAAAGGAGCACTACTTCCCTCTACCATTTTTTCCCTCTGAGCTTGCAAGCACTTCATCATAGTTTGGAAGTGATACTGCCATTCTTCTGACACAACCCAAACACTGGCAAGATAGTAGAACCAAAGAAAAAGCAAGATTAGGACCAGCTGTTCCACTGGGTCCTGATTCTGAGTTTGCTTGATGCACATACTACCGTTACTTACCAGGGCCAAAAAGAGAGGGGTGTAGAATGAAGGAGAAGAAGCGGAAATGCCTGTGATAGAGAAAAATAGCTTTAAGCCGTCTGGGCCTTCTTAGCCCAATTCATTAATTAAACCATACAATCTCTTTACAACAGAAATGAAAATGGTATGACTAAAGCATGGCCATAATGGCTGAGGATTATGGTAGGTGCAGCAGATTGAGCTAGCTTTCCTTATATTTTATTTATTTGAAAGAGTCAACATTGTGGTCACACCAATAACAGGCAGTGTAGCTAATATACTAGATAGGGCAGATGATGTGGCTGCACTCAGTTCAGCTTTTCTTTAACTTTTCTAATTTTTGACAAAAGCAATAGATCCTTTGGGGCTCATGTACAGGCGGGAGTTACATAGTCAAGGAAGAAAAGAAAGACTCCCAATGGCTTGTGGTTGAAATGTTGGGTTTACCTTGCTATTTAGACATACTGTACGTCATTGCTCCTGGTTCTGACTTAAGAGCGCTGTTCCAAAGGGTTCAAAGAGCACAAGAAATTGAAATGTGGTGCTCAGCACATAAATATTCCATAACTAAAAAATCTCTGGTATCTGTGTAGTTGGAGTCATTTGTACTTGATCTACTCAGTATCACAGTTATTAAACAGTTCTTGTTAAATTTATAGATACTGTACAAAGTTCCTTAAGATGAACCTTCATTTTTAACTTTATAAGGGCCTCACCTTAGACAAGATGCTGATTTCATATCTAGAAGCAGTGGACCCTTCACAGGAAAAGACTGAGGAATAGCCAGCATGCCTCCATCTGCATTTGACCACTTGACTTGTTTTGCTTTGTAATATGATCACAGTTGGAAGGCATCACAGCTTTGTCTGCAATACTTGATGTTTCAAACAATAGCATGAAAAGATTTGCATGCCTGCAGTGACAATGTTGTAAGAGGAAGAAACACACATTTGCCTTAATATGTAATCCAACCGTCATATAATACTCCTTTTGCTTGGATTGCAATATGTCTTGTAACTACAGCTCTGACTGTAATCACTGTCTATAGTATCAGTTAGCATTAGAAGGGACAAAGGGGATTTTGGCAAGTAGCCATGAAAAGCTGAGAAGATAGGGAGCATGCAACTGGATCTACAGAAGAACAGCTGCTTCCCAGTTAGAGTGATTTTTAGAGATCAAAAGGCTGCAACATTGCTAAGGACCTTGGTCCTTTTGTTCATCTCAGCATCGGGGAAGCCTGGATAGCTTTTGACAGCAGTGCTGCACTTTAAACCTCTGCTTCCACATATAAAAGGTTTAGAAGAAGATATTACTGCCAATGACGATGGCCTTCCGCTGCTAAGGAAACAGCTAATCTTTATTACACATAGAGAAAGAGAGATTAAATGGTGCATTTTCTCAAAAGTTATGTGTCTCTGTACTTTATTTGAAGCAAGCTGATGGACATAAAGGAAAAGCTGCTGCCTACATAATTATCTCCTGCAGAGATCATTGTCCAGAAATATCTCTTGAACTTTTCCTTAATGCATTGAGAAATTGAGATCTCAGATGTACTTTGGCAAAATGTTTTGGCATTCCTTTTGCTAAACTGTTCAAAGAATGATTTAGGTCTGTTTGAAACACAATGAAGTTTATGTCTTTGCCTGGGGGTTCCTATAATTTTTGCTCAGATCTTTGGCAAATGTAAAGCTTATTTATTTACTTACTATATTTCTATCTGCCTTTCTCCCCTAAAGGAATCCAAAGGAGCTTTTCTTCATATGAGTACTGTATTTTGCTTATTTTCTGTTGTAGCGCCCCCAACTCCACTGCATTCAACGACATCAGTGGCTATCAAACAATATTTTGGTATGTGCTGGAACTTCTCTAAAGCCTTTCAGAGGTTTCTCACATCATCATCATCACCACCACCACCAACATGTGCCCATAAACCAGTTTTGACTTATAGCTAACCTTTTCAAGGTTTTTGAGGTAGAGAATACACAGAAATGGTTTACCATTCCCTTCTTCTCTGGGCGACCTGGGACTTGCCCAAGGCCACACAGGCTGGCTCTATTTTGCAGGAGGCACAGTGGGGAATAGAACTCCCAGCTTCTCACTCCACAGCCAAGTATCTAGACCACTCAGTAATCCAACCAGCTTGTTTCTTTCCTAATAATGCTATGCACTATTCTAGTTTGCCACTGTTGTTGATTTTTCCTTTGCAGTTACAGCTACAAGGAAATGTTGGGCATGTTGTACGAAAAGTGGTTCTTGGTTAGTGCTACAATTTCCATTACTGGGATGCTGTTATATTCTAGGTGAGACACAGGACTTTCATGTTGTTGTTTAGTCGTTTGGTTGTGTCCGACTCCTTGTGACCCCATGGACCAGAGCATGCCAGGCCCTCCTGTCTTCCACTGCCTCCCAGAGTTGGGTCAAATTCATGTTGGTTACGGATTGCTGCCTTATTGTGGCAAAGGGGCTTGAGTAATTCAGAGAAGCTATGGGCTATGCCGTGCAGGGACACCCAAGATGGACGGGTCATAGTGGAGAGTTCTGACTAAACGCGTTCCACCTGGAGGAGGAACTGGCAAGCCACTCCAGTATCCTTGCCAAGAAAACCCCATGAACAGCAACAAAAGGACTTTCATAGCAAAGACAAAGAAAGACCATTTGGCTGGACAACAGTAACTGCATAATCAGTTTTTCGGCTAATTCCTCTTCCTGCACACCAATGTACCATAAATGACAAATATGGTAAGAGAATACCTGTAAATATATAAATGTCCTCCTCTGGGAAAATTGCCTTTTATATCTTGCTGGGACTTGGATTCTTTGATAGTGTAATTAGTGGACTGAAAGATGTGGAAGTAGGTGCAGCCTTTTTAACTGCTCTAATGCATATTCTCAGTTTCAAAATCAAAAAGTAATTAATTCTGGGCTATGGCTTCCAGAATCCTCTGTCTTCCATTGGCCATGATGATTGGGTGGGGCTCTGGGAGTTGTAGTCCAAACAAGTAACTTTTCAAAGCTCTGTTCAGTCCCACAGCATGACAGTGAACAGACCTGGATCACATTCCAAAAGAATTAAAATATGAGCTCCAGAACATTTCTGCAATAAACAGAGGCACCGTGGCAGATGTGCAGATGGGTTAAATAGGGAAAGGCTTCCCTGAAGTTTGAAAAATGGGAGCCTAGATTATGCTGTGAAGGTAATTAATAATGTTAATTTCCAGGCAGCAATCTGGAAAGTCACTGCAAACCTTTCTGTCTCTCTTTTCTTCATTCTCATAGCTTTTCAGTTTCAAGTGCAATTCTCACTCTTTTCCATTTCCCAGGGAGCTAAAGCAATTCACCAAGCAGTCTTACTGCAATCTCAGTTGTCATCTACCTTCTACCTATCTTGTTCTTTCCCACTCCTGTGATCCTTCATACTTAGCGATTAAGTTACCATTTGTTATAATTTTTCAGTAAAACTGCATTCCTGCAAAAGCTCTGATCTCACCTCTGTTGATCTTGCATTCTGTTACTCAGGCTTCATGAAGTTTTACACATGGGTCTCCATCATTGTAAAAATATATATTAGTTTTGAGGTCAACAATCTGTGCTCAAGCAGAACTAGTAGTCTCCAGATATGTGGAAAGATAACAAAGTATGTTAACACAGCTTTCTTTCCTTCTTTCTAAAAGCATACAAGCATAAAAATCTGGGCAAAGTCCACATTTATTAAAATTTCAGTTCTCCATAATGCTATATTTTGAATTAGGGTCAAAAGAAAGGCATGGCAGGTAGCAAGTTAACAAACAGAACTTTCCTAACCCCTGTACTTTCCATGCCAAGAAAGAGGTTTGAATTTCTGCTTCCCAGTCAGAGACACAAAAAGGTCTACTATTTTAAAAAGGTAACAATTCTTTTTCAGAAAGAGAAAAAAAAATCAAATTCTTACATGTCAAGTTTAGGAATAGTGAGATTTGACATGGGTTTAGTTTGTTGTTGCCATTTTAAACTTATGAAACTGCATTATAAGAGCCCCAATGGATGATATGATGTGGGTGAATATTCTCTGATGCTAAAGTATATGGTGATATGGGCTAATGTCTTCAAAAGATTGTGCCAAAAAAATTTCATTAGCCTTTAAGGTGCCACAAGAATCTTCATTATGTATGATGATATCTGCATTTCAGAAATTGGTTTGCCTCTATAGATCTTTTCAGTGAAGTCTATAACTGTACATAAATTCAAGAAAAAAATAAAATTTCAGATCTTTTGTTTACAAAAACCATGTGAAAACTGCAAAACAGGTGTTGAAAGAATTTTCAGATTATCAGTCACCACATGTTCTGACTGTTAGATCCTAAGCAACCAAAATCCTGTTGCTTAATATAGTAAATCACACTAGGATAGGCCCACTGAATCAGTAGGGATTTAAGTAGATAATTCTTCTATAGCAGGGATGGCGAACCCATGGCACGCGTGCCACAGCTGGCACACAGAGCTCTTTCTGTGGGCACACGAGCCATAAATTGCCAGATTGCTACTCCCATACACACAGCCAAACCTCAAGAGGAGGAGTCAGCCGTGGTACTGGCACTTCGACAGGTTGCGAGCCAGGATCCAGAGCAGCTGGCGCTGGCAGTGGATCCGGAGTGGGGTCTCAAGGCACCTCCGTGCCCAAGATTACCCCTTCTCAATTCTGCCACTGCCACTTCCGGCTCCACCGCCACCATGGCATGCCACCCACTGTGTTTTTTTTCCCCCAGTTTGGGCACTCGGCCCCAAAAAGGTTTGCCACCACTGCTCTACGTATAGGTTCCATTGCCATAGTATGTGGCAGCTAGAGTAGAGTTATTTGAATTAGTGGAACTTATACAGTATTTTGAGTCATGAAATTCCCATTGATTCAATGGGCCTATTCTAGTTTGATTTACTAGACTGCAGCACGATTTTGCCCACCGTCTTTAAATTACCTGCAGAAGTTTACTGTTCTGAAATAAATAGAAATAAATCCACTCCCTCCAGTTTTTATATAGGTTTTACAAAGGAATGCAATTTTCAGTCTTAAATGTAAAAAAGGAATAGCTTCTCCATAATATAACTGTCAATTCTGTTTCTGGTATCATGGTAAACAAAATCAGATCCGCAGAGCAAATATTCAGATGAGCATCTGCCACCTTATTAAATGCTGGAAAGTGGAATTTAGTGTGGAAGTCTGCCATCCAGTGGCATCATCTTCACAGCAATATACAAACACTAAAAACTGATCAATGTTTTGTTGAGATTTTGATATGAAGATGTATTAAATATTAATGTTGTATAGTTAAAAGTAAAATGGCTGATTTTACCTGAGTCACTGTACTGATTGTATTCAGGTGTGGGTATCAAGGATTAAGACTTAATGTTGTACAGTTGTGTATATGATGAAACTTTGTGTAACAGAAAATGAAGTGATGTATTTTCTGATTGGTCACAGAACTGTACATAAGTAATGTGTAAAATGAATGTCTTTGCTGTAAGTCAGATCACTTTTTCCTATGCTGTGTGTTGCTTCATGTCATGTTATGTTGCCAGAGGAATGTCTATTCTCTCTCTCTCTCTCTCTCTATATATATATATATATATGTAAATAGACTAAGTTTGTTGGTTTTACTCCCTCAGTGTCATAGTGTCATAAGTATCTCTGCTAAGCAATATCTCCTTACCCTGCTGATGTTATGAGAATAACACGTCACCATCAAAATTCTTAACATGTTAATCAAAAAGAAAACTGTTGACCTAAATATTGCATCCAACAGCTATGAGGCCTATCAGGTCTCATATCTTTTTTTACTTCTAAAATTAATTTTTTAGAAGAAATGTAAACTATGATGCCTTTCCATAAAATTATGCTAGAAAGGCTCATGTTGACTGTCTGTTTGAAATCACACAACCCTACTGCATAAGAATACGAAGGCACCCCAAGGTACCACAAGGACACCTTCGTGCATGGGTTGTGTTTTGTTCAGATCTTGCGCTGGTACCCATTTATTTATTTATTTATTTATTTATTTATTTATTTATTTATTTATTTATTTATTTATTTATTTATTCCATTTATACCCCCCTATCTGTTCGTCACGAACACTCTAGGCGGCTAAAGACCCAGTTAAAGAAGGTCAACTCCCAAGAAATCATCAGATCAGAGTTCCTCCCAGGACTTCTACAAAGTTTCAACTTGTGGTACAGTCACTTCCGTTCATGCCACTGTCATGGCCTGTAAGCTTTGCATTTTTGTTCCTTCTGGTCTTTTTGATCACAATGTCCCACTCATAAGATTTAGGGTTTAATTAAGGGTAAAACTCTACATCTTATATCTGGGAGTTTAATTTAGGACTAAACTTTCATACCTGAATTTTGTGTGGGCATCTGATACACTGTCAATACTATTGCTGATTCAGAGTTGTCTAAGAGACATCACGTTTGTTTGAGTGGTGAATTTCCACTCATTAATGAAGTGCCAGTTTTGTTCCCAGGTGCAGGTACATGAATACAAACAGCAGCACCCTAATGAGCAGCAATTAGCTGCCAAGACCTCTGTGCTTTCTTTTAGGCAATCATAAACAGGTGATTGTTACATACAGCACTGATGTTACCTGTCTGTCATGGGTTTGGAGGGAAAGTTCCATCCTATGGGGAGTGGAAGGCGGGACATCAGGAGGAGGGGCTGTACTGTATAAATATGTGATGCCTGTGTGGTGAGAGTGAGATGCTGAGAGACACTGGGGTGTGACGAAGCAGCAGCTGGGAAGAAGAAGCTGTTGTGGGAGTCTGAGTGTCAGACAGGGTACTACTGTGTGTCAGAGTACCAACCTGATAGGTTCAGGTGTCTGTTGGTTAGCCAGAACTGATAGGTTCAGGGTCTGTGCTTCAAGTTAAGGGTTCTGGGTGAACCAAACTGTATGCTTGTATGAGTGAGAATAAGCCACGTTACTTTACCTATTCACCTGATTGTTTATTTTTCCCTGTGAGTATTTAAAATAAACCTTATTCTTTTTATTGTTTGAAAAATCCATCCCTGGTCTGTGTGACTTCTTAAAGGGAATGGTTGGTGGCAGCTTAGTGTAACTGTGTGACATATCCCAGTAGGTCTGGGTTTGTCACATTGATTGGTGTCCAGCGTGTGGGATACGACTGGTCCAGTTGTCCAGTGGTCCAGTAAAGCCTTGGCAAGTGTGCCCAGAGCAAGGGGGGTCTAGTCAGGGACAGTCTGAGGCGCGTAGGTAATCTTCTAGGTGTACCTCACGGGGAGGTGCGCTAGTAGAAGAACGTGCCAACTGGGGAGACTTAGATTAAGGTGCTCTGAGGCAGCCTAGTTTTGGCGGGAAAAAGCTGAGGCAAAACTGCGTAGTAACAGTGATCTAGCCTGCCAGCTGAGAGGCCCAGCAGAGGGGGGTAGGCTCTGACTCGATACTGTTGCAAATTTAGTGCTGAAGAACAGCAGCGATCTCTAGGGAGAGCTGGTTCTGAGGCAAGAAGAAAAAAAGTGGTCGTTTTATTTTGAGGCTTGACTTTTTAAAGCAGCCTGTTCTGAGGGGGGATTATGCCCTTGACTCGAAGCCAAATGGCCGAAATGAGTGAAGTGAAAGACCCCCAGATTGACCAAGGTCCTGAGGATGAATTTGGCTCAGTGCAAGGTGACAGCACAGGAGAGCAGGACCCAGAACTCAGAAAAATGCTCATAGCCCAACAGCATGAACTGAGGGTGAGGGAAATGGAGGAAAGATTAGAGAGAGAGAGAATGGAAAAGGAAGAAAGATTAGAGAGACAGAGAATTGAATTGGAATTGCAGAGAGAGAAAATGGCGTTTGAATTAAAAAAATTGGAACTGATGAATCAGAACAATAATAATAATAGGGATTCTGAGGGAGGCCAACTGTCTAAAGCTGACCTGAAGAAATTCCCTGTGTACCACAAGGGAGATTGTCCTGAGGTGTTCTTTTCCTTAGTGGAAAGAGCGTTTGTGGACTTCTCAGTGAGGGAAACTGAGAAGATGACCATCATGCGATCTTTAATCAGTGGTAGCCTGGCTGAGATCTATGCCGAGATGCCTGAGGAACTGATGAAAGATTTTGCAGAGTTTAAAAAACTGGTGTTTGCCAGACATGGGATAAATGCAGAGCAGCTGAGACAAAGATTCAGGTCCCTCACCAAGAAGCCAGAACAGACTTTTACCCAAGTGGGGGCCCAATTGGTGAGGCTGCTTGAGAAATGGCTATCGCAGGAAGGGACAGAGACCTATGAGCAGCTTAAAGACTTGATAGCACTGGAACAGTTCTATTCAGTCCTGCATGGGGAATTGAAATTCCAGGTGAGGGAAAGGAAACCGAAATCTGTGGCAGCAGCCGCAGAGATCGCAGATTTTATTTCCCAAATAAGAAAGCCCTTGGGTGAGGGGAAATCTGTAGGTAAACCCAAAGAAACCTACAGCAAGTACTCTCAGGGACCAGGGAAAAGCCAGCAAGGGGGAGGGGCCCATGGTGAAGGGAAGCCCTCAGACATGAAACTAAGACCTCAGATTTTGGAGGGAAAACCAAAACAAGATGAGAGAGAATCAAAATACACCAGAAAATGTTATTTCTGTCAGGGAAAGGGTCATCTAATCTCAGAGTGTGAGAAATTAAAGCAGCTAAAAGGAATGGTGCCTCAGGAGTCTAGTGGGACCAAGCCAAAAGCTGTGTTCTGTGTCCAGAAAGAGCAAGGCTCAGTGTCACTGAGGGAGCCTGTTGCCATGACTACTCAGTCTGGAACAGCTACCTCTGCTGATCAGGCTGAGGAAAATGGTCCTCTTGTGGAGGTAAAGCGCTGCTTGCTGATAAAAACAGATTCTCAGTTGTTTGAGACAGCCGGGGTGGACGTAGGAATACTTGACCGTCAGTATAGGGGACTGCGGGACACTTGTTCCCAGGTAACCCTGTGCCATCCAGATATTATTCCTAGGGAGTTTATAATCCCAAATGAGAGCATGAAGGTGGCAGGGATTGAGGGGCAGGTAATCTCTCTGCCAGTAGCAGAGGTACCTGTCAACTTTCAAGGCTGGAGGGGAGCTTGGCGGCTAGCGATTTCATCGACTCTGCCAGCAGCCGTGCTCGTGGGAAATGACCTGGCTGAACATGTGAAACGGGTGCTAGTGATTACACGCTCACAAGCCACCACAGGGACAGTTCAGGGGGGTAATGATGAGCCAGAGACGGAAGCAGAGGGGAGTTCAGAAGCTGTGGTGGAAACCTTAACCACAGACAGCAGATTTGGACAGGAGCAAAAGGCAGACGCCACTCTCCAAAAGTGTTTTGAACAGGTGACTGACGCCCAGCTAACACCTGAAACCCCAGTGAGATTTCTGGAGAAAAAGGGGATTTTATATAGAGAAACCCTGAGGAATATCTCAAAAGGGGGAGATGGGATCAGAAGTCAGCTGGTGGTACCTGAAAAGTATCGCCCCATGATCTTACAAAGGGGTCACTCTGACATGTTTGCTGCACACTTAGGGGTGAAAGGGCCCCTTGATTTGATCAAACAAAATTGGGAGCAGATCACCCAGGATGACCCACAAGACGTTGTGACATACATAGACACCTTGATGAATGACCTAAAGCGAAATCTAGAGCTGGCAGCAGAAAACCTGCAAGCTCAGAAGGTCAGACAGAAAACATGGTATGACCACAAAGCTAGAGAGAGGCACTTTGACCCAGGGGAGGAAGTGCTTTGGCTTAGGCCCTGCAGAGAGAATAAACTGCAGCTCAAATGGGCAGGACCATATAGGGTCATTTCCAAGATGTCAGACCTGAACTACCTAATAGAGCAGGAGGAGAACCAAGCAAGGAGGGTGGTTCATGTGAATGCCCTAAAACCCTACTACAGAGGGGAACAGAGGGTTTTATTTGCGATAAAAGCAGCTGAGAGTGAGGAAGCTGAATTGCCCTTCTGGGAGGGTAGAGGGGAAGTAAAATACAACCCAGAGGAGGTAAAGATCAGTCCTGCACTCACCCAAGACCAGCAGCAAGAACTAAAAATGCTGCTTAGTAAATATCAACAGGTGTTTTCCAACAAGCCGGGGATAGTGAAGGGAGTGATGCATCGGATCCACACAGGGGATGCACCCCCGCAGGCAGTATCCCCATACCGAGTAACGGGACCCTATAGGGACAAGGTGCGGAAGGAGCTGGACGAGATGCTGAGGGAGAACATAATCGTCCCCTCTTCTAGTCCTTGGTCCTCTCCGATAGTCCTTGTGGACAAGCCTGATGGGAGCATTAGGTTTTGTGTCGATTACAGGAAATTAAACCGTGTAACCACTCCTGATGCCTACCCAATGCCCAGGCTAGACAACCTGATTGAAACCATAGGGGGTTGTCGGTTCATCTCATCATTGGACCTGGTAAAGGGATATTGGCAATTAAGAATTGATCCCAGGGATCAAGAAAAGACTGCCTTTTGCAGCCCTTTTGGTCTCTATGAGTTTCGAGTCCTGAGCTTTGGTCTCAGAAATGCACCAGCCACATTCCAAAGGCTGATGGACCAGACCTTGGCAGGGCTCAGTGACTTTACAGTGGCCTACATTGACGACATAGGGATCTTCAGTAATACCTGGGAAGATCACCTGATACACCTGGAGTTAGTGCTGCAGAGGTTAAGTGCAGCAGGGCTAACAGTAAAGGCCAGCAAGTGTCAGCTGGGTAGCCCAGAAATAAAATACTTGGGTCACATGGTAGGGGGAGGAATGATAAAACCCCTGGAGGCCAAAATAGAAGCAGTTCGTGATTGGCCTAGACCCAACACCAAGAAAAAGGTCAAATCATTTCTTGGGTTGGTGGGCTACTACAGAAAGTTCATCCCGAGGTTTAGCGAGATTGCGGCTCCGCTGACCGATCTGACGAGGAAGAAGGCTGATGACCGCATCCCGTGGACCAGCGACTGTGAGGCGGCGTTCCAGAGGTTGAAGGAGGCGTTAATCAACTATCCTGTGCTGCGTGCTCCAGACTTCGACCGGGAGTTCATCATCTACACCGATGCGTCTAACAGCGGGGTAGGAGCAGTTCTGTGCCAGGAGGATGAGAATGGTGACCAGCATCCAGTGTCCTACCTGAGTAGGAAACTTCAAAAAGGTGAGAGACATTTGGCAACCGTGGAGAAGGAGTGTTTGGCCATAGTCTACGCGATCCAGAAGGCCAAGCCTTACATCTGGGGAAGACATTTTATTCTGTGTACTGACCATTCACCATTGCAATGGTTAAAGACAATGAAAACCCACAATAGCAAACTTATGAGGTGGGCTTTAAACCTACAGGACTATGACTTTGAAGTGAAGGTGGTCAGAGGGTCAGTGAACTGTGTTGCTGACGCCTTATCAAGAAGACCTGAAGAATGAAGACGGCGAAAGAACATGGACTATGTGTATATAATGATGACAAAAAGTTAATGTACCTGGTTTTGAAATTGGTTTGTATGAATAAAGGTAAATTGATGTAATGTATATGGTAAATGTTTAAATGCCTAATTGCTATGGTTAACTTAGAGTGTAAGTATAAGTAAGTATAATATGGTATGTATAACTGTTTTGTGTATTTTATTCAGGTTGTTTTTTTGGTGAAAAGCACCTTAGCTTTCCCCCTACAAAACAACTTATAAAGAGGGGAGGTGTTACATACAGCACTGATGTTACCTGTCTGTCATGGGTTTGGAGGGAAAGTTCCATCCTATGGGGAGTGGAAGGCGGGACATCAGGAGGAGGGGCTGTACTGTATAAATATGTGATGCCTGTGTGGTGAGAGTGAGATGCTGAGAGACACTGGGGTGTGACGAAGCAGCAGCTGGGAAGAAGAAGCTGTTGTGGGAGTCTGAGTGTCAGACAGGGTACTACTGTGTGTCAGAGTACCAACCTGATAGGTTCAGGTGTCTGTTGGTTAGCCAGAACTGATAGGTTCAGGGTCTGTGCTTCAAGTTAAGGGTTCTGGGTGAACCAAACTGTATGCTTGTATGAGTGAGAATAAGCCACGTTACTTTACCTATTCACCTGATTGTTTATTTTTCCCTGTGAGTATTTAAAATAAACCTTATTCTTTTTATTGTTTGAAAAATCCATCCCTGGTCTGTGTGACTTCTTAAAGGGAATGGTTGGTGGCAGCTTAGTGTAACTGTGTGACATATCCCAGTAGGTCTGGGTTTGTCACAGTGATAAGATTCTGACCCCACCTGTTGAGTTCATTGGTAACCTGAGCATTCAGCCTAATACCACAGCACTGCAGCAGTAAGCTTTCACACCATCACTGTGGTTTTTTTTGAAATGCAGATTAAAAATAGAACAATTTTTTGATGATGAACCAGCAGTTATTAAAGAAAAATCATTATAGCTGTACTAGCCCACTGCCACTGAAATATATCATTAGTAAAACTGAAGTCATCGATATACATTCTGAAGGGGCTCATTTACATCTTGAGGGACTAGCCTAGAAGCTCAAATGTTAAAATTCATGTTTTTCACATTCAAACCCCTGAGAGAAAAAATAAGTTGCTCTGAGATTTATGAACATAAAAGATAAAACACTATTGAATATAGCAATATTTTATGCATACTATTATATTTGTGTTGTTTCCTTTCAACCAGTGTTAAGCGAAGGGATCTCTAGTGCTTATCTGACTTACCTCTCTCAACAGTGACATATCTCTGGTCTATAGTATTTGTATTGTCAAATTGTATGGACAAATTGCCTGTTTCAGTTCGAATTATGTGTGCTAACTGGAATTCCAGAACTTGGATATCCTAGTCATCTTACTCATCCATACGTTTTGAGATAAAAATTAAACTTCATCCCTCTTTGATCACATTGCTGGTTTAGGTCAACTTATACATGAAAAAAATAACAAATACACATTTTATAGCTAACAACTTTGCTTCTTTAATAAAATTGCATAAAGACAGTAATAGGTGATTTGGTAGTGTGGTTGGGCATGCTGGCTGTGCTAAGAGATACTCTTTTCATTGCTACTTAATATATTCTGACTACAAGTTATGATAATTGAACAAATTCAGAGGCCAGTCCTAATGAGCCCTGGCTCAAATTAAGCCACCACTATTTTTGGAACAACCAAATGGAGGTGAATAAGAAATGAGCCTGTGAATATCAGCTGGCATTCTCTGATAGCCACCAGGGCTCTAACAAACTCCATCACTGACATTTTTATCTGGCAGTCCATTGCAATGCAATTCCCAGTTCAGTCTTCCATAGTGGACAAAAGCAATGCTGCATCTGGAGCTTTCCGAGAAATTAACAGGGCAACTAGACTGAGTCATCCAGTCTTGCAATCTCTCACTGCCACCAGTGGCTAAGCATCAATGATTCCATGGAAGGAGGTGGGACCTCAATGGAAACTTTTCCCAGGGATCAGCCCCCAAACTCTAAAAGCAATCATCCTGTTTATAATATCAGAGCACTGGAAAGAAACAACAATTAGCGTGTTTCTCCGAAAATAAGAAAGGGTCTTATATTAATTTTTGCTCCAAAAAACTCATTAGGGCTTATTTTCAGGGGATGTTTTATTTTTTGTCATGTACAACAATCTACATTTATTCAGATACAGTCATGTCATCTTCTGGTTGCTGCACAGTGGTGGAGGGCGGGGCTTCACTTAACTAGGTCTTATTTTAGGGATAGGGCTTATATTAGGAGCATCCTTAAAAATCATATTAGGGCTCATTTTCAGGTGGGGTCTTATTTTTGGGGAAACAGGGTAGATACAAAAGCACCATCAACTGTGCCATGAGAATATTTTGCAAATTTAGCTTTGCAGCAAGCTATGAAAAAATGTGCCCGCAGTCATTCCCATCCATTTCCCTCCCATATGGGCAAACCAAGAACTTCATAGTAAAAGTAAAACATGAATCAGTACCACAGATATTTCTAACATGGATTGAATTTCCTCTACATAGTCCCAAACTCAAAGTACACCAAGGATACGAAAAATATTTAGTGGCCGAAACAACTGTGCTCTGGGATCCAACACAAACTTTTTCTGGGGGGTGGGGGGTGAGGGTGTAATGCAGGGATGACTAGCAAAAAGTACCTCAAGACCCTCTATTTACTTTGAACTACATCTCACCTGTTTGCGATTGGGGCCCAAAAGATCAAGGGCTACTACAATAGAAGCCCAGGCTCCTCTGAGGAAGTACAAACAACCACAATGGCCAATGTGGGTATGAACAGAGGGAGAGGATTTTTTATGAATCTGTATCTTTTTCCCCTGGGATGCCATGTTTGTGACAATAGATTTTTTTAACCATCTAGCCAAGTTGATTATGTCCCTGTATTATGTCACCACGCCAGCTCCTCTGCCAACAAAGCTCCTGCAGCTGGAGAGATAGGGGCAAGATTTGCGTTTGGCACATACATTATTTATCCCATTCCATTGGCGCTTTGTTCTCAAATTCTCTAAAATGTCATTGGGACACTTTGTCACTGCTCTCTTCTTCAGCATGTTTGCAAAATCCCTCCTAGTTTGGTGCTGTCTGCAACTTCCACTGATGTACAATTTAATTATTCCCTTGCAACATTTATGAAGCTATTAAAGCAGGCAGGAGCCAATTAAGGAAGGGAAATACGGTTTAGGAGAGTATAGGGACTGGTGCTGTTTCAATGTCATCCTTTGATATCCTCCCTCAGAGGACTGCTGGGAAAATGTGCTATTTGAAAATAACTACAGAAAGACAACTAGTCATTTTCAGTGCTTCCTAAGGTACTTCTCCAAGAAGACTTGATTTATGCAGACTCTGCCCCTAACTGTTAATGTATGTTTAGGCTTAATTAGCCCCCGATCAAACTTTTCGACTTTCATGCCCAAATCACATTAAAAGGTAATTGAAAACACTCCCCAGGTTTCACCTTCCTGCTGGTTTCTTCTCCATCTTCCCATATGGCTATTTGTATTTTTAAAAACACTTTTTCTCTGCTTCTAAACTTCTATTACTGCTAATTAAGTTTGAGGGTGGAGGAGAGGAAAAGAATTCTCAGTTAACTTCATATAGCTACATAGCAAAAAGGTTGTCAACTTTTTGTACAGAGAACCCGAAAAACAGTGACATCACGTATGAAGCATTTCCTACTGGTTTAACTCCAACTTAAGAGAACCTCCCCACCTCTAAATGGGTCTTTCTTAAGGAAAAAGGTGGGATTGAAATGTTTTATAATAATAATAATAATAATAATAATAATAATAATAATAATAATAATAATAATAATAATAATAATGATGATGATGATGATGATGATGATGATGATGATGATGATGATGATGATGATGATGATGATGATGATGATGATGATGATGGGTGGGAAAGATGCCAACCACTGCAACTGCTGCTAGATACATACTGCTGCCTGCCAGGCTACCAACATCTCCTTGCTCTTGGAGTTGCTGAATTACCTGGTTTCAGCCATTTGGACCCATTTACTCAGATTCCCTTCATATCCAGTCAGCTGGACCATCCCAACCTTCGCTTGCCCTGCCTATATGCCATCAGAAAGACATACCCTGTGACATCACAAAATGCTACCCCCTTGTCATAGGGTTTGGTCTGAAATCTCGAGGAGTAGAAAGCGGCAGTCCAGCTGTCCTGACCTACAGGGCATCTATGAGCAACCCACCACTGTAGTTCAGAAGATTTTATGCAATGGTAAATGTCTTCGTGTTTAAAGTAATACAAGATTCTTATTTACAACAGACTCTAGGTCAAACTAGACCTTGTATTATGTGTAGTTTTATAACAGATGGTCCCTCAAGTGGTAAGAAGACATCTGTTTCTCTTAGCACATTACTTTACTCACCTATGTGTCCTGCACTCGTCGTGCTTTGTATTATCTAATATGTATTCTGGAAGATGACTGGACTTCTTTCTTACTAGGCTGAAACATTTCGCAACTCATCCAAGTAGCTTCTTCAATCTGAGAAGAGTTCAGTCTTCAGTCTTCAGTTCTTCAGTCTGAGAATCTTCACAGATATATCTAATTTGCATTATCTAATTATTATCTTTGTATTATCTAATTGCTGAGGTAGTATGAGGAAATTCATTGCTAGAGGGAATGGAAATATGGATAGCCCATAATGTTGAATTTCTTCTGAACAGGGCCCCTTCTTCTTGAAATGACACTATATACTGTGGGTTGGGTCAAAGTGTACAAAGAAAACAGTATAAACCTGACACAGCGCTTCTGTTAAGAACTATTTGTAATTTTAAAAAATCTTACCCACAACTGCCTGTTACGTTTCCTACAGAAGCCACTAAAGTGACCACATCCATGCAAAAGAAAAATTGTTTCCTTCTGTATTTTCATCTTCCCAGTGTTGTTGTGATGTCCCATCCTACCAATTCTGGCTTAGAGGTGTTAATGAGGTTTTCATGTGGGATGTTCAAGAAGTGGTTTACCATTGCCACCCCTCAAAGAATTACCATGGCTACACAGAAATTTTAAGCCAGTGCTTCTCCTGAGTTCTAGTCTGACACTCTAACCATTACATCAGCCTGGCTCTCAAGGAGTACATAGAAAACTGTATTAAACCACATCTGCCCATTTCAGCATTGTTCACATCACCCTTTCCCACCCTGATGCCCTTCAGATGTATTGGACTACAACTCTGGTCACAATAGGAATTATAGTCTAACACATCTGGATTTTGCCAAGCGGGAGGAAGCTAGCCTATAATGACTGGCAGAAGTCAATGCAGGAGTCTTTCGAAGCCAAAACAGGTGATGTGGTGCCTTTTTGTCTGCTACCACAAAGCTACAACATTCCCATAATTAACCTCAAGACAAATGGGGGAGGGGAGGCAAGGAGTTCAAAATGATAGTAACATGCATGTTTCTACCCTCCAAACAGAACAGTGAAATGCACTGGCACTGTCAATGTCATTAGGTAAAGGTACAGGTTCCCCTTGACCATTTTTGTCCAGTCGTGTTCGACTCTAGGGGGCGATGCTCATCCCCGTTTCCAAGCCATAGAGCCAGCGTTTTGTCCAAAGACAATCTTCTGTGGTCACATATGGCCAGTACGACTTAGACACAGAACACCGTTACCTTCCCACCGAGGTGGTCCCTATACTTGCATTTGCATGCTTTCGAACCGCTAGGTTGGCGGGAGCTGGGACAAGCGACGGGCGCTCACTCCGTCGCGTGGATTTGATCTTACGACTGCTTGGTCTTCTGACCCTGCAGCACAGGCTTCTGCAGTTTAGCCCGCAGCACCACCACGTCATTACCAAACGGTTAAAGTTCTTTTTAAAGTGACAGCCTTGTCACAAGCTCTGTTGCAGTTCCAGTGTAGCTGGCAGAGAAAGCATTGCCAACTGTTCTTAGCAGGAAAAGATCACAAATATATTGGACCAGGACTAGGAGCTCAGGATACACATAAGGATGCTTCCATTTTATTGTGAAATCAAAGAGCCTCATTGCAGACATCAATAACTTTCATTTGCATCTGTCCCATCAACACCCCCTCCCTTTTCACGTCTTCCTTATCATAGAAAATCGGACGGGGGGGGGAAACAAATAGCTGCAAAATGTCTTTTACTTATGAGTGCTGAGAGCGACAGCTTATAAAATTACTTTTTTGAATTAACACTTCCAGAGACAACAATCAGCACAGCAATAGCTGGTACCTACAAGGAGTCACTGAAAATGCTAACTTTCCCAAGTCGGAACTCTGTCTAGAAGCAATAAAGAATTAGAGAGTAATTAGACAGGTACAGAGAAATCTGACCGTAAGACATAAAATGAAGGTTGTTTCTAAATGGAGACCTGTTGGAGCTCCCAGTCAAAAGATATTGCTCAGGTATTCTGTCCTTCCTTCTTAATGGGTTATTTTGTCATAAGAAAAGTTGTAGAGTTTTGAATTTCTGGTTAATTTCCTTTAGCTGTGCAGCAGAAGTGCAGGGATTCAGAAGCAGAACAGCTTCAGGTTCTCCAGAGTAGTCCATCCCTTTTCTCATTAACAGGCACTTACAGTCTCAATAACTCTTTCTGAAACATTTGTAATAGAAAAAATAAAAGGCTTCATTACTTACAATTGAACAGATCAAACAGCAAACTGATAAACATAAATGTTTTTCAGCAACAGACCTCAACAAACTCTAGAGAGGAGAATTTACTGAGCAGAGAAGTGGGGCTCTCTTTGAATTCAGAAGCAGCAGGGAACTTATTGGTTAGTGCTGGATAGATCGACAATCACCTCAGCCCACAACGGTCCCTCCCTGCCAAACCTACTAAAGGCAGCATGCAAGGATGCAAAAACTCCAACAAGGATAAAAAAGGGAGAATATGGTGTGGGGAAACATGAAGGCAAACACGTTTTGGGGGCCCTTACAGTTCCATGAATAAGGAAGAGTTACTGCAGGATAAAATCTGAACTAGGAAGTAACCAGACTTATCTCAGTAACAGATGCAGGAGTCCACTTCTAAGTACAATCTTGGCATAGGATTTGCAAGACGGAACTCAGAGCCTTCCAAACTTGCAGCTGAAACTTGGACCAGAACTACGGAGGCCCTATTTTCTGTGATAGCTGGGAGTTCTGGGAATTGTAGTCCAATAACGTTTAGTAGCCCTGCCTTTTAAATTAGCAGTATTTATGTTGCTGTTGTTTTGGGACAGTCTGATTTGCATTATTTTTTGTTGATTATATGACAGAAATGGCAATGGCAATCAGTCTGGAGTCCTCCCTCCCCATCATATTTTTTTCCTCTGCTGCTGGAGCTTCTCTCTTTTTTTGGAATTTAATGCATTTGTATCAGTACAGAAAGAGTGATCACTTAAACTGATGTGGTGGGATCTGTAGCTGTTCTGTTTGAAGCTATTCTACTCAGCTAGAGCTGCTGTGAATCCTGTGAGCACTTGAATCCTCTCGTCTCCAAAACTGGTGTCTGAGTTTGCTCCCTCCCCCCTCACTTAGCCCTTTCCTCCACTACCCTTTCCATTCCATTCCCTTTTATTTTCTTGTCTATTTATTTATTTAAAATATTTATATGCCAGCTTTCTCCTTAAGCATCCAATGCAGCTTACAGAACAGCTGCACACTTGTGTTTTCAAAGGGAATGTAATAGCATCCACCACTGCTTTGCTTTGCTTTGCTTTGCTTTGCTTTGCTTTGCTTTGCTTTGCTTTGCTTTGCTTTGCTTTGCTTTGCTTTGCTTTGCTTTGCTTGCCACCCTAGCACTATGGCAGCTTATTGACCAAACAACAAAAAAGGAATCAGCAGAAAGACAAGAAAAATGTATTAATTGTCCTTGTTTTCAGCTTGTTAAGGTAGCTCAGCAATACCATGCCTCTTGCAAATCTAGACAACTAGAGTAAAACTACCTTAACAAACTGCAAACAAGGCTGGGTGCCAATGTCCTTCCTCTGTCATCCCCTTCTCCTCTTGCCTTCACACTTTCCCAAAATCAGGGTCTTTTCCAGCGAAGCTTCTCTTCTCATGAGATGGCCAAAGTATTGGAGCCTCAGCTTCAGGATCTGTCCTTCCAGTGAGCACTCAGGGTTGATTTCCTTAAGAATGGATAGGTTTCTTCTCCTTGAAGTCCAGGGGACTCTCAAGAGTCTCCTCCAGCACCACAATTCAAAAGCATCAATTCTTCGGCGGTCAGCCTTCTTTATAGTCCACCTCTCACTTCCATACATCACAGCAGGGAAAACCATAGCTTTGACTATGTGGACTTTTGTTGGCAAGGTGATGTCTCTGCTTTTTAAGATGCTGTCGAGGTTTGTCATCAATTTCCTTCCAAGAAGCAGGCGTCTTTTAATTCTGTGGCTGCTGTCCCCATCTGCGGTGATCATGGAGCCCAAGAAAGTAAAATCTGTCACTGCCTCCATATCTTCCCCTTCTATCTGCCAGGAGGTGATGGGACCAGTGGCCATGATCTTAGTTTTTTTGATGTTGAGTCTGAATACCTAGATGTTATCACTGAGTATTTACTTCAAGCAGTTCTGCTTTTTTACTTTTTGATGTCTTCAGGAGGCAGGCAATGCCAATCATTATTCACATACCTTATTTTATCAAAGAATTAGAACTAAGAATACAATTAAAACATCAAAAACCTCAGGGATTTGACAGCTTGGCAGTCCCTTTGCCATGCTTTCCTCACAAGAGTCTTGTAAGAAATGCATATCTTCAATCCAATCTTCCTGGCTTCTTTCTCATGCATTAATTCTCCACATAATATTAGAGGCACAGCTGCTGCCTTTGGTCCAAAGAAAAGCTGCCAGGTGTTGAAAAGAGTGAGTTGGCAAGAGGTAACACAGCGACAATGCCAGTTTCTAAAGAAGGGAAGAAAGTCACTTCCACTTATCGAAAATATGGTCTCTGAGGGTGGAGCAGAAGTAACTCTGTTACGGCCCTACATGTTTATTCTCACATAGGGTGAAGCAAAATCTTGTTCACGTTTAAAAAGCAAAGCTCTTGAACTATCAATCAGGCTGACTGTAGATTATTTCAGAGATAATGAAACAGCTCCTATGCTAAAATCTTGGCTGAATGTATTATGAGTCCAGTAGCGATGTTTTGAAAAACAAGACACTTTCTCTACAGACTCTCCACACTGGAAAGAAAAGCAAGCAGACATTTTGTATTGAAAAGTAGATGTAGCTGTAGTGCTTGCTCCCTCTACTGGCCTTAAGTAAATTTGCACAAAGCCCTTTTATTTAACTAGTATTAGCTCATCCTGTTGATCTAAAAAGCAGCCCCTCAGTTGTTCCCCTTTAGCATTTTCATAGCTGATGGCGTAAGAAGGGAGCGCTTTTTTTAAAAGGTATTACAGAAAGCACAAATGGTGCACTGGAGCATTTCAGTACACTTTTCGGTCTCACTTCTGTCAGAGAAAACCTTTTATCTCGAAAAAAGTAAAAATGAAAATGAAATCAAAAGACACCTGCCATATTGTGTCTGTCTGCTGCAGGCAGAACAAAAACTGGCCAGGCTCACAGCCAAGTCCTCTCTGAATGATTGACATGTTTTGGTCTCCCTCACCTTGCAGGGGGGAAAACCCGAATAAGAGTTTTGTGAACCTGCAAAAAAGCCTTTCTGATTTTCTTCTACCAACACAGCTGTTTTCAGCATTGTTTATAGTGCTCTAATTAATTCACAAATGATTTTAACAAAAGCTGACATTCTAATATTTAACATAGTGGCAAATATAACCTTTTGATGATGCCTTGAAACATCTGTATCAATCATCCTTCCTAATGGATTGATATATTGGCAGTGCAATGGATTTACCTCCAGCCTTTACAATAAAACCACAACTATATCATTTAATGAGCATTTGCTAGTCCCAGTTTTATTACAGTACTGAAGAATCATCCTTCCATTTCATATCTGTTTGCATTTTCAAAGTAAAGGTAAGTCCAAATTAAATGCATTGCTCCCCAAGGAATCAAAACACTGTTTTACACATTATCCAGAGACAAACCTGAAGTTGTCTTAGACTATTCAGTAAGGAACATGAACCAATTATGACTCCCTAGTTACTACCTTTTGCCTGATACATGTGCCGTCATGCAACACTTAGGACTGATCCAGGATGACTTTTTCGTTTCTTTTCTCTTTGTGCCAGTAAACGCCATTTGGTGCTGAAGGACCATGGATCTTCTTCGTGTTTCTGTCCACACCTACATACTGTATTCTAAAACTTCACTTCTTTCCTCTGTAAGAAACCAGCATCTTTTTACAGAATGATTTTTAACTGTTTTGAAAAAAAAAACTGGGGGGGAACCCCAGCATAAATGACCTTCTGTGCCTTTTTAGCATTATCATTGAAAGTCTGTGATCTCAGCCATTTTCCTTAGAAGCTCATCACACTGGTAATCTGTTTTGGAAATCTTCTGGAAACTCTTCTGCCAAATCTTTCAAAAGGAGAGAGAGAAAATCCTTTAAAGAATGGTTTTCTGTGCTGGATTTTTGGGTTTTTTAGTAAAGCAGCCCTAACACTGAGAGTTTTAAACCATAAGCAAAAGGAAAGGAAAATAAAGGAACAACAGGAGGTGGTTTTAAAAAACTTAGGAAGCCAAGGTGTGGGTTTTTTTTTTTTTTTTCATTTTAGAGGTTTCTCTGTTTCAGCTATTCTCAATCAATAGAAGGACCACATGGAGATTATGAGGTTATATTAAGAATCTCATATTCAAAAAATGAAAAATTTAAAGCCTGGAATAAAATACAGAAATAATGTATATTGCCCACTGCAAATAAATTGCCCATCACACATATTTTGAAATGTCATTACCTAATTAAAATGATTCCCAGTGTGGTGTCATGGACAGAGGGGTGGACTAGGACTATGTAGAACAGGGTTTGAAGACCCTACTCAGCCACGGAAACTCGCTGGGGGACTGGAACTAGTAAAACCACTTCTTAAATATTTCACTTACCTTGAAAACCCTGTTAGGGTCACTATAAGTCCATTCTGACTTGATGGCACATAACACACACACAAATAATCAAAATGTTACTGTTGCCTAAGTATGCTCTTGAAAAACAGCAACTCCATTCCCTCTGTCACTCTCTTTTTTCTGATGAAAACTTTAAGAGCTGAGTTCATTCTTTAGGATTCCCCATTAATTGGGCTAAACCAGCTAGTCCATGTAGTCTACATAATCAAAGACATTTCAACAGCAAAGATACATCATTGGAATGGCTAAACCAGGGAGGAATCGTGCATGTCACATTAAGGAGCACACTTATACTATATCCTATACCATTTAAAGAACACTTCACAAATTCACACCATCACAGCTAGACTAACTAGGCTGCTAATCAGTGCACGGAACTGAAATTAAATTATATTTGGCTATCTAAAACCCCATGGGTATTATCATGAACCTACTTAGTTACTGAGATCTGCAGAAGAGGCTTCTGGAACACCCATTTCACAGCTGTATGTGAAAAGGTCTGTTTTCTCATTACTCTCAAACTGTGTAATGCATTTCTGCCAGCAATTAGTCTTCACTCTCTTGGCTTTCAGAGAAGGTGCTAAGAGGCATTTTTTTAAACCAATATTTTTATGAGTGCATCATTGCCTTATTTTATTGTTAGTGTTTATGGATATTTCAATGTTGCAGTGGTTTTACTGTTGCAATACTTTTGCAAAAGTTGCAGTGGAAAAATCAGATGCACAAATACAGTATGGTGACAACCAGATGGGCAGCAGTATGTGTGGAAAAGGATCTAGAGTTAGTAGACCACAAACCAAACATGGTTCAATAGTATAATGTGACAAGGGAAAGAGGAGCTTATGCAATTCTATCCTGCATCTGCAAAAGTATAATATTCAGGTCAAGGGATGTGGAGGTACCATTCTATTTTATTTGGCCAGACTGAGGGTTACTATGTCCCGTTTCAGACATATTGGTTTAAGACTATGCAGAAAACTGGAATATATCCAGAGTAAGGCAACCAAGGTAGGAACGGTTCTGGAAACCAAGCCCCATGAGGAATAATTGAAAGAGATCGGTGCATGGAAACGATTAAGAGGTTATAAAAATAGCCATCTCTGTCATACAGATTATAGAGCAATCTTGTTTCCTGGTGCTTCAGAAACAAAACGCAGACCAATACATTTAAAATGAAAGAAAGGAGTTTGCAACTAAACATTAGGAAAAACTTCCTGAAGCTGGACAGTAAAACAGACATCCTTAGAAGCCGGGGGCCTCTCTTTCATTGGATATGTTTAAACAAATGTTGGATGGCCCTCTGTTCCAGATGCTTTAGCTATGGGTTCCTCCATCATCAGGGTTTGAATTAGATACTTAAGATCTTTATGAATACAGTGGTGCCTCGCTTAACGATTGCCCCGCATTACGACAAAATTTCTGTACGACGATCTTTTGCGATCGCAAAATGATGGCCTAAATGGGTTTTTTTTTGCTTTGCGAAGATCGGTTCCCTGCTTTGGGAACCGATTCTTCGCATTAAAATGATCAAAACAGCTGATCGTTGGGTTTTCAAAATGGCCACTGGGTGCTTAAAATGGCTCCCCGCTGTATTTAGGGACGGATTCCTCGCTATACAGGCAGTGAAAATGGCCGCCGTATGGAGGATCTTCGCTGGACGGTGAGTTTTTACCCCATTGGAACGCATTGAACGGGTTTCAATGCATTTCAATGGGTTTTTTTAATTTTGTTTTACGATGTTTTCGCTTAATGGTGATTTTCCTGGAATGGATTATCGTCGTTAAGCGAGGCACCACTGTACCACAATTCTGTGATACTTTGAGTATATTAATAGATTTTGGTTTTGATGGTTTGATTTTATTTTAGATTAACAATGCACACTCTGTGACAAAAAGGAAGAATATTTATTTCTTATTTATGTATTGGATTTCTATCCCACCCATCTTGACCAAAGGTCTAATCTGGGCGGTTTGCAAATTTAAAAACAATAAAACAAAAACACATATATTATAAATCCAAGGTGGTGAAAGTATAAGAAATTAAGATGCGGCAGGAGGGAAAGCCTACCCAAATAGCCAGATTTTAAGTTTATTCCTGAAAACAGCCAGAGAGGGAGCTAGGCAGATCTCCACTGGCAAGTTGTTCCAAAGGTGAGAGGCCAGACCCCTCTCGGTATTAGGCCCCTCAGCGGCCCGGCCTGGCTGGAACAAGTGACTCTGGCAGAACTGGGTGGGAGAAGGAGCTCTGCCAGATGTCGAAGTCCTAAACTGTTTAGGGCTTTATATGTAATCGTAAGAACTTTGAAATCAATGCAGAAATGAATGGGCAGCCAATGCAAGGCGCCCAGAGTGGGAGAAATATGACGGTACCTTTTCACCCTAGTAAGAAGTCTGGCCACCGCATTCTGTACCATCTGAAGTTTCCGCATCAGTCTCAAAGGCAGCCCCATGTAGAGTGCATTACAGTAGTCTAATCTTGAGACTACGAGCGCATGGACGAAAGTGGTGAGCGCCCCCACATCAAGATAGGGCAATCCGCCAAGGGTGGAAATATGTGGAACAGACCACTGATGACACCTGGGTCTCCATGGTGAGCGCCAGGTCCAGATGTATACCCAAACCGAGAACCTCACTCTTAGTGGTAAGAGTCACACACACCCAAGCAGAGGGAGTTTCCCAGGCCACTGATGTCTGGGACACCCACCCGAAGGACTTCTGTCTTGCCCAGATTCAGTCTCAGTCCATTCACCTGCATTCATTGCCGAACAGCCCCCAGGCAGCACTCAAGGGATGAAAGTGATATCTCTGATATATCAGGGGTCTCCTACCAAACCCTCCTTAGACAGAAGAAGCTACTTGGATGAGTAGCAAAATGTTTCAACCTAGTAAGAAAGAAGTCCAGCTGTCATGACTCAACTTCCAGATAACCTCACCTGGATGACTAAGAATCTTCGCAGATATAGAGAAACAGTAGTGTGTCCAAAAAAAGTGATTTTTTTACAAAGTTTCACATGACAGCCATCACAACTACAGGATAATGCAAATGCTTCTGAACCTATCACCGTGGGACTCCAGACTCAACATCAGATTCCAATCTACTAATTCAGAATGTCAAGATACAGCAAACATACAGGTAAGCAGTTTCACTGACTCTGAAACTGCTTACTCTGTCAGAGCTGTGAACTGTCTTGTTTTAACACTCTGCACTACTTGCAGCTGTAGGGAGCAGGGTCCCATTCACAGAGGAAAGGCACTTATATCCACAAATAATTCAGCTCACTCCCAGGCAGGCACCCTGTTCCAGCCATTATTCTTATTCCCTAAATCACATTTGTCAAACTCAAGGCCTGCAGGCTGAATCCGGCCCACCGAGGCTGTTTCATATGGCCCTCACAGTGTCGCCTGCTACTGTGTAGTATATAATATGCAGGCTCTTACTTGGTCATCCATAATGCTCCATAAGGATGTTGGGAATCTGCCCAACAGGACTTCTACTCCCATCATTCCAAGCAGTGAAGAGTCAGAAAGTGATAATTGAATGTGGAGTATTATATTTAATATGACAAACAGTAGATACATAGTCTTACAGATAAAACCGGCCCTTTTAGGGCAACCATAATACTAATGCAGCCCAAGAAGAAATAGAGTTTTCCACCTCTGCCCTAAATCCTCATGAGCACAGTTACCTTGTGTGCATGAGACAGAACAATTACATACTGTGCTTCACTAAGGCATCCAAACAAAAATAAATTTTGGTTGGGAAGTCAAGAGAGAGAGGGAGGGAGAGGGAGAGAGAAAGGTATATATACTTGCTGTGGGAGTACTTTCCTCTCAGGTACAGTGGTGCCTCGCATAACGAGTGCACCGTTTAACGACAAATCCACATAGCGATCTATTTTTTTAGATCGCTAATGCGATTGCATTGCGATGTTTTAATGGGCAAAACATTGCATTGCGATGATCGGTAAGCGTTTCACATTGCATACCGATCTTCGCATTGCGATGTTCCTAAAACAGCTGATCGGCGGTTCCAAAATGGCCACCGGGTGCCCAAAATCCCCGCCGCAACCATTTTCACGCGGTTTCCTCGCTTACCAAGGGCACGAAAATGGTGGCGTTATGGAGGAACTTCGCTGAAAAGTGAGTTTGGGCCCCATAGGAATGCATTAAACAAAGTTTAATGCGTTCCTATGGGTTTTTCCGTTCTGTTTAGCGATGTTTCCACATAGCGACGATTAATCCGGAACGGATTAACGTCGCTATGCGGGGCACCACTGTACTTGTTGCATCCAGGGCCTATATGTAATTTTCCTCACAGTCCCCCAAATTACATTCTGCTGAAGTAACAATCAAAATACTTCTAGTATACTTGTCTGCAATTAGCACTTCAGTACTTAAATTTTCTAGCTAAACAGGAAGCAGTCTTTTGCATGCAACTCCATTTTTTGCTGTGGTTTCATGTTCAACAGTGTTCCAAATAAAAGTATCCAGTCATATGGGAGCTCGTTTCCCACTCTGGAATCTCTCCCAAAAATGCCATCCTCTCTCAAAAGAGATTTGTGGCATTCTGGAAATGTATAATACACTGGCAAGCATGATGACACATACTGGGGCTCAAGTGTTTTTAAGCACCTAAAACCCTGAACTGCTATCTATTTTAAAAAGCACCAGGTTGAATTAGTTAGGTTCTTCCCACCACACCAGTTGCTGCCATGTTTACATAAACAATTTCACATAAACTGGAAATATTAAAACTGATCTTGTTTCATATGGCTAGCCTAATTAATTAACATTTATTACGTGAGGAAGTAATGTTCAGAAATTACATCACCGCAAGCCTCAAAGAACAGTACACATATACATTTGACCTATTCATTTTTTAAAAAAGTTAAAAATTGGTTGCTGTGATGGACAGGCCAGAAACAATACCTGTCCATCACAATGGAATATTGGTTCAGTAGCCAATGGTTGTGCAGGAGGGCGGAACCAGGGAATATAAGAAGAGAATGGAGGACAGTTAGAGTTTCAGTTAGAGTTAGGATTTCAGTTAGCCAGGAGTTAGGGACGTTGGTTAGTGATGAGATAAGACAGTTAGTCAAGAGTTAGGGAAAGAGTTAGATACACAGACTTTTTGACTTGAGAACCGCCTTCCAATACGGATTAAGTTCTCAAGTCAAGACCCCACTGTAGTTGGAAGAAATTGTTTTGGAAAGAAACACTTGAAAAGAAACGTATAAGAGAACTGAATGCAACTGTTATAAAGTGATTGAAACTAAATACAAAGTAACTAGCATACAGTATTTCTATGTTAAATGAAGTTTAAAGAATACCAAATACAATTCCATCTATTCCTTGATTCTTAAATATGTTAATCTATTAATAAACAATATTATATCTGACACGATTGATTCTGTGGTCCTAATTGGTAATTGAAGAAGGATTTCCTCTGTTGGCAGCAGAAGCAGAGACATGAGAAACTGTCATGCCCGAAAGCAAATCTGTTTGTTAGGGAGAACATACAGGAGGAGCTGGGGTGTGTGTGTGTGTGTGTGTGTGTGTGTGTGTGTGTGTGTGTGTGTGTGTGTGTGGTGTGACAGTTGTAAAGAAAAATGTTCAAAAGAAAGTTTAGAATGTTATATTTAGTCCTTCCATACACACAGTACATCTATGACTGCTATTGTATTATTTCAAAAAATATCACTATAAACAAGTGATTCATTCTCAATACTTGTTACTCACCAAATTTTACTAAATAGCATTGCTAGTTGGTAATACATTTCTAATTCCTTACTTTTCAATTGCCTTTTGAAAACACTTCTTTAAAAATATCCAAAATGCGTTCCAAAGACCCCAAAAATAGTGAGTAAAAGTAATGAACACTACTTGTTGCACAAAGTTGCATGGTTGCATTATATTCTGTATACAGTGGACCCTTGATGTACACACGGCTCGATGTGCGTACTTTTTGAGGCATGGTCTTCTCCGGCCGCGAGATTTCCAATCAACTTGCAGCCGGAGAATTGACCTATGGGCTGGAAGGGGGAGGCGGGGAAAGCACCAAATTCAAATTTGGCACTTTCCCTGCCTCCCCCTTCCAGTCCGTAGGCTGCCGTGCCTCCAGATGCCTTCCAGGGCTTCTCCGCCGCCATGGGAGGCATCTCGGATGTCCCACCACCACCATCGATCGAGCCTCCAAAGCACAATTAGTGGCAGGGGGACCTCCGAAAAGCCTCCCATGGTGGCGGGGAAGGCCTGTGGGGGTCCCCCTCACCGCCAAATGTGCTTCGGAGGCTCAATCGGTGGTGAGGGGGACCTCTGCAGGCCTTCCCCACCGCCATGGGAGGCCTCTCGGAGGTCCCCTGCCAACGCAAGCTTTCCCACAGTGGACTGGGCCTACCAGGGAAGGGCTTCCCCCAGTAGGCCTGGTCTACTCCCTGGGAAAGCCTGGGGAGCAGACCAGGACTACTGGGGGAAGCCCTACCTTGGTAGGCCTGGTCTAGCAGACTTTCCCAGGCAGTAGACCAGGCCTACCGGGGGAAGCCCTTCCCTGGTAGGCCCAGTCCACGCTGGGAAAGCCTGGGTCAGCGGGGGTGCGGAATCTCCAAGCGGCCTCTAGCAGCGGCGGGGAAGCCCTCAGAGGCCTCGGGCAGCGGCAATGGCGGCAGGTGAGGAAATTCCGAGAGGCCTCCAGCAGTGGCGGAGAAGCCCTTGGAGGCCTTGGGCAGCGGCAATGCCGGCAGCAGGGGACCCCTGGAAGGCTTCGGAAAGGTAAGTTCTATTTATTTTCATTTTTTGTTGAGGGGGGGGTTCTTGGGCCGGTTAGGGATTAAATGGTTTTCAATGCATTCCTATGCGAAATGCATTTTCAACCTACAGACTTTTCGACCTACGGACACCGTTCCAATATGGATTAATTCTGTAGGTCGAGGGTCCACTATAAAAAGTTTGTTACCCCTAAAGAGTAACATAGAGATACAATACGTAGTGCTGTTAGTAACATGTAACTTCCAACCTCTGAAACCTTCCAACTTCCAGCCTCTATCATGGCAATATACAGGGCCTCTCTCTATCTCATCACCACATTTTAATATTTTTGTAAGCACAACATTGCTTCCAAAAGAACTTAAAAAATCATTGTGAAGTGGAGATAGACCTTGTATGTTTCCACAAATGACCCATATCAGGGCAACTAGCCAAATATCATGGCCCGAAGTTCATAATGATGCACTCCTATGCACTGGATTCCCAGTGTGGTATAGTGGATAGTGTGATGGATTAGAACTCTGGAGAACAGAGTCATTTGGCCATGGAACCCAACTAGGGGATTGGAACTGGGAAAACCATTTCTTAAATATCTCACTTACCTTGAAAGCCCTTTTAGGACCACTATAAGTTGGTTGTCACAGAACATTCACATGCATCTTTATTCAGAATCCCACCCAACTTGTTGCCAGGTATTTACAATGCATTCAGGCCTCTTTTACACAGACATTCACAGCCATCCGTGATCATTTCCTAAATTCAATCTCACACACATATCAGATGAATGAATTTCAGTTATAGATAGGACTAGGTTTTTGGTTTCGGGCTTTTTGTGCTTTTGTTCTGTTTTGTTTTTAGTTTTGTTTGTTTGTTTTTATTCTTTCACAGCAGTATTTTTCTGGTTTTGCTGCTATTGTGTAGCTGTGAAGGAAGCTTCAAGGACCACTAGAGGGGGTTGATATACATAGTTCTATCCATTTACAGTATACAGGAATAGATCCCATTGTTTAGTTCTGAAGGAATCTCTGAGCACCACTGGAGGGAGCCAATAGCACTGTAAATGGAGGATGCTTGCTCTTTTCTAACATAATCTACAGAAAGCAAGAATGAAATGGTTTGTTGTTTAGTTGTTAAGTCATGTCCGACTCTTCGTGACCCCATGGACGAGAGCACACCAGGCCCGTCTGTCTTCCACTGCCTCCCAGAATTTGGTCAAATTCATGTTGGTAGCTTCAATGACACTGTCCAAACATCTTGTCCACTGTCATCCCCTTCTCCGCTTGCCCTCACACTTTCCCAACATCAGGGTCTTTTCCAGGAGGTCTTCTCATGAGATGGCCAAAGTATTGGAGCCTCAGCTTCAGGATCTGTACTTCCAGTGAGCACTCAGGGTTGATTTCTTCCAAAATGGATAGGTTTGTTCTCTTTGCAGTCCAGGGGACTCTGAAGAGCCTCCTCCAGCACCTCAATTCAAAAGCATCAATTCTTCGGCAGTTAGCCTCCTTCATGGTCCAGCTCTCACTTCCATACATTACTACTGGAAAAACCATAGCTTTGATTATGCGAACCTTTGTTGGCAAGATGATGTCTCTGCTTTTTAAGATGATGTCTAAGTTTATCATTGCTTTCCTCCCAAGAAACAGGCATCTCTTAATTTCATGGCTGCTGTCACCATCAGCAGTGATCATGGAGCCCAGAAAAGTAAAATCAGTCACTACCTCCATATCTTTCCCTTCTATTTGCCAGGAGGTGATGGGACCAGTGGCCATGATCTTAGTTTTTTTTTTTTATGTTGAGCTTCAGACCATTTTTTGCGCTCTCCTCTTTCAGCCTCATTACGAGGTTCTTTAATTCCTCCTCACTTTCGGCCATCAGAGTGGTTTCGTCTGCATATCTGAGGTTATTGATATTTCTTCCGGCAATCTTAATTCCAGTTTGGGATTCCTCCAGTCCAGCCTTTTGCATGATGTATTCTGCATATAAATTAAATAAGCAGGGAGACAATGTCGTACTCCTTTCCCAATTTTGAACCAATCAGTTGTTCCATATCCATTTCCAACTGTTGCTTCCTGTCCCACATATAGGTTTCTCAGGAGATAGATAAGGTGATCAGGCACTCCCATTTCTTTAAGGACTTGCCATAGTTTGCTGTGATCCACACAGTCAAAGACTTTTGTATAGTCAATGAAGCAGATGTTTTTTTCTGGAACTCTCTGGCTTTCTCCATAATCCAGTGCATGTTAGCAATTTAGCCTCTAGTTCCTCTGCCCCTTCAAAATCCAGCTTGTACTTCTGCGAGTTCTTGGTCCACATACTCAATGAAATGCTAGGACTGCGTATTTCATGTAGGGCCATGATTATTTTCTATTTGATCATGGAGGCCTCACATTTGACTAACTGGGGTATGCAAAAACACTACAATACAGACAGACTGTTCACTACATAACTACTTTTCTTTTATTTGTGGTTAGATATACCAGCACAAGCCTGTCTCAGAGTTAGCCACGCTGGAAGTCAGCTTCAACTGTAAGCTCCTTTTTTGGCATATGAGCAGCAGGTGTCTGACCTTATATCCCCTCAGTGCTGCTGACTTGACTTGCTTCTCTGATTTCGATGATGAAAAATAATCTTCGAGGAGCTTACATATCAACCATCAGCAGTGAGGGACTCTCCATTTTGTCCTGTCAGTTATTTGCCTGCTGTTTGCCTGTAACCTTAGCAAAAGTTCATAGTACCTAACCTAATATATGCTGGTCTGTAATCCTTTTTTGAAAACGGTGGTGTCTAGTTATCTTGTCCTTATATTTGCAACCCAGTCCCTGAAAGAGATCTCTACTCAGGGAGAGTGGGCTAGTGGTTAATTTGAGTGTAGAGGTGCTCATCATGACAGTCCTTGTAGTCAGCCCCCTTTCTGCAAGGAAAATCCAAAAATGAGAGGCCACTGGATTTGTCCATATCAACCCATAAGGATCAGGTCTTTTGCAAAGCTAATAACTCAATTGCCTATTCAAGGCCAAATTAGTTTCAAATATTTCACATGATGCTGGAAAATTCCTTTTCATTCCCAGCTGCTGTGGTGACTGTAAGTTCAGTGCAGAAGGAAATTTGAGGGGACTGGCAGATGAAGTCAGTATTCATGAATGCCAAAAGACTGCAGACCTCAGATCCATGTGCCCTGCCTGCACAATACCATGCATGGTTCAGAGGAGGTGGTCTTACCGCTCCATAAGCTTTCCATCTTCCTCTGCTCTGTATAGAGATCTTCCATTACTAATGTTGTGCTTACAATATTCACAAATTGGGCTGCCTAAACAGGACACTAGTTGTGTATTGAGGGACAGATAATACTGTACAGTGAACCCTTGACTTACAGACGGCTTGACTTACAGACTTTTTGAGTTACAGACTTCTCTGGCCGCAAAATTTAGGTTTGACTTGCAGACTGAGATTTGACTTACAGACCAGAAAAAACCCAAAATGGAACAAAAACGGCCTGTTACGGGATTAATCGGTTTTCAATGCACTGTAGGTCAATGGAGACTTGACTTGCAGACTTTTTGACTTGAGAACCGCCTTCCAATACGGATTAAGTTCTCAAGTCAAGATCCCACTGTACCTGTAAAGCTGAAGACTATGTTCAGGGTTCGTATCTAACAGCCTGCAGTTGTTCAATGGAATTGTTCATGGGAATTTGTCATTTATTTTTATTTTAAGATGATGTTTAACCATCAGCCATAAGCAAACAGTCTTTTGGTCAACATTAATTTCAAATGGGATTTGGGCAGGCACAGGTGTGACCCAGGCTCAGAGGTGTTTTTTCAGTATGTTGTTGGTTTATTATTTTAAAGAACATGTGCTACTTTTTTTTTACTCTTTTATTTCTTTATATATCGAGATGTAAGTGTTTCTGAAGAATGACAAGATGTGATCTGAAGCATAAATAGGATAATTCCTCCTGTAAATACAGATCAAAATTATCTGGGATTCGGGTGAAAACCACCTTCCCAAGAGTCCTTCCTCTTGGTGACAAAGACACCAAGAGTCCAGGGTCGTGGCATTTAATCCCACCGCTTCACATTCAAACGATATTAGAAGATGTTCTTTAACAATAACAACTTTTTTCCAGATCCCCCACCAAAACTGCACCGAATGCTCAGAAAACAAAAACATACAGTAGTGGAACAAAAATACTCAAATTACTTTGTAGCTGTATGGCTTTTAATTCGAAGTACACTTTCCCTTGTATTTGTGAGTGTTTATCGATTTGTTTGCAAACATGGAAAAACATAATCCCCCTTTTCTGCTTTGAGAGGAACAAAAGAACTTGCCTCTCCCCGTCGGGGAATCGAACCCCGGTCTCCCGCGTGACAGGCGGGGATACTTACCACTATACTAACGAGGAGCTGCTTAATAAGCATCCCTCTGAAGGCATTATATAGTTTGAAACAAGTCACCTAAAATTGCAGCAGTACGAACCGATTTTAAAGAAATGGCTTAATCTCACCTTCATGTTTGTAAAGCGTGGGATTTTCTTGTTTGTTTGTGTAAAGGAAGTGTGCTCCGATTTTCTGGTTTCAAATAAGTAAAAGGGTCGCGAGAAGAACAAAGCAGAACAGCAGACACCGGATACGTTTCAGGGTCTCTCCGCTGGTGTGAGGTTTTTCCAGAGGTGGAACAGATTCATCGAAAGCCGGGGCGGGCGGGTTTGGAGGAAATACCATTAAGAAAAGAGGCGTGACAAGGAACGAAAATAAGAAAAATACTGGATCTCTCTATTTGCCTGCCAAGAAAACCCGCGCCACTAAAATAATCAAGAGGTTTGTGTAGATAAGTCTGCTTGCGCTGCTGCTGCTGCTTCCTTTTCCCGCCCTCTTTCTTTTCCGAAGGTCGTTTTTGGATTCGTGGGTCAGCGGGAGAGGGCTCCGCCAGTTCTACGTCTCCGATCACCACTGTATCTCAGGACCTCGTGGCGCAACGGTAGCGCGTCTGACTCCAGATCAGAAGGCTGCGTGTTCGAATCACGTCGGGGTCAGTAATTTTTCCCCCCCAGTTCTTTTCTTCTTGTGAACTTTAAAGTTTTCCCTATTGGAAAATACTTTGCTCCGCCTTACAGATCTACACTAGCGAATGACTTACAATACAGCTGTAGCAGTGCACTTGCCCAGGCTATTTCATTAGCTAAATTGGATGGGCAACAACAAAAATTACATTTGGCAATACGTTCGTACAAAATGGCACATTCGATTCCAAGTAACAGGACAAAGAATAGGGAAACCTAGGCAAATGCTGCCACCACTGTCCTCTTTGACCTAAGAGCCAGTGCAAATGTTAACTATCTCCAACTAACCCTATAAGGAAGTGACTCTTTTTGAGAGCAATGTGCAGCATCCTAAACAGAGGCTTATAGGAAACCAGTAGTTTCTTCTATATTATACAATTCATTTTTTTCTAGTAAGGAAAGTTGATGAAATATTGCACAGTCCTATTTCTGCCATCAATTTTTTCACAGAAAAATAAAGAGAATATATTTTAAAATGTAACACAACCTTAAGTTCTATATGGGAAGAAACTAAAACATCCAACCCCACATGAAACATACAGGTGAAAAATTGTGGAGTAATGGGACAACATGGAACAGACAGAAGTTGTTCAAGTGAAAGGTTGAGTAGGCCATTCACCCGTATCGCTGTCACACACGGACACACCGTTCCCATCTGTTCTTTAATAATCAGGCATCAAGGTTTTTTAACACATACTTACATGTAACACTACTGAAAAAGCCTTACATGATCAATGGGGTCTTATTTTTATTTCACTATCCTGTAGACCAAATGCAACTCACAAGAGTAATTATGGTTCTAAATGAGTATATGTACCAACAACAAAAAAGTCCACATTTTTTCTACTTTTCCCTTCAGCTGTGACACACGTTATAAGAGAAATAAATATTTTTAAAAGTAATTCATTCACATTACTTATTATTATGGTTTCGAGGTCAGCAGCTTTCCATTCCCTGAAGCTGCAGGACCACAGCTTCCAACCTGGGAACATACTCCTGCGGTTTCACATGGGGCAACTCAATAGGAAAAAGGGGTGTGGCAGTGTAGAGATTCAATGGGTAAAACATTACAGTATCTCACTTTGTGCCAGAAACATTTAATTTACAATAATTAAAAGCTTCCTCTGCTCTCATTTTAGGTTCCGGGGCTCCCTTTTACCTTGGGGAAGCCTTTGGGAACCTTGGGGTGGTGAGTGCTTTTATTTAAAAAAAATCACTGTCAGATTGCCCCCTGCTTTCAAGACTCCCAAAGGCTTCCCCATAGCAAATGGGAAGCTTGGGAAGCCTCAAAGGCTAAAGCAAGGGGTAGGAAGATTTAATTAGCATAAGTTAAATGTTTCCAGCACCCAGTCTGGGTTATACAACATGATATCATCCAATGATTAATTGAAATCCAGAAACAATGTTTGTAATTTAAAGACTCCTCATCCCACCCCCACACCTCCTCAAGCGCTTTCCCAGGATGAAGGAGATCCCAAAGTAGCCTCAAGCCCATCGGTTTGGACATCCTTAAGTCACAAAGAACAATTATCGTTGATGATATCATCAGACTTATATTGTGTGCATTTTGCAAACAGAATTTTAGCCAGTAAATCAACGCTGGTGTAAGATATCTAAGAGATGAGCTGTTTGTCTTTGCCTCATATGAACCATAAATGTTTGTCCCTCATCCATTACTTTATAAAATATTTAACCTAGAAATACAGGAAGTTGTAAAGTTTATTTATTTATTTATTTACAATATTTTTTAGCCGCACCATTGCCAGTGGCTTCTGGGCGGCGTACAACATTAAAACCTAAAAACATTAAAAACATTTTAAGAAACAGTATAAAATACCATATATTAAAATATTTCTTAAAACAATTAAAACATTAAAATTAATGAATTAAAAAGCTGGGTGAACAGAAAGGTCTTTGCCTGGCGCCGAAAGGCCAAGAGTGTTGGAGCCAGGCGGATCTCTCTAGGGAGGGTGTTCCAAAGTTGGGGGGCAACAACCGAGAAGGCCCTATTCCGACATGCCATCCCCTTCACCTCTTTCAGGGATGGCACCTTCAGAAGGGCCTCCTGGCCTGATCTTAAGAGGACGGGCAGGCACATATGGAAGAAGGCGGTCCTTTAGGTAACCAGGTCCTAAGCCGTTTAGGGCTTTATATGTCAAAGTAAGCACTTTGAATTGGGCCCGAGCAGCAACCGGCAGCCAGTGTAAATTTTTCAGAACCGGCGTGATATGAGTCCGTGCGGCGGCACCACTTACCAGCCGCGCAGCCCGGTTCTGTGCCAGTTGCAGTCGTCGGACCGTCTTCAAAGGCTGCCCCACGTATAGCGCATTGCAGTAATCCAGTCTGGTTGTTACCAGTGCATGAGTGACTGCTGCCAGGCTCCGCTCATCTAGGTAAGGGCAAAGTTGATATATTCTCCGCAGGTGTAAGAAGGCACCCCTGGACACCAAGTCCACCTGGGCTTCCAAGGTCAGACTGGGGTCAAGGAGCACCCCCAAGCTGCGGACCCTATCCTTTAGGGGGAGTGTGATCCCGTCTAAGGTAGGGAGATGACCCTTTAACCTATCTGGCGGGGCACCTACCAGCAGCACTTCAGACTTGTCTGGATTGAGCCTCAGTTTATTGATCCTCATCCAGACCATTATCGAGTCCAGGCACGAGTTCAGAACGGTGACTGCCACACCTGGATTGGTAGAAAATGAGAGGTAGAGCTGGGTGTCGTCAGCATATTGCTGACTCCTCAGCCCAAACCTCCTAACGACCTCCCCCAGCGGTTTCATGTAGATATTGAACAGCATGGGGGACAGTATAGAGCCCTGAGGAACCCCATGACGCAACCGCCATGGGTCAGAGCTACTGTCCCCCAGCACCACCTTCTGGACTCGATCAGCCAGGTAGGAACGGAACCACTGTAAAACAGTGCCTCCAATTCCCATCCCAGCCAGTCTGTCCAGAAGGACACCATGGTCGATGGTGTCGAAAGCCGCTGAGAGGTCCAGGAGAATCAACAGGGATGCATTACCCCTGTCTTTCTCCCGGCAAAGGTCGTCATACAGGGCGACCAAGGCAGTTTCCGTCCCATAACCCGGCCTGAAACCCGATTGAAATGGATCTAGATAATCCGTTTCATCCAGGAGAGCCTGGAGCTGCTCAGCCACCACACGTTCCAACACCTTGCCCAGAAAAGGGAGGTTTGCTATTGGATGATAGTTGTTCACTAGACCTGGATCCAGATTAGGTTTTTTTAGGAGTGGGCGAATCACTGCCTCCTTTAATGGGGCAGGAACCACTCCCTCTCTTAACGAGGAGTTGATGACCTCCAGGATCCAGGTGCAAACTCCCCTGGCAGATTTCTTTATTAGCCAAGTTAAAGAAAATAATTCATTTGAACCTTATACCTAGAATCATCATATACATTGTGTATGTGTTTATATTCCAGTGAATTATTTGTCACCATATAGCTAATCACTTTCATGATAACATACATGCTTAAAGAATGAGAACCTAAAACAGAGCAATGTACATATTCATTTTTTAGCTAAATGCATCCTACATCAAAAACACTCTAGGAAAAGCAATAAATCTATTATCATCTCACTTTCATACAAGCTAAGGCTCAAGAAATCTTACACAGAAACTTGTGAGAGAATAATAATTTGAGAAAGAACAATATTTATTAACAAAAATTGAGAATAAATAATGAGGGTAGGGAATTTCTGCAGTAGGACAAAAGTGCAAACATAGAACTTTTTAAGTTCTAGCTTTCCTCAAGACCATTTAAACCAGGGGTGTCCAACCTTTCACCTTCCCTGGGCCACATTAGAAGAGGAAAATTTGGTTTGGGCCGCACATACATTTGTTGTATGTTACTGTTGTTTAGTCATTTAGTTGTGTCCGACTCTTCATGACCCCATGGACCAGACCACGCCAGGCCCTCCTGTCTTCCACTGCCTCCTGAAGTTGGGTCAAATTCATGTTGGTGCCTTCAATGACACTGTCCAACCATCTTGTCCTCTGTTGTCCCCTTCTCCTCTTGCCTTCGCACTTTCCTAACATCAGGGTCTTTTCCAGGGAGTCTTCTCTTCTCATGAGATGGCCAAAGTATTGGAGCCTCAGCTTTAGGATCTGTCCTTCCAGTGAGCACTCAGGGTTGATTTCCTTTAGAATGGATAAGTTTGTTCTCCTTGCAGTCCAGGGGACTCTCAAGAGCCTGCTCCAGCACCATAGTTCAAAAGCATCAATTCTTGGGCGGTCAGCTTTCTTTATGGTCCTGCTCTCACTTCCATACATCACTACAGGAAAAACCATAGCTTTGACTATTTAGACTTTTGTTGGCAAGTTGGTGTCTCAAGTTCATGCTATCACTACTTAAAGTAACAAAGTTGAGGTTGTGAAACTACAGGCTCATCAGAGTTATTATAGCTTTATAAAAGACAATACAAAAGCCAGGGGAAAATGCAGCAATGATTCCACCAAATTCTTCAACACATTATAGTCCCAAATTAAAAGGTACATAGGTTTATAAAAAGGCAAGCTTTTAGAAGTATGTAATATTTGCATAGTGGAAGGCGGGCAGCTCTAGTTAGCTAGGATGGCTGAGAGGTATCTGAGCTGATACAAAGGAAGCCCTCCTAGTCTAAGGTTGTTGGAAATTACTTAGGACTACTCTGAACCTTGCTTTCAGTTGCTTTATGTTTCTATAGAGCAACTCATTTGTGCATTCCAAATGAAAGAGGAGACCTTTGTGACAGCATAGTGGCTGTGAGTCTAGACTCAGAGGGGTTTGGATCTGGTGTAACTTGTTCTTCACCTTCTCCCCCTCTATTCCACTGGTTGCTCTCAGCCAGCATAACATTTGTGTTGGCAGATCTGAGATCAGGTATTGAAGATTTCTGCCCATTCCAAACTCACTGCTGCTGCTGGGTTGTGTTTTTTTTTAGTTCTGGTTGACAACCTGCTTCTTATTTTATATGCATACACAAGAGATTAGTAAAGTGTACACACAGTACTAGGCTTGTAAATGCTTAAGAGTAAATAACATTTCATATAAATATCCAGTAATACGTTACTGAAATTTGTTTTAAATATAAAATTTACAAAATGCAACAATTAATGACAAAGCATAGTTTATAATCCCATTAAAACAAATATTATCTGAACTGTTGAAGATCATGGGGAAATTCTTTCTTTTTTTCCTTTTGAGAGAAATGTTTTGATCTCCCTTTCTCATATTTCTACAAGCTTAGAAATTCTGGAACAGAACTGCACAGAAAATACTTTTGGCTTCTGCTTTAAACATACTTCACATATTTGGGCACATATTCAGCTATTCTTTCAACAGCTGAAATAGTTACACACAACTATGTCAGTTCAGTCTTAGGCACTCCTATTCAGAAGTTAGTTTCAGAAATTTCATTACAGCTTATTCCCAGTTAAGTATGCACAGCAATACAATCCTTAGTTTGATGCGCTTGCGCAGTCTTGGCAGAGTGACTGCTGCTCTCTGCATCCTTGAATTATTTTCAAATATGAGAGAAGTAGTGCTAAGTAATACCACCATATAAATTGGGGCAGGGGATCTATGGATTTTTCTGTGTTTCAGAGTTCAACCCCAAGAAGCACCAAGCAACATGTTTTTGGAGTTCAGTTCCCAAACATACCAGCTAAGTTTCACAAAACCCCTGATATAAATTGTGACCAACATAAAATTTGCAAGCCATATCTGTGTCTCCTTAGCTTTCACTACTGCTTCTCCTTGTCACTTTTACTTGTCTCTAGCTCCATGAAGATTGCTAAAAATTTGCCTGTTCTTTAGACTATAAATAAGCAACTGCAGCCATGTGCTGTAATGTAGGCACTGATCCTGACATGCCTCATAGACACACTCCCAAAGAGACACCAAAAATTACAGCAGCTGAGCCGAGCCATATCAATAAATCAGTCTGAGCAGTTTTATTTCCTCCAGGTGCAATTTTTTTTTAGGGCTAGCTGATCTTAGATGCCTGGTTAAAACAAAGAGGCATCAAAGTATCTTGCATTATAACAAAGATGGCTTAATAATATGTAATTGTTGGCAGATTTTTTTGCTAAGGCTGTGTGAACCCTGGATGTTAGATCTCTATTCTGACTTGATTCATAGAGTGATATTTCAGTGTGTGATGTAGAATCTTTATTACCAGTTTGTTGGAGAAGATGGTTTGATTGGGGTAAAAGACAACAGTTTAGGCCTAACTAAATTAAAAGGCTTATTGGAGTATAGTTTAAGAAAATGAAACAGCTATATAATTAACTTGTAGTTCCAGCAGTGGATAGCAGAAAACAGAGGAAACTAGAAAACATTCTAGGGTGTTCTAGAGTGTTCCAAGACAATTATGTAAAGATTTGAAATCTTTATATGTATGAGGTATATATGAAATAGTACGATTTCCTTAGATGATATTAAATACCACTCTGATCAGTGTAGGGAACAATAAGAACTTCGGTTCTTATATACCTTAAATCTTCACATAATTGCTTTGGCACTTTCTGGAATCCTTTCTAACTTCCTCTTTTTTTCTTCATCTAGGGTTGAAACCACAAGTTGCTTAATTATCTAAGTATCTGCTTTATTTTCGGCCTTTCATTTTTGTAGGAACAAATTAGTAATTCTGCCAATCCAGTTCTCTTTTTTTTGGGGGGGGGGGAGAAATCTATCATGTAACCATCGCGAAACTAAATTATTTCCTTTTACATAACCAAACGCCAGTGATAGCACTTGGGGGGGTCGATGGGTGGGACTGCCTTACGCAAGTGAAGCAAGCAATTTTGAGGAAGTTGCACGTTCCGGGTGTTCGTTGGTTACTTTTCGCAACAAATCCTACCTAACGCTTGGCAGCAATTGAGGACATGAGACTACGGCCGGAATTGAAATGTTCCAGTTTACAGAAGAAAGCATGGCTTATTAATTCAAAGGCAAGGCACCGCCTTGGACTTCAACTACTTTTGAGACGAGCTGTGCCCTCCACACTCCTGGCCTCTTTTAACCTGGGGCAATTTCTGCAGAGGTTACTATGTCGTATCCTCTACTTCCAAAATTACTTTTAATAGTTGGTGACCCGATGAAGCAGGGTAATGGCAATAGTGAAAGATCGCCATAAGGCGCCTTTGGTTTCCTAGAACTCTGCACCTCGGGCCCGAAAAAGAACGAGGACAGTTCTCACAACCAGCTCCTCTCCCGCCTGACTGGAATTTAAACTGCGTGACTAAGAGCCGGAGCTGGCTCAAAGCACCGCCCCCTCCTAGGAAACCGCGCGCGAATCCCCTCAGTCCTCCAGCCAATCCCAGGACGACTTTGACATCCCATCGGCCAATGGGGGTGCGCTTTATTGGCGGGCGAGAGCGCCGCGTCTTGTGCGCGCTGGGCAGCAGTTGGGAGCGTTGAGCGCTGGGCAGGTTGTTCCTCTCTCTCTTTCTCCTTTCCTACACCCCCCGCCCCTCCTCTTCCTTTTGCCCTCCTCCCTTCACTCTTTTGTTGGCGGTTCCCTTTCTCGCTGTCTCCTGGGAGGGCGGCGACAAGAGCCCGAGCCTGGCGATGCCCGAGTTCCTGGCGGATCCGTCCGTGCTCACCAAGGAGAAGCTGAAGAGCGAGTTGATCGCCAACAATGTGAGCCTGCCGGGCGGCGAGCAGCGCAAGGACGTGTATGTGCAGCTCTACCTTCAGCACCTCACCGCCCGCAACGCGCCCGGCGTCCCCTCTCAGCTCGACTTCTCCAGCGACGAGGAGCGGGAACCTACCCCGGTCGCCGCGAAGAACCGAGGCGCTGGCGGCGGCGTTGCCGGTTCAGTCGGCTTGGGCCGGGTAAGCCTTTCCGCGTCCCTTCCGGCCCCCATTCGGGGGCCGCGTTAGAACAGGGTCCATCTCTTGTGCGCGGCCTTCAAGCGCTTGAGGGGGCGGCGGAGTTTTCCCGCTTTCTCTCAGGGGGCGGCGCCATGTTCTGTCACTCGGGGGGGGAGGGGGGAGGAGGGAGCGCGGGAGGGTAGACAGCATGAGAGACGGTGCCTGCTACTGGGTAGGACCCGGCTAAGGCGCTTTGGCGGCTGGCGAGAAGCCCCAGAGCAGGGCGAGGGCGCCAGAAAGCTCTGGGTGGGCTCCGAAGGGTGTTCCGTCCGGGCTACAGCATTGCACGGCCGAAGGTCCTCTCTGAGTAGCCGCCTCCGCTTCCCTGGTTGTCTCTGGCATCTCGCTTTAAGGCATCGCGGGTCGTTCTTCTATTTAAAAGGACCGTTAACTTCTCCCGTCGGGTGGAAGTTTGAACTTTGCGGGCGCCTTGCCAGGAACAGGAGGTTTTAATTTCTGCATAACTTCAGGCTCTTGGCTGTAGGCTCGTTGCATTCTCCGCATGAAAAGATCCACTCCATGTCATTTGGAGCACTTTTACCTGAAACCGTAGTTACTCTTGAACACTTGCCCATTAGGCTTGGAAGGGAAAAAGGTTTGAGCTGTGGAACGAAGCTCCTTCACAGATGTTGCACTGGCTTCTGGCGTTTTTTTAAAAAAGAAGGGGTATTTAAAGGTTGATTGATTATTCAAAGCCATTCAAAACATTCAGATGTTTAAATGGAACATGAACTTAACTTTTGCTTAGTAATCTCCTTTTTTTGTTTCTGTATCTACATATTACTGTGGTTTTTTCAGAACTGCTGAAGGAATACTCCAACTCATTCTTTCTTCAAAAAAAAAAAAAACACACCACAATGTCTTTTATTACACTGGATTAGTCTTCTCAAAGGAGAAATTCTGTAATGTTACCAAAAAATACTTTGTTGCAATAATTTTCTGTTAGAGAATATTAGTCAAACATTTTCTCACATTATTTAAAAGTTGTGGAATAGTGATATAAATAGAAGTCAATTTTCAAAAGGTGGTTAATGATAAGTACACAGGCAAATAAAGCAAAAATAGTTGACTATTTGAAAACTATTGATATTTATAGACCTAATTAAACCAGTGCGGATAAAAATCAATTATGTTTTAAAAACAATCTGATTTAAATCAAAACATGATTTTTTTTCTTTAAATCATCAAAAAAATTCTTAATTTTAAAAGCCTAAATTAAATCTACCCCACATTAAACTTTTGAATCTGGTAGTGAAGAGTTATGCTATAGATGCTAATTACTGGCCTACCTACTGATGACTATAAATATATAACTACTAATATCTGAAAAAGTAGATTGTTCCTCATGAAAACTCACACTGAAATAAATACTCATTTTAAAGTGCCACAATATTTTGTCCATCCCCCTTCTCCCCCCCCCTTTAATTTTGCCCATCTACAGGAAGCTGTTAGAACTTACGGATGTTCATAACGTTATGAACGGTTATAATGCAAAGTAAACTGAAAGCTGTTTGAAATTTCTAAAAGTCATAAATCCAAATGTAGTCCTTTGGAAAGGCTAGATTATAAGTGTTTTCCTGTAGATTTATTCCATGCAGTTTCAGCTACAGAAGTACCCCAGCTCCCATGTTGCAGCTAAGATCATGCCTCCAGAAAAGAGGTACTGTACTGAGTATTAAGGTACTAGGTGTTTTTGTTTTGAATTACATTGATTTAAGTCATTACAGTGGTGCCTCGATTTACGAACTTAATCCATTCCAGAAGATGGTTGTAAGTCGAAACACCATTTCCCATAGGAATGCATTGAAATGCAATTAATCTGTTCTGGCCAGAGGGGGGAAAAATCACAAAAAAACCCCACACCCACTGCAAGACCCATCGGAAACGCGATTAATCCAAAGGGGGGGGGGCAGAAAAGCAAACAAACTGTGCAAGACCCTTCAGAAATGCAAAAAAAAAAAAACAAAGCAAAAAGAAAGCAAATTGTGTCCCATCGGAAATGCAAAAAAAAAAGCAAAGCAGAAAGCAAGCAAAAAACCCAAAAAGCAACAACAACAACAAAAAGACCCATCAGAAATGGGGGAAAACCCCAAAAAGCAAGCAACCCCACCAGGAACCATTGGAAATGGGGGGAAAACGAACAAATCCCCAAGACCCATCACAGCATAGAAATGTAACCCCACCACCCAGCCCAAAACCAGGCTGCAAAATCCACCCAGAACAGTTTTTAAAAAGCAGAAAGCAGCACCTTACGCGGCAGTCCCAAGCCTCCTCCGATCACACTCACTCTAACCGTTTGGACAAAAGTGCTACAAAGAAGCAGCCTCTTTGCCTACCAATGGTTAGCAATTTGAATTCCCCGCCTTTTTTCCCTGCCTTTTTTTAGTTGTAACTTGAAGCTCTGTCCATAAGTCTAAGCAACATTTTGCAGCTGGAACTGGACATAACTTGAAATGGTCATATGTTGGGACGTTTGTAAGTCAAAGCACCACTGTACTTGGAAAGTGGCTTTAATATGTTTCATCCCAGTGCACACTTGCTGGCCATATTTTTCACAATCATCTTCCTGAAATTCACTTTCTCTAGTAATTCTCTATTCATTGACACCGGCTGTAGTAGTAACTTGCAACTAGAGTAGACTCATCCAATTATGGTGAGTCAACATTTATGTAAGATCCACTGATTCATTGGGCATACAGTGGGGTCTTAACTTGAGAACTTAATCCGTATTGGAAGGCGGTTCTCAAGTCAAAAAGTCTGTAAGTCAAGCCTCCATTGACCTACAGTGCATTGAAAACCGATTAATCCCGTAACAGGCCGTTTTTGTTCCATTTTGGTTTTTTTTCTGGTCTGTAAGTCAAATCTCAGTCTGCAAGTCAAACCTAAATTTTGCGGCCAGAGAAGTCTATAGCTCAAAAAGTCTGTAAGTCAAGCTGTCTGTAAGTCAAGGGTCCACTGTACTTTAGTTGTGATTTACTGCTCTGTTTCACCCATTGGATCAAAACATATAGAGAGGCAAAGGCTTGATTTTTGACTTGCCTAGATAGATGGCAGAAAGTGAGGAATTAAAGAACCTCTTAATGAGGGTGAAGGGAGAGCACAAAAAATTGGTCTGAAGCTCTATATATCAAAAAAACTAAGACTGTGGCCACTGATCCCATCACCTCCTGGCAAATAGAAGGGGAAGATATAGAGGCAGTAACAGATTTTACTTTCTTGGGCTACCTGATCACTGCAGATGGTGATAGCAGCCACGAAATTAAAAACGCTTGCTTCTTGGGAGGAAAGCAATGACAAACCTAGACATCATCTTAAAAAGCAGAGACATCACCATGCCAACAAAGGTCCGCATAGTCAAAGCTATGGTTTTTCCAGTAGCGATGTATGGAAATGAGAGCAGGACCATAAAGAAGGCTGACCGCCAAAGAATTGATGCTTTTGAACTGTGGTGCTGGAGGAGACTCTTGAGAGTCCCCTGGACTGCAAAGAGGACAAACCTATCCATTCTAAAGGAAATCAACCCTGAGTGCTCACTGGAAGGACAGATCCTAAAGCTGAGGCTCCAGTACTTTGCCATCTCATGAGAAGAGAAGCTTCACTGGAAAAGACCCTGATGTTGGGAAAGAGTGAAGGCAAGAGGAGAAGGAGGTGACAGAGGACAAGATGGTTGGACAGTGTCACCGAAGCGACGAACATGAATTTGACTCAACTCTGGGAGACAGTGGAAGACAGGAGGGCCTGACGTGCTCTGGTCCATGGGGTCATGAAGAGTCCGACACAACTTAACGACTAAAGAAGAACAACTTCCTCCCTCTCTTTCTCTCTTTCTCTTACTTATCTCTAGAGGTGCAAAACCAGTTGTTAGTACTGCAGGTAAACCTAAGTAATCTATATACAGCACCTGCTTATGGAACCCCTCATGAAATTGAGACAAAAATCAATAATTGTTTTTAAATTAAAACTAATCATGTAGAGCTTTTAAACTTGAAACATTTTATTAATACAATGTAAAGGCTGGTTAAAAAATCTTTTACTTTTTTTGAAAAAAATATCTGTTGTGCTTTAGGAGTAATATGGGTTTGCTACAGTTAAATGACCAAACCTGTTTATCCAGGCGCAAGTTAATAGGTTCGTCGTCGTTTAGTCGTGTCTGACTCTCCGTGACCCCATGGATCAGAGCACGGCAGGCCCTCCTATCTTCCACTGCCTCCCAGAGTTGTGTCAAATTCATTCTGGTAGCTTCGATGACATTGTCCAACCATCTCATCCTCTGTCGTTCCCTTCTCCTCTCTCTTTCTAATAGGTTAGGAAGGGCTTTAAGAAGGAAATACTAGATATAGACCACTAACCACTTGCAATGCTAGTGAGTATTTGTGTTTGCTGTAAATATACATTTAAAGCTGTTGTGCAGATAGTTTGGGATGTCCAAACAGAAAAATTTTAATTGCCCTAAATCAATGCAGATCCAATCTGAATGTCTGTTTATATTTAGTAAACAGAGCTTTTAAAAAAATGTTAGGTACTACATAAAAATATTTCGAGTAGTCAAAAGTACAGTGGTGCCTCGACTTGCGACCATAATCCGTTCCAGAAGATGGGCGTAACTCGAAATGGCCGTACATCAAAGCACCTTTTCCCATAGGAATGCATTGGAACGGGATCGTTCCAGAATTTTAAAAAAACAATAAAAATAAAACCCTGCAAGCCCCATCGGAACGTGTCCAGGCTGCAAATTTTTTTTCACCAACACCAAAAAACAAAAACCACACAGCCAGCCCCATGGGAACAGGATGGGGCTGGGAAAAAAACACATAACACACACACACAGAGCCAGCCCCATTGGAATACGATGGGGCTGGAGAAAATAAACACAGAAACAACCCCTCCACGCACACACAGCCAGCCCCATCGGAATGTGATGGGGCTGAGGAAAAACGTACAAAAGCGTCCCACACATACAGCCAGCCCCATCAGAACATGATGGGGTTGGGGGGAAAAACACACCAAAAGACAGAAAAGTCACAGCACAGAAACATATCCCCCCCCAACCGAAACCCACCCTGCAAAACAAAGTAAATGTACTTACTCAGGAGCAGAAAGCAGCCCCAAGCAGTCTGAAGCCTCCTGGCAAAAGAGCCTGCCAACAGTTAGCAAATTTGAATTCCCCACCTTTCCCCCCCCTGCCTTTTTCCAGTCGCAACTCGAAGCTTCGGCCGCAAGGACAATTGTTTTACTATCAGAACTGATAGATGTGTTTCCTTTCCAGATCTTTATGAAATTATTTGCTGGAATTGAGAGACAACCTGATTACCAGTTGTCTTGACAGCTAATTAGGTTGTGTCTTGTTGAAGTGTTTTATAGGATAGGTTACCCTTTTAATAATTTCAGCCAGTCCACAAAAGTTTATGTCAAATGAAATATTAGCATTTAAGGTACCACAAACGTCTTTACTGTTTTTTTCTGACTAAGAAACATCTCAAATCCCTATGACATATACATTAGTTTCTTTTCTGTACTTACAAATAAGGTGCACTTTTTCCCCAAACAGTGATCATAGTGGCATCTGAGGTCCTGTTATTTCTCGAGAGGTGTTGCAAGTGCACTTCCGCATATTAGTACATTTCTGTTTAGCATTACCTGTTCATTGTGGTTGTGGAACAGCTTTCCCCATCCTGAGTTAGTAGAGACGTCTTGTTTGTTGTAGACAATACTCTGTTCTTTGGTGCCTCTCACTGGCTAATTTATGTACTGCAAACAATTCCAGTTGCATGTGGGATCTGCTTTCCTTTTTTGTGTTTTTAGAGCAGATTAAAATGGGGATGGTTTAATATAAATGTAGAACAATTGTAACCATTAAATATGAATTATGTGATTGTGAAAATCTTATTTTTATTATAATTATCTTTTGAAATTCCATGGAAAAGCTAAACAGAAAAAGATTAACTTCGAAATCTAGGGATGTTAGACCTTTTTATTTATTTCTTGCCTCTTTCTCTCAGTTTTAATACAGCTATAAGAACAGGTGTGATGTCTAGTATTCTAAAAGAATGGCTAAAATCCTATTAGTTATGCTTGCTAGCGTAATGTCATCAGCATAAATTTCAATTGCAAATTGTGGAAGCATTTGTTTTTGCTTAATAAGTTGCACGGTTCAGCGCACGACAGCAAATGCTTATGATAGATTATTAGCTTGTGGCAATTTACCACTAAGAATTATGGTAATTGTCACTGTAAAATGGAGTAGGATTTTGGCTGATATTTCTGAATGGATTTTTTGCAAATAGAAAAGAAGGATTTAAATACCAGAGTGTGAAGTAACACCTTAAAACCATAGCTTAGGAGAGAGTAATTAACCTAGTGAATGTAAATGCCACCAGAACATTTAAAAATCATTAGTTTTCCTGTCTCACTCCCATTTTTGGCCAGTAGGTAAAATGGCCTTGCCAGGGCAGCACATCCCAAAGTTTTGTGTTAGTTGCTGAGAAGGCCCTTTCCTATCCAACTGTATTCTGATAAAAGCCACATATGAGTTACTTGCTGGAGTATGTCTTTTAAAAAAGTTTATAGCCTTTTCCATGATAAAGCAATAGTTTGTGTGTGTGGGTGGGTTGTTTTTTGTTTTTTTTTAAAGAAATGATTAGAGATGTGTCAGGTTGGTTGGTTCTCATACTAAACTTGTATTCAGTAGTTAAGCTAATCGAGTTTGGACTTTATCATTTATCTGTACATTATGTGATGGGAGATGTGCACAATTTTCTGACCTAAATCTTTCTTGTTACTATTGCCTTCAAAACTTTTTTCAGCCAAGTTGAGTAAATTACTTGTATCCCCTAATCCTTGATGTCCCTTTAGTACCTGCAGTAATAAATTTACCACTCAGCAGGAAAGGGCTGTAAGCAGTGATATAATAGTAGATTTGTTAATGCAGGTACTGTTCATAACTTTTCATATCCATCCATCCCAGCATTTTTAGACTTTGAGGAAGTTTTACAATGCAAGCAACTGGACTGGTCTATATCAACAGCTAGAAATCAGGTCTTCTTGTAAAACAAGTGTCTCTTAATTGCCAGTTCGTAACCAAAACATTCTTAAGTATGCTGAGTTACAAGAGGGTAGCTTACGCCACTATGCTGTTTTTGAAGGAGGAGGAGATTTCTGTCCCCAGTGACCATGAGGCTTGCAGCTAAGCTTAGAGGAAGTTGCAGATGTCATAATCTCTACTTCTCAGAGTCTTGTGGCTTTGACCCTGCAAGCCCTGATTCCACTGTACCATTGACCATAAACAGCTGTAAGCAATGACCATTTGGCACTTACTGTTAGTTTTTGTTTTCAGATACACCTGCAATTCTAGCAGGTAACCAGTAAAAGATTTCCTGTGCTGTTCAGTTTGCTCTTGTTAATAATCCAGTGATAGTCACACTTTCTTCCTTTGTAGGCCAGTTAGGCTGGAAAGCACTCATCAGCCAAAATCCTGGTTATCCTGATGTTACCAGCAGGGTGTGTGTGGAACTACTGATAACTAAAGAGTTCCTTGCTTTGATCCTGGGGTTCACCTGACTGGCGGATGATCAGTCTCAGAGAAGGCAACTGAGGCAGACTCCAGGACCAAAGCAGGAACTCTTTATTTACTGCCAGTCTGTCCCTGATGGTGATGTACAGTGGACCCTCTACTTAAGGAATTAATCCGTATTGGAATGGTGGCTGCAAGTCGAAAAGTCTGTAAGTCGAATTTCCATTGACCTACAATGCACTGAAAACCGATTAATCCCATAACCTGTGGTTTTTCTATATTTATTCCATTTTGGTTTTTTTCTGGTCTGTAAGTCGATTCTCTGGCTGCAAGTCGAATCTAAATTTTGCAGCCAGAGAAGTCTGTAACTCGAAAAGTCTGTAAGTCGAGCTGTCTGTAAGTCGAGGGTCCACTGTAATCACCTTTATGCAGGCATAACTTGTTCAACAAGATTTGGTGTATAGTTATGTTTTAAAAAATTCATTGCCAGCATGTGTGAAATCTTCCTGACTGAGGCTGTAAAGTTATGGAACTTTGTTGTTGTTGTTGTTGTTGTTGTTGTTGTTGTTGTTGTTGTCGTCATTAATACGCCGCATTTCTCCCAACAAGGGACTCACTGTGATAGATTCTTTTAGCAGGCCTCCCAGTCTGCAGCAAGTAAATGCATACTTGGGCCTCTTTATCTTTGGAGAAGGAGTAGTAGATTATTCATGTAGCAAGTCAGAATCTGTATACAGTGGTGCCCCGTATTACGACAACCCCACTTGACAACAACCCCACTTGGTGATGACTTTTTTGCAAAATGATGGTTCCAATGGGGCTTTTTCGCTGTACAGCGATCAGGTCCCTGCTTCGGGAACCAATTGTTCCCTAGATGCGCTTGGGAGAGGAGTCCTGGGCAAGAGAAGGGAGAGAGATGCAGCCGGGATGAGGGAAAAGGGCTCCCTGGGAGGAGAGGCCACCCGTCCAGGATCCTCTGGCTCTCTCCAGGGCGCTCTGCACCATCAGAGCCCTGGCAGGGGTGCCCCGAAACCACCCGCGCCCGCTTTAGAGCACTTCAGAGTAGTGTAGCGAGAATATTCTCGAAGGCTTTCACGGCCGGGATCTGATGGTTGTTGTGGGTTTTTCAGGCTCTTTGGCCGTGTTCTGAAGGTCGTTCTTCCTGACGTTTCGCCAGTCTCTGTGGCCAGCATCTTCAGAGGACTGGAGTAGGAACTCTGCCCATGCTCTGCTGCTGTTTGGATGGTTGAGTATTTATAGCTGTGGAAACAGCTTTTGTCCTTTTCAGGAGATAGGGTGATCAGCTTGTTTTTGTTGGGATAAGGGGGGAGAGATTATCTGTCACTGTGATTGATGGGTGTCGTTAGCTGGTCTTTTTTGTGCAAAGATCCCGGGTCCTTGTGGCTGGGTAGAGTTTGTTGACCTTTTGCAGACTCTATTTTTTAGTATTGGGAGCCAGGCCGTGTAAATAGAAGGCATTATTCATTGTTCATAATATTCAAATATTATGTTTTAATGATGTTAAATGATGTTTAGTGATGATGGTGATCAGCGTGTTTAGTGATGATGGTGATCAGCGTGTTTTTGTTGTGGATGTATTGTTGTGATAAGAGGGAGAGGTTATTTGTCGCTGTGATTGATGGGTGTCTTTAGCTGGTCTTTTTTGTGCAATCATCCCTGGTCCTTGTGGCTGGCTAGAGTTCGTTCACCTTTTGCAGGCTGTGGCTGTATTTTTCAGTACTGAGAGCCAGCCCGTGTTAAGTTTTAGACTTTCCTCTTTTTTGTTGACGCTCTGCTGATGTTTCTGGATTTCAATGGCTTCCCTGTGCAGTCTAACATAATGATTGCTGGTGTTGTCCAGTACAGTACTTCAGTATTTTGAAATAGAATTTCATGTCCAGCTTGTTTTAGGACACGTTCAGCTACTGTAGATTTTTCCGGTTGTTTTAGTCTGCAGTGTCTCTCATTTTCTTTGATTCTGGCGTGGATGCTGTTAAGATGATTTAGAAATTCTTCCAGTTTTTTTTTTTTTACCGTAGTTCCAGATTGTGAAGGTGTCATCCACGTATCGGAACCAGACTGTGGGTGTGAAGGGTGCAGAAGCCAGGCCCTGTTTTTTGAAATGTTCCGTGTAGACGTTTGCTATAACTAGGCCTACGGGGCTCCCCATGGCCACTCCATGTGTCTGTTCATAGAACTCATTATCCCACTGAAAGTAGCTGGTCATTAGGCAGTGTTGGAAAGGGGCCTCAATGTCTTCTGGAAAGATCTGCTGGAGGAGTGTCAGAGTGTTCTTTATCGGTACCTTGGTGAATAGGGATACTATGTCAAAGCTCTATGTTGTAGAGAGAGTTTGTAGAATCTTTCTACAGTCAGTATAAGATCTCTGATTCCTGCTATTCTGCATGAACAAAACAACACAAAGTCCTTTAGCAAAAAATGCTAAATAGACATTGGTTTGAAATTATTTATAGTATTTAATTTATATACCAACCCGTTAGCGAATTCATACTGTTCAGGTTGTATACAAACAAGCAAAACTTCATAACCTGCATGCGTGCGCGCGCACACGCACGCACAGAGAGAGAGAGAGAGAATGGTAAAAAGAAAAAAAAATTATTTTCACATGCATTACCAGAAGTTGCTAGTAGAGAGTGCCAGAGACTATGCTATGTATTCTTCATTGATAAGTATTCATTGCACGATCTCTGGCTCCTCTTAGTGGTCGGTTCTGGTAATACATGTGAAAGTACTTTTTTCTTGATTTAGTTTATTCCACAAAGTGGGGGCTATTGCTGAGAAAGCTTAACTCCTTGTTTTTACCTTTCTGGCTTCTCTCGGCATAACCACATTTGACAATGTGGATTGAGAAGAGTACGTAACATGAGAACCTGATATTTGGGAGATATGTTCCGACAAGTATCGAGGCCCCAAGCTGTTTAGGGCTTTAAAAGTCGCCTTGAATTTTGAATTGAGCACAGAGACTAACAAGGAGCTAATGTAGGTAGGCTAAGAATTGGTGACATATGATTGGTGGCAACTTCATTTTGGATCGGCTGGAGTTTCCGTCTTCTTTTTAAGGGCAGTCCTACATATAGAGCATTACAGTAGTCTGTTTTTGAGATTACCAGTGCATGCACTACTGTTAGGCACTTCTTATCCAGATAGTATCACAGCTGGACAATCAACCAAAGTTGATAGAAGACACTCCTGACCATGGCTGATATCTGAACTTTCCTAGAGGGTGCCGGTCTAGAAGTACTCCCAAGGTACGAACCCGATTTTTCAGGGGGAGTGTAACCTCATCTAGGCCAAGTAGATTTCCCTTTAACCAGTCTAACATCCCTCCTGACATTATTATCTCCATCTTGTCTGGAGTTTCAATTTGTTAGCCTTTTGCAGTTCATAATTGAAATTAGAGCTGTTAACTATATTGCCTGAAATATTTATATTCCAAAAAAATTAATAGAGGTATGTCCTGGAAGAAGAGTAAATTGCTACATGCCTTACTAAATAAAAGATACTAGTTACGGTAATGTTAAACCATCTTTATAACTATTATTGAAAAAAGGGAGTAAAAGGATCTGGGAAGGCTGCATTCCTTGGACCACATGTTGCACAGCTGTCTTACATTATTTCTATCCTATTTCCTAGTATGGTAATGTACTAAATAAAATACCCTCAAAATAGGTTTTTTTTTTTTAGTTTTTTAATTGGTCATAGCTGCATTTCTGTGTGTACTATCCTGAAATAAGTTTTACTGACCACATAGGTTTTTCATTTAAATAATAAGTAGACAGTATGTAACAACCTATGTAATAACTGATACCAAAAAGAAATTTTCCTTTACCATTACTACTAGTCTTGCAGAGGATGATTGTCAGAAGGCATTTGAGGCCAAGAGCTTAACTGGGCTGGATAAAGGATTGTGCTTCTTAAATATTCATGGCTAAAGTAAGGAGGAAAGAATTGGTGAGGGAAATAAGCCCTCTGTGCTCAAGGTAAATGAAATTGCTGAATAATTTTCTTGACCAGATACTTTGGATCTTTCTATATAGTAGATCCAGTATTATATTGGCTTAAAATTTAATAAGTGACATGTTCTCCCTAGGACTAGTACAATTGAAATGCTGTTTTCCTTCCTTGGGAAACTTGTAACAAAATGTAGTGCTGTACAGTTGCTTATTATTACTAGATGTAGGCGTTTGAAAAGTAGTTGGCAAAGGATTTTGTTTCTGTGAAACTATATAGATGCTTGAAATGTGGTTTCTTAAACCATATAATGTGGAAATAGTCCTAATGTAAGCCCTTTTGGCAATAGTGAGTATAAGAGGATTATATTTTCAGTTTTTAACATGTGGCCTTTTAATATAAGTTCACAAAAGTTAGTAGCCCAAGTTGGACAAAGTGAAATAAAGAGCAAATATGATTTCATGTAAGTGCAAGAAGGTAGGCAACTGTTCACTGACAGCAGAACATGTGATATGGTGTAAATTTTGTTGTAAATGTTGACAATTTCTGATTAATTTTGAGAGTGTTAGCATTCACCAGGGCTTGCTGATACATACAGTGGGGTCTCTACTTAAGAACTTATTCCGTATTGGAAGGTGGTTCTCAAGTGGAAAAGTTCTTATGTAGAATCTGCATTTCCCATAGGAATGCATTGAAAACCATTTAATCCGTATCTGCTCTTTTCCGTCCATAGAAACTAATGGGAAGCTGCTATTCCGCATTCTACCACTAGAGGGGGATTTTTTTCTCTTTTTTTCCCTTAGGTCAGGGAACAGTGTTAAAAGCACTTCTGACGAAGCTAATTTTCAAGCAATGGACTGAAAACCAATTAATCCGTTCTGGCTGTTTTTTTTATGTAGAGGTGCGTTCGTACATTGAAGCATTAGTTCCCATAGGAACTAATGCAAAGCTGGTTAATACGTACTCTACCACTAGGGGGAGAACTTTTTTTTAACCTAAGATGACCTAAGGTTAAAAAAAGAGCAGGAAAGTTTTTTTTCCTGTTCTTATCTGGATTTTTGTTCTCAAGTAGAAGCAAAATTTAGCAAATGGAGCTGTTCTTAAGTGGAATTGTTCTTAAGTAGGGACGTTCTTAAGTAGAGACCCCACTGTACTCATATTAGGTTGATCATTTAGGCAGGGTGACTGCTACCATTCAGTGGTACCATAGAATAATAAAATTGGAAGATACCTACAAGGTCATCGAGTCCAACCCTCTGCTCAGTGCAGGAATATAAATGAAAGGATATCTAGTAGGTGGTTGTCTAAATTCCTCTTGGAGCACTCACCACCACTCAGGGTAGTTGGTTCCATTGCCGCACTGCTCTTAACAGTTAGGAGGTTTTTCCTGATATTCAGCTGGAATATGACTTCCTGTATCTTGAGGCCATTGTTGTGTATCTTGCAGTCTGGAATGATACAGAACAGATCCTGCCTCTCCTCTGAATGACAGCCTTTCAGATATTTGAAAAGTGCTATATCACCCCTCTGTCTTCTGTTCTCGATGCTAAAGATGTCGAATCTTTCAGTCTTTCCTGTCTGATCATCTTTGTTGCCCTCCTCTGAACTTGTTCCATTTATCAGCATCCTTTTTGAAATGTGATATCCAGAATTGGACACAATACTCAAGATAAGTCCTAACCAGTGTCAAACAGAGCGGAACTAGTACCTTGCAGGGTTTGGAGACTATACTTCTGTTATTGCACCCTAAAAGCACTTGCTTTTTTGGTAGCCACATCACACTGTTGGCTTGTTTTCAACTTGTTATCCACAATGTCTCCAATATCTTTCTCACTTGTAGTATTGCTGAGCCAGGTATCCGCCATCATGTAACTATGTGTTTGGTTTCTTTTTCCTAGATGCAGAAGTTTACACTTATCCTTGTGAAATTTCATTCTGTTGTTTTCAACCCAGTACTCAGGCCTATCCAGATCATTTTGAATTTTGTTTCTGTCCTCCAGGATATTAGCTAATTCACCCAATTTTGTGTCATCCACAAATTTGATTAGCATTTACTGCACCCCCTGATCCCAGGACATTAAGAAAAGTGTTGAAGGGCCCAGGGCCCAGGACTGAGCCCTGGGTTAACCCACTTGTATATATTTTTAAGCATTCACAGAATTCATTGGAAACTGTTAGCTTTGTAAAAGGTATACTGACAGTCAGGAAATTTCAGATATTCACTGAATGTACTGTACTTGGGGGCCAGGAACAGTCAGACAAGCATATAATTCACTTTTGATGTGTTTTACTTTGGCCTGTTTTCTGGCAACCACATGTGTTTTAAATAAAAACAATCCATTCCAGTCCTTTTGTGAGTTGTTCTGCTCTTTTCTGGAATAGTGGTAGGGCTGCAGGTTACAGTGGGGTCTCTACTTAAGAACTTAATCCGTATTGGAAGGTGGTTCTCAAGTTGAAAAGTTCTTATGTTGAATCTGCATTTCCCATAGGAATGCATTGAAAACCATTTAATCCGTATCTGCTCTTTTCCGTCCATAGAAACTACAGTGGAACCTCTACTTAAGAACTTAATCCGTTTTGGAATGGTGTTCTTAAGTTGAAACGTTCTTAAGTTGAAGCAAAATTTCCCATAGGAATGGACTGAAAACCAATTAATCCGTTCTGGCTGTTTTTTTGTTATATAGAGGTGCGTTCGGACATTGAAGCGTTAGTTCCCATAGGAACTAATGCAAAGCTGGTTAATACGTACTCTACCACTAGGGGGAGAATTTTTTTTAACCTAAGATGACCTAAGGTTAAAAAAAGAGCAGGAAAGGTTTTTTTTCCTGTTCTTATCTTGTATTTCTGTTCTCAAGTAGAAGCAAAATTTAGCAAATGGAGCTGTTCTTAAGTTGGATTGTTCTTAAGTAGAGACGTTCTTAAGTAGAGACCCCACTGTATTTGGTGTGATTGGGAGGGATCCTAATTATCCTATTTTGCATTCTGTGTGGTTACTTAATTTGCTCCCAAACCAGAGCTGTGGGCAAAATTCTCTTCAGTGACAAACCAGTGGTGTGTGCAGTTAGATGTGACAGTAGAAAGGAGAAAAGAAAAATCCTCCTCAATTTTCCTCATCTCACAATTTAAAAAAAAAATCTAGGTGACTCAGTTCTCTTTCAGATATAAGGGAATATCCATGCTAGTTTGATGTATTCCTGTAGTGCTATTCCAATTACTAAATTAAACAAAAACTTGCCACAGCTGACAGAATGACAGCCATGACAAAAGGTGGAGAAAGCGGTGAGGAGGGGGTATCAGAAATCGAAAAGGGAGTCATCTGAAGTGCTGTTTAGATTCTTCGTAAGAAAAAGAAATGTCTCCCATGTGAATAGAAGGATTGCTCAAGTGAGAGATAAAATAGATTGCACCAACATGAGCCTTTTAAACATAACCCAGATCATTTCAAATTCCCCCATCTAGTTGCATCATGTTTTATATTTATAACTTTATTATTGACTAAATACACACATCAAATTGGGATTATATAATTTGGGGTAAAATAATATGGGATGTTGGCAACCTCTTTAGAGGGGTTATTTTCCAGGGTGGGGGGAATTGATAAAGCTCTGTGCATAACGATGATCAAAGTTTTTTTCCTCTGGTGCCTGTCTTCCACTGATCATTTGCATGACTGGCCATGTATTTGATTTTGCAACCAGTAGTATGAATGAGATCCTGGCAGGTGTGTGTGATTACTCTTGTATGATCAAGCATATGAATTAAGATTCTAGCCAAAGACTTTAATAGCTGGATTTTTGAGGGGGAACAGTTGAATTACAGGTTTGATAAATGAACCACTTGAAAGAATTATATAAGCTACTGATCATAGTGTGCCTAATTACTAGTAGAACAATTTTAGGTTTAAATACCTTCTGCAGTAATGCAGAAATGCTTTTTTCATACAGTCCTTTTGCTGCTCATACTCAGTGCAATCTTCCCCCTGAAATGTAGTAGTAGCCCCTTACAATGTCTTCTGAAGTTCCAGGTTCCACCCACCTGTCCCTGTTCCAGAAGGACACTTATCTAGACTACAGTATTTCAGTTTAGATTGAAGTCTAATTAAAAGATAAAGACTCCTGTGGTTGGCTTGGGTGATCCGTGGTGGGAACTAGATGGGGTACTGCATTCTTTTTAGTCCTGAGAAGACCTGTTTGATGGCTGTTGATTCTCTTGACTTTGGTATCATTCTGTGGCCTCTGTCTAAAGACTCTTTTGCACAATCATTCTTGGAAGGTTGTAGTTGGAGATGCATGTTTAATACCATTGGCCTGTAGTGTCTCCCAGAGTTCAGTCTAGTCTCATACATACATAAAGCTTGTGGAAAAGCCTTTCTGGAGTTTTGGGATTGCCACCACTATGCTATTCATAACTATTTCTCTTTTGCATTTAATCAGGCTTTTCTGGTTCTAAATCAGTGTCTGATATCAGTAATGGACTAAATGAGGACTATCAGTAGTTTAGTCGTTTAGTCGTGTCCGACTCTTCGTGGAGGACTATCAGACTGAAGCTTAATGCAAGCAAGACAGGAATGCTGTGGTTAATTACAATGTAGATCACGGAATAATTGTTCATTGTGTACTTGATGTGGTTACACTCCCCATGGGGACTCAGTCTGGAGTTTGGAAGTACACCTGAATTCAGGTGTGAATTTGAGTTCAGGGAGTGTCCATTACTTGGATGGGGGCCTTAATTTTATGGGAATCCATTGAATCCATATAGATTAATCTTTCTGTGTTACTACTACTCTCCTTTTTAAGGAGAAAGGTGAGTAAAAATATTTTAAGTAAATTAATTAATCGCTAGTTCTCAATCTGGGATAATTCTCCAGAGATATGTAATTGTTAGGGGGTAACACATGAAAATATGAAGTAACATTTGATCTGTCCTATTTTCCAGCACTGACTGAAGTATTCCTGGAGTTTTTCCCCTCCCACTGGCTTTTTTCTTGTCCAGTAGCAGCAATTTTTGGAAATTAAATTTCCCACAGTCCCAATGGCTTCCCCACAACAAAAGGGATTCCATGGAAGTTTTGAATCCTCCAAAGGGATCAGAAATTCTTTATTTCTGAAAAATCACTATGACTGAGGCCATCATCAGCCTTACATGGCATAACCCACTATGATAATGGCTGGAATCCTATTGACTTAGCATAGTGACACACTAGGGTAGGCCTACTGAATCAGTGGAGATTTGATGAGTCAGTTCCTCTGTAAGTTCCATTGATTCAAATGAGCCTACTCTAGTTGTGACTTTGTGAAGGAGAGACAAGGAATGCGCCGTCCTCCACAAAAGAAATTACCAAGGAAGAGAAAGGATGCATAGAAGGGGTGTTAATTGAGATAGAACAGGCTGATGTAGTAGAGAAAAGGTCCACGGAGGTGTGTCTTGCTGACGAAGGGGGAGAGGAGGTGGACCTTATAATGTGGGAGGAGATAAAGGAGGGAGAAAGCGCGCACGTTTTTAGTGTTTGGACCGACACGAATCCGGACAAGCTGGTGAACCGAGGGGTGCAGACAGAGCTCATGCTCGGAATAGGAGCTACACCGGAAAATACCGCGGGCTTTCCGAATTTAGCAACAGGAGGAGGTCTGCTCCCTGATCCCTTTTTCCCTGGAGGGAGAGGAGTTAAGTACGAGCCCCTAGAATGGACTGTAACAGTCCATCCACGGAACTACCCTGGGGGAAGGAGAGTTATCCATCCTGGGCCAGAATTTCAGCAGAAGCCCCCAGAGGGAGATTGGGCGAGGCACCCGTGCTGTGGCACGGTATGTGCAGTACGGAGTGCCCCCCTCCGTCCTATGACAGACAGGGAACGGTTCGGACCGGCACCCTATTAGAAGGTTTTGAAGACCCGTTATCAGTACGGCCCAAGAAATATCGTTTATTACCAGAAGAATGTTTGCAAGACCGTTTTGATTCTGACGCGTTAAGTTCACTTGTTAATAAACGCAGTTATGTTGAAAATGACGATGGGCCTCCGAGTCTCTTTCCCGCCTTCACCACCAGTGCCCCCCTGGGCCCAGGTGAACCCCGTGACAGACTTACGATGTTGAAGTACCATATTTTTCTGTGTATAAAATGACACTTTCCCCTAAAATAATTAGAGGAAAATTTAAGGGTTGCTTTATACACAGAAGGGCAGCAGCAGAAGATGGAGACTGAGTCAAAGAAGCAGCTGCACTGGGCCACCTCTCGCGGCTGTCCATTGACTGTTGCCAGCGCTGCCCAGTCACCTCCAGTGATTGTCTCCTTGTGATTGGGCGGTGGCAGTAGCAGTCAATGGGAAGCAGCGAGAGGCAACCGATCCCAGCTACTTCTTTGCCTCAGTGTCCGCCTCCTGCTGCTGCTGCCTCCGCCACTGGTTGCCAGCTCAGTGATCAAGCCCTTTGATACTTGCTTTTCCCTTCCTTCTGCTAAGCCTTGAGTTAGGAAGTGGCGGGAAAGCAGCGATAAAATTTTCTAATTTAGGTTTGGAAAAGGGGGGATGATCTTATACATCGGGTCATCTTATAAACAGAAAAATATGGTAAGTTGCAACCAGACTAGGCCCATTTGAATCAATGGAACTTACAAAATAATTGGCTCACCAAATCCTCACTCATTCAGAGAGTCTATGCTACTTCAGTAGAAGTTCAGCTACTATGGTAAATCCATTGAAGCGCTGTTAAAATATCTAAGTTAGCATTTAGTAGTTTCCTTGAATGATGCTCATTTCTTTGGAGTGGCTAACTATTGTCTCACTAAAATTCTGGTTAGACAAAGTCAATGCCTTATTTTTCTTTCTGTCTCTGTGGAGCTGTTAATAATCAGAAGATTATTGGATGTGGTGTGAAATCTGGGTAGGAAAAATGCATTACAGTTATAGCAAGCAAGCAAGCATGAGAGAGAGTTGCTTGATTAAACTTTTTCTGAATAATAATGTAAAGCATGATGTAAAATAATTCTACTTAAAACAAACCCATCTTGGTTGCTTCCTTTTTTTGTTGTCCTGTAGATATGGCTTTTATTCAGGCAGGCTAAACTGATCTGTTGCTGAAGGAAATTTTAATTGATTGGGTGCTGACCATATATTTTCTGGCATTTTAGTTATTTTACTTTAGTGTTAAAAATTTTATTTACAATTGTATTTTCCCTCTTTGAATGTTGTGGTTGATAGAAAAGTACAGCATAAATTTTAATACATTTAATTAGAAGTTGTAGACAGCAATTTCATATCTATACCAGAGCACAGATTGCTGTCCTCTGAAGATGCCGGCCACAGAGACTGGCGAAACGTTAGGAAGAACAACCTTCAGAACACTGCCAAAGAGCCCGAAAAACCCACAACAACCATTAGATCCCGGCCCGTGAAAGCCTTCGCGAATACAAATTTCATATCTCTTGCTGTCTTTGTCTACTCCTTGGCTTACTTGAAAATGGATTCCCTTTCACACTCCCTTTTTCATACCTGGGTGGGAGGGACAGATTGACTATAAAAAAAAAACAGAACAAAGACTGAGTTGTGAAGATAAATTTTGTAGGGGAGGAATTAAACAGCATTGATCGCCCTGCAAGATGACCTCCTGAGGGAGACTGACAGGGGCAATATGTCCTTGTTGGTCCTCAATATCTCAGTGCCCTTTGATACCGTCAACCATGGTAGCATCCTGGGGCGGCTCTCCAAGTTGTGAATCGGTGGCCTCGCTTTGGCGTGGCTCCGTTCCTTCTTGGAGGACCGTCCCCAGAGAGTGCAGCTTGGCGAGATGACTTCCATCTCATGGATCCTCAATTGTGGGATTCTGCAGAGGTCTTTCTTCTTGACAATGCTATTTAATATATAAATACAGTGGTGCCTCGCTTGACGACAATCCGTTCCAGCGAAATCGCTGTAGAGCGAAATCGTCAAGCAAAAGTAAAAAGCCCATTAGAATGCATTAGAAACTGGTTAATGTGTTCTAATGGGCAAAATACCTGATCATAAAGCAAAGATCCTCCATAGGATGGCCATTTTCTGCTCCCTGTAGAGCAAAGAATCTGTCCCTAACACAGCAGGGAGCCATTTTGCACAGCGGGCGGCTATTTTGGAAACCTGACGTTGATCGTCGTTAAGCGAAAAATCGGTTCCCAAAGCAGGGAACTGATCATCGTAAAGCGGATTTTCCCCATAGACACATCATTTTGCGATCGCAATAGCGATTGCAAAAACCTCATCATACAGTGGATTCGTCATACAGCGAGGTAATTGTCAAGCGAGGCACCACTGTATATATATGAGGCCGCTGGCGAGGTCATCTGGAGTTGTGTGGCCCAGTGTCATCAGTACATTGATGACACCCAGCTCTACCTCTCCTTTTTTCCTATTGCAGTGGATTCTGTTCGAACGAACACTGCTTGGGCACAGTTCTGGAGTGGATGAGGGCAAATGGACTTAGGTTGAATCCGGACAAGATGGAAATCTTGCGCATGGGCGGCTCTGACATCAATGAATTGAGAAACTTCCTCTCCTTTGTGGGAGTGACTCCACAAAGAGTGAGGTTTGCACCTTGGGCATCTGCCTGGACCCGGATCTCACAGAAATCCAGGTGGCATCTGTGGTCCGGGCAGACCATTTCCATCTTCAGAGGATTGCCCAGCTGTGTCCTTATCTAGACGTGGCCCCTGTAATCTCAAGAGTAGACTACTGCAATGCTCTCTACATGGGGCTACCCTTGAAGCTGATGCAGAGGCTTCAACTGGTCCAGAATTCGGCGGCCAGATTAATAACTGGGTTGAAGAAATTCCAGCACATCTCCCTCACTCTGGCTGCCCTTCATTGGCTACCGGTTCGTTTCTGCATCAATTTCAAGGTTATGATGATAACATTCAAAGCCCTAAATGGTTTAGGACCTCGGGTACCTGTCAGAACGCCTGCTCCCAGCAAGATCTGTCCATAATACCCTGTTTCCCCAAAAATAAGACCTAACCTGAAAATAAGCCCTAGTATGATTTATCAGGATGCTTGTAATATAAGCCCTACCCCAAAAATAAGCCCCAGTTGAGTGAAACCCCACCCTCCACCATTGTGCAGCCACCAGAAGAAGATGACATAACTGTCTTTGAATAAATGTAGATAGTTGAACATTGAAAAAATAAAACATCCCCTGAAAATAAGCCCTATTGCGTTTTTTGGAGCAAAAATTAATACAGTACAAGACCCTGTCTTATTTTCGGGGAAACACGGTACCTGTTCTTTACTGGCAGAGAGGTTGAGGGCCTTGACCCCGAAGGAGGCCCAGAGGGAAAGAACAAGAAATCAGGCCTTCTTGGCGGATGTCCCCCGCCTATAGAATAACCTGCCTATTGAGATCTGCCTGCCATTCTCGCTGGATGGGTTGAAAAGACCTTTGAAGACCTGGCTTTTCCACCAGGCTTTCCCAGAGAATCAAGATCTCGGCCTCCCTTTTACCATTGTTTTTGAGAAGGGACAACAGAGGACGAGATGGTTGGACAGTGTCATCGAAGCTACCAACATGAATTTGACCCAACTCCAGGAGGCAGTGGAAGACAGGAGGGCCTGGAATGCTCTGGTCCATGGGGTCACAAGGAGTCTGACACGACTAAACAACTGAACAACAACCATCACCCTTTTTACCACCTTCATTGCCATCTGTTTTAATTTACATTATTTGGTTATGTATTAATTCATTTTTTATTGTGTTTTAATATTCTTGCTGATATTGTTGTTAGTTGCCCACAGTGGCCTAGTTGCCAGATGGTGTGGGATATAAATTCAATACATAAATAAAATAAATAAATAAAATAAACTGTAGAGTTGACCTTTGCAGGAGGGGGCAAGGGAAAGGCTGTCATTTTTGTAGTATCTGGTATGAATGACAAAATGTCAGGAAGCAGGAGGCCCTTTTGCAGCTGAAGGCAGTGTTATTAAGAGCAAGTCTGCTGTACTACATCAAGTGTGAGACTAGGACTCGGGAGACTTGGGTACAAATTCGTGCTCAGCCATGGAAACGCAATAGAAGTGGCAAAAGTAAACTTCAAACATCTCGCATGCCTTGAAAACTCTGTTGGGGCACCACCTGACTTATTAAGCAGTCTAAATGGGCTTTTGTCCTTAAAAATAACTATAAAGATTTAAAATAAAATTAACAAATACACTTTCTTTAAACAAAAAAAAATTACTTGGAATTGTTCACTAGCAATATGTTTTGCAATATCTGTTCAGAAAAAAGGGAGTGAGCTTTCTGAGTTTAAAAGGGCTGAAAATGTAAGATAGATGCCGTGTTCCCTCAGCTGTTCCAAGGATCAGTGCATAGGAGCATGTGAGGCACATTAGGGGGGATGCTTCTTATGTTGATGCGCTAAAAAAATTACTGGTGTATTTACACATTCAATAATCTTGCACTACAGTAAATATAAAATATTTCCTGTGTGTCTCTTCATAGAAAGCAACAAAGAAAACTGACAAACCAAGACCAGAAGAGCAGGATGATATTGATGTTACAGAGCTCACTAATGAAGAACTGAAAGATCAACTTCTGAGATATGGTGTGAATCCAGGTCCTATTGTGGGTAGGTTAATATTGAGAAACTGCATAAATAATGTGTATTTTAAAAACCTTAAGACAAAAAGTGATGGAGAACAAAGCAAAGGTGTAAGTTTGTACAGTGGTACCTCAGTTTACAAATGCCTTGGTTAATGTAATTTTCAGTTTATGAAGCAAACTTAGTTTTGGTTTACTTTTTTTCTGGGTTTTTCGGACTACGAAGAAAGTTTCCCCAGGATGCATTGTGCCTTGAGGTCTGTATTGCCTCCCCCGTTCATATTTTCCACATTATGTAACGTTCCAGAGAATGCATTACATTCGTAAACTAAGGTACACCTGTATATAAACATTTGCTACTTCTATGGGTTAAATACATTGTGCTATTTAGTGGCATACTGTATTAAGCTCTGTTATAATCACTTTCATTATCTTGATAACAGACCAATCCCACGACTGCTATCAGAACTAGAAGTGGTTCACATCAGCACTACAGCTCCCTTTATTATTTTGGCTGCTTTCAGAATGCTCAGATCCATACATTTTCATTCATAGAGGGTATGAACAATTATTTGTCACATCATATCATTGTGCAAGGCACTAAGAGTTATTTCAAATTAGCATGGTGGAAACAAAGGCTGCTTTCTTACATAATTCATCACAGTATAAAAAGGATTTCCACATTGTTCAAAAATGAGAAATTAGTATATTTTAATAGTGTTGGTGGCACTATTAAGGTACAGTACTGATAATTGAACAGTCCCAGGGTGCCCCCAGAAGAAGGATATGGAAAAACAATTTTGAGTACCCTGTACCTGGAAAACCATGAAAAGGGGCTACTATAAGTCAAAATTGACTTGATGGTAATTATTGTAATTATTACAAGAATACGTTTTAGCTGAATTTTAGCCAAGCAGTTTTCTTAACAGTAGCTAGACACATGACATATCTGTGGTCTGCTAAAGTAATCTTCACCTGGCTTTAGTTTCCCCAACCCCCTAATTTCATTGTAGATTGTGTATAGTTATGCTATGTATTTTTCAGACAGTTACAAGAAACATACAGATAATAAATTTGTGTGAGAATGATATGGTCACAGATGCCCCTGTCATTGTGCTGTCATGCTCCAACCATGGAACTGAGGCTACGACCCACATGGCTAGCCAGATGATTTCACCCACACTGGGAGTTGCCGAGAGTCCGCAGGGCACTGTGGCCTTAACAACAAGCCCTTTCCGACGTGCCAGAAAACCAACTGAGACTACAATGGTTCTGTCAGTCCTGGTTGCTGGAGGATGGTTTATGGGAACTGATCTACTGGTGAATGAGGCAGAAACATGGCAAGACATTGAGCTACTAAAGTAGTTTTGCTGCCAAGTGAGGCAGAAACATGGCAAGACATTGAGGGGGACAACTGTTAGGTGGAGGAAGAGCTAGGTCATGGCAAGGGACATCCAGTCACCCAGGAGATATTCTTATGCTCAGGGCTTGAAAAATCCACTTGTCTGTGACGAGTGAAAAAATGCTGCTTGACGAGCCACAGCACCCTCACCCTCAGTTCATATCTCTCTCTCTCTCTCTCTCTCTCTCTCTCTCTCTCTCTCTCTGATCATGCAGTCCTGTCCTCCCCCTTCCCATTGCAAAAGGAAAAACAGCCTTCTTCTTGTGAGAAGAGAGTTCAAAATGCACATAGATAAATAGTTCTGCAGGAGATTGTAGAGTAGTCCCATGCTGGAGAATATGGAGATTCCCTGCTTCCAATTTCAGCCAAACGACCTGGCTCCTTAAGAGGCTGGGCGCTTTTGCTTTCAGTTTTATTTTTGTTGGAGACATTCAAAAGAAAGGCATTAAAAATACAAAACTCATGACCCCACAGGCACACAGGTAATAAAACAACCCAAGTCTGAGAGCATGTTTAAACATAAATTGCAAGGCTATAGTCCAGTCATGCTGACTGATGAAATTTTTGACTGACTGGTGAAACATTCTAAAATTTTTCAAGCCCTGCTTATGCCAAAGGGAGAGGTAGATGCCCCGTGCCGGAGGGAAAGATAGATACACGGGAGTCAGAAGGGATGATAAGTGCCCTAGTGGAAGAGAAAGAACCCCTTCAGATAGTGAGAGAAGTTTCAGAGGGGGCAGTCTCTTGACCCAGGAGGTTGGAACTTTTTTGTTGACAGGCATACGCCAACTTGAACTTCTTGTCCATGCTGATGTAGCCAGTGTTTTCATCCTTTGTTGTAGCTACTACAAGAAGGCTATATGAGAAGAAACTACTGAAGTTGAAAGAATCAGGTCAAGAGCTAAGTTCTTTCATACCACCTCCAACTGTTTCTTCATCTGCAGAAAACAACAAACAGAATGGAAATGATGACTCCGATCAATACAGTGACAATGAAGAAGGTATAAATAATGCAAGATGAGTGAATAGTTCTTAAAACTAGAGAACTCTGTACAGTAAGACTGGTAATAACAGATTTGTGGGCTTTTCCTATACTTGACTTAATTACTGATTGTCAGATGAATCAAATCAGTGACCGTGGATAGCTATAGTCCCATAGATTTCATTGAATCTGAAGTATGAATCTGGAGCAGATTTAGTTTATAGAAGTTAATGCTCAACTGAGATAAGTAATCCTTAAGTAAATACAGAATCTGTGGTTTTGGCCATTACATTCTACGAGTGGTATGGAGAATTGCAAAGGGATAGAAGAGGAAGTGCATAGGTTTCAGGCTGGACTCTCACTTTTTGTTTGTTTGTTTGCCTCCATCTGGCTTCAGATTTTCATTTGGTATTCTTCCCATAAGAAAAATACTGATGGCTTATCATTAGAACAATACTGATGTTTTCAACAGCTAGCTATGTGACCGTTTATCAGAACTGTTGAATGTAAGAGATTAGCAGCAGTTTCTATACCTGTCTATTCAGAGTGAATTTAGTCTTTATTCAGTGCAGCTTACTCCTAGAAAGTGTGTTTAAAGTTTTGAACCAGTTTATTTACCCTGTTTTCCTGAAAATAAGCCCAGTATGATTTTTCAGAATACTCGTAATATAAGCCCTATCCCAAAAATAAGCCCTAGTTAAGTAAACCTCCACCTTCCACCATTGTGCAGCAACCAGAAAATGACATGACTGTATTTGAATAAACGTACTGTAGATTGTTGTACATTAAAAACAATCCCCTGAAAATAAGCCCTAAAGTGTTTTTGGAGCAAAAATTAATATAAGACCCTGTCTTATTTTCGGGAAAATACGGTAATGAACTAGACCTGAATAAAATGAGAATAATTTAAAATGAGAATCATTTTAAAAAACAACCTATTGGGTAAAATGGTATTAAAGGCAGAGCTATAAGCCACAAACAACAGCCTCACATAAGTTCCCTGTTATTCTAAGTGACTCAGTACAGTATGGAGAACAAGGGACATAGCATCATCAGTAGATCTATTTCTCCTGTGTGCAAATTGCCATGGGTCCAAAGAAGGTGGAAGACTAGCATTAATGTAATCCGGCACCAATCTCTCAAAATATTTCATAACAGATGTTCAAGCTACTGGTCTATAGTTATTGAGAGATACCGCAGCTGATTGCTTAGGGAATGTCTTCAAGCAAGTGGGAACAGAACACTGCAACAAGGATAAATTGAAAATATCCGTAAAAAGACCAGCTAATTCTGCAGTGCAGCCCCTATTTTTATCTGTCTATCTATTTATTTATTTATTTAACTCGTCCCATGATTCCATTTGGTCCAGCTGCTTTTCTAATGTTAATATTCTGGAAAGCATGTCTCACATCTGAAATCTGCAGTAGTAGTGGTTGTCTGTCGATGGTAGATTCTAGTGAGATACTATAGATAGTAGGTGTTGGAATAATGGTTGTTCCTGTTTCCACCTCAAAATAGTTGAAGAATTTATTTAACTGCTCAGCCAAAAAGTCACTGCTGCTAAACAGACTGTTTTTGTTACTCTGCCCCGTGATTTGTCACAGACCATGCCATACCCAACGAGTGTCAGAGCTCTCAAGATGTTGCTCAGTCCTCCGACTGTACATAGCTTTGGCATCCCTAATACCTTTTTTCAGTTTAGCTCTGGCCCCTCTATATTGTGCCTTTTTGAATTCAGACTAAGGTCTAAATCCAACATGAAGAGCTAGTGGTTTTCCCCTCCCATTGCAGGTCCCCCGTCATTTCTGCTAGATTGTGTCAGGGGAAAAATATGTTGTTGGGTCATCTATATAATTTGGAACTTACAGTTGTAAACAAATAATGATTTTTATTTATTCATAGATCCCAAAACAGAATTCAAACTTGAGAAGCGAGAACCTCTGAAGGGTAATGCAAAGGCTTCAGTAACCCTCAAACAGAGAAAAATTGCTGAACATAACCAGGTAATATTGCAACAATTTGCACATCAAGAATTTCTGTACAGAATCAAAATTTTCTCTCTGAAGACATTGATTAATTAACATGAATGTATTTGAATGAGTTACAGGCACTAGAAAGTTATTGATCAATAGCCACCAAATTGCATTTCTTATAGTACAGGATAGTGTGCAATAAAATCCCAAACAGCTGTATTTCATGGATTAAAACAATGATCATTTAATATTTAAAATGTTTCACATAAGAACCATTTATGAAATCTAAAATAATTGGGATTACGATAACCTAATTTTCTCTGGTTCTGTCTTCTGAGGGAAGGTTTTCCCTTCCTCTCTATCTTTTCTCAATTTGTTCTTTATAACTTTGGTGTTTTGGTTTAAGAATAGCTTTTCTTATAATTCTGACAGTTTAGGACTAATGAAGGCGAACAACTTGTTTAGAATAGAAACAGTATACTCATCTGGACTAACTTTGTATGTCATTAGCGGACAGATTTTATAAGATAAAAGATTAGGGGGGACTGGCTGCATGAGGATTGGTTAAATGTTTCTTGACTAACATATAGGAATCTTTGTCAGATTCCCAAAACAGAGGACTGTCCCTTTAATTACGTATTATGTAGAACACAAAGACTCTACATTTATAAATAATCAGAAAGTCAAACATTTAAAAGACAACTATCAAAGAAGTGCATTTGAATCTATGTAAGAATATAAATAGTCTTCCATTACTCTGTTTTGCCTAACAAGTCCATCCTGAACTCTGCAGCACTTTTCCAAATTTTGTAAAGTTGCTGTGGTATGAGGAGTGAAATTTATTTTTTTAATAGGAACTTGTTGTTATTTTGGTTGGTGCAGTGTTCTCTGAAGATACATAGGTTTTAGAATGTGGTGGGAAAGAATAGCATCACTTTTTTCCATACTCAGAATTCTTTTCTTTAGGCATTCACCATTTGTGGGTTTTTTTGGGACAATACCTCATGCCTGTAATAGCAACAAGATCAAAAATGTATCTCAGGCCTGTCCACTGTACTATTTCCTGGTGTTTTTATTTGCTAGATTCATTTGGCTAGAAAATACAATTTATAGGATGTTATCTGGTCATTTTTTAGTTATTTCATTTTTCTGTGCATTATGCTACTGTGACCTGTGAATAAGGTACATACAGTGGTGCCTGCTTAACGATTACCCCGCTCCATGACAAATCCGCTTAACGATGAGGTTTTTGCAGTTGCAAAACAATGTTTAAATGGGGGAATCCGCTTTACGACGATTGGTTCCCTGCTTTGGGAACCGATTCTTTGCATTACAATGGTTTTAAAAGAGCTGATTGACAGGTCGCAATATGGCTGCCCACTGTGCAAAATAGCTGCCCGCTGTGTTTTAGGACTGATGGCCACCCTATGGAGGATCTTCGCTGGACGGTGAGGTATTTCGCCCATTGGAATGCATTGGATTTCAGTGCATTTCAATGGACTTTTTACTTTCGCTTGACGATTTCGTTCTACAGCGATTTTGCTGGAACAGATTATCGTCGTCAAGCGAGGCACCACTGTATAAGTAACTATGCTTAGGATTCTGCAGTTAAGTTGGTAATAACTTATTGTCCCTTATTCTACAAGAGCATACTCAAGAATTTGTGCCTCTTACTTAAAGCAGACTTTGCACCCAACCCTGCAATTGGATTTCTTTGGTTTTATAGCATGTGGTTTAAAATATTCTTTGGCTTTCTTCAGGGAGCAATTTGTTTCTGAAATATTTTCCTCTTCATTCAGAAACAGAATGCTAACAGTTTAAACCCTGTTCTTTAATAGCGATAAACAATGTAGTCCTACAAGACATAGTAACTCGTACAGTTGAGCTCCTTTAAAAAGAAAAGGGGTTTCATTTAACTAGGGCTTATTTTTGGAGTAGGGCTTATATTACGAGCATCCTGAAAAATCACAGTAGGGCTTATTTTCAGGTTAGGTCTTATTTTAGGGGAAACAGGGTAATACTATGTTCCCGTTTGTATTCCTTACATATTTTAATCAATAATCAATTGTATAGCTGTGTGCCTTCAAGATAGAAATATTTACAGTTTGCATTTTAGCTTCTATACTATCAAAATCCTAACATAAACAAGAACCCTGTAAATAATTTAGGTATGGAATAAGGTAAATTAGTTATGACACTTAAGACAATAATAGATTACAGCATGTGCTTTTTTCTTAGCTAGCCAGCACTTATGTATAATTACCTTAAGAGGTAAAGTAGCATAAAAGATATGTATGGAACTTAAAAGTCTCCCTGTAATTTGCTTGCAAGATTCTGGGGCATTAGGTGAACAATCATCCGGTGTAAATATGTATAGCATTCACATACTTGCTAATATGTTTGATGCTTAAATAGAGCTATTCTCAGGATGGAGATACTGAAACATTCTGGAGAAGTGGATCTTCAAAAAGTGGACTTCTGCAGGCAGTTTCTAGGGAATCTGCAAGAGTATCAAGAAGAACACCAAGGAAAAGGGTGATGCAAGGCTAATTTCCAATCTAGATTTTTATTTTCCTTATTCTTAGGTCCCTAGTAGCAACTTTACACTTATTTGCTATGTTTTTGTTTCTAAACAAACAGGTTGAAGCTACAGTACCGTTGCCTGTACATGATCCAGTAATATCAGAAAGTATTCCCATAGCTGATACTGTAACAGCTTCAAGCAACAAGACCCTAGTAAATATATTGAATTTGCAAGAGGTGGTATTCTATAATCTTCCTCTCCCTGGAAAACTTAAATATACCTTCTTTCTTGGAAAAATGAGATTTAAACAATATTCGTGCCTGTGGTTTACTTCAGACACAAACTAAAAGGAATTAAAAAACAACCAACTTTGATCTAGTGGGGATGGGGTGACTCTAAATAGCAGTTGTTTTCTTTCCAATTTAAGGTCTGTCAGTTTTGTTTTAAAATTACAAAGCTGGAATTTCTGAGAATCTTCTCCCATATAAACTTATATAGTTGGGGGGGGGATTACTTTTTTTCTCCTTAATTCTGAGTTTGAACAATTTAAATTTCAGCAGGTTGTCAATAGAGTATCTGGAAATGTCAAGCATGCAGATCCTATACTGTCAGTCAGTGACTTCTCAGAATTGTCCAGAAGATCAGCAAAGAAATCATTGATGACAGCTGAAGTAAATAAATGCAACTTAGATTGTTGGCCAGACAAGGGATGAGGGTGTTCTCTTTATATGTAATATAATTAAATAATTACTTTGCTTCCTACTTGGTGTAACATGCTAACAGCTATTTTATAGCTATTTCCTTGCTTTAGATTACATTGTGTTTCTGGGTGGCATTTTTGCATGTATTAGCAAGTAAGATTTTGGGAATTCGGATAAGCATGGTAACTGAGTAATAGCTCTATTCTGTTCTTTTTTCAACCTTTCTACCTGTATGTCCCAACTATTATCTTGATAACTATTAACAGAATTTGGGATAGAGCTACAAGCTTGCATGAACTGTTTTATAAGGTTCTGCTGTATTTATACTTTCCACCAAAAAAAGGATGGAAAATCTATGCAAAATTGTGTGTTGTGATGTTGAATTTCAGTAACCATATGATCTGTTCACTGAGGACAGAAGTGACAACAATGCCTTTTACAGTTTTCATTTATCAAGATAGTATTGTCTGTCTTGTTGAAGGAACAAAATAATGGTACTGAAGATAACAGGATTTATTAAGTGGCTAAACACATCAAAGTAACCAAACTTTAATCAACAGCTAAACTTCATGAAACAATTTTCTTAAAATTCACTGATGTGCCAGATTCTTTTCCTAATCACAGCTGCATGCTCTCCTTCCTTCTCCCTCCCTCTTTCTTTCTAGTACTGGTTTCTCGTGTAATTAAAAAGATTATAATTCTTTTTTCTTCCTTACAGGTGATGGGGAAAACCTCTACAGAGGAAAAGAGAGTGGAAAGGGATATTCTTAAAGAATTGTTTCCATATGAAACATCGACACCTACAGGAATCAGGTAATTCTGGGTATACTTAAATAATAATGCATATATGTTAAGGCATTAAGTAATTTGATCTATCCATTAGCTCTTGGCAAGAATCAGATATTATTCTGGTGAACTCTTAGACCTTCTCATGAAGTATTGCTTAGCTTTATTAATTCAAAAGAGCTATACTTCACTTGAACTTTCTAAAAGAAAGGATATGATGCTTAATGTGATTAAAATATGTATAACCTTAAATAAATATATTGATTCTTCATTAACAGTGCTAGTTGCCGTAGACCAATCAAGGGAGCTGCTGGTCGACCTAGAGAAGTTGGTGACTTCCGACTGGATGAAAACTACTCATCAAAATATATCCCCAAATATGTTGCCTCAGGCTCAGCAGATGTCAAACCAGAGAAATCAACCATTAAAAAACGTTCCATTCCTTTGTGGATAAAAATCCTACTCTTCGTTGTTGTCGCAGTCTTCTTGTTTTTGGTCTATCAGTCTATGGAAACCAACCAAGGAAATCCATTCTCTCCGTTCCTTAGTATGAGGAGTAACCCAGAGAAAACGATTGGTTGAGTTGTTTTGTTTTGGTTTTTTTGTACGGCACACACAACTTGGTCTCCTGTTTTTAACTATAGAGATGTCATCCTTCCTCATCAGGTCAGAGACTATATACAGATAACAGCAACGGAGAAATTGAGACATGAAATAAGACATTAATTGGACATTACTAACTTTTTTTCAGAATTAGGAGATCACTTTGTGCCATAAGTAATATTTTTAGACCTCTCTGGAACTTCTTGTAGAATTTATTTTTTTAATGTGGACATCATTACATTCATTTGAGATTGTATATTTGATTTTCAACTTGGAAGCTCAAAAAAGGGCAAAAGTGATAGTAAAATGTGAAGATGTGTTTAAATGTTTTTACTCCATACTAAAAGGATGCTGTACTTTGCATATTGTTTTTAGAGATTGAAAGAGCTAAGATAATAAAGGGAAGTGCATTTTGATGCATTTTACTCAAATTGTGCAGCTAAGATTAGTGTGTTGTGGTTTTAATAGGAAATCCAGATTTTTTTCTGTAGAATACTGTAACATCTTAATAAATAAATTGTGAACCTATTGTATGCATTTCTGTATCTGTCTCAGTTTTAGTTGTAGTAATTCCACTTAAACTTAGTCTATTTTAATTATAGTTACCTATTTAGTGCTTATCCTCTCTAATTGCTTAACTTGTCCTTAGGAAAAAAATATTTATTAGTAAAATTGTGTGAAGTAAACCTTACATCAAACAAGTTTAATTACTTTTTTATAGAATTATTAAAATGTTGGATCATAATTAACTTGCAAGCTTCTAATCTTACTAGGAAAGGGTTATGTTCTTAAGCAAAACCTACTCTTTTCACATAACTAAACTGAATGTCATGTTTAAATTTCATTTTCTCTCCAGTGGCATTTTGTTTTAAGCGCCATCAGTGTTCATATTCTAAAACATCTCTTTTGTGTGGTATATTAAAGGGGCATTTATTACATTTCATGTGATAAAACAAAAGTTAACAAGTGCTGCTATTTTTAGTCTGCATAATTTGTTCTTGGTTGCATTTTCCAATCAAATAATTTTAGTTTATCTCTTAAGTGTGGTTTATTACATATAAAGTGAATGTATAAATTTTCAGCACACATGGGTTCTTGGTATTACTGCATATTCCATACAAAATTGCAATAAAGATTTTTAACCATAATTTCTAGTCTCATCGGAAGTTGGTATTGATGCCATAATGTATTTTGTAATGCTATTTCTTCTGCCTTAAACTATAGCAGCCTAACACTATGCAGAATTATGTACACATACAACACAATCTAAACATGTTTCTGAGAAGTCTCATTTGTATTCTGTTTACTTCCAGTGAAATGAGTACCTATTAAATCTATATACCACAATAAGTTGTGTGAGGAATTAATTTGGCATAGATGTTGAAGTTGGCAATGGTGGTATATGTATTGTAAAGTAAGTCAATTTAATGGTTGTAGTCAAGTATTAGACCATACTGAGGAAGAGCCATGGGTTAATAGAATGCTGCCTTTGTGTGCAAACCGCCCAAGATTCAATCTCTGGCATCACAAGATAGGACTAGAAAATACGGTACTTATTTCTGAAACTAGAAAATCATTTAGTCAGTATAGAGCACATTAATGAAAAATGGGCCACTGTCCTGACTTGATATAACTTGTGGTCGATATAACTTGTGGTCTAGGTATTTTAAATAATAAAAAGAAACACAACATCTGCTGGATAGCTCAGTTGTTTAAGTATCTGGCTGCAGAGCCAGAGGTTGGGAGTGTGATTCCCCACTTTTGTCTCCTTGACGAGCTGGATTTGATGACCCATAGGGCCCCTTCTAGCTCTGCAGTTCAAAGATGATTATATGATTATCTTGTCACACTGATGTAAGTGCTGTACTAAGAAAACCTGCACATTGAGAATACCGTTCTCATTTATACTTCAATTTCACCTGGAAAGTTCTGGATTTCTGTTAAACTGTTTTCCTAAACTACTTTGAACTGAAACATTCTAAAGGCCATGAAGGTTTTTTTTAACAACTAATTCTATAAATTATTAAAAGCACTGCAAAAAAATGTATGAAGGACTGGGATAAAAGTACCAGAGTCTTATCTATGAATGCCATTGTAATCAATACAGTGGACCCTCGACTTACAGATGGCTCGACTTACAGACTTTTCGAGTTTACAGCCAGAGAATTGACTCACAGACCAGAAAAAAACCAAAATGGAACAAAAACGGCCGGTTATGGGATTAATTGGTTTTCAATGCATTGTAGGTCAATGGAGACTCGACCTACAGACTTTTCGACCTGCAGCCACCATTCCAATACGGATTAATTCTGTAAGTAGAGGGTCCACTGTATAGACTCCAAGGTTGGCATGTACTCCCCATGTGAATAAACATATGTTCATATTGTTTACCAAGCACATTAACTCCACATCATGTGATTAAACAGTGTTCTGCTTATATACCACCCCATAGTGCTCCAAGCACACTGGCTAGTTTACAATTTTAATTATGTAGGCTATACATTCACCCCCGCTATGACAGAATAGTGTCCTAGATGACACTGGTGACACTAGCCACCCAGAGTGGTCGTAATTGACTAGATAGGCAGGATATAAATACAATAAATAAATAAATACTGTTAAACAGATTCCTGCATTTTTAATGAAAGCCATAGGAATTTCTAACATGGCTGGATAATGTATGATCCTCCAGCTATTGGACTAAGACTCCCTTCAGGCATAACAGCATAGCCAGATTGTTCTGTGGTGAGATGTGCTGTGGTCCTGTCTGGGATATTTTTTCTTGATTGTTTTATGGGATGTTGTATAGGATCTCCATGTTCATGGTGACTAGAGTTGTGTTCTCTGGCAGACTGCTGATTTGTAAGCATTGAGAGTGATATGGCAGTCCCTGAGAGGAAATTTATCCCATATAACTGAAGGCAACTGTGGTCTAAAGCTGAATAGTATCTGAAATGTATGATGATTTTCTAAAACTTTGTCTTTATCTCACACTCTTCTTGCATCCATCAGTTACTCAGCTTTGCTGCTAAATAGTCAGTGACTAGGGTATATGCAGTCATGGCCAAAAATATTGGCACCCTTGGATTCTCTCAGAAAACGCAACCCTTCTCCCAGAAAATTGTTGGCAGTTGCAAACATTTTGTTACTCGGATTTTCATTTCTTAGGTTTGCGTTGGAACACAAAAAAACAGAAGAAAAATCAAATCTGATACAATCCCACACAGAAACCCAAAAATGCACTGGCCCAAATTATTGGCACCCTGTCTAAGTTGTAACTAATAATTGCTTTTCAAGCATGTGATGCTCCTTTAATTTTTATTTAGACATACCTGTCACAAGTAGTTGCAACCAGTTAAGATGGAGAAAAGTTGACTCAACCTATGTGTTGTGTGTGACACTGAGCACGGAGAAAAGAATGAAGTGTAAAGAGTTGTCTGTGGATGTGAGAGAAAAAATTGTGGAAAAACATCGACAATTTCAAGGCTTCAAGTCCATCTCCAGAGATCTTAATTTTCCTTTGTCCACTGTGCAATATTATCAAGAGGTTTACTGATGTTGAGCATCAGACCATTTTTGGCATGCTCTTTCACCCTCATTACAGGGTTCCTTAATTCGTCCTCACTTTCTGCCATCAGAGTGGTATCATCTGCATATCTGAGGTTGATATTTCTTCCAGCAATCTTAATTCCGGTTTGGGATTACTCCAGTCCGGCCTTTTGCATGATGTATTCTGCATATAAGTTAAATAAACTGGGGGACAATATACAGCTTCTCGTACTCCTTTCCAAATTTCGAACCAATCAGTTGTTCCATACCCAGTTCTAACTATTGCTTCCTGTCCCACGTATAGGTTTCTCAGGAGATAGATAAGGTGGTCAGGCACGCCCATTTCTTTAAGGACTTACCATAGTTTGCTGTGGGCCACACAGTCAAAGGCTTTTGCATAGTCAATGAAGCAGAAGTAGATGTTTTTCTGGAACTCTCTGGCTTTCTCCATAATCCAGGGCATGTTAACAATTTGGTCTCTAGTTCCTCTGCCCCTTCGAAATCCAGTTTGTACTTCTGGGAGTTCTCCGTCCACATACTGTTGAAGCCTACCTTGTAGGATTTTGAGCATAACCTTGCTAGCGTGTGAAATGAGTGCAATTGTACGGTAGTTGGAGCATTCTTTGGCACTGCCCTTCTTTGGGATTGGGATGTAGATTGATTTTTCCAGTCCTCTGGCCACTGTCGAGTTTTCCAAAGTTGCTGGCATATTGAATGTAGTACCTTAACAGCGTCATCTTTTAAGATTTTAAATAGTTCCACTGGAATGCCATCACCTCCACTGGCTTTGTTGTTAGACAAGCTTTCTAAGGCCCACTTGACTTCACCAGGATGTCTGACTCAAGGTCAGCAACCACACTATCTGGGTTGTCCGGGATATCCAAATCTTTCTGGTTTAATTTCTCTGTGTATTCTTGCCACCTCTTCTTGATGTCTTCTGCTTCTGTTAGGTCCCTCCCATTTTTGTCCTTTATCATGCTCATCTTTGCACAAAATGTTTCTTTAATATCTCCCATTTTCCTGAACAGAGCTCTGATTTTTCCTTTTCTATTATTTTCCTCTATACCTTTGCAGTGCTCATTTAAGAAGGTCCTCTTGTCTCTCCTTGCTATTCTTTGGAAGTCTGCATTCAATTTTCTGTAACTTTCCCTATCTCCCTTGCATTTTGTTTCCCTTCTCTTCCCTATTTGTAAGGCCTTGTTGGACAGCCGCTTTGCTTTCTTGCATTTCCTTTTCTTTGGGATGGTTTTTGTTGCTGCCCCCTTTACAATGTTAAGAGCCTCTATCTGAAGTTTTTCAGGCACTCTGTCCACCAAATTGAGTTCCTTAAATCTGTTCTTCACTTCCACTGTCTATTCATAAGGAATTTGGTTTAGATTATACCTGAGTAGCCCAGTGGTTTTTTTAATCTTGAATTTTGCTATGAGAAGCTGATAATCAGAGCCACAATCAGCTCCAGGTCTTGTTTTTGCTGACTGTATAGAGCTTCTCCATCTTTGGCTGCAGAGAATATAATCAATCTGATTACGGTATTGCCCATCTGGTGATTTCCGTGTGTAGAGTCACCTCTTGTTTTGTTGGAAAAGAGTGTTTGTGATGACCAGCTTATTCTCTTGACAAAACTCTATTAGCCTTTGCCCTGCTTTGTTTTGAACTCCAAGGCTAAACTTATCTGTTGTTCCTTTTATCTCTTGACTCCCTACTTTAGCATTCCAATCCCCTAGAATGAGAAGAACATATTTCTTTCGTGTCAGTTCTAGAAGGTGTTGTAAGTCTTCACAGAATCGGTCAATTTCAGTCTCCTCAGCCTTGGTGGTTGGTGCATAAACTTGGATGACTGTGACGTTGAAAGGTCTCCCTTGGATTCCTACTGAAATCATTCTATCATTTTGAGATTGTATTCCAGTACAGCTTTTCCCACTCTTTTGTTGATTATGAGGGCTACATTCCTTCTACAGGATTCTTGCCCAGGGAAGCGGCTCTTTGGCTCTCTTTCTCTCTTGGCACCCCCACACCAGCCTGGCCAGTGGCCGCCTCAGCGCCCGGCGGTGCTTCCTCCTCCTCCTCTTTGTCCTGCTTCAGCTGCCTCAGCTCTGGAGGCTGCCTGGGCTCGCCTTGCAAAGTTTGCTCCTCTGTCATGGTGGGGGTAGCTGCTGCCGCCGAGTGTGCCTTTTTGAGGGGGGCCCTCAGGAAAGTTGCTAGACCTCCGTGTGTTTGTGTGCGTGCATGTGTGCGCATCTGTGGGGGGCCTGTTCTGTTTAATTTTGTGGGTACCGGTGGGGCTTTTCTCCTTTGGCAAGGAGAATTCTGTGAGGGTTTTTTTTAAATGTTATGTTGTGCCCTCCTCCCCACCCTACTAGGCGGTCACCAGCACTCCCTCCCTTCTCCGCTTCTCCATTCTGCTGGTGGTGGTGGTAGTGAAGAAGGAGCCGGAGGGGGTCGTGGCTGGTGACAAGGGCTCGCATGCCCCTCCTCCTCCTCAGAGCCCCAGTTGGGCTAAGGAAACTCCTGGGTGGCTTCCTTGGGCTCTTGCTCAGCTGAAAAATCTGATGTGGCCCAGCCTCACCCAGATTCTGCCTCCAACGGCCCCCAGGTAAATTGAGTTTGAGACCCCTGGTCTAATGTCACTTTGTTTTCTGGCACTGCTTCTTCGACGTCTTCTTCCTCATTCTCTGGCACTGGTTCTGAAACACTTGTCTCCCTCAAGTCATCTGTTAATTTCTCTGGCATGGTTTCTATTCACTCTTGAATTACTTATTTATTTTTAAAAATCTGTGCAGAACAAAATCAAAACCATGCTGCTTTGTGCAATTCAAGGGGGAAGTGTAGTAACAGATTACATTATAACCTCCTGCCAGTCAAGTCAGGAGCAATCATACGAAATACCATTACATTTAAGAAGTCCTGCCCGCCTTATTGGTTGTTTTAGCTTTGTAACACCTATTGAATTATTATTTTCTAGCATCTAAAATGTTTAAAATCTATGACACTTTGATTAGTGTACAGAAATTTTTACCACACATTAAACTAGTTTAGCTACAACCATATCTATTTAAGTGAGAGTATGTTCACTGTACTCAGTGGGGCTTAATTTTTAGTAAATATAATCCTGTTAGCCCTTAAATCCTGCTATTAATAAATGTATTTATTTAAATTTATTTATTTATTTAACTTCTTTACCACTGATCTGGCTGCCAGGCTACTCTGGACGGTTTACATATTAAGCCAAACAATTCAAAACAATAAACATAATAGTATAAAATCAAAATAAGGACAGACAGCCAACATTTTAAATAATTATAATAAAAATAATATAAAATAATAGCAGGCCTGATTTGTTAAGTTCAGTCACTGTATTAAGATGTTGTAAGGTCCGGGAGGTGGGGGCACTGCAAGTTAAACCACAAAAGCCTCTAGACTGCGAGGTTGAAAGACCAGCAGTTCGAATCCATGCGGCAGAGCGTGTTCCGTCGCTTGTCCCAGCTCCTGCCAACCTAGCAGCTTGAAGGCATGTAAATGCAAGTAAATAAATAGGTACCACCACTGTGGGAAGGTAACGGTGTTCCGTGTCTAAGTCGCGCTGGCCACGTGACCACAGAAACTGTCTATGGACAAACGCTGGCTCTATGGCTTGGAAACAGGGATGAGCACCACCCCCTAGAGTCGGACACGACTGGACTAAATGTCAAGGGGAACCTTTACCTTTACCTAAGGTCCGGGAAGGTCTGTCGAAAATAAAAAAAAGTGTTTTTAACAATGAAAGGAGAAAGAATGAGGTATTGTTTGATGCAACTTGTCTCTTGTTTTGAGTGTTTGTTATCAAATTTGTTTCTCACAATGTCACATTGACAGACACTGGGGATCAGCTCCGACTGCCAACTCTCAATAGCTAAAGCCTCCGCAAAGGTGTCATAAAATTTCAACAAGGAATGCATGCCCTGCTTGCTGCTGACTGACTCCCTTGCCTTTTTTTTCTTTTTTTTTCTTTTTTTTCTTTCTTTTTTTTTTTTTGCTCCCTTTGTCTTCCACTGCTCAGTCTTATCTAAACTCAACGTCGTCGCCTGGAATTTGTAATCCGGTCGGTGCCAGACTCCCGAAGGTCGCGAGCAGCAAGGGCGTCTCGCGCACCCAACTGCACAACCACTTCAGGGTCAACCAGCCCTGCCCTGAACACGTGCCTATGGAAGAAGGCAAACCTACAAAGCCGGGCAGTTCGAGACGCGCCGGGCAAGCTTCCTTCGTAAGAACGTCGCGGAAGTGACACAAGCCCTTGCGGCTCTGCCGCCCAATCGCGTCGCGCCTTTCCGGTCTAAGGCCCCGCCCTTTGCGTCAGAGGAGGACAAAGTCATTGGGGAAGGGTGATTTTCGGCCTTTGAGTAGAGGCGCCGCCTGAGGAGTGGAAGAGAGGGGGATTGCCGCCATTTTAGAAGGTGAGTCCCTGGGAAGGTTTTCTGGCGGGTCATACCGTTCGGTCCCGCCACCGCAACTCAGTGCTTGAGTTTGCCCCTGGCTGCCAGTGAGGTAAAACGCTCTGCACGCGGCGGGGTACCCGCTAAGCTGACTGTAGCTTTTCCCCTTGCAGCTTTCCTGTCGCCATGTTCTCCTCCGTTGCGCCGCTCGTGCGGCTCAACCCATTCCACCTTCCTCACATGCAGTTGCAGCAGGACAGCCTCGCTTTGAGGAAGCGCCCGGTGGAATCGACGGAGCCCTCGTCCACTCGGCGGACTTTGGCGGCCGCTTCCGCGGAGGGTGAGTAGGGGGCCGAGGAGAAGGCGAGCGCGTTCACATTCTTCCCTCCCGATGTTCTTCTCGTGTGTAGGTCTGTACTGTACTGGCGCTTTGGCAAAGAGGTGGCGGTTGGACCCAGCCTTAGAGGACAAGGAAGGTCATTCACCTCTGGCTTGTGCTGGTTTCTACTGGAGGCTCGTCCCTGGTTGTGTGACGTGTGTCCCTTCAGCCCTCTGACCCTGCCTCTTTGGCCTAGGTGGAGGAAGCTTGCCATACGACCTTGGGGCTGGAAGGCCATAGACCGGCCCATGTCTTGGAATTTGGATGAAATTCAAGAAATTTGGATGTAATCCAAGAAATTAGACCACCACCCACGTCCAAAGTGATTTAAGGATGGTGTGCCTGTTTGGTAGAAAATGGCTTCCAGGGGTGAAGAAAATTCCTTTTTGGACCACTAATTTGTAGTATATCCAAGCCGGCATGCCCACTGCCATGTTTACTCTGGGATTTTGGGAGTTGTAGTCCAAAAAGTAGATTTTCCCATATCTGTGGGGCTGTTAATAGTAATTAGTTGGTATACAGTTTCCTCCCTGATGTTAGTTTGCTGGAATTAGGTCACAGTTAGAATGACATGGAAGGAGTGAATGGGACTTAGAATTGTGACTGGTATTGATAATTGCTGCACTCTTAGATATTCCAGGTGATCAGTTTTGAATCTTGCTTGTACTCTGCAATATATTTGTCGTATTAGCATGGGTTATTTTGCTGAGTATCTTCCTCATTCTGTTGCCTGGAAATTGTTGATTCATGGCAACTGGACTTCTTCATATAAGAAAGAAGTTCAGTTGCCATGACACAACCTCCAGATAACCTCACCTGGATAACTGAGAATCTTCACAGATACACTCTATATGTTATGTTACTATTAGCAATGAAGTTGTTTTGACATTTTCAGACAATCATTCTCTTAAACTTGATGCCAATGCAAAAGTGCAGATGTTGTTGATACCTGGTATTGAAGCAGGTGTGAAAAGTTTTGTCCAGTTAATTATCATATTAGAAAATGAATAGTAAAAAGACTTGCTTAAGTTGACCTGTAGCTACATCATAAGGTGGGAGGGAGGAACCTTGGTGTAAACAAAATATCAGATGCACTTAGAACTAGCAGATTACAGTATATTGAAATTTTAAATATACTTTAATGATTTGCCAACTTGTTCTTATTTCTTTTTTTAAACAGAAGAATATAGTTGTGCATATGGCTCTGGCAGGTTCTTCATCCTTTGTGGCCTTGGTGGGATTATTAGCTGTGGTACCACGCACACAGCGTTGGTTCCTTTAGATCTCGTTAAATGCCGAATTCAGGTTTGATTGCATGTCAGATGGAACAAGTTACATAGCATGATAAAGTGTGAAACTGTACTAAGTTTGGATTTAACCCAAAGTTTGGATTTAACCCAAAGAGGTGTATTTTTTTTTTAAGAGTTGCATGTGGGGTTTGCTTAACAGCATGGTGTGTCTTGTCTTTTGCTACAGAAGAATACAGTTGTGAATATGGATCACTCAAGTTTTATGCTCTCTGTGGTTTTGGTGGGATCCTAAGTTGTGGTCTGACACATACGGCAGTCGTACCTTTGGATTTAGTGAAGTGCCGTATCCAGGTTTGTATGTTTTCAAGCAGTAGAAGCCTTCTTTTCAGTTCCTTGGAATGAAATATTGGATCCTATTAATGCAGAGAATCCTAATATAGTGATAAAAAGACACAAAGGAAAGGCTCGGCAGTGATGCTGAGCAAGTGGATCATTGTTCTCAAGAATGTATAAACACTGTGTTTGACATAAATGTTTGTCATAAATTTGTCTAATTTTAAAATTAAGGCTAGAATCAGAGTTATCACAAGTGATATTTGGCAAATTAGCAACTGGATCAGTGTCTTCTGAAGAATGTTTCAACAGATTGAAATAAACATTTGTCTTAACTTGTTCTAAACTAAAAATTTAGACAAGAACCAGAGTTACAGTATTACAATTATATAGTATCTGGCAGGTTAACAATAATATCTTATAACTGTTCTTTATACAGTATGTTCATGAGCTGTAATTTAGTTACTCAAAGGAATGCTTCCAGACACAGACCTCTGATAGATATGTGTTCATATTTAAGATAGATATCTCTGGTTACATTCTGAACCTTTACAACATGTGTGGTATAGAGACTAAATGCCTGTTTCATATGCCTGGGTTTTGGAGTGTATGTACTGTAAGACTTAAAAAGCTATTTAACAGGTATTAATATAATATGCAGACACATGGAACATTTTGCGTTAAATAAGGTTAAATGGAGAGTTTTGTAACTTTAAGTGATGTAGTGGTACAAAGCAGTTGCTGTGTTGCAGATCAAATTAAACTAGTTGGAGAGAAAATGTGACAGTTTGTACTTTTTAGACACCATGAGTTAACAGGTAATTGCTCTCAGACAAACATATATAGAACTGCAGCCATAGACAATGGAATATATACATGTTGAAACTTAATATATCTAACATTTATTATCTGCTTCTAAATTTGAGAAATTTCGGTAGTAGCAAAAATATAAAAATTCAAAACAATATTATAGTAAACACACAGGAGTTAAATGAGTTTAAATTCTCTAGCTTTTAAGTTATGTCAGTCTCTGTTTCTCATTGTATGATTGAAGATGTTACAACCATAAGGATGTAGTAATTAAACACATTCATGTATTATATATGCAGTTAAACCCAGCAGCTTTAAAAACCTATAAGAAAAGTTTTCATAAGAAACTTGATTTGTTGTTTTTCTAAAGCAAAGGTCTTGAGGAAACTATCTTGACTGTATGTGGCCCAGTATGCTCTACAGAAAATATAATCCTGCTCATACTGATGTCAGAAAGTCCAGAAAGTAAGAGGAAAGTGAAATGGAACAAGTCAGTAGAGGGCAACATGAGGTAGGAAGGTAGAACCAGACTATTGAAGCATTTATGAAGTTTGTATTATACAATACCCGCATACTGCCAAAACTGTTCCGATTTGTTTTGTAATCAAAAAAACCCACAATAATTAATGGATTTTTGCTCTTTGATTATGTGCGGTTAAGTCAGAACTAGAGATGGGGGTATTTGTATTCGTATATGAGTACGAATATTCCCACACAGGTGGCAATCGCAAGGGTCCAGCCCCATGGGGCCAGGCGGTCCACTCACTGATCTCCCATTGCTGTGGACACAGTCATTTTCCAGTGGCTTTATAAATTGCAATCAGCTAGCCACTCCTGGCAGGAGGTGGGAGGACAAGCCTCGCTGCAAGGTTGAAGAGTGGCTCGTAGATCATGAGCTGCAGAGCCATTGGAAGAATCCTGGTGTCTGCAGCAGCTGCAGATCAGTGAGTGGACTCTCGTTATCGCCACCTGTTGGGGATATTCATATACGAATACCCCCATCTTTAGTCAGAACTAATAGAGTTTCCATAGTATTTAAGGAGTGGTTTTACCAGTTCGATCCCTCAATGAGTTTCCATGACAGACCCAGGGAATTGACCCCAGGTCTACTGAGTCCTAGTCCATTACTATATCCAATACACCACACTGAGTAACAGCTCTTTTCTGAAGACTGTGAAATCCAGTTAGGCCTAACTAGAGTAGACCGTTTAAATGAATGGCACTTGAAAAATCAACATTTTCATAAGCTCCACTGATTCAACAAGATGGGACTAACAGTTGGATTTAGCATTTATGCATACGTTTCTGACTACTAATGCATGACATCCCCCCCTTGATCCTCATTGGTATTGGTGGAATTAAAATTTGAATGCTACACTGATGCTTCCTGCCTCTTTCACGCTTTCCAAAATTTCATGTTTTTTTCCATTTTGCTAGTAGTTTTTACTAGAACAGAAGAAAATACTATTCCTATACCAACATTAATTTAGTGTGAGATGTTTTATTTAAGAAATTCGACTGTTTGGTAGTGACATTGGTGTCTATTCCAGAAATACACTTCGAAAGCAGTCCTGTGCAGATTTGAGTTTGAAACTCAGAGCTGCTACCTTAATGTGTATCACAATTCCCAGCCTACCCCATTAGGATTGTATGCTGGTGTGTTAGTATTCCATTGCAGTTTAGGTTTGATAACTTCCCATATTCATGTTGTATAAAATAGCTTTTAGAGATTTCCACATCTGAGGATCTTGTACAGTACTTGCCTTTCTCTTTGTGCCTTCCAGCTTACCACACCATTCTCATGTCTTTTATACTTTGCTTCAGCAAAGTCCTGTAACTATACCATTCCCCTTTTTCCTTAGGCATTAACACTCCTTTTCTGTTAACATCAGTCTTGTCCAGTTCATACTTTTCCTAACATCTAATTTCTCAAATGAAACTTCTGTCATGTTTATGCTCTGATCAGTGTACATGGCTAAACTAAACTGGGGGTATAATACACAAGTACTGTACTTAAAATGCTTGCTTTAACTGACTTTTCGAAACTTGTTTAGGTGGATCCACAAAAATATAAGAGTATCTTCAATGGATTTTCCGTTACTGTCAAAGAAGATGGTGTTCGTGGCTTGGCAAAGGGATGGGCTCCAACCTTCTTTGGATACTCTATGCAAGGACTTTGCAAATTTGGTTTCTATGAAGTATTCAAAATCCTGTATGGAAACATATTGGGAGAGGTAAAGGTTTTCTATTGCAGTTCCTAGAACTATCTTCACTCTTTTACTTCAAGGTAACCTGCCCAAAAGAGGTAACAATTTTATTACTTGCAATTTATTTCAGGAAAATGCATATTTATGGCGTACATCATTGTATCTGGCTGCATCTGCCAGTGCAGAGTTTTTTGCTGATATTGCCCTAGCTCCAATGGAAGCTGCTAAGGTTCGCATTCAGACACAGCCTGGATATGCTAACACATTGAGGCAGGCAGCTCCAAAAATGTTTGCGGAAGAAGGCTTTTGGGCGTAAGTATTGTTAGCAAGGGGCAAAAGCTTGTCTTGAATAGTCTGATACTGGGCCATTGTTTGTTAGGTAATCTTCAATAATAGATTGCCTCTTCAGACAGTGGTGAATGATATAACAACTCTTATTTAGCATGTCGTAAATCTGAAGTTTTATGAGTCAACATGCTCCCTTAGATCCATCTTTGTTTGATCTCTCTTATGCTGAGTTCTGCTTGAAGCTTTGGTTTTGAGCAGTTCCACCTAAGAGGGATTAGCAACTTTATGGTTGTACAGTCAAAGATGCTTGAGTCATTGGCATGTGAGAGTAATATACCTTCACTCTAGTCTCATGTTCTGATAGAAATGACTGTGTCATTTTTGACTGTCAGGATTTTGCTGGAGTGTGGACATGTTTATCCATTCTGAGATTAAGGATTAGAGGGATTATTAACATCCATTTTTCCTTCTGAAAACATTGTGTTTCTAATTTTATTTGAAGTCTGATCTGTTTGGCTTGGAGGAAACTTCATAATAAAACTCAAGTTCCCATGACAAAGTGCCAGTAAGCTTACAGTAATGTTAAAGCAAGTTTTTCTAAAGTGGAATCTGGAACAGGGGTGAGCAAAGTCAGACCACAGGGAACATCAGGATCTCCAGGACCTTTTAAAAAAAAAGGCAAATCCCATCCCCTAGAAATTTATTTATTTATTTAATTTAAATTAATTTATATGCCACCCACTCTACCCAAAGGTCTCTGGGCAGCTTACAACAATTTAGAGATAACACTTTGGCATTTAAAGGCTATTTTACTTCCTTGAACTTGTTTTAGTCCCCAGAGTAACTTGTTTTTAAAAACTGGAAGTAACATTTGGATGGTTCATTTTTTAAAAAGAAAATTAGAATTTCTTGCCTAAATCAGATTGCATAGAGAGGAGACCTAACATTTAAATGACAGGTTTATCCTTGGGGTTGGGCCTGCATTTCTTGAGTCAAATTTTCTCTGGGGGTTGATGGTATATAGCTTGGCAAGAGCTAGAGGAAGGCAGAATGACTGCTAGACCCTCTGAAGTTGCCACTCCTGATCTAGAGTGTGTGTAAGTCATGTTGACATGGTTGTTCATGACCATAGAAATATGCCATATTTTAAGTTGGAACGTTAGCCTGGTTGGCTAATACTTATCTATACTAAAAGCCTGTCCAGCCATACTTTGAGGTCTCAGATGTTGATGATTTAGATTTATTAAATCTGAACCTTCAAGATGCAAAATACGTGTTTTTTTTCTGGTCAGCATAACTGGATAAACATAAGTTCCTGGAAGTATTCAAAAATAGTTAAAGATATTTAAAAATAAGTTTCTTCATTTTTTTCTTACTTTGAAGTTTCTACAAAGGTGTTGTTCCATTATGGATGAGGCAGATTCCATACACAATGATGAAATTTGCTTGCTTTGAACGAACTGTGGAAGCTCTCTACAAGTATGTTGTCCCCAAACCAAGAAGTGAATGTTCAAAAGCAGAACAGCTGGTTGTTACATTTATAGCAGGTTATATTGGTAAGAATGTTTTCCTGACTTCTAGAATAAAAATATTTACTCTCATACTTGGATATAATAAGTTTCCATAGCTTTAATAAGAGTGACTATTAAATTGTCTAACAATTAATTAGGGTTTTGAATGATAAACATCAAAGTAATGTAGGAAATGTTTCACTCCAGATACCATCCTGGCCAGCAAGAGCTACAATAGGTGATAATGAGAGAGGCCATTCAGTGTCTGGATGGACAGGAATCTAAAACTCATTCCAAAGTACCTGTTTCGAGAGGGCTCTGCCTCAGTCCTAATGTTCACATCTAGCTGTGTGGCACTCTGCATCTGTGACAGAGCCCTCTGGATTTTGAAGTCTTCAGGGATGTAGGTGCCTTTTTGTAAAAGATGTGTATTAACATACTTTCTGTTCAATAAATAATGAGTAGATCTTGTCAGTCCATAGTAGCTGAGGGCTAGGTTGTTACTGAAAGTGAGCTCATTGATATAAATATATATGTGTGGATTCTTAATTCACATTGAACAAATCACAATCAATTGTGTAATTTATTTTCAGCTGGTGTCTTCTGTGCCATTGTTTCACATCCTGCTGATTCTGTTGTATCTGTATTGAACAAAGAAAAGGGCAGCTCAGCTGTTGAAGTGCTAAAGAGACTTGGGTTAAAAGGTGAGCATTAAAAGTGGCATTTGAACTATGAAAATGCATGTATGTTTCTTATTACTAACAACAGTGTATGTTTCAACAGGAGTATGGAAGGGTCTCTTTGCCCGTATCATTATGATTGGTACTCTGACAGCACTACAGTGGTTCATCTATGACTCCGTGAAAGTGTATTTCAGGCTTCCCCGCCCACCTCCACCTGAGATGCCAGAGTCTCTGAAGAAGAAACTTGGTCTTATTGAGTAGATGAATCAAAGACTGAATGGCTGATAGTAAAACATGCAACTTTACACACATGGCAATGTAGAAGAATAAAACCTTACCAGCTCAGGCTGCAGTGTTGTCACTATTGGTCAAAATAAACTACAAGAATTACTGGTGTTTAACATGGTGTTTCAGTTCTCGGCCTGCAGAAGAACGTAATGTAATGCCTAAGGAAGCCAGTAAATTCATAGAGAAAGGATATTGAATAACTATGGGCTTTACCCTAAATTGCTTTGTTTTAAGGTAGGTTCACCAAGTTGCCTGTCCTCTTGTATAATTATTTCCAGTAGGTAATCAAGTTGTTACTTTATTCTAAACTGTAAACATGGTCACTAGTTTAGTTACATTTGAGATGCTTGTAAACATGGTCACTAGTATAGTTACATTTGAGATGCTTGCTGCTAAACCATCCATGGTTAAAAATGAGGTGGCAATATAAAGTCATCTTGGTTTTATTGATGAGGGAGGCCATATGTACACCCACTGGTACATGAAACTATTCCAACATGTGTACTATGTCGGTTATCTGTATCCAGTTTTTGGCTCATGTGAAAAGACAGCCTTGTTCTGTGTATGGACCTTTGAAGACATTGTACACTTTTAAACAGCTAGCTGGCTTTTCTGGGGGTGAAGTTAAAGCAAGTTAACACAACTGTCAGCCATTTAGACTAGCTTAAAAAAGGCTGTATTTTTAATAGCATACAAAATTACAATCCATTTCCACTATTGTCTCCTTAGACTTCAAATATATTATAATTGGCCATCACCACGGCTTCATAAATTATTTTCAGACATTAAATCCACCTTCCCTTGTTCAGAGGACAACAGAGGCTTCCTCAAGTCAGAACAGATCCAGACAGAGCCTTGGAATAGTAAATTTTAAATTAAAAATAAAAGGCAATTGGTGATGGCAACATGAGTCCCACACGAAGCTATGTCTACAGAATTCTAGCCAGTGTCATTCTACTAGCAGAAATCATTGTACTCATGGATGCAAAACCTTGGGAGGAAAGGGAGAATCCAGTGCAGTTGCCAACTGTACAATTAGTATATTTTTACAGATAGAAAAACAAATGCACCACTGATTTACAGCACCCGGTATTCCCAGGTGGTCTCCCATCCAAGTACTAACCAGGCCCAACCCTGCTTAACTTCCAAGATCAGAAGAGACCAGGCACTTTCAGGGTGGTACGACCATCAGCACCACTGATTAAGGGGGGGGGGGGGGGAAGTCTAACAAAGCTCCAGTGGTAGACTGTTTCGTCAGCATTGCATTTTATATAGACTGAAGGCTTTATCATTGTCTACATGGGGCCTGAAATACTAGTTAATCTTAATTTCAGCCTCAATTGACATTAAATTGGAGAATTTCTTATTCAAGAAAGCAATTTCCTTCTGTCTTTCCAGCAAATCCTCAAGTAGCCTTCCTATTCTTAATGTTAGATCATCTAACATTGGTTCCAAGTGTGCTAAATTTTTCTTTAAGTTGTATACTTTTGGTTTTAAGTCATTTGCAAAGGCTACTGTAGTCAAGACTTTGACTCTATCACTTTCCAGATCTAAAAGCTTAGTTGATTGCTTATTAAAGTCTGCATTTAACACAGATATCTTTTCCATAATGTCCTGCATTTGTCGGGCATTTCCAGACGCAGTGTTCCTTAGTTCGGTAGTCCTGTCAATGCTGTTTGTAAGAAAATTTCCTATACTTTGTATTGTAGTCTTTTCAACTTTATCTACTTTATCTTCCAGACTATGTAGATTCTCTACCAATAAGGTCACATCTGTTTCAAGGCCTGAAATACGTCTAATATCAGTCTTCACAGTAGCAATTTTTATAGAGAAATCCTTAGTTACAGAAGCTGTACTCTCTTCACATTTAGTAACTGCATGAAGTAGAGGGGTTAGGTTTTTCTTGAGTTCTTCTTCTTGAAGTAACCTATTAGACCATAGTTGCATGGTGTTCACCTCTTCTTGTAGATGCTTCATCTGAGCAATTATATGGTTATCTTCCAAGTGCTGCATTAAACTTAGTGTCTTTTCACACTAAAGATTTAAAAAAAGTTGATTAGAAAATTGAATTTAAATTTCATTTCATCAGCTTTGAACAGTTAATCAAATTAATACAGAAGCCAAGTCCTGTTTTGTGGTATTTTCCACCATAAGCATGCACAAAGAGAAAAGATTTCAAAGTTTCACAGGTGCTGTTTTCATACCTTAAACAGAGGAGGTAATATAGCGGATCTCACATAAACAAATTGTATTTTGAACATTTAAGAAAGGAAGCATTTGTTCCAAAATATCTATGTCAAGAGTCCTTTCAATTTGTTCACTGAGCAGCAAAAAAAGAAAAAAAAGGGAAAAAAAGCAGAAAGTAAGATTTACCCTCAAAGCAGTTTTGGGTCTAATGTATGGTTACAAATTGGTTTGAATTGTTATTTAAATCTTGTACACATACAGCAAGTCGGTTTCAGTCTTCTGGAAATTATGATATTGGATACATACTGTCTGGATTTTGAAAAACATTTTATGTGCTGTCAAGTTGGAACTGACCTATAGTGATTCTAATAGGGCTTTCAAAGGCAAGTGAGATATTTTAGGAGTGGCTTTGCCAGTTTCACACCCCCAGTGAGTTTCCATGGCTGAATGAGTATTTGAATCCAGTCCTTCCAAGTCCTAGTTTATCCCCTTTTCAAAAAGCTATAGGAACTAATGTTTCCTATGACCAGCTTCTGCTGCTGGATAGGTAGTTGAGTTATTGTCTGGATAATCCCTATGGATTTTGAGTCATGATTTCTTGTTCTCTCCACCTCTTTCTCTGCCAAATTGCTATTTAGGCTAGTATTTGATTAAACTACTGAAAAGATTCAAAATTACAAAAATAATCAATCATGGAATTATTTGTAGAATGAAGGGTGAATTGTGGAGAATATTTTAACATGAATCAAGTCCTTGCACAGGATTTCATCTGTCACACTGACTTCTCTGAGCAGCAGGCTTTATAGCACAATCCTATCCATGTTTATGTAGTGGAAAATTCACTGCATATAATCAAGGTGACTCTTGAGCATGTTTTGCTTTTCTTGATCATATTGCTGTACGACAACATGTTCTGGAACAGGATTTTTCAAAAACAATTTGGGAAAAAAGATGGCAGCTAACCAAGGAAAAATTAAATTCTGATGGATTATATTACCTTTTTCAAATGTACCATATGTTTCACTTTTTGTTATTGGCTTTTGCCAAATGATAAAAATTAAGTCCCAGAATGCTGGCCTTACATAATGTCTTACCCATCAAAATTCTACTTTTATCTTCTACAAAGAGCTGTTGCAATTAAAAGCTGTTGCTTTTGAGCAACTATAGATGAATTAAAACAAATAACAAAACTAACACTACAATTAAACAAAATATGACAGTGAGAAGCAATAAAGGGAGAGGTAATTTATACTGAAGTTGTACAGTTACATAAACCTTCCATCAGCTCTCATTAGTTAGCTCCTTGCTTAAGCTAATGCTTAATTATAAAAGTTTTAAAGTTAGTACTGCATGAATTTCATGAAAAAAGCAACACTTTATTCAATGTCATGTATGGAGAAGTGCCACAACATTGCTACATACAAAATTAATGTACTGTACTGACTTCAAAAGGCTTCTCAGTGGCCAAAATAATTTTAGCTCTGCCGTTTCTTTATCTGTCCAAGATAAATTGCACATTTTAACTGCCATCTCTTTAGTTAACTATTTAAATGAAGATTAGTATCCAGCTACAAGTCTCCATCCTACCCACTACTATGAAGTACAAAATCATTCTAAAAGACTCATTTTTGTGCAGGACAGCAAGATGTGAAACCTTGCTATGTAACTGTACATCTGTAGCCGTACTACACAAATATCTTGACATTGCAACAGAGTTAGACAAAAACAAGGAAGACTGACTAAAAGATTTGGAGCAATTCCCAATGAAGAAAAACCTGAAAGTGGGATAAGTAGCTTGGAAAACAGTAAGTACAAAGCAATGATAGAGGTACAGTGGTGCCTCGCATTACGACGTTAATTCGTTCCAGTGAAATCGCTGTAGAACGAAAACATAAAGAGAAATTAAAAAACCCATAGAAACGCATTAAAACCCATTTAATACGTTCCGATGGGCTGGAAACTCGCCGTCCAGCGAAGATCCTCCATAGGGCGGCCATTTTTGCTGCCTGTGCAGCAAGGAATCCGTCGCAGAAAACAGCGGGGGACCATTTTGTTTACCCGGGGGCCGTTTTGAAACTGCTGATCAACTGTCCGAAAATCGTTTTGCGAAGAATCGGTTCCTGAAGCAAGGAACCAATCATCGCAAAGCAAAATTCCCCCATAGGAAACATCGTAAAGCGATCGCAAAAAGTTCATTGTAATGCGGTTTCGCCGTTAAACGGAGCGATCGTAAAGGGAGGCACCACTGTATAACATTAAATGTGGAGAAAGTGGAGCTTATTTCTGTCAGAATACAATGCAAGGTCACCAAATGTGGAATGTAGGAGACTCAGGACAAACTATTGCCTGTAACAGTCTGAATTGTGGAATTTGAAACCACAGAATATATTTAATACACACCAACATGGATGCTTTAAAAGAGGATTAGATGAATTCGTGACAGGCCAGTAATAAGGACTAAGTCTTGATAGCTGAATATTACTTTTAAATACCAGAAGCAGTCTCTCAACACTTATTTATTTATTTATTTGATTTATACCCCGCTCATCTGGCCTAAAAAGACCACTCTAGGCAGCTTCCAGTGTAATATAAACAAAAAAATACATAAATCATTATAACATACACATACAAAAATAAAGTAAAAATAAATAAAGGGAGAATCAGAAAAATCAGGTATTAGCTGGAGGGAAGGCCTGAATGTATAGCCATGTTTTTAATTGACTTTTAAAATACTCAGTTTTGGGAAGCATAAGCAGGAAGGTGCTATTGTAAGATTTCCTTAGACATCTGGTTGGCTATTATGGCAACAAAATGTTGAGTTAGCGAATTCTGGCTAATAAAGGAAAATGACTTGTTTGTAATATTGTTATGTGCTCACAAGGTTAAAAAGAAAATAATAACGGAACAATAATTAAGGCTTAGTTGTTAGGATCATTTTCCTTATTCCCAGTCACCATGTATGGCTGTGAAAGCTGGACAGTAAAGAAGCTGGTAGAAAAAAAAATGATTTGTTTGAAATGTGGTGCTGGAGGAGAGCTTTCAGATGCCCTGGAATGCCAGGAAGATGAGCAAGTTGGTCCTGGACCAAATCAAACCTGAACTATCTCTGTAAGCAAAAATGTTAAAAGAGACTGACAATGCTGGGAAAGGTTGAAGATGGATTAACTGCCTAAAGCACTGGTTCTTAACCTTGGGTTACTCAGGAGTTTTGGACTGCAATTCCCAGAAGCCTTCACCACCAGCTGTCCCTCCTGGGGTTTCTGGGAGTTGCAGTTCAAAAGCATCTGAGTAACAAAGGTTAAGAACCACTGGCCTAAAGGAACCCACAAGCTTAAGTATGCAAGAGCTGAGCAGGACAGGGCATTCTGGAGATCACTCATTCACGGAGTTGCCATATGTTGGTGACTTGACAGCACGTAAGTTGTCTGGAATTCTTTAAAAGTTACTAAGGATAGTAGGAAATTCAAGAGAAAAACATTGAACCCAATCAACCTTCTACAAGTACCTGCAGCTGTACCCTAAAAATAGTAGAAATTAAATCCTACTGAACTTAGTAGGGGCTTACTTCTACATGAATAAAAGGGCCCAAGGTGATTTACACCATTAAAATACAATATTTCAAGCAGAAAATAAAGTATACAATACTAAGAAGGCTCAAAGACACAAAAATGATAAAAGCAAATCATACATAAAAAAACTACAAGCAGTAAGGCTCAACGATCCATTTAAAAACCTCACTCAGGCAGCCAGTCGCTGAGGGAAGGCTTGCCTAAAGAGAAAGGTTTTGCCAGCTTGTGGAAAGACAACAAAGATGGTAAGACACAAACCTCAAGTGAATCATTATAAAAAGTGCACCATATTGAAATATGTTAATTTTCTATTAATGCTGGGGGTATAACTAAAATTTACAATGCTCTAAAACTGGTTCTCCACCTTGGTAACCCAGTTGTTCTTGGACTGCAGTTCCCAGAAGCCTTTGACACCAGTTCTGTTGGCTGGGGTTTCTGGAGGTTGCTGTCTAAGAGCATCTAGATCAGTGGTTCTTAACCTTTGTTACTCAGATGCTTTTGAACTGCAACTCCCAGAAACCCCAGTCAGCACAGTTGGTGGTGAAGGCTTCTGGGAGTTGCAGTCCAAAACTCCTGAGTAACCCAAGGTTAAGAACCAGTGATCTAGATTACTCAAGGTTGGGAATCACTGCTCGAAAAGAACAGTTCTCAAACTTTATAGAAGTTAACTTTGCCAAACCATTAAAATAACATTTTGCGCCACAGCTAAAAGGAACAGGAGTCTACTGATTTGATAAATCAATATTATAGCATGCATCCCACAAAAATAATTGCAAAAGTAGAAAAGTATAACAATGTACTAGAGTGCACCAGCTGTGAACAAGAGATATCTTGCACCAGCAAAAATGCTTTTTAAGAAAATACTATATATGATTTTTTTTCTCCATAACATACAGCATTATGATCCAGCACAGTATGGTTAGTACAAAATGTGCCACATATTCTGAATTATAGACAGTTTTTCTAACATACATTTTGTTCAGTAAAAACTTTTATTATGTGCTTCATAAAGTTGCACATGGTAGATTAATAAGTCTCTCGCAACCCAGAGTAATAATCTTGTCTCCCTTTCTTTGCTTCTGAGACTCCCGTCTTTCCCACTGATTTTTCCCCAAATCGTTTTTGTGGGTTTTTCGGGTTATTTGGCCGTGTTCTGAAGGTTGCTCTTCAGAACACGGCCAAAGAACCCGAAAAACCCATAACAAAAATAAATCCCTTCAGAGCACTATATCAACAAATTCAGGCTTAAAGAAAAAGGAACAGAATTGTTATAAGCAAAACTGTAACTTCAGATGTTCTAACACCTACCAGTTTCTATTCAAAGTCTCAATGGTTCTGCAAAGTATTCCCCCCCAAACGTCTCACACATCCAACTGCTGTTTACCTAGCAACACCTTTGTGAATGCTAGGAATTCTGCAAGTAGATAAGACACCTTCAGAAGGACAACTGAGCAGACATATGGCTGTAAATAGCTCTTAAAGAGGGCCGGGGGAAAGACCAAATAATAAGGGGTAAGAAAGGGACCTAACATACACCTAACCAGCACATTGCCAGCTTGAGTTTTTTCAGGAGTTCCTTGCCCTAACACTGGAACTTTACCTCAAAGGCAACATGACATTTTTAGCTGTTTTCACCTGCACTACGAGCAGCTCTTTTATGAAGCCAATTTCCTTGCAAGTCTAAGCCGCCTGAAATTATTTTGTGTTACAACAGGGGTGGATCAGAAAAGTACACTGTTGCTGGAATACCCCCTTATGTCCCTCTCCAGAACTACAATGAATTTCAGAGTTAACATCTGGGATGCTGGTTGTGGCACAATCTGGGCTAATTAGAACATCTGTGTGCTTCAACTTTGTAAGTCTCAGCTTTAGTACAATGCTGTCTTATCATTCCTGTATCACTACTATTCAGGATCAATCAATCACTTCTTACCATTCCCACGATGGTTGTTTTCTTCTATTGCTTCCACTGCAGATTGTGCAAAGTCATGATTTTTTTCTTTTGACTCAAGTGCTCCACTGTTTTGTTTTAAGGTAGTGTTTTCATACTCCATGCCTTCAAGAGTTTTTTGTATGTTCATCACATCAGAGATGGTCTTCTTCACTTCTTCTTCTATATGGAACACCTTTATGTTCATGTCCTCCATTTTCTTCTCCATAGCAACTAATTCACTTGATACTCTAAGAACAGAGTGAATGGCGTTTTCTATCGCTGGTAAATGGGTCTTGCACTCTTCCATTTTAGGTTCATAGTCTGCAAGTTTTTGGCTTAGATCTCTGTTTCTGGCTAGCAAATCGTTCTGTTGTTCTTCCAGTTTTCCTGCTGCTTGCCTATCAAACTGCAACTGCTCTTCAACTTTATTCAGTTCTTCTTCCTCTTGCCTATTTAATGTTTTGAGATTTCTGACTGTACTCTCTTCTAGATCTTTCAGTCTCTCAGACAGGGATTTTAGTTTTTGATCTGCTGCATTGATTTGAGAGGCAATTTCACTATGCAAAAGCTTAGCTTCTAAATTTAAACTACTAGTATTTGTAGCTATTGCAGCTTGGCTTCTTTTCCAGGATTCTATTACACCTTGAAATTTCTCACTGATAGTCTGTACATTTTTGGAGTATGTCTGTTCACCATTTTGAATGTTATATATGATGTTACGGAGACTGGATATTTCTTGCTCAAACGTGGTCATCACAGAGACAGATGAAGCGGTTTCCTTCAGAATGTCCGAAGAGGACTCAAACTGCATTTGTAACACAAAACAATGTTCATCTTCATTTAATTACTGAGTTGACACTTCCCTACAGAACTAAAATATCCACAGACAGGCAAGTCATGTTTCTCATTGGATTTGTCTTCCAAATGTTATGACCTACATTTTTTGTTCCACATGATTGCAATTTGGGAGGACTAATAATTTGCCAGTTAATCTATACTCACAAGTGTTACTAAGCAGCAATAAAACTTTATTTTTACAATAATAGAGTGCAACAGGTCTAAACTAACCAGAAACAAAATAAATTCCACTTGTAAATGAAGATAAATTCTTCAGAGTATTTGAGCTAATCATGCAGCATAATGTGTTGCCATAGTGAAGAATGAACTAAGATACATCATGAATTAACTGTGTTACAGCAACACAGACTTTATTTCCTCTGAAAAATTGTCAACGGCTGCAACTTTACTAAAGTATTTCACAAGTCCTGCCCACATATTCTGAAGAATGTGTGCAGGCTGAAGCTTAGCCTGGAGCTAAGAACATCTCAGTGTTCACTAGGCCCTGCCTCTCCAATCCCAATCTCCCCATGAATTCTAAATGTAGAGTTCTGCCGATATTCTGTTAACTATCTCTGTTTAGACCTCACTGCTCTGTATGAAAATCTGGGGAGAGATGGGGAACCACACACAGGCACAAGGATGTTGAGGATATGGCCAGCATGCACACATCCTAACCTTGCACCCTTGCCTGTTCTTCAGAACACATGAGTGAGGTCTAATTATTTTGCTTGCACTGCAGATGGAAAGATAATACTTTATTTTGTAGTGTTAAGACAACTTACACTGGTCTGCTGACTGCAATGTCTCTTTTTATTTATTACTTCTTTTCAGGAAATTTGAGTCTGAAAAGGACAGATATACTCTATATTATAGACCCTAAAGTATCTAAAAGGATATTTCAGTCTACTGCTCTTTTTGTGCAATTTGATGTCATAGATATTTATTTCTAAGATTGCCCCAATGTTCAAAGGGCATGCTTCTAAGTAAGTGACTTTGTAAGACTATAACTTTAGTCTTGCACATACAACAATGGCTTGAAATCCTGTTGTATATCTCCACCTGCGCAATGGGAATCATGTTGTCTGGAGAATTGCCACTGACTAAAGCCTTCCTTCTGCAATGTCGGGGTGCATACTGCTCACAAACAATGTGACAAAAGTTGCATACACATCAAAATTGCAAAAAGAAGCCTTCAATCAGTAGCAGCCTAGTACTGCTGATGATGTATTTTCCATTGTGTAGGCAGACTCTAGCCAATAGGATTTAAGCCCAACTTTTTATAAAACCATAATTCCAAAATCCCATATATAGTTTAAACATAAATACTGCTGAATGCAATAATCTCTAAGATACAAGTGGGCAATGTGCATAACAATGAACCCAACCTAGCTGTCCTTCAATCCCTCCCTGCCTCTTAAACAAAGCAATTTAAATGGCCAAATGCACTCCCAAATCCTCCATATGGTAAAACTGCCCATTGATTCAGAGGCAGAAATAACTGAACTCACTCCCATTTTGGAGAGGAAAAAAACCTCACTGCACCTAAACTAGGACTGAGGGATGGGAACACCAGAGGGGGGAAAACCAGTGCTCCAGTGGTCCTCTGGGGCCAAAGGCAACACAGGTTCACTTCCTGATGCCCTGCTCTTAAGGAAACAGGATTGTGCTATAAAGCAGATTTCCATTCTAACAATTCAGTCTATGCCGTAAATAGTTTTGCTGCAAATTACTCCCAAATATTTTGAACAAGGCACAGTAAGTTTGATAGTGTATGTAACTTAACTTTAAAAGCACTCACATAAACACAAAGTATCATGTCTACAATGGAAAGTTACACAAGGAATATTAGAACAGGCTTGTTTAACAACACATACAGTTGAACTATACAAAATGAAACACAAAATCTGGGTTATTCAGTCATAAATTAAAATTTTCTGAAACATTCAAAAATGTTTGTTTGTTTTCCAAACAATATTTTAAAACAAGTGTAAAGTTATTTTTAAATTTAAAGTCCACATCATCAAGCATAAGAGAAAGAGATTGGATGTGTCCACAAAAAGCTCACATTAAAAAAATACAAAAGATGTGTCCACAAAAAGCTCACATTAAAAAAATACAAAAGTTAGTCTTTGTAAAAAGACGTTTTTGTCTTTTTAAACTTTTTATTTCTATTTTGCTTTTATCTGTACTGTTTGCATAGACTAAAATGGCTACTGCTTCTGCAACTGCAAATAAAGGAGTCCAATGCGTTCAGGTGAGCAAGTAGGCCCACAAATGCAGTCCTCTAGGTCACAGCCTATTGAAGCAATTTTCCCCAAATATTTTTTTAACATTACAACATTTAAAGGTTACTAAAATGTCCTGAAAATATTAATATGTTCTTTTAATATAAACATATATTAACTGGGACATAAATTCATGAGATCTGCTTCCAAAGAAGCATGTTAGACTGCAGGTGAAATCAATTTAGAATAAAATCTTACCTGGAAGTGTATAATCTATTTGAACTCAATAATATTTTAGCTTACTTGACACATAAATGACATTAGGTCTAATAATTTGGACTGATGAAATCAATTAATAGTACTAAGGTAAAGGTTCCCCTTGACATTTAGTCCAGTCATGTCCAACCCTAGGGGGCGGTGCTCATCCCCGTTTCCAAGCCGTAGAGCCAGCGTTTGTCCAAAGACAGTTTCCGTGGTGACGTGGCCAGCACGATTAGACATGGAATGCCGTTACCTCTCCACTGTGGTGGTACCTATTTATCTACTTGCATTTTTACATGCTTTCGAACTGCTAGGTTGGCAGGAGCTGGGACAAGCGAACGGAGCTCACTCCATCATGTGGATTCGATCTTACGACTGCTGGTCTTCCAACCTTGCAGCACAGAGGCTTCTGCGGTTTAACCTGCAGCGCCACTACGTCCCCTACCATAACCCAAAAAAGACTTCCCTGAGAAAAATGCATTTAGTGCTGGCTGTAAATCTTTAATATGTACCAGATTTTAGAGAAATTAAGAAAGACCCACAGTGTCCATAATTCATTCTGAATTATTACCTTTTCAGACATTATTGTAATCTTATTTTCCATGGCTTGACATTTTACAGCTTCCTGCTTTAGTAAGTTATACTTCTCCTCCACAACAGCCAGATGAGTCGACTGCTGAAAAAGAAACCTGGAAAATACAGAAAAACAAAATCAGCAAATACTACTGCTTCTCAAAGATTGGGGGGGGGGGGTAAAGCAAATAAGGATGGGTAGGCACTCTGGGGACTACCAATACATGGATCTGCACTGCACAAGCCATATCTTTGAAAATCACTTCTCTAGGCTTCTCAAGAAAATCCTTTAACATTCCTTCTTTGGTGTAGCATCTTCTCATTCTTTTGGAATCTCACCCCAGTCCATTTTCAAAGTTAACAGAAAGCTGATTAAAGGCTTCTGAACCACCTCCAACAGAAATGAAATCTGAATAGAAAATGTTGTAGTGCTGAGCTTTGTTCTGATAACAAAGCCTGGTTCAGAATAATACAAGCTTCCCAGGAAAGCCACAAAAGCACAGAAGCAGGGGGAAAGGATCAAGTTCAACCTTGGATCACCTGGTCAACAGCAAAAATAACCAAAAGGAACTGTTCTGAACCAGGTATTTTTGCCTCCTTGTGGGTAAGCCATGAGTCTGCCTGTCTAAGGAAAACTTGCAAAATATAGACAAAAATTATATGAATTAAACACATCATGAGAAGAGGAACAAGAAGAATTAAGCACACTTTCCTACTGATTAGACAGGAAAAACTTGAGGAAAACAAGTAGTAGTTTCAGCTCCCTTGTCGTCCCCTCCTCCTCCTGCCTTCACACTTTCCCAACATCAGGGTCTTTCCCAGGGAGTCTTCTCACAAGATGGCCAAAGTATTAGAGCCTCAGCTTCAGGATCTGTCCTTCCAGTGAGCACTCAGGCTTGATGTCCTTTAGAATGGATAGGTTTGTTCTCCTTGCAGTCCAGGGGACTCTCAAGAGCCTCCTCCAGCACCACAATTCAAAAATACATATACTACAACATATCAGGCATAAAAGCTTGGTCCTTTGGCACCATGTATGAATGAAGTCTCCCTGGAAAAGACCCTGATGTTGGGAAAAAGTGAAGGCAAGAGGAGAAGGGGATGACAGAGGACGATGACAGTGTCATCGAAGCTACCAACATGAATTTGACCAAACTCCGGGAGGCAGTGGAAGACAGGAGGGCCTGGCGTGCTCTAGTCCATGAGGTCACAAAGAGTTGGACACGACTTAACGCCTAAACAAAAACAAATGAATGAAGTATCCCCATCTTCCTCTATATATCAGATCACAAAATTATTTTTCAGGTATACCCCGCCATGCTTATCATGAAGAAAAAAACAGTAACGAAAACAAATGCTTCAAAATCCACTGCTTCCTTGTGACCCTCTTTAATACAACTTTCCCCAAATAGGTGACTTCCAAGAGTGCTACATTTTTTACCATCCATAACAATGTAACATTGCCCAAGGCTGATGTGCATTGTAGTCCAATCTGCCCAGAAGGCACCATGTTAGATAAAGCCGCTTATCTGCTGAAGAAGGATTCTAGACTTTGATTAAACTCTCCTCTGTCCCTCTACCTGAAATGGTACCCTCAGATCAGTCACTGTCCATGAATCTATTGAATTAACATAAAAGGAGCTGCTTTCTGAACTTTACCTTACTCCAAATTTGTCCGTATCTCCATGATGGAGCACATTTTTATGAACAGTTCAGTGCTTAATTTCTCTGCTATAGTAAGCAGAGACATGCCATTGTGCTGATGCATGTCCCAGACCAGCTAGGCTAGTTGAGACACAGTACAGTACTGTACTTAGCTTAAGTGGAGCATGCACTGAATACCATTTCCCCAATGCAGCAAGTAAGAAGCTGGACAGTTAAACACCATACCTAACTTGAAAGCACACATTTAATATTTTCCAAAATGATTTACAAATGGATATAGATGAAGACCTACAGACAGAAAAGCCCACTCCATAATGAAACTATAAGAGCTAAGGCAATAAATGTGTTTATTAGATTGCTTCTCCATCTTTTGGCTGAGATAAAGTGGAGTATTTATTAGGCATGGAATAACATATTAAAGTGAGCTTCATATTAAATAGCATGGGTTATAAAAACAACATTTTTGTAAGACTAAGAATTTATATTTTACAGTTATTCTTCAAGCATTAATTAGCTATCTAGTCCCAACTGTTATGATATAGATTACTTACGATCACTTTTGCATAAATATAAATATGACCTGGTTCACAGTGATTTATGTATCCAAGCCTAAGTATATTTATTCAGAAGTAAGTCATGATGAACCAAACAGGGTTTATCCCGAGCAGCTGTACATATAATCACAGGTTATTTCCAATTTTAGAATTGTTACATATAAAAGACCACAATTTAAGGTTAAATGCAAGCACAAAATTACCACAAATTATGCAGTTGTATTTTTCATATTTAGCAGAATTGCAAGGGTCAGTATACGCAGATTGCAATGGATGAGCATCAACATACTCCTGCCAAGGCAGAGGCTTGTTGATCAGCAATGCATTTTTAAAATCCCAAAACGACCTACAAACAAGCTCAAATACTAAGAAATTACCTTAGGCTCCATATTTACAGCAACCTACTTCCCAGAGATAAAAGGGCCTAGATCTCAAACTTCCTATTACAGTACTGTACTGTACTTACCATGTGAGCACTGCACACGTTATAAGGGCCACTAAACCTGAGGCCGTTGGTGGATCCATCCACATGGACTTTTTACTCACGAATCCCGATTGCTCCTTGTCTTGGTCTTCATTTGTTCTGGCAGAAAGGTTAGCTGTCCTCCTTCGCTTCACTTCAGGCATGTTTACAATGTTTTCATACAGAATCTTTGCCCGGACTCAACAGAAGGGGGGAAAAATACAAGTTTGTTTCCAAATTCTGCTTTTTCAAAACTGGCCCGCTGTACTTTCACTGCAGGTAATCCCAGCTTTGTTCAGTCCTAAAGATACCTACACTACTCACAAATGAGTTCAAGAGAATTCTTAGGATTTTTATTCCTAGGTAACGGTCTTCAGGATGTCAACCTGAGATGGCATAACCCTTTCCCCCAAAATACATTTCCCCCTGTAACTACCCTTTTTATGTTGTTGTTTTTGCATGCAAGTTGAGCACTCCTCGTTACTTATTCATCAGAAAAAATTGGGAGCGAGGGTGGTGCTGTGGGGGAGTGGACGGGCTCCCCAACTTTCATTCCACTCCGCAGAACTTCCAAGACACACGCTATACAGTAGCTCCTCCTCGCCAGGACCGCCTGCCACGTCACACCTAAGCGCGTGCACGCCGGCTTCCCAGCGCGCTTGCTTGCTTGCTTGCTTGCGCGCTCGCCCTCCCCGGGCACGAGCTCGGCGCAGAAAGGCATTCATGAGTGGGGGCGCGCGCGCGCGCGCGCCTTTCCTGGTTCTTTCGTTGGCGCGGCACGGGCCTCCCTTCCGTCTTTGTTCACCGGGGGCAGCCTCGTGGCTGCCTCGCGCCCGGGAGCGCGCCTCGTGCCTCCGAGACTTTCCGCCAAGAGGCTTGCCTTTCGCCTGGCTCCGCCCCGGGTGTTATTATCTGCACATCGCCCCGCTTCGCCTTGTCCCGGGAAGGAGGAAGTGGCCGCTAGTACAGTAGTTGTTGTGGATGGTGGGCGCTCCTCCCGGGGCGAGCTGAAGTGAGGGGGGTGAGCAGGCGTGCCTTTCTCTTCCCTTGGGCGCGCAACAGCCCTGCCTGCTCCTGAGGTAACCCTTGTAGCAGCGGGAGGAGGAGGAGGAGGGCTAAGTAGCGCTGTCAGGAGGAAATAAACTTTAAAAATGTAGGGGCTTGCTGGGCAAAGACAGAGGAAGAAAGCTTGCGCTTACGGGGGTGGAATGTGTGTGGAAAACAAAGAGGGAGCCCATTTGGGGGGGGGCTGGGTGAGAGGGCGGCAACGTAGCATCCTTAGCAAAGGATCTGGAAGCGCAGCGTCAAGGGCTCACGATTTCCTTGTCATGTTTTGATGGGTGGCTCTTCGGCTGGTCGAAAGTCTGGCCTCTGTGTCTTGAGGGAAGGCGAAGAGGCGTTTGGGTTGTCATGAGCTTTTGAGTAACGAGAAACAGCTGAGGGGGGGGGAAAGTGTACCTGCAGGGTGATTCCAGCACAGAGGGAGGATGTTCCTGACTAGACTCGCCCCGCCTTTGTATAATTTGATCCGTTGCCTGTGTAGACTCAGCCCTGGGATATACCCCGAACTGAAAACATCCGAAGGTTTAGTCCCGGTAACGATAGACCTGAATGGAAAAAAAAATACCCTCCGATCTTGCTTTTCGTTGTCGTGGGTGCCCTTTTACTCCAGCCTTTTGTTCCGTGTGATTCTGCTGACACGACAAAAGGGAAATTGGCCATATGCAGTTTTCACGCATTTCCTCTAGATGGCAAGTGCTCCTGTTTTTAATCTTTGGGACTCACTCGGAACTGGTTGTGAGGCCAGATAAGTTTTAGGACTTAAATCCTTTTGCATATGCTTGCATGTTTTGTTTGTGTACTGTACATTCTTCACTCAGATAGGTAAATACAGTAAGGACAGGAGAAGAGTGTACACTCGAAAAACCACATTATTTCCAATAAATCTTAACTGATTTGCTATATAATAATTTTCTATATTGGGAATACCTGAACCTTCATTATTTTGAGCTTTATACCAATATCTTTTATTCTTGTTTTTTTACCTTCATTACAAAATCCATTAATTAATCCCTGCCAATACTTAAAATCTTCTTCTAATTATACTGGGAGCATCCTGAATAAAAAAAGTAATTTTTGGTATTATTTTCATTTTGATCATAGCGAGTCTCCCAAACCATGATAGTTTCAATTTAGAATACTCCTGCAATTTATCTTTAATATCATTTTTTAATTTATTAAAATTTTGCTCCTTTAATTATTGAGTCACTTTACCCATATTTATATCTAAATATTTAATATCATTACACATTTTAAAACCACATTTATTTACAAATGTTTCTTGTTCATATTATAATTAAACATTATTTGTGTTTTTGCCAGTTACTAGTTAATCTTATTTCCCCAAATTTTTCTAAATCTTTTTTTTATTTTATCCATACTTTCTAAAGGGTTTTTAATGGTCAATAATGAGTCATCAGTAAATAAATTACTCTTAATTGTATCATTTTTACCTAATCCTTTAATTAATTCATTATTTCTTATTGCATTAGCTAACAATTATTTTACCATACAAAACAATATTGGTGAAAGTGGACAGACTTGTCTTGTACCTCAGCCTAGAAAAATCCGTTCTGTTAAACCATCATTAACTATTACTTGTGAAGTATTGTTTGAGTATAATTGATCTATAACCCCTATAAGTCTTCTACCAAATCCCCAACCCTTTATAAGCAGCTTTAATGTTGGCCATTCCACACAATCAAAGGCCTTAAATATGTCTAGTGATAAAACAGTTACCTTTGTTTTTTCCTTTTCTACCTCATATATAATATTCAAAACTCGCCTAGTTAAATTAGCCATTTGTCTACCTTTTACAAAGCCACATTGATCCTCTTTAATCTAATTTGTTATAAATCTATTTAATCTATTTGCTAATATAGCAGTGAAACTCTTATCTTGATTTATTAGAAATATAGGCCTATAAGATCCCGGCTCTGTTAAATCCTTGTTGGGTTTTGGGATAATAAGAGTTAGTGTTTCCAAGAAAGTGGATTGTCTCTCCTTCCAATATTTTATTATAAAACGTTTTTAGTTTAGGTATCAATAAGAAACTAAGATGTTTATAATATTCTGGGCCCAATCCATCAGGGCTTGGTGTTTTACCATCGCTCAGTTTATTAATAACTTCAGCAATTTCTTCTTCTTTAATCTCTTCTAGTATTCTTTTATCAGATTTCAATAATTTAGTTTTAAAATTCTCATTTATATAATTTTCTATATTTTCGTTCAGTATATTGTTTCCTTTTTATAATTTCTGATAAAAAATGGGTTTGGAAGAATATATTTGGTTTATGTGTACGCACTTAATAATAAACAAGGAGATTTTTACGATACTGTTATTAAAGAAATGGAGAAGTTAAAGAAGGGTTATGTTATTATGGCAGAGGATTTAAATATGGTTATGTATATGATATAGGATAAAACTTTTTATTGGAATGCTTTTTTTCAAAGAGACACAATATTGAGCAAGAAGGTAAACAATAATTGAAGGATATTTGAAGGGTAATGAAAGGTGATGAAAGAAGATATACCTATTTTTCAGCAGTATATAATAGTTACTTTAGAATATATTTTATATTCACATCTCAAGATTTAATTTCTCAGATAGTTATTACTAAGATTAATTCCATAAAAATAACAGATCATGCTTTAATGTCAATGGAGATTGAGATTTAAAAAGATTATAAAGACTCTAAAAGGTAGGGTATGGATATTAATATTTTCCAGTACTCAGAGATAATAGAAAATATAAAGAAAAAATGGTTAGAATTATGGACAATAAATGAAGCAGGAGGTACGAAATTAGGCCTGTTGTGGGACATGATGAAAGCAATTTCAAGAGGAATAAATAAGGGAATCCTGTAAATTGAAAAAAAGAATAAGGAGAAAAACATGAAAAAACTGGAAGAAGACTTGAGAAATTTAGAAAGCAAGTTTTTATTTTAGAAAGAGATAGAAGGATATTGGCAGGAATTCAGGCAAAGGGAAAGGAACTAGAAAACCTAGAGACAGAGAAGGTCTAGAGGGATTTGATGTATTTAAAGATGATTTTTTTTAAAATTTAATAATAAAAATTCAAAATTATTAGCTAGAATGTGTAAAATAAGATTAAGAAACATGATTGGGATAATCAAAGATAGATCAGATAAGAGATGTAATATAAAGAAAGATAAATTGAAGATTTTTCAAGAATTCTATATGTTTCCACAATTTATTTGCGTTTTGAAGCTGAGTAATACATGAACAAGAAGTTAATATTTTTGTAAATCCACATATAAACCAAAACTTAAACGTGAAAGTGCTTTAATTGATTCCTGTTAAATTATTTACATTAAATCGTAGACCATATTTTTTCCAGTACCAGAGAAACTAATCAGTGTTGCTTATCTTTCCTGGTGATTTCTTTTTCCCCTCTTTTTTAAAAGATTTATTGTGATATTTAAACTGTGGACTATATCTTTCCATATATCTGATTAATAGTTTCAAAAAATTTGTGTAGTAATTACTCTATAGTCTGTCAGTTGCAGGTTGAAATGCTGCAAAGTGTGTATCTACTAAGAGTGCTAGTAAGGTATTATTAGATTGTCAGTTCTTTTTTAAACTGATGGCTTGATTTTTATATCCCAGAAGACTGTTTTGCAACCTCACTTTTTGATATATTTGCTAGCTCATGTTGCTGTTTACCAGAGAAGAAGCACGTTGGAGTAAAAATGGATTTGAAGGCTCGAAGTTACTTGCTTCGGAATCGAGAGGCTCTGGAAAGAGATATCAAAATTTCCTATATAATGGACCATATGATTACAGATGGAGTATTAACTTTGCTGGAAGAGGAGAAAGTAAAAGCTGAGGTAACGTGTATGTTTTTTGTCCTTTTGTATTTGTTAGCATTTTATTGATTGATTGATTTGATTTGATTTGATTTGATTTGTATCCCGCCCATCTGGTCTATAGGATCACTCTTGCCTGTACTTTATAGTGCTGTGCTAGCACAATGAGTTGGTGCCCTAGAGCAGGGGTCCCCAACTCCTGGTCCGCAGCCCCACCCCCTGCTAGCGCACCATGCCCGTGCGCGCCCCCTCAAGCGCCGCCGCATGCATGCGTGCGAGGACGGTCCATACCCCAGCGAGTGTGCTGCCCCCATGCAAATGTGCCACGCCCCCCCAACTGGTCCGCAGTTGGGGACAACTACCCTAGAGTATTATCTTATGCTGATAACCATCTTCACAAGATAAAATATAGCAGCAGTTTGCAATCAGTTCTTATAAGATGTATGTTGTAGTGCAGGGGACATGCAATGATGAAAGACAAAAAGTAAATTCCCTAAAGCTGTTTGGGTTATCATGGGCATTAGTGCAACATAAATTTGAAGTTGAATGCTAAGATATAATAATTTTTCATATTTTAAATAGAAATACTGCTATATGAATATTTTAAGTAAGTGCCAACTGCACTCAAGTTAGTTGTCAGTTGTTGCGTTTGAAGCTAGTAGGATTAAGTCATGATTAACTCTTCACTTTGTTTTCAGTAGGATCTATGAAATAACTCTGAGTGAAATCGTATGCATGTCTCTTAAAAATTAGGAGCAACTGAGTCCAGTATGGCTTAACCTGTTGCTACAACATTTCATCTCTAGTCCAAGTTAAACCCTTGCTTAAGTAATACGATGATTTGTGGCTTTCTGTTAGATTTCTAGTTTCTGGACATTTGAAACTTGTCATGAATGTTAAGGGAATTTCAAAAGTTTCTGTGAAGGCAGGCTTAAATTGATTGATTTTAGTTAATGTAATTTTATCTGTGAATTTGAAGTCTGCAGTACCATATTTGGTCACAAGATGGCAAACAGGTTTGCCTCCAATGCACTGTGAAGCTACAGAGGGACAGGGAGAGTGTCAAGGGACAGTGTTAACAAAATTGTTATCCTTGCTGTGTAGTAGAAGCTTTTCTGAGAGATGCTGATGTTCGCTATAGTATTTGTTTCCTAGGAGTCTCAGTGACCATGCCTTCAGTCAGACAAGGATGTGCACAATGTGTTCAATTATGATAGCTGTATAAGTTTATTTGAAGCCTCTGGTCGATCAAGCTCAGGCTATATTTAATAGGATATACAATATGTGCATTATATTTAATAGGATACATGGCAGAATGAGATGTCTTGAGGTTGTGAATATCTCAGATAGTTATCTGTATGGACACGTTATACTGATGTGAAGACTTAATAAACAGATGCCTGACAACTCTACATCTAAATTGAGTTTTCTGTAGGATGTGCTTACCTATTCCTTTGAAATAAATGGAAGCAAAGACTGTAATCCTGAACAAGCTTACTTGGAAATAAGTATTTTGAACTCATAGGCTGTAGCCCTATTGCATAGCCACATTCAGAATTCCTTGATGCCACTGAGGAAGATTTACACACATAGAAAATAATTGGATTTAGAAATACTGAATCAGGTGTTTCTGAAGAAGTAGCAGTGTTAGTCTATGTCAGCATATTAGTCTGTGTCAGCATCTTGACTGTAGAAAAGAGCGGAAATGGGAGAAAAACTATTTTGCCACTTTAAAAATTAGCAATTTTATTTCACAGCTATTTCACAGCGAGCTTTCATGGATCAAAGTCCACTTCCTCAGATGCTGGAGTACAAGTATATGATTGATATCTTTATACTGTACTTATCCCAGTGGCCTGTAAATTAGTATATCGCAGGCAGGGCAACAGCTGTAATTTAGGTGGTTTTGGCTGTCGTAGAAAATGCTAATATATGTTATTGGGACAGATATCAGAGCATTTAAGGAAGGCAAGATGTGTATTGCTTGTACCATATGAGTGTAGTTTTCTTCTTTTTCTCCTCAGACAACACAAAGAGAAAGAGCAGCTATGCTGGTAAAACTAATTCTTGCTAAAGATGATTATGCATACATATCTTTTTACAATGCTCTGGTTCATGAGGGGTACAAAGATCTTGCTGCCCTTCTCCAGGACGGTATCCCTATTATTTCTCCTTATAATGGAAAGAATTCTATGGATGGAGAAACCTCATACGGTCAGTATCACAAGGTCCTTGAATGAGAACATATAATGTACTAACATTTTGATTGAAAAAACAATTAGGGCTTCAGTACTCTAGTGGAATAGTAACACATCTTGTACTTCAGAAATGTTTCATAAATGCAAAATGTGATCCTTACTTCTGTTTAAAGTGTCCAGTTGCTACACTTAACACACCTGTTGAGCAGAAGTGAAAGCTACTTTACTCTTAGTGATAACTTAAAAAGAGTTACCATAAGAAAATGGCTGCAATCCAGTAGTAAGTCACAACTAGAATATGTGCATTGAAGCAGTGGAACTTACATAGATGTTGGTCTCCACTGATTTAGTGGACATATTCTAGTTATGTCTTACTATCCTAAGCAGCAGGATTTTAGCCATTGTATCAGTTTGTTTGTTCTGGCTCTTGAGTCAGTATTTATAGTATACCTAACCACTTAGATGATTTTAAGTGAATGGTCTATAATTTAATACTTCTGTTGCTTTTTGTAACTGGCTTCTCTTTCTAAATTTAAGTTAAGACTGTCCTCTGTGAAGGTGGAGTTCCACAACGACCAGTGGTGTTTGTCACCCGCCCAGAATTAGCAAAGAGAATTCAAGAGAAACTACATAAATTGAAAAGTGATCCAGGTTGGGTTGTTGTATATGGCATGGCAGGCTGTGGAAAGTCTGTTTTGGCAGCAGAAGCACTACGTGACCACAGTCTTTTGAAAGGTATTTCTAATTGCCTTCTGTCACTGACATAGCTCTCCATGGTGCAAGTTACTACAAAACATAACTGATCTCCAGATGAGATCTGGAAGGCTGCTTCAAACTGAGAATTCAAATTTGATTTAAATTGAAGTCAAACTGGGGTGGGTTCAGTTCTGCTTTGATTCAAACCATTATATTTGGCTATAGTCCGTATTCAGACATTAACCTTATTGATACACTCACCCTTTTTTCAGAAGAGTACTTAGCTCTTCCTCCTCTTTGAAGAGTTTTAATACATGAGCAAGTGTATCTTTGCTGCGTACGTATGGCTTTTCACATGTACAAACTGAAGAAGAGGAAGAGGTAGGCACTCTTTTCTAAGTGTAGTAAGTCTTATCTGTAGAGGTAGCGACTTAATGCTCCTAGCACCTATTTCATATCTGCTGTTCAAGGTTCCTGCTAAACTGGGCGTGTGCATGAGCACAACTCCGCTTACCTCCGTGCAGCTCTTTTCTTTCTCTGCACAGTGATTGGGTTGGGTTCCAGTCATGATGGAACCCAGCACACAGGGGGCAGAGTTGCATGTGCAGAAAGGGTTGAAGCCACAAGAGAGGCTGAGCCTCACCCAGCAGGGCTGTAAATTAGAGGGTACGTTGCTGCTGTTAGAGCACACCATGATTTTGGAAGATGATGAAATGAAGTAGTCAGTTAACATGCATGGGTGGTATAAACCACACAACATGAGTTATGGGTGTGTGTGCGGAATTCTGCTCAGTCAGTTGTGAGAGCATGTCCTTTCTAAGCAGTTTGATCAACATCATGCTTGTGGCCCTATATCCCTTATAGTGAAGTACATTCCATTGATTGTGCTATTAATTTTCTTGCTTTTTGTTTGCAAATGAATCCATAGATTTAGAAGTGAAATGAAGTTTATGTCTAAGGTGGCCACCTAATCATTATGCTAATATAACTTGTTACATGTAAGTAAATAGTTATTTAATAAACCGTGCCTCGTGTTGCATCCTGGAAGTATTTTGAAACATTTGCAATCAGCTATATAGGTAAAACCATATTCCACATAGTATGTAACAGCTATCTTTTATAGACCAAATTACCGCAAATATTCTGCATGGCAGACCTTCATAAAGTGCTGCTCTAGTTATAGGACCAAGGATTATCTGTAGTATTTGCTTATCAATACTTTGAACTTTGAAAATGGAGACCAATATGCCCTGTGTGAACAGTGTCAAATATATGTAATACACTTACTCACGTTTGTACCAAATGTGAACATCCTATACTCAATTTTTCCCCAAGATCACTTGGTTTTGTTATTTATTTGCACATACTGTATTTGCTCCACCCAAGCTGAAAAGGTTTTCGGGGTAGTTTATATAAGATCAAAGAAAACAGTATCAAAGTAGGCAGTCCCTGCCCACAGGCTTACAGTCTGCAAGACGCGGCACACACAAAAGTGGACGGTTACAAAAGGAAAAAGCAAGCAAACACAGGCACAAGTTCTTAGGTTTCTCATGTGGCCATAATGCAAAATGCTGGGAAAATGTGTTTGTTTAGGGGGTATCCATGTTCACTATTGTATTTTGATTTCAACTTGCTGCTGTGTTTTTTGTATGGTTGTTTATTTGTTTTTTTAGATTGCTTCCCAGGAGGAGTACACTGGGTTTCTGTTGGAAAACAAGACAAGGCAGGTCTGTTAATGAAGCTCCAAAATCTGTGTCTGAGATTAGACCAGGATTTCACTTATTCACAGAGGCCACCACTTAATATTGAGGAAGCAAAAGATCGCCTCCGTTCATTGCTGTTGCGCAAATATCCAGGGTAATGTCAGTAGAACAGAACAATAAGAGAGATATTTTAAAAAAAAATCTGTTTGACTAGAATTGTACTGTCTTTGTGTCATGCTTTTCTATATGTGGAAATTTCCAGTGAATATCATGTGTTGTGTGATGTAGCATAGTGCACAGGCTGTGATGCAGACATCCCCAAGTTTGATTCCTGTGCAAGTTGTCATTGATCTAGTACTGATCTGTAGAGTTTTCATTTCTGTAGGTTTTTCATTTCATTTTTCATTTTAGTTGTCTCAAACCATCACCTCATAAAAAGGGAAAATATATTTGAAAAATGAAGTACTTGGACATAGAGTTTATGGGTTCTCAGTGCATTAATGATTTCTCTAAGTATATGTGCATAATGACTTCAATTTTACCATCTTTCTCCCCTCTGTTTTGGTTGTAGATCTCTCTTGGTGCTGGATGATATTTGGGATCCGTGGGTACTAAAAGCCTTTGACAGTCAGTTCCAGATTCTTATCACCAGTAGGGACAGGAGTGTAACAGACTCTGTAACTGGTAAGAATTGTATGCCCCCCCTTATCCTATCTTTTTACATGCCTTTCACGTGTAATACTATATACAATAGTGTGACGTGTTGCCATGACTACTATTAACACTTACAAAGTGTCAAAAATGATATAGTCATTGTGTAGCATCAAGAAATGGTACTATCTTTTGGGGAATAGCTTTCCATATTGGTTGGATGAATAGTACAGGGGGAAAAAAATAAGATACAAAAGCAGGAAAAATATGAAGATACTGAATTTGACTGATAAACAGTAATGTTAATTCATGTGATCGCTTTATTGATGGTTAATCATGATGGAGACTGGCTGGGTAGCTTAGTGAGTTAGGTATCTGGCTACAGAGCCAAAGGTTGGGAGTTCAATTCCCTACAGTGCCTCCAGGGAGAAGGGACAGCTTGTGTAGTTGTGGACACGCTACACAGTCCCAGAGCTCCCTTAAAAGATGGGAATGGTAAGCTGTTTCTGAGTATTCTCTATATAGAAAACACTGAAAAGGGTCACCGTACGTCGGAATTGACTTGGCAGTACACAATTATTATTAGACACAGTGGATAAAAGTCTTCATGTTAGATGGAGACTTTTTTGATAGTTTTTTTAATTACAGCTGTTATTTACTGATATTGCAGTGGTTTCCTATCTAGTCACCTTGTAATTTCTACTTGTGCCTTTTGCCTAAGTGGATCATGGATAGTGTGAAAACTGTAGTTTTCCAAATGTCCTTCTTTTTATGGAATTAGTTTGTGGTAGAACAGGTTGATGTGTTTCCTGAGGAAAAACTTTGAGCAGTACACTAGCTTAATGGGGGGGGCAGATTTGTGGGTAATGGGGGCAGTGGGGGGGCAGGCAGTCCTCTGACATGAAACTGAAAAACAAACTGTAAACTGATTTGTTTTTTGGGAGGGGTTTTGATAAACAAAACACCTTTTTTGCAATTCCCATCTCTACATGTAAATATTTTCATGTACATTTTGTGCTTACACAAAGCCACAGGTCAAGATATCTGCATTTAAAACAAGTGGATAATATAGCTCTTTTAAAGTTGACTGATTATCGTATGAATGCTAGCTTGAAACTATCTTAAGAGGACTACATATAAGGGTACAGTCTTTTTTTAACCAAGCTTGGTTAAATTTGGTGTACTAAAGCAGTGGTTCTTAACCTTTTTGAAAGAAACGCCCCCTTGAGTCATTGAGGAAGTTATCATCGCCCCCCTCCCCGCGGTGATGATATCTTATCTATCTATTTATCTATTTATCTATTTATCTATCTATCTATCTATCTGTCTATCTATCTATCTATCTATCTATCTGTCTATCTATTTATTTATTTATTTATTTATTTACTTATTTATTTATTTATTTATTTATTTATTTATTTATTTAAGACACTTAAATCCAATGACCCCTGAAAACAAAATTCAATTCCAAGAAAATGAAATGCCCCCAAAAAGTAACATTTAATGATTTAGTTGCAAGCGAATTTTAAGACTCAAAAAGAAATATTAAAAGGGCATAAAAACAAACCGCAATGCAGGAACTAAAAATTTCAAGACGAAAACTCTGGAACTAAATTAAGATTGGAGGAAAATATATATTCATGCACATTGTAAAAAGGCTGCAGCCATCTTCACAGGTTTGGCGCCCCCCTGCCGCCCCCCTTCTGCTCCAGCGCCCCCACGCCGCCCCTTTTCATTCTACCGCCCCCCTGAAAAATGAAATCGCCCCCTGGGGGGCATTATCGCCCACGTTAAGAACCACTGTACTAAAGTATAACAGCTACATAAATTCACCTGTAGTATGCATCAAATTGAAACATTTTATTTCACACTTCGAATCTTAACTCTATATCCAGGCAAAAAATATAAAGTTCCTGTGGAAAGTGGACTAACACATGAAAAGGCACTTGAAATATTATCCTTATTTGTTAACATGGAAATAACTGAGTTGCCAGAAAAAGCTGATAGTATTGTAAGAGAATGCAAAGGTAAGAAATTTCATTTAATTTATGATATTCTCTGTCAAAAAGCATAGTAGGTTTCAACAAATATCTGTACAATTTCAGAAGTTTGAAGGTTTAGCTATTTTTAATTCTGTTTTAAATTTATCATTTAGACATAGAGCAATTTGGCATTTTTAATTTTTGAAAATTACATGGTTACATTTCCTTATGAATGTTGTCTTGCTCTCCTTTCCATTTAGGTTTGCTTTTAATGGATATGCTCACACTCTCCTGAAATCGGCATTCAGTAATCTACTAACTAGAAACATGGGAGGGAGGAATTTTCTTTCCCATCCCTTTGTGTTCATGCCAATAATCTCCCTGCCCTCACCATCTCCACACTTGATACTCTTTTTCTCCCCTCTGTCCAACCTGACACCTGTAACCTTCATTTAGTTCCTTTACATCTTCGAGACCTATTACCAGCAGAGAAAAGGATGCAAATGTTAACTAGGGAAGCCAGCTGTGAAGCCACTCCTGTAAAGACATAGTATGCCTGAAGATTTAAAGTCACCCCATAGTCCTTAGATTGCAAGTGGTGCTGTATCATTTATGGGGATAAACTGATTTAAGGGGTTTGGTCCTTATATATTAATATAAATCTTTTAATTTGTGAGTTTTTTACTCTATTCCTGTTCTTCTCTTTTGACACTTTTCACAGAAAGAAAGTTAGTCTTTGCTTTACTTAATAATGACTTCAAAATGATGACCAATTTTTAAAATTGTCATTTAATATTTTAAACTATTAATTCTTACATTCTAGGTTCTCCTCTTGTAGTGTCTTTGATTGGAGCATTATTACGAGACTTCCCCAATCGCTGGGAATATTACCTTAAACAACTTCAAAACAAACAGTTCAAAAGAATAAGGAAATCATCATCTTATGATTATGAAGCACTTGATGAAGCAATGTCTATCAGTGTTGAGATGTTGCCAGAAAATTTTAAAGACTATTACAGAGATCTTTCAGTCCTTCAGAAGGATGTTAAAGTGCCTTCAAAGGTAAGATCCATTTTAAGGCAATTCTGATTTTTAAGTAGGTTAGAATGGAAACCATGACACCATTGTAACTGATTAAAAAATAGCAGGGGACTGTGGTGCTTTGCAGAAATCCGGTTTTATAAAAACATACTCTTCCAAGCTGTGCAGACCCACTTGTACATCCTTATGATGAGCATATTTAAGACTGGGCCACCCTTGACTATACTACTTCCACAGATCTCTGCCCCACATACCAGACTTTTCCTGAGGGTCCCCTCAATTGTTAGGAAAACCTTCTAGAGTTTTTCTTTTAGTGATATTGCAATTGTGGTTTATTGTCTCTGGACCCTTAATAAATCATTACCAACTCAGAGGACTGACATGTAAGTGCCTGTTTCTTAGAAATAGCAACTGTTGTGCCTATGCTTAAAATCAAGGCTGCCCTATAATGCATATTTCAATCTAAAGGGATATAGGTTTATAATGTGATAATTGCTTACTTACGTATGAGTTTTCTTTGAATAACTTATAATTTTAATTATTTGCCTCAAGTTGATTCTTGCTTGCTTAAGGTAACCCTCCCAGGATTTTCCAGGAGTGAAGCATGTACCTAAAAGTGGTTCTCTACTTCCACTTTATAGTGTGCAGTTTGTACAAGGCCACAGAGATAGCACGGCACACAATACTGTCAGCTACACATGCTCCATGTGATCTTGGCTGACTCTATCCCGGGAGGCACAGCAGAGATTCAGATGTACAGTCAAGTGTGTTTCGTCAGGCAGTACAACCCACTGGGCTGTACCAGCTTGGATTAAATGCAACATTTAAAACAATGCTATATACTGAATTAGATCATACTGTTTATTTTAAATGTCCTGTTTTGCAGTCCAGCTCAGGCTTGCATTTTCATGAAAATGCTCACTAAAATTTGTAGATTTTGTAAAAGCAACCACAGTTTTTCCAATGTGAGGAAAGGAGTGTTCAAGATTTTATAGGGTACAGAGATGACACCATATTGTTGGCAGATTGCAGTGCTCCGAAGCAATTGCTAATGAAGGTTAAAGAAGAAATGCAGAATCAGACAAAAATTGTAACAACAGAAGAATGGTATAACATTAATGTTGGCAATAAATACATTAAAAATGTTAAAAATCTTCTATACATTGGCTCAACCATTCAGCAAATTGGAGACTGTGGCCAAGAAATCAGAAGACTGAGACTTGAAAGGGCAGCTAAGAAGGAATTAGAAGAGAACTTTTAAGTTTAAGAATATGTTGTTGGAGACAAAGGACAGGTTCATATGTATGTATTTTGGATAACTGTGTAAGAAGTGAAAACTGGACAATCAAGAAACTTGACAAGAAAAAAAGTCAACTTATTTATTTATTTATTATTTATTTATTTGATTTATACCCTGCCTATCTGGTCCGAAAGGACCACATATTTGAAATGAGGTGTTTGAAGAAAGCTCTACAGATACCATGAACCACCAGAAAGACAAATAAATGGGTTCTAGATCTAATCTAACCTGAATTCTCTCTACAAATCAAAATGATTAAACTATTTTAGGTGTATCATGAAAAGGCAAGAGTTGCAGGAAAAAGAAATAATACTTGAAAAAAGTGGAAGGCAGGAGACAGTAGCAAAATAGGAAACTCTAATAAAAATGGGCTGAAATATGTCAGCTTCAAAGAGCTCATGAGGCTCATTTCATAGTTACCATAAGTCACAGACGGCACATAACTACAACAACCACTGGGTATCTATGCCTTTAAAAGCACCAACCATTTCTACAGGTTACGTCAGGCATCCATATTTTTTCTTATAGTCATTCACAGTTTTCTTTTCTTTTCCTCACTGTTGGTTAAGAAATTTCCTGTTATTCTTTTCACTCCTCTGAATGGAAATGGTCTAAGAAGCATAATTAATATTTAGCTGCTTTACGTACAAGTAAGGTTACCTTTAGGTTGTGATATTCACTGTTGAGATTCTGTTCTATACTGATTTACCATTGTCTTGATTTTTTTTTGTAAATGGAGAATCTCAGTAATCACAATCATTAACTGATTTATAATTTAGAAAGTGTTCTTTAAAATGTTTTTTTCTTTATTATGAAAAATAAATAAGATGATACTGGCTTTACTCAGGGCTTGATTATACATTACTGTTCAGAGAGCCAGCAGCTGGTGATTTCTTTTGTTAACACTGAGAAGGGAACAAGAAGATCCTTAATTCTATCCTCTGGAAAATGAGACTAATCTGTGTGTACTGTTGCATGCCCCTAAATCTCTCACCACATATTTCGCACATATGAAAGAGTAGTACTACACATGTACAGCAGGTTCCTCCTTATGAAATAATTGGAGTTTCTTTTTCTTTTTTTTGAATGGACTGAACCATTTACTGACAACTAGTTCAGTATTATTTTTCTGATTCAGCCCAATAACAGAGTGTCTTCAGTTCAAAACATGATAATCCTAGCAAGAGGCTATTCATGTGTTGTATAGCCTTCTTAATTCAACCTTTCCATGTGTATAACTTTTCATATGTCCATGGACCATATGTCCTGGATTTTACTGGTTGTATGTGAGTTGGCAACTTTAACTATATGTCTTCTAAATGATTTGGTAAGACTTTATAACGCGGTGAGTGCTGGTGTGCACTTCTCTATCATTCACTGTGGCTGAACCACTGTATGTAGTATGAAGTGATTGCACAAGTATGGTCACATAAGGAAAGTTCTGTCTTTCACTTTGGCTCCCTTCAGACGCTAGAAAGCTCTTCCTGAGGACTGGTGGGCGGGGGCGGAATCCTCAGAAAAAGCCTGGAATTTGAGGCAGGGATCTGTAGCGTTCAACCTAGGCATTTTTTACAAATAGTTGTCCATGCAGCAGCTGCATTTCTTCAAGTAACTTCCTTCAACCCTGACCTTTCCAGAAGATCGCTTGACCCTCAGGAAAAACATTGAGGGGAAAACAGGTCTATGCAGGGGAGGGCAGTGGAGAAAGATTGAATGAGTGAATGCTTCATTGAATGTCACCCAATCAACAGAAACAGTGAACTTGTCCCTCTATACTTGCCTGTGGATTATATTAATTTGCTTTTTAAGATAGCTAACAAAAGTATTAGTCAGTCGAGCAATCTTTCTTCCCAAATTCATTTTAGGTATTCTGTATTCTTTGGGATATGGAGACAGAAGAAGTTGAGGACATACTGCAAGAATTCATTAACAAATCTCTCCTATTCTGTGATCGGAATGGGAAATCGTTCCATTATTATTTACATGATCTTCAGCTTGATTTTCTGACTGAGAAGAATCATGGTCAGCTTCAAGTATGCTTTTAAATTTCTAACAGTGATTTATCAAGCATCTTAAAGTATATAAATAGTTTTAACCAATATAAAAAATCTTTTTACTACACCATGTTAATATAAACAGACTTGTATCTGTGCCTATTAGTTTAATATTCAGCTTTTAAAACTTTATTTTATTTACAGTGGGGTCTTGACTTAAGAATGGCTTGAGTTAAGAACATTTTGACTTAAGAACCACTCTCATAGGAAAATATTGACTTGACTTACATACTTAGATTTGAGTTAAGAACTGAAAAAAACCACGTGGGAGGCAGGGAAAGTGCAAAATGTGAACTTTCAGTTAACTGTTGGCCAGTGAAAAGGGTGCCTGTCTGCTTCCTCATTCCTCCCAGCGTTTAGAGAGTGGATTGGGAGACAGTCTTCAGACTGCCTGGTACTGTACTGCCTGGACTGTATTTTCCCTGACTTCCCTGAACCTTTCTTGACCTAAGAAAAAAAGAAACAAAATATCCCCCTCTAGTGGCAGAAGGCGGAATAGCAGCTTCCCATTAGTTTCTATGGACGGAAAAGAGCAGATACGGATCTAATGGTTTTCAATGCATTCCTATGGGAAATGCAGATTTGACCTGAGAACTTTTTGACTTGAGAACCGCCTTCCAATACGGATTAAGTTCTCAAGTCAAGACCCCACTGTATTTATTTATTTATTTAATTAATTTATATCCCGCCTATCTGAATCACATAGGACCACTCTAGGCGGCTATTTGGTATTGCATTCTATGAAATGGTTAAATAAAGTACTGTAATATAATTTCATTTCTTGTATTACACAATAGATTGCCTGTTTCCTGGTACTGTACAAAGAGGAAGGAACCACTGTAGGGAATCATTTTGTACTGGCTAAAAATCAAGTATATAAAGTATTGTTTTCTTAATTTTTCCAAAATGCTCAAAAATTTGACCTTTATTTATTAAAGGATGACCTTTAATAAATATAAATGGTGTTGTATATTGAAGCGTGATTTTGGAGTACTTTGTTAAAATATTTATAGAAAGAAAGATTGGGAAATGGTTCTAAAATACCTGTGAAATTTAAAAAAATGTAAAGCACAGTTCGGTGGTTTCATATATACTTAGAAGGTCCCACTCACATAAATGTTTTTTTTTATGTTTTTCTTTGAGTGTTGGAGCCTTCTGTGTTTGCTCATTCATCCTTTTAAAAACAAACAAACAAACAACTGCATCCAATACTGAAATGGGAAAAGAGCTCCCTGGATGCTCTGAAGAAAGGATTGTGATCTTTACAGAAAATGTGGTAGTGGAAAAGGGGGACAACTCCCTTCTTCATGAACTGTGGTGCCAACCCTGATTACTATAACCCTCTTTGGCAATTGCTGTTAAAGGAACAATACGTATTCAATAAATTTGTTCACACATTTTTCATAGTAGATAATTTGGCCTCTAGTCAAACACATTCACAGAAAATGGTTGAGTAGGTTGTCTGATTCCACTCCATAATCAATTCCATTAAAACTTTTTAGAATATATATCTACTAGCTCTCAACCCACACTATTTTGTTGTTGTTGTTCTGTAGGATTGAGATCATCAAACTCTTTTTATATTTGTAATGATGGAATGTTTTCAGTTGCCTTCATTCAGTAACAAGCCTAAACAAAGTAAAATGAATGTATTAGACCAAGGACCACTAATGTAAATAATTATTAAATGTTTAATTTTATAGACACTACATAAAAAAGTAGTTCATCAATACAAGAAGCATTATAAACAGTATGTACCAACTTCAACACAAGAAGATTGCATTTACTGGTATTATTTTCTGGCGTACCATATGGCAAGTGCCAACATGCAAAATGTAAGTTTACGCTGATGTACATCTTCAGTCTTTGTTCACTTCTGCATGTAAGGATGGATTGCTTTTGTCGGATCTTAATTTTTTTTTTTATCAGGAACATTTTTAAAGATGTATAAAATGGAAAAATATGTTTTGACTCTGTAAGTGCAAATTGTTTCACTTGTCCTCTTTGGTGTAAAATGTTTTTTCTTTTGATCAAATATGAAAGGTTGAGATTACTGTTCTCATATGGTGTAAGGACATGGTAAATTGGATAGCCACAGTTTTCCTAGATTCTATGAAAATTCTTATAGCATGCAAGGAATCTTTTTGTTTAAGATTTAGGATGATTGAGAGAATCAATCCCCAAAAGTTGTTCTGTTATAACACATTTGAACACTGAAAGAATGTATAACGTCCATATCCTGTTACTTTGTTAAATGGTTTTAGAAAATTGCAACAGAAAGGAAGTTTTTTAAAAATGCAGATTAAAATATAACAGTTCAAAATAACATTAAATATATTTTGCAAATCTTCTACATTTTTTTACAGGAACTCGGTGATCTCATGTTTTCACTAGATTGGATTAAAACCAAAACAGAATTGGTAGGACCTGCTCATTTGATTCATGAGTATGTTGAATACAGTCACATACTAGATCAGAAGGTATGGTGTGATAATGGGCAACCACATTTAACATGAATTCTGCTTCAGTTCAGGAAAAAAGAAGGGGTAGGGATTATTTACTTCTAAATGCAGATAATTTTGATCTGGTAGCTCATTCAAGGTTTTATATATTTAATATTCTGAAAATTGGATGATGAGAAACAAATAATATTTGAAGACCTGTGCTTCTAGATGGTAAGACAAACAACATATCTTGATTGTAATTCATTACTGATATAAAGGAAATGGAAACATAAGAAATATTTATTTTAAAAAATATTTTTCACCTGCCTTTCTCCTTAAAAAGGACTTAAGATGGATTACAACTATTAAAAGATGCTATTTAAGATTAGTAACAATGAGTATACAATATTAAAAGGATCAGTGGATACAATACCAAAAAACATAAGCAACACCAAAATGCTTTCACTCCAGTAAGGTATAACAATCCATTTTAAATACCCCACTTGGCAGGCATTCACTCAGGGAAAGCTTGCCTAAAGAGAAAGGTCTTTGTCTGCTTGCAGAAGGACAGTAAAGATGGGGCAAGGCTAGCCTTCTGTGGGAGGGAGTTCCAGAGTCTGGGAGCAGCAATGGAGAAGGTCCTGTCCTATGTCCCCACTGAATGCATGTGTGAAGGTTGTAGGACTGAGAGCAAGGCCTCTCCTAGTTATGTACATTTCATGCATTCTTAATTACTGCCTTGTTTACCTTTTCATAAGCTCCACTAATGTTCCATCAGTATTAACATTACCTGATTTTAATTAATGGATGTTACAGTATAGATTATAATTATGCATCACTCTCACTGTACATGATTAAAGTTTTTTCCCCTGCTGGCAAACAAAATATGAACACAATTCTGTTCCCAAGGAATTGCAGGCAATTAGAGAAGAAAGGCAGAGAGAAGGGTAACTTCTGTCAATATACAAAGAGACTCTATCCAGTTTGGTCTCCTTCCCAACACGGGTAGAACAGACACAGTATTCTTGACCCCTCTTATTTTTATGATGGGATGTTTCTTGTTTATAGGATACTATTGCACGTGAGAACTTCCATGAATTTCTGTCTTTAAATGGACATCTCCTTGGGCGGCAGCCATCCCTAGACATTGTACAACTTGGACTATGTCAGCCAGAAAGCTCAGAAGTATATCGACAAGCAAAACTAAAAGCTCTGCAAGAACTGAATAAAGGATCCTTTTATGTGGAATGGATGTAAGCAGATTGTGCAAAACATTTCTATCCAAAATATTTAAAATGTTAAAAAATACTTCAACATGCTTTTTGTTTAATCCGATCTAACTGCAGTGAATAATAGTTCCTGCTTACAAACGTGCAGCAGAAGATTATATATTCTGAATTTTAATAGTTTTAATGAGTTTTAATGATAATTAAAATAAAAAACAATTTCCAAAGCATGGTGGAGAAGCAGCTTTGGAGGAAAAGATAAAAAGCATAATTCTGTACACAGACTTTACTTCTTACATGCTTCTAAAGCAAACTGTTTTTCCTAATGCTTTTATATGGAGGTAGAACGTTCTGAGTGTGTTCCCATTCTGTATAATGTTCCTTATGTTTGAGATACTTAGTCCCTGCTTCATCTGGGGGGCTGAAATTAATTTGGTAGTTGTGGTGGTAAGAGTGGCTGCCTTGCTTAGTAGTGCTAGGTACACAGCACTACTTGACAAAGACGGGAAAGAATTTTGTCTTTGTTCTTCACTTTACTGATGTGCTCTCTCTTGTTTAATGAAATTATTTACTGGCTAACAGATCAATTTACAGGACTCCATAATGAGTCCTGCAAATATACTTGAATTTTGTTGCCATCTGTAGGCTAAGTTCGTATTTCTGTGCTTTAGAATTTTGAATGTGTGTGATTTGTTGGTTTGTTTTTGACAGAAAGGAGGCACTGTGAAGAAATGTGTATTTTGTCTTCATTCTTTATTCATTTTAGGTGACTTTTTGTTGCACATTCAGTAGCCACAAGGGAATGCTCAGATTCCAAGAGGGACCAAGCAGACAAGTCACATTCTGTTTTGAAAACCATCATTTTTTTTATTAGTAATTGACAGAGTACTTAGTGAAATCTATAGATTATGATGGAATGAGCCAAAGAGATTGGCACATGGAGAAAGAGTCTTTGAAACTGCTCTTTGGATTTCACAGCGAGAAATAGTTTTCATATTTGATAATGTGTTTGAACAAGCAAGATGGGATTTCTTTTGTAGCAAAGCTGAAACTTTCCAAAAAATCATACACTAATTGGCTTTAGACTTTTAGGGTATTCAACGTTTAACTGGCACAGAAAGTTGCAAAGTATTTTGTCTTTTTGTAGTATGACTTTTATTTATGTCTCCTGTTTCAAATATGCATACAAGATAGTTTCAGTATTGCAATTAAGCAGAAAAGATCTGAACTGTTGAATGTCCTTACAGTATTCTATGCAGTTTAAATTATAGAACTTAGTAAGGAGTTGTCAACTATTTTAATACGTTCAGAGATTAGTTCATGCTAATTGAAACACTGCTCTTTTTATTTTTCTGTAATGCAGAAATAAAAAATCCATAAAGAACATGTATCGTCTGGTTGTGCGTCCTCATACAGATGCTGTTTACCATGCTTGTTTTTCCCAGGACAGACAGAGAATAGCTTCATGTGGAGCAGATAAAACATTGCAGGTGTGATATGTATATTATGTCAGCACATTAGGGAAAAAGTCATTGACAATTGTATGGTGTCCCTAGGATACAGAATATATCTAAAAATACAGAATCTTGCAGAGGCTGCTTCTAAATAAACCTTTTGCCATGCAATGACCCTCTTTAATTCAAAATTTTTCCAGGAGTTCAGATTTTGTCAGCGTATATTTTTATGCATTGCTCTTTCCTCCCTTCCCCAAGAGGTTCTTTTTCTTTCCACACAATATCCCATTAGAAAGGGGAAAACACAATAATTACACAATATTATTTCTGCTGGTTAGACCATCTGTTTGAAAGCATCCTTAATGAAACAGTAATGCATGTTTGTGGTTCTCAAAGATCATTTTCCAAATCACAATCTGGATTATATGAATGAGCTACACGCTCATGCTTTATTTCTCACAGTCTCTTCTTATTTGGAGCAAATCTTAATTTGACGTTTCATCCAATTTCAGCTTTTTGGTTTTTGGTATATTTAGATGCAAATTATAAACAGACATGTCTAGTCTCCTACCCTCATTTGTGGAGACTGGGAAAATAAAAGAGTCAGAGACTGGCTCATTCTTAAAATATGAAACTATAATTCAATGTTTCATCTAAACACGTAAATTTGTTAATCATTATTCTGCTGCTTTTTTCCTTTGATGCTATCATCCATAGATTATCTGATACTTTGCATAAAACTTAAAACTACAGGATCTTAATCACTTTCAAATGTGTGTGTGCTACAGATCAGTACAATGCAGTAGCTGAAATCTTGTTGCACTGTTACACAAAAGGCAACCTCTAGAGGCAAATTGCCAGAAGTTAGGAAACCTCTGTAGAACTTATCTACTACACAGTGAGTAACATGACGCAGTATGCACCGACTCAGTATACAACAGATAATTTCTAGAGATTTCTTACCTTCAAGCAACATGCCTCCAAACCTTACACCATTTGCATAGCAGTGCAACAGGATTTCAGCAGGTGTACAAATACATTTAAAAAACATTTCATGTGGCATGATATTTGAAAAGCAACCAAGAACCTTTTTGTTGAAAAACACCAGAATCTTTAAAAGACTAGTTTATGAAATGAGCAACAGCTATTGAAGCTCATGCTACTAAAAAAACAACCCACACCTGTTCTACAAGATTCATTTTTTGCTGCAATAGACCAATATGGCTACTTTTCTGGAAATGACATTTTTTACTGTCCTTTTAAAAGAACCAATCAGTGGTCAGGTGGGGGTCAGAATTGAAAACCTCCCTGTAAGCTCTGGTTGTTTTTCTCACCTCTTTTTTTTAATACTTGATATTAATTTTGCTTAAATGAAAGGTGTTATCAGTTGCAGCCTCCCAACTTACAGGAAGCTTCCATAGAATTTTCTTCAAATAGTTTGCTGCCTTATGTGTATTACCAGATTTTTCTCTTTATTATAAACTTCATTCTCCCCCTGTTCAAATCTATTGATTGATAAGCATGTATCATCTTATATAAACCTCTGTTGAGTTTGCACATGTTTATTGAACAATGCCAAGACTTATTGGAAAGTCAATTTCTCTTCCATATTTTGAATAGTAAAAACTCAGTTATATAGATGACACGGAGGCCAAAATCCTCTTGCTTGGAATAGAATGCCACACTAATGCATGCTGAATGACTAGACTCAGTGGGGTAGTTGAACTTACTACAATAAGCAACAGAATTTCAGCCTTTGTGTAATTTTAAAGTAGTTCAGACTTAATGTATAATTTCTTGCACTTCCTATGTTGTATTTTTAGATATTTAAAGCTGAAAGTGGAGAGAAACTTCTGGAAGTAAAAGCCCATGATGATGAAGTGTTGTGTTGTGCTTTTTCAGCAGATGACAGATTTGTTGCAACTTGTTCCGCGGATAAAAAAGTAAAAGTAAGGATATGGTAGTAAATCAGTGATCTTTCTCTCAACCTAATGTACTACTTCTGTTTCTAACAGCAACAGTGAGAGACTAACAGTGTAAGCTTATATATATCCACTTAGAGGTAAACTAGATTAAATTTATTGTGACTCTTACTCCATAGTTAGAGGACAAACAGTTGCAACCTAATATATATTTTAATAATTTCCTATATGATATAATTTCCTGGACACATGATGACATAGCTTGTTCCTTGCTACCTTTTACGTGTAAAAGACATCTGCTTCTTTCTGATTTCTTAATATTGCATCTGCCATTTCACATTGCATGTTTATATTTTGCCGTATAAACGTTAAACTCTAGCCATATTAATAAAATCACAGCTTTTTCAATAGTACCATACTTGTTCCTAAAATTAGGTATTCTGCATAATATTTCAAAATGCAAATCATAGTACTTGTATGCTGAAGAAAAGTATTTAAAAATACTTGTTTGAACACGTAAATTGACCACTTGGTATACAAGTGGAACCCTGGCATTTTCTTCAGAAGAATGCCAAAAGGTCAGGGCAAATCTGATTTAGGATACAGTTCTTCTGTACTCTAATTTGGCACTAATCAAGAGGACATTTTGATCCACGAAAGCTGACACTGAAACAGTTTTGTTAGTCCTTATTTGTTGTCAAGTCAGAACTGACTTAGTGATCCTAATAGGATTTTCAAGGTAAAAGAGGTGTTTACAGAGTGGTTTTACCATTTCCACTCCCCCCCCAAGTGAGTTTCCATGACAAATCTGGGTCTCCTGACTCTTGTTACTCCATGACTCTATCCAGTACACCACACTGGGTATTCTTAGTTCTTACTGTGCTGCCATATTTTGTCCTTGGTCTCTCTGCCCCACTTAGCTGCCTAGAGTGGTCGAAATGACTAGATAGGTGGAGTATAAATAAATAAATAAATAAATAAATAAATAAATAAATAAATAAATAAATAAATAAATAAATAAAAAAATAAATAAAAAAATAAAAATTTGTTCCTTTTAATTTTGTCAACATGTTGGGATAGACTGACATAGTTACTTCTTTCTAAACTTTCATAAAGTAATTCCAAAAGATTAACTAAGTCCAACTTCCTCACACCAAATAACTAGTCTCTGACTGCATCAGTTCCTGATTCCCATAATAAGCAAGAAGCTTGTATAATGTATGAAAAGGAACTGAAGCCTTTCATTATCCTTACTGAAATATTATGTGATATTCTTCATTTTCCAGCTGTCTTACAATCTAACCTAGTAGTGATTGACCAGGAAAGGAATCTTGTAGTTGTGGTGGACAGCTTAATAGAAGCATCAACCAAGCATGCAACTGAGCATTTTGACAAAATCTTTAAGCAGAGTCTTGAATAAACTGGGTAGTATTTCTACTGGAAGTGTAGTCACCCTGTGGTTAGGAAGGATAGGAAGCAGTCAGTATGAATAAATTGTTGGTATTTGCAATGGAAGGATGAAAAAAATGTGGCTTCTTAAGTATCTGTGTTTGAGATAGTTCATTTTACTCATTAAAAAATTATAAGAAGAACTAAATAGTACAGACATCATGTTTGCTGCTAAAATTATTTAGGTGCATCTTGGTTTTCTTCAGTATTGATTCCATTATCAGTTGTGTGCTTGTAGCACCTTCTTTTCTCTCTCTTTATTTTGTACATTTAGTCCTACCTTTCCTCTAAGGAAGTCAAGGGAAGATACGTGGCTGTTTACACACCCAATCCCACTTTATCCTTACAAGAACCCCATGCTGTCAGTTAGACAGTGCAGTAGTGATCAAAGGACACTCACTGAGTTTCATGGCTGCCCCAATCTTTGAATTCAAATCCCTTTTGCTTAAAGCCACCACAGTTGTATCCAACAGATCAGCCTCTATTCAGTAGCAAAAAAAATCTTTTGTTCCCAGGTATGTGATTTTCTATAGTAAGATAGGAAATAATTCAGTTAGTATTTCAATATATTGTTTTAGTTATGCTTTTTAATTTACTTGAATGTTATAGCTACGTACTCCTACATTTCTCTCATGACTCTTCAAAAAAAGACAAAAAGGTAGACCCCAGGACATACCCCTTGGGTACTTGGTGTTTTTCCCCCAACTAAAGTTTCCCTTTTACTACATTCTTTATAATATTTTCAGTTACTGAGTACTTTGCCAACAGGAGCAAACTGTTTACCTGTCTACTACAGTATTGTCAGCTTTTGTTCACAGTTGTCCTGCAACGTCTGACTTGGAGGTCTCTGCTGTAGTCTGTCTGAATTAGAGATGGATATGCTAGGAAACGGATCTTGAACTTTCTTCTTGCAAAGCAGATGCTCTACTGTTGGTCATCCAATCTGACTACGTTGAAGCTAATCTCTACTGTTTGCAATTTTTGTTGTAATATTTTGTGTGATTCTGTACCATAGTGAGTCCTTTTTCAAAGTCCACATAGGGTCCCTTCATCTCCTTTGTCTATAAGGCCACTTCTCTTATAAGATGCAAGATATCAGATTAATCAGACATGATCTGTTCTTCCTCCTATTTTCTATAGTTCTTGGTTACACAAATCACTAAGCTGCTTATTCCAGATCACCATTTCAAGTAATTTCCACCATAGAAAATCGTAAGGGTCACAGAAAATTTGTTGGATGTTTGAGTTCAGTCTGAAACTTCTTTTTCAGAAAGCATTGTTAGTTTCCAAAAAAGTTTTCATATGTATTAGAAAATTTTTTAATATTTTGATGGTTGTATAAAATTGTTTTTTAGGTCTGGAATTCAAGAACAGGTCAACTTGTGTGCTTATTTGAAGAACATGTAGAAGAGGTCAACTGCTGCCAGTTTAACAAAACAAGTAGTCACCAATTTCTCTTAGTCACGTGTTCAAATGACAGGTTTGTCAAAGTAAGTAGAAAAGGGTGAGTCGATATTAATGCTAATACTAATTTTACAATGATGGCAAATAGGATTGATTATTTCACATTAATCAGAACATTCATGGAAACTTTACTGCAGTCTATGAATCTGGCCTCTATAGTCCAGCTGTTCTTATAGTGTTAGCCACTGGAGGGCCACATGAGTTCTGTATCTGGACTCTCTTGCTAAATGAGAAAGGGAATTAGGACTTTCATATGTCCATGTCTGTTCTGTTTTGCCTATTCTGTAGAAGATAACTAGCATTCTTTCTTACTTTGATGCTATGATTGTTAATTATGAATCCAGTTGTGAATGTTTCTATGGATTCTGCTTGTCATGAATGTTTTTCCATTGAATGGCTTGGATACTTAAAAGATTGCTGCTTACCTGCATTCACTAACTGTCAAAGGAGACCCTGCTTAATGTCCTCCTCCCATTTGCAGTCAGGAGAGGGCATCCCAGTTATGTTTCTCAGCAGTGGAAGCAAGAGCTTTTTCAGACTATGGATATTTTGCCTGAGTACACTTGCACTATATTTGCTTGTCATGCTAAACAATAGTTTAGCACAGTGTGAATGACTAAGAAAAAGGTGCAAGAAGTTTTGAGCTTGCACATCTTGCTCTTTCCATCTCCTATGTCTTCTAGGAGGAGGAATTCAGAAGTTCCTGTTTTTATTTAACCACTGCTGTGGTTTCTGAGAGCATAAATTTTAATCTTAACTATGATTAATCTTAACTATGCTTATTTTAGCTAAGCCATCTTCAATAACTGTTTCATAGTTGCTTGTGTGAAACTAGCCTTAGTTGATGTCAACCACCATCATTTCATTTGAGTGTCATGACAAAATGCAGATAAGCAAAAGTGGAAGTTTCTTTCCTCCTCCTTCTGTTTTCAAGGGGAGGAGATGAGTATCGTATGCATGAGCCTGAGGCTCACTTTGGTTTATCCTCCTCATTCACTTTGTGCTGAACCAAGTGCGTGTCTAATGTATAGTACCAACATGGTCTGAAATTCTGACTTTCTAACTTCTAGTGAGAGGTTAGAAGAGCATTGTTTAGCGGCGGCACTTTTAAAGGTCTCTCTTGAGGCTCTCTGAAGTTTGATTTCCATATTAGTTTTCACTGTTTTAAAATGTTGATGATTTTTTTAAAAAATTTGCTTTTTTTTGTGGGGGAGGATATTTGTTTTTTGTTGTTAGCCTTGAGGGATTCTACCAGCAAAACATGCTGAGATATAAATATTTTTAAAAAAATCCATATGGATGTTACTTCTGAATATATTCCTGACTTCCTTGTTTTTTCTTTGCCCTTTTGCCATTTATTTCAGCAGTTTCTACTTAGTTCATGCTGGCTGGGCTTTGGGGAAAACACACAGTGCTTCCTCTCCTGTCAGCAGAGATAACTACTGTTCTGGAATACAGTGGTGCCTCGCATACCGAATGCACCGTATAACGACGAATTCGCATAGCGATCCCTTCTCCGGGATCGCTAATGCGGAGGCATAGCATCCGTCCATATGGAGAAAACTCGCTTACCGAAGGGTGCCAGGAAGGAGCCGCCGCCGCCGCCGCCGCGAGAGTGATGCGGGGCCGCGCTGGCCGGGAAGAGGAAGGCAGGCTGCACGGCAGGCAGGCGAAAGGAGGGAAGCCGCGCGTTCGCGCGTCCTCTTCCTCCTCGTCCTTCTCCTGCCGCCCCGAGGGACCAAAACAGGCTGCAAGGCAGGCAGCCGAAGGGAGGGAAGCCACGCGTTCGCGCGCCCTCTCTCTTCTCCCCCCCACTTTCCCTCTTCCTCCTCGTCCTTCTCCTGCCGCCCCCAGGGACCAAAACAGGCTGCAAGGCAGGCAGCCGAAGGGAGGGAAGCCACGCGTTCGCGCGCCCTCTCTCTTCTCCCCCCCACTTTCCCTCTTCCTCCTCGTCCTTCTCCTGCCGCCCCCAGGGACCAAAACAGGCTGCAAGGCAGGCAGCCGAAGGGAGGGAAGCCACGCGTTCGCGCGCCCTCTCTCTTCTCCCCCCCACTTTCCCTCTTCCTCCTCGTCCTTCTCCTGCCGCCCCCAGGGACCAAAACAGGCTGCAAGGCAGGCAGCCAAAGGGAGGGAAGCCGCGTTCGCGCGTCCTCTTCCTCCTCGTCCTTCTCCTGCCGCCCCCAGGGACCAAAACAGGCTGCAAGGCAGGCAGCCGAAGGGAAGGAAGCCGCGCGTTCGCGCGTCCTCCCCCCCCCACTTTCCCTCTTCTCCTCTTGCTGCCAACCCCCCAAACCTCCCAGAGTCGGGCGATCAGCTGTTTGGCGGTTCTAAAATGGCCGCCTGACGCCCGAAATGCCCGCATGCAGCGTTTTCGCGCCCTCCCCTCGCTTACCGGGCGCGAAAATGGCTGCCGCTATGGAGGAAACTTCGCTGAACGGTAAGTTTAGGGCCAATTGGAACGCATTAAACGATGTTTAATGCGTTCCAATGGGCTTTTACATTCCGTTTAGCGACGATTTCACATAGCGAGGTTTAATCCGGAACGGATTAACCTCGCTATGCGGGGCACCACTGTATCTTTTTTTTAAAGCTGCTGCAGTTGTTATTGATGCTGCTATACGTGCTGTACTCTAAGGATAAAAATTTAAGGGAAGAAAAATTGGCACCACAAATAAGGAGTGTAGCTTCATTTTACCAAGCAAAAAATTGTGTTGGTTGTTGTGGGTTTTTCGGGCTCTTTGGCAGTGTTCTGAAGGTTGTTCTTCCTAACGTTTCGCCAGTCTCTGTGGCCGGCATCTTCAGAGGACAGCACTCTGTGCTTTGGTGCAGTTTGTTTGGGAATTGAGTATTTATGGCTGTTATATCAGCTTTTGTCCTTTTCAGGAGATGGGTGATTATGGTGGTCAGTGTGATTTTGTTGTGGGTGTATTGTTATGATAAGGAGGAGAGATTATCTGTCACTGTGATTGATGGGTGTCATTAGCTGGTCTTTCGTGTGTAGTGATCACCGGTCCTTGTGGCTGGGTAGAATTCGTTGACCTTTTGCACACTATTTTTCAGTGCTGGGAGCCAAGTTTTGTTGAGTTTCAAACTTTCTTCCTTTTTGTTGAAGTTCTGCTGTTTGTGGATTTCAATGGCTTCCTTGTGCAGTCTAACGTAGTGATTGCTGGTGTTGTCCAGTATTTCAGTATTTTGAAATAGAATTTCATGTCCAGCTTGTTTTAGGGCACGTTCAGCTACTGCCAATTTTTCTTGTTGATTTAGTCTGCATTGTCTCTCATGTTCTTTGATTCTGGTGTGGATGCTTCGTTTTGTGGTTCCAATATATACCTGGCCACAACTGCAAGGTATCCGGTATACTCTTGCAATGGTGAGGGGGTCCCTTCTGTCCTTTGCTGACCGTAACATTTGTTGTATTTTTGTGATGGGCTTGAATACTGTTTGTAGGTTGTGTTTTTTCAAAATTTTCCCTATGTGGTCCATAACCCGTTTGATATGTGGCAGTAATACTTTATTTGTGGGTGGCTGTTTTTCTTCTTCAGTTTGGTGTTGTTTTCTTGGTTTGATGGCTCTTGTGATCTCATTTTGGAGTAGCCATTTGCCTGTAGGGCCTAATTCAGATGGTTGAGTTCAGTGCTGAGGAACTGCGCTTCATGGTTCCGATTTGCACGGTCTGCCAGTGTTTTGATTATGCCTCTTTTTTGCTGCGGGTGGTGGTTGGAGTTTTTGTGTAGGTACCTGTCTGTGTGGGTGGGTTTTCTGTAGACCTTGTGTCCCAATCGGAGATCAGTTTTGCATACGACCATGACATCTAAGAACAGGAGTTGGCCCTCTATTTCTTTGTGTGCTCTAAAACTGTATAGAACACATAGTAAATATGATTTTATCAGAGAAAACTGGTTGTAGTGAAATTTGCAAAGCGTAAATATTTATTTTGTTAGTTTGGTATTTCCTGTACTATTCTGTGAGCAAATATCAAATTAAGCTGTTTAATACAGAAACTTATAAATGTTTTTTTTTTCCATTTCCTTCTGTAATTTTTAAAATGCAGCTCTGGGATGTGAACAAGAAATACTGTCGTAATACATTGTTTGGCCACAGGAATTCTGTTACTCACTGCAGATTTTCACCAGATGATAAATATGTGGCTAGCTGTTCAGCAGATGGAACTTTAAAGGTATTGTTTGAGATTCTGAATTGAAGTATCTAAAGACATTTGATTTTGTAGCATTCTGTCGTGTAATTTCAAAGCTTTTCAAAGCAAAGGTTATAATCCTGTACTGTGCCTCTGGTTTCTTTTTTGCACAGTGAAGCATGTTCCCACTTAACATTGCAAACAATTTTCTTTCTTCACAATGTACAGTCGTGTAGTCATCAGCATAGCTCTGCTACGTATGTTTGACATTTGTCACCTGCCAGGTTAGGCTAACAGATAAACCTTCTCCAGGACTGCAGTCTAGTCTAACACGCGTGGCTATCCATGTAGAACTCCAGAACGCTTTTCTCCTGTGTGTCCTGCTTTGTATTACTCTAAGACTTATTAACACAACGAATATCTCTAAGCTGAGATGAATTATTAGGCTTTGTGATGCTCAAAGACATTAGAAGTCATCCTCTTTAATTAAATACTGTAGAACAGAGCCTTGGTGTCCTGTTATAAGGGTTGAAAAAGTTGAAAAGTATAAATGCCATCATTATTTGTAAATATTTCAGGTACGTAAAAAGACAAAATCATTATTGGCAATAAAGAAAAGTAACATGTTTTGGTAACATAGTTTTAATATCTGTATCTGAAAGCTAGTGTGCTGATATTTTCTTCCACTTGTATGGAAACAAGAAGCAGAACTTCAGGATGAGATTTTGTAGATGGGGCAGACTTGATGATTTTAAGAACCGGATACTTTGGTTACTATTCTTCCCAGTGGAAGGAGATGAAAGCACAACACTTCAGAACACAGTTACAGGAAAACAGTCTGTCCTTCTACCTAGATGCTCTAGGATGCTTGAGAGGAATTCCAAAGTATCATTACACAAAATTACATTATACCCTCCAAAGCCACCTTGTCTTTAACCAGCTGTCTTCCTTGTGCCTATCATAATGATCATTGCTTTATTGATATGGGGATGGGAAGAGAACTTCTATGACATGTCGTATTTTTTCTGCAGCCTGTGTTTGAGCTTATAGGTGGGTTTGAACATGTTTATAAGAAAACCTTTCCCTACTGATAACCATTAGTTAGGCGCAGACAAAAATGATTTATTGAAATAAATGAAAGTGTTCTTCAACAGGCAAAATTTTAAAGATAAATCAGACCGGATAAGCTAGAAAGGAAATCAGCTGGCATGAACTTGGTTGCTTGATTTAAATGTGTTGCAAGTTTCCAGTGTGCTAAAACAGATGTTTGGCTGTGATGTCTATAGGTCATTGGAGAGACTGTTTGCTGCTATATTTGACTATGCACAAATATCTATACAAAGCAAAATTTTCTAAATTATTGGTTAGCATTAATTTTGTTTTCCACTACATTCATTTTTAAAGGCTTAATTTTCTTTGTTTGTTTCTAAAGCTTTGGCATGTACAGTCAGCAAACGAACTAAAAACTATTGACATAGGTGACTTCTTCAGAAATGTGGAAGATTATCAGACTGATGGAGAATTGTTAGTAAAGTGTTGTTCCTGGTCATCTAATGGTGCCATAATTGTGGCGGCAGCCAAAAATAAGCTTTTTGTAAGTATTTAATGATATATTATTGGTGAGTTCTTCCATTTGAGTCTCCTTATTTTCAATTTATGCTTGCAGTTCCTGTTTATCTAATCTTTTTTTTTAATTTATGAAAGAGTCTTGGCTTTGTTGTCTGACCATTGAGATTTGACTCTCCTTAGAAATTAATGTTACATGTTTTTTACTTGGGTGAAAGACAGGTGAACGACTTGTAGAACATTTGCTTTTGTTTTGATTGGTCATTAGGACTCAAATACAGAATTCCATTGATATCTGATTTTACAGACAATAAGATAGCTTTAGTCCTTTATCACCAACACTGATGCTTTCAGGTCTAATTAGGGGCTACTACAATGTATGCTGTTTACCCTTTGTCTCCTTTTCCTCATCTTCTTCCAGTTCTCTTACTATCTCTCCTTCTTTATCCATTTTTGCTGAATGATAATCACATTGTTGCAGTATTTTTCCTATTGTAGTACTACATTACAGCTCTAGTTTTGTTCATTACTACCTGTCCCCTTCTCTGCCACCAGTTTGATTCCAGCCAGTTTTAGAAATCCATGTCCATGTTCTTCCCCATGTTACACATTGTACCAGCGTGCTAATTGTGCTTCATGCTAAGGATTCTTAATTAGAGTTTGAGGCTGATTAGCAAATGTTGGGTAATTTCAACAAGAATTCCAGAGTCTTAAAGCTATGAAAAAAGCTGCAGGCACAAATGCTTAATATATATATAAAGACTAAGCTTAAATTGTAGACAATATACTTAAGTCATGGTTGAAAAAGTTTCAAAATACAGGAGCATAAAAGTACCATAGAAAATACCAAGGAGAATGATATAATTACATTTTTAAAATATATGGCCTTAAGAGGCACAGTCGGGGAGTACAAAAATGCAGAGAGTAGAATGATAAAGGTGGCATTTCCAAAAAGTTTAGCTTTAACCATTATAGCCGTTAGCATATGTAAACATCAAAGTCTTTTTCCTTGCCTCCCGTGGGACAGCCTCTGTTTGTGTCATTGTGTTCTCTATAGCTTAGGTTTGCTTTGCACAATCTCCTCTAATAAATTGGATACACATCTTCTTAGGGTCCTGGGCCAGGACTACACAGCCAGTCTGGGGCATCTGTGCCAGCTTCCTCACAACTTTGGTTAAAATCTTGTTGCTTAGCGTAGCAAATCACAAGTAGAGTAGGCTCATTGAACCAGTGGGGAGATTTGATGAGTAACCCAGCAAGGGTGGAGGCAAAATTGTTCCAGTTGCAGAGGTTGCTACTAGTGAGAAGAGGGGAAGAAAGAGACTCTTTCCCCAAACCACACATATACAAACACACTGCCACTCTGCACACTAAAAATAGATTTAAGGCTAACAGAAGTGTTTGGCATATGCATTTAGAGTATTTTGGATCTGTGTTTCTGTTGCTTCTTCTTGTTATCACTGCCTGTTCTGGGACTATGTTATCCAAAGCAGTCAGTCAGATGTCATTTTAACCTGCAATTCTGTTTATTACATATATATGCATGCAGAATTGTTTAGAATTCTGGGTTGTTTTGGATGAGGCCTTGCCACTAGTGGTCAGCAGGAGCAGCTGTGCAATGCAGAGACCCATTTCATGGTTTAATTAACCTGGCATCCAAACCGAACATTCTGGCTTGTCTCTTTTTTCCAAAAAAGTTATTTCGCTGGTTTGTCATTACATGGAAACATGTAATGTATGTATGCTGACAAAAATTAAGTTGGATTTAGGAAAATAAAACAATATTGTTTGAAAGATTCCAGCAGTCTTTCACAAAGCTCCATGCCTATATGAATCTTATATTAGAAACTGTCAGTAACCTTATGAAATAATTAAAATTATAAACAGTGTCCTGAAGATTTTACATTTAAATTCTTAAACTGGGTTGGGAATAGAATTGGTGTGATAGTAATAATAATACATCTTTTTCAAGCTTTGACAATTCAGCATTTTTAATTTTAGTTTGCAGAAATAGTATACTTCTCAGGATTGTCTGTAGAACTCAGAAATGTTTTTCTTTTTAACAAACATTAAATCTTTTAAGTAGTTATTAAATAACATTATTATATTAATGGTTTAAAATAGAGAAATAGTTAAGATAATTTCATATTAGTAAAATAGTTAATTTATACAGAATGTTTAAAAGGTTATAGTAGAGAGTTTTTAAAATTCTTTTGTGTATAACAGCCTAATGGAGAAGCTCTTTTTGGCTGTTGGACAATTCTATTCATAGTACATAAACCTAATGTTATATCTGGGCCATCTTCAATTACTGACATTCAGTATATGATGTTGAAACAAATACTGTAGTGTCAAAATCCATGTAAGAATATCTGAATGTTCTCACAGGGCCCCTAATTTACATATTTCTGGAGAGACTCAGATTTGTGTCTAATGTAAAAATTTGTGTCCATTATAAAAACCTTCTATTTCATATATTTATTTATTTGATTTATATCCCGCCCATCTGGTATATTCTACCACTCTGGTCGGCTTCCAACAAAACACATATACATTGAATGACACAAAAGCATTATAACATAATCAATAACAGAAGCAGGGCAAAATACTGTATATATATTAAAAATAATAATGGATAGCAAGAAATAGATTTCTTCTATATAAAATCTTGGTTCTTTCTATATAAAATCTTGATTTTATTATAACATACAACTTCAGTTTAAACAGCATAAAACTTATGATTAGTAATTTTAAAAGATTTAAAAAACTATTTCCCTTTAGTAAAAGGCTATTTTCTTAGCAAAAAGCTATCAGATAAACTCATTCAGTCATTTAAAAAATTCTATTGCAACCCTCGGAGGGTCGGGGAGGGGGAGTTGCTATAGTCTATAGGAGTTCTATCTCCTTGACCAGGCTTCCTATCCCTTTGAGAGGAGGTCTCGAGGGCCTGTATTGTGTGTTGGGCTCGCAAGACAAGTTAGGGATTCTGTTGGTGTACCGCCCACCCTGCTGCGTACCAACAATCTCCCTGCCTGAGCTGACAGAGGTAGTCTTGGACCTGGTGTTGAGGACTCCCAGGCTGTTGGTGCTGGGGGACCTCAACATTCATGCCGAGGCTCCCTTGACTGGGGCGGCTCAGGACTTCATGGCCACCATGACAACCATGGGGCTGTCTCAGTGTGTCATCAGCCCAACTCATGAGAAGGGCCATACCTTGGACCTGGTTTTCTCAACGGGACTGGAAGATGGTGGTTTGGATGTGGAGGGGTTGGTTGTGACCCCATTGCCATGGTCAGACCACTTCCTGGTCAAGTTTAGTCTATTAGCTTCTTCTTCCCTCTGCAAGGGTGGGGGATCTATTAAGATGATCCGCCCTCGGAGACTAATGGATCCAGATGGATTCCTGAATGCTCTGGGGGATTATCCGTCTGATATGGTCGGCGCTCCTGTCGAAGCTCAGGTCACCCTATGGAATAAAGAGATGACCCGGGCTGTTGACACGATTGCGCCTAAGCGCCCTCTCCCTGCTCGCCAAGCCCAGACAGCCCCTTGGTATGCTTCTGAACTGCGGGCGATGAAGCGAGAGGGGAGATGGCTGGAGCACAGGAGGAGGAAATCCCGCTGGGAGTCCGACCGAACACGACTTAGAGCCCATTATCGGGCCTATTTCGTGGCAATACGGCTGGCGAAACGGCAATATTTCTCCAGCCGTATTGCTTCCTCAGAATGTCGTCCAGCCGAGCTGTTTCGGGTGGTCCAGGATCTTCTTCAACCGGGAAATCCGGTGGAGGTCCTGGACTGCTCATCAGCTCGCTGTGATGAGTCTGCCATCCATTTTGAGGAAAAAATCGCTCAGATTCACAGTGGGTTGGACTCCACAGTTACTGCAGAATCAGAGGATGTGTCCAGCACACCGTGCTTTGGTCAGGTATTAATGGATGAGTTTCAGTTGTTGAGACCTGAGGATGTGGACAGGGTGCTTGGATCTGTCCGTTCTACCACAACTCCGCTCGCCCCTTGCCCATCCTGGCTAATTAGAAGATCAGCCAGGGGGGTTCGCACCTGGGTCCAGGAAGCCGTGAACGCCTCTTTGAGAGAGGGAGTGGTCCCTACCACCTTGAAAGAGGCAGTAATTCGACCACTTCTTAAAAAGCCAAACCTGGACCCAAGGCTGGTGGCTAACTACCGACCAGTAGCGAACCTCCCTTATTTGGGCAAAGTGTTGGAGCGGGTTGTGGCTGGGCAACTCCAGGCGCTGCTGGATGAAACGGATTTTCTGGATCCATTTCAATCGTGTTTCAGGCCGGGTTTTGGTACAGAGACTGCCTTGGTCGCCCTGTATGATGACCTTTGCCGGGAGAGAGACATGGGGAGTGTGACCCTGTTGATACTCCTGGACCTCTCAGTGGCTTTCGACACCATCGACCATGGTGTCCTTCTGGATAGGCTGGCTGGGTTGGGAGTTGGGGGCACTGTTTTACAGTGGTTCCGCTCCTTCCTGGCTGACCGTGTCCAGAGGGTGGTGCTGGGGGACAGTTGCTCTGCCCCATGGCATTCATGTCATGGGGTTCCTCAGGGCTCGATACTGTCCCCCATGCTGTTTAACATCTACATGAAACAGCTGGGAGAGGTCATCAGGAGGTTTGGGCTGAGGAGTCAGCAGTATGCAGACGACACTCAGCTCTACCTCTCGTTTTCCACCAATCCAGGTGAGGCGGTTTCTGTGCTGAACTCGTGTCTGGACCTGATAATGGACTGGATGAGGGTCAATAAATTGAACCTCAATCCAGACAAGATGGAAGTGTTGTTAGTGGGTGCTTCGCCAGACAGGCTGGAGGGCCATTTCCAGGCCATTGCACTCACCCTAAGGGACAGGGTCCGCAGCTTGGGGGTGCTCCTGGACCCCAGTCTAACACTGGAAGCCCAGGGGGACTCGGTGGCCAGGGGCGCCTTCCTCCAGCTGCGGAAACTATACCAGCTACGGCCCTACCTGGACGAGCGGAGTCTCAAGACAGTTACACATGCACTGGTAACATCCCGTATAGATTACTGCAATGCGCTTTACGTGGGGCTGCCTTTGAAGACAGTCCGGCGACTGCAACTTGTCCAAAATCGAGTGGCGCGGCTGGTGAGTGGTGTGGCCACCAGGGAACATATCAAGCCGATTCTGTATAAGTTACATTGGCTGCCAGTTGCTGCCCAGACCCAATTCAAAGTGCTTGTTTTGACATATAAAGCCCTAAACGGCTTGGGCCCTGGATACCTGAAGGACCGCCTCCTTCCATATGAGCCTACCCGGCAGTTAAGATCTATCCAGGGGGCCCTTTTGAAAGAGCCGTCCCTCAAGGAGGTAAGAGGGACGGCTTGTAGACAAAGGGCCTTTTCGGCAGCTGCCCCCAGACTATGGAATGCCCTCCCGACTGAGATTCGTCTGCCGCTGACACTGATGATATTTCGGCGCCAGGTCAAAACCTTCCTGTTCCAGAAGGCTTTTAACTGAAATAATATTAGCTGTGGGTCTGATGGCAATTTTATATATATATTAATTGTATTTTAATTGTTACATATCTTTATTGTATTTTAAATGCTGTAAGCCGCCCAGAGACCTGTGGGTAGTGTGGGCGGCATATAAATTAAATAAATAAAATAAATAAATAAATAAATATTACTTATAAAAACAAGCTGAGCACACCATAAGCATAGTAAATAATTCACATTGCATTAGATAATTCCCACCCACTTTCCAGCAGAGATTTCTCCCCGGTTTGGAAAAAAAAGGTGTCTGTATCCTTTGGGATATGTTCTGAACGTGATAAAAATCTCTTTTTTTATACTTTAGATGTTTTGGATTAATCAAAACATTCTAATATAGAACTTTGGCTTTCCTGTGTGGAAATGATGTTCTTGAGTAGTGATCTGCTAGGTTAGCGCTCAGCTAGGCCAGCTGAACTGTAAGCTAGCCCCCACTTTTGGAGCGCCTAAGTGATGTAATTACCCTAGTACCATATTTGGACAGTACAATAACTTTTGTATGTCAATTACACGCTTTTACATTTTCCATGTTCCCTATTTAAATCTCTTAATATTTTTTTCCTTCTGTATATCTTTTCTAAAACCATATACAGTACTTGACAATGGTGAGTACAGCCTATATCTAATGTCATCCTAGCTTCTGTACACTAGTGTAACAGGATATTTTCCCCTTCTCCTCCGTCCTGCAGCCCTTTGCACGACTGAATACCCACATTTCATAGCCACTCAGGTTTTGGGGAGGGTGGATAAAAATTAATATTTTTTTAGATCAGTTTAAATCATGATTCAAATTGTGATTTAAATTAAAAATAATCTTTCATTTGAATAATCAGAAACTTGATTTAAAAAAATAGTGATTTAAATCAAATCCACCCTGGTTTTGAGGCATTCTGCCTGATGCCTAGATATATATGTATTTGTCAGTTATCACTGTTAGTGTTAAGAGAGTCTTATATACAATTTTATAATTAATTTTTTAAGTAGCTGTTTAATATGAACATAATCATTGTATCAAAATGGCTATTATGTTTACAGATTTTTGACGTTAAGTCCAGTGATTTGTTGGCAAATATCGTTATAAGTCACCACAATACTATTCAGTATTGTGACTTTTGTCCAAATAGTCAGATGGTAGCAGTTGCTCTGTCACATTATTCTGTTGAGGTAAGTAACTATATTAATGAAAATACACATAATTACCTTTTCCCTTGATTTTTCTCGTTGCATTGTTAGATAGGTTTGCAAAGGGTAGACATAATTTAATAAAATTATAAAATGTACTTAGAACAATAGATTGTGCAGCACTGTTTACTGGTAGAATATGCATTCTGTGTATTCTAGATTTTTATTGACAGTTCTACTAGCATCGTTTTTTTCAAAAGGAATAACAGTCTATATTCTATACCATCCAACAATCCCACCAAAACAACCTATAGACTGTGCACAGCAAGAGAGTTCAGCATTTCTAAATCATTCCATGCCATGAAAAAACATCTTAGAGGAATCTTTTCCAATGTAAACCCTTTCAAAATAACTAGCTGTTTTGTCATTGTGGGAATAGAATGCAATGGTAGACAGAAGTGTCCAGAATAGCTGTCATAGTAGAAATAATTAGGTCTTCAAATTTTTCTCTTTGCTTTAGATATGGGATATTGATTCCTTGTCCAAAGTAGCTGACTGCCGAGGGCATATGAGCTGGGTGCATTCTGTGTCATTTTCTTTTGATGGATCTTTATTTCTGACTTCATCTGATGACCAGACAATAAGGGTAAGTTCATTATTTCTTCTTTGTGGCCCCTGTGAATCGACAGAAATGGGTTTTACTGCGCCTGCACAGGACTCCTCAGAATATTCTAGAGCTTAAAAAAATGTGAAATTAGTTGGACGATCAGAATAAAGGCTCTCCTTTTGACCTGAAGATTAGGGAGGAGAATGTAGAGAAACTGTCTATTGATTATTTTGATTAATTATACTAAAATATTTGTTTGGCCACTTATACGTGAAAGTCAAGTAAAGCTATGTGTATTTCAAACTGAGCGCTTTACGACGAAATCGCTTAGCGACGCTGTTTTTGCGATTGCAAAAGCGATCGCTTTGCGATGATCCCTATGGGGTATTTTCACTTTGCGATGATTGCAGGGAAGCGATCATCGCAAAGCCCCCATTTTCACACAGCTGATCGGTGGTTTCAAAATGGCCACCGGGAAAAAAACATGACTGCCCGCTGTGTTTAGGGAGGGATTTCTGGCTTTAGAGGCATTGAAAATGGCGGCGCTATGGAGGATCTTCACTCAGCTGTGGGTTTTAAGCCCATACGAATGCATTGAAGGGGTATCAATGCGTTTCTATGGGCTTTTAAATATCACATAGTGACGTTTTCGTTCAGCGATTTTTGCGGAATGAATTAACATCGCTAAGCGAGGCACCACTGTTAATGGTTAGGCTTATATATTTCTTCCAACTCGTAGTTCAGAACTACTGATAATTTTAGAAGAGTTTAAAGAATATTCAGGTTTAGGAGTAAATATTTCGAAATCAGAAATAATGTTTAAAAGGATAGATTTAAAGGAACAAAAAGAAATAGCAAAGCTGACAGGTATGAAATTAGGAATTAGGAGATTAAAGTATTTAGGTATAACAATAACAAAAAGTATTAAAAATTTGATGGGAACTAATTATAAAATAACTTGGAGAAGGATACAGGAAAAACTAAACGAATGGGATAATAGATATATAAGTATTTTAGGGAAAATAAGGGCAATAAAAATGTTTATAATACCAAAGATGTTATATCTATTTCAGGTACTCCCGGAGTACATCCCAAAAAAACAATTAGCTGTATGGGATCAAGAATTAAAAAAATGGGTTTTTGGGAAGAAGAAAGCTAGAATAGTAAAGAGGGTAATATATTCACCACAGGAAGATTTAGGGTGGGGTCTCCCACATTTGGAAAGCTATTACGAAGCTTTTCAAATAAAAATGCTATTGGAATTAGATGGGAAAAGTGTGGAGAAATGGGTAAGATGGGAGGATATAATAAATAAAGGAGTAGGTAAATTTGGAATATTTACACAGAAGGTTAAAAACGACATTAAAAATACAATAGGCCCAAGACAGACAGCACTAACAATATGGGGGGAAAGGCAACTTAATTGGATGCCAAGTCTTTCCAAATGGACCCCACTAGAATCTCTAGGTGAGGATTTGAAAATTGAGAAAACTTTTTGGAAGAAACTAAAAGAAACTGGCTATTATAGAGTGAAGGATTTATATAACCCTCAGGGGACACAGATTCCGGCACAAAATGTAGTAGGACAAGTTGGAAGACAATACTGGTTACAGACTATGGCTTTATATAATATTTTGAAACAGAGAAGGTATTCTGGAATACTAAATAAAGAGGATACCCCGCTAGAAAAACTATATAATAATAAAGAGGATAATAAGAAGGGTATTGCAAGGAAGTTGTACAACTTGATAAATACAGATAAAGATTATATGATTGGGACAATACAAACGAAGTGGGAAAGAGAAATGACATTGTCAGCATACGAAATAGATGGGTTAATGGAAGGCATATTGGAAATCAAAATGGATAAATTTAGAGAATTGGAGATGAAATTAATATTGAAATGGTATAGGACACCCCCTCAGTTGTCTTATATGATAAAAGGTTTGAATTCAAGTTGCTGGCATTGTAAGAGGAGTAAGGGATATTATGCACATCTTTGGTGCGAATGCCCTAAGGCTATTGAATTTTGGCAGCTGATTTTAGAAAAGGTGAACGCCGTGTGTAATATTAAATTGCAGCTGACTGGGAAAATCTTGTTTATGGGAGTTCTGGGGAATAATAAAGTAAAAAAACCTAAACAGAATTTATTTAAAGCTATGATTATAGCAGCACATGCAGTAATAGCTTATGGGTGGAAGGATGCATCAAAATGGACTTTGGAAAGATGGAATTGGTATTTATATGAATGGATTCAATCAGACATACTGTCGATTTTGACACAGGATAAGGTATGGGAAGAAAAAACATTAGAGATAAGAAAGAAATGGTCGGGATATGTAAGATGGGTAAGAGAAGGGGGGGCCAATAATGTTATATTGGTTAAACTCCAAAAGGTGTGCTCATGGTTGCAGATTTAAAATTAAATGGTCTTTTTTTTTTTGGGGGGGTGGGATAAGGGGGTAGAAATAAATAGGAAAATGATGACTATGTAAAGATAAGAGAAATGGTTATGTATGGATATGTTAATTAAAAAATTAAAAATAATAATAAAAAAAAATATATTTCTTCCAACTACAAAATGAATTCCCAAACTGATTTGCAGAAATGAATAATATATTTAAAAAATTAAAAACATAAGAATCTTCCTGGAATTACTCATCCTAAATAAGAATCCTAAATTCAGATATCCAGTTTATGTGTCTGCAGAGTCTTAAGTGTTGACTTTGTACAACTTGTGTTGTATCAGTTATTCTCTTTTCAACAGATTTGGGAGACAAGTAAAGTATTCAAGTCCTCTGCCATTGTATTAAAACGTGAAATAGATGTTTTGTTTCCAGACAATGAGGCAATCATTTTAGCCATTGACAGTTCAAAGTATCTGCAAGTAAGTATGTATATTTGAACATTTTACTTCCAATGAGTAGTATAATCAGGTTTGGATTGGTTTGGATATTACTTCAGGCTTCAGTGACTTACCAAAAGCTAGACTTCTGTCCATCATCTATAAGCAGAAACAATGCAGATGATATGCAGATGATAAATTACATCTTATCTAATTTACAAGACTGTTCTCAGAAAGAATGATGTAACAATGGTAAAAATTATGAGTTGCATATACAGTCTTCAGTTGGCCCAAACAAATCCTGTGTGGATTTTGACATGCTTTTTCATTCGTTTGCTGCTATGTTTCTGCAATGGCATTCCTGCAGATATCTGGAAAAATTGTTATGTTCAGAAGCTATCATACCTTCAGCAACCTTTTTTTTTTTTTTTTGCAAATTTGACAAATATTGATCTTCTGAATCCTACACATCAGAATGATGATAAAGCATAGAATGCAATTTACTTCTTAAAAAATGTACTTACAGAACACCTATTTGGACAATTTTATTACCTTGGCTTTACACGTGTGCTCAGTCACAAATTGGATTTTGAACTTTCCATCTGACTCATGAGTTAGTAGCCTAGGTATAGGGGATCATTTACTGACTTTGTGCCTATTAAGATATAGACTTATATCTACTGAGATTCTTTACCTTAGGCAGATTAATCTTTATATGTGAGAAGAAAGTACAGTGTTGCTTCAAACAATTGTGGTTACGGTCCTTCACTCAAAGAAGTTTTTCTATCCTGAAAGTGAGGTGGGAACAAGCACTGAAGTTGCATTTGAGATTGAAGTAGTTTATGAACAGGTTGGAACTATACATTTTTTTAAAAGTATCAAAAGAAGAGATTGTCAAAGTTCCTACATCCAGTAGGTAAACTGCTAAATTCGTACTTCTTATTACAGTTTTTTATTCATTCTCCCTTGGGAATCTTCATAGGATTGTCTGTAGATACTCTTTCATTACAATTACATGCCTTTTTATTTAGCATTGGGATATGAAACAATTAATCAAAAGCAAAAACCAATACAAGAATAAAAGTCAAATTCTGGGCACTTAGATGGCAAAAATAGATGTCTGTTTCTAATATTTAATATGTCAATGTCACTGTAACGATCACCTCTCCCTAAAGAGAATATGATGCTTGGACAGGGAGTCACTGTGGGCGCAAAAGTACGACCTTTATCTCTGAGGTAGGTCCTTTAGGCCTCAGAAGTGTGTAGCATAAGACATGTGGACTATCCTGACCTTAAAAGAAAATCTTTGCTTACTTTCTAAGTAACCAAGGATTGACTTTGTGCTTCCTTAGACAGCACGATGGCCTTGTAAAGCAGGACTTCTTAAATGTAATAGCAACTTAGTGACCTTCTCAAATCTCCACTGAATGTAGGTGTAAGTCCTGCTGTTTCAAGAGACAAGTCCTCTGTAAGAATTATATTTGTTTTTATTAAGAAAATAAAAGAATTTCATTAAAATACAGTTGTTGCTGCAAGGCATAAGCATTTAACACATCCACCCATTACAATAAAGCTGCTATTTCTAAATAAAATAAGAACAACTACTTCTCTACTGCTAAGTAATCATTCTGACTTCTAAGCTAGGGTATTCACACCCCTTCTTCTTGAAAAGAAGAACAAACCTCTGTGTTTGTGAGGTAGCCTTACAAGGAGGCTACCAAATTCATAGCTTAGAACTATTGGATTTAAGGTTCTTCTTCATGGCCTCTGTGAATCACACCCTGGGTGATCTGCGCCTGTGCGGAGCCTCATCAGAAAGTTCTAGAGCTTCTGCAGTAGCAAAAAACACATTAGAATAAGGCCCTTCCCCCCTCGTATAAGTACCTTGGCTCCAAGGCTCCCCTTTTAGTTTCTTTCAACTGCTGTGTTGAGAGCCTCATATTTCTGCTTCTGTGAGTAAAAGAGAAAGAGAGTTTATTCTTGATTCCTTCCTGTTATCAATCTTTTTCCCTTTAAACGTTTAGATTAAATTCATTATTATCAGAGATTTTTTCCTTTCTGCTTCGCTCGGCCTCCGGCTGCAGCAACCCCCCCCATCATCGCCTTTTATCCTCAAATTATTTTTCTCCTATTCATAGCCCCTTTGAGCCTGTTTAAACACTGTTTACCACTCTCCGACGGCCACACCAAGTGTCTTTTTTGCTTGCTAGAGGCACACCAGATGTCCTCCTGCCAGCATTGTAAGAACTTCAAGCGTGGAATCCTCCGTCCTCGCTTATCCAGATTAAAACTCCATCTTTGGGAACAATCGCTTCAACCAACCGAAATGGCCAACCTCCTTGTAAGGCTACCTCACAAACCAAAGCAATGGAGAAGGCTCTTTCTGAAGCCTCTGAACAACATACCACACCATCCCACTGCGATGCTCCACCCACTTCATCTAAAACTTCAAAAATCCATAAATCGAAGTGCTCGATACCAAAATCCTCAATATCGAAGCCCTCCACTAAACATCGAATGTCGACTGAAGCCTCTTCGATCCCGGAGACCTCTCTGCCTAAAAGGCCTAAAAAGCATAAATCTAAAGCTGCAGTCATCTCTCAGCAACAAACCGCCGAATCAATCTCTATTGGTTCACCTTTTGAAGATGATGGAATTCCCTCTCATCAACCCTGCTCCCGATCACCGGAATGGGATTACAGAGTTGATCAATTAACATCTTCTCCTCCCAGTCCTCAACACTCTGTTCTTTCGAGCAACCATTCCATAGTTGCTTCACTTGACAGGGTCGGCTCCGAACAACAACTAGAGACCATACCTTATTCAGTAACACTATGACCACCTGGAGCCCCTATTTCATCACACGTGGCTCAGACCCACGTTCAGCACTCTCATCAGGTTGCCATTTGCCCCAACCAGTGCTTGACCAGACAAACTGCAACCGCCAATCAGCCAGTTGCTCTGTCCAGCTCAGCCATACCTTCTCAATCTTAGCAGCCATCGTTGTCAAAACAGCTATATCGCCATGACCCACATGGACTCCAATCTGCTCCCTACCTGGCACCTAAAAGATCCAGGACAGTCAAGCAGTTTTCTTCTACACGCGAGGCTTTTACAGCTCCAGCCTCCCGATATTTTCCCGCTAATCCAGATGAGGGGAATCATTCCTCTCACTCAGCATCTCCAGCGCCTATATACTCCACTGCCTTACCAGCTCTTCAACAACCTCCATTTCAACATCGTCGAGACAAGGCTCTGATATCGATGATCCCCAATATCCATCCTGATCCATCGACACTCATTCTGCCCCTCTATCGACATACGATTTCCGTTAACCGATAGAACCAAGCCATCAAACTCAACATCACCAAGTTTGACACGGACATGCAACTACAGTATATCAAACAACATCCATGGACACTTGAATGACATCTCTGGTATCGAAAATCCTCGACACCTACAAATGCCCATGGACATACAGGCTCCATTTGTATGTCGAAAAGTTCGTAAGTCGAAGTACCATTTTCCATTGAAAAGCATGGGAACGGAATTAATCCATTCCAGCATTTCAAAAAATTACCAAAATAAAAATAAAACCACAGAAACATAACACCTCAGTCCAAACCCACCCTCCAAAACCCACCCAAAACAAGTTTTTTAAAAAGAACATACCAGTCTGAAGCCTCCTGGCGCTCTGCTGCCTCTGCCGGGGGCGAGCAGCCAAGCACCCGGCCAGCTGACCGCTGCCTCCAATTGCAGTAGCGGGAGACCCCCAGGAGGTCTCCAATGGCGCTGGGGAAGCTCCCCCAGGGCTTCTCTGCCGCCATCAGAGATCTCCTGGGGGTCCCCCGCCACCGTGATTCGTGCCCTCAGGCTTTCCCAGGGAGTAGACCAGGCTTACCAGGGGAAGCCCTTGCCTGGTATGCCCACTCTACCAGGCTTTCCCGGGGAGTAGACCAGGCCTACCGGGCAAAGCCCTCCTGAGGGCTTCACCTGGCAGGCCCGGTCTACTCCCTGGGAAAGCCTGAAGGTGCTGATCGCGGTGATGGGAGACCCCAGGGAGGTCTTGCCCGCCACCATGGGAGACCTCGCTGGGGGGTCCCTGCCGCCACGATTGGCATCTTCGGAGGTCTCAAAGGGCTTTCCCACCGACATTGGAGGAAGTCATTTGAGACTTCCAAAGGCAAAAAGGCAGGGGGAAAGGGTGGGAAATTGGAATTTCCTGCCCTTTCTCCCAGCCTTTTTGCCTTCGGAGGTCTCAAACGGCTTCCTCCGATGTCAGAGGGAAAGCCCTTTGAGACCTCCGAAGGCGCCGATTGCTCGGTTTGCAAAAAATGGCATTGACTTGCGAACGGATCCTTGACCTCGTTTGTAGGTCGAGGCTCTGTTCGCAAGTCAATTTTTGTGAACGGAGCCATTCGTAAATCAAAAAGTTTGTATGTGGGGACGTTCGTAAGTTGAGGGTTGACTGTACTGTGACACTCAACCTATTGACACTGAAGTCGACTCCCAATGTGTTCCCGATTATTCCTATCACAGATCCAGTCCTCAGACGCCATCAGTATTACTTACCTCACCAGAATCCAACCATGTCGTTGCCGGCCCACCATCACCGGCGGAAGACTTCCAAACTTACACCCAACTTATGATCCATATGGCTAAGTCTCTCATTCTCCAAATCCACCATCCGACAGAACCAGCCAATCATCTATACAACCCAATCTCTAAAGATACAACTGCTCCAGGACATATCTCGAGGGTTCCATCTCTACTGAGCACCGCTCAATGATCCTGGACAAAACCAGCCTCTTCCCATAACCATGTCTAAACAAATCAATAACCTCTACAGAGTCCATGATCCTGGAGCTCTATTTCTTCAAAAACGACCAGCTCCAAACTCTGTTTTTGTCGAAGCCTCACAATCCAGATCTCAACATCGACAAACCCTCATACCACCAAATCAAGACAGTAGAATGATAGACTCAATGGGAAGATGGCTTTATTCATCAGCAGCGTTCACTATGCATGTCACTAACTAGCAGGGAGCCATGGGTGCATATCAATGTTTCCTTTGGGACAATATGTCAACCTTTGTCTAATCTTTACCAGAAGATAAAAAAGTACTCGCCCATACCTTTCAACAAGAAGTTCTTTCCATTGCCAAACAACAGTTGCTTTCTGCTAGGCACACGGTAGATGCCACAGCAAAGTCAATGGCCACTTCAGTAACCTTACGACATTTCTCTTGGCTAAGGACAGCTGGCCTGGCTGAGGATGCCCGTGCATGTTGCATGTATCAAAGACCTTCCATTTGATGAGGCAGGCCTCTTTAATGCTGAAACTGATGATATTTTGGAAAATGTGCAAAAGAAAAGATCAGCAGCTTGGGAATTCATCCATCTTACCAACAACACCCCCAACAAAATCATTGGAGACGACCGTACAACTCATATCAAAAATTCCAATGTGATCCTCCAAAACAAACATCTTATACACACTATTTCAGAAATCAAAGAAATAAACCCTGCCAACAACCCATTACTGATTGCAAGCCCAAACATCACGCTTGATGCTCCCATGACCAAGATCGCACACCACTCCAGACATCCTGCCATCTGGAAACACCTACCTGTCTGGGAATCCATCATTACAGTACCTGGGTACTGTCCATCATCTGCAACGGCTACCCTATCCATTTCCAACTTCCTCCGGTAATACACGTCATCTCTCCACCATCTCCAACTCTACAAGCGGAAATAAAAAATTTACTCCTCAAAGACGCCATATAACCCATCTCACAACACAACAAAAGGTTTTTCTCTCACTATTTCACCGTACCCAAAAAGGACGGGGGTCTTCACCCTATCTTAGACCTACAAGAGTTAAACAAATACATCATTACCACAAAGTTCTATATGGTTACCCTCAAATCAGTTCTCCCTTTACTCCACAAAAACAACTGATTAACTGTTATAGATCTCAAAGACGCATACTTCCATATTTCCATACATCCCTCACACAGAAAATTCCTTCAATTTCAGCTAGGATCACAAGCCTACCAATTCAAAAGTCTTTCTTTCAGCCTTGCTACAGCTCCAAGAATATTCACCAAGTGCATGGCACCGGTAGCTGCTTACCTCAGGTTGCAAAAAAGTCTCATATTTCTATATATTGATGATTGGATCCTTGTAGCTCATTCCCGTCGCAAGGCCCAATGAGACACTTCACCCTTACCCTCCTTCACGATCTCAGTCTCACTGTCAACGAACAAAAATCAAATTTGAAACCTACACAAATTAATCATTATATAGGCGCATGCATAGATTCCACACAAGCTTGTGCCTTTCTTCCTCCAGACAAGAGAGAAAATCTCATTGCACTACTTTGAGTTTTCACACACACACCATGCTATGGTACCTGCTTTGACTGTGCAGCGTATACTAGGCACCATGGCCTTTATAACTTCAGTAGTGCAGCACGTACATCTCAAGATGAGATCTCTTCAGTCCTGGTTTCTTACCCTCTTCGGCCCGCTCACAGACCTTCCTTACACACTTTTAAGGGTCACCCCAGCACCCGCCTCCCAACTTCAGTGGTGGCGTTTTCCTCCCAACCTATCCGTCAGGCAGCCGTTCCGACAGCCACAACCACAAATAAAGGTCACCACCGATGCCAGCCTCACAGGCTGGGGAGCTCACTGCAGATCTCTCAAAATCCACACCAAGTGGTCTTCCAGAGAGAAATTGCTTCCCATCAACAAATTAGAGCTGTTGGTGATTATAAAAGCTTGCAAAGCTTTCAGAAATCTCCTCACTAGCAAGATTGTAACAATTGCCACTGACAACACCACGGCAATGTACTATACAGTCAACCCTCGACTTACAAACGGCTCGAGTTACAAACATTTCGACTTACAAACCACTCTGATAGAAAAATATTGACTCGACTTGCACACTTAGATTCGAGTTACAAACCAAAAAAAACGTGTTTGAGGTGGGGAAAGCATGAAGTTTGAACTTTCAGTTAACCGTTGGCCAGTGAAGAGGGTGCTTATCTACTTCCTCGCTCTTCCCAGCATTTTGAGAGTGGATTTGGAGACAGTCTTCAGACTGCCTGATACTGCCTGGTATTGCTGGTATTGCCTGGTACAGTGCGGTATGGACTGTATTTTTATTTTTTGGCGCTTTTTTAATTTTTGATTTTTGGATTTTTAAAAGGTGTTCCCTCCCTCCTTTGCTGCCCCCCCTTTCCCCAAAAGGTGCTTGTATTGGCTTGTCTTGATTTAAAAGGTGCTTTTCAAGGTGATCTGTTGTCTGAAAGGTGCTTGGTTTTTTCCAGAAGGTACTTGTCTTGGCTGAAAATGTGCTTTTCAGGGTGTTCTGTTGAAAAGGTGTCTGTTCCCTCCTTCTCTCCCTCATTTCTTTCCTTTTTTTTTAACCTAAGTCATTTTAGATTAAAAGGAAAAAAAGAAATTCTGCCCCTAGTGGTAGGAACGGATTAACCAGCTTTGCCTTAGTTCCTGTGGGAAATGCCCCTCAACCTAAGAACCAAAAACAGCCGGAACAGATTAATTGGTTTTCAGTGCATTCCTATGGGAAATGCTGATTTGACTTACAAACTTTTCGACTTACAAACTGCCTTCCAATACGGATTAAGTTTGTAAGTCGAGACCCCACTGTATTCTGAAACAAGGTGGCACCCACTCTCCACGTCTCCTCTATTTAGTGGTTGACCTCTGGGAGTGGTGCCTAACACATCATATTTGTCTCACAGCTTTACACATTGCTGGTCATGACAACAACTTAGACAATCTACTCAGTCTCACAAGCTCTCAAGCTCACGAATAGGAGTGAGACCAATCAGTTTTTCTTCACCTATGCGAACGATGGGGCAAACCAACTCTCGATCTCTTTGCCTCCCATGTGAATAGGAAGTGCAAATGATACTGCTCCCAAGCCGGCACTGGCGGATACTCCCAAGGAGGAGCATTCGTTGGCCAATGGCCCAAGATTCTCGCTTACCTTTTTCTGCCATTTCCGCTTCTCCACAAGGTCTTGGTTTGCTTACATCAAGACAATTGTTATAGCCCCTTGGTGGCCGAGATAACCCTGGTTTCAAGTCCTTCACAATCTCTCATCAGACATTCACCACCTCGCTTGCCTGCCCCACCTCCTCATGCAGAACAACGCCCAAGTACTCCACCCAGACTTACCTGTTCTGCACCTGGCAGCATGGAGGATTCTGCCTCGCTAATGAATGTCCTCTGTCGATCAAAGAAGACCTCCATTAGAAAGGCTTACCTACAGTATATAATTGGAAGAGATTCAAATTTTCACTGAAGCTTCTTCATTGCCTTCTATCAACCCATCACTTGCTACTGTTCTACGTTTTTTGCTTCATCTCAAGTCTAGCCGCTTTTTCCTCTCTTCCTTCAGAGTTTACGTCTCTGCCATAGTTTCTTATCAGCCCCTAACTCTCCAGCAGCTGATTTCTTCAAGCATCCAACATTGAAACACTTTCTTAAAGGTCTGCCTCATATCTACCCAGATACCTGCCCACCGTCCCCGCAATGGTCACTAACACTAGTACTGCAACAACTTACTAAAGGTCCTTTCAAACCTTTAGCTTCAATTTTTACAACTACTTACCTTAAAAACAGTTTTCCTCATCACCATCACCTCAGCTCGATAACTAGTGAGTTAGCGGCCTTATGTCACGCCTATCCTTATTTATTTATTTATTTTATTTATATCCCGCCTATCTAGTCAATTAAGACCACTCTATGTACAGTTTTTTTTTCTGGACAAAATCAAACTATCCATGGATAATTCTTTCCTCCTCAGAGTCGTCTCTCAATTCCATCTCTCTCAGCCGTTTATCCTTCCTTCTTTCTTCCCGTCACCATCCACAAGAAATAATCCTCCATAATTTAGACGTTAGGCGATCCCTTGCCTTTTACGTCCAACGCACCCAACCTTTCAGGTGTTCACTTAGACTTTTCATAAATCACCAACCACCTAATAAAGGTTGCCAGGTGACCTCTCAAACTATATCTAGATGGGTCGCTTCAACCATTCACCTCGCGTATCAGTTGGCATGCAAACCAGTCCCAAAGGTGATTCGCCCTCACTCTACCAGAGCAGTGGCGACCTCTATGGCATTCCTACGTACTGTACCTCTTACAGACGTCTGCACCTCTGCCACCTGGGCACAGCCATTCACTTTGATCTGGCATTAGAGACTTGATCTCCGACAGAAGTCTGATGTGACCTTTGGACGTGCTGTTCTAGCCTCTACCTTGGTGTGATGCTCTGCCTCCGGGTAAGACAGCTTTTTAGTCACCCAGGGTGTGATTCACAGAGGCCACGAAGAAGAATGACAGGTTATCCGCCTGTAATTGTAGTTCTTTGAGTGGGCCTCTGTGATTCACACATCCCGCCGGTCCTCCCCACTGTCACACCATTCTGCTTAATGTAGCGACAGTTGACACAACTGAAAGGGAAGCCTTGGCGCCAAGGTACTTATATGAGGGGGTAGGGGCCTTATTCTAATATGCTTTTTGCTACTGTAGAAGCTCTAGAACTTTCTGATGAGGCTCCGTGCAGGCACGGATCACCCAGGGTGTGAATCACAGAGGTCTGCTCGAAGAGCTACAATTACAGGTGGGTAACCTGTCATTATTTAGAAGGATAATCCAGTGATTCAGAGTTAATCCGTGTATGTTGCTTGCATTGCAGCAAAAAAGCCCGCAAAACAACAACCCAAATAGTAACTGCTTTTTTGCAAGGACTACCAGGTTTTTCTTAATAACATAAATAAAATGTCATATATATCATTAGTTTGTAAAATCCATTTGGCTTTGTTGTTTGTGTGAATTAGATCTGACATGGCAATCCTAGTAGGGTTTTTTATGTATGCGAGGTGTTCAAGGGGTTGTTTCCCATTTCCCCACAAATGAATTTCCTTGTCCAAAAATGTTTGAACGCTGGACTCTACTTCCTACATCACCCTGGCTGTTTCTGTCATTGAAAAAAAAGAAATTTGTTTTTTAAAAGGTAGCCATGTTAGTCTGTATTAGCATATTAGGCAAAAAGAAGATAATTAAAAAAGAGAAGAAGGCAAAAACGTTGTGGCATCTGTGTTTGGCATTAAATTCTAAAAACCCCTGGATTCAGATTCCCATTTGCTTTGTTCTGTAACTAGCTGTTCTTAGCAGTTCTCATAGAGTTTGTAAAGATGACTGGTCATAAACAAAACATGTATTCTGCATTTCATTCATTGAAGTGTGCGTAAAATTTAATGTGTACTCTGTTTTGGAATTTAGAGTACAATGTGCACTAATGCTTTCCAATTATATGTTGTATTGTAGCTAATCAATGGAAACACAGGCCATACAGTTTATCTGACTGAAATGCAGGCATCATGCATTTGCTGTTGTTGCCTAAGTGAAGATCTGCAGGTTGCTGCATTTGGACAGAGGAATGGAACAGTAAAGGTAAGGTAGTTACGTTTTTGAATGAGAATTTTGTACTTGTGTTTTCCAGCTGAGATCATTTAAGATACTGTAAAAATATGACAAAATAGCAGTTAGGCTGTCACAGCCCAAGCCTGTAAGAACGAGTTGGAAACGAGCCATGTTTTCTTAGATTTGGTACCCTTCTTCCCAAAGAATCTAACATGTTAGCTTGCAGAGATTAATAGGGTTTCCAGTATTCATACATAGTACATTCTCCTGCTCAGTTAACTTAATGGTTTTGGTTTTTAAAAATACATATTTAACCATATGATAAATATTAGAACAGAATGACTGTCAGTTTCATGCCAATTAGGTAAGCTGTGTTTGTGGGAAATGATCCAGTGAAAAGCAAAGCATGCTTAATAAAAGAATATGTAGGTGTTATGGATTTTATGTCTCCCTATCCTAAGACCTAATGATGTAGACTATCTGAGAGAGACAAAAATGAAGCATTGATGTCTACTTTCCTCAAAATTCATTGTGTTCCATTTCGTTTTCCAGGCTGAAGTCTAATGTAGAAAATAGTTTAGAGCTAAATATTAGTTTGCTAATGTATCTCTGTATGTATGTTAGCCTCTTCAGTTTCAAGTCATGAAGGCATCATTCTTCTATGAGAGCTTTAATTCCAGTAGCTTTTGCCCAGTTATCTTCTTCCACATTTTAATGAATATTTATGTATTATATAGTGCTTAATATGTAGTGTACCACTACATGTATCTATTTTGAAAACAATACTGATTATATAAAATGTAATATGGAATACTAAATGTTATTGAGATCACAGACATATAAGTAACCTGTTGATGCTGTGCTAATGAAGAGCCTCGTGGCACAATGATTAAACTGCTGTACTACTTCCAAAACTGCTCACAATCCAGGGGTCAATCCCAGGTAGCCGGCTAAAGGTTTACTCAGCCTTCTTTCTTTCTGAGGTTGGTAAAATGAATACTCAGCTTACTAGGGGTGGCAGCAATGTGTAGCCTGCATAATTAACTTGTAAACTGTCCAGAGAGTGTTTTAAGCACTAGCATAGCATAGGCATCCTTCAGTCTCGAGAGACTATGGTAACATGCTCTGAATTGAGGAGTGTCCTCTCCAGAGCATGAAGCCCGGGTAAGGTAATATGGAGGATAGGCTGTTACCCAAGCAGCAGATCCCCCCTCTCCACATTGCTGAAATGGTCCAATGGAAAGGCAAGAGCCAATACAACTGGTTCCAGCAATGTCGCAGGAGTTAGCAGAACGACACATGCTGCCTTCGGGACTCCAGCTCCAGATTTTGCCTCGAGGTTAACTCCTGAAGCCTTTTCCATGAGTGGATATAGCCACAAGGCAGTGGAGGTTTGAAATTGGAGTTTTCCTTCTCCTAGATGTGCTGCCTTCCGTGGCTGACGAGCCCCACCTACCCGGCCTGCTCTTTAATAGTGCAAAAGTATGATCTGATCCTTAAAACTTTCCTGACTCCCCGGCTTATGCAAATCTCATTGCCTTTCCTATTTACCATATTAAGGCCAGATATAAAATCCTGGGACACGGTCTTTTAAATCAGGAAGTCCCACCCCTAGGCCCCACCCCCAGGCCATGTGCTCAGGAGACAAAAAGAAAGCCCAGGAAAAAAAAACTCAGCAAGGCATCCATGCAAACAGACCTGGCCTTCGCCTTCAGCCCAGCTTCCTAGGGGAAAGGGTCCAGGGGCCTGGGACACGCTCTTTTAAATCAGGAAGTCCCACCCCAGGCCCCACCCCCAGGCCATGTGCTCAGGAGACAAAAAGAAAGCCCAGGAAAAAAAACTCAGCAAGGCATCCATGCAAACAGACCTGGCCTTCGCCCTCAGCCCAGCTTCCTAGGGGAAAGGCTTTAAGCACTATGGGGCAGTATATAAGCAGTACACTTTAATGTAGTAGCAAAATGTCTATTTCAACTCCATACAGATAACTATCCTGTGTCTGACCTTAGTCTAGACCAAAGAAGCTTTATTTCTTATTTTCTTCTTTAATTGTATTAATTCTCTGTTAGAATTATACAGAATTGCTGTAAACATCAATTTTTATGCCTCAGGCAGGGATCATTATTTCTTTTGATCTCCACAAATTTTCCTTCAAAATTTTGTGAGTGTTTATGAACCTTCTTTTCTGTATAGAACCCTCTGAGGCCTGGGAGGGCAAACAATGTGGACGTTTTAGGACTCTAATGTGGCCTGCCAAAAAATAGGCTAAGAGAATTGAGAAAATGTGCATAGAAAACTAATTGCATGCCAACATCTGCATTTGGGGGTTGCAGGTTTGGAAAATAGCAGTAATAGAAACTTTGATTTAGATTTATTTAAAAACAAAGCAAATTGAAGCAATGTGTGCTGCTTATATATTGCCCCATAGTGATGAAGCACTCTCTGGGCAGGCTAGACATTGTGACCTGGGTCCTCAGTTTACCAGTGTCAGGACAGAAAACTGAATCAACCTTTAGCCAGCTGTCTAAACCATTGGGATCAAACTCAGGTTGTGAGCAGGTCTTGACTGCAGTTTAACCACTGCAACATGAGGCTATACACTGTACTAGGGCTTAAAAAAGAGAATTGTTAAGTGTCTGCCTCCATACTATTGTTTCTGCCCTTCTATAGTGTATGCACATAGAACTCCTTACTATACACCATTGTCTGATCTCTTTTTAAAAAGGTAATAAACCTGCCAAATGGAAATGTTTTAAAATCCAGAACTGGACACACAGAAGCTGTGCAACATTGTCAGTTTACTTCTGATGGAAACACTCTTGTTTCAAGCTCAGATGACTCTACTATACAGGTGTGTGGATGTTTTTGAACTATTGTTTTATGGTGTAGAATGTTTCTGAAGAAATACGTACAGCCTGGCAAAATGTATGTTTTCTTGAATCTCAGTGGAAGTGACTAGATGGGCCATAATTGATTCAAGAAGAATTATTTCAGGTTTATTATTAAGATATCTTGCCTTAGAATGAAAAGGTAAGTGTATAATCTGTGGTGATTTTATTTTAGTACAATGAAATTATTTTACAGAACTATTTGGGGATTTTTAGCTCCAGATTAGCCACCAACCTTCTAAAAAAAAATTCTGCTGTATGCCAGTTGCTGAAATTTATTAATGAAAATGACGTATTTATAATTATTTGACACTGTGATGTTAATCAGTGTTTAATAATTGCAAAAAATAGTAAAACAAAAAAAGATGCTGAAAGCAGGAGACAATACAAACCATACCTGTTTCAGTGCTTTTAGCTTTTCAGATTTTTTTCTCTGGATTGCTGTCTTGAGACTTATATGCACTTTAAAATCCCATGACTTCATTGGGACATCTGGATAACTGTCATAATATTTAAGTCTTAATCATTGGGAGATTGATAAATGTACCTGTAATATGTGGAAAATAATCAACAGAATGGCTGTGTGTAATGATGTTGCACTCTTGGAGACACGGATAGATATACAAACCACATTGGGGGAGACAGTCTCTTAAACTCTTGTGCGGGGCTATTGCTGTATCAATTGCTAACAAATAAAGGCTTCCTTTGCCAATTAGGGGTTCATTAGGGTATTCCTGTGGGTGTGAACATGTGGGTGGAGAGTAGCAGGTGGTGGTGGTAGTGGGGAATAATTCCAGCAGGCATCCTGTTCTTCAGGACATTGGAAGCATAATGCAGTAGGAATGCCTATCATTCTTTCTCAGCTGGACAGCACTGTGGGATCATTCCAGCGCGTAGACGGTGCTGTAGAGATGCTTGATTAGTCCACATTTAGCTTCAGCACCGGCTGTATCCCTATTCCTCGATCTGCCTTTTGACTGACCAGGAGCACCTCTGTATTGTCTGGATTAAGTTTCAGTTTTTTCACCCTCACTCAGTTTATTACTGATACCAAACACTGATCTAGAGCTGAAGTAGTTACCTTGGATTTAGGTGGCAAGGAGAGGTAGAATTGAGTGTCATTTGCATACTGGTGATTCTGAAACCCAAAATTCTGGACAATCTCTCTCAACAGTTTCATGTACATATTGAATAGCATAGGAGACAAAACAGAACCCTGAGGGGACCCTACAAGTCAGCAGTCAGGGTGTCAAAAAGGTGTCCTCAGCATCACCTCCTGAGTTCTCTCTTCCAGGAAAAACCTAATAACTGATATATTTTGACATGTAAATGTCAATCTTACAGTGCTTTTGCTTAAATAGATGCATCGTATGGTTGAAAGCTCTGATACTGGTAATTATTTCCATTATGATGTTCCAAGTTAAATGTTACATATATCAACAACTTGATCTAAGTGCTTTAGAATACAGTTACTGTCCTGAAAAATACCTGTGAGTGTCTTTGAGGATTTTTTTTTTTTAAAAAATCTTTTTTCCAATTCATTTTCATGTCTGTTTTATCGAGGTGTGGAATTGGCAGTCAGAGGAATGCATTTTTCTCAAAGGCCACAATGAACCTGTCAAAAACTTTTCTCTTTTGAAACATTTAAGGCTTTTTTCATGGTCATTTGATGGGACAGTTAAGGTAAGTTAAAAGCACCTTGACAGCTTAAATTAATGCCTGTATCTAAAATTCCTTTCTTATGTCCTGTCAAATCATGTGCAACTTACAGCAGCCCTAACAGGTTGCTGTAAGTTTCAAGGTATGTTAAATAATTAAGGTTTTGCTATTATTTTACTGTCCCCACCCCCAACGAGTTTTCATGGCTGTTTCAAGATTTGAACCCAAGCCTCTGGAGTCCTAGCCCTTTGCTCTGTCTATGACACTACACTGGCCTTTTAAACATACAGAAAAGGAAATGTCATTCACCTGAAACGTTGTTTCTTTTGTTTTATAGAAACAAAATCAGGTGCATCCAGAGGTGTTGTGTAGGAATTAGAAATAGGTATGAATTACTACTTAGGTGGTTTGTGCCATTTTGTTCTTCTGATGAACAAGTTTTGGGTGGTTCCCAGCCCCACCACCTCTGGTGGGCACCCACGCAAAGGCAGCACATCAGCTTCCTTGCCCTGCCTCTTCTGGGTGCTGCCTCTGAGTGGGTATCCACTGAAAGAGGCAAGGTTGGGAAGCACAGAACTCTTGTTTGTCTGATCCTCTAGTAAGAATCTATTTTTAACTATAAAGTACACAGTAGACGAAAATTGTTTAAAGGTTTAAATCCATCAGCTACTAAGTTCTTCTGAAGCAAAGAATTTACATCTGTTTGTATGTTCTGTAAAAGGAGAACTATTCAGTGATCAATTTTAATGTTGCAGCTCTGGAACACAGTTAGTGGAGAACTGGAAAGAGATCTTACTTGCCATGAAGATGCAATTCTTTCTTGTGCTATTTCACCTGATGGCACTATGTTTTCCACTGCATCTGCTGACAAAACCGCTAAGGTCAGTAAATATTTACAGAAGTGTTGATATTTGTAAAATACAGGGCATGAACTAGTCAAAGGGACACAATTTTATATCTAGCTAATTTCTATGAGAGACTTATACAAGTGCTTAATTTTCTGTTATTGATAAAATACTTCAGAAGTGCCTGACATGAGCCACATCAGGCCATGCTATTTTAGAGTGGTTTTCTAATTAGTAAGTAAACATGTGAAATACAGTAATTGCATGTTGGCCTACAGATGTTTATGAATTGCTTCTCCCAGGATCTCTTAACTCTGATGGATGGTTCTGATAGGAATTTAAATTTTAACAATGTCTGGAGGGCCAATTGTTCCCCACAAGTTTTCATCCATGGAAGCAGCATCTATTGGTGAAAATCCGGGAGGGCATTGCCAGGTCCTATTTTTCCTGTCTCTTCTTCATTCCCACTTCCTCCCATTAATGGCTAAGTGTCATTCTTGTTTGTGCTCTCTGTGGAACACACAATTGAGTTCGCATTTGCACAGAGCCAGTCTTTGGAACTTTCTAGAGCTGAGCTGCCTGCCTTCTCCCATCTTGGTGGCAGCCCTGCCCATGCTCCCCACTACACATGTATAGCCCCCATAGTCCTTGTACGTGTTGTAAATTGACTTAAGTAGCAATTTTTCAACTTAGTCTGTTGTGGAAGTCTTTTTATCTGTATATCTGATAATGTCTTTTACAGCCAGAATGTTCACAGTGAAATGAATGTACTGAAATATTAATTTAACAATATGTTTTAAATTTTCTAGATATGGCGTTTTGAAAGTTTGTCAATTCTTCATAAACTAAATAGTCACAAAAGCTGTGTGAGATGTTGTGCTTTCTCCAGTAATAATGAATTATTGGCCACAGGAGATGACAATGGAGAAATAAGGGTATGCCATTTTGTTACTTTAAAATTATTTATTTCATAGTTTAAAAATAATTGTGAGTTATCTGTGTAGATCCGTAAAATGAAAGGTAAAATGAAAATCTTAACTTACACTTTCTGTACCTTTTGTTCATGACAGAAATATACAGGTATTTGAATTTAAAAATTCTGTAAAGGATAGAGCATAAATTAATGGCAGACATCCCATTGGCTAGTTATACTACAAAAATGCAGTGGTGTACATTGCACTGGGGAATTGCTGCTAATTAATAAGTTGCTGCTTCTGTCCTTTGTCATGAGTCATTTGCAAAGGTTGGTGAAGGATGCAAGATGCTAGTGGCAACTCTCATTTAAATTTTTTTAATTTATTTATTTTATTTTATTTTATTTTATTTAACTTATATGCCACCCACAATACCCGAAGGTCTCTGGGTGGCTTACAGCAATTTAACAACAGTAAAAAAGATAAAACAATTAAAATACAATTAAAATATATACTCTAAAAGTTGCCATCAGGACCCACAGTTGATATTATTTCAATTAAAACCTTCTGCATAAGCATTTATTCATCAGTTACATATATTTTATGCTACCATTTAATTAAAATGTTTATAATACATGCCCTAGATCTGGAATGTCTCAAGAGGTGAGCTTCTTCACCTTTGTTCCCGAGCTTCAGTCGATGAAGAAGAATCAGCACATGGAGGCTGGGTAACAGATGTTTGCTTCTCTCCTAACAATAAGATACTTGTTTCTTCTGGGGGATACATTAAGGTAAACTCAACAAAATTATGTACAAAACCATAATTAGGTTTTTTCTATTTATTTAGAACTGGAAAAAAAGGTTTACTTTATCATGATATATCCAGAATGATAACTTTTACCTTGGTTGCAAATAAAAAATATTTCTCAAAAGGGCAGGTGGGGTTTCATCATGGTGAGACCGGTCAGGTTTCGGGAGAGCTCCTGAAACTGACCAGAACCCCTCAGTTTTGAGGTCCCCAATGTAAGGGGCGGAGGAGAAGTGATGTCTGAAGCAGCAGAGGTGACAGAAAGGGGAGAGAAATGGGCAGAAGCTGCTTTTTTATCCCCTGAAGTTTTTCTGAGTGCACGGACTGAGGTGGAATCCATGTGGGGAAAATTTCTGGGAACACCCCTTGTAGAGAGTGGAGTACAGAAGGATTTTGGAAAATATCCTGACCAGGACTCTAAGTAAGTCAAGATACATGTTTTATATAAAGCAACCTTTAAGGACCTAAAACAATGACGCAGAAGAAAGCTGGCCTTAATGACTTAATGAAAGTGGATTAGATCCTGTAGCGACACCTGCTGGAAAGAAACTGGATAGCATCTTTAAGAAATTTGGAAGATGACGGCGAAGGAGGAAAAGGCCCCAAGAGGCTCACCTGCACAGGAAGAAAAGCTGAAATTATTGGGGCAAGAGACACTTAAGGATTGGCAACAGAACATTCAAAATATGTTACCCACAGGATTACAGCAGATACAAGGAGGGATGGCTCAGCTAACTGAATAAATTAAAGATTGAGGGTCACAAATGACTTCTATCAAACACCAAACTATAGAAAATAAAAAAGAAATATCGACAATACAAGAAATCTTTAAAAAAACGAGAAAAAAATGGAGATTATAAACGCAGAGCTGGTAGTGATGCAATATGAAAGAAAACAAGATGAAATCAACCTGCTAAAGTTACTCTCTATATATACGGTGGTGCCCCGCATAGCGACGTTAATCCGTTCCAGGAAAAACATCGCTATCCGCAAACGTCGCTATGCGGGGGGAACCCCATAGGAACGCATTAAACTCCGTTTAATGCGTTCCTGTGGGGACAAAACTCACCGGTAAGCGAAGATTCCCCATCCGGCCGCCATTTTCGCTGCCTCGGTAAGCAAGGGCAGGGCACGAAAATGGAACGGGTGGCCATTTTCTTCTTCCGGTGACCATTTTGGAACCGCCGATCAGCTGTTCTGCAAACATCACAATGCGAAGATCTGTAAGCGAAACGCTTACCGATCATCACAATGCGATGTTTTGCCACCTAAAACATCGCAATGCAATCACATTAGCGATCACAAAAAACGCATCACTATGCGGATTCATCGTTAAACGGTGCGCTCGTTAAGCGAGGCACCACTGTATTACAAAACATTTCATAAAGCGGGTCTTGATTTTCATATTGTAAGTTTTTCTATGCTGCTTTTCTCCCTGTATTCATCCAATCATATAATTGGAATTCGATATTGTAGTTTATATGCCTATTGTTCTTGGTTATTAATTGTTTTGGAAACAGTCTTGGGTCTGCATACAGGGAGAAATGCAGCAGAGAAAAACTTGCAATATGAAAATCAAGACCCGCTTTATGAAATGTTTTTGTAATAAGTGTTGGAAATGTAAAATACAGGAGGGAACTTTCAACCATTTTAGGAGAGGTAGGGAATCAGAAAATTATTGGAGATTATTGCAGATTATATGAAATGTTGAAAAAAGTGTATTTTGTGAGGTATTGTTTAAACTGGAATTGTGTTCGTTGAGTATCATGTCTGAGATTGTAGACAGAGAAATGAAACACTTAATACACATAATTATTATAGTTATAATATAGGAAACATTGGAAGAAAACAGAAACGCAGTTGTCTTAAAAAGGACGCAAAAATTGGGAATTATTTTATAGTTGGACTTGAAGTATGGGCTGGAAAATATAGATAAAAGAAGAACACGAAGGTCCAATTAGGACATGAAGAGATTAGTAACTATAGTAATCCTGGTAGAACCTGTTAATTAAAAAAAAAATTAAAAATCTAGTAGAATTGTATAAGTGGATGTAAAAGTACCCTTGTACTCTCTGGAATTTTACCCTTCCCCTACCACCCATGTCCAGTCCCCCACTCCCCTTACCCCCAAATCCTATCATTATTGAAAACGAATACAAATTAATTAAAAAATATTTCCCAGAAGAACCGACTTTATAGTGCAATATGTCAGCCAATCATCCTGAATCTTCTGTTATGAAACTTGAGAAAGGAATGGTGGGGCCTTTGCCAATGCATAGCTCAGTGGGGAACAATATGACTGAAATCAATGGTTGCATTTATAATATGCTATATTCGGAACGTATCGCTTTCTGACTGGGACCATATTTTCTCTTCCTTCTAGTGGTGGAATGTGGATACTGGCCAGCCTCTACAAACATTCTACACAAATGGAACCAATCTGAAATCATTGCATGTATCCCCAGATTTCAGAGTATGTGTAACTGTAGATAACCTTGGCATTCTTTATGTGCTACAGATTATGGAAAAATCTTTTTAAGACAGTTTTTGCAACTGTATTTTTTTTGAGCCAGAAGCAATTCTAGACAAATCTTTTTAATGCTTATGAAACTGTGAAGTAATTTTTACTTTGACGTGGACTAAGTAGATGGTACATTTGTGATTTTTTTTCTGAATCAACAGGTATTCCTCTTGTGCTTGATCAGTGCTGTTCAGTTTGATTTTCATCATGTAAGTAGCTTTTGCCATGGCTACTTGCAATGAGAATAATTACACGAAGGCTAGAATCCAGTAGGGTGCTTCTGTGGTATTTTTGAAAATGGGCATAATACTGTAAAAATCTTCAAAAGCTGGAGATCTCTGTCGAGCTAATTTCTGTGTGATGTGTAGGCATGGGAGTGGAAAATAAGAGCGATCACACTTGTGGTTAAGAGCTAGTACTGTGTTGGATTTAGGTCAAGATTTTGTACTAATGACCACTGAGGAGTCTAATACCTTGAAATATCATTACTGATTTTTTTTTTAAAAAAAATCTAAACCATAATCCATAACATTTCATGAAAACTGTTTTACTATATATAATTTTGTGTTGGCAAAAGTTTTTTTTTAAAAAAAACATGTTTTTAAAATGTAACTAGGAAAAATGAGTTGCAACAGACTTAGTATGCAATGATGAAGGACTGAAAATTTCTAGTAGAATAAAATGAAATATCAGATAATACTGTTTTCATATTACAAGGAGTAGCAGATCTGTGCTTTTCGTACATGGTAATCAATGTTCCCTCTAAGGTGCATGGGTACATGAGTGTGCAGAGCTTCATTGGCACCGCACAGCAGCAGCTGAGGTTGATGCCTGATTACTTCTGGGGTTTGGATGAAACCCTCCCACGTCCGTGCAGACGGGCGAGGCTCCCGTGCAGCAGGGATGATAATTGGCGAGAACGTTGATGGTAACAAAAACAGAGGTGGGAAATTTGAAACAAACAAACAGCTGGGTGAGATTCCCTCCGAATATCACCTGGCCTGATTTTGGAAGTTGGAGAGTATTTACTAGTTCACACACATATCAGCCAAGTGGTTACAGTTGCTCTGTCCACTGTCTGAAAGACTATTTGAGTACTTTTCATGTTAGGTATTTTGGGTTAAATTTAAGCCATTGCCTTTTGCTATTTCTCAAACTTAAATCTCATCTGTTAAAAAAATACACAAATTGTAATAATGACTTGTTAAAAAAATGATACTTTAAAAAATAATGTGCATCTCCTGTTTACATTGTTTTTGGGTCCACATTTTCATTCTAGGGTGTTTGTAATGAGAGGAAAGTGCTATTTTTTTAAGGTAACTACAAATAAAATGAATAAAACAGTAACAATTCCAGATGTTTCCTAAGTGGTTATAACTAAATCTAACAAGAATTTGTCACAGGTGAAACCGCAGTACTTTTTAAAAAATCGTATATTTACTAAAGGGAAGCCATATTAAAAAATAATTCAGGTTATTAACAGATTTTAAAGCATAGATCTTATATATGAATTTTTGCATGAGAACTAAGTGCTGTTACATTACTTCAGGATTGCACTGTGTGTGTATAAATGGTTTATCAGCTCTAATTTGAAACAATCAAGAGAGCTGCTAGACAAAGAAAAATGATTAAGTACTAATGTGCAGGATTTGCACATACTTGGTGCATACTTTACCTGACAAAATCTTATTCAGTATCTAATCCCATGGGCTGGAGTGGTGTAAATAATGACTTGAGATGCAGTTTTTGTCTTTTATCATGCTAAGTGACCCCCACATAAAAGATAGAAAGCTGTGCAAAATAGGGGAAGCCTCTCATATTTTGCATAAAACCCAGCAGGAGCTGGAGCATAGACGAGAAAAACATATATATTTTTTAAAAAAATCAGATAGATATATCAAATGTAATACTTAGTTTTTAAAAAGTTTATTGGTTAGAATGATGGGCTGGGACTCAGTAGACTGGGGGTTGAATCCCTGCTTGGCCTTGGAAACTCACTGGGGATGTGGAACTGGTAAAACCACTCCTTACATATTGCACTTACCTTGAAGACCTTATAACGGTCATGGTATGTTGGTTCTGGCTTGACACACAAGAAAAGTTAAAGTAACAAAAGGTATCGGATTGCATTTTTGGTTTAATTAAACAGGATTGTAACAGGTCATGGAAAGTGCATTCTGAGAAAGTTCTTCAACTGAGATTAACTAGGAAAAAATCTGATCATGCTGTCTGCTGCCACTGAAGATAACAAATACTAGATAATAAAACAGGAAGTCATTAGGCTATTACATTTGGAGAGAGAATTCATTCCCAGTTTTTCTAGCATTTTTATTTGCACAAGTAATAGTAGGAGTATTAATAGAATCTCAAAACCCTCTCTTTACTTGCCTAGATTAAATGAGTTGGAACATGAGTATTTTCATATAATGCAGAATGTGATATATTTTTTCTACCCTCATCCATTCATTCATCTTTTCTTTAACAATGTCGTCTTCCTTCAAATATTATTTTCATGTTGTGTCTACAAGGAACCTAGAAAAGAAATCCTATGGAATTTTCAAACCTTACAATGGCAACTAGCCATGATCTTGTATATGGTTGCATCTTGCTTGTGGGCTTCCTATGGGCAAGTGGTCAGCCACTGTGGAAGAAGAATACTGGCCCATGTCAGCCTTTTCGTGTGATCCAGTATAGTTCTTACATTCCTCAGCAGTAACCACTTTGAAAAATGCAAGACTTCCAAATCAGCATGCACTGATTGGACTTCCAGCTTGACGCTGCGACAAGACAGCAGCAGGAGGATGGAGCTCTGTCCCCTGGGCTGAATTCCTACCTGTTTGGGACGCCCTAGAGGGTTAAAAACACCCTGAAGAGGTGGTGTAATGGGGGAGAAGCCTGTTGATCATGGGGGGAACGGTGGTTACCAACGTTTGATCCAGGAAACTCCCCAATCAACCAGCAGGCAGAAACGAGCAGCTGAACTAGCTTGCTTGCAAGTCGTCGGCAGCCAGCAATGGAGAAATGATCGTTTTGTTTCATTTAGTCGTTCAGTCATGTCCGACTCTTCGTGACCCCATGGACAAGAGCACGCCAGGCCCTCCTGTCTTCCACTGCCTCCCGGAGTTGGGTCAAATTTTTATTGGTTGCTTCGATGACACTATCCAACCATCTCATCCTCTGTCGTCCCCTTCTCCTCTTGCCTTCACACTTTCCCAAAATCAGGGTCTTTTCCAAGGAGTCTTTTCTTCTCATGAGATGGCCAAAGTATTGGAGCCTCAGCTTCAGGATCTGTTCTTCCAGTGAGCACTCAGGGTTGATTTCCTTTAGAATGAATAGGTTTGTTCTCATTGTAGTCCAGGGGACTCTCAAGAGCCTTCTCCAGCACCACAGTTCAAAAGCATCAATTCTTCGGCAGTCAGCTCTCTTTATGGTCCAGCTCTCACTTCCATACGTCACTACAGGAAAAACCATAGCTTTGACTATGCAGACTTTTGTTGGCAAGGTGATGTCGCTGCTTTTAAGATGCTGTCAAGGTTTGTCATCGCTTTCCTTCCAAGAAGCAGGCGTCTTTTAATTTCGGGGCTGCTGTCCCCATCTGCAGTGATCATGGAGCCCAAGGAGAAGTGATAAATTAGCCTAATTAACATCATGTTACCACTGGGTGAGAAATATTTATAACTGTATTGTTTTACTATCCCTGGACTAGACAATTCCTATGGTAGAAATAGCATCTTCTATTCCCCAACACTGACTGAGCAGCGGTGAATCTGGAGAGAGGAGGAGATGCAGGGAGACACAAGAAAAATAAACTGGATATTAATTAGACATTTAATTATACTGCAAGGAAGGAAGTCTGGTATTACTTTGTCATAAGAAATCTCCTGAAAACATCATTGGCAACAACTCTGAATCTCCTGAAAACATCACTGGCAACAACTCTGGGAAACTAAAATTTGTTTATGCTACTACAGCTGTCTAAGGTGTTGGCAAAAAGCCTAGAATCAATTACCTTGAACACTTTATGGCTGTTTGGAATTCCCTTTCTTTTTGAGGATGGAAATGAACTACAGATAAATTAACCAAAGAAAGCCCAATCCAGCCAAAGTGGAACTTCTGAACGGTATCCTGGGTTTTGAACTTGACGGAACCTTGAGCCTTCTGGTGGGGAAAACTCTATGTCTGAGACTGGATTCAAGCTTAACCCTAAAAATGATCCATCTATTAAAGTTTGGGATGAAACAAAGTCTACTCTTCAAGAATTTTAGAAACAATGAGATCACATAACGAAGAGGCGAAATTATTCAAGGAGCAGTTGAACAAGAACTATAGTCAACAGGAGACAGGGAATAATGAACAAGGAAATGTGTTGGATGATGTATGCCAATCAAAAGAAGGGTTCGAGGAAATTATAGGAGAAAAACTACGAGATTTAACTCTAACCCTAGAGCCAAGGAGAATTTTAGGTGTGCTAAGGAAAGATAAGGGGAGAGAATCAGCAGATCTAATTAAAAAGAGCCTGGATGATCTATTGGAGATAGATCATATGTATAAAATGTTCTCAGGTGGCACAAGGCACAGCAGAATTTTTAGAGATAGAAACAAGAATTGGGAAAAGACAAATAAGAGAAATAAGAGAAGGAGTTACTTAGAAAGATGAAAAAGGAAAACAAATACTAAGGTGGCCTTCAACGTGGAACGCATGTATATACCTAACTTCTGGAATTGTAAGGAGGCATATTCTATCTATTTAAAAAAGGAATTTAATTGAAATAAGGGATCAATAATAAGGGTAAAGGTGTAACATCTTTCCTTGTTCTTAAGATAAATTGAAGCTAGATATAAGGATGAAGTAAAACAAATAGTAATTAGTGAACCTACATTAGATATAATATTGATATAGACATGATAGAAAATGTGGAGATAGAAATGGCTAAACAATTATATAAAGAAAATATGTATAAATGCTTTAGATAACATCTATTATGTGCTAGGAACCTATTCAGTTATTACTGATATAAAATACAAAGTTTGTCGGTTAAATCACCTCAAAATTATATAAATTTGGAACCAAAATTACTTTTATTAGGTATGTTATTAGAGGACTTTGAGAACATTGTATACTATGAGAGCAATATTATAATAGTAGCCAATATTGTATACTAAAATATACACATGAATGGTTTAAATGTTTAAAAGATGTATAGATTTTGAAGGGGCAACTAAGAAGACATCAAGATACCAAAAAAAATCCCATTTAACAAGATGTTAAACAAGCACAAATTGAATGTAGATAGATTGAAAAACTAATAAAATGTTTTTAAAAAAACATGCACTGATTGGAGGATTTTACATTGTAAGATTTTGTCCTCTTGTACTGTGGAAAAAGCATGTTCTCCCTGTGCCAAAACTCTGTGGATTTGTAAGTGGAGACAACGTCAGCTTTGTATATGTGGGACTCTGAAATTCACTGCCTTGGCCACTGTATGCTATTGCACATTTTCTTGTCTTTTACAGTTGTAAATTCAAAGAAATAACATTTTAAAACATTATATCCATTGGCCTTGGGTTCACAAGACACACATATGGTCACTATCATAACTGTATAAGTAGTAAGAGGATGTTGCCCTCCATTGCAGTAACATCTGCTGCAAACTTCTGAAGGAAGACTTGCATTTCTGGAATATCTGCTTCCATGATTTGGTGCTGTCCGGATGAGCCTACGTATAGCCTTGGGACATTGGTTTCTGCTCTCATTGAATGTGGTGGATCCTTCAATCCCTTTCGACTTTATTTTGCCCGTTACTTTGCACTTACTTCTGACTGACAAATTCTGAGCCTTTTGCTTCTACTGGCTGGAAATCAGAATTATGAACCAGGTATTGGCATTAGTTTGCAGTCATGTCTTGCAGTGGAAACATAAAATTGGAAACAAATTCCCAGACCTGGATGTAAGAAAAAAAACTATTGATACCGAAAACACAGAGGGAAGGAATGATTGCACCCTGCAGTGAAGAGAAAGCAGAGCATGTCAGCCCTCCAGCCAGAATTGTTCTATTCAAGAGCCTAGAACCAAATAATTTTTTAGAGGTTTTTCTGTTCAAAGCCCAGATGTCCTGCTACGTTAAACAAGAAAAGTTACTTTCTTTTGAATGTAGGGGAACTTTATCAGGCTGTTTTCTTTTGCATTGAAAGTTTTATTTTCTAATGATGTCTAAATTCCCTTTCTCTGTTGTCTATTTACAAACTTTTTTATATCTGCCAGTGCTGGGGTAGGAACCGGCAATTCCACTCCAGTATCTTTGCCAAGAAAGCCCCATGACCAGAAACAAAAGGCTAAAAGATATGACACAGGAAGATGGGACCCTCAGGTCAGAACGCGTCCAACATGCTACTGAAGAAGAGCGGAGGACAAGGACAAGTAGCTCCAGAGCTAATGAAGTGGTTGGGCCAAAGCCGAAAGGACACTCAGCTGTGGACGTGCCTGGAAGTGAAAGGAAAGTCCGATGCTGCAAAGAAAAATACTGCATAGGAACCTGGAATGTAAGATCTATGAACCTTGGTAAGCTGGAGGTGGTCAAACAGGAGATGGCAAGAATAAACATTGACATCCTGGGCGTCAGTGAACTAAAATGGACAGGAATGGGTGAATTCAACGCAGATGACTATCATGTCTACTATTGTCGGCAAGAATCCCGTAGAAGGAATGGAGTAGCCCTCATAGTCAACAAAAGAGTGGGAAAAGCTGTAATGGGATATAATCTCAAAAATGATAGAATGATGTCAATACGAATCCAAGGCAGACCTTTCAACATCACAATAATCCAAGTTTATGCACCAACCTCCATTGCTGAGGAGACTGAAATTGAACAATTCTATGAAGATTTACAACACCTTCTAGAACTGACACCAAAGAAAGATGTTCTTCTCATTCTAGGGGACTGGAATGCCAAGGTAGGGAGTCAAGAGATAAAAGGAACAACAGGAAAGTTTGGCCTTGGAGTTCAGAACGAAGCAGGGCAAAGGCTAATAGAGTTTTGTCAACAGAACAAGCTGGTCATCACAAACACTCTTTTCCAACAACATGAGAGGCGACTCTACACATGGAAATCACCAGATGGGCAACATCGAAATCAGATTGATTATATTCTCTGCAGCCAAAGATGGAGAAGCTCTATACAGTCAGCAAAAATAAGACCTGGAGCTGATTGTGGCTCTGATCATCAGCTTCTCATAGCAAAATTTAGGCTTAAACTGAAGAGAGTAGGAAAAACCACTGGGCTACTCAGGTATAATCTAAACCAAATCCCTTATGAATGCACAGTAGAAGTGAAGAACAGATTTAAGGAACTAGATTTGGTGGACAGAGTGCCTGAAGAACTTTGGATAGAGGCTCGAAACATTGTACAGGAAGCAGCAACAAAAACCATACCAAAGAAAGGGAAATGCAAGAAAGCAAAGTGGCTGTCCAACGAGGCCTTACAAATAGCAGAGAGGAGAAGGGAAACAAAATGCAAAGGAGATAGGGAAAGTTATAGAAAATTGAATGCAGACTTCCAAAGAATAGCAAGGAGAGACAAGAGGGCATTCTTAAATGAACAATGCAAAGAAATAGAGGAAAATAACAGAAAAGGAAAAACCAGAGATCTGTTCAGGAAAATTGGAGATATCAGAGGAACCTTCTGTGCAAAGATGGACATGATAAAGGACAAAAATGGAAGGGACCTCACAGAAGCAGAAGACATCAAGAAGAGGTGGCAAGAATACACAGAGGAATTATATCAGAAAGATTTGGATATCCCGGACAACCCAAATAATGTAGTTGCTGACCTAGAGCCAGACATCCTGGAGAGCGAAGTCAAGTGGGCCTTAGAAAGCCTGGCTAACAACAAGGCCAAGGGAAGTGATGGCATTCCAGTGGAACTATTTAAAATCTTAAAAGATGATGCTGTTAAGGTGCTACTTTCAATATGCCAGCAAGTCTGGAAAACTCAACAGTGGCCAGAGGACTGGAAAAGATCAGTCTATATTCCAATCCCAAAGAAGGGCAGTGCCAAAGAATGCTCCAACTACCGGACAATTGCACTCATTTCACACGCTAGCAAGGTTATGCTCAAAATCCTACAAGGTAGGCTTCAGCAATATGTGGACCGAGAACTTCCAGAAGTACAAGCAGGATTCCGAAGGAGCAGAGGAACTCGAGACCAAATTGCTAATATGCGCTGGATTATGGAGAAAGCCAGAGAGTTCCAGAAAAACATCTACTTCTGCTTCATTGATTATGCAAAAGCCTTTGACTGTGTGGACCACAGCAAACTATGGCAAGTCCTTAAAGAAATGGGCGTCCCTGACCACCTTATCCATCTCCTGAGAAACCTGTATGTGGGACAGGAAGCAACAGTTAGAACTGGATATGGAACAACTGATTGGTTCAAAATTGGGAAAGGAGTACGACAAGGCTGTATATTGTCCCCCTGCTTATTCAATTTATATGCAGAATACATCATGCGGAAGGCTGGACTGGAGGAATCCCAAGCTGGAATTAAGATCGCCGGAAGAAATATCAACAACCTCCGAAATGCAGATGATACCACTCTGATGGCAGAAAGTGAGGAGGAACTAAAGAACCTTGTAATGAGGGTGAAAGAGGAGAGTGCAAAAAACGGTCTGAAACTCAACATCAAAAAAACTAAGATCATGGCCACTGGCCCCATCACCTCCTGGGAAACAGAAGGGGAAGATATGGAGGCAGTGACAGATTTTACCTTCTTGGGCTCCATGATCACTGCAGATGGAGACAGCAGCCACGAAATTAAAAGACGCCTGCTTCTTGGGAGGAAAGCGATGAAAAACCTTGACAGCATCTTAAAAAGCAGAGATATCACCTTGCCAACAAAAGTCTGAATAGTCAAAGCTATGGTTTTCCCTGTAGTGATGTATGGAAGTGAGAGCTGGACCATAAAGAAAGCTGACCGCCGTAGAATTGATGCCTTTGAATTGTGGTGCTGGAGGAGGCTCTTGAGAGTCCCCTGGACTGCAAAGAGAACAAACCTATCAATTCTAAAGGAAATCAACCCCGAGTGCTCACTGGAAGGACAGATCCTGAAGCTGAGGCTCCAATACTTTGGCCATCTCATGAGAAGAGAGGACTCCCTGGAAAAGACCTTGATGTTGGGAAAATGTGAAGGCAAGAGGAGAAGGGGACGACCGAGGACAAGATGGTTGGACAGTGTCATCGAGGCAACCAACATGAATCTGACACAACTCCGGGAGGCAGTGAAAGATCGGAGGGCCTGGCGTGCTCTGGTCCATGGGGTCACGAAGAGTCGGACACGACTAAACGACGGCGACGACGAGTGCTGGCAAGCTAGTTGATATAGCAATATAGCATCCAGTGATTGCTTACCGGGGAAATCAGAAATTTCTCTACTGTGCCACTTTGAAAGATTTTTCCCTGGGGGGTGTGTGGAATTATTCAAGTTGCCATCCCACTGCACTAATCTTTCTAATACTTGACTGTCTCCTAAACACTTTTAAAAGCTATTTTGCAATGCTGTGTGAGGCATTCATCTGGTGGTAGATCAGCTTCTCTCCTCCTCATCCATAAAATGGAATCCAGGTATATTAAAAAAGAAGTTGGAAGAAAATTGTATTGTCAGCACTGTGATAGGGAAGGATCCTCCATCTGGAAGGAACTGAAGAGAGAGACAGTTGTACCAAAATAGAGACTGCTCAGGTAAATACCTTTTTTTTTTATTTCCCTTAAAGTTTAGCCCTTGAGGCTATCCATAAATTACACAGTGTCTCTTTGATTTTTAACACTATTTGCTTGACTTCCAAATTACTGAAGTATTGTGCCTGTTACTTTGCACTTACTTCCATACTGATAAATTGTGGGCCTTTTGCTTCTACTGGAAATCAGACTTATAAACAGGCATATAAACCAGGCATACTCTGTCTTTTGCTTCAGAAAGCAAAACTGTTTAATTGCATCATTGTGAATGTTGGGCATGTTATTCTTACAAACACATCAGCGGCACCGAGCATCCAAAAATGAAAACATATTTTTCAGTGTATGTATTAGAGCTGGAAGCTTCATCTCTGGCAATGCTGCATAGATTGCTGCCCACTTGAAGCAATGTTGTTTTCATACTTTTGACACAGTAGAACAATACCAGTACTATGGAATATCATTGTATGTTCAGGTGTGTCTGGGATGTGTCTACTGGCACACTTATTGGTTTGTCTGATCAAGAAGGCTGTTAACTTTTTTCCTTAATGTCTTCACAACTTGATATGGGAAATGTGACTGTTCTTGGGAATGCATTGGTTGGCAAATAATAAAATATTATTGTAGTGCATTCCATCAATTTAACTGTTGGTGCTGCTGAGATTGTAGTTTGTATTTGCTGTGAGTAAACCAAAGCCCATTATACCCTGCATTTTGGCAGAAAGAGGACCAGTTTGTTTTAAACGTCCAAGAGCTTGTAGTATCAAAATGTAAATAATTTCTTGGTAGATAATAGAAAGGCATGCTCGCTGTTTCCTTTTAGTAGTAATTCTATTTTTTCATTGAGTGGCTAGTATTTTTGGAGATTACTCATTCACAGAGTCACCATAAGTCAGATGTGATTTGACAGCATGTAACAATAACAACATCTTGCTGATATATAGTTTGTAAACTTGCTTTCTAGCCTGAGCATATTTTTCCTGAAGCAGAGCTTAATAAGCACACAGAAGAGTGCCTAATTCAAGCAGAAGCAGATTCTCCATTCATCTGAATAGAATAAACATCCCTTACATGGGATTTGTCCCCTCAGGTCAAGAGAACAAGGAAGCTCAGGAGTGGATTGGAACTCATATAGTCACAAAGATCGGTTAGATCAAGGTCTATTCCTTCTATGCTTAGAGTCTAGGGCTGGAATAAAGTTTCAGATGGAACAAGCATGCCAGCTTAAGCCTGTGTTAGAAGCTAAACATGCCAGTTGTGAGCTGTGATTGAAAATGAGCTATGCTATACAGTCGCCAGGGGAAATGGAGCATATATTATGCTAAAGGTGGTTAATCCAGGCATACATTATTCTCTTGTTGATTTATCATGGCACAGTGGGTTGTTGGGCTCTCCATAACTGAGTACCCTAGGGAGGTCCTTACAACCACATATAATTCCTACAGTCCTTGCAGGCTACCCAGGTAAGATGAAGACAGTACAAACCTCACTCAATTGGCACATGATAAGCTAAGCTCCATGGCTAAACAATATACAAAACCTTGTTCTCCATTCAAGAAGTCACAATCTCCCACCAAGACATGGACTACGACCCATGTTGGTGATTTGTGCCATGACTTCTATTTTTACCTGACTCTTGATTTCTGAATCTTCTATTTTACAGCCCTCCCTCCTTATCGAGCAATTCAGCGGGAACAAATTTTGCAACAATAACCTTGCTGTATATTGTTAATCCACAATTTACTTAATTTCTTTATGCAGTGAGAACTGAAATGGAGAGAAAAGGACTTGGCCAGTGCTGATGATGTAATCAACCTTATGCAGCATAATTTATGGAACAGGATTTCGGCCATTGTCTGTGTTGGTGTGTCCTTTGTACCCAGTTCTCTTCTGATTAGGGTTTTCACAGCTAAAGGAACTTAAGTTTCTAGAAGATGAAGAACATCTGCTGACCCAAGTGAAAAAACTGGAGATGGTGATAGCCAGGGAAAGGGATGAAAACCTGGCCCAGCTCTCTGGGAAACTCTTTTCTGGGAAGCCTCATTCAGGAAATGGAGGAGAAGCATCAGCAGACAGGAAGTGACCTCTTGCAGGATGTTAGAAAGACCTTGCAGGGTTTTACAGAGAGAGAATTTTGTGAATCTCATAGTTTAATCCCTAAAGCTGAAATGGAGGATTTGAGAGATTCCCTAGGCTAAAGGAAGGTACAGGGTTGAGTTTACAAGTGCCAAAGAATGCTCCAACTACCGTACAATTGCACTCATTTCACACACTAGCAAGGTTATGTTCAAAGTCCTACAAGGTAGGCTTCAGCAGTATGTGGACCGAGAACTCCCAGAAGTACAAGCTGGATTTCGAAGGGGCAGAGGAACTAGAGACCAAATTGCTAACATGCGCTGCATTATGGAGAAAGCCAGAGACTTCCAGAAAAAACATCTACTTCTGCTTCATTGACTACACACAAGCCTTTGACTGTGTGGACCACAGCAAACTATGGCAAGTCCTTAAAGAAATGGGAGTGCCTGACTACCTTATCTATCTCCTGAGAAATCTATACGTGGGACAGAAAGCAACAGTTAGAACTGGATATGGAACAACTGATTGGTTCAAAATTGGGAAAGGAGTACGACAAAGCTGTATATTTTCCCCAGCCGAAGAATGGATGCTTTTGAATTGTGGTGCTGGAGGAGGCTCTTGAGAGGACTGATGAGAAGACTCCCTGGAAAAGACCCTGATGTTGGGAAAGTGTGAAAGCAAGAGGAGAAGGGGACGACAGAGGATGAGATGGTTGGACAGTGTCATCAAAGCTGTCAATATGAATTTGACCCAACTCCGGGAGGCAGTGGAAGACAGGAGGGCCTGGCGTGGTCCATGGGGTCACGAGGAGTCGGACACGACTAAAGAACAACAAATCAGTTACCGAGTCATGTCAACACTGTAAAAATATTATCTTCTCTCTTTGCTTCAGTGGTGGAACTTCTCTAGCCGTCTGCTAGCAAATATTGGTCTCATCTCTACAGAATCTTATCTTGTTCAATAACTTCTTTTCCACTTTTGGATACTGCAGATATTATTTCAAAAATTTGTTGTAGCTTTATCATCTCAAATCCTGATACATCATAGCTAAGGTTCCTGCTAAGCTGAGCACGCACAACTGTGCTTCCCTCCACACAGTTCTCTTCCTCCTCCATGCAACAATCGCATTATGTTCCAGTCGTGACAGAACCCAGCGCATGTAGGGGCAAAGCTGCAAGAGAAGTGGAGCCCCACCCAGCGGGGCTGAAAATTAGAGGGTACGTTGATCATAGCCCATGAGCGCTTCTTGTCTTTCAGTTATCAACCTGGAGCTGTTAAAAGGCCAGCCTTCTAAAACATTCCACTTTTGCTACTTCTGATGCCAGGAACTGCCTTCTCCAATTATATCTGTGTAAACAGTCCTCCTCTTACGCCAAACAATTCTTCAAAGCCCATCTTTTTCACTCAGTCTTTGGCTTCAAAACCTACTGAAATGAAGTCTAAGTATGTTTAACAATGGGAGCATATTCTCCCCCAGTTAATATTTACAGCTTTCCTTTGCTCTTTCAAGATGCTGAATTTTAGATTAAACCTCAAAAAACAGGCAGCTGTTTGTCATTTTGTAAACAACATTGAGCTAGATTAGAAATTGCGTGTTGTGAGATAGTATGCATCCCCCAAATTCCAGGATTAGTTTGGTGTCCTTTGTTGCATTTGACCAACATTAATTGCATTTAGGCAGCTGTGTTAGGTTGTTGCAGCCAAAACAAGGAGGAGCCTTAAACATTGGCAAGTTTTATTTGGTGCAGGCCTTTGTGAACTACTGCTAAATTCTGACAATCATCTTGTAGTGCATTTTATACAGTGGACTGCAGTTCACTATAGCTTGTGCCAAATAAATATTAGTTAGATATTCAGAAACCACAAAACTTCATTGTTTTAATATAGGTGTAAGTGAAACCTGACAGGATATTGATTCAATGAAATGATTCACAGGATCAGACCATTACGCTTTCCATTGAATTGCATTAGTCATCACTTCAGAGCAGCCAAGTTTCAACAGAAGCCAATACTTAACTGTACAACTTCCAATTTATTTTGTGTGCTTTCATAGGATATAAATAATGACAAAAATTACAAAATTTATTACTGGAAGCCCAAGCATATTTACATAGAAGTATTTGTTGCAGTGAGGCTACTATTTACTTTTCTCCTATACAGTGTTCCTTTTGGTACTATATTTGTCAGTGTTCACTGTCAGCCTACTTACATACATATGAACAATGAATAGGCAAAATATATACAAGGAGCTGATTGTTTCAAGTAAATTGAATACTGTATTAAAAGGGTTTTTTTGTCATTCAGCGCTATGATTAGGTTCAACTAAACCATATACAATTTTCAATTTTAAATCAAGTTCCATTATCAATTTTGTTAAAAATTCAGTTAAGAGTAACTGAATCCTTTCAGTTAAATATGAAAGAATAATAAAAAACATTAAGTCAACCACACTACTCATCAATATCTCTATAATGATGTTCAAAATGACTCACAATTTGACTTGATAGAATATACATTAAATGCCATTTTTCGCCTATGAGTGATAGTTTTACTTCATAATTCATTCAGTTCCACTGAAATATACAGAATGTTATTATACAAATATTCCACAAAGACATTAAAAAATTAAAATACTTCAAAGGAAAATTAAGGACATTTTATTAATTCAAATGTCAAGCTAATGTTCAACAGGATTTATGGAAATAATTTATTACTTTGGAATTTGTAACTTTTATTTAGGAAAAACATTTTGAATTGAATTTTTTTTCATTAAAACCAACTTTCTCAGACATAAAATTTGATAAAATTCTTGTTTGTGATTAAAACCATCTTTCAGATTTTTAAAAACTGAAACTCATGGCTATCATCTTGAAAAAAATTGTACAGTTGCGCGTACCAGTAGTGCAATCACTGGGCAGCTTCTGTGAATCATCCATCTAGTATACTGATGCTACCTCTTCTTACTTCTGTTGCAAATAGTACAGCAGCAGTTTATTTTATTTTAAAATAAACCCAAACTCTATTAATAGTTAATGACTTTCTTTATCATAAATATTCATACTTATAGTTTTCCTCTATCCCACAAAAATAATTAATGCAAGGTGCATTTTCATGCATTATTATTATTTTCTCTTTTGTAAACCATTCATAAAACTCTTGATTCTTTGACACACAGCTATACAGAACCTCATTCCTCTACAGGATTAAATGGTATGAAGATTATATAAAACCAGCAGATAACATATCAGGGATGCTAATACATTTTGAATGTTTAAAAATATATTAGAACAGTAGGATTATTTTATATATGACTCCCATGATTTTGTAAAAGTTTTGAACTAGCATATTAAATAATCTGGGTTTGTTTCAAATTGTAAAAACTGCCATGTTTTAAATTAAAAAACAACACACAACAGAATGTTGTATTACTAAGCAGCATTAATGGTAGACACCTTTGTAAAATTAGAATGTTAGAATATGAAATCAAAGAAAGCACTGTGGCAAAGTCCAAAGAGAAGTGCGTGCGTGAAAACAATCTCCCACTCCTCTTGTGGGCTGTAATTGGAAAGTCTTCATCCCATGTCATTCTTCTGTCAATGCGGCAAGGAGGAACAATCACCAGAAATGACCAGCAGCCTTTTTTTCCTCATTGTTATGTTTTTGCTAATTTCAAGGCCACTCATATAGTGCAGTCTTCCCCTCTACTAGACTGAAGAGTTGCCGTCAAGGAAAGGCTGTGCTATGACTGCTTTGAGTGCAAGGCACAACAAGAAATAGAGGACAATTCACTATCAGAAAATTGTGGTTTCATACTTGGTATTAATTCCTCTTTTAGCTTCTTGTCCTGGTTCTACAATCCATGGTAGGTTGGCAAGAGTCTTTTGTTCAGTGGGATCTATCTGCTTTGAAACAAATCAAAAGAAACACAGATGTGTTTTATCTCATGTAATTACTGAACATTAAAACTTTGCTCTAACTAGGTCACACTGCCAGCATTATCCACACAGCATGTTACATTTATTGCTTTCCTGGGGCTATAACCTATATTCTATTTTACTATGATAATCCATGGAGACATTGATTCATTATTTTTAGTCCCCTTCTAGAACTGGGATGAAGGAATAAAAGATCTGTCTGTATTAAATGAAATCTGAAGTTACACTCATATAACAGTAAATGTTACCAACACCACAGCATGCTCAATAGCACAAGGATGTCATATTTTTAAGATATTAATTGGAAGAACAGATTGCAAGATCACGTCAATTTCTCTTGCCTGTATAGCTTATCCAAATATGGGTGTATGTAGTTTCATCAAACAATTAACAACAGACATCAGCTGCTCAGTAACAAAGGTCAAGGTTCAGCCAATAAATTTTTTACCATTTTCTCCTAAGTGGGCTAAGCATCTGCACCCCCAGCAGGTTGGAAAAGGAAGTACATATACAAAACCTATTTGCATATACAGGTATATTTCCTCATTTGGTTTTGGTACATGCTTGGAAGTCAGCATTTGCATTTGTTCAAAGCATCAAGTGGTAATGGCATCTGCCATACTTTTTGATCGCTGTAACCCATTTAAATAGCTAGAGTTTATTTTATTTAAGAACATTTTCTAATGCTGTCCTCTTTAAAAAAATCACAGTACTGTCTATAGTAAAAACAGACCTAAAGAAATGAACTGTAAAAAATAATAAAAACTAAAATGAATAGTCATTAATTAAAAACAAGGGTAACTGACATTAGGAAACAGAAGGATACCTGGGCAGTATGATAGATTTTAGGTGGTGGTGGAAAAAGCAAAACTCTGGATCAGCCGAGGATCCTTGCAAACCCACAGAGAGCTGGAATTTGAACTTCGGTTTCCAGTCGCTAAACTTCTAAATACATTCAGTCATGTCCACTTAGTAACACTTTTCAGACTTTCCTGAAGGTCTGAAAAGAAAACTGAATGGCTGGGGAAATGGTATATAAGATCTGTGAGTTGCTTAGAACAAGTGATGTTATGTAAGCTGAAGGGTAACAGTTAAAGTGCCTTTGGTTCTTAGTTTGTGTATGAAGTTGTTAATGGAGGCAACAAGAGTGACTGTAAAAGGCCAGAGATGCAGTCAGTCAAACATGGGCTAGGATGCATTTTAGAGCCTACACTGCTGCCATGAGCACAGCTCAGGAGCTGCTCTTTGTTGCCTCCATTGTATTAACACAATTTTATTTGGCAATGTTGTGTAAGGAGCTATGATCGTCTACAGCCCAGAGTAGTGAGGAAGAACCCTCAGAGACTTGTTGTGATTAATTTCCTACACAAGATGCTCATAATTTTCTGGTAGACAGAAAAGTGGTATGACTAACGAAAATAATCTATTCCCATAATATATATGGTTTATAAATATTTTATACTATCAAACAGATGAAAAATTTCAAAAGGGGTAGATTCCTCCACAGGTTCACTGATTGGCAGTACCAGGCACCAAAAGGAATTTAGTAATTAAGACATACTATTGTTCCCCTGACAGGATTTTTGGAGTAAATGTTTGCCAATATCGGTGCAAAAATAGCTAGATGATCCAGGTGTTGTAGCCATCCAGAAAACTGGAAAACACAAACCAAACCCTCAGGACCATGTTCGTGCCCCAAGAGAGATCAGAGCCTCTTATCAGAGAAGCTAACTTGCAGACACAACTGACCTGGAAACTTCAACAGATTAGACCTTTGATGAGAGAAGCCATTAATTATTCAGCCAGTCCTAAGACAACATAGCTTCCTTCAAGGCACAACACCTCAAAAGGACCTTCAGTGTACAGAAGGAATGCCTAAGCTGCCAAAGCCTGGTCCCCAGAGAATGACTGCTGCCTCAGAGGTCATAAGGGAGATGGCAACATAGATGAGAAAGGCCATTCTGGGTCTCTTTATCATCGGTAGGAATGCTCAGCTGCCCAGATTTGTCTTATATTAGACATGGGAACCATGTTCACTGACTCCATGTCAGCAAGTTGGCCCAAAAGCCAACTCTACACTTTTCCTTGTCTACTTTTCCTTCACAAGACAGTCAAAAATAACAGAAAAAAGGTATCATCCTGATAACTTCAGAGTAGCCAAGATGCTCTTAGTTTTCCATTCTCATAGCCCTGTAAACAACAATGATGAAAACTGTTACCCTACCAATGAGACCAGCCCTGCCCACCAGAGCTCAATATAACACAAGAATCCAGGTTCCTCAAGCTGTCTGCTTGGAGTTTGAGCATAGACTGCCAGTAAAGCATGGCTACTCCTCAGAGGTGGCTGATGCCACGCTGGCTTCCAGGATGCCATCTACTAAAAAGCCAGAACTGAAAGCTCTCCTTTGATTGCTGCCATAAGGGATCCCTGGGAATGGGAGTCAGAGAAGTACTAGAATTTCCCTAGGAGGGCTTGTTACGAGGCCTCAAGTGGGCTAATTCCAAGAGACAGATGTCAATCCTAGTTTTGGTGTTGGAGGACACCAGTAAGAGCCTCCTGACCTCACAACTTGCACTTTGGTTGTTAAGTAAAGGCAGCTGCTCTAATCATACCCAATTTGCTGGTCCTCTAAGTGGAGCCTGAATATGGTCCTCACAACCATAGTCAGATCTCCCTTTGAGACACTGGGATCTACACCAATTAAAATACTTCCCCTCACAATACATTCCTGGTGATTGTTGCTCCCACCAGCAGGCATTCAAGTGAGAAGCCCCGTCAATGAAAGGCAATTTATTTGGCTTTCATAGATTTAAAAAAATGGCCCTGAGAGCAGATCCTTCTCTTCATGAATAAGGCAATTTCAGTTTTCCACAGGGCAAGAATTCCCCTCCTCCTGCCCTTGTCCTGTGCCCCACAGGAGCAGCAGCAGTCTTTATACCCGACAAGCATGGAGGTTTTAAATGGATAGAGTTAGCTCCACCAGACAAACTAGCATTCCCTTTCTGTACTACAATATACTGTCCATGGGTGGGAGACAATAGTCTCTTCTGATGCCAACCTGTCTACTACTTACATCAGGGTGAAACACTTTGCCTTGCATCCTATAGGAGGGTTAATAACAGAAAGAGACAGTTTTCTCAGAGGTGGTGCTATGTCCCATGAAGCACTGGTGGCCCCCTTTCTGTCTTTCAGTGGTTACCAAAGGTGGTGTTTTATCTGTGGTCTCTTCATTTGTTGAATTTTATTATTTCAATATTTATTAATTTAACCATATACTTAATTAATTTATTATAGCTTATGATTTGGTAATTTCAAATATGGTTTTAAAGTGTTAAGTTGTCCTCTCATGGTGAAGACTACCATCCAACCTGAACATACCTCCAATCTCATCTGATTTTAGAAGCTAAGTGGGGTTGGATCTGATTAGTACTTGGATGGGAGACTATCAGGGAATACTAGGAATCTCCAGATAGGGCTAGAACAGAATACTGTCGGAAAACACAGAGCCATTGCAAGTCAGAATTGACAATATTGGGCTAGTCTCAGTATGACTCTGTGTAAAACTGCTTCCTCTGTTCCTCTAATTCATATAGGATGGATCGATGGAGTCTTCACCTAATACTGCTTTGAGTCCTTTTTAAGGAAAAAGGCAGGATAGAAATATTTTAAATAAATAAAAATAAATAAAGAACTATTAAATTGCATCTACAGACTTAGAAGTGCTTCTTATACAAATCGCAGTGGGGAAAATAAGCAACTTTAGCACCGTTAGGCTAGCCTTCAAGAATGTCTTAAATACATGAATTTGCAAGTTGTAAAATGTGTCCAATAGTAGGCAATATATTGAATTTCCAGAAATCTCACCCTTTGGATTAGAGCCAGTGCAACATATGTCAAGTAAATACCTCTCTTAATCATAAATTTACATCAAGATGAAGACTAAGCAGCAAGAAACTTTGTCTGTGAATTATATATTGCACATTCCTTACTCACCACAGATTTTCGAATGCTAACACGTGGTTTGGGAATTGGTTTTGTAGGTTTATTATCAAAGCTTTCAGGAAGAGTTGAAGAATGGCCTCCTTTTCGTGCTTGAAGTGCTAACTGGTAGGCTACCTCAAATGCCTGTCCCAATGTGAGAATTATTTCATAGGCTAAATTCTGGAACAGCAACAAATAATAGCATTAAAACTATAGTTAGCCTGGACATACGTCTCAGAACACAGAATATGCCACATGTAGAACAGTATTATTTCTGGAAAGGGCTATAGAAGTGACTTTTAATACCTATTAATACCTTTTTATTCATGCATAATCTTTGCAGACTACATAACTGACTGAACACATCCCAAACATGCACCCAGTATGTTCAGAGTGTGAACATCAGTCATTCATTGCGCATGGAGCCTGTGATCCAGAAAACAACAGGGCAAAGAACAAGCATAAAATTCTGCAAACCATGTACAACATATTTTGCCAAGTTTTATTATGAGCCTGCAGAACAGCCACTTAATTAATTTGAAATCTGTTATCTGCTTTATATTGATTAAATGGCTGATCGAGGGGGGATGGATTGGCTCATTAATAATAAGCAGTTTTCCAGTTTTGGGGAAAATATCTTGATTCATGTCCGAGTCAATTTAAAATGAATAGGGAAGTCAAATACTGCTACAAGCATCTGGAATACAGTGGTGCCTCGCAAAACAAATGTAATTCGCGCTGTCTTGCGAAATTTTCATCTTGCGAAAAGCGGTTTCCCATAGGAACGCATGTGCTTTGCAAGAAAACATTCGTCTTGCGAAGCACAGCCATAAAAGAAGCCATCTTGCAAGGCGCCACAGTGATCGCAAAAACCATTCGTCTTGCGGGTTTTTTGTCCCACGAGGCGTTTGTCTTGCGAGGCACCACTGTATGTGGAATTCTTAATTGCCTATTTAGGAATACTACTGAATTATTTGTTTCAGTGAAACAGACATATTTTAGAAGTCCTACTAGTCAGGATGGTATTTGTCTTCAGTATTGTACCAACACAAGCCCATCTGATTGAGTTCTCACTGGTAATGAAATACGAGGACCAGATCCAAAATGACATCTTAAATCCAAACTTATTTTTAAGTCAGAGGGAAAATAAGTTTGTTTATAGCAATTTCACATGTTGGAATAATTAGTAAGTTAGAACCATCTAGGCAGATGCCCAAGTCAGTCCTGAGGAACATTAATCATAGGTGAAATTGCACTAACAAATATAATGCCTTAACTCTGATTAACTTTCCTACTCCAAATATCGTCCACATCACCCAACGGCAAAGAAAAAAAGAAATCACATAGCAAAATTCTTTATAGACTGACCACATCAAAGGCTGTGAACACATGGCAGTAATGGTGATTTGTCTTCAAGTCTTTTGTGATGTAAGCAAAGGTAGAGAGGTCTTCAGGGTCTTGTGCAGCACAGGAAATGTTACGAATCTCATGTTCAGCAATAATATTCTAAATGCAAGGGGAAAATAAATTGTAATGTTAACATGTGTATAGAAACAGCCCAATAAACAGTTATTTACCTACAATGTAATAGACATTTTGGACAACGAGAGATAAATACTAGAGTATTTCATAGTAATTATAGACTGGGTTACCAATGCAAACCTTATTAATATCAGTCCAATCGGTAACATACTAGCCAAATATTTAAGGATTAGTTTCTGCACTTAAATTCAGCTGTAAGTAGAAAATGGTACATTTCAAAGTCCAATCAATCATTGTACTCCCAAGTGTGCAAATTTAGGATTGGAACCACAATTTACAATCTTACTGTATCTGATAATGGCGATTACTAAAGATTAATGAAAGTAGTTTTTCCATGTTTGCGCATGAACTGGTAACTCTCCACAATCCTGACAGTTCTGCAGATGGAATAGGATGTGGGGATCACTGTGGATCATGAGCTCTATAAAGAACAAAGGTGTCTTGTATTTATTCCTGCTGAAAATTTGTTTTTGCTTTTATTTAATATTTAAAATAAATACATTGTATAAATATTTGAAACAAATAACCAATAACATTTACATTTCAATAAATGAGCATTTTCCCCCCTTTAGATAGAAAGAGGAAACCTTTTCCCAATTCCTTGTGAAAGATCTATCCTGCTAGAAGAGTGAGTGACACCAATAGGTACTTTCTGAGGTTCTCTAATTAAGAATAAGGATTATTAATATAGGAAGAAACATGAGAACTCATCTCAGTTTAAAGTGCAAAAACTTTCTGGCAACAAGCATGTGGAGAAATTAAATGAGTTGTAAGACGCTGTTTAGATTAGTATAACTGGAAAGGAAAGACATAAACCTAAAAAGAAAGGATGTATACTTCCAATACCTTCATCTTTCATAAACATTATTTCAAGTAACAGCCATGAATACCCTGTTTTGTTTAGGCTAAGAAAGTAACAGCAGAAAGAATGCTGTACATTACTATAATCCATAACTGGCCCTGCAGGATTGAAACACATATGATTTTAGCTAAAGTGGTTCTTAATCAGATAATTAAAGCTTATTGTTGGAATCAGGATGGTCGTCTATGTTCAGCCATCCCTGTACTATGTTTAATCTCTTTCCAATGATAAATCAATTCTGAGGGACTTTCTTGACAGATATAAATACTCAAGAAAACTCATTCAAACATTATTTTAGCCATCTATTTTAACAACGAATAGTGCAGGCTGTCACAATTTGAATCCATGGACTTGTTTTACAGGAAAAATAGTAAAAACAACATCCCACAATTAAATCCTTTTATCTCAAATGGTTGGAACATTTTTTAAGCTATTATTTCTGCATAAAGCATTCTCTTCAGAGAACCACAATCAAATTAATGATTATGCCTTAATAAGCACTAATTTGTAAAGATCTTTAAACTCAGTAATGTTTAATATCCATTCAATTTTATGCTACTTTGGGCAAAACCCGATACTATTTCTCCATTTTAATAGCTTTGTTCTTATTCTCAGAACTGCTGAATAAAAAAAAAAACAGATTGCTATCACATCAACAGTGATACTAAAATGGAGGCATCCAGTTTCCTATAAATAAAAGTAAAAGTATTGCCGAAGGGGATAGACTATGTTAACAGTGCTGTTAATGAACAAATGAGATTTTCAGAATTACACTTCTCTAATTCTCAGAAGGCATTAGAACTAGAAAGAATACTTGCATAAAACTAGAAGCTGGATTTAAAACTCATTTGACTACATAGTTTTAATGTATATTTTAAAGTGAGCTCTGGTTCACAAAAAGGTCTGCTAGAATTTGAGATCTCTCAAGGGACTGTGGCACACTTTTGTTATTAATTTACAGTATTTCTAGTTCCCTGTATGAAAGTGGCAATTCTCAAGGGAAACTGTAAAGGCTTCAGTTCAGATCTTGGAACTAGGTCAAATAGCTTAATAGTTAACTCTTATTTTATTTTTTAAAAAGCAAGAAAAAATCAGTGTCATTTCCAATTCCGATAAACATGTCACAAAATTCCATCAAATTTACAAGTTATTTCAATAAAAGCAATTAAGCGACTGGCCAGTGTTGATCCAATGAGAGGTAATATTAAATCTCAGTGCAATTAGTTTATGTTAGTGGAATGCAAGTTGTTATTCATTTTTTGCAGGAGATACAAATTTTTAAATCAACTTTTCATGCAGCTTTTCATGAGAAGTGACGTACCCAGTGCTAGACCTGCAGTTGCTATAGCCGTTTGCATTGTATGGATCATGACTGTGCTAATGTTACAAGAATATGATGTTTGTGACATCAGTGGAAGAAGTGATACTAGGTGCTCATACTCTTACCATTGAAAAGATTAGAGCTTGTGTTACTCTAGCAGCCACAGAACAACCACAGCCCTAAACAGTTGGAAGAGAGGGTGGTGGTGGTAATGAGATCAGTGTGAGAACACAACAAAGTTCCATTCCTTACATTAAGCTACTGGGCCATGAATTATTTGATAGAAAGAGATATATGTTGCCACATATTTTAATTGATTTTAATTAATTTATTTTATTAGATTTATACCCCGACCATCCTGACCAAAGGTCTACTCTGGGTGGCATAGAAAGTAGATTTAATTTTATTGTAATTGTTAAGGATACTACTGAGAAACTGCTAGCTGAGCTCTCTCAAAGCAGTATAAGAATAAGATGTTTTATTACAAAATGCCAAATGAAGAGCATCTTAAAATGCTTATTAAGAGATAATTATTTGGAGATGTGAAAAAGAAAAATCAACCTATTAAGTCAGAGATAGGTAACCAAGGTCTCCAGATGTTTTTTTGGCCTACAACTTCTATCAGCCTTAAAGCTAGCATAGTCAATGGTTAGGGTTTATAGATGTTACTGTTTAAAATTGTCTGGAGGATCACACAACTACTTTCTTAAGAAAAGGCACATACACAAATATATTACAATAACTTCTGTCTAATGCACATGAAAGGAATAGGCCAGTTTACATTAAAACCTGTTGGAAAATAAAACCTTATCACATTGGTCAAAGGGCTATAAATTTAATAATCAAGATCAGAAGTTTCCCAGAAGGTTTTTGAATGGTCCATCCATCATTCAAGGTCAAAAATGTGCTCTGTTTCACTTAAGGACTAATAGCCAATAACCAGTGGCCAACTGTAAATTGTAAGGAACAGCATTCATTAACTTGATTTACTCATCCTATAGTTGGAGGGTAGTCAACCTTGATTTCAGACTCCTAAATTAATGTACAGTTCAGAGCTTGTTATCTAAAAGAAAAATAGGTATTTTTACTTATGTCCAACTACTTTGAAACAATAAAAAGTCGTAGAATATGAGCTTAACTAAATGGACAACGAACTTATGTAGGAGATGATTATAACACCATAGTATCTTTTTACATCAAAAAAAGACATGATTGTTCTGGTTTTGGAATAAGATAACTTCATAATTTTCAGAAAGAGACAAAACATGTCAGGCGATCAGCATGTTTACAGCTGGATAAAAAACCCTGTACTTAGATTGCACCCATCTTCTTAGACTATTAAGAATAAAAATCTTTGATTGAAATAGAAATCTTTGATTAAAAATATTCTGTCTTCCTTTAATCTATTATAATCCTAAAATTTTAAAGGTTTCCTGTTGCTAAGAAAGTTTAGCCTATGTATTTCAGATTTTGCTATTATGCTTTACTGACAGTAGTTAAGAGAACTCCAAATGCATCCTTTACTCATTCAGGTTGGTACCAAACCAGAACTGAACTCACCTAGAGATAGTTGGGGCAATGGATTTTGGTCACCTATAGACCAGTAGTAAATCACAACTAGAGAAGGCTCACTGAATCAGTGGGGATTTGGCGAATCAATTCTTATGTATAAGTTCCATTGATTCAATGGGCCCACATGGCACATTCCCTTATGCAGCAGTTGCCATACCCCTTTCCTGTGTGTAGCCAGTAGATGCCAAAAGGGTTTGGCTGCAGGAGCAAGGAACAACCACTTTAATAATCAGTGACATTAAAAGCAAAGAGAAATTAGGAACCACTACTGCGGATCCAGGCTCTAGAACATATGAAAGTAAATTAGTTGGGCCTCTGGCTTTATTTATTTTATTTATTTACAGTATTTTTTTAGCCGCACCATTACCAGTGGCTTTCTTCTGAGTACATCCAAAGAATGGGCTGGAAGGTTTGTAATTTACCACAGCTACCTGCAGTTAACGTACAGGGTGCCAGACCACCTCTGAGGTGTGCAATCTGGCACATGACCAAAAGAGGGCAGTTCATTACCTATGGTAATATGAGAATTATGAGAATTCTTATGATAATTCCTATAGGATTCTGCTGACTACGTGGTTCTGAGAATAGGTGGAATGTAAAGACAGAGAGCAACACTGAAAGGGAACTGCAGAAATCAGGTAGCCAGAAATACAAGCTAAAGGACAGCAGTGCTTCAATAGGCAAGCATTTATAGAGCCAGAATGGAAAGAGGGCCTGTTACAAAGGTGTGTCATGCACAGAGAAAATTTTGTTGTCACTCCCTTATTTTCTGCTAAGTAATGTGAAATCGGATAACAAGCAGAAACAACTAACACTGGCTACTCCTCCTGTAGAAGCTGACCTGGTCTTTGATGGATCAATGCTAACACTGAAAGAGCGAGAACGTGAGCTCCTTCCTTGTTATCTAAGGCATCTTCCATTATTCACATTTAAGTAGTTCTCAGGGTCCCAGAAATGCTAAGAAAACTCTGTAAATATCCTGCCATTTCTTGGTGTTCTGCAACTACCTCATGTGAAGGAGAACATTTCATATGAATGGAGGTAATTCTGCTGCTAGAAAGGATGGAACTTACAACAGAAAAAAAGTATTATCATTTGTAAGAAATATGTCTTGGAAAGCCTGGAAATATATAGAATTGAAACACTCAATGAACAGCACAGGAAAGGATGCCTATGAATATGGAGCAGCTTTGTTATAAATATCCGAGTAATCGAGTCAAACATACCTTATTTGTTGCATCAATAAACTTTACTCCCTTATAAGAGACTGATAAAACAATGGTAGGGACTTTCTTCATTTGTTCTGTTGACTTCTGAAATGAAAAACAAATAAGAAAAATGATGAATGTTGGTCTATAATTTTTTTCCCAACCTAGTAATGTTCTACCTGTGTCTATATGGAAATAGGAAATAAAGGCTGATCCACATTATACATCAGAATATCCCATTTCTCAGAATAAGTGAAATTATGGAAACAGTGCAAAGGATATGGAGAAAAGCTTTTCTTCCTATAGTAAGAAGAGAATAAAACAATTTTTTGATACTGACTAACCAGATTGTACTAATTATACTCAGTTATACTAATAGTGTTAGTTTTTTAAAAAATTCTTAATTGTTATGTAGTTAAAACCTGATGTCTTTTACAATGACCATATCTTGTCTTCAAAAGTCTCGTCACAGTAATTCTAAACAGACAGCTCCCATATACAATCAACCTATACACTGGGGCTCTAAGGAGCTAGATGTAATTAGGTTAGATGCACAAATGTCTCCAGCATGATGCATACAGCTGCATACTAGCAAAGGAGGAAGAATAGTCTCACTCCCCTTTTGTGTACACTCAGTAAACCCAGGAACTGATGGATTATATTTTATATTCTCTGGACAACTGAATAACTTAGACGATGGGATATAAATTCATTAAAAAATTGATATGCATTTTAAGAATATGCAACAATAAATTGCTCATAGTTGCAGGCAACTTTATTATTGTGTATGCTAAGAGTAGACAACTGATCAAAGGTCTGTTGGTAGAAAGTTCTGCCATCATCCAGGAAAGACATTTCTATCCATAGACCTGAGCTACAGCAGTGCTTCCCAACGACGGACCGGTTGGGGGGCGTGGCATGCTCATGTGGATGTGGTGCGGGTCACGGACCAGAGATTGGGGGCCTCTGAGCTACAGGATACACTCTATATCAGGGGTCTCCCACCCCCGGTCCGCAGTCTTGGCCAGACTGGGGTGCAGAGAAAGATCTTCCATCCTCCCGCACACACTTCCCCTGTACGCTGACCCGAGCCACACAAGCTCCCCCGCCCCTTCACGCATGCACACAAATGTGCATGCGCTGCATGAGCACCCCCGCCCTTCGCACATGCACATGAATGCACGCAAAAGCAAGCCCTGCCCCTTCACGCATGTGTGCGAGGGGGTGTCCCGCCCACCTGCATGTGGACGCCGTCCTCCCCAAGGAGTCCACAGTGTCAAAAAGGTTGGAGAACACTGCTCTGTAGCATAAAATGTGTAGTTCTTTAGTGCAAGGATAGTCGGACAGACTGGATGCATCAATTCAGACTGGCTGAGGTTACATCCCACTTAGTGGCACTTTGAGAGAGTCTGACCCTTGTTGCAAAATAAAGTATAGATCTTTGAGTGTTATTTGTTTGATTCTTTTTAATATTTGTATGCTTATTGTTTTAATTTTATATAAAACAATATATTTTATATTTTTAGCTTTAAATAATGAAATCCACCTTTGTATACTCATTTTTTAGCTTTCAATAGTGTCTATTACTGATGTAAGCTGCCTAGGGTCCTTTTTAAGGAGAAAGTAGGGGTAAAAATATCTGAAATAAATAAATATTTCCAAATGTTACGCTCCTTATGTAACTGCACAAAAGGATTTCAGCCAATGCATGGCAACCAGTGCATTCCCACTTTCATTTTTTTGGTGCTAGGCGCTACGGGCAAGGGTGCCGTAGACAGTGAATTGAACAGTTGTGCTTTCTAAAGATTCTTGATAGTTTTGTTGGGTCTGCATTTTTCAAATCAGGTCAGCTTTATTTGCACCTCCAAAATGGAACACAGTTATCTTTTAGGGATTTTTTGAACTTCTTCAAATTTTAAGATACAGTTCTTACGTGTTTATTTTTTTTAAAAAAACTACCATAACTACCATAGATTTCAATGCATGCTTTAGGATAAAATGCAAATTTTGTGAAAAGACTACTTTAAAATGTGGATGCTAAAACAGATTGACGAGGAGTGATGGAACAGAACAGGGCTAAGATGAATCTTTGTAAAACTGACAGATACTGTCGGTAGGCTTAGACATCCATCCATCTATGGCTTTTGCTAACTAAGAGCAGCCAGCACTGACAGAACTACAGTCACCACTCAAGAAGCACTGCCTGTGGGATACAGGATTTCCAGCACCATAAGAGCAAAGATGGAAATTCTCCTCCTTTCTGTTGTCATACAGCAGCTACCCGAGGTTTAATTTGTTGTACTGTCCTGTTGGTTACTGCTGCTCTTACCTACGTGAAATATTTTACCTGATGCCACTGGACTTCTCAACATTCAGGAAGTACAGGACACATTTTATAGTACTATTTGTTTGTGCCATTTTGTCATGGAAACTGAGTAGGTAATATTAAAGGGGATTTAAATTAAGGAAAAGCAGTGTGCTGCCTATATACTGCCCCATAGCACTTAAAGCACTCTCTGGACAGTTTACAAGTTAATTATGAAGGCTACACACACAGCTCTGCAAGCTGGGTACTCATTTTACTGACCTCGGAAGGATAGAAGGCTGAGTCAACCTTGAGCTGGCTACCTGAGAAAGAACTCCAGGTTGCGAGCACAGTTTTGGTTGTACTACAACAGTTTAACCACTGCGCCACGAAGCTCTTCATTAGCACAACATCAACAGGTTATCTTATATGTCTGTGATCTCTGGCTGATATACTATAAATAATGTAGAGGTCTACAAGTAGAGCCTAATTTACCTCCTGCTCACTCCTGATTGAATGCAAAAAAACCAGGAGGAATTTAAAATATAATACAATTGAAAATGACAATTTCACCACTTATATTCATATGGAGGATATTTGTTTCACTCACCCTCATTTTTGCACAAGCATCCTGCGTCGATTCTGTACCTCTTAGCTCTTTTACCAGCATGGAACCTAAATACTTAAATGACAAACAAGCAATTTGCTTTTTGTTACAGAATAAACACATCTAAAAGGACAAAGGTCTCTGACCTAGGAGATTCTACATTTCTTATCCCTTCCACATAAATATTTCATATTATTAGGTTTTCAAATGGAAAGTGTCCTGTTAATTTAGTATGTGTAACAGCAAACATTGCAATTGTCATTTCAAAGAGAAACAACTGTAATTGCCATCTTGAGAAAAATGAATGAAAAAGAAAGATATGTTTGTACAAAACTGGCACATTATTATATAGTTAGATGACCTGCAAGATGTACATGGCACATTTTTATTAGGTAAAATAAATGTGTTAAATGGAAGCCATGATGACCTTTAGCTCATTGTTCTGTGTTTCAAGAAAACACTGACTTGACGGAATTATAACAATAAATATGTACAAAATGTTGATAGACTGAACCCAACATTGTAGGACTGTTTAAAGACGTAAGGATTCTCATTGAGGTATGTGGTCTAAGATCTGAATAAGTTTTTAATAGTACCTATGGTGGCCTAATTCTGTACTGTTAAATACATGCTTGATTTGACAGACTTTTAACGCTTTAGGAAAATATGTGTTTAGTCGTTTAGTCGTGTCCGACTCTTCGTGACCCCATGGACCAGAGCACGCCAGGCCCTCCTGTCTTCTACTGCCTCCCGGAGTTGTGTCAGGTTCATGTTGGTTGCTTCGCAGACACTGTCCAGCCATCTCATCCTCGGTCGTCCCCTTCTCCTCTTGCCATCACACTTTCCCAACATCAGGGTCTTTTCCAGGGAGTCTTTTCTTCTCATTAGATGGCCAAAGTACTGGAGCCTCAGCTTCAGGATCTGTCCTTCCAGTGAGCACTCAGGGTTGATTTCCTTTAGAACTGATAGGTTTGTTCTCCTTGCAGTCCAGGGGATTCTCAAGAGCCTCCTCCAGCACCAAAATTCAAAGGCATCAATTCTTCGGCGGTCAGCTTTCTTTATGGTCCAGCTCTCACTTCCATACATCACGACAGGAAAAACCATAGCTTTGACTATTCGGACTTTTGTTGGCAAGGTGATGTCTCTGCTTTTCAAGATGCTGTCCAGATTTGTCATCGCTTTCCTCCCAAGAAGAAGGCGCCTTTTAATTTCAGGGCTGCTGTCTCCATCTGCAGTGATCATGGAGCCCAGGAAGATAAAATCTGACACTGCCTCCATATCTTCCCCTTCTATTTCCCAGGAGGTGATGGGACCAGTGGCCATGATCTTAGTTTTTTTGATGTTGAGTTTCAGACCGTTTTTTGCACTCTCCTCTTTCACTCTCATTACAAGGTTCTTTAATTCCTCCTCACTTTCTGCCATCAGAGTGGTATCATCTGCATATCGGAGGTTGTTGATATTTCTTCCGGCAATCTTAATTCCGGCTTGGGTTTCTTCCAGTCCAGCCTTCCGCATGATGTATTCTGCATATAAGTTAAATAAGCTGGGGGACAATATACAGCCTTGCCGTACTCCTTTCCCAATTTTGAACCACTCAGTTGTTCCATGACCAGTTCTAACTGTTGCTTCCTGTCCCACATATAGGTTTCTCAGGAGACAAATAAAGTGGTCAGGCACTCCCATTTCTTTAAGAACTTGCCATAGTTTGTTGTGGTCCACACAGTCAAAGGCTTTCGCATAGTCAATGAAGCAGAAGTAGATATTTTTCTGGAACTCTCTGGCTTTCTCCATAATCCAGCGCAAGTTAGCAATTTGGTCTCGAGTTCCTCTGCCTCTTCGGAATCCAGCTTGTACTTCTGGGAGTTCTCGGTCCACATACTGCTGAAGCCTACCTTGTAGGATTTTGAGCATAACCTTGCTAGCGTGCGAAATGAGTGCAATTGTACGGTAGTTGGAGCATTCTTTGGCACTGCCTTTCTTTGGGATTGGGATGTAGACTGATCTTTTCCAATCCTCTGGCCACTGTTGAGTTTTCCAAACTTGCTGGCATATTGAATGTAGCACCTGAACAGCATCATCTTTCAAGATTTTAAATAGTTCAACTGGAATGCCATCACCTCCACTGGCCTTGTTGTTAGCCAGGCTTTCTAAGGCCCACTTGACTTCGCTCTCCGGGATGTCTGGCTCAAGGTCAGCAACTACATTGTCTGGGTTGTCCGGGATATCCACATCTTTCTGATATAATTCCTCTGTGTATTCTTGCCACCTCTTCTTGACGTCTTCTGCTTCTGTTAGGTCCCTCCCATTTTTGTCTTTTATCATGTTCATCTTTGCGCAAAATGTTCCTCTAATATGTCCAATTTTCCTGAACAGATCTCTGGTCTTTCCTTTTCTGTTATCTTCCTCTATTTTTTTGCATTGTTCATTTAAGAAGGCCCTCTTGTCTCTCCTTGCTATTCTTTGGAAGTCTGAATTCAAGTTTCTGTAACTTTCCCTATCTCCCTTGCATTTTGCTTCCCTTCTCCTCTCTGCTATTTCTAAGGCCTCGTTGGACAGCCACTTTGCTTTCTTGCATTTCCTTTTCTTTGGGATGGTTTTCGTTGCTGCCTCCTGGACAATGTTACGAGCCTCTATCCAAAGTTCTTCAGGCACTCTGTCCACCAAATCTAGTTCCTTAAATCTGTTCTTTACTTCCACTGTGTATTCATAAGGGATTTGGTTTAGATTATACCTGAGTGGCCCAGTGGTTTTTCCTAATCTCTTCAGTCTAAGCTTGAATTTTGCTATGAGAAGCTGATGATCAGAACCGCAGTCAGCTCCAGGTCTTGTTTTTGCTGACTGTATAGAGCTTCTCCATCTTTGGCTGCAGAGAATGTAATCAATCTGATTTCGATATTGCCCATCTGGTGATTTCCATGTATAGAGTCCATGTATAGGAGTTCCATGTATAGAGTTCCATGTATAGGAAAATATAGGTCTGATCATTTAAAACAACATCATTCATAAAACAGGAATAATATTCTTTGCTTCGTGTCATGACTGGCAAGAGGAAAGATAAAAGGAAGTGTTCCCATACATAGTGACAAAATTAGTCATTCTGACTAATAACGGAAAGTCAGTGTGGCAATTGCCTCAGTAGCTGATCACAAAAAATATAGCAATGACCAGTGGCTCAGATAGAGTTTTAAAGGACTTGCACAAATTCAGGCAGGACAGTTCTATCCAAATGAGGCAGTGTATTGCTCAGTACCTACAGGGGACAAGAAAGGAAAAAGCTCTTGCCCTCTTCTTTTCTTCCTCATAAACTTCCCAGATGTTTCTGCTTTGCTATTTTGTAAAGAGAGCAGGGTGCTACATTAAAGTAGAGACTCCTTCTGGCCCAAGGGCCAAATTCAGGCCACTGCTGGGGTCAAAAGTTAAAAGAATGGGACAGAAGAAATTTTAGCTTTAAAGGTATTACTGGAGGTAACTAAACTAAAGCTCAGGAGAGACATTTCATCCATTAAAAAATGGGGAGTTGGTAGAATCTATACAAAAACTTGGAAACCAACATATTATGGTAATAGGTGGAAGGAGGCATGGCCAGATTGGAACCGCCAGCAGGTTGAGAATTGACTGAAGGACCTGAGATTTTACATGGTTCTTAATGGTCCTTCCAATGGCTCCTTTCTGGCTATGCCTGAGACTGCTGATGTTTCTTACTATTGAGGTCAGACTTGTAACTCTTCTTTCTGCATTTCATAACTTGTTATTGAAACCATTATGGTTCTAGAAAAAGGACTTCATCACGATTACAGTTATGTTAGGCAGAGAAAGAGATGATAAAACATGATGTCCTAAATTGGGAAATTTTTGGCTATTCACAAAGGAAACTGAAGCTGGCAAACTTACAAATGCTTTGTAATCACATGACTGGAAGATGAGTTTCTCTGGATGATGCTGCCAGTATTGTACTGGTGTTGATGCTGTCGCTTCATTAGGAGGTCGTAAAGTAATTGATGGTTCGCCCCAGTCTCCAGTCTAAAAATCAGAAGGATTCCAAAATCAAACAGAAACTAGTTTTTGTGGGCGTTTTTTTTTAAAGCTCACTATAGCTGCAGCCAAATCGCACTGATTACTTATTATTATTAATTGCACACGCTATTCTAAAGAATAAAATAACAGATGAATACCATTTGGACAGCATCGCTACAGTACAGCCTCTCATCTGAATTTTCTAGCAAGGACAAAATGTCCCAATAAAACAGATGCTATTTAAATAGAAATATTACTTACACACCATTGTGCCAAAAAAAAAGGTACAAGAATTAGCTAGAGATTTCAGATAAAAGGTCTGAAAAGATGAAATTCTACTTAACAGACTCTCTGCATGAATACATGATAGGAAGTCCCCATAATTTGAAACATGCAACTAAGTAACTTTATCTTATGTATATTTACTCAAAGGTAATTTTTTTACCTAGTGGGTTGTACTCTCAGGGAAGTGCAGGCTTAAGCCATCATATGCACAACTCCATAGGGATAACTCTCACCCAAAATGCTTGAATAGCATAAGTTTTCTTAGAGAAGAACCAGTAATTCAAACTGATTGAACAAATCAGCAATTTTTAAAAGAAGTTTTCTAAAATTAAATTATACAAAGATTCAGAACTACTGCTACTTTTTTTATCATTAAACATTTGTATTTTACACCAGTTTCATTTCTATTTTTCTCCCCCCCCCCTTTTTTTTAAAGCTGAACTGGACATGCTTGGTGAGGAATTGTAAAAAACTTACTAATTTCAAACAAACCTGAAAAATTAAATTACAAAGTAAAGCAGCTGAAAGGAATAATTATTATCAAAAGCATATGAGAAAATTGCAGTAAAAGAAAGTACAGTTGCAATAGTCCATTCAGGACAGAGCAAACAAACAAACATTGTACATCCACTTTCATGGCCCACAAGTAAAGACAAGACACAAGGTTGTACAGATCTGCAAAGACAAGCACAAGATAAACTGTAAGGCACCAAAGTGTAGTAACATTCCAACATGAAAACTAAAGCAGGAATGCAGAAAACGGGACAAGCAGAAACAACTTTGTGCCAGCATTACTGTTTTTGTTCAAAAGCCAGCAGTAATGCAGTTCTTGTAATATTGCTTTTAAAACATTCTAAAGAGATACCTAATTCTGGACCAGTCTCTTACTAACACTCTACTGCTTTTCTGAATGAAAGTTTTTTTGAAGAGAGAAATGGATGTGTATAGGCCTGGCAGAACATTCGTTTCTTAAAACAATTTCAGTTTTTCCTGTGTCATTGTTTCTGGTTGCTGGAAAATGTTGCACATGAAGAATATCTGTCCATTATGTAGATATTAAATAATATAATAGTTAATTCTCAGCATTCATGTAGCACTTTTAAAGTGTTTGGAACATTTCATGTATTATTATTCAATTATTAATACAGATTTTAAACACTCAGAGATGGACATGGAGATTTAGGCACTGCAGCCAAACTGAGAGAACCAGGTTTCCTTGACCTGTCTTCATAGACAATCAGGTGACTGATAAATCTATTTATTTAATGAAGCCAGTGGAGAGAATGAACTAAGGAGAGGCTCCTCCTGCAGGAAGCTAGACTGCCCTCATTTTTATTATCCTTCTGAAAGCAGACAAAGACCTTTCCCTGAATGAATGGCTGCCAAATGGTTTTTTTAAAATGGATTGTTGTACCTTACTGTATTGAATGTGTTTTGGTGTTGCTTACATTTTTGGTATTATATTCATTGATTTTTTTTAGTATTGTATACTCATTTTTACTAACAGTATATTTTAATTGTAAGCTGCCTTGGGTCTTTTTTAAGGACCAGAGTGGTGAGTGCCTTGGGGCACTCACCACTCTGGTCCATGCACTTGGAGTCTCGAGATTAGACTACTGTAACGTGCTCTACATGGGGCTACCTTTGAGACTGATGCGGAAGCTTCAAATGGTGCAGAATGCGGGGGCCAGACTTTTTACTGGGGTGAGAAAACATCAACATATTTCCCCCACTCTGGCTACCTTGCATTGGCTGCCCATTCATTTCCGCATTAATTTCAAAGTGTCAATGACGACATATAAAGCCCTAAATGGTTTAGGACCTCGAAATCTAGCGGAACGTCTCCTCCACCTAGATCTACCCAAATCAGTCATTCTAGTCAGGAAGGGCAGCTGAGGGACCTAACGCTGAGGGAGGCCCGGAGAGAAACAATAAGAAACCGGGCCTTCTCAGCAGTGGCCCCTCGCCTTTAGGCAGGCTTTCCCACTTGTCATCACTTGAATAGTTTTTCCATCTTGAACTATATTACTACTGTTGTTTTTTTATTTTATTATATTGTTTTTATTCTATTACTGTTAGCCGCCCAGAGTAGACTTCAGTCTAGATGGGCAGGGTATAATTAATTAATTAATTAATTAATTAATTAATTAATTAATTAATTAATTAATTAATTAATTTTAAGGAGAAAGGTGAGTTAAAATATTTTAAGTAAATAAGTACAGATTCATTCCACCTGATTTTTGCAGATCTCCCTCCTCTCTGCTTTACAGCACACCCCTTTTGTCAGAGTTCCCTGCTGATCTGTGTAATGTTTTCACCAAGAGGAGTGAGACTGAAAGGCTATACCAGGGAGGAAAATATGGAAAATTGTGCTAATTTATGAAATCACAAATCTGGATCTAGCCCTCTTTTTGAAAATTCTCCAATTCATATTTTCTGTAGTATAAATCAGTGGTTCAGTGGTCCCCAACCTTTTTGGAACTGCAGACTGGTTGGGGGGATGGGGTCTGTGCGTGGAGTGGGGTGGCACATTCACGGGCGGGTATGGTGTGCTCACACACATGCACCGGTGAGTGGGACTTGCTCGCGGATGGGTGTGGTGCCCTCACTGTTGAGCAGGGCACAGTGAGTGGGGCATGCCCATCTGCAAAGGCGCCTACTCATCCATGCACATGCGTGAGTGCGCCATGCCCGCCATGTGTGCAGAGGCAGGAGATCTGTCTCCGCAGCCTGGTCCTGCACAGCCCACGGACTGGCATCGGGCTGCGGACTGGGGGTTGGGGACCCCTGGTATAAATAGCCAGTCATTCCCTACAAAGTATTCCTTTGATCTAAATCTATTCTTTCTCATCTATCTATTCTAAAGGAAGCCGTAGGCTGAGGGCCTAATAGAAACAATGCCTTGTGTGCTTTCTTTTTACTATCTCATAATATATCATCTTTAGACTCTGAAATTCTGGAAACTAGGGACCCAATGAACTCATCCACTAATGTAATCCATAGCTATGGGAAGCCTGTGGTTCTCAGGATGTCGTTGCATGACAACTCCCATCCACCTTAGCAAGCATACCCAATGGGGAATAGCTATCCACAACAAGCCATGGGGACCGCCAAGGACTGATAAGTTTGCGGAAACGTTAACCATGAATGTACTAAACTTACTAAACAAATTACATCTATGTTGAAAGGGGAATTGTAGATTAACATTAATTTTTCATTGGATTGTAAACATATTTTACTACACTACAACTGTATGAGTTCAGGCAAAATAAATAAATAAATAAATAAAATAAAGGCAAAACAATTCACAGGCGATTTTACTCCCAAACTCCTATTTGTCCCTGTTTTAGTTTGGACTGAAGGAAACATCTACATAATTTAAAAAAATCCACTCTCAATTACACCAGCAAAACCACTTTTTTTTTTCCTCCCTGCTCTAATTAACAACAGTCATGAAATTTTCCAACAAGGAAGAGGGCAATGGATTTCAGTTGCTGAAAAAAAATCACCTTTTTGTCTTTTTACCTTCAGTTATTTACTTGTGTCTCATCTCATCTTTTTCTTATACAGTCCCCAAGTCTCTGATTCTGTCTCTTTCTCTCACATGCACACCACTTGCAGTGTTTCCTGCAAAGAGGCAGAGCATCCTCTTCAGGGAGATTAGTTGATTCTCCTCCCCTCCCACTTCTTCCAGGCATGTACTCTTCCAAAAACTACACACAACAGCATTGCTACATTCCACTACTTCCTGTATTCAAGCAGGACATGATTGTTGAGTGTTCAAAACAATTTACTTGGGCAACAGACTTTCTTGAACCTGTCCAGACCTCACATTCTCTGATGATCACTAATCTAACATATTGTTGAAGCAACATTTATGCAAAAAGCAAATTTCAGTCAAGCACTCTTGAAATTGACACTGAAATTAGCAAATGCCATTATTTAATTGATTGCAATACATTAGTGTCAATCTCTGGGAAATACAATCCAATGACATATGGAGAGTTACATATTACCCGTGTCTGGTGTAGAAATCTTTGCCTCATGTACTGTTGCGTTCCTTAGTGAATATTATAAAGACAAATCTCCAAACACCCAAAGACATACAGTGGATATGTTTGCGGGACCTGCAATAGGTTGCCAAACTGCACACTTACATAAACTTCTCATTGCATTTTACACTACTTACAGTCAGTTACTTGTGGCAAACATATGTCATAAAATGCCAGTCAGCCCTTTATTGGTTTGCAGATCATAGGGCATGATCCAATTCAGGGAAAAATACTTTTAGATAGATGAAGTTTAACTCTCACACACAAAACTGGTCTTCTACTTTACTCTGTCTATAATATTATCTTCAGGAGTTTTCATTATTTATAGAAACCATGATTTTGTATAATTGACAATATTTAAGTGTCATCCATTTATTTAAATAATTTTATTAATGTCAGTGAAAGGATAGTAATTATCCTCCAAAATTACACTTTCTTCCCAGAATGCTCAGCATGTCATGACTATTTATAACATGACAGAATACTTGATACCTGCTTCTGTTAAAGCTCCCATTAAAAAATCTTTTACCAAGATAAATACGTCCTACTCTGAGAAAATTTATGCTAAGCATAGTAACTTTGATATTCAAGCATTGGAAAACATGAAATTAGCAAGGAATACTAAAAGCAGAGACAGCTTAGGCACCCTTCTGTACCTCACTACTGAACTAACCACAAACCAATAGGCATAAGCCAGAGCCACTGTGCACTGAAGACTGTTACAGTGGTGCCTCGCTTAGCGATTGTTTCGTTTAACGATGAAATCGCTTAGCAATGACTTTTTCGGAGTGATCTTGCACTCCGTTTAACGATGGTTCCTATGGGTGATTTTCGCATAGCGATGTTTGGGACCATGCTTCGCATAGCAATGACAGTTTGGGTCCCCGTTTCGCTTAACGATGGTTTTGACAGCCTCATGTTGGCTATTTTTTAAATATTTAAAAATGTTTAAAAATGTTTAGAATGTTTGAAATCATAAGTGCACTTAATAAACCCTTTGTTAAACTAATCTGACTTTGTTCCGACTCTTTTTAAATTTGTTGTAATTCCCCCCCCCATTGAGATGCATTGAATAGGTTTCAATGCATTTCAATTGGGGAACCGTGTTTCGCTTAGCGATGTTTCCTATGGCGATTTTCGCTTAAGGACGGCAATCCGTTCCCATTGGAACGGATTATCCGGCTTTCAATGCATTTCTATGGGAAACCATGTTTCGCTTAGCAATGAAATAGCTTAACAGCGATTTTTTGGGAACCAATTATCATCGTTAAGCAAGGTACCACTGTATTTTAAATATAAATTATTTATTTATTATGAGTAAAAGGTCCACTTGCAAATACTGCACACACACTGCTTAATTAAAAGAGATCATGGATTCCTACAGTTACATAAGTTTACATCTTTTATACTTTCAGATTTTATATTTTTAAAAAATCAATATTGGTTCTTCTGGTACTCAATCCCAGAAAGCAACATATATAAAGAAATTAAAAATCTCCAGATCAGGACACAGAAACGTCTGTAAAAATTACACTTATTTTACCTTGTAGGTGGGCATCTGTGACCCCCAAATGTTTTAGGAATCCAATCAGATCTAGGCAATAGAGCCAACAATAAGAGACTGCAGTTTAAAAACATTTTGAATCCACATCTGCCCACTCCTATCTTAATTTAATTGATAAAATTACAATTTAGGTGATAGAGAATAGCACTGAATCTAAACAAAGGTAAGCGAAATCTGACATAAATATGTGTACAGATATCTATATAATAATCATGGAAACAGACAACTTGGTACAGGACAAATTTTATATGAATGTGGAGAAAGTCAATCAATGCAGCATTTATGTGTGTGTAATTTATATTCCACTACATGTACAAAAGATGATCTAATAAATGGCTGAAATAACATAATTAAAAATAGCCTGCTTCTGGTAAAAACACTTAATTATTTTAACATTTTAATTTGTTTTCAATTTTCATATGCATCAATCATTTAAAATTCTGCAGTGCTCTGACACAACTATAGAAAAAAAGATCTACCTGGATTGACATCCTGTGAGTGTAACTATGCTTGCAGAAAGGCGATGGCATTATTGGGAGGTTGAGATTTTCAGTAACTAAAAACTTCCTAATTCTGTCCCACAGCTTTTCCTATTGCCATTTAATCCCCTTCATCATATGAAAAATGTGGGAGCCATGGTACAGGAGGAAAAAGTATTTACCTATAGAAAGATTCTTTCCACCTGCAACATCATCTGGAAGTGGTGATTTCAGTAATCAAAAACATTTTCCTCCTATCAGCTCCCAGAACTTTCACACAATGAAAGGGATTATGTGCGTGTTGGAAAAGCTGTTGGATGAAAATTGGATGTTTTTAGTCGCCAAAAATCACTTCTTGCTGAAAACGTCATCACCTTTCCACAGATAAATTACACAACAAGATTTTTGGCTGTAGATATACAGATATATCACGACTCGAGATACACAGAAGTGATTGTTGTTAAATACTTATCTTGAAGCCAAATCAGTACTGTAATCTATGTTACCATCCAGCCAAGCACCTATGCTCTAGTTTTTATTATGTGTAAGTGCCATTAAAATCAGTGGGACTTAAATATACTTGATTCTGTTTGAAACATTCACTATAAATCCTCTGTAATGGTTGAAACTAAATTTAGCATTGCATCAATAAAACAAGCCCCTAATTGTATGGATTTTTTTTTTTTGGGGTGCACGTGCCACAAGCAACTGTTTTATTAAATTGAAATGCAATTCCAAATAGATAATTTTCTTTCTATAACTCATGATTTGTTGTCAAAATAAACACAGTAAGCAGCATATCTGGTGCTAGCAGGAAACAACTGCTCGGTTTGATATTTGGCATGTGTGCATGAACTTCCAAAGGCATAGATGTCCCACTGGTTCTACTCCACCAAAATTGCAGCAGAATTCCAGTCACGTTCAAGGGGGTCCTAGATCTCCCAGTTCTAGAGACTCCCTTCTCTCCCTGAAATAAATCCCAGAAACCGAACAGTAAATGGGAGAAGCAAACAAAAAGTTGCTCTCCTGATTAATGCCCTCGGTGCAATGTAGGAACAAGTCACTGAAAGTGCTGGTTTTTCCCTTCATCTCAAGGCTTTTTCCCTGTACCTTGAGTATGAGACAGAGAGATCAGGCATCCTTCAGTCTCAAGAGACTGGTTTGCCAAACATTTCAGCGGGCGGTCTCGGTGGATTTGTAGCTCTCTTTCATCTTTTCCTAATAAGCTGATGCAGCAATTATAGTTCAGATGACATACTTATGAATCTGTTCAGATAAAACAGTCCATCCCTCTTAATTGTCTACAACTCCTTAAAGCTACTTGTAGTTGTTCATGCTAACAAATAATACATACAAATATTGTATTATTTAAACTTGATATTCTTTTAGGGCTGATACTATTTGGTTGAAATGAAAGTGCAGATTTTTGTGGCATTCTTGATTTTTTGATCTACACTTGAAGGTTATTTCATATGTTTCTTCTCTTAACACAAATATTAATACATCATTTGAGGGAAGAATATGCACCCAAACACATGATTTGTGGAACAGGTGCCTATTTTACACAAGTAACTAGAACAAATAGTATGTGTGCCATATTAGAAGGTGGACATAAAGATAAACTTAAGCGTGATACTGAAGATACAGTTCATAAGTAAGGGTACTGCATCAAGATGGTCCAGATCACTCCTGTCACAATGCTGATTTTCTCCATGATTGGCTCGGAGAAAAGAAAGAGTGCTTTTGCATCTTCTTTCCTCCTGATTTTGCTTTTTTAAAACTTACTGCCTCACTGTTACAAACAATTTAAACAAAGGCTGGTCCAAAGCTTTCCATAATATTCAGGATGTGGTAAAAGGGTTGGCAGATCTCAATGTACATCATATCTAGAACCTTCTTCACGCCATCCATGGCCTCCATCCACTTACTCTCCTGCTCCAAGAGTTCTGCCATCCTGGGCTGTACAGCCACTGAAAGTTGTATAACTGCCATGTAGGGGGTGTGTGTCAAATATTGCATCTCCCCCAAAGCACCCTTCCCAGTGGCCAAAGGATTGTAGCCGTCCTGTGTCCAAAAATCAGTGCAGATTTGTTTAGAAGTGATGGTGTACTGTAAGACCATGTTTGCTAAATATACATTGAAGTGTCTCATCAGTGAAGTTTCAAGTTTAGAAAAAGGCACCAAGAAACTAAAGAGAGGATCCACCTTTATCACAGAAAGGCAAAGGCACAAAACAAAGTGAAATTGCAGAAATTATGCAATTTGCACCTATTTTTGTGCGTGAAGCTGAACAGAGACAACCACCTAAAAAAAAGTTTAGATAATGGGGTCATTAAAGAAAAATTTTGAGACTTTAAAGCTTTAAAAAACAGCATCCAGTTACACAAAACCAACACAGTTATTGCACACTATGAAAACAAATTTATAAACACACAGATACTGTCCTGGAAATTGGATGTTACACATTGCTTTTTGAACTCTTAAAAGCATGGTAGCCTGCATAAGGTATTACAACACCAAGGCAACACACTAGACAGCAATACAGTGACAAACGTAGCCATTTGTTGAAAATATCTTACATTATGAACCTGATGAACTGCTGTGTAAGGATATCCTGCATTCTGGCTGGTCCAAATCTCACAGACAGAAGACTGCCGATACAAACAGAAAACTGTATCTCATGTTGTAAGTAGTAAAGCACCCCAAACACCCTCAAACCCAGGAAGAATAAGCATTACACAATGCAGGAATGGAACAAGGTGTCACAGCAGGAATTTATAAGATATAGTTTCAAACTGGCAGCAGCTGTTAAAGCCTAGTTCAATTATATATTTACAGATAAAACATATCTATGGCTTAAAGAAAGAAAAACAAGGATTTTAGAATGAATTTGAGACTTCTTCAGAGTAATAAAGCCATTCTACAATAATGAAATAGAAGTAAAGCAGGAGAAAATGAAAAGTATGTATCCTTCAATTGTATTTCAGACACTGATTTGCATTTTGTAGTATAGTGGATTGGACAAATTACTCTGAAAATGCCACACTGGCTGCAGCAATCAGCAGATAATATAATTTCTAACAGCAAAAAGGAGTAGCAATCCATTTCCTCATTCCAAATGACTTATAGACAGACCTTGTACGTTTGAAAAATCAAAGATGGCCTGTGAAGCGAAAAGCATAATACAACTGCATCAACAGAAAAAGGAAGTCGGAGTGATATCATCTGACATGTCATTTGGTGTTTGAACATCACAAGATCTAAGATGATAGCTCATAGTAACCAAGCAAGTAAAACATACTTCAGATATAGTAGCTACCCACAATATCCTGAATAGCAACAATGAAAGGCACTGAACATTTGAGAAATGCAACTGTGTAGTAGCTAGCAATTAATGCTGTACATCAATAGCTTAGCAGCAGTCTACAGAACACAGCCAGCAGTTAAAACAAGAAGCAAGAATTTAATACTGGTGTCCAAATAAAAGCCTGCATTCAGTCACAGCTTCCTGGAAGAAAATCACCATGGCTTTTCCTCTGTGAAAATCTGTTAAAATTCTAAGAACTGGCAGTGGAGGCTGCCTTTCTTTCAACTACCAGAAAGGATTCTTACAACTGAGTCCTCAGAACTGGCAGGATAATGAATAAGGTAACGATTGTGACAGCAGACTATCACAATCAAGTGCATTGTTTTGCCTCGATAAACAAAATCAGATCATTAGTAATTTAATATTACCTTGCTGACACAGGGGCTGAAATCCTGTTGCACAGTTACACAAAGTTTGTAGCTTTTTGATATGAATTGTTGTAAATTAGAAAATCTATGTAGGATTATTTGTTGCACTTCAAGTTGCACACCTCAGTATGAAGAAGATAAGGTTTAGGGAGATTTCTTAATTTATGGTAATTCGTATCTACAAGTTATGCTGTTTCTGTTTTGTTTAGCTTCTTTGAGAATATGAGGCTATGCAGTTGTTCATTCTTCCCTAAATTTGGGGGATCAGCAACTGTGAGATTTACCTGGACTTTAACCTTGACAAAAGTTTAACATAACCTACAGGACTCTTCCAGATATGAAAAGATGGCAAGATGAAAGGGTGGTTAAGAATAGCAATGGTGAATAATACAGAAGTAACCTTCAAAGAGGAGAGAATAAAAATACCGCAAATTTACGCCTGAGGTACATCAGGAAGTGTGATTCCTCCTGCTTTAGAACCTCTGGTGATTTAACAGTGTATGGTTTCACAATCAAGCTACGTATAGTAACTTTCCATTTACAGTCCTTATGTGGTTTTGGCAGAGTTTAATTCTAGAATAGGGAGACTTATGGCTCTTCATATGTTGTTAGGCTCCAATTCTCCTCAGTCCCAGCCAACATGGCCAACAGTGAGGGAATTATGGGATGTATAATCCAGCAACATCTGGGCAGCCAATGATTCCTCATCCATACTTAATCCTTTACCTATTTACTGCCTAAAAATGCAAGTTCTCTTATTCTACCAATGAAGATGAAATTAAACTACAGAGAAGAACTGCTGGATAGCATAGTGGTTAGAGGTTGAGAGTCCAATTCCCCACTGGACCTCCCTGACAGGGGTTGGACTCGATCCATAAGGTTCCTTCCAGCTCTGTAGTACTTAGATAAAAAATATTCAGAGAGTGGAGCCAGGGCAGCTAAATTGGCATAAAGAAAAGCATGCCTTGGAATATTCCCTTCCAGGATGCTATTTGCAATAGTCAGTAATCTGAAATTTTTTTAAAATACTGTATTGCCCAGAATCCTGTTAATTGTACCTACCAGCACATTCTATCTGCATAAATTTCATTGGCTAAGTGCTGCAAGCTAAAAGTCAATATGGACATTTGCTGTCACACACCAGTCATGTGACACAGGATGTGACAGCAACTGACAATACTGAGTTCTTAACCTGCAGCAATTTTGCAGCTGAACTTTACTCCAATGGCGTTACATGGGTATAGGTTTTCAAATTGATTCCAGATAGTATTTTTAAAGGAGACTTGAAACATCTCTAAAGAAGCTCCAGCAGAATTCTGAAGATAATTTCTTCTGACTGCATTAATGCCCAAGGCTTTTTGTACTCATCAAGTTGTTCTGTGTCTGTTAATGTTTCAACAGACAGGAAATTGAAACATGGCACAGCAGAAAATCTGAACTGTATGGATGAAAATGGTTTTAACATAGAGGTCACTTGTCATCTCTGCTACTCACTGAAATTATACTGAATGTGTGCCAAAGCTGGCTCTGCCATGCAGCGGCAGAAGTCAGACTGTGCTTTCTTTCCCTTTAGCATTTCCAGGGTAACATGAAGGTGGAACTCAGGACCAAAATAGATGTGACATTAAATGCATCAATGCACCGAATGAATTTGATTTTTTTTAATTATTCAAAATAATGCAACTGGGGGCAAAGGGACAGGGTTGAAGCTATTATGCTAGACAGAGGACTGTGTAATTATTTCTCACTTTTCCCTCTCAGGGCTATTAGTTACAAGCTATATGCATTTATGCAGTTTTCACAGGAACTGCAGCAAGGTATGGGTGGGATAATCCCACTGTTTATGTACTAGAATCCTGGGACAGATTCTGTCAGTAAAATACAAATATATTAAATGCATCTACATATTTAAAACCAAACATTTTAGCAAAGGGTAGAAAAAAGATGTCCAGATGTTGCTGTTAGACGACTGACTTCCAGAAGCTCATGCACTTTGCTACAGGGGAGAATGTAAGCTTTGTGGAGGGAGGGAGGGATAGATAGAGAGATGTCACCATAATGTCTTGCACTTCCTAACATGTAAAGCAACTCCTGGCAGAAAAATTCTGACCTCACATTCATACATCAAGAATTCATTGTTCTCTTAAAAGTAAGTTAATGCATTATTCTATCTTGTTAAAAACAAAAAGTCACTCTCAAAGTGAAGTAAGTCGCAAACACTTCAAAAATGGTTATTTATTAAATCCAGGTGGTTTTATTAAGAAAAGGGCATGGTAGCGATCTTTCTATAGATGTTATCTCATCACATGCTTTATTAAAACTGTGAGTAAGAAACAGCAGTCAAAAGGCAATTTTTTAGAAAGGCATTTTGCTATTAACATCACAAAACAAGTATGTGCTGAGAAAATTCAAACAAATAATAAATGTGGTAAGTCCTCATGAAATATTTTCTTCAAAATATGGGGCACGAGCTTTCGTATCAATGTAATAACACTTGCCGGTTAGTTGATAGTAAAAATCATGAAAGCTGTAACCACATATTTTAAATGCACAATTAATATTCTGCTTGCACCCAAGCACAATGAACTCAGTTAGCTCCCAGCTTAGGGCATCTGGTCATCAATCTTCTACTTGATTTACAGAGTGAAATATTCTCACCTGTTGCAAAAACTAAGTCCTACCAAGGTCAACAGATATTACTTCTACATAATACCCACTGGATTGCAGTTCAGGAGCTATTTTGTCTTTCCACATACAGTAGATAATATCAAGCTCTCAGGATCATTCTGTACCTGATTTCCTACCACCTTCCAAAGAACCTCAACTGCCCACATAATAATTGATTGGGGTTCAGACTTAGTCGCAGTTAGTTCCCACTGAAATCAGTGGGGCTTAACTCAAGAATAATTTTTAACAATAATTAAAATGGAACCCAAACACATCTAAGTCTAAGTCTAACTCAAATGATTTAGAGGAAGTATGTGTTGAGAAATTCTCAACACATGACATGGTGGTACTGCGGGTTAAACCACAGAAGCCTCTGTGCTGCCAGGTCAGAAGACCAGCAGTCGTAAGATCGAATCCACGTGACAGAGTGAGCTCCCGTCGCTTGTCCCAGCTCCTGCCAACCTAGCAATTCGAAAGCATGTAAAAATGCGAGTATATAAATAGGTACCACCTCGGTGGGAAGATAACGGCATTCCATGTCTGGTCGTGCTGGCCACGTGACCACGGAAACTGTCTTTGGACAAACGCTGGCTCTACAACTTGGAGACAGGGATGAGCACCGCACCCTAGAGTTGGACACGACTGGACTAAATGTTAAGTGGAACCTTTACCTATACAAACTGAATAACCTTCTTTTACATATAGAACTGTGTGTACAGAATATGAACACCTCTTGATATAGGAGATCAAAACTTATCTTTTACATTCTGCATCCCAATTTACCATATACAATATGATCCGCAGCGGGCCAACTCCCAGTTTATTCTTACTACATCTGACTAAAATCTATTACATCTACTGGATACAAATCAATAATACAAAAGGGATCTAAAATACTCTTGTTTCTCCAAGAGTTCATTCATAGATTTTTGCCTATTTGTGTCTCACACAACCTAATGCACATAACATGCTGTGGTTTTTAGAAAATGCACTGTGAGATGCTCTTGTACAATGCAGAGTGCAGATGCTCCATAGACACAGCGTGCTCTGCTCGATCTCCAGCTGGCAGTTGCAATGAGCTGGAGATCACCCTGTTTATAGCAAAGGGGTTTCCACTAGCACAAGCGAATAATGGTGTACACAACTAGCATACAAGAACCAATGCATGCATGACAGACCACTGCATTTGTGGGGGAAAACAGGATTCTGGCTGCCATGGCATGAGAATACCATGTGGGTAAAAAACTGCTAACTAATTAAGGGCAATTTAAGAAGAGAACAAGTATAAATAATGAAAGTAAGCTGTTGTCTGAGTGGTTCAATTGGCAGATCTATGTGGAACAAACAAAATAAGGAAGAGCAGAGTATTACATTATTGGTGCTTGACCTGAGCAAATCTCTCTCTTTATTCAGAAGGCCTTCTTCCCCCCCCCCAGCTCCAGTTTACTTACAACCAGGTTGTACTGGAACTGTAAGAATGTGATGAAGTGGGGCTGGGATTGTAGATAATTCTGAATGGTAACTAGGCCAAACTAATTGCAGGGAATGGGGGAATAAATTATGCAAAGAAAAAAATCGGGCTTTAAAAAAATATTTGGATTTTTGTCTTAAAACACACCCTGAAGTAGTTAATAGTTCCATCCCACTGAAGGTGAATATTTTAAAGGAGTCTGGAAAGTTAAAACCTTTTCCTGAAAATGTCATAGGACCATAAAAACATGCCAAAGAATGCAGCAATGCATCAATCAAATGCTGTCAGTTTCTGAAGCATGTTCTATCACCATGTAATAGAAGGAACTTCCGAAGTAAATAAATGACTGGAGTGTGTCGAATCTGCTTTATTTTGTGGAATTGAATATGGATGGATGGATTCTTTTGAGATCAAAAAGCATTTATAAAAATCATATCCCTGTTCCACTCGCACCAAAGTTGGACATAATAATTTCAAATTAGGCTTTGGATGAGGCAACTCTCAGCCATGACACTGGCTGAAATCTTGTTGGGCTGCTACAAAAAAGGAAGCAAACTGTTGTAAGAAATCTCGGCAGAAGTTACTTGTTACATACCAAGTTACATGACCAAATTTCTTCTTAACTTAAAATTCTATTCTAAAGTTACAGCTTTTGCATAGCAATGTAGCAAATATCCAGCCATTGTGTTGCATCAAAACCATTCTCCAAGATTCTGTTCTTCCCATTTATCTGCTGTATCAATCATTTATCAGCTGCATTTTATTGTATCACCTGTAACAATCTGTACTTTTGAGTCTTCAGTATATGGCCTAAGTATACTAGCTTTCTGCACCTTGTGTGTTCTATGATCCCATGGTATTTATTCATGTGCCTTAATGCTTGTTTTGTCACATTTTATGTCCAATCAAAACAGGCACAATAAAAGTTCCCTAATACAGTAGGACCCCCATATCTGCAGGATCGGTATCCACTGTTTCAATTATCCACAATTTCCCGCAGCTCTATATACAACATACAAGGGCACCCTCTGGCGGAAGTGATCCCCTGTGGATACTGGGTCCTACTGAACTACATCCGATTCCTGGTCCACTCAATGCAGGACACTGACTGGCACCAGCAGTCCAGGGTTTCAGGCAGGATTTTGTCCTTGCCCTACTGGAAGATTCCAGGGACTGACCATGGAGGCTTTTGCATGCAAGGAATGTGCTCCACTTTGCTCTACTGCTAACATGTCAATTCCTCCCCATTTCTGGGGGGAAGGGGAGTTGAAAAGAAATTTTCTTTTCTAACCTACCAATGCAAGGAACTGAAAAGTTTTTATTACAATGTGGCTCTTAGTTGACAACTTGTCTGCCTTTGATATCTCTGGATGACAAAACTTATGTTCCTTCTTTTTGCTGTATTTTATATGGTAAACATACACTGAACTACTACATCTGATTACTATTCTTGTGGCATGCACTCTGCTTTCAAACTGAATTCTATAGGGCTACAAGGTCACCTCTTCCTTACTTCCAAATGTTGGCATTCAAACAATGGAAGTCTGTAGGTGCTCCATTCATTCCTAGCCACCAGAATTATCCAATGTGATTTAAAAAAAAAAACAGACCAGAATGATGACTGTTTTTGCCTGAATCCAATTTCATCTTCACATTTCATTCAGCAAAATGAAATTTTTCTCCATTTGAACAAGTTTGCCTTAGGGTTCAGATGAGCTGGTACATGCAGACCATCCTCAACACTACTGCAAACCACTTTCAAATTAATTCCCATCCAATTGAAGAGGAGTTATGTGGGGGAGGTTTCGGGGGCAAATGCCTGAGGTTCTTCCCATTGTTAAATCAGGAGTTTGAATAACTGGAGGGGGATGTTTGTAGGGAGGATTTATGCTTCAATTTGAGTTCTAATATACCAAATAGATGCTGTGTGGTGAACACTTTTACTCCCTGACCACTTCCCACCTTGCAAAGAAACTGTGAGTCCTTCTCAAGCTTACTTTTTATTTTCCTTCAAGCAGGCAGCTCAGGCACTGCTTCACACACAGAGCTGTTTATTTACTCTACAACTCAGCCAAACAAAAAAAAATTATACCTGGCCCCTACATTAGAAATGTCTTATTTACTATTGTTTCCATATTCTCTCTCCTAGCCCAGTGATGGCGAACCTATGGCAGGCGTGCCACAGCTGGCACGCGAAGCCCTTTCTTCTGGCAGGAGACAAACCTTTTGAAGTGGCTGCAGCTGGGATTCCCTTTCTCTTCCTGTACTGGGTCCTTTAACTTCCTGTCCATCCCCATGATTCCCCTTTTAGCTTCCTGTCCATCCCCATGATTCCCCCTTTAACTTCCTGTCCATCCCCATGATTCTCCCTTTAACTTCCTGTCTGTCCCCATGATTCCCCTGAAACTGTCACTTCCTGTTCTGGTTCTGGTCTTCCAGGTGGCATGGCAGCCACTGGTATCTTCCCCACCCCCTCATTTTGGGCACTCAAGCCGAAAAAGGTTTGCCTCCACTGTCCTAGCCCCTCAACATATACACTGTGTGATGAGGCTGGAGTAGCGAGAAGAATACAGATGGTACCCTAATCCTCTGCCTCTGGTGAAGTGAGCTGGCTGGCAGTAACATAAGCCTTAGATGTGGCAGCACCCCCTTTGCCATGGGGCGGGGGGAACCAGTTGCCACACTTCTCAGTACAGAAGATATTTAACATTTTTTTAAAAAAGACAGGTTTGAGCACTGGGCTAAAAACAACAGAATGAAATTTAACAGATAAATGCTAAGTTCCACACCTAGAAAAAAACACAAATGCATATTTACAATATGGGGGATACTTGGCTCAGTAATACTACAAGTGAGAAAGATCTTGGAATTGTAGATCAAAAGCTGATTATGATAAGGCTGCAAAAAAGGCAAATGTGATTTTAGGAGGCATTAACAAAACTACAGTCTCCAAATCTTGTGAAGTACTAATACCCCTCAAGATTAAGCCTCATCTACAGTACTGTGTCCAGTTCTGGACACTGCATTTTAAGAAGGATGCCAACAAATTAGAGCAAGTTCAGAGAGGGGAATAAAATGATCAGGGGACTAGAACCAATTTCTATGAGGAAAGACTGAAAGAACTGGGCATGTTTAGCCTCAAGCAAGTAGGACTGAAGGGAGATATGAAAGCACTTTTCAAATACAGTGGTGCCTCGCATAATGATTTTAATTGGTTCCAAAAAAAAAGTTATGTGAAACATCGTTATGCGAAACACCATTTTCCATAGGAATGCATTGGAAACCGGTTAATCCGTTCCAATAGGCACGGATTGCCGTCCTTAAGCGAAAAAACCCATAGGAAACATCGTTAAACGATACAATGTTTCCTCCATTGGAATGTATTGTAGCTGACTCAATACATTTCAATGGCTTTGCGAAGTCAATTTTTGCAAAATTAAGTGTGTCATAAAAGGGTCAAAAATGGTTTTAAATGCTTGGATTAGCTTCTGCACCCTCTAAAATGGATGCAAAAGTTAATTTGGCTTTGATCTGACTTTTCGTTAATTAATGGTGAATTTTTCCCCCATCTTTTGACAGCTGTCAAAATCTGACAGCTCCATTATTTCCTATGGGGGAAGAAAAAATTCACAAAAAATTAATGAAGACACAGCAACTGTTCTAAATGCTTGGATTCGTTAGAGGACCCCCTAAGTCGTGTGCAAACCTGATTTGGCTTTGATCTGAACTTTCGTTAATTTATGGCGAATTGTTTTCTCCCCCACAGGAAAGCATGGAGCTGTCAGATTTTGACAGGTCCATTGGTTCCTATGGGCCGGAAAAAAAAATTAACCATAAATTAACGAAAAGTCAGATCAAAGCCAAATCAGGTTTGCACATGACTTAGGGGGTCCTCTAATGAATCCAAGCATTTAGAACCGTTTTTGACCCTTCTAAGACACCTTTTTAATTGAAAAAAGAAACATCGTTAAGTGAAGCAGGGGACCTAAAATCACATTCGTTATGCGAAGCATGGTCCCAAACTTCGCTAAGCGAAAATCGCCCATAGGAAACATCGTTATACGGTGCATATTATTTCCTAAAAAAACATCGTTATGCGAATTAATCGCTAAACGAGGCAATCGTTAAGCGAGGCACCACTGTACTTGAAAGGCAGTCATAGAGAGGAGGGGCAGGATCTGTTCTCGATTATCCCAGAGATCAGGACACATAATAACGGGCACAAGCTACAGGAAGCCAGATTTAGGCTGAATATCAAGAAAAAAATCTTAACTGTTACAGCAGTACAATGGAATCAGTTATCTCAAGAGGTGGTGAGTGCTCTGACACTGGAGGTATTCAAGAGAAAACTGGATAACCATTGTCAGATCTGCTTTAATTTGGATTCCTACACTGAGCTTGGGTTGGACTCAATGACCTTACTTACAGGACCATTCCAACTCAATTATTCTGTGATTGATACATCAAACTTTTGGTGCACTGAAGTGGAAACAATCTGTTATCTATTGTTTCTCTTAGTACATGACAGAAAACAAATCTGAATGCAGCAGAAGAAAATCTTATAAAAACACTGTCAATCTCTACTTGTTGCTAAAGCAGACACTTGGATGCTTCTCTGAGGGCAGAATGCCTGCTCAGTGAAGCGAGCCATTCATGTCACTAATATGCTCCATGAACTCAACTGGCCTCCCATCTGTTTTTGGGTGCAATACATAGCTTGGTTTCTGGTGTATACCATGACGCATTAAAGCATGGTTTATGACTTGGCCTTCAGTCATTCTGTGCACAATCAAAGAACAGCACATATCACCCCACAGCATTTTTGTTGACAGAAGTTCAACTATACAGACCTTTGGAATGAAATCTAGCTTGTCTTTTGATGAAACATATGCTTGATTTAAGGTAGTCAGTGGATTATTCATGTGTGGTTGAATGAATGGAGCAAAAGTCATGGTCTATTTTGTTTTGCAGATACAGTAGTTAAATGTAACAGCACTAGAATGATCAGGATACAAATGGTTAAATATACCAGGACTCCTGACAATCTTCACCACAAAATATCCATATATAACACTCTTGAAGCTCTTCTAAGAAAATGTAACATTCTGCATGTAATTGCAGAAATTACTTTCTGTAGTTTGTTCAGCTCCTCCCATATGAACAGGAATCTTAGCCAACTGCTATGTAGTAAGCCAATTTTATCCAGGTATTTCTGTAAAACTTTATGAGAGAAAAAAATCTCCACGGTCAAAAGAAAAACAGAGTGTTCTGTTTGTTCTGGCTGAGTGTTCTGGAATCCAGAAGAAAACAAAATAATAGACATGTACAATTATAGAGGGAATGTTTAGAAATGACGAATTAGTGATACTAATTCTTTAATAAGCAGGAAAAAATGATCGAAGGACAGTACTGTCACCTGAAACCATGCCTCTTAAGCATACTAGCCTCTTCATTAGACAAAACCACACAACATTTTTAGCTGCAACATATCATTTACCTCCGATTTATGATGGACACAATGGTATCTGTTCTGCTCACCTGCTCTTCTGAGCTTACTAAAATTACATTGGTTTGTCCAGTCTGAACATCACATCTGAACCATTTGCAGGTCTTTGCTAATAGACCATATTTTTTTAAAAAAACATCTTAACAAATAAGATAGATACCTGCACAGCCAATAACTTCTAAAATGATTTCAGGTCCTATTGCTAATATATCAACAACTGCAAAACTAGCTCTATACGGTGTTGGTAAAAAGAAAATTTGCAGAACAGGATAAAAAATTATAAAAAATACAAACAAATCTCACAAAGAAGTTGGCATATATTTCAGAAACACAGCAGTATGGAACTGACATTTTAAATAGTATATTTTTCATGGATGTTATTGTTTTATATGCCATCAAATCACTTTCAACTTACAGCAACCCTATGAGTGAGTGACCTCCAAAATGTCCTATCATTAATTTTTCAAAGATAGGCTTTTGCAACCCTAGTTAGAAGTTCAGGTTCCCCAACAGTACCTGTGCCATCTGTCTTTCCAGTTTTGACCGGGGAATATCATCAAAATAGCTGTCATTTCTTCTTCTCCTTGCATCACCCTGCATGATAATGTGTGGTACGTCCAATGAGCCACCAGTAGTATAAGTGCTTTGGCTGAGTGAGGGAGACAACTGAGGAGGAGTGTGATTACCACTGGGTTCCTGCACAGAATCAGAAGGGGGGGAAACTCAGCACAAAATAAATTATTTTCTCCACTCCAGCAAAAAGCATAAGAACTGCAAAAATCAGATGCACTCCTGAATCCCTGCAAAGAAAGAAGTGTCCCAAATGCAGACATAAAATCACTGCATACTATAAAACATTGCAGCAGTTGCACAGGGTTAGAAGACTGAGTGATTCCCACACATTACACTGACATCAGGAACAGACCTTAGGAACTGATCTTTTCTTGTGTTAGAGAACAAAGGGGAATATCCTGGTTTATCGTCAGAGGTGTGCCTTTTGGAGCTGTCACAGGAAAGGTGATATAATTGTCCTTCTTATATTAGTGAAGACTGTCTGATGGCTGAAGACCAGTATTCAACTTATGTATAAACAAAGATATCCTATAGTGTGTTTCTACTACAGGCTAATTCTAGCTGCAGCACTGAGCAGTGGCAGAGACTGTGGAGAAATTTTAGGTTGGAGATGGCCAGTGGGATCTTTCAATGATCATGGGGGTCCTTGGATTCACAGGATTGCATTCAAGTATACAGGCAATGCAGCCTCTCCTAGGAGTTGCCAGTCCTTTTAAGTAAAACTTCAGACAACATCTTTTGATTCTGCTTTGAACCAGCATCATTATAGCTGATTCTACCTGAAAGTGAATTGAATAATTGTATACTCATTGTTTTCAGCTTTAAATATTGTCTTTCGATGTTGTAAGCCACCTTGGATCCCTTTCAAGGAGAAAGGAGGATTACAAATATTTTAAAACAAACAAATAAACAAATTACATCTTTGCATTATGCTTTGAACATTCTAAAGTACTTCATTTGCACTACGTCAGTAATAGCGCCACTCCAAGCAAGCCACTGCATTAAAGGAAAAACAAGTTTATTCTTCTCTGTCTCTGCTATTGTTGTTATGTGCCATCAAGTCAGTTACAGGTTATGACAACACTATGAATCACTTATCTCTAAAAGGTCCTTTCATTAACAATCCTGCTCAGATCTTACAAACTAAAGGCCCTCACTTCCTTCACTGAATCAATCCTCTTTTCCTGCTGCCTTCAATTTTTCCAGTGTTACTGGCTGGGAAAAATAAGGAAGCAATATGTCCACTGTATGGAGAGGATGAAGAAATGCTAACAGGAAGCAGAATGAGGAAGAAACTGATGGACACTAATTTTGTGCAAGTAGAATAAGGGAGGGAGAGGATTGTTACCCAAGACAGGGAAAAAGATGTGTGCAAGACCATCTACTGTACTTCTTTTAAATGAATGTAAGTCTTTTGGGCCAGATGCTCCTGCACCAATCAATTATCTTCTGCTAGCTCAGTTTATTTTATAGCACACAGGCCTTTGCAGAATATGCAATGTAAAATCAACACAGTTGAGATAAAAATGCATTTATTTTATTTATTTATTTTTGGACTTATATACCGCCCCATAGTGCTACAAGCACTCTCCGGGCGGTTTACAATTTCATTATACAGGCTACACATTGCCCCCCCAGCAAGCTGGGTACTCATTTTACCGACCTCGGAAGGATGGAAGGCTGAGTCAACCTTGAGCCGGCTACCTGGGATTTGAACCCCATGTTGTGAGCACAGTTTTAGCTGCAGTACAGCGTTTTAACCACTACGCCACGAGGCTCATGCATGCTTAGGGGACAGTGAATGCTAGCAATGAAATGGTATATCCTTGAAGCAGTCCACGGTACAATATTTTGTTTTGAGGTCTCTATCAATTACTTCTGGAGTTCCTTCCTCAGTTTACAGAATTTTGTCTTTTAAGAGCAGCTGTTACAACTTTACATTATCCATTTATATTTGTTTGTTTGTTTGTTTGTTTGTTTGTTTGTTTGTTTGTTTGTTTTACTGAGCTTATATGCCGCCCATATAGACATAGTCTACTCTGGGTGACTCACAAAACACGTAATAAAAATAATTAATATAAAATAACAATTTCCAACTTAACACAAAACAATAGATACAGATAAAGAGAGAGAATTACGTAGTGTCCGGAGGGAAGGCCTGTCTATATAACCACGTCTTCAGTTGGTTTTTGAAAATGCCCAGCGAGGGGGCCATTTCATCACTCTTTACACATTTTATACAGTAAAGTACTGGAAAACAACACGTAAAATTTGAGCTGAATTTGAGCAGCTCTCCAAAGGCAAAATACTGTGAGCTCACTGACACTTTTGCTAACAGTGTTTCATGATAATCTGATTCTTTCCCCAGAGAGCTGTATGTGTGATATGCCAGCCATAAGATTTTAAAAACCTATGTAATTTTTAAATATTTTGAAAAGAAGGGAGGAGAGGTGTTTATGTGTGAGAGAAAGGCAGCAGCTTTCAAAGCATAATGACCTCTAACTTCACTATCTCAGATGATAAAGTAATGACAATTAAGCTACATTTCTCCAAATCTCCATAAGCATATATTCTATAAATAATCTACATTACAACCTTATGCATGGTTCCTCAGCCAAGAAGAATGTGGAAAACAGAAGACTCTTGGAAGTTTAATGCAATATGGTTAATACATTTTCTGCTGTGTGTGAAAATCCAGATAACCATCCTAATTTAGTAGCACTCTGAAATGAAGTACATTAAATAATAAGGCAATGTTATGTTGATCCTATTGATTATAATGTGAGTTTTCAGGGAAAATAACAAACAAACAAATAAAGGCATATCAGGGTAGAAAAGTGCTAACCAGTTTTATAAAAATGAACAGAGAACTATAGATGTACAGTGGTGCCTCGCACAACGAGCGCACCGTAGAGCAATGAATTCGCTCTACGGTGACACTTTTGCGATCGCTAAAGCAATCGCACAACGATGGCCCCAATGGGCAAAAATCGCAGAGCGAAGGTCGGTAAGCTGCTCGCTTACCGGCCTTCGCTTTGCGGCCCGCCGATCAGCTGTTCGGCGGGTAAAAAATGGCCGCCGGAACAGCCGAAAGGGGCCGGGGCGCAGCGTTTTCGCGCCCTTGGTAAGCAAGGGGAGCGCGCGAAAACGCTGCGGAAGCCCCGAAATGGCTGCGCGCAACCATTTCGGGGCTTCCGGCAGCGTTTTCGCGCGCTCCCCTTGCTTACCAAGGGCGCGAAAACGCTGCGCCCCGGCCCCTTTCGGCTGTTCCGGCGGCCATTTTTTACCCGCCGAACAGCTGATGGCAGCCATTTTGGCGCCCTCGTTCTGCGAGGGGAGGGCGCGAAAATGGCTGCCATCTATGGAGGAACTTCGCTGAACGGTGAGTTTGAAAGCCATAGGAACGCATTGAACAAAGTTCAATGCGTTTCTATGGCTTTTTCCCTCCCGCACAGCGATGTTTCCCACAGCGAAGGTTAATCCGGAACGGATTAACCTCGCTGTGCGGGGCACCACTGTATTTGAATAGGATGTTATGGAATTATCATTCTTTGTGACTGAAGATTTCACAGGTCCCATGCAACACATTTGATATTTAACAAGGCACCTGGACACAGGCAGTGGAACTTACCCTGAGGGTTATAGATCGTGGTGGTTTCTGAGGTGGATCTTCGTGAAGTCTATCTCCCAGAGATGCCAATATGCGTTTTCGATGGCCAAGCAGACTTATTTTTAATACCTGAAAGAGAAAGAGAAACTGCTGAACTAACAAGCTAACAGAACAACCAGTGACTCTAGAAGCATCCATTTATGAGGCTGGAAAAAATGCCAGATAAAATCACAAGTTGTAAGAGATAATGCCTAAACATCAGGTAACATGTTATTCCTTTCAAACTTTGAGGTTGGCCCATGGAGGGCTCTACAGTATATCATGCTTGACTGAATGTGTCTATCGAGCTCCCTTGAGTAGGAACCCAATCCAATTACCAACCTAGTAACTGATCAGCCAACATGCTTATACAGCCTTCTTTAGACTTCAATGGACAGTTGTACTCACTGTGTCAAGGTCTAATACTCAGGTACACTGTGCTGTTTGGGGACAGGGTTTACTGTTTCCCCAATACAGGGTGCCTTGATTTACGAACTTAATTGGTTCTGGAAGATGGTCGTAACTCGAAGCACCATTTCCCATAGGAATGCACTGAAATGCAATTAATCCGTTCCGGACGAAGAAAAAATCACACACAAAAAAACCACACCAAACACTGCAAACCCATCGGAAACGCAATCAGTCCATTCTGGCCAAAGAAGGGGGGAAAAAACAGAAAAGCAAACAAACCCTGCAAGACCCATCAGAAATGTCATTCATCTGTTCCAGTTGAAGGGGGGACACACCGAAAAGCAAACAGAGACTGCAAGACCCATTGAAAATACAAAATAAAATCACCAAAAAGCAAACAAACCCTGCAAGACCCATCAGAAATTCAAAAAAAGAAAGAAAGAAAGAAAGAAAAGGAAAAAAAGAAAAGAAAAGAAAAAAGAAAAAGAAAAGAAAAGAAAAGCAAAAAGCAAACAGAGACTGCAAGACCCATTGGAAATGCAAAAAATCACCAAAAAGCAAACAAGACCTATCAGAAATGGGAAAAAAAAACACAACAAACAAACAAACCCTGCAAGACCCATCACGGCATAGAAACATAACCCCACCACCCAGCCCAAAACCACACTGCAAAACCCACCCAGAACAACCATTTTTTAAAAAGTAAAAGCAGCACATTACCAGGCAGTCCAAAGCCTCCTCTGAAATCGCACTCTCTAACCGCTGGGGGCGAAAGAGCTACAAAGAAGCAGCCTCTTTGCCACCAACGGTTAGCAATCTGAATTCCCCACATTTTTCCTCATATTTTTTCTGATTGTAACTCAAAGCACTGGTCGCAAGTCAAAGCAAAATTCTGCAGCTGGAGCTGGTCGTAACTTGAAATGGTCGTAAGTTGGGATGGTCGTTAAGTCGAGGCACCACTGTATTAGTCCTCTACACCACTGGTTCTTAACCTTGGGTTACTCAGGAGTTTTGGACTGCAACTCCCAGAAGCCTTCACCACCAACTGTGCTGGCTGGGGTTTCTGGGAGTTGCAGTTCAAAAACATCCAAGTAACAAAGGTTAAGAACCACTGCTCTACACCAGTGGTCCCAGAGGTGGAATTCAGCCAGTTCTCACCAGTTTATGGAACTGATTCCTAAATGCACTATTGGTTTGTAGAGCCGTTTGCTGGCCTGAGATGAATGGAGGAGGGGTGAGGTGACCAGCGACGAGTGGGGGGAGGGGGTGCAACTAGCTGCCTCCCTTCCCGTGCCACACTGAGCTGTCAGAGGTGGGGTATGGGTGAGAGAGATAAAGCCCTGGAAAGAGCAGAGGCATCACTGGGGGAAATGGGGGGCAGGATGAGTCCTTGACGTCACTGGAGGAAAGCCTGTGGTCTCGAGGCAGGGGGGGAATGTTTGACAAGGCGTGAGGGTAGGACACAGAGGGAAAAGGTTCTGAGAAGCTTCAGTCAAACACCCAACCGTCCTCGTTTTACTATGATTTTTTTCAAGTTAAAGGTACCATATTAGACTGTTGCTCTGCCTAGAAACAGTTTTTTTTTAATCTCAGAGAATATTCAGTGCATGAACCGGTCTCGGTCTCACTGATCCCCGTAAGGTATGCAATAGAAAAAAGTCACACCACAAAGAGATCACACACCCAAACCTCCCAGCCTCATTTAGAATAACAAAGAACTCTTCCTCCTGCCCCAAAACCAGCAGTGGGATTCAGCCGGTTCGCACAGGTTCTACAGAACCGGTACCTAATGTGCTATCGGTTCTGCAGAACCGTTTGCTGGCCTGCTGAATCCCACCACTGAGTGGTCCCCAACCTTTTCGGGGCCGCGGATCGGTTGGGGGGAGTGAGCTCCATGCGCATGGGGGGGCAGAAGCATGTGACATGCCCACCATGGGCGCAATGTCCCCTGCGTGAACACACCCACTGTGCATGCGGGGGACAAACATCCGTATCCACAGCCCAGTTCCGGCAAGCCCATGGACCAGAACTGGGCCACAGACTGGGGGTTGACGACCCCTGCTCTACATGATGAGCCAAATGCCTGAATTAGAAGAAAAGGAGAGCAGATAGAGATGATACCATTTCAAAGATTACATGATGAACTCCAGAAAGGAAAAGAATAAATTATGGAAAGAAGAAAAAGGGTTCCTGCTCATTATGTAGGTGTAGGAAGACAAGAAACAGCTCATGCAAAACATATGCCTTCTGTTGTGTGAACTGTTTGTTATGATGGCTTCATAATCTTCCCTCAGATCAAGAAAAAGGTACAGCACAGCTTCATGGATTTACACACTGATGCCAGATATGCCCTTCTTGTGCATTCAATAGGCAAAAGAATCAATTACACAGCATCTGATCTGGAAGTTTTGGACACTGCATTTATAGCTTTCTCGAGCTATGGCAGAGGGATGAATAGCAAACTACATCAGATGCTACTTTCAACTCCGAAACAGAGAATGAAACTCTACAGGGATGAACACCCAGCTTCCTTGGAAGTTATTTAAACCCAGCTATGCCACTGCTAGAGTCCCCACTGCACTTCTCAATTGGCTCAACTTCCAATGGGGAACATAACCCCAAGCTTATCTGCATCCCTCCTTTCACCCTCTTTTTAAATTTTATCTTTCAGAAGTGATTTAGCACTTATCTGATACAATGCTATATTCGACAAGGTTCATTTTTTTAAAATGTAAAATTAAAAAAAATACAAAAATTGTTTGGAGGAGGGCAAGCAACTGGCTATCAGTTGAGAGGAATTAGCCTACTGCAATGTAACACTCCACTACTAACATCACTATATGCCCACAGCTGCCTCTTTGGACCAAAATAAGTAATCACATAAACAAGAAAAGAGAGAAAAATGATGGCAGTTGAATCAGTTTAAAAAATCACTCCCAGGTGACTGAACAGAAAGAAACAAATGTCCATCCACAAAGCTTACACATTCTTAACTTTATGTTGTGTAAAAGTTTCCCCTTGACAATTTGTCCAGTTGTGTCCGACTCTAGGCAGTGATGCTCATCTCCATTTCCATCCCATAGAGCTAGTGTTTGTCCACAGACAAGCCTCCGTGGTCACGTGGCCAGCGTGACTAGACACGGAACGCCATTTACCTTCCCATCGAGGTGGTACCTAATCTACTCGCATTTTTGCATTTTGCATGCTTTCGAACCACTAGTTTGGTGGGAGCTGGGACAAGCGACGGGGGCTCACTCAGTTCCATGGATTCAATCTTACAACTGCAGGTCTTCTGACTTTGCAGCACAGAGCCTCTGCGGTTTAACCTGCAGTGCCACCGTTGTGTAGTCACTAGTAAATACTTTGATTTCAACCATGCCAACTTTCACGCAAACCACAGGGTAAATTGTAATACAGTCTCACATTGAGTTGGCACAGAACAAGTGGATGCTATGATAATATGAAGACAATGGAACCTAAATTAGACAGTGAACTGGAAAAAGTAGGACTTGTTTCTACAGCTCTAACATTTATCTGTTCTTGAGCAATGCAGTTTAAATATAGTAAAACAACCCCAAACTTTTATAAATATACACCTGCCTCGTTCTGTTCTGTTCTGAGAGGTTCACAATATAGTTTGTGGGTCAGGTCTCTGCTTCATACCCACTGTAGGCTGAACCCTGTGCCAAAATGTACAAAATAAGCTCAAATGTGTAAAAATGTAAAGGGTTAGGGGGGATCTGCAACCCAATTGGATGTTTCTGGGAGTCAAACATGGCTATTCTGTACCATACCTTGAGGGGCAGGGGTGACAAGAGGCTCAAAGCAGCTAGAAGGGTGGCTATACTTTCACACTCCTGACTCACAGATAACACACATTACAGAACAAGAATGTGAACATATTCGCCACTCCATTTCAGACAAACACAAATAGCAGATGATTGTAGGGCACAAAGTGTGCCATTGGCAATGATTGTTCAGCGACACTGCTTATTTCCTGCTCTGATGGCAATTCAGTAACCTGTGTGCAGTGCAGCAGAAGTGCTATAATCTACACTTTCAAGGGCCTCATAAGGCTTGACAATGCAATTCTCACATGGGCCGATATAAAAATCATTTTTTTGGGGGAAAATGGAAATAAATTTATTATTTCAAAATGTCCTAAATCATGCAATGAATGAACGAGAACAATCGTACCTTATGCATTTAAATTCATAATTTTAGTTTCAGGGTTTGTAGTACACTATTTAAATGTTCATGACCTAACACAGAGACCTGTCCAATTGGTTGTGGCAAAGCAGATTCAAGATGCATCGACAAATTAATATCTAGTAGTTTATTACAATTTCCCCACTGAAAAAAACATACCACAAGAAGCAAACTATAGAATCTTAGTATTATAAATATTTATAGTCCCAGAGAACTATATAAAACCCTGGGACACTGAATTCAGGTCACAAGTTTTGACAGAATGGGAGTCAGCAGCAACAGCACCATTCATTCTTTGCTAGGGGGAAAAAAGTTAAAAACCAAGATTACAGTTGTACTTCAGGCATATACATTTATTTTTCTAAATCTGTATCTTAGTCATAAACATTTGCCCTAGGCTGAAACTTGGCATCCATTACACAGTGGAACTGCTGTCATTATTCTGAAAAATAAATATGGTTCAGGTCTTAAACTTGAAGAATGCGACACATGCCTCACAACTGAGCTGATAAAACGAGCACAGAGATTGCAAACCTACACACACTTTCCTGGGAACAATCCCACTGAACTCAATGGCATTCACTTCTGTGCAAATACTGTATCTTTAAGTCTCACTATCAGGAAAACAGCTAGAAGATGAGGGAAAGAACTCAAGAGTGAAACACTAAGATATTCTTTACCCAATATTTCTTGTTTGATTCAAGACAGTAAAAGGATACTATACCCGACCACTGTGATTTCATTGATTTGATTCACATAGGATTTCTGTGATTTATATCTCCCTCTCCAAAAATGAAAGGAGGCTCACTACAAGATTTTAAAAGAATGTAAAAATAAAACCACAGTGGCTTAAATCCAATAGTAAGTTACAACAAGACCAGGCTCACTGAATCAGTGGGGGTTTGGTGAGTCATCTCCTCGCTAACTATCATTGATTCAACTGGCCTACTCTAGCTGTAATTTACCTTTGACTGAAAATATCAAAGGCTAGACAGGCTCATGTGCTTGAACAGGTCCTTTAGAAAGCTTGAACTAAAATCTCTGTTAAAAATGGCCATTTGTTACAGCCTACATGACTTGTATTATGTGTAACCTTTGTAGACATGCACTATTGCAAATGATCTCCCTAGGGCAGCATGTGCACAGTTCTGATTGATGCATGTAGCTTCTCATTTTGGGAACATAAAAGCACAATGCTATTCCAACACCTGTGGCCAACAGGTGATTGCCGAACTCCCTGTCCTTCCTCACCCCACTTTTCATTACTTGTCAGTGGCACAGAAAAAGAAGTGCTTCATAGGTCCTGGAATCTGAAACTACTGATCTCAAGAGTATATTGGGAAGAACTGTAACAATTCACACGGCTAACAGTGAGCAGAGCAACAAGCCGTGGGAGTAGTGGGGAAAGCACTTGTTTAAAATTGGTACAGTTTAATTCTAATGTGATTCCAGCTTCAGTGACGTAGTTCAGTTAGATCTGCAGCACTGCACTGAGGGTGCAGCACAAGAATGATTTCAAAATGGGCAGCATTTGCCTTTAAAACTGCATTTTGACTTTTCTTCTTAAATCCAAGAGAATATTGTTGTTTTCTTAAATTGAATACTGGTCTTCTTCCAAGACCCAGTTTTTAAGCTAAAGGGATGATGCTGGATGGCAGTGTAAAATTTTATAAAAACTACTAAAAACATCTGAGTCAGAAAATCAATCCCGTTTGAGTCCCCAGGCCCTCCATAAACACAGAAATGCCAAAGGGCACTGTAGATACTGCACAACAGTAACTTTATTCTTCAATTAAATGCAACGGGCCCATCTAACTTCTCTCGTCAGGCTCTTGATCTCCCACTGTTCCATATGTCTGGTCAGGGTGGTTCACCTTCACCCTCTGCCTATTGACTCTACAATCCCTTTTGGATGGTTCATATCACCCACAGTCCTTCCATGTTCAGACCCCTTCTGCTGCTCATCTTCAGCTTGGCAGAGCCTCTTGAATTGCCACTGCTATTGACATGGAGCAGGTCGTGGAGTCCTGCAAGGAGTTGCATGAGCAGGCTCAGGCTGCCTCACTGTCAGCTCAGCCTCGGATAAGTCTGGAAGACCACGCACCCAGCCACACAGACATGGTCAAGCACTGGTTCCCGAGGTCAACCCTAGCTCTGGGATGGCATCTGCTCTTTCACGCCCACTAACCTCTCTTTTTAGATTACTTACTAGTAGATTGCACAAAATCTTGTACTGGAATAACAAGTTCTACTTAAAAGCTAGTTTTTTTCCCAGAATCTAGTGTTAGATTCAGAAGTTTCCAGAGTCATATGAGAATGTCCAGAATTCCCAGAAATATGCAGTAAAAGCAGAAAGATATAATACATACAAAGGTAGACAGCAGATTTAAACTGAATCACTCACTGCATCTGTGTATTCCCACTTTGTGAAAAAACTGTTCTTCTGTTCAGGCCAAAAAATAAAGGATGAAGTTTTCCTAGACTGAACAGAGGGAAGACTGTAGCCAGTTCACTGGCAGGCAATGGAAAGGGAGCTACTAAATACATTCATGAATCAGAGAAGCAGAAGCCTGAAATAACATAAAACGACCATAAACATTGATGCATAATAAAAATGCAGAATGATACACCATGAGGACTGCTTCTTGTTTCCAATTAGCTTATAATCAGCCGCGAAAGGCTCTTGTATCTTCCTTTCTCAAAACTTTAGTGTATGTTCTGTTGACTGTGACAGTAACTCATAATCTAGTGCAAGCCAACATGCAAGTTGTCAAAAGGAACATGGTGATCAAGATTGGGACACTGACAGCCAACAAAAGCAGAAGCAGTGAAGAATCAAGCCCCAGAGGAGTTCATGAACTAAGGTGGGGGGGTATTTCCCCACAAAATTTGAAGAGGGGACAGGCAATGACCCACCAATGCCAAGGCTTGTAAGGAATAGCAAGAGCAACTCAGCATGTTCAATGAACACGACTTGGGTGGTAATCTGAAAGCCGTCTTCAGATATCTGAAGGGATTGTCACAAAGCAAAGGTGTTTTCTACTGCTGCAGCAAAATCAAAGGAGTGACAGAACCATGTACACAAAAACACTACATGAAACACGCAAGACGAACACGCCTTTAATCAGGTCACACAGAATACTGTTTGGAAAGATAAAACACAGCCAGCTATACATGATTTTTGTTCCCTCAGGGAGTCTCTGTAAAGGAATAAGGCTGGCCGGGTTTCCTTTGCCAGGGCAGGTTACGTCGCATTCCAGTCTAGAGGAAGTAGACACAGTGGGGTTTTGGCTCTCTTCCCCCAGGTGAATACCAGGACCAATCTTACGCAAATTGAACCCCGAAATTGGGCAGTCATTGCACAATACCTTTTCCTATACAAACATTATTTCCTTCTCACCTTGGAAGTCTCTTTTTCATCCAACCTCTTTGCAAGATAATAAATTGCTTTCCTGTCAGAACAATACAACAATGCAACCATTGTATTTCCTGTCAGAACAATACAACAATGCAACCATTGTATTTCCAGAATTGGTGTCTATAGGCCCTCTTGTAAAATTCTATCTCTTCTGTGGTTCCCACTCCGATAAATTTATTTATTTATTTATTTGATTGATACCCTGCCCATAAAGTCTGAATTCCTTTGTAATCCCCTCCCTTCTGCTAATACATCATGAACCACCCATTTCTCCTCCCATCTCGTGTCCATGAACCACCTATTTCTCCTCCCATTCCCTTGTGTAACCAATGTTATAAAAGTCCTGGTCTTCCTGTGCATAACACATTTTTTTCTTGTCTACACTTGGAGGCATGACTTCCACCTGCTTTTTATTTAGCTAAATAAAACTGCAACCATTTGAACTCTCTTTCATGTCAAGGTTACTGGCATTAAAACTTTGACTCGCTATTCTGGAGACTCGCTCCTGGTTTCAATAAGAGATGCTGACTAAGCATTAGGAAGAATTTCGTAATGGTCACAGCTGTTTTGCACTGTAGCACACATCTTCTTCATTGGAGGTTCTGAAGCTGACTTTGGATGGCCATCATATGGGACACTGCTGTTGTGGGTTTTTTTAATTTTATTTATTTATTTATTTATTTGCATTAGCAAGTTAGGCTTGAAGATCCTTGAGAAACTTTTCAATTCCAAAATTTCACAATTCTCACAGGAGACAGTCTCCCCAAAAGGAGGGACCAAGATGGATTGTTTTGTCTCCAAATGATGACAACTACAACTTTTCTTACTGTAACTGTTCCGGTATTAAAACATATGTGCGTGCATTATAAATAACATACTCTGTACTCATACTGAATCTCTCTCGCTTCATCACAGTCAGCCATATTCCAGATAAAACTATAGTTACAGAAGTTGCACTTGTAAAAATCGCTGCTCTGCTAAGCTTTGATACATCTGCTTGATTTCTGACCGTAAGGACATGTTCTGGGAGCAAAATACGTTTCCCCAAAAACCATTTATAAGCAGTAATAAAATAGTTGCCGGGCAGTCACAGTACAATGAGAAGTTGCCAGATTACAACACTGTAATATCTAGTAAAGGCTAATATGCTGTAGTAATTAGAATGCTATATCGCGACGTGGGAGACGTGTTGTAATCAGCCATGAAATTCACTGGGTTATCTTAGGCCACTCACACATTCTCTCAGTCTGATCTACCTCACCAGGTTATTGTAAGGACAATATGGAGAGGAAGAACACTGCTCTAGTATTAGGGGCTCCATTAATGGTTACATAAGCAAGTTTCCTCAAGCATAGCTTAAAGAGTCTCTCCCCCCCCCAAAAAAACCAGAAAAATCCCATCTAAAATGGATACAGCTATTATTTTGAAAGACAATGACTGCCAATGGCAGTTAGCACAGCATATCGTAGCCTGGCACCCTGCTGTTCTTTGACTCTTAATCTATGAGGAAGAAACACTGTGGGTGGGAGAGAACAGGCTCTCTGAGCACAGCAGGCCAGATAGATTAACTCTGCTAGGAGCAAGGGGGAGGGACCTCAACAGGATTTCTGAAAATATCTTTTTCATTAATGCCTTAAGGTATGAGCAGGAAAGAATCTTATCAAAGAAGAAGGGCAATGGAAGGCTTCAAATCAAACAGTAGTTAAAAAAGAAAGACCAAAACTCAGCTAAGTAAATTCTCCCTAGTAGCTCTAAGCATCTTGAAAAATTCCAACAGCAGCTTATAACCTGCACTGCTTGAGATAAATTCATATCATAACACCATTACGATCACACACATCTTTTCATGCAAATTCCATCATGTTTGTGATGAAACAGCTCTTGGACAACAGAGGTTTTTATGCTTTGCATGGTCCTAGATCCACTTGTTCATATTTCCCAGTAGAACTGCAAAAGAACATATGAAAACACGTGGAGCCACTATCAGTCACTGGACAGCAACATTCAGATAGGTGAACCAGTCGTTTGACTTAATATTAGAAAGATCCCTCCATTTAGCTCTTTTCTACAAAGGTGTGTTTAATAAAGTAAAATAAACACTGTATTTCAAGCAGCTTTATTATAAGAGAACTAACACTAATTATTTTTGGCAACTTTATTATATTATATTTATTACAGAACTTCTGGATAGCTCAGTGGTTTCCACTGATTCAATAAACCCTGTGGTTGTTACTAACTGTTGTTGTTACTAACTCTATGGATGTGGAAATGGAGGAGGGGTCACCTGCCAACCTAATGAGGGTCTGCGGGACTCATATACATCCACATTTTTCCCACATATTTTATGTCAGCGGGGTGTTTTTTTTTAATTCTCCATGATTTTTACACAAGAGTTATAAGAGCTACTTGTCGTGTTACTCCAAATTAACACACCACCTTTCTGTTACTCTTTGAAAGGATTAAAATACACATCAAATGACCATATAACCCCCAAAGCAACTTTTCAAGAATAGCTAGTAAATTATGCTCTGCCTCATGACATTAATAGTAATTATGACTTATAATAACCCTTCCATGCTTTTCTAGGTATACAGTACTGAGAAGTGGTCTACCAGTCCATCCTTCTGTCAGTCTTGTCAGGCCACACAGATTGTCCAAGGCCCCACAGGTTACTGGGCATGTAACGGTATAAGCCAACGTGGTTTGGGTGATTTGAACTAGTCTCTCTCCCAGGAGACATAGTGGGAATTTGAACTTTCAATTCCTGGTGCCCCAATAAACTGCTCCAACCAACTAAGCTACACTTTTCTGCTAGGACATTACCACTTCTTATGTTATAACCTCCCAAAATGATATATCATATAAATGTGATACATGTCATTAACTGCAACTTGTTGTTTCTAAGTTCTGGAAATTTAAAATCATTTCACATAGGGCTGCTAAAATTTGGCAGAAAGTGAGATATAATTTGCAAAAGGCAGAAAATGTTTGCAGCATTCGTGCACATATATACATGCCCTTTGTTTCAGCTCAGCATCAGTTTTCACAGTATGCAAACATAAATAAGTGTCCTAATTGGAAATTATGCCCCCACTGATGTATTTTGGGAAAAGCAGCAACTCTTGAATCACTGTTGGAGAGTGACAGTTTTATACTTGAAGAACTAAAAGACTAATTTATATGATGAAAAGCATGAGCGAGGTATATTAATCTACAATATCTAGACAACATTCCACACCATATTTTCCTGAATATAATACAGAATATTGACAAATTAACTCACCACAACATAAAAATGATCATGGAAGTATGATTAATAATGAATTAGAAGAGTATATAGACAAAAAACAATATGAAATGTACAATGTAATTTGGAATTTATTCTGTCTTCTAGACAATCTCTTGGGATGTTTTTGTTTGCATATTTATTACATGAACTGCGACATTAAATTAACTTACTGCTCTGTTTGAAAAGTAAATTAATTCTGTTAATTATGAGGTAATTGTTCAACTACTCAGTACACATCCAATTTATATAGTTTATTGCTGTTTTTCATGCATGTTTACAGTGAAAACTCACAGTTAGCCTGGAAGTCCACTTATGTGGCAGAAGGGAGGGGGAACCTTTGTTTATTCCTTTGTTTATACTACTCCAGTTCAGAAGTGTTTTGAGTCATTTTAACCATGCATCAGTGGAAAACAAATACAACAACACTATTTACACTTGTGAGGACAATTTACAATAAACAGTCTGACACACCAAAACATTAGTAGTCTAAAAAATAAACATAAAAAATTATGAACCTCTAAAATTCTTAATACCTGGCTGAATAAATAACCGATACAGAGTCATTCAAGGGGCTTAAAGTCAGAAGACAAATGACCCAATGTAGGTACTGTATTCTATTTTGAAGTTTGGGTTCCATTAAAGTGGCCTTCCCCAACCTTCCAAATGTGTTGGGCTATCATTTTCATACTTCCACATTCTAGGTGTCATAGTCCAAACAGATTTCCAGGATTCAGGAAAAATCTGCATTAAAGTGAAGGTTGCATTTTTGACTCCCTCTTGATGCATAAGCATCAACAAATTACAAAATGGAGCCTGTTTTTAAGGCACTCTGAAATCTATTGTCCCTCTGACACAGTTGTAGTTGCTTCAGAACCAAATAAACATTGCTCCTTCTTCAGTTAAAAGGTTACCTGGTGTATAATGCACACCAATTGCTCATTCCCACTATCCAGATGTCCAGTGCACCCCCATAATTCTCACTGTCCAAGTAACTCCACACACAACACAGGGCAGTTCTCAGTCCCCATGTTGCACCAGCACAGAGTGGTGGTGCTGCAAGATCCTGCTCCTCACAGCTGTGAATCAAAGTGCATCTGACAGAATGTACTCCCTGCAGTTAAGACCTATTCCATCAGAATTAGTGCAGGGGACAGCAACACTCCAGACTGCAGAACCCTTGGGAGAATGGGGGAAAGAAATCTAATTACATGCTTTAGACTTGTCAGGATCCCCAAATACTATATATCTTTCAGAATATCACTTCTATAATTTTAAGCTATCATCTGTTTGGCCACAGAACCCAGCCATATCTGATGGGACCCCCTAAAAATGGGACAAAAGCCCATTTCTTAAAATGTCTGAATCCCTCCAGGGATTCTGAAACAATGAGGGTTTTTTTTAACAGTCAAAGCTAAGTGACAAAAATGTCCAACACATTTTGTAGAACTGAACAACTCAGTGCACAATAATACTTGCTGGGAGCTAATGTGTATAAACAGAGCAGAAGCAGGAAAACTGAGTTGAAGCTAAGAGTAAAAAGGGCGACATCTGTATAGTTTTGCTGTTCTAGCGTAATGAATTCTATTTTCAGACTAAATATCACTGTGGTTTATCTTGGCAATTCCTGCTCAGTGTCTTGAACTTAGCAAAATAGTGCAAGTATCTCAGAATAGTTTGAGTCTTCACTGATGCTAATTTAATTTGTGCTTCTCATTGTAAGACTGCTCCAGTTTATTCTGAACAGAAAAAAACTTATGAACAAAGAAGTGATGACAGTACCTCCCTTGTACTAGCCATGGATGATACAAGTGAACGTAAACTCCAGAGATCTGAGTTTGGTGCCATGTAAGCATATTGGGGACTGGAAAGGTAATGTGAGAAGAGCGAACTTGGTGGTCTTTATTATTGTCTGAGGAAGTGGACTTGTCCACGAAAGTTCAAATTAAAATATAGCAGTTAGTCTTTAAGGTCCCACAAAGTTTTTGTCTTCTTAATTTTTTATTTTTGCCTGATATGCTAGCACAGACTAATATAATTATGTGAGGGTTCATTGTTCGGGGCTTCCCGCTCTTCCCAAGAAGGAGTCGAAACCGCTTTCTCTGCTGTCAACTTTTCTTTATTAAATGGAACAAACGGAACTTCATTTTTAACTGGTGACTTTTGTTTAGTCTCTTGCCCTGAAACAGGATCAGGCAAGGGCACCCACGTAGTTTCAAAAACAGCTTTAACAGGTTCAGTGTCCCAAGGTCCAACAGGGACCTCCCCCAACAGTTTGTCCTTTATTTCTTGGTCAAACGGATTCAATAACGGTAGGGTTTCCTCGTCTCCCATCCAACCCCACGAAAGGTCTCCTTCCCTTGGCGAGGCACTCCAGGGACCAGGTAGCAGCCCATCTTTTTCAGTTCTTCTATATGCCATGCTTGTCTGGCCTCCCTTTCCCTCTCACTTGCCTCTTTCGCCTCGGCCAGCTTCTTACGCCAGAGCTTAGCCTCCGTCTCTCCCCAATAAGAGGGTTTCTGCATCAAACCCCTCTTACGCCTCCTTTCGGCCTCCTCATGAGGCACTTGCACCTGCTCCCAATGCTTGGTCCACGGATCCTCTATCCAGACCATCTCCCAACCACCGGGGATATCATCCCGCCTTACGGTTATATCCCCCAGCCCTCCTTCCTCCCCCTTTAGCCCCACCTCCTCTCTTCCCTCCAATTCTTCCTTATAAGGACCGGGTGTCATTAACCCCTTGAGAGCTTCCTCCAAGTCGCTGGTATCAACCGCACATGACACCTTCTCCTCTGGTGGTGATTCTCCTGACTCCTGTGCACCGGCACCTTGGTCTTCCTTCCGACCAGGGGAGGTAGGAGGGCTAGACTGGGTCATTTTGGAGGTCTTTAAGAGAGTCGGCTCTACTAGAAAGACCCGAAGCTGCTGGTCTTTCCCTTCACAAATTATCTCTTCTAGAACTTGTAATCTTTGTGCCTCTACTCATATTTAATCTGTATGTACAGATTAAATTGTTGATTCTTTCACCATTCCACTGACCTCTTCCCAAAGTAATCCAAACCTGGGCAACTGCTACGTCCCTGAAAGGTATGACCACTTGGAGAAATGAAGTAAGTTTAATATAATAATACGTGTTTTCAGTTCACTTGAAATCACAACTAAATTTAGTTTAATTTGAAACACCATTAAAAAGACTCCCAAAGACCTTGATGGTGATCTTAAACTGGAAGAACTCCATATCCAGTATAATTCCAGTATTCCCAGTCTCCCCGAGGTTCATGTTCTATAGGTTTAAAGCAGTACAAGTTTACAGATACTGTGCAGCATTCTAAACTTTATTTCTAGTTCTGCCCTTGACTTACAGAAAATACTTTAGAATGACATCCTTTGCAAAAGATTCCATTCCAAGCTTCACTTTAAAACCCTAAAAGATGAGTTTCTCGGATACATTTTGCAGCTCTTGTCACATGATACTTTTTGGTAACAGAAATCCTGTCCTGGCTATCAACAGTCACATTAAGGAAAAATCAATTTTAAGAAAAACCCATTGAAATATTGTTTCAATGGGGAAGGGCTGTAATAATACACTTTGCAGGTTCTAAGTCCAGTCCCTTGGTTCTCAGGGTGCGTCTGGAAAAGATTCTTGTCTAAGGTGATGGAATGCTGTTGTCATTGGTCCATTTACTATGGCACTATAGTAAGTGGACCCATTGCTTGTTAACAACATAATGGAGCTTAATGTTTTCCTACATGTGCTTCTAAGTCATTGGAATGTAAAATTTCTCCAAAAAACATGTTTCCTGAAAGCAAGCTATGGAAGCCTTTGTTGAAGGTAGACAAGTTAAGAATTTATTCACGGTTTTTAATATAGTTTTGTATAATATTTTAAACTTGTTATTATTGTACAGTTTTAATAGTTGTGAGCCACCGTGGGTCACTTATGGGGACAAAGGTGACATATAAATAACATAAATGAATGAATGGCACATTTGTAGTTAAGACACAAAGAAATGGCATTTAACAATACATCTAGCTATTTTCATTTTTCCACCTCAAAATTCAGAGTGAATGTGAAGATCAGAGTAATTCAGGAAAGTGTAATAAATCTTCAAAACTGTAGACAAACAGATTTATTGGAAAAGTAACAGAGTACTCTGGCAGCTGAAAGACTTAACAAATTAGTTTATTTCACCAACTGCTTTCAATGATCTATAAAATTCTGTTCTGTCTGACACGTTGCAAGTATGATATAACCTTCACCACAGATAATTATTAGTCATTTTATGTCTTCTCCACAAGATTCTTTTCTCCTGGTGAGTGTTGTCTCATAGCTCAAGACAAATCAAGAACAACAAAGCATTTTGAGGTGCTTCAATAGCTAGGCTATCAGTAACTTTTGAGATGTCTTCTCTTTCTTGAATTAATCGTACTCTTTTTTTTCCTCAAAAAGAATATACAGTAGCTGTATTAGACAGCAAGCATCAGCTACTATATTTTAATAGTGACACTGTCCAACTGTAGAAGGAGATTACTACTAATATAGAGAATAAGTTCCAGTTAGGTGGTGGAGTGTAATGCAAGAATAGTTGCTGAAAATTGGTCAAGTAATTTTGCTGATGTCTAGATATCATGCAAATCCAAAACATGTTCCTAAGAAATGGGGTGACATCCCAGAACAAAAACACTGGATAAACGCCTGTCAAGGAAAGCCTGGCTGTAATTACACCTGTAACAAGGGAGGTGGATGAATAAGATGACTTCTTAATATCTCACCTTTACAGGACAGTAATTAACCAAAGTGTTTGAATACGGGGCAAGCAGAATCAGCAAGACAATTATTATATGTCAGGGAAAGTAATGATTAGTGCTTGTCTATTGTAAATAGTCAGAATATTATCAATTCCAAATTTCGTCCTACTCAAGTGTGTTTTCATCCTTCACTTTCTCTCAACCACTGAAATTCTGAATTCCAAATTCAAGTTGGCTAACCTTTGCATTCTAAATTCCCCTCTCCCACTCTTTGTAACAACCCACCCAAATTTCTTTTCATTTAATTGCTTTGTTCTCGCTTTTCTCACTCCCACCTAGCTCAGCAATTTAACCCGAATTCATAGCTCATTCTATACTGTATCCAGCTTATGTATGGGTGCAAAAAATGGCAAAAAAGAAAGGAAAATGTATGGAGAGGGGGGATGCTTGAAAAGAAAGCGAAGGAGAGAGAGACAAAAAGAAAGGATATGTTTCCACTTGACTAGTAATAAAAGCAGTCCTCTTCTGTGCTAAAAATTAATATATCAGTTTGCAAGTGTGAGTATGGGTATGACTTTTTTTCTCTATCTTTCTCTCATTTTGCACCTCCAAGCATAAATCTATTTATTTATTTATTTATTTATTTATTTATTTATTTATTTGATTTATACCCTGCCTATCTGGTCGGTGAGGACCACTCTAGGCGGCTTTATAAATCAAAAATATAAAGCAATGGTAAAATTCCTTTACTCTTACATGAAAAAGTTTTCTAGACTCCTTAAGAAACCGACAGTGGTCGTAATTACCAATAAAACCCTCACATTTAGGAATTATCCACTAATAGCATTCCATATTAGTCTCAACTTTAATGTCAACAGTCACCAAGCAGAAATCATACCCCTTCCCCTGCAAGTAAGTATTTGTTGAATGTGAAGACAAGATGTTAATTTGACTTAACTGGAAGAAGAGAATAACTGTTCAATTCCCATATCATGAATGATGAAAAAAGAACTATGGCACTACAGACCACTAACCTAGTTGTCTTACGAAAAGAATTTTAATCATGTGCTGCAACAACTTCAGATAAGCAAATTATTTTGGAGAGAATGATAAAATATTTTGCTCAGTGAAAAATATCATTAACTGACTCCACTGTTCTCTTTTATCTACCCTGTAAAAGTAAAAATACAAAACATTGGCCTAGGTTTTCCATGTTACAATCACAAAACACCTTAGATGTGATGAACCTATGTTCTGTAGTAGCAACCAGCTGGGTTACAAAATGGTCACCTTAATCAGGCTACCACCATCTTAAGACAGGGATGTAACTATGTATCACCAGGGCCAGATGAAACCTCTCCAAGAATGGGCACAGCTGGCACACAAGTTTTAATTGTGCAAATTAAAATGTTGGCCACTGCCAAAACCTGGGCATACAGGCTCAGAGATGAATCCAGGAGCAGCCCACCCCCATAATGCCCTTCATCATCAAAATTACACATTAGTGTATATTTGCTTTTATGGTCCTCTTAAAATACAATATAAAAATCCACAGTAAAATCACCAGAAAAGTAAGACCTGCTGCAGTCTTCAGCACGGCTACCAAGTGGGTGTCTTTATTTTTCATTCATTAAAACAGACCTCCACTTTTTGCAACCTCAGCATGCCGTATTAACTTCTTTACTGATCTAGCCAACCCTCAATAATGAAAGGCAATTTAGAATAAGGTGACATTTCTGGTATCGGAAGAAATTAAATATTTATTAAAACTTCTGAAAAAAACAGAAATGAATTACAGTGGTGCCCCGCATGACGATGACAATGTACACCATTAAAATCGCTGTACAGCGAAATCGTCGTCATGCAAAAATAAAACCCCATTGGAATGCATTGAAAACAGGTCAATGCATACCAGTGGGGGAAATACCTGCTCATCCAGCGAAGATCCTCCATAGGGCAGCCATTTTGCGATCCCTGTCTTGTGGAAATAGGTCCGGAAAACATTTTGCGAACGACTGATCAGCTGTTTTAAATCATCGTCCAGCAAAAAATGGTTCCTGAAGCAGGGACTGAATCAACGTAAAGCGAAAAAACCCGACAAGAACCATCATTTTGCGATTGCTATAGCGACTGCAAAAAAGGCATCGTCAAGTGATTTCGTCGTTTAGCGGGGTAAGCGTCTAGTGGGGCACCACTGTGTAATACCTTGAAGGAGATGACACTATCTTTTTAGCAGTCACCCAAATTATCAGTTAGGCTACAAAAACATTAAAATGTGTCCATCTAAACTTTGTCTAGGCTGTGAACTCCTAGTAATAAAGCAAGTTCCAAATATTCTAATACCTATACAAATGGCAACCATTTTATACCTAAGAACAAGCACTAAATAGCTGAACAGTTCCATACTTTCAACTTCTACTAATTTTATGTATTTCTTCTTATTTGGAAGCCCTTTAAATCAAGAGTGAGGAATATGTGGTCTTCCAGATGTTGTTTACTGTAATTCTCATTGATCCTAGCTAGCACAGACAATCAGGAAGAGGACAGGAACTGTAATCCAACAACATCTAGAGGACCATGTATTCCCACTCGTTGCTGTAAATGTACTGGACAAAGGAGAAAGATTTATATGATCTGAATTGAAACCAGATAAGATTGTGACACACTGAAGTATATTTTGTCAACAGGCAAGTCAGTTAGTGGAGAATGTGGCAGCCTTTCTGAACCAGATAGTGAGGAGCCACAGACTGAGATATAACAAATTTGTAGATTCAGTTGATTAATAGTTTCTTGTTATCCTGTACACTCAGAAACATAAACTGAAGAAGCCGAGATCTAGCATACTGGAGAGTCCATCTACCTCTAAGCATGGCTGTTCTCAAAATATGTCTCCTGTTTTCCACTGTTATTGCTATAAGTAGTCTGGTCACATATAAGTGGGAGGCGCAACTTTGGGTCCCCATATGTTCTTGGTCTAAAATTCCCACAAGCCTTCACCACTAGCTATACTGTCCAGGATTTCTGGAAGTTGTAGTCATCTGTAGTTGTAGAACATCTGGGGACCTAAAATGGAAACCACTGCTTTACTCCATCCCCAAAGAGTCATATAGGAAGCAAAGAATCTCAAAGAATTGTACTCTATTACATTCTGCCCTGAAGTACTGAGAGAGTTCTTTATTGCTCAGATATGGTAATACTGTATGCTTTGCATTGGGACATCTGCCTAGTGAAAATACAGCATTTCTAATTCAGTTTATATTTGTCCATTCTGATGAGTATGCTGTAATGGTAATTTTTTGTGCTTAGGCATGACAATACACTTGGATCTAACAAGTGCCTTTTGAGTGGATGGGCTTGCTGAGTGGACAGAACTTCGTAGAAGTCCAAAACCAGAAGCTGCACTTTGGTGTGGGAAATACCACCTTTCCCTAGTATCAGCAGCAGATCATAACAAAAATTCAAGTACTGCACTGACAAAAACAAAACCACACACATATGCACATACTCTCAAAAGAAACCTTTAAGATGTCCATCACATATTTTCATTACCAATTTTGTCTCTTTTTTATTACTATAGATCCAATTCATTATTAATCTTAATGGGAAAATGTATATTACTGAGAATAAGGGTAGAACTATTTTTAAAAGCTTCAGTGACAAAAAAGAAACCATCTTCCCCATTTCTATAGCAACAGAGAAATCATATGTAGAGTACACAACATTTGCATCAAAGGAACATAAGATGTAAACACCGAGATAAGTCTTAACAAGAAACCATCATGTTAAATTATTGTTTTCTTTACAAGTGGAAATCCACATTTCAGAAAATATCTTAAACTTACAACACATGCAATTGTTCATTATCTGCATCGCTAATTACAATACCAGAATAAGAACAGATGTGCTGAGTACATGATCAAGATGTAACAAAACGGAGGTCAGTAGAGGCTCTGTATCTCTGCCAAGTGGACACCCCAGAGCAAATGATAGCAGTTGTAGGGCTGTTTTCAGGCAGCTGTTTCAGTGACTTAGATCACTGGAGCATAAGGAGACCAGTCCAGCCTTCAGCCCTACAGCAAGCTGGTACAAAGCAAAACTTAACCAGCAAATTAGCTTTATGATGCATGGTGCAACAGAAGAAATAACTCTGATGCCCAGAAACAAAATTTAGTAGTAAATTGGACCACAGCACTTATTATTATTATTTACTCAGTTTTTTAAATTGTCCACTTATATCCTTCTGCACTTTATTCAGAAGTTATTCACTTACTCTAATTCACTAAATGCGGCTGTCAGACTGTTGAAACTGGCCCCAGAAACTGGGGCCAGTTTCAGGGAGCATATGAAGACCCTGCTACAACAACTGCACTGACTACCAGTCTGTTTCCAGGCCCAATTGAAAGGGTTGGTCATGACCTATAAAGCCCTATATGGTTTTATAGGAAAGTAGACTATATCTCCTTATATGAGCTGTATAGTAGACTGTATTTTCCCCATATGAGCTTTCCAGGCCCTTAACAACTGAAGAGGAGGTCCTTCTCTTGATCCTATTAGCATGGCGGATATGTTTGACAGGGACATGAGAGAGGGCCTTCTCAGTGGTTGCTCCCAGTTTATGTAATGCTGTCTATCAGCAGGTTAGGTTAGCCCTCTCCCTTGCATCCTTCCACCAACAGTTGAAGACCTACCATATTTTACCGTGTATAAAACAACACTTTCCCCTAAAATAATTAGAGGGAAAAGTTAGTGTTGTTTTATACACGGAAGGAAGCATCCACACGCACGCTCACTTGGGTGCCTCTTGCTGCTGCTGCCCAATTGCCTCTTCCAGAGCTCATGGCTTGTCCCCTCTGGTGGCCCCAAGGCAGCAGCAGGAGGTAGAGGGGAAGGAGCAGTCACATGCGCTCGGGCGCCTCTTGCTGCTGCCTTTCCCCGCCCACCCGATCACCACCTCCAATGGGCTCCGCTCACGTCGCTGCCTTGTCCCCTCCAGTGGTGGAGGCAGGAGGAGGCAGAGGCAAACAAGCACTCTCGTGCACTCAGGCCTCTTCCTGTGTCACCAGATCACCTCCTCCCACGATCTCCTTGGGGCAGGGCACAAGGCAGCGACGGGACCTGGAGTCGGCACTTGCACTGGAGGAGGTATTTGGGTGGGCAGCGGAGACATCAGCAACAGCAGGAGACTGAGGTGGAGGAGCAGTTGCCCATTAACTGCTCCTCCACCTCCTTCAACGGTTAAAATTAGGGGGACATTTTATACATTGGGGGGTCGTATACACGGTAAAATATGGTAATTCTTCATGCAGATGTTTAATAACTATAAGTGAGTCCTAGATGCTTTATGTTTGATTTCACAGTCTTAAATGGTTTAAAGTTAATTAATAGATTTTTACTTAATAGTGTGGTTTAAATAATTTTTAATCAGCAATTTATTGTGTTTTTAATTGTTTTATTGTTGTGAGCTGCCTTGGGCCCTTTCATCAGAAGAAAGGCAGCCTACATACAAATGTTACAAATCAAAGCATAAATACATAAAATAAAATATACTTTGGATATATTCTCCATTTTAAAATGCACTTTTGTGCACTTTAAGTGAGGTTAATGGTTAGAAAAGAAATTTAATAGGTTTTATTTTTATTGTGGTTAGCCTAGGTATTAGGTGGGTAGAGGAAATTATGATTTAGCCATTGCCTATTGAAATGTATGCAATGCCAGGACAGTGATTCCCACTAAAGAGTCTTTTCATCTTGCCTCTTAAAACTAGATGTTGCTGGTATGTTGCTGATACAGCAGAGGGAATAAGATCACATATTCTCAAATCCCATCTCCCAGGAGGCCATATTATTGAACCAATGTCTAGTTCACTGTTTAAGGAAAAGTTAGAGCAAAAGCATGTCTTACTCTCACTTGAGCAAAGCCACATTTTTATGAATACCATTTATTTATTTATTTATTTATTTATTTATTTATTTATTTATTTATTTGATTTGATTTGATTTGATTTGATTTGATTTGATTTGATTTGTATCCTGCCCATCTGATCTAACAGACCACTCTGAGAGGCTTCCACAATATTGTTTCAGCATAGTACAGTATTCCACTTCACAACTTTCAACTTTCTTGGATTAATTGCATGGTTTCATGCTAAATTAATTTGCTTGTCTGTTTACTTTGTGTCTTTAGGATTGTATCTTCTTATTCTGTTTGTTGTCTTGTTGAATGTTACAGTACATTGTTAACCATGCAGAATAGTGCTGTGGCAGTATACTAACTAACTAACTAGCTAACTTCTTAATGTCAATTGCCTGTATTTAATCCAAATGTGCAGGTATTTGGAACATTTTCCCAGCTCTTAATACAAGTTTCTTATTTGAAAAAAAAGTGTTATGGGCATTATCTTCCCATCTATTAAAATGTTTTTTATCTATTAAAAGCTAACACCTCTGAAAGGCAACAGAGAAGGACCTAATTAAGTACTATATACATTCTTGGTAGAATCCAAAATCAAGGGTGGGTTGAAGCACTAAAATAGCATTAATAAGGCAATTCTCCAGGACTCTTCATCAGATTGTGTATTACAGAATTTGTTATGGGAACAAACAAGAGAACACAGAAGTCCAAATATCATCCTGGCTAGATGTTAAAAGTGCAAGATTAGACTAAAGTTCCAAGATATAAAAGGCAAACTTGAAGGGCCTGCTCAAGGTGTGATGATGTCAGGTTTGCCCTTAGGAAATACAGATTCTATCGCCCCTCTCGATTTGTTATAGAAAAAGGGTTCCCAGTCATTATCTTTAGTTGAATCACACAACTCATCTGCTGGCTAAGAGAAGCATCAAGATACAGAAATATGCATCTGTTCTTATACTGACAATTCATTTAGCAAAGCAGATAGTAAACAATTGTGTATCTCAGTGATTTCTTCTCCCAGCCCACGCAGGACCAATGGGAAACAAACTTTCTAAGAAAAGATTCTAGTAAAAGGGTACTTTCAGCCATATACTGTTAATTAAGAGATATACTGTATAAACAGCATTAGTTGTCATTATACTGACTGACCAACTGTGCTCCAAAGCTTTACTTTCAGATGAAATAGCTGATGTGATCCCTGCAGAGAAGGAGCACCTTAATTCATCCTTCTGCTGCACACTGCTTTCTACAGCTCTTGTACATTCCAGGCTAACCCTGTGGGATAGGTTCTTCAAAAAGTGCCACTCCTTCCATCAACTTAGTACATGAGTTGTATGGAGGGGATGATCTGCCTGGTCCACAGAACTGAACCTTTAGGGCCTTTAAACCATTTTTCCATTTTTTCTTTGACATATCATGAAACAAGCCTTCTGTTACTCTCCAAAGATGATTTTGCACTTTTAGGTGAAGTTTCCATAGACAAAAGGATTTTTCTCAAGCCAACATGGATTAGTCAACCAAGTTAACTACTGCAGTGCAAGAAGTAAGAAGACTTGCTTTGTCCCCTTTCCAGTGTGAATACACTGGGAATACCATCTCTTGGTAACCAGACATAGGCCCACAATAGAGACTGAGGTAGATGATGATTACCATGCGTAATGCATTAAGAAAAATGCTCAGTCTCTCTCATTAGGTGCCTGCAAAGTAGAACTTATTTGAAATGACAGTGATTGTTCTGAACCTGTTACACAAAATATCAAAATAAATAATGAAGTCTTGAAAATATCAGAAGCCATTTTAATTAAAACATTTTTTGAGCTGGGTAAGAGGCAACAGGATAAGGTTAGAGACCAACAGTGAAATCCTGTGAATTCAATGGAACTTATGCCAAAATTCTTAGGAAGAATTTTTCTTTTCTTTTTTGTAAGGATGGACAAATAATTTCATTAAACAGATTCTTCCCAAATTATTGGATTAATTTGAGGTTGTTTTTCTTACTGATTCAATTCTTGCATAGCTGCATCACGAATCAGAGGACAAAGAAACATATTTTGATAGTTCAACGACATTTTTCAAAGAATTTTTATTTGTAAAAACAAATTGGATTTCTTTGATAAGGAAATCTACTGTATAATTATATAAACGACATCAAGACTGACACAGCTTCAGAGAATAGAAAATTCATGGTGGTGGTGAGATAAAAAAGCTAGGGAAATGTTGCCAAGTGACTGTTAGTCTACTGAAACAAAAACAACAAAAAAGTGTCATACCTTATAAACTAACATTTTCAATAAACTTACTTGAACTATAATCCTCTTCATCAGGTGTGCAGATTATCAGATCATGAATGAAATTATCACCAGATATCCAACCCAGTCCTGAATATGTTTACTCAGAAGCCCCACTGAGCTTGATGGCACTTACTGCTAAATATTGCAGCCTTAGCTGTTAATATTTAACTTCTTAAAAATGTTCTCTATCATCATGGGTGCTAAATTTACAGTAACCCATTACAGTGCCTCAACATACGAACATCCCTACTTACGACCATTTCAAATTATGACCAGCTGCGGCCGCAAAATTTTGCTTCTACTTGCAACCAGAGCTTACACTTACAAACAGAAAAAGGCAGGGGGGAAAGGTGGGAAATTCAAATTGCTAACTGTAGGTGGTGACGAGGCTGCTTCTTTGTAGCTCTTTTGCCCCAGCAGTTAGGGAGTGTGTGTCGTCATCGGAGGCTGGGGACTGCCTCCTTCTTCTTCTGAGAGAATGTGTGTGTGTTTGCAGGGAGGCTTCGGGCTGCATTGTAAGGTAAGGTGCTTTTTTTGCTTTTTAAAAACTGTTCTGGGTGTTTTTGCATCATGATTTTAAGCTGGGGGGTTATGTTTCTGTGCTGTGATGGGTCTTGGGGGGGTTGTTTGTTTTTTGGGGTCTTTCCCCCATTTCCGATGGGTCTTGGGGTTTTTTGTTGCTTTTTTGAGTATTTTTCCCATTTCTGATGGGTCTTGGGGGATTTGTTTGTTTGGGGGGGTTCCCCCATTTCCAATGGTTCTTGGGGGGTTTCATTGCTTTTGGGGTTTTTCCCCCATTTCCAATGGGTCCTGCATGCTTCCCTTGCTTTTTTCTTTGTTTTCTTTGCATTTCCGACCTTCTCCCTTTGTTCTCTGTGCATTTCCAATCTGCTCCGTTTGCTTTCTGTGCATTTCCAATGGGTCTTGCACACTTGATTGCTTTTCTCCCCCCCCCTTTTGGCTTAATTTAATTAATTGTGTTTCCAATGAATCTTGCAGTGGGGTTTTTTTGTGATTTTTTTTCCCTTCGGCCGAAACGGATTAATTGCATTTCAGTGCATTCCTATGGGAAATGGTGCTTCAATTTGCAACCATTTCGAGTTACGTCCATCTTCTGGAATGGATTATGTTGTAAGTCAAGGCACCAGTGTACGAGATTACCTATATTATTTTATTCTAAAGTAAACAATTAATTTGTTAAGTAAGTTAGAAAACAAATATTTCTTAATCTAGGCAGAGCAAAAAAGGAAGAAGTAAAGCAATAATAACATCTGAAACACTACCAGTTTCCTAACCAAAAAATGCTGCATCTTCTGAAGTGAATGGTACTGCACTTTTATCTTAACACACATAGCACTGGTGTTCAGTTAAATGTTTCCATCCAGTGAATGTTAATATTTAAACTCCAAATGACCCCTAAACATTCTTCCAAAGCAAAGAAATGGTAAACACATGGACTAGACAAATCAAAAATACGGGAGCTAAATATTTCTCATTTTATTCTTGCAAGTGAGAATGCAGATTTTCAAAAGGGGGAAGAATTGCAGAAGTCTTTTTAAAATGTATTTCTGAGTTTGTGTTTTGCACAGAAAAACTAGCATTTTGTGTAAAATATACAAGGTTTTAAAACATGGTACATGCTTTCACACTACAGTTGTTTTTTTTACAAATGTTGCTGATGGAGAAAAGCACTTGTCTATTCATTCTTGCATAGCTGTAAATTGTATTCCCCATACTTCACCAGGGATTATTTCCGTGGAGTTATACCCCTTTTCAATGAACATGAGATGATCTGCCAATATTTGTTATATCCTGACTAGATATATTCTGGAGTATATTAACAACACAAAAATCATATCACTGTGTTTCATTTTATGACATGGACAAATGATTAAAACCAAAACAAGAGTTTGAATAAATAAATCTGTTGTGTGTTTTTAAAACCGTTTGAATAATCATAGCTTTACTCTTGAGAACTGCCATATGTATTCATTTCAAACTTTTTTTACCTGGGTTGCTGTAAAATTTATTTTTAAAACACTACACATTTGATCTTAAGATCTCATGGATAATTAGAAATTTAGCTCAATGGAGGAAAAAATGAACATAGGGTTCCAGTCAGTTCACAACACTATATCTTATTTTAAAGATAATAATAAAAATTATGCAAAGACAAAAAAAGAATAAAATTATATGAAAAGGGCCCAAAATGAAACAAATGATCTTTTTTTTCAGATAAAGGCCCATCTAGCATTGCACCACCACTACTAGGTTTACGGAAGTAATGAGCTAATATCCTCATGATATATATTATGTGCATTATACAGTGGTGCCTCGCTTAATGATTGCCCTGCATTACAACGAATCCGCTTTACGACAATCTTTTTGCAATCGTAATTGCGATCGAAAAACGATGGTCTAAATGGGGTAATTTCACTTAGTGATGATCGGTTCCCTGCTTCCGGAACATATTTTTGCTTGACGACGATAAAAAACAGCTGATTGTTGGGTTTTCAAAATGGCCACCGGGTGCTTAAAATGGCTCCTCGCTGTGCTTAGGGACGGATTCCTCGCTATACAGGCAGCGAACATGGCCGCCGTACGGAGGATCTTCGCTGGACAGTGAGTTTTTACCCCACTGGAATGCACTGAATGGATTTCAATGTGTTTCAATGGGGTTTTTAATTTCACTTTACGATGTTTTTGCTTAACGGCAATTTTCCTGGAACGGATTATCGCTGTTAAGCAAGGCACCACTGTATCTGCAAAAGCAACAGATTTATTTCAGCCATTCCTTTTGCTATAACTGGAGGGTGGTACGGATCATTACACTAGGCACAGTCCCACTGGTATTTTCTTTTCACAAAGTATTCACTTAAGCCAGATAAATTACTTATAAAACCTGTTAGCTACTTTGATTGTGACGAGTAGAAATCACCTTGTAGATTTTTGACAGATTTCAGTGCAAGCCAACAAGGTATTACCCAGCATCTAAGACACAACCCACCAAGGCATGGTACCTGTCAGAACGTGTACCACTAAAACCTAATTTCACTAAATGGTAAATGAAATGTATTATTGCTAACAGTCATTGCTGCCCCTCCTAATCTTAATGAAAGGTACTACTTTAACCAAGGTAAATGCATGAGGAGCCTCGTGGTGCAGTACTGCAGCAAAACAACAACAACAAACCCCCCCCAAAACCCCAACCAAACAAACAAACAAACAAAAACCAAACCCTCTGCTCACAACGCGGGTTCAATCCCAGGTAGCTGGCTCAAGGTTCATTCAACCTTCTATCTTTCCAAGATCATTAAACTGAATACCAAGCTTGTGTATAGCCAGTATAATTAAATTGTAAACCACTTAGAGAGTGCTTTAAGCACTACAGAGTGGTATATAAGTTTTTGCTTTTGTTTTTCTCAGAGAAGATTTTAAGATTGATTTCCTCTCATAAGCAGAGAGTCAGATGGTATATAATAGTGGGTATGGGGGCTGATTGTTTCTTGCCTTAGTGCTATGAAGATTTACTTAGCTACAAAACATGGGGAAATGTAACTGATAAAAAAAGAACAGTGATCAGTCCTTTGTTTCCTTCAAGACTTTACCATTTTGCACTGTGCATGTTACTGTGCATATAACTAAGGGTGGTTGTGTACTGTGTTACAGTAAAAACAAAAATGTATTCTGGCACTATAAACACTAATAATTGGTATACTCCATGCAGCTGATAAAGCGAACAGAAGCCCATAAGAGCTCATGCGTAATGCAAGATGTTTCTTTTTAAGATGCCATAGGATAGGAATTTTGTTTAGACTAAACCTGTACTTTCAACATGTGGTCCTTGGTAAAGTTGCCTGAAATATACATAGATCTCTCAAAGTTTTTCTCCCCTGAAAAAACAGTCTCAAAAGTTTAGTTTGGGAACTAAATTGCAATTTGTAGCCATCCCAAAGCTATATCTCAGTTTTCTTCTTAGTATAATCTGTACCAAGGATACCATATACCCAACACTGGAGGTTTGCCCATTAAGACAAACAGGACAATACTTTCTATGGCTTAAGTTATCCCCAGCCAGCCAAACCTACCTGCCTTCTTCCTTATGAACAGCCACTGGGTGGCTTTGTCTTAGAAGAATTTATTACAGAGAATTTAGCAGGTAACAACTTCCTACAATGATTCAAGACATACATCACTTTCACTCATGCTCTGAAGAGCCCTACTGTAGTTCCACTCAAGAGGAAAACACAAAGATGCCATTTATGTTACTGTGAAATTCATGGGGGTGTTTGTGTTAGGGGTAAGAGAATCAAAGCTGTGTGGAGCAGCAACTGCTTTTATTTATTGATCTCTATTTCATACAGGTAAAAAAAAAACAGACGAAATTGTTTGAGAGACACGGTTTTGATATTTGATGTTGTGCACTGAGCAAGGCTGCACAGAACTTGGGAGACAGTCTATAATTTCTGCAAAGAAAAAAGTACCTGGAATAAAATGAGTTTGAGGGGAAGCCTTGGCATCAAAAAAAGACTGCATTTCTATTTCTGGTGCTTACATGTATGTAAGTTTGCATGAAAGAGTAAGATGAGCCAAGGCTGCTTTTACACAGTGGAGATCAGTGAACAGGTCACCCAGAAAAATCTGAGACCATTCTTAGGTCAAGAAAATCATAGCAGGCTTCTAAGACAGAAACCTAGCTCTTATTTTTGTTGAGCAGGAGGATATAGACCAGTACCCACTGCTGTGTTAGCATGCTATTGGATCAAAATACCTCAGCAGTGCTCATCTGGGACCACATTATGCGCACATGATCTAGGAACCCCATCAGGGAAAGAAAAATACATTTGGTTGTTGTGGGTTTTTCGGGCTCTTTGGCCATGTTCTGAAGGTTGTTCTTCCTAATGTTTCACCAGTATACACCCACAACAAAAACACACTGATCACCACAATCACCCATTTCCTGAAAAGGACAAAAGCTAATCCAACAGCTATAAATACATAACTCCTAAACAAACTGCACCAGAGCACAGAGTGCTACTCCTGTCCTCTGAAGATGCTGGCCACAGAGACTGGCAAAATGTTAGGAAGAACAACCATCAGAACACGGCCAAAGAGCCCGAAAAACCCACAACAACCATTAGATCCCAGCCGTGAAAGCCTTCGCAAATACAAAAATACATTTGTATAAATATCTGCAAAGCATTGCTTCTAACATGTAGTTTGAATTTTCTTCTCAAGGTATTAGATTTACAGAAGCCCATTTCTTCCCACACCTTGAATACACTTCAGCCCTTTAACTAGGACTGTCACACAAGACCACTCTTTCTGTTCCCAAGCAGAGTTAAGAGAAAGTTCAGTACAGAAATCATTTAAAAAGCTGAAAGATTAGAAACTAAATAGCGGCAAGAGAAAGATGGCTAAGGTGATGCCATGAAGGAAAAGACCCAACTGCATCCATCTGACTGTTAGGGATGATTCCCTTCTGCCTGATAAAGAAAATGACCATATTAAAAACTGCTGGAAAGGGAAATGGCAAAGAAAGGGAAAAAATCATAGAAGAAAATCAATCAGCAACTACAAATAAAAATTCAATTTTTTCTAATATTTTCTTTCTTTCTTTTTTACATATACAGCTGCATGGATTTACTCTACATTTGTCACATTTACTAGCTAGGAAACCTATGAAATCCAAAAGAGGGTCAAAGCTGCCTTGGTAGAAAACCAACCTATCCAGAGAAATAACCTCTCTGCTTTCACACACTACCAAAAATAATTATATTTTCTTGCAGAAACTGAATTTTAAAAAGCCAACTCCATTATAATTCCTAATACATTTTATACTTCACTCCTACTAACAGCAACTTATCTGCTCTTCCTATAAATAAAGAAATACAGCTCTACCTTGTTACCTAGCAACAGAGGATGTCACTGCTACTCTGAAAAAAAAACAGGGTTTATGTGAAGAGAACATTCATAAAGAACACCAAAAAAACCCATTCAAGTATTCAGTTTTATTGTGTTTTTTTTAAATTGAAAATGTTTAACAAATGTTTTAATATGGCCCTTGTATTATGGTTGCAGTCCCTGGAAACCAACATAACTTGGTTAGGAAACCTTATGTCTACATAAATGTGCTGTGCTTCCCATCTGATGAAATAAGATTGTAAAATGCTTTAAGAACTCTAGAAATGTTTCGTTTGCTAATACTGAATCTTATCACAAGTATCCAGAACACCTGTGAGAACTTTTTCTTCTTCCTGTACTGCCAGAACAAAGAATTACTCTGCAAATCTTAACTGAAAACAGATACATGACTCTAGAACATTGTATCAATCAGATCTTCCAATATGTATAATAAAATCAAGCAATACTGTAAAGTTTCTAAGGAGAAATACATTAGTGACTAGAATATTAGAAGTGTTCCAGGTATATAGAACCAAAATGTTTCCACATACATTCTGTCAACGTTATACCAGCATAGAAAACTATAGGCCTTTTGGGAAAATAATACCAAATGTGTTACGAGTATAGGTCAAAACTTTCTAAAGCCTATGGTGCATTTATTTCTTCCCATCAGCTTGCTGTCTGTTGCTACATTATAACAGAATTCAATTCTTCAAATCTATACCTACATCTATCTATCTATCTATCTATCTATCTATCTATCTATCTATCTATCTATCTATCTATCTATCTATCTATCTATCTATCTATCTATCTATCTATCTACATTTATATATAAAATTAATGAACGTGAACTACTATTCACAAAGTGACATCACATAAGGGAAAATCCCAGAAGCATAATTTTCTCTCATGTAGAATTACCCAGTGGTAGAGGATTCTAGAAGATGAGTATATGATCTGTACTATGGTTACTGGGAGAAGACAGAAGCAAGAACAGCTTGAACATAGTCTCTCTGTGCCAAAATATTTGGAAGGGCTGTTCTGGACACAATGAAATGGTGAAGTAAAGGTGTGAATAGATACAACACATACAATGGAGAAATGTATTTGCGAAGGCTTTCACGGCCGGGATATAATGGTTGTTGTGGGTTTTTCAGGCTCTTTGGCCATGTTCTGAAGGTTGTTCTCCCTTATGTTTCGCCAGTCTCTGTGGCCGGCATCTTCAGAGGACAGCACTCTGCTTCAAATGCTCTGAAGATGCCGGCCACAGAGACTGGCGAAACGTTAGGAAGAACAACCTTCAGAACATGGCCGAAGAGCCCGAAAAACCCACAACAACAATGGAGAAACATACACACCTTTTATCCCCTGTTAAACTAATGTTGCCATGCCCGCTCCACCAAATGCAGATTGTAAAGCTATGTTCCAGTTTCCAAACCCTTTCTTTTAGTTAGGCAAGCTGAGGAAGAAAAGCTGCCTTGGACCAAAAGCTCTACGGACCTGCTGTGTGCATGTTTTCCAAAAGATATCCCCTTGCTTTTTTAAATAATAAAAAAAAGAGATGAGGTTGGTATTAGCAAAGAATGCCAGTGAAAACCAAGGTCAAAATCATCCATACTATGTGAAATACAGTGAAGAAAAACAGGGACAAAAATCAAGTCATTTAAAATGCTGTGCTGGTATGGATACTAAAGACAGCCAGAAAAGCAGAAAAGGGGGTGCTCAATCAAGCTTGACCTCTCAACTCCAGCAAAAATGAGTAACCTGAGTCTATCCTATAATGCACATATAATGGAAATACAGTAGTGACCAGCAGGAAGAGAGAACAACCTAACACGAGATGTTGTTGGCTTACAAGATCTGAGGAAAGCTCTTAATTACAGGACATTTTGGAGGTGGGGGGTTTGCCTCCCTTCTGTCTCCCTAAACTTTACCCCAATATTCTCCCCTCAAACTTCAGCTGTCCTTGACTGTTGTTGCTGCTGTCTCATTACTTGTGAGTAAACTGGATAAAACTTGCTTTGAGATCGTCCCCAGTCACAAGGCAAAAAACCCTAGTAGTTTCACAGCTTTAATGAGTGAGCTTCTGAATATTAAATTCTATTTTTTTAAAAAAAATTAAAAACATTTTCACAGGAAGGAGTTCAATGTTTTTTTTCACGGTCATTGAATGGGGTTCTGAGTGGCAGGGTCAAAAGTTCAGTCCATTTAGAATATTGACAATTTATAAAGAAACCCACTGTCTCAGAGTTTTTCTTATTTTAATAGCACTAATTTCAAAGTGGGTATTTGAGTAAATGATTGAATTCTCTCAAAATAAAAAAGGGGGGCTGGGACTGACTTCATTCATATTTGGCCTTATCAATGTATTTGAGCTGTTTTAAATCAGCCAGAGTTCCAGGTGGCTCGCTTCGGAATAGGAGTAAAACTGTTACATTTTTAAAAAATAACTCAAAAACCCAAGCATCCCACAAATTTGGTACAAAGCAAGATCAGACTTTCTGCTACATCTGTGCCAAATTTGGAGCTGATCCACGGTCCAGATTCATAATTTTTCATTTGGGGCACCCCTATCTTTTGAGTTTGCTTATGGAATGCTGAATCCTGCAATCAGCACAATATATTGGTGCTCTTTCAGGCACCAGTGGCAGTAATATGAAAATTATCCACTTCAATAGAGAAAGCATAAGACATCCTGTATTTGTTATTATGTATTATAAGTAATCTGACCATTGTATGACTTTATTAAATACCACTGAGAACATCTGCACAATGTATCTTGATCACTAGCTATATTAGTCTCAGTGAAATAAAAGTGGGTTTGTGGAGTAGCTAAAAGGGATAAAAGGCTCAATCCAATTGTACAAAGCAACGTAAAACATGCTTGAAAGAACAGAGGTTTAAATGATTCCTTACTACCCCTCTTATTTTTTTGTTTATCATCTGTGGCTTTACATAGATACAACTCAAGAAGAGCAGTGTTGGCCAAATCGGGAATTTTTGTGGCACATGTAGAATGCAAGTGAATACATTTCCATTTTCTTTAAAGCAAACAAAAGGTCCAATTCTATCCAAGCAAATGAAAATTCAAAATCATAGTACAGTCTACTATGTTGAGTGTCTTAGTTCAATCTGCTCCACAGAGTCAGGATTGGATATCAGACTAACTCAACTACACACTAAACATTTAGGGATTTTTGTAAAAAGCTGTAGGAAATTTGACCAATTCCTGTGAACTTTAGTTATGCCTGTTATCTGAGGCCTTGGCATAGGTTTCATTTACATAACCACTGTGACATAAGAATGTGAACTAAACACAACAACTGAAGTTTATTCATTTTTATGGGTATACATTTTCAGTCCACAGTTACAGTGACTCACATAACAGCAATACAGTAATAAAGTAATCATGAAACAACAGTATAATAAAATGTCCTGATAAACTAAACAGCACAGTCATGATGAGTAAATACCCAGCAAACAGGATTACTTCAGAGTTTGGACTGTTTAAAACCAGTGTAAAGAGAACGGGAAAAAGAAAAAAACAAAAAAGAAAACAGTGTATTTCCACATTACCATAACAGAAAAATATCAGGGAGGTGCCATGCAGTGGGGCAGGAAGATGGTCTTTGCTACTGATAGGTCTGGGAAGGTTCACACCTGCATTCTGCAATTACGATTCTTGAGGAGTGGGGCCATGTATGATGACACTGGTGACATGAATTCATTTAAAAGCAGTATCTCAAAGTCATTTCACTTGAGTTGGAGATTAGGTAGGGTTGTTCCGTTAGCGAACAGTGATTTTTTTTTGGTTTAATTTTGTTAGACATCAGATCTGAAACTCTAGATACTGTGTGCATAATGAATTGTTTTCCTTGTGTGTAGGCATCCTTCAGTCTATGGTAATGTGCTCTGAACTGAGGTCTTGGAACAGCATCTAGCGTGGCTGAGAAGGCCAATTTGAGAGTGACAATCCCTTCCACACTGAAGACAAATACAATCTGCCTCCTATCCAGCTCCCTGATTTTGCTGGTTTCGGGACTGCCACTTTGCCTCGGCCTGGTGAACAAGTGTCTCTTCAAATTAGGAGAGGCCATGCTGCACTGCCTGCCTCCAGGCTGAATGCTCAGATGTCAAAGTTTCCCAACTGTTGAGCTCCATTCCTAAGGCCTTCAGATCCCACTTGCAGATATCCTTGTATCACAGCTGTGGTCTCCATCTGGGGCACTTTCCCTGCACTAATTCTCCATAGAGGAGATATTTTGGAATCCGACCATCAGCCATTCTCATTACATGCCCAAGCCAACGTAGACATCACTGTCTCAGTAATGCATACATGCTAAAAATTCCAGCTCGTTCTAGGACTACTCTATTTGGACCTTTGCCCTGCCTGGTGATACCAAAAATGCATCGGGGACAACACATATGGAACGTGCTCAGCTTCCTCTCCTGCCATGCACAAAAGGTCCAGGTCTCACTGAAGTACAGGAGTGTGCTCAGGACACAGGCTCTAGAGATCTTAATCTTGGTATATTAACCCATACTCTCTTTGTGAGTCCAGAGAACATGGTAGCTGTTTTGCCAATGCGTTTATCCAGTTCAACGTCTAGAGTGTGTGTCAGAGATCATTGAGCCAAGGCACATGAAATCATGAACAACCTCCAGTTCTTGCGTAGAGATGGTAATAGAGGGAGGTGAGTCCACACCTTGGCCCAAAACTTGTGTTTTCTTCGGGCTGATTGTTAGTCCAAAGTTTTGGCAAGCCTTGCTAAAACGATTCATAAGTTGTTGGAGGTCTTCGGCAGAGCAGGCAACAACAGCTGCATCATTGGCCAAGAAGAAGTCCCGCATGCATTCCAGCTGGACTATGGTCTTCACTCTCAATCTAGAGAGATTAAATAGGTTTCCATCTGATCTAGTCTGGAGACAGATGCCTTCTGTTGCAGTTCCAAAAGTGTGCTTCAGCATGACAGCAAAAAAGATCCCAAACAGAGTCGGTGTGAGGAGACACAGCCCTGTTTCACTCCACTTCAAATGTAAAAGGGATCTGATGTTGAGCCATCAAAAAATACAGTGCCCTTCATTTCCTCATGAAAGGACCTGACAATGTTAAGGAGCCAAGGTGGACATCCAATCTTGGGAAGTATTTTAAAAAGGCCGTCCCTGCTAACCAAATCAAAAGCATTTGTAAGATCTATGAAGGCCACAAAAAGTGGCTGTCGTTGTTCCCTACATTTCTCCTGCAACTGTCTGAGGGAAAATACCATGTCGATGGTGGCTCTATTAGCTCGAAATACACACTATGATTCTGGATAGACTCTGTCTGCAAGCACCTGGAGCCTCTTCAGCATGACACGGGCAAGCAGCTTCCCTACAATGCTGAGAAGAGAGATGCCACGGTAGTTACTGAAGCTGCTCCAGTCTCCTTTGTTCTTATACAATGTGAAGATGTTTGCAGCCTTCATGTCCTGTGGTACTCCACCTTACATCCAGGAGAGACGAAAGACTTCATACAGTTTGGTGATTATGATCTCTTTACAGCACTTCAGTACTTCAACAGGGATGTTATCATTTCCAGGTGCCTTGCTGGAGGCGGGGGAATCCAAGGCTGTTTTTATTTCTGCTAAAGTTGGTTTGCTGTCCAACTCTTCCAAGACAGGCAGGCACTCAATGTTATTTAATGCTTCTTCGGTTGCTACATTCCCTCTAGAATATAGCTCAGAGTAGTGCTGCATCCAGCGTTCCATCTGCTGTACATAGTCCTGGATGATCATGCCTGCAGCAGACTTCAAGAGAGCAGATTTCTTCTGTATTGGACCTAAAGCCTGCTTGATACCGTCATACATTCCCTTGATGTTACCTATGTCCACTGCTGTCTGTATCTGAGAGCAGAGCTGAAGTCAATAATCGTTAGAACATCTCCTGGCAGTCTGTTCAACTTTGCCACGAGCAACTTGAAGAACCTGCAAGTTGTAATCACTAGGGCAGGCTTTGTATGCTGCTAGAGCTTTCCTCTTTTCCTCGATGGCTGGCACCAACTCCTCCGAATGGGCCTCAAACTAGTCTGCCATCTTTTTGATCTTCTTGCCAAATGTGGACAAGGCGGTGTTATAAACAGTGTTCTTGAAATGTTCCCATCGTTCAGGTGCATCAGTCGGGCCTCGAAGAATTTCCTCAAACGCTTGCACAAATTCCTCCACTTTTCTCTGATTGTGAGTCTTGCTCATGTCAATATGTGGTCTTCCTTCCTCTTTTGTATGATACAATCTCTTTATTCACAGTTTCACTCTGCGACACACCAGCGAGTGATTGGTATAGCAATCAGCATCCTGATAACTGAGTGTGATCATAATACTAGAAAGACTAGTGCGTCTAGTGAGGATCAGATTGAGCTGATGCCAGTGCTTTGATCTTGCATGTCTTGAAGAGACTAGCTTCGTATTAAAGAACATGTTGATGCCACAAAGACCATAATAACAGCAAAACTCCAGCAAGCGTTGGCCATTTTCGTTCATCTTCCCAATGCCAAACCAGCCTAGACAAGTGGGCCAAGAATTGTGATCAGCACCAACTCTAGTGTTAAAATCTCCAAGAATGAACAGCGGCTCTTTCTCAGGGATTTTCTTGATAGTAGCTGCCAGTTTGTCATGGAATTTGTTTTGACTTCTGCTGTAGATAGCGTTGGTGCATAAGCACTAGTAAGGGTGACCGGTCCTACTGATGAGTGGAGCTGCAGAGACAGGATTCTTTTACTCCCTGCAGTAAGAGGAACAATGGATCTCAGCAGAGTACTTCTAACCACAAAGCCAACACCATAATCCCTGGTCTCATTTAAAGATTTTCCCTGCCAGAAGAATGAGAAGTTTTTTTCTTTGACAGATCCCGAGCCTGGCAATCTTGTCTCTTGCAGGGCAGCGATGTCCATCAATGCAACCTACTCAATTCCATGACAATAACAGCTGTCTTGCACACGTTGCCTATTTCCTGCAGGTCGTCAGAAAAGCCAGGGATCATTATCTAAACATTCCAGGTGCCCAGCTCTAGGACAGATGTTTTCTTATGATTATTGCATCATGCAGGGTTATTGATCTATTTGTCGGCTTTCACCCTAAACCCCATGCACCCCGTGAGGTTAACAGACCATGTTGAGGCAGCACCTTACTGGCTAGGGACTGCCCAGTTTAAGGCTACCTAGTGAGGTGCAATGACCTCTCCCATCGTCAGAAGTAGCCCCTGGCGTCACACTCTACGCCAAGCAAGCAAAGACTTATAACCAGTAACTGCTCCTTCCCATGTTATTTCAATGTTGTATGCAAAGTTGAAGTGTCCTCTGCAGAGCATGAGACCTGGATAAAATACAGTGGTGCCTCGCTTTACGATTGCCCCGCATTATGATGATCTTTTTGTGATCGCAAAACGATGGTCTAAATGGGGGAATTTCACTTTGCGATGATCAGTTCCCTGCTTCAGGAACCGATTCTTCGCAAAACGACGTTTTTTAAATAGCTGATCGGCAGTTTAAAAATGGCCACGGGGTAACTAAAATGGCTCCCCACTGTGTTTAGGGATGGATTCCTCGCTATACAGGCAGCGAAAATGGCCGCTGTATGGAGGATCTTTGCTGGACAGTGAGTTTTAAGCCCACTGGAACACTTTGAAAGGTTTTCAATGCGTTTCAATGGGCTTTTTATTTTCGCTTTACGATTTTTTGCTGAACAGCGATTTTCCAGGAACGGATTATCGCCGTTAAGCGAGGCACCACTGTAATATGGATGACAGACTTGTTACCCAAGCAGCAAATCTCCCCTCTCCACATCACTGAAATAGTCCAATGGAAAGGCAAGCGCCAGTACAACTGTTTCCAGCAACACTGTAGGAGTTACCAGAGCGTCACGAACTGCCTTCGGCTCCCGATTTTGCCTTGAGGTTTACTCCTGAAACCTTTTCCATCAGTGGATATGGCCACAAGACAGTGGAGGTTTGGAATCAGAGTTTTCCTTCTCCTAGATGAGCTGCCTTCCAAGGCTAACGAGCCCCATCTATCTGGTTTCCCTTGTGTGACAAACAAAAGTGTTGTTGCATATTTAAGACTAACAAGTTTTTTCAGTATGACCTTAATTAATTTTAATTCACTTCTTTGAACACATGAAGACACATCAAGCACACATTTGCTTAAAACAGATTTAAGGATGGTTTTCCCCTCTTTTGAATGACTCTGTTTTCCTCCTCTCCCCACTCCTGTGGTGTTTGTTTCCAGCTACTCTACCTCATCTCCTTCCATTAAGTACTGATACTTCTGCCACCTGGGGCTTGTGGGTGCTGGTCAACTACTTGTACAATCTCTTGTCTGAATATGCTACATATGATGGGAGTTCAAACTCTTCTGATTTCTGTTTATACAGTACATTCCTCCTGCCAGGTAGGATTCATGAGCACTGGGTATATACTACAGCCTTGTTATATGCATGAAAACACTACACTGGCTGTGGATTCAAGGTCTTAGGATCCAAGGAGAAACCTAGCTGGGGATGTATTATCATAAGATTTCCTTTTCTCCTATCTTAGCTCCACACTGTCCAAACCAGCATGACCAGTGTACACTACCCGTTCTGCACCGAGATCAAGAAGAATCTTGGCCAGAGAAAGCAGCATCAGAATATTCTCTCTTCCTCCTAAGCTTCTCTCTCTGCAGGCCCGCCTGTCCAGTGTACATTATACTAACAACTAGAGATGGGGGTATTTGTATTCACATAAGAATATGAATATTCCTGGCAGCTGGACTTAACGAGAGCTGGCCAGTCCACTCATCCTTCCAATTGCTCCCAGAGCTCTGTTCTCTTCCTGCTCGCCCAGCCACTCCAGGCAGTGGGAGAGAGGATGAGTCTCCCTGCATGGCTGCTGAGTTGCTAGCAGAGCAGGAAGAGAGCAGAACTGTGGGAGCGATCGGAAGGATGAGCAAGACTGCCGCCAATGCCAGATGCATGAGTGGACAGGCTAGCTGCAGGGGCTGTGTGGGGATATTCATATTCATACAGTATATGAATACCCCCATCTCTACTAACAACTCATCTTGGAGTCTCAAAAGAAGAATCCTGAAAGATATTCCTTTTACAATGCCAAGATCCTAACTAGACAAACCGAAATATACTTCTAGATAGAGTTCACCTGAGAAGAGATCCTCAGGATAAAGAGCCTCCTTGGGAGAAAGCTCTTATGCCCAGAGAGATAAGTGGATTCAACCCTGCAGCTGAATACACCCTCAGCTAACCAAGTGTCTGCAGCTGAATGTTCAGTGGGGCCCCAGCAGGTCACCTGTATATGGCTCCCATGGGAGGCTGCTAGCTACCTGGAGACTTTTCCCCACTGTCCAGACTGCATATTTATGTGTGAGGAAGTACGTGAAGCTCTTCAGAATATTGTCAATAATACCTCTGATAAAAAATATTGTCAACAGAAAGATAAAATGAAAAGTCAAAACTCTGATGATCCAATTGTTAAAATATAAAGCAGAAGAATATCTGAATGTAACTGTATCTTGGAAAGAAATGCTATTTTTCCTAAAAATAAAGAGTGTTGAAATGACCTTGAATAGCAGCTGTTATGAACACATGCCTTGGCAAAAAAACAAAAACAAAAAACCTTGTGTTCAGGATTTGCAATCTGTATTCAACAGCATGCTATAAAACGAAGTAAAACTAAAAATTAAGTAACTGTTGTATGTATTCCATAACTGCAGTAATAATTTTTTCCAATTCAGAAAACAATAGTAGTTCCAAAATACTATGGAGTCAGTGTACTGTATCTTTTACAACATTGTGGAAAGTGTGTCCAAAAGCTACATTGGTCTGCAAAAGCTATAATCCAATTCTACCATTTTGGAAAATGTATCCACAGTGCAAAGCCACCAAACCAACGGATAGCTGCTAGGACAACTGGTGCATGGGATTAAGAGATAATGCACTCAGAGCTGGGTGTAGCCCATTTGGAAGAAATTTTAAAATACTCTTTCCATAATGTGTTTTTATCATCTGGCAAAAGGCCTAGAGCTCTTGATGTACTTGTAAAAACAAACAGTGAACACGACTTAATTAAAAATAGTGGTGCTTTTCAAAAATACATATATTGACCACAATGGTGGTTAATTACAAAAGAAGAATTAACCACATAATAGACAAAAGGGGATAAAGATTCAAAGATATAATGAAATCAGATATGACAGACTTAAATTGAAATATTTGCAAATATAATTGCCTTTCAGTATAGATACTAGCTTTCAAGACATTAGATAGACCCTCTCTCCCTTGATGAGAAGAACTATAATCATTCATGATTTTATTAAATATAAAACAACTTTATTCTCCTTTATTTGTCTTTAAATTAGAATCTGCATCAAAAAGGGAGCTAATTTGAGCTATAACTGTCTTACTTAGTACCTTGAATGAATAAATGGGAATGCTGCCCCAAAGGAAGCTGAATAGTTCACTAATATTTGAAATCTATAGTTCAGAATCAAAACATGCAGATTTAGAAATTTATTGACCATTACCATACAAAACAGAAGTGATATTGGAGCATATAGCCATAGTCAAGGGGGTCACTATCTTACTGAAAAGGCTGGTACTATTCTTGGATCTAATCTTGCTTTTTGAAAAATAGGCCAAAGCCAATCTGTGGCATGACTGTGTGGTTTTTGAAATGCATTTATTTAGGTCTTTTGGGTAAGTCAAATTATTCTATACTGATAGATATAACTTTCAGGCTTCATCATGCCAACACAGTCTACTGGGAACTGCTACTGAAGACAACTTAAAACCTCAGTTTATTCAAAATGCAGCATCTTATCTCCTTACAGGTACTGAAATACAGACACATACACAATTTGTTGTGAGCCAGTTAAACAGTTTGCCTACGAGCAGGGTCAGCCCTTGAATAAATAGCACCCTAGGTAAGAAATGTTACCAAGAAGCATCTTTGGCACTTGCCTCAAATCCTTTATTGGCTTATAGCATTCTTTGAAGAAAAAAAAAGAAAATAATCATAGGCCTACAGGCCCAATTAGAACAGACCCACAGAATACTGAGTGAAACACTTGGGTAAATCTCACCGATTCAAATAACCAAGACTAGTTGAGCCTACTAATAGGATTCCGGGCATAGTGTTTGCAAGTACCTACAGTGTTTGCCAATGTCAGCTGAAAGTAAGGTGGTACTTCATTTAGTCCCTTGTGGGTTTCATTTCCTTGGGAACACAGTTGTCAGGGGATACTTGCCATTGCTTGGGATGATTGAAGCCAGTGTTACTAAAGCCAAACCTTTCACACTCTTTCTGCAACCTTCTTTCTCTTTTAGATACATTTATAGTTCTTCCCTTTCCCCTCCCTGCTACAGTGGGGTGGGGGGAGATAGAATGATAGATGTCTGAATGGATCAATTTCGTACCATTTTGAAATTAAATGAATAGCTAAATGAAATTAGGACAAGTTTGTTTCCCAGCTCTCCTTCCTATAAACCTGTGTTAGTTCAACCTGAAACTTGAAAAAGAAATGTGTAAAGCTAACCGGTGGATGTTCATTTTTGCAGGCAGTATTCAAACAAGGGAGGAAAATATTAAATACTCCTTTAAATCCAAATATTAGCCCCAGCTGAAGTAAACACAGAATGAATGGGACTTGTTACATCAACAGTTACGTAAGTTCCATTGATTCAGTGGGTCTGCTCTAAATGAAACTAACAATAGGATTTACAATCCTATACACACTCATCCAGAGGCAGCCTGAGCTATCCTGCTGTTTGAAGTAGGACCTGAATCTACACCCACAACATCACTCCATGATGGTAGTAATAGTCCCCCCCCCCCGAAAAAAAAGAATGTGTCTGCTGCTTTCCATTCTCCAAAAAGCAGACAAGGTGACAAAGGCAACAGCAACAGGTCCTAACTGGACTCATCTCGCATTACTCAGAAAGATGATATCCTACACTGCAATACCAGTACCCACATTTGCCCCCAAAACTAGGAGGACTATGGGTGCTACTAATTCCACCTCTACCTCATACTCCTCAGATTATTGTCATGCCTTGCTGCTTTTTTGAGCAGCCTATGAATGCACGCTTCTCAAAATCTTGCCAAGATAAAAAAGGCATGGAAATAGCACCTGTACAGTGAAAGAAGAGGCACTACTATCAAAGTGTAGGAGGCGGTGGTGACATCAGTAGCCTCATCAATCAGGAGGAACATCCAGCTCATACAGGTCCATTTCCCTGTAGCCCACTGCAGCTCGTACATGACAAGCCCAGATGTGGGAGCTGGAGAGTTGGGATTTTGTAGTAATGCCTCCATCCAGTGCTCTGGAACCTCTTCTGCAAGTTCTGGCACTACTGGAATGATTGTAATGCTCTTGTCTTTTGCCAAGTCTTTCAGTGACAGCTAATTATTTTGCAGCTTTGCTTGTATCTGCTATTATGATATGACATTATCATATGCTTGTCTTTATTCTGTGTTGCTTTCTTAAAGCACTCTGCATTTTGTTTTTTGACAAAGTGTATTGAGTATGCTTATTAAATTAATTTCTATTAGACTTAACTCTGTTGATTAGAAAAATCTGAGATAATACTGGAGATAATACTTCAGCCGTCAAACATACAAGCATGTTCATATTATCTAAGTTGGTTTTTCAAGCCAAACAGGCATGAAATGAATACGTCTAGGACTCCTTTAGATAATATGTCTAGTTTCAGCTGTCTAGGATTCACAGTCTTAGAGATACGGATTTGACAGACATACATACTCTTCTATAAAAGGTTAAATACAAGTTGTGCTGGATCAGAAAAAGTTTATGTAGCCCAGCATTTTCAAGATTCCCAGTTAAAATCCATACCCAGTATACAAACATATTAGTAATCTTTCATTTGTGTTCCTCATCAATACTAACTGAATCAATACTAATTGATTCATTAGCATTGTGCCTCTGATATTGAAAGCAACTACATGATTTCATTAACAGCTGTAGCCATATTATCCTCCATGATTTCCTTTTAAAACTAACTTGACAACCATAATTATATCCTATGAAGGCAAATTCCTTAATTTAACTATATGCAGTGAGATGTACTTCCTTTAATCTGTCTTTCAGTTCCCACTCTTCAGTTTCATTCAATTACCCCAGGTTTCTGTATCCTGAAGAAAACATTTCCCTCTTTGCTTTCTCTGCACCATGCCTTGTTCGATGGACTTTTGTCATTATTCCTCATCATTCATCTTTATTTTTGGGCTAAAAAAACCCAAGCCTCGGGAGACCTTCAGTCCCTTGATCACCTTGGCTATCACCTCTTCCAGTTCTACAATATCCTTCATGAGATGTAGTGAACAGAGATTTTCACATTATTCTGTACTGAATCATAAAAATAGATACAAAAACACTTTGATATTGATGTTTTATTTTGAATCCTTTTCCTGATTGTTCCTGACATGGAAGATTCACCTCTCTCATACAGTCATGGTAGGTTAACATTATCACTACACTATCCATAGCCCACAATGTCTTAGTCACTTCCAGATCAGACCCCATCAGCGTCTATGTAAAGTTGTTGTCCAAGGCACTAGCCATGCTAGTCTAATTAAAGCACATATACATATAGCAAAGATTAATATTATGACCTATACATCTGGAGAAGCTGGCTACATACATGAAAGCTCTTGTCAATAGAAAGAAATTATCTTTAAACGCGCTACAAGACATCTTGCTGTATATGATATTAAATTTTTGGTGTTTTGTTTGTTGTGCCAATATGCATCTACTTACAGTTTTGTTTTTTTTTTGTTTTTTTTTACAATCAACCACATTTGACAATTCAATGTCTATTCCTTGTCCTACATTTTTTACTGATCTTTTTGGAGCAATACATGGTCTTTGTTCAAATCCATTTACCGTATTTGCTGGCGTATAAGATGACTTTTTTGGCCCCAAAAACATGCCTCCAAGTGGGGGGGGGTCATCTTATACGCTGGGTGCACTTCAGTTGGGCCAGGAAGGAGCTGCCGCTCTTGAGTGAGTGACGTGGCCCCGCGCCAGCAGGGGAGGAAGGCAGGCGGGCAGGCAGGCGGTCGGTCCAGATGGGGGAAGGGAAGCAGAGCCAACCATGCCTGAGTGGCCAGAGCCTGCCGCCGGGCTGCCCGCCACCCTGCGCCACTGAGAAAGCTGTCCGCTCGCCTGCGCGCCACCGGAGAGCTGCTTTCCCTTCTCCTCCTCCTCCGCCACCGCCAGCCCAGCCACTTCCCCTCCTTCTCGCCCTCCTCATCACGGAGCCAGCTGCCCACTCGCCCGCCCGCCCGCTGCCAGAGAGCTGCTTCCCCTTCCCCTCCTCCTGAGCTGCCACCACCCACCCGCTGCTTCCCCTCCTCGCCCTCCTCGTTGCCGGCCATGAACTTCCAGGGCGGGCCCGGGCAGAGCCCCAGGCAGCCGCCGCCAGTGCTGCAGTAGAGCCATCCACTCTATATTTTGAGTGGAAATGTTGGGGGGTCATCTTATACACCCAGTCATCTTGTACGCCGGCAAATATGGTACTTTAAATATTTATATGTCACCTTTCTCCTAAAGCAGTGATTTCCAACCTTGTGTTCATAGATGTTCTTATACTACAACTCCCAGAAATCCTGGCCAGCACAGCAAAGGGTTCAGGCAGTTTTAGTCCAAGAGCATCTGGGTACACAAGTTTGGGAACCATTGTCCTAAAGCATCAAAGTTGGCTTACAGCATTAAAAGAAACAAAGTTAAAAGCTAAATAATAAATTATTGCAGTATTTAAAAATCATTAAACAAATATACCATATTTTTCCATGTATAAAACAACACACTCTCCTAAAATAAAGAGAAAATTGAGAGTCATTTTATACATGGTAGTAAGGAGCTCCTGCCAACCTAGCAGTTTGAAAACATGTAAATGTGAGTAGATAAATAGGTACCACTACGGTGGGAATGTAACAGCGTTATGTGTCTAGTCGTGCTGGCCACGTGACCATGGAAACTTGTCTATGGACAACCACTGGTTCTATGGCTTGGAGACAGGGATGAGCACCGTGCAATAGAGTTGGACACAACTGGACTAAATGTCAAGGGGAACCTTTACCTTTACCTTAAGAAGGGGGAGGGATCAAAGTGTTTTGATTCTTGCTTTCCCCCTCCACTTTTTGCAAAGAAAGTGGAGGGGGAAAACATTTTCCTCGCATTTTCCTTGTGAGGAAAGTGGAGGGGGAAAGAAGGAATCAAAGTGCTTTGATCCCTGCCTTCCCCCTCTACTTTCTTGCAAAGAAAGAAATTTTGGGTTAGAAAAGGGGGGGGTGTCTAATACACGGGGGTGTCTTATACATGGAAAAATATGGTAATATTAAAGATCATAATAAGAGCAGTATTAGAAACACAATGAAAACACAGAATAAAATTATCTTTTTAAAAAAATCCCCTTGGTCAATTAGTAATTTAAAGGAAAGCCAGACTGAAGAGAAAGGTCTTTCCCTGCAGAAGGATAAACATGATGTCACCAGCAACTTTTGGCATCTTACTGCTTACTCTCAACTCTTAACAATTTATTAACAAGTTTAGAAGCATGTGCCCCACTGAATCTTGGGGATACCATTATCTACTTATTTCCATCATAAGAAATGACCAATTTGTTCCCATTCTTCAGCTGAAATCTGTTCCATAACTTATGCCACATAAAAATGATGATGCCATCAGATGTGGAGATTTTGGGCAAATAAAACATCTGTGATTCCACCCCTTGCAAAGGTCCTAAGGATCTCATGGAATTCCTTGCATTGAGGGGCCACAGGACCGCGACAGGAATCTTGAACTTTCAAAAATCACTGCCAATGGTAAAGTCATCCCAGCAACAGGAATTTTCAGAAATTAGTCTTACGTACATCCTGCAACCCCCCAATGGTTTCTTCACAATTAAAAGGATTACAGAGAAGCCCCTGGAACTTCCAGGGGTGGGGGGAATTGGAGATATTTTATTTTAGAAAAAATCATTTCAGCTGATGACATCATACAGTTCATGCAGTATAACTTATAGAATAGCATTTCAGTTTCTATTTCCTATTGATTACTTAGATAAAAAGTGGACGTGGTGGCGCTGTGGGCTAAACCGCAGAAGCCTGTGCTGCAGGGTCAGAAGACCAAGCAGTCGTAAGATCGAATCCACGCGACGGAGTGAGTGCCCGTCACTTGTCCCAGCTCCCGCCAACCTAGCGGTTCGAAAGCATGTAAATGCGAGTAGATAAATAGGGACCATCTCGGTGGGAAGGTAACAGCGTTCCGTGTCTAAGGCACACTGGCCATGTGACCACGGAAGATTGTCTTCGGACAAAACGCTGGCTCTATGGCTTGGAAACGGGGATGAGTACCGCCCCCTAGAGTCGAACACAACTGGACAAAAATTGTCAAGGGGAACCTTTACCTTTACCTTACTTAGATAAAAAGACTACTTGTCATGCACTACTTTCCGGGGCTTACCCATGTTCCTTCTCCAAATATTTTAACTATTTATAATGATTTCCCCCATGTAATCTGTTCAATTTCATGTTCATTGGCTGAAGAAATTCAACAGTTTTCTTGAGGCACTTTGGGGATCATTATCTTCCTCTCCAACCGCTTACTTTTTGGGTTGATTTTCTTGCAGAAAAGCAAACAAAAAACAACAACAAGCAACACAGCAAGAATTTTCTTTCTTGCTAACAGCAGCAAGTTACTAAGAGTGTGAGGTGTTCTGTCCAAGTTACTGTACAGAATTATTAGGGACCTTTAGACAAGAGACTATGAAAACTCTTGTCTATGAAATACATTCCCCTTAGAGCCAGAATGAGCTCCTGCTCTCCCTGTTATTAGGAATAAAACAGAGCATAGGCAATACTGTTATAGTCCACTAAAAAAACCATCATGCAATCCTGGATCAGGATGTGTTAGAGTTGTTGTTTTAAAGTTACAGCTGAGGCAGCTGTGGATTGGATATCACACCCCGATTCTTCAAACAAAGAGAATAAATAATTAAGGATATGTTTCCTTATCCCATGACTGCTATATTTGGACTCTTTGGTGTCAAACACTGTCAAGAGACTTCTGAAACTAAGTAAACAGTGCCTATAAACCCTTACAGAACTCTAAAAGATTAATGCATTAGGCTTCCATTTTCAGAAGCCATGTTGATTACTATACACAAGACTGGCCTTTTTATATATATCTGATAATTTTGTTCCGCTGATTCACTTGGAACAGACATTAAGCTAACTGGCTTATGATTCCTACAAAACCACCACCGCAGATCCCTATTCAAAAAGTAGTAGCATATCAACCATGGTTAGGTCCTCCAGTTCAGAGGCCAATCTTAGAGACATGTATTTTGTTCAAATATAAGCATATGAAGTTTAAAAACTCTCAGGTGGATGTCATCTAGAACTATTGATATATTCCCCTCTTTTAATAAAGTCTAAAATAATCACTTAATAAAGTCTAAAATGTAATTGCTAATTGCCCCATTTCCTTCCTGAAAATATCAATTCAAGCCTGGATTTTCTCCTGTAGCACTGTTAACATTCTTATCAATCACCTTCGCAACCTATTCTCCAGTCTCAATTTAAAAAAATATATATTTCAACTTTGATGTTACTGGCAATATGATCTTCATAACTGCTTCCTAAATTTCTTTTGTGCAAGTTTATGTTCCTTTGTTGTTGTTGTTTTTTACCATTTTGGCAAAATTTCCATTTCTTGAAGGAGTCCTTTGACACTGTACATTAACCAGGCAAGTGTGGTTAGCAGTACCTTGTGACTTGTGGTATACATTGACAAAGCAATCTGGAGAAATCTGACCTCAACTTTCCCTTTCAGACTCCTTTTAAACTGATCCCTTTGTCACAGAGACATTTCCTTATCTGAAGTCAAAAGTGACTATACTGAAATCTCATGAATGCTTTCTGCTTATATATAAATTCAGTTTGATAGCACTGTGTAATCATGTCTGGTCACTTCAGCAACATCACATCAGATCCTAATTCTCCACTACATTCACCAATTTCAAGCCACTTGAAGGATACAATCCCATGTACATTTTCCTTGAAACAAATACTCCTGAATGCTGTGAAATACAAATCTGGGTAAACATGCAGAGAACTGTAGAGCCAAACTTTTTGTAAATGGATGCATAAGATTATAGTCTTTGCAGTTGTGTCTCACAGACACTTTCACTTTTAAGAATTGAGTCACTTGTAACTGTTGTGTACATGTTTTCAGATGCAGGCAGTCCCAGGAATTTCATTTTGATCCCACCCATTTTTCCAGTTCAACAACATCTCAAAAGTAATATTCCAATACATGCTTAGTATATGGTTTAGTGCTTAGTATGTTTCATCTGTGACTTGTGAACTGAGTTTGCACATAACATGTAAAGAACTCCAGCTATAGGAAGTCCATCCATTTCTGTGGACACTATCCTCATAAGAGTATTCTGAATATTAGGCCACTTATGTCACCCTAGCTTTTCTAAAGACTAAGGGGTTAGGGTTATTCCTTAGTTTGGAATATGTTTCATGAGCTACCTGTTTTCCAAAATTTCCCCATTGTTTTAAGTTCTCTCTCAGGTGCTTAACAGGAATACTGTATTGCTGTTACTGGACAAAAAAATATTGAAATCATCTCTCTGAAATTATTATTTTTTATTTTCTTTAGATGCATTCCAAACCTTAATACATGCACAACAGATTAACCACTGTAACAGTTAAAGCCTCTGGTGACTAAGCTGGCCTTTTAAAAGCTAGCAAAGTACATGCCCTTTATACCATTCAAAATTATTCCGACACCACACTTGCATTCAGGATTCTCATTCAACAACAACTTCCTCAGACCTGTTTTACTCAAGAATCTGACTTAAGATGCCTGTCTGTGAAAAGTTAAACACCTGTCTGCAAAGCCACTTCCTGCACACATAGATCAAAAGAAAGTGCCCAGACTTGTCAATTATAAACTGTAAAATAACCACCAAATATCATCAGCTGAAACAATGAGTCTCCAATTTATAGCTTCATTAAAATTTTTATGTATCCATTAAAACAGAGTTTTACAACACATGATAATTAAACAGCACAGGATCAAGGTCTCCTGCTTTGAAAATAAACGCCTATTTGCTTTTTTAAAAGCTTCTGACTTATATTGAGATAGATTGAGAAACAGAAAGCCATCCTGTTGTGCCAAGGTTTCATTCTACTGGCTAAACTCCTATGTTACAATCATAATACATTACAGGACAATAACCTTAACACATTTCTGAACAATAATACTTAAAACAGATCCTAACTAGTTCTGCCTACAATGTCAAAGGGTTAACTTTAAGATAAATTAAATATTCCCTCACAAGCAATTTTAGAAATGCTCTCCCACAAACAATGGCCTGTGTTCATACCAAGGAACCACCACATTCCCAATAGAAAAGTTTCAATCTTCCCACTGCTGACCACTATGCTCCTAGATATTTGATCACATCCATGTAGAAAAACAGTTATAAAAACCAGCCCCCGAGATGGTTAAAGGGGCAAGTTGCTTCACAGAACTCTGTCCCCCTCAGATGGAAATGTATATCATCCTATGTGTTCAGGCTGTCAAACACATATGTCCTCTATTGTTTTGTTTGAATAGAACAATAAGAGAGCTCCCCACTTCACATTTTTTTTCCTATGCAGACTTCTATGTGGAAGAAAAAATTGTGAACTGCAGCATGATTATTTGCCAAGAGTACACAGTTTGCAATAAATAACACTTCCTGCAGGCTTTACAGAATAAATATCCTATCTTTTCTGAGAAGAAATACACATCTTGACACCAAATTGTAAAATGTAAAACAACTCTTACGTTAGTAACTACTCACACTGAAGGAAATGGAATTGCACCACCATTGTTTATGAGGCCTAAGGAAATTACACCTGTAAAAAATGTTACCACACAATAGTACTGTAATTTGGTCAGTTATATGGTGGAATGATACCCCAACAAAGGTTTAATAGACACAAAACGATGTCCCACTTATTCAGAAGAAAAGCCAGAAAGTGCAATCTTCTGTTATTTAAAACTGTATTCGTTTCATGCTTACATTGAAACAAGGCTTCAATCTGTAGGTATGCCAAACCTGAAAGGGAGCACCTATGACCGATTTAAGAAACAAGGGGCACCAGAAGCGGACCTGCAAGCCCTCGATCCCCGCGAGGCCTCCACTCCTTAACAAGTTTGAAGACCAAAGCGAGTGTTATCAAGCCCTTGAAAGCAGAACTTCCCCACGTAAATGCCGCTGACAATCTTCCCCCAGAAGAAGCGACTGCCGGCTCTGCATGCTGCGCTATTGCTCTCCCGGATGCATCACTAAAAAGAACATGTCCACTTTTAATCACTGCTTAAATATACATGGAGCGAGCCTCCTGGAGACAAAAGCTTTCCCAGCACCGCTCCGGCCCCCTCAGAGGCGATCGGGGGGGGGGGGGAGAGAGAAGAGAGAGACCCTGGTTGTTGCCGCCGCCGCCGCCCGTCAGGACCACTTCCTCCGGGCGCCTTTTAGCGCTACCTGGCATGCAAGGCACATTTGGCACCCTCTTTGTCTCTCCGCATCTTCTCCCTGCTCTCTCTCTCTCTCTCTCTTTTTTAAAGACAACGCTATATTTAGTCGCCGGCGACATTCCTGAGGACGGGCTACCGATAACGAGGGAAAGGAGCTGCCCTTTGGAGCCGATGCCCACTTGGCAACAGCGCAGGGCTGGGGCACACCAAGCGATGGCCAACCAGACGGGGGGACGGGCGGCCGGAGAGCCAAGGGGAAAAGAAGGCTCGTCCTAGCCAGACGCCTCCTCGCCGGCGGTGCCCCCCTACGACCCGCGAGGGGGCTCGAAACGAGCGCAGCCCCTCGGCGAGTGCCCTCCTCGGGCCCCGAGCCCAGCAAGCCCTGGCTGCCCGGCGCTGCCATCCCCGCACTCGCTTACTCATCAGCTGCCCGGCCGGGCTTTCTCGCCTAAAGCACAGAGAAGCGGCGGCGGCGGCCGTGACGGTGGCGTGGCGAGGCGAACGCGGGCAAGCGGGGGGGGGGGGCGGCTGCGAGCCAAGCCGGGGATATTTATATTCTGCAGCGTTTACCCCTCGCCTTTGTGCATCTTCCTTCCCCGCCTTGTGGCGAAGGAGGCAGGGACGCCGCAGCGGAACCGAGCCGGGCGCAGCACAGCTGAGCGAGCGAGCGAGCGAGCGTCCCTCCCTCCGTCCTCCTCCTCCTCCTCCAGCCGCCGGCAGCACCGAGCGAGGGAGGAGGGGAGGAAAGAGCGCGGCCCCGCCAACCATCTCCTCCCACCTTCCCGTTGCTGCTGCTGCCGCTGCCGCCGCCGCCTCTCCCCTTTTCCCGCGCTCCCGCCTCATGCTCGCCCTGTACGAGGCTGGAAACTGGTCCATACACGGCTCGGCGCCTTCTCTCGTCCCGCCGAGGAGGGCCCCGGCCGCTCGTCACTCACCGGGTTCTCCCTGGCGGAGCGGAGTCCGGACGGACGCCGCGCTGGTGGCGGGCGGGCGGGCGGGCGGGCGGGCGGGAAGGCGGTGGTGGCTCTACCGCTGCGCCTCCCCTCCCTGCTCTCGCATCCCCTGTTACTATGGATATTCTCCGTGTGTCTCCTCCGCTCTCGCCTGCACAGGGAGAGGGGAGCGGCTGCTGGGCTGCTGCTGCTCGACGGGGGCCCACATACCGCCACTCAAAGGACCCTCCGCGCTGCAGCGGTTGCCTCTGCCGCCCCGGGACCCACTTATCACTGTCCCGCCAGCACGGCTCTCTTCCCGCCCCCGGAGGCTCGAGAGAAGAAAGGTTCACGACATCTGTAACCTCCTCCCCCCACCGCCTCGGGTGTGTGTGTACGCGCGCCTACGTACCTATTCTCTCTCTCTCTCTCTCTCTCTCTCTCTCTCTCTCTCTCTCTCTCTCTCTCTCACACACACACACACACACACACACACACACACACACACACGGGAGGGGCGCAGAGAGTAGCGGAGCGGCCCTCGCTCTTCCCTGCACCGTAGACTCGGGGAAAGGAGATTGGTTTTCAGCGTATCTACACAGCTGAGGCAAATGCCGCCTTCCTGGCACCGAGCCTGACGCCCATTCACACTGACGGAGTCTCAAGACGCCAGACAGACTTCAGGAGTAAAGAGTGGGTTCGAACTAGCGGGAGTAATGCAGTAGCCATTTAAATGCGTACGGCCTTATACCAACAACTAGAAGAGGAGGCACGTGTAGTTAACGACTACGCAAATCAAGGGACAGAGCGCACGTTTCGAGAGCGGTACAGTTACTGCTTCGGAGTGCGGTTTCCAATTACAAGACAACCTTTTTAAAAGGAAGAAATTAGCTTCTGTAGCGGTTGAACGCGAAGCGACAGGGTGGGATTTGATTCTCCGTTGCTACAAGGGTAGTAGGCAGGGGTTTCCCCTTGCAGATGTCTCTCCGGTGGGTAGTACAAGAGGGGCTTCACATAAGAGGCCCAGGCTGGAGGGATCTTGGGGATCAAGGAGCTCCTCACGGATCCCCCCCATCCCGAACAAAAAACCGACAGTATCTGAAGCCCCTTCTTCAGAAATGGGTAAGCGGATTAAGAAAAATCGGTGCCCCCAGCTACAGCTTGTTCAGCAGCCAAGGGGGGGGGGGCGGCTTGCCCCTGCTTTGTTTGTTGGTGCCCAGGATGAGTCTCCAGGAATTGCTTCTGCAAAAACTGATTCCTTCCCACAGCCAGATTGATCCCGCCCACCACCTACCTAGGAGCCAAAGCTGCCAAGAGGCCTTAGTGGAAAGGAGCCTCAAAGAAGACAACAATGTCACTAACAATGTTCTACAGTGTGCCACTGTCCCATTCTTCTGAAACAAAAGCTAAGATTTGAGAGTTGCATCCAGGTTTCATCATACTGAGAAGAGACCCATTGAAATAAATAGGTTTACCTTAGTGGACACTTCCATTAATTTAAATGGGTTTAGTCTGACTAAACAGGAGCCAGCCTTGAGGGGAAAACATACCGGAAAACAGTGATATGTCAAGAGTTAGTAACAATTTCCCAACACAATAAGGAAAGCAGTTCCTGACTAAACGGCTACTATGGATTGAGCAGCCCTGGATGGATGACTATATTGGGAGAAATGTGTGGGAGGACAACACTTGCTTATTCTCCTGTGTCTCTCAGAAGCTTTTAATACTTCTGAATATCAGTCAAGGTTTTCTTCTACCAGCCTGCTGGATATGCAAACTGGAAGCACTATGGTCTGGTGGCTTCATTTTTGGCTGGCAGGTAAGTCCCCAAAAGAGGTGCTGAGGGACTCTTGCTCTTCACCATTGTGCTGTGGGGCTGAATTCTGTCATCCTTCACTTTTGGCTCTAACATGCAACTGTTGAAGCAAGTCATCCAGAGATTTGGTGGGAGTTGGCAGAGTATAACCCTTAGGCAACATGAACCTTCCCACTTCCATCTTCAGAACCCTCCAAACCCCTCTATTATTTTTTTTAAAAATCCTCTTGTGTCTTCTAAGGAGCATGATATTTTTGATATATTGTCCCCTACTCCAAATTTATAACTTTTTTTTTAAAAAAATGTTGCCACTAAAGGGCAAGAGTTTTTTTACGAGGAGGAGGGGATGATGACGACTTGGTGGTTTGGTCAGAAGTAGGTTCAGTCCTCTAAAGCAGGGGTCATCAACCCCTGGTCTGCGGCCTAGTGCCAGTCCATGGGCTTGCTGGAACTGGGCCATGGATACGGATCAACACACGTGCGGTGGGCATGTCATGCTCAGGGGGGGTCACACCTGTAGTGGGCATGTCACACTCGCGCAGTTGTGTCATGGAACAGTACCATAATCACTCCAACCTAACAAAAGGGATGCTATGAGATCCAGCCCAGATGTCACCCAAGACAAGGACTGACTCCAGCTAAGGTTGTTGAGGCAGTAGTGATTCCTTTTGGACAAATGCAGAGTTACCATAGTGAAGTGTGCCCTAGTAATATCCATATTAGATTAGAGTACTGCAATACCTTGTATGTGGGAAGTAGAAATCTTTGTAGCCAGAAGCTGCAACTGGTGCAGAATACAGGAGCTAGATTACTTATCAGAACTTGTGTATGTGTTGTGTACAGTAGGACAGCCATATCCATGGGATCTGTACCCATAGTTGCATTTATCTGTTTTTAAAAAAAACACCAAAAATACACATTCCCAAGGTGTGTTATCAGGACTGACCACTAGATGGAAACAGAGACTATGCTATATACAGGCCTGGTCTGATATCTCTGAGGGAAGCAGCTTCCAGTGAAATGTAGAAGCCGGGGGGGAGGGGGGCTGGGAAAGGCAGCACTTGCTGGTTTCAGGGAAGCATCCCTTGTGAACAGGAGGGCAGGAAATCCAGTCCTTTGGCAAGACTGGGCCAGGGCTCCCTCTCTCAATCATGCATAGACACCAAAGAAGCTGGAGGTAAGTGCTTTGCTTATCCCCTATTTCCAGCAGTACCAACCTACAGGTGAATTTTCATGGCAATCTGAACCCAGGTTTCCTGAATCTTACATTGTTATTCTATCCACATCAACACATTGCATATTCCAGAACCTAACTAGTCACATAGGATACATCCCATCAGTGGTAGATATATCTACACTTACCTGTATCTTTAAATCTTTGGATCTGAGTGTTACAGGATATCTGTTCTAATATAAACCTGCACAACCATTACGATCAAAGGCTTGTCTCGATGCATCTTTCCTGTGCTAGCTCCTTAACTGTGGAATTGCTTCCCTGAATTATGCTGGCCCAGTGCTCTTCTTATCCAGTCTAAGGGCCAGTTTAAAACAAATATATTTTTTCCAAGCTTGTAATGAACAATAAGCTTCATTTAGTGATGACAGGTAAAAGTAAAGGTTCCCCTTGACATTTAGTCCAGTCGTGTCAGACTCTAGGGCGCAGTGCTCATCCCCGTTTCCAAGCCATAGAGCCAGTGTTTGTCCAAAGACAGTTTCCATGGCCACATGGCCAGCATGACTAGACACAGAATGCCGTTACCTCCCCACTGTGATGGTACCTGTTTATCTACTTGCATTTACATGCTTTTGAACTGCCAGGTTGGCAGGAGCTGGGACAAGTCAGGAGAGCTCACTCCGTCACGTGGATTTGATCTTACGACTGCTGGTCTTCTGATCCTGCAGCACAGAGGCTTCTGCGGTTTAACCCGCAGCACCACCATGTCCCTTTAGTGATTATGTTTAACTGCTAATGTTGTGTTTCTTTTTTCTACTGTATTTTCTGCGTAACTGATTGCACTTACTTTCAAATTAATTTTACAATTGCGATCTTCAAGAAAATACTGTGGTGTAGAGTGGCTAGTGGTCAGCCCAATTAGCTATCTTTTGCAGGATACTCTACTCTTTCTTCCCACTGTGCAGTTCCCTTTACCCCTCCATCCCTCCAGAAATCAGCACCCTCAGAGCATACTGATTTCTTACTTACTTATGCACCCTTTAAAATATTTTTCTAAATATTTTTTTCTATTTCTGGAAACAGAGAATTTCCCTAAGCCTCTGGATACCTTCTTCCTGTGCATTTTTGGTGTCCTTTTGACCATTTATGAAACTATATTCATGGCTGAACATCAAAAAAGAAAAAACAAAGTGAATGGATAATTTTATTACTACGTAAATATATTAAAGAAAACCAAAGTGGGTTTATAATAGGAAGACAAATGATAAATTTGATCAGGAGAATCTTAAACATTATATATTTAGTAAGAAAACAAAAGGTGAAGACAGGAAAAAATTTATTGGATATTTTCAAGGCATTTGATTGTGTGGAATGGACATTAAAAATGATAATGAAAATATTAGGTTTGGTGGGGGAGATTTAAATGTATGATAGCTCAATTATGCCGGCTGGATAGCTCAGTGGTTTAGGTATCTGGCTGCAAAGTTAGAGGTTGAGAGATCAATCCCTACTGTGCATCCTGAGAGAAGAGCCATCCTGTGTAGTCGTGGGCAAGCTGTGCCACTTTAGGATGCCCCCAAAAGAAGGGAATGGTAAACCACTTCTGAGTATTTTTTACCTAGAAAATCCTGAAAAGGGTTACCATAAGTCAGAATTGACTTGATGGTATATGATGATCATTATTAGATCAAATATATTCAGTCAGTGCTACAATGGTATTGGTAAATGATGGTATAACAGAACAGATATACCTAGGCCAGTGGAGGCAAACCTTTTTTGGCTCGAGTGTCCAAAATGAGGGGGTAGGGAAGAAACCAGTGGCTTCCGTGCTGCCCGGAAGACCAGAACCGGAACAGGAAGTGGCAGTTTCAGGGGGAATCATGGGGATGGACAGGAAGTTAAAGGGGGAATCATGGGGACGGTCAGGAAGTTAAAGGACACGGAACAGGAAGAGAAAGGGGGAATCCCAGCTGCAGTCACTTCAAAAGGTTTGTTTCCACAAGGATGGGTGGGTAGGCCACTCACTCGCGTGCCAGAAGAAAGGGCTTCACGTGCCAGATGTGGCACACGTGCCATAGGTTCGCCATCTCTGACCTAGGCCATAGTATTAGTCAAAGATTTCCCCAATATGGTTTGCTTCAGATATACAATTGTAAACAAATGTTACTAGAGAAGACAAATTAATTTGCAGTATACGTACTAACATAAAGTAAAATTTAGTTTATTTGCTGATGATACTTTATTAACAACATAAAACCCTGTGTTCCTCCTCTAAAAATGAGGTGCGTCTTAAGGTCAGGTGCGTCTAATGGAGCACAAAATACTATAGTTAATCAGTGAAGACATATGCTTGATATCATAGTCCAATAAATTAATAAGGTTGAATATGGAATCACAGGAATTTCACTGGAGCCATGAAAATACTGTACTCTTTTTATATGGCATAATAAGAGTATTGTAAAAATACTGAATATCCTTCCCTTTGAAATATGTTTTTAAGTTAGAATAAATATAGAAAAATATTTATCTCATCAGTTTCTCCATTATATCCAGTTGTAGAGTTGGAGAAATTTCCAGAAAATGTAAAACAAAATATGAAAAATTAGTTACAAAAGAAACAAGTTACTAGATTAAAAATTGCTTATAAATAGCGGGGGAAACAGGAAATAAAAGAAATACTAGGAACAAAGAGAAAATCTTGGTTTAATATTATACAACTGCAGCAAGATTGGAAAGAAAAAATATAAATAAAGGGAACTCATGAGACTGGAAGAAATGGTATTACAGAAGAAAAATGCAGATGAAAATAGGTTAATGAAAGAACAATAAGTAAAAAAATCATAAATATTGGCTGCAGAGGAACAAGATGATTTTCTTAAAACAGTATGGGAATCCTATTTGGAGAATAAGTACTGTGGTTTGGAATAATATGCCATATGGGAATATTGAAATACAAGTCTGTAATAGTAAAGGAAAAATGTATAAGTTAATTTGGAAATGGTATTTAACTCTGGTTAAATTAAATCAGATATTAATTATTCTAAGTTATGTTGAAAAGGATGTCAGAAAATAGGTACTTATTTTCATATGTGTTTGGAATGTGAGAATATATTTGAATTTTGGCAATTGGTTTTCAAGGAAATAAATGAAATGACTAAGTAAAATTTAGAGGTATGCTCTAAAATAGTGTTTTTATCAATATTTGATAAAAAGCAACCTAATTGAATTAACTTCAAATTTATTAACAAGAGCAAGATTAATGGTAAGTAAGAATTGGAAAATAAGGTATGGTTTTAATTAATGGTACAGAGAGGTGGTGGCGCTGCGGGCTAAACCGCAGAAGCCTGTGCTGCAGGGTCAGAAGACCAAGCAGTCGTAAGATCGAATCCACGCGACGGAGTGAGCTCCTGTCGCTTGTCCCAGCTCCCGCCAACCTAGCGGTTCGAAAGCATGCAAATGCAAGTAGATAAATAGGGACCACTTTGGTGGGAAGGTAACAGCGTTCCGTGTCTAAGTCGCACTGGCCATGTGACCACGGAAGATTGTCTTTGGACAAACGCTGGCTCTATGGCTTGGAAACGGGGATGAGCACCGCCCCCTAGAGTCGAACACGACTAGACAAAAATTGTCAAGGGGAACCTTTACCTTTACCTTACAGAGAGGTTTGGAATACTGTACAGCTATTAATATTTATTAATTAGATTTATACCCTGCCCATCTAGACCAAAGTCTACTCTTAATAATAAATTAACATGTAACATTAAAGATTGATACTGTAATGATGTTTTTATAGATATTGGGGAAGAATTTGTTTATATTAATAAAAGAGAAAGGATATATATCTTCACAAGAGTGAATGCAAATTTGGAAGGGGAATGGGGTTCCATAAATGGAGGAAAATCAGTTACATTGCCAAATGGTCCTGGAGTGGGGGAGCGTGTTTTGTCTAATTGCTTTTGTTGTTTTGTGCTTTACGTTTTTTTAAAAGTTTGTATGTTTTTGCTTATGTTTTTATGTATGTAATATATAAAAATGGGATAGATGCCAGCTGTGACACACACAGGGTTTTGATTTTTCCCTAGAGGTCTATAAATACAATAAATAAATAAATAAATAAATAAATAAATAAATAAATAAATAAATAAATAAATAAATAAATAAATAAAATTCTATAGGGCTCTTAAGGACATGTCCAGATATCAGATTCCCCAACCTGACAATGGTATCAATTCTGCCATCTCATTAAGCAATTAGCAGTAGAATGTACAGAACACTACAGGCAAGATGATGATGATGATGATGATGATGATGATGATAAATAATAATAATAATAATAATAATAATAATAATAATAATAATAATAATAATAATAATAATAATAATAATAATAATAATAATAATAATAATAATAATAATATAATTTATTGTCATTGTAAGTATATACACAGTATACCCATACAACGAAATTCACAGACACCCAGAGACCAGACACAAGCACACACATAACATTCCCCAAACACTCCCCGCCCACTAAAAATTCCCCATTAAAAATACAAACATCTACACCTCAGGCCAAGTAACACAGTCCAACTAATTATTCACTACTGGTGGTCTTTAAGCTCATTATTAATTGCAATTATAGCTCTAGGATAAAAACTATTTAGAAAACGTGTGGTCCAAGTCTTAATTGTTCTATATCTTGTGCCAGACGGTAACAGTTCAAAAAAGTTATAAGCAGGATGGGAAGAGTCTCTAAGGATGCTGTGTGACTTCCTCAGACAGCGGGGTGTGAAGATGTCATCCAGGGTTGGTAGCTGGAGCCCGATGATATTCTGGGCAATTTTAATGGTTCTCTGTAGAGCTTTTTTGTCCGCTACAGAGCTACTCCCAAACCATGCCAGAATGCCATAGGTTAGGACACTCTCAATGGTGCTACGATAGTAGGACAGAAGTAAATGCTGTGATAAATTTAACTTCCCGAGCATTCTCAGGAAATACAGCCTCTTGTGTGCCGTCTTTATTAGCATGTTGGCATTTATAGTCCATGAGAGGTCCTCTGAGATGTAAGTACCCAGAAATTTAAAACTACCAACTCTCTCCACTTCCTCACCGTTTATGTACAGTGGTAAATGTACATTTCTCTTCCTCCTAAAATCAATTATGAGTTCTTTAGTTTTTTTGATGTTAAGTGTGAGATGATTTTCTTCACACCATAGTATCAATCTTTGTACTTCCTTTCTATAAGCAGACTCATTGTTCTTATTTATGAGTCCCACCACTATCGTATCATCCGCAAATTTAATAATTGCATTGGTGTTCTATAGTGGGGTGCAATCATGTGTGTACAGGGAATAGAGGAAGGGACTTAGCAAGCAGCCCTGGGGAGCTCCTGTACTTAGTACCAGGGTAGAAGAATGGTGGGATCCCATCCTTACTGACTGTGGCCTATCTGTCAGAAAATCTTTTATCCACATGCAGATCTCCTGAGGTAATCCCAGGTTGATCATTTTTAAAAACAACCTATTTGGTAGAATGGTGTTAAAAGCAGAGCTATAATCCACAAACAACAGCCTCGCATAAGTTCCCTGTTGTTCTAAGTGGCTCAATACAGTATGGAGTACGATGGACACAGCATCATCAGTAGATCTATTTCTCCTGTATGCAAATTGCCATGGGTCCAAAGAAGGTGGAAGACTAGCCTTAATGTAATCCTGTGAATATGATCAAACCTTCCACTTCTGAAACAATGAAATCCAGTGAAAACAGAGAGTTATCTCTTCTTCCAATTGCAGACTCCTATACACCTCAGAAACTATGATACAGAGTGAAAAAGTATCCAGTGCAAGTTTCGAAACATCTCTGATATCTGACGGAGAGAGGATAGAACAAGGAAGTCCCTTCACAATAGCACTGCAGCACCAATACTGAATTTAGGCCTGGGCCCGCCAATGTTCAGTCTCTCACCCAAGCAAGTTCTGGGATAAGATCCTTTCTTTCATTACTTATAGTCCATGATACGCCTTATATCAAATCCTCCCATTAGCTTATGTAGCTCGGTATTGCCTGCTTTGGCTGACAACAGTTTTATGAACATCAGTGATCTTTCACAGCTCTGGAGATTACAGTCATTGAAGTCCAAACTCTTTGTATACAACAGAGGTCCCCAACCTGTGAGCTGTGAACCGGTCTCAATCTGTGTCCTTGGAAGGACTGGACCACCAGGACAGATGAGCGGCAAGTAGGAGGTGAGCAGCAAGCGAAGCTACGCCTCCTGTTAGTGCACTCCTATTAGGTTCTAATGCTGCTGTTGATCTGACAGGAGGCGGAGCTTCAATTGCAGCTCACCTCCTGCTCCTGCTCGTTGTTCCCTTTATGAGTTTGATTCAAAGCTATCTTCCAACAACCTACCGCATAACAAGTACAAACCCCCCCCCCCGGTCCTTGGGAGAATGGTCTTCAACTAAACCGGTCCCTGATGTCAAAAAGATAATACTTTATTACGATCAACAGATCAGATGTGAATAACACAGAACAACCGCACAAAAATAAACAGAATCAATACAACTATAATATACATTATGTGCGGCAGACTCTTAGGGAAACAAATTCCATAAATAATTGTTAGGAGCATACCCCTACCCCCAGTTCATACATATTCATATATGCATACATACATGTCTATATCTACAGGATTAAGGCACCATTTCTCGCCTGCAGACTAGTGCTGCTGCACGGAAACTGGCCACTTTAATCGTTACTGATGGACACTGGTCTGCCAGCAGATAACATGTATAGTACTCATCATCTCTACTGGGGATGCTTTGCAAAATTGGACGAATAAAAGTGCCACGGATACCAGTATAGAAGGAGCAATACATGGCTAACCGTCTCCACCACACCAGCCTCACAAGGACATAAGCGCTCTTAATAGGGAATGTTCTTGTATCTGCCTTCCAGCAGGACTGAAGAAAGTACGTACATTAAACTTTGCTAATGTAAAAGCTTTTCTATATTTTGGAAAGGGTCAGCTCTTCCTCATTTGCCTGATAATCTGCACTAATATGCTTATGCCACCCACACAGATATTTGCTGGCTTAAAATAATCTACACAAACTTCCATTCCCAGATTTTATTTTCAGAAAATGCTAAAATTGTTCAATACCTGATACGCCATTTCTAATAAGTCTTAATGTTGGGACAACACATGGGGAAGGTGTCTGGGATCCTAAAATAGCTGGATTCCAGGACCGTGAAGTTGATGGATTCTGACAGGATCCACCTTTATCAACACAGGGTTTCACCTTCGCGAGCAAAGCACCTAATCACATAATGACCAGGAAGAGGCGGCTGTGTGTTTAGTCATTTAGTCGTGTCCAACTCTTCGTGACCCCATGGACCAGAGCACGCCAGGCCCTCCTGTCTTCTACTGCCTCCCGGAGTTGTGTCAGGTTCATGTTGGTTGCTTCGCAGACACTGTCCAGCCATCTCATCCTCGGTCGTCCCCTTCTCCTCTTGCCGTCACACCTTCCTAACATCAGGGTTTTTTCCAAGGACTCTTTTCTTCTCATGAGATGGCCAAAGTACTGGAGCCTCAGCTTCAGGATCTGTCCTTCCAGTGAGCACTCAGGGTTGATTTCCTTTAGAACTGATAGGTTTGTTCTCCTTGCAGTCCAGGGGATTCTCAAGAGCCTCCTCCAGCACCACAATTCAAAGGCATCAATTCTTCGGCGGTCTGCTTTCTTTATGGTCCAGCTCTCACTTCCATACATCACGACAGGAAAAACCATAGCTTTGACTATTCGGACTTTTGTTGGCAAGGTGATGTCTCTGCTTTTCAACATGCTGTCAAGATTTGTCATCGCTTTCCTCCCAAGAAGAAGGCGTCTTTTAATTTCGGGGCTGCTGTCTCCATCTGCAGTGATCATGGAGCCCAGGAAAATAAAATTTGACACTGCCTCCATATCTTCCCCTTCTATTTCCCAGGAGGTGATGGGACCAGTGGCCATGATCTTAGTTTTTTTGATGTTGAGTTTCAGACCGTTTTTTGCACTCTCCTCTTTCACTCTCATTACAAGGTTCTTCAATTCCTCCTCACTTTCTGCCATCAGAGTGGTATCATCTGCATATCGGAGGTTGTTGATATTTCTTCCGGCAATCTTAATTCCGGCTTGGGCTTCTTCCAGTCCAGCCTTCCGCATGATGTATTCTGCATACAAGTTAAATAAGCTGGGGGACAGTATACAGCCTTGCCGTACTCCTTTCCCAATTTTGAACCACTTAGTTGTTCCATGACCAGTTCTGACTGTTGCTTCCTGTCCCACATATAGGTTTCTCAGGAGACAGATAAAGTGGTCAGGCACTCCCATTTCTTTAAGAACTTGCCATAGTTTGCTGTGGTCCACACAGTCAAAGGCTTTCGCATAGTCAATGAAGCAGAAGTAGATATTTTTCTGGAACTCTCTGGCTTTCTCCATAATCCAGCGCAAGTTAGCAATTTGGTCTCGAGTTCCTCTGCCTCTTCGGAATCCAGCTTGTACTTCTGGGAGTTCTCGGTCCACATACTGCTGAAGCCTACCTTGTAGGATTTTGAGCATAACCTTGCTAGCGTGTGAAATGAGTGCAATTGTGCGGTAGTTGGAGCATTCTTTGGCACTGCCTTTCTTTGGGATTGGGATGTAGACTGATCTTTTCCAATCCTCTGGCCACTGTTGAGTTTTCCAAACTTGCTGGCATATTGAATGTAGCACCTTAACAGCATCATCTTTCAAGATTTTAAATAGTTCAATTGGAATGCCATCACCTCCACTGGCCTTGTTGTTAGCCAGGCTTTCTAAGGCCCACTTGACTTCGCTCTCCAGGATGTCTGGCTCAAGGTCAGCAACTACATTGTCTGGGTTGTCCGGGATATCCAAATCTTTCTGATATAATTCCTCTGTGTATTCTTGCCTCCTCTTCTTGACGTCTTCTGCTTCTGTTAGGTCCCTCCCATATTTGTCTTTTATCATGTTCATCTTTGCGCAAAATGTTCCTCTAATATCTCCAATTTTCCTGAACAGATCTCTGGTCTTTCCTTAGAGGCGGCTATTGATGTATATAAAGAAGAGAATAAATTTCCTGTCTCCCACAGTTTTATTTTTAATGAAGCAACTTTGTCCTACGTCAGTGTTGAAATACATTCTTGAAATTCAAGAATTCTATAAGTACAAGTAAGAATCCCACTTAGTTATTTACTTCAATAAATATATTCTATTTACTGATAATATTTAATGGTAATATTTCCTGTTTGATATTTTCGCTTAATGCTACAGTACTAAAAGTAAGCAAATTATTAGCTTCTACCCAGAACACATTATGACATAAGTTGTTTGCAGCTGAGTCCTATGATACAAGCAGGTGTGTTCATACTCATCACATGGAGACTTTTTACTTGCAGGTTTAAGTAAGTCATTTCTCACACAGCAATATCCACGCAACAAAGTAAAGAAGCAATTGAACAGAACAAGACTGGCACTCAGGAACAATTTTCTGCTGGACAAACCCAAAACAAAAAGCAAAACCCCACTTCTTGTAATCTATAGTTCCACCTAAAACTACTCAAAGTTATCACTGGTTCATGCTGAAAAATGACACATTCTTCACTTTTCTGAGTTGGGAGCTTATTGTTATATATGGACAGATTATATAAAGAGACTCAGCTCTATCGCTCTTGCCTCAAGCAAAGATAGTTTTTTAAAAATCTCATTACATATATTAATCAGCTCATGCATCCAGGTTTGTCTGTATTACAGTAAGACCCCATATCCACAGATGATTGATTCCAAGCCTCTCTGCAGATGCTGAAAAACATGAATTACAGTGGTGCCTCGACGTACGAACGTCCCAATTTACGACCAATTCAAGTTACGACCAGCTCCGGCCACAAAAAGTTTGCTTCAACTTGCAGCCGGAGCCTCGAGTTACTATTGGAAAAAAGGCAGGGCAAGGGGCAGGGAATTCAAACTGCTAACTGTGGGCGGCGAAGAGGCTGCTTCTTTGTAGCTCTTTCGCCCCAGCGGTTAGAAAGTGTGCGTTCTGAGGAGGCTTTGCACTGCTTGGTAATGTAAGGTGCTGCTTTCTGCTTTTTAAAAATTGCCTGTTCTGGGTGGGGTTTGCAGCGTGGTTTTGGGCTGGGTGGTGGGGTTATGTTTCTGTGCTGTGATGGGTCTTGCAGTCTTTGTTTTTTTGGGGGGAGGAGATTCTGCATTTCCGATGGGTGTTGCAGGGTTTGTTTGCTTCTTGGCTTTCCCCCCCATTTCCGATGGGTCTTGCAGGGTTTGTTTGCTTCTTGGGTTTTTCCCCCCATTTCCGATGGGTCTTGCAGGGTTTGTTTGCTTTCGGGTCCCCCCCAATTTCTGATGGGTCTTGCAAGGTTTGTTTGCTTTTGGGGGTATTTTCCCCCATTCCCAATGAGTCTTGCAGGTTTTGTTTGCTTTTTTTGTCCCCCCCCCCATTTCCGATGGGTCTTGCAGGTTTTCTTTGCTTTTTGGGGTTCCCCCCATTTCCGATGGGTCTTGCAGGGTTTCTTTGCTTTTTGGGGTTCCCCCCATTTCCGATGGGTCTTACAGGGTTTGTTTGCTTTTTGGGGGCGGATTGGATTTCTGATGGGTCTTGCAAGGTTTGTTTGCTTTTTGGTTTTTTCCCCCCTTTGGCTGTAATGGATTAATTGTGTCTCTGATGGGTCTTGCAGTGTTTTTTTGTGTGTTTGTGTGATTTCCCCCCCAGCTAGAATTGATTAATCACATTTCAATGCATTCCTATGGGAAATGGTGCTTCGACTTACAACCATTTCGAGTTATGACCGTCTTCTGGAATGGATTAAGTTCCTAAGTCAAGGCACCACTGTATAGCAAATACTATTTTAATAGTGAATGTTATATGTAGCATGGTCTCTGGCTCTCTCTAGTGGCCAGTTCTGGTAACTTTATCTTTAGAAATCTGTATTTCTAGGAATTTTCTTTTTTTAATTTTTAATATTTTCAGACTGTGAATAAGTGAATTGGTGGATATGGATCCTGTGGTCCTACTGTATTACTAGTGTATCTAGCCTACGTGATTTTTTTCAACATGATTCTGAGATAGAATTAGTGGCTGCTGCCTTAAGCTAAAACAGACAGTCTGGTAAACAGGAACCATTGCTTTAATATTCCAGCGGGAAACTGACTTGTATAACTGAGCCTACCATTGCCAGCATATATGCTATTTGAATGTTTACGACTCGTATTAATGATAGAATTAGCATTTTCAGTAGGTAATTTCATTTTGCCCCACTTGCATAAATGGAATCAGTGTGTAGATAGACCTGTAGATAGACCTGTGCCTTGAATACTGTACTCCATCATCTGAAAAAGTGAGCTATGTTCATGAAAGCTTATGCCAACTAGAAAGATGCCGCAAGACTCTTGTGTTTATTGCAATAACATGGCCACCTTCTTAGGAATCTTTCTAGTTTGTTATAGAATGTTGCATTGGGAACAACACTGCATCATGACATTGTTCCAAGGGATAAAAAATGTTATCCATTGGAAATTAACTCTAAAAACACATCCAGCATTTAATGGACGACATGTCACTGGCATAATGGGAGGCACAAACACAACAAAAAATTGTATGTAGCACCCTGTATTTACAAACCCATCAAGGTGCAACATTATGATCTTTTCAGAAAAGGAATTCCTTCCACTCAGTATGTAACACCTTCTCTTTACTGGAGTGGGATGCTGCTGGACAGTGACTGCCAGTTCTTCATGGCAGTTTTAATATAGGAAGGCTAGAGTATAAAAAACCCTTCAGTGTGCCCATGGGTGTAGGAGATTACTGTGTACGTCTATATGGTAATGTCTCAGTATGGACCAGCTGGACTCAGGAATGACTCAACAGTGTGTAAGTGTGTCTCTCTGTTCCTTTTCTTACATTCTATTCTGCTGCATCCATGCCAACCATCTATATGATAAATTTGATAGGACACCAATGGCTTTCTAGCTGCAGCTCATTGCAGTGCTGGCTAGTGCAAATCTACCAATTAGCATAGCTTTTAATGATATAGTGGCATTCCCAATTAAGCATTCTTTCTGAAGGCAAAAAGTAATATTTCCAGGCTGCTTGGGTAACCAAGCTCTTGTTTGAAGCAGCTTAAAAGCCGCTTTTGGGAGTAAGGGGCCATGGAAGAAGAAGAAAAAAACACTTGGTATTTAGTAGTGATCCCAGTTAACATTCGAAAATCCTTAGTATTTGTACACAGAGACCGAAAGTCTTTAATATTCTCCTACCTTCATGAAGAGCAAATGCTCCTATGAAAGGGGACAGCATATTCTGCCTAAATGTAGTTCATAACCTTCCTGTCATTCCAGTTGTTTTGATATTGGCTTTTATATCTGCAAGCTAAATACTTCAATTGAAAATATAGTGTAGAAACAAAGCAAGAGTGTCCTCTCTGACAGAAAATCAAAAGGGGTGTGCAAAAACCCCACACACACAACAGGATGCAAATGACGGCAAGCAGGATTTCAAGGAAAAACGTTACACTTTTGTGTCGCAGCCATTTCTTACCTATTTCTTATTCCCAAACAAACTACACCAGAGCACAGGTTGCTGTCCTCTGAAGATGCCAGCCACAGAGACTGGTGAAACGTTAGGAAGAACAACCTTCAGAACATGGCCAAAGAGCACGAAAAACCCACAACAACCATCTTACCCATTTTCTTTTTAAAGATTTCATTTTGAGAACAAATAATCTCCATTTTGTTATAACAGTGTTCAAACATCATTTAGCTGCTTAAACAATTTTGGTTAAAAAAAAACACCCAACCCTCAGAATTCCACACCTTTGTAAATAATTATTAACATGCTCTTGATAAGAATTGCACAGCATTTTTTCACTCCTTTGGGGTGATCTTCCTGCAATTGTTTGCATGATGAACTGGGAACAGAATTTTACAATCAATGAATGACCAGGCTTATAAAGGAAAGCTGCTGGAGGCAGGGGACGGAGAGATAATTTTCCTTCTACAATAATGCAAACTAACAGGAATCTGGTCAGATAATGTGAACATCTTCACACACTTATAAGTAGACCATCCTGGGAAAGTCAACATTTTCTTTCTTATGATAAAGGCTCTCCAAGAAGCTAAAATATTGTATTTCATTAACTTCCAGTTGATGCATTTCTTTATATTCCAAAAACAGCAAACTTTATATTTCTTTTTACTCAGTTGTTAAATAGTACTCTGTGCATATTTAAGTGTACTTGATTAGCATTCCACATGATAGAAGCCTGGGCATTGGCATATGAACAAAGTTGTGAGAACAGGTACTCAGAAACCCTAGCTCAAATGAAGTCTTGCTAATAGCATTCCTTCATTCTTACTCGAGTGAATAAACAGAGGTAATGTTTCTGGATTCACCAATGGTGAATTTCTTATTCACTGCTGAATATTTTCAGCAAGGGTGACATAGTTTAAGCTAAAGTTTACTTCAGGCATGCAAGCTGCTCTGTTGGTGGGCAGTTCAGAATACAACCTCATGAAGGCAGCTCCATGTGCCAAGTCACATGGGTAAAGTGGCTCCTCATGTGGGTCTTGTTATTTCAAGCTAACAAATACAGACTTTTACAGGAGAAAGTGACGGGGTATTCCCATGGCAGAAATTGCAGCAATCATACAGAGAACCACCTTAAACAAATTGACTTGCCACAGGGAAGTGGCTCCCTGTAGTTGTACTTCAAGCAGCTGATTGCACAGTGGGCTGCGTGTGTAAACTGAGCCCTCTCAGCATCTCCTACTCTGCATATAATCAATTGTAATTAACACCTCTAAAGAACTTAAAATGTTTTAAATGTTTTGCTGATATTAAAAGGAAAGACATCCGACTTAAGGCTAGCAGCTGATACATATACTTGGGTTACTCAAGGTTTGGAATCACTGAACCAGAGGAATGTTAACAAGCTTTGGATCACTGAGTGGGGAGAGGGAATTTGCAAAAGAAAACACCCTTGAACAAATGTTTGTAAGTGAGCAGACTCAGGACCAACCATAGCCCTGCTTGCAGGTTGTGCGAATTCCAGTCATATAACTTCTTCTCATGCTCCATGGCTCATTGGAGACAAACGTTTAATGGCATGGAAGAGACAGAGACAATGGCAGCTTTGAACGCTCTCCAAACCTTGTAGGAAAAATAAGCTGTATATACAAATCTTTTTGAAAAGCTGCCTTTTACATAGCAGGAGTCACACGTAGAATGGCATTTTACCTAACAATATGCTCTGCAGTCCCAATCCAGTTCCCAACAGGAAAATCAGTAGCTATTCTGCTCTGGGTCTCAAAGGTATACCGTATTTTTCGCTCCATAAGACACAGTTTCCCCCCCCAAAAAAAAGTGGAGGGAAAAGTGTGTGCCTCTTATGGAGCGAATACTGGCCCCCCGCCCCATCGCTGCCTTCCCAGACCTCCAGAGGCCCCAGAAGGCCCCACCCCACCCTCACCAACACCCTCGGAGGTTTCCCTGGCTTACAAAGCACCAGGAACTTCTCCTTCCTCCTCCTGCCGCACGCCCGGTCCACGGAGCTCCTCTGACCAGGGTGTTTGGTGGCACTTACTCATGAGTAGACCTGCACCTCCTGCAGTGCTTACTCATGAGTAGACCCGCACCTTCGTCAGCCCTTAATCATGAGTAAACCTGTACCTTCGACCCCACCCTCACCGACACCCTCCTACCTTAATCGCTGCTGCTGAGGTCTTTTGGCCTTGGAGCCACGCATGTAGAAATGGGGACTGCCTGCCCTTTGCAAAGATGGTGGCTGTGGCTTCATTTAGGGTTGGGAAGCTGCAGCTGCCATCTTTGCAAAGGGCAGCCTGGATTCCCTTAAGGCAGGCTAAGGGAATCCAGGCTGCCCTTTGCAAAGATCGCAGCTGCAGCTTCCCTACCCTAAATGAAGCTGCAGCCACCATCTTTGCAAAGGGCAGCCATTTTCCCTTTTTTCACTCTGTGGCTCCGAGGCCAGAAGACCTCAGCAGCGGCAATTAAGATTATGGTGATGGGGGGGACCCCCACAGTGCCTTCTGAGGCCTCCGGAGGCTTGGGAAGGCAGCAATGGCGGTGCGAGGGGGAACCACAGGAGGCTTCAGACCAGTAAGGTGCTGCTTTTTTACTTTTTAGAAAAATATTCTGGGTGGGTTTTGGAGGGTAGGTTTGGGCTGGGGGATATGTTTCTATGTTGCTTTGTTTTTTGGTGAGTTATTGTTTGCAGTCCCAGCATGGGACTTGCACTGTTTATTTATTTAATTGCCCACCCCTGATACAGAGGAATATTTTTTCCTATTTTCCTCTTCTAAAAATTATGTGCGTCTTATAGTCAGGTGTGTCTTATGGAGCGAAAAATATGGTGTAGGGACCAGGATGGCTGGGTTGTAGGCATATCTGCAAAATCAAATCCTACTCAAGGTGGACTAAATTGTTGCTGTCATAAAGTCACCTCTGACTTACTACAACACCATAAATGGTTGATCTCCAAAATGTCCGGTACTCAACACCCCTTCTCAGTTCCTGTAAACTCACATCTGCGGTTTCTTGATGGAATCAGTCCATCTCATATTTGGTCTTCCTCTTTTCCTGCTGCCTTCAACTCTTCCTAGCATAATTGTCTTTTCCAGAGATTCTTGTGTTCTTATAATGTGCCCAAAATATCACAGCCTCAGTTTTGTCATTTTTGCCTTCAAAGGTAGTACAGACTTGATTTGCTCTAGGAACCACTTCTTTGTCTTTCTGCCCATAGTATCTGCAAAGCTCTATTTCAGGATTATATTTCAAATAAATAATTTTTTCCTTGTCAGCTTTCTTTACCATTCAGTTTTACATCTGTACATAGTGGTTGGGAATACAGTGGTGCCTCGCAAGACGAGCTCCCCGTTTAACGATGAAATCGCATTATGACGAACTTTTTGCGATTGCAAAAGCGATCGCAAAATGATGTTTCCTATGGGGGAATTTCACTTTGCGATGATCGGTTCCCTGCTTCGGGAACTGATTCTCGCAAAACAACAATTTTTGGCCAGCTGATCGGTGGTTTCAAAATGGCCACCGGGTAAAAAAATGGCTCCCCGCTCTTTTCTGGGACAGATTCATTGCTGCACAGGCAGCAAAAATGGCTGCGCTATGGAGGATCTTTGCTGGACGGTGAGTTTCAAGCCCATAGGAATGCATTAATCGGGTTTTAATGCGTTTCTATGGGCTTTTTTGCATTACGACATTTTCGTTCTACAGCGATTTCGCTGGAATGAATTAACGTCGTAATGCGAGGCACCACTGTACAGGAGTGTGGATAATCTTGGTCTTGGCACATCCTTACATCTGATTATATTTTCCAATTCCTTCATCCCTTCAGTCTTCTTCAGATTTCTTGACTGCACTCGCCATTTGGACTGATGATGAGGTATGCAAAATCTTTAATAATTTCAGTTCCTTCATTGTGTAGTTCTTCAGTAGCCTTGATTTTCGTCATCTTAATATTCAGGTGCAGTCCTGCTTTGACACTTTTTCCTATAACTTCCATCCAAATTACTAACTCGAACTTAATTTGACATGTATTTTCAAGCGACCCTTAACTCAGTTTCTTGCAACAGTTTTAATTACAACTACCATCCACATCGGTCATTTTATAAAGCTATGGCCTCTTTACTTTTGGCTATTCGTATCTGCGTCATTTATTTACTTTCTTTCTCATTTTATTTTTTAATTTATATTATGCTTTCTGTAATACTATAAGAGTACAGTGATTCACTGAAAGCCAGGAAGAAATTGAAAGTGTCATATTATCTTGCTAGTTCAGGGCACAGCCTCATTTTGTACACTGTGTCTAATTACAGACACAATAAGGTCAACACAGGCATTGACAAGCTACAAAAAAATGAAGACAGGGACAAAAATAAAACACCTGTACAGAAAGCTGAGGTATAAGGATATATTCTGCCAAGAAAATAAAGGAAAACATTGGAAATGTTCGAAAAATAAAACATTTGGAGAGGAGGACATAGAAGAGGTAGTGGGACTTACTATACTGGTTAGATTATGTTTTAGGGTAAAAAAAATCCTTGATATAAAATGAAAAGTTCACCAATGGAATTAGTTATGACTTTGGAGATTGAAGAATTCTGCCCAGGTTTTCAAGAAAGGTCAAAAGGCAACTGCCATGGATGATACTTTACTAGCTACAGTATACAGTACTGCTTTCTATTCCCAGAACCAGAAACACAATCCTGTGATTGAGGGACTGTTTTCCTGAAATCTCTGAACTCTGCATTTCAGTGTCCTTTGAGAGAATAGCAGCACAAAAACAAAAAAGAGAGGAGCAGGCTGTTACTACCTTGCAGCACTGGGAAATTGATAATAGTCTGCACCTATGCTTGTGTGTTGTCTGGCCGACGAAGAACTGTGGAAAGGAGCAGATGCTTACACATGGACATAGGTCACAGTTGACATAGATTTCTAGCAAGATGGACTGCCTTAGGAGCAAAAGGTTTTAGTGCTTGATAACAGGGAAAGGAAAACTGGTGATGTCAGTCTATAGAAAGTAGGACTCCAGGGCTGGGCTGGGATTGGCTGGGCTGAGCAGGCTTCAGCCTTGCAGGATATAGTTTGCTTTTTACTAAAACCATGATGGACACAAACTAGAGCTAGATGCAACAGTGGCAGAGAATTAAGGAACAGGTACTTCTTAACACATGCTCAGCTATGGATTTATACTTGGTTTAGCACCAAGAGATTAATGTATAATGAATGTGACACTGAGAGGCTGAAATATAGCAGCACTGCAACTATTATATATCTTTTTTTGTTTTTGCTGTTTAGTCGTTAAATCCTGTCCGACTCTTTGTGACCCCATGGACCAAAGCACGCCAGGCCCTCCTGTATTCCACTGCCTCCCGGAGTTTGGTCAAATTCATGTTGGTAGCTTCGATGACACTGTCCAGCCATCTTGTCCTCTGTCGTCCCCTTCTCCTCTTGTCTTCGTAATATATCTTTAGATAACTACAGTATAGCATTATAGATAAAAGAGGCACCTGTGTACTTTAAGTGGAGCTTGCACACAAATCTTTTTGCATGCAAATCTATGTCTGCTCCACCCTTAAAAGATTTCTTCAAATTAATAAATTAGCAGCCTAATCTAGGTACTGTATAGCAGATATCACTATTTTTAAAAAAAACTATCAGGAATTGGAAATGCTTGTTAATCTACTGCATCAGTAAGCTGCTAGTAGATCCCAATTTACCTTTTTGTCCTGCTCTCTGAAACATTCAGGTCCAGAAGTATATAGGTGGACAATATACTTGATGTTACAAAGTAAAGAAACATATAAACAAGAATTCAAGTACTACACCCAAATTCTGTCATTTTGAAATTCTCATCTTAAAATCCAGGCAATTAATATGCCTTTGAAAAATCCACTTATGTGTTAAGTACATAATATATGATCACTGCATTCTTGCTGTATTTCAAATTTTACAAATCAAATCTCTGAATTCTTCTTACATTTTAATGTCTCGGCATAAAGCTATATTCTAGCAACAAATAGTTTCTTTTTGCTTCAAATTATCTTTGTACTTGCAAATCAAACACACATGGTATCTGTTGGCAAGTTAAGAACTTCTTGTTCATACCAGCTTGTGGTCTGCCAAACAAATTATGCCCTGGTGTTCATCACTGATTTGAGTTTTACAGGCTGCTTTTTAAAAAATCCATCTCTTTTTTTGCACCTAGTTGCTGAAGTATTCTGATAGCTATTTTTTAATAGTTATAATTAAAATATTGTATAGAAATATTGGATCGTTCTATGAGTTGGGTATTTGGCTGAGGAGTCAGAAGTTCGGAGTTCAGATCCCCACTGTGCCTTCCAAGAGAACAGCCTGCCTGTGAATCCTTAAGCACAGTCCCATCCTTAAGCACAGTCCCAGAGTAACCCCAGAAGAAAGTAATGGACAGCCACTCAGGAGTATTCTCTACCTAGAAAAACCTTGGAAAGGCTCACCCTAAGTCAGAAACCATTTGGTAGCACATAATTATTATTTTGTATCTTTATTGTGTGCCTTAGTTTGGAAAGGTTGGTATGCAATTTAATAATAATAATAATAATAACAATAATGATGATGATGATGATGATGATGATGATGATGATGATGATGATGAAAAAATAATAAAAATAAAAATCTAACTATGATTTATGCTAGCAGAAAACACTATGGCTTGCACCCAATTCTGGGCAATTTATTCATTTTGCATTTTTACTGGGGATATCCAAGTGATACTCCTTACTGTTCTGGATGTTCTCCAACCCACAAGGGCAGCTTTTCAGATAGTACGTAGGATTGCAGTGGCTGAAGAAATCAGCAAAGTTTTATTGTGCTGCAAAATTAATTTCCACCAATATGAAACCATTATTGGAAGCAGCAACGGCAACAACAGTGGTTTAACAATAAATATAAGCACAACAATAGCAGCTTGATACATTTTAACTTAATATTGCCCACCAAAACATGTTTGTCAATAATTGACGAGTCATTGCATATAAAATTTTATAACTTGCACGATGTGTATGTGCAACACCTCACACTTTTATGAGATAACAAGAAATTGATAATAATGAGGGAATGGCAACATAATTGGGGACTGCTGAAATTTAGATTTACAGTGCATATGGAGTACTCATTGATATTTATGGACTGAAGCCAGGAAACTGGATGTGAAAGCATAACTACACAGTAATGCTTCATGTTGTCAGGCAGTTATTTATCTGCATATTAATGGAATCTATCAGATGAAACCAAAACTTTCTGGGGTCCTATCTTCCTGTTCACAGTGTTCTAGCCAGGCACTGGCATCTCTCAAACATGTTGTAAGGTCCCTGTTTCTGCAGTCCAAAAACAGGCCATGATACATGGTTGCTCAGCTGTGTTTGACTTGGTGAGCTGCTCTTAGGAATACGTACACATCTATAACAGATGCATGTTAAACAAGACTGCATTATCTACTTTGAATAGTACTTTTCCTTCCCCAGGCTTTCTCATATACTGCACAAGGCAGAAGTAGTTGCAACAAGATATAAGCCACAACATTCAATAACCTCCTTTCTTTGCAGTTTAAAAGTCACAGAGGTAAATATTTCCTTTGTTAATGCACAAGGAGTTTCACAATCTGCATAATTCAGTGAAAATGTATTTTTTTTGGCATTGACACAATATAATATTTAACAAGTTACGTTTAAAGTATGAGAAGAGGAAAAAATGAGCTTCAAAATAATTAGCAGTCTGAAGATATTTTTTCCAGAACAGAATGTGAAATCAACCTGATTCTGTCTATCACTTAAAGTGATGGCTCTGCTCCAGATCTGTCCAGCACAATCTACATAATCGCATTGTTAAATTTAAATAAACAAGCAATATAATGAAAAAAAAAAATAAAAGGGCACAGAATTACACATGTAGTCTCTGTCTCTTACTAGAACAGGACTACCTGAAGTGATATGCAGTGCCTTCATAGTTGAGTCAGGGTTTAGTGTGGTCGGCAGTAAATTGACTTTCCATGTGAAATATTCTCAAACAATATTAGTGCAGCTGTCAAAGGTGTGAAGTGCTTTGAGTTGCCATTTTCTTCATCCTGCTGTGCATGCAGAAGTAGATTTTACAGGGTCTAATCCACAATCCTTGAAAGAAAGTGGCAAAACTCATACTATATTCTTGAAGGCTTTCATGGCCAGGATCTGATGGCTGTTGTAGGTTTTTTGAGCTGTTTGGCCATGTTCTTAAAGTTTGTCTTCCTAACTCTCAGAGTCCTGTCCTCTGAAAATGCCGGCCACAGAGACTGGTGAAACGTTAGGAAGAAAAACCTTAAGAACATGGCCAAACAGCTCAAAAAACCTACAACAACCAAAACTCTGTCGTGGTATGGTTAAACCGGCATTTGTTCCCTGAGATTCTGGAAAGACTTACTAAAAGAACAGCTGCAAGACATCACAGCTGTAGCTGATAAGAGACATTGTATATAAGGCAAAAACGCCAGTACTTGGTGTGGGTTAATGTTGGTGAAGAGTTACGTGTGTAGGAGTGTTCGTTTGCTGTTAACTGCTGCATATCTACTGTTATTTTCTACTACTACTGCTTATCATCTCAAGTAAAATACCTCTAAAGAAGGACTGACTTCGTTCATTGTGCTTCTTTCTGCTGGACATCTGCTAAATTCTTCAAACAAAACACAACAGGTTATGGGATCCAGCCTGCGCTTCTGAGAGCAGCAAAGCTTGAGAGCAGTGAGTAGCATTGAAGATAAAACAGCGACAGAGAATGTCGGACACAGATGAAGGACCAGGAATGTCTGGAGGAGCGGCAGCTATAACTCAACAGATAACTCCCTATCCTATATGTCGTTTAACTGAGACAAATTATGCAGCATGGTCTCATAAGATGCAACTGCTACTGAAAAGGGAGTCATTATGGTCCGTAGTAGAAGCAACACCCACCCCCTTGACTGGAGAAAATCTACAAAAGGATGAGAGGGCACAAGCTCATATTGGCTTGAGCGTGGACGATGAATTGCTTGTGCACATACGAGGCTTGAACACAGCTAAACAATGTTGGGATGCACTTAAAGAAATCTACACACGCCAGTCTGTGGCCTCGAAAATAAGCCTGTCCAGACGCTTATACAATACAAAATTGGAGCCTGGAGGTGATTTACGAGCTCATCTTCGTCTCATGAAGAAAACGTTCAAAGATTTAGAGGACGTAGGAGTGAACATTCCAGAGCTACAGAAAGTACTAATTGTGCTAGGCTCATTAGATAGCAGCTGGGACGTATTTGCTCTGACCTTGGAGGCGATTCCGGAGAGCACATTAACTCTTCCATATATCACCAGCCGACTGCTGGAAGAGGAGGAGAAACGGCGACAACACACACAGGAAAGGAGGAGGGAAAGAACCCATCCATCCACAGCAAAGACAACAGAGAAGGAAGAGGCACCACACGTGTATGCAGCACGAAGATGCTACTGTTGTGGTTCAACATCTCACATTCAGCGCTACTGCAAGTCAAAAGAGTCAAGACGACGTGGGAAGACTGCAGGACGAGGCAAAGTAGCTGTGGTGAGAACACAAGATCCAGAGGAAGGACAATGGCTGATCGATAGTGGCGCCAGCTGTCACATTTGCTGTGACCCAACAAGGTACAAGAACTTGAAACCCTCCGAAAGGACTCAAGTAAGCTTAGCCAATGGAGCATCTGCAAAAGTTGAAGGGACTGGTAAAGTATATGTACCTGGGTTGCATGATGTAATATCTAACGTTTTATGTGTACCCTCACTCAAACAAAGCTTGTTAAGCGTATCATGCTTATTGCTAGAGGGATTCACAGTACAATTTAAAGGAAAAACATGCAATATTACAAAAGGGGACAAGTGTATAAAGGTGCCAATGAGAGATAATCTCTTTATCCTAGAAGCCACTCCTAAGGCTGAGGTGGCAAGAGCATTGTGCACAAACAAAGAAACCCATAAAGCATGTGCACATCTATGGCATAATCGCCTAGCTCACATAAATTACAAATATATACAAAAAACAGCTGAATTGGCTCGTGGTATAAACGTGCAAGAATGTAATAAATATGTGGATTGTCACACCTGTAAGCAAGTAAAATCACAAAAAGCCCCTGTAAACAAGAAGAGTGACAGACAATCACAAAAACCTTTTGAATTGGTTCATGCAGATATAGTAGGACCATTCAAAGCCACGGTGGGAGGAGCAAAATATTTTCTACTAATAGTTGATGATTACTCTCGATTTACATTCTGTTACCTACTGAAAGAAAAGAGGGAAGCATTTCAAAAATTTAGAGATTGGGTTCATATGATAGAGCGCAGATTCAACCACAAGGTGGCGCAATTACAAACAGATAGAGGGGGAGAATTCATGAGCAATGCCATGAAATCCTGGCTTGAAAAGACAGGAATCCAACATAGGACTACTAACCCGTACTCACCAGCTGAAAATTCAGTTGCAGAAAGAAAGGCAGGAGTACTACAGATCATGAAAGATGCTTTACTAAATCAATCAAAGCTAAGTCAAGTATTCTGGGGGGAAGCACTACAATGTGCTACACATTTGGTTAATAGGGTATATAGTAGATCTGTAGATAACATTCCATATAACTTGCTGTATGGGAAGGCACCAGATCTATCCTATATCAGAAGTTTTGGTGCTTATGCTTTTGTACATCTGCCAAAATCCCAAAGAAGGAAGGGAGCCTCTAAAACTCAAAAACTCATATGTGTTGGATATTCACCTTTCACAAAAGGGTATAGATTTCTAACTAAAGATAAGCGAAATATAGTGATTTCCAGATCAGCTAATTTCTGTGAACAGGAACTATTACCCCAAAGTGAGGAGAATTATTTTCCTACATCAGACATACCCCTCATATTGCAGGAAAGAGAAAATGAGTTGACAAAGCAACATACACCAGCAAAAACAGATAGTGAGGATGAGGAGCATAAACCTTTAACTCCTTCCATAACTCCAAAAGCTATAAAACAAGAAACAACACCGCCTATAGAGCGCAGCCCTATAGTACAGAGAAGAGAACTTCCACCAAGAACAACAAGGGGAGTACCACCCCAAAGGTTCGTTGTAGGAGAAGCTGTAGCATATAATGTACAACTTGAACCCCAAAAATATGAGGACATTCTCGAATTACCAACAAGTGAAAGGAAAAAGTGGTTTGAAGCAATGCATCAAGAGATGCAAGCCATGAAAACACTCGGTGTCTTCACCACTTGTAATTTACCACCAGGAAAGCAAGCTATAGGTTGCAGGTGGGTATATAGAATCAAACCCCAGGAGGGAGCAGATCCCATATATAGGGCACGTTTAGTAGCAAAAGGATTCTCACAAAAGAAAGATATAGATTATGGGGAAATATTTTCACCTACGGTAGCAGCTCAGACCATTAGATATGTCTTAGCACTAGCAGCTCAAAGACAGTGGCATGTGCATCACTATGATGTACAGACAGCTTACCTGAATGCCACACTTGAGGAAACATTGTATATGGAACAAGCACCAGGTTTCGAGCTACCAGAAATAGGTATAGAGCAAAAGGTATACCAATTAAATCGCTCTATATACGGCCTAAAACAATCTGCTAGAAGATGGGCTCTACATCTAAAGGAAAAATTGGAAAGCTTGGGCTTTAAAGCCACAAAAGCTGATGCATGTTTATTCATAAAAGGTACAGGTACTAAACAAATAATAGTGATATGTTATGTTGATGACCTACTCATAATGAGTGCTGATATGAAGCAAATAGAACACACAGCAATAAACCTAAAGAAAGAATTTACTCTAAAAGCACTAGGACCAGTAAAGCAATACCTAGGAGTAGAAATAGAAATAATACCAAAGGGTTTTGCACTGCATCAAAATCAGAAAATTAAACAACTCCTAGAAACATGGAGGATGTCAGATAGTAAACCGGCTAGAACTCCTATGACTGTAGGAAGCCAAATTGCAGAAGAAAATACTGAACAATATCCTCATGTAGAACAATACAAATCATTGTTAGGAAGTTTGCAACACATAGCCTTATGGACAAGGCCTGACATATGTAATGCAATTAACATTCTAAGTAGATATTCAAATAATCCAAGCCACAAAAACTGGACAGATTTAAAGAGAGTGTTAAGATATCTAAAAGGCACAACAGATCTGAAACTTAACATTACACCAGTGGGTGAACTAACAATTAAATGTTATGTGGATAGTAACTGGGCAAATGATGCAGAAGATAGAAAGTCCACATCAGGTAATGCCATAATATTTGGAAACACTTTGGTAGATTGGTCAGTAAAGAAACAAGCATACCTAGCATTATCAACCTGCGAATCAGAATTTGCATCAATTTCACAACTATGTACAAGTCTGGTATGGATTAAACAATTGATGAAAGATTTGGGAATAGACCAAAATGATCCAATTACTGTATATGAAGATAATATGGCATGTATAAAATTAGCCAACTCTGAAAAGGTTAAAACAAGAAGCAAACATGTGGACATCAGATATCACAATGTGAGGCAAGCGGTACAAGAAGGGATAATTACCCTAAATTATTGCCCAACAGAAGAAAATCTGGCAGATATACTGACGAAGCCTCTGTCAGAACCAAAATTCATTAAAGGTGTACAAATGATGGGAATGAAATAAATATGTAATATTTATATGCCTAACAAATATGTAAAATGTACACTGTATAAATGAAATGTATATGTACAGTATACAATAACCAAATGAAGGTCTGTATACATGTAAAATTAAACTGTAAAACAATATATATATAAATAAGAACCAGAAACTCAGAGACAAATGGGAGGAGTGTCGTGGTATGGTTAAACCGGCATTTGTTCCCTGAGATTCTGGAAAGACTTACTAAAAGAACAGCTGCAAGACATCACAGCTGTAGCTGATAAGAGACATTGTATATAAGGCAAAAACGCCAGTACTTGGTGTGGGTTAATGTTGGTGAAGAGTTACGTGTGTAGGAGTGTTCGTTTGCTGTTAACTGCTGCATATCTACTGTTATTTTCTACTACTACTGCTTATCATCTCAAGTAAAATACCTCTAAAGAAGGACTGACTTCGTTCATTGTGCTTCTTTCTGCTGGACATCTGCTAAATTCTTCAAACAAAACACAACAAACTCATACTAATTTTCACAGATCTATACACTGAATTATCAAAATATGCATTTTACACTGTGTAAAATTAAGCAAGTTCCCCCTTCGTGCCTTTTTGAAGTACAGTGATGCCTTGCAAGATGAAAATAATTTGTTCTGCGAGTCATTTTGTATTGCAAAAATTTCGTCTTGTGAATTTTCCCATAGGAATGCATTGAAAAAATATTCGTCTTGCAAAGCAGGGCCACAGAAAAATTCATCTTGCGAATCAGAAAAAAAATTGCAAAACACTTTCGTATTTCGAGTTTTTTGTTGCACAAGGCATTTGTCTTGCGAGGCATCACTGTATATAATTATGAGTTTTAACTTCTCAGTAAAAGGTAAGGAGAAACCATAGAAAAAGCTGACTTTGCCTTCACTGTTCTGCAAGGACAGATGCTTCGGCCTCAATAAGATAAGGAGGCCTAGAGACACATCCATTGTCATAGAGGCCAGGAAATTGCCTCTGTATCTCCCAGGCCAGAATATTTAGATAAAATTATGTTGCCACCTTTTAATCTCATGTAACCATTTGTTTTTTAAGCGTTTGTCCCAGTATATTCTGGTAGGTTGTAGCTTGGGTGTCAGCTATTCTTTGATTGGAGAAGACTTTTTCCTGACGTGATGAATTGCCTGGCTTAATTTAAACTATATAGGTTTGGGGGGATTCTGGGTAAAGCAAGGCTTTATTTTGTTTTCTCTAACAACTGTATTTTTTTTCTGTCAAGTTGCTGACTTTTTGTTTGTCTATTTATTTGAATAAAATAAATGACCACCATGCACTTTGCACTAGTCTTTCTGATTTTCCACTTTGGCCATGAGCTACAATGGGTGGAAAAATTCACAACACACACCAAAGACAACATGTGCTATATTAATGAATTAATTAAAAATATTTTACCCCACCGTTCTCCTTAAAAAGGAACCAAGTAAGCTTACACAATTAAAAGACAATATTTAAATGCTAAAATGAGTAAATATACAAAGATTTAAAAATAATTAAACATTCTATCAAAAACAGTAAATAAAATCAATACTAAAAATCCATTTGAAAGCAACAAGTTATTAGAGGAATGCCCACCTGAAGGGAAAGGTTTTTGTCTACTTGTGAAAGGACAGCAAGGATGGGACCAGCCTGGCCTCCCATGGGAGGGAGTTCAAGAGTCTGGGATCAGCAACAGAGAAGGCCCTCTCCCATGCCCCCACCGAACTACTTACTGTATTATTACTTCATATAAGACAAACTTAGTTAAATATTCCAGGAGTGAAGAAAATTAAAAATTATTTTCATACAAAAATACCATGGACACATCTTAAATATTTTAGTTTTACTGCTGCTTACTTACTTTCATCATATATTTACAATCTGTACAATGTAATCCCCCCAGCCACAGAAGTGGGCTCTCCACTTCCCCAAGGGTAAGGGCAGGATTCCTGACCTGCAGTTCATCTGTGGACTGGGGTGTTGGTGAGGGAGAGGGGAACAACACCTTTGAGAACACAGGTGTAGCCATGGCAGGACTGGTATTTAAGGAGGAGAGTGACGTAGGGGAGGAGGACTTTTGGGAGGATGCTGTGGACTACTCTCTATGTCATCATGGAAGGGGTGTGGGGGCCACTCACACTTACCTTGTAGGCATCCTTCAGTCTCAAGAGACTATGGTATCGTGCTCTGTATGGAGGTCTTGGTACAGTGTCTTGTGTGGCTGAGAAGGCCAATTCGAGAGTGACAATCCCTTCCACACTGGAGACAAATCCAATCTGTCCCCTGTCCAGCTCCCTGGTTTTGCTTGTTTCGGGACTGCCTCTTTGCCTCGGTCTGCTGTACAAGTGTCTCTTCAAATTGGGAGAGGCCATGATGCACCGCCTGCCTCCAGGCTGAACGCTCAGACGTCAAGGTTTCCCATCTGTTGAGGTCCATTCCTAAGGCCTTCAAGTCCCGCTTGCAGATGTCCTTGTAACGCAGCTGTGGTCTCCCTCGGGGGCGGCTTCCCTGCACTAATTCTCCATACAGGAGATCTTTTGGAATCCGGCCATCAGCCATTCTCACGACGTGCCCAAGCCAACGTAGACGGCGCTGTTTCAATATTGTATACATGCTGAAAATTCCAGCTCGTTCTAGGACTACTCTATTTGGAACTTTGTCCTGCCAGGTGATACCAAAAATGCGTCGGAGACAACGCATATGGAAGGTGTTCAGCTTCCTCTCCTGCCGTGCACAAAGGGTCCAGGACTCGCTGCAGTATAGGAGTGTGCTCAGGACACAGGCTCTATAGACCTGGATTTTGGTGTATGCCGTCAACTTCTTGTTAAGCCATACTCTCTTTGTGAGTCTAGAGAACATGGTAGCTGCTTTCCCAATGCGTTTATCCAGCTCGACATCTAAGGAGAGAGTGTCAGAGATTGTTGAGCCAAGGTACACAAATTCATGAACAACCTCCAGTTCTTGCATGGAGATAGTAATAGAGGGAGGTGAGTCCACGCCCTGGCACATGACTTGTGTTTTCTTCAGGCTGATAGTTAGTCCAAAGTCTTGGCAGGCCTTGCTAAAATGATTTATGAGTTGTTGGAGGTCTTCAGCAGAGTGGGCAACAATGGCTGCATCATCAGCAAAGAGGAAGTCCCGCATACATTTCATTTGGACTTTGGTCTTCGCTCTCAATCTAGTGAGATTAAAAAGCTTTCCATCTGATCTAGTCCGGAGATAGACACCTTCTGTTGCAGTTCCAAAGGCCTGCTTCAGCATGACAGCAAAGAAGATCCCAAACAGGGTTGGCGCAAGGACACAGCCTTGTTTTACTCCGCTTCGGATGTCAAAGGGATCTGATGTTGAGCCATCAAAAACTACAGTGCCCTTCATTTCCTCATGAAAGGACCTGATGATATTAAGGAGTTGAGGTGGACATCCAATCTTGGGAAGTATTTTAAAAAGTCCGTCCCTGCTAACCAAGTCAAAGGCCTTTGTGAGATCTATGAAGGCCACAAAGAGTGGCTGTTGTTGTTCCCTGCATTTCTCCTGCAGCTGTCGGAGGGAGAATACCATGTCAGTGGTGGATCTGTTAGCTCGAAATCCGCACTGTGATTCTGGATACACTCTGTCTGCAAGCACCTGAAGTCTCTTCAGCACAACACGGGCCAGCAGCTTCCCTACAACACTGAGAAGAGAGATACCACGGTAGTTATTGCAGTCGCCCCTGTCGCCTTTGTTCTTATACAATGTGATGATGTTTGCGTCCTTCATGTCCTGTGGTACTCCACCTTCTCTCCAGCAAAGAGAAAAGAGTTCATACAGCTCAGTGGTGATGATCTCTTTACAACACTTCAAAACTTCAACGGGGATGTTGTCCTTTCCAGGTGCCTTGCCAGAGGCAAGGGAATCCAAGGCTGCTTTTATTTCTGCTAAGGTTGGTTCACTGTCCAGCTCTTCCAAGAGAGGCAGGCACTCAATGTTATTTAGTGCCTCTTCCGTTACTACATTCTCTTTAGAATATAGCTCAGAGTAGTGCTGTACCCAGCGTTCCATCTGCTGTGCTCGATCCTGGATGATCACGCCTGTAGTAGACTTCAAGGGAGCAGATTTCTTCTGTATTGGACCTAAAGCCTGCTTGATACCATCATACATTCCCTTGATGTTACCTGTGTCTGCTGCTATCTGTATCTGAGAGCAGAGCTGAAGCCAATAATCATTGGAACATCTCCTGGCAGTCTGTTGGACGTGGCTACGAGCAGCTCGAAGAGCCTGCAAGTTGTACTCACTAGGACAGGCTTTGTATGCTGCTAGAGCTCTCCTCTTATCCTCGATGGCTGGAATCAGCTCCTCCGAATGGGCTTCGAACCAGTCAGCCGTCTTTTTGGTCTTCTTGCCAAATGTGGACAAGGCAGTGTTATAAACAGCGTTCTTGAAGTGTTCCCATCGTTCAGGTGCATTCGCATCAGCCGGGCCTGGAAGGGTTTCCTGAAGCGCTTGGGCAAATTCCTCCACTTTTCTTTGATTCCGAATCTTGTTGATATCTATACGTGGTTTTCCTTCCTTTTTAGTGTGATACAATCTCTTTGTTTGTAGTTTTATTCTGCTACACACCAGGGAATGATCAGTGTCACAATCAGCACTCTGGTAACTGCGTGTGATCGTAATACTAGATAAGCTAGAACGTCTAGTGAGGATCAAATCAAGCTGATGCCAATGCTTTGATCTTGGATGTCTCCAGGAAACTCTGTGTTGCAGCTTCGTATTAAAGAATGTGTTGGTGACACAAAGACCATAATAACAGCAAAACTCCAGCAAACGTTGGCCATTTTCATTCATCTTCCCAATGCCAAAACGGCCTAGACAGGTGGGCCAAGAGTTGTGATCAGCACCAACTCTAGCATTAAAGTCTCCGAGAATGAACAGCGGCTCTCTCTCAGGGACGTTTTTGATAGTAGCTGCCAAATCGTCATAGAATTTGTCTTTGACTTCTGTTGTGGATGACAGTGTTGGTGCATATGCACTGATGAGGGTGACCAGTCCTGCTGATGAGTGGAGCTGCAGAGACAGGATTCTTTCACTCCCCACAGTAGGTGGAACAATGGATCTCAGCAGAGTATTTCTGACTGCAAAGCCAACACCATATTCCCTGGTCTCGTTCAATGGTTTTCCCTGCCAGAAGAATGAGAAGTTTTTTTCTTTGACAGATCCCATGTCTGGCAATCTCGTCTCTTGTAGGGCAACAATGTCCATCCGCAGTCTACTCAGTTCGATGTCGATAACAGCTGTCTTGCGCACGTCGTCTATTTCCTGCAGGTTGTCAGAAAAGCCAGGGGTCATTGTCCGAACATTCCAGGTTCCCAACTTTAGGGCAGATGTTTTCTTTTGATTGTTGCGTGGTGCATGGTTATTGATCTGTTTTTCGGCTCTCTGACCATCAGAAGTAGTCCCTGGCATCATGCTCTGTGCCAATCGAGCAAAACGTATAACCAGTAACCGCTAGTTCCTGTGTTATTTCGACACTGTATGCAAAGCTGGAGTGCCCTCTCCAGAGCACGAAGCCTGGGTAGAATAATATGGAGGATAGGCTGTTACCCAAGCAGCAAATCCCCCCTCTCCCCGTCACTGAAATAGTCCAATGGAGAGGCAAGAGCCAATACAACTGGTTCCAGCGACGTCGCAGGAGTTGGCAGAACAACACGAACTGTCTACGGGACTCCGGCTCCGGATTTTGCCTCGAGGTTATCTCCTGAAGCCTTTTCCATGAGTGGATATAGCCACAAGGCAGTGGAGGTTTGAAATCAGAGTTTTCCTTCTCCTAGATGGGCTGCCTTACATGGCTGACGAGTCCCACCTACCCGGCCTGCTCCCTAATAGTGTGGAAGTATGATCCTACTCCTGAAACATTCCTGCTGCCAGGTGTAAGAAATACTATTTGGCTATGCTATTTAGCAGATTAAAGTAAAAAAATAGAGTGAGAGGATTTCGCGCGCCATTAGGCGCGCGCTTCTGCAGGCACTAATTTAAAGCCAAAGCCCTGCCCCCTCAGACCATGTGGTCAAAGGGTCAGCCTACCAGGAAGAACTCACCAACTAAAATGGCCCCCAAGCACAGCTCCCTCCTGCCTCTGCTTCCTCTTCAGGAAAGGGGCTTAGAGCTTCTGCAGGCACTAATTTAAAGCCAAAGCCCTGCCCCCTCAGACCATGTGGTCAAAGGGTCAGCCTACCAGGAAGAACTCACCAACTAAAATGGCCCCCAAGCACAGCTCCCTCCTGCCTCTGCTTCCTCTTCAGGAAAGGGGCTTAGAGCTTCTGCAGGCACTAATTTAAAGCCAAAGCCCTGCCCCCTCAGACCATGTGGTCAAAGGGTCAGCCTACCAGGAAGAACTCACCAACTAAAATGGCCCCCAAGCACAGCTCCCTCCTGCCTCTGCTTCCTCTTCAGGAAAGGGGCTTAGAGCTTCTGCAGGCACTAATTTAAAGCCAAAGCCCTGCCTCCTCAGACCATGTGGTCAAAGGGTCAGCCTACCAGGAAGAACTCACCAACTAAAATGGCCCCCAAGCACAGCTCCCTCCTGCCTCTGCTTCCTCTTCAGGAAAGACACTTACCAAAGTCAAATTAAAAACAAGAACATAATTGCACCCAGGCAGTTTATCTGCCTTCCTCAATAAATTAAACCAGTGGTTCTTAACCTTTTTGAAAGAAACGCCCCCTTGAGCCATTGAGGAAGTTATCATCGCCCCCCTCCCTGAGGTGATGATATCTTACCTACCTACCTACCTACCTACCTACCTACCTACCTACCAACCGACCGACCGACCGACCGACCGACCGACCGACCGACCGACCGACCGACCGACCGACCTACCTACCTACCTACCTACCTACCTACCTACCTACCTACCTACCTACCTACCTACCTAGTCTCCCTCCCCACCCGGGTGCGAGGCAGCGCTTCACGGGGCGTGGACGAGAACCCAAGAGACCCTTTCCTTCTACCCAATCCACACTCAGTGCTCCCCTAAAGGAGAAAGGTGAGACGTGGCAGGTAGAAAGAGCTGGATCATCTGGCGGCAGCAGAAGCACCGGATCTACTGCCATCACTGCGGCTGGAGTCACCTTCACAGGTTTGGCTCACTCCAGCGCCCCCCTACCGCCCCCTTCTGTTCTTTCACCCCCACACCGCCCCTTTTCGTTCTACCGCCCCCCTAAAAAATGAAATCGCCCCCTGGGGGGCATTATTGCCCACGTTAAGAACCACTGAATTAAACAAAACTCTTTATGTTAACATTTTGTTCATATTCTGCTATATTTGGCAATTAGCAAGTAGGGTGGAAAAATACAGAATTTACCCGTGCCAGCAAAACCAGTAGGTTTCACACAACTCTTAGATTTCTGTCAGATGAAGATATAGTTAGTTTATTCATTTTGTAAAAAAGTTGGGAAAGCCTTGCATTATTGAGATATTTATATTTCTCTTTGCTTTCCAAAGAGGAAGAAGAACAGCAATTTAAAATCCAGTCACTGCACTACATCTTTACCTTTGTAGACTAAATGGACTAGATTATCATATCATTGTAGCTTTGTAGCTGGTAATATATTACAGGTGGTCATCCACATGTTTTGAATCAGGAGTAATAACTGCGTTTAAAAATTATTTTTGCAATCTTCACTTTTAACATTTGCAGATAGAACTATTCCACTCTGTGGATAAAGTAATTCATGTTCATCTTCACCTTGGTACCATCTATGCTTGGGAAACCTCATCTTGCTGGACCTATCAGTTGCTTTGAATACCATCAATTATGGCATTCTTGTGGCGCACCTCTCTGAGATGGCCTTGGAGGCTCTGCTCCTACCTAGAGGTGTTGCTGGAGTATGCCAACTCAATACCATGCCTACTAATCTATGGATTCCTCAGAATTTTGTCTTAACCCCCAAACTCTTTAACAGATATACATTCAAGATCACTGGGAGAGTCTACAGAATGTTGAAGTTCAATGCAACCACAACATCAGTGATACCTATTTCTACTTTCCATTTAAATCCAGTTGGTGTAGTGAATCATGGGTGGGCTTTCTGGAACACCCTATTCTCTAACAAGCTGGTAAAACTGACTGTCTTCCTGCTACCTTTCCACCAGCAAGTAAAGGCTTTTTATTCTAGCAGCCATTTGACAAATGACCTCACTTGTTGTGGAAGGGTATGATGCTGTATTTTTCTTTTATTTGTCTATTTGCAAGCTGTTGTTTTAAATTTGTTACACTTTTATTCATGCTATGTTTTAATTCTGTTTATAGCATTTAATTCTGCACTCACGAAAGGAAGAGGAATAAATAAATAAATACACTTCTGAACAGAACAACACATTTTCAATATTTATTTTCCTCCTATCTCTATATATTTTTCTTCGTTCTAACTGGAAGCATTTCTACATTTTATTAGTACACTGTGTTGATTTCCCTTGACAAGCCTCTGGATGCTGGGTTTTTATTCTTCTAAGTGTGTTTTTGACATTTTAAATGGCTTTAAATTATTATTGTGTATTTAATTGATTGCTTTTTATTTATTGTCGTATATTTAATTCTTTTTAAGGTAAGGTAAAGGTTCCCCTTGACAATTCATCCAGTCATGTCTGACTCTAGGGGGCGGTGCTCATCTCTGTTTCCAAACCATAGAGCTAGCATTTGTCCAAAGACAATCTTCAGTGGTCATGTGGCCAGTGCGACTAGACATGGAATGCCATTACCTTCCCACCGAGGTGGTACCTATTTACGTATATACTCGCATTTTGCATGATTTTGAACCACTAGGTTGACGGGAGCTGCGACAAGCGACGGGGGCTCACTCCGTTGCGTGGATTCGATCTTACGACTGCAGGTCTTCTGACCTTGCAGCACAGAGGCTTCTGTGGTTTATCCTGCAGCTCCACCATGTCCCTATAACTCTTTTTAAACATGTACATTATTATTTTTTTAGTATGATTTGTAACATTGCTAACTGCCTTGTGTTCACTCACCAGGAGAAAGGTGATCTATAACAGCAAGCAAAAAAGCAAGCAAGCAGCCATTAGTCAGTCAGTCAGTCAGTCAGCCTCACACAAACCACTTTGAAGGATAAAACCCATTGTGTAATTCAATAAGGCACATTATGTTAGAAAACCTCTCTGTGCAACCTATATATAAATGGACAGGGACTTTCCAAAAGCACAAACAACCTGTTCTATGACCCCATCAGGGACTATCCAGTGGAGTGATGAATTGTTCTATAGAATGAACACAAAAAGGGTCTCACCCATAAAACACTGAAGCATGAGATCAAACTATCCTGCAAACAGAAAAGAATGGTATATATCTAGTTGATTCCAGGTGAAGTGTTCACATATTTGCAGAAGGCTGAAGATCTGATCTAAAACTATCAAGCCAAGATTGATGAGATTGTGAAGAATCCAGCTGGAATATTTGTATGGAAAATGAATGGCAAGCAGAATACATTATAATTCCCTCTTTCCTTCTCCAGTGAAGAAAGCTATTCATGACAATGACAATGAGTGACAAGGTGAAATACCAGGTCTCAAAACTTGCAAAACAATGCCATCAGAGGGCATGTCCTGTTATCAAAGTGGATTCCCCATCCAGAAATAATTTAGCTAATTTAATGTTATCTCCCTCACATGGTGATCTACAGCTGTCAACCTTTATCTATGAACCTGCCATTACACGAGATATAATACGAACACCCCTTCCTCCAGAGATCCTTACAGCAGTTCAGAAATGACAGTATTCCTTGCAGACATTTATAAAGTTTCAGGGTAAGATATAGACATTGTGCAAGTGTCACGCTCAAGTACTTACCTTCTTACAACTGGACTTTTGAAAACAGTGTCTTATACTGGTTAACTGTATCCTGAAGACATTTCCCACAATAGCACCAGTGGGACTGCAATACTAGGTTGAGATGTATCCCAATGACATTTCCAAGAAGGTTAAACAACTTTAGAGGATGGAGTGAGTTTTTAACCCGAGAGCCTACCAACAGTTGTACCATATTTAAAAATTGCTTAACATGTTAAAATGAATTATGTGTGCAGGAATAAAATCCAGAAATGTGCAGACAACTGATTGTTGGGAGTGGACAGAAACCACACAAGAAAAGATGAGCCCAGTTTTGTTCTAAAAATCAAAACACTTGATTCTTGACAATGGCATTTTGCATCCTATTCCTCACCCATTGATTTGTTCATTACCGTATGACTTGGTTTACTATTTTCTTCGATCACCTGGAGTTAATTATTCTCATCTTTTTTGCTTTTGTTTACTTTTTAACATCTGTTTTTTTACCAAAAAGGTAATCAAACAGATAGTAAGAACAATTCCATAAAGAAGCAAAAAATATAAAAAGGGGACAACTTTCAGAGTTTAGTTGTGTACCTTCCATCTTTCATGACTTTATTATATATAGTTCCTAGACACCTAATCAATAGCTTCACAGGATTCAACTGTCTGGGTTACAATCATCCATTACAGGAAGCATCTGCAGAGGAGGGAAATAGTAAAGTAATAATGTCAGATCTGTTTGAGACCTGAATCTGTCTTACAGTAGTTAAGAAATGGGTACCAGATGCTATAAAACTCTGTCTTTTCCCTCTCTTAGCACCCCTGTTAACTTTTCCACATCCATAATCCAAAACATTTGTCTCAATCATTCAACCGCAGCTGTGAAGGTGAGGCAGCAGTAGAGTGATTCCAAGTTACTAATACTGGGTTTTTAGTTGCCAGCAGCAGCAAATCTACCAGGTTCTGTCAATCCTTATGGGCTGATTTTTACATTGTGTCCAAATTACATGCACAGGGGAGTCATGAAGGTTTTATTAATGGGTTCTGTCCTCCAAATTAGGAAACATCTCCTGGCAGTTCCTCACTTTTGGATAGAACAAGAGAACATGATCTCAACTTTAGCTTTCCTATACTGCCTCCAGCACTAAAGATTACCAGTACTAAAGGCTACAGAAAGGAAGGAAGAAAAATGTCTTGCTCTGCCAGTTGTCTTTTCCCGATCTTGCAACCAGCCAGAACAGACATCCTTTATCGACTACAGGATCCAGGAACTGGCTGTTTTGGGAGGATCTGGGGTAAAATGTGTTTTATTTTCCACCTCCTGCATCTAGAGCACTTAGTAATAGTCGTGGAGTTTCTCATTATCTCTGCAGATGGGAGAATTATGATAATATTGATCTGCCTTACCATCTCAGAAACATCAGCACCCATATGAATGACTACACATTTGCATAAAACTACACCTGTAGAACCAATGGTCACAAGCCTTTCAACCATAGACTTCAATTTTGTTGTTTACAGATTCATGATTCAAGCCTAAAAGCATTTGGGTTTACAGATGTAATGCAAATATGAAGCCCAGTGTATAGATATCAGCACAATAAGGGCTGAGATGTAGTAGTGCAGTTATGATTTCAGTCACAAATAAAATTAGAATATTTACAGAGCTATTGCTAATGCAATTCCCATCCAATTATGAACTAATCAGATTAAATTGACTTGCCTGGAATATGACACTCTGGAGTGTAGTATACAAGTTACAGTACAAAGAAACATTCCAAAAAGACACATATGTAGAATGCATGAAAAGAATATGAAAGTTAAATACAGCAGTTTCAGCCAGTAATGCTTTTCTTGCACCACTTGTACTGTGTTCTAATAAATGTAAAATAGGTCACAAAACTCTGAAAAAAGTGGAGTAAAATTATTAAATACAAGCCTAAATCCAATTAAGTCCAATTAGAATAGACTACTGAATCAATTGCTGAATCATTCAGTCAATATTTATAAAACCCCTGTTTATTCAATGGGTCTGCTCTAATTTGAACTACGGTACTAATTAGATTCAGACCAAAAAATCAAAGTAATATTTTAGATTGAGAAGAATAAAAACTTCATTTACTCCTATATTATATTAAAATAAAATTCTAGCAACTGCACAATTCTTTGAATGAAGTCTTGCTATTCTAAGGTTACTAAACTGCCCAATGGACAAGCTTTTATCCAGATTTTACACCTGCCCCCTAGTGTCTGTTTAGAGCAAGTGTTTAGTTTTTAAATTATCATTCTATTGGATGTTTGTGTGAGCACATTATAAATTATGGAGATTAAGGGCCAGACATGAAACTGTAGGAGCTTCTAGATTCCAGATGCATGTGTGTAAAAATACCAAATAGGATTCTGGCCAGTAAGCTTCTAGTCCTTCCTAAACCAGACATACAAAGCAAAACATATACCCACTGTTTTGACTGATTGTTTTGCAAGAAATAAGCCTTTAAGTCTGATTAGCCAATGAATGAAGCTATCCAAGGTTGTATAAAAAAAAGACAGAGGGCCTAATGACATGGGCCATTTGAATTGTTTCAATTTCCTACTTAATTTATTTTGATATATATTTATATATAGTCACATGGTATATAAATTGCTGGGCGTGTTCACATGGCGGTCTTTTCTTTTGATATATTTCTTGATCTTAGAACAGGTTTTGTAGGCTACATGGGCCTTCCCAATGAAATAAACTCATTTTTCATTCTGTTTCAAGAGCACACTAGTCTAAAATTGCTTTTGTTTGTTTGTTAAAGATACATAAATAATATATATTGCTAAAGCAGCATCTATATTTGTGTGAAAAGCTTTAGAAGGCAATATTGAAAGATGTTTCCAAACTCAAGGTTTCCCCTGGCAGTTCTTCAGTTTTAGAGTACTTTGTTTCTTAAAGGACACTAGGTGGGGTGTTTCTCCGCATTGAGAAGTGAAAGGACAAGTGGGGATAAATCTTACAATGGGATGTAGTGGTAAAATCTGGGGGGGAGGAGGAGAGAGATACCAATACAATGGTGCCTTGACTTATGAACGTCCCGATATACGACCATTTTGAGTTACGACCAGCTCTGGCTGCAAAATTTTGCTTCAACTTGCGGCCGGAGCTTCCACTTAGGAACAGAAAAAGACAGGGGGAAAAGGCAGGGAATTCAAATTGCTAACTATTGGTAGGTGAAGAGGCTGCTTCTTTGTAGCTCTTTCGCCCCAACGGTTAGAGTGAGTGCGATTGGAGGAAGCTTTGGACTGCCGGGTAAGGTAAGGTGCTGCTTTCTGCTTTTTTAAAAACTGTTCTGGGTGGGTTTTGCAGCGTGGTTTTGGGCTGGGTGGTGGGATTATGTTTCTACGCTGTGATTGGTCTTGCAGGGTTTGTTTGTTTTTTTGGTGGTTTTCCCCCATTTCCGATGCGTCTTGCAGGGTTTGTTTGCTTTCTGCTTTTTTTTTTTTTTTTTTGCATTTCCGAAGGGTCTTGCACGCTTTGTTTGCTTTTCTCCCCCCCCCTCCTTCGGCTGGGATGGATTAATTGTGTTTCTGATGGGTCTTGCAGTGTTTTGTGTTGGGTTTTTTTGGTGAATTTTTCCTTTGGCCAGAACGGATTAATTGCATTTCAATGCATTCCTATGGGAAATGGTGCTTCGACTGACGACCATTTCAAGTTACAGCCAGAGTTCTGGAGCCAATTAAGTTCGTAAGTCAAGGCACCACTGTATATCACGTAGCATTTGAAAAAAAAACCTAAAGGTAACTGTGATAAACAGGACGAGAGCATAGAAGCTCTCGTCGGAGTGCTGTCCCCAAGTAGAACCTCCAGAGAGGTGCAGACTACTCCACTGCCAACATCCCCTAAGAGAGCTGGAGACAAGTCTGTGGGGTCTGACTATAGCCACCCAAACTGAAGGAGAATTGGCGGGAAGGGAGGAAAGGGGGAGGTCCATGGCTGAGGCGGGAATAGGGGTTATAAATAGAGAGGATGGCAACATTCCCGGTAGCTGGGAACTCATTTGGGCGGAAGACCCTTGGACTGGGAAATGGGAAAGGGTGGAAGTTCCCAGAGAAGAAGCTGACTACCGCCGGAGGAGAGGACTACCTCAACGACCCTCGTATTAGGGTAAGTCAGAGGCGAGGGAGTGGAAAAGACGACTGAGGGAGGAGAAGGAAGCAGTGGCGTGAGAAGCAGAAGAGCAAAGGGGCATGGCGAGCTGAGGAGGTGCAGAGGATGATGTTCCTCCGGGACCATGGGGACAACTTGCAGGTGAGGGAGACCCAGTATGGTGAGGGGATGAGCATGATGAAACCTTCCCCTTATTGAGAGAAGAAGACGTTGAACCAGATGTGCCAGATTATGACCCGTTTATAGCAGGACCTTGGGACGTTAAATCCTTGAACTCATTCGAATCAGAACTTTGGTTGCCCTTGCAAGCCTGGTTGGCTTTGCAAGAGAAGTTAAAACCTGAATTGTTTAAAGATGTTTTGCCTCAACAGAAAGAAATAAACACCAGTTTGAACAAAAATCTATTGGATGGCCAAAGGAATCTATTTTACCTGTGTGTCATGTGAATGGAAATTTTTTAAAACTATTGAAATAATGGCAGAATTGATATAATGGTGGTTCTTATGGTCTGTGTGATTACAATCTCAGCCTCTCATGAGATAGCCTGGTACTAGCTGGTTTGCAGACAGCAGGAATCCATTTGTAGAGCAGTCTGGAATCAGTGTATGAAAAGTAATGAAAGAATGAATGCTAGCCAAGGGATTGTGGGAGATTTAGTCCAAAAAAGGAATTTCTACAAAGCTCTGATATTTTTAATCTTCTTGGGCTTCCAGAGGGGGGAAAACATCAAATTTTATTTTATCTTCCAGAAGCCTCTGTGAGCATAACTGAAATGGAAATAATAGAGAGGGGGGGGGACACTAGAGGAGAAGGATGGGGCGCTATGCTTTCAGAAGCTTCTGTGTGTTGTTGTTAAGTTTATGGCTGCTATGGATCTTAACTTTTCTGGAAAGAGGTTTCAAATGCTAGTCAAAATCCTCCTACTTACACACACCAGTATAAGTCAAATGATTAAAATTGCTGCAGTGTACAGGAACTACTTAGTTTTGTTGCTTTTTGGTCCCCCCCAATTTCCGATGGGTCTTGCACGATCTGCTTGCTTTTTGCTTTGCTTTCTTTGCATTTCCAGTGGGTCTTGCACGATCTGCTTGCTTTTTGCTTTGCATTTCCGATGGGTGTTGCACGATCTGCTTGCTTTTTGCTTTGCTTTCTTTGCATTTCCAATGGGTCTTGCATGATCTACTTGCTTTCTGCTTTGCTTTCTTTTGATTTCCGATGAGTCTTGCATGCTTTGCTTGCTTTTCTTCCCCCCCTTCAGCCAGAAGGGATCACGTTTCTGATGGGTTTTACATTGATTTTTTTGTGATTTTTTTTCTTTGGCTGGAATGGATTAATTGCATTTCAATGCATTCCTATGGGAAATGGTACAGTACTTCGACTTATGACCATTTTGAGTTGCAACCGGAGTTCCGGAACCAATTAAGTTCTTAAGTTGAGGCACCACTGTATTTCTCCCTGCCAATCAGATTACAGTGGCTCAGACATGGGAAATCCCTTAAAGTATTTTCCAGGATTTGTGGGGGTGGGGACACTATCAGTAAAAATTAACAGCCAAACAGTTGTCATGAGTATATCACCAGATGCCTCTAAACATGGAAATATATCATTTATTGTATTCGCGAAGGCTTTCACGGCTGGGATCTAATGGTTGTTGTGGGTTTTTTGGTTCTTTGACCATGTTCTGAAGGTTGTTCTTCGTAACGTTTCGCCAGTGTCTGTGGCCAGCATCTTCAGAGGACACAAGTATCATTTATTGTTTGAAATCCAATAGTAAGTCACAACTAGAATATCCCCATTGAATCAGTGGGGATTTGGTGAGTCACCTCCTCCATCGGTTCCATTGATTCATTGAGCTTTTTCTAGTTGTGACTTACTACTAGGTTTTAGCCATTAAATTAAATGTCTTTATTTAAACAAACCAACAATTTTTGTGGCTGCTTGGCATGGTTCCCTTCTCCCTATTTTATCCTGAAAACTACCTTGTAAAATAGGTTTTACTAAGAAGTACTGAGGATCAAGTAAACTTTGTGACCAAACAGGGATATGAACCTGGGCCATTCTCTTCTAACTTCAGTGTTACACTATATTAGCACTCTCAGATCAGTGGGTGGTACTATATAAATTATATGTAGCAGGAGAATGTGGTACTATATAAATTATATGTAGGCTGAAATATATTAGCAAAGAAACGATGTAACAATTAATGAGCTTACTTAGCCTACTGTGTCCTTTTGCATGATTTTCAAATAAGGTGGCCTAGTTTATTTATAACATGCTAATTAGGCTATACAGAATTTTGATAATTTGAATACAGTGGCTCTCCTTTATCACCTGGAAGATGGTTTGGATGCTTTAGCTCGTGCAGAATGGAACTGCTTGCTAATGACTGCTCTAGCCTCCATGATCTGCTCTGTCTGCCTATTCACCTCTGATGCTACTACAGGATACAGAGGATGATTTATAAGTCCCAAGAGGGATCCAGGTACTTGAGCACTTCTTCCAGTAGGTACCAGCTCAAACTTTGATTTCTTAGTCAGAACCAATGAATTAGTGAGGCCTGTTTTGGTTGCAGCTTCCTCATTATGACACATCCTGCCTTAGTATTTTGTAAAATGTGTTCAGTAATTCAGTTTCACCGTCTGCACTGTATCGTCTGTACTCACCGCATACTCAGGGCCTTTGGAACAATTTGGAATTGAGGTACTGTTTCAGCTTTTCTGTTGTTAAACAATCCATGACATATATTCGTGTTTGTTAGATCTCATTTTTTAAGAGTTTTAGCACTTCCCTGCAGTCCTGTTACTTCTATATATTGGCATATGTACAATAGTGTAAATTACAGTGTCAAACTGCTGCTATTTATGGAGTTGCCACCTGTTTTATTTCTCATGCTCCATGTCACGCACCTGGTATGTGGTATGGAATACAAGCAGCAACTCCTTAACTAGTGACAATTTACCTCTCTGATTTAAGCTATTGTGCAACACTGCCATGCATAAGCAATAATATTCTGACCGTTATATTTTTGTCCTTGTTTTATATTTATACTTTTAGCATACTTAATTTTGGGATTCGTTATAAAGCCCCTTCACGGACTGCTGCATTGAAGGGGCTTGAGTAATTCAGAGAAGCTATGGGCTATGCCGTGCAGGGACACCCAAGATGGACAGGTCATAGTGGAGAGCTCTGACTAAATGTGATCCAACTGGAGCAAGAACTGGCAAGCCACTCCAGTAACTTTGCCAAGAAAACTCCATGGACAGAAACAAAAGGCTAAAATATAAGCCGCTGGAAGATGAGCCCCTCAGGTCAGAAGGTGTCTAACATGCTACTGAGGAAGATCGGAGGACAAGTACAAGTAGCTCCAGAGCTTCTTATAGCAAAATTCAAGCTTAAACTGAAGAAAGTAGGAAAAACCACTGGGCTAGTCAGGTATAATCTAAACCAAATCCCTTATGAATACACAGTGGAAGTGAAGAACAGATTTAAGGAACTCGATTTGGTGGACAGAGTGCCTAAGAGAACTATGGATGGAGGCTCATAACATTGTACAGGAGGCAGCAACAAAAACCAACTCAAAGAAAATATAATGCAAGAAAGCAAAGTGGCTGTCCAATGAGGCCGTACAAATAGCAGAGAAGAGAAGGGAAACAAAATGCAAGGGAGACAGGGAAAGTTACAGAAAATTGAATGCTGACTTCCAAAGAATAGCAAGGAGAGGCAAAAGGTACAGAGGAAACAGAGGAAAATAATAGAAAGGGAAAAACCAGACATCTGTTGAAGAAAATTGAAGATATTAAAGGAACATTTTGTGCAAAGACGGACACGATAAAGAACAAAAATGGCAGGATCCTTACAGAAAAAGAAGACATTAAGAAGAAAGAGGTGGCAAGAATACACAGAGGAATTATACCAAAAAGATCTGGATATCCCAGACAACCCATATAGTGTGGTTGCTGACCTTTGGCCAGATATCTTGGAGAGTGAAGTCAAGTGGGCCTTAGAAAACATGGTTAACAAGACCAGTGGAAGTGATGGCATTCCAGTTGAACTATTTAAAACTACCGTAGAATTGCACTCATTTCACACACTAGCAAGGTTATGCTCAAAATCCTCCAAGGCAGGCTTTAGGAGTATGTGGACCGAGAACTCCCAGAAGCACAAGCTGGATTTCGAAGGGCAGAGGAACTAGAAATGAAATTGCTAGCATGCGCTGGATTATGGAGAAAGCCAGAGAGTTGCAGAAAAGCATCTACTTCTCCATTGATTACACAAAAGCCTTTGACTGTGTGGACCACAGCAAACAATGGCAAGTCCTTAAAGAAATGGGAGTGCCTGACCATCTTATCTATCTCCTGAGAAGTCTATATGTGTGACAGGAAGCAACTGTTAGAACTGGATATGGAACAACTGATTGGTTCAAAATTGGGAAAGGAGTACGACAAGGCTGTACGTTGTTTCCCTGCTTATTTAACTTATATGCGGAATACATCATGCCAAAGGCTAGACTGGATGCATCCCAACTGGAATTAAGATCGCCAATAGAAATATCAACAACCTCCAATATGCAGATGATACCACTCTGATGGCAGAAAGTGAGGAGGAATTAAAGAACCTCTTAATGAGAGTGAAAGAGGAGAGTGCAAAAAATGGTCTGAAGCTCAACATCAAAAAAAAATAAGATCATGGCCACTGGTCCCATCACCTCCTGGCAAATAGAAAGGGAAGATATGGAGGCAGTGACAGATTTTACTTTCTTGGGCTCCCTGATCACTGCAGATGGTGAGAGCAGCCACGAAATTAAAAGAGGCCTGCTTCTTGGGAGGAAAGCGATGACAAACCTAGACAGCATCTTAAAAAGCAGAGACACCTTGGTGACAAAGGTCCGCATAGTCAGAGCTATGGTTTTTCCACTAGTGATGTATGGATGTGAGAGCTGGACCATAAAGAAGGCCTACTGCCAAAGAACTGACGCTTTTGAATTGTGGTGCTGGAGGAGACTCTTCCATTCTAAAGGAAATCAACCTTGAGTGCTCACTGGGAGGATAGATCCTGAAGCTGAGGCTCCACTACTTTGGCCATCTCATGAGAAGAGAAGACTCCTTGGAAAAGACTTTGATGTTGGGAAAGTGTGAAGGCAAGAGGAAAAGGGGACGACACATGACGAGATGGATGGACAGTGTCATTGAAGCTACTATCATGTATTTGACCAAACTCCGGGAGGCAGTGGAAGATAGGAGGGCCTGGCGTGCTCTGGTCCATGGGGTCACGAAGAGTCGGACACAACTAAATGACTAAACAACAACAACATAAAGCCTAGCATATGAATTTCATGTAGCCACAGAGCACAATTTTAGTATGTTTATTTGGATGTCTTCTTTGTTTTTATGGGCCTTATTTCTAGGTAAGTCTTAACAGGATTACAGGCTTAGTATCATCTATGTGTCCCTCTATTCTCTATCCACAAATATTCTATTTAAAATTCGTTGTAATGTGGAATTATTGAAAGTTTGTTGCTTGCTTCTTTGTAGTTTCTTCTTTGTAAGAGGTTGTCCAGCAATTCACTTTCACCTAGTACATTCTCCTGCTAAAAATTACTTTGTTGGGAGAGCCCATAAAGTAACCCCTCTGAAAAACAAACTTAAAAGCTACAGACCTACCCATCTTCTGGGGGTGGTTTGGAAGTTTTCAAACCTTATTTCAGCCCCTTTCAGTAAGATACAATTTTGAATGCTCTTATGCCACTACTACAAAAGTCCTATTATCATATACCCTTTCCAAGCCAGAGTACACTATGGGCGAAATTAAATATTAGTCCTACTAAAGTAGCCTCAATGAAATCAATACTGCTTACGTTAATTGTGACTAACAATTCCCATTCATTTCCATGGGTCCATTCTAAGTTGAAATGACATCGGCCTTAGATTTATACTCTTAGGTTATTTTTACTTGTTCTACTTTTAAATGAAAAATTGTGGATGCTGACATCTTCCACATAAAAATCTCCATTCTGCCTCTCAGGTGAATTTCCTTTGCCAGTTCTTCCACACCTTTTATATGGTTGCTTTGTGATTCTACTAGAAATCTGGCAGCAGTTGTGCCATTATCACCGTCGCTTTACAGCATGGGCATCTTGACTGTAATAAATCATTTTTAAGACACCTTTCTCCTTGCTTACAATGTTAATTCATTTGTAAGCTTCATTTGTTACATGAATAGCTTTCCAGCTGGGACATGATCCTTGAAATACATTCCACAATTAATGAAAGCAAAACACATCAGATATTTAATGCATCAAGGTTAGCATTACACTTGGTATGTTACTATTTCAGTCACATTACTGATCCTATTCAGCCCTTTCTTTCTCCAATGTGACAACAGATTTCTAAGACAGAACACTGAACCAAAGGCACACAGTATTTGCCTGTAATGTTGCTAAAACACCTCTCTCATATTGCATAAAATTAACTTCTAGTCTGCAAGAAATCCATACTTCAGAAATCTAAATATATTTAATCTATATTTACTTCCAAGATCTATAAACTATAGTTTAGATTCTGTCTTGTTCCAAAGCTGATTATAATAGTTCTGTGGTTGAGAGAAATGGGAAACAATGGTTAACTGGACACTTCTTGGATTGCTTTCTGTTTGTCAAAGAGCAGAGGAGTTGTTTGTGTGTAGACAAAAGGATCATGCAGATTCTTAATTTACCAATATATATTTTATTTTAGAAAAGGGAAAATAAACAATTGATGTTAATGTACAAATGTCTGTAAAACTATTACATTCGAGACAAGGAAATCAAGCTTAAGGTATGTTTGATATGTCCTTGCTTACTCTTTAGTTCTAACTAATCTTGATACAGTACTATTTCCATTTTACACCATTAACCTATGTGTGTGTAAAAAAATCTTCAGAGGGGCATATGAATAACAGAGAAACTTTCAAGATGTACAGAAGCCATTCTAAATATGCCACAAATACTGTTTTCAAAGTCTAATATATATTTAAGTTTAACCATAATAAATTCCGTAGATTCCTTCTGAATACTAAGAAAGCCTACTTTAAATAATGCAGAATGAAAATTAAATCTTTCCAAGTAAACCCACAATAGATTTATGTTACCCAGTAGTCACTGATATTATGATAAAAATAATCGATACAGTACAGCTAGAAAACTATCAACATTGCACTAAAAGGACAATGGATGTCTCTGTGTTTTGAAAAACAATGCATGATATGGTTTTTGTAGGTTTTTCAGGCTGTTTGGCCATGTTCTGGAGGTTTTTCTTCCTAACGTTTCACCAGTCTCTGTGGCTGGCATTGTCACAAGGACTGGTGATCACTGCACACAAAAGACTAGCTAACAACACCCATCAATCACAGTGACAGATAATCTCCCCCCTTTTCACAACAATACACCCATAACAAAACAAATAAAAAACCACCTTGATCACCATAATCACCCAATCTCTGGAAAAGGACAAAAACCTGATCTCACAGCTACAAATACTCAACTATCCCACACACTACACCAGAACACAGACAGAGTTCTAACTCCTGTCCTCTGAAGAGAGTGGCAAAATATTAGGAAGAAAAACCTCTTAATGAACAGAACATGGCCAAACAGCCCGAAAAACCTAGAACAACGATCGGATCCTGGCCGTGAAAGCCTTCAAGAATACAATGTATGATATAATGATTAAGTTCATCAGCTAGCTCTCTTTTTGGGTAGTCAAACGATGTACATACTGTACACAGCTATCTTTTGGAAATAATTGGCACTTATGGTGCCAATTTTAGAAGAAAGAAATTACTAAACATTGTAAAATATATAGACTGAATATAGTGACTTGCAACTAGAGTGGGCCCATCAAATCATTTGAAATTCAGTGACTAAATTCTTCCATAAATTTATGAAGAAATGATGACCTTGTTATACACTAGAAAAGCAGTGTTTTCTCTCTTACTAGGGATCCTTTAAGATTAAGTATTGCAGTGGGAGCAGAGACTTCATTCCCCCCCCCCTTTATAAGCCTCCTTGGATTTTCCACCATTTCTTCTGCCTTTTTTCTTACCATTAAAGAGAAAAAGGCAGAATATCTGCACCACTTCTTTTGATCAGCAGTACTGGAAGTCTTGATTTTGCATCCAGCCAATCTAGTGAAAAAAAATTCATATACTTGGGCTAATTCTCATCAAGTAGCGTGTTCTAGAAAAAAACTCCAATCAATTTCAATTATATCATTTGGGATTAAAATATTATTTGTATGAACAAGAAAAGCAGTATTTCAGTCCAAGGCATTTTTAGAATTGTACTTCAGTATAAATTCACTATCTTGGCATTTTTGTGATAAAACTAATCCTTAACTGCATGAATAAAAGGTTATTCAGCATCAACCCTTAATTATGCAGCTTTCAAAAGGCTGGTGTTATGGCATTTGAAAATTATATACTACTACCAATTTATATTTATTTTAGAATGTATGCATAATAGAAAAGATAACTATCTGAAATAAACTATAAAATACTTGCAACAATGGCAAGAATAGCACAAGAACTATTACATGTAAGGTCACTGGGAAATGTATTGTGGAAAATGAATTTAGCAATCTATCTCTGATTTATTTATTTGCCATATTTAATAAAATATTTTATTTAGATAAGCCGCACAGTGTACTTTGTTTCATTGTATCTTTCATAAGCTGCCTTGGGAACTATGCTTAATTAATAAATATATTTAAAGGCTTCTGTAATCCAGCCTGTGTCTTTTGCCTATTCAGTGATTTGCTTTCAGTCTGTCTTATTAAGAATTAATTTCTGGTAAGGATATTTTTCCCCTTCATGGATTGCTGCCTTGTCATGGCGAAGGGGCTTGAGTAATTCAGAGAAGCTATGGGCTATGCCGTGCAGGGACACCCAAGACGGACAGGTCATAGTGGAGAGTTCTGACTAAACGTGATCCAACTGGAGCAGGAACTGGCAAGCCACTCCAGTATCTTTGCCAAGAAAACCCCATGAACAGAAACAAAAGGCTAAAAGATATGATGCTGGAAGATGAGCCCCTCATGTCGGAAGGCGTCCAACATGCTACTGAGGAAGAGCGGAGGACAACTACAAGTAGCTCCAGAGCTAATGAAGTGATTGGGCCAAAGTCGAAAGGACTCTCAGCTGTGGACACACCTGGAAGTGAAAGGAAAGTCCGATGCCGCAAAGAAATATATTGCATAGGAACCTGGAATGCAAGATCTATGAACCTTGATAAGCTGGATGTGGTCAAACGGGAGATGGCAAGAATAAACATTGACATCCTGGGCGTCAGTGACCTAAAATGGATGGGAATGGGCAAATTCAATTCAGACGATTATCATAGCTACTGTTGTCGGCAAAAATCCTGTAGAAGAAATGGAGTAGCCCTCCTAGTCAACAAAAGAGTGGGAAAAGCTGTATTGGGATACAATCTCAAAAATGATAGAATGATTTCAATAGGAATCCAAGGGAGACCTTTCAACATCACAGTAATCCATGTTTATGAACCAACTACTGATGCTGAAGAGGCTGAAATGGACCAATTCTGTGTAGACTTACAACACCTTCTAGAACTGACACCAAAGAAAGATGTTCTTTTCATTATAGGGGACCGGAATGCTAAAGTAGGGAGTCAAGGGATAAAAGAAACAACAGGTAAGTCTGGCCTTGGAGTTTGAAAGAAAGCAAGGCAAAAGCTAATAGAGTTTTGTCAAGAGAACAAACTGGTCATCACAAACACTCTTTTCCAACAACACAAGAGGCGACTCTACACATCGACATCACCAGATGGGCAATACCGAAATCAGTTTGATTATATTCTCTGCAACCAAAGATGGAGAAGCTCTATACAGTCAGCAAGAACAAGACCTGGAGCTGATTGTGGCTCTGATCATCAGCTTCTTATAGCAAAATTCAAGCTTAAATTGAAGAAAGTAGGAAAAACCACTGGGCCAGTCAGGTATAACCTAAACCCAATCCCTTATGATTACACTGTGGAAGAACAGATTTAAGGAACTCGATTTGGTGGACAGAGTGCCTGAAGAACTATGGATGGAGGCTCGTAACATTGTACAGGAGGCAGCAACAAAAAACATCCCAAAGAAAAGGAAATGCAAGTAGGCAAAGTGGCTGTCCAACAAGGCCTTACAAATAGAAGAGAAGGGAAACAAAATGCAAGGGAGACAGGGAAAGTCACAGAAAATTGAATGCAGACTTCCAAAGAATAGCAAGGAGAGACAAAAGAGCCTTCATAAATGAAACGTGCAAAGAAATAGAAGAAAATAATAGAAAGGGAAAAACCAGACATCTGTTCAAGAAAATTGAAAATATTAAAGGAACATTTTGTGCAACGATGGATATGATAAAGGACAAAAATGGTAGGGACCTCACAGAAGCAGAAGACATCAAGAAGAAAGAGGTGGCAAGAATACACAGAGGAATTATACCAAAAAGATCTGGATGTCCCAAACAACCCAGATAGTGTGGTTGCTGCACTTAAGCCAGACATCCTGGAGAGTGAAGTCAAGTGGGCCTTAGAAAGCATGGTTAACAACAAGGCCAGTGGAAGTGATGGCATTCCAGTTAAACTATTTAAAATCTAAAAAGATGACGATGTTAAGGTGCTACACTCAATATGCCAGCAAGTTTGGAAAACTCAGCAGTGGCCAGAGGATTGGAAAAGATCAGTCTACATCCCAATCCCAAAGAAGGGCAATGCCAAAGAATGCTCCAACTACCGTACAATCACACTCATTTCACACACTAGTGAGGTTATGCTCAAAATCCTACAAGGTAGGCTTCAGCAGTATTTGGACAGAGAACTCTCAGAAGTACAATCTGGATTTCGAAGGGGCAGAGGACCTAGAGACCAAATTGCTAACATGGGCTGGATTATGGAGAAAGCAGAGAGTTCCAGAAAAATATCTAATTTTGCTTGATTGACTACGCAAAAGCCTTTGACTGTGTGGACCACAGCAAAATATGGCAAGTCCTTAAAGAAACAGGAGTGCCTGACCATCTTATCAATCTCCTGAGAAATCTATATGTGGGACAGGAAGCAACAGTTAGAAGTGGATATGGAACAACTGATTGGTTCAAAATTGGGAAAGGAGTACGATAAGGCTGAATATTGTCTCCCTGCTTATTTAACTTATATGCATAATACATCATGCCAAAGGCAGGACTGGGTGAAATCCCAAACTGGAATTAAGATTCCAAATAGAAATATCAACAACCTCCGATATGCAGATGATACCACTCTGATGGCAGAAAGTGAGGAGGAATTAAAGAACCTCTTAATGAGGGTGAAAGAGGAGAGCGCAAAAAATGGTCTGAATCTCAACATCAAAAAAACTAAGATCATGGCCACTGGTCCCTTCACCTCCTGGCAAACAGAAAGGGGAGATTGGAGGCAGTGACAAATTCTACTTTCTTGGGCTCCATGATCACTGCAGATGGTGAGAGCAGCCACGAAATTAAAAGACGTGTGCTTCTTGGGAGGAAAGCGATGACAAACCTAGACGGCATCTTAAAAAGCAGAGACGAAGAGCCGGACACCAATTAATGATGAAACAACAACAACAACAACAACAACAACAACAACAACAACAACAACAACAACAACAACAACAACAACAACAACAAGAAGAAGGATATTTTACTATTTTCCTGAATGTTCCATTTAAAAGGTTGAGTATTAGTACACTACTACTATACTGGCACTGTGGGAAAGCCTGACAAATTTTCTGGCTCAGAGCCACCACGAAAGAGCCCTGAGATGAATGCACTCTTGTGTCCCTTCTCCATGTGGGGCTTCTGGCAGGTCCCACAAGCAGCACAGAGTGGCCAAAGGCCTCCATATTAATTTCCTACATAGTTTAAAAGTTGCACTATATCAAGGACATTGTAGGAATTTAAAATGGCAGGTATATGTAGCTGTTTGGTCCTGTTCGGAACAGGAGGTTGGAAAATAAATGTTAAAATGGGTTAGGGTTAGACAGCAGAATTGAGAGTTTAATCTGCTAGAACCCCTTCTTATATCTTGTTGACTATTAATTTTAATTTTGGCTGTGTTTGCCTCAGGTGTGACTTTAGAGGAGTGGGGGCAGAAGGAAGAAATTGAAAAACAAGGTGGCTATGAATGTGTAAGTATGATCTCAGTACAGGTTTCATGGAGCTGCTTTCTCATGGTCGAAAAGAATGCCAAGGCAGCTGCTGGCTATCCTCTGGTAAACTGAACAAAAAGTGCCTTGCTATCTTCCACATTCAGCTTTGGGGGCAGATTTCCTCACTGTCACTGGACTAAATTTAGAAGGTGTTTTTCCCTCCACTTCCAAAACCCAAGATACTGCCGACAAGCTGTGAAATCACTTGCCTGCCTTTGCCTTGTTCACTTCACCAGCAACGTGCCTATTCTTCCAGTATATATTTGCTGACATGGTCTATTCTGCCCTTGCTCTCTGTATACATGAGAAAGAAGGTAAAAGCTAACGTCTGCACCACCAACCTTGACTTCAGGCACAGAATGATCATATATCAAGTCTAAAGGTCAATCAAATAAATCGTGATCTATCATTTCCTACCATTGCCGCATGGGAGATGAAACTGGCCTTGCTGCCACATGACTTGGGAGTCCCGTAATTCAGAATGAAAAGGGAACAATCATGCAGGTGTACCTACCCATTCTGCTCCTACTTTTGTTACAGTGAGTAAAGCATAACATAAATTAAATAGGGTACCTCTAGGCTTACAGTTTAAAAATTTTTACTGAAACTTTGCTACAGCGCAGTGAAAAAGATTTTACAGGCAGATACTTTCATAATTTATATTTTAAGATACAAGTAACTATGGGGAGGAAATGCATCCAAATGAGATATTTTAATTGCTAGTAATTATAAAAAAAGACAGCAATTAAGGACTTATCAAGGAAGCAGAGGTGTCCAACACAAAATATTTGCAAATCAATACTTGGGACTTTATGGAACAGTCCAGTTCTGAGTGAGAAATCACTGGCAGGCCCATCCCAATAAAAAAAAACCAAACCAAAACAAAACAAAACAAAACAAAAAAAACAGCAGCATGATAGCTGCTTGAAATGCAACCATGACAAAACTAGGACACACTTGAAATTATCTGGATTGAGCAATTAATGTGCACAACTGATTGGACGAGGTAGCAGAATGGAAGTGGTTGGATTTGCTTGAAGAGCAGTTTTACATGACAACACTGGTCAACTTCCACAACGTCTATTTTGAATAGCAAGCCTGTCTTTATTTGTTCATATATCCTGGGTCATTGGGGGCAAAAAAGGAAAAAAAGTCACAAATATGCTTTACTACAAACTATTGATAAGATCCAATGTGCCAATACATTTCACAGGTGCTTCTACAAAAGAAAATCAGGCCCATTATCTTAGTGAATTATAAATACTCCTTAATACAGTCCCCTTTTAATCAAATTCATTTATTCTACACAGAGTAAACCAATGTTCTGAATCAAATTTGTGCCATGAATGGAAATATGCCAAGAACAAAATCTTCAGTGATGGTTAAGTATTTTTTTAAGCAGTTGTATTCCTTGAAACAATGTTTACATCATACATTATATACAATCATTCATAATTCACAAAATTCTATAGTACTCAAAAGGTTTCAGGGTTCAAAACTATTTACCACTGAAGAAGTATCCTTCCCTTCCTCTTTTTTGAGTAGATAGAGAATCAGAGATTTCAAGCGCAAGGTTTGTACCTTTCAAAATATGAAGAAATGTCAAGGTTTTATTTTTAATGTTGCAATATGAAGTCTGTATGGACTAAATGAAATGTTTTGATGGGCTTTGTGGCCATTATGCTTTTTTGCTGTTCACTAGGTTTGGTTACCGAAAATACAGCAGGATGTCGTGAATTAGTTTTCTATCGGTTAGTACCACAACAATAATAAAAAAGGACTGACTATCTGAATATGATTTGAATAAATGTTATGGGAAAGTATGACAATGCATCTCACTGACTTCTGTAGTCTTCTATAAGAAAAGAAAGATGTGTGCTTAATGGGGGTTCTTGCTTTTTAAGACATTTATTTTATTCACGAGTGGGGCAAAATGTGCCATTCCTAAATTTCAGAATGAAATTAAAAATAATTTCAGAATTCTGTCTCTAGTGTTTTACGTATGTAGGCACTTGAACTGAGATTAGTAGAGCAACCCTCAGCTTCCTAAGCTGTTCACTGAATCTTGATTTCAAAGACCAAGGAACAAAAACAATGTTTTCACAGCAGCTCTGTCTATACTAGATGTACATGTGATGTGAAAAATAATTGAAGTTAAACAAAATATAGTTCTAAAATATAAGAAAGGACCATGGCACATTCAGTACAGGCTATTGTGGCTTTCTGTTTCTTGCACCCCTGCAAGCATATAACTATACTTGCAGCCTGGTCACCAGTTTGCTTCCTCTTCAATTCTGGATCCACCCAAAACATGGTGTATACATATTGGAGCTCATAATTCAAAGTGGCCTTTTATTTTGGGGAGGTAAGAAAAAGAAAATCCTGAGAACATCTATGAGACAAATATATTCTGAGAAATGTTGTTGTTGTTTAGTCGTTTAGTCGTGTCCAATTCTTTGTGACCCCATGGACCAGAGCACTCCAGGCCCTCCTGTCTTCCACTCCCTCCCGGAGTTGGGTCAAATTCATGTTGGTAGCTTCAGGGACACTGTCCAACTATCACATTCTCTGTCGTCCTCTTCTCCTCTTGCCTTCACACTTTCCCAACATCAGGGTCTTTTCCAGGGAGTCTTCTCTTCTCATGAGATGGCCAAAGTACAGTATTGGAGCTTCAGCTTCAAGATCTGTCCTTCCAGTGAGCACTCCAGGTTGATTTCCTTCAGAATGGATAGGTTTGTTCTCCTTGCAGTCCAGGGGACTCTCAAGAGCCTCCTCCATCACCACAATTCAAAAGCATCAAATTTTCGGCGGTCAGTCTTCATTATGGTCCTGCTCTCACTTCTATACATCGCCACTGGAAAAAATCAGTGCTTTGACTATCTGGACCTTTGTTAGCAAGGTGATGTCTCTGCTTTTTAAGATGCTGTCTAGGTTTGTCATTGCTTTCTTCCCAAGAAGCAGGCGAGTTTTAATTTCGTGGCTCCTGTCTCCATCTGCAGCGATCATGGAGCCCAAGAAAGTAAAATCTGTCACTGCCTCCATATCTTCCTCTTCTATTTGCCAGGAGGTGATTTGGACTAGAGACCAAATTGCTAACATGCGCTGGATTATGGAGAAAGCCAGAGAGTTCCAGAAAAATATCTACTTCTGCTTCATTAACTATGCAAAAGCCTTTGACTGCGTGGACCACAGCAAACTATGGCAAGTCCTTAAAGAAATGGGAGTGCCTGACCACCTTATCTATCTCCTGGGAAATCTATATGTGGGACAGGAAGCAACAGTTAGAAGTGGATATGGAACAACTGATTGGTTCAAAATTGGGAAAGGAGTACGACAAGGCTGTTTATTGTCCCCCGGCTTATTTAACCTATATGGAGAATACATCATACGGAAGGCTGGACTGGAGGAATCCCAAGCCGGAATTAAAATTGCCGGAAGAAATATCAACAACCCCAGATATGCAGATGATACCACTCTGATGGCAGAAAGTGAGGAGGAATTAAAGAACTTGTAATGAGGGTGAAAGAGGAGAGTGCAAAAAACGGCTTGAAACTCAACATCAAAAAAACTAAGAACATGGCCACTGGTCCCATCACCTCCTGGCAAATAGAAGGGGAAGATATGGAGGTAATGACAGATTTTACTTTCTTGGGCTCCCTGATCACTGCAGATGGTGAGAGCAGCCACGAAATTAAAAGAGGCCTGCTTCTTGGGAGGAAAGCGATGACAAACCTTGACAGCATCTTAAAAAGCAGAGACATCATCTTGCCAACAAAAGTCCGAATAGTCAGAGCTATGGTTTTTCCTGTCGTGATGTATGGAAATGAGAGCTGGACCATAAAGAAAGCTGACCGCCGAAGAACTGATGCCTTTGAATTGTGGTGCTGGAGGAGGCTCTTGAGAGTCCCCTGGACTGCAAGGAGAACAAACTTATCAATTCTAAAGGAAATCAACCCTGAGTGCTCACTGGAAGGACAGATCTTGAAGCTGAGGCTCCACTACTTTGGCCATCTCATGAGAAGAGAATACTCCTTGGAAAAGACCTTGATGTTGGGAAAGTGTGAGGGCAAGAGGAGAAGGGGACAACAGAGGATGAGATGGCTAGATAGTGTCTGTGAAGCAACCAACATGAATTTGGCACAACTGCGGGAGGCAGTGGAGGATAGGAGAGCCTGGTGTGCTCCGGTCCATGGGGTCACGAAGACTCAGACATGACTAAACGACTAAATGACTAAACGACAATGACGATCGGACCAGTAGAGCTTCAGACCATTTTTTGTGCTCTCCTCTTTCACCCTCATTAAGATGTTATTTGATTCCTCCTCACCTTCTGCCATCAGAGTGGTATCATCTGTATATCTGAGGTTGTTGATATTTCTTCTGGCAATCTTAATTCCGGCTTCAGAATCATGCAGTCCTGCCTTTTGCATGATGTATTCTGCATATAAGTTAAATAAACAGGGAGACAATCTACAGCCTGACCCACATATAGATTTCTCAGTAGATAGATAAGATGATCAGGCACTCCCATTTCTTTAAGAACTTGCCATAGTTTGCTGTGGTCCAATAGGAAATCACATAGAACATTTTAAAAAGTATAAATACTTAAGTGTTCTTTTCATTATAAACACTTTTGGGTCCCCCATCGAAAAATGGCTATAAATGCAGCTAGGATTGCTACTCAGTGCATTCTGTGTTTTTACTATAATTCAGTAAATCGGTTTGTCTCGGCAGCATTACAAGTTTTCAAGTCCAAAATTATTTCATAAGCCCTCTATGGTTTCCCAATTTGGGCAAGTGCTATGGGTCGATCGATTGAACAACTACAATCCTCCTTCTTGCGCAAAGTGTTAAGACTACCTAGATGTGTGCCCTACTCGATATTCTGTCTGGAGTCCAGAGTATCTTTAATACAGACTGTAGCTTGGTTGAGATCTTTCAAATTTTGTTTATCTATTACAATTCAAACATGAACAGTTTATTATATCAGTTTATTATATCTGTCCCGCCTTTTGGGTCAATGGTCCTCTTGAAAAAATTGAAATCAATTGGTATAGAGAGCGACTACCTTGGAGCTCTAAGTCAAGAGCTAGCTTTCCATATTATTAAAAGAAGAATTTTGGATATTGAATTCCATGACCTTTGTAGTGCTGCCAATAAATTTTGTTCACCATTGTTTTTTCATATTTCTCCTAAAATGGGTAAACCTGCTGCCTACCTTTCCTTGTTCAAATGCCCCCAAAAACGTAGGGCCTTTTATTTAGCGCAATGCAATGTCATGCCTATTGCTGTATTATATGGCAGATTTAATGCAGTTCCCTATTCTGAAAGGCACTGCCGATATGTACAGGGGGGTGCTAAAAACCTTGGTCATATGTTTTCGCACTGCCCGCTTCACTTGATTTGCCAATCAAGGTTAATAAAGGTAAAGGTTCCCCTTGACAATTTTTGTCCACTTGTGTTCGACTCTAGGGGGAGGTGCTCATCCCCGTTTCCAAGCCATAGAGCCAGCGTTTGTCCAAAGACAATCTTCCGTGGTCACATGGCCAGTGCGACTTAGACACGGAATGCTGTTACCTTCCCACCGAGATGGTCCCTATTTATCTACTTGCATTTGCATGCTTTCGAACCGCTAGGTTGGCGGGAGCTGGGACAAGTGACGGGAGCTCACTCCATCGCGTGGATTCGATCTTACAACTGCTTGGTCTTTTGACCCTGCAGCATAGGTTTCTGCGGTTTAGCCCGCAGCGCCACCACGTCCCTAATCAAGGTTAATAGCCCCAATTTTATTAAAGCATGAAGGGAGGTCAGATCTGGATAAAGTTTGCTATATGCTGATGGCCGAGATTACTGACATTGTAGAAAGAGGTGCAGACTTCCTTGATACTATTGTTAGGAGATGAACCGTTGTCCCTTTAAGGATGTCTAACACGTTTCTGCCCTCTAGATGCTTGCATATGTAGTTACCCAACAAACCACTGTGACTATGTCCAATTTTTACCTATGCCAATAAAGGTTTTATCTACCTACCTACCTACCTACCTACCTACCTACCTACCTACCTACCTACCTACCTACCTACCTACCTACCTACCTACCTACCTACCTACCTACCTACCTACCTGCCTGCCTGCCTGCCTGCCTGCCTGCCTGCCTGCCTGCCTGCCTGCCTGCCTGCCTGCTTGCCTACCTACCTACCTACCTACCTTCAAAAGGGCAAGAAAGAGCAACTTGGGAACTACAGGTCAATCTTAGTGTGTAGGCATCCTTCAGTCTCGAGAGACTATGGTAATGTGCTCTGTATGAAGGTCTTGGAACAGTGTCTTGTGTGGCTGAGAAGGCCAATTAGAGAGTGACAATCTCTTCCACATTGAAGACAAATACAATCTGTCCCCTGTCCAGCTCCCTAGTTTTGCTTGTTTCGAGACTGCCTCTTTGCCTCGGCCTGCTGTACAAGTGTCGCTTCAAATTGGGAGAGGCCATGATGCACTGCCTGCCTCCAGGCTGAACGCTCAGACGTCAAGGTTTCCCATCTGTTGAGGTCCATTCCTAAGGCCTTCAGATCCTGCTTGCAGATGTCCTTGTAATGCAGCTGTGGTCTCCCTCGGGGGCGGCTTCCCTGCACTAATTCTCCATACAGGAGATCTTTTGGAATCCGACCATCAGCCATTCTCATGATGTGCCCAAGCCAACGTAGACGGCACTGTTTCAATAATGTATGCATGCTGAAAATTCCAACTCGTTCTAGGACTACTCTATTTGGAACTTTGTCCTGGCAGGTGATACCAAAAATGCGTCGGAGGCAACGCATATGGAAGGTGTTCAACTTCCTCTCCTGCCGTGCACAAAGGGTCCAGGACTTGCTGCAGTATAGGAGTGTGCTCAGGAGACAGGCTCTATAGACTTGGATTTTGGTGTATGATGTCAACTTCTTATTAAGCCATACTCTCTTTGTGAGTCTAGAGAACATGGTAGCTGCTTTGCCAATGCGTTTATCCAGCTCGACATCCAGAGAGAGGGTGTCAGAGATGGTTGAGCCAAGGTACACAAATTCATGAACAACCTCCAATTCTTGCATGGAGATAGTAATAGAGAGAGGTGAGTCCACGCCCTTGTGTTTTCTTCAGGCTGATAATTAGTCCAAAGTCTTGGCAGGCCTTGCTAAAACGATTTATGAGTTGTTGGAGGTCTTCAGCAGAGTGGGCAACAATGGCTGCATCATCGGCAAAGAGGAAATCCCGCATGCATTTCAGTTGGACTTTGGTCTTTGCTCTCAATCTAGTGAGATTAAAGAGCTTTCCATCTGATATAGTCTGGAGATAGACACCTTCTGTTGCAGTTCCAAAGGCCTGCTTCAGCATGACAGCAAAGAAGATCCCAAAGAGGGTCGGCGCAAGGACACAGCCTTGTTTTACTCCGCTTCGGATGTCAAAGGGATCTGATATTGAGCCATCAAAAACTACAGTGCCCTTCATTTCCTCATGAAAGGACCTGATGATATTAAGGAGTTGAGGTGGACATCCAAACTTGGGAAGTATTTTAAAGAGTCTGTCCCTGCTAACCTAGTCAAAGGCCTTTGTGAGATCTATGAAGGCCACAAAGAGTGGCTGTTGTTGGTCCCTGCATTTCTCCTGCAACTGTCTGAGGGAAAATACCATGTCAGTGGTGGATCTATTAGCTCGAAATCCGCACTGTGATTCTGGATAGACTCTGTCTGCAAGCACCTGGAGTCTCTTCAGCACAAAACGGGCCAGCAGCTTCCCTACAACGCTGAGAAGAGAGATGCCACGGTAGTTATTGCAGTCGCCCCTGTCGCCTTTGTTCTTATACAATGTGACGATGTTTGCATCCTTCATATCCTGTGGTACTCCACCTTCTCTCCAGCAAAGACAAAAGACTTCATGCAGCTCAGTGGTGATGATCTCTTTACAGCACTTCAAAACCTCAACGGGGATGTTGTCCTTTCCAGGTGCCTTGCCAGAGGCAAGGGAATCCAAGGCCGCTTTTATTTCTGCTAAAGTTGGTTCACTGTCCAGCTCTTCTAAGACAGGCAGGGACTCAATGTTATTTAATGCCTCTTCCGTTACTATATTCTCTCTAGAATATAGCTCAGAGTAGTGCTGCATCCAGCGTTCCATCTGCTGTGCTCGGTCCTGGATGATCACACCTGTAGTAGACTTCAAGGGAGCAGATTTCTTCTGTACTGGACCTAAAGCCTGCTTGATACCGTCATACATTCCCTTGATGTTACCTGTGTCCACTGCTATCTGTATCTGAGAGCAGAGCTGAAGCCAATAATCATTGGAACATCTCCTGGCAGTCTGTTGGACTTGGCTTCAAGCAGCTCGAAGAGCCTGCAAGTTGTACTCACTAGGACAGGCTTTGTATGCTGCTAGAGCTCTCCTCTTATCCTCAATGGCTGGAATCAGCTCCTCCGAATGGGCTTCGAACCAGCTGGCCGTCTTTTTGGTCTTCTTGCCAAATGTGGACAAGGCAGTGTTATAAACAGCGTTCTTGAAGTTTTCCCATCGTTCAGGTGCATTTGCATCAGCCGGGCCTGGAAGGGTTTCCTGAAGCGCTTGGGCAAATTCCTCCACTGTTCTTTGACTGTGAATCTTGTTGATGTCTATACGTCGTCCTCCTTCCTTTTTAGTGTGATACAATCTCTTTGTTCGCAGATTTATTCTGCTACACACCAGGGAGTGATCAGTATCACAATCAGCACTCTGATAACTGCGTGTGATCATAATACTAGATAGGCTAGAACGTCTAGTGAGGATCAAATCAAGCTGATGCCAATGCTTCGATCTTGGATGTCTCCAGGAAACTTTGTGTTGAGGCTTTGTATTAAAGAACGTGTTGGTGACACAAAAACCATAATAACAGCAAAACTCCAGCAAGCGTTGGCCATTTTCATTCATCTTCCCAATGCCAAAACAGCCTAGACAGGTGGGCCAAGAGTTGTGATCAGCACCAACTCTAGCGTTAAAGTCTCCGAGAATGAACAGCGGCTCTCTCTCAGGTACTTTTTTGATAGTAGCTGCCAAATCGTCATAGAATTTGTCTTTGACTTCTGTTGTGGATGACAGTGTTGGTGCATATGCACTGATGAGGGTGACCAGTCCCGCTGATGAGTGGAGCTGCAGAGACAGGATTCTTTCACTCCCCACAGTAGGTGGAACAATGGATCTCAGCAGAGTATTTCTGACCGCAAAGCCAACACCATATTCCCTGGTCTTGTTCAATGGTTTTCCCTGCCAGAAGAATGAGAAGTTTTTTTCTTTGACAGATCCCATGTCTGGCAATCTCGTCTCTTGCAGGGCAACAATGTCCATCCGCAGTCTACTCAGTTCGATGTCGATGACAGCTGTCTTGCGCACGTTGTCTATTTCCTGCAGGTTGTCAGAAAAGCCAGGGGTCATTGTCTGAACATTCCAGGTGCCCAACTTTAGGGCAGATGTTTTCTTCTGATTGTTGCATGGTGCAGGGTCATTGATCTGCTTTTCGGCTCTCCCTCCATCAAAAGTAGCCCCTGGCATCATGCTCTACGCCAATCGAGCAAGACTTATAACCAGTAACTGCTAGTTCCTGTGTTATTTCAACACTCTATGCAAAGCTGGAGTGTCCTCTCCAGAGCACGAAGCCTGGGTAGAATAATATGGAGGACAGGCTGTTACCCAAGCAGCAAATCCCCCCTCTCCACGTCACTGAAATAGTCCAATGGAAAGGCAAGAGCCAATACAACCAGTTCCAGCGACGTCGCAGGAGTTGGCAGAACAATACGAACTGTCTACGGGACTCCGGCTCCGGATTTTGCCTCGAGGTTATCTCCTGAAGCCTTTTCCATCAGTGGATATAGCCGCAAGGCAATGGAGGTTTGAAATCAGAGTTTTCCTTCTCCTAGATGGACTGCCTTACATGGCTGATGAGTCCCACCAACTCGCCCTGCACTCTAATAGTGCGGGAGTATGATCCTACTCCTGAAACATTCCTGCCCCCAGGTCAATCACCCTGACAGGTCAATCACCCTGACATCAATCCCAGGGAAAATTTTTGAACAAATTATAAAATGGTCACTATGCAGTCACCTAGAAACCAGTGCAGAAATAATTAGAAGCCAGTATGGCTCTATTCAGCACTGGTTAGGCCTTACCTTGAGTACTGTGTCCTGTTCTGGACACCCCACTTCAAGAAGGATGCTGACAAATTGAAATGAGTTCAGAGAAGGGCAACAAGGATGATCAGGGAGCTGGGAACCAAGCCTTAAAAGAATTGGGCATGTTGAGCCTTGAGAAAAGAAGACTGAGGGGTGATATGATAACACTTTTCAAATACTTGAAAGGCTGTCATACAGAGGAGGGCAGGATCTGTTCTCGAGTATCCCAGAGTGTAGGACACGCAATAGTGGGCTCAAGTCACAGGAAGCCAGATTTTGATTGAGAAAGAGGAAAAAATTCCTAACTGTTGGAGCAGTAAGACAATGGAGCAAATCCCACCATATTTGATCATGTAGTCACTTCCATTGTCTTTAAAAGCCTACTTTTTGCAATGTTAAATTTTTTGCCTTTTACCAAGAGCTAACAGGGTTAAATAAGTTCATTACTGAAAGAACTTAATAAAAGCAGTGTTCAGCAACTGATAATCTCCTTAGATGCAAAATTTAATTAACAGCTGAACTCTTTTTTAATGGTCTTGAATTATAATTGAGTTGGATGTATGTGTGAGAAACAATGCAGCTACAGGAAGAGTTGAGAGGAAGAGAGATGGATAAAAAAGAAGATATAACCTAGGACTGATAACATTTTATAATGAAAACAATGTTTAAATCTATTAATTATTGAGCTAATTCCACTGGCATTTATTAAGAATGCAAACCACATGTCATGCTGAGAATAACTAAAGGCCAGCTACATGATATGCAGGAAATCCATGATGAGATCAACCAACATTTTTGGCTTGTTATTGTTGTTGTTTAAAGGCAGCTGTGAGGCTCTCCAATTTGAATGAAGCAGTGTCTTCAGGGGTTTAATCCTTTCCTAGCTACTTAATCTAAAACATCCCTCCAAAATCTTTTATTAGTATACTTAGATTTGTTTATTTGCTTCTAGTAATCATGCCCCAACAAAGCAACAAACTAATAAAAGAAACACAAACAATATGAACCAAATCTAAAAGTAACTCCCTGGCAAAACAGTGTATCCTCTTTAATTAATTTTGCCTCTCGTTTAAGAGATCAAGTTAATGTAAGATTAACATAATTTAAAACAAACTAAATTTACATAAACTTGAATAAAAATGAGATAAAATCTCTGCACGGCTGGTAAGTGGTGCCATTGTGCGGACTCATACCATGCTGGTTCTGAAAAATTTACACTGGCTGCTGGTTGTTGCTAGGGCCGAATTCAAAGTGCTTATTTTGACATATAAAGCCCTAAACAGCTTAGGACTTGGTTACCTAAAGGATCACCTTCTTCCATATGAGCCTGCCCATCCTCTAAGATCAGACCAGGAAGCCCTTCTGAAGGCGCCATCCCTGAAAGTGGTGAGGGGGATGGTATGTCAAAATCTCTTTAGAGATCTGCCTGGCTCCGACACTTTTGGCTTTTCAGCACCAGGCAAAGATCTTTCTGTTTAGCCAGCATTTTAATTAAATAGTATCTTTTAGCTGGCCATATGAGCAGCAGGACCTATTAATGATAAATTGACTGTTTTATTATAGGGTATTGTTATAATATTGGGTATTTTTAATGGGTTTTTTTTTTGGTAAAATGTTAATATTGTTGTATGCTGCTCAGAGACCACTGGTAATGGTGTGGGTAAACAAACAAACAAACAAACAAACAAATAAATAAATAAATAAATAAATAAATGTACATAAAAGCAACTAGAACATAACATTCCAATTATCCTTAACAAGACACCAGCATTCTCTCACAAAAATATTTCTGAAACATTAATTACAGCAGAGTGGAAATGTACAAGCTTTGCAAGCAGATATCTTTCTCCTTCATAATGCAGGTCAATTAGAATCCTATGGACAGGCCACCCTACTGTATGTCTAAAATCTAACAGATACTGTATTGTTCCTTCACAACATTAGACAAAGGATAATATATCTTGTACAGAATCTATGTATAAAGTCTTCCTCTTGTTTTAAACCACAGGTAGATGTACACAGAGCTACACTCTTTTAGAATCTTCTTCTAAGTTGGGTTGAACTAATGAGCCACATTCAGCCTCAAGGCTTTTTATCTGCCCCCCCCCATGTCTCTCCTGCTGCCAGGATCAGTGCCCCCTGGTTCCTGCTGGAAAAGAAAGGAGTCTGACGAAACCCTCCACCCCCCAGCACCATGGTCCCAAACAACTTCTACAAAATTATATGGCAGTGTAAGTAGCAATTCCAACTGGGGGTGCTAGAAGAGAAAAAACAAAAATCAGTTCCTTACTATAGCAAGCTTGCAGTAAAGTCATTGCTTCCAGGCCCCTAATGATGAAGCAGAAGCTGGCATCCTGGTTAGATTTGCAGGTAGGGGGACAGGATTTATATGATAAAAGTAATCTTATTTCTACATTATTAGAAATATTTCAAATAAGTGGGAACCTACTTTCATATGTGGTGGGAATGTGAATATACGGTATATGGAAATTTTGGAAGTTCGCCTTTAAAGAAATAAGTGAAACATTAAAGTTAAATCTTTGCTCTTTAAATGCAGCCAGCTTCTTGCTATCTTAGGGCAGCTTACTGAAAGATTCATCACTTGATCATTTACAGAAAAAGCACGTAAACAGAAACAGAATGATGTTTCAGTTATATGAATTCTAAATATCCAAATTGTTTATAATATCTGCTCCCTGGTGGCCATTGGGTCCAAACAATTTATCACTTGTAGTTATCATGAAATGGGCATTTAGATACTCTCAGCAAGTGCCTTTTGATCAGCTCAGCAGAAATATCCTGATTATACGCAGAGTGTGGACATACCCACAACATACATTATGTGTAGCTTTACTGCAAAAATGTAAATAAGATGAAAATTCACCCAAACATATTTAGTTAATAACATAAACAAAACAGAGTATCTAATCCACCTACTCTCATTATTAAAAAGCAAATAAACCAAAGAACCAACAATAGTCAAATAACAGCCAATAATATTAACTGAATAATCCTAAATTATGTCAGATAACCTAATTCAGAGTCTTGAAACAGATTGACAGATGCTGTACATTATGTATCTGTTGCTAGGCTGCAGCTAATTGGGGTAGAATGTTTATGTGCTCCTGCACATGAGTCTTTGCACATTCACATTTCATGTCAAAGGAAAGTCTAAGCTAGAACCTTCTCTCTGGCATGCATGATTTGACTTATCAAGAAATATTTTACATGATAACATATTTGGCTATTACCCATTGTTTGAAATAGGAGTGATGTAACGAATATCTTATATACTAGTCTATTTTGACTCATAGATAAGAAGGCATTTCTTTCCAAATGTGTGGCCTGAATATAGCATACCATTTTTAAGGCCTTTCCACAACTCATGGGTCCTTATTAGCCTCTTGAGAACATGCAAGGAGTATGTCCCAAAATCTCAGAAATGAAGTACAATGATTTTGAAGGGAGGATTATTTAAAACATTTTGAATTAGGAATACCAAGAACTTGAGTCACTCTAGTTAGTTTCTTAAAGTCACGTTCCAAATAAGGGATTTCTCATGTTTCCCAACATACGTAAAATAAATAACAGCTATCAAATTTAGGAGGCAGCTAGACAGGGAAGCGATCCCAAATTGATTTGAGCTGATTTGAATTTTCCTACAACAGTTAAATTGCAGTTGCCATTCACACTGAATGTTTAATTATCTTGGGTAATTTTTGAGTCAAAAATCCACACTGAACTTCAAATTGCTACAGTTCTCACCAAGACCACAAGTTGCCCACCCTCCCATGAGATTAACACCTTAACATCAGAGAAGATATTTAAGAGTAGACCTTTATTGGGACTGATGCTTTGGAAGATATCATTGATATCTCTTGGTTGTAACATAGCAGTTTCTTACTCATGTTTCCCTTTAGAAATCCACTAGTACGTCACAACTAGAATTGGCCCCCAAACAGTGGGGATTTGATGGCTCAATTCCTTTGTAAATTCAATGGATTCAATGGGCGTACTTTCAAATCAATTTACCATTGGAGTTCAGCCACTAAGATCTAAGATTGGGGGATTCTGTTAAATTGTGATGTTTCATCATTGCTTCACATTCTCTCACATTTAGTCCAATTTGTTTATGATAGCAACAAGTAACAGAAGTAGCAGCACTTGTTTATGTCTTTCTAGCCTTGAACTAGTCTACCTTTTGTAGTAAATGAAAGGTTTCAGTTCTTTTTAATGCTTGATTGCATGCTAACATAAAACGGTCTCCTGTTTTTGCTTGAAAAAATAACTTCGCATAGCCAACATAAGAAAGAGGTAATTATTTATTTGGGAACATGTAGTTTCTCTCTGCTTCAGCTACACATTTATTCCTTGAAATTTTATTGTTTAATTCCAGTAGTTATTCAGTTCACACTTTGAAGTGTATTTCTTTAAAAATATATTGTGAAGGAGAAATTTCTACTGATATTCTGTTGAAGTTGCATTATTAGCCATTATTGCTGACATTTAAGTGTCACAGTTTCAGAGAAGCTGAGTGGATTTTAAAATACCAAGCTTTTTCACAGAGACTAGGATTTGCTGATTACCATATCATTATTATATAGATGCAGCAGTGCATTTTCTCATCTGCTGTTATGTAACTTTTCATTTTCCTCTGATAAAGTAGTTTAAGCAGTAAACCCAAAGGAATTCCACACCTTCTGTAGCTACTTCTTCAGAGCATCTTCCAACAAAATTTCTGAAGCACTTTAAATTTATTAGGCATAGTGCTGTGGAATTTTCCAGATTGCAAAAGATATTAAATAAAAGTAGAGAGCAATGGTTCAACTATATTTTAGACTACTGACTGCAGCAATAAGGATGAAACTCATTACGAGGAAGATGATCAGTCTAAACAAATCCTAACCCGAGTGCTGTCCTTTCCTGATGTGAGGCAGGAGAAGTCTTTAGATTCTCTGTGGAAAATTAGACAACCCACACAAAAAGTGATGAACCCATTGGGTGCGAGAGAGGTGAGAGAGATGGGAAGGCCCATGAAGGAGCCAGGGAAGAATGATGGAGAGCCCTTAGAGAGGCACAGAGCCCTGATGGGAGAAGGGACCAAGTTATCAAAGGGAGATGGGTCAGGTGTACAGGAGATCAAAGCTCCACCAGAAAAGGTGGAAATCCAGTTGAAGGGGAAAAGTCAGTCTCCGAGAGAGGGAGGGTCAAGTGTGGAGGAAGTAGAGCAGCAGTTGGAAAAAGCAGGAATAGGAAAATGAGAGGGGGATGAGATACATAAGAGGGAGAGGTCCATGAGGGGGATAATAGAGGCTGGAGAGGTGGAGGCTAAAAACAGAGACAGAATCCCACCCCACCCACAGCTGGGAATGGATATGGATGGAGAATCCCTGGACTAAACAGTGGGAGAAGTTAATGATCCCTCATGAGGAAGCAGAGCGGAGGAGGAAAGAGATAAAACTAGAGAAACCTTGCTATTGGGGAGAGAAGGAAGCCAGAGAGTGAAGTAGAAAGAACTGGGAAGAGAGAGCCAAGCTAGTGTAAGAAAAGAGGAGAAGGCTAAATGGCATAACTTCTCAGAGAGAGCTTCTGGCATTACCTCCTCCCTTGGGACTCCATCGAACCCCAAGAAGAAGTCTGGGGATGATAACCTCTCCTTGCCCATGCTGTCAGAGACCTCACGACCTGGGGTTCAAATCCCAGGTAGCCGGCTCAAGGTTGACTCAGCCTTCTATTCTTCCGAGGTCGGTAAAATGAGTACCCAGCTCGCTAGGGGGGGGGGATGTGTAGCCTGCATAATTAAAATTGTAAACCACCCAGAGAGTGCTTGTAGCGCTAAGGGGCGGTATATAAGTCCATAAATAAATAAATAAATAAATAAATAAATAAATAAATAAATAAATAAATAAATAAATAAATAAATAAATAAATAAATAAATAAATAAATAAGGGACTATCACCCAGGATATGAATTTGAACAGTCTGAAACCCCAGGTTCTAACCCATTCCTCAAGCAAGCTGTTAAACCCTTCATCACACTGTTATGTGAGGAGAAGATGTTGGACATTACTATTGATGTTAATAGTTTCTTAGACCTCCCTGAAATAAATGTTGAAGTTTTGGAACCAGTTGGTCATTTGCCTTTATTAGACCCTGAGGAGGTGGTTGAGGGGACATGGCCACCTGAGAGAGACAAATTCTTACGATCATACTCAAAAGTTGCATATGGCCAGAAACAATCTCCCAAATGATTGGCATGGATTTGATTACTATTATTACTATTAATAGTTCTGTTTCCCCAAAAATAAGACAGGGTCTTATATTAATTTTTGCTCCAAAAACACATTAGGGCTTATTTTCAGGGGATGTTTTATTTTACAGTCATGTCATCTTCTGGTGGAGGGCAGGGCTTATTTTTGGGGTAGGGCTTATATTACAAGCATCCTGAAAAATCATACTAGGATTATTTTCAGGTGACGTCTTATTTTCGGGTAAAGGAAACATTGCAGGCACCTACTACTTTTCATTAAACCTTTATACAAATTGTAGTGTCCTGCTGCCTCCTTGTAATCATCTAATACATATTATCTCTGACGGGCTACAAGTAAGCTGAATTTTAATAGATTTCCTTCCTACTAGCAGATGGTACCTTCTGTAGTAAGTTATATTATACAGTGGATGCTGCTTGGTTTGCTCTGCATTTGCTTCTAATCCTATCGGTGATGCTGCTTTGATTCTCTTTCTCTGGCAGTCCTATACAATGACCAGCTGTTGAGTGGGCTGGTGACAGGATGAACCAGAGCCAATGCCAGTGCTGCATGCATGACTGCTAGGCTCCCCATAAGAACACTTGAGCTTCTGCCATAAGCTGAATGATTATTGTTATATATCCAAAGAAATTTTCAGAATACAGTAGTTTCATCTAGAAAGCAAAGACAACTTTTTGAAAAACTGTATTTTTTTAAAAAAACAAGGTTGATAAATGCAGCATCATAACTACAAAAAGTTATCAGAGCTTTGTGTGCTTCCCAGCTTGCTCCAAATGCAACATTTCTGGTACAATACACAAAGCCATTGTTCTCCATTACATTTTTTTAATTTTCAGAAGAGTATTTCTTAAATCCCTTAGAAGAAATGCTTTGTCTATACCAGTGATGTCAAACCTATGGCACGCGTGCCACAGCTGGCACACAGAGCCCTCTCTGTGGGCACACAAGGCATAAGTCACCATAGAGAAATATTTACCCATCCTCTGATCCCGGATTTCGGCACTCCCCTCTGCTGGGGCAGTGGTCCAGCGGAGGGGTGCAATGGTGACTGTTAATGGTCTAGCCCAATGGGGGATTGGAGGACCAGTAAGTATTTATTTGTTAATACCGCCCATAAGAAAAAACAACCACCAAGCATTTAACCCTTGCAGTGCAGGAGCAGTTGTTTTTTTCTAAACTAAAACCTCAGCATTTGGATTTTAATTGCAGTATTGGCACTTTGAAATAAATAAGTTAATTTTGTGTTGCAGTTTGGCACTCGGTCTCAAAAAGGTTCACCATCACTGATCTATACTATACCAACAAGCTTCATAAAGATTCAACAGTCTGTCATGTATTTTGACTGATTATTCTCCCCACCCTCCAAACACTAACTTCTGTTCTTACATACAATAGAATAAAAATACAAATCAGGAACATTAACTGTTAATGGTAAAACTAGATGCAAAGAGAAATACATATTACCTGCCAGAAGCCCATTTTTAACCCCACAGTGTGGTATATGCAAAAGGTGGGCAGTCAAACTTGAACGAAGTCCATGTTTATGTATACCTGATCAGCTTACCAAACCATTCTGTCTAAAATACAAGATATGGAGCTGAAGAAAGCACATGTTGTGATAAACATATTTTATCACTTGAGAGAGCATTACAACTAAATATGTGCTAAAGATGCTATATAGGTTGACACGCAGCTATTACTGACTTTAGATGTACAGTAATACCCTGATTACACACTGAGCATAAACCAATCCTAGAAGAAGTATTTAACAACTTCATAACATCAAATAATCACTGAAATGATCCATTTCACAAAACATGGAATAGAAACTGGTGTGGCTGCAGCAAACCACCACAACAGACAAATAAAGCAGACTTCTTGAAGTGACTTGTCTTGTCAACATTAGATGCTAATGCTATCATGACATGTAAAGACTGGAGCTCTATCTCTAGTGGAGCAGCTGGATTTCTCATGAACAAAAAGGGCAACATCCAGATGTACAACATCTATGAAAAAAACTGTAAGCAAAAAAACAGAATTCCATCCAAAATACAGAAGCATACATATCTTTTAAAAGAAAAAAAGAACAATGAGAATGTTTCAATTACGTTCTAAAAATGCAAGAGCTTGTAGCTTAAAACAGCACACTGAAAAACAAAAGACAGAGAATACGTCTCTTAACATACATCTGTCAAAAGTACAAGTGTCTTCATAATAAACAAAATAAACCCAATATGTACATGTTTTGAGCATGGAGAGCTTTTTAAAAGAAATACCTTACAAAATATCTATCTTTGCTTTGTTATTTGCTGTTTTCCCCTCCTGCTGACATCATCCACATGCTTCAGCACAGAAACACTGAAATATTCTTTCATGTTTTAAGGCACACTGGCAATTATGAGAATCCTATTGCTTATTTCTGTTAAATCTTATTATTTTTATTTTTGCCTCTCATATTTTCTCATCATATTTTGTCATGTATATCACATGATCCATGCCACCATCTTGAACACACCCAATCTCATTTGATTTTAAAAGTAAAGTATGGTCAGATCTGGGAAAGCACCAGGGAATATCACACACCATATTAGGGAAGGACTGCAGCTCAATAGCAAAGCGCACACACATGGCATGCAGAAGGTCTGTGTTTCCAGGCCCAGCATGTCCAGGTAGGGCTAGGAGAGAATCTTGCCAGCTGGGGAACAACTGCCATATAGCGTTGACAATACTAGACTAGATGGACCAATGCTCTGACTAAATATAAGGCAACATAAGGCTGCAGGCAATCCTTGAGAGATATGAAGAAACCATTCTATTACAATGGAAGCATCCAAGCTGTACTCTTTTAGGACATCACTTACCTCTGCTTGCCACAGCATGTGGGCAAATAGGCTAGCCTAAATTTACTTAATCCTGACATGTTACTTTTATAGCCACTGCAATTATCATATGATATTTCAGAAAGAAATAGGGATGCGGTGGCGCTGCGGGCTAAACCGCACAAGCCTGTACTGCAGGGTCAGAAGACCAAGCAGTCGTAAGATTGAATCCACGTGACGGAGTGAGCACCCGTTGCTTGTCCCAGCTCCCGCCAACCTAGCGGTTCGAAAGCATGCAAATGCAAGTAGATAAATAGGGACCACTGTCATGGGTGCCTCTGAAGACCTGGACCCGGAAGGGTTAACTGTGGCTGAGGAGAATGTGGAGAGATTAGAAACACATGAACCGCTTCCAGATTCTCCCTCCACAGCAGACAGGCTTCGGGGCAGGCTCCGGGAAAGACTCAGGACAAGAAGAGCAGAGGATCGCTCAAAGGCTTTCCATAGAGACCTACGCTCACCTAGTCCTGAGTATTAGCAGAATGGAAAGCCTTCCAGCAGCTCAAGGAGCTGTCTCATTATAAAACAGCTTTCAGTGAAGCTAAGAACTTCGTGGAAGCAAAGAGTCAAACCTTGACTGGCATCCACGCTCCTGGTATCGTGTTCCTGTTTCTGGATTCTGGACTTTGAACCTAGACTGTGTTGGTATCGGTCTCTGGACCTTGGACTCTGACCCTGACCTACACTGTGCATCGGACCCTGGACTTTGACACTGGACTTATTACTGTGAGTTGGTTTCTGGACCTTGGCTTTGCATTTTTGATAACTCTGACCCTGGACTGGCTTATCGGACTCTGGCTATTGTAACCCCCGGGAACGTGACAACCACCTTGGTGGGAAGGTAACAGTGTTCCGTGTCTAAGTCGCACTGGCCATGTGACCACGGAAGATTGTCTTCCGACAAAACGCTGGCTCTATGGCTTGGAAACGGGGATGAGCACCGCCCCCTAGAGTCGAACACGACTGGACAAAAATTGTCAAGGGGAACCTTTACCTTTACCTATTTCAGAAAGAAAATATAGTATGGCATGAAATTTTCTGCCCCCCCCCCCCGCAAGTGAAAATTATACTCTGCCATAATTTTCTATACTTTTTAGAAACCACATTTGAAATACTTCTTTGAACAAGGACACTTCATATAGTTGAAGAAGACTTGTAGCACTAATGGAGTCTTCCTGTCTAGAGTGGTCCACTCCAAATAGGAGAATTTCATCAGTGCAAAGGTTCTTCTTCAAGTATATGAATGGCCCTTGTTTAAAGAACTGTTAAAAGCAAAAGGAAAATGTACTGTAGACCATGAGAGCACTAATTTTTCTTTAGGAGTGGAGCATGGCCAGGTTATGCCAAACTGAGATGATCAAAATATGAACTCTGAGTCTCTAGGGATGGGCTAGGAAAATGGAAGATATTTTTAGTATACTGTGCTGTTTTATAGAGGAGAGGATCTCTGGATCTCTTTTTCTTTCATATATTTTGCTGAAGGAGCCACATGTGTTGAAATCTGCTTTCTCACAACATTTCTGCTATATCTCCATTGGTATACTCAGAATAGGAAGACATATGAGGAGCTGAGTGTGGGAGAGGATCTCTGGACACCTCTGTTCTAAATTCTACTAAAAGAATAGGAATGTGGACTGATCAAAAGGGACTTCCATTATACCAGCACTATTGAATATTGCAGGTGTCAGAAGAAATGTTGCACTATTCAAACTTGTGATGCAATCTCCAGTAAAGTTTTTTCTATCTGCAAGTATGGAGCAAGTGGTTTGATAAGTTTTTGGAAATAAAATGTCAAGATGCGATTTGCCCATGTGATGCAAATCTGCCAAAAATCTGCTATTCTAAAATTGCTAAAGTAAATCACTGAGGATGAGCTCATTAGGCTAATGCATTTACAAAATGGCCTAAAATGGAACCATCCAAATATCTAAAAATACTGAGTTTGCTTCCAGGAATCTTTGATGCATTTGTTCACCTGCAATGCTGTTGCTGAAACATTGTTTACTACATTTTCACTGCAGCTGCTGTTTGCCCTTTGTGTCTTAGGGATGACTATTTATTCTTGATCTAAAGAAATCAGAAGATGTAATTGTTTTATTTTATCTACTTAATTTCTACCACCCCTTTTAGATCAGCAAGATATTAAACACAGCACACATACATACAAAAACATTAAACATATACGGTATATATAAATCCTTTAATTAAAAATATTAGCATTTATCATGTCTCACCGTAGGGTGACTATATGACTGAAAAAACGCTAGTCTACCCAAATACAATACATTAGTTCTATTTAGCAAGCTTTAGTCATCACATAGTTTTTGTGCTAGACACATGCAGAAACATGGTTGGTGAAATGAGTTGCAGTTGAGGAGAGGAACCAATACAGTATATATATGTCAGCTTCCCTCTCTGGGGCTTTTCTTTGAACGTCAGGGAAAGCACCTACCAACTTCTGAGACAATAGTCTTTTTGGATCAACATTTCCTTTAAATTAAGAGTATGAGGTTTTCCTTCCAACATCAAAGACTGCACCTTCTGCAGAGACAACTCCCTCATCTCTCAGACTTAGGCATTATTTCCTATGGTCAACATCAGCAAAGTATGACAAAACAGACAGACTTAAAAGACATGGGACATTATTGCGCAAGTTTGTCATAAAGACAAAATGATCAAAATGTACATACATATACAATTAGATTCAGTGTTAACAACACAGAATTATGTGTGTACCCAAAAATACAACACTGTGTTCTCTACGTACTCTTGAATATGCAAAAATCCATTTCTGGCAACAAGGCATTACTGTTGGAACACACATTATAGTAGTCCTGAGGTGAAATTCATGAATAATTTGATCCACTGGTTCTTAACCTTGAGTTACTCAGGAGTTTGGTACTGCAACTCCCAGAAGCCTTCACCACCAACTGTGCTGGCTGGGGTTTCTGGGAGTTCCAGTTCAAAAACATCCGAGTAACAAAGGTTAAGAACCACTGGTTTGATCTATGAAACATTTTTTGCTTAGCTAATTTATTTTTAAATTCTTACACAACCTACCACTTTTAAGGAATCAAAGATCCTTAAGACACCTAGGCAAAGTCCAGTTCTGACCATTTGCTTACCATAATAATATGAAACAATTTCTGTCTACTGAAATTTAATTTTCAGGACACATGATTCCCACAATTTATTTTGATTAGTAACAAACAAATAATTCATTATTATCTCAGAGGAGGAATAGCCAAGCAGCATAACTTGAACCCTGAGACATGGAAGTCCGCTTTCTGGCATATAAAAATTAGCGGATAACTGAAATAATTTTTCTAAGAACTGTAAAAGTCAATTGAAACATTCTTCTGTGATTCAGGAAATTCACCATTCTAATCTTCTTAATGACATCATCAGAACTGTCTATAAAAGCCCTGAATTATCACAAAGAGCCTGAAGAAAATGAGTCATTTCCCCAAGCTCTTACCAGATTTTCCTTTCTATGACTAGAACAAATGAGACAAGGAGACAAGTAATATGGCTTGTACTGCTCTATGTGAAGGCAATGTCCTAGATGATTCAAAACTGTTCTGTATTTTTTAATCTCACATATGAATTTTAAAAGTATTTTTCTAGAAACACTGTAAAGAAGTCATTGCAAATGGATGTAGAATCTTGAGTGTTGTGTATCACAATCCTACAGCTATCTACTCCAAAGAAAACCCACTGAGTTTAATGAGTTTTACACCTCGGCAAAGCTATACAGGAATGCACCCCCTGTCTCCGTAAAAATTATATAATAATAATTGTGTGCCACAGATTCATAGCATTTGAGGCTCTGTCCTGCACCGGCCTGATCTCATACTGGCTACCTCTCACAGCCATTTGCTGCTGCTGGCAGTGCTATTTTTTATTTAAAATTAAAGAATATAACAGTAACAAATTAACAGTAACTAACATAAAGTACATGATCTTACACAATACAAGTTAACCTTCCCCACCTGTGCCACCTTCACCCTCAGACTAGGTAAGCAAAGGCATCCTTTTAAAACTTACCCCATCCCACTCAAAAAATACATTGATTTTTCTGCTGGCTTATAACTTTTCCCTTTCAAAAAACATACTTCAAATATAAATTCCATACATCTTTAAAATCATTAAACTTTGTCATTCGCCATCTTATTTCTATTTCACATGTTAACTTATCATTGATTGCTAAACTCCACATTTCTTTGTACCAATCTTCAAAATTAATTTGTCACTTTTCCAATTCTTTGCTAATATTAATCTTGCTACTGTGACCATTATAACAATTAGCTCTTTCTGTTCTTTTTAAAGATGCTCATGCTTAATTATATTTATGAGGGCGATAATTGGTGATATTTGAGTATCATATCCAATAATTTCTCTAATTTCTTTGAAAACCATTTCCCATTCTTTCTTTCTTATTTCACAAGTCCATCACATATGCACATAGGTCTCTTTTTCCTTTTTACATCTCCAGCATTGAGATGGTACATTTTTATTTATTATATTCAATCAGTTGTATTGACTCTTGGCTTTCCATTGGACTATTTCAGTGACATGGAAAGGGGGGGGTTGCTGGTTGGGTAACAGCCTATCCTCCATATTATTTTACCCAGGCTTCGTGCTCTGGAGAGGACACTCCAACTTCGCGTACAGCGTCAAAACACTAGACGCTGTTCCAAGTCCTCCATATAGAGCACGTTACCATAGTCTCTCGAGACTGAAGGATGCCTATGATGGAAAGTGCCATCTCCATGCTACCTTATAATAATTTTCTTTTACACTTATAGACATATTCTTCATTATTCTCTGTGACCATATCTTATTCCAGTCTTCTCCTTTAATCTCCTCCTCAAAATCCTCTTGCCACTGGTTTTTCATCATTGCTTATTCAATTCCAGCATGTATTAGAATCTTATAAATTACACTAACTGTGCCCTTTCTTTTGTTTCCTTGCTCTTGAACTTGTCATTGCTCAATAATCTCCTCAAAGTTTATCAGTTTTCTAATTTTTCCTACTTTTCTAGTCCACTATCTTGTCGAACGTTCCATTTGAAGTATATTTAACCAAGATATTCCCTCCTTTCCCCCCAAAATTTCCTTTATAATATTTTTATCTTTCATCTTTTTCATTCAACTCCATATTGTATTTAACCCTTTCTTTCTTAGTACTTCTTTAAGTTTATTTTAAGCGTTTTGGGAAATTTTGAGCTTCCACTACTGGTTGTAAAGGTGAAGTAGGTGGACTCAATATATATCTATACTCTTTCCAACATTAATCAGAAAGGGGTTAGTTGTTCTCTTTATTTCTTCTACCATTTTTGGTTTAAAAAGAAGCCCTCCATTCTATTAGATTATTCTGACAGTTCCATTTCCCTACATATTAAATTTCTATTATGTGCAATAATATCCAGAATGTATCTAAGCTGGTTTGTGATATAATATAATTTAATATTAGGTAGACCAAGCCCTCCTTCTTTTTGTGGAATAGTTTCCACAAAAAGAATTTGATTCTTCTTTTTGTGGCCATAGTTTCTTATTGATCCTTATTTGTTTGTTTCCATTACAGTAGTTATTTATCAGCTTCTGCCAATCTTTTAAATATGTTTCTCCAGTCTTTATTGGGAGCATCCAGAATACAAAATTAAGTTTAGGACTAATCTTCATTTTACATAATGCTATTCTACCAAACCATGACAAATTTAATTTCTGATACTGATTTATCTGTTCATTAATTTCTTTCTTCAATTTATCCATATTTAGTTTATTTCTTGTAAATCCCATGTGATATAAATTCCTAAATATGTAATTATACTTTCAATTTTTCTTTTAAATTATTTTTTCAATTCCTTCTCATCTCTTTCTGAATAATTTAATAAAATATATTCAGATTCTCCCAATGCACTTTCAAACCAGTTATTTCTAAAAAAAAATGTAAATCTAATCTAGTTTCTGCATTGTGTCTTTTGAGTTTTTAATTATTAATAATGTGTTATCTGCAAAGAAGTTTATTTTGTTATTTTGCAGTGATACTTTTAATTTTGTTTTTATTTCTTTCAGACTGGTTAGTGCTATTTCAACATTACAGATAGAAAAAGAATATAACAAATCCAACTGCAAGGTTTCCCTGCAGCCCCAAACCCATGATCCTGGTATCCATTACTTGACAAACCCCACAGATACAATTTACTCTGGCACAGGACAGCACAGATGTCAAAACAACTCAAAATAAATTGCATCCACAATTGAGTTAAATAAACACACACCCCTTAAGAATGTTTAAAATTCCTCATTTTCTAAACAAAAAAAAAACATGGTTCCCAGTAAACAAAAAGGAAAATTAAGCTATACATCATATAAACAGATATTTTAAAATCAATTTGAAGTGCGATAAACCTGGCACAAACCCAGGAGTATTTCAACATGTAACGGCACCCTCACTCTCTGTTTCTTTCAACTGTTTGAAGAGTGGGAAGAGGACAGTCACGGGGGGTGGTGCTTAGAAGCCCCCTAGAGAATCTAATTGCATGGCCATGTCTAATTGCATCTTCTTCTCTACCAGGTGAGAAAGATTAGGAGATTTTGTCACTGGCTGAAAATGATGCTTCAGATTACAGATTATCTAAACTCTTGAAAACAAAATAATTCTGCAGTGTGGATCTTTACAATCTCCTTACTATTTATGCCGGATTTCAGGTTGTAGGGCTGTGGTAGGAACATACATGTGCCCACACAAACACACATGCAACACACAGAGACATTTTTATTATTATAAATTCAACAGGAACCCTACCCTTCCCTGGCCTGACTTTCTCAAACATATTTTCTAACTGTAACTACAGCCCCTAATATGAATTCCAATCCAACAAAGGGTTTTGCTAGACAAATTTAATGGTGTGTGTGTGAGGCTTCAGGTAATTTCTACTTATTTTACCTCTGCTCTACAGCTCTCTACGTCACCCTCACATTATCTCAAATTATAGCGTCAAACCTTTGGGGGAGATTTTCAGGGCTGTAAAGGACTTTAGAAGGAAGAGAGATCCTGCAAACATTGCCTTCTTGCTCTTCTCCCAGTGGAAACATCCCATGGGTAGAACCCCACTCAGGAAATGTTCCTGCTGGCAGGACCTTAGCCAGGAGCCAGTTTGTTTATGCCAGTAGTATCGGATTTGATTCTGGCAACCAGTCCTTTTTTTAAAAAGAGGGCTGTGGGGCCCATGATTTGGATTGAGACTGCATTGTGGAGCACACTCTTTTCCTAACGAAAATTTGCTTTCTGCTATTTGTCTTTGCAGCTAGTGATTCTTACAGTTCTGAGAAGACAGTTGCACTGATAACATATTTCTGCCATTTAATGGCCCCATGTAGCGTTCACCCCTCGTGCCCCCTTGCTTGACTGTCAAGACTCAGAGCTCACAAAGGCAAACAATCCTCTTTTTTACACTGCTGCCTCCAGGTGATCACTAAATCGTCATTACTCCTGGAAGATAAAGATTCAGGTCCACACTCAAAGTCTTTTAAATAGGACTTTTGTTTATTGATTACAGAAACTGATATTGATTCATGAATATCTTCTTTAAGTAAATTTATTATTAACAACAACCTTCTATTTGATAATACACCCCTAACTCTAATCACACCTCAGAATTCCCCAAACTCCACACTCTAACTACTTCTCTCTCACACTCCACCCAAACTTTCTGACTCTCTTGACTCTCAGGCTCTGCCTCTTATTACATCTCTCTCGGCTCTGCCTCTCAGCAACATTAATATGCACGAACAATTAACATAACAAACATGAACCATTGACATAATAAAGGGGAACGCTACACCCCACTTCTGAGATGATGAATGGGACAATGGATGAGATAAATTGTCTCGAATGAGACCACCAGATTAAATTCTTGCCCTTGTTCTATTTACACACTGAAAATTATCTGGGTGCTGATTTTCAAAGAAATTAGAGAAATTAGTACCTGCGGGGTGAACTAGCCACTTGTAGGATTATTTTTGACAGGTAAATGCACTGTCTCTTTAATGGTTTATTGACCCTTAATTGACTCTAACATGGAGTCAAGACACATATTTCCTCTCCACAGTAGCTGCTGTTAAAAAAAGGGACCATCATTCCTGAACAAGCTACTTTAAATGTAATCAACATAACATGTACTTTTGCTGAGAATCTTTCAGTGGTGTCACTTGCAACCTATTGCCCCTTGACTTATGGCTTGTTAGTAAAAAAGCTAAATAAGTATATTCAACAATAGCCCAGGTGTGTGTATATGTGTATATTTTTCATTTGCATGCAGTTTAAGAATATATGGGGGACAGCTAATTTTTACTACAAGAAATAATATTCTCAGTTGCTGCTTTTATGAATAATAAAGTCAACTTTTTAACACATCAAATGGATTTGCAAGATAACTTCAAAGAATGCTTATACAAATGCATTTTATATCTGCAGTTTACAGTGGTAGAGCTTCCCCAGTTTCATGAGTTATCATATCTAAATCTGACTGGAAAAAAGATGATGTGAAGTTTCGTTAATCTTTCTGAGGAAGAGTGAGGATTAATTTTGTTTCAAAGTATTGATATACAGTGATGCTTATCTGGAGCAGTATTTCATGTAGTTCCAGAGGGCATCAGGTAAGCCAAAAATATTTGTGAATAAATCTATGATAAAGCAGCTTACCCAAAATGCAAATGGAGGACTGTATAAATCTTCTATTCGTTAGAGAAAGTGCAGCAGAGGTGATGGTTCATTAAGTCCTATGTGTCAGAGGGTTCCCATTCTGTTAAGATCCAAGAGATGATACTGCTTCCAGGAATTTTTAGAGCATTTCCTGCCGGGGCACTATGTTAGATATGGTTGTCCATCTGCCTGAAAAAAAGGCAGAAGAACAAGCCTTCATAAAACATAAGGGGTGGAGTGTGGAGTGATACAGCTCTGCTTTATTTTTCATAAGATATAACTGTAGGGGAGAAAGTTGTATTCCATCCCTGAAACATATCCCCAAGTCATAATTATAGGCTTAGGTGTGCTTAATCCCATTTGTGGAGGAGTTTAGTGCCAGGTAGGATCAAAGTATTTAACTTCCAGATGAAAATTTGAAGTTGAAATTGTATACAAATGGAATTTTCTGAATTAACAAGGAGACAATCATGCATTACACTTCCACGTGGAACATTTCAGTAGAACATATTCAGGTATATGTCTGTATAATTCTATTTTTATGGTGAAATACCCATCAATAACCTTTAATATACATTCCCAAAGGATCTTCCCTGTCCAGACTAGACAAATCCAATCACTGTTAGTGTCATTTCACAGAGATTTCATGTGACATTCATAGCTGATATCCTTTTGAAGCACAAGCATAAATTCTTAGTTGGTTATTATGAAGACGTGATAAATGCAAGATTCCTCCCCGCCCCAATGGTTCTGTTGTTCTGATGTCAGCAAATCCAAATTCTCAGAAACTGATACTTCAGTGAGAACTATCTCATAAACACTATGAGAAAATTCAGTCAGTACAAATAATATCAACATAGGTTGTTGTGGGTTTTTCGGGCTCTTTGGCCGTGTTCTGAAGGTTGTTCTTCCTAACGTTTTGCCAGTCTCTGTGGCCGGCATCTTCAGAGGACAGCACTCACCAGAGCACAGAGTGCTGTCCTCTGAAGATGCCGGCCACAGAGACTGGCAAAAAGTTAGGAAGAACAACCTTCAGAACACAACCAAAGAGCCCGAAAAACCCAGAACAACCATTAGATCCTGGCCGTGAAAGCCTTCGCAAATATAATATCAACATTCTTAACAATATTGAAGTGCATGTACAACTGCTGCCTTCAAAGCTTCTCATACATATTGCTGATAAACCCAAAATGATATTCCCTCATAAAAATACAATGTGGTACAAATTTAATAGTATGAGGCTCAATAGCTCAGTGAATTAGGTAGCTGGTTGGGAGTTCAGTTTTCACTGTGCCTCCAAAATACCACCAAAAGGGAATGGCAGACCACTTCTGAGTACTCATTGACTAAATAGCCTTTGAATGGGTTGCTATAAGTCAGAATTGACTTGATGGCACATAATTTTTATTGGTCTCATTCACCTGCTTTTCAGATTATGTCTTTGGGAGTGTATATCTTAGCGAACTTCCACATGAATAAGCAGCTTCAATCAGCAATATGTCATTTATAGATGAAAATCAAATATTTTTACTTGCATTCCAGCACTAACTGAAACAAATTAGCTTGAACACATGCAGCTCTATGCTGGATTGTGCCCATCATGCAGGGCCCAAGTTCTGCAGATGCACAGTATGCTCTAAAGGGAGAAACCTTAGTTGTCCAATATGTCTGGCAAAATTTGTCTAAAACATTTTACTTGGAAGCTGAATATTTGGGTAAGTCAATTAACAATTTTGTATAGAATACAAATTACCAGTTTGATTATATCAACTTGATTTGAAAGTCTATTAATTCTATCAGATCTATTGTTGTTATGCACCACTCATTGTCCTCTACAATCCATACACTCCAGGAAAGATTATAAACAAGCTACCATGTATTTTGCAAAGCATTTAATGTTATGTGTTCTTAAATGTGGAGAACATTTACATATTATGCCTGGAGTAAGTTCAGTCAGAATGGAATGTAGATAATAGCAGTGCTTAAGGCAAAGTGCTGTATCTCTGACATTTCTGTTACACTAACCTCTACAATCCACATATTAAAAGAACTTGTGCTAGCAGTGGGCTGGGCTCACGAGCATGGCCAAAAAGAAAAAAAAAAAGGCAAAAAAAGGTAAAAACACATTTTTTTTCTCCCTTGACCAGTTTTTCCCTCCCTTCCACCCCACCAAAGGGGGTTGCCAGAAAAAGAGTTATATTGCTTTTTCAGTGGCATGAAGGGAAAATCTGCAGAAGACTTTTGAAATTTGACCTCCACATCAAACTAGATTCTGGATGCCCCAGACATTGGTGACTACTCTCTGAACCTCGCTGAAAAGAGCTCCCAAGCTTTATGGCTATTATCGATTATCTGATCCTCTCTACAGTCAGATCTCTATTGGATAATATCTCAATTCATACTGTTATGATACTTTTGATATGGAAAGATAGCTATTAAAATATCTGTGAGAAGCAGGAAAGGACTGAGTAATGCATGTTACTAGTAGTAAGAACATATTAATTCTTAGGTGAAGTATATTTTTAAAGTATAACTAATTTATTCTCCTCAAGTAGTATTTTTGGAGAAAATGTGATACTTTGAGATAGTAACAGGAGATAAAGCATCTTAAAAAGCAGAGACATCACCTTGCCAACAAAGGTCCGCATAGTCAAAGCTATGGTTTTTCCAATAGTGATGTATGGAAGCGAGAGCTGAACCATAAAGAAAGCTGACCGCCGAAGAACTGATGCCTTTGAATTGTGGTGCTGGAGGAGGCTCTTGAGAGTCCCCTGGACCGCAAGGAGAACAAACATATCCATTCTATAGGAAATCAACCCTGAGTGCTCACTGGAAGGACAGATCCTGAAGCTGAGGCTCCAGTACTTTGGCCATCTCATGAGAAGAGAAGACTCCCTGGAAAAGACCCTGATATTTGGAAAGTGTGAGGGCAAGAGGAGAAGGGGACAACAGAGAATGAGATGGTTGGACAGTGTCATCAAAGATACGAACATGAATTTGACCCAACTCCGGGAGGCAGTGGAAGACAGGAGGGCCTGGTGTGCTCTGGTCCATGGGGTCACGAAGAGTCGGACATGACTAAATGACTAAACAGCAACAACAGCAGATAAAATTTGAGATGCATTTCCTTCTTCTCAAATCATTCTTCTGATTTATTTAAAATTCTAAAGCATTTTATTCGCGAAGGCTTTCACGGCCGGGATCTAATGGCTGTTCTGGGTTTTTCGGACTCTTTGGCCATGTTCTGAAGGTTGTTCTTCCTGACGTTTTGCCAGTCTCTATGGCCGGCATCTTCAGAGGACAGCAACCTGTGCTCAATTCAAAAGCATCCATTCTTCGGCGGCCAGAGAGCACAGGTTGCTGTCCTCTGAAGATGCCGGCCACAGAGACTGGCGAAACGTCAGGAAGAACAACCTTCAGAACACGGCCAAAGAGCCCGAACAACCATCTAAAACATTTCTTTCTACCACTACAACCCAAATTGTGGTCAGTATTGGAGGAGAATAATTCTCAATCTGGTTTCATGAATATTAATTTTTGGATTTAAACTGCATATTATAATATACTACTCACTAGTACATACAGTAGATTACGTTACGTTACTACATTTCTTCCTTTAACAACACCTTATGCAATTCAAAGGATAAGTGTATTATGTTATAGTATGTAAACATACAGTCGTGCCCCGCTTAACGATTGTCCCGCATTATGATGAATCCGCTTTACGACGATGTTTTTCCGATTTATGGTCTAAATGGGGGAATTTCGCTTAGCGATGATTGGTTCCCTGCTTTGGGAACTGATTTTCACTTTACGACAATCAAAAATAGCTGATCGTTAGGTTTTCAAAATGGCCACCAGGTGTTTAAAATGGCTCCCCGCTGTGCTTAGGGACGGATTCCTCACTATACAGGCACTGAAAATGGCTGCCATATGGAGGATCTTTGCTGGACGGTGAGTTTTTAGCCCACTGGAATGCATTGAATGGTTTTCAATGGGTTTCAATGGGTTTTTTAATTTTGCTTTACGACGTTTTCACTTAACTGCGATTTTCCTGGAACGGATTATTGTCATTAAGCGAGGTACCACTGTAATAGTTTCAGTTCAGTAACCTCAGGAAAAGGCTCTATTTACATGTGTTTCATCTGAAAGAAAAAATGATTCATATTTATAAAAGGGGTACACAAAAGTTTGTTGTTTCTTCATGCTTCCTCTTTCATGTAAACTTTCTTTCACCCATTTGTCTGTCGAATCTGCTGAGGCTTTTTCATCCAATAACCGCAGTGAAGGCAATCAGCATCCAATCAGAAGGAATCTGAATATGTACCATTGGCTTGAAAACTAATGAAGAGTGCTCTTTTTCTTCTATTGATCCTTGTGAGTGGATGTACTGTGTGCTGAGCTCCATTTTGGATTGCATTAACTGCCTGTGTGCCTCCATCTTAGTTCCTTTTCTTTTTTGCCTTTTTGCCTTTTTTTAAAAAAATAAAAAATTCCCCATTGTTTTATATTATTTTTGCTGTTGCCTGCCTAACCTACCCATGGCTGCCCAATGGACTCAAAAGAAAGAAGGCATCGAACAGTAGCGGGAATTAGAATCTCCCCATAGTGTTGCAGTGTTGGTGGGGGGGGGGACTTAGACTGTATTTTTTGCCCTTATTTGGTTGCTTGATGTGGTCTTTTTTAGGTTTTGAAAGAGGATTTTTTGCTATTTTTTCCTTATGTTTATGACTATTTTTTAAAAAATTGATATGTGGTTAATTCACTGTGTATTTAAAAGTATTCTGTTACCTGTATATATTTTCATGAGTTTGGGGAGAAGTATTGGGTGCTTCTGGGTATGGGCCCAGGAGGTTGTTTTTCTGACAGTGATAGTGTGACTGACCTGTGTGGATGATGGTTGTTGACTGTGTACAGTTTGGGGAATTTCTCTATTGCTCTTCCTTCTTGGTTGTTCTGTCTCCGTGTACCAGGCTACCAATGGCTGCTTCCTTACCTTTCTTCTATTGTGCTGCCCAAACATTGAGGATTGTACTGAGTGAATGGCACTGAAATCTTACTGATGATAATATAAACTAACACCTACATATGTATGATGATAGCTTTTCTTTCGTACATTCTGTTGACTATTTTTTTTTTAGTAGATTGATTCTCTGTTCTCTTGCCTCAACTTTTCTGGAGTAGTTTTTAAGGGTTCCTTTGGAATGTCAAAAATATGAACAGGGAAACCTGAAACAAATGACCCAAAAGAAGTTTTCCCTTTCATGAAAGGACTGGTACATGAAAAGCACAAAAATGAAAGGACATGAAAGAGGTACCCCCAAAGTAACTCAAAATGAAACAAATATGAAAGTATTCTTCCCACACATCCTTTACAAGTTTGCAACCACCTGATGCAATAGCTGTAGCATGTGGAAGCAAACATGAAACCAAAGTCGAAGGTTTCAAATAGATCTAGTCACTCAATTATAAACTACTTCCAAGTATGCTCAGAAACTGCAGAATTGGGTAAGAGCAAGAAGGCGGCATTGTCAGTAAAAATTTCCAAAAAATCTTGCTAACTTCTCATTGGTTCTTTATGTAAATCTTTGCCTCAATAACTGTGATCAGGCTTTATTTATGTTTATAGAGTTCGCCAAAGCTCCCCATTGTTAAATAGTGTGGTCCTTTCTCAGTCACGGGACTGAAACAGAAGTTAAAATGGAGCAGATAATATCTAGACCTAGAGCAAACAAATATCATTGAAACACATTTTCTAACAAGGGGTGATGGTAAAGATTAGCATTTAAAGTTTGGGAAGCAGGTGTTGTACTCTGAATACATGAACAAAAATCTAAAACAAACCCACAAATTGATTTATTTTCACTAGAAATATTTTGCCAACTTGAACCTAGCACTACCCTTGCAGTGTCATTACTGAATCAGGAGAATGGAACATTCTCCCTCTCCCTGCAATGCTTGGAGAGTCTTAAAAAAAAAAAAAAAAAAAAAAAGGCTCTGAAGCGAATTTTTGAGGTATATGCGAACCTACAGTAAGGAAATTGAGGGATTACCCTCTTCCACCAATAGTATTGTATTCTATTGTTTTGACAGTGGAAATTGAGAACTGGATATCACCTTTGATACCAATGCCTAATTACACGGGCGTGAAAATGCCTGGACAAGTCTGTCAAAATCAGTTTCTTTAAACCATCTCTTATCAGTGCTCCCAAAATATTCCTTAACTTCCCTAAACATTTACTCTTCTTGTTCATATTTTAACAAAATTCATTCCCCAGAATATACTATATGTCAAAACAAGCACAAATGAATATGTTCTCTTTTTTAAAAGAGTAACTGTTGCAATCTAATATATTGCAAGAGAATTTAAATTTCCAACAGTTCCAAAGCAAAATAATTTTTTTAAAGTTGACAGTAGTCTAAGGATTATACTGCCACCTGTAAAATAAGTATACGAGTACAAGAAATTATCTGCACTTCAACAGAATGTTTATCATCCTCTTCTTCAAAATTTTGTTTCAGCAGTGTAGTGGTATACATGTGATATAAATTGTATGCTGGGGCATCGTATATTATAGATTATAATGTACACCCTATCCACACATAGCTACACAAAGGCAAAATAAATGTCAGTGTGAGATCTAAAATGTCTGATACTTGTTAGAAGAATGCCAGATCCACCTAGTGGAATGTTGCTTTATTGCACCAATTTTACAGCAGTCTGTAAACAACCATTACAAACAGAACTTGGTTTTAGACATAAATATTTATCATAGTACTGTGTAATATTTATTCCAATCAGTCATATAGTGCAATCACAGGCTTTAAAGCATTCTTAATGGCTTCATCCAAATAAATCTAGATTATGATATGCTTTAGGAAGGAAGCATAAGGGAGCAAGAGGGAGAAATGCATTAAGACAGAAATGCTGAAAGACAGGCATTCCATATGAAGAAAACAATCACAAGTAACTGGCATTAGTTAGAAAAGGGATGGAAACTGCTAACCCAGTCCTACCCCTAAAAGAGACATTGCTCCGATTACTACCCAACACATTCTGATGGCGGTTGTTGTTATTTTAGAACAGTGGAGCTGGAAGTAACTCTATAGATCACTGAGTCCAGCCCCTGTCAAGGACGCACAGTGAGAAATTAAACTCTCAACCTTTAGCTCTACAGCCAGCCTAAGTCACTGAGTAACACTCTGTGCAATACGTACATAACAGATTATTGTCACAATTAGGGACGTGTTATTTAATGATTTTGGGCTTTAATTCCTGGAAAACTCCAATAATTCTGGGAATTGTAGGCCACTAATCTAAATCTGCAAACCTGTAGGTTACACACACCTGCCTCCTCACCCTCCCAAACAAAACCACAAAAGAGCACACACCTCATTACAGTTGCAAAAAAGATCCTCATTAACATGCAATGTGAACATGCTGGTTTGCTCAGCAAAGAATTGTTTAGTCTAACTGTAGTTTCTCTCAATATCAGAGCTCATGCCAGGAAACAAACCATAGGAATTTCATGGTGCAGTGATTAAACAGTAGTACTGCAGCCAAAACTCTGCTCACGACCTGGGTTCAATCGCATGTGGCAGGCTCCAGGTTCACTCAGCCCTCCATCCTTCCAAGGTTGGTAAATTGAGTATCTGGGGGTGGGCAGGCAATTTATAGCCTGCATAATTAAATTGTAAACTGCCTAGAGAGTGTTTTAAGCACTATGGGAAATATATAAGCAACACACTCTGTTTTTTTTGCTTTGTTGTGCTTCAGGGTTTGTTTGTTTTTTTTGCCACAAACCTCACTTAGAAGCTGATTTATAAATCCTTTATTCATTTAACTGTTGTTTGTTGTTATGACGGAATCCAGAATCATTACTCAGTTTAATGTGTGCCCCACTGAAACCTTTAAGTTAAGGCTCAAGTCATAGAGCTGCTGGGCAAGAATATCTAAAGAAGGAAGTGCTAGATATAGTATATATGTTCTTAAGGCAACATTTTGTGATTCTTTCCAGTTCCCTCTTTCATGCAACTTTTTGGGGCCCTTAGTCTGCCAGATTGCCTATGACATTTTTCATTTGATAGCATTGTAGGCCATCAGTAGTTAATTAGAATTTCATGAGTGCTCTTTTTGCTTCAGCCATTTATGAGGTAACTTGTGTGCCGAGCTCCTGGTGCCTCACATTTTGTATTGTTGCCTAACTACCTGTTTGCTTCCTTCCATCTTGGATTCTTTCCCTTTTTTGCCTGCGTGGGCCAGGAGGTGGACTTCATGGCTGGGCCAGTGTGCCACAAAGCTGTGTGAATGTAGTAATATAAACGAGTGCCTGATGGTGATTTTTCTTTCTTATGTATTGCTGTCTGCTTTTGAATTTGCTCTAGTCTCTGTCGCTCTGCCTCTGTTTTTTCAAATACTGTAGCCTTTAAGAGTTCTTTAGAGCTTTTTGAGTTGCAGAAAACATGGAAGGGGATAGGACCAGTAAATGGAAAACATGAAAATAAAATAAAATTAAAGAGGCAACCCTCAATAGCACCCAAAATAAAAGGATTCATTATTAGTCTTTTGCTAATATTTAAATGCTTCCCGAGTTGTACTGCTGCATAATATCTCTAGGCTCTTATCTGGTTTCAGCTAGTTACTCAACACAACATTGTGCATATAATTATGTGGCCCCTCCACAAATAATTTCTCACCTACCCATCTCCAGCTATTATAACTATTTCTGATAAACCTTTTTGTATTCTCAAAAGCTTTCACGGCCAGGATCTGGTGGTTGTTGTAGGTTTTTTGGGCTGTTTGGCCATGTACTGAAGTTTTTTCTTCCTAATGTTTTGCCAATCTCTGTGGCCGGCATCTTCAGAGGACAGGAGTCAGAATGCCGGCCACAGAGACTGGCAAAATGTTAGGAAGAAAAACCTTCAGAACATGGTCAAACAACCTGAAAAACCTACAACAACTATCGTAAGCCTTTTTGTTTGTTCATTTTTATAAATGGCTAAAACTTGTTTGGGAAAAGGACATAAATCTTACAAATCTCCTCTAAATAGACACCTCTAATGGACAGGTCATCTATTGCACTGGGAGGCAGCAGCTGTCATTGTTCGCCATCACATGTTGCTGTTCTATTTCTAATGGTTATTTGGTTTTGATAGTACCCATTTCCAACACAGAGGTCAACCTTCAATTTTGTGTGTCTGGGAAAAGGGGCAAACCTTTTAGGCTTATGCCAAGAGGTGCTGAAAATCTCTGAGGAGTGTTCCACACCCTGCTTGTGCAGATGACCAATATAAGAGGGCTGGTGGCATGGTGAAGAAGTCCCAGTCCTGTGCTACCTCTGTGGGGTTTGGGATACCACCTGGGCACAGGGAGAAAAAGCAAAGATAAAAGAGGCTGTCTGCGAGATTGATTCTAACTTATTCATGAAGCCGAACAAATTTTGGTTTAGCTATATGTGTGACCACAGTTCTGCATGTTAAGCTAATGCTGATTCATATTATAATATTCCTATGACATTTGTGGCCATTTCAAATAAATGTTATTTTCTGCATGAAAGTAATCAGTCAGGTATGAAACCATAAGGAATACTTGAGCCAGAGGATATGATCACTAAGGGTATATGTTTGGGAACTCCAAAATAAAAATAAAAACCAAAAAAAGAGTCTAACTTATATTTAGTTGGGATAAATTAAAAATTACTCCAAATTAACCAATATCCAAAGAGAGTGTTCTTTCATCAGATCTTCCATTTCTTTTTCTATTCACTCTGATCTTTACATACACAGGTTTTTCATTTTGGAAACAGGCACCTGTGTCTTTTGACATATACGGATCAAAAACTGTTTCTAAATCTTAGTGATGGGGTTAGAAAGACCTAGCTAATTTTTTAACTGAGATTAGTTTTCCAGAACTTTTGGAATGTATAGTTTTCGGCTCTACCCAGTCTCCCACCATCTGACTTTCCCCCACATTTCGCACCACCCAGTATCAGCTTACTGTCACACAGTGCAAGAAGTAGATGTACAGCATCAAATACCAGGTCATTCTATTCATTTGCTATCTTGTACCCCCAAACAAGCAAGGAAATAAACAAACATATTCTGCTACCTTCTTTTTACCCCTCAAGAGTGCTGCCTGCAATCTAAGGGAATCCTAGAAAAAAAAGAGAAAGAATCTCACGCATTACACTTGTAGGTACAAAAGGTATAGATACTGGAATATTAAAACAAAAATCAAGTCTATAGAAAAATTAGAGATAAAGCTGGAAACGGAATGTTTAAACAGTGCATTACTTGATGTGAGTGGACTTGAATAGGGAATCCCATCAAAATCCTTACAAGAATATGCCAACAAATATAGCAAATAAAATAATGGCTCACAGAGAGGAAACGTTGAGCACAAATTCTAGTCCCTCAAAAAGATGCCAAAGACTACAGTAATGATATGAACAATACATTAATTTCCCATGCAAACCAATTAATGATCTAAGTTTTGCTACAAAGACTTTTACTCTAGAAATTGAGCTAGAAATGCCCAATGTTCAGGATGGATTATGAAAAAGGAGAGATCATATTGGAAATACACAGTAAGATGTAACAAAGAATTTCAGAAAAAATCACTCTGTGCTTTATAGATTACATCAAAGCCTTTGATTATGTGGATCATGAGAAGTTATGGATTCTTCTACACACTGAAACTAGTTAGGATAGAATATAGTGAAAAATAATGTTTTGCCAAAAGCAAATGTGTTAGTTAGGGGTGTGTTTTGTCTCCCTATCTGTTCAATCTGTATATAGAACATATTACTATAAATCCTGGATTAGATTGTGATAGTGAAAACTGATAAAAACACATAAGTAATTAAGAATTATGATACCATTTTGCAGACAGAAAGCACCAAGGACTTGAAACAAGGCCTGTTAAAGATGAAGAAAGAAAATGCAAAAGCAGGCTGCAATAGCGTATTAACAAGGGAAAAATCAAGTCTACAAAACAATTATACAGTGGTGCCTCACACAACGATGTTAATTGGTTCCAAAAAAATCAACGTTGTGTGAAAACATCGTTCTGTGAAGCACCATTTCCCATAGGAATGCATTGAAAACCGGTTAATCCATTCCAATTGGAACGGATTGCCATCGCTGAGTGAAAATCCCCATTGGAAACATCGCTGTGTGAAACAATGTTTCCTTCACTGGAATGTATTGAAGCCGACTCAATACATTTCAATGCCTTTGCGAAGTCCTTTTTCGCTCCTGTAAAAGTGTCTTACAATGTTTGGAAGCTGTTTTAAAAGGGAGATCGGGAAGAACTTTAAAAGGCAAACGGAGATCAAAGAGCCCTTTCCCGATCTCCCTTTTCGCTCCTGTAAAAGTGTCTTACAATGTTTGGAAGCTGTTTTAAATGATTGCAATGGTTAGTCCACCTCCTGAAACCTATGCAAACTGATTTTGGTGTTGTTCTGACACTTCGTTAATTTATGATGATTTTTTGTTTTTTCCATTGGAAACCATTAGACAGACCATCCAATGGTTTCCAATGGAGAAAATTCAAAAAATCATCATAAATTAACGAAGTGTCAGAACAACACCATAATCAGTTTGCATAGGTTTCAGGAGGTGGACTAACCATTGCAATCATTTAAAACAGCTTCCAAACATTGTAAGACACTTTTACAGGAGCAAAAAGGGAGATCGTTGTGTGAAAATCCCCCATAGGAAACATCGCTGTGTGAGGCAGCAAATTTAACAGAAAAAGGCATCGTTGTGTGAATTCATCGTTGTGTGAGGCACTCGTTGTGCGAGGCACCACTGTATTACTTCAATGCTGACAATGAAGAAATTAAAAAGGCTGGAGATTTTGTATACCTTGTTTCAGTAGTGAATCCAAGCAGAGATCTCTGCCAAAAAAATCAGAATTATCTTCACTATGATATTTCTGATTACTGTGCATGTATGTGAAAGGCTGATACTGTAGTGAAGAAAGCCAAAGGGGGGGGGAGTGACTCATTCATCCTGGTGTTGCAGGATGGGTTTGAGATACTATGGACCACCAGAAAGACAAGTGGGTTCTAGATCAAATCAAGCCTGGACTCTTCTCAAAAGCAAAAAATAACTGAACTGTGGTTATTGTAGTTTGGACACACCAAGAGGACACAAGTCTTACAGAAAAGACAACAGTGGTGTGAAAGGGAAAAGGGAAAGGGAAAAGGGAAAGACCAAATAAGAGATGGAGTGGTGCCATGAAGAACAACAAGATTTATCTGACATAAGATTTTGTGAACTGCAAGTTCACTTCATCAGTTTAAGCAAAGCTCAGTCCAGTGCATTAAAGTTTATGCAAAATAAAACCTATTAGTCTGCTTATCATTTTTAAAAATAAAAAAAACAGTATCCATTCATTTAAAAGTACATTGAGGGGTATTTGTAAGTAAGGGACACCATAGGAATCTTTGAAGTCCCAATCTTTTTGCTGCAACAGACTAAAGCAACTAACCTTTCCAGAGATTCTTGTTTCACTATTTCCAGGTTATTGATGTAGTTATTATTTTATAAAAGTATATTCAGATGCTGCAATAATTAATTCAGTTTTGTATTTTGTTGTTTTATAATTTTATTGTGTAAACACGCCTATGGATGTTTTGCCTCAAAAGGCCATCAAAATAAATGCAACTCATCATCTATCTTTAGAATATCTTTGAAATAAACATAGAACAGTGTTTATTTCCAATTTGAGGAACAGATAGAAACGTCACTTTAAAAGACATCTATTCTCTGGAAAATTAAGATAACTTTCAAACTACTGTAAATACTACTTTTAACATTCCTTAATCAGCTGGAAACTGTCCTATATTCTCACTTTCATGCTCAATTGCTAATATTTAAGGTGGGAATTATACACAGATGTGTATGGTAGTTTGTTTTTTTTATGAAGAGATCTGCCCATCTGTTTAGTAGGTGTACATAAATTATGCTAACCTATCATTGTTTTCAATATATTGTATTAAAATTAACCAAAATTTATCGCGTGGATCGGTAATGTTTTTAACAAATGTTGACAATTTTTTTTTAAAAAAAGGAAGAACCCACAAAATATTCCAGAAGTTTAAAGAAGATCAGTTTTACTTCAGTGTGAATTTTCATGTGACAGCCAGGCTGGTGGTTGCTGCAAGTAAATTTGACCACATCACTCTGATTCTGGCTTGCCTCCACTGGTTGTCAATGGCGTTCCAGATCAGGTTCAAGGTTCTGACACTCACATACAAAGTCCTCCACGGTTTGGGCCCATGTTACTTGTCAGAGCGTCTTTCCTTAATGTCATCAGCCCAACCTACAAGATCATCCTATCCTCCAGGGAACACCTCAAGGGAGACCCATAAATCCTCTACAAGAAGTAGGGCCTTCTTTGCAGTGGCTCGAAGTTTATGGAAATAGCTTTTGGAGGAGCTCCGCCTAGTCCCCTCCCTGTGGTCTTTTAGGAAGCAATTAAAGACACTGCTTTTCAGAAAGGCTTTCCACACCAACCCCAGGTGACCACCTTCCCCCCATTTTTCTCTCCTCTCCTCTTCTTCCCTTCCCTCTTTTCCTCCATCCTCTCTGGGATTAGTTGGTGCCATCTGTTTCTTTTAGGGTTATTGATGTTGGTTTTAATGACTCTATTTTTATTTTTGTTTTGTATTTTACGTGTTGTAACCCGCCCAGATTAATATACATAGCTTGACATTCTATGCATGTCCCCATGACTAGGTGAGGATAGAGATAATAGACAAAATGACAATGTTTCACTGACACAGGAATGAGATTATCAATTTATTAATTATTTAAGTAGCAGGTCCTGGTCCCTGGTAACTGATTAGTTACTATGCTTGCTGCTTTTAGGAAAGATGTAAAAAAGATTTCTCTCTTTAGTCTTTGTTTTTATTATTATAAGGGTTTAAGTAGTATTATGTGATTATAGTTAGCTGTCTTTAGCCTTTTAAATTTTTTTAGTGGAAACGTGAGATTGAAATGAAATGAATATAGGATGTTGCCACCTTGTGGTTGGTAATGAAGTTGTTCTTCTCTTAAAAAGACATTCGGCTGTGTGTACCATTGGAGAAGAACCTAGCATAAAAGAAGGAAAACAATTTCCTTTGTTCACTGCAGATTTGGGTGATACACTGGGCAAAGACAATATACTTCAGCCAGGTCATGAGTATTACCTCTTCATAGGAGGAAAATGGAGTTCTCAGTATGGTATTGTCCTTGAATGGTGCTGAATCTTCTTCCTCAGTGGCAGAACCTTCCCTGAGCAGCTATTTATGGTATTTTCCATAGCAAACAAAAATAAACACTCATCCTTCCTCTCCCAGGGTGCTTATGATTGCTCCTTTAATGTAATATTCTTTTAATTAAGCAATTTGGGTGGTTTTGCAGATGATACACTTGTTTTTGACATCAACTACTGCTTCTGCAGCTTTTAAACTACAGAGATTTATTATTTTAACAGAAAATCACAGTTTCTCTGGTGTGAAACTTCAAATTTTAATTCATGCTTTACTTCAGAACTTCTATGTAATTTATACAAGGCCCCAAACAAGAAAAACCTAGAGGCTATAGAGAAAAGAAAGATCAAAGAGTTGAAATAAAAGCATAGCTTATCAGTATTACCACTGAGGGGGAAAGGACCTTGCAAACACTCTTGCAAGCTGAAGGGAGTAAACATACATTATTTAACACTACCGGAGAAATATAAACTAGAATTAATAAGAATACATTACAGGAATGGGGATGCCTGGCAGTGTAAACAGTATCAGAAGATCTTGGAAAGAGGAATTTTTCAAACTAAGGTAGCCATCTGGGAAGAGGCTTAAGTGCCTCTGGCTTAGCTGACCAAAACTAGGAGTACGAGCAAGAGCCAACTGAGAATGCACCAGGAGAAAAATGAAGGAAGACTACATACAAATTAAGCACACTGGGGAGGTGGAAAACTGCTATTCATTCGTTTAAATCATCTAATTTATTAACTATCAGCTGAAGCCAAAATAAGGGCATAGTGATGGGAAGTAAATCTCAGGAGGGTGATTTTTTAGAAACGGTAAAGTTCATGAGCTAAACCTCAGGGGAGCAAATCCTGTGAAAACTGGCAGTTCTTGCAGCTCTAACAAGGAATCCTGAGCAGCTGCAGAAAACTCAGTCAGATCATTACACTAAGCACACGTTTGGAAAGATGCTAAAACATGAATGCTTTGCTCTGTGTTGAAAAGGGCCATAGTACTGAGCTAGCTATCAGAAAAATATGTTCATAAACGAAAGTGTAGACTAAGATTTCAGTTAAGGCTTGATTTTAAATAGGGACGGCCCTTCTGAATTTAAACAAAAGGCTCAAAACACAAAAAGAGAATCTCTTCCATGTAATTCATGTTCATTTGTCAAAAGAGAACTTCTTAAACTTGAATAATTTGTATTTACAAAAGAGAGGTACAAAAAGTTTATTGTTTCTTTCATATTTCCTCTTTTCTGTAGCATTTCTTTCACATTTTATCTGTCAGACTGCCCAGGAAATTTTTGACCCAACAGCATCACAAGGGCTGCTGTCATCAGCCATTCAGAATGCCTAGGAAGGGTGAAACATGGATTTTGAATCTGTGGAAGTTGTCTGGAGCCAAAGGTGAGTGCTCTATGCTTCAGTATTTCCACTGTAGGTTGGATTACTATGTGATGAGATCCTGGTGTCCTTCATCTTGAATCCTTTTCCTTTTCCTCCAACTTTCTTTGGATTATTTTTGCTGCTGCTAGGCATACTGCCTTTGCCAGCATCCCTTCCTGGGATGATATTTTGGACTTCCTCACTCCTGATTTCTTGGGGTGGGTGAGGTAGGAAAGTAGGTGTTGTGATTTTGTTGGTGTGCCACCGATCTGTATGAATGTGATCATATAAACTAGTACCCGTATAGATCTGATGATGGTTTTTCTTTTCCACCTACTGTTGCCTGGTTTGGAGGTAGATTGATTCTCTTTTGCCTCACCTCTGATTTTTTGCAGTAGATTTTAAAGATTGCTTAAAGTTTTTGGTAGGGGAATGAAATCTGAAAAGGCTTTCTTTGGCATGTAAAATGAAAGGACACACACACAAAAGAAGAGAAAGAAACAAGAAAGAAGGAAAAAGAAAGGAAAGAAAAGAGCCCCTTCCCAAATAATCTGATTAGAATAAGAAATTTCTTCTGTGCATGTGCCTAGCTTTATTTTATTTATTTACTTATTCTGCTTCTATACCACCCATCTGGCTACTATGCCACTCTGTGCAGTTTAGATTTAAGGCTCTGACTAGTAAAGTCCCAGACTCAGGAAAGTGTGAAGCAGGAAAGGCAAGAACTGTAAAGCTCATGGTAGGTAGCAGACAACCAGGGAGTGCAATCCATAGTCCATGAAGTAGCCCAAATCATCAAACAATGTCCAACCAATGCAGGGCAAGAGCTTCAAGCATAGAAGAAGCTCTCAGATGAGCTGCTTCTCACAGCTTGCAGATCCAACTGTGGCTGGCTTATACTGTGCTGCTGTAATCCCTCCTTCCATGCAACTATACATGGTCAGGCAGCAAATGCAGAATTCACAGTAATCATAAGGTTTGGCCTCTGGGTCTCCCTGAGAGAAAGAGCCCACATGTGAGGAGGCCAGTTATTCATAAGGAGGCCTCTCCTCATAAGGAACCATCTCCTAAAACCAAGCACTACCTTGTGGTATCCAACTGGGCTCATGTCTTCTTTGCTCCTGAGGGCTGGAAGGTCATCCCACTGCTCCTCATCACACCTGCCCCTGAAACCCCACATTCACAGTCATAGGTTCCTGGTTCCCTGAGAGTCCTGGATCTACAGGGCCAGGCAGTCCTCTACCCTATTGGGATCTAGAGGGTCCAGTTCTTCAGGCTTGTCTTCACTCCTCTCCCAAGGTCATGGCGTTAATAAACTCCATATTCTATTTAAAGGTTCAGATTTTAATTCAAATTTCAAAACCAGACTATAAGTGTACAAAGTGTATAATGAGTCAAGCTCATAATAATTCATCCCACTGTATTTCAACAGCATCCTGCCCTCAGCCCCTGGGCCCTCACCTGTTTTCACGACCCTGACATCCTGGAGGCTCAGATGAACTAGATTCCATTCAACTGACCCAGATTTCAACAGCACACAACCCTTGACTTTCCAAACAACATCTTTCACAGCAGGTGCAACAGCAACTTTCCAATAAAAGATTATAAAAAAGCATCTTCCCATTTTTTCAAAGCTTCCATGTTTGCATAATCAACTTGCAAATGAATTTTGCATTTCCTCCTGATGCTGCAAAATGTCCTCATAGGAGAAAGAAATGTTCTTTAACTCTTAAGGGAACTCTACATCTAATTATGAAGCTAGCACCTTTTCTGTTTCTTCCATCACTCTGTTTGGTGATAGCAGCATTTTTAATAAGTTAACCATAGATATAAAAATAGGACAGGCTTACAAGAGAGACCAGCTCTATGACCATGAAGAGGAAACCCAGGGAGAAAGCATTTTGGTTTCAATGACAAAGTACTATGCCAAAAAAACCACTAAGGAAACATGAAGGTTTCCGCCACAGGGCCAGGAAACCATGGCTCTATTTTCCATTAGTAAATAATGTAGTTTTTCAAATGTTAAGAACAACAGCAGAAACAGTAAGGAAGGCAAAAAGCTCTTAGGAAACTTGGCAGAAAGTGGTAATAGTTGCCAGTACTGTCTGTGAAGCAAACCAGCACCAAGGTTGTGGCTAAGGGCCTGTCCAGACTGGCCATTTTGGTTGTGGTGTGGATCGCGCCACAATGAGTCTGCTGAGGTTGTGGGTCGCAGGAGCGAGGTGCCATTTGGTGCATTCCTCCTGTTCGAACAGCAAAAGACTCTTTGTAGCCTGATAAATTAAGCACTTTCCTGACTGTCTTCATGGGAACAGGGAAAATGAAATTATTTTTTTTAACATTGCTCCTCTCTCTCTCTCTGTCGTTGCCCTTCCATTTTCTCCCCCCCCTTCCCTTCCCTTCCCTCATTCTCCCCCCACTTTCTCTCTCACTCGTCTTTTGAAAACTGAAGCCATTATGGCAGTTGGAAGCTGAGGCTACTGGAGGCTGCTAATCTCCCAGCTAAACAAGCTAAATAACGAGCATGCCAAAAAGAATGTGCACCCTACTGCTGAGCCAGAAAGGTGCATGACCAATCTTAAGAGAATCACATGCAGACCTGTTCTTCTCTTTCTTTTTAAAATTGAAACCATGCCATCAATTAGCCATATACCATGTCAACAGGCCAGTGTGGACACCCTGCAAATGTAGTTCTGAAATCTTAGAAGCCAAATTTGAAGTTTCTAGTGTCAGAACCAACCTTCTCAATGTGTTGGGTGAGGCTTCAGCTGTCAAGATGTAAAAAAACCAGCGGGATCTGTTGCTCGCCTCTCCCAACACTTCCAACACTGCTGCCTCAACTTCCTGCCTATCTTCTGGTCCAAGCACTCTGTGGTGATCTATGTTTTCCTTCACCTTAATCTGCAGAAAGTTAGATTGCTTTGGTCATGCAACAAAAGATTAAAAATTACAGATTGTTACAAGTTATCACTCAAGGCAAAATAAATCAGAAAATAAATGTAAGAAGAAAATAAATGCGGTTGCCCCTCGGCTGTGGAACACACTTCCCACTGAAATTTGGCTGGCACCCTCGCTGGGTGTGTTCAAAAACCAACTAAAAACATGGTTATTCAGACAGGCCTTCCCCCCAGTCACCTAAGTTCTTCCCCCCCTTTTTTTCTGGTTCTTAATGTTGCCATCTTGGATAGTATTAATTATAATAATTGCATTGTGCTAGTTATTTTTCTACATTGTTTTAATGTGTTTTAATTTTTGTAAGCTGCCCCGAGTAGACGTTGTCTAGAGGGGCGGGATAAAAATTAATTAATTAATTAATTAATTAATTAATTAATTAATGAATGAATGAAAGAAAGAAAGAAAGAAAGAAAGAAAGAAAGAAAGAAAGAAAGAAAGAAAGAAAGAAGATATTTGGTGAAGAATTTCTGGAGACTGGTTTTGGATGCACAACAACACGATAATCACCACATCTGAAGTCAGAATAGGGATTTAGACATTCAACAGCCAATAAAAGAAAACAAAGGAAGAAGAAAATAATATTGGACCCCAAAGTAATGCGCTGCTGAAAAATGTTATTACCACTCTGGCCAAAATACTGAGAATTATGTGGGGATGGAGCATGGAATTAGGGAGGAATCAAACCAGCAAGTATGGGGAAAGGGGTAATCTTGTAAACATTGACTATGTATTTGTTCCTACAAAAAGCTTTTGGTAAAGTCCCTCAACAAAGTCTCGTAAGGCCATTATAGCATGGAAATGTGAGAGCAGAGACACCACACAGACGTGAAGAGGAAAACCTGGATAAAAGGGCTAGAGCGGTGTTTCGCTCTTCTTCATAATAATGCTATAGCCTGAGGTCATCCAATGAAGTTGAGTTTATTCAAGACAGTATGTCCTTATATAGCTCTTGGTGTCATCTAGCGCTTCCTGTGCTCTTGTGTTCTTCACAATACACAAGGTTAGAGGTGGAGTGGACAAATAGAGTTTTTGAAATGAAGCAGTGATTTCAGCTAGCATGCAGTACTTGTCAGTCTGGCTAGGCTTTGCATTCTTGACACTACAGAGAAACAAATCTGATTAATTTTGGAACTGCTGCCCTGGAGGAGGATAAATTTAACCTACCACACCATTTTCCTAATTAAAATAATCCTTCTGCTAGTTGAAACTATTTTCTTATTGGGATAATACGATACCATATCTACTTTTTTCCACATGGGGGCAGAATGTTTGGGATGGAAACATTAAATCTGAAAAGGGGAAAGGACTGATTCACTCTGTCAACACTATGTGTGACCCAAATCATCTCTGCAGGTGATCTTTACTTTTTTTTTTTAACAGTGAGAGACCTTGGTCATAGGCCAACATGCCATTTGTTTGGTTTGTCCTTCAGTAATGGGGCCAAATGCATTAAGGAATCTAGCAATATACTGGTTGAAGAAGTCACTGAAAAAAAATAGTATTTTAAAAATAGGCTTAGAGTGGTAGTTTGCTACTGGTAGTTTGCAATACACAGAAGTATTTTTTTTGTCACCACTTGCAAAGGCAGCATATTACTTAAAAGAAATATTTTTATAACCAGTGGATAAAAGTGGGCCTGTATAATCAACAGCAGGGGTCAGGGAACTTTTTTACCTTTTACCCCCCCAAAAAAATTTATATATGCCAACATTACTCCCTTGATTTGAAAGGAAGGAAATCATACATTATTTGAATTCAAAATATTATTGAATCTACACAGGCTGTGTACCAAACTAGCAGGATATATAATCAGTATCAATGGCTGCCAGGCTATGTACTGAACTAGCAGGATGCACCAAATTTAATAAAGATGTGCACTATTTTTGCTGGAACACATTGCACTCCAGCCATGGGGTGGTATAGGGAGTAGTAAGGTGTCCAACGTGCCTAGCAAGTTGCATCATCAATGGCTGCCTGAGTTGTGCTAGCAATGACATGTTTGCTAGAGACAGCCAACACAGAGTTGGGGGGGGGGGTTCCTAGCACTTTAATCATTTTGTGTGTGTTGTGCAAAAAGGAACAAACCAGGCTAAAGGTCATGTCACCCACCCTGGTGCCACAGCCCAATATTAAAGACCAGTGCGCTATTTTTTTAAAAAATCATCATCAATGGAAAACTCAGCAGTAGCCAGAGGATTGGAAAAGATCAGTCTACATCCCAATCCCAAAGAAGGGAAGTGCCAAAGAATGCTCCAACTACTGTACAATTGCACTTATTTCACACGCTAGCAAGGTTATGCTTAAAATCCTACAAGGTAGGCTCCGCTCATTACCCCCAGGATTTTCATTTTTAGCCAATTTGGGGTAATTTATCCCTGTTCTCAGACCACTGATCTACAGTTATTTTTTAAAAGGGGAGAAATCAACTTTTATTATTATATATATATATGATGGTCCTAATAAAAATCAAACAATAAAAAACCCCATATATTTGCATACATCTCTGGATGCAGTGCACATTGTAATATTCCTGTATTTGCATCAGGTTTAGCATGTTTGAAATCAATTTAAACATTTCCGCCAACTCAACACACAGCTAAGTATGCATTTTTTCATCTAGAAAGTGAGTTATTTTAAATAGCCACAAGGAGTTTGTTATTTTAACTCAATAGTGAATCTGATTTATTTTGAATTGTTTTAGAATGTGTGAATGAATGCCTGTGTCAGATATTAATTGTGTCTTTGGGGTTTGCCAAAATAGGTGCCAAGTCCAACAGAGGGGGAAAACAAACTGTTTCACCTTTGCTTTATCCTCCTTTTTTGCCCAGGCAAGAATGGAAATTGGAGCCTGGCAGGGTGGAGTAAGGGAAACAATGCAGGCGGCCATGAAGAGGCCCGGAGGCAAAACAGGGAAGCAGAAGGAAAGGAGAAGGCAGAAATTCAGGAAGCACCGTGCACACTGGTGAGGAGGAAGACCCAAAGTACGTACATGCATAAGGGGGAAGGCAGCTTAATGTCACTCTGCCAAAAGCCCCATGCCGATCTCCATTCACATTGCTGCAGCTGGTAACCTGCAAACATTGGTTGACTTGTTGACACCTTCAGTCCCAGCTGCCTGCCATGATATCCTCATCCACACAACCCGTTACTGCAGCTGCAGAAGGGAGCGAGGTGAGGCCTTCCTTTGGCCAGGCAAGCAAAAAGAGGGAGCAGCTTCGCTCCTTCTCAACTGACCAGCCTTTGTTCCTTCTTGAGCTCAACTACAGCTTTTGATGCTTCTGCTGCCATCGCTGTCTGTGACCATGAAGAAAAACACACCAGAGCCAAAACCATATGACATTAACCTAATTTATAAGACCCCAAACCCCAAACTTAGTTCATCTGTGTAATCATGCCCCCAGTTTGTCCTTGCTTTTAGGCTCTATCTCAAAGCTTAGAAAATTACTTTAAAAAAATTACTTAAAGAGATTATTCCAGGGGCCTCAAAGTAGTTCGCTATACTTATGCTTATGATTTTTAAAAAGTTATTATTTGCTTTCCCATTTATGAAAGTAACAAAAAAAATCTTTGAGATACTTTTAAAAATATTCTGCGCATCTTACAAATCACTGCTGCGATATGACAGCAGTTTCTTCCCATCCATGCTTTCATCATCTCAGCACTCACAACACAGCATGAGCTGCAGTATGATCCAGTGCTTAAACAATGTGATACTCATCCTCTATTATTTAATGGGGCCACAGCATGACCAATTGCAAAATTATGGTTACACTGCAAAAAGCATGAACACGTCCTTTAAGTTACAGCCTCAGTGTAATATAGCTTCATTAATGGAAAACACACAAAAACATCAAGCCAGTTAGTAACTCTAACCAGTTACTCCCAAACTCAATGCCTTTTTCAAGCATGGGGAACAAGAGATTGCAATTATATGTGAGCATAAACTATCTACCCAAACAAGTGGGCCAGCATTTTTATGCAGTATAATTTTGCATATTTTCAAGCCCCTGACAGAGTTTTGCCAATCTCTATAGGTGTATATTTAAAGGTGGATTACAATAGGAAACATTTCTTTCTAAGCTTTACCCTAAAATCCAGTTGACATATCACTGTCTTTAAAATGTGTATGTGCGCGTGCTTCCTGGTTCCTAAGCAGAACAGCACACTGCATCTGTATTGCTGTTCTGAAGCCCTCCCTAAAGTAAGTAATTTCAAGAGAAGAGAAGGATAATCTGACAGCATGGGGTGGGGGTGGAAGTAGCAGCATTATATGTGCGTAGGCAAGAGATATACTTATGGCTGCTGTTGACTGTCTTTTTGGATACTATTGTATACCTTCCATGAATTGTTCATACTAGTTCAATCTACTTCTAGAAGTACTGATTCCCGGAAACAATGAGGCTATTTTAGAACACAGAATTAAAAACAACAACACACTTAAGATACCCAAGAGGAACTAGTGACGTTAAAAAATGTACTAAATGCTACCAGGATTCCTCAAAAAAAAGGAAGGACGAAACATGCAAAGCAGAACCCATTCAGAAGCTTTCATCATCTGTCACCCAGGGGCAGTTTGAGTTGAAGAGTTCACGAATTATGAGCCACTTATATTTTTCTCCGCTAGTTACACTGGCCAGAACTGATCAGAGGTATTATCAACCTTTTGTGGAGAACCACGAATTGCCTATCTGGGTCTAAAGAACGCAGAAGTCAGGCAGACTGTGAATCTATCAATTAAGTTCATGTCTAACAGCAGTTAAGACTGAGATACAAAGGTTCGTATGTCAGTTAAGAGACAAACTAAGTACAGCTGAATTTTACCTATTCAAGCCTCTCACATAACAACATGGAATTTGGTTATTTACTAGTAGTGTAGTAGATAGAGCCAAGGATTGCAGGATTTTAGCCCTAGAATCTTCTAAGTAGCAGGGATGATGGCATCATCTGCCTGCCTGAGACTTCCCTGTTCCCACTGAACTTGGGCTGTAATCCTCACATTAGCTGATAAAGAGATATTTCCAGGACCAATATATTGCTGCAACCTCCCATTGTTATCAGGTGAATTATCTGAAGATGGATTGGTCTTCAATATGCAATTAAGAGCCATTAAATTTTCAAAAGACTTGCTTGTCATTAGTTGATAGAGACCAATGCAAAAGCTTGCATTTTTGGACTCTCCTGGGGAGGAATTCTCTTCGAGGATTGTCATGATGGGCAACTGCACTTCTACTATACCACTGGTGTTTGGTTTTTCTGTAGTCCTTGCCACTATTTTTACACTGACTGTTTTTATATTTACATTGACTTCAAAGTGCTAATGATTGTATACAAAGCCCTAAACGGTTTGGGACCTCAATATTTGGCAGATCGTCTTCTTCCACCTAGATCTACCTGAATCACCCGACATAGCCAGCAGGGACGGCTGAGGGGCCTGACGCCGAGGGAGGCCTGAAAGGAAAAAACAAGAAACCAGGCCTTCTCGGCAGTGGCCCCTTGGCTGTGGAACACCCTTCCAGCTGAAATTCAGCTGGCACCCTCAGTGGGTGTGTTCAAAAGCCAGTTAAAAATTGGCTATTCAAGCAGGCCTTCCCTCCAGTCAATTAAGTGATTTCTATTTTTTTTCTTTTTTCCTTTAGTCATGACATCTTGGTAATGTGTTGTTTGGAACTAATTGTTATAACTGTATTCCGGATGATTTTATACATGTTATACTGTTGTGTTTTTATCCATGTAAGCTGCCCTGAATAGACATTGTCTAGAGGGGCAGTGTAAAAATTTAATAAATGAATGAATGAATGAATGAATGAATGAATGAATGAATGAATAAATAAATAAATAAATAAATAAATAAATAAATAAATAAATAAATAAATAAATGTCTTCTGAGGGTTCCTTTCCTTTTATCTTGTCTTGCTCAAGCCCCAAACAATTTCTAGCAGGTGTCATGGAGAGGAAGGAGGAATAGGGCTAGGTGAGGGGTAATGACTGTTATGAAATTATAAAAAAGCCCTCTTGTGCTTTGCAGGGGTCTTTCTTTCTTTTTATTATTCATATCAGAGCAGGAGTGTTGCAGAAGGGAGAGAAAAGAAAAAGAGACCCTGCCACTGCTATACAGTTAAACAGAAACTGGTGATGTTTGAGTCTGACACACTGTGAAGAATGTGTTGTACAGCAAAGCATGACTGATGATAGGGGTTGAGAAAATATGCCTTTTTAAATCCTTTCTTTTATCTAAAAGCTCCAAACATGAGTACAAGAGTCCTCTTCTAAGCTGCCTTGAGCCCTGAACTGCTAACCACTCCACTAAGGGTGTGGGGATACTGGTTATTTGATTCCGCTTGTCCTTCTGAAAGGGGACCCCAGATAAGCAAATCACCATTTTAACTTCTATTTCTTTAGATTTTAAATGAATGACTACCACCCACCTCTATCAGCAAGTATGCTAATAAGGAACTAAAATTACCCAAAGGTAGATATTTACCAAGGTCTGGACAACAACCCTCACATGTTATAGCAGTTTTATATGTCAGCACTAAAGGGTTAAAAGCCAATGCACAGATACTGTATTCAGAGCTGCTCATATCTACTGTAGGCAGTGTAAGTGGTTGCCATGGGCAACAAACCATTTAGAGACTATTTATTTTATCAGTTTATTGCATGATGGATGGTGTGCTGTAGAGGCAGGCTGTTTGCTAGCTTGTTCAGAGGCAGTAAAACTCTGCATTTGCCCTTAGTCTGCTTCAGTGCTTTCCCAAAGGGGCACCTAGTTCTGAACTCCTCTCCCAACAGTGAGATTTATGATAATGCATTAGTCAGAATGTCAGTTTAATTTGTTATTGAACAATGAAATGTTACATTATGATATTTCCAGGACAGTGGTATCTGTTTGGTGATAATTGGGGGGTTTGTGTAACAAGACACAATTCTAGCTTCATAGAGGCATAATTTCTATTGCCATAGCTACAGCGTGCTGGAATAAGGATAACCATTCTTCAAATAGAACACAATAGGGACCTAAAATACTCCATTTTGATTGTTAGGGCTGAAAATTGCTGCCAATCAGTAGGTTCAGAAAGCAAATGCAATTGTCAGAGTTTGAGGGTGTTCAGGAAAGGGGGTGGAATGCTTCCTTTAAAGAAGGGAAGGACAGAGAAGGAGGGAGAAAATGTAAGCACCAGGAATTAGCATGCACAGTTATGAAAATACCGAATTTTTTTCTAGTTTTAAATAGAAGGATTTTAATAAATAAACCCACAAATAAAGAGAATAGGAAAGGCCTCCATGTTAAGCACTTCCACAGTTTGCTTGTTTTAGTAGGCATTTTTCCCCATTGAGTATCGCAGCAGGTTTGAGACAAATCAGAACAGTTTACTGTATAGTTAAGGAGAATGAGTAGGATGCTTTTTCTGTTATCCAGGAGCTTTAGGCAGGAGGAGGATTGCTAAATCCTGATGCTGGATTGTCAATATCTTTTCTTCCTACTTAAGCTACCCCATGGCAATGTATTTCACAAGAACTATAGGGCTGCAAGTCATAATTTTCCTGATTATTTAGGTGAACTTTTGGACACATCATGAGAAGGCAGGAGTCTCTGGAAAAGACAATAAGGAGAAGGTGGAAGGCAGTAGGAAAAGAGGATGATCAAATACAAGATGGTTTGACTCCCTAAAGGAAGCCACAGACTTGAGTTTACAAGAGCTGAGGCAAGGCAGTTGAGGACAGGACATTTGGGAGATTGTCATTCATAGGGTCACTATAAGTCAGAGGAAACTGGACAGCACATAACAACATCATTAAAGGCCTAACCAAGAGGAGAGGACTGATGCACAGTCTTCTGTTTTGCATCATAACTTCAATATATCTGGTCTTTAAGAGAGGAAAGCTCCACTGCATATCTTCCATTCAGCACTGAGTTAGGAACATTTGAATGACTGAGTCAGGACTTCCACATTTATGCCTGATGGATCCTGCTTAATTGTAAAACAATATTGCTGCAGGATCTTTGTATTCTTTCACACTTGGCTGATAGCTGATAACTTGGGCTAAATCAACTTTATTGTTAATTTAGTATTTCATAGTTCTTTCTCATTTATTTACTTTTTTCTCCATTTCCTGTGTCTGGGTCACTTGGAATCTGGACATCTAGTTCTTGAGTATATTTGTAGCTGTCTGTTAGGAGGAACTAGACTGAAAATGCTTTTGAAAAATGGAGATTATTTTATGTTCTTAATCATATTTTCTTGGAAGTCTCCAAATAAACTTATTACCAAATATGTCTGTAATGCAGTCTGGCTTTACTCCTGTGAATATATCTGGAATGCATGTGATTTGCTTACAAGAAAAAAAATATGGAAATACGAGTAAGATGGGTGAGTGTCAGGTAGACTAGTAAAAATGTGCAGGTAACTTCTTTGGACATATTTACACAGGAAAGATAAAGGCAGGCATGCCAGGCATGACAAAAATTATCTTTTGATATAACTCAGCAGACAATGTTCATTTCTGTTTCAGTTCCAACACTGTAGAATGTCTTCTCTTGAAATGTTCATATAACTACTTCTTTTTAATCCTCCAGGTACATCTGACAAGACAGTGCTGGCTTCTCAGTACAGTGTATGGCCCAAGGATGCGGGCTAGATTACATTCTACATCCAACGAGAGTTTTGACACATAGGTACAAATGAGCCATTGATATCTTGTTAATAGCCTTTAAAGATCATTATGAAAAGGTTCCCATTACATTCAATTACCTTACCTTTCTTGGATGTTCCTTTTACTTTTGAGAGTGAAAAAAGTATTAAATCTATGCACTAAATCTATAGAAAATGGTACTAGGTAAACGCCAGAATGAAACAGAGAGGTATGGGACTTCTTAATAAAAATTGATGCCAGAAACAGTGGAATGTTCTGGACAAATATTATTATTTTAGACCTCAAATCCAATGAATATTGCTCTTTCATTAACCCTTTATTACCCCCCAAACCTGCCAGAATAGAATACAGTGGCCCAGAACAGCAACTTCTGAGCAGGATAATTCACAACTCACATGTGGCTAGATGAGATGGATGTAGCAGGCCACAAATCATCTGCAGAAACAACATTTTGGTACCCATTCCAGGCAGAAAATCAGTATTACAACAAAACAAAAAACCAGCCTGGATCACTGATTTCTGAGTAGGCCATCCAAACCAGATTCACCCCCCCCTTCATCTAACTAGAGGAAACAGATGCAAACAGCCACAAAACATCCCCAGGATCTCCACACCCAGGTCACCAGCATCTACCCCAGCACATAAAACCAGGTCTAAAGTGTGCTCTGCAGCAGGCGGCAGATTCTATTTGGGACAGACCCATGGAGAACATGAAGTCCTGAACCATGCCTGATAAATAGATATTGAATTTCCCTTGGAACAGATATTGAATTTCCCCAGCACAACCTGAAGAGACTCCAAAACCATCCCCAAGATTAGCTCAGTCAGCTTAGGAAGGGAGGCTATTGAGCATTGAGGTGGGTAGTATACTAACAGGATCCTTAATCTGTCCTGGGTATCCACTTTCAGATACACACATTTGAACTCAGTAAACTGGGGAATGTGATATCTGGTGAGGGAGACAGAATCACAATAGACCATTGCAACTCCACCTCCCCATTCCCAGGTCTTGCCTACTGCTGCAGAGAAAAGCCTGTGCACCGAGCTGAATGGGATTGATACCCCCCCCCGCCCCAGCATTATCCAACCAAGTCTCTGTAATGGAAGCCAGATTAGTGTGCTTAGTCAAGATCAAGTTCTGGATGGCTATTGTTTTCCCATTTACTGTACTGATCTGGAATTTAGTACTTTCAGGCCAGGGGGCCTGACACCACCAAGGCTATCTAAGCTATTTAAATCTGGAGACAACTCAGGGGCAAACAATACCCTCTTGTCCTCCACTCTATCTCCCCCTGCCCTGAAAAATATTTTTTAAAAACTCTTGAAACAGTGAGTTCTGAGTAGGACAACCAAACCAAATTCATCAGATCCAGAAATAACATTCCATTATCAGCTCTAGGCAGAAAGCCAATATTGTGAAAAACAGCTCAGAACAGTGACTTCTGAGTAGGCCAGTCCAACCAAATTGACCTGCACTATCCAGCTAGAGTGGTCTGATAGCACCAGCCACAAAACATCCCTGGGATCCACATTCCAGTACCCAATGACTATTAGCGTTTCATTTACCCTTTATTGCCCCAAAATTTTACTTTACCTAGTCCCATAGAAGACCTCTAACTTTCAGTCATGAGTTGCTATGCACACTTACTAAACAGCGGAAATTATTGAAGTCCACCAGTCGCAAAGGCAGTGCCAACTGGAAAACAATGACAGGCATAGGCATGGTTTGGCATTCTCAACTATTATTGCTTATATAATTTTATATTAATATTTAAATCCCTTATTGTAAATAGCTAAATGCTCAGCTACAGTGTTTTTTTATATCAGGAAGTTCCATAATTCAGTTTTCCAGAAATTAATTACAGATGTGGAAGGCAGTTGCCAATTTCATAAAAATTCATCAGCTCTGGCCAGCACTTCTTAGCTCTCTCTCTCTCTCTCTCTCGCTCTCTCTCTCTGTCTGTGTGTGTGTGTGTGTGTGTGTGTGTGTGTATGTAAACTTCAGGTGATATTACACCAGAATAAAGATTAGACACAGTATGCATACATCAAGGAGAATATGGCAAAAGTGCTACAGAAAAATACCATGGCATATGGATTCAGTGTTCTCAGTTCTACTGCAAGGTATGGAATCAAAGACTTAGACAAAGGTTACTACAGAAAAGACAGAAAGATTTGAAATGTCTTTTTATTGAAAATCCTGAAAATGTCTTGGATGAAAATGATGAAAGAAGTGCTAAGGCAAAGACCAAGATATAAAATGGAAATATGCAGAAAAGAATCTAGAATACTTGTTCATTTAATAATATACACAAAGTATATATATTTATAGCTAGTCATTCAGTGTAAAATGAGGAGGTGGAATGCACAAAAGAAAAGTATTTATTGGGCAAAGTACTGTATCATAGAATCATAAAATAATTGATTTGGAAGGGGCCTTCAAGACTGGCCACTGCTAAGTGCAGGAATCCAGATCAGAGTAGATCTGACAGATGGTTGTGGAATTTTCTCTTCAATGCTTCCAACATTGGAAAGTTCACTGCCTCTTGAGATAATTGGTTCCAACATCATTAAGAAGTTTTTTTCCTGATTTTTGGCCAAAATCTGGTTCCTGTAACCTGAATCCATTATTACATGTCCAGCACTGTAAGATGATCAGGAAAAGATCCTTCCCCTCCTCTGTAGGACTATCTTTCAAATATTTAACTAGTGATACCCTATATTCCCTCAGTCTTCTTTTCTCAAGGCTAAACATGCCCAGCTCTTTCAGTCTTTCACCATAGGGATTGATTTCCAGTTCCCTGATAAGAACCTCAGAAATGGATTAGTACAACATTGGTGTTAATTACTCTGATAAAACAACAGATATATGATCTGTGTTTAGCGGCAATTGAATCCATGCCAAAAAAGAGAGAAGCTGATCACATGATGCACAGTGGATCTCGTTTTTTCCCCTTCTGGACTTTTGTTATTCTGTTTAGAAGTGTGTCATTTAACTTCCCCCAGAAAGGGTTGTTGATTTTTGCTTGGGTTGAATTGCAGTCTAATGCCTCAAATTGCCCAATGTGCCTTGATCTCCCACCATAAATTGTTCCCTGCCTGCCTGATCACCCTCTGTCACCCTCCTCCTTGCCTCTCTGTCCCCTTGCTGGCCCTCCCTGCCCAATCACACCTATTTCTTTGGGCACCACCAGCAACAAGAGCCACAGGGAGGAGAGAGGAAGGGCGGGGGCAGGCAGGGGCAGGGAGCCTGAGAGAAAAGGGAGGACACGGCCAGTCCAGTGCATGGTTGGAGGAGTAAAAGGGTTGTCATGGATCAGTGTTTTTGCACCACTATAAAGCCAGGCATCAGTCATTTCTGCAGTTGTATTCTGTGGGTGCAAATGGGAACAGCTGGACCATTTTTAAAGGGATAGAGGCCACTAGGCTTTCTAAAAAGACAAGCAGCTTAGCCCTCTCCCTCCCTCTGTCACCTCACCACAACAGTTGGGGTAAGTGGCCAGTGTGTGGGCAGAGTAGGCAAGCCTGAAATGAAATGATTCTAAAAGCCTGTGTACCCTTCCTACAATACAGCTTAAAACGTATTCAAAGGTTTCCAAGAGGAACAGTGTAAAAATGCATCACCTTAATCACTTTCTCAAAGAGACACAGAAAGCAACTCATGTACCATGTGACTGTGACAGGCCTTTCAAATCACAGTAAAAATTTCCTACTTCTGTCTCGGGGTCAGTAAGTAGTGTAGATAAGGCTATTGTTCTTTAGAGAAGGGGATCCCAGCCTTGAGTAACATAGGTATTCTCTAACTTCAGCTCCCATTAAATCTGGCCAGCACAGCTGTTGGTGAAGACTTCTAGGAATTGCAGTCAAAGAACAGCTGGGTTATCCAAAATTGGGAACCACTGGTTTAGAGCTACCACATCCAAAGTTAGCATGGCTATGTACGCTCAGTAGGAAAGAAACACGAAGCGGAAGAGGGTCATGTTTGAGTTCAAACCCTAATAACACAGCTTCTGACTGAAAAATGCTGTGCTTCTCAACTTTTCTTGGCAAAAGAAACAGAATTTATTTTACTAATAATGATATCAAAACATTTCAGATGAATAAGATATACATAGACAACCTGATATAAAAATGATAGCATAAATAACATATATGTTTAAAATGTAAAGCTCCTGTCTTCCCCCACAAACCTCTCATCATTTCCTCTTGCTGTTCTCCCAATTATCATAAGTGACAGGATCTTTCACTCCTCTGCAGCACTGTTTCCCATCTTCTTGGATAGAGTCATTTCCTAATGCACCTCTTGCCTCCTGGCCTTTCCAAATAAAGTTCTCTAGCGGAAAAATGTATACTTCGTATGCTCAGGGACAACTTTATGAATTCTATCTACAGGATAAAACAGTTCTGAAAATGCCCTTCTGTTTCCAATAAAAACTAGAAATACCATCAACACGAATAGTCTACAGTGCACAGTACTATACCTTTCCTCTAATCTAAAACAGCAAAGTTTCCCAAAGAGGAATCTGTTAGCAAATCTAACTCCAATGAAGTCTGTGGGGAAAGAACAGACAATGTCTATTAAACAGTTTTAGATCACTCATCAGACTTTACATTCCTGTTACATAAGGCACTTTCTTTCCTTTCTTTCTCAAAACTAGCAAGCATCAGCCTAGAACCAACCCATTTCTGGGTAGAAGCTACATAACATACTATCCTTGTCCTGAGTTCTAGTCATAGTGGTGGAATGAGTTTCATCCAACTTGTGGGTCCAAAATTGCAGCCCTACAACATATACTGAACAGTTGAGGCTCAAGTATTATCGAAGATGAAATTCCAAACATGGAGTGAATTTCCATATTGCTTGATTTGTCATATTCCTGGAACATCAATCATGATTGCTTTCCACGGTTCATTCAGAGGATAACTGATAACTCACAATAAATTGCTAACCATGATATATCAACTAAGAATGTTGAAAGACTAAGGTATGATAAGATACTGCTGGCAGCACAGGAAGAAAGCAGTAGGAAAAGAAATTCCTTTTCATGGTGAAAAGAGAGATAACAGGGAAAAAAATGAGACCTATATGAAATCAATTATCAGTTATTTTAGCCTTTGTAGATTAATACAACATACAACTAAAATGCATTATGGAAATGAAGAGGAAGATAGGGGAAATTACATTATGCCATTCAGATCTTTCTATCAGCTGATGATGTGTTCAGGAAGCAAAGAAAAACTAGACATCTGGGATTTTTCTTTCAGTATATCTCTACAACAGTTTTCTCAAAATGAATTTCACATAATGCAGCAGCATTATCTATCCTAGAAGCTATAAAAGCAAGCTCATATATTATATTTCAGGCTGTGCTTCATCAAGAAGAAAAAGTCAAGATATCTCAGACATGTAGTTCCTTAGCAACATAATGAGAAATGTAATTTCAAGTAGACTGGCTATGTGTGTGAGCAATCACCTTGTCCTCCGTCATACACAACAGTCAGTTATCTTTTAAGTATTCCATGCTGCTTCTTATATGCATAAGAACGGAATGAATGTGACCGAAGATTTAAATTGCAAACATATAAACCTGTGTACATTGGTTCAAATAATATCTATATAAATCTGTTACATTCAGTTTCTTCAAAATTCATTAACATGTTATCAAGTTTTTTTTTTTAAGGGTATATCTTTGTTGTATGGCTGATCATGTCTCCAACTGCACAACTGAGCTGGGCTCCAGCAGCTCTTTAGTTAGCTGCAGTTAGCGTCTGCAAGTTACACAAACCTTACCTGAACACCAAAAGGATTGTGCCTATTTGATAAATACTTGTTGTACACCATCAAGTTGCTTCTCAGGTATGGAGACTCAAAGGAGAGTAGAAACAGTCTTGGACATGAGTGAAGTTAGGCAAAAAATATCTCTTAAGTATGTCCATGGCAGAAATAGAATCTGTTTCTCTCTCTCACACACACACACATATCTCAAGTTATGAATTATCTTTAAAGGCAATCACACAAGTCCACAGGTCATTCATACAATACTAAACCCTAGTTTGCTGTAAACCACACTGTCTCCGTGTGAGTCTGGTTATTAGAAGTTTCTGGCTGGCTCTCCTCTGTCTATCTAAAAAAATTTCCCTGTTCTTCTTCTATAGTATGGAGGCCTTGGACAGCAGCTCAAGTTCTAAACACCATGTTTTGATATAAATAAATAGGTTTATATAAGCATTCTCAAGAATGGTGTAAATCATTTCAACTTATGTATAAAGAATTTTCCTGCACGATAATGTGCATAGTAATAGTCCCCTTCTCCCCATTAACCTTAGCCATGGCAAATTGTATGGATTCCTTAGCCACAACTCCATTGTTTGACTCTTCCAGGATCTTGTCCAGTAGTTTTTATCAATAAAAAGCAGGGGATTCAGCGGTTAAAGTTTCTGGTTTAATTCAGATTCATTTGTGATCTGAATTAAACCAGAGGGCTAGTGACTGCTCCAGGACAATTAAACCAGTTAGCTCAGATCTAGTCCCCATGGGGAATAAATACAGGTATCTGTAATTTACATTACAATGATGTGATACATAACAAACTAAACAACATCACTGTGATATTGCATTCTGATCTCAGTTAGGGGCTGCACATCAGCTTTAGCTGAATCCTGAATCTCAAAACAAAGCAGCTCAATTCAGATCTATTTGTATTCCACTATGAGGTGGAATTGTTGGATTCATTTCTCAGGCAAACAAAATAGTCTGAGATGATTCAGACTGATCTGGCAGCTCAAGATATCTAAAATGAGGGCAAGAAGACAGACTGCAAGAAGAGATTGAATGAGAGGAGCCATGTCTGGAAGGGGAAGTTGGAGAACCAGGCTTTCCTCTTTGCCAGCTCTAACATGAAATCTAACACAAGAATTTCATCATTCTTCAGTCATAGTACATCAGGACCCCCTTATCCACAGGATCAATACCTGCTAATTTGCTTATCTACGGTCTGAAATTTTTTAAATGTTAAAAGTCCTAGAAATATATATTTCTAAAGATGTAGTTTTCAGAACTGTCTGCTAGACGGAGACATTTGCTATGTATAGTGTTCGCTATTAAAAATAGTGTTCACTGTAATCTGCATTTTTCAGCATCTTCAGGAGGGCTTGAACCAATCCCTCACAGGAGTCCTACTATAAATGCAGAGAGGGATCATGTCAGGACAGGATGGCGGTGAGAACGGGAAGGGAAGGAGGGGAAAGCTGCCTTTTGCTCAATGGCAACTTTAACACGTAGTCCGAGGGAAGAATTTCACCATGTCAGTGCTTTCAGGGACAGCTTGCATGCGATCACTGAAGTCATCCAGTCAATTATCTTGCACAGCTGTTTCTTCAGTTAGGAGTTAGTACCATACTTTGCCAATCATAAAACTGGTGGATAGATTGTTGATTGCTCTGAGGTGCTATCTCTCTTCCCATCCCATTGCTTTCTCATGTGAACTGTTACGCTGTTATGTGCCACCAGGTTGCTTGCCAGTTATGGTGACACCTCCAAAAGATCATATCTTTAACAGTCTGGCTCAAGTCTTGCAAACTCAAGGCTGTGGCTTCCTTTATTGAGTACTCAATGTCTTACTCTTTTCCTGTTGCCTTCCACGTTTCCTAGCATTATTATCTTTTCCCATGAGTCCTGTCTTGTGATATGTAAACAGTTTGATTCAATTTAATTCTATTAGCTTCTAGTGAGAATTCAGTATTGAATTTATCTAAAACCCATTTATTTGTCTTTCTGCTCATCCATAGTATCTGTATAGATCTCCTGCAACATCACTTTTCAAATGAATTGGTTTTTTCCTGTCAGTCTTCTTCAAAGTTCAGCTTTCATGTTCAAATGTAGTAATCAGGAATAACACAGGAAATGTCACAGTATGGATATTTGTCTTTCTTTCACAAATTTTCACTCCTTCTTCATATGAATGTAATCCAGCTTTTTTTAATAAAATGATCTGCATACAGACAAGAAGATAAAACACACATTTGTCTCCCACATTTACTAAATGAAAAACATTCTGTTTCTCCACATTCTATCCTAACAGTAGCCCTTTTTCCAGAATATAGGCTACATATTAAGACAATCAAATGTAGCACGAACATTTCTTTTAGAACAATTCATAGCTTATCATAAATCACACAGTCAAAGGCTTTACTGTAACTGATTACAAACTGATCTTCAGCAGAAATTCTTCAGTATTCTTCCCTAGTGTCTCTACCTTTTCTGAACTCAGCTTGAACATCTGCATTTCTCATTTCATATACAGTAAAAGTCTTTGCTGTGAAATCTTGAGCATAGTTTGTTTGCATAGAAAACAAATGCAACAGTCCTGTGCTTATTACAATTCTTGGTATCTTCCTTCTTAAGGATTCAAGGGTATATTGAACATTTCCAATCTATGATCCATTGTTTTGTTTTCCATATCTGTTGGCTTATTTTTCTTCAGATTTTCTTTCCACTTGTACAGCTTGAACTAGAGCTATTTGTAATCTCATTTACCCTTGGTGGTTTATTCTTCCAATTGCTTTGATAGCAGGTTTCATTTCACCTTCGAAAATTGCAGTTCTTCCTCATAGGATTCTTCTACAAAAAAAAGTCATCTTGCACCTCTTGTGTATAGTTCCTTGGTGTGTTCTTTCCATTTTTCTTTATTTTATCATGATCAAATATATACCTTGGCTGATCTTTCAGAATCTTTAATATTGGTTTAAAATTTCCTTTGATTTCTTGGATCTTATAAAAGAGATTTCTTGCATTCCCTATTTAAAATTGTCTTCTTTTTCTTTATATTTTTATAATAATAGTTATCTTTGCCCCTATGTGCAAGTTACTGAAAAGTGATATTTATGATTCTGACCCATTTCCATCAACCTTTATTTCTGTCTGTCATTAACTACTGTAGTCATCAGTCATCCACTGAAGCTTTTCTTTTCTTTTGACTGCACAATTAGTCTTTTTGCGTTCTTCTCTGATAATGGCTGATATCCTGTTTGCTTAAGTCATTCCACATATGGCTGATGATGTCATCAGATGGGCTATTTTTAGGAGACTAAACATTTCTTATTTCTGTCCCAAGGCACCCACAGCTCCCATGCAATCTCTTTTATCATTAGGAACCTGTGGGGTCCAGGACGGAAAATTAGAGAAAATTGCCACTGCCAGGACAACTTTACGAGCTCTGGCAATTTTAAGTAAAGAATTCCTTGTATTGTCTCATTGCTCCCACAATGAAAAGGATTATATGGGAGCTGTGAATGTTTCAGAGCAGAAGTAGGAAGTGTTTACTTTCTGAAAAATTGTCCCAACTGATGATATCATTTGCCTTAGGCAGTGTAATTTACTTGCACATGATTTCAGACAGTACTTCTGGGTTTAACCTACGGTTCTTCTGGTTCATGTCTAGTTAAGTTTAATAAAGCAAATCTGTTTTGTACATGATTTTTAAATGATTTTTAAATTCTTCAGAAATGTTATTTAAATCAGGTTTTGGCACTATTATTTTTTTAGTGTTCTTCAGCTTTCCTCTGATTTTTGATACTAACAATTCATGGTTTGTAATGCATTCTGCACCTGGTCTTGTTTTTGCAGAAAGAAAAGAACCTCTACATCTTCTGCTTCTAATTATATAATCTATCCAATTGCTTTTTTTTTGCTATCCAGTCATCTGTTAACTTTTCTGAAACATGAACTTGCAATAAACAAATTGCTGGCTTCACAGAACTCTGCAAGTCCTTTTGCGTCTCTTCTAACTCCCAGCCAAATTTTCCCAAAACATTTGGTTCTGCTTTATTTCCTACTTTTGTATATATACTTTTATATATACAAACAGTACAGAGATTTTATATATATACATGTCTCTTTGTCTGTGTGCGTGCAGACAAACGTAGCATGGATGGGCAAGACTGAACACTCAACTGAGTGTGTATGGCATTCAGTTTTCCTATAAATTTCAAATTTCTGAATATACTCCCAACTTTAGGTTCTATTATGTCATGTATATCAAAGTAAAATAAAGCAGAACAAAACATAGAGAAAACAAACAAAACACCCCCCCCCAGATATTTTGGTTTTCCAGTGCAAGTCAGTGGGAGTCTGGTAATCCATGTTGACAAACGGATTTGGATCTGGCGCACAAATAGAACTGGATGGAGTCTGAAGTACTCAAGATCTATCCTAAGTGCCAAAGTATCCTCCAAACCAGTTTGGGAACCCATCAACAGCCCTAAACATAATACAGTGGTGCCTCGCTTAGCGATCGCTCCGTTGAGTGACGAAATCACTTAACAATGGGGTTTTGGCCATTGCAAGAGCAATCGCTTAGCGATGGTCCCTATGGGGAAAAATCGCTTTGTGATGATCGTGGGGAAGCGATCATGGCAAAGTAACCCTTTTTAAACAGCTGATCGGCGGTTTCAAAATGGCCACCTGCTGTTTTGCCTCGCTTTAGAGGCACCAAAAATGGCCGCCCCTATGGAGGATCTTCGCATAAGATTAGTTTTGAAGCCCATAGGAACGCATTAAACGTGTTTTAATGCATTTCTATGGGCTTTTAAAAATCGCTTAGCGATTAAATCACTTAACAATGTTTTTCCTGGAACGGATTAACGTCGCTAAGCGAGGCACCACTGTACTGTATAGCTACATATGCAAAACAGAAAAGCTTACATACAATTGGTACTGAATGGTGTGTTGGGATATGTAGGAAAACAAACAGGAAGAGCAATGTGGTTATTCTAGATATTACCATACTATTGAAACATGTAATATGAAAATATGTAGCATTATGAAAATCTAAAAGTTTAACTAGGGAGAAGTTCTCCTGCTAACTTGAATCTATTCTGAAGGTTTCATACTCACTGTAAGTTAGGATCCAGTAGTGTTGATCCACAAATAAACAGAACTGGAAAAGGCAATCCCCACCACCCACCCCAGAATCCTTTTCTTCCATGCTGTTGTCAAATGTGCTCCAAACAATTTCCAAACCTTCCAGAGCATATTTTGAAGCCAGCTAGGGATAGGGAGACCATCACACACATCCCATTCAGCTCTGCTAATGGAACTTAACTGCTTTCATCCGTTGAACTACATTGTTTGATCCTGGCTTGCATACATCTGTTGGAATTTTTACAACCTCACCTGCTGCCTGGAGATGGTGTGGCTGCCAGTGACCTTACTGAGACTCTAAGTCCCAGGTAATGAGGAAAGGGTTGGACTAATCTGGGCAACGTGAGGCTATGCTACTGTGTGAATCCCTGCACTTCTGCTGCATAGCTAGAGGAATTTAAACAGAAATTCAAATTTCTGCAGCACTATCTACCTACCTGACTTACTGAAAGACTTTCTTACTCTTGTGTAGCCTGTCTGCACATTTTAGTACAGCACATATATGCTGGTTTTTAGTCCAAATACTAGAAAACAAGTTAAAAACTGTATGTACTATAGTACAATGAAGATACACAACAATCCATATAATCTCTTTCATTACTATATCTTCATGGCTATGGACCTGACTGAGTTGTAATATAGTCATAAAGCATATCACAAGATTCTCCCACACCCATTTCTAAAGACATTCTGAACCACTTACAGATCCTTACACAATAAATGATGTGGATAAGTAAAATGTGAATGGATAATTCTGATTAAGTATTTTTGCAAGTGTATATTCATTTCCAAAACATTCTAAAGAACTTTGCACCTGAAAGGGAATTAATTCTGGGTTCTTAACTGTTAGCATAACATTGTAATATGGAGTTAATTGGAAAAAGGAACAGTAACTGGTGAATTGTTCTGCTTTAATCTTTCTCTCAGGCTGCTATCTTTCATTGGAACAGAAGAACTATTATGTTAGGAGCATTTCTCTAACTGCTTTCTTCTCCCAAATCCTCTGGTATGAAAAGTTGTCATATCTGTTAGGGACTGGTGTCATAAATGGAACAGTCAGTAGTTTCAGTAAAGGGAGAAGAATCTAGTGAACAAAAACGTAATGACATGAAGCTAGTGATCTCATTCACATAACATGAGCTGTTATTCCTATAAGACAAGAGAACCAAACTTTTGAATCTCAGGAGATGAAGTAAATATTATTTCACTAGCATTTGACAAGAGGACAGAATAAGAGTTTTACAGTTTCACAAAAGCCTGCAAGACTTACTTCTGTAACGAATGACCTACTGTTAAGATTTAATGCAGCTCTGCCTCTAAGAATGCTCAACAAACATTTTCTCACCATGAGATTTTTATGCTGCCCCCTGTTTACTTTTCTTATTTTTATGAGAGCATGCTTCTGCTAGTGAGAGTATTTTCTGAATCTACACTTAGCCCTCATGCTTACATGGGACACCTTGCTTTTTTCCCCATCAATGTAAGAAATACTTATATCAATTAATAAATGTCATAAATAGAACAAAACATAAATCTTTCATACAAGTCAGAGAACAAAGAAAACATCAAATTTGCAACTTAATTAGCAGATACATTTATCTTTCTACAAAAAAAGAAAGATGGGATTTTGCTTGAATGCTTATTTTCTGTCAATGTCTAGTGAAAACATACATCTCCAAACTAAACTGCTTCATCTGAATTACTTAAATTCAGGTGTCCTAATTTACATTAATCTTTGATAACTGTAACATTGATTAGAGTTTGTAATAAATTAAGGTGAAAGACTAGATCAATACAGTTATAACTGCATGTTAAGACTATGAAATGTCTTTGTGGTACAGAAGGGGAAAATCAAATTGGCACACTATTTAACATAGTATATTCAAACATGCATACTGCTGAAAGATCTTGCTTTTCCCTTCTTCATGCTGACAACCAGAAACTCTGGTAATGAGACAGCAAAATTTATCTAAATTAGAGTGTAGGTGGGAGGTCAAAGATATATGAGTATGTCTTTTTCCAAATTAAATGCTATTAGATATGTTAAATTTCACAGAACTGCCTTGTTTCTTTTCACTCATGTTAGGATTAAAACTGAGATGCTTCTAAATTGCAAAAATGGTTTGACTTACATTGATTAGCTCAATATCCCAGATTTTTTTCACAAGGTCCATCGATGTATAGCCATTTATCAGAAATGGTTTGATATAATCTCCCAGTTCCAGAGAATCTAGCCATTCTGCCACAGAGGTGGGATTGTAGCCATCATTGCCTATCTGTTTCATCTGAAATTTAAAAAAAAAGGTGAAACAATTTGAATTTTTCCAGTTATGAATGGTTTTGGAAGGATTTTTTCCAGAAAATATTTGATTTATAGAAGCACAATACTTCTCTTAATTCAACTTTTACTCCTGCTCATTAGTGCCTTAAAAAGTCTTCATCAACATCCTCTGCTAGTGCTTAGTCCTTGAGGGCATGGCTTCTAGATCTTATTTCTATATCATAGCCTACCACTGAAGTATGTGTATTTTGATATAGCTACAACACTACTGTGAAAACATCAAAGTCCAGTGTGCCCCGGGGCCATCTGCTAATAAATCTCACAAATGCAAAGTCAAGGAACTTAAAAGTTAATCAGCTGATAAGCCATAGGCTTAAATAGCATGTTACTGTAAATTGATAGTGTACAACCCATTACTTCTCATTTCTCACTTGCAAGTAAGCAGGTGAGTGGGTCATCTGAACCTCCCCCAGCTATTTTTGTTTGCCTTAATGGGGGAGGTAAAACAGGGGAAAACCTGAAATTATACTGGGATGGGCAACTTGTGCCATCCCCTCATGTTCTTGAGCGGTGACACCTATCATCCTTCACAGCTGGTTGTGCAGGATGAGGGCAGATCGATATTGTGATTTGACAATATATGAAAGGCAACAAATTGCACATGCCTTATTACTCTTTGTTTGTAAATATTGAAAAATCCTGAAGTCCTGCACTTTGTTCACTATGGTAGTAACTGCTATTATTCAAAGTATGCAGTATAGTTCTCTGCATGTTAAGTTGAAACAAAACGGCATTTTGTAAGAGATCACAGCACCAATGGTTTTCAATAGCTAGGTGTTTGGGGTTTTTTGTATTCTTCTTAAGATATCCTAATTATTCAAATATCTTCCAAAACTATTGAATTGCAGCTAAGGTTGAGTGCAAAAAACACACAATCAGAAGCAGAAATATCTATACTTAAAATATTTAATACCTTAATATTCTTCTCTAACCAAAGCTATTCCATTTCAGTAGTGAGAATATTTACTGCAATGAATTCTTTGGGTCTTCCCATGTTATGGCTATATAAATTCATTTTATAGGTAAGATATGTTTTAACCTCAAAATAAATAAAAATATGCTGCAATGCATTAGCCAACAGTTTCACTGTCAACAGTCATGAGAGGAGACACAGGATGACATTAATTAGTTTTTCTCTACATCCTAGCTTACAAACTTTCATCTTTGACCAAGCTGCTGCTTCATATTTGATCAGATGACAATCGTCTGCAATGTTTCCCAAAATTTGCTGTCTGCTATGAAAGCTGAATATTTAGAAATGATCATGACTTCATTATGTACAACTACTGATAATTCATATTAACAGGTGCCAAATGAACTAGTATCATCAGTTTATGAAAAACGTTTACAATTTTAACAAATTAACACATTATGTACATGACAGTTTCCCGTTTTGACTGTATAGTGCAATTTCACATAATGTAACTTAATGAGGACAAAGGAAGTATGACACAGAGAGAACATTTTTGAGTCTGTTTGAAACTATTGACAGAATAATTGAAAAAGGCAAGATTTGCTCAGTTGAACACCTGAACCAACTGAATGATTTTGAAGCTTTACAATATATTAAAATTTGGTGCAGAAAAACAGTCTCTGTGTTTGTTTCTGTAAGCTGTGTTTGTGGTCTTCAATACGTAGATTTTGAGCAGATTACTGAAACATCATGGTCTTGATTTTTTTTAATTAACAAAAGGAAAATTACAAATAACATTAAGACTAAAATACAAACTCAATAGTGACTACACACAATACACCCTTGCCACCTTCACCCTTAGGACTTTTGAACAGATTACTGAGACATCATGATCTTATTTTTTCAAGCAAATGAAATAGTATACGCAAGATACTGCAGTTCTGTTTTGTTAGCTTGTTTTAACAAAAGTTAAAGGACATTATAGGAGATGAAATGTTGACATTCAGCATTATAAAAAAGAATAGGATTCTCAACGCACATGTCTGAACACTGGAAAAAATTAATTATGTCCTGCCTTTTCCATAATGTGACTCAAAATAGGTGTACACAGGGTTTCCTGGCCTGCTTGTCTTTTGTGAACATCCTATATCCATGGCTACTAGTTTCGCTGACTGTATACCATCTCAAATATCACAGGAAACATGCCTTGGCATATCTATTGCTGCAGAACATGAGACAGAAGACAGAATTGAATTCATCATAGTATGTAACTAAGGAAGGGTGTTTGTGCCTTTGACCCAAGGCACCAAATACTGCATCATCTTGATATTTGCTGCTGGAAAGACATGAACCCACCTGTCCAAAACACATATACCACCCACAGCTGGTCCTCCCCATGCAGAAGGGAAAAAATTATGGACATTGAACAACAACAACAATATTGCAAATCTCAGAAATAACACCATCAGAGCTAAAAAACAACATTAGGCATAGCATACATACTCCACCAATATTTAACGAATACTTAGGCTTCTGGTTAAAACTTGTATCTGTTGCATAATAACAGTTAATGTTTTTATAATTTTGATTGGGGAGTATTTCTGAATAATGATAATGATTTATTTTATTTTATTTATTTATTTTATTTTATTTATATCCCGTCTATCTAGTCTGTTAAGACCACTCTAGGCGGCTTACAAAAACACATACAACAATATATAAAAAAACAATTCTACATTAAGAAAAACTTTCAACAAATTAAGACAAAAGGTAGGGAGAGGAGAAGAAGGGGAGGTCAGGAATTGATTGAGGGGAAGGACTGCAGGAACATCAATGTTTTTAGTTGTTTTTTAAAAATACCCAGCGAGGGAGCCGCGCGAATATCAGGAGGTAGATTATTCCAGAGGCGAGGAGCCACCGCTGAGAAGGCCCGATTTCTTGTCTTTTGCTTCCACGCCTCCCTCAGTGTTAGGCTCCTCAGCCTCACCTCCTGGCTCGCGTGAGTGACACGGGTAGTTCTTGGTGGGAGTAGGTGTTCTGCCAAGTATCGAGGCCGGTGGGTTCATCCTGAAACCAGTACGAGTGTCATACACAGCCAGAGAATGTCAGTCTCATGTAACCCAAGGTTAATCAGTATAGCAGTGAAACCCAGGTTTCCAAAATTACTAGTTCCAGCTCTGACATTCATATCTTCTAACAGGCTTCCCCACAGACAACTGACTAGCCACTGTGGAGACAGGATGTTGCACTAGATAGGTCTAATCCAGCATATTTCTTTTTATGTTCTTATATTCTTATCATGATCCTTTGAAATATTTCCTAAACTTACCAAAGATGCAGAATAAGCTTAATGATGCCTGTTTTATTTTAGTCTTCATGAAAATAAGTCAACAGTGACACAAGTGATATTGACTGAGAGGAGATCATATAATATCCAAGCATCATGACAAGTAATATTTCTACAACCTAAATCTAAGACAGCAAGGCATGGTGACAATAATTTGATGTGAGATTCACTGGGCAAACCTCCAAACACATGGCTACTCCATTTGAAGGCTTATTGAATCCCTCAGAAGAAGAAGCCTTATTGAACCCCTCAGAGGATATTACAGCAAATGATAAAGTAATTAAGTACAGTACATCTTGGGGTAAATAGTACTAGGAACAGGCACAGATTGATTCAGAATAAACAATGTCTTCTTTCTTTGAGAGGATAACATGGTTACCAGTTCAGATAAATGCAATCATTCAGTTTACTCAAATTTGGTGTCCTGTGGCTATCATTAGGGATGAAGATGGACATAAATATTCATATCATGGGAAGGATAAGCCATGGCAAATGTAGATTACTTTGAGTCTTCTGAGGCACGTAGTAAATTATAGGTTTGCAAAAGTAAACCACACATATATCCTAAAATGGCCTGACAAGTCATGCATGAGCCATGGAATACTGAAAGAAGCTGCATGTCATTGGATGGACAAAGGTAGAGGGTGCACATGTCATCTCATATTATCTTGATGGGGTTTGGGGGGGGGGTGAGTCAAGTTTAATCTGGATTTGTAACCAGAATTTCTCTTCTGTAAAGTCTAGAATGTTATAGACTTTGAATGCTTCTGAACAGTCTGAAATTAAACTTGTCCTCAGGTTTGGAGTAATCGCATTCTGTTCAAATCAATTTCTCAGTGCAAGATCATTTCAGTTCCAGACAACAGTGCCCCAAGAACGTAAATCATGAAAACAACAGGGATGGAGGATCTTTGACTCATAGGCCATATCTGGAGCAACAGGGTGGCTCAACTGGGTTGTGAAGCCCCAGGAGACACCACCATAAGCCACTTGTTTGACTGGATAAGTGGAAGGGGAGCAAAGCCAGCTGTAACTACAGCCTTATGTGATGCTCCTGGAGGATGTGACTGAATTGAATTCTCTCACCTTCCTCAGGTGGAGAAGGTAAAGACAGAGCAAAGACAACCTGGTGTTCAGTTTTCAGTATAGAGAAAACATTCATTCACAGCTTGCCATCCCAGTTGGGGTGGCAAATAATGGATGAAGGGACTGACATAAGAAGTGCATGAGATTCTCGTTTCACAAGTGATAAAATGTTCTACCAAAGACACAGCCCTTCAAAGCTGCCACATTCATGGAATCAATTTTCAAATGAAGCCCTTGATTATTTCCTGATGCCTAACTACAAAACGAAAGCAAGCCAATTTGCAACTTTCAAATTAGAGATACCTGTAAATTTATAAATAAATACTGTATATTTAACCTCTTAAAGAATGCATCTAATGATGGGCCTATGGTAATGTCAGCTTTGACTCTCAACTGACACCTGGAGAAACGGCTGTTGAGGCACCAGCTGAGTCTTTACTGCTATTATGTGCCATCCTGATCAAGATGATATGTACTACTGACTGAACCCTGCATGTAGCTTACTGTCGCTTGAAAGGGCAGCCCGAGAATCCTTCCACCAACTACACAGCTCTCCACCGTCCTCTGATCAGGACCTCAAGCAACATATGAATATCTTTTCTCCAGAGAGCTAAGCAGAGAGAAAGGGAAAATGGGCTGGATGGACTCCAAAGGGATATACGAAGTGCCCCCCTCAACCTGAATTCACCAATATTGCATCCCCAAGAAAAGTCATTTTCCTTTTTGCATTGTACCACTCAGGATTTATGTTAGCTGCACAAATCCTTGCTCACCTAGGAGATCCCACCCCAACAGAAAGCTAGTCTGGGATATAGAGCAATTGTATAATACTGCTAGACTACTCAGGTTCCCGACATTGTGTACAGGAAGCTCCTCCACTATTTCAGCAATCTCATACTAAAGGAAGGGTTATTTAACCACTAATTGTGCTCCCCCATTTTTTTCAATGCTTCCAGATTTGCTCATATACACCTAAAAGCTGAGCGCATCTACAAATACCAGGGTTACAATCCCATAATTCCAAGTTACAAAACTTTTTCTCTGTCTTATCAGACATAGATGAAAGTGTCATCTGTTAATGTTGATTATCCAGTCAACAACTGGGTATTTTAAAGGACATTAATAGTTCAATTTGCATTCTTTGCTTGATTGATGGATGTCCTTATTGTTCTTGTTATGTGCAAGCTGCCTCTGATCTATGGCGATCACCCACATTATCGGAGATACTGAAAGGAGTTAGGCTTTGTGATCTTCAAATCAGAGCTTTCCAAGAGAATTGTCAATTCAGAGCTAGTGCTAGTCAAAACACAAGCTCCTATGAATCATACTTAACTATATAAGAAAATATACAATGTTTTCAAAGAAGTTACAATTATTTACCAAAAAAGCCCACAACATAGCATAAAACACTTTTGTGTGTGTGTCTGTGTCTGTGTCTGTGTTTGTGTGTGTACACAGAAACTAATAATGTTCTAAAAGCAAAATATAGTTGTTGATATTTTTAAAAGGTTTAGTATGTAATGTTAATTGTTCTAAATCAGGGCTGGGAAACCTGTGGCTTTCCACATGCTGCTCAGCTCCCATTCCCATCATGCTTCAACTCTGGCTAAGCTAGTTAAGGCTTATTAGAACTGTATTCAAACAACACCTTGAGGACCATAGATTCCCACAATCTCTAAAATACTGGTATAAAATCACTTTTACGTTACCCTACATATTTTTTGTTATTCCCCTTGTAGGATGAGTAAAAGCAAATGGAAAAAGCAAAGCACGCTGTTTATATAGTGCTTAAAGCACTCTCTGGGTGGTTTAGAATTTAATTATGTAGGCTACACATTGTTCCTCCCTTCAGCAAACTGGGTACTCAGTTTACCAATCTTGGAAGGATGGAAGGCTGAGTGAACCTCCAGCTGACCACCTGGGATTAAACCCTGGTCGTGAGCAGAATTTTGGCTGCAGAACTGCAATTTAACCACTGTGCCACAGGGCTGCTGTAAGAAAGAATTCAAAAATATTTGCTGTGCATATTTGAGAGTACTGCCAAGATTACTCTCTGGCATACAAATCATGCTATGAGTTATTTAATTTCTGTAATGATTAGATAGAACTTGGCTTGAAAGTTGAAAACTGGTATTAGTTTAATAGTGCTTAATTGTTTAGGAAAAATGTGATAACAAATGTCAAACTGAGACTGGCTGAAATCCAGTAGTGAAGTCACAACTAGACCAGGCCTGTTGAACTAGTGGCATTTGGTGAGTCAACTCCTCCATAAGTCCCACTTATTCAATGAACTTACTCTAATCATGATTTATTATTAGATTTCAACCATAGCCTTACAGGCAGTTCTATGGTCCCTGTACATCGGTACCACTTGATAAATACCAGGGTTACAATCCCATACCTGAGCACCAATAAAATCAGCAGCACAACAACAGCAAAATACACAAAGCTAATACAACTTTGACAGCCCCAGAACACTCTTGACTCTACCAGCATCCACCATGTCAGGGACCATATCTCCAGATCTTCTTCTTCTATTGTAACATAAATGTTACAGTAGAGAATTCCAGGGTGTTCCACATAAAAGGAAATATTAGAAAGGCAATCCATAGATGGTTGTACAGCCTTAGGATACCACTGAGTCTCAGCATACCTACCTTAATATACAGCACACAAGTAGCTTCAAGAGACAAGAGGATGTCCCCCAAGCACATGGTACTGCGGACAATATGTTTCCATGCAGAATCCATGAGTTGGCTAGGAGAACAATGATGATCGCCTGGTAACAAGAGGTCAATATCAACATTGGGAGAGGTAGGAGGAGTAATCCCCCCAGAGCAACACTTTCCTTTGTAGGTAGTGACAATCAAAAAGAGAAGCCCATAAAGGCTCCTAGGAGCCAAGCTCCTGACACACCCTTCTTTTATTTTTAATTATTTATTTAATTTATATCCCGCCCATCTAGACAAAAGTCTACTCTGGGCGGCTAACAACAAATTACAACAAATTCATAAAAACAGCAATATAAGATAACAGCAGCATAATATGATACAAGATGGCAAAGTAAACTAAGCAGTGACAGAAGGGAAGGCCTGCCTTCTTTCCCCCTCTATCCCTATGTATTAGAGAGCTCCTAACCAAATAGTCTACTGCTAAAGGGGTCTATGCAGCATTTTAGCTCACCAGAATAAACATGGTGTACAAGAAGCCCTACACTCAAATGTTCAGTGTGACAGTCAATCAGAGTGAACAGCACATGGACCAATACCCCACAGAGATAAGGGTCATACTCCAGGATTTTTAAAATGTTGGCGAGCCCCTTTCATCCCACCCAGTCATACCCTGCACATTTATTTTTGTAATAGTTAATTTCTGTTACATATCATCCTGGTAACAATTCTTCTTCTCCTACACATTTTTGGTAGACAAACATAGTATCAGTGACTTGGGAAGATCAGGCAAAGATTTAACTGCTGAGAAAAGCTGTTGCTTTGCAAGAGACCACTCCCTCAGCCTCACTAATCTTCCTATGTCAATGTTATGGGGAAGATGCAGATCTTCAGTCTTGGCTAGAGGTGGCCATGGAGAACCTCACCCCACAACCATCCCAATGTGTATGTCTTATGATGGAGATGCCTGAGGAAAGAAACTGTTGAAGTATTGGTGATTAACTTGTTAACCATTATGAAAAAAGAAGCACAGCAGAAATAATCACAACTTTATTTGAACAGCATCATTTGCAGAATGAGTTTCAACAGAATTGCAGGAGAATGATACTGCAAAAGTCTGTGACTTTCTGGGACCTATGCCAGAGAGCAACAGGGACATTTTTTCCCCCACCACAACTTCATAATGGTCAGAGTTACATTAGTATCCATTATGTACTCTAGAAAAGTAAGGGACATCAGAGAAGACAAATGCGGAAAGCAAAACTGGTTGGCTTCTCTCGTCACTGTTGTTGTAGGCTTCACTTGCAGTCTGCATAGCACCTCATAAATACATCAGAATTCGACCTGTGTTTCTGTGGCAAAAGAAGAAAGATATGAAAATATGGTGATGATAGTTAGTAGTTGCAACAGGTAGGTTCAGTGACACATGGCCATTGAGTTAATTTATATTTGTTATTTTTATTCTGTTTTTTGGCCCAAGAAAACAAAAGGTAGTGGAACTGAAAAAAATACAATACAACAGAAAACAAACTATAAACAATTCACTGTCATTATGAAACAATTTCACCAGTGCATAATTTTGACACCAGAAGCTTACAGGAACTAGGCAGTTTGATCATGTTATTTATTTATTTATTTGTTTGTTTGTTTGTTTGTTTGTTTGTTTATACCCTGCACCATCTGGCAACAAGGCCGCTCTGGGCGACTAATAACAAGACAAAAAACACAACATCAAAACATGATAAAAATAATACAAATATTCAACAGATACAATAACTAGTAGGATAAATTACTGTATTTTTCCATTTATAAGATGACCCAATGTATAAGATACCCCCCTTTTCTAACCCCAAATTAGAAAAAGCAGGGATCAAAGGGCTCCCTTTTTGCTAAGCCCCGTGCCTTGGCAAAAGGCAAGGAAAGTCGCTGTCAATGTGACTGCCGCTTTTCCTTGCTTTTTGAGAAGGCACAGAGCTTAGCAAAAAGGAAGAGAGGAATGCCTCCCTTTCCTTTTTGCTAAGCCCTGTGCCTTCGCAAAAGGCAGCAGTGAAGAGCTGCTTTCCGTTTATATAAAACAACTTTCAATTTTTTTCTCAAATTATTTAAGGAAAAAGCGTCATTTTATACACAGAAAAATATGGTAAAACAGATGGCTATGAAGATGATAAAAAGGATGATGAAAGGATGGCAAGAAGGATGATGAAAGGGAAGCTGAGATATAAAAAACTTAATGCTCAGGGAAACCCTAGTGGAAGAGCCAAGTCTTCAATGCTCGTTTAAACCCATCCAGCGAGGGTGCCAGGAGGATCTCCATGGGCAGATTGTCCCACAGGTGGGGGGCAACTGCCAAGAAGGCCCAGTTTCTTGTTCTTTCCCTCCAGGTCTCCTTTGTGATCAAGGCCCTCAACCGCCCTGCCTGTGAAGAATGGGTATTATGGACAGATCTGGCTGGAAGCAGGCATTCTGCTAGGTACCGAGGTCCTAAACCATTTAAAGCTTTGAATGTTATAATCATAACCTTGAAGTCAATGCAGAAACAAACTGGTAGCCAATGAAGTGTGGCCAGAATGGCAGAGATGTGCTGTAATTTCTTCACCCAAATTATTAATCTGGCCACCGAATTCTGGACCAGTTGTAGTCTCTGCATCAACCTCAAGGGTAGTTCCACATAGAGAGCGCTGCAGTAGTCTATTCTTGAGATTACGAGGGCATGAATCAAAGTCATGAGTGCCCTATGTCTAGATAGGGAAGCAGCTGGGCAATCCTCTGAAGATGGAAATGGGCTACCTGGACCACAGATATCACCTGGGTTTCCATGGTGAGATCCGGGTCCAGACAGATGTCCAGGCTGCAAACCTTATTCTTCATGGGAAGAGACACTCCCCCAAAGGAGAGGGAGTTTTCCAACCCACTGACGCCATGGTTGCCCACATGCAAGATTTCAGTCTTGTCCAGATTCAACCTCAGTCCATTTGCCCTCATCCACTCCAGAACGGTCCCCAAGCAGCATTCAAGGGACAGAGCAGCATCCACTGCAGTTGGAAAAAGGAGAGGTAGAGCTGGGTGTCATCAGCATACTGATGACACAGAGACCCCCTCATATACATATTGAATACTGCATCAGTTTTCTATCAGTTACAGTTATTTTTCATTTATTTCAAAGCTCAGTTTAATGTGCTGGTATTAACATTTAAAATCCTAAATTATTACCAGACTCTTTCAAGGACATCCCACAGAGATACAACTGGATAATATAACTGACCTCAGAAGTCCTGTTCTTCAGTCTACCACTTACCCAATTGTATAACAAGGCATTTTGGTGGTAAAAGATCTCATTTAGGATTTCTTGCGGTCCAAAGGCTTTCTTTAAAAATCTTCCGAGGTTTTCACTGATCTTATTTGTGGCTCACTATGTATAATTTATCTGTTGCTATTCTTATTATGTTATTCTACTGTTGTATTTCTTTCAATATTTTTAATGTAAAACTTTTTGTTAGGGCTTGCCTTACAAGACAAATTAAACAGTTTAAAAATCCCATAAAGAAACAAGGCAAAACAATGGGAAACAGCCACTGAAAAAAACCAAAGCTGCTGATCAAAACCTCAGCTCAGCAGGGTGATGGAAAATTTGCAACCCCAAGGCATGCTGTAACAACCAAAGCCAGGCTGAATACCAAAAGATAAAGGGACTAGTAATTGATCACAGGGCTGAGCTTTTAAGTAAAATAAATGGGAAAAGACACAATAAAGAGTAAAACTGCATTGGCTAAAGTACCCTTAGAGATTTATGCGAATACAGCATAACATCTTTATTTAGATCAGCCACATCCCAATTTCAGAATAGGCATAATCAAAGAGGAAGAGGAGGAGATCTTCTACAATTTTATTGCCACAGCTGAAAAAACTTTCAGAGATTTCTAGATCTCTTGACCAACAGTAGTTCTGCAGTTCCTCGATTCAGTTTAGTAGGTTTGTACCCATCATCTTCTGTACCATCTCTGGACACTTATTGGATGTTGACAATCAGAACACCCAAGTTTCATTCACAAACTGGTTACATACCGACCCAAGTTTCTGGGTCATCTTACTCTGTTTCATGCAAGCTGGGTCAGCAATACAGTGCCCATGAATAACATGCTATCCTTTTCATGCCCACCAAGGACTCCACAACAAAGTTTTATTCCAGGCATCAAATCTGTCTTCTGACCTCGTACTCTTTGTTTCCTCTCCCAAGCATGCTTTTAGGCACCCTATGGGCCAGTGTGAATGTGAGTGTAAGTGTGAGTGAGGTACATGTCATTTAACAAGAGACAGCACTGTGGGTTCAAGGGAGTGGGTTGGAGTCTGAGGGCTCAGATTCCATTTCTGATGTGTACTCAATTCTTGACTAATGGCCAATTTTCTTGTCTCTCGATATTGAGTAAAATCAATGCTTTGCCACTAGCCACACTTATCACAACATCCCATTTCTAACAGCTTGGCAATCGCCAAGCATTTTTGTGACACCCTTCCCACAGCATTCCTCAGATACAGGAGAGCCCAGGCAAATACCCTGGCTGTACTGGTGTTTGGGCACTCTGCAACTGTGGGTTCTGATGCCAGTTTTTAGAGCACTGCATTTTAAATTGTATTTTAATTGTTCTGCTTTTTAATCTTTTTACTGTATTAACTTGTTGTAAGCCGCCCAGAGACCTTTGGTTAGTGTGGGTGGCATATAAGTTAAACAAATAAATAAATAAATAAATAAATTTAGTAGTTTTGGAATGGAAAGGTGGTTTGCCCCATTCTCTGCACCCAAATAATTTCCTCCCTCGCTTACCTTGTTCTAGCAGCAGTGGAACTGAGAGTCCTGGTAGTTGTTCTGGAGCAGAGAACCTGTAAATTTCTGAGAAGACAAGTGTTATACGTCTGTCCTCTGTTTGTTTTTTGGTCTTCCCAGCTTTTAGATGTTGTTTAATTGTATGAAGTGCTTTCTGAAGTTGCAAAAACCACAGACAGAAACGACAGAACAAAACCATCTGAAATTATCTGATAAAATCTGGTAATTCAAAATCCGAAAATCCAGACAGAACTTCAGCAAGAAAGAATTTCAGAAGTATTCTTTATTTTCCCCCGTTGTGCATGGATCAAGGAAAATCCCAACGGCTAATCTTCAGAAAAGAACTTCTATCCTGAGTAGAGACTTGACATTGAAGTTTCATACTTTCTGCAGGTTATGAACTTTTTGACAAGACATCTTAGTGTTTTCCTCAGTAGCAGCAAGTAGTGGTAGTTCAGTGAAAGTCTCTCCTTTACTTACAAAATTCCTTGTTGTCATGAGATTCACAAGCTAGACTAAGAAGCTTGGGTCATGGGTTTTCATGGAAAAACTGACTGGCATTGCAAGACACAATCAAGTCCATATTCCAATGGGAAACCTATAAAACTGAATCTGCCTGCATATATCAATGCAAGGGTGGGGTTGCAAGATAATTTTTTCTCTTTCTTTCACACTTCTTTAAGCATGTAGTTCCTGTTGGAACTCAGAGGAGGGATTTTATTCCTTTAAAAGAATTCAACACTTCAGGGATTAACACTTATATCTGTTTCCACTAGAGTACAGACTTTCTAAGCCTAAGATCCTATATGAATCTATGTGAGACTGAACTTACCCATTAAAGTTACTTATGCATTATGTTTATTGCTTTGTTCACATCCCCAGCCTAGCTCTATTATTGCCAAAAATATTTCCAGTACAAAAAGCAGGAAATGTCTTAATGTGAACCCTACTGTTCCCAAATCTTTCTTAGCTCTCATATAAAATTGGTATTTTTGCCTTATGTGGGGGAGGAGAGTCACATTTGAAAGACTGGCATATTTTTGCATGATGGAATTCAGTTGGGGCATCTCAAAATAAAGCAAATGGTAATAATATAAGCACACCAGCTACTAACTCTCTGTCCTTTAGGAACATAGGTTCCCGATACTTACTTAGAATTAGTTCAGGATGGGGGGGGGAGAGTAGTGAAATATAGGAACACCCACTGCGTCTCTGAGATTAGTGCAATGTGTGGGCATCTCAGGTGCAACTGCGGTAGCTAAATCAAAGAGGGGCAGATTGAGAGCATTGGAGGTTTGGGTGCAAGTTCTTTTGTTACCTTTTTTTCAAAGCAACAGTGGCAATATCCATACAATGTTAGATGAACAAACCATTTACAGAAAGCCATTTCCCCAAGACGTTAAAACAACAAAAAATCTCCACTCCATTAAGGTCCCTTTAATGTACTTTTGATGAGCTTGCCTTCTGGCAAGCTTCCTCTCAGTGAATTTCTTTCCAGAGTTATGTTTACCAAGAGTGATAATATTCTCTGCCTGTGCTGTTTGGGCCACTGTGTTTAGTTTTCTTTAAATCTTGTACAGTCCCCTTGTAATCTTCCAGCAAATAATTGTACAGTTGTTTCCATGTAATGATGCCGAGGATTGGTTTGAAGGTTTGGGTCCATCCATCCAGTGGTTTAAAACTGACAATCTAACTGCTTAAATATCATATTATATCACTTCCACACAGCTTTCATCTTTAGTTTAGTTGCGGTCAGGGGCTGAACCTCTTCTGTACCCAACAGTCATCTTCTTCATAACCTCTAACATTCTCAAGCTTTAGCTGTCCATACTGTTTGTTTGTATACTAAGAAATCTGATCCAAATTAAGTGCTATAAACTACCACATGCCCCTTTTCAGTGGTTAAACACTGTCACTTTTCTGGTATGCTGGGAAAAGATAAACTATGCCAATCATGATGGCCTTGGGATTCTCTTGTTTCTCCTTCACTTTCACTTGATACATATCCAAGATGTTTTCTCATCACCCACTTCCTTAGATAATCAGCTTCCCTTCATTCCTCCCAGTTCTCAACTTCCTTCCTCTTCCAGATGGCCTTCAATATGTTCATCCTTTTCTTCTCATTTAGCTCCTAACTTAACTTCCAGTATTTCTTTTTCATGTGCTCTTACCCTGCTTGAACAAGCACTCCTCTAGCAAAGGGAGGCTTCTTGATATCAAAGCACAATAATTTTATTTTTGTTAATTTTACCCCCCCCACACACACACACACTTCTACAATTTTTATTTGTCCAGTTCTATTCAAACCAACTGGCTGTACAGAACTCTGTTTTAAATCTTAGATTTTAAGTCTTAGATTCTGCTCACCACCAGAGGGCTAGCTTCCACTCCTTTTCTATCCAAGGTCTTCCCTTGAAGGGCATGTTATTTCCAACAATATTTGTTTCTATCAATATTTCTTTTAAGCAGACACTGGTAATTTCCCATCCATGCACAGCTAAAATTGGTCAGAAGCTGTTAGCACAACAAAGTCTCAATATCTGGGGTTGTCTATTCTCTAAATATTAATCACTACAGTCTTGTGAAGCCATGCTGTCCTGCCTCTCTAAGTATCACTACTCTCATGGGAAGGAGGTAGCCCTGATTCTGATTCTTCTGCACAGCCTCCTTCCTCTGAAATGGGTTTTGAGTCCTTATTTCCAAGGGTTCTGTTTCATCTTGGATCCTGCTGTCCATTAAGTCTTGGTGGATTTTCTGTTTGGGAGCTCTATATCCACACTGAACAAAGATTCCTCTAGCAGGAGGTGGTCCTGTCAGTCTAACAATTCCACAAAGACATATTTCTTTGCTGGCTCAGATGGCATATGTGCTGGCTCATTTGTGAAAAGTGCAGCCCATGTACGCAGCATCTCCAACACACAAGCAGTCCCGTATCAGCCACTATTTAAACCAATGCATCTTCGTGTAAAGGAGCATGAAATCAGTATTACAATTGTCTGCACTTGGTTGTATCACAGAACACTCTTATTAGGGAATAAAGCCAATATTGTAAACAGTGTTGTTTCCTAGACTCCTAAGGTGATACCAATATGCTAAAAACATTTCATTAGACTATGAAGTACATAAGTAAAAAAAATTATACAAAAGAGATTCTCAAAGCAGAATTAGTAAACTCATTTGCCATTTGATCATCATATAAAAGTGTTCCAAGACTTTTTCTTTCTCAGCTATTTCTCCCCTTACATGGAATGTTGACAGAAAAGGCTATGGTAAGAGTTATATATTACAAATGCTAAAAGGACTAAATAACATTTTTATGAGATAATAAGGCCAAGGAGGGCAATATTGAGAATAGCATTTTATTTTTAAATTGAATACTTCTTCGTTTAAGCACTGGATGAATGGACAATGAATGGACATAATGAATGAATGGACAAGTACAGGATACCTTTGGAAGAAGCTGAATTGCCTGTAGAATTCTTTGTCTGTGGCCAGAATTAAGAATTCCAATTTCCAAGAGATCCTGATCCTCCATAACATTGCTTCCCTAAAAGAAATAGAAAAAGAGATTGGCAAGCATTTTTAATAGTTTTTAAAATATTTTAATGAAGTCCCACTAATTTCAAGTGAAATAACCAGAATTGAGTATAACTGATTCTGGATCCAAAGCTATAATTATACTTATGTTCAGGTACAGAAAATATCACTACTATAGTACCAGCAATTATTTAAAGTATGTCAGTTATTCACACATCTCTCAAGAAAGAAAGCAGGGGAATGCAATAGCAAAACTGAATTCCTGTAAAGTTTAAGTTTAAGATTCATAGTTCCTTTTTTTAAAAAAGAATTCAGTATCAAACTAAAGTTACATTTGTCTTTGATCCTATATTGAATGAATATGGAATGTATGTATACTCTGACCAACCCACTTTTGGGACACCATATTTCCCCCCTACAAGCCCCAGGAGCACTTTAAATATGTTGTGACCTGTGCTGGTTTCTAAGGGGGTCATCCAGACCAGCCTCTGAATTCCATTATTTGAGGTGCCTTCACTTGTCACCTAAAGATGCCCACAGGAGTTTACCACCACTGCCTTGTACTCTCTGTGAATCTCTGCCTGTATACAACAGCTACACCCTCCAATGGTCAATATAGGGAAGAAGAAGAAGAAGAAGAAGAAGAAGAAGAAGAAGAAGAAGAAGAAGAAGAAGAAGAAGAAGAAGAAGAAGAAGAAGAAGAAGAAGAAGAAGAAGAAGAAGAAGAAGAAGAAGAAGAAGAAGAAGAAGAAGAAGAAGAAGAAGAAGAAGAAGAAGAAGAAGAAGAAGAGTCTGCCATCTTTTATTCAGAATATCAGTCAGGTGAGTAAAGGCCAAAACAAGCCAAAAGTTCCTATATTGTGCCAAAGCAGCTAGCTCACACTAGCACTGGATCTACAGTATTCACAGGTAAGAGCCTCAAACACAATAAAGAGAAGAAGGCATTGGTATGGGGAGGTCTTTTATAAGCCGACAGCTCCCACTGACCCTTGCAAGTGACCAGCTGCAGCAAGTATACAGCAAGACACTGAGGCTGAGGGGACAAGGTCACAGAGGACTCCTGCTTCTGCCCAAGGATCTGCACTCTGGGAAGCCCCACTGAAGGGTAGGGTGATTTAAACTGTTAATCAATAAATATGTGGCACCAGTAAAACATGTCACCTGTGTCTTTCCTTTTTATTCTGGGTAGTGGCAGGGCAATATCTATTTGAAGAATTATTGAGCGAAGGGGAGCTGACAGGAGGATTCTTTGGGGATAAGTAGGGAAAAGGAGGTTGGTGGGAATGAGAAGAGGGAAGATAGAAATCTTCTGCTGGTTTGGATTTTGATTCGAACTGGAGAAAGGTTGGTGTGAAGGGACTTAAAAGCTAATCTCTCCTTTGAGGCAGCCTTTAAAAAAACACCAGAAGTTCATTTTTGAGCCAGCTTTAGGGGGAAAAAAAGACATGACCATCAGATGTAGTAAAAGGATATAAATTGGAGGTAGATGGAATATAAATCCATTGTTGATTTCTTGTAGGATAGAAAATGGAGTTGGGCTTTCAATAACTACCCCTCCCCTTGAAAAAAAAAAGAAGGTTCGTTCTATGAAGTACTGATGTGGTTTTAAGAAATGTCTGACTTTTATGCAAGGAATGGAGAACACATTTCCATTTACACCAGAAAGGTTCTTGAGAACTGATGAGAAATAATACTTCCCAAATATGTATTTGCAGTAATGCAGCTCACTTCTCTTTATAATGATAAATATAGAATATCTATCTCCTTCCAAAGCACAATGATTTTTTCGTCTCTGGGTATTTCCTCCTATTTGAGTAGATTTTTCATTAACTTTGAAAAGGCTTTTTTTCTTCAGGATACCAGATGGGCTGTTATGCTGTGATGACACTTTCAGATAAAAATGTCGCTTTCCCCCAATAAACCTATTAAAATTGTAGTTTCAGATATTCTGACATCACCATCTTTATCATAGCAATTTCAGCTCTACATGGCTTCTCAAAAAGGAGAAGTCATATTAGACTGATTTCTTCCATCTTTGGAACACTGGTGAACCATCTTTGTGGAATAGCAGTGATGTCTGAGGGTAGATTTTGGTAGTGTGAGTTGCTTGCCCAGGGCCTGGACTGGTTGTAGAGGAGCATGGGCAACTAACTATATTTATATTATTTTCAGTCATTTTGAACTTAGGCAGAAAAAATAGGTAGAGATATGACTACACAAAAGAATAGATTTGTTTGCAATAGGCATGAGATTTTTGTTCACACTGTAATTTTCCCCCACATATTTTGTTACAGTAAACAGGATTGATATGCTTCATCATATGATGATAAACTTTTCATTTACTATCTAGCAAGTTTTTCTGCTTTCATATGATCTAGGCACACATTATTATAGCCAGATTATAAACTCACAAGAAGTGACTGAAATAACTGGGATGACTAAACACATGCTCTAGCAAAAAAAACTGCACCTGGAATATTTCGAACATATTTGAAGGGCCAGTTCAATGTGCAATTTTTTTAAAAAAGGGGGGGTAATCAAATAAAGAAGAACCACTATTGAATAAAACCAGCTAAAATCTCTTTAACGTTTCAGTTATCAATACTTTCAAGTTGATAATTCCTTAAATGTATCAAATTAGAGAAACCATAAAAATAATAATAGCATTTATGAACCCATCTGAGCTTTTGATCAATTTTCTTTGGACTCAAGATGCTAGTACTGCATCCTGGTGTACACACAATGACAGAACTATTGAAATAGTTTTTAGAACCTCAATATCTGGCAGAGTGCCTTCTCCCACCCAGTTCTGCCAGAGACACTCGTTCTAGCCAGGGCAGGCGACTGAGGGGCCTAATGCCGAGGGAGGCCCGGAAGGAAAGAATGAGGAACCGGGCCTTCTCGGCAGTGGCCCCTCGCCTCTGGAACAACTTGCCCGTAGAGATCTCACTGGCTGGGTGTCTTTCGAAGTAAACTTAAGACATGGCTATTTAGGCAGGCTTTCCCTCCTGCTGTATCTTAATATTTACATTTTAACACCTTGGATTTTTACGTCTATTGGTTCTATTGTTTTTTTTTAAATTTTGTAATGCTGCGCAGAGTAGACCATTGGGGTATAAATCTAATGAAATAAATAAATAAATAAAATAGAGTTAAAGTGGAACAAACCCCATCGCCCTGTTTTCCAGGATTTTTCATAACAGCACCACACTTTATGTTCAAAGGAATTTCCTATAATCACACACTCATAATGCTCTGAAAGACAAAGGTTTCATTGGCATGGTTCATAAAGGAAATAAGCAAGAACCAGCAGGCATTCACTAAGGTGTATAAGCCAAGGAGAAAAACCCTCAGAATGCCATTGATTATATTTAAAGAGTTTTATTATTTTTCAGACCCCGAAGTGTTTTGACTCTTATATCACCTTCAGGTCTTCCTCATGGGAAACTCACCTCAACTTTTTTATTTCAGTGGGTTTTTCCTGACAAAGGTCCTAAAAGTAATAAAGGGCTGAGATATCAAGTTCTACAAAAACAAAAGAACCGCTGACAAACTCCAAAAGGAATAACTACAAATGAGACATCATTTTTTAAAATGAAACTGAAAGTCTAGAAAAGGACTATGAATATTTCGCATTGCCTATGCTCCTTAATTCTAACAACAGAATTACTCTAGATATGGAAACCATCTACAGTTAAACATCTAAGGAGAGAAGGCTTGGAGTAATGAAAAAGTGCAAAAACATCACTTGGGAAAAAACACAAATACTTGATGAGCAAAAAGGGAAGGTAAATGCAAGTTAAAATCTAATATTTGTACATAAAGTCTGAAGCATCTCATGGACCTCAGAGAAAGGCAACACTCTTCTTTTTGAAGACATCACAGAATATTGTGAACAGCTCAGCAGAAAGCTCCAAATATGTAGAACATTTAAGAAGAACACGGCTTCAGTTATAGCTTCATTCATTCATTCATTCATTCATTCATTCATTCATTCATTCATTCATTCATTCATTCATTCAATTTATATGCCGCCCACACTACCCAGAGGTCTCTGGGTGGCTTACAATAATTAAAAAAAAAACCTTGGGGCTGGACTGTCGACACAGAGCTAGAATATAATCTATCATGAAATGGGAAGGAATTAAGGGACTTTCTATTGATTGGTGAATTCTGGAATTTCTAGTTCTCACTTCCTCTCACTTTTGAGACAATGTAGAAGTATGGCTATATAAGGATAATATCTGTACAAATGTATAAATGGCTCCATTTCAATGATTGTACTAGCATCAATTCAGAATGATACTTTCTATTAATAGTCAGGCTGACTATTTCTGAGTAAAAAATCAGATTAATAAACATACCAGATGTAATACATGAGCTGTAAAATTAATTGTGTTTGAAATGTTCATTTAGGAATCCAGGGGGAAAGAGTTTGGGACCCTTGTTTTTGAATAGAAAATTTTAGAAAGTCCTTTAAAATAGTCAAAGGTAGGAAAGGGAGGGGAATGAAGTTAAACAAAGGCATGTGGGGCTAAGGAAAAATCAAATATTTAAAGTACTGTATTCTTTCCAGATGAGATATGTGGTTGCAGCGGATACCTCCTTTCTGGAGGCAACTGAAGCAGGGCTTTGAGTATCAGGCAGAGGGTGTCAGGAGATACGCTGCTGTCTCCCTCATGTGGAAATTCAAGATGCAATGGAGTGCTTTCCAAGGTTCATCAGGCATACTGACTATTATTCCATCCTTCTGATCTATGTGTAGGAAATGGCATTTGCCAGATACAGCCTGTAATATGCTACAAGTGACAAGGAAGCAACTGAAGGATGGAGAAGGAATCTGCTTCACAGCTGCCCATGTAGAGATTAGCAAAAGTGTGAATCTTCCTGTCTGTCTTGTCACCATTCATTTGTGCATATAAGGGCTATATTCATGCTATGATACATTAATACCATTTATTACTAGTATACCTTTTCAGTTAAGTCATCACTGGTATAAGGGATACTGTGACTCTATTAATTGGGCTTCTTCCCCAGGTGTGATAAAAATGTTCATGGTGGTATCTCATGAGAACAGGAATTTCTACCTGACAAAAGGCTAGCTGCTTATGTTTTCTTATTATTCCCAATGTCTAATAGTTTCTATCATGGAGACAGGTAGGGTATAAAAGCTGTTGCTGACTTAGTAGATTTTGGCCTACATTTTAAGATCAGGAGCCAACTAATGTCTAAGAAAGTGTGTATCCTGAAAAATGACATCTCCTGGGCTTGATAGGGAGAAATGTAATCTTTCTTGATGATCATCTGTTAACCATAACAGGTCTAAGTCCTCATGCATAGCTGCACACATGGCATAACTTTTGGAGGCAAATTTTTCCAAGTTAAGAAATTACCATAGACATTTTAGTTGTGCACTGAGACATACAACTCAGTATGCTACTGATAATATCTAAGGTTGGTTTCTCATTCTGGGGCAATTCACCTCCAAACATTTTGCCATTTGTGCTGCGTCAGCATAACTATGTAAGAGAATTTGGACCACTATTTCCTGTGAGTTTACTGTCACACAGGTAACTTTATTCTTTCTCAAGTACCTTTGAATATGTTTACACTGAGGCCTTCCTCCAATTGTCCAATTAAGACAGCTTTTTTTTAAAAAAATCATACCTTCCTGTTGAAGATAATGGCCCAGGAAAAGACAAGAATATTGGAAGTGAACAACAAGCTGTGCATGCAGTATTGTCAGGCAAGGTTTAGCTACATGGGCCATAGTCTATGCTTCGATAGAGAAGAACTTATGGTTAGAGATGGGTTATACCTCTCAGGCACTGGGGAAAATGTTTTTGCTAGGAGTCTTGCAAACCTGATCCAGAGGGCTTTAAACTGAATTATTCTGGAGGAAAACACCTGTTTTATTTTTGTTTTTAAACCCTCTTAGCCAGTTTCTAAGAAAAAGTCTGCCTGAAGATAAAGGTGGTTGCCTGATTGCAGAAGGACAGCAAAGATGGGACCAACCTCACAGGAGTAAGTTTCACAACTTGGAAGCAGCAACATGGAAGGTCCTCTCTTGTGTCCTTATCAAACACACCTGTGAGAATGGCAGGAAAGAGAGAAAAGAACTCTCCTGATGATTTTAAAACCTGGTCAGGCTTATAAAGGGAGATGTAGTCATTTAGACAGTTTGGACCCAAGGTGGAAATAGTAGAAACCTTAAGGAGAAATGACCACATTCTTTTGGATTTCTAATACTAAGGAAAGGTAATACTGAAAATAAGACAGCAACTCTTTGGATTTTCAGAAAGCTGATTTCAATAAAGCTAAGGAATTAGTGGCTGAAATACAGTAAGTCACAATTGGATTAGGCCCATTGTGTAAGTGAGGATTTGGTGAGTACATCCTTCCATCAATTTCACTGATTCAATAGGCCTACTACTGGATTTCAGTCACTGTGTCAAAAATATTTTGAAAAGTAAAGTTCACAAGAGATGGGAGTTTCACAAAGGTAAGATACTAAGTAGAGATGGCGGTATTCATATTTGTGGGTATACAAATATGAATACTCACACACAGGCAGACATAACGAGGGGGCCAGACCATCCACTGCTGCAGCTGGCTCTGCACTCCCTTCCAATTGCTCTGGAGCTTGATGTTGACTAGCCACTCCTGGCAGAAGGAGGGAAGACTAGCCTCCCTGCCAGGCTGATTAGTGGCTAGTCGATCACGAGCTTCAGAGCAATTGGAAGGGAGCGCAGAGCCACTGGCAGCAGTGGACAGGTGAGTGGATGGTCTGACCCCAAGGGGCCAGACTCTCATTATGTCCACCCATCTCTAATACTAAGTAATAACCACACACAAAAATTCCTATGAGAAAGAAAAGTTGGAGACCCCTAAAAAAACTAGGATGGTTACCTAAGGAGCTTTCAGATGAGCTTGGATGTATAGAAAGTGGCAAGAGGGGCACATATCCAAGGCAGGGTACAAGCAGCCAGTATTTGTACAGCGAAGGTCAAGAGGACTAACACTTGAAATGTCTAAACTTTCACCTCTCTTGGAAAAAAAAGGTTAAAAATAACAAAAAGGATTTTTCAGCTATGCTTGGAGCAAGAGGGTGATCAAGGAAGCAGTGGGCCCACTGCCTGGAAAGGATGGAGAAGTGTTAACACATGTCAGAAAGAAAGCAGAACTGCTTCACACCTAACTTTGCCTGCATCTTCTCCCTGAGGAAAAATGGTGCACAGCTTAGTGAGGACTGCAGCCTAATATAGGTGAGGAGAAAGGGCAGGAACATCTAGCTACTTTAAAGAAATTCTGGTCTCCAAGATCAGATGAATTACATCCAGAGGTACTAAAAGAACTGGCAGACATAGAGCCTCTATATATAATCTCTGAGAATTCTTGGGGAACAGTTGAGGTCTGTGAAGACTTCAAAAAAGGTCAACGTTCCCATCTTGAAAATGGGGAACACAGAATAGGAGTGATTACTGACCAGATACCCTGACATCAATACCATGAGATGTTCTAAAATATATAATTAAACAGCCTGCCTGTGAGCACTAAGAATGTGGTGGTTACTGAGAGCCAGCAAGTATTTCTCAACAAGAAGTCATGCCAGGTTAATTATATACTGTATTCTCTTTTCTTGATAATACATAGTTATCCCCTTCGTAGATTAGAAGAAAATACAGTGGATACAGTTCATTTAGCAAAGCGTTTAAGAGGACTTTCTATGATATTTTTGTGGCTGTAAAATGAGAGCTAGACATAGAGCTTGAAATGTTACGTCTGCACATTAGTTTAGTGGAGTTAAACATTAGACATGGGGAGATGAGTTTGTTCCTTTCCATGTTTCAACTGGCAAAACTTTTACTTAAATGAACTGACATATGCAATTTGCTAGTTAAATCATCAGCTTTAAAATGAACAGTAGGGTTGATGAAGGCATGTAGGTTGTCACCTCTGACCCTTATTAGCACATTTATTCCTGGCTTCTTCAAAAGTGCTATTTTTCTTTATATCTGCCTTCCCAAATCTGGAATGTGATGAACTCGAAATCCCACAGTGCAATCATAAACTAGGGATGGTGATTCTAATATATGTAGAAACTAATAGGTTGAAAATGGCTCATATCCTAATACAGATTCTCATTTTTCACCTGCTGCCCTCCACCCTCACTCAAAACATGGAATAAGGCTAACTCTAGCAGAGCCCATAATTTCTTTGACCACTTTCAAATGCACTTTAGCAGAACATTTTGGAAGTTTTTGACTTCCAAATAATACTTTAAAGAATAATACTTTAAAGGAAAAAAATATGCTAAACTCGTTTCACACCTCCAAATAGAAGTTTGTTTTTCAATTGGTGCAAAAGAATTTACAAAATGATTAATTTCTGCATTGTTAAAAGGGGAAAGAAGGAAAATACTGTATATTTTCAACTTTAAAACGATTTGTTACTATGTATTTTTCACATATCCAATATATCAGAATTACCAAATGCTCAGAAGTATGCATAATTACAATAGCTTTGCTGTCTTGTGTTTTTCTGTTAATGTCATTATGAAACAAAAATGTTGTGCTCTGCTTGACCATCCAGTTATCATAGAAATACTTGCTTCACCAGAAATGAGGTTGGACTATTTTTAAAAATTATGCATAATTCTAACACTTCATTCGAACTTTGAAGGAGTAATACATTATTACTGATGAAGTGCAGTTCTATGCATATTCACTCAGATGGAGATCCTCCTATGTTCAGTTGTGCTTATTCTCTTCTAAATGTATTTAGGACTACAGCCTAAATTGTACAACTCTCCGGAGTACTAACCTAATAATACTATCTCCAGAGTACAATAATATGCATTCAATAAGGCTATACTATATGCAAACAAGATGAGAATATTTAGTTGGAATTCTGGAGTAATGAAGCTGCTGAGAAAATTATGCATCTCTTAACTCATGTCTTGCACTTCCATTTCCCATCCAGTTCTACTTAAACAGCTAAGGCATATTCTGAGCCAATAGGATTCCTTATCCCAAAAAAACAAACATTGGATTGCTTCTTCATATATTCACTGAAAATTTTTATTTATTTATTTATTTATTTATTTATTTATTTATTTATTTATTTATTTATTTATTTATTTATTTATTTATTTATTTATTTGATTTTTACCCCGCCCCTCTAGACCATGTCTACTCGGGGCGGCTTACAAAATAAAACAAAACAGTATAAAAATATATAAAATCATAAAATTACAAATTTCAATTTAAAACAATTAATTTAAAGAAAGGATTACCAAGATGGAATAGCCAAAAGAGAGAGAGAGAGAGAGAGAGAGAAAGACTTAATTGACTGGAGGGAAGGCCTTCTTGAATAACCAAGTTTTTAACTGGCTTTTAAAAACACCCAGCGAGGATGCCAGCTGAATTTCTGTTGGGAGGGCATTCCACATCCGAGGGGCCACCGCCGAGAAGGCCCGGTTTCTTGTTTTTTCCTTCCGGGCCTCTCTCGGCGTCAGACCCCTCAGCCGCCGCCGCTGGCTATATCGGGTGATCCAGGTAGATCTGGGTGGGAGAAGACGATCTGCCAAATATTGAGGTCCCAAACCGTTTAGGGCTTTATAAGTGATCATTAGCACTTTGAAGTCAACGCGGAAACGGATGGGCAACCAGTGCAAAGCAGCCAGGGTGGGGGAGATATGCTGGTGTTTTCTCACCCCACTAAGGAGCCTGGCTGCTGCATTCTGGACCATCTGAAGTTTCCGCGTCAGCCTCAAAGACAGCCCCACGTAGAGTGCATTACAATGGTCTAATCTCGAGATTACGAGCGCATGGACTAGAGTAGTGAGGGCCCCCCGATCAAGATATGGTCGCAGCTGGGCAATCCGCCATAGATGAAAATAGGCAGAGCGGACCACGAACGCCACCTGGGTTTCCATGGTAAGCGCCGGGTCCAGATGTATTCCCAAGCTGCGGACCTCACTCTTTGTGGCAAGGGTCGTCCCTCCAAAGGAGAGGGAGTCACCTATGCCGCTGACGGAAGGGCCGCCCACCCTCAAGACCTCTGTCTTGTCCGGGTTCAGCCTCAATCCATTTGACTGCATCTATTCCAGTACAGTGTCCAGGCAGCGCTGGAGAGACCGGATGGCATCCACTGAAGTTGGTGTAAAGGAGATGTAGAGCTGTGTGTCATCAGCGTACTGATGACACGATGCCCCACACCCCCTGATGACCCCGTCCAGCGGCCTCATATAGATATTAAACAGCATTGGGGCGATGATCGACCCCTGTGGAACCCCACAATTGAGATTCCACGGGGCTGAGACCCTCTCCCCAAGCTGTACTCTCTGGGGGCGGTCCTCCAGGAAGGAGCGGAGCCAGGCAAGTGCCAGGCCACCAACTCCCAACTCAGAGAGCCTCCCCAGGAGGATACCGTGGTCCACGGTATCAAAGGCAGCTGAGATGTCGAGGAGGACCAACAAGGACATGTTGCCCCATGTTCATAGATACCGTATAAGATGAGTTGTATCATTAATATTCTATATATCAGATCCTATCTCTTAAGGTGCTACACTGAGAGGATTGGAAAAGATCAGTCTACATCCCAATCCCAAAGAAGGGCAGTGCCAAAGAATGCTCTAAACACCATACAATTGCACTCATTTCACATGCTAGCAAGGTTATGCTCAAAATCGTACAAGGTAGGCTTCAGCAGTATGTGGACCAAGAACTCCTAGAAGTACAAGCTGGATTTCGAAGGGGCAGAGGAACTAGAGACCAAAATGCTTACATGCACTAGATTATGGAGAAAGCCAGGGAGTTCCAGAAAAACATCTACTTCTGCTTCATTGTCTATGCAAAAACCTTTGACCATGTGGGCCACAGCAAATTATGGCTGTGATGGACAAAGGGCCAGTGTGCCAGCCTCAGCAGAGGATAGAGAGGAGGAGACATCCGGATGTGTGAGGGAAAACTCATAAAGATAGAGGAAGATGAAGTGAGGGGGGAGAAGGCAATAGAGATATGCTTGGCAGAAGATAAGGAAGGAGACAAAGGGGAGGAGCAAGATCTGATATTATGGGAAGAGGTTATAAAAAAGGAAGAAGTAGTGCGGGAATTTAGAGTGGAAGCAGGCATGAAAGAAAGAAGCAGAAGAGAAAGTGCGGTGCAAATGGATAGTTTGGACGAAAAGCTAATAAGGTCTGTGACCTGCTGAGAGAGTTTCCAAACCTCAAAATGGGGGGGGGGGAATTGTTACCTGACCCCTCATCTCCCAAGGGTGACGAGAGGGTGGTGAAGACACAAAAATAGACAGTCGTGGTTTACCCCCACAACCAAAGTGGAGGGAGTAAGCTAATCCGCCCCAGTCCCACTTGCAACACCCCACCACTGGAGGGGGACTGGGTGAGACATCCGTGCTGCGGGACGGTGTGCGCTGTGAGGAGTACTCCAATGCAACAGATGACAGACCGCAAGCACTTTGGTCCAGCCCCGATGCGAGGAGTGAAATATTTATGTCTGAACCGAAGAGACTGAGTTATGGAATGATTCCAGAGTTAAGTAGTTTTGATCCGTTTACTCTTATTAATCAAGGCACTGAAGAGAAAAAAAGTTGAAGAGTTCAAATCGCCTCCATCTCTCATTCCCGCCAAAATGAAGGAACTGTCACCAATTTCTGAAGAACCCTATCACAATGGCAAGTACTTAAAGAAATGGGAGTGCCTAATCACCTTATCTATCTCTTAAGAAATCTGTATGTGGAACAGGAAGCAACAGTTAGAACTGGATATGGAACAATTGATTGGTTCAAAATTGGGAAAGGAGTACAACACGGCAGTATATTGTCCCCCTGCTTATTTAACTTATATGCAGAATACATCATGCAAAAGGTTGGACTGGATGAATCCCAAGCCGGAATTAAGATTGCCGGAAGAAATATCAACAACTTCAGATATGCAGATGATACCACTCTGATGGCAGAAAGTGGGGAGGGATTAAAGAACCTCTTAATTAGCGTGAAAGAGGAAAGCACAAAAAATGGTCTGAAGTGCAACATCAAAAAAACTAAGATCATGGTCACTGGTCCCATCATCTCCTGGCAAATAGAAGGGGAAGATATGGAGGCCATGAGAGATTTTGCTTTCTTGGACTCCATGATCACTGCAGATGGAGACAGCAGCCACGAAAGTAAAAGACACCTGCTTCTTGGGAGGAAAGCGATGACAAACCTAGACAGCATCTTAAAAAGAAAAGCAGAGACCTCAGCTTGCCAACAAAGGTCCGAATAGTCAAAGCTATGGTTTTTCCAATAGCGATGTATGGAAGTGAGAGCTGGACCATAAAGAAGGCTGACCACTGAAGAATTGATGCTTTTGAACTGTGATATTGGAGGAGACTCTTGAGAGTCCCCTGGACTGCAAAGAGAACAAACCTATCCATTCTGCAGGAAATCACCCCCGAGTTCTCACTGGGAGGACAGATCCTGAAGCTGAGGCTCTAATACTTTGGCCCTCTCATGAGAAGAGAAGACTCCCTGGAAAAGATATTGGGAAAGTGTGAAGGCAAGAGGAGAAGAGGATGAGAGAGAATGAGATGGTTGGACAGTGTCATCGAAGCTACCAGGATGAATTTGACCCAACTCTGGGAGGCAGTGGAAGACAGGAGGGCCTGGCATGCTCTGGTCCATGGGCTCACGAAGAGTCGGACATGACTAAGCAACTAAACAACAACAATATAACATATGAAAATTTGCTCCCCTCTTGTCATTTATTTTATAAGGTTATATTAAAAATAAACATATTAGACATCTCCCTGTTTTTCCCATGCACCTCATCTTAAACTTGAAGCCCATTGAATTAAACTGCTTCAGTCAAGAAATATCACTGAAAAAATGACGAAGTTCATGTCACTACAACCATGCTTCAGCCCAGTATGAATATGCAATATTAATAAGAAAATATTGACCAGTATCTTGTTGAAGTTTTCTACATGCATAACTAATGTTGCACAAGGAACTGTATTATTTGGTGAAATGTCTGTTGCACTACTAATTGTGTTACTAGTTTTGCAATTGGCTATACAACCACTTTTGTAACAGAATCCTCACTAAATAGTGCAACCAGCAATAACTGTGAAAATGCCCAACAGAATATTGTCCATTAAAATATATTACAATGTCAAACATTAGAGAGCTCTGTGGAAATACTTGTTTACATGGCAAATTAGGGCAAATTAGTGGTGATCAGATCATGGAAGGCACTAGGACCTGGAAGGGGCGGATTCTGCATTTTTTGGTCCTTGTTTTAAAAAAAGCAAGCCTGTAGTGTAGTTGAGGCTGTTGCCCGAGCATGCTTTAAAATAGTTTCCAGAAGTTTTAGACAAGGGGAAAAAGAAGAAAAAAAGGAAGGAAAGTTGGAGGCTCCTCAAACTCTCTCAGTTGCAAGCAGCTCTCCTCGTTTCGGACATCATAAACCCAGACATTGTAGGCCTGAAGGGTCTTCGGGTCCCTTTTCGCCCACTAACCTGAAGAGGCTGCTTTTTAACACGTCTACAGGATTTTTGCAGGTGGTCTGGAACCCTCCGGACTGCCTCCCGTAGAGCAAGGTGCCTCCTCTGCCCCCCCTCTCCTGCCCTCCTCCAGTGCCCAACCGTGGACTGCTGCGCCTCTCCTGCCCTTTCAGCAAGACCGCGCCATCGAGGAGGACCGCGAGGATGAGCTTCTTCTGCCTCATCCTGGCCCTGAGCCTCTGGCGGGTGCGGGGCTTGGGAGAACCAGGCCCTTTGGAAGACGTCGTCATTGACAGATACTACATCCCCAAAGTGTGCTTGCGAGAAGTCCAGATGGGTGACTTCGTCCACTACCATTACAACGGGGCTTTCCAAGACGGGACGAAGTTTGACTCCAACTATGATTGAGGTGCCACAGTGGCAGGAGTGGTAGGAGTGGGGAGGCTCATCACAGGCATGCCTGCAGGGCATGTGCGTGAATGAGAGACGGCATCTAATTGTCCCACCTCATCTCGGCTTATGGCAGCATTGGTGTTGCTGGTCTGATTCCCCCAGACACCACCCTCTATTTTGATGTCATCATGCTCGACGTTTAGAACAAGGAAGACAAGCTGCAGATTACCACTCTGTACAAACCAGAACGGTGTAACCGTACAGTGGAGAATACAGACTTTGTGCGTTATCAATACAATGGCACACTTCTGGATACCACCCCCTTTGATTCCAGCTAGGGAAAAGACTGTACTTATGACACATATGTGGGTTCGGGGTGGCTGCTAGGCATGTGTACTGGAGAGAAGAGGAGAATAGTCACACACACCCCCCATTCCTGACCTATGGAGAGAAAGGTTATGGTACTGTTATCCCCCCTCAAGCATCACTGGTTTTCTATGTTCATCTGGTGGATCTGCACACCCAAAAGATCTCTCTTGAGTACTTAGAAGTGCCAGCATCATGGAAACGCAAGTCTGTGACTGGAAATTTTGTGCGCTACCATTATAATGGCACCTTGATGGATGGGACCCTGTTTGATTCTACAGTGGGGTCTCTACTTAAGAACTTAATCCGTATTGGAAGGTGGTTCTCAAGTTGAAAAGTTCTTATGTTGAATCTGCATTTCCCATAGGAATGCATTGAAAACCATTTAATCCGTATCTGCTCTTTTCCGTCCATAGAAACTACAGTGGAACCTCTACTTAAGAACTTAATCCATTTTGGAATGGTGTTCTTAAGTTGAAACGTTCTTAAGTTGAAGCAAAATTTCCCATAGGAATGGACTGAAAACCAATTAATCCGTTCTGGCTGTTTTTTTGTTATGTAGAGGTGCGTTCGTAGATTGAAAGCTGGTTAATACGTACTCTACCACTAGGGGGAGAATTTTTTTTTTAACCTAAGATGACCTAAGGTTAAAAAAAGAGCAGGAAAGGTTTTTTTTTTCCTGTTCTTATCTTGGATTTCTGTTCTCAAGTAGAAGCAAAATTTAGCAAATGGAGCTGTTCTTAAGTTGGATTGTTCTTAAGTAGAGACGTTCTTAAGTAGAGACCCCACTGTAGTTACTCACCAAATCACATTTATGACGCTTACATTGGGAAGGGTTATGTTATCCCAGAAATGGACCAGGGATTCCAAGGGGTCTGTATCAGCGAAAAGAGAAGAATCATCATCCCTCCCCATTTGGCCTAAGGAGAAAGTGGGGCAGGGAACAAAATCCCTGGTTTGGCTATCTTGATCTTCGATGTTCATATTGGTGACTTCCACAACCCCACAGACTCTGTGGAGATTGAGACTGCCTACCAACCTGAAGACTGTAATGTCACCACACAAGACAGAGACTTTGTCCGCTATCATTACAACTGTTCCCTCCTGGAGGGCAGCAAGCTTTTCTCCTCCCATGACTATGAAAATCCTCAGGAAGCCACTCTAGGCACCAACAAACTAATCAAAGGCTTGAATGTTGGTTTGCTAAATATTTCTGTGGGAGAGAAACGTCTCATTACTGTTCCTCCACATTTAGGCCATAGTGAAAGTGGTGCCTGAGGTGTTCCTAGAAGTGCTATTCTCCGATTTGAGATAGAGCTTTTACACCAGGAGCAGGTGTTCCAGACGGGTACCTGTTCATCTGGCACAGTGAACCACCAGTTAATCTGTTTGAAGCAATGGATCTTAACAAGGATGGTGAAGTCCCTCCTGAGGAGTTCTCAACATTCATCAAATCCCAAATTGCAGACAGCAAAGGTCGCATGATGCCAGGTGCTAACCCAAAAAAGGTTGTCACTGATACGTTCCAAAACCAAGACCGTAATAAAGATGGGAAAATCACAGCAGAGGAACTGAAGTTGAAATCAGACCATGGAAGTCCTGAGTCCTTTGGGAAATACCACTTAAGACATCAGTTTAAGGTATCTATCCCATTCTAATTAGACCATAAGTGTAATTTCTCCCATTTGTCCCTCTATATATTCCTGCTTAAATTAGATATTTGCATCTTACAAAATATGCTGTAAAGAAATCTATCTTATATAATATTTCTGGAATCCCTAAAGCTACATGCAAAGAACCACCTTTCTTATTCCCCCCACCTTAAAATACAGCTGATTAAAGTTGGCAATATAATTTTCTTTTCTCAATTGTTCCAGCAATTTATTTCATACAGGAAGAAGGCTGTGCTTTGCTTCTTCTGTCCTATTCAGCAGCTGGGGGGAGCTCACTTAGCTAGTTCATTCCTGTTACTGTGGTAACAAGATGACTGCTGTGATATGATCTCATGTGCTCCATGTGTAAGGGTTCTCAACCTTTGTCACAGCAAGCTTTATTATATCAAGGAACTTTGAAAAAAATGATTTAGAAGATCGAAATGCAGTATTTATTTTACAGTATAATATAAACAACTAGATCAAACAAAATAAAGTAGTACGGAAAAACCTTTTCCACATAAGTTTCAAGTTCTTTCAAAGTAAAATATTGTTATGTTTAGTTTTCTAAAACATAATCATACATATGAATCCTTTTCCTCAGTAATATTATATACTGTGTTGGAAAAGTCATAGTTGATTTACCAACTTTCTTTTCTTTTTACTAGAAGTAACCAGGTATGGATACTTCTAATTTGATTGGGAAATGGCATGAGTATTGTTATGTGATGTTTATTTATTTCTGTATTATTTTGCCAAGCTAAATTAAATATGCACATACATGCACATATGCATGTGCACACACACAAAGAATGTCTTCTAGGCCAGAGAACCTATGACACAGGTGGAACAAATAATAGTGTCGGACAGACAACTTAGATCACAGAAATGGAATGAGGAAGAATTTAACACCTCATCCACCCAGTTTTCTATCAGATTAGTGCCCCTCCCTCAGGTGCATTTATTTCTAAAAAATTAGAACGTCAATCACAAATTTATTGGCTTAAATTGCAGTTTGGCCCCCGACTCATTGTAAGCAACAGCAGGCTAGCAAAGATTCACCTCCAGTGATTAACAGGCAAAGTTCTTTAGACCATTAAGTATCTGGAAGAGCTTCATGGGTGGCGTCTTTACAGAAGGGAAGATCAGATATTTAGTTAGCTCTGCTACAGCTATGATATACTTCTTTTTACTCTATCAGTGTTTCTCCAAATTGCAAACTTATCCTCGTCTTCCTTCTCTCTTTAAAGCAGGAACCTGCGTCAATGAGGACACTTGTGTTAACTGCCATGTTGGTTATACCAGGGCAAGTTCCAAGGGCCTGGGGTCATTTGGGCCCTCCGCTGGTCTTTGGTGGGCTGTTCCCTTGCCAAATGCTGGGGAAAAAGGACAAAGTATGCCTGATGCTAGGGATGGTTTCAGGCTACAGAGAGACTACACCAAAAGACAAAACAAAACAGGAAATGGCCAGAAAGTTACTCCTAGTTTCTAAAAGGGAAGACTGGAGAGGTCAGGAGTGCCTTGGGGTCACAGGGAGGAATTTATGGAACTGCAGTCAGCACTTTGCTCACCACTAAATTATGCTACTAGTCACACTCCTGCCAGGTCAGTGGTACTAGCTGACATATTTTGAATGTCTTCTAGATAACATGACCTATACAAAGGGCATAGGTCAAATAGTAAAATATTCTCTGGGGCAAGTTTCAGATAATTTTCACATGTATCAGTCAAGTAAGAAGATTTCTGGAAGCCTGTTCCAGAAATAAACAATACCATAATCAGACTAACAACTAGAAGACAGAAACTGCAGCAAAAAGACAGACCACAGCAGACAAAGCTAATAAGGCAATGGAGTTATTTAATGAATATTTTTCAGTTCATTTCACTGACCTTTATCAGGGTAATCTTTAAAAAAACTATTCACAAATGAGTAATTTAAGAATGACATAAAAATAATTCCTGCAGTAAGTATGAAACTACCAATAAAATTAAAATACTACTCATACAATAGTATATTCCTATAATAACTCTAGAAAGATTTTTGAAGGACAAGCAAATTAATATTCTAATAAAAAGAGCAGCATTTTCTCATAAAATGTAAAAGTGAGCAAACTGCTAATAGAGTTTTATTATATAGCCTTTAAAAAGGAAAGAAAAAGGAAAGAAAAAGAAAAAATGGACTGTTGCCTAACTAAGGGCTCAATCACACTTGCCAAAAGAAGCCCAGCTATACCATTTTTGCCATTATTTGGATTGTTCCAAAATTTTCTGTTCACACAACACACAGCTAGCATCATTTAATTTGCTCTGGCAATCAGTTTATTTCCTCCTCACTGGGAGGGTTGTTTTAAAGTGTATCAATCATGTATCGCTTCATTTATCATCATTTCAGTGCATGTGAACATTACTGTTAATTTATTTCCTTTGTGAAAGGGTCACATTTTTTGCCTGTGTGACCACTTTATGGTCACTGAGCTTGTACCCTTTAAAATTTTTGTTTTTAAAAGGGATACTGATAAATTGCTAGTAGCAGCCGCCACTTCTGCCACAAAAACAACATGAATGCACTGCTCAGAAGGTGACAAGCTTCCTCCTCTTTTGTGGGTGAAAGAGGGTTTGAACAGAGAACGGGACATTTCCTGCTTTGAATTATAAAGAAAGGGGTGTTGCATTACCGTCTTCGCTCTCTCTTTTTGAACTCTTTTCTTCACAATACTTTGCAAGTCTTAAAACCTTACTCCTCCCAGCGCTGTTCAAAGGGAAAACAAAACAAAACAAAACAAGAACTGAGAGGGCAATATAAGCAGAGAAGTAAAAAAAAAATTATAATGGGGGGATGAGTGAGTAAAGGATGAAAGGGAAAAAGGGAGGAGGAGAAGGTTTGTACTGCTTTCTCAATAAATCACTTTTGTAATTTAAAAAAGAAAGGACAAAAGTGGGCCTCATTGCCCCAAGAAACAATAGACAAAATAAACTGATACAAATTAAAGAGCAGTGTAGCCTGCTATAACAGGCTGAAATTGAAAGAAATGTAGCAATGCAGTTCAAAACAATATAAATGCACCTGCCAATACATATACCACATGGTTCCTGAAAATAATGTTACATTACAACAGAAGAATGAAAAATAATTGGTATAACTGGGGTTCTTTTCTCACGTGTGATACAGCCCTAAATACCACTAAGGACAAACAATTCAAAACAGCATTATTGGTCACAGCTCTATATATTGCAAATTAATATTTTTTAAAATCAGTAAAACACAGATGAATACCAAAAATACCATCATTAAAACAGCCATCAAGGCTAACAAGAAAATCTTCCAATGAATTTTGAAATCCAATTTATTCTGCTATTTCTTGTGGGCAGACTGTCTGATGTGATATTCTACTAGATTTAGAATAAAGAAAGGATTTATGCCTAATTAATAAGGAATTAATGTATTTCATAATGACAAAAATATTATATGATATCCCTGATAAATACTTGATTGCTTGCTCTTAGGGTAATGTATTTTCTATTAGTTGCAGGATGTATTGGCCAATTTGTCTATATTCAATGGTGCAAAAATCAACTACCTATGATTTTAACTTATCTTTCATGTTCAGGTCCAAAGTGAACATGGCAGCACCTCCAGAAAAGTTCAATGTGAAAGAGCATAGGACTTAATCAAGTTCCTCTTTCTCCAAGGGAAAAGTGCAAAGCAGATCCATGATGAAATGTCACAAACTATGGATGACAGTGGCCCTTCATATGCAACAGTTAAATGTTGGGTTGTCAATGTTAAAACTGGCCATTTCGGTGGATCCCCAAACTTTTGACAACCAAACAAAAGAGGAAACGTGTGGAGTCATCGGTGGCTGTTTTGGAACATTTTGCAAGAAATGAGTCAGATTTCCTGGGCGAACTGGTAACTGGTGATGAGACATGGATCTACTGTTATGATCATGAGACAAAGGAAGAGTCTAAGGAATGGAGGCACAGTGTTTCCCCCAGGCCAAAGAAATTCCAAGTGCAAAGTTCGGTGCAGAAGCAAATGGCAACAGTTTATTGGGATAAGAAGGAAGTTCTGCTTGTGGATTACCTCCAACAGGGTTCAACCATCAATGCAAAATATTACTGTGCTTTATTGATGACGTTGACGCAAAACATCAAGGAAAAACATCGAGGAAAGCTCTCCAAATGTGTCATCCTGTTGCATTACAACGCCTCGTCACACACTGCAGGTGAAACAATGGCAAAACTGACATCCTTAGGCTTTCAAGTGATGCCCCATCCACCCTATTCTCTCGACCTGGCTCCTTCTGGCTATTAAAACACTTAAAGGGACAATGATTTGGGAGTGTTCTGGAGGCAACTAATGCTGCAAATGAGTGGTTACACCAACAGTCAGAAGAAATTTATTTGCAGGGACTTAAGAAGCTGCAAGACAGATGTTGTAAGTGCATTGACTTCCTGGGGGAATATGTAGAATAATGTGGCAGTTCCAGCTTCCTAGCTCAATTTTTTTCTGGGAAAGGCACAATACTTATCAGCACCTCCTCATACTCCTGACCTCACACTGAGCAAAACACAAAATTGTAGGTGGAAGAAAGCAAATTTAACCATCATTAACAGCATATTCTGCATCTCCAGTAGTATATCTCTGAAGTCCTATTCTAGATGTTAGGGGCATTCTCTTTAATACTATGAGATTGCAAATAATGAAACCTCTAATGAAATGTTTCCCTAAAGAGTGATCTACAACACACAGAAGTTCTCATTAACAACAATGTTAGGTCTAATAAAAACTGACCATAAAACATTTTCTAGCAGATAAACTGACATTTATTATCAAAATGATTTAATGGAGTTTGGCCTCACTGAAGCACCATGAAAACCAAAATGTGAATCAAGAGCAGTGCAATACACTTTTTTGCTTCAAAAATGCCACGTATTTATCTATACATCTATTTCATTTATTTCTTTGCCCTTCTTCCTCATACAACTCAAGGTAACTTATGCATACGTTTAAAAGCAGATTGTCTCCCCATGTCCCAGCACACTAGGCCTTGATTTAGGAAATGATGGCATTATCTTTTGACTCCTAATGTTTATACCTGTAATTTTCCTTAGCTGTCACCATCTGTTTTTTTTTCTTTTTTGTCATTTGTTGTATGTGTTCTTTATTACTCCTTGTTTGGGGATGGGGAGTTATTTTACTTAGTTGTGAACCTCTACTCGATGGATGGTATACAAATGCAATGCCATGCAATGCAATAAAATAGCCACATTGCCACGAGGGGCAAAGATATGAGAGGACTCACCAGCCAACAGCTAGAGATGGAAAGAAGTTGATTTGACAATCTCCATGAAAACAGAGTTTGTTTGTGTGCTGAACCTCTCAGAACGCATTGCAGGAAATAATGCATCTTCCCCCAACAACTTACATTTTCTCATGGAGAACACATATTGGAAATATAAAATGCTGAATGCGTTTCTGTTATGTAATTTATTTATTTTATTTTTTGCCACATACTACAGCAATAAGAATCAAACTAAAAGTAGTGATAAGTCCAGTTGCAGGTTATATTGGTGTAAAATGTTGCAGTTGGGCCCAAGAGTCAACTTAAAAAGTTACTGGATCCTTCTGTAAGTAGTATTTCTTATTGCCAAGTGGGGTAGGGACACTCTTTTTGGTAAGGGCACTGAGGTATGATGGTGGAGGTGATGCAGAAATAGCCTTGGGAGTCACTTTCCCCCTTTCCAGAGCTATTTGGCAGGAGAATGGGCTAACTGAAAGTCTTTAAACAAAGTATGGATGTTGTCTGTTAGAAATTTTTCTAGCACACAAAAAGCTACAATATTTTAGTTACATAATGAGAAAAATATGGAAAAATATAGATTTTTACAGTGGATCATTCAAGGTGAATAAATAAGGAGAAAATGCTGAAAGGATAAAAAAATATTAGCTGAAGAACCTTGGACACCAGTTTGGATACAGCTTTATTATACAGAGCAGCCGCATCCAAAGTAAGAATAGGGAAAAATATTCAGAGCAGCCAGAATATGCACTAGGAAAAATGCATTTAAATGTGCACAAATCTCCATGTAGGAAGAAGAAAATGCAAACAGGACTAGGAGAAATACAAGAAAATTGAGACTGAGCCATTTTCACATCCCTGACATCTGAGAACAGGTGTCTCTAGTACTTAAGGTAACAAAAAGCCATCTTGTGAGTAGGGAAAATCTGGCAAGGTCTGCTACTGGAAAGCCTACTGAAAAGATTCTTTCGCTTAATTCGAGTTCTCCCATGATATTATAAATTAAATAAAATCATACTTGCTATAAACAACCCTATGTATGTACTTTATTACAGTCATGCTATAAATACTTCCTTACTTTCTCTCCTATCTACACAGAAAAATACTGCATGCAGTTCTGGTTCACCATCTGAGAAAGCTACCATATGGCTGGAAAAGTCACAACATAGCAATTATGATTACAGGGTGGAACAACTACCCAAGAAGAAAGCCTAAGAAGCTGGAGCTTATTTAGAACACAGTATGATGTGGAGAAGAGGTTTATATAAGTATGGACCTTATAGCAGCAGGACATGGGACTCCCTTAATGGAACCAATCAGAAGTAGATTTAAGACTAAATGAACAAGAGTAAATATTTTATCCCTATAATCTACAAAATCTACTGTTAAAATGTGATTAAGTTTGGAAGAGTTTCTTTTTTGGAGGACAACAGCTCTTTAAATCCCCCAGCCTATATGGTAATGAGATGCAACAGTGCTGGATTACAGAGTTTCACAAGGGAAAAAAAGGCAAATCTATGGCAAACTGTATTACCAATAAACATTAGTCACAATGGCTAAAGTATTTTGAGATTCAGAAAGCCAATACATATCAGTTGGTGGGAGACAACCACATAGTAGTTGGGCTATTGTCTTCATAACTGGCTAGTGGTTGTTCACCTGGAGCTACCTGGTTTGCTTTAGTGGAAAACATTGGACCACTCTTCTGAGTCAGCACAGGTCGTATATTTGGATGCTTGCAAGGCTATCACTTGTGAAAGAACACTTTTCTTTTCAGCATTTCCAAAACAGATGACTAATCTGTGTCCCTCAGGTTATTAATCTCTATCCCTCATGTTATTATAAACTAATTAAGTTTGTTCATTCTAGTTAATTATTCTGGACAGTACATTAAGGGACTCCAAAATTGATTTAATTAAAGAATACAATACCTTAAAAATGGCAGACACACAGAATGTTATTAATGAGTTTGTTAATCTCACTAAATCCTTCTTTCACTTGTTATTGGGGACAGCTTTAGATATAGACATGAAAGGAAAGTAAGTGTAAGGATGTTATGTTCCTTTTTCCCACACTTTTCACACTAACCACTGGGCTAGTCAGGCATAATCTAAGCCAAATCCCTTGAGAATACACAGTGGAAGTGAAGAACAGATTTAAAGAACTAGATTTGGTAGACAGAGTGCCTGAAGAACTGTGGAAGGAGGCTCATAACACTGTACAGGAGGCAGCAAGAAAAACCATCCCAAAGAAAAGGAAATGCAAAAAAGGAAAGTGGCCTTACAAATAGCGGAGCAGAAGAGCGATACAACATTCAAGGGTGATAGGGAAAGTTACAGAATGTTGAATGCACACTTCTAAAGTATAGCAAGGAGAGATAAGACGGCATTCTTAAATGAACAGTACAAAGAAATAGAGGAAAATAATAGAAAGGGAAAAACCAGAGATTTGTTCAAGAAAATTGGAGCTATTAAAGGAACATTTAGTGCAAAGATGGACATGATAAAGGACAAAAATGGTAGGGACCTCACAGAAGCTGAAGACATCAAGAAGAGGTGGCAAGACTACACAGAGAAATTATACCAGAAAAATCTGGATGTCCTGGACAATCCAGATAGTGTAGTTGCTGACCTTGAGTCAGTGATCCTGGAGAGTGAAGTCAAGTAGGCCTTCGAAAGCACTGCTAACAACAAGGGCAGTGGAGGTGATGGCGCTCCAGTGGAACTATTTAAAATCTTAAAAGATGATGCTGTTGAGGTGCTACACTCAATATGCAGCAAGTTTGGAAAACTCAGCAGTAGCCAGAGGATTGGAAAAGATCAGTCTTTTGGCAATGCCAAAAAATGCTCGAACTACCGTACAATTGTACTCATTTAACATGCTAGCAAGGTTATGCTCAAAATCCTACAAGGTAGACTTCAACAATATGTGGACCGAGAAGTCCCAGAAGTACAAGCTGGATTTCGAAGGGGCAGAGGAACTAGAGACCAAATTGCTAACATGCACTGGATTAGGGAGAAATCTATATGTGGGACATAAAGCAACAGTTAGAACTGGGTATGGAACAACAGATTGATTCAAAATTGGGAAATGATTACAACAAGGCTGTATATTGACGCCCTGCTTATTTAACTTATATGCAGAATACATCATGCGAAAGGCTGGACTGGAAGAATCCCAAGCCAGAATTAAGATTGGTGGAAGAAATATCAACAACTTCAGATATGCAGATGATACCACTCTGATGGCAGAGAGGAGGAATTAAAGAACCTCTTAATGAGGGTGAAAGAGGAGACTGCAAAAAATGGTCTGAAGCTCAACATCAAAAAAACTAAGATCATGGCCACTGGTCTCATCACCTCCTGGGAAATTGAAGGGGAAGATATGGAGGTGGTGATAGATTTTACTTTCCTTGGCTCCATGATCACTGCAGATGGTGACAGCACCACGAAATTAAAAGACGCCTCCTTCATGGGAGGAAAGCGATGACAAACCTAGACAGCATCTTAAAAAGCAGAGACACCTTGGTGACAAAGGTCTGCATAGTCAAAGCTATGGTTTTTCCAGTATCGATGTATGGAAATGAGAGCTGGACCATAAAGAAGGCTGACCGCCAAAGAATTGATGCTTTTGAATTGTGGTGCTGGAGGAGACTCTTGAGAGTCCCCCAGACTGCAAAGAGAACAAACCTATCCATTCTGAAGGAAATCATCCTTGAGTGCTCACTGGAAGGACAGATCCTGAAGCTGAGGCTCCAATACTTTGGCCATCTGATGAGAAGAGAAGACCTCCTGGAAAAGACCTTGATGTTGGGAAAGTGTGAGGGCAAGAGGAGAAGGGGATGACAGAGGATGAGATGGTTGGACAGTGTCATCGAAGCAACCAACATGAATTTGACACAACTCCGGGAGGCAGTGGAAGACAGGAGGGCTTGGCGTGCTCTGGTCCATGGGGTCACGAAGAGTCGGACATGACTTAACGACTAAACAACAAAACTACACTTTCATATAAGTATAACTGGAGGACAAATATAGCCCCTTTAGATGTTATCGACCTGCAATTCCCAGCTATGCTGACTGTCTGATGAGATCTATGATAATGCATCCAAAGTGTTGCACTTTACCCATTACTGATGTGAGTTTGAAGCAGAAATTAATGCATTATCTTGAGGATAAATTTTAATGTATCATACCAATGGAAGATACATACATGCCTTATTTCAACCTACACATACATACTCAGACTACATTTGCTGCCATCACTATTTTTCTTCTAAGAAGTTCTGTTCTAAATTACACCTGAACAGTCAGTCATACATGAGGCTGCACTGTAATCAGGTACTGGAGTGCAAATCTTGAGACCCACCGAATAGCACCCAGATCGATTTTCCAGATTCTGTCTAGTCTGATCAAGTGACCTGCAAAGGGGAATGTGATCTCCAGCTTGTCACATTCAAGCACTATTCTACTAACTCTCAAATGAACCTACAAGAAGCACGCACGCACGCACGCGCACGCGCGCGCGTGCGCACACACACACACACACACACACACACACACACACACAGAGAGAGAGAGAGAGAGAGAGAGAGAGGAGAGGGAGAGAGAGGGGAAAGGAGGGAATATCATTCATTGGATGGTCTGAACCCTTTAAGAAGCCGGGGTCTAGATCTGTTGAGAGATGAGTACCAATGGGAGTGATAAACAGAAAGGTAGAGGAATCTTCAGTCTTAGGTAGTTATTTGTTAATATAAAGATTACTACTCTTTGACTTTATTTACTTTCTACTCTACCACAAACTGAGATGCCAGCTCTATCCCTACATCTTACAGCCTATAACAGAAGAACATAAGAAGAGCCCTGCTGGATCAGGGCAAGGGCCAATCTAGTCCATTTTCCTGTATCTCACAGTGGAGTCACCAGATGCCTCTGGGAGCACATGAGACAACTAGATCCCTGTCTCCTGAAACCCCTCCCCTGATACTCCTCCCCTGTATCTGGAATTTTGAAGGACCCTTCTTTTAAACCTGGAGATTATACATTCCCATCATTGCTTGTCACTTGTGATGGACTTTTCCTCCAGGAATCTGTCCAATCCCCTAGTAAAAGCATCTAGGCCAGGTGCCATCACCACATCCTGTCGCAAGGAGTTCCACAGATTAACAACACATGGGTAAAACAAAGCAAAGCAAAGCAAAATATGCTGCTTATATACCACCCCATAGTGCTTCAAGCATTCTCTGGGGGGTTTACAAGTTAATTATGCAAGCTACACATTGCCTCCCCAGCAAGCTGGGTACTCATTTTAGGAGTTTCTTTTGTCTGTTATCACTCTCCCAATACTCAGTTTGAGTGGATGTTTTCCTCCTGGTTCTGGTATTGCGTGAGAGGGAAAAAAACTTCCCTCTATCCACTTTATCCATCCCCTGTAGAATTTTATACATCTCAATCATGTCCCCCCTCAGGTGCCAATTCTCTAGACTAAAGAGCCCCAAATATTGTAGCCTTTCCTCATAAGGGAGGTGCCCCTGCCCAGTCATCATTTTAGTCACTCTCTTCTGCACCATTTCCAGTTCAACTGTGTCTTTTTTGAGGTGCGGTGACCAGAACTGTATGCAATATACCTGGTGCAGCCTTATCAGCATTTTGTACAATGGCATTATAATGTTGGCTGTTTTATTTTCAATCACCGTTTTAATGATACCTAGCATGGAATTCCCCTTCATGGATTACTGCCTTGGCATGGCGAAGAGGCTTGAGTACTTTAGAGAAGCTATAGGCTATCCCATGCATGAACACCCAAGACAGACAGATCATAGTGGAGAGCTCTGACTAAATGTGCTCCCCCTGAGCAGGAACTGGCGAGCTACTCAGTATCCCTGCCAAGAAACTCAATGGACAGAAACAAAAGGCACAACTTAACGACTAAACAACAACAAAAGCATGGAATTGGCCTTCTTCACTGCCACTGCACATTTGGTTGACACTTTCATCGAGCTGTCCACCAGCACACCAAGATTTCTTTTCTGATCTGTAACGAACAGCGCACAGGTGAACATAAGGAGCTGGACTGTCCACTCACCCATCCACTGCTGCAGCTGGCTCTGCACTCCCTTCCAATCGCTCTGGAGCTCTCAGTCGACTAGCCATTCCTGGCAGAAAGAGGGAAGACAAACCCCCCTGCCAGCCTGACGAGTGGCTAGTTGACCTCAAGCTCCGGAGCAACTGGAAGGGAACACGGAGCCGGCGGAAGCAGCAGATGGGTGAGTCAACGGTACGGCCCCAGGGGGTGCCAGACCCTCGTTATGTCCACCTGTGTGGGGGTATTCATAGTCGTATACAAATATGAATACCCCCATTTCTATCTATAATTGTTCTTTTTCAGCTTCATGTGACCCACAAAAGGCAGTGAAAATTAATATATGGGGATGGCCTTATTTTAAAATTTCTCTTCTTCTATAGGGAGTTTATAGGGAAACACTAACAGCTCTCAGTTATCTGGCCATCTTTTCTTTAAAAAGACAAATCTGACCCTGCTGATTCACTCTGTAATTATCAAATAATTTTTTTATTTGCTTCATATCATTTCTGTGTCCCTGAAATCCCAACAGTGTTCATTAACATTTAATGTATTTTTGATCTTCCTACTTCATTCTTTGAGTTGAAAACTCAAAATAGAAACCATAGCTGGGCTGAAGAACACATGCAGAAATTTCTGAGCTCAGTCTCTGGCATCACCAATTAAAAGGATCACATAGCACTTGAACTTATTTCCCTTTTTTTGATTGAACATTGGCATATAACGTGTTCCTTTATATTGTTTTCAACCCTGACCTATTTTAAAAGACTTTCCTACTTTTTATATCCATACATTGCACGGTACTCTTTCTGTTCTCTGTTCTCATTTGTTACTTGATACGTCTACACTACTTTTGTTTCCTTCATGCTGTGCAATCATGTTTTTCTTTTTTTTTAAAAAAAAAAAAAATCTGATTCAATATAATTTATTTTTCTCAAAGAACACCCAGCTGGAGCTGAGATGAACTCTCCTCCCCTGTTCATTGCCCTATTCACTGGTGGTGAACCAGGAGGAGAGCATTTTTTCCTTGTTTTCAAAGAGAAGGTAATATTTTTGAAAGGTGTCAGAGGATGCTTAATAGAGCCTCAAAAGTATGTGTTTCTGGACTACAGATTTGCATTTTTGAACTTCTGTGGGTTGCACTCCAAAATCATACATCTGAGTACTATCTCAAATGCTTACCACTGACGCAGGACAGTGGCAATTCTTATTTTCTGTTTGGCAGTGGCAAAATTCCTGTTAGTGAATGCCACTTCGGAATGCCCCTGTAACAATGCCATTTCATGACACAGCATTAGTACAGGGCATTCTGGGACAAAGGATTAGTGACCTCCAATAATTGAAAGTTGCTGTGTTACTGATAGCACAGGTAGATGCAAAAATTAGTATTGATCAAAAGGGAGAGAAAGAGAGAGAGAGAGAACTCCAATCGGCAGAATCCTATCACTAATGTGTATGTAACTGAGATTATGTAAGGTGTACTGGCAAATTACCACTAATTAACATAAAGTACCACAATGACTGTACCACAATTTTTAAAAAAATGATCTAAAAATCAACTGCATGAGTTTCAAGCATTGAACTCAACCAAATTATACTGTTCAAGGAACTCTATGAACTGAAAAACTCTTGGGATTTAGTACCAGCTATTTGTTGCATTATATAGACATGTGGTTACACTTTGTATTATAAAATTAATGCAAATATTTTAAATACAAAAAAACCCTTCAAATACAGCCCTGTTCCCTATTTCAAGTCAGATCTCCTTGCTGTGTACCTGTGTGTGCATGTATTTGTGCAGGGGTGTGTGTGTGTGTGTGTGTGTGTGTGTGTGTGTGTGTGTGTGTGTGTGTGTGTGTGTGTGTGTGTGTGTGTGTGTGTGTGTGTGAGTGTGTGTGTGTGTGTTATGCTCACCAACCCACACATGTGGTCAATTTTCAAAGAACTAACCAATTAACTCTGTGTGCCCAAGGTGGCTTGTGCATCATGAACACCAGCCCTGAAATGATATATTGCAAACCAACTTTGAAACTGTGGGGAACTTTCTGAAGCAGTTCTATGTGGCCTCAACTTCAAAAGGAAAAAAATATATAATCCTAGCTGTTAGGTCCAAGGCCTGGGGCATTACTAAGGAGCTCTTTGAATAAAAGCCCATATACCCTTAAAAAAAAAGACTATAGAACTCTGCCACAGCTTCATCACAGACTCTTGTAGTAATCTTGTTTTTAGAAACTTGCTATTAATCTCTACACTTTCTCATTTTGTGACACATAATTACAGACAATCAAGTTTCCTTGTACTGCTGTCTCTTCTCAGCATATTCCAACCTAACTGAACCCAGATATTCACCTTCTCATAATTAGACCTGAGACTATTTTATATTCAAACAGCCCTTCACTGTTCTTTCTTATCCTTGCAGAAAAATCATTACATAGCATAGGCCTTTTCAGTCATCTTCTGGATGGGTTATGCCCTGACCATGAAAATTTCCAGAATGACTGCTAGCTTCATTCCTAGCAGGTATGAGGACATGAGAAATTGCTGACTCGGTCTTTCTGCAGCAGACTCTCTGCCTGACAATGCTTCTCTATAGATGGATGCCTGTCATATAATTAATACCCTCTCACATTTAGATCATAAATGTAGCTGTAAAACTTTCATTCTGCTCAATCTGCTGAAGTATGCTTCCTATTTTGTAGTCTAAGCAGATTAGGCATCCTTCAGTCGAGAGAGACTATGGTAACGTGTTATATATGGAGGACTTGGAACAGCATCTAGTGTGGCTGAGAAGGCCAATTCGAGAGTGACAATCCCTTCCAGACTGAAGACAAATCCAATCTGTCCTTTGTCCAGCTCCCTGATTTTGCTGGTTTCAGGACAGACTTTTTGCCTTGGCAAGCTGGACAAGGGTCTCTTCAAAAAAGACAGTCTAAGCAGTCTTCAAAAGAGACAGATTGACTTCTTAGACTGTCAACCTAAAAGTGTACCTACTCTGTTCTGTAACCTACATTATAGAAGATTAACCATTGATTAATTTACTCTGTAGTAAATTAATTCCCAACAAATCCCAATAATTTCGAACAGATATGTAACACAGAAAGTAAAACTATATAGCTGAATAGATTGCTATAGAATAATTTACTCTCTTCTAATATATAGTTTTAATCTCAATGATATATATATATGTTATAAATTATTGGGATTATTGTTATTCTAGAATAAATTTTAACAGGGACATATGGAGAAGAAATGATATTGGGTAAATTGTAGATGTGATTAAGTTTGCAGATATTAAATTGAGCTGATATGATTAGTATCTTTGTCTTTTGGTGTGTGAAACATGGTTGGATTATTTTTGTTATGGTATTTTCTATGCAGATTTACACAAATGAAATTATCAGAGACTCTCATAGAATCTTAAAGGGTAAAAAGTCCAAATCCTGCTTGTATAATCAATGTGGATAATGATCTTTTGAAAAAATGGACTGAAATTGGTCTGGCCTCAACAAGACGATATTCAGTACTATCTTGCAGAAGTAGAAGCGCCATCCTTTTTAACCAGGTAATCTTTGCTTGCATGACAGCAAGCAGACGATTTCACAGAATCACTTGGGCAAAGCATAATTCATTACCATATAGTAACAGGACACTAGCCTAACATGTTTTATATGGCATAAGCTTTTGTGGACTTCATCAGTTGTTACTGTTGTTGTCTGAAGAACCACTGCAAAGGAATTACAGAATTTACATGTATCAAAGACATCTTAAGTAACTCAGATGTAAACTTTATATCTTTTCAGGGAGAGAGAATGACAGATGGGGTGTGACTAGATGGCAATTATCCTGACCTAGATTGTTCTAGACCAGCGATGGTGAACCTATGGAACGCATGTCACAGCTGGCATAGAGAGCCCTTTCTGCGGGCACATGAGCCATAAGTCGCCGGATCGCTACTCCCCCCCCCCCACAGCCAAATCTGAGGAGGCAGCTGCAGCCGTGGTGGTGGCGCTTCGACAGGCGGCAGGTCAGGATCCGGAGCAGCTGGCGCTGGCGGCAGATCCGGAGTGGGGTCTTGAGGCACCTCTGTGCCCCGGATTCTCCCTTCCACTGCCACTTCCAGTTCTACCACTGCCACTTCCGGTTCCACAGCCACTGCAGCCTGCCATCGGCTGGTTTTATTTTTTTTCAGTTTGGGCATGTGGCCTAAAAAAAGGTTAGCCACCACTGTTCTACACAGTGCTAAACAGAATTGTGTTGAGGTGTGGTATGTCATTTGGGGCAATCCTTGCATCCACATGTATGGATCAACCACACTACACTTCTATTGATTCTATTTATCTGTCTTTAAAGAGTTGCTGTGAATTGCCTGGTGCACAGCAGTAGTCAAGCAAATCAACACCAAGAAGAGTCAGCACCGCAAACACAGGAGTATTATATCAAAGGTCTCTAAGCACATGGCCTACACTCCCTATTTGCATTCAGGATCATATTAATCCGATCTTGAACTATCATTCACATACTTTCAATGTATTTTTCACCTAATAAATGACCTGAGGGTTTCATGCAGCCCCTGGCTTAATCTCATGTCTTTTTCAGCATTTACTCATTCCACAGATTGAGAATAAGCACACCATTGTTCCTCTGGATCACTCCCTGGCAACTGTTTCTTTTTCATGTGTGTGTACATATGTTTTTGTATGTACACAGTTATGTGAGTAAAATAGTATGATGTGGCACAGAAAAAAGAATATCTATGCAAATGTGCACTGTATCAAATTCTTCCTTTGGCTCTGCCCACCATTTCAGATTTTTTCATAGGTTGATTACTGTTATGTGGGGGAGGGGAATTGATTCTTTTTTTAAAAAAATCCCAGTACAACTGAGGACAACTGGGCTATGCAGAAGGCTCAAGTGATGCTTCCCCTTGCAGACAAGTTAGATAACTATCTAATTTGCAAACTTCTTGCTGCAGAATTGCAGTGAGGTGCCCTATTTTTCTGCTGCTCCATCACTGTTTCTCTCATCTGTTCTACATCAAGGAAGGTAGCATGAGGCAGGGACAGGTTCAGGACACAGCAAATTCAGTCTCACAGCCAATATGCATGTATCAGCAAGGAAGAATTAATTCGCTTCAGGAGCATGGAAAAGAGTCCTACAGTTAAAGTATAAACCTGTCACCCCAGCACTGACTAGACAAACTGAGAAAGATTTACAGCCAGCCCAGAAGAGTCTGTCTGAAACCTGTATCTCCTTGGATGCTGTATCCAGCTGGGAAAGTGCCAGCAGCTCTTCTTCTGTGGCATCAGCTTCTCTTGAAGAGTGGATGTTGGAAGATTGAGAAGCCATTTGAAGGGTGGTGGCACCTTCTGGGAGTGAGTCAGAAAGGATATGAGAGATGAGGTAGTGAGCCCCAATTTAGAAGAAATAAGAGACTGGAATGGATGGGATGTTTAGGTTTTCTGGACTACAAAAACCATAATTATCCATTCTGAGAGTTCTACATACCTTATCTACAACTTACAAACAGCTAACTGTGATGTACAGTACTAGATGAAAGGATTAAAATGGAAGGTTTTGAGATTTAGCTAGGTCTAGCTCTGTCCAAGCTTCCTGTTTTTGCCCCAGTGTTAGTTGGGAGATTTCTTTCTAAGCAGGAATCTTGGGTGTAGGCCTTCTAATATAGGCCTTTCTCTTAGATGCATCTCATTTAGGATTTTTTTAAGGTAGGTAGAACTTTCAGAACGAATTATGGTATTTGGAATCCAGCAAATTCACAAATCCCACCCTTAGGGACTGATTCCCTAGAGTCTCTGTTGCTGGGCAATGTCATCTCCAAGGGCTCTTGGCCTGGACCATGTTAGACTAAAATTACCTTTCTGTCTTGAGCAATGTGGCATCCCAGGGACACATTTTCTGTGCAAAATTATAAGTATTCAAATATATATCTCAGTTACATATAATTTTTGCACAATCATTTCACAAGATTCAATCCATCGACAGCAATGTGGTAATTACCCTCATAGTTATGCTCATTTATTACCATGTATCATTTATTATAATTCAATATTATAATTATTTACAAATTATATAAAACAAATGCAGTAGGAAAAATAATGAAACATAATTGGCAGTATCTTCTTGTGTAGCTCTGCCTTCAGGATGTCAAATGACATCACTGGCCACAGTCTATTAAGCTAATCGGAGAGTATGCATCTCTGTATCAGTGCATGTAAGCTGTGCACATCCAAAAACTGCAACAGAAACTATAATTAGTGGCTGTCTTCTACAGCCAGTGACATCACTCTCATTGTGCAGGCACAGGAATGCAACTGGATATTGGCCACAGCAAGGAATGCAGAGTTTAGAAAATCTGGTAGAAAATATACTGAGGAATATTCTACTAACTAGAAGAAAAGCTACAGTGAATGACCTTCCTTTAAAAAAAAGAAAAGAAAGTAGCATGCTGCTTATATACCATTCCAAAGTGTTTAAAGCACTCTCTGGGTGGTTTACAGTTTAATTATGCAGGTTACACACTGCTCCTCCAGTAAGCTGGATACTCAGTTTATTGACCTTGGAAGGCTGAGTGATCCTTGAGCCAGCCACCTGAGATTGAACCCGGGTTGTGAGTACAGTTTTGGCTGTAGTACTGCAGTTTAACCACTGCATCATGAGGCTCCTCAAGAGAAGCTCATTCCATAACAGGGAGGGCAAAATAAATAACTACTCAGAGAAGCTTCTCTTATTCCCTATAGGATATATCTCTCAAACCTCAGGTAATGGACTGACTTAAACAGGAGTGTGTCAGACCCAACCTGAAGTAGCGGGTAGAGTACTTGACTAGGTTTCCAGAGACCTGGGTTCAAATTCCTCTCAACCATGAAAGCTCACAGGTGGCAATGAGTTGAACATCCCGGATATCTTTAAAACCCTATGGGGGTCACCATAAGTCAGAAATTACTTGACAACATGTAACACATACACACACAAACAGAGCAAGACACTCTCCTTTCCAGCGAAAACAATGGATCAAGAAGCATTTCCAGACTATGAGCAGGATTCAGATTCAGATTTCTGACCTTTATTTAGACCACCACTGCATCAATAAAACAATATGGCTACAACTGACTGACTTTTTTAAAAATATATATATATCCTTATTGTGCAATAGAATCTGCATCTACTGTATCAATAATCCAAATTCCTTAGTGAGCACTCCCAGTGGTTCGAACAGTATTTGGGGTTACTGTTTGCTTTCTCAAGAAAGAAACAGGTTCTTTCAAAGCAGTGTACATTTCTTCCACACACAACATTGTTTTATCATAGCCTGGACCTACTCAGGTAACGTGTCAGCTAGTTTGAATAATGCACAAAGGACGAAGGTACATGTGGTTAAATTATGTGATTTTAAATACTCCACGTCCAATCTCTGACGACAACAGCTAACACTGCTCCCCGAAACAGGACCAGACAGTGCATCAGATACTTCAAAGGGCCCTGCCACAAAAATAGCATCCAGAGATAATCACAGAAGAAAACAGTGTTACTCTCAGGACTTGCAAACTTGGCACAGCAGGCCATAAGGAGTGCTTGGTTACTTTTAGATTGAGTCCTATGCCATTCAGTTTCTAGCAACTTTAGCCCACTTTTCTCACCAAAATACCAAGGGTCTATACATACTCTTATAGAACCACAGAAAATCCAGAAGTTATCATATTGATTATTCTATAGATCTCTCTTTTCCAGAATGAGACAAAGGTGCCCACAGAGTTACTCTCCATTATCATGAATCAGAGCTAGGCAGATCTTTGGACAGAAATAGCCAAAACATTTGTTTTTAAAAGGGGCCTAAATAAGCATTCCAGGCCTAATAAGCCTAGGTTGTCCCTTGGTTTCAGATCACATTGTGGTAAATTTTTACTTCGTCCACATGTTGGATAATAATCTAAGAACATTTTTAGCATTATGGCTTATACTGTGATATTGACTATTAGTTATTGCTACATTATAAAATCTAATCAACATCATTTTTTGTGGCAACAACAAAGACGCTTGTGACACTTTAAGATAAACAGGCTTTACCTAGCATAAGTTTTACTGGACATCTGATGTTGGCCACACAACACAGTGCACTAAAAACCTTGGAAACTTGTTAATATTATGCCATAAGACATTTTATTGTTTCTACTGTGAAGAGACTAATTTATTAATGTTCTTTCTAAACCCAACATGTGCTGGCTCATTCTAAGCTTTTCCTTGTTTTGTATTGAATACAATTACTAATCAGATTCTAATAGTATTATAATTTTACATAAATATGTTAATCATCTACTTTCTCAAGTTCATTTTATTCTACTCAAACACCTTCACAGCATTTCCCCTGACTTTCTGCAAAAGCTGTGCTGAGAATGTAAGAGTTCAATGTGCATGTAAAAAAAAGCCCAGGAGTTTAGTAGACTTCCTAAGTGCTTAGGCCATACCAGATGCTGTAATCCAAAATTTAGCTGAAGCACCTTAATTGCCAAACTATAATTCTTCATTGTTTTACGAGTCAGTCAAATAGCATAGTAATCACTACATTGTTATATCACTGATGTCAACAATAGCCTCTCATTAAATGCACACAATCCCATTATTAAACTTTTACTTTCAGTGATAAAGAATGATCTTTGACATCACAGATGATACTATACTGGGTCACTAAAGCCCTGTCTGTCCCAAACAGGGGCCTCCATCCAAGCTCTGAAATTCAAACTAAGGTATAGACCATCAACAGGTTGCCTATAATGCTTTTCTATTTTTGCATTATAAACAGCAGGATGACAAAATTATATTCACTGTGGGCAATGAGGTGTAAGAAAAGCTAAATAATCCATTTATAAATAACAAGAGAAGATAAAGAAATTAAATGCCAAAACTAGATTTAAAAAGTAACATGAATAAACAGATTTTATTTTCCTTCTGATCCATGCTCACAAACTCTTAGCTAAATTCTTATTTTCTTTGTGAAATCAAAATAATGTAATTTAAAGGCTTATTTTCTGTAATTCTGCTGAACAATTTATCAAATAAATGTTTAATCTGAAAAATAATATGCCGGAGTATTATTTGGATTCATATAACAATGAGTACAATACTGCTGTAAACAGAATATGTATTTTATGATATCTATAAAACCATTAAATATTTTATCCTGCCAATTATATGCCTACATGAAATATAGACTAAAAATAAGACATTGTAGTATTTCATAATTTTAAATAAATGTATGATATTGCTTAGGCAACAGAAAAACAAATAAGCATCTAGAAAAGCAAAAGCACAAATATGGCAAAGAAGGAATCTAAAACCTTTATTCAATATTGCTTGCCCTATTATAACAGTATTAAAAGGGTCATTGGCTTAGTTATCTCGCTGCAGAGCCAGAGGTTGGGAGTTCAGTTCCCTGCTATGCCTCCAGAAAGAAGAGCGAGCATGTGTGGCCTTGGGCCACAGTCCCAGGGTTCCCCCAGAAGGAGAGAATGGTAAATCTCTCCTCTACCTGGAAAACCTTTAAAAAGTACTGTATCGTCATAGCTCAGAATTGACTTGACGGTACATGATTATTTATTTTATTCAGAAAGATGCTCTGATTGCCTGAACTATACTCATGAAATGAGCATTTATAACATAGACTATAGCTACAATCCTATGTACACTATCCTGGAAGGAAGATACACTGAATTAAACAATGCTTACTTCTAAGCAGACTTATATAGGATCACATTCTAAACTGATTTTTTTAAAAGTACTGTTACATTTTCAGTAATTTATTTGTAAATGCCATTTGATTGTTTAAATATTCAGGATCACTTCTTACATTATATATTTTCTACTAACGGAAATATATATAGGCAAATTAAGATTACTGGTTACTGATTAAGAAGCTGGTTACTGGTTTGAGATAAGATCTTGATTTAGCTATTACAGTGTAATACATTTCATCCCTCTTTATTTTTTACTTTATTTGTATTTTATTGTGTAGTCACTTGATTGCTTTTGATTTAGTCTCTCTCTAGAACAATCAGAAACACACTATTGCCCCTATTGAATATTGAATTCTGGCTTCAGTACAAAAAATATGAAAGCAACATCATTCTTGAATTATTTCAGATTTTTGGTTCTTACATACAGAATAACTTACAGAAATTTGTACATCTGCACAGTTGCATCATTGATGACTTTGTACCAATTAATCACTGTTTTGGAACACTAACAATGTTTACAGGGCATCATAAACTGAATTTTATACCTCCTTGAGTACACAGTAGTAACTGCAGCACATGGCTACTGCCTCTTTAAAAATCTCCCCATTTGGAATCTCATCTACTATATAGTGACTGTCCTGTATTAGCATACATCTTATTTATTAGATTTAATTGCACATTATTTTTTTACTACAATGACTTGAAAAATTGGTACAGCAACCTGTGTCTGATTGTGGTGCAAGATGTCACAATAGGGTAGATCTGGATGAAATATTAGTTGCTTGTACGCAGTGTATAAAATCATATGTGCAATGATACTTTGGATTAATATCATCTAGAAATTAAAGTTGGTAATATTTCACTTGGATATATTTCAAATGCTTTAGATATCCACTAATCCAATTTTTTAAAACCCTATTGAAAGCCCTATTGTAAATTTTAAAAAACAAAAGGGTTATATAATAGTTCTCTCTATACTGAAACAAATCACAACTGTATAAGATTAATTTCATTGGCACAAAACCATGTCTTTCATACAGTGTATGCCAATTTTCTGTATTAATAGTAATATTGCTATAAATAATATTTTACAACTAGGAAAGACAGTGAAATGTGTGGGGAAGAACAAATTTTGAACAACAGGTGTGGTAAGTGTTACTATACCTAAGCACTAGAAGGTGCATTTTTCCTGCCCATATTCATCTTTGCAGGAAGGTTCCATTGGTTAAAGTCCTACACAAATATGTACATTATATGTCAAAGATATATGGGTTGCCCATCTCTGTTAACTCTTTCATAGTCAAATGTAGGTGGGTTTTAAGTCTACATTTAAAGGAGCAGCTATTCATTTTCATACATGTAGAATACTGCACACAAAAAATCCCTCAGAAATGCAACAGTTCTTTACCAAGGCTTCAGCACTGAATAGAGAGGAATAGAAATCAGTCTTGATTTTCTTCTAACAAATACCAAATCTAAGTAATGATCCAAGTAAAGACTTATTAATCAAATCTGAAGAAGCATACATCCCCTACAGGGCAGCATGTTGTCAACACAGGCAATGTTATCCTCCTCAGGCGTGGTATAGAACCATTGTGTTTTTATTTTCTGTAAAAATGCTTGGAAATGAATATTAACCAAATGGAACTGTAGCTCCAAATCCCTTTGTCCACATTGATAACATCTAGGATTATGTAAAATGTTTACCCTAAAGCACACTGCAAAATACAAAACAGATCCCATTCCATGCTATGTAAGATATCATCAGGAAAACAAATAGAATATCAATTTAAACTATTACATGCAGAAAGTCACTTACCATAAATTGCACATTGTCAAATCCATTAGCCAGCAAGTGGTTCTCATACTGAGGTAGCCCAATACTTTCCAACCATTGTCCCACAGTCTGGCCAGGGCATCTAGGAACTGAAAGAGTTTGAGAAGGGAGGCGTTTAAGCAGTGAATATCCATCCACAGGATAGTAACGATGGTCCTGGGCTGAGAGGTGGCATTGCCACATTGTGTTCCGGGAGAAGTTGGTATCAAAGGAGCCCGCCAGCTTGTCAGATTAATGCTTCCAGTAAGCAAGAAAGTCAGAAGTAGCACATAGTTTCCAGGGCAAGCTGTAGAGTGAGATCTGTCCCTAGCTGAACATTTCGTAGGTACTAATCTCTACTACAGACCAGTACGTCATGCGGTGGGGAGGGAAAGCATATCAAGCTGTTTTCCGTTATATGTGATTGTTGAAACACTCCACAATGAGCAATGCACTGCTAGCAGCAAGAAATCTTTTATCAAGTACTCCTACACTCATCAGTATGCAGCTCCATGCTCCTTGCTCCCCCGGCTTGCTCCCCTTCATTACCCAGCCTAGGCTACACCTCGCATTTTCAATAATAGCCATCAGATAAGGCAGATTTTTTTTGTCTGCAAGCTGTAAGCTTGCTGCTGCTGTTGCTTCCACCTACACACCCATCCAAGCGTCAATCTTGAATGATGAGAGCAGTCAAAACAAATGCAGAAAATAGCAGGTCATCACAGGCAAGCTAAAAAGCTAAAATCTGAATAGAACCTTCCTACCAGTTATGCATTAGAGAGATGTGCCTGCCGTAGATTTTTCATGTTTGAAAAGACACGAGGCAATGCAAAAGCATTAGCTGTAGCCTATGGCATGTTTTACTACTTGCTGCTGCTGCTGCTTTTTTTTTTTTTTTTAAAGACTGCACTGAGGTTTGCTCTGTTCACAGTATTCTCTACAGCATTGTCCCAATTATAAATTCTTTTCACCAGCCAATGAGGGATGGGAAAAAAAAACAGCTGCATGTTTTCTTGTTAAAACTGAAATTGAGAATAACCTAAATTGTACAACATCCATTCAGTCAAAATAATTATTTCTTCATCTCCCAGATCTTTCAGCCATAAAATACTGCCAGACATGCCAGCAAAACCTTCATTACAATATACTTAAATTATGTCTGAAAAGGTCATCCATTCACATTAAGAGTTAATAGGGTATTTTAGTATGTAAAAAGAGTTGAATTTCTTTCTCAGAAAAGGAATTGCTTGAATAAAAAAAGATATATTAACATTATGAAATTCAGAACATACGGAAGACAGAACATTCAATGTTTCTGAATTTAACAGATGTAGATGAATAATCTGGAAACTACATTAATAATTCATTCATAAACTGATTTTCAACATTTCATGATGCTTTGAAATAATCAAATACAATGTTTAATTTTAGAGGGAATGATTTATTTGTTGTATCATTGTAAATATACATGAAAATAGGGTTTGCTACTAAAATGACCCCTCCAGTGTATAATCTTGCTTTTCTTAGCCTAGAAGCCTTTCCAAAACACATTAATTACAGGCATGTTACCATAAGACAAATGTGCACACCCTGCATGTTACTACAAATTTGGGTATGTATAAACATGCCCTCAATTGCTTTTGACCTTAATGTTGCACAGTGGCCTTGTGTATGAATCAGAAAGCACAACAAACTGTGACTCATGTCTACTGTTTTTGAAGTAATGGGGAAAGTCCTGTGTTGATTTCAACAGATTCTTAAATCCTGTAACCTGACTGCTCATACCATTTGCTGTTCTAACAACCCTCAGTGACTCTGGAAGTTGAGTCATGGCAACTGGACTTCTTTCTTATTAGGTTGAAATGTTTTGCTACTCATCTAAGTAGCTTCTTCAGTCTCAAGAATCTACCTGGATGAGTAGCAAAACATTTTAACCTAATAAGAAAGAAGTCCAGTTGCCATGACTCAACTTTCAGATAACCTCACCTGGATAACTGAGAATCTTCACAGATAAAACCCTCAGTGAAGAATTACTGAATGTGCAAATACTCATTGAAGACTTCTAGCCAATACAATTAGTCATATTTGTTGCTCATATTACATTCATCTAAATTAGACTCACAAGGAATGTAAGCACAAAAAGATTGGTTTAGAATGTGAAGAATCAGAAGAAAAGAATGTTTTCTAACCAACTGTATTTGAAAGTGAAGTTCAACTAACTCAGTGAAATTTACATTTTAGCAATTAAACTGATTGTATGCAGAGTTAGATATGCCTAAACCCACTGCTTGGGTATACTTCACTCTGCAAAAGGAAGGGACTCTTGGGCGTCTAATTATACCTACCTACCTCCACGAGAGGGGATATGAGGCTGCCTTGGAAGATATCATTAAAAAAATATGATATTGATATCCAGACTACCATGCATCTGTAATTTGTTGCCACTCCAAAAGGATTTACAAAGGCTTTTCCTTGTCTTTTGGAAAGCTTCCCTCTTATTTGTCCCTTATTAGCTCATACAAGCCACAGCAACTGTTAACTAGGTGTAGACTGAACTTGCTACAGTTGAAAGAGATTCAGGGATGTTACATGGTACAGCCAGACATGGTCCAGCAGGATGCTCTAAAATGGAGGACATGGTATACTTTCTAACAGAATGTCCTCTGTATGCAGATCTGAAGGACCAATATCTAAAACACTGAACAACTGGGATCAAGAACAGTTCTTCCCTACACACAATCCTATTCCTGCTAGCTGACACAGACAACTATATATCCTATAGGACTGCTAAATTCATTAAACAAACCACAGAAAGACAGAAGTTATTGCCTGCTTCACAAGTTCTTCAAGTTAATCTCACATCTTGAGTTGGTTTTTGAGAATGCTTATTATATTTTATCACTATTATTTTACCATTGTATGTTTTTTTATGCTTGTTTACATGCACTTATATGAGATACCAAATACTGTTTTAAAGATAGGCTTAATTTACGTTCTTAAGAATAGCCCGATTGGCTACAAAGAAATTAAGTATTCATTAACTCTGCAAAGGCTTATGAAAGTATGTATAGATTTGCCAACCTCATTACTGAACATAATTTAAATGTCTAAAATAAACTATGACACATGTAAAAAGGTTCCTGGATTTTCCTCCAGGTTTAATTATCTGCTAGGAATTAGCATGTTTTAAAGGGGGGGGGTAATATTAAAATAACTGCAAACAGAAGAGCAAAAAGAGACAGTGAGGTCCAGAGAACTGGACCAGGACTTGTAATTTGTAAATAATAATTTGTGCAGATATATATATACACAGAGATACTCAGGAAGATTCCATCTTCCTCCAGCCACAAAATATACTCATAATTTGGCTTAAACTGACTCTCTTTTTTGCCCATGTGCCACCTAAATCTAATCTCCACTTTTTCTGTTTATAAGAATTACTAAATTTCTGGCTGCTTCTTCCTCCCAGCCAGCACAAAAGCCATACATTTTAACAAAAAACAGCTGCAGTTTTCTTGAATAACTAGTGAGCCTTCGTCAAGAAAAAAATGAAAAGAGGCAATTGAGTCTAGACCCCTAACTGCTTGGAGTAGACTGTTTGTCTGTAGGAACGCTTTGCCCCAAAGTGTCGGCACAGCCAAGGCATGACAGGAGGGATGAACTGAAAAGTTGTCTGTGCCATGGCACAAACCCTGGATACCACTGCTAACATGCCTTCATTCTGAAGATCCCCTAGAGTAAGGCATTCCTGTCGACAGAGGAATGGAGGCTGGCATGCAATTGCCTACTCCTTACCCTTCTGGTTTTAAATGGGTTGCTGTCCTGCAGCCTCCTTCCCCCTCCCTTGCATCTCCTAACAGTGGAGGAGGGAATGAGGGTGCAGCTAGCACCACTGTCTTCCCCTCCAGTGCAGCACAAGGAGCAGTTAGTTGAGCATGTGAGAGTGATATGGTGGCTGGCAGCAGAAGTAGTGATGTCTGGGGTGACACTTAACTTCCTGCCCCAAGTAGCATAAAAGCTTCTGTTGTTCCCACGTGGAGCACTTGAAATTCCATATGCTACCATCTTTTAAATTTTATTTTAATAATCCAGTAAAGGTATTACACAAACCTGAATTTGATGAAGGATAATTGTAATTTTGCTATGGACACCAAAACCAGCAAACTTGATGACAGAACAGCAAAACAACCAAAAGGTGAGGAGTACAAAGCCAAGTGTGTCATGCCTATAGTCAAGCATGGTGGTGGGAGTGTCATGGTCTGGGTCTGTATGAGTGCTGCTGGCACCGGGGAGCTACAGTTCACTGAGGGAACCATGAATGCCAACATGTACTGTGGCATACTGAAGCAGAGCATGAGACTGGGCTGCAGGGCAGTATTCCAACATGATAATGACCCAAAACACACCTCCAAAATGACCACTGCTTGCTAAAAAGCTGAGGGTAAAGGTGATGGGCTGGCCAAGCATGTCTCCAGACCTAAACCCTATTGAGCATCTGTAGGGCATCCTGAAATAGAAGGCGGAGGTGTACAAGGTCTCTAACATCCACCAGTTCTGTGATGTCGTCATGGAGAAGTGGAAGAGGACTCCAGTTGTCGTCATTTAGTCATTCAGTCACGTCTGACTCTTTGTGACCCCATGGACCAGAGCATGCCACGCCCTCCTGTCTTCCACTGCCTCCCGGAGATGGGTTAAATTCATGTTGGTTGCTTCGATGACACTATCCAACCATCTCATCCTCTGTCGTCCCCTTCTCCTCTTGCCTTCACACTTTCCCAACATCAAGGTCTTTTCCAAGGAGTCTTCTCATGAGATGGCCAAAGTACTGGAGCCTCAGCTTCAGGATCTGTCCTTCCAGTGAGCACTCAGGGTTGATTTCCTTTAGAATGGATAGGTTTGTTCTCCTTGCACTCCAGGGGACTCTCAAGAACCTCCTCCAGCACCACGATTCAAAGGCATCAATTCTTCGGGTCTGCTTTCTTTATGGTCCAGCTCTCACTTCCATACGTCATGAGAGGAAAAACCATAGCTTTGACTATTCGGACTTTTGTTGGCAAGGTGATGTCTCTGCTCTTTAAGATGCTGTCAAGGTTTGCCATCGCTTTCCTCCCAAGAAGCAGGCATCTTTTAATTTCGTGGCTGCTGTCTCCATCTGCAGTGATCATCGAGCCCAAGAAAGTAAAATCCGTCACTGCCTCCATATCTTCCATTTCTATGTCCCAGGAGGTGATGGGACCAGTGGCCATGATCTTAGTTTTTTTGATGTTGGGTTTCAGACCATTTTTTGCACTCTCCTCTTTCACCCTCATTACAATGTTCTTTAGTTCCTCCTCACTTTCTGCCATCAGAGTGGTATCATCTGCATATTGGAGGTGGTTGATATTTCTTCTGGCAATCTTAATTCCGGCTTGGGATTCATACAGTCCTGCCTTTCACATGATGTATTCTGCATATAAGTTAAATAAGCCGGGGGACAATATACAGCCTTGTCGTACTCCTTTCCCAAAAATAGTAGAAGGTAGGAAAGGGAGGGGAATGAAGTTAAACAGATTATATCCCATTACAGCTTTTCCCACTCTTTTGTTGACTATGAGGGCTACTCCATTCCTTTTACGGGCTTCTTGCCCACAATAGTAGATGTGATAATCATCTGAGTTGAATTAACCCTTTCTGTCCATTTTAGTTCACTGATGCCCAGGATGTCGATGTTTATTCTTGCCATCTCCTGTTTGACCACCTCCAGCTTCCCAAGGTTCATAGATCTTACATTCCAGGTTCCTATACAGTATTTTTCTTTGCAGCATTGGACTTTCCTTTCACTTCCAGGGCTCCAGTGGCAACCTGTGAAGTTCTGGTGAACTTTATGCCCAAGAGAGTTAAGGCAGTGCTGGAAAATAATGGTGGCCACATAAAATATTGCCACTTTGTGCGCAATTTGGACATTGTTGCCAGAGGTTTAGACAGTAATGGCTGTGTGTTGTGTTATTTTAGGGGACAGCACATTTACACTGTTATACAAGCTGTATACTCACTGCTTTACATTGTAGCCAAGTGTCATTTCGAGAGGGTGTACTCACTTCTGTAATATACTGTATTCACATTTTGTTGGTTGTTGAGTGAAAAGTTCTCTTGATATAAACTCTGGTTGTGACAGCACTAATAATACCACATAGTTGTGTCTGAGCTGGCATGGTTAAAATCAATTCATTTTCAAGCAATGACATGATGTAAACATAATTGCATGGAAACCTACACTTTTTTCAGTGGCATTCATGTATTTTTGTTCAGCTGTTGGAGTTGTTTATTTTGTACTGACTCAGCTGACTTTTTTTTCATTTTCTGACCTCTGTGATCACCTATTTTGGTCCATAGGAGGAGCTGAGGTGTGTCCTCCAGTGATGTTGATATCTCCAGTGAGGCATGGTATGCCATTACATGGGGATAACCCCTCTCAGATAAGTGCTTGCTTTTTCTCCTCCAAACAATTTTGCTATTTTGGGGGAGGGGGAGTCAAGTTTAGTGCTGTGTCAAATAATTGCTACAGCACTAACTTGCATTCTAGCCATGATGTGAAAGCCTGAGCCTCAGATGAAACTGACAAAAACTTCCCCCATTCCTGCCTTCTTGTTCTGAGGTGAAAGTCTAGTTGGTAACCAGGTGAAACTGACAAAGCTAGTCAATTTCACTAGGCTGATAATCTGTTAAATGAATTCAGCATTAGGCCACTTCAGAAAATTTTAAAATGGGACCTGAATGCTATGCAGTGCTGAGGTGCTGTTTGCTCCTCCTGCCCACTGTTTCCTGCTCCCCATCTTCCATACTCTCAAGGCTTGGTGCCCCCCATGTCTACACCTCTCCTGCCCGGTGGGGCTGGTCTGGCTTTCCTTGTGAGAACTCAAGAGAGGGGGAGAAAGAGGGGAAGTGAGCTCAGTGCATCCTGCTGTGGTCATCTCATGTGCACTTTCCAGGTAGAAATGCAATATCTGGCTAGTGCCATTGTTCAGCTCCCTTTCATGCCTTTCCCTTCTTTCCTTCCCACCCCTGGCTTTTAAACAAGCTGGTTCATGGTGTCAGCTGGCGAGTTGACAAACAAACTGCAAGGACATAAATGTTAGCCATCTGCATAAAGGGGAGGGACAGAGGGAAGGCATGGGGAGGCAAGTGCTGTTAATAAATTTGGGCCGTGACCTCATTGAAAATTGTACCGTTGAAAAGTGCAGTGTGGACTCTTGGACCCTGGATATTTAAGCATAACCACATGGACTGCTACAGTGATTTTTGCAGCAAAAATTGCCTATGGTAGCCCTTGACTAGCTTTAAAAACTCTGACACAAAGTGCATGATATTTTGCAGTGTAATCCACACACTCTGTCTTCTTCTGGTTCTGCATAGCCTTCATAGACATGCATGTTATTTACACTATTTCTAAAGTGTTATATGCCTAAGGAGACATGCATTTTATAAATCTACTCTTTCTTAACTGTTTTATATATATATATATATATATTTAAAGTTACAGTTATAGCAATAATTAACTAGCTAAATAATGAGGAGAGCTTTGTTCAGGAAGAAACAAAAGGGAGTTTATTAGGGATATACAAGTAACTGGAAGGAAGAGAAAGGCAATTTCTTGGTTATTTAAACTGAAGGGTAAAACAATTATACAGTTTTACCACACATTTGCCTCAAAAACTATTCTCCTATATCCAAACTCAGAACCAACTTTTCCCATAGACTCCACACTTTGTTGAAGACTCTTTTCTCCTCTTCACCTCAAGACAAACTCTCTAACAGCAGCTGACTAACTCCCTAAATGCCACTTCACATAAGACTCCATTACATTCCAAACACACTAATTAATCAACATTAATCTCTACACCATTCCATCAACATCCGCCAATTAATCTGTATGTACATCGGTCATGCACCACAATTTTACATCACACAAACCTTACTTGCAAATATACATATATACAATCCCACACACTACACCAGAACACAGACAGAGTTCTAGCTCCTGCCCTCTGAAGATGACGGCCACAGAGACTGGCAAAACGTTAGGGGAAAAAAAAGCCCTTCAGAACATGGCCAAACAGCCTTCAAGATTACATACATATATACAGCTGGACAGAAAAAAATGACATCTTCACACAAGCCAATTGTTATGACCTGAAGCTTTATCCCACTCTTTCTTCAAGGATATAATAAGAATATGTTTAATCTGCCTGGACGGCTCGGTGGTTTAGATATCTCCAGACGTTGCAAGTTCAATTTCCTACTGTGCATCCCAGAAGAGACAGCTTGTTTGATACCTTGGGAAAGCTGCACAAAAAGGATCTCACCAAAAAAAAGAAGGGAATGGTAAACCACATCTGAGTACTCTCTACTTAGAAAACCTTGTAAAGAGTTGCCTTAAGTCAGAATTGACTTCATGGCACATGATCATGATGAATATGAATATGAATATGAATATGAATATGTTTAAATAGACACTTGGAAGGATAAAAATCAAGGCCTGCTGAAAAAGTTCATCAAATTAGACAGCTGCAGAGACTCCCCATAACAGCATTTAATAGGTTTTTTGAAAAGGAGTAATGCTCTTCATATGAACTATAAGATAGTAAGGAATGTTTCAAAAAGTGGACATAAATTTCCCCTGTTGTTTATTAAACACACAGCATCGTACTCTAAGGAGAGTTTGTCAAAATGAGGAACAAAAACCTTAGCACTACATAGAAAAATAAGGAATTACTGGGTTATCTTGGACCTCCAGATGTTCTTGCACTTCAACTCCCAGAAACCCTGGCCAGCAGAGGTGGTGGTGAAGGTTTCTGGGAGTTGTAGTCCAAGAACATCTGGAGGCCCAAGGTTGGGGACCACTGATCTAGCTTACTCTTTACACTGTTTGGCAGTGATCCAAGGTCTCATAAAGGACTTTCTAAGCCCTGTCTTGTTGGTTAGTGAACCTGAGACATTTTGTAGACAAAATATGTGCTCTGTAACTGAGACCATTCCTTTTTCAGAACAAACCACTTGCTTCACATTATCAAATATAAACTCGGCAACAGTCGGTGATGCTGAAGATTTGGTTTCCAAGTATTAAAAGAATGGCATCATTTATTATTTTGCATACAGTATGCTGTTTTCACAATTTTATGTTCTGCAGGCAAATGTATCAATAGTTAAAAGAATGACAAAAAGCCACAGTAAAACAATAAGAGGTGGTGGCGGTGGCGGCAGCAAGTTGGAACCAGAATTAGATGCATCTAATTGGGGTTAATGAATCTGAGATCACTAGTTTCTGTCTGCAGCAGCCTCCCATACCTACTTTCAAGGCTACACAGACTGGCTCCTCCCCTAGGAGGTGCAATAAAAAAATTGAACTCCTGACCAACTCATTGAGCCATACAGCCAAACAAAACACTAAAGAACTGATCACATCTATGCACAGGAACAGAAAAGATTCAAGAAAAGAGGTGTCTCCATTCATCTCTGATGCCTTCTAGTTGCTTCTCTTCCAAACAGAAGTGACGTGGAATTCACAACTTCTAATGTCGAATGCAATAACTGCTTGATACTGCAGATTTTCTCCAACAGGATTATTCTTTCCATCGCTTGTATCTTAATGATGATAGAACAACAATCTATGGGGAAATGCTCTATATGGTATATAGCGTTAGCCCAGTATGAAAACTGACTCCACGACCTCACTCCTACCTATTCTCCCTTAATGAGACTACATTTGTGCAAGCTGCCTGACATGGGAAATATGTTTCATATTTGCTGTGAAACACCGAAACACATGGAAGCAGAACAGAAGGAAGTACAGCAGATAGGATACATTTTATTTAGGTCCATTTAACACATGCTAGACTTTCCACACAGGACCTCTTTGCCCCAATTCTCTGCATGTTTTCATGGCAGAATGAAAGGAATCCTGATTTATGCAATAGGTTGCAATACTTGTGCTCATATGAAAATATCTTTCTTACCAACTGGATTGTTTCCAAAACTTTTGTGCTGGAAACATGTAGAATAACAAGAATTTAAAAATATACACCATAGTTCAGAAAGATCAGTACTAAATTCTGCATATTATGGCTTCTCGTGAATTGAGGAAAAAGCAGGCTGTTTAAGAAATTTACTCTTTAAATACCATTTTTAAATACTGATGGAAACATTAAATTATAGACATGTTACTTGAAAATCAGTAACTTTATATACCCCTTTTTTACATACAAAAATGTATATAAAACACAGCTTTAGTTTTGCAAACATGTGTTATGGGTATAATAAATGATGCATGAAGTCTGACAAAATTTAAGATCTCCAACTTCTAAGTTGCATGGAAACAGCAAGCTAATAGCTTGAGGGTATATGATTCAAATCATATAAGTAAATTGTGAAAAAGAGCCTGGACCTGCTGGAAAGGCTTAAATGTCTGAAAGAAACTGTAACTTTCAAAAACATTGTTGAACTGGTGGCAAAAATATCTCATAAAGTATCACATTCCTTGGATATTAGTGAAAAGCAATTAAAATTATTTTCTCCTATTCATCAAATTATTTTGACACATGATAATACTTTCAGTTATAAAATGTTGACAGTAGACTATAAATACTAAGTAGATAAGGGAGAATTCATATATAATATGGATGGAATCATACCAATTATGTTCTATCCTATGTCTAGGCCAGCCTGATACCAGGTATTAAAATTTAGAAATGTAAATCCTTCCTTTTTTTTTCTTTGCAAGCAAGAATGAAATATTGCAACATTTTTCTTCTCATCAGCAAGGTTGATGAGAAGATCCTTGGGGCTTTTGACTGAATAATCACATTGGTGAAAATGTTGTTTTGTGCAAAAAACAAACAAACTGCCAATTTTTGTGCAAATTTTTTTGCAAACAATTTGCACGATTTGCAAACTATGCAAATTCCCTCAGATTAGGGTGACTGCTGCTTTAAACAATATTTTGAAGTAACCAATTTTATTTTGGTAGCCTTCTTAAAAATTAACTAGTTGTTCTGTGTTTCCTGTATGTATGCTTTGCTCCTGAAAAGAAAAAGGCACTAGAAAGAACATGGCCAAACAGCCCAAAAAACCTACAACAACTATCAGATCCTGGCTGTAAAAGCCTTTGAGAATACACTGAACGCCTCTACGGGGAGGAAATAGTCAGACAGAGCCAGAGACTGGAAACACTCCAAAGCAAAAGACCACACCTATCCTCAAGAACATACCTAAAAAGCCTGAAAAACCTACAACAAGCATCAGATCTTGGCCATGAAAGCCTTCGAGAATGCACCAGAAAGAGTTCATACAAATTAGAGACACTGAGCAAAAAAAGCGGTCTTTGTCTCATTCTCAGCTGGAGGCAAGGAAACTCAAAGGGTTTTAGAATTCCTTACCAAGCGCTTTCTGGGTCTCACTTTGTTGGAAAAGGCCAAATGAATGGGAATGATGAATTCTTACATATTGGAAGTTAGGGTAGAAGAAGGTACAATATGTACAAACAGTGTGCACCAATAATCTCTCTGTTTTTGAGGTTTACACAATTGAGATTTACATGATTAGATTCTATGCAAGCAGGCATAAGACTGGCCAAAATATTTTGTTTCCAGGGATGAAGCAAATGGTATCCCATCCTCCTAAGTCATGGGACATAGTACCTAAGGTTAGTTACCTTATATTGGCATGTGGGGCAGAAAATCTGATAAATGCCTTTCTGAAAGTACTGAGATAAATGTCATTTATTCACAGAGTCAGCAAAAGTTGGAGGTGACTTGACAGTTTATAACAATAACAAAAACATAAAGAGCCTCATGGTGCAGTGGTTAAACTGCTGTACTGCAGCCAAAACTGTGCTCACTGCCCAGAGTTCAATCCCAGGTAGCCGGCTCAAGGTTGGCTCAGCCTTCTATCCTTCTGAGGTTGGTAAAATGAGTACCCAGCTTGCTGGGAGGAGGAGGGCAATGTGTAGCCTGCGTAATTAACTTGTAAACCACCCAGAGAATGCTGTGGTGTGGTATATAAGCAGCATGGTTTGCTTTTTCCTTTTTTTTTTCCTTTTTCACAACACTGCAAATCAGTTGTCTTATGGGGCTATCTCTGTTTGCCTAATGGTAGGGCCAATGACACCCAGTGTACAAATATCAGCAGGATTGGGAAAAGCATAGCAGAGAGCAGAATGTAAGCAAACTTAAATCTTTCCCATTTACCAGGCATGTGGAAAACCCTTTACTAAAAATGTAGAAAGTCTCACTTTTATTTCATTTCTCCAAATCCTATCTGCATTTTGGACAAAAGTATATTCCTTTTTCCTCCATGAATTCTGAGGCCATGTCTGTACACATTTTTCATAGTGTACACACTTCTGTATGCATTTTGGCTCTTGACTGATATATGTCTGTGCATGTTATACAATTGTACACATTCTACTGTTCATATTTTTTGAATGGACACATGTTCTCTCTGTATATTGTTTTATCCTGGCCAGAATCCTATTTTTGTTCAAGTAAAATTTCCACAGCTAGTTGTGGCTAATTGATGAGGTACTAGGGGTCATGTGCCTGGTCACATGCCTGACTGTGCAACCAAGATATACCGTGGCATTCACTAATTAATCCCAACTAGCCACAGCAATTTACTCAAATCTTACACAAACACTAATAGGATTCCTGCCTTCATTTTATTTTTGAAATTTTCAGATTTTCGTGTCAAGGTGTACTTTGTCAAGATTTAGGAGGTATGAAATGGATGTTTAATTGGTAATGTTGATTGTAATAAAATTATTTTCATTGCTTATCCAAAGGCACTCTGCAAAGGTGCAGAGCTGCCTGGGTGGGGACTCTTTGCCCACACACTCAAGGAATGACAGGCAGGCATGGCTCCATGTGAGCTTTTAAAAGGGGCCTAGTGACCTGTTCTGTCCTCTTCCCTGCCTGACGAGTGTAGGTTATCACATGCAACTTGCACATACTGTATGGACTTGTGGTCTGTTCTAGCAAGTCTCTAGGACGATTACAACTAAGAAAATTCACAATGAATATCAATGTAGCCATTAATGGACACCAAGAGTGGTCCATTGGTCCAGATAGGCGGGGTACAAATCAAATAAATAAGTAAATAAGTAAATAAGTAAGTAAGTAAGTAAGTAAGTAAGTAAGTAAGTAAGTAAATAAGTAAGTAAATAAATAAATAAATAAATAAATAAATAAATAAATAAATAAATAAATAATAAGTTAAGTTTCTGTAAGAAATGTTAGAAACATTGGCTTTCCTTATACATACATTGGCTCCACCACCTCTGTTTTCTTCTTGAAACACAGGGTGGAGCCCAGCCACCTGGCTTTCCTAACCACAAAGAAACTTTTCTAATCTTCCAAGAATGAGCTGAAGTAAGACTGAAGCCCTAGTCACTAGCATACTTCATATAACCTATCTATCAAATATGTTAGCCTCAAAGCAGTGTTAGGATTTAAATGCCATCATACTATCTTTTCGAAATTTCTTGCTGCACTTTGACTTTCCTGTCTTTCTAATGCTGGTGTTCATTGTTCAATCAGACTGTAATTTCAAAAAACTAGTTGTGTAGGTCTTTTGCACCTCACCTAGCACTATTATTGAGCAGACAAGTTAAAAATGATATTTTACCATGTTTCCCATTGCTCTGACCTTACTGCCCTGTCGGTTCGGATAGCCTGAAATAAAGACGCCAACCATTCCAAAGCTCTGTGTACACATCTACATTGTCACTTCAGTTTAGCCTCTGGAAAGAAATCTCAGTTTATACTCTCCGTGCTTCAAAATATTTCCATCTAAGACCTAAGGATAAGAAATGTGCAACACATATTTTCTAGAAAGGCAGATGTCCAAGTACATTTCCCTTTTCAATATGCAAACAACCTTAATGTCTTTCCCAGATGCCAGTACAGATTCTGAAAAGGAGGAAAACCAGCTCACTCACTGAAAAGCTTATTAAGGAGCATGAACAATAGCACAATACCACAGGAAATCCTAGCAATGCAAAGCTGGTTTCACAGCAGTCACTTTTTTATTATCAACACCAGTAGGTACTAGTATGTCTAAAGTGCAGCTAATCAGATACCTTTGGAAATCCAGAGGAGGATATAATACTCAGTGCTGTCTGTTGGATTGGCTTCTGTTATTAATCTCCTTCACCACTCTCAGCTAATACAGTGGTGCCTCGCTTAACGAGTGCACCGTATAGCGATGTTTCCGTATAGCGATCCCTTTTTCGGGATCGCTATACGGAAACATACCCGATCTTCGCAATGGGGAAAACCCGCATTGCGAAGATTGGGTATTGTGGCGGCCATTTTGGAGCCGCCGAACAGCTGATCGGCGGTTCCAAAATGGCCGCCAGAAGCCCGGAAATGGCTGCCGGCAGCCGTTTTTGCGCCCTGCCCTCGCTTAGCGAAGGCGCGAAAATGGCTGCCGGCACCTGGAATCCTCGCTGAACGGGTAAGTAACGAAGGTATTGGAACACATTAAACGAAGTTTAATGCGTTCCAATACCTTTCCCCTACCCGTTTAGCGATGATTCCGTATAGCGAGGGTTAATCCGGAACCACTGTATAACTATATGCTGCATACTGTCTTCCCTTCTGAAATATTTCCTGATCTAAATATTTTGAATAGCAAATGTTTATCCTACCGCTTGGATAAACCTGAATAGCTACTTCTGGCATTTCCGTCCCTTGTTTTCAAATTTCACTTTGCTTCTTCTTCTGGTATCCCTTGATATATAGAGACCTCAGCCATGACAACTGTTGCTCTTTGTGTACAGATAATCTTTTTTTCCCCCAATTCAGGACACTGTTTCTTGGACAAAGGCTGCATGCATATGTACACTTAGCTCTAGTTGGAGCTTCCATTTTGAAATAGATCCACTCCAGCTGAACTTATTTCCAAATACTGTACTTCCATACACACAGAATATGCCTGCAGATATTTTTCAAAAAACATCTTTTGCCAGAGTCATCATTTAGATCGACTGACAAGTTTAGCACTTGTAACTTGAATGGTATTTGTCTGTTGAAAGGCATCATTCAAAAATGTAATATTTATTTGTGATATAAATAAGGAATCACTGTGGGCAGAACTGTGAAACCACTGGGATTATAAATGAAGAGTTACTTTTAGTATTTTTGTGTAATAACATTAATATGAGTAACTCAGTATGACCATTGTCATATTTATTTCAGATTGACTGAAATCCTGTCCACATAAATTTACACCATGCAAGCCAGATGATATCATCCAGTAACAGAACTCTTTAAAGTAATAAAAACTCCATATCCAACCCCTCCATTTCAGGTTCTGATGTTCCCTAGGTATCCCTTTTTGCCATTAGAAGCCTTAGGCCAAGGGATCCTTAAACACTGGAAAATTGTTGCTGATAGTCCCACCATTAGATCACAGGCACCACCAGAAATCTGATGGTAATTCACTAATACAAAGGACTCCCAAAGGGCACAATTCAAAATGCTGGTTCTAACCTGTAAAGCCCTAAGAAGCTTGGGCCCAATCTATCTCAAAGACCATAATGAGTTGGCTCAGGTGTTCAGATCAATAGGAGAGGCCTTTCTCTAAGTCCCACCACCTTCACAGGTGGATTTGAGGATGACACGGGAGAGGGCCTTCTCTGTTGCTGCTCCCAGACTTTGGAACTCCCTCCCACAGGAAACCAGGGTGGTCCCATCTTTGCTCTTCTTCCACAAGCAGGCAAAGACCTTTGTCTTTCTCAGAGTGGTATTTCTTTGTCACTTTTTAATACAGTACAGTGGTGCCTCACATAGCGATCACTCCGTTTAATGAAGAAATTGCTTTGCGACAATGTTATTGCGATTGCAAAAGCGATCGCTTTGCGATGTTCCCTATGGGGAAAATTCGCTTTGCAATGATCGCAGGGAAGCAATCATCGCAAAGCCCCCATTTTCACACAGCTGATCGGCGGTTCCAAAATGGCCGCTGGGTAAACAAAATGGCCGCCCGCTGTGTTGGCTCGCTTTAGAGGCACCGAAAATGGCCGCCCATATGGAGGATTTTCACTTAAGGTTAGTTTTTAAGCCCATAGGAACATATTAATTGCGTTTTAATGCATTTGTATGGGGTTTTTTATATCGCTTAGTGATGAAATCGCTTAGCAGCGATTTTTGCTGCACAGATTAACATCGCTAAGCGAGGCACCACTGTATTTGTATACTCATTGTCTTTAGCTTTAAATATTGTCTTTCAGTGATGTAAGCTGCTTTGTGTCTTTTTAAAGAAGAAAGGCAGCTGGGGGGGGGATATTTTAAACAAATAAATAATAAAGGCTTTCCAAGGGAAAAAAAAGATTCCTACAGATCCTTGGAAACCGAAATGGTGGATAGGAAATTTTTCATTTAATTAAAGATTTCTGTTGCTGGATTATGATGTCATCTGGCTTGCATGGCATAAATTTACACCAACAGAATTTCAGCCAATATCTCATGTACCATGAATCTATATTTTGACGTCTAGGTTTTGCATTATGAGTCACCAGTTCAAACTTAATATAAAAGACAGTGTTAATTTCTGTATATGGTAAAAACAGGTCCTAGTGATTTTTCAGCTTTTTCATGAAAAGTAACTGTTCCCTCTTTTCCTATTGTCCATACTGCAACAGTGTGCTGATATCTGCATTTGAAAATGATTACACTGACTAGGAAATGGCATGAACTAGAAAAAAACAATATTTCCCCACAAATGTACACAGTAGAATTGGGGCAAAACTTTAATCCCCATGCCTACACATTTCCAATTGAAATTGTGTCCTAATTAACTATATTTTATCTCATTTCTGCCCTTATAGAAGGACGATATTAACAGCCTTGAAAGAAAATCAGGCTGCTGCAGTTGCAGCCATATGGCAATAAATAATAAAAAAGGGCCAATATAGCAGTATTTCTTTCTTTAAGTTTCTTCGGATTAATACAGTAATGATGAAATACTGGCTGTTAACAGTAAGACTGCAGACAGTACAATTGCATGTGGGAGTAGGTAACTACACACTCGGCTATATTCCTGAGGGTATACAATTGTGCATCTCCTGAGATCAACATTGAGAACATGGGTCAAATGAATCTGAATAAGTTCTAGTATAACCAAAGAACATTGTTACACTAATTTACTTGCCTACCACCAAGTTTACTATTACTGTTATTACTCAATAATAATAGTAATCACCTTACAATCCACTAAAAACTTGATTGTACTTCAAAAGTGTCATCAAATTGGCTAGGTTTGCCCAACACACCTACAGAGTCTCATTTTTGTCTAAACATGTGCACACTACAAACTTGTCAGCCCAAGAACAAGTATAGGTTGAAAACAATGTGTGTGTGTGTGTGTGTGTGTGTGTGTGTGTGTGTGTGTGTGTGTTTTTGTGTGTGTGTGTGTGTGTGTGTGTGTGTGTGTGTGTGTGTGTGTGTGTGTGTGTGTGTGTGTGTGTATAGAAAGCCCCCAAGAGGAAATCACAGCAATACTCCCATCAAAATTGCACAGAAGACATGAACACCTCAGCCAAACAGTCACCTCACAAAAGAGCCCTCCTGTAGAGAGGCCAGATAAATTAAATAGCCTTTTTTAGTTTTATTCTAAAAAGACTGTCTGGAGGTCTGGGAAAGCAAGCATCCTAGAATGGCTTGCCCCATCTTCTTCCTCCTGTTTTGTCAAATGACTATTCTGTTTCCATTGTCTCTGGATTAGCCAGGTGAGAAGATCATGATCAAGGCATAACAAGACCCGTGTGACTAACAAGGAGCTAGATCATTAGTCAGCCTGGCCAACACCATATAAAAGACAACAGCAGCCTTGCTAGTTGCTCAAGTTCAGGTTCCTGCTGTATCACTACCTGACTCCTCCAGCTGATCCTAACATCTGGAGTCCCAAGTCTCCCTAGCTTTCAGACAGTCTAATGAAACAAAGAAGAAGTAATCTTTGTATGTATCTTCTGGGAATATTTTCCCCATACATAGGTGCCTCCCCAGTCACTACCACATGGTGCAGTGATCAAAGTGCAGTATTGCAATCAGGACTCTGCTCATGACCTGAGTTTGATCCTAAGGAACTTAGGTAGCCAGATCAAGGTTGACGCAGCTCTCCAGCCTTCTGAGGTCAGTAGACTGCATACCTAGCTGGGGGGGGGGCAATGTGTAGCCCGTATAATTAATATTGTAAACCAACCAGAGAATGTTTTAAGTGCTATGGGTAAGCATACGGAATATGCTTATGGTTATAAGCAGCACACTTTGTTTGTGCATGTGTGCATGCAGGTGTAATCTAGGGAAAGAGACTTCTTTTGAACCCTCTCGGACATACAAGTTTTCTTCTTTTGAACTTGGATTTCCCATTAAAGACTAGGGATTATGTGGATGATACTTCATCAATATCAGGAGGGCCTGCCTAGAGAGAGGTGCTGTGCATGAAAATGGATAAAGCCAGGGTATGCCAAATGTGCCTAGGCATTTAGATGGCACACCTTCTTATTCTGCCCGCCCCCAAGAAGCAGGAACTATTCCTTTAGTCAAATTATCTTTTTTTCTTGCTTGCTTCTAGGAGAAGAAAAACTCTGATTTCAAACCTCCACTGTTAGTGGCTATATCCACTCATGGAAAAGGCTTCAGGAGTTAACCTAGAGGTAAAATCCGGAGCTCGAGTCCCGAAGGCAGTCCGTGTCATTCTGCCAACTCCTGTGACATTACTGGAACCAGTTGTATTGGCTCTTGCCTTTCCATTGAACCATTTCAGCAACATGGAGAGGGGGGATCTTTACCCAGGCTTCATGCTCTGGAGAGGATACTCCTCGATACAGAGCATGTTACCATCGTCTCTGGAGACTGCAGGATGCCTATGTCTATATGCTTCATTGTGAATATGTGCTATATTTTAATTCTTTTGTGTTCAATATAATTCCACTTCTGAATAGCTCTGTGCGAGTGTGACACACCCAGTCCTATCTAATGTACTATTGTCATTGTTCAAAGATCCCTTATGGGCATGTCTTCAAACATATTTAAATTCATGCATATGCTCTGAGAGCATACATGGTAACAAAAACGTTAATTGCAATTTATAAAGATGTGTTTACTGCTCTCTGTTCTTAGACTGCATCACCTGGGTCTAAGAGTGAATCCATTGGTGAGAAGAAAATAAATGGAAACACCTTCCAGCCCTATCCATTTTTCTTTTCTTTTCTTTTTGAAAACATAAACTTTCTTTTTCTTTGGAGGAACACATTCTCTGCCTCCTTTTTCAAGGAGAGATCTCATACTCATTTCTCAGAGGGTTGAGAGGGTAGAAGAAAGTGCTACTTGCCCTTGGTGTCAGCCTGGTTAGTTACAGCTCTGCTGTGAAATCAGAATCAGAAACTCTGCTATCTCACTAAATGTTCCTCCAATGCCTTTTTGATTCTGATTACAATGTTTTTATTTTCCAGGCTTTAAGATTGTTTTAACTTTTATGATTTCTTATATTTGGAGGATGCTTTTCTTGAGTTACTTATGTTAACACATCACTTTTTATGACTTTTTGATATGTTATTATAAGCTGCCATATGAATATATTTGAAGAGCAGATTATAAATTTAAATCAATAAATGAAGTAAGAGCACTGTAATCAATTCACAAAAGCAGTCAGTGTGATAACAAAGTCTTCCTAGATTTGCTAGTCTGATTTGACACCTGCAGTGAGAGAGAAAATTCGATTTAGATTTGTTATCAGTTTCTCGTTGAGCAACTGCACAGTGGAATCTTCCTTCTAGAGCCCTATCAGGGTGTGAGGGGGAGATCGTGACTTGGAAACTTTATATGATAAAAGCAGGAGTTTAGTAACCTATAATATTATACTGAGAATCACAACAGAGCTTTTCGTTTTATTGTATCATAATTTCCATCTGTGCATCTGTGAACTCAAAACCAGAAGCATGAACTAGGCCATTGCTTTTGCATTAGAAATACCAGCTGAAATCCTGTTCCTTTTTTCAGTAGATGGAAGGGCCAATGGTGGAATATTCACTTGCTGGCAATTAAAGAATCTCTGCTGGGATTCTCGTGTGTGCCAAGCTACTGGGTATGCCACCACTGAGAAGTGCAGATGAAACTCTTTAACTGCTGGCTGAAAGTGAGTGCCATCCACCTGCATAAAAGTGAAAGAGGATTTCAGCAACTATTTTAGATGAACATGCTATTTATAGATGAGCATGTTTATTTTCATCTATAAATAACACAAATGTAAATTAAACACAAAATATGAATGTCTTCCATTTTTTATGTTAATTTATTATGGAGGCAACATACTTGGTTATTTCAAAAATGAAGGCGATCTGTCTAATCCATTAAGAGGAACTGCATACTCGTATAGACAGCATGAATAGACTAATCATATTTTAGAGTTTCTCATTTTTAATGGAATAATAAAATATAACAATAGAATAAGGTCATATTTTGTTGTTACATGCTGTCAATGTCAGAACTAACTTAAAGCAACTCAAGTCAGTTTCCATGGCTGAGTGGGAATTCAAACTCTGTTGTCCAGAGTCCTTGTCCATCAGTCTATCCACTACAACACACTGGGAACCTTAAAGCAGCATTTAGTAGGATATGAATCTTACAAAGTGAGCAACCAATGTCCTGAAATGAAGCAGAATTTATTCAACAAACATTTTTCTGGCATTCCAGATAATTACAATCAATTAGTAATATACATTTCCAGTGTCTTTAGGAAAGATGCACTGAAATACCCACCAGCTGCACAATTTTAACATTAGAAAAATAACATTAAAATTATATTTAAATTTTAGTTAACTCATTTTTAAATATTTATTTAAAAGTTACAATATGCTAACCTGTTCAATTGCTCTTGTTATGTGCTGCCAATTTGGAACTGACTTACAGTTATCCTAATAGGGCTTTCAAGATAAGTGGGATGTTTAAGGAGTGACTCAACCAGTTCTATACATTCAGTGAGTTTCCATGGCTGAACAGGGATTCCAACCCAGAAGCTAGTGTCATACTATGAGAGTTGGGTAGGCTGTGAAAATGTCAGCAAAGGGTTAATGGTTATAAATCAAGCAAAGAAATTGGCTTGCTAAAGGAACATCCATGCAGGTGTGCCATATCCTCTAATTAATCAGATTTATACCCCGTCCATCTAGACTAGGTCTACTCTGGGTGTCGTTACAAAATTTGAAAACAATTGAACAAATAAATATGTAAAAATCAAAGATGTAAAAATGTAAATATTAAGATGCAGCAGGAGGGAAAGCCTGCCTGAATAACCATGTCTTAAGTTTATTTCTAAAGACACCCAGAGAGGGAGCCAGGTGGATCTCTACAGGCAAGTTGTTCCAGAGGGGAGGGGCCACTGCCGAGAAGGCCCAGTTCCTTGTTTTTTCCTTTCAGGCCTCCCTCAGCGTTAGGCCCCTCAGTCGCCCACCCTGGCTAGAACGAGTGTCTCTGACAAAACTGGGTGGGAGAAGGCACTCTGCAAGATATCAAGGTCCCAGATATCAACGCGGAAATGAATGGGCAACCAATGCAAGGCGGCCAGTGTGGGGAAAATCTGTTGGTGCCTCTTCACCCCAATTAGAAGTCTGGCCGTGGCATTTTGTACCATCTAAAGTTTTCGTGTCATCTCAAAGGAAGCCCCACGTAGAGCACATTACAGTAGTCTAATCCTGAGACTACGAGCGCATGGACCAAAGTGGTGAGTGCCCCCACATCAAGATAGGGATGCAGCTGGGCAATCTGCTGAAGGTGGAAGTGCCCAGCTGCACATGTACTTGAAGAATGCTTTTTGTTGCTTCTAGCATCTATTGCTAGAAGCTCATTCCCAGCTTTGCCTTCCTAATGCCATTCCAGCAATTCTTTGCTACCTTGCCTTACTCTTTGTTTGTGGCCTGATGTTCCTTCCACTTCCTATATGTGTCCTTTTTTTGTTTTCAGGTCCTCATAGAGCTTTTTGTGAAGCTACATTGGTCTCTTTTTTGCTATTATCCACCTCTTTTTTTCTGTTGGAATTGTTTGTAGTTGTATTGTTAGAAATTTACTTTTAAGTAACCCCCACCCCCCCACTCCCCACCCCCATGTTGGATTCCTTTTCTTATTAGGATTCCCTGTCATGGGACCTTATTTATCATTGTTCTGAATTACTTAAAAATGATTTTCCTAAAATCCAAGTACACATTTTTTGGAGATGGGTAACTACACTCCACTTTTGTTGAACTCTAGAACTCAAGTAGAATATGGTCACTTTCCCCCAGAATTCCCCTTACTGCCATTTCATCCACCAAGTTATACCTAATGGTTAGTATCAAGTCAAGAATAGCTAATCCTCTAGTTTCACCTTCCATTTTGGAGGAGAAAATTATCAGCAACGCAAGCCAGGAATTTCTTGGAAGTTTGGCGTATTTTGTTACAACTGCATCACATCTCTTTGAAATTCTTGCAATTTGTTTTTCAAAGGTTACATCCATATCTCCTTGATGATACAATATGGTGTAACTATATTACAACATTTCAGGAAAGATTCCCCGTTTCACTGTCAAAGGAAGGTGTAGGAAGTTGCAACAATTTTAGTAGCAGCCAATTCAGCAGCAAGCAGCAGATGTAGCGTGGAAACGACCAAAGCAGGTTCAAGGACCTCATACAGCTCATGGGTTGCTTGCCATTCATTCCACTGTGACAGCCTTAGCAGCCCATACTATCTCTAGTGCAGGGCTGGTATTAGGAAATGTGGACAAGTCGTAAGATTCAACATGATATATATTGAGTGGAGACTTCCACTGTTGCAACCATAAGAAAATCTACCTGAAGTTTCCAGTCCCATCTAGTGAGAGTTCAAAAATCCACTTAGCAAAAACCATTCTGAATTCCTTCCATATTTCTAGACACTTATCTTAAAAAATTTCCTTCTGACTTCCAAAAGGAACACCTTTCGTGGCTGGAATTCTATGTCATACAACAGCCAAGGAATGTTTGTGCTGATTGTTAGCAGCTGATAATGCCTTGTGTTTCTCCCAAAAGTGACCGATCAGCAGCAAAAACGTCACCAACATATACTCAGTCTTCCAGAACAAACTCCAGAATTAATGATCTCCCATTTCAGCTTGATCCATTCAGGCCCATTGAAGAGCATAAAAGGGAAATTAGTCAACAGTCCCATCAGAAGATGACTTGCTGCCTCTTTGTTCCTCTGAAGCCCTTTCATACAATTATTATGTGGAAGAAGCTTTGGTAATTAATACTGAGTATTAATTGATCTGATTAATGATTCTATCTTTTGGAAAGTAACATGCATGATAGTTTTTACTGTTCTAGAATTTTAGATTTCCCCAGAAGCAAATAAGACCATCAGCATCAAATCAACTTTGGACAGATATATAAAAGCAAATATTTTTACTGAGTTAGGATGTAAATCCTTACTACCTTGTTGCAGGTGAGAAAGAAAAAATTCAATAGTTTTCTCCTCACTGCACATGATTATGAGATTTGGGGGGGGGATTTCAGCTCCTTTTGGGAGGATTTAGCATTTTGTGCAATAAACTTGCATTTGTGACTATTAATGCAAAACTAATCTGCAGAAGATTAGTTTTAATGCAAAGTACTTTTTTGTACAAAAAGTGTTTGTTAATGCTGCTGCACATTAAAAAAAGCTTGCATTTTCACTCTTGTGTATGAGTGAAAAAAGTGTCTATTGTTTTGGTGGTGTATCGCAAGATGTCCTTATATGCCAAATCCTGAAACATATATTTTACTTTTGTTGCAGCTGTCATGAAAGAATATTTGTTAAAACATCTAAAAAAAAACTTTTTTTCTTACTTGAAATTCCATTATTGATCTCTCCTAGTCCAGTGGTTATACCAACATCTATGGAACTCATTATTTTATCAATCTGCAAGAAAATGATAGAAAAATGTTAAATTCTGCAATTGTGCATTATTTTATAGTTAGATTGAGTCCAAATGTGTCTATTATTTAAAGGACGATACCATTTGGAACAATGCATTTTAAAAACTGACTATCAAGCTATTTTTTTAAGCTCCATTCACTTAGAAATAATCTAAGATGTTCATCATTGCAACTGCAACCATATGGAAGGGATTTCCCTTGAATGTAATAGGCACCTAATTCAGACCTATAGCACATACTAAAAAGAAAAGAAAATCTGCGGAGCAATGACAGTGGTTCCTAACATTTTTGGTGCCACATCTCAATTTAATTTTTGAAAAACCCTCATGCTTCCCTACTTCTTTTTGATAATCAAACACTTTTTTAAACAACAAGAATAAGTAATTTAAAATGAAAGTTCAACAATAAAATTAGCAAAAATGATACTGAATTAAAAATAATCATAAATATCTCTGTGGTTGGATTTTACTCAATGAAATCTATTTATGTAAGGGAATATAGTAAATTTCTAGCCGGAATGTGGATTGTTTCCAACTTGTGCATCCTAATCTTAGAGTAAACATCTTCTAATGCTGCACCTTTTGTCTTGTCCTATGCCATACCTTGGCCACATTTCAGTCAATGATTGCAGTATTGCTATCTGTTGCACATATGATAGAATTTATGAGTGTTATTGTAAGGTCACGCTAGTACTGGGGTGTGATTTTATGCTGCCTTGTTCAGACGTCACCTGCAGCTTACTCCCAGGATAAGCATGAGTGGCACTGCAGCTGTGCAGTGTCAACTCAGACACCATTTATTCAAAAGCTGGGCTTCGTCAAGCTTTCTCTCAGGTAAATCTGTACTGGATCAACGTGTTACATCTCAAATTAGAAACTCTTTGTACAAGGCAACTGCTCCATCAGTATTTTCAAGATGTGGAGGCTGTTAAGAGCAGGTGATATGCTGCCTTCACCAATGTGCAAAAAACAAAGCTGATTTTCATGACTGTTATGGGAGACATCTGAAACAGTCCCAAAAAATCATTGCAGGAAAGTAAAGTAAAAGAAGTTTATTTTTATGTCAAGAAGACAAAGAAAGAGCTCTGAAGAAGCCCTTCACCTCATGGTGAGCCACCATGAATGTGTGGAGGATGAGTGTGACAAGTACCTATTTTGCCAGAAGAGGGCAGTTAGACCCCAGAGACACAAGTGAAAACCTCATAGTTTTGCAGGTACCTCTTGGAATGTCATCGTAACTCTCAGGGTAGCATACTTGTGAGTTTGGGAACCAATACTATTTTATAGTATGAACAAAATATTTTATAACTAGAGATATACTTCGTATAACATGTGTCCGTATTCTAGCAGCTCTCTTTCCTTTCTAGTCTTACAAAGTAATTGGCAATCATGAATTAGTTTTGCTCCATCTTCAGGCTCTGTGCCTCGTATTAGTCATGGGCCCATACATTTTTTTTTTGTTTCTCTTTATCATAGGCTGATTAGAAGGTATAATATCAAAGGGCCCTGTGGTATCTTAAAGGCTAACAAATTTTATGTGGTATAGGCTTTTGTGGACTGCAGCCCACTTCTTCAGTTACATGTAGCACAGCCTAAGCAGACAAGCATTCATACTATTTAAATCTCAGTCTATTGAGGCTGTTCTTATACCTGAAAATACTGGCTGCACAAAAGCTTTCACCAAATAAAAACGGTTACTTCCTAAGGTGCCAAAAGTGTTCTGTTCTCCCCGCCCCCGAAAACAGGCTAACATGGCTCTGGAAATATCTGCATTGGCAGATACAATTAGCTTTTGCAGAAATGATGAAAATATTATTTGCATTCAGTTCTATTGTTCTGGTTGCTGTTTTTATTACTCTTCCTTCTGGAGATATTATCTAGAGTTTGGAAACTGCAGCATTAAAGACCATTAGAAAGCTTTCATCTGAAAGCCATTGTGTGCCCCAGATTATATCTAGATGATTAAATACTCTGTGGAGATGACAGCATCTAGTAAGCCTATGGCACTGGAACAAAAATAAATCTGTACTGGATATTTAAATCTATGTGGTATATTACAGTATGTTCCTGATAATATTTCATTAGCTATTGCAGACTTTTATTTTCCTCAGATTCCAAGCACATTTTTAGACATGTGCTAAGATTTGTACATATGCATACTTCTGACATTTTCCTAGTAGCAGCTCACCACACTGCATCACAAATTAGTTCTACAATTCCTGAATGTACAAACTACTTTTAAAATGAATGAGTTTCTAAAACTTTCTCAAGTTTCAATGGTGGTTCACCAGGTGATGTTCAAGGCTGCCGACTGAAATGTGTGTGTGTGTGTGTTTGTTCATGCACACAGATGTCCACATTTCATAAAATGTTCCAATGAGTACAGTAGACATGAGGAGCTCATTTATATTTGGTTAGACTAACTTATTCACCTAATCTAGTATCTTTAACAATGGCGAGAATGTTCTTACCCAGGAGATCTTTCTTAGTTCTTGTTACCTGAGTTCCTTTGAAAGATGGAGATAAAATGTATTCCATTTTCAGAAATTTTCTAAGGAGGTAGCTATGTTACTCTGTTTCAGCAAAAACAGCAAAACATTTTGTGGCCTCTTAAAGATCTTTAGTTTTTATTTGGAATATTTTTATTTGGCATATTGCACAGACTTTAGCCCACTTCTTCAATGGCATGCAGTCTGAATGCAATTACATCTGAGGCACTGAGCTACAGTTCATAAAAGCTTAACACATTGGTTAACCTTTAAGGTTTCTTGTTGGAAATAATATACAATGCTCTGGATTTTGATTCCAAGTTCCTGTTCCTTGCATAGACTTTGCTTTCATATATGCACCTCTGTAATAAAAGATAATTTGACCACACTCCAGGAGGCAGTGGAAGACAGGAGGGCCTGGTGTGTTCTGGTCCATATGATCATGAAGAGTCAGACACGACTAATGACTAAACAACAACAAAAATAAAAGATCAAAAACTTACTTCTTCCCATTCAGAAGTAAATGATGGTGTTCTTTCAGAATTTGCTCTAGAACTACCAGGATCTGCTGTAGATTCACTCCAGTTTCTTCTTCCCTTTTGCTCAGTTGGTGGGTAGGAAATGAGATTAGAGTCCGATTTTGAAACGTATTTGGATAAATGCATATCAAGGAGAGTCTTTGGCAAAGACCGTATTCTCCCAAGTGTGCAAGCACGTTCTACAAACCCTGCAGCGTTAGCAACCCACTGGTCTCCAGTTCTTGTAATGCCAGCTAGTGTGTTAGTTTCTCCTACATTGCCTTTAGATAAAAATACAGTTCTGTTTAAAATTGGTGGCTTTTTCTTTTTAACTGGAGAATCAGTATTGTTTTCTTGCTGTAGCTGTGTTGCCTGCAAAAAACTCCTGTTCACACCAGTTTCATGGGATAATTCATCAGCAGGACTTGCTTTTCTATACAGCTGAAATGGATTTTCAGGTGGGTCACAAGCAGGTGATGATCCATGAAGTAGACCAGCAAACTGCTCAGAAGGATGTGCCTCAAGATGCTCACTTTCAATAGATGTTTGTTGTGTTTCTGTAAGATACAACATTTCTTTCAGTTAATTATTTTAATCCAATAATCTCTAAAAAGGAAATAAACACCTGATGTACAGAAGAATATCTTTAATATGTTCCAAAGTCAAAGATCTCACACCACTTGCCAGTAATTTAGGGGGTGTTTTACTCTGACCTTCCCCCCAAAAATATCACAATGGAGATGACACAGCAGTCAGTCTTGTAGTACCTGAAAGATGAAAATGTTTACTGAGGCAGAAATCCTTTGTAATCTAAAACCCTATTTATGAGACATAGATTGGCAAACACACACAGACAGGGAGAGAGAGAGAGAGTGCGCAAACAGTGTACAGCACAGGCAAATGCCCTATATTTTTCTCCATATCTTTCCTCCTTACTTTTATATACCTTGCAGCTAAAGCTAACATTTTACATCTAATGAAATGGGGAAAAGTTGGTGAAGGCTCGTACCCCTCTCTTGATCCTGCTATTCACAGAGGTACATTTTATGAAGATGTGAAATTGAGTCTTATTGGTGACTACTTCCAGACTGTGGATCTCCATTCCACTGGAGGGTAGTCTGATTTCTTTCTTGTGAAGTGTTCTCTATTAGTGGAGCTTTCTGCAACTGATTGGCAGCTAAGGACAGGGCATATAATAGGCTCTTTATTTCTTCATTACTTTTAAAGAATTGATATGCCTTTTTCATTGTTTCTCATTCAACTGTGTTATATAATTATTGCAGAATAGATTTGCTTGTTTTTAAAGTGTCATACTTTTGTGTTTTCTGGAAAATATATGCTTAAGTTCCCCCCTGGAATTTGCCCCCCAAAGCCAAGGAAACCAAGAGTTGATTACAGTACTTGCTCAAAGCCAACCGGTGTCCATGCCGAGATAAGGATTAGGACTCTTATCATGGTACTTTAGGCAGTGTACATTTCTGACTTCTCAGAATATTGTCAGGTATTTTCTCTGTCTGTGACTTATCTAGCTTTCCCCACCTCAAGCACAGTCTGAGAACATCACCCCAAATTAAGGAACACTAGTATAGAATCAAATGAAACTCAGTGGAATGGTTTCAGAAGCAGAGTTTGGTAATATCTTATTACTTTGGAATTGTATTTTCTAGAATAAATATGTACAATTAAAACTTAATCTTAAAAGCAATTCTGAAATTACTTATCCATACTTGGTAGAACTACAAATGAAAAGCTATCTTTGCTGTAGGGTTTGTTTATTTGCTTTTCCAATTACTTGTTAAAGTAACAGTACAAACAACCTATAAAAATGTTTTCATTGTAAATACTGTATTTGGCTTATACACCTGATGCATTTAGAATCAGCTGTCTCTTGCCTCTAATCCAGCATAAAGTAGAAATATGTCTATGCCTTGAATTTGAAGGAAGCCTCTTTTAAGACAGTTTTCACCCATTTGGGAGTTCATACTAACATGTTTCAGCTCTTGCTGCTGCCCAGTTTAACCTGTTTATAATGAAATTCTAAAATGAAAAACTGAAGTAGATCTCTTCACTAAAGCACTTCCAATATTATCACTGTTCTTAGGTCAATCTGCTCACCCTTTCAGAATTTTTACTAGTGAAAAGGGTTATGGCACATTTAAGTTACATTCTGAGATACATTTTGTTGTCAGCTAGAAGCCTTTTTATTTTTGCTAGTACTTCACATCCCTGAATTGCTATTATGTAGGTCTCAAACAAGCAAACAAAATAGCTTACAAGCCCAAGAAGTTGCATATCAAAGCTAATCTACATGTTGCAATAGTACCACTCCCCAATACAAACATACACTATTTCTATTTTGTATTAAGTCTTCCAGAGTGTATGCACTGCATCATATTAAAACAACTACATCTGAATATGATCCAAACATGACAGAATTAGATACAGTTGAATAATATACTAAAAATAATAAAACTGCCACTTTTCTTACACTTACCCTTGATAATAACTGAATTGTTCACACCTATACAGTGAAGTTGTATATTCTAGAATATGAATCAATCCATTAGATGAGTAATGTTTGTAGAAAAATGCCTTAACATGTAGTGAATCAATTATATCTACCACATTATATCAGTAATAAGCCCTGCGGTTGCCATAGCAAGCAATGCTAGTGTGGAATAAAATCTGCTTGAAATGTGTGCCATAGCTATGGTAACAAGAACATTATGACACCTGTGCTACAAATCTATTTAAATTCTCTCTGTCTTTGATCCAGGAAAATTTGTTAGTGTTGTGTATCTGGAAAACCTGCCTATAAATGTAGCATCAGCAATAATGGTCACATCATTCCTGCAGTGAATAGATGTCAATAATGAAAAGAAGAGCAGAACATTGAGCATATCTCCAATGCCTCATATTTACAATAGGGACACACTTCTAAAAACATTTAAGAACTCCTTCCTTAACTGTTCACTACTGTACAGCAAATACTCTCCTGGTTAAAGAAGTATTTACAGGATGAATTCTTTTTATTATTATTATTATTATTATTATTATTATTATTATTATTATTATTATTATTATTATTATTATTATTATTATTACTACTACTACTACTACTACTACTACTACTACTACTACTACTACTACTACTACTACTACTGTATTATGATTTTGTAAGCTGCCTAGAGTGGGCATATCAACCAGATAGGCGGGATATAAATAAACAAATAAACAAATAAACAAACAAACAAATAAACAAACAAACAAACAAACAAACAAATAAATAAATAAATAAATAAATAAATAAATAAATAAATAAATAAATAAATAAATGCTTATCGTACTCTGTAGTTTTATTATATGTTTATTCCTCAGATTTATGGTATCTTAAGTAATTTTATAAAGGTTTATGAGTGGTTGTAATTGACATTTGTTTCTCTGAATGGTGTGAAAATACTAGAAGGGCGGTGCACAAACTTCTAAAAATAATATGTCAACAGATACTGCAAAGTAAAGAGCAGCTTTAGAATAGCTGTTTCTCAACCTTGGCAGATCGAACTATTTTGTATGAATGGAATAGCACTCACTAGGCTATGTCATAAGATAAAACACAGGCAAGTTATAGAGGAGAATAGACATTTCCCCCTATAAATAGTACATGTTGATACTATTTGCTATTGCTATTATTAGCTATTGCTAGAAACAGTTTCTGAGTACTGAAGGACTTCCGAGATATGCAACAATGTCAGATGATTTCTGTATCATATCCACTCACCTCCATGTTAAACTCAAAAGTAATTAAAAGTAGCTAAGGATACTATTACAGAGGCTTTATTATATTCTACCACTCATAACTCCCAATTGTCTTTACAGCTGAACCTGAGTCCTGCCCTCATTTCTCCACATTGCCTTTTCGTTCGTTCGTTCGTTCGTTTAGTCGTTCAGTCGTGTCCGACTCTTCGTGACCCCATGGACCAGAGCACGCCAGGCCCTCCTATCTTCTACTGCCTCCCGGAGTTGTGTCAAATTCATGTTGGTTGCCTTTTGGGAAAAGATAAATAGTGTGGTGCTCTGGAGGAATGCTAGGTCTATGGGATCTGGTAGATAGGCTAAGAGAAACAAAATCAGGTCAGTGGTTGGCAGTAATGACTTTGTGGGTGGTAAGCAAATGTTGAGCCAAAACAACCAGTAGTTTTTGTTTTGTTTTGCTGGACAGCTGTTGTCAGAGAAACACCATTTCAACTTACTGAGACTCACCTGACGTCTCAAATTTTTTCAGATGCTTTTCCTGTGGACGGCGCAGTTCCATAATATGGATACTTCCAAAATTCATATGAAAATTTCTGATCAATGTATTCGCAAAGGCTTTCACGGCCAGGATCTAATGGTTGTTGTGGGTTTTTTTTTGGCTCTTTGGCTGTGTTCTGAAGGTTGTTCTTCCTAATGTCTCGCCAGTCTCTGTGGCCGGCATCTTCAGAGGACAGCACTCTGTGTAGTTTGCTTGGGAGTGGAGTATTTATGGCTGTGAGATAAGCTTTTGTCTTTTTCTGTAGATGGGTGATTAGTGTGTCTTGTTGTGGGTGTATTGTTGTGCTAAGGAGAAGAGATTATCTGTCACTGTGGTTGATGCATGTCATTAGCTGGTCTTGTGTGTAGTGAGTCCCTGTCCTTGTGGCTGGGTAGAGTTCGTTGACCTTTTGCATGCTGTATTTTTGAGAGCTGGGAGCCAAGTGTTGTTGTCATTAGCTGGTTTTGTGTGTAGTGAGTCCCTGTCCTTGTGGCTGGGTAGAGTTCGTTGACCTTTTGCATGCTGTATTTTTGAGAGCTGGGAGCCAAGTGTTGCTGAGTTTCACACTTTCCTCTTTTTTGTTGAAGTTCTGCTGGTGCTTGTGGATTTCAATGGCTTCCCTGTGCAGTCTGACGTAATGATTGCTGGTGTTGTCCAGTATTTCAGTATTCTGAAATAGAATTTCATGTCCAGTTTGTTTTAGGGCATGTTCAGCTACTGCAGATTTTTCTGGTTATTTTAGTCTGCGGTGTCTCTCATGTTCTTTGATTCTGATGTGGATGCTTTGGTTTGTAGTTCCAACACACTTGTAATGCTCCATTGTTTCACTTTTTTTCCAAACTTTGAACAGAGTACTAGGTATGCACAATGTGCAACAACTTTATATGTATTAAGCTTCTTGACAATTTTCCTGTCTTCTACATAAACCTGATGTTGTTGTTTAGTCATTAAGTCGTGTCTGACTCATCATGACCCCATGGAGCAGAGCATGCCAGGTCCTCCTGTCTTCCACTGCCTCCCGGAGTTGGGTCAAATTCATCCTGGTAGCTTCCAATATAGATCTGGCCACAACTGCAAGGTATCCAGTATACTCCTGCAGTGGTGAGGGGGTCCCTTCTGTCCTTTGCTGACTGTAACATTTGTTGTATTTTTGTGCTTTAGTTAAATATTGTAGAATAATACCATAGTCTCTCGAGACCAAAGGATGCCTAAGAAGGGCTGATAGGACCATACACATTACTGAGGCAAGAGGACCATGACATCATGGTTATCTAATCCTTCTGTGACCATTCTTCAACTTTCTGCCTTCTCTATGCATCTTGACCCTTCTTCAGTAGGGGAAGAGTACAAATGAACTGAAAAGCAAACTGGAGATGCTCCTACTCGAAATTAATTCTAAACATCCTTCCATTTAAACTGGAACTCAGAAGAGAGCAAATCAGAAGAACCAATAAAGGTATAAAGAAAGCTGTATGTGTCCCATGCACAACATAAATGCAAGAAAGGTGATAGAGTATCTTTGTTGTTGCTATGTGCCACCAAGTCACCTTCAACTTATAGTCACCCCATGAATGAATGATCTCCAAAATGTCTCCTCCTCAACAGCCCTGCTCAGTTCTTGTAGTCTCATACCTGTATTTTCCTTTAGGGAGTCAATCCATTTCATATTTGGTCTTCCTCTTTTTCTACTGCCTTCAACTTTTTTTCATTTCAGCATTATTTTTTATAGAGAATCTTCTCTTCTCATGATGTAGGACAACCTCAGTTTCAACATTTTTGCTTCCAGGGATAGTTCAGGCTTGATTTGATCTAGTTCATTTTTCTGGCAGTTCAGGGTATCCATGAAGCTCTTCTCTAGCACCACATTTCAAATGAATCATTTTTTCCTGTCAGCTTTCTTAGCTGTCTAACTCTCACACCCATACATGGTGACTGAAAATACAATAGTGTGGATTATCTTGGTTTTGGTCTCCAGTGACACATCCTTGGTGATCTCTTCTAGTTCCTTCATTGCTGCCCTTCAGAGTCTCAGTCTTCTGATTTCTTGGTTGAAGTCCCCATTTGGATTGATGACTGAATCAGGGTATACAAAATTTCTATTTCAATTTTTTCATTGGCAGTGTTAAAGTTGTGTAGTTCTTCTGCAGTCATGATTTTGGCTTTCTTGATGTTCAGCTGCAGTTCTGCTTTGGCACTTTCTTCTTTTACGTTACCTAAAAGTCATTTCAAGTCAGGTTCTTAACACTTACTATAAGGGACGTGGTGGTGCTGCGAGTTAAACCGCAGAAGCCTCTGTGCTGCCGGGTCAGAAGACCAGCAGTCGTAAGATTGAATCCACGCAATGGAGTGAGCTCCTGTTGCTTGTCCCAGCTCCTGCCAACTTAGTAGTTTTTAAGCACGTAAATGCGAGTAGATAAATAGGTACCACCTCAGTGGAAAGGTAACGGTGTTCCATGTCTAGTCATGCTAGCCACATGACCATAGAAACTGTCTTTGGACAAACGCTGGCTCTGTGGCTTGGACATGGGGATGTGCACCGCGCCCTAGAGTCAGGCATGACTGGGCTAAATGTCAAGGGGAACCTTTACGTTTAACACTTACTATCAATCACAGTATCTTTGTACTGATTTAGAGTATCCACATTTGAAAAGATGTCCAATCTGTCAGTTTTTCAGTGAAGCAAAGATAAATTATTAGTGCTGACAAATTCTTATAACACATTAGATGTGTGGGAGAACTGTGTATGTAGCATTTGTTGACTGAATTAATGATACTAAATAAATGAATCAAAAACAATGTTACACATGTTTCAATTAGCAAATTGCTGGCTTGAAACAAATTGGTTAACTAATTATCACTGACACCAGAATACATCCCCTTCTTAAAAGGGACGGACTTCTGATTAAGAATGCCTCAAATCTCAGTCTTGTTGCTTTGGCTATTTTGTTAAGTTCTCTATTTGAGATATTTCTTTGTTTTGCTCTTCTAGTGTCTTTTTTATTAAGAAGTAACTCTGTGTTTGCTTAGCAGTGGGTTGTGCAGTTTCCAAATTTTTTTGTTCAAACTCCACTGGTAATTTCATACTCTCCTAAAATATTCAGATAAAAATCTCCCTCTCCGATATGTAATGACACACAACTCCAGTATAGCAGCAACAGGAGTCAGAAACACATTACACTTGATTAAACATTCTCAAATTGTATTGTTCTCAACAAAAGAATAAACTGTTAATGAAAACACATTTAGTCCAATAAAATGGAGAAATAAAAATTCTTCTTACCAGACGTGACAATCTTTTTTTCTCTCTACTAAAATGTTTGTGGTATGTGAAAAGACAAGCTAACAATGACATTAAATATTATTTAAAAAGGCAAAAATGGAATTAATATTATTAAAAAAAAGCATGTAACACAACTAAATCTTCACATACAGTTCAAATGGTAAATGCCTCCCTAAACCTCAAACTCTTCAATGAGATATAATAGTTCAGAGATAGTGCCAAGCTAATTACTCACAGAAGGAATCCCAGTGTTCAGGTTTGGCCACTGAGAACACCCTTTCTCTGTTCCCTAAAACTGTGCCTCAATCAGGAGGCATACAGAGGAAGTTCTTATCTTATCAGACCTCAGGGTGTAGACAACCTAGTATAAGAGACAGTGGTCCTTAAGGGATCCAGTGCTAAACATTTAGGGCTTTATATCATCACCAATTCCATGCCTTTTAATTGTGCCCACAAAGAAATGGCCACTAGTGCAATACTTGCAGGACTGTTGAAATATAGTTCTGTAACTGAGTGCCCACCAGCATTCTCACTCCTGCATTTTGGACCCAATGCAGCTTCCAAAACCCCTATATCTCTAGTCACTGGTACAGTGGGAGGGGAGGTGACAAGGGACATTTCCTCGGGTGCCAGGTTCTTGGGGTATGTGTGCCAAATTTCAAAAAGGAAAAAAACCTAACCTGTGGGGGCAGCATCTCTGAGCCTGGAGCTCCAGCCAGGGCACACCTTGGGCATTCCTTGCTTCCAGGAACTGGATGACAGCTGCTAGAGTCCGTGCAAAGGGGCAGCAGCAGCAGCAGTTCCCAAAGGTCAAGTCATGTCTCTTTTCCTGGGCTTGAAGTGGCTACCAGCAGAGGACGTGTGGGTAGGCAGGTAAAAGAGGGGCCGGAGAAGCTGCCAGGGCTTCCTCCTCTTGCTCTGTCTCCACAGAAACCTGCTTCAGAGAGGAAGGAGGCAAAGTGCCAGAGCGGAGGGCACAGGGCAGCATTGCAGTCCGAATTGACTTGATGGTACACAATTATTATTATTCTTTTGCAGTACAAAATTAGTATTTTGCACTGCAAGGCAGATGAGATGATGGTTGTCTTTGCCCCCCTCTAGTAAAGCAAGGACATAGAATTGCTTAGTAACTCTGATGCTCTTTACATTTTATCTTGGATCAATTAACCAGCAATTGTTGTAATTGATGTAGAGAACTGAAATAAACACATTGCTTGAAATATGAATGTAGCAGTAATGAGTTTTATATGCTTTTACAGTTTCCTCCTTGTTTTGGTAATGAAAGCCCTTGTTCAATTAAAATTTCTAACTACTCAATTGTTTTGCGTTTTGAGATTCTTTTGCAAGTGTTTGGTTATAATAAAAGGAGGAAGATTACTTTTGTTTTCTGTTTATAGTACTATGTTTGAGTCTCAGGGTGTGTTTGCTTGAAAGTCAGCCCCATTGAGTTCAATTACTTCTATGTAAGTAATTGCAAGTAATAAAGGCAATTTTTCAGCCTTTATTATTATCTATCAACAGTAGGAAAAATGTTGCCCTATAGATGTTTTAAATTGTAACTTCCATGATTGCTCCTCATTGGCTATGTGTGCTAGGACTGCTGTAAACTACAACATCTGGAGGGCCACAAATTTTTATGAAAATATTAAATTACAATTGGTGGAAGGATGTAGAGCAGCAAAGTAGTCAGATGGAGGCAGACCACTTGAAATAAAGAGGAGGTTAGGGTGGGCGAGCGGCAAGTAGACCAAAGCTGGGATAGTTTGAATCTAACTTTGATAGCTTCCTAGATTTCCAGATCTTTTGTTTAATTATTTAAAATATTTTACCAAGTCTTTCTCCTTTAGAAGGACCCAAGGTGGCTTATATAATTTAAAAGACAATATTTAACGTTAACAACGAGTATACAATAGCTAAAAAGCATCAAATGAATACCACACCAAAAAAATGTAAACAAAAGCAATACCAAAAAGATATTCAAAGCACCAAGGCACAACAACCTATTTGAAAACTCCTCCCAGGCAGCCAGTCACTCAGGGAAAGCTTGCCTGAAGAGAAAGGTCTTCACAGATTATCTAGATCCATTTCAGTCTTCCTTCAGGACTGGTTATGGGACAAAGATGGCTTTGGTCACCAGCATTACCCGTACCCGAAAACAGTGTAGATTTAAGCATTACTGTTCCAGTTGTGATGGACCCCACCCATCTACAACCTGTTTTAGAGGGAAGCAAGGTGGAACAGGGGGACAGGAACTCGGAAGAGGGTGCAAGCCTCCCCCCGGTCCTTCAAACACGCAAAAAGGGTCCCAGTCCAATTAAAATAGTGGTTTTGGACCAGCTGCTACAAGTTTACCCTAATAGAACAGCAGCTAGATTTTTGAGTGAGTGATTTAGGAATGGTTTTCGTTTTCCAGCCATGGGTGATCAGGTAGCCACATGGCCAGAAAATCTGAGATCTGTTTAAGGCCAAGAGGACATAGTGAGGGCAAAAATTTCTAAGGAGGTTGCAGAGGGGCAAGTATTAGGTCCTTTCACGTCCCCACCAGTTGTGCACCTTCAGGTGTCCTCTCTAGGCGTCGTTCCCAAAAAGGCAGTGGGTGAATTTAGGTTGATTCACCATTTGTCTTATCCAGCTGGGTAATCAGTAAATGATAGGATCCCCCAGGACCTGTGCACTGTCCATTATACATTGTTTGATGCGGCGGTGCGCATGGTTTGGAAAGAAAGGATTGGGGCCGAGTTGGGAAATCTGACATAAAATTGGCTTTTCGGCTTCTCCCAGTGCACCCTGATGACTTTGACCTTTTGGGTTTTGCTTTTGAGGGGAATTAGTATATGGACAGGTTATTACCTATGGGATGCTCAATATCTTGTTCATTTTTTGAACAATATAGCACATTTTTGGAAGGGGTACTCAGGCTGCGGATCAGCAGAGCAAGAGTTGTCCATTATATGGATTTTTTTATTTTGTGGGAGGAGTGGCACATCCCAATGTGCACACCTTATGGTGGCATTTCAGAAATTGGCACAAGAACTAGGTGTACCATTGGCTGAAGAGAAGACTAAGGGTCCCTGCCAAGTTCTAACCTTTCTGGGCATTGAGTTGGATACGGTATCACAAGCTAGTAGGCTTCCAAGGGAGATATTGGGTGATTTGAAATGTGGTTGCACAGTATGCTAGCCCAGAATAAAATCAAACTGTGGCAACTGCAGGAAGTGGTAGGCCATCTTAACTTTGCTTGCAAAGTAATGGCACCAGGCAGACCTTTTTGCGTAGGTTGTGTGATGCTATGAAGGGTCTCACAAGGCCCCATCACAGGAGGAGATTGTCATTTGGAATGAAGGAGGATTTGTGGGTTTGGGTAAAGTTTTTGGAAAAGTTCAATGGAACCGCCTTCTGGAGGGAAGAACTTCGCTTAAGAGTCTGACCTACAGGTTCATGGTATATTCTTCAAAGGGAAATGGAGTGCCGGGACGTGGCCTTTGGAGTGGCACAGAGCAGGCATCATCAAGAAACTTAATTTTTTTGGAGCTGTTTCCAATAGTAGGAGCCTTGTGGCTATGGGCTGATGAATGGGATAATTCTGTGGTCACTTTCTGGTGCGATAACCAGGCGGTGGTACACATTGTTAATTCATTGACCTCTAGATTGCAAAGAGTGATAGTGTTAGTTAGGGTCCTCACGTTGAGGTGTTTACAGTACAATATAGTTTTCCAAGCTTGGCATGTCCCCGGGATTGATAATGCCATTGCTGACGCCCTGTCCTGTCAACAGATGAACCAGTTCAGAGTGTTGCCACCGGGGGGGAGGGTCCATTAGGACGTCTTATCAGACAAGGTATAGAATCTTGGAGGGCAGAAGGTAAAAGGGCTATGAGCTTGGCAGTAGCACCAAGCACTCACCGTAGTTATACGGCAGCGTGCAATCAGTATTTTGCCTTTTGTGAAAGGGACATGAACGGCCTGCATCAGCTGATCAGCTGATGCAGTTTGCAGTTTCCTTATACAGAAAAGGTTTGGCTCCTAGATCCATTTAAGGTTGGATGGTGGCTTTGGCATTTTATGCCAAGGCCCAAGGTTGTAAAGGTTTCTCAATTGATTTCCATATTCAGAAAATGATTGAGGGGTGGAGTACGGAGCAAGTTGTGCCCAGTGATGATCAGAGATATCACCAGCTATTGTGGCCAAGTTAGGGAGGATTTGGGAATTAGTGTGCAGGGACCAATTTGAAGCTTGTCTTAGAGCTGCAACACTTAGAGCATTTTTTGGCGCACTGCAGATAAGTGAGCTTGTGGCTGCATCCAAAAATGACAACTTCCACACACAAGTGCTAAGTATACAGAATTGAATGCTGCAATTACGGCCACTGAAATAAATCAGCTTCAGCTCACTGTCTTGTATAAAGAAGTAAATCCTGATGAGCAGATTGCTAACTGGACAGCTTTAAATTTGCTTCTGTGGGTGTACAAGTGCAAGATGAAATAGAGTCTGACTAACTTGGTTGTGACATTAAGAATCTTTTTAACTATCACTGTTTCAACTGCCACTTGTGAAAGAAGTTTCTCAAAACTTAATCAAAATGTATTAGAGATCTACAATGAGCCAAGAAAGACTGAGTAACCTAGCAATACTGTCAACTGAGAGATATTTCAGTGTAGATTTCAATACTGTTATTGAAAAATCTGTACAAATTAAAATCAGGTGATGTAAAATAAATTTGAGTATACTAGCATTAAACACATTTACTTTAATTAAAATACAATACATGTGCTTAGGGGTAAGGGATTCAGTTTTGGACTGGTGGAAGGGACTCAGGAAGTGCTAACAATCCACAGGTTAGGGTGTACAATACTTGCCTCGCACCCGGATGCTGGAAACCAACATTACACCACTGACTCTAGGCGGAGTGCACTGAAGTAATCCAATCTAGATATAACTTTTTTTTTTTTTTAAGTTGCTATCAAGTATAGTACATCACTTTATTATCATCATCATCATTTTACACTCTGAGCATGAAACATTTTGTTTTCTGTTATGCACGGATCCAGGTTTAATTAAGGCTAAGAAAAAGTTTTTTTTTTTTTTTATTATTTTTACATATCCATACATAACCATTTCTCTTATCTTTACATAGTCATCATTTCTCCTATTTATTTCTACCCCCTTATCCCACCCCCCCAAAGAAAAAAAAAAAAAACAGAAAAAGACCATTTAATTTTAAATCTGCAACCATGAGCACACCTTTTGGAGTTTAACCAATATAACATTATTGGCCCCCCCTTCTCTTACCCATCTTACATATCCCGACCATTTCTTTCTTATCTCTAATGTTTTTTCTTCCCATACCTTATCCTGTGTCAAAATCGACAGTATGTCTGATTGAATCCATTCATATAAATACCAATTCCATCTTTCCAAAGTCCATTTTGATGCATCCTTCCACCCATAAGCTATTACTGCATGTGCTGCTATAATCATAGCTTTAAATAAATTCTGTTTAGGTTTTTTTACTTTATTATTCCCCAGAACTCCCATAAACAAGATTTTCCCAGTCAGCTGCAAGTTAATATTACATACGGCGTTCACCTTTTCTAAAATCAGCTGCCAAAATTCAATAACCTTAGGGCATTCGCACCAAAGATGTGCATAATATCCCTTACTCCTCTTACAATGCCAGCAACTTGAATTCAAACCTTTTATCATATAAGACAACTGAGGGGGTGTCCTATACCATTTCAATATTAATTTCATCTCCAATTCTCTAAATTTATCCATTTTGATTTCCAATATGCCGTCCATTAACCCATCTATTTCGTATGCTGACAATGTCATTTCTCTTTCCCACTTCGTTTGTATTGTCCCAATCATATAATCTTTATCTGTATTTATCAAGTTATACAACTTCCTTGCAATACCCTTCTTATTATCCTCTTTATTATTATATAGTTTTTCTAGCGGGGTATCCTCTTTATTTAGTATTCCAGAATACCTTCTCTGTTTCAAAATATTGTATAAAGCCATAATCTGTAACCAGTATTGTCTTCCAACTTGTCCTACTACATTTTGTGCCGGAATCTGTATCCCCTGAGGGTTGTATAAATCCTTCACTCTATAATAGCCGGTTTCTTTTAGTTTCTTCCAAAAAGTTTTCTCAATTTTCAAATCCTCACCTAGAGATTCTAGTGGGGTCCATTTGGAAAGACTTGGCATCCAATTAAGTTGCCTTTCCCCCCATATTATTAATGCTGTCTGTCTTGGACCTATTGTATTTTTAATGTCTTTTTTAACCTTCTGTGTAAATATTCCAAATTTACCTACTTCTTTATTTATTGTATCCTCCCATCTTACCCATTTCTCCACACTTTTCCCATCTAATTCCAATAGCATTTTAATTTGAAAAGCTTCGTAATAGCTTTCCAAATGTGGGAGACCCCACCCTAAATCTTCCTGTGGTGAATATATTACCCTCTTTACTATTCTAGCTTTCTTCTTCCCAAAAACCCAATTTTTTAATTCTTGGTCCCATACAGCTAATTGTTTTTTAGGGATGTACTCCGGGAGTACCTGAAATAGATATAACATCTTTGGTATTATAAACATTTTTATTGCCCTTATTTTCCCTAAAATACTTATATATCTATTATCCCATTCGTTTAGTTTTTCCTGTATCCTTCTCCAAGTTATTTTATAATTAGTTCCCATCAAATTTTTAATACTTTTTGTTATTGTTATACCTAAATACTTTAATCTCCTAATTCCTAATTTCATACCTGTCAGCTTTGCTATTTCTTTTTGTTCCTTTAAATCTATCCTTTTAAACATTATTTCTGATTTCGAAATATTTACTCCTAAACCTGAATATTCTTTAAACTCTTCTAAAATTATCAGTAGTTCTCTTATTGCATCAAGAGGATTTTGTAACACCAATATTATATCATCCGCATACAGATTTAATTTAATTACCTCTTTCCCTACTGTATATCCTCTTATTTTACTACTACTTCTAATTTTTTCGGCTAAGGGTTCCATAGATAACACAAACAGCATTGGGGATAAGGGACATCCCTGCTTCACTCCTCTCTGGAGCAAAATTTCTTTTGTATAATTATCATTAACTTTAATCATTGCCTTCCCTTCTCTATAAATTTCTTTTAATGCTATCAAAAAGGGACCGTCAAATCCAAATTTACTTAGTACTTGAAATAAATACCCATGACTTAGAGTGTCAAATGCCTTATATACATCTAATTTTAAAAGGGCAAATCTTCCTTCACTGTTTCCGTGATGTAGAGTATTAATCACATTCCTTATAGGGTGTCCAATATATCTCCCTTTAACAAAACCATATTGATCCTCTCCTATTAATCTTGGGAGTGTTTTCTCTAATCTATTTGCTAAAATTTTTGCAAAAATTTTATAATCCTGGTTTGTTAAACTAATAGGCCTATAAGAGTTGGGGTCCGTCGGGTCTCTCGATTGTTTCAAGATTATCATGATTTCTGTTTTCCTCCATGATTCAGGGGCTCTCCCTCCCTTCATTATCTTGTTAAACAAACTCTGCATTTCTGGAACTATTAAAGGCCCCACCATTTTATAAAATTCTGATGTAAAACCATCTAAGCCTGGTGATTTCCTACTTTTTAAATTTTTAATAACTGTCAAGATTTCTTGTTGTGTGATTTCTTCATTTAAAATTGCTAAATCTTGTTTCTTAATTTTGTTCACAATAGCTTCTTCAAATTGTTTCTCTTCATTTACTTTAAATAACTTACTATAAAAATCTTCAAAGATCTCCCTTATTTGTTTGTCTTTAAACACCTTACTTCCCGTTTCATTTTTCATGCACCCTATCTTTTGTTTTTCCTTTCTTTTCTTCAAATAGTTTGCCAATCTTTTCATCGAGTTTATATTTATTCTCTGATACTCATTCCTCACCAATAAATCTTTTTTCCACAAAAACAAATTATCTAACTCTTGCAACTCATCTTTCACCCTATTCAACTGTTCTTGTATTTGTCTTTCAAACTTCACCTGTAATCTTCTTTGTAATTCAACTATCTCCTTTAGTTTTTGTTCCCTTTTAAAATTCACCTTTCTTCTAAAATGAATTTCTTTAGAAATACATATTCCCCTGATTACTGCCTTTGCAGCATCCCAAATTATATCTTCCTCCGCAGATCCTTTATTTTCTTTAAAATATTTTTGTATCCCTCTTATTAAATCCTCTCTATCCTTTTGTTGCAAAAATATCCTAGAGTTAAACCTCCACCTTCTAACTTTCTGTTCCTCCTCCAAACCAATCTCAACAAGTAATGGTGCGTGATCTGAAATCCATATAGCTCCTGTTTCCACTCTATTAACTTCCATATCGTTAGTTTCTTTCACTAAGATATGATCAATACAGGAAAACTTTTTATACCTTTTTGAGAAAAAGGTAGGATGCTTTTCATCCTGCAGGAGACTAAATACCTCTTTAAGTTTCCATTTTTTTAAGTTTACTTTCTTATTTTCCCTAATATCATTATTCAAATCCCCTGCAATTAACAAGTCTCCTTCATAAAATGACTGCAATCTTTGAAAGGTTCGGTTCAAAAATAGGGTTTGTCCTTTGTTAGGTGCATAAATACATGCCAAAGTATACTTCTTTCCATTCATCCTGAATTTCACAAAAATAAATCTTCCATCTCTATCTTTACATTGTTCCAAAACATCTATATTCATTCTAGAGTGCAAGAGAATGGCCACACCCCTTGCTTTGTTTGTTCCCCTTGACTCTATCTGCAAACTCCAGTCAGTAGACTTCATCAAAGGTCTTACGTCTCTCTTACTCTTATGCGTTTCCTGCAGACACAGAATATCAACCCCTTGATCCTTTATCATCTTATTTAATCTATAACGTTTCAGATCTGAGGCCAAACCATTCACATTTAAGGAGAGTACTTTAATTATCCTCCCCATTTTTTGTCTATCTCAACTCCCCCTGGTGTGCCCCTATTATTTACTATTTTTTGATGGTCTTTCCCTTCCCCATAGCCCAAAAATAACCCCATCCCAAGGAGTTGGGTAAGGATTCTATATCCCCCCATTTTCGTCTCTATACGTGGAGATCTGTCTACCCACATACTCCCCCCCCCAAAAAATTTCATTCTTTTCAACCAACACTAACCAAAACAAAAAGAAAAAAAACTATTTTCACGTGGTATAAATTTTACATTCCTGAAGGAAGCTTATTCATATTTACAGTCACATATAAATTCCCTCAATCTTCTTCTTCTTCTTCTTCTCCTCCCTCCTTCTCTTCTTCGGCCTCCTGAGTAGTACGTTGTATGTTAAGTCTGTATAGTAACTTCTCCGCCTCTGCTGGGTTGCTAGCTTTCAAGAGTTTTCCATCTTTAAAAATTAAAATATTGGCTGGATAACCCCAGGAAAATAAAACACCATTCTCATGCAACTTCTGTGCAAAGGGTTTCATAAGTCTTCTTTCATTCATGGTTTCTGGTGATAAGTCAGGGCGAGGAAATATCTTCTGTCCCTGAAGTTGTAAGTCTTTAATTTTCCTGAGTTTGTTCCAAACATAATTCTGCGTTTTCTCTCTTGAAAAAGCTATTATAATGTCTCTAGGCCTGGCTCCAGGCTTTGGTTTCGGTTTCAGAGATCGGTGAGTGCGTTCAAGGTCCTCATCTGTTATATTTATGCCATGTTCCTGAAAAAAAGCAATTACAGTCTTCCCAAGGTCTCCTGCAGCAATGTCTTCTGTTACTCCTGAAAGTCTTAAGTTCCTTCGCCTTTGGCGGTCTGATAATATAGCCAGCCTTTTTTTTAATTGCTGTATTTCTTTCTCGTTGTTTTCACTTTTTTTCACAGCATTATCTGCAGCTGACCTTGCTGTTTTAACCTCTTCCACTAATTGCCCAAACTTAGATTGAAGCGCTTTTAGGTCTTGTCTAATATTTTTCTCCATATTAGTTATCAACTCCGACAGTTCTTTAACTTCACGTTTTGTCGCCATTATGCTTGTTATGTTGTTTTGTTGTTTTCACGGAGAGTATTATTGCTTGTAATTAGCAAGGAAAAACTCACCAAGTCAAGGGAAAGTTTGTAGCTGAGTTTCCGGAACCTCCTCAAAAGTTCCTTCAGGCTTATCTTTCAATTGTTTGGTTGTATTATAGTTTTATCTGTAAGTTTCCTGGAGGGCGATGTAAAGGCGTCTAGCTTCGTCGACGCATGCGCAGATCTCCCCAATCTAGATATAACTAAGATATTTTCCACCATGTCCAAACCTGACCTCATCGGGGCAGACATATTGGTAAATCTGCCTAGAATGGCATATGAGTCTTGGATCCAGTTGCAGTATTTTTTTATACACTTTTCTAAACGATCAAATATTAATCAGTTTCAAAACTGGAATAACAGGGTTTATTTCCTTGCTCTCAAACAACTCTATTAGATCACTTTGAGTACCATAGCTTTCAATAGCCATCATGGAAACGTGCTGTTTTTGAATTAATTGTTATTATTGTATTTTATATGTGTCAATTTGAAATGCTTTTATCTATGTAAGCTGCTCTAGATGATGTCTAGAGGGGCGGGGTAAAAATCGAATAAATAAATAAATAAATAAATAAATAAATAAATAAGTAAATAAATAAATAATAAATAAGTAAGTAAGCATGTAAGTAAGTTCTTTCTGTTGAAAGACAGTTGATGGCACCTTTGTTATTGAATATATCTGTTTTTGAAGTACAATGTATTTGGTCATTAATTTCGCTGTACATAGTCCATATGTACTTATTTATGCTCATACACAGTCCGTTTTCTTTCACCTGCCGTAAATGCAGGTCTTCTATATATTGTCGAGGATCACAGAAACAGGTTTTCACACCAGAGAAGGCCTGGGCTTATATTTCTATAGCAGTCATTTTCCAGCTTGTATTACAAATTGGCTTGAAAACTAAAGGAAAATTATAAGCTTTTTCTATGAGGTCTGGGATTTGACAAAATGGCCACTGGGCAAGCACAAACTATTTGAACCTCTCAGTCATTGTGCTTTCTAATTAAAATAATGAGACAGGCATTTCCATTTTTGCCTACTATTCTGAAGCCTAATGCTCCCCTTTCCCTGATACAGAGCACATAAACCAAGATTTCCAAAAAGGGGAGATTCAAGAGAGAGAGAGAGAGAGAGAGAGAAATGCTGTGATATAAAATCATGATTACCTAAACATTTGTATACTGAACTATTAATGTACTTTAGTTGAGAATTTACTAATGAAGGGTTGATTGTGAACAATCTCAATGGGGAAATATAAAGGCTCATAGATAAGTGAATGGGAAAAACTAATCTAGACTTAAAACCTAGGCTAGACTTAAATCTGAGTTAGAATCATGGGAGTTGCAGAGGTAATTATGCTTACTTCATATCTGAAGAGAGCAGTATGACTTCCCTTCAGAGCCAAAGAATATGTATTTCAGTTGATATCCTATCTAAGATGGCATTACACACAATATATTGCTTCAAAAACCTACATTATCCTGCATATCCTTCCACTTATAACACTACTTCAAAAGGTTTAACAAGCATGCAATTAGTTCCTTTTAGTAAAATAAAAGCATAATATTCAGATGTAAGGAAAAACACAGAGACCAAATTAATAAGTGAAGAAGGTCAACAGGCTTTAAACAAGATAGCAAATTGTATATTTTGCATTAAACAGGATATATACCTGTCTGGCAGATCACAATTATCTGTAATATTTTGAGCACACTTAAGAGAAATTGATATATTTAAATAACAAAGGCGAGGTCATGCAGGCTTTAGAAAACACAGAGTGATTAGAGGAGAGAGAGACTGTAGCTCATTTGTAAAACATGTGTTTCACAAATAGAGGGAAAGACACCTCTAGCTAAAAGGATCTCATATACAGTATTAGAAATGGAAAGAACTTCTGCTTAGTACAGGTTGGTGACTACTCCAGCTTCTAGTCTGAACTTTACAGGAATACTGGCTTAGATAGCTTATACGAAGTTCCACCTGAAGGTAGATTCCTTTTTCCACTGCTTCTGCCTATGACTGTGGAAATCTACTGCCTATCAGACAAAATTGAATTGATACACCAATGGGAAGAGGCATGTTCACTCAAAGTGATGAACAAAAGGCGCACTGAAATTCTTTTCTAGAAATCTCTGAGATTTTATCTTTGCTGTCTTTATTAGAAGATTGCTGCTCACATCAATAACATCTTTAATAGTATTGAGCTGATAAAAATATAATAAAGTCTCCTAATTTAACAATGAAAGACAAATATCCAGTGGAATGACTGTGCATTCAAAGGAGAAGTTATCTAGCAGAAAATCCAAACACCATTACAGTGAGGAAAATAAGATATATCCAGCCGGAATGAGTGGTATAATGCAAATGAATTAATTCAAGGTATATTTATTGCTAATTCTGTTTATCCTAAAGACTAGAAGGGATAAATATTATATGAGGCAAAATTTATGTACAGCACCAATTTCCTCTGAGAGACTTCTCCACCCTTCCCCCCACTATATGAAAATTCTATATGGAGTTCCACAATGAATATTTAAATATACATTTTAAGTGTCACTTTAGGCTAGAAGCAGGCTCTCCCCACTTTATCAAATGTAACAACATAGAGAAAATCTATTCATATTTACCCAGGATAAGTCCCTCCCTGTGTAATGGAGGCTTCCTCTGACAGGTGTGCATTGGAGTGCAACCTATGTTATTCACAATTTTGTGTTTTAAGCCAAATACCAAATCCAACACAACCCTCTATACAGACAAGTTATAAAGCACTGGTGAATCTAATATACAGAAGAGGGATTAAGGATATGATTAGCTGTGGTTCTTTATAGGTACCACAGCCTATGTGCCTTGCCTAACCAAGCATAGCAGATAGGACAACATGCCGGGTACTAGCAATTTGTCAAGGTCAGAAAGAGTATTACAGCACTTGAAAAACAGTAAATTTATATGTTTGATGTTTTGAGTTCTACAAGTGAATTCTCTGTCTACACAGTTTATTTCTCAAGGGAGAAATAAATTACATTGCTTTTTATTTAACACCAAACAAATTCCAAAGGCTTTTTTAAATAACCTTGTAACAAATGCAGCATGAAGACCTCAGGGATCCATCTTTTGGCCTTGCATTTCATATTTTGTGTAAACTAAAATTCTTGTGCCTTGTGCATAGAGCAAAAACACTTAAGCCCTAAACCAATACAGTATTAGAAAAAAACATTCTGGAGGTCATTACAAAATTGATTGCCCATACATTCACAGTGAGCCTTCAAAGGCAAGTGTAGCAGTTATTACAGTGGTCCTCAGCTAGAGACAATTGGACCAGTAACTGTTGATGGCAACCTACCTGACAGGATTGTTATGAGGATAAAACATGATAACTCCTATCAACATGTACAAACCTGAGCTTAATGGAGAAAGAGTGGGATATTGATGCAAGGAATTTTAAAATACTGTGTGGGGCATAGGCTAGCATTTCACATGCTATTGAGACACATTTTGAACTGTTTATAATAAATGTCCCCTCATAAAACATGAGAGGACATTTGTGTTATTTTCTAACATGTACCTAATGGAAAGAACAGAAACTTTCATGTTTGTTAATACAGCACAGCCAAGGGCTCTTGTCATATAATTTTCCCATTGCTACTTCTTTTATTCATGCAAAGCAACCCAAAACAGATAATACCATCTCACTATTCTGCTCAGACAGGTAAACCAAGAAGGTCATCAGAGAGGCAGACAGGCAAAGCCATGTATAATAGAAACAAAGTAAACAAAAGTATTGTGGTAGCTTAAAGACTTGCAAATTTATTTCAGTATGAGCTTCCATGAAATAGAATCTACATCCTCAAACACAGTCCGTTTCCTGCCTGAGAGAATGAACTGACATGTCAACATAAGGCTACAGATGTGGTAAGACTCTTTGCAGCGCAGCCAGCTGAGCGTCTTGTAGTGATAATCTGTTGTGACGCCAATTTATGTGCCTCTGCTTGAAGTGCACAGGCAAAATTTCTCTGAAATTCCAGAAAACTGTCAAGGAGTGGTGTGGTTTTCTCCCAAAGGTACTGTTGATATGCACCCATCCAGGCCTAGTAGTTAGAAATTCACAGCAAAAGTACTGCATAAGGGTATATTATTATTGTAGTTGCACAGCCAAGGTAGAAATGTCTACCCATGCAATCTAGTTTTCTATCCTCTTTTTATTTATATTTATTATATTTACACTATTACTTTCCACTAAAAAATAGAGCTCAGGGTAGCTCTGTCTGCTGGGGCAGAGTGTGGATTTCCTTGTAATGTATCTATTATTATTAATTTTGGAACAGGATGATTAAAAAAGGAAGTCATAGTCCTTATTCTGAACTCTATTTTCCTGGATGTTGGAAGAATGGATGGTGGAGTCTTACAGAACTGTTGAGCAACATTTAAGAAGGAGGGTAAAATGGGTATTGCCACAGGTGTAAGGGTTTGTATTTGAGTCTATTTAAATATTGCATCTGTAACTTTCACACTCTCACACACACCAGCTCATCAGCAAGAAATAAATATCCACTGTTCATTAATTAGGATTAGTGTCTGCCACTTCCCTCTCAGTTGAGGTTAAGGCTACTTCAGGTTAATTTGACTTATATTGATCAGTCAGATGTATCATCTGTTTCCCACCCTAGCGCTGGGTGAAGCAGGATTTGTTAAGATCCAAGAAAATGATCAGTTAGGTCCAGGTTTGCTTACAAGGGGAACATTAACTGAGTAATTTACAAATGCTCAGCTGTATCTAATACTGAAACAGATGACAACATGATCTGCTGGTCACCGGAAGAAGCCCAAATCATCACTTGGCAGATCAAGCAGTTTTTATACATTCTTATTGTATATATCTATGGGCTGCAGCTGGGCCATATATAATTATTACCATGTTTCTAATGAGCAGCAGATATGTGAAATATTTCCTGTCCTATCTACCTACTAAGATAAGGTATGCATGGTTGATATGAAAAAGAACAAACTCACTACTGGTGTTTGATAAGATTTTTCCACATTACTTTCCTTTTTTATTCCTTCTTCTTCTCTCTCTTTTCTAATGGTAAAATCTAATTTAAAATGTTCTATAAAGCTATCACAATTAGAGATTTCCATACAAAAATGCCTGGAGTCACCCTCTAAGTATATTTAGGCATGTACAAGCTATCAGACGTCCTAGTATTTTAGTATTTTTCCGGTTGCTCAGCAACTCAACACCACTGTTAAGAAACTGAAAATGGTAATCTTGAATGAAAACCTATTCCAACTGAAAAAGAATCCAGTTTGTAAATGGGTTTATTTATTTTATAAATTCTTTTAAAGTCAATAGAAATGATTATTGATCTTACATTGTGAATTTAAATCAAACATGCTAAACAGGAAAAAGAAAAAAACTGGTATTAATCTAAGCCTTGCATTAAATGACTGAGTGGAAAGGATGTATTTAATCATATTTTAATTTATCGTAACTGTCAATATTCGGAATGAATTAAAAAATGGTCAATTTTAACGTGAGCTCAATTAGATATTGCAACCTTTCTGCAAAGTATAGTACAGTACTACAAATTCTGATGTACTGAATTTCTCAGTAAATTGTATTTCTGGAATTAAGACAGAGAAAATGTCCAGCATTCCATTGCTTATATGTACTGATATAAATGCAAAAGTATGCATCACAGCAGCAAGCTGCCACTAATTAAGAACTCACAACTGTAATCCTCATTGCATGCCAGATGAATTACTTGCCCCATGACAAGGAATACAAGTGGTAACCCTTTAAATTAAGGAAGTGATTTATGCCATTGCACTTACAATGTACGCAACAGGATTCTACTCACAGTCAATATACAGATGTATGCATAAAGGTGAGTGGGATGGGCAAAAGATTTTGGAAAAATGCAAGGCAACAAGAAAAGAAGACTAATATGAGATGAATTGATACAAAATAAAACCCACAGCCTTTTGTTTTTATCACCTGAGCATGACTGTTAACGAGGTAACAATATAAATTGGTTGAACAATATGTGGCATTTTTCCTAGCATTTGAAGAATTATTTTATTTATTTATTCTATTCATATCCAGCCTATCTAGTCAATTAAGACCACTCTAGGCGGCTTACAACAAGGGGAACAACAATGAATAAAAGCAGTTTTACTTAAAAGAAACTTTCAACAACAGGGCTAAACACTAGGGGAGAGAAAAGAAGGTGAAGAAGTGAGCTATAATACACAAAATATTATGCCATAAATTTGTCTTTAAATTGTCTATAAGACTCCTTGTTTTTGATTTTGAACAAAAGCGTTCAGTCACTGGTATCAATGTCTATAATGTAATCTACATTACTGTTTCCTCCTGTTACAGTTACACCTTGCTCACTGGTGGATCACATGATAACTTCCCTAATCTATTTTCCTTTTTAAAAAAATTTTAAAAACTGGTATCTATTCAGAGGTCACAGTCGTTTCCTAGTTATCCTCAGCAGCTACTTGGATAGAGGAGTTGGGGAGGGGAGATTCCTAACTATTGTTGTACACCTCTGAAGCAGTACAGCTGCTAATGTCCTTTCTTTAAAATAAAGAAATAGTAAACGTTAGAGCGAAGGTGAATGATGGAGAGAAAGGGTAAGAATCATTTTTTTAAAAAAGTAAACAGTGGCCAAAAGAGGGACTGGGGGAAGGTTGTCATTTAAATGTACTCTTTGAACATGTAATCAAAATTGCCACTATATCATTCATTACCTGGCAGGAGAGGGTAAGAAAGAAAAAGAAAAGGAAGGCAGAAATGTTCCAGTTTTCCATCGGTAGTGCACATTGATTCAATGTATATGAACAAGCACTTCTGAGTGGGTTATGAATTTTGCCACTCAAACACTGAATATGGTGTTCCTGTGTAGCTATAACGGTGTACAATTAGATGAGGAATTCATTTTTGTGTTCCTTGTTCCTACACACCTGTGAAGCTGTACAACCACTTGGAGTCCAAGAAAGACAACTAAAGTACCACACTGCATCATAAATGGAACAGTACTTTATGACATGATAGAATAACTACAAAATGGAACACATAACTATTACAAGCTGCCCACATCTCATGCAATTACACTTAGGGATGAAATATATGGGGTTCCAGTGAGCACAGTATAGAGGACAGAACATGTGAAGTAGTTAGTGTAGTATGTTGAAATGAAGCAATTTAGCAAGAAAAACGTATTGCTGTGCCATGAAAAACAAAAACTTACAGTGAGGAGTCTCCCTTGTTGTCTACTTATAACATTCTTAGAAACAGGAGGAAGAAAATATATGGTAGCAATTAAAGGTGTGCAAATACTATCCACCTTGATTCAGCCAAATTTGCTGTCTTATAAATTGCAACTGATTCACTTCAAGATGATTTGTAGCCTGTTTTATTAAATTAGCATCCAAATATTTTAAAGTATTTGCATGTGTCTATATTTGTCCAAATAATGAAAAACAAAAACAGCAAACACTGAAGAATAAAATAAAAGACACTGGGTATTCAAGATGTCTTTAAGGACTTTCCCATTGAAAAGTGTGTAAGAATATTAAAAAATAATGTAGACAATTTGCAGGGTAACAATAATGCCATATATGTAGTATCTGTACATCTAACAGGACAAAACAACTGCTAAGTCCACTCCAATGCTAGTTGAGTGACGGTGCAATTTTACACCTGTGTCCAGTCATTTGTTATCTGTATTTTGGTTTCATTTTTGGTTTTATATAGCTTTATTTATGCTCCTACGTCTTGTTTTTATGTGATTAGATTGTTTATGGTTTTATTATATTAATTATTGGATTACAGTGGTGCCTCGCACGTTTAACGACGAATCCGCATAGCGATGCGGATTTTGCGATCGCTAATGCGATCGCATACCGATGTTTTATCGCATTGTGATGGGGGAACAGCTGTTTGGCGGTTCCAAAATGGCCGCCAGAACACCCAAAATGGCCGCCAGAACACCCAAAATGGCCGCCGGAACATGTGGGAACATTGCAGAACGGTGAGTTTTGGGCCCATTTGAATGGGCTTTTCCGTTCCGTTTAGTGATGTTTCCCCATAGCGAAGGTTAATCCGGAATGGATTAACCTCGCTATGCGGGGCACCACTGTATGTATTTTACCATAACGTGGATAGGCGGGGAGGGGGCCCCACCCCTGGCACTTGCCTGTCCTCCCGGTTATGCCATCCAACACCAGGGCGGAGTGGAGGGGCAGGGGGGGAAAGTAGCCATTGTTTATAAAAATACTCTGGAGGTTACTAGGCTCTCCATGGTGGTAAAGCCGGGTCTGGAGGCCCTTCACGTGTCGATAGGGGCCAGGGATGGTATTGGGATCTTGCTGGGTTACTGCACTCCCCACAACCCAGCCATTTCCTTACCAGAGCTGGCAGACTTTGTCTCCACAGCACTGTTGGAATCCCCGAGGCTATTGATCTTGGGTGATTTCAACGTTCATGCAGAGGCAGAGACTTCTAGCCCAACTCTTGAGTTCTTGGAAACCATGGCTTCCTTGAACATGTCCCAACATGTCAACAGCCCCACCCACATAGGTGGTCATATGCTAGACCTGGTTTTTTCCACCAATTGGAGCAAGTGTGCTCTGATGGTGACTGACCTTGTGTCGGTTCCCTTGACATGGTCAGATCACCATCTAATAAAATATAACCTCTCAATGGCCCTTCCCCCTTGCAGGGAGCATGGACCTATTTTAATGGTCCACCCTCGAAGGCTACTGGATCCCATAGGATTCCAGGATTCCACGAGAGGGATTCTGGCTGATCTGACTGGTGCTCCTGTTGAGGCTCTGGTCGACAGCTGGTTTACCGCTGCCACCAGGGCTGTAGACACAATCGCTCCTAAATGCTCTCTCCAGTACAGAGCTCGGCCTGCGTCCTGGTTTAACCAGGACCTACAAGTGATATAGCAAACTAGGAGAAGGCTAGAGAGCAAGTGGAGACAAAAACTGAAGGTTTATATCCAAGAAGCTGTCAGGGCTGTGACTAACCTTTACCTTGCTAAGGCAAGGGCTGCTAGCAGAGCACATCTTGCTGACCGGATAAGCGAAGCTTTAAATCAGCAGGCAGAGCTTTTCCGTATAGTCTGTGACCTATCCAGAATTGGTCTAGGTGATGGGCCTCCCTCCAGTATCTCACCAGACCAATTTGCAGCAATTTTAAAATCTAAAGTGGAGGCCATCCATTGGGAGACTTCTTTTTTGGACACAATGGATCGAGCAGAGATGTCCAGCGCTCCATCTTGCCCATTGAGTATTGATTTCTTTCAGCCTGTGATACCAGATATTGTGGACAAAGCCACCACCTCATCCCTTGACCCTTGCCTGGCTGGGCTCATCGAAGCAGTCAGGCCTATAACAACTGAATGGGCCACAGCAATAATTAATGGGTCTTTCCTCAAGGAAACACTCATTAGGCCCATTAGGAAGAAACCAAACTTGGTGGTGGACAATACTGGCAACTACAGGCCCATCGCCAATGTTTCTTTCATTAGCAAAGTGGTGGAGAGGGTGGTGGCCGATCAGCTTCAGGTTCATTTGGATGAAACAAATGCCCTGGATCCATTCCAAACGGGATTCAGGCCACGTTATGGTACAGAAACGGCATTGGTCACCCTGTTGGATGACCTACTGAGGGAGGCCGACAGGGGTAAAATGTCTCTGTTGGTCCTCCTCGATATCTCAGCCGCCTTTGATACCGTCGACCAGGAGGAGGCTCTCCGAGTTGGGAATTGGTGGCCTGGCACTCGCCTGCCTCCGATCCTTCTTTGAGGACTGTCCTCAGAGAGTGCAACTTGGGGAGAGGGTACTGGCCCCATGGAGCTTCAATTGTGGGGTTCCACAGGGGCCGATCATCTCCCCAATGCTTAATATCTATATGAGGCTGCTGGGAGGGCTCATCAGGGGGTGTGGAGCATTGTGCCATCAGTGCACTGATAACACCCAGCTCTAAATCTTCTTTTCTCCAACCACAGTGGATGCCATTCTGTCCCTTCAGCGCTGTTTGGAGACTGTACTGGAATGGATGCAGGAGAATGGGCTGAGGCTGAATCCGGACAAGATGAAGGTCCTGAGGGTGGGTGGCCCCACCATCAGTGGTTTGGGAAACTTCCCCTCATTTGGGGCGTTGACTTTCACTGTGAAGACTGAGGCCCGCAGTTTGCGGATCCATCTGGACCCAGCGCTCACCATGGAAACTCAGGTTGTGTCAGTGGTCCACTCCGCCTATTTCCATCTTTGGCGGATTGCCCAGCTGCATCCCTATATTTTGGGGCACTCACCACTTTGGTACATGTGCTTGTAATCTCGAGATTAGACCACTGTAATGCACTCTACGTAGAGCTATCTTTGAGATTGATGCGGAAGCTTCAGATGGTGCAGAATGCGGCAGCCATACTTCTTAGTGGGGTGAGAAAACATCATCATATCTCTCCCACTCTGGCCGCTTTGCATTGGGTGCTCGTTCATTTCCGCATCGATTTCAAAGTTTTAATGATTATGTATAAAGCCTTAAACGGTTTAGGGCCTCGATATCTAGTGGAACACCTCCTCCCACCTAAATCTACCCGTATCACTCGATCTAGTCAGGAGGTGCAACTGAGGAGCCTAACACCGAGGGAGGCCCAGAAGGAAAAAACAAGAAACCGGGCCTTCTCGGCAGTGGCTCCTCGTCTTTGGAATAACCTCCCTACAGAAATCCATATGGCCCCCTTGCTGGGTATTTTTAAAAGTCAATTGAAAACCTGGCTGTTTAGGCAGGCCTTCCCTCCAGGCACTACTTGATTTATTTTTTCTCTTTCTTTTCCATTTTGAATAATTGCTTATTGTTGTTGTAAATGACTGTTACTTTTAAATTGTTTTATTTACTTGCTGTCAGCCGCCCAGAGTAGTCTATGGCTAGATGGGCGGTGTATAAGTATAATAAATAAATAAATTTATTATTGTCTCTGGAACAACTTGCCTCCAGAGATTCGCGCGGCTCCCTCGCTGGGTATCTTTAAGAATCAACTGAAAATGTGGATGTTTCGGCAGACCTTCCCTCCAGCCAATCCCTGATTTTTTCCTTTTCTTTCTTTATTGTGAATCACTTTGTTTCTTTTCTGTCTTGTTGTAGCTGTTTGTTGTATAATAATTCTCTTTTATATATATATGTATTCATGTATTTTATGATGTAAGCCGCCTAGAGTGGTCGTAACTGACTAGATAGGTGGGATATAGATAGATAGATAGATAGATAGATAGATAGATAGATAGATAGATAGATAGATAGATAGATAGATAGATAGATAGATAGATAGATAGATAGATAGATAGATAGATAGATAGATAGATAGATAGATAGATAGATAGATAGATAGATAGATAGATAGATAGATAGATAGATAGATAGATAGATAGATAGATAGATAGATAGATAGATAGATAGATAGATAGATAGATAGATAGATAGATAGATAGCATGAACCACCCAGAATAGTGCTATGGCACTAGCAGGAGCAGTATATTAAATTTAAATCAGTCAATCAATCAATAACAGTTAAAAGCTGTCTGGATAGCTCAGTAGTTTAGGTATTTGGCTGGGGACCAGAGGTTGAGAGTTCGATTCCCCACTGCACCTCCTACAAGTAGAGCCAGCCTGTGTGCCTTAGGCAAGTTGCACAGTCCCAGGGCACCCCTAAAAGAAGGGACTAGTAAACCTCTTCTGAGTATTGTCTACCTGAAACCCCCCGAATAAGTCAGAATTGGTTTGACAGCACATTACTATTAACAATTTAACGCAATGCAGTTCACCTCAATATAAAAATTAACTACTGTCGCTAAATAAATATTATACAAGAAGGCAACTTTACTCTGTAAAGAGATAGTATGGGTTTATTGCATGTGCAAGTATGTCAATGGGAGTGACTTAGCGATGGCTATTCTAGCTAATAAAGAAATAATAATTATAATGCAAAATTGATTAAAATGTTCCTGCTTTTTAAGCTTTTTATATTTTTCCTATGTTCAGATACAGATTACTTGCCCCCACTCTCTGAAACAAGGAATAATGCTCTTCACCTTTGCCTTCCTGGTATCAATAAGGAACAAATGTGTTACATTTATCAGAAGCACATACCTATTTACATACAAACAAACGTGTTGCTGCAAAACTATGAGTAATATAATATGGTGATTTAATCTATAAAATCTCTCTGGAAAGTTAGACATTGGCTTTATCATAGTCTTAACTGCAAGTATGCATTGTGAGGAGAGAGAAGGAGCTCTAGGGCAAGAAGAAAATGCGGAATGTCATTTAGCCAACAAACTATGACTTTAATTCAATGTGACACTAGCAGAACAAAACAACTGCTAACTTCACAAGAGAGAGCAGATACATGCATTGCGTCTGCATTGTGCAATTGGTTGTGCAATGAAAAACTGCACTCACACCCTCCCCTGTGCCAACTCTAGAAATTCATTTAAACTAATATAACAAGTCTTGCACTAGTACAATAACACCATTTGATTTTGGATGAAAAAAAATAAAGATAAGAACATAAGAGCCTTGTTGGATCAGGCTAATGGACCGTCTAGTCCATCTCCCTGTATCTCACAGTGGCCCCACCAGATGCCTCTGGGAGCACACGAGACAACTTGATACCTGTCTCCTGATACCCATCCCCTGCATCTGGCATTTGGAGGTACCTTCCTTTTAAGCCTGGATACATCCTCATCATGGCTTGTAACTTGCAAAGAACTTTCCCCCCAGAAATCTCTCCAATCCCCTTTCAAAGTCTTGAGGACAATAGCAACAACTCCACTATCACATCTCTCCTTGGGCCTGGTAGTTTAACCCATGATTTCAATGAGTTGAAGAAAGGTATTTTACCAGGTAGTGAGAAACATTTATTAGAAGCCTGATATATTTTTGGTTAAATCTTTCTTCTTCTGATACAGAATTTCCAGAGGTACACATTGAGTAGAAGAAATAATTTCATAATGAAACATTAAGTGAAGTGACAGTTAGAAATCAAGAAAACCTATTCAGGATAGATTTTTAACATGTCACTGTGAACTACTGTATTATTTTCATGTATAATACACCCCCATGTATAAGATACCCCCCACTTTTCTAACCCAGAATTTAAAGTGTAGAAGGAAAGCAGGAATCATTAAAGCGATTCATCAGAGTGATTTATGCTTTCCCCCTCCACTTTCTTCTGAAGAATGTAGAGGGGGAAAGCACAAATCAAAGTGCTTTGATTCCTCCCCCTCCTTTCTTCCATGTATAAGACGACCCAAAAGTTTTAATATAAATATTTTAGAGAAAAGTACTGTATACCTTATATGTGGCAAAATATGGTATCTGATTTCCAGTCTTAATTTTTTATGAAGCTTTTCAAATGAGAAAATTGGGTTTTTGTGCAAATACACCAAGATGACTGAACACCAGAATGAAGGAACATACAAGGATTATCAGGGGACTGAAAACAAAGCCCTATGAGGAAAGAATGAAAGACCTGGGCATGTTTAGCCTTGAGAAAAGAAGACTGAGGGGAGATATGAGAGCATTTTTGAAATACTTAAAAAGTAGTCATACAGAGATGGGATAGGATCTGAAAAAGCTGGCTACATCCACAAAAGCTCATGCCAAATAAGAGTTGCCTTAAAATTGCCAGAAGGTTCTTTCTCATTCCTGCTATGACAGACTAAAATGCCTACCTCCTAGGAAAAAAGAGAGGTTACTTACCTGTAAGCATGGTTCTTCTAGTGGTCCTCAGTGAATTCACACAAATGGGTTGTTCTGCGCCTGCGCAGGATCTTTCAGAAGTTTCTAGAGCTTAAAAAACATTTGACAATGAGACTCTCCCCTCGAGCATATGCTCCACTCTCCAAACGTCCCCTCAGTTCCATCTGTAGTGCACCCTTGTCATGGTAGTATATTAAACAACAACGTGACGGACAGAGAGGAGGACGGGAGGGATGTGTGAATTCACAGAGAACCACTAGAAGAAGCTCTAGAATTGGCGAGGAAATCATCACCTGTGGTGGCTCAATATGTGTAGATTTGGATTTTTTCTTTGATTTAGATGTTTTGATCTTGTCCTTTTTCTTTTTAGCAGGTTCATCAGAATGGGTTCGAAACTTGGGGATAGAGGTCAAGCTTGACTTTGCTGAAATTTCGGTAGTTTCTTTTTGTCTTGTTGGAATTGGTGTTGGGCTCGATAGGGATCGAGCTGGTTCCACATGAGCTGAATCCTTGGACGTTGGAGATGTTAGTGTTTCCATGGCCGGGTGGAGAGATCTTTCCCACAGGTAAAACATTAAACGTTGTAATCTTAATTTTATTGCCAGTTTTGTAAGTTTCATGCATTCAGGGCACGATTGGGTCTGGTGTTCTTCCACAAGGCAGAATAAACATTTATTGTGCCTGTCCATTAGTGGTATTTTATTTGAACAAAGAACGCACCTCAAGTCTCCTGTGGAATCCTTTTCATCCTGGGAAATGGGCTGGGAGTATATGATGAGAGGGATGTTTTTAAAAACAAAATTTTTTTGAAAATTTCTGGCACTACAATGGCTTTACCGGTAGTGACAATCTTCCGAAATTATAGATTTCTTTCTGTCCCAAGATCATCCATGGGCTCCCCACAGGGATTTGGCAGGAGCCTGAGGACAGGTGTGTATGTGTTGTTGGGTTTTTTTCAAAAAATGTCTGAAAAAATGCTGCAGCTGATGCCCTTATATGGCATAGTGGCATGGATTGCAGCAAATATAAATATAAAAGTATAACATTCTTCCCCCTCCCCTATAGAAGAAATGACTGATGCCCAATGAGACCATCCCAAAAACTACAAGAATCACAGAATCATCAAATAATTGAGTTGGAAGAAGCTTATAAGGCCACGGAGCCCAACGTCCTGCTCAGTACAATAATCTAAATCAAAGTATATTTGACAGATGGTTGTCCAATTTTCTCTTAAATGCCTCCAGCATTGGAGAACTCCTCACTTCCTGAGGTAATTGGTTCCATTGTTAAACTGCAGTAGCAGTTAGGAAGCTTCTCCTGATATCCGGCCAAAACCTGGCTTTCTGTAATGTGAACATAACACTTCATGGTTTGCTGGAATGTGGTATGGGAAATTATTTGTCCCAGTAAAATGGAGAAATTTATTCCAGTGGCAAAAATCAATATATCTGGGAGGACATATTTTGTCTCCTTTCTTTTGTTTGCTTTCATGAAAAACTACATTTAAAAAATCAGCTGAAATTTGAGACCAGAGCAAAATTATGCAGGAGACAATGTTGTAAAATGCTTATATTATAGATATAGTTGGATTATAGGTATATGTGTGGATTCTGCAACAAAATGTTACTCCAGGGGACTAAACTATCCTGTACTAATGCATGAAAACTATATATATATATATATATATATATATATATATATATATATATATATATATATATATATATATATATATATATATATATATATATATATATATATATATATATATATGAATGTTTTAAAAATATCTAAACATCATTTCATCACATTTCCTACTCCATCCAAGAAGAAGTACATTTAAAAAGGTGTTTTAGTTTTAGTCTGACTCATAGTTCACATCAAATCTCAGAAGCATCCCTATTTAAGTGCAACCTAATATTTTATATTCAGATTTTATTTCTTTGCAGATTTCAGCAAAATGGGGCCTTCCCAAATAGACATGTGAAAGGTGCAGATAAGTGTAGAACTGTCTTCTCACTGAGCAAGATTCTTGCGCGAAGAGGAAGAAAATGAATTCTGCTCCTAAAAAGGATGAGGAGCAGCAACGTTGGCCCATTGAGCAGCCCATATTAGAAATCAGACTGTGGAACTCATTCTCTCTCTCTCTCTCTCTCTTTCTCTCTCTCTCAAAACATTTGTTTTTGTAACCATTTTGTCAGTGGTGACTGCAGTGTTACAAGTTCAAAGAGCACAGATGGCTTGAATGCAACTGACTTTCCCTCTTAGGGTTCCGTGAATCTAATTTATACTCCAGTGTATCTTCTTGTAGTTATAAATACACCAATAAGCTGAAACATAATTTTGTCTTTTTGCCTGCACTGTATGAATTTTCAGAATATCCTATGGAAAATGCAGCATCCTACCACTGCCAAAGAGGTTTCAGCTGCGTGGGCCTGCTTCTTTCCTTTGTGGGAAGTTGAAAAGACTTTATGTTCCCCGAGGGAAAGAAAGGAAAGCAGCATCAACCACTGCTGCCAAAAAGACTTCTGCTGTATATTCCTGACTTCCTCCTCTTTTGTGTTCTTAAAACATTCCATGCACCCTGATTATATGCAAATGAAAGGGAAGAAATATCCACATTGATTTGTGTACAGCTCTTTAGGAGCCATTAAAGGGTAGGAGGAACTTCTGTTGAAGAAGGAAGAAGGAATAGTTGTGGTTAAAGGTGTATGCTATTCATTTAAAGCAAAACCAGCATCTTTAAGACTAATTGGTTTTTATTTTTCATAAGCTTTCCTGCACACTTCTTTCATTCATCTTCTGGTTTCTCTTTTGGCTAACAGGGCTATCAGCTAGCCATTCTCAACCTTTTTTTAAAAAAAGCACGGCCATAAACACAATATGAAAGAAATATAGGCCAAATCAGGATTGTATAAGTTGCATAATGAACTTATAAGGTGTTGTGTAAAGAATTGTTTCCAGTCTGTGGCCCCCTTCAAATGTGCCAGGACCCCACATTTAAAAATAAAAATCTGCCTTTCAGTAATGACCCAGAGCATTTTAATAGAGTATCCAGCACAGTCTACAAAACTTTCCTTGTGCAAGTACTAAATATCCAGGGCCATTCCCCAAATTACAAATTCTCTAACTCTAAAAGAGTTATCAATGCACTGCAAACTATATAATTACACAGTAGGAGTACATTGTGCCTGTTCTTTGTGATATCCGATCTGGCCACAGTGATACATGCCTTAGTTGAATCCCATTTGGACTACTGCAACCCACTCTATGAAGGACTATCTTTGAAGAATGTTCAGAAGCATCAGCTGGTTTAAAATGTTGACTGGTTCTGGTTACAGGGAGCATGTAATTCTCTTATTACAACAGCTTCACTGGATGCTAGTCTGTTTCTGGGCTCAATTCAAAGTGCAGGTTATTAGCTGTAAACTATACAGCTTGGGTCCAGGCAATTTGAAAGATCTTATCACCTCAAATGAGTCTTCTAGGCTTTTAAGATCTTCTGGGGAGACCCTTTTATTGGTTACATCACATTCCCAGAGATTCTCAGTGGTTGCTCCCAGATTTTGGGATGCACTGCCCCAAGAAGCCAGGTCCTCCCCCCCCCCCCGGTCTTTCCATCGTCAGACAAAGACCTTCCTCTTCAGGCAGGATTTTAATCAGTAAGTTATCTCAAGAATGCTGGCTCTTAACTTACAGGTTTTAAAATGTTTCTCAATTGTTTTTATATTTGGTTGTTTTAATCTTAAAGTATGTATGTTTGTTAAATGTCATATTTATATAGTGTTTTTAAATTTCTTTTTTAATCTGTTATCAGCCACCATGGGTCCCCTAAGAGGAAAAAGAAGCATATACATAAATAATTTAGATCAATAGGTAAATAGGTCGATAGGAGTCCCAGACTCAAGGTGCCATGATGGAAACTGTGACCTCCCCCCATCACAGTCATTTATATGCTATGCAGTCAACGAAGTATGTATTACAAGATAAATAAATGAATTAACTATACCAGAGTAGTGAAGGAAATAAAGACAATGCTGTCATTGGCAAACAGAACTATAGAGACAATGAAGTGTATATCCTGAATTTTCCCAACAAAATACTTTCCTAATAAACTGAATATATGGGGACATGGTTCAATTACTATAAAATTAATGAACATTTTACTTCTATTTCAATTGGTCTGAACCACATGTTATGGGTTCTGAAAATACAGGATAAGCTTCACAGGCTAGTGCTTGTTGTAAAACTTCACTTAATTTACTGAATAATTTATTTATTTTTTTAAATCAAAAACATGCAATGTAAAGAAACAGATGATTGCTTGAATTTTACAAATTTCCAGGAGGGAAAGAAAGTAAAATAACTTGGAATAAACAAAAAAACCAAGTACCTTAATGAAAGATAATTACCTGAAGTTGATGGAAGAAATAAAGAAAGACTAGACTAGATGGGGGAATCTACAATTAACAATGATGGGCAGGATTGCAACAGTTAAAATGAATATCCTACCAAAGTTGATCTTTTTATTTCAAAATATTCCCGTGATTTTAAAACAATCAAAATTTAAAGAACTAGACCAGCTTATTTCTAATTTTGTTTGGCAAGGAAAGAAACCAAGGATAAGATTAAAGGCGCTTCAGGATATGAAACAGAGAGGAGGAATGGGTCTCCCAAACCGGCTGCTTTACTACAGGGCAGCCTCATTAATGTGGATCAGAGACTGGATTTTATTGGAAAACCAAGGACTTTTAAAATTGGAAGGTCATATTTGAAATGGGGGTGACATGCCTTTTGTTGGTATAGCAGAGCAAATGATTTTAAACAATTTAATAATCATATCTTGAGAAAGTCTTTACTATGGTCCTTGACTAAAATTCAAAGACAGGTGTATGTTAAAATACCATGTCGAGTAACACCAGTGGAGGCATTTTCTCTTCTGAACTTCGGAGAAAACAAGAAAATCTTAAGATATAGAGAAGTACTAAAATCAGATGGGACATTGAAAAACAAAGATGAATTAGCAGTGCACAGATTTGATATGGACTGGTGGTCATATTCCCAATTCATTTCAAGATGTGGCAACAAGTTTTTTATGTGGATAATACTCCCTTTAACAGAATCCTCCTGGATACCAAAGATACACATATTAAAGCCTTATATAATTTTTTATTAGATTTTGATATCTAGGAGGAGGTGGTTAAGGAATGCATCATAAGGTGGACACAGAATATTGGGCACAATATAAGCTTGGATCAGTGCGACCAAATATGGAAAACCAATAAAAAATTACCAAGTCAGTAGCATTTAAAGAAAAAAATATATAATGTTCTACAGATGTGTGTGTGTGTGTAAACAAAAAGAAGGTTCTTTCTATCACATATGGTGGTTATGCGGGAAACACCAAAAATATTGTTAAAGGGTTGAAATGATTTTGCAAGAGATTTTAGAGATTCCGATAACTGTAACCCCTGAATTCTTCCTTTTAAACATAATTCCAAAATCAATAGAACCAATGAAAAAATATTTAGCCATTCATATCTTGACAGCTGCAGGAATTCTCTTTGCTAAACACAGACTGCTGCCTTGTTGTAGCAAAGGGGCTTGAGTAATTCAGATAAACTATGGGCTATGTCGTACAGGGACACCCAAGATGGACAGATCATAATGGAGAGTTCTGACTAACCGCGATCCACCTGGAGCAGGAACTGGCAAGCCACTCCAGTATCTTTGCCAAGAAAACTCCATGGACAGAAACAAAAGGCTAAAATATATGACGCAGGAAGATGAGCCCCTCAGGTCGGAAGGCATCTAACATGCTACTGAGGAAGAGCAGAGGACAAGTACAAGTAGCTTCAGAGCTAATGAAGTGGTTGGGCCAAAGCCGAAAGGATGCTCAGCTGCAGACGTGACTGGAAGTGAAAGGAAAGCCCGATGCTGCAAAGAAAAATAATGCATAGGAACCTGGAATGTAAGATCTATGAATCTTAGTAAGCTGAATGTGGTCAGAAAGGAGATGGCAAAAATAAACATTGACATCCTGGGTGTCAGTGAACTAAAATGGACGGGAATGGGCGGATTCAGTTCAGACGATTACCATATCTACTATTGTGCGCAAGAATCCCATAGAAGAAATGGAGTAGCCCTCATAGCGAACAAAAGAGTGGGAAAAGCTGTACTGGGATACAATCTCAAAAATAATAAAATGATTTCAATACGAATCTAAGGCATCACAGTCATCCAAGTTTATGCACCAACCACCAATGCTCAAGAGGCTGAAATTGACCAATTCTATGAAGACTTACAACACCTTCTAGAACTGACACCAAAGAAAGATGTTCTTCTCATTATAGAGGACTGGAATGCTAAAGTAGGGAGCCAAGAGATAAAAGGAACAACAGGTAAGTCTGGCCTTGGAGTTCAACATGAAGCAGGTCAAAGGCTAATAGAGTTTTGTCAAGAGAACAAGCTAGTCATCACAAACACAACAACACATGAGGTGACTCTACACATGGACATCACCATGTGGGCAATACCGAAATCAGTTTGATTATATTCTCTGCAGCCAAAGATGGAGAAGCTCTATACAGTCAGCAAAAACAAGACCTGGAGCTGATTGTGGCTCTGATCATCAGCTTCTCATAGAACAATTCAAGCTTAAACTGAAGAAAATAGGAGAAACCACTGGGCTAGTCAGGCATAATCTAAACCAAATCCCTTATGAATGCACAGTGGAAGTGAAGAACAGATTTAAGGAACTCGATTTGGTGGACAGAGTGCCTGAAGAGCTATGGAAGGAGGCTCGTAACATTGTACAGGAGGCAGCAACAAAAAACATCCCAAAGAAAAGGAAATGCAAGTAGGCGAAGTGGCTGTCCAACAAGGCCTTACAAATAGCAGAGAAGAGAAGGGAAACCAAATGCAAGGGAGATAGGGAAAATGACAGAAAATGGAATGCAGACTTCCAAAGAATAGCAAGGAGAGACAAGAGGACCTTCTTAAATGAACAGTGCAAAGAAATAGAGGAAAATGATAGAAAGGGTAAAACCAGAGATCTTTTCAAGAAAACTGAAGATATTAAAGGAACATTTTGTGCAATGATGGACATGATAAAGGACAAAAATGGGAGGGACCTAACAGAAGCAGAAGACATCAAGAAGAGGTGGCAAGAATACACAGAGGAATTATACCAGAAAGATCTGGATGTCCTGGACAACCCAGATAGTGTGGTTGCTGACCTTGAGCCAGACATCCTGGAGAGTGATGTCAAGTGGGCCTTAGAAAGCATGGCTAAAAACAAGGGTAGTGGAGGTGATGGCATTCCAGTCAAACTATTTAAAATCTTAAAAGATGACACTGTTAAGGTGCTATACTCAATATGCCAGCAAGTTCGGAAAACTCAGCAGTGGCCAGAGGATTGGAAAAGATTAGTCTACATCCCAATCTCAAAGAAGGGCAGTGCCAAAGAATGCTCCAACTACTGTACAATTGCACTCATTTAACACGCTAGCAGGGTTATGCTCAAAATCCTACAAGGTAGGCTTCAGCAGTATGTGGACCAAGAACTCCCAAAAGTACAAGCTGGATATTGAAGGGGCAGAGGAGCTAAAGATCAAATTGCTAACATGTGCTGGATTAGGGAGAAAGCCAGAGAGTTCCAGAAAAACATCTACTTCTGTTTCATTGACTACACAAAAGCCTTTGACTGTGTGGACCACAGCAAACTATGGCACGTTCTTAAAGAAATGAGAGTGCCTGACCACATTATCTATCTCCTGAGAAATCTATATGTGGGACAGGAAGCAACAGTTAGAACTGGATATGGAACAACTGATTGGTTCAAAATTGGGAAAGGAGTACGACAAGGCCGTATATTGTCTCACTGCTTATTTAACTTATATGCAAAATACATCATGTGAAAGGCCGGACTGGATGAATCCCAAACTGAAATTAAGATAGCAGGAAGAAATATCAACAACCTCAGATATGCAGATGATATCACTCTGATGGCAGAAAGTGAGGAAGCATTAAGGAACCTCTTAATGAGAGTGAAAGAGGAGAGCACAAAAATGGTCTGAAGCTCAACATAAAAAAAAAACAAGATCATGGCCACTGGTCCCATCACCTCCTGGAGGATATGGAGGCAGTGACAGATTTTACTTTCTTCGGCTCCATGATCACTGCAGATGGTGACAGCAGCCACTAAATTAAAAGACACCTGCTTCTTGGGAGGAAAGTGATGACAAACCTAGACAGCATGTTAAAAAGCAGAGACTTCACCTTGCCGAAAAAAAATCTATGGTTTTTTCCAGTAGCAATGTATGTAAGTGAGAGTTGGACCATAAAGGAGGCTGACTGCTGAAGAATTGATTGTTTTGAATTGTGGTGCTGGAGAAGACTCTTGAGAGTCCCTGGATTGCAAAGAGAACAAATCCATTTGTTTTGAAGGAAATCAAGCCTGAGTGCTCACTAGAAGGACAGATCCTGAAGCTGAGGCTCCAATACTTAGGCCATCTCATGAGATGAGAAGACTCCCTGGAAAAGATGCTGATGTTAGGAAAGTGTGAAGGCAGGAGGAGAAAGGGACGACAGAGGATGAGATGGTTGGACAGTGTCATAGAAGCGATCAACATGAATTTGACACAACTCTGGGAGGCAGTGGAAGACAGGAGGGCCTGGCGTGCTCTGGTCCATGGGATCACGAAGAGTCGGACACGACTAAATGACTAAACAACAACAACAATAGGAAATAAACAATTTTGAATGCCATCGTTTTGACAATGTTTATCTTTATGGTAGATTTCTCAAGTTATACATTTTTATAGCATGATAAGTTTCCCATGCTCTACTTTTTATTTAGCTCTGCATTTTTCTTTTGATGGCATGAAAGGCTATGAGAGCACTTTCTTTTAAAGCAAGAAAAACTGTTTCCATTCATTTCATTAAGACAAATTTCCTGGATAGCTGATTCCTAAGTGGTATGATTCATGAGTTGGAGAAAGCTTTTCAGATTATGCTGTACTGAATAAATGAAAAGATCACTCACTTTATTCAGTGGAAGAATATGGGCTTAGAAAGCAGGTTCACTGTGACAAAATATACTTATTCATCCCAGTCTCAAAATGTATGCATTCCTGATTGGAAATATTCTTGGTACTCTTAAAGCAATTCTGCCTTAGTATGGCTAAATAAAATTAATGTCTGTAGTTTTAATAGTATTTCAAAACTCCGGACTGCCTTTGTAGTTTACTATATATAAATTGATGCTAAACTAATATTAGCTGAAATGCAGTAGTATATCAAAACTAGAGTATCAGTGGTAAATTGATGAGTCAGTTCCCCCATCTTCTTTCTTTATTTGTAAAGTTTATAGTAATTTTGCTAAATTGTATACTGGATAAAACTGACCAAAATAAAATCATCTGTAATCTTATGTTAACAAGTCAGTAACAGATAGAAAGATGAGATTTGCGGTGGATGCCAGAAGGTAAGGAAAGAGTATCTGAAGACCCACACAATTAATTGAAATGACTTTTTATTGAAATTGTATATGCATTTTAATCTTACAATTTTAATACAAGTCCTACTGCTCAAATTAAAATTATGGGCACATAAAATATAAATAAAATATTAAAATTATTAGACTATTTTTACTAGAAGCAGGCTAGTTCAGTAGTATTACCTCAGTCATTTATTAGATCTTCTTTTGCACCTGTGGTAAGGCATAAATCACATGCACATAAGTGCTGTATTGATTGCATTTCTCCACGTTCACAGAAAATTTGTCCTATACAGTGGTGCCTCGCAGAACGAGTGCCTCGTAGAAACAGTGCCCGTATAGGCGGGAAATCGCTGCGCCCCAGCCCCTTTCGGCTGTTCCGACGGCCATTTTGGACCCACCGGACAGCTGATCGCAGCCATTTTCGCGCCCTCGTTCTGCGAGGGGAGGGCGTGAAAATGGCTGCCGGCATCGCTGTACGGTAAGTAAACGTGCAGATTGAAATGCATTAAACATAGTTTAATGCGTTTCAATGGCTTTTTTACTTCCGTATAGCGATGTTTCACACAGCGAGGGTTAATCCGGAACGGATTAACCTCGCTGTGCGAGGCACCACTGTATCTAAGTAGCCCCATTTTACTTGATTATTCTCGAATATTCTCCTAATTTGCTTCTATTAAGTGACTTCCAGATGGTTCAGACAGAATCTTACCCTGATGGTGGACATACATCAGCATTTATTTGCTTGGCAAGGTGAATTTGTTTTTGCTCTTCATGTAGAGAGATTTTGGACATTAAAAATACCAACTGCAATAACTTTAGGCATACATTATTATACTTGTATAATCCAATGCTGTATTTTTAAATAAGGATAAACAATAAATCTTACACAATAGCAAAGTGATGGCCACAAACAATCTCATATCAAATAATCTGAAACATTCTGGATTAATTTTTAAAGGCTTGTAAAAGCAGAAATAAAGCAGAAAATATGGATAGTCACTTTAAAAGTATAGTACTATTTATTCTGGAAAAAATCTAAGAAAATATATATATAGCTGTTTCAGAAATGTATCATGGATTGTAAGCATTTACATATAAATCTCAGCTTTCATCAAATCTGGGGCATTTTATAATATCTTATGTGCAAGACACAATTCCTAGGAAATATCCATTTTGCATTTTAACTGAACTAAATCACCACTAAATGATTATAATAAAAAGACTATAATGACAGATTTGTCATAATACATAAATGCTCTTGGCAGAGGTTTTTAGATCTTTTCTACAGTCAGAAAAACCCAGAAAATACATTTGAAACATTGTTAATTTACTTTTTTTACTGAAATATATCTTATAGAATATATTTTAGTATTATTTTGGATTTTAATCTAAAATTATTTAAAACATTGTTCATAAAATATTATTTACTGTTGTTAAATTATCCAGTATTATTTGGATTTCAGCTCACAGCATCAATATGCATGTTAAGTAGTGTAGTATAGTAGTAGAAAAAATATTTTTATTTTACCTGTAATATCATTGTCTTCAATGCTGCCCTCAACTGATCCAATTGAATAGTTAGCTGGACTGATTGGAGGGCTGGAAGTAAAGCTTGCATAGCCTATGGATGAGTTGATTTCAAAATAATCATGGCTGTGGTTTAATCGGTGAAATTCAAAAGCCGATACTATTGATGTACGTTGCTTTGGCTGGAAAAGAGAAGTGAGTTGACATGTAAACATTCTAATGTTTTTTCTGCCTCAAAGATTCATCATCACCTCTGAGGATCTTTTTTTAAAAAATCACCAATTCAAGCATCTTAGTGTCTTCTGTTATGTTAATTATGTGCACAAAACTCCTAGGATTTTTCTATTAATCCATAAGGAAAGGTATAGAAAGACAGATAGAAGTGTTAGATAAAACACTGTATCATCAACAAAATTTTGGCATACCAACAGAAATCTTAGAAGATACCAAAATATCCAAATGATAGTACCATATTTGCCAGAGTATAAGATAACTTTTTTGGCCCAAAAAACATGGCTCCAAATGGGGGGGGGGTGTCTTATACGCCAGGTGCACTTCAGTTGGGCCAGGAAGGAGCCGCCACCGCCATTGACTGATGCGGGGCCATGCCAGTTGGGAGGAAGGCAGGTGGCCAGGCAGGTGGGCAGTCTGGACGGACGGAGGGAAGCAGAGCTGGCCATGCCTGAGCAGCCAGAGCCTGCCACTGGAGAGCCACTTCCCCTCCTCCTCCTCCTCCTCCTCCTCCTCCTCCTCCGCTGCCACCATCCACCCGCCCACTTCCCCTCCTCCTTGCCCTCCTCACTGCTGAGCCAGCTGCCCGCTCACCTGCCCGCCGCTGGAGAGCCACTTCCCCTCCTCCTCCTCTGCTGCCGCTGCCCGCCTGGCAGCTTCCCCTCCTCCTCGCCCTCCTTGCCACTGAGCCAGCTGCCCGCTCGCCCGCCTGCTGCCAGAGAGCCGCTTCCCCTCCTCCTCCTCCTCCTCCTCCTCCTCCACTGCCGCCGCCTGCCTGGCCGCTTCCCCTCCTCCTCACCCTCCTCGGGTCTTGTCGCCGGCCATGAACTTCCAAGGCAGGCCTGGGTATAGCTCCGGGCAGCTGCTACCAGCACCGCAGCAGAGCCATCCACTCTATATTTTGAGTGGAAATGTTGGGGGGTCATCTTATATGCCCAGTCGTCTTATACGCCAGCAAATACGGTATTTTCTCAAACAATTCTGGAGAGAAAACATTCCACTCTTGACTCAATGACATCATATTAATATGAAGACAATCAAGATCCATGACAGAATGTAACCAAACACAGTCATTTACATTCTATAACACATAACAGTATATCACAGATCCAAAGCAAATAGATTCAAAGCATCTTACGCTCAACATCTGAAATGAGCAATAGCAATTCAGATATATGATCTGTGCTAAAGGAACATTGGTGCACGGCAATCAGAATCCCCTGATTTAGCCTGTATTTCAGAATACGTTTCACTATCCTTTGTCCAAGACTTAGAGAAATGTACATTATATGCATGGAGGAATGGAGGAAAAAGTCTGAGACAGTCAACAGAGGGACTCCACTTTTAAAATTCAGACAATTACGTTTTATGAGTAAGTGGAACAAAGGTCAATTAATTTTGTCCAAATTCCAGATTCATTCATAGCAATCAGTTCCCAGATATTTTGATGTACAGTATCATGGCATTTATTAATTATTTGATTAATATACTACTTGTCTCTTCATTCTCAAGGTAATATACAATAAATCTATATAAAATAATGCAAATGAACATGCAAACAAAATTGTAATAAAAGAGGGAAGGTTACTAAAATCAAAGTGTAGTTTAATCATTTTTTAAAAAACGCTCATAATTTTTTTCTAGCCATATAAATACCAATAATAAGGGTGCAAATGCACAGTTGTTATTTCAGAATAGCAATGTATGCATCTATCTCTCAAGGGCATTTTGAATTTGAATAAGATGTCTCTCAAATTTGTATACCAATATGAGACACAAGCCTCTAATTGTTATAATATTAACTATAACAAAATAACTAAGAATCCAAATTTATCATATAGTGCCATATAATACAGTTTAGTATAATATAATGTAATGCAACACTATGCAACAGAGCACAGCACAGCATCATATAATATAGGACATTAGCGCAAAGTTGCTCAATTGAGTGGTCCAGAGGAATTATTCACTCCTGGGCTGTTAGAGTCTTCCAAAAGAGAAAAAGCCAAAATTCTAGAGGGCCAGCAGTGGAGATATGACACATGATTCCATTGTTTAAAAATTACACAGATTGAGTTCCATCATAGAGGGCTCTTTCTTGCTGAAGATAGAAGCAATGTTACTGTTGCTGATCCATAATATGGGAGAGTATATGTGGAAGAAGTTTTTGAGATACTTAACCCAAGAAAGATCACATGAGACATTAAGTAGTAATCAGTTCATGCTCCTTTATAACTGTACATTTCCTCTGAATAAGATGTTAGTTCTAAAACATGCCCCTCCAATACTGCTACAACTGCTGCAACACTTCCTTCCTTCCTTCCTTCCTTCCTTCCTTCCTCCCTCCCTCCCTCCCTCCCTCCCTCCCTCCCTTCCTTCCTTCCTTCCTTCCTTCCTTCCTTCCTTCCTTCCTTCCTTCCTTCCTTCCTTCCTTCCTTCCTTCCTTCCTTCCTTCCTTCCTTCCTTCCTTCCTTCCTTCCTTCCTTCCTTCCTTCCTTCCTTCCTTCCTTCCTTCCTTCATTCATTCATTCATTCATTCATTCATTCATTCATTCATTCATTCATTCATTCATTCATAAATACTGAAAAGAGTGCCCTCGAAGAATAACATCCTACTGAATTTAATGGGAAACTAACCATTGACTTCAGTTATAGCCAGACATTGAATTAGTAATTAACAAATCCAAGAGCATTGCTATTAAATGTTCTGTATCCATCTGTTGACAATTCCATGATGAAAATAGCATTTAAAAGTTCTTGCCAATTAACTATCACACAACAGCTTGCTCTAACAATAATTCTACTGCATCTCTGTCTTTGTGCTTACCAGCCATCAAACAGAAAAAATAGCTATGACAGAAAGGGTCAAATGCCTAAAACAGTGAGGTAGGGAGAAAGAGGAAATGAAATATCCTTTAGAGATGAGTCAAGAGGAACTGTACATTTATAAAGGAGCATGAACAGAAAGCCCAAAGGAAAATGCTGTAACTAATGAAAAATATATCATATGAAATAAATTACATGTAGTGAGAAAAAAACATTATGGTTGTTGTGGGGTTTTTTTGCTCTTTGGCCATGTTCTGAAGGTTGTTCTTCCTAACATTTCACCAGTCTCTATGGCCGGCATCGTCAGAGGACATCACTCTGTGCTCTGGTGTAGTCTGCTTGGGAGTTGAGTATTTATGGCTGTGAAATGGGCTTTTGTCCTTTTCTGGAGATGGGTGATTAGTGTGTCTTGTTGTGGGTGTATTGTTGTGATAAGGAGGAGAGATTATCTGTCACTGTGATTGATGGGTGTCATTAGCTGGTCTTTTGTGTGTAGTGATCCCTGGTCCTTGTGGCTGGGTAGAGTTCGTTGACCTTTTGCACACTGTATTTTTCAGAGCTGAGAGCCAAGTTTTGTTGAGTTTCAAACTTTCCTCTTTTTTGTTGAAGTTCTGCTGGTGCTTGTGGATTTCAATGGCTTTCCTGTGCAGTCTGACGTAATGATTGCTGGTGTTGTCCAGTATTTCAGTATTTTGAAATAGAATTTCATGTCCAGCTTGTTTTAGGGCATGTTCAGCTACTGCAGATTTTCCGGGTTGTGTTAGTCTGCAGTGTCTCTCATGTTCTTTGATTCTGGTGTGGATGCTTTGGTTTGTGGTTCCAATATATACCTGGCCACAACTGCAAGGTATCCAGTATACTCCTGCAGTGGTGAGGGGGGGCCCTTCTGTCCTTTGCTGTCCGTAACATTTGTTGTATTTTTATGGGGGGCTTTAATACTGTTTGTAGGTTGTGTTTTTTCAAAGGTTTCCCCATGCGGTCCATGACCCCTTTGATATATGGCAGAAATGCTTTATTTGTGGGTGGCTATTTTTTCTTCTTCAGTTTGGTGATGTTTTCTTGGTTTGATAGCTCTTGTGATTTCATTTTTGGAGTAGCCATTTGCCTGTAGGGCCCAATTCAGATGGTCTTCTTCTTCCTCTTGGCCTATTGCTCTTCAGTTTATGAGAGTTCATTTGCTTTCACTTCTGCACAATCTGATTGACTATGATCCTGATTTCTGCCTCCATGATGTACATCTTTATGACAGATGCACCATTGTAATGTAATCAAATAATTTTTATAGAAATCAGAATTTGGAGGAGATTGATGAAGGCAAAAAAGAAATAATGGCATAGAATGAAGCGGTACGTGGGAAACTGGGTGATGGACACTAACAAAACAATGTAAAAATTGCATTTCAAATGAAAGAAAAAATTATCTTAAAAAGCAGCATGTATTTTGATAAGTAAGTTTTTTTGAGGGCTAATTAAAATCAAAGTCACAAAATTGTCTTAGCTTTATTCTCTGGCAATAATTTTTTTAAACAGTAGAACAATACACTATTAGTAGATATTAATTTCTTCAGATTCAAACAAAATAAATTTCTAGATATCAGTGGTAGATAGAGATTTCAGTCCAGTGTTTTTAAATTATTCATATCAAAGCAGTTTTAATCTAATGGTAAACAAAATGATTAATCTCCCCCCTCAACTAATCTGCAACATAATTCTATTTCTGACCACCCACCTGAGGTCGTATAACTTTCACTATATTTTTCAGTGCAGTATCTGGTGATGGAGGAGAGCAGTCAGGTGTTGGGCCTGTTGAACTGTTTCTATGGTTACTGGTACCTGGTGCAATAATTGCTACTTGAGGTGCATTATCTGTGAATAAAAATAGCATTGCAGTGATTACAACATTGTATAGCATATAAGTTTAGAAACCAGAAGTTTAGAAACTGAATGTTTTAGTTACCCTTTTTGCTTTGTTTGCTTTTTAAACAGAGATATTAACTTTTAAAATTAAGTATGGCATTAAATCAGAGTTATTAATAAGCATCCCAGTCTAACAAGGTTATGCACATGCAGAAATGTGGTTGTATGTCTGGATCGTCCTTCAAGGCACAATTTACACAAAGGTATGCAAAAAGTGGGAGAGAATATTTCCACATTCATTATTAAGCAATATAGAAATAATGCTGCAATTTTGTGCATAACATTTGAATGAAACATTGGCATTCATAGCTACAGTACCGTTTCCCCAAAAATAAGACCTAACGTGAAAATAAGCCCTAGTATGATTCTTCAGGATGCTCATAATACCCTCAAAATAAACCCTAGTTAAATGAAACCCCACCCTCCACTATTATGCAGGAACCAGAAGAAGATGGCATGACTGTAGAATAAAACATCCCCTGAAAATAAGCCCTACTGCATTTTTGGAGCAAAAGTTAATTTAAGACTCTGACTTATTTTTGGGGAAACACGGTAGGCTTTTTCTGGGGTGAGCTAAGGTTATATTGTTACCAAGATCCACTGAGGGACCAATGTCATAAAAACTGTGGTATTTGTCTGGTGAGATAAATCTTGAATGTACAGCTGCACAAATTAATCACAGGTTATTTTAGAGTCAATTACGTTAGTTTCTGTCCTTATCCAAGTTCAATAAATGTGCAAAACTAATAGCTAACCTAGAAAAATCCCATTAAGAAGAAAAATACATTATGTTTTTTCCCATGTGCATTCAATTTTTTCTTTGAAAATATATTCATATATCACGCTTTAAACAGTCATATAGGAAGAGCTCTGTATCTAAACACAGATGGTGTGGATTAGTGATAGTTGCTAGATAATGTTTCAACCCTCATAATATATAAGGTTGCCATCTAAATATTCTCCGTACAATACAGCCATTCAGAGATACAAATCCATTCAGTCTTCCTCTGTCTGAATAATCTCCACTGTTCAACTTGATCACAGTAAGTATTTTGTATATTTAAGAACTTGTGCCTCAGTTTATATGTTGTATTTTCTTTTTGTGTTGTACCTCTTTTAATAGCAGAATCAAAGGCTGGAACTATCTTGACTGTTACTGATCTTATAGCCTGGTTATGTTTGGCCTGACAACAAGATAACAAGTCATTTAAATTTAAAAAAAAGTAAATGGTCAGCCTCAACATCAGAAAATCAATCTATGCTTTATAGATTACAGCAAAGCCATTGATCACAAAGAAAAAAAACCCAAACAAACAAAAATAAAAACTTAGGGGCTGGATAGAAGAAATGAGTGTGTCTCAACACTTGATTATTCTGATGCATAATGTATTCAAGAAACTATGGATCAATACAATGGTCTTCTATAGTTACAGATGTCGGGCAAGAGTACTTTACTGCCACATCTATTCAATCTGTGAATATGAATATGAATACAAATACCCCTGCACAGGTGAAGACAACAAGGGTCCAGCCCCATGGGGCCAGACGGATAACTCACTGATCCGCTGCTGCCATGGACTCAGTGCTCCTGTCCTATCGCTCCGGATCTTGCGATTGCCAAGCGACTCTTCGACCTGGCAGGAAGGCTTGTTGTCCCTTCTCCTGCGAGGAGCGGCTAGCCAATAGCAAGATCCAGAGCGATCAGACAGGAGCATGGAGCCTGCGGCGGCAGCAGATTGTTGAGTGGACCTTCCACCTCCGTGGGGCTGGACCCTCGTTATCTCCACCTGTGTGGGAGTATTCGTATTCATATATGAATGCAAATAACCCATCTCTAATTACCTCTTTGAGGATATTTTTGATTATCATGTACAGATGTGGAAGCTCAATAGGAAAAAGCTGAGGAAAGTTGAGGAAAATAATCAATTCATTTGAAATGAGGTGTTGAGGAGAACTTTATAAATACCATGGACAGACAGAAAGGCAAATAAACGAATGCTAGAACAAATTATGCCTGAATTCTCATTATGACTACACTCAGGCCATTGTTCTCTCAACATGAAAAAGCAGGACTCCTTTGAAAAGACAAGGATGCTGGGGAAAGTTAAAGGCACAAGGAAAAGAGGAATGCCAAATATCAGATGGTTTGACTCAATAAAATAAGCAATAGTCTTGAGTTTGTGACAGATGCACAGAATTCTTAACTGCAAGAGGTCATTCGTTCATACTGCTGCTGCTAGAAGTGACTTAACATCACACAACAACATGCTGAGAATCGGCACGAGGTACCCCCTCATTTTGTTACAAAATGAATGAGTTGCTATATCAATAAGACAGTATTTTCTTTAATCTAATGGTTGATTAGAAAATTATTTTATTGTAAATGCCAGGTAGTTATCATTTTAGTGATATCATTATCTAGCTAGCATCTATGTTGCCTGAGATTAAGTCCTATACATTTTCAATGAATGATTGATTTCTTCACTAAAACCTCACAAAGGTTGACTACATTGCTATAAACAAAGGAGAATAATGTCTATACTAGATCACAATAAATTCACACATAACCTAGATTTTGACCTTACACAGGTCAGTCTGGCTACCACAAAAATTGGAATTCATTCCAGAAGCTGGATTTATAGCACAAATAGTCACACTAAAAGCTATATATATATACATATAATATTTCATTGTTCAAAGGAGGTGTGACTGAGTCAGACCCTTTTTCTTTCAGGGCATGGGCTTCTTGACACTGAAGACTAATGGGAACACACAGGAAGCTGCCTTATACTGAGTCAGATTGCTGGTTTATTAAAATACATCGATATACAACAGAATGATATTTATGCTTCCAAACTCCCAGAGCATCATTATTATACCATATTACCACAAATATCAGCCAGAACATCTAACTAGTATGATGTTCAATGAAAAACCAAAATTATTGCAGAGAAAAAAGAAGACCAATTCTTCAACTCAACTGAGTTACAATGAGAAAAACATGTATATCTATTAATGTTCAAATTTAATCTAGCCCTCAAAAAAATAAATGAATGTTTGTCAGGCATGAGGGAGGAAAGTACTCTGTTGTCCACTTTGTTAAATGAATAGACTCTTTTCACTTAGCTATCACTACAGTCTTTAAAACTTTACAGGACAACTCTTTCAAAATAGAGATTACTGGCAACTAACATTTTTGTAGAGATCAATATGTTCTGAATCTTTTCTTTCAATATAAGATTAGTCAATTGAACCAGAACTGTCAGAAAGTCAAACGACAATAGAAACACCAGCAATTATTGCTATTGCAGCATATTATCTTTTTCCAAAAGTGGTTAAAGAACATTCCTACCAAATGTGCATAAAATTAAGTGCTTCATTTCACAGGAGCTGAATCTGATGCCATATATCAGACAGCTTGGACAATAAACCATGTTGTGGGAATTAATGTTATGCTAGCAATATTCAGACAGATACACATTTCTTCAAATACCATTACAATATAGAACAACTTAGAGTTACCTTTATAAAACATCTGGCAGTGCTAAGCAAGGGGGCAGGGCTGGCAGTGGATCAGGAGGTTTATCACATCGCCCTTGGTTGCGCTGGAGACGAGACTGAGAAAAGTTGAGCCTTCCTCGCTGGCCTTGCCTGCCTGCGGACCAAAAGTGGGAGAGAAAGCCAGTGCCTTCTCTCCCTGCCACTGCAGCATGTTGGCCAGCAACAGCTGGCTCATTGTTCCTGCCCCCTCACCTCTGCTGAGAACAGCATTTAGCCATTCATGTATCATGTATGTCAAATACAGTCATGGCCAAAAATATTGGCAATCTTGCAATTCTGTCAGAAAATGAAACTGTTATCTCAGAAAATTGTTGCAGTGGCTAATGTTTTCGTACTCACATGTTCATTTCTTTGGTTTGCGTTGGAACAACACACACACACACACACAAAACGGAAAAGAAAAGTCAAGAAAAGTCAAATCCCACACAGAAATCTAAAAATGCACTGGCCGAAATTATTGGCACCCTGTCTAAATTGTAAGAAAGAATTGCTTTTGAAGCACGTGATGCTCCTTTAATTTGTATTTACACACACATGTCACAAGTAAGAGGTGTAGGAAATATAGTAATCACACTTGCAACCAGTTAAGAGGGAGAAAAGGCAACTCAACCTTTGTGTTGTGTGTGACACTGGGCATGGAGAAAAGAATGAAGTGTAAAGAGTTGTCTGTGGATTTGAGAGAAAAAATTGTGGAAAAACATCAACAATCTCAAGGCTACAAGTCCATCTCCAGAGATCTTAATGTTCCTGTGTCCACTGTGTGCAATATCATCCAGACGTTGACAGCCCATGGCACTGTAGCTAACTTCCCTGGATGTGGACAGAAGATCCAAATTACTGAAAAATTACAACAAAGAGTTGTTGAAATGGTGGATACAGAACCCAGATTAACTTCAAACAAATTCAAGCTGATCTTCAGACACAGGGTACAACAGTGTCAGCTCATAATATCAGTCTCCATCTGAATGAAAAGGGATGCTATGGAAGGAGACCCAGGAGGACACCACTGCTGACACAAGGCATAAAAAAGCAAGATTGGAGTATACCAAAACTTATGTGACAAAACCACGATCTTTCTGGGAGAATATACTGTGGACAGATGAGACAAAAGTAGAGCTTTTTGGTCATCATGGCACTGTTTACAGAAAAAGAAATGAGGCATTCAAAGAAAAGAAAAGTCCCTACAGTCATAAATGGTGGAGGCTCAAAGATGTTTTGGGGTTGCTTTGCTGCTTCTGGCACTGGATGCCTTGACTGTGTGAACGGTATCATGAAATCTGATGATTACCAAATAATTTTGGGGTGCAATGTAGTGCAACATAGAGCTGCGTCTCCCCCAGAGGTCATGGGTCTTCCAGCAGGACAATGACCCAAAATACACTTCAAAAAGCACTCAGAAATGGTTACAAAGTGCTGGAGAGTTCTGAAATGGCCAACAATGAGTCCAGATCTGAATCCTATAGAACACCTGTGGAGAGATCTCAAAACAGCAGTTGGGAGAAGGCATCCTTCAAATCTGAAGACCCTGGAGAAGTTTGCAAAAGAAGAGTAGTCCAGAATTCCAGTAGAGAGGTATAAGAAACTCATTCATGGTTACAGGAAACAATTGATTTCAGTTATTTTTTTCCAAAGGGGGTGCGACCAAATATTAAGTTAAGGGTGCCAATAATTTCGGCCAGTGTATTTTTGGGTTTCTGTGTAGGATTGTACCAGATTTGACTTTTCTCCTCTGTTTTGTTGTTGTTGTTGTTGTTCCAGCAAACCAAAGAAATGAACATGTGAGTACCAAAACATTTGCAACTGCAACAATTTTCTGAGAGAAGGGTTGCATTTTCTGACAGAATTGCAAGGATGCCAATATTTTTGCCCATGGCTGTAAATGCCTGATTGAGGCCCTCATCAGAGGAATTAGCCTGCTACACTCCACAAAGGCACAAGAGGAGGAAGGGAAAGTGCTGAGGCATTGTCACTTGCCACATTTCGGAGACCCCTACGGTTGCTCTCGCCCATTCCTTGTGGTCGCTGCCTCAGACCATTCCTTCCCACCCCGCTCCTGCAAGGGCAGGGAGGCAGCAGGGCCATGGGGGTGTTCAACAAGGCTGGGAAGCAAGCACTGGCGAAGGGTTCAGCTTGGGGAAAGCAGGCACCTTTCTAGTGGTGCCCTGTTCCACAGTCCTGGAAGCCACCTCAGCTTGCGCTACCTGACTCCTCAGGGCTCCATACATCCCTGTCCTAAACATACGTACTGAGATGAAAGACTCCATTGATGGCGAGCTGGGCTTCCTACTACAGCTGCTTTGGGTTTGACTGCAAGCTTTTAGCCAAATGCCTCAGGACTCTCTAGATGAGACTCACAATGCAGACAAGCCCACAATATTTTGAAATTAAAAAAGCAGTTCCATCATTCCCATTAATATTGTAGTATATAAGTACAAGTTTGTCGATCCAAATACAACTTATTCATTTATTATACAACAGTTTTTTCCCTTCAGTCCTCAAAAATGTGTAAAATATATGATGTGGTCCTCATACTGAAAAGTTTGGAGACCCGTGTTTTAGAGAGTAGCAAGGATATATGGCTAGATGACATATAGTCTAGCCTCTTAAAACCAATATCAATGTCCATGATTTTAACAACAAAAGTAAGTAATTATTTCCCCATTTTGAGAAATGATCATTGGGCCTAACAATAAAGGAAGAAATAGGATGGCACATTAGCCCATTGCAAATCTAGCACAGTGCTTATGTTTCCTGTATTTCCCATCATCTTTCAGTTCCCTGCTGTGGACATAAAGCATTTACTGATTCCTCAAAGCTGTCAGCTGTTTAGCATTTATAGGATATTACTACATGTATTGTATACTATGTTCATTATATATTAACAGTATGATATCATAAGGTATAACAACAACTACATCTACCTGTCTTTGAGGAATGTCCTCTTGTTATTTCTAAAGAACACGGTTTCTTCGTAACTGTTGTATCCAGAAAATCACAGAGATCATTCTCATTTTCTACAGGAAATGCCTCAGAAGAGGCAGATGGCACTGCTTCCAGTGTATAACTCCTCTTCTTTGGAAATGATTCCTGAAAGATAGAAATGAAATTGTGCAATCAAGATAGCCTTGCTGAAGAAGGGGGGATAGGAATGCTGTAATAACAGTTTTAAAATGTATAGATTTATGTAAGACATTCATTTTTCAAGTAATTCCATAAAAAAAAAAATTCCCTCAAGAAAAAGTGCATCATAAATATAGCAAGCTAATTTCTGGAGGCATTAGAGTAAGTTCTTGTAGCAAAGGCAAACAAACAAAAACAAAAACCTAAAATTAGGTTTCCATATATAATTATCATCAATATTGTTTTTTCAACATATCTACATACACAGTGCTTTATAAAATTCTGTAAACAAAGATCACTGCTGCAGGGAGTCAAATACACTGTAAATCTTGACCATTGGGTAAATTATGGGTAGAGAGGGAAATAAAACTATTTTAGCATCAATTTCCATGTTCCCCATACCCAAGTAAATCTTTTTCAATATTGGCAGTTTAGAAAACTTGTTTCTCCACCCAGAGCTTGGAAATAAAAGTAATCAAATACAGTCTCAAGTCTTCAAAAGTAGTTAATTACTAATATGATTCTAAAAGTAACTTTCCCATTTCTTAAAAGAAAAAAGTATAACTTTTTAGTTTCTTTTTTTATCTTAAAGTTGTAAACTAAAATAGTGTCTGGTACAAAATACACCATCCTGTCTATTTCCTGTTGATTCAGTAGCGCAACAAAGCAGCAACTGAACCATGAAATATTCCTCTTTCACCATTTAGTGATTCTATATACCTGTCACTATAAAAGCAACTTTTTAATTGCTATAAATTTGCAACACCATTAACTGGTATTTTTCCAGCTATTCCATGTAAAGAATAAAGGGATCTCAAGTTAAAGTACAGTATAACATAGTTATGAGTTAGTTGCTAGAAAGGTATAAATATCAAGTAATTTGTTATTTGTAGTTATTTATTTCCAGGCTCTGTTCCCAGCTGATGTAAAAAAAAACTTCTGCACATTGATGGCTATAACACATTTTCAAGAAGTTATTCCCTTACAACTGAGTAATACACTTGAAAATCAAATCCTGACTTTCATTACAATCTAATTTTAGCCAATTAGAGATGATTCAGCCTTCACTCTCTATAAATTAGTCTCAGTGTCAGAGATGTCTAGGGTTATAAGAAGAATAAAGATATACACATTTTGGATATCATTTGCTTGGCACTAAAAACCTGTAAGAAATTCCTGCTTAGATTTAGATAACAAAAGCCTACAAAGTATGCTCTTAGAAGTGAAAGTGCTATCATTAATAGTGTGCTATTAATTCAAATAGTCATGACATTTCAGCTCTACACTAAAATCATGAAATACAAATAAAAACACAAATATCTCAAAGAGAGAGAGAGAGATCTCAGAACTTGACTCATCTGCAAAACTCCTGTACAGTATCTACTTACAAGTGGTTTTGACATCTTTCAGCCTGAGTATTAGTAAGTAATATCAGCTGCCAGCATCAGGTGGTTTCCATCAGCTATCCAACTGTCATGAAGTAGTTTGCTAAGAGAGGTGTGCAGTGGGATACCCAGATGTATCATATGAGTATGCTATCTAGAAAATGCAATGCCCTTCCATGGCCTAGTTGTTCATTTTACAGAAAATACTTTATTAAATCTTTGAGCAAGCACTACCTGGAGATCTTGCAACTAGCAAATTTTAACATTTATATTTAGACTGGTGAGGAAATGAAAGGACTCAAATCGAGCTGAATGCTTCATATGGCAGCTGAGATACTGAGAACATATAAAGTTCTGAAACTATTTGAATTACCACCATGGGGACAAGTAGCTCCCCAGAGCAGGGGTGACTCCTATAATCAGTATGCGAATTGTGATGCTCAGTGGCTGTTAGAGATGGGACCTGGTTTTCACCTAACTATTTGTCACTTCACCTTAGTCACTCAGGTTTGAAACATAGCTTCTAAAGAATAATTGTATTTGAACAGTTATAGTATTGTCCTGACAAAGTCAAACAGAGAAACAGATTTTACACCTCACATATACACATACTTTCAACATTAATCTCAGTCTATAATATAATATAATATAATATAATATAATATAATATAATATAATATAATATAATATAATATGACACAACACGACACGATACGATACGATACAATACAATATAATATAATATAATATAATATAATATAATATAATATAATATAATATAATATGACATGACATGACATGACATGACATGACATGATATGATATGATATGATATGATATGATATGATATGATATAATATAATATAATATAATATAATATAATATAATATACCGTGTTTCCCCAAAAATAGGACAGGGTCTTATATTAATTTTTGCTCCAAAAACGCATTAGGGCTTATTTTCAGGAGGTGCTTTATTTTACAGTCATGTCATCTTCTTCTGGTTGATGCACAATGCTACACAATGGTGGAGGGTGGGGTTTCACTTAACTAAGGCTTATTTTTCGGGTAGGACTTATATTGCGAGCATCCTGAAAAATCATACTAGGGCTTATTTTCAGGCTAGGTCTTATTTTGGGGGAAACAGGGTAATATAACCTTAACACTAATATGATTAATTAATTATTTTGTGACCAGAGAACACTGTCTGACTTTTCTCTCAGTTTTGTAGACAAAAAGTATTATTCCAACTGCATCACTGACTGCATTTTGTTTCTGTTATGTGTATAGGTAAAGATATTCTGTCTGATTGACAATTTATTGATCATCCCAGTAGAAAATATTGGTCATACAATATGATTGACGGTGAATGAAGCCCAACTGTGTTTGCAGCACTCTTCTCAGAGAGAGAACAGCCAGATCAACCTTAGGGGTCAAAGATGGTAAATTTCACATCTCCTTAAACTCCTCTTGTGGGTTTTGCAGGGGTTTCTGTTTTAAACCACCTATACTCTTCCATTGAGTAGGTATATGATCCAATAAGCAAGACTGCTCAAGAGACTGAGAGCGAAGTCGCATCACTGCCGTTATAATTTATTGTCCAATCAAAGAGGATAACAATTTAAAGGACATCAAAATGTATGAACTGCAAAACTTCATACTGATGAATGAAATTCTGGTGCCAGAAATTGGTCTACAACACACCTGACAAAGGCAATATACTATTGCATGTATGATGTGATCAAGCAGGCTTTAGGTCCAATACAGAAGAAATCTGCTCCCTTGAAGTCATCCAGGACCGAGCACAGCAGATGGACCTCTGGGTGCAGCACTACTCTGAGCTGTATTCCAGAGAGAATGTAGTAACTGAAGAAGCATTAAATAACATTGAGTGCCTCCCTGTCCTGGAAGAGTTGGACAGCGAACCAACCTTAGCAGAGCGGCCTTGGATTCCCTTGCCTCTGGCAAGCCACCTGGAAAGGATAACATCCCTGTTGAAGTGCTGAAGTGCTTCAAAGAGACCATCACCACCGAACTGTATGAAATATTTTGTCTTTGCTGGAGGGAAGGTAGAGTACCACAGGACATGAAGGATGCAAACATTGTCACATTGTATAAGAACAAAGGAGACAGGGGCAACTGCAATAACTACCGTGGCATCTCTCTTCTTAGCATTGTAGGGAAGCTGCTTGCCTTTGTTGTGTTGAAGAGGCTCCAGGTGCTTGCAGACAGAGTCTATCCAGAATCACAGTGCTGATTCCGAACAAATAGATCCCCCACTGACATGGTATTCTCCCTCAGACAGTTGCAGGAGAAATGCAGGGAACAACAGCCACTCTTAGTGGCCTTCATAGACCTTACAAAAGCATTTGACTTGGTTAGCAGGGATGGCCTTTTTAAAATACTTCCTAAGATTGGATGTCCTCCTCGGCTCCTTAGCATCATCAGGTCCTTCCATGAGGGAATGAAGGGCACTGTAGTTTTTGATGGCTCAACATCAGATCCCTTTGACATCCGAAGCGGAGTGAAACAGGGCTGTGTCCTCGCACCGACCCTGTTTGGGATCTTTTTTGCTGTCATGCTGAAGCATGCCTTTGGAACTGCAACCAAAGGTGTCTATCTCCAGACTTAATCAGATGGAAAACTCTTTAATCTCTCTAGATTGAGAGCAAAGACCAACGTTCAGCTGAAATGCATGCGGGACTTCCTCTTCGCTGATGATGCAGCCATTGTTGCCCACTCTGCCGAAGACCTCCAACAACTCATGAATCGTTTTAGCAAGGCCTGCCAAGACTTTGGACTAACTATCAGCCTGAAGAAAACACAAGTCATGGGCCAGGGCGTGGACTCACCTCCCTCTATGCAAGAATTGGAGTTGTCCATGAATTTGTGTACCTTGGCTGAACGATCTCTGACACTCTTTCCCTAGATGTCGAGCTGGATAGAAGCATTGGCAAAGCAGCTACCATGTTCTCAAGACTCACAAAAAGAGTATGGCTCAATAAGAAGCTGACAGCATACACCAAGATCCAGGTCTATAGAGCCTGTGTCCTGAGCACACTCCTGTACTGCAGTGAGTCCTGGACCCTTCATGCACGGCAGGAGAGAAAGCTGAACACGTTCCATATGCGTTGCCTCCAACGCATTTTTGGTATAACCTGGCAGGACAAAGTTCCAAATAGAGTAGTCCTAGATCGAGCTGGAATTTTTAGCATGTATACACTACTGAAACAGCGATGCCTACGTTGGCTCGGGCATGTTGCAAGAATGGCTGATGGTCAGAGTCCAAAGGATCTCCTGTATGGAGAATTAGTGCAGGGAAATCGCCCCAGAGGGAGACCACAGCTGCGATACAAGAATACCTGCAAGCGGGATCTGAAAGCCTTGGAAATGGATCTCAATAGATGGGAAACCCTGACATCTGAGCGTTCAGCCTGGAGGCATGCAGTGCATCATGGCCTCTCCCAATTTGAAGAGACCCTCGCCCAGCAGGCTGAGGCAAAGAGGCAGTCACGAAAGCAGCAAAATCAGGGAGCTACACAGGGTACAGATTGTATTTGTCCTGTGGAAGGGATTGTCACTCTTGAATCGGCCTTCTCAGTCACACTAGACGCTGTTCCAATCCTCCATGCAGAGCACGATACCATAGTCTCTCGAGAGTGAAGGATACCTATGAAGATTATTAGGTGTACTTCATGTGTATAAGCTGGGAGTAGATATATTGTTTTCCAGGCGACATTGTACCAACTTTTGATCATCCTAGTAGAAAATATTGGTCATACAATACGATTGACGGTCTGATAAATTGGTCTGATACTTTCCTTTAAAACTTGTCATGTTGTACATGGGTTTATTGGTACAAAAGATAATAAATGTCCCCTCTCTTGCAATGCATACAGTATACAGTATACAGTATACAGTATACAGTATACAGTATACAGTATACACACACACACACACACACATATATATATAATGGGAGACTTGGGAAATCAGCCTTAAAAATTATAAGGGTAGCATTTGAACACATGGAGCATTCAAGTATGATCATGCAGGTGACTTCAATCATGTATCTTTTTATATATTATTAGTGAAAGGAGAATATTGCTAGTTTTAGCTGTTTCCTCAGTTCTAATTTGACATTCACCTCTGTCCAGTTTCAGAACTGCATGACTTTTGCACAGTCCTAAATTTCAACGAAGTACTTAGAACCAAGTAGAGCAGAACTGCGGACCGGTTGGAGGGGTGGGGTCCATGTGTGGGGCGGGGCACCCCCAGCACTTGCAGGTGGGCAGGGTACGCTCTCATGCATGTGCAGATGGGCGGGGCGTGCTCACGGGTGGGCAGGGCACTTGCAAGTGGGCAGGGCACCTGTGTGTGCGGGGCGTGGGTGGGTGGAGTGCGTGCGGGGGGACGGGAGATCTGTCTCCGCGGCTGGATCCTACCAAAGCCACAGACTGGCACCGGCCTGCAGACCGGGGTTGGGGACCTCTGGAGTAGAGAACAAATGATTTAAAACAAGCTTAGCTATCTTTTAACAAAGAGTAGATATGTTAAAGACTACTTTCCTTTGGTTACACTGATTTGCCTGCACTATATGGAAACAATCAGGAGTTAAGATCTTGTCATAAACTAGATTGATTTAAGTAGCCAAGGAGGGAAAGTCAATTTAACGGATCACTTTCTTTTAGTATGTTTCTCTCATATGTTTCATTTATCACCTGTGGGCCTACTCCACATTTCTTCGCTGTCTAAGGCTTAGTGGACAGCAAATTAGATGGCCTTTTTTTCAGTGGAGGCACCAAACAAGTAGAATGTGGAATTGCTTTTATTGTATAAAACAAAGATGTTTTATATTTTTTCATGCAAGTTGCTTAACTTTCCATTTTGGGAAAAAGCAGTGTGCACCTTAAAAATATATCAGTAACGAAGTACAGTAGTTCTACTATCATACTTTAGACAACTGTACCTGGATCTGGAAATCACCTTCCTCGAAATTAATGAATACAATTTATAACGCACAATTTCAATTGTAAGATTTAACTCATTTCTTTATGTCCCAAATGTGTTAGTCAAGAATAAATGAGAATAAACACAGCAACTTTTATATATCATATTTTCAGCAGCAAAGGTAGGTAAAATCTTTCCCATTGGTTACACAAAATTATAACATTTTTATGCAGGTTGGGGGGAAAACGGAGCATTTTCTTCATGCAAAATAAGACTTCTTATTTTAAGAATGAACACTTTAAGAATCAACACTTTAAGAATGAAGTGTTGAAGCAATTATTTTTTGTTTATTAAAACCAGGAAAAGATGGAGTTTGTCACTATGCTTATAAAACCAAGTTTTTACCATAAAATATGGGTTTGAATACTGAGCATCAGAGCTACACACAATTACATGGCCATAAGGCAACCGCTTGTGTTGTGTCAAAAATATGAATACATCTAAATAATGTCTCACACTCACTCTCTCCCACAGCACATCATGGAGTGTACAATTACTCATAAGACAAAACTGCATTACTAATATTAATCAGAAGGATCCTGTTAATAAAATGCACACACTTAAGGGCAAGTGAACTGTAGTTTTTCTGCTCCTGCAGGTGCTCTCTCTGCAACTGTTTGCATGACTGGCCATACACCTGATTTCACAATCAGTGTGAAACTGATCACATGAGGAAGAGTGCATTATAAGTAGGGACACATGTGACTGGCATTTCACGATGGCACAAGCCGATAGGATTCTGACCACTATTATTATTTATCTGACTTGTATCCCACCTTTCTCCCAGACTGGAACTCAACAAGATCAGAACAGATAAAACCAGTAAAAAAATTAAATCAAATGAAATTATAATACTAATACACAGTTGAACTAGTATAGTATTAATATATTATTAAGTTAAAACTCTCTATAAAAACACATGTTTAAAAGGCACAGCATCTATCCATTAAAAGCTCCTTTCTCAGCAACTAGTTAGTTGCAGCAGGCTTAGCTAACTGCTCTGGATGGGATCATGCCCAATGCCAAAAGAAGTAGCAGGAGCCTTTGCTCTCACCCCTTCCTGCCTCTTATCTGCAGGCCAGAGAAATTTAGCCTCCTTCAGATCATCCCCTCTGAACATTTGCCACTTACGTGGTTCCCAGATCTTTGCCCATTCAAGCACCATATTGCTCCAGATCTGATCAGCCAGCAAAGCAGTATTTTTTTTACACGTTTGGGCTGTTGGGCCAGCAGAAGTTAAGTCATGTCCTCAGCCAGGAACATGCAAAACTGCTCATAGATCATCAAGCTTCTTAGCTGTTCCATAGTTTTTACTCAAGTCACCTCCAGCCAGGTATCGTAGACTTTACACAGGCACACTACCACAGCTGAGAAGCTCTCTGACTTTTCTGTGGATGTTGCAAAATTTCTTACAATAGCCTTCATCCATGTAAGCAAACCACTGGCTCTGGAGTCCTCACACACCTTCACCAGCTTCTCTTTTTCCTTGGCCCCTTCCTGGGCTCGCTGAAGAGTAAACTGCGGGTCAACAGCACTGGAGCTTCCCCCCCCCTCCGGCTCCTGGAATACAGCAATCTGCAGAGACTCATTTTCCACCACACTGTTAAGATCTCCATCTGCTCCCACCACAAAATTAATTTGCTCCACTCTGGGTGGCAGGAGATCTTTCCCAAACTGAGTATTCTTAAATCTCCTGAGACTCATTTCCTACTGCCCTATGCCAAAATAACAAAACACATGTCCTCCTTTATGCCCAACATGTCTCACAGAAAAAGTTATTTCAAAAAACAAAAATCAGCTTAAAATACGTAATTCAAGATCCCAAAACAGAGGTCTTTGGCATCACAATCCCACCATTGTAAACCATGTGATGCTTACCAGGTTCAGGGAAGTCCTCTCTAGCCACTCAGCCACACTACCCCATTTATCCTGGAGTGGGTGAATTCAGGAAAATCAACTATGATTATGACTAGGGAACCTTCCTAACCCAGTGCCTCTCAACACTCCAGTCTACTCAGACTGGCCAGTGCTTCCAGGGAGTTCAAAACCCACAAGGCTAGACATTGAGAATCACTTTGTGAGGTAGAACTGTCACCATGTCCACAAAAATACTAAAACTCCCAGGAGCTAGTCAAGGCAAAATCTGGTTTTAGTACCACAAACCCTCTAAGCAAAAAACCCAGGCAGCTGGTTGGAGAATATTTTTTTATTTTATTGAAAATAGTGAAAAACAATTCCAAATGTGTCAAAAAAGTTTGAAAAAGCCCTCAAAGCAAAAAAGACAATATGAGAATAGACCTGCGTTATCCGTATTTGTACTTCTGGGGGTATGAATGTGAATAGCAGCACCACAGGTGCCATGGAGGTCCATTCCCTTCCCCCCAGATCCTTCTGGTCCACTCACCAGTTGCTGCACAGGACTGGAGTCTGACATTGTCACGCCAATCTGCATGAGGAGGCAGCACGTCCCTGCCTCCCCACACAGCCAACCACTCATCAGCTAAGCAGGGAGACTCCCTGTCCTGCCTCCTCACCGGAGTGGGGAGTTTTAACCTCTTCCTTCTCTGTCACATTCACAGTGCACTATTACACAGATGGCGGCCATCTTCCTCCTTGTAAAAATCCTACCTATGCAGAAGAAGAGTTTCATCAGGACCATGGAGGAGGAGGTTAAATTCTCCTTCCCTATCCATTGTGAAAAATGGCCTCTTTTCCATTGTGGTCCAAATTTTATTGGGCCTGCTCTTTTAGTTTGAAAAGGTGATCTTGTTCATTGCAATAATCTGATAAAGTGGGCTGCCAAATAAAACTTCTTAGTCTTTTAAATGCCACAAAATCCATTGGTGTTTTTCCGGCAGCAGACTAGCATGGCCCTCACCCTGGAAACTGCAGTAATCTAGCCAATATAATTTGTAATTTGGCCTTTGTTCCATTCATTTTAAGTTACCCCCTCCCCCCCAAAAAAAGAAATAGTAGTAGGGATAGTCACATTCCACCTAGATATCTCAACAACTTGATCCTTACATTCCTAAAAAGTACCTATGGTACAATGCTGTTCATGGAGAAAGAATTATGACACTTGAACAAGATTCTGAAGGCATCTGTGCTTCTGTGCTAAAGGAGTCAACCTGCAGTTGGATATTTCCTTTATGAGCACTGAACTATTCAGAATTAACAACTTCCATACATGGGTAAAATCTACTGATTGAATGACTCCTAAGTTGATTAGTTCTATGACCTAACTTCCTTTTGTACAGCAGGGTAGCCAGGAAAACCAATTGTCTACCTCTTGTGGGGCAAAGACATTGAGCAGGATTATTAATTTAAAGTGGGCAAGAATGAGATCTTTTTAATCCTCTCAGGAGGGACCTTAAATTTATGAGCTCATGGGCCAGCCACATCTCCAGGTTCGTTAACAGTGATAAAAGGAAGTGGTTCATGTTGTATATGTCCCAAATCTCCCTTTACAAAAGCTTACAGAAGAAAAACTTGCCAGCACTGAATGTGTCAGAAGACTCATTTTTGTCTGCAATAGATTAAAATAGTTGCCCTTTGGAAACAGAGTAATGACTGGGCCTGGAAACAAATCAATTAATGTAGGTGAAACAAAACATCAAAATGAGGCATATTTCTTCCCAATCAGAGCATGTGTGCATGTGTTAGATGGGGCAGGAAAGTGGGGAAGAGTGGTTTGCAAGATCGTACAACCACAGAAGCTGTAAAATTAAGGAAATACAAAAAAAATAGCTTGTGATCTATTCACAGAAACCAAGTTGTGGATTAGGCAATACTCTTACTTGCCCACTGTTACAAATGAGTTCTAGTTCTCCATAATTCTTCAATAAGGAACAAGGTTATAAACGTGTGGTTCAAGCAGAATATCCAGCTGTGATGTCAGACTGCCAGGGAGGCAGAACTGAATTTTAGATCCTACATGAGACAAAAAATAACAAAGACAGCAATCTGCAGGATCTCCATCACACTGAAGCAAATAGCTGGGCTTGCACTCTCCTCCTGAAGAGCTGAAATTGTGTGGGCAAGATCACAGACCTTTGTAGAACACTTGGAGGAGAAAAATGCAGAGCCAGCACAAGTCTTTTTATCAGCAAAATAGGAATATAAATTTAAGTATTACACTAGGCTGAGGAATGTATTACAATAAAATTTACACCAACAGTCCTTTCTTGTCAGATCTAACCATTCTGATAATTTATCCATTTCTGTCGTGTCCAGAATTTTTGCTATTAACTCATCTTGAGATGGATTCTCCAGGTCTTTCCAATATTTAGCAAAAAGAAATCTTGCAGCTGTCAAGATATGGATGGCTAAATATGTTTTCATTGGTTTTATTGAATTTGGAATTATGTTTAGAAGAAAGAATTCAGGGGTTACAGTTATTGGACTCTCTAGAACAGGCTTGCCCAACCTGTGGCCCAAGGGCCGCATGCAGCCCAGGTCAGCTCGTAATGCAGCCCAGTGCAATTTTTTATTTTTAAAGAAATTTCAAAGTTTCCAGTTACACTGCCGGCGCTCGCAGCCGGAATGTGGCCGGGGCATATCACAACAGTAGAGGGGAAGAGAGGGAAAGAAGGAGTGGGAGGGGAGGGGAGGGGACGGGGGGGCTGCGTGGCTGCATTGTGCTGTCCCCATCAATAGGTGGACCTCCTCCCGGTCCTATAAAGCCGCCGGAGTCGAAGCTGGCAGTCTCTGCTGTCTGAGATCGCAGCTGCCGGTAAGTGCGCTTGGAGCGGGGCTGCGGAGGACGGCTAGGGCTGGCCCCCATGTGGCCCAAACCAAATGTATGTGCGGCCCAAACCAAATTTTCATCTTCTAATGTGGCCCAGGGAAGGTGAAAGGTTGGACACCCCTGCTCTAGAATCTCTTGCAAAAGCAGTTCAACCTTTTTCCAATATTTTTGGGGTTTACCACATAACCACACCATATGATAGAAAGAACCTTTGTTTTGTTTACATCTCCAACAGAGGTTTGAATTTTTTTTACATCCACATTGGCTAGTTTTGTAGGGGTTACATTCTTTAAATGCTACTGACTTGGTAATTTTTATATTGTTTTTCCATATTTGTTCCCACTGATCCAAACTTATATTATGCCCAATATTCTGTGCCCACTTTATCATACATTCCTTAACCACCACCTCCTGGGTATCAAAATCTAATAAAAATTATAGAGCTTTAATATGCTTGTCTTTGATATCCAGGAAGATTCTGTCAAAGGGAGTATTGTCCACATAGAAACCTTGTTGCTTATCTTTACCATATCTTGAAATTAATTTGGAATGTGACCACCAATCCATATCAATTCCCTGCGCTAGTATAGTTTCTGAACCATTCAATAAACTACAAACATGTCAAAATAAGAATAATACTGTATTATTATGGTCTTCAGCTTCACCTCCCTTGGCCCCAGAGCCATAACAACCAATTCTGGCATCCATGGAAAGCAGTACCATCTCCCACCCACTCCACTCTGAGGAATGGGCATGAGAACCACTGAGAAAAAAGGAGTAGGTGGATGCAGTGTCATCACAAGAGAAAGAGAAAGCTTTTTTAAAAAAATGGCTCTCATTTTTAATATTTTTTCCAACAGAAGGAAGAAAATGGACAACTTTAAAGTTCACATGGAACATTATGGAACAATCTATTAAGAAAAAAATATTATTCATTTTAAAGATAATGAATCATTCTGGAAAGATTCTGTATTGTTCTGTCAGTTGTGTTATTGTTGTTGTATTATTGTAGTTGTCCATTTGTTTATTTGCAAGGTGCATAGCTGTATTGCACTCTTTTGACTCATAATAAAACAATTGACATTGGCAATATTGAATTATTTAAATAATAATTTCAATAATATTTTCAGTGTATCCTTGAATTGTTTCTTGTGACCACCATGCAATCGAGCATCTGCAACAAGCTCTCCACAGAAAATACAAAATTTTGGGGAAACCATTGTCCAACATCCTGATGACACAGCTGGCCCAATGAAGTTGTCTTTCAAGAGCTGGCTTTAAAGATTCATCAGGCCACTTCATTATCAATAAAATCATAGCAGGAGACATTGTCGCCAAAGTCCATGAACAGATCTAGAGTTCTTTGCATATCCAGAAGTGTGGTTGTGCAAAATGAAATTTTAATTATAGTCTATAAGACACCACATATGGAATAGTTTCCCATTAGTGCAATGACCAATGTTGACACCAGCACTTTCTTACCTGTAAGCATTCCAGAGCATCACAGAAAACATAAGAAAAGAGTTGGAACAAGAACACAGCCTTCATTTTGCAAACATTTTTAACAGGAAAGAGATCAGAGAGGATATAATTGCTGACAATGGGAGCTGAGCTTGCATACCATCATGGAATTCTTGAAAGATGTGTTTGTATTTCTCAGAACATCCAAATTTCTTCATGATTATCCATAGACCTTTTCTGAATGCCATACCAAAAATGTTAATTAAATCTACAAATGTTGTGTAGGGACTGACATGCTGCTCTTGACACTTTTCTTGTTCTAGCAAAGGTCATGCCAACAGTCCCTCATTTGATGGTTCTTCTAGGTTTTTCAGACAGTTTGGGTGTGTTCTGGTGGTTTTTCTTCCTAACGTTTTGCCAGTCTCTGTAGCCGGCATCTTCAGAGGACAGGAGTTAGAACTCTGTGTTCTGGTGTAGTGTGTGGGATAGTTGAGTGTGGCTGTGCGGTCAGCTTTTCTTTTCAGGAGATTGAGTGATTGTGGTGATCAGTGTTGTGGATGCATTGTTATGATAAGAAAGGAGATTATCTGTTACTGTGATTGATGGGTGTCGTTAGCTAGTCCTTTGTGTGCAGTGATCACCGGTCCTTGTAGCTGGGTAGAGTTTGTTGACCTTTTTTGCAGGCGGTATTTTTCAGTGCTGGGAGCCAGGCTTTGTTGAGTTTTAGACTTTCTTCTTTTTTGTTGAAGCTGTGCTGATATTTGTAGATTTCAATGGCTTCCCTGTGTAGTCTAACATAATGATTGCTGGTGTTGACCAGTACTTCAGTATTTTGAAATAGAATTCATGTCCAGCATGTTTCAGGGCATATTCAGCTATTGCTGATTTTTCTGGTTGTTTTTGTCTGCAGTGTCTTTCATGTTCTTGGATTCTGGTGTGGATGTTGCATTCTGTGGTTCCAATATAAACCTGGCCACAACTGCAAGGTATCAGGTATACTCCTGCATAGGTGAGGGGGGTCCCTTTTGTCCTTTGCTGACCGTAACATTTGTTATATTTTTGTGGTGGGTCTGAATACTGTTTGTAGGTTGTGTTTTTTCAAAAGTTTCCCCATGCGGCCCGTGACCCCTTTGATGTATGGCAGAAATACTTTATTTGTGGATGGTTGGTTTTCCTCTTCAGTTTGGTGTTGTTTTCTTGATTTGATGGCTCTTGTGATTTCATTTTTGGAGTAGCCATTTGCCTGTAGTTTGGAGTTTTTGTTTAGGTACCGGCGAAACGTTAGGAAGAAAAAACCTCCAGAAACACAACCAAACAGCTCGAAAAACCTACAACAGCCATTGGATCCCGGCCGTGAAAGCCTTTGAGAATACAGTCAAAGGCAGCTCTAAGGAAAGATCTTTCTCTGGTGGTTGAAGGGCCACAGACTAGACTATTTTATTTATTTTTATTTATTTACAATATTTTTTAGCCGCACCATTGCCAGTGGCTTCCCTTAGTTCCAAAGCACTTGAGCAGCCAACAAGAAAGCCTTCTCATGTGTCCCCGTTATATGAGCTCAAGGAGATACATTAAAAATCAAACCAAAGTATTGATTAGCAAAATATAAAACAATTTTAAAAACCCTGATTGTCCTCGGGATAAGCTGGCAATACTCTTGTATCAAAACAAATTTCTATCCTCCAATTTCTATAATAGTTCTACTGCACAAAGAAAAGGTTTCTCTCCCAAATGTTAGATAAGTTTGCAGGTCCAACGTTATAAGCTATATCTTACAAAGGAGTTGATATATTCGTGGGAGATTATTCTCTCTGGAATTAATATTACACATTTAAAATAATTTTGAAAGAGAATCATGGACATGATTGGAGCATATTTTTGCTCCTGTAAATGAAATAAATCTGTGATAATATATCTTGAATGATGATAAAAGTCTTTCAACCATTTTGACCGAAATGTTCTCTGTTGTGCAAGATAATTTGTGTACTTGACAAGAAAAAGAAAAGTGAAAATTGGCTGCTGGCTACCTATTTGTTAGAGAAATAATAGACAAAATGGCATTCATTTTAGGATAACCCATACTAGCTTATTTTCTTGTTAAATTACTAGCTATTGCATGGGTTTTGATAATTACATTTGAATAACCTCTTCATCTGTTAAGTCCAACAATAGCATCATCTGCTCATCTTGGTAGGGAATGGAGGCAGAAGCCAATCAGGAGGAGGGCTCAGGACAAAAGCAACCCTCCTTCTCAATTGTTAGATTCCACTTTAAAGCAATTATTTTTGGCATACCCTGTTTGCAATTTGGCAAAGGTACTTAAGTAGAATGAATGCCATGGTATGGTCGCCTAAATTTATTAAATCAAACTATTATATTGGGAAACAACTATATCAATATAAAGCTCCAAATTTACACAGTGAATTCTTTACTTCAGTATGGAATTTCTAAGTGCTTCAGCAAACTGGAAATTTGGTAGTCTTAAAAATATATCACCCACACAATGAAACAGCTACTGAGCAGCTGAAAAAGGCAATATATATTCTACCCTGAAGGATCCAGCACGCAGTGATTATATCCTGCCAAAGAATGAAGTAAAATCAGTATAATGAATGAGGGATGGGATTTAATTTAGTGCTTTCCTATATGGATTTTACTTTTCAAAGAAATTAAGCTAAGCATTTTCTCTTTTGCTATAGTTTGTAGTTCATTTCACAGTCTGAGATTCTTGATCTATACTGCAAGGTACATATTGCTCACCTGAGGCTGTCCACTCAAATGGACTCATACTGTAATTGATAGTAACGTTAGCTTGTGATCTGAGTTGGAAAAGCATCTTGTCACTGCAGAATTGATTTCTCTCTTTTTGCACTATGAGGATAAAAGGAACAATACTAGCAGGAGGCTGGACTAGTGTTCTTACCCAAGTTGGAATAGTCAAAGCTGAGACGCCAGACTGGGAGCAGAAACAGATATTAGATAGAGAGCCCATACTAGAAGAGGGATTACTTAAAGTGAGCATCCAAGGGTCACAAAAGCTTCTCTGACTTCCTGGATTATGCAGATTGCTTTGTTTGTTGATTGACCTTTAGGATTTAAGGACAGAATTCCTTTGAAGTCAGGTTTCACAAACAGGGAAAAACTGCTTCTGCACTAAGATGTACCCACTCTCTTTATTCATGATGACTGGCACCATCTTTACTGTCCTTCCACAAACTGATGGAGGGCTTTCTCTTCAGGCAAGCTTTCCCTCAGTGACTGGCTGCCTGAATGGGGTTTTTAACTGGATTGTTACGCATTACTGCTTTTAATGTGTTTTAGTATTGCTTTTGTTTGCCATTTCTCAGAGTGGTACTGGCACTTTTAAAAATAAATACCCAGGAATGCCTTTGAATAATAAATTGCTTGGTAGTTCAGTACGTATATCAGTACTATGATGTGGTAGAGTTAAAGATGATGGCAAAATCAGTCTTTTGAAAATAAACTGATAAAAAATACACATGTGTATATACCAGTAAATTATTTCCATTATAGAAGCAGAGATCCCATTACTGTTTGCTATTAGAAATCTAAAGATTGTACATTTTTCCCATGAATGGTTTTGCTTCTGTGCTGAAATAATTGCCTTTTTGTAATAAAATAAATATTATGAGCCACGCTCTGACCCAGTGAATTAAAGATAAACTTGTTGAGAATGACATTTCTTTGAAGACTCAGACTGCCACCAGATATTTGCCCCCATGTAAATATTGTTTGCTTTTATTCCTCCATGAGGCCCACTGAAATGAATGGAGGTTGCTTGGGAGTCATAGATAATGAACTGGAGTCATAAAATTCTCTCCAGTTAACAAATATTTAGGGTGACATGATAGATGGAGAAAGTCTTGATTGTATTCTCGAAGGTTTTCACGGCCAGGATCTGATGGTTGTTGTGGGTTTTCTGGGCTGTTTGGCCATGTTCTTAAGGTTTTTCTTCCTAATGTTTCACCAGTCTCTGTGGCCAGCATCTTCAGAGGACAGGAGTCAGAACTCTGTCTGTACTCTGCTGCAGTTTGTTGGATAGTTGAGTATTTATAGCTGTGGGATCAGCTTTTGTCCTTTCCAGGAGATTGGATGATTATCCCAGTCTCCCCCTTATCACAAAAATACACTCACAACAAAAACAATCTCCTGAAAAGGACAAAAGCTGATCCCACAGTTATAAATACTTAACTATCCAACAAACTGCAACAGAGTACAGACAGAGTTCTGACTCTTGTCCTCTGAAGATGCCAGCCACAGAGACTTGCGAAACGTTAGGAAGAAAAACCTTAAGAACACAGCCAAACAGCCCAGAAAACCCACAACAACCAAAGTCTCCATTGTTTAGATCTGGCAAAGACCCTACTGAAGACGAAGAAGCAAAAGCTAATGAAATATTCTCAATGAGCACCCACCAAAGGAGGCAGGGCAAGGGAAACCAGGGTGCCTGTAGAAGACCTGTACAGTTGAACCATTGAACTGCACTAAACAGAGTGTGCCCATCTCTAGTTGAAAGTACTGTCAATGTTGAATATGAGAGAGATTGATTCCTTAAAGCCTAATGATTCCCAACCTTGGGTCCTCAGATGTTCTTCTACTAAAATTCCCAAAAGCCTTCACCACTAGCTATGATGGCCAAGGTTTCTGGGAGTTGTAGTGCAAGAATTTCTGGGGACCCAAGGTTGGGAATCACTGCCCTAAAGGAAGCCAGAGCCTTGAATTTACAAGAACTGAGCAGGGCTGTAGAGGACAAGACATTTTCGAGATTGCTAATTCAGAAGGCCACCATAAATTGGAGGCAACAGCATGCAACAACAGAAGATGAAGCATCACGATCCTTGGATTGAGCATGAGGGATGGAACTCTCCCTCAGCAGGTCAAAATTAGTGGATCAGTACATAGTACAAGTTACATTAAGAGACCGTGCAGGACAGAAACTAGTGGAACCAAAGCTGATGTAAAAGTCACAAGTATATTGTGTGAGGGATGCCATGTGGTCAACACAAAAGAAAGAGAAGAAAACAGAGGTATGACATAAAAATGAGCAATAGTTATGGACACAGGTTATATATAAACAAGCTCAGGACTACCATAATTGTCTATAACTTGTACTGTTAAAGTAACATTTTATTTTTAAGCAAAAAAAGTAGGTTTTTAAAAAATACCTGAGTGAGGCTGGGGAATCCAAGATTCCTGCATCCATTACAGGGTGTGAGTGCCTCCCACAAACCAGTAGGTCCACAGGTATTTTCACCTCCATCTTCTTCTTCTTCTGCTCCTGGTGATACATTTGTTGAAGATGGTCCCTAAGGATAAAAATTATTGCATTCCAAAATCAACTGCACTGTGCTTTACTAGCAGTGTGTTTTTAAGTACTTAAAGAAACATATGTGTATCAAAATAGATTTTGAATTTAATACTTCTGCAAGAAACTAAAAAATAGGTGGATGCACAGTGTAATTTAATTTGATTTCATTCAACCAACATTATCTCAGAATTCATTTTGATAGTTTTCCTTAAATAATAGCAGAAAGTATCATTTTCAATAAAATAATTAGGAACTTTTTCCTATTCATTTCTTCTATCCACTTTCCAATCTTCAGATATTTTAGTTGACATTTTTAAAGTATATTCCATGTTAAGACATTATTTGGGATACTTCATAATCTGCGGTCTACAGAAGTGAATAGCCAGATTCCCATCGACTGTCTAGCACATAATTGGTCAACAGATTTGAAACTGTTTAACTCTGTTTTGGGTTTTGATGTCTTGAAATCAGATTAAACTGCCTCAAACATGTACTTTATTGGTTGTTGTCACTGTAAGGCCTGGGAGGAGAAATTATATCCCCCCCCCCCCAGATGCTGCTGGACTCCCAACAGCTCCAACAAGTAAGTTCCCAACAGCTCCAGCCATTATGGTCAATGGTTGTCAATGACAGAAGTTGAAACCCAATAACAGATTTTTCATCTTTATTTTATATTTTTATAGATAATGGCACAGCATTTTCTGCACATGCAGGGAATCTAAAACAATGACCATAATGTATGAATGTCTGCCTCTACGTTGCACCCACATTTAGAAATGCATGCTACATATTTGTGCCCAAAGCTACCACTTCACAGAATTTGAAAAAAATTAAAGAGCAAACACCCCCTCTAAAGAAAAAATGCCCAGATGGAGACTTATGATTTATTTTTACTTTTACTTTTACTTTATTTGGGGCCCATGGGGCTCCAAGGCTCATAAAGGTAAAGATTACAAATGTTTGCTTGTTTTGTTTTATTTTTAACTTTTGCCTCCTTCTATGGGACACTTATGGGGACTACTGGATGTCACACAGGCCCTATGGGCCTGTCCTTTGCCCCTACATTACTAAGACGCCAAGGCAGAGAGGGAGTTTATCGCCAAGAAGCAAATTTTCAAAAGGACTAACAAAGGGATCTTAACTACGTAAGCACTTGCTTCCATCACACCTTTGAAGCAAAGAGGGTTGCAATATGGAACAACACAACAAGCTAGAACTAAAGCAGGACATTGTATTCATTTATAAGAATTAAAAAGACAAAGCACAAACTGATGTTATATCAAGGGGCTGTAAAGTACATCAGTCTAAATGTTCATGGCAGCTCTCATTAGCCCTAGCTAGTATAACCAACAGTAAGGAATTCTTGGACTTGTAGGCAAACACATTTTAAAGGCTATTCTTTGTTCTGAGAATAAGAATTTGTCTTGGAATTTTAAAAATTTACTTCCTGTTCCTTTAAACTTTTAGTATTATGTGTTTCAAATTATACATTATTATTCTAAACTGGAAACCCTCTTTTGGTAAATACAAAAGTACTAAACAAATACCAGGCCATTTACCAAGGTTAAATCTATAGTTCATACTTATCTAAATAGGACTGATATGCTTCACTGTGTGATTCACTTCTACAATTTTACATTTTAAAATGCTTATTTGTGCGTGATGTATTTGTAAACTCCTTTTAAAAACACTTTTAATGTGTTACTTGATTAAATTATTTTGACAGCAAAGTGGTACTATGCTATATGTTGCCATAGAAACAAGCAATCTAGCAAAATTATTGGAATGGTAGGGTGATGTTGGCAGGGTCTGGCATTTGAAGGATTTAACATATTGTTCATAGACTTCTACTGAGTCATATCCAGATTAAGTCCTGGCTGTCTAGAAATGTATGTCAGATCTATGTTGTTTGTATTTTAATAATCAGATTCAATATTTTAGAAAATATCATCTTAGAAGACATTGGGACACTGGGCAAAAGAATACCAAGGCCACAGTTAATAAAAGCACTAACACCATTAACTGGGGAGCATATGTGAAACTGAAAGAAATTAACTTTCTCTCCTTCCACAACAGCCACTGCATTCCTTTCCTTAAACACCAGTGCAGGATTCCTGGTGTATCAACCTGTGGCTTTGAACTCTTATTTTTAAGAGGCTTCTGTTGTGCTGCATATTTATAAAATCTAATTGTTATACTTTTTATTTTTATTTTTTACTTATAGCCCACTTTTCTTCCAAAATGATGACTCAGGACTGCTCACAAGACAATTAAAAACTGATAAAGGTAAAAACAAATAAAAATATCACCGCACAGTATCACAGGAAGTCACAGTAAGTCACAATATCAGATCAGACAAAAACAAAGCAGAAACAGAAAAACAAAAAACAAAATGTTGTGACACTAACTGCTATATTTTAATGTGAGCTCTCATGGATTAAGTCCCCTGAGGAAGTAGTTCTGTTGCGAAAGTCTTATTGCATTGCAGCAAACTAAATGCTATGTTACTATGTGAATCCACTTAACACACACTTTTTTATAACTATAAACTAGTGGTCGGGAAACAGGTAAATTACCCCAAATGGGGTAAAAGTGAAAATCTTGGGGTAATGAGCAGAGCGCTACCCCTTCCCACCCACCCCCTGCAGCCAAACCTCAAATTGTAAGCCACCTCTCCCTGTTACTTCCTGGTTGCGCAGGCACTTGTAAATCCTCCATTCATTCAGAGATCGGAGATTAGCCTGCTTAATTGGCTACAGCTGTGGAATAGCCCCGAGCAATCAATCAATCCAGGGCTTTGAATGACTGCTTCATCTGGAAATAAATGCAAGCAAGCAGGAGGCGGGAAAGGATCAAGTTAACGAGGGGAAGGAAGTTGCGAGAGACCAAGGGCTTCATCAAGCTTATTTAAATGTATGGAGAAAATGGATGGATGGATGGATGGAGGGGGTGTGTGTGTGTGTGTGTGTGTGTGTGTGTGTGTGTGTGTGTGTGTGTGTGTGTGTGTGTGTGTGAGAGAGAGAGAGAGAGAGAGAGAGAGAGAGACTGACTGACTCAAAACTATAAAAAAAGGAACAGGCAAGGCTTGAATTAAGGCAGGAAAAAAGGGGAGGGGGAGGGAGGATGGATGGATGGATGTGTGCTTGTGTGTGAGAGAGGGAGAGACTGACTCAAAACTATGAAAAGAACAGGCAAGGCTTGAATTAAGGCGGGGAAAAAGGGTGGCTTCATCAAATACTGTATCATTTCCTTCCTTTCAAATCAAGGGGATAATGTTGGCTTATATAAATTTTGGGGGGAGTAAAAGGTAAAAAAGTTCCCTGACCCCTGCTATAAACTAAAGCAGCAAAGACAAAACATTCCTAGGTGCTGTGTAAAACATATAGGAAAGTATCCAGAGATGTGAGGATTTTTCTCATATCATTTCTCATTATCCGCCTATATATTTATATTTATATTTATATTTATATATAAAAATAAATGCTGAGTGGAAGTTCCCCCCTTCTTTTTTACCAGATATTGTCCTGATTTTGCTAAGCCGCTGCCCAGTGGCTACATGCTTTAAACATACATGTTAATTCTATTCATGCAGTACATGCCATATTTTGATTGGCTCATTTGAGTGCTGATTTTAAAGGTCCAAATCATCCAGAGATGACAAAATTCTGCTTGCAAGCATACACCATCTACACTCACATGACAGCAAAGTAGTGCATGTGATACATTATGTCATGCATTCTGATTCCATGTATATTTACTCTGATGTAGCAACCTGATCCTTTGGATACTTTGTCTAAACTATTGTGTTCAGTAAGGCAGTGGTCCCCAACCTTGGGCCTCCAGATGTTCTTGGACTACAACTACCAGAAGCCTTCACCACCACCTCTGCTGGCTAGGATTTCTGGGAGTTGAAGTCCAAGAACATCTGGAGGCCCAAGGTTTGGGACCACTGCAGTAAGGTATGTTTCCTACTAAAGAAAATGGCACATTTTTATTTTCCAGAGTTTGGAAGTTAGTATCACAATTAAAGCACGATTAAAAGAGAACTGATGCCCAGAAATATTTATATGAGTCATATCTTTCTTAGAAACTGCACAGTATGTGTCTTGTGGTTGCTTTCAAACTTTGAATTCCAAGGGCTGAAGTACTGTAAGAGGGAAGCTGTAGAACATCCACAGGACCCCAGATCCAGGGCAACCTGAAGGAAAAACTGTATGACCACAGGGGGTCAAGGCAGAGGAAATGTAGACCTGAAAGGTGTCAGGGAAGATGTCAGACAGGAGAGAGCAGGCAGAATCAGTTGGGGGCCAGGATGGAAGAGGAAGAAGAGAGGTGGAACTGGCTAGACACCCTGGAGGAGTAGCTGTTGTTTTCTGTGCTCTGGAAGAGGAGAAAGGGGCAAGCCTTGGACTGGGGCATGGACAAAGTTCAATCAGGGCTCAGATTTGGTGAGTCACGTGTCATACCCTACTGCACCAGGACCTGCAAGAAGACAGCCTGGACACTCCTCCACACCACAACTGGGTTATCCCAGCCCACCCAAAAGTGTTGCTGGGGATAATGCTGCCAACACCAGTAGTTACTACAGCTGGTTCAGGACAGGAGGAACAGCTTCAAATGGAGTGCTAGTTTCTGAATGGGCATACCAGGTGTTGTTAAAGAAAGCAAAGCTACTGAGACTAGTGACTTTAACTCAGCCCCAGCTGGGGACTATTAAAGACTTGGGACCTTTGAATCAGGACCCAAGCCAAAGGACTAATGGAAACCCAGGACAGGACCAGGGTCAAAGAAGGGGCAGCAGGGATTACAGCTGCATGCTACATTAAATACGTAGGTTGGGATCCTGTCAATATTTACGTTCACACAGGCATCCAATAGTAGAAGGTATTATGGAGATTTAAAATTCCTCCCACCCAAATTTCTGAATCTCTTCAGCCCCAGCACAGGGACTAAGAGATTACATTATATTTATGATTGACTGACTTATTGAAGAAACACAATTCCTTTTCTTCGGTGCTGCAGGATAGCAAATTATTGCTGCTATCTGCTCAGGGTCCATGACTCCTTGACAGGTACACTAAAAGAAAGGCAGGTAGCCTGATCAGTTCATGATTTTCCATCCAATGACTGCACTTACAAGGGGCTGCATAAGCAAGACGAACATCAGACATCTCTTACTACTCTGTCACAATGCCACTACTCTGTTTATTTCCATGCTCCCTCCCCCATATCAAAGCTATACTGTGGGCTAGGAGGAAGCATGTGCAATATACAGTGATCCATGCTGTTTCCTTTTCTTCCTCTCTGCGTGATTGAAAAGCAGGGAGAAATTTAAAAAATCTGTTCTCTTCAAAGTAGCATGTCTGGATCTTTTCCCCCTCTCAAGCTAATCTTATTTTTTCAAAAAAGCATTAGCCCAGAGTAGATTGAATTGTAACAGTCATGGAATAGAATGAATTGCATGGTACGTATGCATGAACATCTGCAAACCTTAGAGTTCCCTGTAGTCTGCAGATATTTCTCTCTTACACATGAATAGTAATCTTTTGCTTAAACAAGCAGCAGCATTGTTGCCATGAAGTTGGAAAACAAGTAGTAAATTATAATATGTAAAGTAATAATCCCACATAAATATTGTAAATATAAAGGCCTTTTGCTTTTAAAGGTTTTGAAACAATTGATGTACAGGTAAATAGCTATGGTTCTATTATACTGCCTCACAGCTCCAGTTTCTCCAGTATATAAAGATGTATTTATGACTCTCTTTCACAAAACATTATAGGAATACTATTCAAATAAATAATTTTAGAAATCATATACAACGTATTTGAAAGCAAGTTGGCTGAAAATCACATTGGTTTCCATTGTAAAAGAGAATGATGATATGTGGGTGGTAAAGTGATGGGCTTATAAAAAATACATGAAGATACAGCAGGGAACAGATATTGAAATGGAGAAAAGACTTAAAATAAGCGAGTAGGTAGTGGATGCTGTTTCATTATCTTCTTGCCACCTTCAACACCTCTTGGTTTTATTAAAAAAAACAAATAAACAGGAAAACAGTAACTCATGAAGTGCATTGCGTAAGATGCTCTGGTCCCATCCCGTGCCAAGGAACCATCATTCAAGAGCTGCTGGAGCGTTTCGACCAGATAGGCGGGGTATAAATAGAATAAATAAATAAATTTACACATTCCCCAACACTTCCTTAGCCCCAGTCATTACTGGAATGTGGCCAGGCACTTATGGCTACTGCTGCCATGCAATCCTCACTGCTACTGCCTGAAGCTCAAAATGCTCCCTGCCAGAATTGCAGTGTCAACTGATTTCTTCCACTCCATTCCATTGGACATTGCATGCTGTAAGCGGGTTCTCTAACCTCAAAATCAATTTACGCACCCTTCTTGTTAAATGATGTGGCAGGGGAAATCACATATTACATGAGCCCTCATTGACCTTGGGACAGGACTTGGGGACTTCCATTTATCTCAGTAACATACCTGGGTATAACTGATGATGCCATGATATCAGTGACAACTTCAGTGTGTGATCCAAATAGGGCAGCGGAGCCTTTGGCTTCACTCCAAACTCAGGGGACTGGCAAAACAAGAGGACCCTTAGCCCTTCTTCCTGAAGTAATATACCTACCTCAAGCATCAGTTCTAACCTTGACTGAACAAAGTTGTATATGTATTCAATATAATGTTTAATTCACAGAACCCTTCCTTACCGTGTGCTAAAGATAAATTATTTTTTTACTCAGACACAAGAGAATACTTTATATTTTACTTGATATCTGAAAATGACTGGAAATGATACTGACATCTAAATGTAAAACATTCTACTGCCCTGGAGAATTTACTCTGTGAAATGATTTCTGGAATTTGGAAAATACTTTAGTTAAAAACCTAATTGTGAATTTTGTTGCATGGGTATACTGTGTATATACTTACAATGACAATAAATTAAATTATTATTGTTATTATTAATTGAGACACAGGAATTGGAGAACATTAGTATATGCTTATATGGCACAAATAAGAGTAACAAACAGTGCTTTTTACATCAGAGGTTCATGTTGGACTAAAAATGTGAACTCCGATTTGGTTCACTAGATTAAGGATTGCATTCTGTGGCTATACACACTTACCCGGGAATAAAGGTAAAGGTAAAGGTTAAGGTCCCCTTGACAATTTTTGTCCAGTCGTGTTCGACTCTAGGGGGCGGTGCTTATCCCCGTTTCCAAGCCATAGAGCCAGCGTTTGTCCAAAGACAATCTTCCGTGGTCACATGGCTAGTGCGACTTAGACACGGAACGCTGTTACCTTCCCACCGAGGTGGTCCCTATTTATCTACTTGCATTTGCATGCTTTCGAACTGCTAGGTTGGCGGGAGCTGGGACAAGCGACGGGAGCTCACTCCATTGCGTGGATTCGATCTTACGACTGCTTGGTCTTCTGACCCTGCAGCACAGGCTTCTGCGGTTTAGCCCGCAGCGCCACCACGTCCCTTACTACCCGGGAATAAGTACCAACTAATTCAAGTCCCACCTACCTCTTAATGCACTGAACTAAATTTTGCATTCCTATTGAGTTAAAGCACATGAATAGCAATGTAATGAAAGTAGGGATTGTGCTATGGCTTTGGCATTTTAAACTCAGTCATCCTAGGATGCCATTGGGAGTTTTTCCTGGGGAAGGCAAAAGCTGAGTATGTTAGCATAATTCTCTCACACTGCAGCATTTAGAATGTGCCCTTCCCTTGGTCCCTGCATGGACATTTTTAATAAACACAATTAATTGATAGTATTAAATTTAAAAAGTTCTCCTACTTAGAAAGTAACATGAATGCTGCACTTTTGTGCATTTTACACCAGTGCTTATTTGTATTCATCAAGTAACTGTTGGTATTATACAGTAAAATGAGTAAAAGAGACCAAATGGACTTTAGCACTACAGTTACACTTATTACTTTTATCTCCCTCTGTCATATCTCTTCTCAACCTCCTCTTACAAAAGTTAATAATCCCTGGCTTTTAAAATCTCATTTCCCAGATTTAATTTGTACAGGGACTCAATACTTTTCAATGATATTAGCTGGTGCTTCTTCAATCCACTCATTTCCCTACTTGGGATGAATATGCAAACTATGCTAAATGTATTCAGTACAGTGGGCATTCTAAGTGTTTTACAATGCATTTTTAAAAATCTATTTAATTTTTCACAAAAAATATCATACTTAGTATCAGTTTCACATTTTACGTAAGAGAAACTAGACATGACAAAAACAGCCAGATGTATTTAGTTACACATTTGCCCTAGGAGGGGCATTCACATTTTGGGACTTCAAGCTCTCCCTGCTCTACCTCCCTGTATTCTGTCTGTTTAACACTTTCTCTCTCTCTCTCTCTCCAAGGGTGGAAAAAGAGATTATGAATAGTCTGTCACTATAGCAGAGTCAGGTTAAACTGCAGAAGCCTCTGTGCTGCAGGGTCAGAAGACCAGCAGTCGTAAGATCAAATCCACACGACAGAGTGAGCTCCCGTCACTTGTCCCAGCTCCTGCCAACCTAGCAGTTCGAAAAGTATGCAAATGCAAGTAGATAAATAGGTACCACCTCGGTGGGAAGGTAACAGCATTCTGTGTCTAGTCGCGTTGGCCACGTGACCACGGAAACTGTCATTGGACAAATGTTGGCTCTATGGCTTGGAAACGGGGATGAGCACTCCACACTAGAGTCGGACACAACTGGACATTTGTCAAGGGGAACCTTTACCTTTACTTATAGCAGAGTGCTTGCTGGTTTTGGAGAGACATGATTAGGGTGTGGTTACATTTCAGACCTAAATTGAAATGATCCAGATTTGCTGCAGTTTGATTCACAACTTCTATAATTCTGAAACTGTAAACAGTGCCTGCACAGGGACTGCAGATTGATTCAGGAGTTAATTCATGTTGCCTGCGATGCAAGTCTAGTTTTAAGTTCTAGTTCTAAACCAGTTTATGTCACCAGAGATCTGTAATTCCACCATGCATTATTCGAATGTAAGGGAAGGCAATAACTGATGAGCGATGTGAAGGCAGTGATCCAGAATTGAATCATTCTGACAGTTGTGAACCAGATGTATTTTGCAAAATTGCTGTTCAGTCTTTTGCTGTTCTGTATTCTGAGACTATGAAGCACCTTTTTCATGCAATTTTTCTATAGAAAAGCTGGCATGCCCCCAGTCTTTACAACAATGTCTGCAGGGGGAAAATTCTACTCAAACTCTTCCATCATGAAAAAGTTATAATCCTCTGGAGGCAGAGAAAAAAAGCCGATCTGGCTTTAAACAGGCTGAACAAATTTGAAACAGCCTTGTACACCATGCAAACAGTTTTTTTAAAAAAAGATTTCATCTGTGGAACAGATAAGTGGAGCAAATCCTGTTATAATTGACCATGTAGACACCCTCTAAGACAGCACTACGTCTTTGAAAATTAGACTTCAGAGGAATCCCATACTTAGGGTTCTGAAGACTGGTAACAAAACACAGCAAGCTAGTTTGCCCTGAGATCCCAAAGTGTATTCCTCCTCTTTTTCACTACTGGGTGTACATGCCTTCTTTACTGTGAGAATGCATCTTCTACCTGATATATTTGAATGAGGTATGGAGAAAATGGAGTCACAGACTTTTGCTGTCTGTAAAAGTTATCTAATCATACATATATATACATTAGAAAGATTCTTATGGAAAACATCAGAAAGGTTTTATCAGATTATAGATCAAATTTGGGGCTCATCCCTAAGACCCATCCCCAGCATTAGTCTCTGCAATGTGACCTATTTAAATTGACACTGCCCCCAAATTAGCCCATATGTCCCATAGGCAGTCAAGATGGGATAAGCAAAAACTTCCTAAATCCGTTTTACACCAATCATGAAGCTGTGCCCCAAAACTCCTATCCACCCCTGAAGCAACCAGGTAGACACACTTTGGGCCCAGAAATACCAGAAAAATAGGTCTTCATTGTGATGGGACTGTCTTTTAAAGCCTCTCTAGTCCACAGCAACACACAAAGTCATTAGTCAACATGTTGCAAAATGCAACAGCATCTCATGAGAATATCACTAAATTGTGCATGGCAAAAATATCATTGTTTGTTTATTTATTTATTTATTTATTTATTTATTTATTTATTTATTTATTTATTTATTTGTTTGTTTGTTTGTTTATTTGTTTGTTTGTTTATTCATTCATTCTATTTATAGCCCGCCTATCTAGTCAATACGATTTATATGCACCAGCAATGAACATGACTACTGTATTTAAAATTGTTCCCAATAGGTGAGTTAGGGCCCAAGGGCATCAGGTAAGCTTTGTGCCTAAGCAGGGATTTGAATTTGAATCGTCCATTGCCAAATCCAGCAACATAAGATTACACTCTACTGGACTAGTGGTTATTGTATGAAGCTTTCTCAGATTGAAAGTTACTATACAAATGATACCAGGGCTGAAACTTATTGCTATAAAAACAATGCAACAATAAATGTGACTAATTTGCATAACAGAAATGTAGTAATCGCTATTAGTATGCATAATCTGAAGATTTGTATATTATGTAAATAAGATTCCATGATTTATATTATATGTAAATGAGGCAGTCCAGCTTTGGAGAACTAGGATATATCTGGGTCTTAGGAAGAGCCCTTTTCTGTAGCTTTAATCTTGAATTGTTTAACTTAGAAAGAAAACAGTTTTAGTATCCCTTCTATTCCCAAAAAAGAAAAGGAAACAGAAGTCTCAGTCTCTCAGATCATTCGAAGCAACAGAACAGTACGTCTCTACTTTGAAAGTCCAGCCCTACATTCTCTATTTGAAGCACAGCTTGGGAGACCAACAGATGTTAGAACGTTGCGGCCACTTGCTTAATATTATTTAACACTGCTGTTGGATAAATCTCACAAGATCTTCACGCTCACAACATAAAAGGCATATATGAATAAATATGAGGGTATTTCTCTCAAAACCTGTTTCAGTTTTTCATATATATGCTTACAGTAAATGCATCCTTGACTTTTCAGGTTGCCAGGCACTGCAGACTCAGCTATTGGGGTGGGTGGGCAGAAGCTGTGTCTACTATAGAGTAAAGATTGGCATGAACCAGGAAAATTGTGATTCATCACAGTTTGTGCTTTGTCACTACAGTATGCACAAGCCACAAACTTTCATGAACTTTCCAGTGAAATAAATCGTTTCATGGTTCAATGTCATTTAGGACTTCCAGTACGACTTAGAGGTGCCAAACTCACAACAAATCTTCAGCTGACTCTCCTCCCCTCTCCCTCCAAGTCTGGTGAAGATTGTATTTGGGACATCCAAGTTATAGGCAGGTCTCCCCCAGGAAAGTGCTCTTTAGCAGCTGGAGTGGGAAAAATTAAATGAGTGGTTTGTACAAGGGAACTTGAGACAGGACGTTGCTCATGATGAGGTGGACGGGGAGGGAACAGAAAGGGGGCAAATGTGTGAAGAGGATGGAAGTGACAAACAAACTAGCTAAATAAGTGTTCCCTTCTCACTCTGGCTGCTGCAAAAGTGAAACCACCAGCTGAGCTGCACAGGGTGTGGCACCTATAACCAGCTATTCCTAGAAAGCTGACTTCAAGCTCCATGACTGATTGCCTCACCAGATAATAAATTCTACACAAAGTTTTTTTTTTTTAAGGTCCACCCCAGTGTTGCCTAGAAAATTGATCAAGTGGTGCCAGGCTGCCTGGCTAGGGACGACACACCCCAAAATGAAGCATGTATATTGTCAAAGTTCAGTATTTTGATTCGTTCTTTGGAAGGAGCATTTCCCCAAAACACCCTGAAACGAACCACAGAATGACTCAATTAGTGTGTGTCTGTGTGTGTGTGTTATTTTGTTCTTCATTTCACGCCCATCTTAATTGCACGGTAACAATAAAGAGTCTTGGTACACTTATCACATTTTAGATCTAGTGCTCTACCAAGTAGTTATAGCATTTGTGCTTCCTGTTGTACGTATTTTGTATACAGTACTTTGTTTTGTGATTGGTCACAGTAAGGTAGAAGCAGTCTTAATTTGTAAGTTTAATACTGGAAGTGCATGTCCCTGAAGAAATCTTGTGTGCAGAGAGAGAAAAATGCTAATTGCAGTCAATATGCCTTCCCCACATAAACAGTTTGGGCATTAGCAATTAGACATAGGGGAATTTGTACACAGATACGAATACCCCCACCCTTCTGCTGCTCCTGCAGTCTCCACGCTCCCTTCCTATCGCTCCAAAGCTCATAGTCGACTAGACACTCCTGGCAGGAGGTGGGATGATGAGCCTCCCTGTCAGGTCTAAGAGTGGCTCACAGACCAGGTGCTCCAAAGTGACTGGAAGAGGGCATGGAGCCCACAGCAGCAGCGGAAGGGTGAGTGGACAGTCCGGCCCCAGGGAGCCGGATCTTCATTATCTCTGCCTGTGTGGTGGGTATTCTTATAACAATACCCCCTTCTCTATTAGCAATTATAGATTGCAACCTGTCTCATGACATTTGCCACTCTGTTACTAGAAAATACAGGTTTTGTGGACATAACAGGGTTATGGGTTCTGCATCCTGCGTAGATTCATGGCTGTCCACAAAATATTCTATTTTGCCTTCCAACATACAGTTATCATTCTGCAGCCTGTTGAACAGTTTGTATAATTTCTTATACTCATTCCTCTGGCCTCTCAACATACAGGAGTACCTGTATCAGTTTCCCTTTAAAATCCTTTGTACTAAGCCTCTGACATTGTGGTAGTTCATTTTTTTTTTGTTTCCTTTGAATTTAACTGGTCTTCTTTAAAATTTATTTGAAAATATAGTATAGTATAGTATAGTATAGTATAGTATAGTATAGTATAGTATAGTATAGTATAGTATAGTATAGTAGTATAGTATTTTATTTTATTTTATTTTATTTTAATTTATTTATTTATTTATTTATTTATTTATTTATTTATATATTTATTTATTTATTTATTTATTTATTTATTTATTAGATTTCTATCCTGCCCTTTTAGACAAAGTCTACTCCTGTATTAGACTCCTGTAGCTTAGCATAGTACAGTGGACCCTCGACGTACGCACGGCTTGACGTGCGTACTTTTCGAGGTCCAGATTTCTCCGGCTGCAAGATTTCCAGTCAACTTGCAGTCAGAGAATTGACCTATGGACCGGAAGGGGGAGGCGGGGAAAGCGCCACATTCAAATCTGGCGCTTTCCCCACCTCCCCCTTCCAGTCCGTAGGCCGCCGATCGTGCCTCCGGATGCCTTCCAGGGCATCTCGGAGGTCTGCCCCACTGCCAATAGTGCCTCCAAAGCACAATCGCCAGCGGGGGGCGCCAAGAGGCCTCCCATGGTGGCGGAGAAGCCCTGGAAGGCATCCGGAGGTCCCCTGCCACCCTCGCCACTGCTGGGAGCCGAGCAGCACCGGACAATCCTGGCCATGCTCGGACTCCTGGACTTCCCCCGCCGCTGCCACTGCTGGAGCCGAACCATGCCACGCTCAGACAGCAGCGGCGGTGGGGGAAGTCCAGCAGCCTGAGTATGGCCAGGATCGCCCGGCGCGGCTCAGCTCCCAGCAGCAGTGGTGGGGGACCTCTGGAGGCCTTCCAGGGCTTTTCTGCCACCATGGGAGACGTCTCGGAAGTCCCCACCCCACTGCCGATTGTGCTTCGGAGGCACTGTTGGCAGTGGGGGGGGACCTCCGAGAGGCCTCCAGCAGTGGCAATAGCAGCAGCGAGGGACCTCCGAGAGGCCTCCAGCTGCAGCAGAGAAGCTCTCGGAGGCCTCGGGCAGCAGCGATGGCGGTGGCAGGGGACCCCTGGAAGGCTTCAGAAAGGTAAGCTTATTTTAAAAAATTTTTGTGGGGGGGTTCTTGGGCTGGTTATAGATTAAATGGTTTTCAATGCATTTCTATGGGAAATGCATTTTCGACCTACGGACACCATTCCAATACAGATGAATTCCGTAGTTTGAGGGTCCACTGTAAGTTGCAGCTAGAATAGGCCCACTAAATTGGTGGGATTTGATGAATCAACTCCTTTGTAAATTCAATTAATTTAATGGGCCTACTACTCTAGTTACTATGCTAAGCCACAGTATTTCAGCCTATACTTTGTTTAGCTGTTATCAAATCCAGCCCATCTTGGAAATATTACGCTTAAAACAAACAAAAAAGCTAATTCTGTAAAAATGTAACAGAGAAACAGACAATTGAAAAACCCTTCTATAAAATGGCTGATGCTGTTCTTTAAACTGTTGAACTAGGCTGCCATCTATTGGAAAACAGTTATTTTAAAAATAATCTGTGTTAAATGTGTGAATTTTTAGAAGCCTCTCATTATTAACGTAACAATTATTTGGTAATCAATACATGGAGGCTGTACTCAGAAGGTAGACTTTAAAGTCCTATTTTACTTTCATCTTAACTACAAACAAATGGCTCATTTGTCTCACTCATAGTGAGAAGAACTATGAGTGTTCATTTAATGTGCTTCATTTAAATGAATTAAGTGAAGGCCCACATTTCAGATGATTATATTCACATGATACAAATAAAGATGTGTGAATTATTTTAAAAATAAAACAGGTTCAATAGGAGAAATTGTCCTTGTTATTTCAATTTATTGACCCATATTTACAGAACTATGTTTCCAAAAAAAAAAAAAAATGCTTTCTTCATAAATAGAGAGGAAGAATGAATATTTTTCCATATGTCAACATTTTTTTCTTTCTGGGGCTATACGATTAGAGAGTGTTATTGACTATGTATTCTTGCATGATTTTTACACTACTCTCAGGAAAAGACTCATGACAGTAAAGAATTTCTGGTACAATAATTTACTCTTTTTAGTTTTTAATATTGTGTTTTTCATGATGCATGCTGCTGTGGGTCCTTTTTTTTTAAAAAAAAAAAGAGAAAGGTGGGTTGTAAATGAATGAATGAATGAATGGATGGATGAATGAATGAATGAATAGGATTCTTATATAGCCAGTCAAGGAAATAACCTGTCATGTCTCCCAAAGCAAAAGTTGGAAGGCTTTTGCAGTAAATTGTGCACATACTGTGTTGGTTTGATTAAGAGGTTTATTTTCCCCCTTCCCCCAATATTTCTGGCAAAACTTCTAAGAAGCTAAGGTCTCCTTATTTATTTATCATGATTCATGACCATGTTTGCAGTGATATACCTGGGAGCACCTTAAAATGGATGTTGCCTTCTTGGATAGTACTGGAATTCTTTGTGGCACAGTGGTGGTACACATTTTTCACCATGCTATAGCTGTCTAACCATAAAGAGACATTGGTTGGCCAGGGGTGGAGTTTCAACAGGCTGACCTGACTTGAGCGGTCTTTACTCTAGTCCATGCATAAGATGTTTAAGACCTCCCCAGTTCTCACAAGCAGCAGTTGTTGTCAAGATTTCAGGAGGTACACAGAGGGAGAGGAAGGGAAAGCTCACAGAGGAGACAACATAGCAATGAAGCACCAAGAATAGTGGAGACAGAATCAGGTGGAGGAAATTAAAGGAGAAATAGCAGTGGCAGTAGCAGCTAGCAAAGCAGTGGTGAGAACAGAAAACATTGAGCTCATCTACGTTGTGGTTCTGCATTTCCAAAATGGAAAAAGTTCTAAAATCACTGGAGAGCGTGTGGGGCTGATCTTATCAGATGAGTGAGAGATGGCTGAACAGCCATGAGGGTCCAGCACCATCATCACCTTCAATACCACCAATATCCATTGGTGAATAATCTGCTCTTTGCACAATTATAAGATAGCCTTTCCTCAAAAGGCATCCAAGAAGGCAGCCCTATATAGCAAATCACAAAAAGGAAAGGGAGTTCTGTGGTGCCATAAGATGGTGACATTGAGGGGTGGGAATACTGGCTAGAAGTTCCCAGTTTCAGTAAGCTTGTGTATAGGAGAGGCTGTATATAAAGGAAGATTGCAAGCAAAAGTGTTTAAAGGGATTGGGCTTTTCAGGTTTAAGGAACATGTTCTTTGCTTGCAGGAGGTCTCTTATTGTACTTTTAATTTTAATTCTTTTAATGTTTATGCCTTTCAAGTTCAACGTGCTATCAAAGATAAGACTAACTAAAATTTACAGGCCCTTGATCTTCTTCAATAAGATGTTTATTGATGTTGGGGGAAGTAAGAATTTGGAAAGTTAAGAGTTCGGACCATGTGCTCAACTTCAAAAATGTTCTGAAATTCTTCAGTAACTCTTTTTATTTAGTGGTAGAGTTTCTCTTTCTGTCCACAGACTTTAGGACCCTTAACAGAACTATACTGAAGAGTAAGGATTTGTATTTTACACAGTTTTTTCCGCATGCTACCTTTAAAGCAACCTTACATGATGCAGGATATAAATATTTAAACATATAATGGCAAAAATCCTATTAGATAAAGTATGCCTGACAGGGTAAAAAAATTGTTTTAAAGCTTGTTGGTAATTTGCCTCAATTTAAGAAATTAGTGTAGGCATTTGCTGTTGCGTGCAAGTCATGTGATTCAGTATACAACAGAGATAGCATACCCTGACTTCTATAATGTGCCAATAAAATTTATACCAGCTGAGCTACACTGGTCTAAGAAAAGGATTTTATTTATTTATTTATTTATTTGTTTGTTTGTTTATTTATTTATTTATTTATTTATTTATTTATCTATCTATTTATTTATTTATTTATTTATTTATTTATTTATTTATTGGACTTATATATCGCCCCATAGCGCTACAAGCACTCTCCGGGCGGTTTACAATTTAATTATACAGGCTACACATTGCCCCCCCAGCAAGCTGGGTACTCATTTTACCGACCTCAGAAGGATGGAAGGCTGAGTCAACCTTGAGCCGGCTACCTGGGATTTGAACCCCAGGTCGTGAGCAGTTTTTTTTTTTTTTTTTTTTTTAGCTGTAGTACAGCGTTTTAACCACTGCGCCACGAGGCTCAGATATTTTGGCCAAAATATCTAAGTGCCAATATTAAACAATTTCATTGTTAGAATCTGTGTTATGGCTCATCGCACTTACTACATTAGATTTGGTTTGGCATCCATTCATCACTGGTTCTTCTGACACTTTGTTAGCATTATCCGAGTAGTGGTCTGAAACTGTCTGGCATAACTCTTCCAAAGAATAATCCTTTTCTTGGCACAATTTGATTTCATCTAAGAGCTTTGATAACTCTCCAGTCACAGCTTCACCTTTACAAAAAAGGAAAATATGAGTATAATAGAATAAAGGAAGCAAACTTAATCAATTTCTTTGAATCATGATATTGAATATATGTTGCAGAGTTTTGAATTTTAATCAGATTCATCCAACTGTGCAGCAGAGGTACAGGGATTCACAGGGCAGAATAGTTTCAAGATCCCCAGATTAGTTCACCCCTTTTTACTCATCAACTAGGACTTACAATATCAAAACTCACACTGAGACATTATTAGTAGAAAGAATAGAACATGTTACCTTATAGTTGAACAGATCTATAGTAAAACTAACAAACATGGCTAGATGACTATCAGAAAATGGCCTCAATAGACTCACTGCTTTCAAGAGAAAACTGAGGAAAGGAGATGAGCAGAGATGAGGGCTCTTTTTGAAATCAGAAGAAGGAAAGGAACAATTGGTTACTGCTGGGTAGACTGACAGGCACCCAGCCCTGAAAGGTCCCTCCCAGTCACATCTTCTAGAGACAGCATGTGAGGCTGCAAAAAAAACCCTCCAACAATATATTCTGCTGTGAGAGGTCCAGAGTTGGAAACACATTAAAAGCTATTAAAGCTGTTGCAGTATGTGTGATTTTAAATGGTTTTAAATTGGTCTAGATCAGTGCTTCCTAACCTTGGTTAACCCAGTTGTTCTTGGACTGCAATTCCCTGAAGCCTTTACCACTAGCCAAAACAGCAGCCATTTTAATTCACATCAGGGTGAAACAGGAATGATTGCTGACTGGAGGAGAATTAATATGGATGGGTATGTATGGTCTCCATTATCCTTCACCATAATCACAATAAATGGACTGCCAGTCATTCAATATCTTTCCCATTGCCTTATATCAAGAATGTAAGCTTTATTTAGCTGGGACACAGCCTCCATTTTGCAACTTGGTCACAATGATGAAATTGGGATTCTTCTGTTTCTCTCCCAGCCCCAACACTGCAAGGTCCAGCCTGACAAAGGGTTCTGCAGGACTTGAAAGTATCACAAAGAACAGGTGGAATGTTTGGGTTTTGGTAACAATGTCACAATACAGAAGGAAGATAGATGCACTGAAATCCCAGCATTTAGTCTTGTATGTTGACAGACTGCAGCATTACGGAACGATGGAAACATACACTGTTAGTATGATCAGCCAACTTTGGCAAATGGTACCTCTTTTCCAACCTATTCTTCTTCCTTCTATGCTGAAGAAGAGTCCATTGAAATACCTGATTTTGACAAGTGGAGAAGCTTCCTTGGTGATGGGAATGACAAGATACAGCACCAGAAATTAGTACCTGTTTGACTAGCCTCCTATAACTGAAACTTTCCTGGGAATGTATCCGCGAAGGCTTTCACGGCCAGGATCTAATGGTTGTTGTGGCTTTTTCGGGCTCTTTAGCCGTGTTCTGAAGGTTGTTCTTCCTAACGTTTCACCAGTCTCTGTGGCCAGCATCTTCAGAGGACAGCACTCTGTGCTCTGGTGTAGTTTGGCTTAGGGAGTGCAGTATTTATGGCTGTGAGATAGGTTTTTGTCTTTTTCACCCATCTACAGAAAAAGACAAAAGCCTATCTCACAGCCATAAATACTGCACTCCCTAAGCCAAACTACACCAGAGCACAGAGTGCTGTCCTCTGAAGATGCCGGCCACAGAGACTGGCAAAACGTTAGGAAGAACAACCTTCAGAACATGGCCAAAGAGCCCGAAAAACCCACAACCATTTCCTGAGAATATCTGAAAGCAAAGTGTATACAACATTCACAGGTAAACATGGCCTTTCATGCTTACTGTAGATCTGTTACTCTATGTAAGGAAATCAACACAGTCATGAGGATTTTAATTATATCTTGAAAATATGTTAATATGTAACAATTTGGTAAAATATTAGTAAATCTAGAAATAATAAGATATTTACTTTTTGTTGTTTGTGTAGGAGAAACCTCTGGAGACAAAACACAAGACTGGTGATCTGTCACTGGACATTCCTGTATGGGTTCTTCTGGAACTGTTGCATTTCCTGTTTCCATATACTCTGTAGTTAAAAAAAAAACACATGCAAGCAAAGTAACCATATCTGAATTAGTCTAATTGTGGGAAGCCACCACACCACCTTCCACTGAACAGGTCAGTTGTGAGCAAACAAGCTCTTTATTCTCGTTTTATAGGAACTCAAATACTGCATACTTGGCATATAACAGAAAGTGTTTCTTTTTCCACTTCTAATGCTTTATTCTTTCCAATGGGGGTAGCATTATAGTGAAGGAAATTTAGGGTTAGGGGGTAGGTATGGATAGAGAAAGGGTAAAATTCCAGAGAGTGAGATAGTACATTTACAACACTGTGTACAATTATACTACAAAGAGAGATAAGAAGAAAAAGAGCAAATTTTCCCAGTATTACTATAGTACAGTATTACTTTCTATTCCCTAATTGGACCTTCACATTCTTCTTTAATCTATGCTTTCCAAGGTATATTTCAAGTCTAATTATGAAATTATTCCCTATATATCCACCAAACACAATAAAAGTCTCCACCTGCATTTTACATTTCTCACACTACCCTGTTTTCCCAAAAAGAAGATCTAACCTGAAAATAAGCCCTAGTATGATTTTTTAGGATGCTCGTAATATAAGCTCTACCTCAAAAATAAGTCCCAGTTAAATGAAACCCCACCCTCCACCACTATGCAGCATTGTGCAGCAACCAGAAGAAGATGACATGACTGTAAAATAAAACATCCCCTGAAAATAAGCCCTAATGCATTTCGGAAGCAAAAATTAATATTAAGACCCTTTTTATTTTTGGAGAAACATGGGTTTTAAAAACATTTTTGTACCTTTAAAAAAATTGTTGGCATTGTGTACCATTTGTAAATTATATATCATCTATAAAACATTTTATCTGCATTTTCTTTAATAGCTACTGATTTCTAAAGATTAATGTTTTTATATCATTTTATACCCATTATATTCTACAGTCTTTAACCATTTTATTCATTTAGTCCATCTTCATTGTTGAGGATTTCCTTTCCTCCTTCTGGATCCTCTTGTTTTTATAGTGTGCTTTCCATTAGAACTTCTCACTTGCTCTTCTGCTCTAGTCAAGCTTCTTTCTGCCTCTGATCCTGATGATTCACTTGATTTCTCCTTTTCTCGTTTCTCATTTGCTTTTTTCTCCTCTTTTCTGCCCAGCCACTTCTTTGTTTTCATAAAACCTTCTGCCTTCATTTTTAAGTTAATATAATGACTCTTCCTGGAATTCAAAGAGAACACCTTCAGGCACCAATCACTTATACATAATCAACTTTGTTCTCAAGAGGGATATCAACTCCACATTTTGTCTCCTTTTCTGTCGTATTTGCCATTGATTATGTTTCAGGATCTTAATTTCTTTATCTTTTCTATGCCTTGCCTTGTATATTTCTTAAAACTTTTTATCGAAAGATCTTTCTCATAAATTTAACATTAATTTCTCTGGGGAGATTTTAATTCCTGGTGTATGCTGCATTAATTCTTTGTGCTGTGTCTATATTTTGTTGAACATCCTCTGGCCGAATCTCCATGAGCAATGCTAAATAAGTAGTAATCACTTGTGCTGTATCTTCTTTTTGTTCTGATAGATTCTGGAATCTATGTATGGCATTGACTCTTTCCATCTGTAGATTTAACAGAGTAATTTCATCTTGCTTGCTTTCCTGTTTTAGTTCTTCCATCTCCATTCATAATCACCAGTCTTTCTTCTGATCTTTTTGATGTCACAGCTATTCTGGCTATTTCTTTTTTATTTTCTGTAATTTGATTTTTAATATCAAGTAATTTGCATCCCTAATTCTTTCATTTGTGCACATAGCTGAACCATCCCCCCTTGTAGTTGCTGTAGCCTTGTAGATAACATTTCTCTGTTGCCAGTCCTTAAATGACTCTTACCCCAATAATTCACTGAGATATTGTGCCAATGAGCCTCTTTGAGTTCTCTCTTTTCCACCTTTTGTCACCATATTGATTTTCTTCTTCTTCTTCTTAAATTAGGTAAATAAGGAATGCTATTTAAAACTTCAGTCAGCAGCTGTTATTTTCCCTTTAAGGAGTGCTGTTTAAGTTTTCTGCCAGCAGATGTCACTATAACCTAATTTTCTTTCTCAAGGTACAGGTAGTTTTCTCTCCCTTCTCCCTTTTTCTCTCCTCTCCTCTTCTTCTCCCAATCCAAGCTGGGGGGGGGGGGTCACTTCTTCCATTATAGTAAGATTTTTTTAAAGAGGTAAAGTCCATTTTTGCTGACTCTTTATATTGATTTCTTTTCTGTATAGTTATTTAGGTCCATGGAGAGTTTCCTTATAGGAAAAATATCCTAACTTACTCAGAGTCTCTGGTTGAGACAGTTCCAACATTCTTTTGCGGTCTCTCAACTGTGCTTGGAGTGGTCCCATCTCTTTGCCAAGATGGCTTCCTCCTCAGTTCGTGCTCTCAGATGTGACTTCAGAGGGGGAACCAGCCATCACCAATTCCACATGCCCGCTTTTCATATCTGCTGCTTCAGATGCTGCTTCTCCTCCTCCACCCCCCCACCCCCGCGGCACAGGAAGTGTCTCTTTAAGGATGCCAGGAAGTTCTGACATTCTCCCAAACAAACTAGTCTCTGTCCTTTAAGGCCGTGGAGGGTGGAACCCCACCTTCTCCATCAGCCCCAACACACCCCTCAAGTGTGAAAGACACATGGTGTTACAGCAGGGATGCTGTATGCAAGCTTGTAGACTTCCCTGCACTTGGGTAGCTTCAGTGCTCACCCAGCCAAGACATCTGAGGGTAAGTGTGCAATGGTGGCCCAATGCACCTCCTCTGAGGCATGCGCAAAGTCTAGCCAGATTCAGGAAGTCTCACCCTGCCAACGCAGTGCCCATGGCAGTGACAGAGGAAATGGGGTAGCTGGCCGAGCCTGTGGGTTCCTCTGCTTTGAGCCTGGTCCTGGGAAAGGGTGGCCGTGTGGTTGCTTTTGGTGGCAGTGTGATTCCTCCAATGCCTCGCCTCATCCCAGTGCACCCTGGAAGCTTCCACCCAATAACCAGAGTCTGGATCACAGTGGTAGATTAACTCCAGCCCGCAGAGTATTCTGTCTCCTTCTTAAATTCCTTTGCCCCAGTGCTCACCTGCAGACCCTTAAGAATGTCACCAGCCTCCCAACCCCAGTCCAGAGGTGAGCTGCAGGTGTATAGGCATGGGTTGGCTTGTGCAGAGGTTCACAGCTCACACTCCCCCGTGGGGACAGAGCTATCAGGCTCACACCATTTTAATTAACTTCTGAAGTCCCCACAAATATTCTCACTGAATATATGAATGTGAGAGAAAGATGGTTGAGGAAAGGAAGAATGAAAAAAAAAACATAACCCACTAATCTGGATTGGATTGCAAATATCACAGTGTGCATAAATGCATCAGCATGCAACTTCATGATGTATATGCTAATATATAATAGGAGAGGATCCACTACAAATACCTGGATTCTCTCATTCATTTTCTTTACTTCCTTATTTTATGTCAGCCGAAGACCCTTCTGAAAGTTATCTTTTTTTGAGGATTAGCATTAATCCAATTATTTATTTTTATGTAAACTTTGAAAAAAAATCAAAGTGTTAAGATCTTTTGCATGCTAAAAACACACTGTAAATATTTAGAAACAAGAATTACAGCTTCCTTCTATATAAAAGTTATTTGAGGAGTATGGGCAATCCCCACAAATATTTTGTAACTGTTTACAGAAATGTTCAGAATCAGAGCTTTCTGAGAGGCTAGAGAAGCTAACATTTAGAGCTAAGACAATGCATATCTAGAAGGCAGAGTGGGGCAGGGATGTGTATGAAAGAGTCATGCATCATGACTCTTAGCAAGTGCGTTTTGCTATGTTCAGTGTCTTCCTTTTTATTTTTATTTCCTACATTCCCTTTGTACTTTCCACTTCCAGAAACTTGAGCTTATGCTATATCATCTTTAATTCTTTAATCTACCCTGATATTAAAGGACTACACCTGAAATAGGAATTCCACAGTCAATTGACACTTGAAATTGTCTGTGCCTCAGATGACTCTATAGAAATCAGGGTGGATGATGAGATCATCCCAGAAACTGTGGTAGGCAATAAAAGAAGCATCAAGGCCAAAAAAGCAGATGGTGATTATGAAAAAGCTGTAGAAATCTAGTGAATAGACAGGAGGGTTTGGTATCAATAGCGTGTTGTAGAACATGGTGAGAGTTAGAACCAAATAGATCAGTGAGATGCCTGAAATGCATGAACACTAGGCTAGAAGAGCAGTCACTGTGACTGTATCCATTATAAATGACCACTACAGGAGATTAATGGCTGGGAGGAAAGAAGAGTGGTGACAGTGATGAAAGAGACGAAGCCAACTTCACAGAACTAAAAAAGTCTCTCAAACTGATTGGTGGGGATTCAGTAGGATGGGATGCTATCGCCACTGGAAATAATGCCAATGTGACTCAGTCCGCTCAAAACAGGGCTCCCTGGCCTCATGAGTTGTGAAGGTGGCATTATTCATATGACACATATTGTACTAAGAGGAGAAGCATGTCTACTCCAAGAATTTTTATAACCTGAAGTGAAAGCTGGAACCAGAAACAACAGGAGTAGGACTGCTGTCATCCTCTGTTGGTCACATCTCAATGCCAGTTGATGTTAGATGTGTACTCATATTAGTAGAGTTCTCAAAAGTTGACCAGGAACCCATTGGGGATCTAATGCGTCCAGGGAAGCACAACGGAACTTTAGAACCATGAAAGCCACCCTATGCTGAATGAAACTTATAGCCCAGAAATGACAGCACTGACAACGTCTTTCCAAGGTTTCAGGCAGGATTGCTCTACATGGAGATGCAGGAGGTTCAGCCTGTGGCATTCTGCAGGCAAAATGTGTTCTACAAACTATGGCCTTCATAGGAAAGTAACTAGAATGAGGTGAGGATTATACATGGATATTCTTCTTGCTGTTTTGACATTTCAGTCCCCTCCCTTTAAAAAAAAAAACTTTAAGTGATATGTAAAGTCTAATTTTCTAAATATATTCTATTCCAAGTTTTGATCAGATTTTATATTTTGGGATCATTTATTCTTGCCCCAGAAAATTATTAGAAGTCCTCTGTAGAGACCCTACAAGAATAATCAGGTCACATACACGTAACTGCTTGTTTTGGGTTTTTTCTCTCCCTATGTTTCAGGACTCTGGCAACCAGAAAAGAAGCTGGAGTGGGACACAGTTTATCCTATTTTGTCACACTTAGTTGCCATTTTTTCATGTTCATTTTTAGACAAAGTTCTAACAAGAAACAATAACAACAAAGTCCCACAGTTCTGCCTACTATATTCTATCATATTATGCAAAAGCAATATGAAACAAGGAACATGCAGCAGGATGTTCTATCTACGTTTAATCACACCCTTCTTCATCAATGAAAATTCCTCCCAGTCTAAAAGACTGGGAAGAGTGATACATCTACCAGATTACATATTCATTTGAAATGGTTAGAATCTCAGTTGCTAAACAGTCAAACAAAGCAATGGAGAAACACGCAAGAAATGAATGGGAAAAGTTAAAATGCACATTGTGACTTAACACAGCTGTTTTCTTTCAAGATAGAAAAAGCCGAAGAATATAGCCATGGGTAGCATACAGGAAGGCTCAGCATGAATGAGCTACTGAATTTCAAGTGTCTAATGAGACAGCTGTGGAAAATCTGAGGCATATTAACTCTAGCTGTTGTTCAAGGCTAATTTGATATTGGAAGGATTCCTTGAAGTTGATGCACTGCCACACATATAAAAAGATACAAAATAGCTTCAAATCATGGAATATATATATTGCTTGTGCCAGTTTTAGTTTCCGAGAAAACATAAAAGGTAATTAAAAGGTGGGAACCTTTGGTTACTGTAAGTAACCTGTCCTCTTTCATGATCTCTGTAAACCCACATTATTGGGAGAGTAGCAAAATTACTTTTCAACAGTGGGTAGGTGGTACTGGAGCACTGAAGACAGCAAGGCTCTGCCAAATCCAGGATCCCTGTGCAACCTGACATCAATCCTCTAATGCTGTGCAAAGGCAGATGGTTGCAACCACCTTGCTGCACAAGAGATGTCTGGAATGGGTACACAATTCAGGAGGGCCACAGAGGTGGCAACTGATCTCACCGAGTGCCCTTTAATGGGAGTTGCTTACATTGTAATTCACAGTAAAGTTTTAACACAGAGATGATTCATTACAAGGGACGTGGTGGCGCTGCGGGCTAAACCGCAGAAGCCTGTGCTGCAGGGTCAGAAGACGAAGCAGTCGTAAGATCGAATGCACGCAACGGAGTGAGCTCCTATCGCTTCTCCCAGCTCCCGCCAACCTAGCGGTTCAAAAGCATGCAAATGCAAGTAGATAAATAGGGACCACCTCGGTGGGAAGGTAACAGCGTTCCGTGTCTAAGTCTCACTGGCCATGTGACCACGGAAGATTGTCTTTGGACAAACACTGGCTCTATGGCTTGGAAACGGGGATGAGCACCGCCCCCTAGGGTCGAACATGACTGGACAAAAATTGTCAAGGGGAACCTTTACCTTTACCGATTCATTACAACACTCCTTGTGGGGGAACCTTTAGCCCTTTTTAGTTTCTGCCATAACATATAAAGAGTCTTTGAAAGCAAGCGCCCTATGAACATCCAGTACATGCAGAAATTTCTCAATGTCATTTTGTGGGTGGGGAAGAAAGTGGGATTTAGGTGGAATTAGGAGACAACTTTGGGCAGAAAAGATATGTTTACAGTAGGTCTTATACAGAATGTGCAGACCTCACTGGTACATCTTGCTGATGTGAACACTACCAGGAAGATGGTCTTAAGGGTAAGTAATCTGATACTAGTTACAGTGATTGGCTCAACTGGTTTTTCCATGAGACTCTGAAGAACTAAAGGCAAATTCCAGGGGCTGAGTACCTTTAAAAATTTTTAATGTCTGGAATGGTGAACAATGGCATATAGTCCTTAGGCAGTGCATAGGCAGATGTTGCTGCCAAGTGTACTTGGAAAGAAAACATTTTGAGACCTTTTTACTTTAGGTGGAGTTTGGGTAGTGTGGGTGGCATATAAATTAAATTAAATAATTAAATAATTAAATAATTAAATAATTAAATAATTAAATAATTAAATAAATAAATAAATAAATAAATAAATAAATAAATAAATAAATAAATAAATAAATAAATAAATAAATAAAATATATTTGATGTCTTCTCCAAACTGTTTGGTGCAGACTGCAGGCATGCCTTTCCATTCTGCACTGTAAGGAGATCTGGACAGTAAGGCAGTTTGATAGATTGTCTTTCTGCCAGTAAAAGAAGTGGGGAAAATCAAGACTGTCTTGGCCATCATAGCACTGTCACTATCACATTGGCATTGTTTCATCAGATCTTAGCTAGAACTTTTGGTAACAATGGAAAAGATGGGGAGGCATACAAGAAGTTCATTGACCAGTGGTGAAGGAAAGTGACACCAAGTGATTTGTTGGTGGGTTGACCTCTGGAACAGTAAAGCCAGCACTAATGATTTTGGTGAGATGCAAATAGATCCACTTTAGGGTTTCCCTGTCTCTTGAAGATCTTTGTAGCAACTGCTGGATTTATTTATGTATTTATGTATGTATTTGTTTGTTTGTTTGTTTGTTTGTTTGTTTGTTTGTTTATACCCCGCCCATCTAGACACAAGTCTACTCTGGGCAGCTAACAATAAAAATAGAATAAAAACAGTATAATAAAATAAAAAGCAACAATAGTAGTATGGTTCAAGATGGAGGAAAATAAAAACAATCAAGTGATGACAGGAGAAAAAGCATGCCTAAAGAGCCAGGACTTAAGTTGGCTCTTGAAAACTTTCCACTCATGGAAATACACTTTTTTCTGCTTAATGAGTCTGCCTGAGTGCTTTCTTGGCCTGACAGGCAAATTGCTATTGGCCAGATGTGGTTGTACCTGCTTCAGTCCCAGAGCTGGGTGGAGAGTGTTGTTATTGGTGATCTTGGTTTTGTGTCTCCTTGCTTGCTAATATACCACATCACTATACTGTTGTTAGTTATCTTGTGTTCCGAATACCTTAATAGAAACCAATACTTCTTAGCTTGTTTATATGGATTCTTGATTTCCTGAGGAATCATACGTTGTGTGTGCTGAATTGGTGGCAACATTTGTCCCATTCTGTAGTGGACACGTGGTTATGACTAATGTTGGCCTCAACATTTCAAACGGTTATTTTGTGGTAATGTTGTAGTAAGACATCCACTACTTTAGTGATAGTTTTACAGAAGGCGGGATTTTGATATATATTTTTTCTTGCATCAATCTTGGTAATCGGAGAAACCATAATTGTAGGGGCCTAATTAGCAGCCTGGCATGTGTGTTGTGATAATTGACACCATGAGCGCCAGCATCCTTTGAATATCTTTGGATGTGATCATTTGTGCTCATAGTGAATATAGTTGCTATTTAGTTGGGTGCCCTTTTCTTTGGCAGCATGACTTGAGTCAATGTGGTGTTTATGTGAATTCCTATGAGGTCTATGACTTGTGCTGGAGTCAGGCAAGATTCTCTGGAATTTATGAGTTCTGATTTCAGTAGGAGACAGATTGTTGTATGAAGGGTGGTTTTGAGTTGCCTCTCTAATGCTTCTACCATAAGCCAGTAATTTATATAGGGGTAGATCATTATACATTTTAATCCAAGGTGGGCTGCTATAATGCCGATGCATTTGGTGAAAACCCTTAGGTCTATGGAAAGGTCAAGTGGGAGGACTTTGAACTGTGTTTTCCTATGCTGAAACAGAGTGGCTCACAGTGTTAAAAAGAAAAGAATTAAAAATACATTAAGTTATACAGGTGTACTTCGGTTTACGTATGCCTCGGTTTACATAATTTTTGATTTATGAGCCAAAATCCGTAAGAAATAATGCCTTGGTTTACGTTTTTTATGGGGGGGTGGGTTCGCTGTATGAAAAGGACGCATCACACCTGGAGGTTTCCAGTGCCATCCCCATTGCTATAGCAATCCATGTTCTGGTTTACATAATTTCCGCATTACATAACGTCCCGGATGATGGATTAATTTTGTAAACTGAGGTACTACTGTACATTAAAAAACTATTAAACCAGGAAACTGATTAAAATACCTTTAAATGATTAAAGACATATAGAAATGTTAAAAATTATCTTAACTAAGAAGTGGCATTTAGGAACTCAGTCATGATAGTTAAACGCCTGCCTGAAAAGGTGGGTCATTAGTTGTCAATGGAAGGATAAAAGGGAGGGCATCAATGCGACCTCCTGAGGGAGAGCATTCAGTAACCTGGAAGCAGTCACATGTCCCATCAACTGTGGCTGCATTGGCAATGGGCCTGAGAGAACAGCCCCCTCTGATGGTCTAGGAAATGGCACAGAGTGCACAGATGCCTGGATCCAATCATAAGCTATCTACCTGCATTCCTTCCTCTTTCTTTCCTTTGGGAACCAGGTATTTGCTTTTCAATTTGGAATGTTGTGTTCTTGCTCCATTGAGAAAGCAGAAACAAAAGTCTATTTTGGAGGGGCACATCTCTCCTTCTCTTGATCCTTTTCAAATAATCTAGGCTTTATGACTTCTGAGATCCATACAGCATAGATCATGTTTGTTGTTATGAACCATCAAGGCACCTCCAACTTGTAGCAATCCAATGAATACGTGACCTCCAAAGGTTTCTATCGTTAAAAGCCCTGCTCAACTCTTGTAAAACCAAAGGCTTTAGCTTCCTTTATGAAGTCAATCCATGAATCTCATACTATGTTGCTTCATTATACTAACATACAAGTAGAAGTGGAGAAGGGTAGTCACATTAAAGAAAGGCCTTTGAACTGTTACCCTGGTTTACTCTTGAGTAATCCAGTCAATCTGATTTCTGAGTAGAACTGCATAAAATAGATCTATGCTGCTTTGTCACACTTCTATCTGAGCATGAACAGAGAAACGACAGTCATATTAAAGAGAGGCTTACAAATGTTACTTTAATCATGGCTGAGAAATCTAGTCTTGTCACTTATGGTCAACATAAGAATAGTCTTGGCTATGTGTTGATTCACACCTTTATTTCAAAGTAGGTGTCCCCAAAGAAGCATTTTATGTGAAGTCATTCTCCCAGTTTTCCATTCATACTTATGAAATGTTATGGTCAACTCATAAAGTAATGTAATGTATATAATGTAAAGTAAACTGAATTCTAAGAAATTCTAAATCCCCCTTTCACATAAAAGGTCCCTCTGTTTTGCAGGTGTGATTTTTTTGAGGAATTGGGTGGAATACTGGCCAAGCTTTAATAGATGTGCCTAGACATTCAACATGCAAAGAAAATAAATATTATATATTTTATATGGACGCATTTGTCATATTCACATACAGTTTTGTATATTTAAGAAAACCTACCTTGAAGTAGTGCAGCAATTTGGAGTGATTGTTGTGATGGATGTTCTTTAAGAACGTCTAAAACAGTTCTGCCTAAACTGTCCTTTATGTTGGCATCAATTCCTGAAATAGAAAAATATTATATCCCATGGTAGTAGGATTAAGAACAGTATCATATTCTCAGCTCTCCTGGCTAGAGGCATGTAGGACAGGGCAAAGAAGCTGGTAGAAGGATGCTCTGCTATGGGAGGAGGCACATCTGTGCTGGCAATCACTGGTATGCCTAAGGAAAGCTCAGCAAGTATAGATCTACTACCAATGGTATATCTGTTTGTGATAGTCTCCATTCTGATGATAGAAGCCATGTTGAATGCCGGATCCAAGGCCCCTTTGTTACCACAAGAGGAACTTGTAGGTATTTCCCCCTCCCCTCACTGAAACCAGGAGAGGGAGAGGGAATTTTAAAAATATAGTTGCTGGCCATTTTTAAAAACAGTTACATGTCAGCAAGACTTCAAAAAGTAGCGAGTAATCTTTCCCTTCACAGCTCCTCTTGCCTCATTTATAACTGCTCTTTAAATGTCTTCAATCAATATTCTTTATTATAAATGCATTACATTAATTGATAGTCTCCCTGCCCATTATGCTCCATACAGTACCAAACATGTAACGTCTTGCAGCTCCAACAGAGCTTAGGCCCATCCAGCTACATCTTCTGTCTTCATAAAAAATCATCATGTCTACAGGAGACTTTATTCCTTAGGTGCAAGCAATAGAGATGGGGGTACAGTGGTGCCTCGCTTGACGACGATAATCCGTTCCAGCAAAATTGCTGTACAACGAAATCGTCGTCAAGCGAAAGTAAAAAATCCATTAGAATGCATTAAAAACCGGTTAATGCATTCTAATGGGCGAAATACCTCATCGTCCAGCAAAGATCCTCCATAGGGTGGCCATTTTCCGGTGCCTGTAAAGCGAAAAAGCCCTCCTAAACACAGTGGGGAGCCATTTTGCACGGCGGGCAGCCATTTTGAAACCCAACGATCAGCTGTTTTCTGATCGTCGTTAAGTGAAAAATCGGTTCCTGAAGCAGGGAACCGATCGTCAAGCGAAAAAAGCCCTTTGAAACATTGTTTTGCGATCGCAATAGCGATTGCAAAAACATCGTCGTGAAGTGATTTTATCATATAACGAGGTAATCGTCAAGCGGGGCACCACTGTATTCATATTTGTATACGAATATGAATACCCCCACAAAGCTGGACATAACAAGGGTCCAGTCTCCTGGGGTCAGACCATTCAGTAATGTGTCCGCCGCCACTGCTGGCTCCGCTCTCTTCCAATCGCTCTGCAGCTCACAATTGGCTATCCATTCCTGGCAGAAGGAGGGAAGACAAGTCTCCCTGCCAGGCTAAGGAATAGATAGCCAACCACAACGTCTAGAGCAATTGGAAAGGAGAGCGGAGCTGGTGGCAGACACATGAGTGGATGGTCCAGCCCCAGGGGGTGATTACAAATACCTCCATCTCTAATAAGCAATTCAAGAGTGGTTTGATTTTTTAATTATGTTTTATTTTAAAGCCTCCAGAATTCTGGCTGCAGGAATTTCTGCAGACTCCTGAGACTATAGCCCAAATAAATATTAAACTCCTGTGCCTGGTGAATTTTCTTGGACTACAATCCACTTCCTTAGACATATGATTGTGTGAAGAAGTATCTAAATAAGTTTATTATAATGCATGTATATTTGCCCTAAAAGCACCATATTAATCTTAAAGAATTAACAATACTTTTTGGATTTTTGTTTTTGTTTTTTGTGGCCTCAGGAAACAGTAGCTATTTACCTTACATCAGTAGATACTTTCCCAATAGTTTACTATGTATTTGGTTCCACTGCAATAGAGATTATCCATCTGGATATATGACATGTATCAAGACTTCTGCCTCCAATCCAGCAACTAATTTCAGATGAGATTAGATACCATGTTCTGGAAACAGAATACAGGGAATCTGTTTAAACAATAATTACGACATACCTGTGTCAAGCAGAATGCGTACCACATCCACTTTTCCAAATAAAGCTGCTTCATGTAATGCACTCCCCTTTTCTGTCTGGAAAAAAAATATTCAATGATAACCTCAAATATCATAAAATCCACTATAGTAGTAATGAAAAGCAGCATTATTGATCTAATAAAAGAATTAATAAATGATCTAATAAAATAATAATGATCTAATAAAAGATGCAATATTGATTAGGCTTGAATAACACTGCAATTTTATGTATTTTTAGTTTGAATTATGTTGCATTAACTTCAATGGGATTCACTCCTCTGCAAAAAGTAGTGTAACCAAATTCGTAAGAAAAAGTTCCTTACCTGCAACTGTGGTTCTTCAAGTAGTCATCTATGAACTCTCACATATGAGTCTTGGGGCTAGGCAGCGTTGCATTTGAAATCTTCTAGATCTAATCTTCATGCAACCTACCCCATTGTGTATTTCTTGCCACATTTTAATGTTTTCCCCTTAGATCTATGTCTGCTGTAAACAGATATTAAGGTTCAAATAATCAGCAGCATGGTGGACTCTGAAGAGAAGGTGAGTTGTGTGAGTTCACAGAGAACAACTTGAAGAATCACAGCTACATATAAGCTGCTGCAGCTACTACTACTTCTTCTTCTTCTACTACTACTACTACTAAATCAATGGGGAATTGGTTACACATACACTCTGTAAATTCCATTGATTTAAATGGTCCACTCTAGTTCCAAATTACTATGCTAAAGTAAATTGCAACTACAGTAGTCTCATTTTAATCCATCAAATTTAGAGTTGATTTACCAAGTCCCCACTGATTCAATGGGCCTACTGTGACTTACTAGTCTAAGCAACAGGATTTCAACTACTGATTCAGAAGTTACTGTGTTGTAGAGATGTTTGGCAATAAATAAAGCACATCAAACAGATAGATGATCAACAGCCATACATTAGCATTTACTGATATTGATGGAAACCATTCACCTAGAGAATAAATATATTTATTAACTACTGGATAGCTCAGTGGTTTAGATACCTGGCTGTGGAGCCAGAAGTTGAGAGTTTGATTCTCCACTGTGCCTCCTTGACTGGGGCTGGACTCAATGATCCATAAAGTCCCTCCAACTCCGCAGTTCTAAGGTTATCATTATCATTATCACTAAAGTAGCCCCTGCTCCTTAAAATTCCAAGAAATTATGGAAGCAGCCAGATGTAGCAACAGGTAGGAAAAGAATATTATAAGGAATTTCTAATTTCCCGAAGCTTTCTGATCACCAGTGAGTAGATTCAAACAACACATATTTAACATAATTTTGTCCAGATATAGAAATTTTGTAGGCCTGAACATGTATGTGTTTCATTAACGAGCTGCCATTGTGCACAGATGTGAGAATGCTGAATCACTCTGGAGATGATGCAATGTCTTGAAACCAGAAGAAGACCAGGTGCAAAGGATGAAGTCATCTGTCTTCTGATTGGACTAAAAATGCCATGTACATGTATATAAGTGGACTGTGTCTTTGTGTCTTTCTCTTCCTCTTCCACCACTTGCTGCCATGCATTATGCAAGATTGTATAAAGAGTTCCTGCCATGCTGTTGAGATGCCTGCCTGTAAATATCTGTAAATACAACCGTCTTGCAACAAAGAAGAACTTGTGTCTTCAATAACTCTGCGCATTTCTACTGTCGCCAAAATCCTGACAAATTTTACATGCATACTATGAGTTGGATTCAGAATCTGCCTTCTGCTAGAAGAGCTCTGCTTGAGGAAGAGCTCTCTAATTGATATTTTTTGATTCTTCCCCACCAGACACCATAATTTACCTAATTCAGCATAGCTTGAAACATCTTTATATGCTCTTCCCTTTTGTTGCAAGCACAAAAGACTATGCTCCCACACAAGCTTTGATATTGCATGGAATATGAAATAGAAGAGTAAGTATTTATTATGTCAGGGTTCTCTGTTTAAGAATCAGCAATCTGAAATACACCCAGAGGGACAGCAGCAATAGGAGGTTAGCACAGATGTTGAACTGTAGAGAATTGTCTGATATATTCATAGCAGTCAGATTGTCTGTTCTACTCTTCTATCCAATCTGCAGGAATATTATATTACTTTGTGATATTTCATTATGGGGTTACAAATACTTCTGTTCAGGAAAAATCAGGAAAAGGTCACACGGTTGTCGAAACAATACAAATGCAGGAACAGTTGATACCTTCATTCAACCATTAAGAACGTAACAAAACAAAAAACAAAAAGTGAGCTTTCAGTGATGAATCATCCTCTTCAAGGCTATGAATTAAATTCTGGTAGGTAATTCCAAAATTATATACTGTACTGTTATTAATGTCCCAAATCCACAGGGCTGATGTTGAGGCCAGGTTAGCTTTTTAGTTGTTAATGGCTGCAGTATGCCAGTTAGTTCCAAGCTCCTCCTCAGCTAGCAGTTTGGAATTGATGGCCTATTTATTAAAGCAGTGGACCATCAGGCATTCTGGGGGTCCCTTCTTCCCTCTTTCTGCCTTTTTGAAACTCCAAGAATTTATATTTAGCTAGAGAAGAAGAGCACTTCTTCAAATTTATCTATCGTACAACTGCAAAAGAACACAAGAACACATTAATAACAGTATATAATTTTGGAACTACCCACAAGAACTTGATGCACAGCCTTGAAGAAGATGATTTACCATCAAATGCTCACTGTTTTTTTCTGTTTTATATTCTTAATGGCTGAATAAAGGTGTCACTTGTTCCTGCATTTGAAATATTTCTATTGTGTCATATAAAACAGAAAAAAATCCACAAGTCTTTATTCAAATAATAGCTTTAAAAAACAATACTAACTTGGCAGCTGACATCCATTCCAGCTTCTAGTAGAACCTGTACAACAGCTTTGTGACCATTACGAGCTGCAAGGTGCAAAGGAGTATGTTTTCTCGTATTACAGCTCATCAAGTTTGGATATGCATTGATTATCATCTTCACTACTCGCAGACGGCCATATAAAGCTGCCAAATCCAATGGTGTCTCTAATTTGTTGTTTCTTATTGTTGGATCAGAAAGTTCTTCAAGCAAAACAGCTACCACTTCAGAGTGTCCATACTGGGCTGCACAATGTAAAGCTGTTTCATTTTCATTGTTCTGTTAAAAGAGAAAATAAATCATGAAGTGTTTTATCAATAACTATAAAAAAGAGTTTTTGAGGCAAGCTGTTTGAGCACACTGAAATTGGTCTAAGAGATATTATTTCAAAAGTAATTCTTTTACTGATAGTGCTGAGGTCAAGTAGCTTTAGCAACTCAATGCTTGTATTGTACATTGTGCAGTCTTTCCCCTTAAAGCAGGAGGAAAAACATGAACCATGGCCATTCATGTGATGGCTGATGAAGTCTACAAATTTGGTTCAGTATTTAATGAAACGAATGCAAATATAAACATCTAGATAAGCTGTCCAAACAGAAACCATAACTGTTACCAAATAAACAGAGAAAAATAGCATAGTTATCACAGTTACCATTCACATGATACTAGTATGAGAGCAGGATTTTGCACATAGATAAACAAACCAAAATAAACACTATTGCTGTTAACTGTTAGTCCCATTGATCCATTACATTTTATACAAAGAACTAATAATTGTGACTATCACTTCATTACTGATTGGCTCATGGCATCACTCCAATGCTACAAGAACTCTAGGCTGAACCATAAGATTCCATTACATGAGCAGCAGATTCCATTGCACTCCTTACACAGGGATGTCACTAATTCCGCCCATATCCTCCAAAAGTTGCTCTGGAGACTTTTCTCCCAGAATACTTGATGCTAGTTTCTAGGCACATGAGGAGGAAATAGCTATGTCTTCTCCACATACAGATGTGCCTTCTTTCTGTAGCAAGATCTTCAGATACACACACACACACACGTATGTCACATAATTTGTGTCATACATACACACACGTACGTGTGTATGTATGTGAGACAAATTATGTGACATTAACAAGGGCTTTCAAGGTAAGTGAGAAATATAAGGAGTGCTTTTACCAGTTCTACTCTTCCATGAGTTTCCATGGCCAAGTGGGGATTCATATCCTGTTGATATGTATAATTACTCTAGTAAAATAAAGGAATAAACACAGTATTTCTTCAAATTTAACTATATATACTACTGCAAAAGAACATAAGAATATACTGCACCAAACAAATATTGTGCAATTAGATGAAAGGCTGTACCCATGTTTTATAAGATGCAAATATTAGGTAAAATAAGAAAGACTGATTAAAAATAACAATTTATACCTAGTTATTACATTTTGCATCCACATTTTATTATTTACACCAGGGGTCCCTGTTACATACAGCACTGATGGTACCTGTCTGTCATGGGTTTGGAGGGAAAGTTCCATCCTATGGGGAGTGGAAGGCGGGACATCAGGGGGGAGGTGCTGTACTGTATATATATTTGGAGCTTGTGTGGAGAGTGGGGAGTGGGAGTCTGTGTGTCAGACTGAGTACAACTGTGTGTCAGTTTGTACATACCTGATAGGTTCAGGTTTCTATATAGGTAGCCAGAACTGATAGGTTCAGGGTCTGTGCTTTCCTTTAAAGTGTTCTGTGTGAACCAAACTGTTGTATGTATGATTGAGACTAAGCCACGTTACAGTATCTTATTTACTTGATCTTTTTATTTACCCTGTTTGTTATTTAAATAAACCTTGTTCTTTTATTTGTTAAAATCCATTCCTGGTCTGTGTGACTCCTTATAGGGAATGGTTGGTGGCAGCTTAATTAAAGTGTGGCATACTCCAGTAGGTCTGGGGTTGTCACATTGATTGGTGTCCAGCGTGTGGGATACGACTGGTCCAGTTGTCCAGTGGTCCAGCAAAGCCTTGGCAAGTGTGCCCAGAGCAAGGGGGGTCTAGTCAGGGACAATCTGAGAGCGCGTAGGTAATCTTCTAGGCTTACCTCACGGGGAGGTACGCTAGTGGAAGAACGTGCCACCTCAGATTGGGGACTAGATTAGGGAGCTCTGAGGCAACCCGTTTTGGCGGGAAAGAGCTGAGGCAAAGCTGTGTGAAGTAACAGTGATCTAGCCTGTCTGCTGAGAGGCCTAGCAGAGGGGGTGGATTCTGCCTGGCAACAGTTGCAAGTTAGTGCTGAAGGAACAGCAGCAATCTATAGAAGGCTGTTCCTGAGGCAAAAGGAAAAAAGTCGTTGCTTTATTTTGAGGCTTGACTTTTGAAGGCAGCCTGTTCTGGGGGGGGATTATGCCCTTGACTCGAAGCCAAATGGTAGAAATGGAAAAAGAAGAAAGATTGGAGAGAGAGAGGATGGCGTTTGAGTTAAGAAAATTGGAAAGGGAGGCCAGAGAAAGAGCTGAAATCAGTCAGGCAGAGGCAGATGCCAAGGAAAGGGGAATGGCCATGAGGATGAAAGAGATGGAACTGAAACACAGAATTAGAATGGCACAATTAAAATTAACATTCCTAAATAAGAAAAATAACAATTTATCAGTTGAAGAAATTTCGGAAAGAGAAAAGTATGAGGCTCAGGTCAGACAAAGTGAGCAAGATCTTGAAAAATATAATCAGCAAAAAGACATTAAATTAAAAGAAATCAGAGATAAGACTGAAGAAAAAGTAAAAGAGATAAAAGCTAGGGCTGAGGAAGAAATTTTACAGATCAGGGCTGAGTTTGAGGCTAAGCAAAAGGAGCTGGATTTGAGAATAAAAGAGAAGAAATTGCAGCTAGAAAAGAAACCAAAAGAAGGCACACAGGTTAAGGCACAACATCAAAACCTGAATTATTCTGAAGAAAACATGAGGGAAACATGGGACCCTAAGTACTCCAAAGGGTTAGTGCAGAGCCCGCCAAAAATGGGCGGCCATTTTGTTGATAAAACTTCTGGGCAGAGCCAGTCCAGGAACCAGATTTTGGAGGGAAAACCAAAACCAGATGAGAAAGACTCCAAGTACAGCAGAAAATGTTATTTCTGTCAGGGAAAGGGCCACCTAATCTCAGAGTGTGAGAAATGGAAGCAGCTAAAGGGAAATTTGCCTCATGATTTGAGTGGAACCAAGCCAAAAGCTGTGTTCTGTGTCCAGACAGAGCAAAGCTCCTTGCCACTAAGGGAGCCTGTTACCATGGCTACTCAATCTGGAACAGTTACATCTGCTGATCAGGCTGAGGAAAATGGTCCTCTTGTGGAGGTCAAGCGCTGCTTACTAGTGAGAACAGATTCACAATTGTTTGAGACTGCAGGGGTGGACGTAGGAATACTTGACCATCAGTATAGGGGGCTAAGAGATACTTGTTCCCAGGTGACCCTGTGCCATCCAGATATTATTCCTAGGGAGTATATAATCCCAAATGAGAGCCTGAAGGTGGCAGGGATTGAGGGACAGGTGATCTCACTGCCAGTAGCTGAGGTACCTGTGAGCTTTCAAGGCTGGAGGGGAGTTTGGCGGCTAGCGATTTCATCGACTCTGCCAGCAGCCGTGCTCGTGGGAAATGACCTGGCTGAACATGTGAAACGGGTGCTAGTGATTACACGCTCACAAGCCACCACGGGGACAGTTCAGGGGGGTACTGAAGGGCCCGAGGCGGAAGCAGATGAGGGTAGTTCCGAAGCTGTGGTGGAAACCTTAACCACAGACAGCAAATTTGGCCAAGAGCAAAAGGCAGATGCCACTCTCCAAAAGTGTTTTGAAAAGGTGACAGACACCCAGCTAACACCTGAAACCACAGCGAGATTTCGTGAGAAAAGGGGAATTTTATATAGAGAGACCCTGATGAATATCTCAAAAGGGGGAGATGGGATCAGAAGTCAGCTAGTGGTACCTGAAAAGTATCGCCCCATGATCTTACAAAGGGAGCACTCTGACATGTTTGCTGCGCACTTAGGGGTGAACAAAACACAGCAGAGAATCACACAAAATTTTTACTGGCCTGAAATAGGGAAGCAGATCACGGAGTTCTGTAAACAATGTGATGTGTGTCAGAGGCAGGGAAATAACCGTGACAGGACCAAAGCGAAGTTGTGCCCTTTGCCTGTGATTGACACCCCGTTCAAATGTATAGGAGTGGATATTGTGGGACCTTTGCCCAAGGCCACAAAGAGGGGAAACCGGTTCATTCTCACCATTGTGGACCATGCCACGAGGTACCCTGAAGCCATACCCTTGACTAACATCGAGACTAACACAGTGGCAGATGCCTTGGTGGGGTATATGTCCAGGATGGGATTTGCCTCAGAAATAATCACAGATTTGGGCACATCGTTTACATCGAAGCTCATGAAACGGTTATGGCAAATCTGTGGAATTAAACACAAGGAAACCACTGCCTATCACCCTGAAAGTAATGGGTTAACGGAGAAGTTCAATGGGACTCTAATGCGCATGATTAGGGCTTACTTGGCAGAGAATCCAAACAATTGGGACCAGAAGCTGCAATCCCTTTTGTTTGCTTATCGATCAGTGCCACAAGCCAGTACCGGGTTCAGTCCGTTTGAACTTTTGTTTGGGAGAAGGGTGAAAGGTCCACTTGATTTAATCAAACAAAATTGGGAACAGATCACCCAGGATGACCCACAAGATGTTGTGACATATATAGACTCTTTAATGAATGACCTAAAGAGAAACCTAGAGCTAGCAGCAGAGAACCTGCAAGCTCAGAAGGTTAGACAGAAAGCCTGGTATGACCAGAAAGCCAGGGAGAGGCACTTTAACCCAGGGGAGGAAGTGCTTTGGCTTAGGCCCTGCAAAGAGAACAAACTGCAGCTGGGTAGCCCAGAAATAAAATATTTGGGTCACATAGTAGGGGGAGGAGTGATCAAACCCCTGGAGGCCAAAATAGAAGCCGTTCGTGATTGGCCCAGACCCAACACCAAGAAAAAGGTCAAGTCATTTCTTGGGTTGGTGGGCTACTACAGAAAGTTCATCCCGAGGTTTAGCGAGATAGCGACTCCGCTGACCGATCTGACGCGGAAGAAGACTGATGACCGCATCCCGTGGACCAGCGACGGTGAGGAGGCGTTCCAGAGGTTGAAGGAGGCGCTCATCAATTATCCAGTGCTGCGTGCTCTAGACTTCGACCGGGAGTTCATCATCTACACCGATGCGTCTAACTGCGGGGTAGGAGCAGTTCTTTGCCAGGAGGATGAAAATGGTGACCAGCATCCAGTGTCCTACCTGAGTAGGAAACTCCAGAAAGGTGAGAGACATTTGGCAACAGTGGAAAAGGAGTGCCTGGCCATAGTATACGCGATTCAGAAGGCCAAGCCTTACATCTGGGGAAGACATTTTGTTCTGTGCACTGACCACTCACCACTGCAGTGGTTAAAGACAATGAAAACCCATAATAGTAAACTTATGAGGTGGGCTTTAAACCTGCAAGATTATGACTTTGAAGTGAAGGTGGTCAGAGGGTCAATGAACTGTGTTGCTGACGCCTTGTCAAGAAGACCCGACGAGTGAAGACGGCGAAAGAAATATGGACTATGTATATTTTGGTGACCAAAAGTTAATTGTACCTGTTTATTGATCAGTCTTGGTTTGTATTAATAAAGGTAACTTAATGTATTGTAAATGTTACTGTTTAAATGCATAAGTAATATGTTTAACATAGAGTGTAAGTATGGGATTGTATGTTATTGTATAACTGTTTATATGTTTTGAGCCTGGTTGTTTTTTGGAGAAAAGCACTTTAGCTTTTCCCCTGCAAAACAACTTATAAAGAGGGGAGGTGTTACATACAGCACTGATGGTACCTGTCTGTCATGGGTTTGGAGGGAAAGTTCCATCCTATGGGGAGTGGAAGGCGGGACATCAGGGGGGAGGTGCTGTACTGTATATATATTTGGAGCTTGTGTGGAGAGTGGGGAGTGGGAGTCTGTGTGTCAGACTGAGTACAACTGTGTGTCAGTTTGTACATACCTGATAGGTTCAGGTTTCTATATAGGTAGCCAGAACTGATAGGTTCAGGGTCTGTGCTTTCCTTTAAAGTGTTCTGTGTGAACCAAATTGTTGTATGTATGATTGAGACTAAGCCACGTTACAGTATCTTATTTACTTGATATTTTTATTTACCCTGTTTGTTATTTAAATAAACCTTGTTCTTTTATTTGTTAAAATCCATTCCTGGTCTGTGTGACTCCTTATAGGGAATGGTTGGTGGCAGCTTAATTAAAGTGTGGCATACTCCAGTAGGTCTGGGGTTGTCACAGTCCCCAACCCCGGTCCGCAGCGTGGTGCCGGTCCGTGGGCTGCCTTGGACTGGGCCGCGGACAGGGATCACCGCCCCCGCCCACCCACACGGGGGGGGCGTGTTGTGCTTGCTTGGTATTACGAGCTTGTGCGCATGTGTGCGAGTGTGACATGCCCCCTCATGCTCATGTGTGACACACCCACCTCTTGGGCAAGCCCAGCCTTGAGTGGAGGGGAGGCGGCTTCATCACGGCGGCCTGCTCAACCCTGGAGGACCTCAAGCTGACAGGCAGAGCGCCTGAGCCAGGCCTTCCTGGACGAGGGCTTCCATGCCTTCTTGGCTGAGTATGCTGCTGAAGTGGCGGCCGTGGAGTGCCAGCGGGTGCTGCAGACCAGCCAGGCCAGCCTCCACCACCTGCCACCTCAATCTCTGCATCCCCTTCCACCTTGATCAAAGAGATCTGGCGGCGGCAGTCATGAGCCTGGACTCCTCGCCTTCCTTGCAACCAGTGGCAGCTCAGCTTCTTGTGGCTGCCTGGTGGCAGCCGCTGCTCCCTCCCACACTACCTGGCCACCAGCCACGAGGAGCTGAGCTGCCGCTGGCTGCAGGGAAGGCGGGGAGTCCAGGCTCATGACCGCCGCCAGCGGATCTCTTTGATCAAGGTGGAAGGGGCAGCTGATGGTCATGCTACTGGTCCTAGCAAAGCCCAGGCCAGGAGCAGGCCGGAGCCGGAGCGGAGGACGACAACCTCGGGGGGGGGGAAGAATCTGGGCAAACTACAGTTCCCACAGGCCACAGCGAGGCACACAGACTCCATCTTCCAGCAGGCCCAGCGGTGTGCCCTCCCTTGTTGCTGGGCAATGCAGTGTACTCAGGGGCCGGCTTTTCCCCTGAGGGAGTGGGCGAGTCATTTCTGGGCAGGAAGGAAACCCCCGGGGAGGGGAGGTGGTGCGGGGACACTCTGCGGGCTCCTTCCTGGCTCTCCTCGCCATGCAGTCTCCAAAGAGCATGGCCTGGGGTGGCCCCTGTGAGGTGAGGCTGGAGCTGGCATGCTCCTGGGCCACCTCACCCTCCATCACCTTCTCACTACAATGAGCGGGCCCGCGGGAACCGGACGAGGAAGGCCTGGGCAAGCTCAGCTTCAGCCCAGATGAAGAGTTTGAGCAGGAGGAAGAGGAGTCCTCCGAGCCCATGGAGGTCGGTGCCTGAGCCCCTGCCCGCTTCCCCATTTCCCGACACACACACACTGGCTTCGCCTCCCTTGCCCACCCCGTTGTCGCTTCCGCGGAGCCTTGCATTCAAGGTGGAGAATGGGGAAGGGTTTCCCATCACTCCGCTATAGACGCCCCTACACGAAGGAATACGGCAGCCAGGCCGGGTTGGGGTCACACTGCTCCATCCCTACAGGGGCTAATAGGGCTCCCCCCTCCCATTTGTGCATGCACCTGTGTAAGGGGAATTACAGGTGTCTTTGTTGGAGTGGTCGAGTGGCTCTTATGCCTAGGAGCACAGGCAGGGGCCCCCTGGGAGAGGCACAGTTCTTGGGAGGAAGCGAGGTCATTGCCCTCCGCTCCGGCTCCAGCCTGCTCCTGGCTGCTGGCCGCCATGGTGAAGCCACCTCCCCTCCGCTCAAGGCCAGGCTCAGCCAAGAGGTGGGTGTTTCACGCATGAGCGGAAGCGGCGTGTCACGCATGCGCACAAGTGCGACACGCCCACCCGTGGGCACGGGGGTGCCCCCACCCGCCAACCGGTCCGCGCAGGGAGCCAGCAGCCCCAAACCAGTCCGTGGCCTGAAAAAACGCTGAGGAACACTGATTTACACCATACTGAGATAAAATACCCATTTGGTTTAGAATCCTATACTGTACCCACCTATCTGGGAGTGAACCTCATTAAATTCAACAGGATTTACTTTTTAGAAGACATAAACAAAATATTCTTGAGTTAGGATTTTTCTAATTAGAAGAAATATAATTGGACATTATAAACTCTGAGTAATTATTTCAAAACTTCCAAGCTGCCACATTTCTACTTACTTTTTTACTCTGGAAACTAGAAAATGGGCTATATTAAGAGGAAAAGGTCAAATTTACTGCACTGCGTAACATTTATATGCATCCATTCATGTCTGTAAAAACTGAAAGACAAAACTGCTTTTGAAAGTAAATATTTGCAATAAAACCTGTAATTCTAAAATTTTAAACTTTGAACAAGCACACTGTACGGAGTAGTGGGTGAAAAGGAGCATTCTTCCAAAACAAGAATCTCTCCAAAATCTGGTGCCAAGTCAGTATTGTGAGATAAAGACTAATGATTGAGACAACACAAGTGAGATAAGGAAACTCTTTAGATAAGCAGTAGAAGTGGTTCATTGCTCTGGTAGAGTAGCTTGGAATAATTAACAATGGAATTCTTATACTTCAGCATGGTCATCTTTACAATCTGTCTGGCAACATGTTGTGAGGAAATTGGAATTACTTTTCAGAGCGATAGCAATCTGTAAAACATAACCATTCTTTGAACATAAGTATGCAGAATGGCATGCGGAGGGAAGCAGAGTCATGTGTGTACGCCCAGCTTAGCGGGAACCTTGGGTGAGGGTAAAGTTCCCACTGGTGTATGCCTTGTTGGGATCTGTCAAGTTGGTTGATCAGATGGTTCATTCTCTCATACACATGCACTGCTCACAAAAACTACTGTCATGAATGCACCAATGCAAAAAGTACAGCAGTACTGATTACCACCCTGTTTGCGTATTAATTTATTTTTATCTTGTTTTTAATATTATTTCTTATATTATTGTTAGCTGCCCAGATGACAATGAAGTTGTCTGTGGGCTATGATCCTGGCAAATAGTGGGAAGATTATTTCACAGTCCTCGAAGACTGCCAACAACTCTACAAAAACTGATATGGTATTGGGCTTCTCTTGGTGACTCTTCTCCTTCTGTGCATTGATGAAGACGATGGCAACCCAAGTCTTTCTTAGATGCTTCCACTACTAACATCAGACAAGGCTGGATGTGTGTGAACAGCACATTGTCTGAGATAGTCAGCAGTTGAATGCATGCCTAGAAATGAGTGGGCAGGGGAGGCTCCCACCAGTGGAAAGCATGACAGAAGGAGAAAGAGTGAGCCAAAGTTGTTTCAAGTTGCAAACTGGATAGTAATAATAGAAAACCAGGGTTGCAGAGCCTCATGTAGAGTTTTGCAAAGCAGAGGACCATAACAGTGGATGTACAGTAGTGAGTTCAAGAAACCTAAGGATTATATGCACTGCTGAATCTTTGCAAAGGACAATGGTATCATGGTGATCTCTCAGGCTCTGACTCCGGAACAGATTTCAAGGCTGATTATGAAATCAACTTGGCTCCTATAATAATGATATCCTCAGCAAGAATCAGGTGAGGTTTTTTTCATGCTGAGGCAGAGGCCAAAGTCCTGAAAAAGGGATAAGACAATGTCAAGACCCAGTCACTGATGAATGGAATGGGATTATGTCTTAAATAAGTATCTTTCAAATTTGTCATACTGAACCAGTCATCTTCCGGTAGAAGGAGAAGATCAGTAACAGTCACTATTTGGAAGCACATTGTTGTAATATATTTGCCAATAACCTGTAGATTAAGAATAGCTCGAAGACTTTTATGCTGCATCGATATCATGAAGTACTGTGAATCATAGCTGGCACGATGTGGATGTAGGTTCAATGACTCCTTTATGAGGAGGTTGAATCCGGACAAGACAGAAATCTTGTGTGTGGGTGGCCTCGGCGTCAGTAGGTTGGGAAACTCCCTCTCCTTTAGGGGGTGACTCTTCCTACGAAGAGTGAGGTTCGCAGATTGGGCATCTTCCTGGACCCAGATCTCCCCATGGAAACCCAGGTGGCATCTGTGGTCTGGGCAGCCCATTTCCATCTTCAGAGGATTGCCCAGCTGTGTCCCTATCTAGATGCGAGGGCACTCACGATGATGATTCATGCCCTTGTAAGCTCAAGAATAGACTACTGCACTGCCCTCTACATGTGGCTACCCTTGAGGCTGATGCAGAGACTTCAACTGGTGCAAAATTCGGCAGACAGATTAATAACTGGGGTGAAGAAATTCCAGCAGATCTCTCCCACTCTGGCCACCCTTCGTTGGTTATCAGTTAGTTTCTGCATCAACTTCAAGGTTATGATGATAACATTCAAAGCCCTAAATGGTTTAGAGCCTAGGTACCTATCAGAATGCCTGCTCCTAGCCAGACCTGTCCCTAGTACCCATTCTTCACAGGAAGGGCAGTTGACGGCCTTGACCCCGAAGGAAGCCTGGAGGGAAAGAACAAGAAAACGGGCCTTTTCGGTGGTTGCCCCCACCTATGGAACAACCTGCCTATTGAGATCCACCTGGCACTCTCACTGGATTGATTCAAAAGAACACTGAAGACCTGGCTCTTCTGCCAGGCTTCCCCGGAGCACTAGGATCTCGCTGTCCCTTTTAACTATTCTTTTGCCATCCTCTCCATCACCCTTTTTAACCACCTTTATTGCCATCTGTTTTAATTTCTCTAATTATGTATTAATTTATTTGTATCATGTTTTTAATATTATTCCTTATATTATTGTTAGCTGCCCAGAGTGGCCTGGTTGCCAGATGGTGCAGGATATAAACTCAAATAATAAATAAATAAATAATGTAAAATAGTGTAGTAGAGCTTCTGAGGACAGAGTAGGGCAAAACATCCCGCTAGAGGAAACCAATCTCTCCAATAACCCCACTGAATAACAGAACCCCTTGATCCACTGTGAAACTCCACCCATCATTTAGATGGCAGACAACCCTAGAACTGAATATGGACTTTTCAGTTCTGTGTGAGGTGCAGACAGGGGGAGGCTAGCAAAAATGTTCAAAATGTATGAAGTTGGTGAAAGGATGGTCAGTTGTGAGAACTGATCATGTTGGGGGTTGATATCAGCAATAAATAATCTCTGTGATTTAGGTTTATAATACCCTTTGGAGGAGAGTGGCAATAGCCCAATATGGTGAGCAATATTTTGTAGCTTGTTATAGATATCTAATTCTACTTAGTTGTTGATTTTGAGTTCTACTGCAGCTTTTCAGCCCAGAAAATCCAAACATTTTTGTTTTATGGAAGAGGTGACAAGAAGTGTAGGATGTTTTGACAAGATTCAGCCTCAACTCTTTACAGGATCTCTATTATAAGAGGTGACGGAATGGAAGAAGGGTTATGTTATGTTGACATTGTTTTCAGCAGGCAGATGAGCATCAAAAGGCCACTGGAGTACTGCCTTCTGAAGCACCAGAAACACTGGATTTTTCCTGAGTTGCTCCTCTTAGCAAAAAGCTATTTGAAGGCAGTTTGCTATGTAAACCAGGAAGTGAGAATGGGAGATACATTCTTATGATCATGAAGAAGGTTCTTGATACCTGTAAATGGATCAGGGAATTTAATTTGGGCTAAGTGAATGGTTTGATTGAGACCACATCAGACTCACAGTCAGTAAGTAGTGAGGTATGCCACATGTATTATAGTGCTCTCTCTTTGCAGAGGGTGAGGAACCATGAGCAAAGATGGAGGTGGCATGATAGCTACTGGACTGAACTGGATGAAGCTTCTGGTGCAAAGAAGGACTAGTATTTTGCTTTACTTTAGTATTTTACTTTACTGCATTAATAAAGACTAAAAGGAAAATAACAAAAATAAAAACCAGCAAAACCACAGATATTTTGAATTTAAAGGAGTCCTACAACCTGTGGCTGCTGTAGCAAACAAAGCAGACATGTGGGACAGCTCACCAATCTGTGTATAACAGAAAGAAGGGGCTGGGGTACTGCCAAAACTTTATTTCGATCTGGAAGGTTCCCAACGAAGCCTCTACACAGATGCAGGCTGTATGTGTGGATGCACAATGACCACAAAGTAGAGTAAGAGGAAATTGTTGTTAAAAACAATACATGGATTGGTGGGCTGGCAAAGAATGTGGAAATGTACTAATCAATTTTGTTTGAATTTTTAAAATTTTAATTGTGTGCTTGTGGACTTGAATTTCCAACAGTTAGTATGCTGAATTTAAAACACATTGCCTTATATACACTTTTAAATTTTGCACACATACACAAACAAATAGACACACACAGAGAGAGAGAGAGAGAGAGACGCAGGGAGACAGAGACAGAGAGAGAGTGTGAGAGACAGTCACTGATTTCTCATAGGCAGACTGCGGGGAAAACTGATCAAAAGGAGCAACAGTGAATGCATTGAGTTATAAGTTATCCACATAATGATCCATTACTGAGCCTAGGATCAGCAGAATGTAGAGTATGGTTAAATTTAGTACTATATTCTACAATGGACCAAACTTTAAATTCCATAGGGCAACTCTGTGATGAAAGTTCCTTCCCTTCTTCTAGCCACTTTCCCATAGGAGAAACACTGAAGCTTCATGGCAAATAATATGTTAGTTAAATTTCTTTTTTCATTTGCATGATTTCAACTTGGATATGTCTCTAAAGAAAACAGGCATTACCTCTGACTTACCAGATTCCTCAAGCTAAATACATTTGAAATGAATATTCTTTTGACAAATAGATCACTACCAAACAGGTAACCTTCCTATCAAAAAAATACTGTGGAGCATGGTTCCAGTTGCAAGCATAATGAGTACACCATAAGCCATGCATGCATAATTGTATGCTTCAAACAGGCAGTGAGGTACATAATTGAATCATATAAAGATACAGGGACTCGCATGAAAATACATATGTCTAATTTGGAGTTGCAGAAGATGTACCTGAAAAAGCACACATTGAGGTTAGGTAATATATTTACCTAATTCAATGTACATGAAAAACTAGTGCAGAAGAAATGGAATAGCATGTTTCAATAAAAATTGGAAGGACATTACCTGAGACTCAAGATGTAGATTGAAACTGACTAAAGCTGACAGTGTCTAGTCAATTTCAATCTTGTGCAAGTGTCACTGGTAAAACACCTCTGTTGCAGTTCTACTGCAACTGCTGAGTTGACCCTATGAAATAGGAGGAAGAGAGAGAAAAGAGGGGGAGGAAGTAGAGCACAAAAGGAAGGGAGGGAAAGAGAGAGAGAGAGAGAGAGAGAAATAAGGAAGGTAGAAAATAACAGATGTACAGAGTAAGACACACAAGGGATAAGGAAGGATGGAGAACAGGACAATACTTGCTAAACCCTCCCCACTTTAGCAGATTTTTGGATTGTTATTGTGGGTGAACCTGGGTTTAAAATAAACTTAAGTTAATTGTTAACAAGCTTCCTATATACTCTAGGTTGTTTTGTTTAATGGCTTACGGAACTAGCTAAGCTTAGTTTAAATCAGAATTCCTATTTTGCACACAATTTTACTCCTTTCTGCTTATTTACTAGCACTAAACTATGGTTTCATTCTAGAAATCTTTCAAACAATCTTTCACCGTCTTTCAGTCTATAGGTCTATATGAACTAAAAAAATAGCCCCTTTAGCCACATAGCTTTCAACTATGTTCATTCAAATGCTAGACAACTAACTCTGTCATTATCACTGAATAGGATTAACTTGGATGTCATTTTGTAGAGAGAATGCTTAAACTCTTACTTAAAGAAAGAATGAAATGAAATAAATGTAATGACATAGAAAAAGATATACACAGAGAAATATACACACAATGACACATGGTAGGGGAGTCACCTGATATGAATTATAAATAATATTAATATTTTTTGTTGTTGTTTAGTTGTTAAGTCGTGTCTGACTCCTCATGACCCCGTGGACCAGAGCATGCCAGGCCCTCCTCTCTTCCACTGCCTCCCGGAGTTGAATATTTACTTTCTATTAAAAGTTATTATTATAGAAACCAAGGAGGGAAACATTAATTCCCATATAAATGTTCCCTGAAGCACTCTTGCACACTGTTGGAATATTGTTGTAAAGTATTTTCCTCTTACCTGCCATCTTGGAACTTCATCTCCACATTCCTTCTAATGCATCTCTTCTTTTAGCTATGATTATCATAATAATCAGAATTCCCACAGCCTGCCTAAGGTATCCTCCAGGTTATTACCCCAAGACTTTGAAATATATTCCTATATTCCATTTTTTAGACCTCAACTCATAGCTAGACCAATGCCATCCCATATGTAGGTTAAGCAATTATTCCTTTTTTCCAGTTCATAATTCATTGTTTCCCCTGAAAACTGCAATTTAGCAATCCCCCAAAATTCATTGTTTCTCCCTGAAAACTGCAATTTAGCAGTTCGAAAGCATGCAAATGCAAGTTGATAAATAGGTACCACCTTGGTGGGAACGTAATGGCATTCCGTGTCTAGTCACGCTGGCCATGTGACCATGGAAGATTGTCTTCAGACAAAACGCTAGCTCCATGGGTTGGAAACGGAGATGAGCACCACTCCCTTGAGTCGGACACAACTGGACAAATTGTCAAAGGGAACCTTTACCTTTACCTTTACCAATGTTTTTACTATTTTTAAACCTTAACTGGTGAGCTATAATATGAGAGCAGAAGCTCTTTCCATACATTCTGCCACCACTATTTATAGGTATAAATGTGAAGATGGTAGTTATATCCTCCTCTAGCCATTCCGAGCAACAAAATATGTTTTTTTTTTCATTATGGAACTTCTAGAAAAAAACAAAAACTGCTTTTAAAATGCTGTAGATTTTTCATTAGAATCAATATGAATGAGAAAACAAAGGACCACTAGAGGGTGCAGCAAGGATAAAAGGAAGAAAACTCATCATCTACTACTTCAAAATAGGAGAAGGTATGTGAACAACTCACACATTGTTTATTCACATTTTTTTATCCAAGGCTGGAAAATAACAGGCCAGGTTTTCTAGGCTAACTCCTAACTCCTAATTTTAAAAACAGAAAATTTTATTCATAGGAATAAACCAGTCTATTAAAATCTGTCTACGTACCTTTTGTCTGTTCTTTCTCAAAAAATTGAAAAGAAATGGATTCAGTCTTCAAACAGGCATTTTCAGTTATGTTTGTTGCTATGCTTATTACGGGCTTTTTTCTAATGAAAGAACCCTATTACCTTCAATTAATCCTGTCATGTCTTGCAAGTTTTCTTAAAAACAGAAACCCTGTACAGTGGTACTTTGACTTACGAACTTAATCCATTTTGGAAAGGCATTCGTACATTGAAAAGTTTGTAAGTCGAAGTACCATTTTCCATTGAAATGCATGGGAACGGAATTAATCCTTTCCAGCATTTAAAAAAATTATCTTCAGAGGTCTCAAAGGGCTTCCTCCGATGTCAGAGGAAGCCCTTTGAGAGCTCTGAAGGGAAAAAGGCAGGGAGAAAGGGGGGGAAATTCAAATTTCCCACCCTTTCTCCCTGCCCTTTTGACTTCAGAACTCTCAAAGGGCTTTCTGCCCGACATCGGAGGAAGCCCTTTGAGAGCTCCAAAGGCGATGAATGGCTCCATTCACAAAAAATGGCATTGACTTGCAAATGGAGCCTCGACTTCATTCATAGGTTGAGACTCCGTTCGCAAGTCGATGCCAATTTTTGCGAATGGAGCCATTCGTAAATCAAAAAGTTCATATGTAGGGACATTCATAAGTTGGCTGTACTTCTAGAACTCTCTGGAAAACAATTCTACTGATGGTATGTGTTTCATGAATATTTTCCTCTAAGGCAGTGGTTCTTAACGTGGGCGATAATGCCCCCGAGGGGGCGATTTCATTTTTCAGGGGGGCGGTAGAACGAAAAGGGGCAGCGTGGGGGCGCTGGAGCAGAAGGGGGGCGGTAGGGGGGCGCTGGAGCAAGCCAAACCTGTGAAGATGGCTGCAGCCTTTTTAGAATGTGCATGAATATATATTTTCCTCCAATCTTAATTTAGTTTCAGAGTTTTTGTCTTGAAATTTTTAGTTCCTGCATTGCGGTTTGTTTTTATGCCCTTTTATATTTCTTTTTGAGTCTTAAAATTCGCTTGCAACTAAATCATTAAATGTTACTTTTGGGGGCCATTTCATTTTCTTGGAAATGAATTTTGTTTTCAGGGGTCATTGGATTTAAGTGTCTTAAATCAATCAATCAATCAATCAATCAATCAATCAATAAGATATCATCACCATGGGGAGGGGGGTGATGATAACTTCCTCAATGGCTCAAGGGGGCGTTTCTTTCAAAAAGGTTAAGAACCACTGCTCTAAGGGATCCAAAGGAATTAAATGGTAGAAAGGAAGTGGTAGGAAGAACTCCTAGATTGTTAATTTTCTTCCCAGTGTATGGTGAGAAAATACTATAAGTTTGCGTTATATTTCAGGCAGCAATCAACTTTTTGTCCTGATAAAGACAGATTACAGTATATAGCCTGGGATTTTTTATACATACAGGACAGACCAGGTGGGTGAATCACGTAAAACTACTTTTGCAATCTCAAAGGTCCTAATCCCCTCCCCCAATCTTCAGGAAATGTGACTCAGCTCTAGAGCAACACATACTGTAAGGTCTTCCCTTAGTACCAGGGACTAAATTGAGAGTGAACTTCAAGTCACTTCGTTTTTTAAAAAATGTGGAAAACACCATGTTTTTCAGTTTATAAGACAACCCCCCTTTCTAACCCCAAATTAGAAAAAACAGGGACCAAGGGTTCCCTTTTTGCTAAGCCTGGTGCCTTCGCAAAATGCAAGGAAAATGGCTGTCAAAGTGACCGCCGCTTTTCCTTGCCTTTTGAGAAGGCATGGAGCATAGCAAAAAGGATGGGGAGATGTTTCTCACTTCCTTTTTGCTATGCTCCATGCCTTCTCAAAAAGCAAGGGTGTGGGGCTTAGCAAAAAAGAAGGTGAAGCGTTTCTCTCTTCCTTTTTGCTAAGCTCCATGCCTTCTCAAAAGGCAAGGGCACACGGGGCTTATCAAAAAGGAAGGGGAGGCGTTTATCTCTTCCTTTTTGCTAAGCTCCATGCCTTCTCAAAAGGCAAGGAAAAGTAGTGGTCACTTTGAGAACCGCTTTCCTTTCCTTTTGAGAAGGCACGGGGCTTAGCAAAAAGGAAGGGAGAAGTGCCTCTCCTTCCTTTTTGCTAAGCCCCGTGCCTTCGGAAAAGGCAGTAGTAAACAGCTGCCTTCCATGTATAAAACGACCCTCAATTTTTTCTCAAATTATTTAAGGAAAAAGTGTCATTTTATACACAGAAAAATACGGTACATTTTTTAAAAGAAACAGCACTTATGGAGATATTAGCAACATGGTGTCATGTTTGTTATTTTAAAATTCTAAAATTTAGTGAATTACTGGTGTGGTATAAAGGAGCTCAATGAATCCCTCAATATATCTGTAAGAACAAATCAGTGCTTACTTGTGAAATTCTGGAGATATAAGCAAAAATATTTAATAATGTCACCTGTTCATTCACTCTGGAATGTGATGGCCCATGGTGGATTAGAATCTTCACAATCTCCACATCTCCTTTCCAGGCAGCCAAGTGTATAGGAAAATACCCTTTATTATCTGCCACATTGGTGGATGCTTCATATTGAAGTAACTTGATAACTACATCCCTGAAAAACATTTAAAGAAAATAAACTAAGGATTGACAAAATGATTCCTTTCTTCTTAGATATATATAAAATTCATTTTCCATTAGATCAGGGAAGATCATGTGGAAGGGGATTTGGAACAAGGTACTGGGGTAAATAAAAAATAGAGAATGTGGTAGAGAACAATATATATTATTATTACTTTTACCGATATGTTTTATTACTAAGCTTACTTCACACTAATCTTGTCAATTTTTTCTAAGCCTTTAAGATCTAAAATTATATTTTATATCTTTCTTATAATTTTAACCCATGCATGTTCTCATATCTCGTCCAATTATACAAAGGTTGCCATTTTTTTTCTAGCCTCAACTATTTCTTTGCCTTTTAATACTTCAGTTAAAATACCCATCTCTGCTGCTTTGAAATAAAATTCTGTTAACTCCTGGATTGTTGGAGTCTCCTCTTTTTTCCAGTATTTGGCATATAAAACTCTTGCTGCTGTAGTTACTTGTATGATCAACTATCTTTTTTCTTTTTCTATTGAATCTGGTATTATATTCAGCAAAAACAGTTCACATTTGTATGTTTGGTCTGCTGGCAAACCCTGCTTCATCAGCACAGGCCGCCATTGCCTCCTTCCCAGGATATCGCGAGACGTTGTAAGTCTCATAAGAGTGACCCGGGAAAGGAGGGGGGAAGGAGTTGTTATTTGAGAGATGTTCCCCCCTCCCTTTGGCCTCTTCCTTGCTGGCATCAGGAGGATGGAGCTCTGCTATCTGGCTATCTATTTCGGCTACGTAGCTGCAGTTTGGCTGGGCGATTTATGGATTGGAGGGGGGTTGCATTGGCAAACCGCCCCCCCCCCCCAGTTTGCTCCTGAGTCAGCTCCAGAATTTTGGAGCTGCTTATCAAAGGACTTGAAGATTAATTTTAAATTGATTTAATTTAATTATATTTAACTTGGAGTTCACATTTGAAGCAGGAGCAGGTTTGGAGTAGCCCTGCCACTTGGGTGTGACCAGGCGGTTGCCTGTGTGCCCATTGAGCTTGGCGAAGGCCACTGTATTATTAGTAATAACAATCAGTAATAATTAATTCATTTCTGTTGAATTCATTTGATGTTCTGGGCAAAAAAAGAGGGTGAAAAAAGGAAACAGTGAATTCTTATCATTAGAGGCAAGCAGGCTGGCCTGCTCAGTGAGTGGGCGCACATCCCTCCCGGACAGCAGACGTAGGTTGAAGGTGCCTGCACTTAAGAGTATAATAATAGCATAAATATAAATCCTAAATAAATTCAGTATAATCATTTGATGGGGTAAATCAATTCAGGTTATTTTAGTAATAATTAATTGCTTTTCATATTATAGATAAAGGTAAATTTGATTTGGTCACTTTTGGAAGCAGGACTAATTAACCTAGTGGGTCCAAACAATATAAAAAAAATAATTAAAAGAGAAGGGAGATAGTAGGTTGATACATTATACAGTGGTGCCTCGCAAGACGAGCACTCAATTTAACGATGAATCCGCATTACGATGAGGTTTTTGCGATCGCAAAAGTGATGGCAAAATGACGTTTTGAATGGGGGAATTTCACTGCTCGATGATCAGTTCCCTGTTTTGGGAACCGATTTTTGCTTCCCGACTATCAAAACAGCTGATAGTCGGGTTTTCAAAATGGCCGCCGGGTGCTCAAAATGGCTCCCTGCTGTGTTTAGGAGCCATTTTTCGCTGCACAGGCATCCGAAAATGGCTGCCCCTATGGAGGATCTTCGCTGGACAGTGAGTTCTTAGCCGATTGGAATGCATTAACCAGGTTTTAATGCGTTTCAATGGCTTTTTATTTTCGCTTTACAATGTTTTCGTTCTACAGCGATTTCGCTGGAACGAATTGACGTCGTAATGCGAGGTACCACTGTAATATTAATACTTATATATTTAATTATTAATTAAATAATTATAAAAAAATTATTCATACAATAAGCTAAATTAAATAGATAAAATAATTAAGTTGAGTCAGGCAGAAGAAAGCTACTGGAAGAAGATGATAGGGAAGACGTGTGGCAGTGCAGAGGAGGAAGCCATAGGAGGCTTGCTCATGGGGCTCTAGCAAGTATTTACATTGATTGCATTGCTCCTTAACATATTGCTGGACGCTTGTTGGGGTGCTTTTAATAATAATTTATTGTTAGTATTAACTAACCATTCTAAAGGAAATCAACCCTGAGTGCTCACTGGAAGAACAGATCCTGAAGCTGAGGCTCCAATACTTGGCCATCTCATGAGAAAAGAAGACTCCCTGGAAAAGACCCTGATATTAGGAAAGTGTGAAGGCAGGAGGAGAAAGGGACGACAGAGGATGAGATGGTTGGACAGTGTCATTGAAGCGACCAACGTGAATTTGACCCAACTCCAGGAGGTAGTAGAAGACAAGGGGGCCTGGCATGCTCTGGTCCATGGGGTCACGAAGAATTGGACATGACTAAATGACTAAACAACAACAACAATTGTTAGTATTCACCTCCAGGTAAGTAGAGTTGATTGAGAGTAGCCAATTAGCAAAATAAAGTATAAAGGGCTGAGCTTCCATGGTTAAAATGGATTCCAGAAAGGGCCAAGGTAATAAGAAGAGAAAGCAGCCTGCTAAGAAGCGGGCAGCTCCTCAAGTCTCACCTCCTCTTTCATCCTCAGATGAGGAGACTTAGCCTATTTGGCAACAGCTGCAGGAAAAGATTTCAGCCTTGGAGGCTGAAAGAACAGCACAAAGAGTTTCACATAGTGAGTCTCAACTGTGCCATTCAGCGAGAGAGGCCAAGAGACATAGGAGAGCTAAGCCTAAAGCCATGGGAGAAATTTAATGTCCCACTTTGCTGCTTTAGAGGCTGATTAACAGGCTACGGGGCCTTCCAGAAGAGATTCTGGTGCATCAACAGTGACACCTCAGCGTCAGAGTGAGGACGAGAAGCAAGGACCGACAAACCAAGGCCGACGCTGCCGAACGAAGTCATCGGCAGCGGCTAGAGTTTGGCAGGAGGGAGTGGAAGAGTTGGCTACAGGTTATGGGCAGGGAAGGGGTGAGCATGATACAACAGCACCTATAGCTTCAAGTGAGCTGGCGGTTGCACCAGACACCATCCTGATACTGCCTGCTTGGCCATGGCACACATTGAGGTTCAGTAATATATTTACCTAATTCAATGTACATGAAAAACTAATGCAGAAGAAATGGAATAACATGTTTCAATAAAAATTAGAAGGACATTACCTGAGACTCAAGATATAGTTTGAAACTGACTAAAGCTGACAGTGTCTAGTCAATTTCAATCTTGTGCAAATGTCACTCGTAACACCCCTCTGTTGCAGTTCTACTGCAACTGCTGAGTTGACCCTATGAAATAGGAGGAAGAGAGAGAGAAGAGGGAGGGAAAGTAGAGCACAAAAGGAAGGGAGGGAAAGAGAAGGGAGAGCTTACCTTCACACATGACACACGATATACAAGGGTTTAGGGCCCCAGCCAATCCCTGGCCAAGTACAAGCATGCCAGTAAGGAACTAGGCAGCTCCCTATCCACAAATTACATTTCCAGTAGCAGTGGGTTCAACATCTGGTGTGGGGGTTTGGCCTTACCCATTAGTACCTGACACAAGATACAACTCTGTCCCTTTAAAGGCTCTTCCTTTTGGGGATCATGCCATACTGTTGGGTGATCACCTTACTCCAGCTACTAAAGAAATTTACTGAGAGGTAACTATGTGGATTTATTTCAACTCCTTAACAGAAATGTAGATTAAAAAAGAGCTTGATAAAAAGGATGAAACGGAGAAAGAAAAAGGTAGGAGGCATTGGCCGGAGTGGCCATGGGCAAATTGGGTCTCCGGCTTCCTAATTTATGCTTGGGTGGTTGTGAAGGCACAACCTTGGAGAGCTCAGTCTATGTTTCAGTACCTTGACCTGATCTACAGGGCATACATAGACTTCACAGGACAGGCTTGGTTGCTTTATGATGAATCATTCCATATGAGAGTGTGATTCATCCGAATGCATTTTGGGATGAGACTTTACCAGGTCTCTGGCTGCAATATATGATACCAGCCAGGCCAAACTCAGGTGACAGGTTTGACTGTGGGCATTTAATCCACAGAGCTGGACAAAATTTGAATCCCCGTGTAGGCACGCGGCAGCGAGTTCAACCTCACTTGCTCTACTGGGACTATAATGCAAAAGGCATGTGTTCACGGAAAGCATGCCATTTTAGGCATGAATGCTCGGTGTGTGGTGGTCAACACACAAGTGCATTGTGCTTCAGGGTAGAACACAGAAGAACAACAGCAAAGTTTCTGGAGGGAGCAAAAAGCAAATGGTGGGGGAGTCCCTTAACAAAGGGCCCCAGCCCAATTAAGGTTCTGGTCTTAGAGATCTGGTTGCAGGACTAGCCCAAAGGGACAGACGCAGCTTACCTCTTGGAGGGTTTAAAGAAGGGTTTTAGGATACTGGCGTTAGGGGAACACAAGTAGTTTTTTTGCAAAAAAAATGAAATTAGTAAATGTAATGGAAGGCATAGTCAGGAAAAAATGGAAAGGAAGTTAAAGAAGATAGAGTGTTGGGTCCTTTTCCTAACACCCCACTGAAGAATCTTTGGGTGTCGCCACTAGGTGTGGTGCCCAAAAAGAACCAGGGAGAGTTTAGGCTTATCCATCATCTGTCATACTCAGAGGTGGAGTAAGTTAATGACACCATTCCTCTTGAATTGTGCACAGTGCATTATATCTCATTTGACAAGGCGGTATGGATGGTCCGTAGGCATGAAGTAGGGGCAGAGCTTTTGAAATACGACATTAAATCAGCGTTTTGTATTCTACCAGTTCATCCACAGGATTTCGACATATTGGGCTTTCATTTCCAAGGATCTTATTACATTGATAGGGCCTTGCCTATGGGCTGTTGTGTATCATGCACTGCATTTGAGCATTTCAGTTCATGTTTTGAATGGAAGCTCAGATGTAGGGTAGGCTGCAAGAACACAGTCCATTATTTGGATGATTACCATTTTTGTGGTGAAAGTAAAATCAGGAGATGCACATTTATTCTAGAAGCATTCCAATCAATGGCATGTGAGCTGGGTTTACCCTTAGCTGAGGAAAAAAACGAGGGGCCAGCCATTTCCCTTATGCTTCTGGGAATAGAGCTGGACACACAAAAGCAGGCTTCCAGATTACCAGACAGGAAGTGAAAAACCTTAAGGTTTGGATCTGTTTAATACTACAGAAAAGAAGAGTGTCACTGAAAGAACTGCAGGAGATTGTAAGTCACCTGAATTTTGCATGTAGGGTGGTTTTGCCAGGTCATGCGTTCCTGCACATGTTATGTGACCCAATGAAAGGCGTATGCTGCCCCTTCCACAGAATGAGAGTTACGAAGGGTATGAGACAGGATTTACAGGTCTGGAGTCAATTTTTAGTTGAGTTTAACGGGGTCTGTTTTTGGAGGTCCGAGACAAACCTTAGGGCCAAATTCTGGGTCCAGATTGATGCAGCTGGCTCCTTAGGTTTGGGGATTTATTTTAAAGACAGATGGTGCGCTGAGTGGTGGCCCAAGCAATGGCACCAGTTAGGGATCACAAGAGACCTCACTTTCCTGGAATTTTTTCTGATAGTAGGCGCTCTGTGCCTGTGGGCGCATGAATAGGCCAATTGAGGAGTATGCTTCTGGTGTGACAATCAGGCAGTGGTTGACATCATAAGCAACCTCACCTCACACTCTGAATGTGTGATGGTGCTGGTATGTATATTTAAACTTTGCGCTTTGGAATATAACATTTTGATCCAAGCAAAGCACATTCCTGGCCTTGATAACAGTTTAGCTGATGCACTATCATGCCAACAGATAAACTGATTCAGGGAATTAGCACCAGGAGCTAGCAAATCCCAGAGACTCTTCCCCCAGATGGCAAATTGGCGTGATGACACAGAAAGAGCAATAGGTTTGACCCTGGCCCTGAGGATGAGGAAAGGGTATTCAGCAATGAGTATAGATTTCAGGAGTTCAGAAACCTAGTAGGTTTGGAGCTGATATGGCCTGCTCTGGTGGAACATCTTCAACAGTATATAGTGTATTTACATAAGAAAGGCCTGTCACCAGGATCTATATAGGACAGGATGTCAACACTGCCTTTCATGCCAGAGTCTAAGGGTATCAGGATTATACCTCTGACTTTCGTATCAGGAAGATGATCAAAGGTTGGAGTAAAGGAAGGGGTAAGGTTAAGGACACAAGGGCACCCATATCCTGTACCCATAGATGTTTTGGTTCTAGGACTGTTTTCCTGTTTTCTGAATTATTGTTTTATATTGTTACTTTCACTTTTCCTTTAAGATAAACTTTACAAACCCTTTGATGCTGGTGTCCGAATGGTGACTGAGAGAAGAAGTATTGTAGTAATTTTCCAGTCCTTGCCTCAGTTAAACTATTGAATTGGCAAGATTTATGTCAATGAGAGCTTCCGCCAGCCTAATAAAGTTCGAAGCATTGAAAACCTGGATCATGCAGCCTATGCAGGTGGAAAGCTTGTTGGGATAAAAGGATCCTCTCCAGATTAAAACTCCTCCCAGCTTTTAACTACACCAAAGCAACATTCAGATCTAGTCCAGTTCCTACTGGTCTGAAAATTTAATTCCCATCCATTATACATAAGAGTAGATAAATAGCTATTAGAAAGAAAGAAAGAAAAGAAAGAAAGAAAGAAAGAAAGAAAGAAAGAAAGAAAGAAAGAAAGAAAGAAAGAAAGAAAGAAAGAAAGAAAGAAAGAAAGAAAGAAAGAAAGAAAGAAAGAAAGAAAGAAAGGTAAGAGAGATGAAGACAGGAAGAGCTGAAATGTCTCTGCTCCTTCTCTCCACCCCACCACCCCGCTAGCAGAAGCCTGATGGGGCACTGGATGTGCTGAATGTTCTGACCTCAAACATTCTGAAACCATTCATAGGATTGCACTGGATAGATGGGATGCAAAAAGGTAAAATCATATCAAATGAATAGATTATTCAAAAACTAAGTGGTGCTGCTATGCAACAAAACAAACAAGATAAAATGAAGCACAGTGATTTCGCTAGATCTTATAATCCAAAATAAAATCAGCTTCCTTTTGAATTCCTATTGTTGAGCAGAAAGTGTTGGAAAAGTCGCCTATGTCACACATACTTAATATTGTTAAGATTTTTAAAAACACAGTGGGCTTAAACCAGCTCCTTGTGGCAGAATATTTTTAAAGATGAACAGGTTCTACATGGGTTACTATAAAGAAGAATCATTATAAACCATTGCATCCTTGGAAGGAACTCCTCACTGGCACAGTCCAGTCTAGATAGACTGTGTCATGAAAATAAGGTAGTATTCTTTTCAGATACAACAAAATCATAGGGTTTTTTTTCCAATCTTTTAGAGATATTGCAAATATATCTGCATATAGGTTTGTAGCCGCCTAGAGTGGTCTTATAGACCAGATGGGCGGGGTACAAATCAAACAAACAAACAAACAAATACTACTATGAATGGTGAATGATGGGTTTTGTTTGACAGTGGTTAGTTAGCTATGGGCTATGTTCTGAAGTACAATAGAATGTTTATGGATGGAACTGTGTCCTGATTGGTTGGAATGATACTTGGCTGTAGAGATGCTGTTACAAAAGGAGATATGTGTGTGAAAGATGACAGAGTTAAGTCACAAATGAGAGAAATGGGAGGAATTGAAAGGGTGAGAGGTGTGAGGTAGTAAACAGTTGTACAGTAAGTAAAATATGAGATGTATTTTTCTTTGAAAAAGTCATGAAGTTGTTTTGATGTACAATAGAATGTTTGTAAATGGAACTGTGTGCTGACTGGCTGGAATGTTTAAGTTCCTGCTGGAACTTTTGTAAAAAAAAATTATCATTCATCTATACATACATAAAGGACTAAATGGGTTAAACTACAAAGAAGGATGGAAGGAAAATAAAGGGCTTTTGACTGATAAAGGGATTGACATGCTATAAATATGAACATTATATTCTTGTGTGTGTGTGTGAATAAACTTCTCTTTATTCAAACACTGTTTTATTATTTTTGAAACAGCAATCACAAGGCATTATACCATGCATACCACTGGCCAGTGCTGGGACATACAGTCAATTTAGTGTCAACAACATAACAAAAGTTATATGTTGGTTTCAGAAACATTCTTTAAAAGGGGGATGGGGGCAATGTTCAATTAGCCCTTACCTGTGGTAACATTTAAACAGCAATATAAAGGTAATACTGGCTGTTCAGTTGGTTTAAGGAGATAATTCAAGAGGAAGAGTCCTTATTTACATGGTAAATGGGGCCCCAAACTGAGTCATTTTGGTAGCAACATACACTAAATAAGGGGGTGTGAGTATCACTACAGGTGTCTCTGAGGCAGAATGTTCATTTTGGAACATTCTAAAGCTGAGACAACTTTAGATGGGAAACTCACTCTAGGCACATGCATTGAAGATGCACAAGATGAAACAACAAGGCACTACTGTGGGTCCCTGCCCCCTTAGTTCCTAAACAACTTTTTCTCAAAGGGAGATTTATGAGAGTTTTAATTAATTCACTTAGACCTGTTCGGACAGATTTAATTTTTGGAGTTATTGTTGCTGGTTTAAATGTTTCTGTTTTAATTTTTATTTCCTATTATATGTGTTGTAACTTGCCCACAGTAGTGCTGTGACACTAATGGGAGCAGGATACAAACTGAATAAAAATAAAATAAAATAAATAATTAGCTGCGGTTGACATAGGTCCAAGACATACCTGGTAGGCCTTGCTTCTTTGGTCATATTCAGGATGAACATCATCAGGTGAGAGATATTCATAAAATCTTGACTAGAATCTTAACCAATGGTGATTACTGAAGTATTTTCTGCTATGGAAGTGGCATCTTATTTCGAGCACTCATAAGGATTTAATCCTCAGTATTGTGCAAACTGTTCAGAACAATGGTGCCCTGGCCATGTTGTAACAGGTACTTTCTCCACCTGGAAATTCTCGATCAGATAACACTGGTTGGTTACAAGGGAGCTGGATAAATAAAGCTGTTTTGCTATTATTGTCACCACAGAGTAGGGCCTAAATTAGACTTTAAAGTGTGTTTTACTTATGCGTGTGTTTGAGTGTGCACGCCTGCGTATGTGTGTTAACTTTAATTGACTTAAATTTCCCTTTAAAAGGAAGGCAGGATGTAACATTGTAGAATAAATATACAGATCTTCTCCAAAACAAATTTATTTTGTACATCAATGGGTGAGAGAAGAAGAGGAAGAGAGAAAGAGGGTGATAGTGAGATGGCTGCTTCTACAGCACAGGAGGCATAAGCATTTTAAGCAGAGCTTAGAAATGTGACTTTAGAACATTTTCTAAAATTCCCTGGCCACCTTAAATGGGCATTCTGGGAGCTAATGTCCAGAAAGATAATTTGCCCAAGCTATAATTTTAAGTAGGATGTTTTAAAATTAAAATCTTGGTGGGCATATAAAAATATGACATTTTCTTCACTTCATACAGGCTAATATCAGCATAAGCAAGTATCATAAAGTAATATCAACTTCATATCAATAGCCATCTGGCACTTACTTGTGACCATTCAAAGCTGCATGATGTAAAGCAGTGTACCCCGAACTATCCGTGCAGTTTATATTTGGTCCACGCCAGATGCTGAAAATAAAACACAAATCCCATTGTACCATTGTGGTTTGGGTCAGCAAGCCAGTTTTTAAAAACTGTTTTAAGTATTAATATTAAATAAATTCACAAATCAAAGACACTAGTTATAGTTATTATATATAGAAAAGAACATTGATATATTTTCTAATTTTTCTCACCTGAAGACAAAGAATGACGCTAAAATGGGAAAAGCATGAAGTTAAATGATTAGCATTTTTTTTAAAAAAACTGAGCAATAAGGAAAGCCCAATTAAATCAGGAAAATCTGAGACAAGAGGACTAAATCACTTTATCGTTTATTATGAGAGCCTGTTGATAAAGCACACTCACGTGAAAAACACCTTTGAAGGATGACCATGTATTTATTTGGTAAATGTCAATGCCACCTTTTCCCAGCAGGAGAACTCAATGTGACTCACTAATCACAGGCAAGAATTAAAAACAATATATAAACAAAAATTAAAAATTAAATAAGAAATTATTAAAATCATCATAATGTAAGCACAAATTAAGATGTATGAAATTATTTTAAAACCCATTTAAAAGGACACAGCTTTCATCAAAGAACCTGGCACACACATCTAGCCATGGGTTTTGGAATGTTTTTTTTTTCCCTGCACCATTCCAGCTCCATAACATCCAGCCCAACCAGGACTTGCGCAGAGCTGAAAGTTATCCTCTGTGTGTGAGATTTTAGTGGTTGATAAAAGTATCACCCAACCTTGTCTTTGGATTGTGTACATGGTCCACAAGGCTTTTTTCTTTTTCTTTTTCATTATTACATTGACTAATTATTTAACTAGAGTGCTCAAATATTATCCAATCTCACTTGCATCCAAATATTTGCCATACAAACTGGAACCGGCTCACAGCTTTCTGAAAGTATTTGTAGGTATTTTTATATTTCAGGATCAGGAGGAAGAAAAACACAGCAAAAATGGAAAAGAAAGGTTATGATCAGAGATGTGGGGATTTGATTCACACTATAATCAACTTTCAAAATGTGGGTGGAGTTCGGATTGTAGACAAAACTCCTATCAGCTAATTAGCTAGCCAGCTTCTTTCCTTTTGATGAGGTCAGTCTGAAACCTCCCCAGCACTTAGTGATTTGAGTTTTCAGGAGAGGTTTTGCCTTTCATTCCTACTTCACTGTCAGTTTCCATTGATTCTGGAATGTCCTTCCTCCATCAAAGCAACTCTTACCAAGTATTTTTGCTCAAATCCCAACATTTTAAACACAAACACTGTGATTCTAGGGGTGCCTTCACCAATCCAAACATGACAGCAGACTTGCTGAACTGTCCTATGACTATTCTGGAAATATCCCTGTTTTGCCCCTGTGCGGATGACAGCAACCTAAAGGGACTGTCTTTGGAAGAGCAGGGGCAGAAAGGACAAGAAAAGAATGAACCACCAGAGGGTGTCATTTCTGTAGGAAAGGGAGAGGAGATACGTAAAAGGAAAGGGGGAAGGGGGAAGGGGTCGGTTACACTGAGGAAGGAGAAAGGTGTTGGGTGGTGGAGGAGGAGAGAAAGAAGGATTGGGTGGAGATAGTACAGGAGGACCCCTGGACAGGGGAGTGGATGGAGTTTAAAGTCCCAAGGGAGTATGCTGAGAAGACCTCAGAAAGCCACCTTACTGGGGTGAGACAGAAGAAAGAGAATGAAGGAGACAGTTGAGAGAGTGGTAGCAGCAGGAGACACAAAGAAGGGAGAACAAGCCATGGCCAGACCGTCCTGGGAAACCCTTGTAGGACGAGCCCATTCAGACTGTGGGAGCCACAAGTGGGCTGGGTTTTCCACCCTCCCCAATAAGATCAGCTACAGTTGTACAGATAGATCAGGCATTTCACTGAGGTGGTGTTACAGAGACATGAGTTCTGGTCCTATGCGGATAGAAGGGGATTTTTCATGGTTCAATAAAAATGAAAAAGGTGCAATGTCCCTGAAGCAAGAGACAGAGTCTGTTGTTAATGCTGAATTGAGCGAGTAGTCCAAGAATAAAGGCTTTTTGTTAGAAACTGCTGATGTCCCCGAGTCATCTCTCCCGCAAAATAAAAATAAGGGAGAAAAGGGAATTACACCAGATCACAGCCCCTTTTTGACATTTTTTCCGAAGCCAGTGCACACGCCTATTTTTTACAAACTACACGTATCTTCCCTGAAATTCTGATATGACCCTTTAGAGAAATGTGGCACACTGGATGAAATTCACTACTACAGTCATGTATATTGCTTTTATGTATCATTTTGTGCTATTTATTTTATTGACACTGGATATCACTTTGAAATCTCTAGAGCTGCACAATTTGTCACTTATACTAAACTTTGTCTACCAATTACTTCTTCTTTATTCATGAATAAGGTGAATTGGTAGACAAAGTTTATCACACACTATGTTTAAAATAAGTAAAAATTATAAATAAAATGTTCTTTATCCACACTGAACAGTATAATAGTAATTACATGTCATCAACATGACTATCCCCAGGATTTTCTAATTATATAGTACTCAAAAGTTGTTTACTATTTCCTTCTTCTGGAGGCACTCCATGACTGTGCAGCTTGCCCAAGGCTACACAGATTGACTCTTTTTCTACAGGATACAGTGGTGAATCAAACTCCAGATCCTGTGCTCTACCTCACTGAGGTAGCCAGCCAGTGGGTAACAGTATAGCAATACATCTATTTTACATGGAAAATAGATATTAACAACTTTTTTCCAGATTTACAATATCCTTACTATCAAATTGTCAAAAATAGGGAATAAATGATGGGGAAAGGGTTTGAATGGCTGAAAACTCATTCTGATGCTACAGCTTTCAAAGAGTAATTTGAGGTGTGGAGATCTTGTACAGAAATAGCTGAAGAAAGGCCATAGAAATAATTATACATGATACTAAATGAGCAAACAAATATCTGTGTCTCATGATCTGGCTAACTACCTAATAACCAACTCATCTACTTCCATGTCTAAAAGGTGTGACTGCAGCAATTTTCTACCTACTTTCCTGTATAACTTCAAAAGATGAGCAAGAAAATAAAATACCGTCCCATGAAACAGATAGAAAAGATTGTCTTTTCTGCAAAACAGATAGTTATGCTGTGAAGGGGCTTTCTTCTTTAGAATGGTCTTTCAGGAAAAAATGGTTATGAGCTAAATGTCTCAAGAATGGAACAGATGTCTAAATGTGTATCTCATAGAAGTCCAAAGTGGCAATTTGATCTCAGAGGAAACAAAATGATGGCTGAAATCCTGTGGCTTAGTGTAGTAAGTCGAGTAAGCTGGGTCAGACTGCAGTGGTTAAGTGAGGGGTCTCAAACTGAATTTACCTGGGGGCCGCTGGAGGCAGTGTCTGGATGAGGCTGGGCCACATCAGATTTTCCACAAGAAAAGCTTTGTTAAAAAAATTCCAATCTTCTCAGATCTCTTTATTTTTTAACTCAAAATAAGATGAATAAATAAATAAATAAAGAATTGATGATGATGATGATGATGATGATGATGATGATGATGATGATGATGATGATGATGATGATGATGATGATGATTATTATTATTATTATTATTATTATTATTATTATTATTATTATTATTATTATTATTATTATTCTCTAGTGAGCGACTATATGTGCTTTCTTCAGTCTTCTATATCTGCTGTATTCAGATTCAAATGCCTGCATTAACAGTTCTTTAACCTTTAATCTTCTAAACATGAATTGTCCTGAACATGAATGGAACATTGAAGAACATGAACTGTTGTTCTGAACATGGCTTCTCTTGCCTACTCCTTGCTGCTAGAGACCTGGCAGTGCTTCTACTTGCATAGCCGAGCCACATTTGGCTTGAGGGACGAAGCAGTTGAGACCCTCAGTATGGCTTGAAGATGATCATCAGTGAGTCTGGACCTGTACTTGGACTTATTGAAGTTCAAAGTGGAGATGAGCTTTTCACACAAGTATGTGCTCCCAAAAAGGCACATGGTCCGCTTGAACATTCAGGAAAGTTCAGGAAAGCTGGGGGTCAATTCTCCCAAAATTGCCCAAGCTTGTCTGCTTTTCCACTCACCTACCTGAACTTCGATTTGAGTTCAGAATTGCACTGCAGGTCAATGAGCTCCATTTGAAACACAGGAGGGGCATCTTGCACATCAAAGGAGAAGGGGTCCGCAAAAATTTGAAATGTGGCTCTGTGCGTCCAGAAGGGGGCCCTCTCCCTGCCCGGCAGTCTTCTCCCTCAGGGGTTTGGCGCCACCAGGGCTTCCGCTTTTAGGTGTCTCTCTTTCTCCCCCACCCCACTCTTCGTGGGTCACCTGGCAAGGCTGCTGCTGCTGTCGCCTCATCCTCTCTGCACTTCTCCTTCCCCCCGCCTGGTGCTCCTCCACTCCCTGTACGCGCACACACCCTAGCAGCTGCATGCACCCCTTCTGCAAGGCTGGCCCGATTAGCAGAGTAATCTCTTCCCCGCTACCCAAGGGCTAATGGGGCTTCCTGGGGCTTCTTGACTCCCACTCTGGCAAGATGACATAGTCTTGCCCAGTGTGGCTCAGGGAGACTGAGGGGAGGGGAGTGTGGTGAGAAGGATGTTCTCTTGGCAGCACCCCCTCCTGCGGCATGTCTGGGCAGGGAGTGGAGGAGCGCCAGGTCGGGGGGAAGGAGAAGCACAGAGAGGACGAGGCGACAGCAGCAGCTGCCTCACCAGGTGACCCACAAAGAGCGGGGGGGGGAGAGACAGAGACTTAAAAGCAGAAGTCCCAGTGGCTCCAAACCCCTGAGGGAGAAGACTGCCGGGCAGAGAGAGGGCTCCCCTTCTGGATGCGTGGGTGCTTCAGGGGCAGGTGGGACCCAGCCCCTACGAGGCGAGGAGGAAGCCCCACGCTTGCCAAGTAGGTGTCACTGCCGCTTCTCCCGCTCCTTAAACTTTCATATTAAGGCGAGGGGCACAAACTATCACCCCGCCGGCCACAATTGGACCCCGGGCCGCATGTTGGAGACCCCTGGGTTAACAATTCTTTCAAATAGATTTTCCAACTGTTCTAATTGCTGTTTCAGAAGTTTATATTTAGACATGTTAGAAATTAATTCTTAATTTATTAATGGGGTGGAAGGAATAAAATTGCACTATTGATTTACTGTAAACATCCAAACAGAGATTATATAGGAATACCATACTTAAATCTTTATTATTTAGCACACCAGATAAGGTAAACAAAATAATTCGTAATTCACATATAGAAGGATGAGTAGAAGGAAGATCATCCATACTCTTGTATTCCCAATCACTATGTATGGATGTTAAAGCTGCATAGTAAAGAAAGCTGATAAGAAAAAATTGATTCATTTGAACTATAGTGCTGGAGGAGAGCTCTGTGGATACTCTGGACTGCCAGAAAGATGAGAAAGTGGATTCTAGATCAAATCAAGTCTGAACTAGCTCTGGAAGCAAAAAGAATGAAACTGAGGCTGTCCAAGTTTGAACATATCCTGAGAAGGCAAGATTTTATACAAAAGATAATGCTAAGAAAGGTTGAAAGCAGCAAAAAAAAAAAAAAAAAACCTTAAAAACAGAGAGGAAGACCAAAGAGATGGATTGATTCCCTAAAGGGAGCCACAGACTTGAGCTGAGAAAAGCTGAGCTGTGCAGTTGAGGACAGGACATTCTGGAGATTGCTCATTCATAGGGTTGTGATAAGTCAGAGTCAATTTGATGGCATATAACAACAAAATCCAGAAGCCTGGCTGCCACTTGAATGTAAGAATTGCCACATTAGCCAAGGTGAGAGGATTTCCCTTTTCAGAGGTTATCACTTTTACCATTAAAATTTATTAGCAATTCTTTTTTGGAAGTGATTTCCCTCTCAACCTTGATTGCCTTTTTGTATCATTCCTTGTTCACAGACAAGAATAAATTATCTCAGTTTAAGGACTGGGAATCCAGGGCCTTTGCAACCGAAAAGACCTATCTGTAGGTTTTACTACTAAATCTGAACTGCAAACACACATAGATTCAAAAACAGAGTCTTAGATACAAATATTTTAGGTTATTCACTTAGCTTCACATCCTGTAGTCAAAGCCCAAGCAGCATGTCTGCTATCAACTTATGAAAATCTTATTATATTCACTAAAGAAGAGAGTAAAGGGCTAGCTTCTAAGGTTTATGTTTCATTTACTGGTATCATATACAAAAGTACTTCATGTGCAAAATTAGTGTGGGAAAAGTTTTCAACTGATTGGTATTCATTAGAAAACCAGGCCCCCCCCAGGCTTTCATCTCTTCAAACATCAGAGAACATAATCTTAAATTGGTTTCTCATTTGAATTTAACTCCTGTTAAAATTAGTCACATCAACAAAAACTTAGAAACAAAGCACTGGAGAAGTTGTAACTTACAATTGGCTCTTACATACATATGTGGTGGAGTTGCTAACTGATTTTCCAATTCTGAGTAAGGTTTTTAAGGAGATGCAAAAGATCACTGGACAATCTATACATTTTTCCCTCCTCCTCCACTGTCACTTCTACTCCCCATCATATAACAAAGATTGAACTTTCTAATTGTTATCAACTTTAAAAGTCAACTGTGACAGATCCCTCACCAAGTTTACCCTTTAACATCAGAAACAAACTGATTATCTGAAAGAAAGCAGGAGGAAAACCAATCAGGAAGAGCCTGCATGATATGAAAGGAAGATCAGAGAGTGGGAGAGGAAGAGAGTTAAATTGTTTCCCAAGGAGGGAGGTTGGATTTTTGAGTAGGCTGCAGAGAGAGAGATAAATTGTATTGTTGAATGGATGTTATGTTTTAGAGTTGGCCATAACTAGGAAAGAATGCACTTGTATCTGAAAGGAAGAAGGCTGGATATGTGGAAGTATGTCAATGTAACCCAAAGCTAAAATCTATGTCGTTTCATCAGATATTATGTTTCAACAAAGGTCTTATTTTTATGTTTCCAGCTAGGGCAGTTTAAAGATGATTCACTGGATAGACGTGGCCACATCAAAATTATCTCAAGTACTGGGGTACTTCTCCAAAAAAAATTTCTGGCTGGGCACTCCAAAAAGTTAACAAAAAGTTATCTGCTGGTGATTGCCATAGATAATCTTGCCCCATCTGCCCCTTTCTCTGAATCTCTTCTTCTGGTCTGAGACCCTTTCTTTCTTCTCCCAGATATTCCTTTTACCCCAGGGATCCAGTTCCAGCCATCTCTTTTCCTTCTCTCTTCCTTGTCCTTTTTCTAGCCTCCGTCTTCTATTGTCCTCCTTTCCCATTCTTTTGTCTATCCCCCTATGAGGGCTTCTTTGGTACCTGTCTGTTTCTCCTGTTCTTTCCCTTTTTATATCTTCTTCACTCATCCCTGCCTCCTCCTTTTCCTTGCCCATTTCTCTTTCTCGGGTTCTTTCCTGCCTATTTTATCCCTTTCCTATTGGGTTTTCTCTCTTTTAATTTTCCTGTGTTTGTCTTCATGGTTCTTTATTGGTGTGAAGTTTCATGGTATTTCCAGTGTGCCAGGGGACAGGGGGATCTATTCACATTGTTACAAATCCAACTTCGATTGGGAAGTTGGAAGTCCCATATCCCTCTTTCAGGGATGTAGAGGATGGTGGCACAATGGCGGGAAGTATGTTAGTCTTAGCACCTCTCTCACAAGTAAACGACTCCTAAAATCAATGGGGTTTACTGTTGAGTAAAAACACACACTGGGGAAAATCCTGTTCACACTAGTGTCACATAATGTTTCACCAGCAGAAATGTCCTGGGAATTACAGCCGGCAAAAAGGAATTACACAATTCAGTTACACAATTGGTTGCTCATCTCTGGCACAACCAACTGTGCAATGCACCAGTGCAAGTGTTTTGTGGATAACAGTTCCTCCTCAGTGCTATAATAACTACAGTTGGCTCAATGTTGAGTTGCATGTGCATAGTTATGCAACAGGATTTTGCCCATTATAGTTAGAAAGCTTCAGTGGAAGATAGTTACAGTATACTTCTCCTTGTAACAGCACATACATACACTGAAAGTACTTCTGTCTAAGCAGGTTGAAATAATACTGAGCCTGAATAATAAAATCTTGTTAGTATCATAGGAAACACTTAGTATCTTTTTACAGTAAACTTAAAATGTCTAGATTTTTTCAAAGCGATTCTGCATTAATACTACTTGGCTGTTGAAACAATAATCAAATACAGATGCAAGACCCAAGACTTTCATTCACCACTTTTATAAATTATATAATTGATTATATTGTAGTATTTTTAAAAACTGCAATTGGCTTAAACCACATTTATAAATTACTTATTAACATAATAACAGTAATAAACATCTGGATGAGTAAATAACATTGCAAATTGCTTATAGGTAAATGTATAATTACTGCACACATGGCTCCAAGGGACAATCCAAGTACAGGTTTATTTGGAGTGTAACTGTCTTTATGCATTTTTAATTAGAACAAGTGTTCAGTAGTTTGCAAGGCCTTCAAGTGATCACAGAGGTAATAACCAATTTGATTCTAGAATATATAATTTGTAATATAAATCAGAAATTACAAGTAGAATTGAAAGCCCAGCAGTGAAATGAGGACATAGGTGATCTCTCTCCTGTGGTTCCCCATGCACTCCCACAACCAACAGAGCTAGAGAGTCATCCAGAGAATTTCAGGCAATGCTGAAGGGCAGGTTAAGAAAGTTCTGTTGTCCTAGGTACTGGCTGGATCAAATTTTCTCTAATTAAATTTATGAAATTAGAAATTTATGAAGACATGCAATCGAAATTACATTTCCCTTCATTGTAAATATAAAAGCTGAAATCCCATGTACATTTAAGGCCGCTTAAGTCCTACTGCTGCCAATTAAGTTTAAATAGGCTAAGGATTCTGAGCAAAGGCCAACTGCAAACCTGAGTTTATTCTTATCTTTAGGAGGAACAATATAATAAATAGAACCTATCCATGATTGCCCAACAAACCCAGAAAAGTGTGTATTTAATTTAAACATTATTCTAAATAGCACTTAACTATGTTTACTTAAACTATGGTTCTCTGTCAGAACTGGCAAATCATGGCTTTGACTGGATGGGAAATCAACATCAGAAATCATTATCTGAACTGACTTTAGAAAAAAAAACTATGACTATATCATCTTTGAATTCGAATACCATAGTTCCAACTATTACTCCAAGTCTAGGAATAGCTGCAACCTGGAGATAGGAACGTAGTTATGACGCAAATGAATGTTGTTTGAGCTTTCAGGTGTAAAGCAGAAAAATGATAGTTTTCAGAGTCTATGCTACAGTTAAACTAGTAGCGTTCATTTTAATCTACTACCATCTACAAAGGAAACATCATTACCATTAAATCCTCTCCCAAGCAAAAGTAAAATAATTTAGAACACTAAAAATAGCATTCCAAAAAGGCAATTTTATTTTGATAAATATATGATATATGTCTTGCACGGTATGTGTTCATTATCTAATGGCCAGCAAAATCTCCTTATTTTAAACAAAGTACAGTAGCAACATTTTGTATTCTCGAAGGCTTGCATGGCCAGGATTTGATCGTTGCTGTGGGTTTTTCAGGCTCTTTGGCCATGTTCTGAAGGTTGTTCTTCCTAGCGTTTAGCAACATTTTGTTGTTTAAGAGAACCTGTCTTTCCTTGCTTTTGGGCTAGTACCGTTGTATTCCTTCTATAAGCTTATCACACATGTTTATTCTTTTTGTAAATGGGTGTAAAGTATTGTGTTTCATTAATTTTTGCTTTGAGAACAGAAAGAATACTTCTGTTTAATTCCTCTTTACTGCATGCCACCTTTTTGAAGGCATGGGTATAGAGGATTTGGGATGTTATGCTCTGGGAGAGGTGAAGGAATAAACAACAACTCCTCTCAGCCAGTTGCCAGAAGTAACTGCAAAAGGAAAGAATGTGCTGTCTGAAACTATACAGTCCTGAATGCGTCTTATTTGCCTCAGAAAGTTCTGAATTCCATGCAAGTTTTGTAGATTATCCCTTGTATGATATATGCCTCGTTTAAGAATCACTGGGATGCAACAAATAATGCTTTGATTTTATATCTGGATTGAGCTTTAGTTTGTTCAGATCAAACCAAGACCACTGTCAGGTCTTGCAAACAGTGACCTCCACTGCCAGTTTTTGCAAGGCCATACATACTGTAGTTTAGATATTACAACCAGGTGTGGTTTATCAATGCTCAAAAGTCATGAATGATGTGAATAAAGGGGAACAGGAGAGAGGGCCACTTGAGTGTGGCATTCCTTGCAGTCAAACTATTGTTTGAAATTACAGCTGCAGCAGGGCACAGTATTTTTGTCATTCAGACAACTCAACATCCGGAAACACCCTCACCGTTTTATCTGTCACATTTTTAAGAGCCATGGCCTTTCAGCCTTTTTGTAATGACTTTAGATACTAACTGGGGCAGCTGAATCTGTACTGAATCAAGATCTATTGCAACCTCAGGATGCTGAAAATAACTTAGGACTACCCTCACCTTAGTCTAGCTTCATGCTGATATAGTGACCATGTTTTCTAGCTGGAGAAGGTCTGGATTTGGTAAAATTCTGCTCTTTCCTTGCTATGCTCGTCTCTTTGGGGGGGGCACTTCTTATCACTGATCTTAACCAACAATGTGGAAGAGGGTGGTTCTATCAAAACCAGGCAGTTGTGCCAGGGCAAGATACTGGCACCATAGAGATTTTAGGCAAATTGCAAAATCTACAGGAAAGGTTTGTTGTCTCGGACTATGACTATACTGGAAAAAGTGTGGGAAATACTACAGATTTGGGGCAAGCTGATTCACTTTTTTTTTCTGTTGACCATAGGAATCTCCCCCCCCCCATCTGTAACTTTTTCCCTCTGCCACTGGGGCTCCAACACTGAAGGCATTGAATAAAAAATTAGATAACCATCTGACAGATATACATTCCTGCACTGAGCAGAGGATTAGTCTTCATGGCCTTACAGACACCTTTCAACTCATTGTTCTTTTATCTATTCTGTGATCTTTTCTGGCATGTCATTGTCTGAATCAGTGCAGAAAAAAAGGAGGGTGAGCGGAGTACCCACATACACAACCTCTCCCCTTGTGTCTTGTCTTGTGAGGGAGAACAGGCCATGCACAGACATACCCTTTCCACCTTGATTCTCTTTTCTTACAGCTTCTTCTCTCTCTGTGGACAGAGGAGGGAAAGCTAACAGACACTGAGGGAATGTTGGAAGCAAAGCTAATTGGCAAGCTTTTTCTTTCTTTCTTTTTTTCTAAATAGGTAAGATCAAGATCTCTTTTTGAAAACAGCTTACATCAGAGCTAACATTGAAACTGCCTTGATTTACAGCTTGTTAGGTAGTTACTTTTAAACTATGATACCTAGTGGGCTCTTGCAAACAAGATGTAGACAAGACTCCTTCTCTCTCCTTGTGTGGTTAGCTAACACAGAGACACCCAGGGAATCTTGAATTCGCTGGTGCAATTTGACAGAAACTGAAACTGAAACATAAGTGAATTCACATGTCCCTCGTGGCTGGAGACAAGGTCTCTCACTGGGTTTTTCTTGGCCATATATGAGTAACTGGCAACATTTTTTCACACCCCTATTTTGAATTTTCACTTGTTCCAAGGTTGAGACCTGGCCTTGCAATCATGTATTGGAGATGAGGCCAAAATTTGGGGACCATCTTGATGATCACCCTGAACAATAAGAGTCAAATGTTTGTTTTTTCTTTTGAAAAGTGAGGCCAGATTTACATATAAATGTACAAATCAATACATGAACATCTTGTGTAAATTTGTGTGCTGTGGGCCACCACTTCCAATCATTATAAATTTTGCAATGTACATGTAGCAGGACACTATCATTCCTATAAGCTTGACAGGAACAATAAGGTCCATTAAAGTGGATGGTTTGCTTTTAAATACCATTCCTTTGATTTTTGTACTTCTTAAATAATTAAAAAGGATTTTCTGGGTGTCTGTCTCACTCCCAAATATTTTAAGACTTGCCTTAGTACTCAATTCCAAATTCATTAATGCATAGTCCTCAAGGAGACTTAATTCTCTAAGTATAAGAGAATTAAGATGCCATAAAGTTCATTGGTGGAAAAAGAGCTCCTGAAGATTAAGGTGTATTCTCAACACACCAGCATGTTCATGAAAACTCTAGATGCTACTGCATGCACAAACAAGAGTACTATAATGCACCATAAGTACCTATGGTAGTACAGATAGCAAAGAAATCTACAGCAGCATAGCATACTGATATACATGCAACTCCATCCCTGGATGCCACCTAAATGTGGCTCATCTGGAAAAAAGCCTAGCTGGAAAGGCTTGTATGGGTCTGTCAGGTGGAAGAAGTGCTACATGATTCTAGTAACCAGCACCAGTCAACAGTGTGCATCAGCTTTTTTTTCTTAGTAAACCAATTCACTTAAAAGCCAGCATGCCACAATAGTATAGTCAGGTTACAATTAAGGAGTGTGTCATAATGATCTGACTTAAGAATGGGCATTTATTCAACAACGTAACAAGCAAAAACACACATGAACACAGACTCAGGACCAAATCTAGAACTATAAACCTGAGTTTTCACAGTGAATATTACCTCATCCAAGACAAACTAAAAATGTAATTTCTATATCAACAAGCTTGTCTGGATTACTGTTTACAGTCTTGCAGTGATAAAATTTCAGTTTATTTTCTGCTTTCCAATTTACTACTAACCTCAAGCATTGACTCAGTATCTCAGCTGCTGAATGTAACAGAAAGATGAGACAGAGTTGGCTGTCTTCTGCATAATAGGAACCCTACATTTCAAAATTCCAGACCACTTCTTATATTGGTTTCATATAGATATAAAATGATGAATGGATAACAGCAGAATCACATGAACCACCATAAGTCAGTGCTTAACAACAACTTTATTGTTTATGGTAAAATGCCTTTAAAATGTACAACATACAATATGCAATGTAAAATATACAAGAAAATTTCCAGTTTAAAAACAGATTGTTATAATAGTTGATCGAGGTCGTTATCAACAATCCAGTCATGCCATCCTTTAAAGTGAACATCCAAATCTTCAAATTAAAATGAACATCAAATTAACTGCAGTTATATAGCAATATGATCCTTGACAAAACAAGAGCATAACTTTTTAGCTGCAAGTGCAAAATGAGCTGCCACATATGTATATAACAGACAAGTTATTATCAGCAAGCAGTCTTACTACTACTTCCTCAGAGGTGCAGTTGATATACAACTGGATGGTAGACAACAGACATTTCTCTAGGATCCATATAAAGGGAGCAGAACAATAAATGATGGATTAAATCTTCAATCTGATTACAGCCAAAAATATGTTCTATAACTGGAATTCCTAGGTATCTACTTTCAAGATATGCAGAAGACATCTGTTGGAGTATGACTTCTATAAAACCTATATGGAGATGTGGAAAGACCTCTATGGAGCCACTTCAGAATAATATGGCCTTGCATAATTTAGCCTGAAGTTGAGGAAACCAAATAGAGAATTTTGATCCAACAATGGAAGCCCCATCTTGGCTAGCATCAGAATCAAAAATCCAAATCCTAAGAGCATGAAAACTGAGACAGAGAAACTCTTCCATAGAAAGATAGTAGGAATTTAACTTAGCATTACACTGCTGCGCCCAGCTACCAGCCTGCAATTGCTTCAACCTGCAACACTTGGTAAGGTAATGATTACCAAACCATTTAGTCTATGCCATTTAGTATATGCCAAACCAATTCTGGCAGCTATTGAGGGAAGCCCCAACTCAGCCTTGAGATGAGCTGAAAGGAGTCAGCAGGGAGAGCCCCAATATTTATCTTATGAACTTATCCTGCAAAACCTCCAGTTTAGACTTAATTTCCTCTCCCCATATTTCTGCCCCATAAAGCATTTGAGCCAAAATTTTAGCATTAAAAATATTAACAGCTGGACTTATCAGCTGGCCTTGTCTAGACTAAAATTTGTTTTAAGCTCTCCAATAATTCTGGCACTCTATTGAGTAATGGCATTTAAGTGTTGCTTTCAAGAAGGTTTTTCACCAAAATATAGCCCTAGATATTTAAATGAATGAACTTGTTCAAGGGCATTGCTATAGAGTGAAGGGGGAATTTCTGCAGGTATTCTCTAAGATACCGGGACAAACCTCGCTGGTAGAACACTCAATTGAAACAGTCCCAGGAGTGGTGGTAAGGGAGAATGGGAGAACGTGGCCACACCATGTGACGGCAGTTATGGAGAAAGAGGTTGAAGACATGTTGAATATTGGGGTTATAGAACCGGCCAAAGGCCCCTGGCGGAGTTTTCCGGTAATAGTGCCCAAACCTGACGGGTCTTTGAGGTTTTGTGTAGATTTCAGAAAGGTGAATGCAGTTTCAAAGTTCAAGGCATACCCCATGCCGAAGATAGGGGATTTATTAGATAAACTGGGGAACGCCAGATACCTGAGCCCAATTGATTTAACAAAGGGATACTGGCAGATCCCAGTGAGGGCACAGGATAGGGAAAAAACGGCCTTCTGCACTCCAAAGGGGCTTTTTCAATTCGTTAAGATGCCATTTGGGCTCCATGGGGCCGTGGCGACCTTTCAAAGGCTCATGGATAAGTTGTTGGAGTCCCAGAGGGACTGGGCGGCAGCGTACATTGATGATATCATTGTTTTCAGCTCGAGTTGGGAAGAGCATCTCCTACACTTGAGAAAGGTGCTCAGCGAGTTGAAAAGGGCCGGGCTGACCGTTAACCCCAAAAAGTGTCGGATCGGGTTAGACAAAGTAGAATATCTGGGATTCAAAGTGGGGCAGGGGGAGATACAACCCCAAGAAGAGAAAGTAACCAAAATATCTAATTAGTACCGACCCAAAACTAAAAGGGAGGTTCAACAGTTTCTGGGGTTGATCGGCTATTATCGACAATTTATCCCCCAATTCGCCTCCATAGCAGCACCCCTCACTGACCTCACAAGGAAGAGGACGTCGATAAAGGTCAAGTGGGGCCCGGCCCAGGAGAAAGCCTTTGAGACTTTGAAGGGGATAATTTGTGAGTTACCCATTAGGGTCTCCCCTGATTTCAATCTTCCTTTCGTGTTGTTCACCGATGCGTCAGATCGTGGCCTAGGAGCAGTGTTGTCCCAAGTCAGGGAGGGGACAGAATACCCTATATTGTACCTGAGCAGGAAACTTAAACCTAGGGAGGAGAAATACGCAGTAATTGAGAAGAAGCCTTGGCGATACGATGGGCCACTCATGCTTTAAAATATTATTTGCAGGGAGCCCCCTTTACTTTGATAACCGATCATGCTCCCCTGCAATGGTTAAACCGTATGAAAGAGACTAACCCCAGACTCACCCGGTGGTACCTCGCTTTACAACCCTTTTCTTTCACCATTAAGTACCGCAAGGGTTTGGAGCACTCTAACGTAGACTATTTCTCCCGGCAGGGTCCGTGGGCGTGGAGCGAGGAGGAGCGAGCGGCACTCTTGGATGGGGGGGTATGTGAGGCTCCCAAGATGGAGGCAATGATAGGAGTGCCGTTGCTCCCGAAGAGTACCCATCACACCCAGACATCTCCCCCACCATCCCCACCGCGATGGGAAGAGAAAGGTGTGGAGACCCCTGATTGGGGGAAGGAGAGCGTCGGATCCCTTACCCTGAATAAAGGGGTAGACACCCACGATTTGGAGGAGGTCATGAAGGAGTTAAACATCACCCGGGAACCGGGGCGAGTTCGGGCGGGAAACCGAGGGGTGGAGATTGAGGCTGGGGTAGGAGATATAAGGGGGAAGCCGAGGGATATACCAGGAGGTTGGGAGTGGGTATGGATGGAGGACCCCTGGACCCATAAATGGGAACAGGTCCGGGTTCCTCATGAGGAGGCCGAGAAGCGTCGGCAGTTGGGACTAAAACCCCGACCGTCTTATTGGGGAGAAACGGAGGCTAAGGAGTGGAGGAGAAAGCTTCGCGAGGAGAGGGAAGCCGTTGCCCCGGAGTTGGAGAGAAAGAAGCAATGGCATATCGCCGAGCTGAGGAAGCTGGGGGGTTACCCGGCCCCTGGGGGGCAGATGGAGGAGATGGGTCATCCTGGGATGGCTGGAGCGGAGATGAAGAAACATTACCGCTGATTTCTTTGGAAGAAGCTTTGGACCCTGGGCTGGGATCTGTGACGCCTACAACAGGTCCCTGGAACCCAGAGACAACGAACCCATTTGTAAATAGTTTGTGGACGCCGTTGAAGCCAAGCCATGTTTTGCAAGAATCCCTGAACCCCTTTGTAGGGGGAAACCCTGTTGGTGTTAACGCAGAAATAAATACAGAACCTTTTGATCTACCTCCACCGTCTCGTCCATTTATTGGGGAACAAACAGCCCTTCCCAACGAACCCTCACAGTGACCAGTTATACTTAGGGGATCATCAAGTCCAGGCCCTACCTACCAGAGGTTGAGAGGTCAGGGAATTGACCTCTCAACCTCTGGCTCCACAGCCAGATACCTAATCCACTGAGCAATTCATATAATTCTTCAATCTTCATATTGTACATAAGAAAAAATACAGACTTTGCAAAAGTGTTATCTGTTTTGCTCATTTCTGTTCAAAGTCTAGTTTTTTACATACGGGCAACTGATTTGGCAATATAAAATTAATTTAACCCATATCTTTACAAACAGCTTTTGTTCCAATGTGATTGTGTACAAATAAACATTTCACACAAGATTAGAGACTGCATTCCTCAAATTTTTGAATCTAGATTGTTTCTACGCCTCCTGAAAATTTAACTACACATTCCACACAACATCCTATGCAACAACTATGGCAGGTTCATATGGAAAGAAATGGTCCTTCAGGTGTTCTGGCCCCAAGGAGTTTAGGGCTTTGCAGACTGTACCAGAATTTTGAATTGTGCCCATAAACAACCTGGAACCCACTGAAATCGATCCAAAAGGAATCTACAAAATATATTCCTGCCAAACTTTTAACTCTCAAATTCCCAAACACTTTTTTCAAGGTAATTCTGAAAGATTTTTCAAAGGCAGATTTCCACAGAGTAGACTGCAATAATTTAAATAAGAGGTTACTGGAGCATGATATCGCTGTGGCCAGCTCTCCTTTCACTTAGAAAAAGTGCACCTACCAAATAAGACAAAGCTGGGCAAAGGCACTCCTGCCACCTATCTTTCCAGGAACACTAGAAATCCCAAGACACATACAAAATCTTTCAGAGAAACCATCCAAAGCAGGTTCTACTCCCACGCCCAAATTAGGTTTCCTGTTGACTAACAAGGTCTTCCCTAGATTGCCCAACCTGTGTTTTTTTTTCACCCTTATTAGTTCCTTATAGCAGTGGTCCCCAACCATGGGCCTCCAGATGTTCCTGGACTTCAACTCCCAGAAATCCTAGCCAGCAGAGGTGGTGGTGAAGGCTTCTGGGAGTTGTAGTCCAAGAACATCTGGAGGCCCAAGTTTGGGGACCATTGCCTTATAACATTCAGACAATGGCTTGGACTTCCACAGCATCCTTATTTCCTCTAAAAATGAGAGAAGGGACCTTTTATCATAACTGTATCAATGAGATCCAAATCCTCAATTCCACATGATTTTTCACAGTAACTTCATGTAGATGTTAATGCATATGGAACAAAGCACAGCCACAAGGAATCCCACAGATCAGTGGTTTCCAGCCTTGGGTAAGTTCTTGGACTGCAATTCCCAGAAGCCTTCACCACCAGCTATGGTAGCCTGAGTTTCTGGGAGCTGCAGTCCTAAAACACTTGGGTTACCCAAGGTTGGGAACCACTGCCATAGACCAAAGGGCAGTGAGCTCAACAAGTTTGTTCTAGTGTCATATTTTGAAAATGATCAGCCAAACCGGCGAAGAACGATCAAAAACCATGTTCCCTCATCCCATAACAATTAGATGTCCTAAGAGAATATGTGATATTGAAGACCAGTGAAAAGTCCAGCAGAATCAATAGGAAACTCTTCCCTGACTCATGCAGGAAACTAGCCATCTATCAGAGTGAAAAATGAAGACCTTGTCCCAGAAATATACTAAGCCAAGCTTAAAAGGGATTAATCAGTTTCATCCTAGAAACCATGGAGTTTTGATGCCATCACCCACTCAAGGACCTCACTCAGAAAGGGCCAAGTGTAATCCTCTGAGTAATGGAAGTCAATTATAGCTCCATTAATAAATGTAATATTATTATGTATAATATAAAATTATGTATTATGTATTATGTACAGTGGTGCCTCGCAAGACAATTTTAATTCTTTCCATGAAAATCATCATCTTGTGAAAAATTTGTCTTGCGAGGTTCCCTATGCTTAGGTCTAAAAATATATATATTGCGAAGCACAGCCATAGAAAAAAAAGTCTTGTGAGGCACCATAGTGATCGCAGAAACCAATCATCTTGCGGGTTTTTCATCCCATGAGGCAATTGTCTAGCGAGGCACAACTGGATGATGATGATGATGATGATGATGATGATGATGATGATGATGATGATGATGATGATGATGATGATGATGATGATGATGATGAGAGAAAGAAGAACATATAGGCATATGGGCTAAAAAACCTTGGAGACTGGTTTGGATGAAAAACTTAGGCCTAAATAAAATTAGATTACACTCACCTGAAATAACAGAACTATAAGTATTAATTTACCAATGGGCCTATTCTAGTCATAAGTAGAATAGATCAATTGGAAAAAAATGGAATTTTCCACACCTTTGCAAGTTCCTCTGATTTAATGGGTCTATTCTAGTCAGAACTAACATCGGATCTCTGTTGACCATCAGTAGAGTGTAATGTTCTGCCAGCTGTAGTTCTGCCAGACCTTCCTTATGTACGCAGAGATCATGGTATCCACCCACTCAGAACAATGTGACTTCTACCGGTATAAGGAGGTACTTTATGCCATCTTGAACAAGTTCCACAAATGCTGTTCCACTTCTGCAACTATAGACCGCATGACTGGAAAGATCAAACAAGGTTCTGGTCCTCACTGTTTAGACTTGCCACATGCAAGGCCAGAACGGCCATGATGGCATCTAGGCCCAGGAGAAAGAGAAACAACAAGAAGAAATGTTTTACCACTGTCTCCTTCAAAAAGGATGGGAACATGCTATTCTCTCAGGGCAGAATTTACAACTTCCATTATCCATTAAGCTAATCTCATCAAGCAATATTTATAAACTAAGATGCACATGGGGCTAACAGGTGCAAAGTTAGCTTCATTGTTTCCATTTATCTAAAAACGCAAAAACTTCTTGTCCAGTATTGATGGGTGAAGTTTATATTACTACATGTTGCCACCCATCAAAAGTAGGTGAGCAGTCTTTTAGCCATGATCAAATTATTTCTCCAATCATATCATCAACATCTGTTTCAAATTTGAGTCTAGAACAAATTGGCTGTAATTACCTTTATCAAGCAAATAATCACAGTGGGTTTCAGAACCAGAGTATAATAAACTCATAGCAATCTAAAATTACTGGATGACATTGGACTGATACAAGAGGGGTAGAAAAGAAGAATTTCTTTGCTGCTCACATTGCCACAGAGTAGGCCCTAAAATGGGTCCTGGGCCATGTTTGGCTAGATTTGTCCTGACTCTTCTTGATTATCACTTCAGTTGTCTACTGAGGCACTGAATGGCCTCGAGATCTGTGAAAATCTAAAAAGCCAATACATTCCACCACATGTTCAGGGACAGATATCAAAAGAGACAGGCTGTCTTATTCATAGAAGCCATGAAATCCCAAACCACATCAGATGAGAGTGCCTCTGAGTGAATGTTGAACACATTCAAAAAAATATGTTTAGATGAAACCAACACTCTCTCTAATACATAGCACACAGACAGGGAGACAGAATCAGGCCTCATTGTTCTGTCACTAAGTCTAAATCTTATATACATAGTGGGATAGGACACCTTAATGCTGGACTTGAAAACATGGTAGGCAGAGCTGATCCCTCAGCATTGACCATTCAGATTCCAGTACAGTAACTCTTGCCAGGTTTTCTTGTTCATCTAGAATTAAAATCAAATCCTGGATCATACCCTACTCCCTGACACTGACCTGCCATTAACTAGCAGCATTTGTTGCCTTCATTGGCCCATTGTAATACATTTATTTTAATTTGTGAACAAATATATGTCTACATACAGCACTCATTCTAGTATGTAAAACCCACTTAATTCTTGGGTGGTCCTATTCTGCCTCCACATTTTATGTGTTCTCAACCAGGCTTCCCCCTCAACCTCCATGTTGCTTGTTAGGAACCTTTATATTCTCATTTTACTCACTTGTATATACCAGTATTCAAACACACAGATCCAAACTGTGTCCATTTTATTAAAGTTAGCATTTCAGTTTGAAAGTCCATCAGTTTCACAAAAGAAGTTTAAAATTGGAATTGAAGAAATAAAACCTAACTTGGTGCTAACAATGAGCTATAATGTAAGTTATAAATAGGGATGAAAAATGTGGTCTGTCTAGGCACCCAAGAAATGTGATGATGGGATACATATTTATACAGCCATGTAAATATTTCATGCTGGTTCTTAGAAATGAATAAATATGGGATTTTTAAAAGTTGTTTTATATGTCAGTTTGGTAATTCTTATGCATTCTGTATTTTTCCAAAGATCAACGAGGAGGTAATATATTAAGGTTCTGTAGGACAAAACAGGTATGCTTGATGGAAAGGAATAAAATGTTCAACTTTTAATATCAATAGTTTTCTATAGTATAAGCTGTCTTAGAGTCATAGTTCATAATAAATATGTCTCTTCAATCTATCTTGTTTTCAAAAGTTAGCAAACAAATTGCCAATTACTCTTTAGAATAAATCCTAAGCAAGTAAACATGTCAGAAAGTGAACATGGAATTGACTGACTGTAGCAGAAATTGATGTTAATTGTGTCACTACGATACAACTAGTCCAATATTGTTTAAAACCACATTTATTAGGTCATGCTTAGCTTAAAATTCATTCAATTAACTCATATTAACCTTTAAAAAAACCCCAGATATTATTATGGCACTCGGGGCTATTATGTACATTTGTTGTGACAAGCAGTATGCTGTCAAAAATTATGTCATGTTATTACCACTTTGAGAAACTTTGTAGTCATCTGCATCACTGGAGGTTATACTAAAAACAGAAATAGGTAGGAACCTAACAAAAACACCTCTATTTGCATAGAAATACAGTGACAGCTTGATCGTATATTAAACCTGTTACTATGGAGAATCCTGGGAAACTATATGACCTTTTTTGCCTGTCACTGAAACAATTTTTCATTACTTTATGCCTGCTTCTCTTCTTCTAGTAGAACACTTTTAATGGTTAGTTCAAGTTTTAGGTCAATAGCATGTCAATTCACTTTGCCTTGCTCTGTTCACATCTAGTATAAGTCTTAAGAAAGGAGCTGCAGGCCTTCTTTTGACTAAATTCAAATGCTTCTGAAAAATGTTCTACTCACCTGCAGCAGGATATTTAACATTATACCATGCATGTTTAACATTTAATGCTGTCCTATATAGAACATGGAGTCTCCCTGAATGAGAAGCAAGCTCCTTTCATTTAGAAATGCTTAATAACCCAGTACTGCATAATTTAAAATTTTTGTATCACACCTGCTCACATTTTGCACCTTTTCTGTGCAGTTGGCCTCTTACTAGGATGTTCAAATAGCTTCAGTGTATGTATAGCCCTCTTAATGAAACACAGTTAATTTATCCAATTGAGGGCTGTAAGTATAACCAAGGGAGGTAATTTATTTGTCAGAGTTAAACATATACATTAGCCAGCTTTTGAGGACTATTTGTAACACAGATGAAAAAAGAAAACCTGAAGGAATCAATCAAATGTGGACATCAGGCTCTTCTATACATGCTAAAGTTGTTCACCAATGCAAGTGTCAAAGCAAAAGCAAGTACCTGCTGACGCACTGAAGGGGGGGAGGAATCAAACATTACTGTGTTAAAGTCATCAAAGATAGGGAGTTTGAATAACATAAATACTGTATAGGGCACAAGCCTTTTCCCCAACTGTACATGCTCAAAGGAAACATACAATTTAGAGTTACTATGAATAACAAGGGCCAGCATGAGGAGGAGGGGGAAGAGGGAGGTGATGATGATGATCATGAGGAGGAGGTTACTATCTCCAGCAGTTGGTGGGGAATCATATCCCTACCTCAGCAAGTTGGATAACGGAATAGGTCCAGATCCACTGCCCAGGAGCCCTCCTTTCCTGCCAGCCAAGAGTTTCTCCACCAAAGCCACATTCCCAGTGCGAGCGGCTTCCAGCAGTTCCTGGTCCTTCCCCATGGCCGAGAATCATCAGAGGACCGTCCCACTACGACCCCTCAAGATGCAGAATAGGTGATTCCCTCCTGCCCACTTAAAAAAAAATGTCCCTCACGACCAAAAAAGAGAGATCATCTTCCTCACTCGCCCATGACACTGAGCAATGAGGAGATGCCTGCAGTTTTCAGCAGGCAGCAGAAAAAGGAGCAGCGGGAGCAGCCGAGGGAGGCAGGCAGGGAAGGAAGGAGAGAGCGGGGAAGAAGCACCTCCTCGTCGTTATTTTCCCTAGCTCCTTTCTGGGTGGAGTGTGCAAGAAAAAGGAGCGGGGCGGAGGAGGACGAAAGAGCCTTCCCTGCCTTCAGCCAGCATTCTCGCTGGCTTGGAGGACGGTGGAAGGGACGGGGAAGGCGCCGCTCCTGCGCCAGGCTGAAGCGGGTGGCGAGGGAGGAAGATAGGACCGACCGACCAGCAGGGCGCGAAAAGGAAGGCGCAGCCTTGGCCGTCCAGGCCCGTTGCTGAGGAGAGCAGAGAGAGGGCTCTCTGCTTCTGAAGGGGCTGCAGGGGCTTTTATTGGTCCCGCTCCCCTCTTGGGAGCTCCCCGTCGCCTGCCCTTGCTTTGGCGTCCGGCTGCGTGAGGGGATTCTGCTGCGCTCCCTCAGCTGCCCAGCCCGCCCAAATCCCAGCTCCAACGGGAGCTCGACTCGCGCTCCACTGCGGTGTCGCGCGCACACGCACGCATACCCACATGCACACATACACACATATACCCTCACTCTCTCTCGGCGCGGGGGCGCGCGCGGCGCGCGGTGGATCGATAACGACTGCCAAGAGAGGGGGGGGGAATAACACAAGGGGCGCTTCTCTTTATCCCCCCCCAACCGCCTGCCTCCTTCGCCGCCACCCCGCGAGCAAGTGAGCGAGCGCGCTCTGTCTCCCCCCCACACAAACACACACGCAAGCATAAGAGTGGGATGATGATGATGATGATGGAGTAGAAAGGAGAAGCTGGAAGGAAAGGGATGGTTTGTCTGGGGTGGGTCTGTGATGCGGTCCTCTCAGGAAGGAGATACAGAGGAAGAGAAGTAAACAAAACGAAACACACACATACACACGCACACAATCATAAGAGAAAGAAGTGCCGCTCCCTCTGACACACACACACACACACACACACACACACACAAATGAAGCCGGGAATAAAATATCCTGTGGTGGGAAAAGGCAAATGGGGACAGCTCGTATTCTCTGAGTGATGCGACCCTCAAGGAGCCTACAAGTTATCAGTCAGTCAAATGCTGTTTGGGATCCTAAGGCGTGTCCAGACAGACGCGAAAGAATCCTCTCCACGCTGCTTCCCACCGCACCGCGGCCGCGGCCACTCAATCCCAGCACAGATTTATTTTATTTATTTATTTGATTTATACCCCGCCATCTGGTCTAAAAGACCACTCTTGGTGGCCCTAAGCCCACCGAAGGCGTTCGAACAATATATTCGAATCTCCTGGGGACTCTCCGCTCCCAAGAATACAGAACCTCTCCTTTTAAGGGGAACATGTTCACAGAATGCTATATAGCTACAGCCCAGTTTGGCGAAGTCTCAGAAGAGGGTTTATTTTTAAAATTACGGATGGCGTTGAAATAAGACGAGTTTGGTGAAAGGGCTGAGACAGAAACAATTTGCTCAGTTAAACAGCATACATAAATCAGATTCTTAAGTAGCATTCCGGACAGCAGGGGGGAAAACAACGATAACGAAATATCAAACAGAAAATGTGGAATTGGAGAACGTGAAATCTGGAGTAACTAGCTCCCCTTACCTTGATTGGCTTTTGTTTGTGTCAGACAGAGAATCTGAAAACAGATGTTCGATTGCAAAGTCATTCTGACACTGATGCAATGGCCAATCATACTAATTATGTGCAATCAAATAAATTTTAAGTGTTCCAGGATTTTCTAGGTATAAAGTTCCGTGAAGTGGTGTACCAGTCCCTTCTTCTGGTGGCACTCTGACACCATGTAACTTGCCCAAGTAGATAATCTCATCAACCACACATGCTCTGGGGGATCTGAGCTTGCCTAGGAGAAACAGTGCAAATTTAATTGCCAGCATGAGTCATTCCAATACATTGAGCTATACCAGATCATGGTGACCAATGACACTCATCATACTGAAATCACGTGATGGTCCTGCCATAGTAAAGAATAAAAATATTGTAGAAATATAAAATAATTGATTGCCTAAGACTCCTGTTGCTGTTTTCCCACACTTCCAATTTTAATATTGTTTATTTTAATATCTCTACAGTGCATTTATCTAAAGTCTTGAAACTTATATTATTGGTTCACTCATCATATTATTGTGAAATATGCTGTAAGTAGTTAATAAATTGAGACATTTTCAGAAAGAAAAAAATATCAAGTCCAAGTACATACCAAAAGTGAAAAAAATATATTGAGAGGATGGAAAAACAAGCTACTTATATTATAGCAAGAAAGTTCTTGGGTCTAAAGTCTAAACACACTTTACTAAGCAAAAAGATTCATTGAACAACTTAAACATTGTGCTATTAGTGTATTTGTTTACTGAAGTATAACAAAAAACAGTAACATTTGTGGATTGCCTGGTATATTGGAAAGAAAGTTGAATAGTTGATCACCATGAAAATATGGTAGTGTGTCCATTACAGGGTGGTGATGCATGCTGCATTCTTGTGAATCTTTTTTTCAGAAGTCAGACCCACTGTTTTCAGATGCACTTATGCCAAGAAAGTGTGTATAGGATTACTGTGTCTGCAGAATCAGAGGAGTCCCGTTGTTTTTAAATGAGATTTATAGATACTATTTTGGCAGTAAGACTCACTGAGCACTATTAGACTGACTTCTGACTGTATAGGAATCTTACACTGAGGAATCTTACACAGAATCAGGAAGTCTGCATAAATTCAACAGAGAGGGAAGCACAACTTGTTTTCTGGTGTAAGAGAAAATTTTACTAGGAATAAACTAAATTTTTATCCAACTCTTACGAGGGGCAGGGTAAAAATCTAATAGATAGATAGATAGATAGATAGATAGATAGATAGATAGATAGATAGATAGATAGATAGATAGATAGATAGATAGATAGATAGATAGATAGATAGATAGATAGATAGATAGATAGATAGATAGATAGATAGATAGGTAGGTCGGTCGGTCGGTCGGTCGGTCGGTCGGTCGGTAGATAGATTAGATTAGATTAGATTAGATTAGATTAGATTTGGTTTATTGTTTCCCTGTACATTAAATTATACATGTGTCATATCCCAAGAAATCTCTTCTTCAAAATGTCTGCAAAAGCTAGCTACGTGAAAGAATGCAGCTGCACCTATACAGTATCTTGATCTATATCGCATTCAGGTCAGTTGCAGGTAAATTATTGCATATCTGGTCAGCCTAGTAATATGTGGCCCCTGCAGAACAAATCATCTGTACTACTAGAGCTGCTAAGATGACTAGGTTGAATCAGATAAGTCCTCTGATTATAAAATACCCCTCTAACATTTTGAGAATTTATCTAATGAAGAAACAAATCAACCAAATTTCCAATGTAGTTTTTTTTTAAAAAAAATCACAAAAATAATGTTCTGCATCTACTTAGGAAAATAAATGGTATATGTCAAAAATGTACCCCTTGTTTTGCAGATGTAGCTTCTGCACTTTAGAAATCATCCAGTTGCTGCCAAATTTCCAGCAAGGCCCTAAAGGCTTCAATTGGATCCAGATGAAACATTCAGCCCTTGTCTACGGTCATGTAACTCCCACTCTGAGGTCAAAGGGTGTTTCTAACATTCCTATTGCCCCTCATTTTCCATTTCTGACCTACAGGATTGCATCATTAGCAGCTTTTATGTTTGATGCTCCTTTTGACTAACCTGCAAAAACCTAGGAAGGTCTGATTTCAAGATCTATAAAACAAATAGTGATTTCAAACACAGCAGTATATATTTATGATTTTCTTTTGCTCTTAATCTGATTTTTAAAACAAGCTAATAATAATATAATTTATTGTCATTGTAAGTATATACACAGTATACCATACAACGAAATTCACAATGAAACATGCAGTCCATGTATTATGTGTTTTTCTTTGATTCCAGTTTTATCTCTGCAACCATGATGGAGAGCATCCTTTAAAAAAATCCATATCAGGCCTGGTTTTGTGAAAAATACAGATACTTAATAAACCTGTTGTAATTTTGTTACCCCACTCTCACAATGCAAGACTTACAAGGGCAATCTGGTGATTATTCAGGAGGGTGAAATTTTTCAATGAGTTTGTAGGTTCACCATTGGTGTGTCTATGCTTGTGTCTTTTAAATTTTTGAAAATGCCGCCTCTGTAGCTGCCAGTGTAAGTCCTCTCCACATCCTTGCAAATGTGCACTTTCCCCAAATTTGCACGAGTTTTGGAGAGCCCTTTCAATCTTTTCCTGCAAATATCAAACATTTTCCTCATGGAACGCACTGCTCATCTTTTTATACTGTGCTGGCCTTACATTTTTGCAGCACTTCATGAATATCTACTTGGGCTTAGTTCAAACATTATGTCAATGTGCTGATGAGAGTCATCTTCTCTTCTGCTAGTGTATGGGTAAGCAACTAACGGACAGCCAAATTTTCTTTGGTTAATAAAAATTTCAACACCCTTAGCCAGCATAGTCTAATGATTATTCTGTTTGTTTAACAAGATTTGGAGCGAGAGGTGGCTCATGTACTAGGACAGGACAATTCATCCCCAGGTTTTGGAGGGAGACCACTGCTCTAGTCATGAGCATTCTTATCTGGCAGACTCCAAGTTCACCACCATTACATTAGTTTGAAATTGTAAAGAGGATTTGTGGCTATGAACCATGGCAACTGAAAAATAGATAAGAATGGATGGCATAAATTAATAGCAAACCAATACATAGTATCTCAGAGAGATGGCATCAGGAGAACCAGCCTTCAGGATTCCAAACAAGCTAAGAAATACAATGCAAATAAGATGCAAAAACCTAAAAACATCCAGCTTTCTATTTTGTGCTATTTTTGTAATTTCACAAATAAATAATTCTCTTCCATCTTTTTCAAGAACATAAAGCAATGTTTACATTAAAATCTGCTATAGGGTTATTATTTGTATCAGGTTTAGTTTTGCTACAAATATTTGCATTTGAGTTGCCAAATACATTTAATCTTTTTTTGTAAGTATTTAAGCTTGAGTGTTTGTGATTATTCATTCATTCATTCATTCATTCATTCATTCATTCATTCATTCATTCATTTTTATTTTATTAGATTTATACCCCGCCCATCTAGACCAAAGGTCTACTCTTGTTCTTTCTAGTAGATGCATCTTCCACTCTGGGTTTGTAGTGTTCAAGACCCCGAAATTCTTCTTGCACAATGCAGCTGTTTTGTAACACATTAATAGATGTTTTTGCATATAGCATCAGGTCAAACTGGATGGTACTTACACAGAATATTATTCAATATATTTGAATGCTTTAAAGGCAATGCATAAATTATGATATTTCATTATTTTCAAGATCAACTTAGTTTTTTAAAAAAATATAAGATGCATGTTTTTAAAAAAATCTCCCCAAATGATTATCCTAACCTATATGTGTTGGAAAAAGACATATATATTTAATATAAGCCAGAAAAACAGCTTTATTTTGCTATTCATTAACAGCCTGGAATGGTTTCAGAGTGACATGCCAGAAGTCACTTGGTAGTCACTTTAAACTCTTCCACTGTAAACAAAATAGTTCATTGCACTGCCACTTTCTCTATGAAAAAATATTAATGTAATATCATCTGGCAATTATTGGCATAAGATTATAGAGAATCATATATGAATCTAAATCATTTCACATTGTCTTTGACTAGCACTTAAATTTAATTTAGTTATAAGTAACTTATCATTGATCTATGATACTGTGACCATAGTATGTAATTTAAAAAGAGCACCTTCAAGTTCCTGTCTTTTTATCTGTTGAAAAGCAAGCTTTATTTCAAGAAATCTCTATGCTACAATGATTGGCAAGACCTCTGATAGGAGATGGGGTTAAATGCGTTTGGATACTATAGAAAAAGTTGAATTGGCTCACTTTATTTTATAGCTTACCACTGTTTTCAAATACTATTTCTTTACATCAAAAGCTTAGGCTCTCTCCACGTTTGAAATCTTAAAGCATGAGACATTGCTGACAAGAATTCAACAATTTTAACTCTAAATGAAGAGTAACTATTCTGTTATCACACTTTGAACAATATAAGTACAGCAGCATGCAAAGTTCACCATGTATAGTTATGCATACATCATAAACACTAGAAACCAAACATCTATACATTTTTTGCACTTGTTTATAGAATTCATAAGGAAATCTCAAAATCAATTATGTAGATTCTATCCTTAGACTATAGGTTAATTCTTTCACACCCTGCCAGGATCCGTTGGGGTGGAGTTCTGCAGAGTTGCTGAGAAAGTTTGTTTGGTCTTGGTGTAATGTGAAGTCTTAGAGAATATGGTAATAGATTCTATTCTGCGTGTGCTTGACTAGGGTTCTATACAGAACTCATTTATACTGCTGCTCCTGGACTCTGAAACCCAGTCCCACAGGAGGCCAGGCTGGGGAAGCAGGTGAAGACTTTTCTCTTCAGGCAAACTTTCCCTTAGTGACTGGCTGCCTGAGTGAGGTTTTTAAATAGATTGTTGTACCTTACTGCTTTGAATGTGTTTTTGATGTTGCTTTGTTTACCATATGTTAGTGTGGAATTTGTTTGATCCTTTTTAGTACAGTGGTGCTCCACTAGACGATTACCCCGCAAAACGGGTAATCCGCAGGACGATGACTTTTTGCGATCGCTATAGCAATTTGCAAAACGGTTTTTCCTATGGGGGATTTCGCTGGACGATGATTTGGTCAGTGCTTCACAGACCGTTTTTTGCAAGATGATGATTTTTACAGTTGATCGGCGCTTCGCAAAATGGCTTCCCTATGGGCGATTTTCTCTGGATGATGACGATTTTTCCCCATTAGAATGCATTAAACGGATTTCAATGCATTCCAATGGGGAAATGCTTTTCGCAAGATGATGTTTTTGCAAAACAGTGATTTCAATGGAACGAATTAACATTGTTTGGCGGGGCACCACTGTATTTGTATACTTCATGTTTTTAGTTTTAATATTGTCCTTTAATGATGTATACTGCCTTGGATCTTTTTAAGGAGAAAGGCAGGGTAAAAATATTTTACATAAATAAAAACCCTGAGCCTTGGCTTTTCATACTGGTTCCTATTTCCTGACCTGCAGCTTTACTTGGGAATTCCCTCCCAGAGTGTTCATATTAGTCATCAATCTCTTTCAACTGAACTAAAATGCTTGAATGACATTATGAAGACTACTTGATATATTGACTGCGTGTCTTCAAAGTACACATGAATGTATAATTTCCCCCTCTCTTTTTCATCCTTGTATCTTAGTCATCATAGAACACACATCAGAAGTGAGCTTTCTCGTATTACAGCCAAAGACTCTGGTCAGAGATATCATATCAGGGAGCTCAAGGGAAATCCCTAAATGAAAGGGGACCAGCAAGAATCCTTTTCATTCTTCATTGAATGGTGAGTTTATAAAAGTAATTTAAATCTTCATGAAAGATATGTTCTGCAGCTCTTTTCATAATAGGCTTGACTGCTGCTGTGGCACTGTCCATGGTGCAGCAGTCTACTTCTTGTGGAGTCTTTGTCTTCACTACCTTTCCACCGTTTGCAGCATGCATTTTGGCAACTGTTGAACGCTATTTACTTATTTCTGATGACACTTGTTTTCTGCCTCCGATATTGGAGAACATATTTAGGGCTTTCCTGCTGAAAGAGGCAAAAGCCTCTTGGCATGAGGTGCAGTTCCAAAAAGTTGGGTTGCATAAAACTAGTATGTTATTCCTGTCACTTAAATAGAACTGTTAAGGGTATTTATAGGAATATAAGCTTTATAGTAGTACAGATATGGTGTAATATTCTTATCTGCTTAATTCAACTCATTTTAATAGTAGACATAGCACTGCAGCTTGTTGAACTCAAACCTTTGGAGGCTGGTAGCATTTGGCTCAAGACACAAGTGCCAGAGTTTTTCTCAAACTGTTATAAAAATCTAAGCTGGAAAATATCTGCCTTCAATCCTCTACCTCCTCTGATGTCTCAAGCTCCTCTTTGCTTCCATTATGTTTCAGCTTTATCGATAGATAACCTGTTGGTCTGTACATATTGGCTCATCGGTGCTCCATTTCCCCCTGTATGCTTCTCTGTCACAGACTTTCAGGTTTTACCCCTACCTTGCTCTTTTTTATCCCTACCACACTCCACTTTAAATAAAAACTTAGCTGAGGTCAGACATATTGCATTCTATTGACCCTGAACCTGCAGCTTAGGTAGCACCACACTGAACTCACTAAAACATGTGCCATCAAATTAGGGAGTGTTCTGGACTCTGTGATTTTGAACCTGGACTCAGTGGTTGAGTTCTGGCTATGATGCTCCTATTCCTATAGTCTTCTGCAGCAGATAAACTTTAAAGGGGAAAAAAGGTTGAGGGAGCTAACTAGAGTGATGGTGAACAGCTTCCAAAGTTGGTTAGGTCTGCAAAGTAAACCAGGAACTTTGCAAGCTGTTAAGGAACAGGCTATTTGCCATCTCTGCTTAGAAGCAATGTGACGTTAATAGGAACAAAATTATTTTTAATACAAAATGTTTCCCTTTTTTCTCTTCTCCACCCCCTTCTTCCCTTGCTTTTTTATTTGCAATCAATAAAAGTGAAGTTTTTTATTTTAAAAATCAGAATAAAGCTAGAGCAGCAGTATTGATCCAAACTACCATGAGCCTCCTTTTGCCCGAGGGGCTGACCACGCATACTTTCTTGGAGGATATAAATTCCTAAAATACACAAGTTTAAAACAACTCCGGGAGGCAGTAGAAGATAGGAGGGCCTGGCGTGCTCTGGTTCATGGGGTCACGAAGAGTCGGACACGACTAAACGACTAAACGAACGAACGAAACTAATCCTGCATCTCTTGGCTTAGCTTAGTTTAGTAACAGTACTGCAAAATAGTAATATTATTGCACCTTTCCCCACCAATGTGTTACATTTCCTAGTCCTAACAGTACTGCCATATACTTTTTACCATGACAGAACAAGACTCAAATAGCTGGAACAAAGCAGACGTTGCATGGAAGACAAATAGTATCCATAAAAGCAGCATGTGATCAACATGCTTGCTTGCTATAATCAAGATACTGTACTCTGTTATACAAATACTGTAGTAAAAACGAATGTACATATCTGATTCAAATTATAAAATGCGTGTACTATTATATACAGCCAGCTGACTGCTTTCTTATCTCTGCAGAAACCAATGTAAAGTCAAGATGAAGAAACTGAGATCCTCTGTAGAATGAGATATAGATTTGCTGAACAGAGAGTAGAGAGCTTGAGTGTCAATGACCTGTAGTAATGACTTGGAACAACACAGACAAGACACATCTGGAGTTATATTCACAGGAAGATCAGTTGTTTATCAATAAGAGTGATTTTTCAGTGGTCATCAAAGGTACACTTAAAACGCATAAAACCACACTGCTTTAAGTGCTAATTTAGCTTCAGATTCAAAAATGTTTGAAAAATCTCACAGTGTATGATTCATTATTATTGCCTGGAGCTTGAGTGTTATCCTCTCCTTTATTGAGAGGGTGGAGGGCATAGATGAAAGAAGCAGAAAAAAAGTCAGACTTCTTCTTTTATTGTTTTGTGCAATTGCAAAATACCTGAAATTTACTGGAGAGGCATTACCATTTAAAGCAAAGTGTGCTTCTTATATATTGCCCTATGGTGCTAAAATGTGGTTTACAATTTAATTCGGCAGATTGTATATTGCTCCCCACTCCCCAGCAAGCTGGGTACTCAGTTTTCTGACCTCAGAAAGCTGAGGCAACCTTGAGCTGGCTACCTGAACCTGTTAGAATCAAACGCAGGTCCTGAGCAGAGTTTCGACTGCAATACCGCAGCTTCCATTCATGGACATTAATTTTAAAATGGAGTAGAATAGAATGATCTAGACAAATTTTCTTTGCAGTATGGAGCCTGAATTTCATGCTTCAGGCATGTCAAAGTTCCCAGTAGAGTCATCCAATTCATGAACTGACAGAAATGAAAAATGCAGGGTTGTCTTAACTTACCATTACACCCTTTGCTGTCTTTATTGGTTAATGGTAAAGTGAAATAAAAAATAAATGAGCTGAACTCTTAATTAAAACATGTCATGTCACCAAGTGTGCCCCAGCATGTAAGTCTGTGTGTATTCTTAGCCTCTCAATAGCTTAATAAGAATGTTCATAAAATAAACAATTTATGCCTGCCGGTAGGTGGTACAGGAAGAGAAATAGGAGCAAGCAGGAGCCCACTTTCCTTTCTTGTTCCTTTGTGGGGATTTAGGTTGGTAACCTAAATAAACCTAATGGTGTCCTGTCTCTGTAGATTACAGCATGAAAAAAATTGTAGACACAAGGTATAATGTTGACTACATCTTCCACAAATCTTTTCAGTTCATAAGTGTTGCAATAAGTTTAGCAACAGTTTATCACACTCCAGCTTTCCCATTCCTGTTGCTTGGATGGTTGAAAAAGTATAAAATGATTAATTTGGAAATTTGGGTAATTTTTCAGAAGAAGATCACTGAATAATACTTGGATTAAAAAAATAAAGCTTCTCTTCACCGTTTTGTCATCTGGACTTCACTTCCAATGGTCCAGAAAATATATTCAGGTGATTTTCTTAAGTGATGTTTAAAGTTTTCTTTCTTGTTTGTTTGATTCATATTTTGAAGATGAAATTGGTAAGCTACAGTGGATGAACGTGGATGAGAATTCTAACAGGTTCTCTTCTTTCTCACATTAAAAACCTTTATAGTGGATAGATTCTGAAACAGAAGTATTCGTAGGCTGAAATCCAGCAGTAAGTCACAACTGCAGTAATATAACTGAATCAATGAAACTTACAGAGGAGTAAACTCACCAATTATTCAATGTGCTTACTCCAGTTGCAACTCATTACTGGATTTCAGCCATAAAATCACATACAAAAATACATTTGCTGCTTGAAGACTTTGAAGGAGAGAGGACCGATTCACATTTCATAGGGCAATGGTAGAATCCTATGGCCAGAGACACTCACTATAAAGCAGAAGCAGGCAATTTCAATGACTCAGGGGACAATTTTCTGCCTCTGGGCTGGGGGCACGTAGACCACCAAAAATGGGGAGAAAGCACATTTCAAAGTGGCTAGATGTCTACTTCCAATTTTGCAAAATGAGCATTTGTTAGGGGTGAATGATGCAAAGGGACTGCTAATCCAGAATGTTAGCAGGCAGGACTGCAACAATAGCTGATTTCAAACAATCACAATGCAGACTGTTTTCACATATGAAATTTAAATTGTCCAGAACCTCTCATGATGTTGATGTTACTATTTGGCTACCTTTTAGTGAAAGCATTTATAATGTGGCTTACATTCTAGCTAATACAGTTTTTTTTTATTTCAAAACACTCACAAAAATTAGTAATTACCTACAGTATGGTAGTCTGCCCATGACATTGCATTTATTTGCTTTCACAATTTCTAGAACTAAGGAAAAGTTTCAGATTTATCACTAGGTGGAGCTGATGCTCAAGTTCTTTCAATCTGATATAACTAAAACAAAGGCCAATATAAATGTATGTACGTAAAAGCATCTAATAAAAACTTAATTGGAAGGAGTAAGCTACAGCCTTTTGGGAAAGCAACGTTTCAGACTAGGACATGGTGATGTTTCTCATTGAACTAACTGCATTGTGCATTTCTGTTTTACTGGAACTTGGGTGATGTGTGCTGATGACACAAAACTAACAAAACACATAAATTATAAGTTCTAAAAAACAGTATGATACACAAGACTAGGTCAGTATCTAGAGTTACATGAATTAGATAAAATGTAATAAAATACAGTATAGCAATCATTTATTTGGAGACTTTTAATGTCTAATGTATTCCTCTATTGGAAGTGACACAGAAAGATAACTCAGGTTCCTCAGTGTTCATCAGATGACTAAGATGACGGTATGATGCCATGTATACAGGATATAAATGCAATTCTAGTGTATTAAACATGGCATTTCCAGTTCATGACAAGAGAGTGTTAATACTCACAATAACTTAACATAATAACATAAGAAGAGCCCTGCTGGATCAGGCCAAGGACCTATCTAGTCCAGCTTCCTGTATCTCACCGTGGCCCCACTAGAGGCCTCTGGGAGCACACGACACAACTAGATACCTGTCTCCTGATACTCTTCTCTGCATCTGGCATTTAGAGGTATCTTCCTTCTAAGCCTGGAGATTATACATCCCCATTAGAGATGGGGGTATTTCTTATACGAATATCCCTGCACAAGTGGTGATAACAAGAGTCCAGCCCCATGGGGCTGGATTGTCCACTCACCTATCCACCACTGCTGTAGACACCACAATTCTTCCAATGGCTCTGCAGATCATGTTCTGCAAGCCACTCTTTGACCTTGCAGCGAGGCTTCTCCTCCCGCCTCCTGCCAGGAGTGGCTAACTGATCGTGATCTGTGGAGCCATTGCAAGTATTGCGGCATCCACAGCAGCAGCAGATCAGTGAGTGGACCTTCTGGCCCCATAGGGCTGGACCTCCATTATCACCACTTGTGCAGGGATATTCGTACAAGAATACCCCCATCTCTAATCCCCATCATGGCTTGCAACCTGCAATGGACCCCCTCCCTCTAGAAATCTGTTCAATCATCCCTTAATGGCATCTAGGCTAGATGCCATCACCACATCCTGTGGCAAGGAGCTCCACAGACCAACACCACGCTGGGTAAGGACATATCCTCCCCTGTCCTCACTCTCCCAACACTCAATCTGAGTGGATGTCACCTGGTTCTAGTATTGAGTGAGAGGTAAAAAAGCTTCCCTCTATCCACTTTATCCATCCCTTGCACAATCTCTTAAAATGTTGTATCCAGTCTGAGCAATGACTCAGTCTGCAAATCCTAATCTTTATGAGAGCTCAATATAGAGTTGGACTTATTTTGCTCAGCAATAAGGAACAAGGTAAAGGACAACAGCTATCCAGGAGGACTTCATTCACCTGCATTACAGAGACTCAAGAAGATAAACCAAGGGAAATTAGTCTCCTTCAGTTCTGACCAATTGACTTCAGTGTCCAGCAGCACAAGAGACTTGAGACAGGAAGGAGACACTATTGCAGTGACTCGTTATGAATCTATTGCCCTCACCAATGCCTGTTCCTGCAGTTCATCTGGTTTCAGTGTGCATATCTGGAGGCAGATGCACAGGACAGAATTGTACTACCCCCCTTAGTGTACAACCGTCTCCTTTGGTGATGCTGAGGTCATCTCAGTTTGTTTGATTGGAAAACTTCACCGTACGTTCTGAAGCCAAAAGTGGCTCATGACCTTCAAGTCAAACATGGATTTGTTCCAAGTGGTGTCCATCCCCACTCATGCTACCAGAAGATCTGATTTTCTGTTCCAAATATGATGATAGTAGCCTGAGTGTGCAAGAACTCTCTCTAGTCCTGTTGTCATGGACTGATCACTACCTGGTGGGGTTTAGACACAGCTGAACTCATAGCCTCTTCTGGATTAGTGGGTGATTAAGATGGTCTGTGTTAGGAAGCTAATGGATCCAAGTTGTTCATCTTGAGGTGTTTCCTGTCACCTAAGCAAATGAATCTGTTGAAGCCCTGGAATAGAGAAATGTGACCTGGATGATGAACATGATCACTCTTAGGCAATGAAAGAATTGAAACATGAACTTCTAACAAGCTGTGAGAAAGTTACCAAAAACAGGCCAGAGCTCATTGGGAGGCATATTCCATTGTGATGGAATGTATTATTGTCTACCTCCTTTATGTCTGCACAGAGTCATCCAGCAGCATTCTTTTGAGTGGTCAAGAACTTATGACACTTTGGTCCCTTAGAAGAATATACAGACCATTCAGCAGTGTGCCGTGGGAATAATTTTGTACTACACTTTGAAAACAAAATCAACAAATGTGGTCTACTTGAATGCTGTAGTTGACACAGGTTCTATGGATGTTACATCAGCCCTTGCAGCCTGAGTATCTTGGACAACATGTGTGTGCTGGATTCTTACCATTCTTGGGTTATGAAATCAGCAAGGGGAGGACTAGCTTAATGGTTATGGGGAATAGGTAAACCCACTGCAACTGCACTCTATTCAATAGACAAATCTTTCAAATTGTAATGTTTCAAATGACAATATTTCATTTGAATATACAACTACATTAAGTAAAAATATTAGAGAGGCATCTTTAGGTTAACCAAGTGTGCGGCTTATGTGATGTTTAATGAGCTGGTATAGACAGTAGGTTGGAGCACCTAGCTGGGGAATGAGGGGTTAGGAGTTCAAATCCTCAATGTGCCTCCTAAGAGAGGGACCAGCTGAGATCACACAGAGCACTTGTGACTGAGGCTACCTGTGTAGCCTTGGGTAAGTTGCAGAGTCTCAGAGCACAAACAAAAGAAGAAAATGGTAAATCATTTCTGAATGTTGCTTTTCCTGTGCTGAAACACATGATTTCGCAAATATTTGGCTTTTTCTATTATTTAAGATTTTCAGTTATTATAGATCTAGCATTTCCCTAACTCATTTCCTCATATAAGATTAATACAATTTTTTTTTCATCACAGAAGAATGGAACTGTTATCTCATAAAGCGTTCAACACTTAGTTTATTTTCTAAAAGCAATGCCATTGACTTCAATTTATTTTGCAATCAAATACAAATGGAGGGTGAAAAAAAATCTAATATGGTAGCATCTGAAAACTAAGGTCTTTGGAGTCAAGTTTCAGAATAATTTATTATTTTGCCTAATTGTAATGGATATCTCATAAGACTCGCCTGATATAATTTGTAATCTTAGAATTTGAGAGGTTTATTAAAAAATCATAATAGCACTTAGAGCTGGAACTATTCCATTTAATCAAGGACCAAATATATAATTTAACATGGTAATTCTTTACTTTAAAAATTGTCTGTTAGATTCATTTTTCCTCCAAATGCAGAGTGTACAAAAGTGTACATTGATCACCTTCAATGAAATGAAATCACAGTATTGTTATCTTTCCCACTACCCACACTGTTATGAAAGCCTTCTCTAGTATCATGGTCATGAAGCATCAGAGTGACTGTTCCTATTCATACAGTACAGAGGATATTCCAAAGGGTGGCCAGGATCACAGAATTGTAGAGTTGGAGAAGTCTACAAGGGTCATGTAGTCCAAATGTCAAAGCTCTTCACATTTGACTGCCATACTACTTCTTTACTTTACTTTACTTTTATTGAACTTATACCCTGCCCCTCTAGACAACGTCTACTCAGGGCGGCTTACATGAGTAATAAAATACAATAAAATAACATACATAAAAACCTACTAACTAATATCTATTTACATTCGCAAGACGGGTTAGTTAGGGAACAGAAAATAAGTTAATTGACTGGAGGGAAGGCCTGCCTAAAGAGCCAGGTTTTTAAATGGCTTTTAAAAACGCCCAGTGAGGGAGCCAGACAGATTTCCGTTGGGAGAGTATTCCATAGCCGAGGGGCCACCGCCGAGAAGGCCTGGTTTCTTGTTCTTTCCTTCTGGGCTTCTCTTGGCATAAGGCCCCTCAGCCATCCCTGCTGGCTTTGCCGAGTGATTCGGGTAGACCTAGGTGGGAGAAGGCGATCTGCCAGGTATTGAGGTCCCAAACCGTTTAGGGCTTTATACGTGATCATTAGCACTTTGAAATCGATGCAGAAACAAATGGGCAACCAATGCAAAGCCGCCAGGGTGAGGGAGATATGTTGATATTTTCTCACCCCACTAAGAAGCCTGGCTGCCGCATTTTGCACCATTTGAAGTTTCCGCATCAATCTCAAAGGCAGCCCCATGTAGAGTGTGTTACAATGGTCTAACCTCGAGATTACGAGCACATGGACAAGAGTAGTGAGCCCCCCACCCCGTCAAGATATGATCGCAGCTGGGCAATCCACCATAGATGAAAATAGGTGAAGGGCCACGGATGCCACCTGGATTTCCATGGTAAGCGCCAGGTCCAGATGTATCCCCAAGATGCGAACCTCGCTCTTTGCGGCGAGGGTCATCCCCCCAAAGGAAAGGGATTCACCCAAACCACTGACGGAGGGACCGCCCACCCTCAAGACCTCCGTCTTGTCCAGGTTCAGCCTCAACCCATTCAACTGCATCCATTCCAGTATAGTCTCCAGGCAGCGCTGAAGGGACTGGAGGGCATCCACTGAAGTAGGTGAAAAGGAGATGTAGAGCTATGTGTCATCAGCATAGTGATAACATGATGCCCCACACCCCCTGATGACCCTACCCAGCGGCCTCATGTAGTTATTAAACAGCATTGGAGAGATGATAGACCCCTGTGGAACCCCACAATTGAGGCTCCATGGAGCCGAAGTATTCTTGCCAAGCTGCACTCTCTGGGGATGGTCCTCCTAGAAGGATTGGAGCCAGGCAAGTGCCAGGCCACTGATTCCCAACTCAGAGAGCCTCCCCAGGAGGGTACCGTGGTCGACGGTATCGAAGGCAGCTGAGATGTCAAGGAGGACCAATAAGGACATATTGCCCCTATTGGCCTCCCTCAACAGGTCATCCAACAGTGCGACCAGTGCCATTTCCGTACCATAGCGTGGCCTGAAGCCCGACTGAAACGGGTCCAGGGCATTGGTTTCTTCCAGAAGTGTCTGAAGCTGGTCTGCCACCACCTTCTCCACCACTTTACTAAGGAAGGAAACATTGGCGACGGACCTATAATTTCCAATGTCGTCCGCCGCCAATTTGTTTTTTTCCTAATGGGCCTAATGAGTGTCTCCTTGAGGGAAAGGGGAAACTTGCCCCCCTGGAGAGACCCATTAATTATTTCAGTGGTCCATTCTGTTGTTACCGGCCTGGCTTCTTTGATTAGCCAGGCCGGGCAAGGATCAAGGAAGGAGGTGGTGGCCTGACAGCGTTCAAGCGCTTTGTCCACCAAATCTGGCGTCACAGGCTGAAAGCTTATCCGTTCAACGAAGTGAGATTGTCTAGCAGCCCTTGCCTTAGCTAGGTAACGGTTAGTTGCGATCCTGACAGCTATCTTGTTATAACCCGTCGGTTTCTTTCTCCAAATGCACTCTAGCCGTCTCAATCTACTCTTCTCCAGGCTAAACACAACTCCCTCAATTGTTCCTCAAATGGCTTTGTTTCCAGACCCTTTACCATCTTGATGGCTTTCATATGAATAGCTCCCATATTCTCCATATTTGTGGTGCCCAGATGTGGACACATAACTCCAGATGGTTGACCAAAGCAAAATAGAATGGCATAACCACTTTCCTTTGTATGGACACTATACTTTTGATAATGGAACCTAAACACACAACAGCTTTTTTTGCAGCTGCATCATATTGTTGGCCTATGCTTAGCTTGAAGTCTACTAAGACCCCTAGATCATTTTCATACATACTACTGCCAAGCCATATGTTTTCTGTCAGTAATATAGGTAATTGCATATCTCAAATATTGATGTTTCTTTCACCAAATTTCATTCTTCCTTCATATGAAATTAATCCAGCTTTTCACATGATCTGTTCTGATGGAGGCTAAACATACAGAGATGAAATACACTCTTGGCTGATGTGTTTGGCAATGGAAAGGTTACATATCAGCATAAAGGTTACATGTTGGCATAATCAAATGTTGCAGTGCATTCATTTCTTTTAGGATGATCTATTGCTTTTTATGACCCACACAGTCAAAGGCCTTGGAACTATCAGAAGGCATTTTCTTCTATAATTCTGTGTACACACAAATAACCATTGCATATATAATATAGTATTTAGTGCTTCTTTGCTTTCTGAACCCTGAAAAAGATAAACATTGCAATTTTTCACTCTGTACTGTATATGGTAAAGGTCATTGTTGCAAAATCTTGAGTATCACTTTGGTTGCATGAAAAATTAATGCAATGATCGTATAGTTACCACATTCCTTGACATCTCACTTCTTTGGGACTGGAATGAATATTGAATGTTGTCTGTAGTGCACTGTTTGTTTTCCATATTTTTGGAGTTTTTATTATAAATCTGATGATACAGGACTATTGGAATAGGAAGGTATTTAACTCTCTAAGCAAACAAGAGCTAAAAATGTGCCCTAATGTTGTAGGGCAGCACTTACAATACTCCTTTTTATTGAGATTATGATGACATTTGAGACTAGCTCTATTCTACTTATGCCTAAAAGATAATAGATCAGTTGAAGGCCTTCCTCTGTTTGGGATGGAGATTTTGACCTTGGATACAAATCTTCCTTAGGGAAGTGATAGAAATCTATAAAGTAGCCCTCCCCTAACTTTGGAATGATCCAACTGTCACAGATTATTCTCATGCTGAAATAAGTGTCAGTCCTTGTCCTGTAAGGAGACCCATCTCATCAAAGTGTGAACTGCCAAATATTGTGACCTGACTACGATGAATAGAAAAATTCTGTTTCCTGGTTGGTTCCAGATTTCCGAAATGTCTGGATCAAGACACCCTAGAGAGACAAAAAGGTGTGCCAACCCATCCAAGTTGATACTTAAACCCATCCTCAGCTTTTGAAAGCATAGACTTTTTCTTGTGGTTGTTTCTACAAAGAGGTGTGTAAGACAACAGATGCTCGCCTTGAAGGAAAGAGTAGTTAAAATTGTCCTGAAACATTGATCTGTATTCCCGTGATTTAACCATAGTTATTCTCTAGCCCATGTGGCCACTGCAAATCCTCTGGTTGAGAAGCTGTGTGTAGCATTTGTCTATACCCTGTACAGTTTATTAGGTTTCCTTAGCAGGATTTTCCTGACCACAGCACAGGTAGTGGAAAAGCCCACAATTACCACTGCCAAAGGCTTTAAAGCTACACCAACTTGAAAAGCAAAATTTCAAAAACAAAAGCAGAATTTCTCAGTAATACATCTTCCTCTGGGTGCCAAAGCACATGAAAGAAGGATTGTCACCAGAGCATTAACTAAAGGTCCTTTTGGATGCTATGTAACACTACATGAGAGAATACTACTTTGAGTAGTATTGAGACTGTTTCTACCCTATAGGGAAAAAAAATACACCTCCCTACACAAGCCTCTCAGTAGCTGCCAGGAAAACTGCATCTTTGCCAGATATTTTTGATTGCAGAATAATCATAGCATCACTGACTGCCACCTCAGAGTCAGGGTGTGTGATTGGGTTTGTTGTCAGCTGGGTGCGACCCCTGTGTTGGCGCGGGAAGAAGAGACGGAGGCTGCTCCATATTTTTAACACGACTTATTACTAAACAAACTCAATTCAACAGGTTCAAAAGGGTCCATCAAACTCAACTCAGGCAAAAGGCGGTAACTTCTTACTCTAACGTCCAGCGTTTTAATATCACTCCTCACTTAGGGGCCGGTCCAAATTGCTCCCAATCGGTCATGGGCCTCCGTGGGGTGCTCCTCATGGCACATACTGTCCCACAACATGGGTGCCTCGCCCAGTCCCCCTCGCGTTGTGGCTGGAGTAAAGAGGGACTGGGACGGATCACCCTCCTTCCCCCAAGCTGGTTGCGAGGGTATACTACCACTGTCTATTCTAGTGGCTCTAAATCCTCTTGCTTCGTGCTCGCGTCCTTTGGGTCAGGCAGCAGACCTCCTCCCAGTTACAGGTTTGGAAACTCCATCATAAGCGTGGCAAATCCTTGTCCAGTGCTCCACTCTGTCTGTACTGCCTGGTCTCTCGTGGGAGATTGTTCGCCCGTTAGAATTCTAAAACTCTGCGCGCTTTCTTCCCCTTTTATGCCCTCCTCCCACACAATCAAATCCAGCTCCTCCACTTTCTCATCAGCTAAGCAAACCTCAAGTGACATTTTCCTTTCCTCTGTCCCCTGATCTATTTCTACCAATATGCCCTCCACCCAACCATGGCTCTCCTCTGTCATCTGCTCCATGGAGGACAGCACACTGGCTCTCTTTCCTTCACAGGGGGGCACAGTTCATTCAGTTTTCAGACAAGAACCTCAGTCTTGTCTGAGAACTGAATGTAGCGAAATTAATATGGAGAAGGAGAAACACCAGTGGAAAAGAGTTGCTCTTTGTAGACTCTTCTACTTGCATGGATATAATTATACCCCTCCCTCCTTTCAAGGAAGTCTCTATTCACTGCTGTTTGCCTGATGCCAAGTGCACGAGAGCCTGCAAAAGCCTGATTAGAGTCCTCACAGGGAAAGGAGCACTGCTTTTTGTAGCTCACTGATGATCCCAACAATGTGAGGAACAATCCGCTTAGCTGTCTTGCTTCAGATTCCTATATAGAACAGGACACGGCATTATTTCCCTTTTTATCTTTTCCTGGTGGCAGGAAAAAGTAGAAAGTCAGAAAGGTTAGAAATCCTAGCTCTTTTCAGCATGGCTCTGGACTGGGATGGTATGGGTAGTTCTGCTGGGAACAGTCAATAAGCTAATCAGCCAGACTTGCTTGAATAAATTGCTCCTCAGTAACCATTGGCATAATCATGGGTATGAGTGGTAAAGGTTATCAGCTGAGGCACTACAGTTCCCTGCTAGGATAGAACAAAGCCTATTGTGTAATTTGGAAGGAACTGGTCCAATATTGACCAAGCAATGTGCTTTGTAAATTTGGAGGGAAAAGATCCAAAGGAAGCTCAACAATGACCATCATGCACAATCAGGGATGGATGCTACATTTTAGTAGTACTCCAAGGCTGAAAATTGGAAGAAACATTATGGAACAATTTTTCAAGACCAGTTTCACCTGCCATGTTCTCCAGACCTCCTGATGATTGGATCAGCAAAAGGTCTAACTGATTCATGTCCTATTCCCCCTCAACCTGTAGTTTCTCATCTCTTGCAGATCCCACTGTGCTGCCTGAATGGACAAGCTCAAGGACTGCCAAGGCATCGTTTTCATCTCCTGTGGATCACACTGTGCTGCCAAAATGGACAAAATCAAGCGTAACTGAGCAGCTACTGTGGGAGAGCAATAGAGAAATTCTATGCACCCAAAGAGCTTGAAGAGATGGACAAGAATGCAAAGGCCTCCTTAAAGACCCAGATGTACCAAGGCAGCAATGTCATCTTTTCTGCTGATTCTACAGCCTTTCATAGATGCTTTCCCATAGAGGCCACAACAAAGGACAAAAGAAAAGGGAGATATTATTTGCTTGATTTTTAAGCAAACAGGAATGGAATTGAGAAGTGGAAATGAACAAGGAAAACAACCTGGAAATACTGTAAATCACAGAAACACAGTTCAAGGAGAATAAGGATATACGCGTTAGAAAAGGAGACAGAAATGCCAAAGCATGTAGCCCGGGGGTCTATAGTACCGTATTTTTTGCACCATAAGACACACTTTTTCCCCACAAAACAGGGGGGTGGAAAATCTGTGTGTCTTATGGAGCGAAGAAAACAGATTATATTTTCCTGTTTTCTTCTCCTAAAAAATTGGTGTGTCTTATGGAAAGGTGCGTCTTATGGAGCGAAAAATACGGTATACTGGACTCCTTGTCACAAATATTAATTTCTGTGATGTTGGTGACCATAGAAATCTGCCATTACTGGAAGAGCAATCTTCTGCTGCCTCAAATATTTATTTATTTAAATAGTCCCCGGCAGAGATGATAAGGAGGACTCAGGTGTGTAAAAAGAACTGGATATGCCTGAGAGGGAATCTCAGTGTCTTATGTGGCTCTTTGGCAGATTTATGCAAAAGATTTCCCACCAGAAGGCATAACAGTCAAGAAGAGAGGCGAAGACAGCAAAGAAAAAAAGATGTTATTGTTTATCTTATGATTGAGAAACTGGTGAGGAGAAAAATTTAGGAAGAACGAAGGTAAGGATTGTTAAGTAGAAAAGAGGCAAGAGAGGAAGCCATCCTGGTTTCGAGTAAGGAAAACAACTGGGAGCGGGGAGATGAGCACATGCTTGGATAGCCAAAGCTTTCCTCATTTGTTAGATCCTGCCTTGCTTGGGCAGCAAAAGGGAACAACCCCATTCTCGCAGAATTGTTTATTCCAACAGATAAGAATGTACAATCCACAGGTCAGCACTGGCACATCAATGTCCTTGCTGGCTGGGGATTTCTGGGAGTTCCCGTTCAAAAAGTAATGTGAACAAGCTGTGCTGCAGGTATGCTAGCAGAGTAATTTGCTCACACTAAACCAGATTTTATAAGCATTTTAAAAGTATTTACTAATACTTAAGGATACTAGTATTTTAGGCAATGCATTTCTGCTAGACAGAACTTTTTTGGGCTGGATACCTGGAAAAGGGTGTCAGTAACACTAAAAAAGATATAGCCTACAGAAAGGGAAAATAACTGGATGGATTCAGCAAATGGCTGCCAGGAATAAGAGCTGATGGTTTCACAGAAAGGTCTATGAAGAGGAGATGTGGTCAGGAGAAGGGCACCAAATGAAGTTGGCTCACCTAACCAAGACTGAATCTGTTTAAAAATAAGACTGATTATACAATTTTCATTAACAACTGTCCAAGACATTTTGATTTAATCATCTTTATGCTAAATCTTCAGCTGAATTCCTCTTTTTAATCCAGGGAATGAGGATTACATCAAAGAAAAAGTATCAATTAAAATTAGTTCCACTCAAGCCAGTTTTTCATTTTCCCATAGAGTTTTCCACCAGCTTTTAGATATTCGGATTCTTGTTTGTGCTTTTAAAACAAATATTAAAAAGATACCCTCTATTCACAAAAATACTGTATAATTCAGACACAAGGAATATAGTAATGTTTTCAAGTAAATTATTCAGTTATATACCTTAAGTGAATTTTCCAGGAAGTGTGTGTTTTTAACACATAGTTTAAAAAACGTACTGCACCCTTTTGCACAAGTTTGTAGTTTTTTATTTATACATTTATCGCAATTTTCAGCTGAAAATTAGAATTTCAATTTTTACAGGTAACCCATGGTTTAAAACGCAACTTTTTATTTTTATGGAATTTCACACGTTTGATATGACAATTATAATTAAAACTTTTCTTATCAAGCATATTAATGTACAGCTAGATTACAATTTTTACAAAGATAAAACTGTTAAAGGTTTTTAAAATGCACTGGTACCAGATCAAGAGTAAAGACTGTCTACAAATGACTAATGATCATCATTAAGAGAGTCCTGGACTCTTCCTTTCTATAACATAATGAGAAAGCTGCTATCTAGTGGACTAAGCAATACTCCAAAGCTCCTCAAAAATAGCCACAAGTTGCAGATAAAATGGAACCCAGTATTTGCATTGCTCCTGCACTGCTAGAATGTTTTCCCATTTTCTGCAGTGACAGCATTCTTACAATACTATGGTTTTTGCAAATTAACACCTTTTAAGAATTTGGGCATGCGGTGGGGTGCTTTTCCCCAGACAAATTCTGCTTATGTTAAAGACCAGTCTCTAGATGGTTTTAGTAGCTATAGTGGACCACCTAATGTCCAACTATATACATAGTGCAAATTTAATCTTCCCCAAATAGTGTTCTCCTACTAACAATAAAAGATTTTTATCTTCACAAATGAAGATATCTTATTGATAACATGTGGTACACTTTACTCATTTATTCATGCCACCATCTATTAACAAATTAGTAACTTACAGTAGAAACTGATTCTCCCTGCATCATAGTTTAAAACCAGAACTAAAAAAAGAAAGACATTCTAAACCTTTATAGTTATTCACATAACTATATGTTCCACAGAAATTTTGTTCTGAGCTCATTAAAAAAAAAACCAGAAAAAAAAGCTGTCTGAAATGCATCCCTTTTTGCTCCTGAGCTATAGATGGAGTCTGCTACTGCTTATTTTCATTATTCATCCTTTTTAGACGGTGAAGTAAAGTGTCTTTCTCCAAGTGAGCTTCAGCAAGCGCCATCTTAGCTTTGGCTAATTCCTGTTTCAGACATTCATTTTCTTCAATAAGCTGAAATAATTAAGTAGAAAATACAGGCTTTAGTTTTCCTATGTACTGCTAGATTAGTTTTGGCAAGAAGGGTTTTTATAAGCTATAGTGCCTTCCCAACAAAAGTTATCAAAAATATCAATTATCTGAAAAGACGTAATACCACTTGTGTCTCTGCTTTTACATAATGCTTTGTAAACATTTTGCCAGCGCTGGCTTTGCTGCAAAAATAATCTATAAAATGAAAATAAGCAAGGCAATAAACATGGTAAATTTTACAGACACAACCACAAGAGTACGATGAAAATTGCTACAAAAATAAAATAATTATGTACTAATTATACATTTTTAAAGCTATAAAAAATTCTTTCCCCACTGCTTGTAGTGTTGGAGTATGCTAATTTACATGGCACTCTCACATATGAATACACTCACTTCCACTGTAATCTCACTATTGCTACACTTCAAAGCAATTTATAGCCTGTATAATGAAATTGTAAACTGCCCGGAGAGTGCTTGTAGCACTATGGGGCGGTATATAAGTCCAAAATAAATAAATAAATAAAAAATAAAAAAATAAAATAAACATGCAATTAAAGCAGAAAACAGTGGCATCTTAATTTGATTTTCAGAATGGGTTTTGCACAGAAACTACACTGATCACTGACTGATGGGTTATATTGGGAGAAGGACAGGAGGTCACTCGTATTAAAAAAAGGGAACCTCCTCAGAGGTATTTAACCTCTGCCAGAAAATTCTAAAGGGCACATAGTGGCCTCTCTAGCACCATATGCTCTTCCAATATCTCCAGGAGACACGAGGCTAAAGCAACTCAAGTACATGCTTCAAGTATCTTTCAGAGAAGTTTGTACTTTGTTTTACAGTGCAAACAATAATTTTGATTGTTCTCCTTACTACAAATACATATTTATAAAAACACATATAGATTAATGATTACCTGCTCTTTAACTGAATCAGAGAGTGACCTCAACACATTAGGAGATCTAGTAATTTCTGGAGATGTTTGTGTGGCTTGGGAGAGATAGTTCTGTTTTGTATGCGTACTAACTTCAGCAGCCTGATCACTTGAACTTGCACTGGTCTTATTCTTTGGTAAATCACTACTAAGTATGCGGTTATCTGTTTAAGAGAAAACAGAAAATTAACGTTTTTACACTAACACAGCAACCGATCAAAGCAACTTAATAAATTGCATAATGTCAATATAAAAATAAATTGAATTGTAATCATAAGGATGTGAACACAGAGAAAACTTTTTTAGAAAAAACTTTTTGTTGTTATTCATCAGCATCAGAATGGTAAAGCAATACTATAGTAATAGTACCACAATACTAAAGCAAGACCAGTCCAAGTAATAAGAGTTACTAATTATTCCATACTGAATAGAAATTTCTCTAATCAAGGCATTTTGAAGATGCATATCCACATACAAACACAAAAGAAATGAAAAACCACAGATTCGGGTAGTTAAAGTGCTATTTGTTGCTCTTTGTTGTCAAGTCAGAACCGACTTATAGTGACCCTACCAGGACTCACATTTAACAAGTGGCTTTTACCAGTTCCACACTCCAGTGAGCTTCCATGGCTGAGCGGGGATTCAAACCCAGGCCTCCTGAGTTCTAGTCCATCGCATTATCCAATACAGCACACTGGTTATCTTGAAGTACTATCCACATCCATTTATGTACAAACATAATCTCACATCAAGACACTCTGGTAGAATTTTTTTTCGGTTTATTGTTAAAACTTTCTTAGAACTATACACCTGCATTTAGACTGACAAAATCAAGCCACGTAACAACTTCTCAATTCAAGATATCTGACTTCTGCAATTACTGGGCTGCTGGAGTATCTCAGTGCTAAGACTTAATCAGATGAACCATGTTCTACCATTGCAACTGGAAATAAGGAAGGGGCAATAGCTTTTATATGTCAGAGAAAGTTGGTAGATTGCTCTGAAACTTGGCAGAGTAGCAGTGATTGGCATGAAGGTGGCCTGGCTACCCTGTTTTCCCAAAAATAAGACCTAACCTGAAAATAAGCCCTATTATGATTTTTCAGGATGCTTGTAATATAAGCCCTACCCCAAAAATAAGCCCCAGTTAAGTGAAATCCCACCCTCCACCATTGTGCAGCATTGTGCAGCAACCAGAAGATGATGACATGACTGTAAAATAAAACATCCTCTGAAAATAAGTCCTAATGTGTTTTTGGAGCAAAAATTAGTATAAGACCCTGTCTTTTTTTCGGGGGAATACGGTACTTCTGAAAGACTGAAATGATGTACTGATGGGAGCTCAAAATTCACAACTGATCTCCAGCAGATCTGCCTGATCTTGTCTGTGGTATTGCCTACTTTGTTCCAGCTAGACTTGCCAACTGATTTGAACAGTATTTTTAAGAAAAAGATTGCTGTGCTATGTCATTGACGAGATCTGGGATGTATTGCACCCCAACAGTAATACACAGTATTCTTGATTTTTTTTAACCTATAGAAAGTCATGCTATAAGACTTATTTCCATGATACGTCATAGTGTTTTTGGCCATGACACTTAGGTTGACGGACTCCATCTCCCTTTTTGAGCCTGTCGCGCCAGCTTCGCAGGTGCATTTGATGGAAACACAGGATAGAGCCTTCCTTATGGCTGCTCCCAAACTCTGGGACTCCGTCTCATGGCAGGCCAGGCTGGCCCCATCTTTCCTATCCTTCCACAAGCAGGTGAAGACATTTCTCTTCAAAAACACTTTCCCTTAGTGACTGGCAATCTGAGAGGGGCTTTAAACAAAGTGCTTTGAATCTGCTTTTTGGTGTTGATTTTGTTTAACATTTTTAGTGTTGTATTTGTTTGATTCTTTTAAAAATATTTGTATATTTAGTGTTTTTACCTTTTAAATATTGTATTTTAATGATATAAGCCACCCTGGGTCCTTTTAAAGGAGAAAGGTGGGGTAAACATATTTTAAATCAATCAATCAATCTTATGCCTTCATTAGTAACACTCAACTATTGAATATTAAAAATATCATACTAATCTTCTGATAGTAACAAATTAGCAGTTTATTAGACAACTGAAATGAATGTGGTCTAACAATGTGGGTTTCTACTAACCAGTTCCTCAGTTCAGGTACTTCCACAGTGTATATCAATATTAAAAATAAGTACGGAAATCAAGACAGACATACCTCTGATGCAAAAGGAACCATCATCTTTCCTTTCTAGAATAAGTAGGTCAATATGCAGTGTTATAGGGACTGATTCAGGAGCAGTCAGATTGTCACGTGGGGTGTCATCCTTGAAAAAGAAAAGCAATAAAAATGCTTGATTGCATAAAAGGACAAATTCCAAATGTGCCCACCAGCCCAAATAGATTGCAAACTTCTGTCCTAATTGATTAAAGACAGAGGCACCACAGTTCTGTCTTTATATTCATTGTATACTCAAGTGGATCACAGTGGCTGAAACACTATTGGTTAGCTCCACAATCTCTGGATCTACTGGTCTAATAATCTTATAACTGCACAGCTAGAAAGGACCCTATGGATCATTGAGTCCAGTCCCTGTCAAGGAGGCACAGTGGAGAATCAAACTCCCAACCTCTGGCTCCATAGCTGGATACCTAAAAAACTGAGCTGTCCAGCAGTTCAGCATATAATATACTGCACTACATGGATCCAGAGATTACACTGTCCACATAAAGTCATGGATTGCTGCTTCATGGATTGCTGCCTTGTCGTGGCGAAGGGGCTTGAGTAACTCAGAGAAACTATGGGCTATGCCGTGCAGGGACACCCAAGACGGACAGGACATAGTGGAGAGTTCCGACTAAACGCAATCCACCTGTAGTAGGAAATGGCAAGCCACTCCAGTATCTTTGCCAAGAACGCCCCATGATCAGAAACAAAAGGCTAAAAGATATGACGCTGGAAGATGGGCCCCTCAGGTCGGAAGGCGTCCAACATGCTACTGAGGAAGAGCGGAGGACAAGTACAAGTAGCTCCAGAGCTAATGAAGTGGTTGGGCCAAAGCCGAAAGGACGCTCAGCTGTGGACGTGCCTGGAAGTGAAAGGAAAATCCAATGCTGCAAAGAAAAATACTGCATAGGAACCTGGAATGTAAGATCTATGAACCTTGGGAAGCTGGAGGTGGTCAAACAGGAGATGGCAAGAATAAACATCGACATCCTGGGCATCAGTGAACTAAAATGGACAGGAATGGGCGAATTCAGCTCAGATGATTATCATATCTACTATTGTGGGCAAGAATCCCGTAGAAGGAATGGAGTAGCCCTCATAGTCAACAAAAGAGTGGGAAAAGCTGTAATGGGATACAATCTCAAAAATGATAGAATGATGTCAATACGAATCCAAGGCAGACCATTCAACATCACAATAATCCAAGTTTATGCACCAACCAGCATTGCTGAGGAGACTGAAATTGAACAATTCTATGAAGATTTACAACACCTTCTAGAACTGACACCAAAGAAAGATGTTCTTCTCATTCTAGGGGACTGGAATGCTAAAGTAGGGAGCCAAGAGATAAAAGGAACAACAGGGAAGTTTGGCCTTGGAGTTCAAAACAAAGCAGGGCAAAGGCTAATAGAGTTTTGTCAAGAGAATAAGCTGGTCATCACAAACACTCTTTTCCAACAACACAAGAGGCGACTCTATACATGGAAATCACCAGATGGGCAATATCGAAATCAGATTGATTATATTCTCTGCAGCCAAAGATGGAGAAGCTCTATACAGTCAGCAAAAACAAGACCTGGAGCTGACTGCGGTTCTGATCATCAGCTTCTCATAGCAAAATTCAAGCTTAGACTGAAGAGATTAGGAAAAACCACTGGGCCACTCAGGTATAATCTAAACCAAATCCCTTATGAATACACAGTGGAAGTAAAGAACAGATTTAAGGAACTAGATTTGGTGGACAGAGTGCCTGAAGAACTTTGGATAGAGGCTCGTAACATTGTCCAGGAGGCAGCAACGAAAACCATCCCAAAGAAAAGGAAATGCAAGAAAGCAAAGTGGCTGTCCAACGAGGCCTTAGAAATAGCAGAGAGGAGAAGGGAAGCAAAATGCAAGGGAGATAGGGAAAGTTATAGAAACTTGAATGCAGACTTCCAAAGAATAGCAAGGAGAGACAAGAGGGCCTTCTTAAATGAACAATGCAAAGAAATAGAGGAAGATAACAGAAAAGGAAAGACCAGAGATCTGTTCAGGAAAATTGGACATATTAGAGGAACATTTTGCGCAAAGATGAACATGATAAAAGACAAAAATGGGAGGGACCTAACAGAAGCAGAAGACGTCAAGAAGAGGTGGCAAGAATACACAGAGGAATTATATCAGAAAGATTTGGATATCCTGGACAACCCAGACAATGTAGTTGCTGACCTTGAGCCAGACATCCTGGAGAGCGAAGTCAAGTGGGCCTTAGAAAGCCTGGCTAACAACAAGGCCAGTGGAGGTGATGGCATTCCAGTTGAACTATTTAAAATCTTGAAAGATGATGCTGTTAAGGTGCTACATTCAATATGCCAGCAAGTTTGGAAAACTCAACAGTGGCCAGAGGATTGGAAAAGATCAGTCTACATCCCAATCCCAAAGAAAGGCAGTGCCAAAGAATGCTCCAACTACCGTACAATTGCACTCATTTCGCACGCTAGCAAGGTTATGCTCAAAATCCTACAAGGTAGGCTTCAGCAGTATGTGGACCGAGAACTCCCAGAAGTACAAGCTGGATTCCGAAGAGGCAGAGGAACTCGAGACCAAATTGCTAACTTGCGCTGGATTATGGAGAAAGCCAGAGAGTTCCAGAAAAATATCTACTTCTGCTTCATTGACTATGCGAAAGCCCTTGACTGTGTGGACCACAGCAAACTATGGCAAGTTCTTAAAGAAATGGGAGTGCCTGACCACTTTATCTGTCTCCTGAGAAACCTATATGTGGGACAGGAAGCAACAGTTAGAACTGGTCATGGAACAACTGAGTGGTTCAAAATTGGGAAAGGAGTACGGCAAGGCTGTATATTGTCCCCCAGCTTATTTAACTTATATGCAGAATACATCATGCGGAAGGCTGGACTGGAAGAAACCCAAGCCGGAATTAAGATTGCCGGAAGAAATATCAACAACCTCCGATATGCAGATGATACCACTCTGATGGCAGAAAGTGAGGAGGAATTAAAGAACCTTGTAATGAGAGTGAAAGAGGAGAGTGCAAAAAACGGTCTGAAACTCAACATCAAAAAAACTAAGATCATGGCCACTGGTCGCATCACCTCCTGGGAAATAGAAGGGGAAGATATGGAGGCAGTGTCAAATTTTATCTTCCTGGGCTCCATGATTACTTCAGATGGAGACAGCAGCCCTGAAATTAAAAGGCGCCTTCTTCTTGGGAGGAAAGCGATGACAAATCTTGACAGCATCTTGAAAAGCAGAGACATCACCTTGCCAACAAAAGTCCGAATAGTCAAAGCTATGGTTTTTCCCGTCGTGATGTATGGAAGTGAGAGCTGGACCATAAAGAAAGCAGACAGCCGAAGAATTGATGCCTTTGAATTGTGGTGCTGGAGGAGGCTCTTGAGAATCCCCTGGACTGCAAGGAGAACAAACCTATCAGTTCTAAAGGAAATCAACCCTGAATGCTCACTTGAAGGACAGATCCTGAAGCTGAGGCTCCAGTACTTTGGCCATCTCATGAGAAGAAAAGAGTCCTTGGAAAAAACCTTGATGTTAGGAAGGTGTGATGGCAAGAGGAGAAGGGGACGACCAAGGATGAGATGGCTGGACAGTGTCTGCGAAGCAACCAACATGAACCTGACACAACTCCGGGAGGCAGTAGAAGACAGGAGGGCCTGGCGTGCTCTGGTCCATGGGGTCACGAAGAGTCGGACACGACTAAACGACTAAACACACACACACACACACACACACACACATAAAGTCAGGAAAAGACAGGATGAAATTGCACAAAAGTGTCCTTTGTTACTATTTCAAGATACGTTGGTGAAAACAGATTGTATTATTTATTAAATGTTTTTAAAAGGCAAAGCATGAAGCCTGGCCTGCCAATTATTGAATAAGTGGTGAAACGTACACATCTCCTTAATATCTTCCCTAATTTTGCATTTTTCACTCAGATGGACTTAGGAATTGTATAGTACTAATAAGAGCGGGTTGACGGTACGTATGTCTCTCAGCATGCCTTCTATTTTTTAAAACTAAAAATAGAATGGACAGGCTGGTAGAATACCACAGCTTAAGTAAAACCTAGGAAGCCAGGAGAGGATTAGTACTGGTTATACCAAAATATTCATTTTTAGGTCAGGGAGCAAGAATACCTGGAATTTTTGTATGCCTACTGCCTCATGTACCACCCAGATGACCTCTTTTGGTAGAAAACAGATAGTGCACTTGTATCAGGGAAATACACATTTGAACATTTGTTTAAAGCAGCCCAACACCAACTAATTACAGTCATGTTATATTATAGTACTTCTTTTTTAATTAATGGAATATTTTAATTTTATTATTATACATTATTAAACAGTGTGTTTATTCTCTCTTGCACTAAATCACACTCCCAACCTCAGTTGCTTTGTTTTGTTTCAAATATTTTTACAAGAGGAACGAACAGCAATGCTGCTTCTCATCTTTATGTGCAGACAGGTTTGAACACTGCCTTAACAGAAAAGATACTAAGGGTAAAAAAAAAATGCAATTGAGCTTTACAATCATAGATCATTGTATTAGAGCAATTTTACTGGAAAAGTCTTTACACTGCAGATAGTTCACTTCAGAATATACTTCCCAGCATACAACCACATTTCCACAAAACAAGGCAAGGTTCTCACTTTGGGCTATAATACTGCCAAAATGCTGTTCAGCTACTAAGCAGATGTGAAGAATAAATCTTTAAATAAACAACCACTGATGGGAGAGAACTACATGAAACTAATCATCCACTGCCATTTACTTAAAGAAAACATATAATATAGAACTGGGACAGTTCTGTATAAATCCAGTTCACCCCCAACAGTGCCTGACTGAAAGCATTCTACAGATCTTAGAACATTTAATGTAAAGTAGGTGGAGAAAAATCATATTCTATCTGAAATAAGCCTAGATTCATTTCGAAATGACATACTTTTAAGTTGATTCTTGTATTAGTAATTTTAATTTTCATAGGCATCACTTCTGCAACCATTTCATCTTCCAAAAAACGCTGAATGTTCATGAGTGAAGAAGTTAAAAAATCAGTGCTGAGATCTTCTATATGACACTGTAGAAACCCATTTTTCTCACAAAGCAATGAGTATTTTATAGCACTGGGTCCACTTTCCCATCTCAGTCTTATTTCAGGTGCTGATTTAACTGGCCCGGTCACAGATTTAGGATCTGAACCTGTGACAAAAACAGTACAGCATCAGGTCAACCACTTATAGGAGGTGAAATGCATCTGCAGATACCCTCTTTTCCAAAATGGTATTTATTTAATGAGCATTCCACTTTGAAACAGCCAACACAAGGTTACTGTGTTTTTCACTCCGTAAGACATACCTCTCCATAAGACGCAGCTCATTTTCAGGGGAGGAAAGCAGGAAAAAAATATTCTGGCAATTTCAGCCCGCTGGGCCCGTGCAGGTGGAGATGGGGGAAGCCTCGGAAGAGTCCAAGAGTGCCTTCCAGGACCCTTCTGAGGCTTCCCCTGCGGGGCCAGCAGGGGAAAATTGCCAGCTTCCAGGACCCTTCTGAGGCTTTCCAAGCCTCTGAAGGGTCCTGGAAAGTTGCGCTGTTGCCCCCGCTAGGGGTGGGGGGAACCTCCGAAGGGTCCTGGAAGGCACTCTCGGACCCTTTGGAGGCTCCCCCTGCCCCTCCGCGGGGCCAGCGGAGATGAAATTGCCAGCTTCCAGGACGCTTCTGAGGCTTTCATCCTGGAACGTCGCAATTTCACCCCCGCTGGCCCCATGGGGATCGGGGTAGGGGAGCCTCCGAAGGGTCCTGGAAGGCACTCTCGGACCCTTTGGAGGCTCCCCCTTCCCCTCCGCGGGGCCAGTGGAGATGAAAGCGGCAGCTTCCAGGATGCTTCTGAGGCTTGGCAATTTTCCCCTGCTGATTATAACAACCAAATTATAGATTTGAGGGGCACACATCCTTTTCGCTTACCGATCTTTGCATTGCAACGCCGGGAAATCAGCTGTTCAGCGGCTCCAAAATGGCCGCCGGACGACCCAAAATGGCCGCCGCAACCATTTTCGCGCCCTGCCCTCGCTTACCGGGGGCGCAAAAGTGGCGCTATGAGGAAACTTTGCTTAACGGTGAGTATAGAAGCCACTGGAACACATTAAACTAAGTTTAATGCGTTCCAATGGCATTTTGCGTCCCGTTTAGCGATGTTTCCTCAAAGCGAGGATTAACCTTGCTATGCGGGACACCACTGTAATTGTTATGAAAGATTGGAAAATCTGCGAAAAATTCCAGATTCTGAATGATTTCAGAAGGTGGACATAGATACTTTTACAAGACCACTAGAAATGAACTTTGTTTCCAAAATAGTTAACATCATGCCCCATTTTTATCTTTCCAAAAACCACATCCCTCCCCAACTCTTCTTTCATCTCCTTTCAGCAATAACACAAATTTGTAATTTAAAATAAAAAATTAAAAAGACATAACAAACCTTATTTTAAATTTAAAATTAGCACAAGTAGTTTTTCTAGAGTGACTCTAAATTCTACTAACAATATCTCTCACAGAAATACATTTAAGATTTTATATTATTTATATATACAAAGTCTCACATCTTTGTGCCTCCTTCTGGAATTTCTTCATGTTCCCAAAGGAAAATACACACCCCAGTTTAGGAACCAATGTTCTAATTACAGAAGTAGTGACCAACTTATTAATTTAAAATAAATCCTTAAAAAGGCAGTATAAGCAGCTTTTTATAAAGTATCAGTTTTTAAAAAAATATTATATTTGTTCTTACCTGCTGTTCGATTGCAGAGATAATGTCGAACACTGATATTGCCTAACTGATTTGGTTTCACTTGATTTACTTGAATGCACACTTCTGTATCTTCACCTCTGAGATCAATTTCACCATTTATACTAAAAATTTTGAAAACCACAACAGACATCTGTCAATAAAATTAAAATACTAATTAGTAATTAATCTGTATAGTCTCAGATGCTGTCACCAACTTTTTCAAATGACTACACTAATACTATAAAGAATCAATTTAAGTAACTTAAATTCAAAACTACAGAAGACAACTTACAATTTTTAAAAAGATTATATTAATTTTAGTTCTGTACCCACTGAGAACCTCTGCTACCCTCTTTGAAGACAAAATTGCTCATAGCTGCAATTAAATAGGACATAGCCAATGTACAAATTAATTTCAACTGTTTTATCCTTCAATGCCAGCAGCATTCTTGCTTTGGCCTATTATTTTCAAGATATTTATTAACAGAATGTTTATCCTGCTTTCTGTATGATACATCCAAGGCAGCTCACATTTAAAAAGCTACAACATCAAAATTAAACTAATGAAGATTTCTATCTAACAAGAAGAAGAAGAAGAAGAAGAAGAAGAAGAAGAAGAAGAAGAAGAAGAAAAAGAAGAAGAAGAAGAAGAAAAGAACAACAACAACAACAACAACAACAACAACAACAACAACAACAACAACAACAACAACAACAACAACAACAATAATAATAATAATAATAATAATAATAGTGTGCTGTCAAGTCAATTCTGGCTTATGGTGACCTCTTTCAGGGTTTTCTACCAAAGGAGTATTCATAAGTGGATTATCATTCTTAGCATCCCGGGGCGTGCCCAAGGCCACATAGGTTGGCTCTCCTTGCATGAAAAAGCAACCTCTGGCTCCAGAGCCAGATACTTAACTCAATCAGTTATGAAAAAGATTGACAGCTCACCACTATGAAGACCCTTTCCCATGCCCAAGCAAATGCACCCATGCTAGTATGAATGTAAATTAAAGACCACCCAAGAAGTTGTCTAGAATTTTCACAGTATAAGAGTAACGGCCAACTACTTCCATTTTATTGCCTTCCATTAAGACACAGAGAATACAGATAGTTTCATATTTTAGGTCACATGAGTTTAGAGCTTTAGATCATAACTTGAACTAGGCTTGCAAGCAATGGAAATGAGAGTAATAAGGAAGTCACATGCTTCCAGTTTCTAGTTTTAGTCAGTAGTTCCCCTGCCACATCCTGGACCAGTTTCAGTTTTTAAACACTCCTCAAAGAGTGCTCAATTACATGATGCAACAGAAGCATCTCTGTCACAGTAGTCAGATATGACATTTGACAGAGATGGTCAGCGGTGCAGTACTCTAAGAAATTTAAAAGCATTTCCCCCAAAAAGCTCTCCCTAGCTACTCCTGCTAGCCATAAATAGATCCAACATGCTAGTCTCCAAGAGGAGTCCTGTCAAGCCAGGTTGAACACCTTTCAAGCCTTAATCTGGTCACATTCAACTGGCTTACAACCAGCCTCAATTTTTGGAGGCAAAGTTCAGAATCAGAATGTCAATAGCTTTCTTATACTCTGATGGAACTGGGTGTCATCCATATATTGATATGACCATACCCCTAATTACAACTGTTTTCTATCTGATATTGTTTTTATCTTGACTGCTGTAATGTACTTACAGTTTAAGATCATTTGCAAAGCCTCTCTGTGTATAAAAAAGCAGCCCATAAAGTGATGGGGACTGGTCATAAATATCCTAACTCAGCTGCAATGGTTACTACTTTGTGTGGCGTTCACTCTTATTATGTTAAATTAAGTCAGGCATTATTCATGATTTATGCTGATGTGGTTGAGAGGTGGGGCCACTAGAGATGTTAAAAGGCGGAGCCTGAGAGGAGAAGGGGGAGAGTTGAGTCAGAGTTAGCGAGGAAGAGGGAGAGAGTTAGTTTGGGAATCTGAGGAGTGATTAGTCTGAGGAGTGAATAGTAACCTGTAAGATAATATAGAAGATTGTTATGGATGCTTGATGAACCTGAAGATACTTATAAATTATTATAGAAACATCTGTAATCAATAAACCTGTTTTATTCAAAAGACAGTGATGAATGGATCTTCGTCTTTCCTAAGAAAAGTACACCGATAAAGAAATCAACTGGTGGCAGTGTGTGAAAAGGTGTTTTTTTCTGGTTTGCCTTCGTGAGCTCTCTGTTTTGGGGAGGTAAACAGGGGCCACAAGGGGCAAATGTCACACTTTGCTTCTAAGCAAAACTTAAAATATTAAATTATATGTAGTTTGGTAATGTATGCGATATTGTGTACTCTTTGCATCTTACCAGGATTTAAGAATACAGGAGATGTTGTTGGGGGGATGTATGGAAGTTCAGAAGGCTCCAACACAATGTATGCTTTGATGTGTTGTTTACTTTCATCAACCCTGTTTTCCCTAGATCTGCATAATACTGACACTTTTTATTTGCAACTGTACTCTTTGTCCATTATCTAATATGACTGAGGAAATGTAGGAATGAGCTTTTTTTTTAAGACCACTCTTAGCACTGCCATTTTATTGTACACTGCCATGGAATATTATAAGGGAGAACTTAAATAAAAACACCATTAGATTATTGTTAAGCCATCCCACAGGACCTCTCGTATCACAGTAATTCATCAAATTGTTACAGTCATACAACACCCAGTCAAATTAATATTAGTAATAAATAACTTTGCCTTGATTTATTCCTTCCCTTTCAAAAGTCTGCTGTAGTCTGTTTATTCTCTACCCATTCAAAAAGTGTGTGTTCTCTTAATAATTACTATTGTTGCTTTTTATTTTATTATACTGTTTTTATTCCATTTTTATTGTTAGCTGCCCAGAGTAGACTTGTGTCTGGATGGGTGGGGTATAAATTTAATAAATAAATAAATAAAATAATCAGAAAAAGCTATAAATAGCAATGAAACTGTTCTGCTCTAAGCAGTGTCTCAATTATAGGAGAAAATGTGTGTACTGTATAAGAGTGGCTAATTAAATCCACCAGCAATAATGACCATATAGATCCCTAGGAGAAAAGACAGCTAGAAAAGACCAGGGGACGCAAAAGCCCCGGAGCTCCCAGTATTTTGAGCACTATTCTTAAGCAAATATTTGATAGCCACTTGCTAATTTCAGAATTAGTAAACTGAACCACTATTTAATATACACTTTTCTTCTAGGGTAGCAATAATTAAAGGCTCCTCCCACACATGACAGCTCCTCCCCACCCAATTTCAACCAAACAAAATTCATTGCCCTATCTCTTGCATTCATTCCCATCAACCTATTTACTTTGAGAGTAGTAGTAATGGAGTATTCCTAAACAAAGAATTGTTCAAACAGGCCCACCTCACTGAAAAGTGTAAAAATGGCCTCCGCATTTGGAGAACATTACCATTTCTTCGCTAGCCTCCTGAGCACCCTCTGAAGCTGCACTGAGGTCATCGGGAGAAGGTCCACCACAATTCTCCATCACTGTACTTTCATCAGGAGTGTTTTCCGCTGGTCTGCTTGACATGATCGCTTGTATAGTCAAGATATTTTTAAAAATAGACGTATTTAGATTTGTTCTGTATATTCATTCATAAAGCTACTTTACGCTATTGTCACCAGCTTTAAAAGTGGGGGACAGTGTATCACACGAGGACATGCAATGCATATTAAACTAGCTACAAAATAACTAAAGAAAAGTAAGCTACAAAAGAACCTAGAGATTTCAAATATTTTTACCTCATTACCTCATACTCTCCACCTCATCCCCAGATCCATTACTTAATTTTTTACAGATACGGCATATTGACCATCAAGACTTTTGTTTCTTCTGTCTAGTCATGACATAACCACTGTAACCCAGGAATATTGTAGAGAAAGTAGAAGTTTTGCTGCCACCCAAATTACAGGAATGTGTTAGAAATTATCTCCTATTTTAGAGTGCAATGAACAATTCTCAAAGAGTCTTTTAAGCTAAAGATTTGAGGGGTTACTTTGCTGGTAGCTTAAAGTGTTTAAGCATCCATAATAATGGAAGAACTCCTGAATCAATAGGATTTAAAAAGTTTCTAAAAGGTATCCCTGTTCATTTAAATGAACCATATTTTTCCATGTATAAGATGTCCCATGTATAAGACACTCCCCTTTTCTAACCCAAAATTAAGAAATCAGTATTTTAAACATAAAATGGAACCCATTTTTATTTAGTAATTAGGCAACATTTACATACCAGTACTGTCATATTATGCATTGCACTTTAACTTTATTCAGCCTCTGGGCTCAGAACACTCGGACATTAGCAGCTCCTGTTGCATCTGAGCACTGCCTACATGCTCCAACTCCAAAGTGTGTTCCAATTGGTTTGTTCAGCATCAGCTGACATCAGTTACATAAGGCTCATGAATGGAGAAAGCTAAGTCTCCTGACTGTAGTAAGCTAAGCCTTGTGATTGAAAGAAGCCTGTTTGCAGAGGCAAGGTTTGGGCACTTTTGCAATTGTGCGGTTCTCTCCTTGGCTTACTTCCGTGTATAAGAGGACCCTCAATTTTTATTTTAAACAAAAGTAATGTCTCATACACGGAAAAATACGGTACCATATTTTTCCATTTATAAGACACACATCCCACTTTTCTACCCCACAAATTAAGAAAACTAAGTTTTGAGGATTCAGCCTCTAGGCTCAGAATGCTCAGACACTAGGAATCCCTGTTGCATCTCCAGGCTCCACCTCTGATGAGGTGTGTTCTAACTGGTTTGTTTGGCATCAGCTGACATTAGTTCCATACGACTCGTGATTGGAGGAAGCCTTTTTACAGAGGTAAGGTATGGGCCGTTTTGTTCTTGTCTCAGCTTACTTCCATGTATAAGACACCCCTCAATTTTTAGTGTAAACATATTAGGAAAAATTAGTGTCTTAGATACAGAAAAACATGGTAATTCCTTTCCCTTATTGTGGGAGAAGGCTTTGAGTAGTGTGATAAATTGTGCATGCTGCTGAGAGACATACACCTCCTTTTTGCTGGTCAGCACAACAATGGTAGATTTAAAGAAATAAGAGTAAGTGCCTACCATTGTGCAACATAAAGGCCAAAGATGCCATTCTAACTTTCAAAAATGTTTTGCTTTTATTAATTTATCACGCTCAATTTAGGAAAATGCCAAAGACAACAAATTTACAATTCTCAGATAGACGCTCTTGGAGGACAGTTCCCAAGATGAGAAAAAGACTGCAGAAGTAACTGGTAGGCAGACAATAGAACTATGTATCTAATACCACAAGGTTCTGTCTCTGGCTAAAAAAGTTGTTCTTTTGAAATTTGGCTTGCATTTTAACTTATAAATTTCTCTCAAATCAGCATTTAAACACTAAATTAGATACAAAAATATATTTTAATCATAATCACTCTGATTTATATAATAAAAACTTGGTTATCCAGTAACTGGTAAAATTTAGTCACAATTTATATTACAAGAATCCAGTCTGCTTAGCTAGCATGAATTATGTTGACAAGTAATGTCAAATAGAAGCCCATCACCTATATGGGAAACCAAGCCTATAAACTCAAGGGACCAGGTAACAATGTGTAGCATTTTCTCTATAATGGTAGTCACTGAATAATCCCAACATTGTAGCCCAGAAATCTCCAAATATCTCCACTGATTTCATTTTAAAGATATAAACTAAAGCCAGTGCTAAACATTAGTACAATAAGAAAGAAGCTCAAAATAGATAATGATTGTTTCATGCAGTGATTTTTTTAATCACCAAAATGAGTTGAATAGTAAGTTTCCTTACCTCTTTCAAAAAAGCTTTGGCTATCACTTCCATCACTCTCCAAGTAGTGTTCCTCCAACAACATGCTATCAGTAGAAATGGTATCCAAAGAGGCTTGTGATGGACTTTTCTTCATATTCTTATAAGAAACAGAGAATGCAGGGAGATTGGACTGGCAGGGTTCCTTAGGCTTTCCACTTTTTAATATAAAGATATTAGGAAATCATTACTTAAGGTGAAAAAAGTTACAAAAGAGCAAAACTGAAAACAAATGGTGGAAATATAAATGGTAGAAGTTCTGAGAGTGAAATCCAGCAGTGTAATTTATTCAGCTTGGACTTCTGTATTCTAGATGAGTATTTCTATGCAATCTGCATGGCTCTATCACCATCTTGGGGATGCTTTACCATCACTAGAGCTTGAATGTACTATGCAGGTAAACTATGTCACCTTCTAAATCTTTTCTAAATACTGGGAATTCTTCCTCTACTCTAACCACCTATCTCCTGATGATAATTCCTCAAGATCTCTGTTTTCTTCCCTTTCTTGTCACATCTTGCCAGGTGTTCTGTCTTATTCATTTAAGCCCTGCCTCCCAGACACTTCTGGTGACAGCTGGCACTTGCACAGAAATATTCCACCTATTACAGAAGAAATGCTTAGCATGTAGGAGAAGCCATCACACAGAACCCCCTTCCTAAGTCCTAACAATGGTAACATGCAGAACAGGCTTAAGTCTTGAAATACATGGGAGTGCCTTTTACTTTAGTATGTTAATTTCAACTCTGAACGCAAACAACCAGCAAACCATTACATTTTCTATACCTTAATGAAGGTGGAAATACAAGCATTTTGGCTGCGGTCAACTTTTCTTTGTCATTTTCAACCTCTTCAGACTGCCAAACATCAGATTCAAACTCTGCAACTTTCTGAAGTGTGCCTCCTACTCCACTTTCCTTATTCACAAACTCATTTTTGTCATGTTCCTTGTCCGTAAGCATCTCAATAGAACCTTCTTTGCAACTTAAAACATTAACCAGTTCCCTGGCATATGTGCTACTCTTATCACTTACTGACTCACAAATTTCTTCTGAATCACTTCTACTGAAGAGTCCACTGCTATTTTCATCATTTATTTTTTCAAACAGTTTTTCTGATGCGTCATCTGAGAAAGAACTTCCTCTTCGCAAATCCGTATCACTGTCTGATTTGAAAAGCGGATCTGTCAGAATGGCTTTACTAATATCAGCATTTGTATCTAAGTTGCCTATCTGGGCAGCATGAGGAGGTATTAGCTTGTTTTCTGATGTACACATTTCTCCATTTTCCACAGGTGAGAGATCTGAAGCCACTGGACTTTCTTCTTCCAAAACAGGAGATTTGCAAGCAGTTCCCTGTGTCAGTGGATGGAGTAACAGAGCAATGTCTGCACTTTTCAGCAAGATCCCAATACAAACATCTGCCTGTTTAGCAGGTTTTCCTGTCACAGTCTCTACATCTTTTCTTAGGTTATCGAGGAGCAATACTAGGGATTCTTGGAGGTAGAGTAAGAAAAGATACTGGTAGTGGTTGATCTGCATGCTCACATGTTTTTGAATGTGAACAAGAACATGAACATCTGCATCAGTTCTAAAGCATGTAGATGGGAATCCTGAAATACTGTTCACAGGGCACAGGTTTTCTGTACCATTGGTCAAGGTTTCTTTCTCAGTGCTATAATATTCTTTCAGAAGTCTTTTACGATGTAATCGACCAGCAAAGTCACTAGAATCACTTTTTGCAACATTAAGAAGTTTGTGCCCATAGGAGAAAGGCTCTTTAAGTGACTGTTCAAATCTTGTTGGCTGGCAAATCCACAATGTAAGTGGGAATGAGTCCACAAAGCTTATTGGCCTTCCTTTCCCGCTCCTCATTCCTTCATAGTCTACCCAGAACTGGGAGAAATGCACTGCCCAGACATCAGAAGCAGCAGATGTTTTAAGTGCACATTTGTTTAGTCTGGGGACAATAAAGCCTTTGTAGATGTCATGCATCTTTGTATCTTGCTCATAAGCATGTCGCTGGAAGATTGGATGCAAAAGATTAAAACAGTCCGGGGATTTTGGAAAACTTGTGAAAGTTCTGCTGAAAAATTCAGAGTCTTTAAAGTTTTGAAACACTGCTTCCAAATCAGAGTGTCTACAGTTGGGCGAGTGTCTAGTATTTGTAGCAATCACTTCAGAACTCTGGATGGAAATTGCATTTGGGTCATCCCTATGATTTTGTTTCCTCTCAGAAGGAATTATGAACTGCAATAAAAACAAACAATGGTTAGGAACCGCAGGTTACTCACCTGTAATTATAGTTCTTCAAATGGGCCTCTGTGATTCACATTGTGGGTGATCCGCGCCTGCGCAGAGCCTCTTTGGAATATTCTAGAGCTTTTGCAGTAGCAAAAAACACATTAGAATAGACCCCTCCCTCTCGGTATAAGTACCTTGGCGTCAGGACTCTCCCTTCAGTTGTGTCAACCACCGCAAGAAAAAAATATTGCATGGCGTGACAGAGGGGAGGTCGGGTGGGATCTGTGAATCACAGAGGTCCACCTGAAGAACTACAATTACAGGTGAGCAACCTGCCGTTCTTCTTTGTGGCCTCTGTGAATCACACTGTGGGTGATAAGCTGTCTTACCCAGGAGTAGGGTGTCACACTAAGGTGGAAGCCAAAACAGCATGTCTGAATGCCACATCAGACTTTTGTCAAACATCTAGTCTTTAATGTCGGATGAAAGTAGATGGTTGTGCCCACGTAGCTGGGTTGCAGATTTCAGGGAGAGGCACCCCACATAGGAATGCTGTAGAGGCCACTAACACCCTGATGGAATGAGGGTCAATAGCTTGAGGGACCAGCTGTCAAGCAAGCTGGTATGCAAGCTGAATAGTAGAGGCAACCCAGTGGGAGATTGTCTGGGAGGTGACTTGTAGACCTTTGTTAGAGAGTTCATAACTGACAAAAAGGCATGGGGAATGTCAAAAGGGTTGCGTTCATGACAAATAAAAGGAGAGGGCTCTCCTGACGTCCAAAATATGAAGAAATTGTTCATGGATTGTTGCGGGAGGCATCTTTTGCACAGGTGGTAGAAAACTGTGTGATCTAATTCCCACTCGTGGGGTTGAGAGTTTGTGCGGTTGAGAGAGTTGGCTAGGTTGTTGTCTTGGCCTGCAATGTGCAGAGCTGTGAGACATATGTGGGGCGAGAGGCACCATTCCTATAGGTTGACCGCCAAATAGAGGAGGCTTGGGGACTGTGTGCCTCCTTGTTTGAGAATATAGTACATGGCTGTGCTGTTGTCAGTGGCAATCTGGACCACCTTGCCAGCTAGGCCGTTTCCAAATGCTTTGTATGCCTTTATCACAGCTAATAGTTCTAATTCGTTGAGGCGCAGTGAACATTCTCTGTGGGACCAATTGGTGTGTATTTTTAGAGAGCCACATTGTGCTCCACAGCCAGTAAGGCTAGCATCAGTTATGACCTGTATTTGAGGACGGGGTTGCTGGAAAGGGCATCCCATAGACAGATTTGGGACAAAACGCCACCATTGGAGTTGTGAAGCAAGTTCAGGAGTAACTCTTAAAAGAGTGTTGGGAGGATCTGTCAGTGAGTCGAAACATGTGAGGAACCATGACTATAGAGACCTCATCTTCAGGCGTACGGGTTGTATGACTGAGATCATGGAGGCCATGATACCTAGTACATGTTGGACGAGGATGGCAGGAACCAATGCATGGGGGTGTGTGAAACCTTGGAGAAGGGAGATGAAGTTTTGTTGTTTGTCAAGTGGGAAGAATGTGCGAGCTTGGGTGGAGTCTATGGAAGCCCCAATGTAATGACTAACCCTTATAGGACTCATTTTGGATTTTTGCATGTTGACTGTGAGACTGAGATCGCGAAGGAAGAATAAGGTGAAAAGGATGTCTCTGCGAGCTTTGTGGTGGGAACAAGCTACAAGGAGCCAGTCGTCTATGTATGGGAAGATGAGGATCTTTTGAAGTCTGAGGAAGGCAGCCACTGGGGCCGAGCACTTGGTGAAGACTCTGGGAGCTGTTGCAAGTCCAAAAGGAAGCTTTTTGAATTGGTAAGCTTGGGGCCTGAGGTGGAATTGAAGAAACTGTCTGTGGGAGGTGTGGATGGAGATGTGGAGTATATAACTCATAGATCTATGACTGTGAACCAGACGTTTTTTTCTGAGAAGAGGTAGAATGTATTAAAGGGTCACCATATGGAATTTTGTGGTGATGACATGTTGATTGAATTCTCTGAGGTCTAGAATAGGTTGTAAACCTCTTTTTTTTGGGGGGGGGACAGTGAAATAACAAGAGAAAAAACGTCATTTTGTTATATAGGTTCTGTTGAGTCCTTGATGAGCAAATTTTTTATCGCTTCTTGTAGAGTTTGGGACAGTGGAGCGACAATGTGATGAGAGAGTTGATGGAAATGGATGCAGTATCCGTTTTGGACAATGGAAAGAACCCGTGGTGATAGACTGCCAGGCAGGTAAGTGTTTTGAGAGAAAAGGGGGTTGATTTGTGATCTCGGTCGGGAAAACGTCGAACATGATGTTTGGGTTTGTGGTCATTGCGCCTTTGGATAGGTTGCTGGTGAGGTTTTTGTTTGTGTTGTTTAAACTACGGTAGTGTATAAGTTCTGACGTTGGGATTGGTGTTGGAACCTCTGTTGTAAGGTGCCTCCCACTGATTGTGTCAGGGGTGCTGTTGATAAGTGGGATACATGTCCCATCTTTTGCCGGCAGAACTTATCTTCTGAACATTGTCTAAGATGTCATCAAGTCTTCAATACGTGCTCGGGCATCTTCCATAAGGCCGGCTGTTCTTAGCCAGGAGAAAGTCTGAGTGTGACAGAGGTAACTATGGATTTAGTTGTGGCGTCTACTGTGTGTTAGGCAGAACATTTGCTGTTTGGCGACAGAGAGACTTCCTGTTGGAAGGTTTGTGCTAACACTTTCTTGTCTTCTGGTAAAGAGTCAAGAAAAGTGGCCATGTTATCCCAAAGGAAGTGTTGATATGCCCCTGTGACAGACAGGTCAGGAACCACTCCTGTCCATCACAATAGAACCTTGACAGATCAACCAATGGGTGAACAGAAGAGGCTGAACGGAGGCTATTTAAGAAGAATGGAAGGCAGTTAAAGTTCAGTTGGAGATATGAGTTAGTTAGAGAGAAATGAGAGAGAGTTAGAGAAGATTTCAGTGAGAGTCTGTGTTAGAGATGTCAGTTAAAGAGAAGAAGTTAGGCAGTTGGGACCAGTCTTGGGTTAGATAAGGGTAACAGATATAGAACAAGAAAAGAAATGAACAAATACTTGAAGTAACATGATTTTATCCAAGCTAATATAAATGTCATAAAAGTACAGCTGATTTACTTGTGAACATTTTAATAAATATTGTTTAATTGAATCATACTGATTGAAGAGTTATATTTGATGTAATGAGGAGTGACTCCTCTGGTGGCAGCAGAAAGAGTTGAAAAATAAGTGTCACACCTGAAAGTGAACCTGGGTTGTGGAGAGAAACAAACAGGGAAACTGGGTGCGTCACAGCCCCCATAGCTCCTTGGTAGTTAGCTACCCTCATAGTAAAAGCCGCTGATGAGTAAAGCCACCTGCCCATAGAGTCAATTCTTTGACTGTCTTTATTAGATGGGATAAGGGACTGTGGGTTTCGAGATCTGGATTGCGAGGCCTCAACAAATATCGAATTTGGAGAAAATGTGCTCCAGGGTCGTGTATCTGACAGAGATTATCGATTCTCTTTGAGACTGAATGAGAGGAGCCTGGTTTAGTCCAAGATCGCTGAGCTGAGCTAAGAAGAGATGGTAGCATGGAAATATGGATTGGGGTAGTTGTGTCCTTGGAAATAGGATCATAAAGGTGATCCGCCAGTTCGGTTATGGGGCAATGTGTTTTTTGCTACCGCAGAAGCTCTAGAATATTCCGAAGTGGCTCCGCGCAGGCGCAGATCACCCACAGTGTGATTCACAGAGGGCACGAAGAAAAACCATAGTTGATACAGAACAGCACATTTTGATTAAATGGTTCTCATACAACAGAAGTGGAAGATGTGACAGAAAAGTAACCTGCTCCTATTCCAAAATAAGTTGGGTCGGTATGTGACTCCATCAAGATTTCTGTAGAGTGTAGGGTTGGAAATCCCCAATTGGTACGGTCTTGCTTATTTAAGAAGAATGCTGAAGTGGCACATGCATGGTGAACTGCTTGCACAGTACAAGACTTGGAGGGATTACTTCATTACACTGAAGAGCAAATTTTTAATGGAAGACTAAGAAGAACAAAATATATGTGGCAAATAAAACCACAAAAATATAGTAGTGTTTGCTGGTATATTTTATGCTTTAACAGATTTACTGTGATACACATTTTGGCAACTAGAGTTTATAACAGCACACACAATACTGGCTAGATTATATCTTTCTTATTTTGAAATTAAACACAACCAGTCTGAAGCTTCTAAGCAACTTTTCACTTACATACAAGCTGAATCTACTGGCCATGCCCCAAATGGTTCAGAAAAACACCTCACATCAACTCATGGATTCAGTTTACGATTAAATCCCTGATTTTTTTTAAGTTTCGAGATTACTACACTATGCTAAAAGAGTCCATGTACCTTGGCTATACTGAGCAATATCACTGTAGATATTCTTTCCCAAGGGTAACCACATTAACTGATTCCCCACCTGTTGCATCTCTGTTCTTTTTTTTAACAAGCATTCCAGTTCCTTCATTTTAGCTTGGAAACTTTTAGCATGAGAGGCCAATATAAAAGATACTCAAGTTTTATGTTCCCTTTTAACTGCCAGATGCCTTAATAGAAAGTTAAATAGCCATGCATACTATTGCTCCATATGTGATCACAACAGTCAGAAAGGTTGTGTGGTGCCCAATGTTAGATAAAGACAAGTTTTCCAAAACATGCTCCAATTTAAAAAGCTTCCAATGTTCAATTAGAATTAGAGATGAGGGAAGGTAATATTCTGTGTCATGTATATGTAATTCAGAAGCTGGTCTTTATTAGCAACACATTTATTTTACTTCAAGTAGCTATTCTTATACATCATTCACTGCAGGAATATAACACTGAGCAACATTGAGCTGTATCTTTGCAAACAGTACCTTTATCATTAACCCATCAACTCGGACATCAACATGTTCTTCTGACTTTGAATTATCATTTAACTTGTACATGGCCATGAACTGACTGAGACTCTGTTTCAAGTCCAGCACAAACTGGTTTAACCAAAGCATACTCCTCTCATCCAGAGTGAACTGCAAAGCATTTAGCTGAACGTACAGGTTGGAGTTGGGAACTAAAGGAAATAAAAACAAATTATTTCATTGAAAGCATTTTTAACCTAGTACCATTCTCTCTAGTATCTTATCGAGGACATGAAAATTATTCTAAATCCAATACTGTAATCAAATGAACAGCTGATTTGGAAGCTCATGTTCTAACTGCATATGGAATATTATTACTGAAGAATTAAAATGACTTTTGCCTGAAAGGTAACGAAGCACTGACGGTGAACAAGCAAATGGTTGCTTGATAGCTACATAAATACAAGTGAGACCTGCAAGAAAATGTTGCAGAGATTAGTGTTCTTATTCAGTGTTCCACCCAGTCATGATTACTTTCAGGATATTTCATTCTATCCTACTCCCAACATTTCCCATGTTTTTGTGTTCTCTTCCTCATTACATATAGTTACCATTCAACTGCCACTGAAAATTACCAGTCCTCATTGGGTTGTTCTTCTGGATGAACTGATCTCCTGGGAGGGACTACTCTTAGGGTTTGCTTCGCAAAGCATTTTTTACACTTCTAGAAGGTTTCCCTAAATGCACTGATAACTCCATCATACTTCTCAGGAGCCCCATCTGGCTATGCAGCCATCATAACATACCAGCCAGATTCATTTGACAGAAGGGGGGTGGAATATGCCTGTACATATGCAAAGAGCATACGCTTATAAACTCAGTAACTGGGTGGGCAGGGGGAGCATTCTCAACAGAAGAGTTAATTCTCAGTTACATCGCTTCTTCTAATATCAAAGAAGTACAACTAACAGACTGAATCACAAGCTTCAGGTCTATTCCTTCCATTTCCAAAAGCATCTGGACAGAAAAAAAAAGAACTAACAATTTCAAATGGCCTGGCAGCACTAAGAGGAAAAGGCAGCACTGTACTTCCCTCCTCCCCCAAAGGGCTTAAACTACCATCAGCACAGCTGGAAACTACCTCCAAGTTGCACAACTCCAGCTACACCAAAACTACAATGTGCGCTTAACAGATAATTAACACATACACAAAGACACACAAATCAAAACGGAACAAAAATCCTTACTAGGAAAGTCCTTTCCATCTGGATAGTAGTATTCAGTGAATTCAATATGAATGGCTGGCATTTCTGATGGAAGGTATAGAGACTTTTTATTGCAAGAAATAAGAGTTTTAGGAGAACAACGATACTGCTCTGCTGTAGAGACCTGAAAAGATGAAATTCAGTAACAAAGACTAGTGAAACCTCCATGGTATTTCAGAATAAATGATTAATCTACTTTGCAATTTGTGTGCTGGGTTTCTTAGCTTTAAATTGCTGTCTTACTGTTTTGTTCCTTACTAAAACATGACTTAAGAAACAATTCATTTATGCTTTGAATAATTGGCTTGAATACCACAATGATGAAAAGAATGTTAAAAATGTAAATGTAAAATTCATGTTATAATATCACGTATTAAAATATAAACTAAGAAAGTATAATTCTTTTTGTACAGTGGTGCCTCGACTTACGAACGTCCCTACTTACGAAATGTTCAACTTACGAAAAGCTCTGCTTGAAAAATTTTGCTTCGACTTGTGAGTGAAGCTTCCCCTTACCAACACAAAAAAAAAGTCAAGGGAAAAAGGTGGGAAATTCAAATTCATAGAGGCACCGGCCAGTGAAGCCGGGAACCTGGCGGCAGGAGAAAGAGAGCCTTTTACGTCTGTTGTTACTCTATTCTTTTCATATGAGTTTCTTGCAGGCTCATTTTATCCCTCTTTTTAATTAAAGTTTTCTTTCCTCTTCTTAGATCCTCTCTTTTCCATGGTGGACTTTCCTTTGGTGCTTCCCATTTGGTTTTCTAGCTGAAATTCTGAACTTCCTTCTGAGTTTGGTCCTAATGATCCACTTGATTGCTCCTCTTCCTGTTTCTCATCTGTCTTTTTCTCTTCTTTCCTACCCAGTCATTTCCCCCTTTTTTTTCATAAAGTCTTCTGCCTTCATCATTGAATTAATAGAATATCTCTGCACCTGGAATTGGAAAGAGAGACCTTCGGGTATCAATCACTTATATTAACTGAGTTTGTTCTCAGGAAATCTGTCAGCTCCATGTATTGTCTCTCCTTTTCTGCCTTCTCTGCCATGGAATATATTTCAAAATCTTACTTTCTTTTCCTTTTATTGTGGATCCATTATCTTGCATATTTCTTACAACTTTTCCTCAAAATACTATTCTCGTGAATTTAACATTTTCTCTGGGAAGTTTATTATTCCTGGTGTATGCTGTATTAATTCTTCGTGCTATATCTATATTTTTCTGTACTTCCTCTGGTTGCATCTCCATAAGTGGGGCTAAAAAGCTAGTTACCAATTATATTGTGTCTTCACCTTTTTGTTCTGGAAGATTCTGGAATCTGAATATGAGGCTGGCTCTCTCCATTTGTAACTTTAGCAGGTTGATTTAATCTTGTTTTCTTTCATGTTGCATCACTACCAGCTCTGCATTCATAATCTCTTTTTAAAGGTTTATTTTATTTTGGCTATTTCTTTTTTAATTTTTTACAATTTGTTGTTTGATATCAATCATCTGCGACCTTAATCTTGAATTTGTTCAGACAGCTGAAACATTCCTCCTTGTTTCTGATGTAATCCTGTGGATAACATATTTTGAATGTTCTGTTGCCAATCCTTAAGTGTTTCTTGCCCCAATAATTTCAAATTTTGTGCCTGCACAGGTGAGCCTCTCAGGGCCTTTTCCTTTCCCCCCTTCGTTGTCATCTTCCAAATTTCTTAAAGATGCTATCTAGTTTCTTTCCAGCAGGTGTCGCTGCTGCCCCACCTTTCATTCAAACAACATTATTTACATTGTTCGTTCCTTTAGTCATGTCCGACTCTTCGTGACCCCACGGACTAGAGCACGCCAGGCCCTCCTATCTTCCACTGCTTCCCGTGGTTGTGTCAATTTCATGTTGGTTGCTTCGCAGACACTGTCCAACCATCTCATGCTCTGTTGTCCCTTCTCCTCTTGCCCTCACACTTTCCCAACATCAAGGTCTTTTCCAAGGAGTCTTCTCTTCTCATGAGATGGCCAAAGTACTGGAGCCACAGCTTCAGGATCTGTCCTTCCAGTGAGCATTCAGGTTTTATTTCCCTTATAATTGATAGGTTTGTTCTCCTTGCAGTCCAGGGGACCCCCAAGAGCCTTCTTCAGCACCACAATTCAAAGGCATCAATTCTTCGGCGGTCAGCTTTCTTTATGGTCCAGCTCTCAATTCCATACATCACTACAGGAAAAACCATAGCTTTGACTATTCGGACTTTTGTTGGCAAGGTGATGTCTCTGCTTTTTAAGATGCTGTCGAGGTTTGTCATCACTTTCCTCCCAAGAAGCAGGCGTCTTTTAATTTGGTGGCTGCTGTCTCCATCTGCAGTGATCATGGAGCCCACGAAAGTAAAATCTGTCACTGCCTCCATATCTTCCCCTTCTATTTCCCAGGAGGTGATGGGACCAGCAGCCATGATCTTAGTTTTTTTGATGTTGAGTTTCAGGCCGTTTTTTGTACTCTCCTCTTTCACCCTGATTAAAAAGTTCCTTAATTCCTCCTCACTTTCTGCCACCAGAGTGGTATCATCTGCATATCGGAGGTTGTTGATATTTCTTCCAGCAATCTTAATTCTGGTTTGGGATTCCTCCAGTCCAGCCTTCCGCATGATATATTCTGCATATAAGTTAAATAAGCCGGGGGACAATATACAGCCTTGTCGTACTCCTTTCCCAATTTTGAACCAATCAGTTGTTCCATATCCAGTTCTAACTGTTGCTTCTTGTCCCACGTATAAGTTTCTCAGGAGATAAATAAGGTGTTGAGGCACTCCCATTTCTTTAAGGACTTGTCATAGTTTGTTGTGGTCCACACAGTCAAAAGATAGCCCATCCAAAACACGTCAGCACCTCTTTCTCGCCAAAATGTTCTTGCAGCCACCAATCAACATGAGTGTTTTAAGACAGGGGTCTCCAAACTGTGGCCCACAGACCGTATCTGGCCTGTCTTGCCTTTTTATCTGGTCCGGTGAATGACGTAGGCTCAGTGCCACAGGCTGAGGTCCGTTCCCTTCAGCCTGTGTGTGCGGGCGTACACGTGTGTGCTCCTTCAGCCCTCGAAAATGTGTTTTCTGATTCTAATTTCCTCCATCAGCATTGTAATTAGACAATATGTGATTAAACTATTTCACAGAAGTGAGTCTTTGCCTTTGATTAAAACAGTTCATTCACCAAATAATTTTTCTCCTCTCCTCCCTCTTTCTCTTTCTTCTCCTTTTCCTGATCAAGGCTGAGGGATGGGGGGGAGGAGGCTCACTCTACCACAACTTGAAGGGTTACAGGATCTAATCCACTTTCATTAACTCGTTAAGACCAGCTTCCTTCTGTGTCATTGTTTTAGGTCCATAAAGGTTTCTTTATATAAAACACACATCATACTAAAGAGTCCAAGTCAGGATATTTTCCAAAATCATTCTGTACTCTTCCACTCTCTGCAAGGAGTGTTCCAAGCTCTTGCCCAACACAGCTTCCATCTCGGTCCATGCATTCAGAAATATTTCAGGGGGTGGGTGGGACAGCTTCCACCAATTTTTCTCCCCTTTCTGTAGCCTCTGCTGCTTCAGACACCGCTTTTCCTAGCGGACCATCCTTTGCCCCCTACATTGGGGGTCTCGAAACAGAGGCGTCCTGGTCAGTTTCAGGAGCTCTTCCAAAACGCAACCAGTCTTGCTGCGACAAAACCTTGCCTCCCAGAAAGTATAATTCTAAAAGCTACATTTATGTCAACTGTAAGGAAACCAAGAGGTATAGAATAAATCTAGACTGTTTCATAACTATGTCTTCAAACAAAACTATGAACAACTTGAATTCTAAGTGCAAAGTTAAAAGTGGCTAGAAGAGTAGTAAAGTTTTCTGTGGAACCCAACTTTCTTTCCCACCTTCATTTCCCCAAGATTGAAATAATTCAAGAGATGCTAAAACACAAATCATTGAGACAAAATAATCTTAAACCTTGATTTTGAGGGAGGGGGAAGCACATATTCCATCCGAAATGGATTAATTTGGTATCTCTAATCACAGTCATATTACGTCAAGACACTTCATAGAAATACATATTACATCTTTATTGCAACAAGAAACAGAAGAACTGATTTCAGTGACTAGTATAGAAATATACCTGATAAATGTTAACATCTGCAAGTCTAACCACCACAGGGCTGGACATTAATTTATCCTTTGGTTGCTCCAATGACATAGATGAAGGCTTAGCAATTTCTTTAGGTACTTGTTCCTTGCCTGGAAGAAGTAAAGGATATAAAATCATGAACAGGATATAGTTTATGCTTAACTATATTCAGAGAGAGATTCCAGTTCTCTCCTGACCTTGTACTACAAAACACATTGTAAAAGCTATGTATTAGGTGTGTCTGCTGCCTCTGAATGCAACTGTGATTTTAAAACTTTGCTCTATGTTGTAAACACCCTAGAAAACCTTTTCTTATATAATTTACAAATAACCATGGATACTAACCATTCCAAGATGGTTGAGGGCCAGCTGGGCTATACTCAGCTGACGCTATGCTGAATCCCTCTATCCGGCTGCTGGAAATTTCCAAGGACTACCCTCATCTTAGGGACATGATGCTGCTGCAGGTTAAACCGCAGAAGACTCTGCGCTGCAAGGTCAGAAGACCAGCAGTCGTAAGATCGAATCCACATGACGGAGTGAGCTCCCGTTGCTTGTCGCAGTTCCTGCCAACCTAGCAGTTCGAAAGCATGTAAAAACGCGAGTAGATAAATAGGCCCCACCTCGGTGGGAAGGTAATGGCGTTCCGTGTCTAGTTGCGCTGGCCACGTGACCATAGAAACTGTCTTCAGACAAATGCTGGCTCTATGGCTTGGAAATGGGGATGAGCACTGCACCCTAGAGTCAGACACAACTGGTCTAAATGTCAAGGGGGACCTTTACCTTTACCTACCATCATCTTGGCTTAAGTAGGTTTGAATCTGGTATAGAGCCCTCCTTCATCCCACCCCTTCTCTACCCGCTTCTTTGGCTCTCCTGCTAGCTGATCTTAGCCAGTACAGCAGCTGAACACGGAGGTCCTTCCACCAGCAGATCTCTGAAATCACCCAGCTTAACAGGTTCTGCCTATGCCAGGATAAGAAGATGCTACTCAAACCCCTTATACCTTTGACAGTGAAATCTCTGATTTATGATTTCACTGTCAAATACAAATTAAATTTAACAATGTTAGCAACAGGAAATTCATTAGTTTTCTAAAATGCAAATGATATTTGCTTTAGTATAGGTGTTCACACTTGTCAGACTTTTGCAGGCATCTCCAACCTCATTGTGTCTTTTCTTTTAGTATTCTAAGCACCAGTCTGAAAAAACTAGATTTTGCACTCCCAGGGAAATGAGAAATTCTTAGGGGGAAATAATATAAAAGCTAAGAAATCATGACCAAATACTTCCAATGCAATTGCACGATTGCTTCCAATCAACTCAGTGGAGTCTATATCCATGAAATGCACTGTAAGGTTTGAGTGGAATATTATTCAATGTTTCCCAATAAGTAATATAATACTGACTAGAATGAGATACCTGTCTGTACGTGCTGAGGAGACCCCTGAGGTGAGGATTCAGTGGGAGACTCTCCTCCGTGATCCTTCACAGCCTGCTTAAGCAATTCTACATTGTTTCTGAATTCCTGTAGTAATTCTTCTGCCCATCCGCTTCTGGCTTTGGTAGCATCGCTAAAATGCATCCAATGGCTGCAGCTGTCATCTAAAAATATTACACATATTAACAACTCCAGAGTTTTCAGTATGTTTTAAAGTTCTTTACCACATAAACCTATTTACAGCCATTTTGAAAGAATATATTCTTGTTCATTTCTAAATTCCTACTTCTGTTATATCTATGTCTAATGCACTAACAGCTTAATGACTACAAAAATAGTTCCACTGGATCAGTTTAAAATCCCATCTAATCCACAGTGGTTTCTCTGGTGACCTGTCAGATCCAGCTGGAAAGTCAAGAAACAGGAAGAGTACAGCCCACTTCTGTTGCTGCTTAATGATGCAGATCTCTTTTTTTTTAACATAGAATTTCAGACATAAGAAACTGAGCCATCAAAGTAGCTATTGGTGCCATTTGCCTATTTTACAAGGTTAATACTACTTACTAGATAACAGGATTGTTGTAGAGGTTATAATACACATGAAATGTTAAAAACATTATAAAAAGAATTCCAAAATATTTAAGTAAATATTTCAAGAGGGAACAGTTTTCACACAAGGTAGTAAATCTGCAGTACTGTCATTTCATTTGCTATAATATCATACCACATGCCAGGAGATGTATCACTCAGTATGAGAGGGTTTGATAATTATAATCATAAATTAATTACAAAAAACTAGTGTTGTTAAAACAATTTATATAAATATGATCAATAAATACTACAAATGAGCATTTAAACTTACCTGCTTTGTGAAAAGGGTAGTAGTCTACGGTTAGTTGACTAAAAGATAGCTGCATAGCACCTCCTGAAACACGTCTGTTTGCATCTGCAAAATAACACAATATTTAGCAATGCATATACGACGAGCAAATTCCTGTTGTGCAAAATTAAGCTGGAGAAAATCAGATCTGATGCTGGAAATATTTAAATTAAATGAAATAAATAAATGCAAATAAATAAATACATCTGCCTCAGAACCTGAAAGCAGAGATAGAAAACTTTAAAATAATTTAAATGATTTCCAGTGTTAGATCTGGTGTATGTCAGCATAACTTTACATAGCAGAAATTTACCCATTGATATTTATTGTTTTCCTTAACAAGGAACATCCTCTCATCGATGCCTTCTAAAGCAACATCTTCCTATTTTTTGTTAGCTCTCGAATGGCTATCCTATGAAGATCTATGGGGAAATGCGTCTTTCCAGCTGTGGGGTTACTCCTTTGTGTCAACTGATATGAGAACATTTATAGGCTGAAATCCTGTTGCTTAGCATAGTAAGTTGTTACGACAGTAGTCCATTGAATCAGTGGAACTTATAAAGAAGTCGACTCACCAAATCCTGACTGATTCAATGGACCTGCTCTAGCTGTGGCTTACTACACTAAGCAACAGGATTTCCGCCATTTCCCCCTTTTTGTACATTCTTTCACTAACTGCATTTCTAGCTTGCCTATTTTTTGTCCCTTACTTATTGTCACTTGCATCAAAGCCCTATCCATTACACAGGAATGTGACTAGAGATGGGCATGAACCACTGGTTCAGCAGTTCGGCTGATGGCTTTGCAGGTGTTCTACAATTTGGCACCCCACCCCCTCCAGTGGGCACCTACTCAGAGGCAGCACCCAGAGGAGGCAGGGAAGGGAAGCCGGGACACTGCCTCTGACTGGACACCTGCTGGGGGGGCAGGGTACTGAACTGCGGAACAACTATACAGCCATCAGCTCAACCAGCATGAACTGCGAAATACCAGTTCATGACCATCTCTAAATAGGACACATAACCTTGATACTATGAGTATTATACTATAAACAGGCAGAAAATACAAAATGAGGGGAAAGGGCTGATAATTCCTAGCCACAAGAGTCTGAATACCAGTCACTAACAGTGCTGCCTCCACTTACGGAATTAATCCGTACTGGAAGGATGGCCGTAACTCCAAATTTTCGTAAATCGAAGCACCATTTCCCATAGGAATGCATTGAAAACCGATTAATCTGTTCCAGCCGAAGAAAAAATACCCCCCCCAAAATTGACCACCTCCGCCGGTGAAGCCTGGGCTTCCCAGCCACTGTGACAGCTGCCTCCCAAGGTTCCCCGGGAGAACTTCCAGAGAACTTCTGCCCCGCCCCATCAATTCATCCCAAGGATGTGGAGGTAGGAGTCTATTTATTAGTGATACCTACTGAATTGTTGATCGGATTCCAGGAGGGGGGGGGTGTCAAACGCCCTTCGTCACCCCTCACCAGAGAGCCATGCCTCACTTTGTTCCCTTCTACTGGTCTCCCGGTCTTTCAATGCAGCCGGCATTGGCGCCCAGTTGCTGGCTGCTGGCTGGCTGGCGCGCACGGCGCCCACTGGCCCGCCTCCTCTCATCCTGTTAGGTTTCCCTCGCCAGAAGGCAAGCGGTGCCTTCCACCCCAGTGGTCAGGCAAGCAGCTGGCGGGGATGCTGCTTTTGATGCCACCTGCCCCCTAGCCGGGGAAAGACGGCGTTGTAGGCGCTTGGCGTGACTTGGCAGCTTGCTTTCAGCTGCCTGCCATGGGACAGCGAGGCAGCGGGGGGGCACTGGAACCGAGAGGAAGAGTGGGCTTTGCAAAGAGGGCCAGACGCTAGCCGAGGGCTGTCCCAGAGGAAGACGGGCGCAACAGGCAGCGCGGGCTTTCTCCAAGTTCTCCTCCCCTGGAGCTGGCACTGAGGGCACAGACGTCCTTCGGGCGTCGCTTCTCAAAACAAAACGGGTGCTCACCACCATCCAGAAAGGGCCAGGAGGGAGGCTGAGGTGCTTCCTTCCCCTCCCCTCCCTCTTACCTGGGAGGTCCGGAAGGGGTTTTTTCTCTGGAGGAAGGAACTATGGGGAAAGTTGCAACTTGCCTCCTGACTTTGGCTGGCCTGTTCCTGGCGACCAGAGCAGAGCCCTTCACAGGTAAGGAGCCACCCCACCACTGTACATTTTGGCCCTTTCATTTATGTCTTTGTTTATGCCATGTGGCGGCGGTCCCTGGGAGGCCTCCCATGGCGGCTGTCACAGTGGCAGGGAAGCCTGGGCTTCCCCAACGGCACCGGTCAGCGTGGCTTCCCCGGTGGCAGCAGTCACAGCAGCAGGGAAGTCCGGGCTTCTCCGGTGGCGGCGGTCAAAGTGGCTTTCCCAGCAGCGGCTGTCATGGCAGCAGGGAAGCCTGAGCTTCCCCAGCAGTGGCGGTCAGAGCGGCGGGGAAACCCAGGGTTTTCCTGCCTTTTTCCTTTCGTAAGTGGAAGCTCCAGCCACAAGTCTAACCAACATTTTGCAGCTGGAGCTTTCCGTAACTCGAAATTTTCATAACTAGGGATGTCTGTAAGTCAAGGCACCACTGTATAGTCATGTGAAAAACAAATGTCTATGCTTTACACATCAGGACACAATAAAAATCATCTGGTCCTTAGCAGGTCCTAAAATTAGGTAAATAACCTCAGAGGACCAACACATGACATTTTACACCATGTCATTATTTATTTTACAAAAATAAAGTCAAAATGGAGAAATCATGTGTGACCTTATGATTAAATAGCTTATAGAACAACCTTTAGCAGCAATAACTTGAATTAATACTTTTCTGTATGACTTTATCAGTCTCTCACATCATTTTGGAGTAATTCTTCTTTACAACGTTGCTTCAGTTCACTGAAGTTTGTGGGCACAGCTCCCTTAAAGTCCTGCCACAGCATTTCAATTGGGCCATTTAACACTTTGATTCTTTTCCTTTTCAGCCATTTTGTTATAGATTTGCTGGTGTGCTTTGGATCACCGTCCTGCTGCATGACCCAATTTCGGCCAAACTTTAGTTCTCGGACAGATGGCATCACATTTTACTTTATAATCCTTCTGTATACAGAAGAGTTCATAGTCAAATCAATGACTGCAAGATGCCCAGATCCTGTGACAGCAAAACCAGCCCAAATCATCATCCCTCCACCACCATGCTTGATAGCTGGTATGAGGCGTTTATGCTGATATGCTGTGTCTGGTTTTCACCAAATGTGCCACTGTGCATTATACCCAAACATCTACACTTTGGTCTAATCTGTCCAAAGGACATTATTCCAGAAATCTTGTGGTTTGTCCAGAAACAACTTTGCAAACCTAACCAGTGCTGTCATTTTTTTTAGAGAAAAGAGCTTTTTCCTGGCAATCCTTCCAAACCATACTTATTCAGTATTTTTCTAATTGTACTGTCATGAATTTTAATATTTAATATACTAACTGAGGCATGTGGAGCCTCAGATGTAACTCTTGGGTTTTTGCAATTTATCTGAGCATTGCATTGTCTGACCTTGGGGTGAATTTGCTTGGATGTCTGCTCCTGGGAAGACTGGCAACTATTTTTAATGTTTTCCACTTGTAAATAATCTTTCTCACTGGGTTTTAAATTGTTTGGAAATAGCTTTATAATCCTTCCCAGATTGATGGGCATCAACAATGGCTTCTCTGCAATCATTGCTGATGTGTTTCCTTTTTCACGTTGAGTCAACACACACCTGAATGTTCCTGACCAGCAAATTGCTAAAACTTTGGCTTTTATAGAGATGGTCACAGTTGCTGATGATCAGTTACTCAAGGGCATTTGGTTAGCAGCACTTGACTGCTACTTAGTCTTTTAATTCCTATGGAAGCAGAAATGGTGTGCTTCGTTTTTCACACACGGCTTCTCCATTTTAGCTTTATTTAAAAAGTAAATAATATGTCATGTGTTGTTGTTCCTGTGAGGTTGTACTTAACTAATTTTCAGACCTGCTAAGGACCAAATAATTTTTATTATGTCCTGATACATAAAACTATAGAATTCAAAGAGGGTGTACTTTCTTTTTCACATGACTGTATCTGACAGATAAAACAAAGCCTGCAATGCTAACTAAAATGATGGCACCAACTAAAATGCTTACCTTTCTCCTTAGCATGAATATCATCACATATATGCAGATCCAAGTGGGAAACTGCTAGATGATAAGAAGTTTCCTTAACATCAAATTCATTGAATAGTTTCACAATTGCATCATTTTGATCAGCAGCTGCTGATGATTGCTGTGTTTTTACTTGCTGTGTACTGGGTGCAGGAGTAGAACTCTGGAATTCAAACATATAATTTTACAGAAATGTCTTAAGACTTTCACATTAAGGAAACTTTCAAATATTGCATTTAGAATATGCCCTTAATGGGCTGCAAGACACATTAGTTGTCACCAACAAGTCACAATACATTGAAACTTTTGAAAACAGTACAGTACACTGGCAATGGTGCGGCTAAAAAAAACTGTAAATAAATAAATAAATAAAATTACTGCTGCCAAGGCACCGTGATGAATATGGGACTTCAAATGCAAAATATTATTAGAGGGATTTAAAGTTCAATTTTCTAAAAGAGAAGTATTTAAAACGCTTCTTAAATCCCAGAATTTCAAGAAGTCTTATTCCTGAATAAATAGATATAGAGTGACAGCCTGAATGTCTTATGCTAATATACATTGCAGGTCTGGGACCTGTACAGTCTTAATATTTTTTTTCTTTAATAAACACTAATAAACACTATTGAAAGAACAGAACTTACATAGGTTTTATAGGTGTATATTAAAGTTTTAAAATAAATAAATAAAATAATAACTCCTGAGATGCTGACTGATTCAACGGACCTATGACTATTGCAACTTACAATGGGATTTCAGCCATTACATCTGTAGTAACAATTCCACATTAGCCTCACATGACATATTGACGGCCCAATTCTTCTGAATTATAACAGGGAAGCTGTACAATGCTCTAAATAACAAAGCATGTAAGATCTGAAATTGTATTTAGTCTTTACAGATGTACCTTCTACAGCAAGCAAACAAAGGGTTGCGACATATAAAGCTCACACCACTGGAAGCTTCATGCAAGTCCAATTTTATCAAATGTTTAAGTATCTCTCATAATCTTCTTGGCTGAATTTGCAGTCTCATAAGACAAACTTACTTGAGTGGGTTCAGAAGCTAGACTTTTTCTCTGTTCAGCTGACTTTTCTATTGCTTCGCTAAGAGATTTGGCATACTGCACCATAGCTTTCAATTGGGAATCAGTCAAAACCCACAGCAAATCATCTAATATTAGAATCAGCTTGGATGCCACCACATTGCAATCCTTTAGCTGTTTGTGGGAAGAAAAGTGACAAAAATATTAGGATACATATGGAGGATACATAGTTTGTATAAAGTTATGGAATAAGGGTAAAGGGAAAACACAAAGTATAAAAATCCTACTAGCAAAACAGAACCTTTGTTCAATCATTTCTGCATCATTATAACCCTTGCTGACAGACATTTCATTCACACAGGCAAGCATGAGATTGCATCATTAAACTTCAGAGCACTCCTTCTTTGGACACTCATCTTAACAACCATGTAAGCATTTTATGTGTGCAAAAAAAAAAACAGATGAATACTATTTGATTTAGAAGCAGATAAGCTTCTGTGCATTGAATGTATGTTGTGCCATTCCATTTGCAATCTCAAGGCAACTAGCAAATGAACCATGCATAAAGTATTTATACTGAATCAGTAAGAACTGGTAAGAATGAAAATAAACCTTAGGGCATGTTGTAATACATTTTAAAAATGGAAAGCTAGCCATCGCATTCTATAGATATAGAATTTACAGCAATTAATTTCCTCAACCACTAATGTCTCATACTTGTAGAACATGATCAACAAACTTTGGCAAGCCTCAGCGGTGACCAGGCTTTGATTTCCAATGGTGTGCTTGTCAAGAGGACAGGCAAGTTCTTCACTGTGACGTTATGATCAACATTAGAGACCAATCAGAATCAGGATCCCTAGCATTTCTGCAGACTCAGGAGAAGGACAGATATCTTCATTAGTAAGTTCTGATTAACAGTTCTGTCAATGTAAACCTGACGGCAACAAAATTAAACAACTATCTGTAAGAAACTATGGCCAAAATCCTGCTTCTTAGCATAGTAAGTCACAACTAGAGTAGGCCCACTGAATCAGTGGGATGATATGGCGAATCAATTTTACCACAAGTTCCACTGGTTCAAAGGGCCTGTTGCTAGTTGCAGCTTGCTATGCTAAGCAATAAAATGCATATACTTTTTCTGTGGAACTTTTCCCACTTATTATCATTCAGGAATACATGAATTCATCACATATCTATATTCAACATTACCCTTCTTTTTAGTGTGACCCTAATTTTGGACTGGTTAGTAATCAGGCGAACTGGAGCACTCATTATTTCATGCTGAGAGCTTTGAATTGCATCCGCTTCTATTCTGATCATCTGCCAGTTTATTTCTTTAAATGTCAATACCTGAAATAAAACAAACACACACAGATTTAAACATCTGTTGGAGAAATGTATGAAGTTTTAAAGAGCATTGATTCCTAGATCCCAGATGGACTTGGCAACAGTTGGAAAAAAATACTGTATTTACATTTTTTCGTAAACAGAAATAATTATCTGATAAATTTAAGCAAAAGGAATAGGCTTCAAGTAGCCAGTACTTCAGCTTTTTTTATTTTATGCTGTGTGACTGATTTAAAGTTAGAACAAATATTCTTTATACTCAAGCCATGAAGCACATTAAACACGCAAGTAGCTTGTTGAAATCAATGGAACTTAGAATGAATCTTCTCTGAACAAAACCTGAAGAGTTTGGTTCCTTCCTAATACAGTAGCAATGGCAGAGAAACCTATTGTTAGATTTCTGAATATGATGCAACGCAAAATATACACTTTGAGGGAGAAAGATACCTATAAAAGATTCCCAAGTGATTATTTTAATGTATAATCAAGTCACATTTGTTTAACATACCAGCTACCTTCACATCTACTATTTTTATTCAGAGATCAAGTTATGCATGTGTGGATCTATGATCTCCTACAGCTGGAGTATAACATATGATATGAACACAATGAAGTATACAAGCAGATTCTATATTCTTGACTCCTATGGAATTCATCCCCCCTTTACAAGTGGTGTTGTTCTCAGTACAGTCAAGGTCCATAAAAAGCCTCCATCCATACAGTTCCATTAGCAACAAGTTTTGCATATTATAAAATAGGTGTAACTCCCACAAACCAGAATAAATGAACTGGCTTGTTAATTATCGGCTTAAACCTTCATGAAATCCAAATAGCACTGAAGAAATCTCTAAGTTAACAGTGCCACTCGAGACTGTTTCAGATGTGCAAAACAGTCTTAATATCATAAGCTTCCATTAGGATTAATTTAAGATTGAGATTTAAATAAAATTAATAGCCAGATGATTGGTTAGCCAAGACTGCTAAACAGGAAGATTCTACAAAAGGATATAATACATGAAAATAAACAACAGTTAAGGAAAAAATTTAAAAAGAATTAAAAAGCTTATCATAAAATTAAAATGAGACTTACTTCACCACGCTGAGAATCTTGTAACCGAGTAAATCTTAGATCACCATGTTCCCAATTTGCATTTACACTATATATTCTCAACTGGGAAAGTTCAAATGAAGCATTGAAGGCTTTTGCTCCAATTCGGATTACAATGGAGTTCACAGAAACAGATATTCCTTCTACAACTTTTTCTGCAAAACCATACCCGCTGAAGAAATAAAATGCAGACATTTGAATCAAAACTTTAGTATATATACATATGGAAATTTTAACAGGTATTTCAAAGACAGCACAAGCAATTAAAAGAAAAATAGTACTGGACTTGATAAAAGACCAGTAAAAGAATACAGGTCCTCATAGAATTAACATACTGTAAACTGGTTCTTCTGAAATGCAGACATATAGAAGAGTCCTACACATCCCATGGACTAATTATTTTATAAAAGGATACTTCATCAGATAGGAAAACAGAATGAAATAGTTGATTATTTAAAAATACACACTCTTGTATCTTGAACACATAATTCATCATGACAAATACAATATACTACAATGTTTCATTGAAGGCAAGATTGAGGATGAAGTGGAAGAGGTAGAAGGCATATTTCTTGGTTGAGCAATGTGATGCACTGGACCCCCCTAAAGGGCTGCTGGGCATTCAGCCAGAGAGTTCGACAGGCACTTATCTACCACCTTTGCGCTGGGATAAGTCCCAAGACCTCAGCAGTGAGTAGCCTAAGCCCTTTGAACAAGTCTGACCTGAAAAAAACACTTTACATTTACTCAGTACTTTGCAAGTACAGGCACATGGGCTTTGTGATTCCTTAGAATTCACAAGAGCTGAGTTAGGTAGGACTCTTAAATGATAGCTAGTTTGTGGCCCTCTCCCTTCCTGGATTTAGCCAGGCCCTGTTGTTCAAGAGACCAGTCCTTTGTAAGGATTTTTATAATTTATTTTTATTAGAAACATGAGTTTCATTAGAAATCAGTTTATATTGCATAAGCATTGGGATCAAAAAACTTATTCAAAGATCATTGCAATTAAATAAGATAGCTATTTCCCATTTAAAATAATACACACTAAAAAGCTGAAACTATGGAGGGCTATAGTGGGCTAGCCCCACCTCCTTCTTTTTCCTTTATTTATATCCTCTCTCCTTCAAGCTACATGCTCATAGCATCATCATGGAAAAAGATCCAGAACAGAACTCAATGAACCACATTCGGTTACATTCACATAATCTATTGTCCATTTTCTACCCTCCTAACTCCTCCCTTCTTCATGGCCTTTCTGGCTGTTAACCAATTAACTTTTAGAGGTTATACCACTTCTCTCCTCCTCTTATTCCCATGAGAGTCCAGGTGTTGTTTATCTCTTCTCTAAGAAGCTTGGAATATTGAGTCTTCCAGGGGCCTCTCCATTTGGCCTTCACGATATCTGGATCCTGGCTTTAACAGTCTTCAGGAAAACACTCTCATGGCGCTTAGAAAAACACATTCCCAAGTCTCTCAAATCATCTTCACACAGAACCTGTCTGACTCCATCATACATTTCTCTGACTACATATCCCATCATCATGACAAGTAACATACTGACTGGACCCTAATAAAGAACAACTAATCCACACAATGAGAGATAGGTAGAGATGGTAGCCACCCATAGAGAAAGAAGCTGAGTCTTGTTAAGGTAAGAGCCAGCCACCCCCATCTCAGCTTCAATAATTCAACTTTAATGATAAGCACAGGGAGAATCCACTGAATTATTAAATAGTAACTGACCTTTGCCCTGATGCAGTTGCTATTGGAGATGGTCCATTAGGGGCACGAGGTTCTTCACATGTACTCATTTCCATTATTACTTTGTCCAGTGACTTGAACATGCAAGAGAATTTTGGAACAAATGAAATGTGCTGAACTACATGCTAAATAAATGCCATCTCACAGAATTAAAGCTTTAGTAAGATCTCAAGAATAAATGCTAAAAAGTTTCAGAAATAATTTGGTTTACATGTTCTACTTCAAACTCTCAGAATCAAATCACATGTATTATTTCAGTTTTATGTTAAATATTAATATGCACCAGCCTTTTCAGTGAAAAGGTAAGAGTATAAATAACAATATTAAATTTTATTACCTGATTTTATCCAACTGTAAAATCCTACTGAGGTTTCAGGATCATAGGATTGACATTACTTGACAACATATAACAAGAACTTTACGAATATCGACATCTAGAAATCAGTCTAGATGTCACATGAATTTCTCCAGCACTCAGAATTTAGTGATTAGCTTGTTCCCTCACAAATTTTAAAAAAAGGGAATTAAAAATTCTTTTTCTTAAAAATGAGTAGAATATTATATTCATTTTACTCAGCTGTATTAATATTAGGTCAAGACATTTTCACCATCTATCATTTATTTATAGATGACATGGCTAGCTAAGTTTCACATCATAGGTTTTTTTAGATTAGGCATCCTTCAGTCTCAAGAGACTATGGTAATAAGCTCTGAATAGAGGATTTGGAACAGCATCTAGTGTGGCTGAGAAGGCCAATTCAAGAGTGACAATCCCTTCCACATTGAAGACAAATACAGTCTGTCCCCTGTCCAGCTCCCTGATTTTGCTGGTTTCAGGACTCCCTCTTTGCCTAGGGCTGCTAGACAAGTGTCTCTTCAAAATGGGAGAGGCCATGATGCACCCCCTGCCTCCAGGCTGAACGCTCAGATGTCAAGGTTTCCCATCTGTTGAGGTCCATTCCTAAGGCCTTCAGATCCCACTTGCAGATATCCTTGTATCGCAGCTATGGTCTTCCTCTAGGGCTCTTCCCCTGTACTAATTCACCATGCAGGAGATCTTTCACATCATAAAGTTCTCTTCTAAACAGTACTTAGCAAATATGATTGGCTTGCCAAGGAAAGTATAAAAGCTAGTAAAACTGTGAACAGAGATATTTATACTAGAAAGTAACAACAAACATCAGTTTCGGTAACCCTCATCCTGGCATTTTCCAAACACAATTGTAAAAAAAAATAAAAAATGACACTACGAGATTTATTTTCTACACTTTCAGTACTATATACAATGTAACCTTAGCTGTTATAAATAAATGCAAGCTCCCATCCACTCCTCAATAAAAAGCTATCAAACTGCATTCCATGAATGCCAGTAATGCGTCGTCATCATTTAGTCGTGTCCAACTTCGTGACCCCATGGACCAGAGCATGCCAGGCCCTCCCATCTTCCACTGCCTCCCAGAGTTGTGTCAAATTCAGTAATGCAGTCAAGGTCAAAAAAGAAAGCCAGCAGTAGTATGCAAACAAAAATGGATGAATTGCCTTGTAATAATTATTAGAAGTCCTGATACAATTTCATCACTTGGGACAATCTATTTTTCACAGTAATACTTGATATGTAAATTTAGCTTTTGAAAACTCATACACAAAAAAGGTCTCTTTTAGGGTCTCAAGCACCCCCTCTGCCGTTACTTGTGTGGAGTTTATGTCAAATGACAATCATTCTTATCTGCCATTACATAATAGCTTTCATGTCAAACTCTTCTTTAATTTGGAAGACATAGTACTAGAAGCCTGCTAGAGACTATAGCTTAGATATTTTAAATTCTAATGCTTGAAAAGAATTAGCACAAGAACAAGTGCATTTCAAAAGGTCAGACTAGCATTTAATAAGACAGTCTCATTAAAGGTCGGTGACTCACAGGATAACTGATGTGTGACTACCCAGGGATCTGAAACATAAATATCATCTTAGGAGTATCCGAAGGGGAGAGAATGGGGAGAAGAATGAGAATCAAAAAAATAAAAAATAATAAAAAAAAAGATGGTAACCATTTATAAATTCCTCAGTGCTTCCCAATATACCAATATGTATAAGGAAAAGTACTGTTTAACCAACTCGATATCTGTTACCCAGATGAAGTTTGATCTCCTCACACTAAAGTCTTATTGTTTTCATTTAGTTTTGTTAGTTTTCATCTGTTCACTTCCTACAAGCATAAACAGTGTTCCCTATCTCTTAGGAAAAAAATCAACTACATTTTTTTCTACTTTGTTACCAACTTAATCCCACCAATGCCTGTGAAGGTTCACTAAACGGGTCCTCCCTCTCCCCTAATAAACCAGGAGACATCTTTAAATCAAAACAAGTTTCTGTATTTATTAACTTTGGTAACGGTAATGGAACATCATGAAAACTTGTGGTGAACTTTTGTGGGAGCAACGACTCAGACAGGGGTAACAACACGTCAGTTTCAAACGGGTTAGTAGACTTGTGCTCCCGTGGACCTGCCAAAATCCTTTCAGATTCTTGGAGTTCATCTTCATCCATCTCAGGTATCAGAAGGGGGAGGGTTTCCTCATCTCCGGACCACCCCCATATCAGCGATCCCTCCCCTGGGTTGGAATCCCAAGGTCCGGGAATCAGCCCAGTCTCTTCAGTTCCTCCAAATGCCATGCTCTTTTGGCTTCTTTTCCTCTCTCTGCCGCCTCCTTTTCCTCTCTCAGCCTCAGTCTCCACTCTCGGGTTTCGGATTCACCCCACTATGAAGGCTGCTGAGGGAGTCCCTTCCTTCTCCGGTTCTCAGGCTCATGCTTAGGAACCTGGACTAGCTCCCAATGTCTGGTCCATGGATCTTGCATCCATATCATCTCCCAGCCACCCGGGATGTCGTCATGGTTCACTCTTATATCCCCCGCTCCCGCCTCCACTACAGCCCGCCCCCAATCCTCCTTTCCCACCATTTCAGGATCGGTCTGTGTGGCTACGGTTAACCTCCTCATTCCCCTCACTAAGTCCTGGGTGTCGACTCCTCAATGTGTCAGTCTAGGAGGAGTGGGTGGTGGAGTTGCCTTTGTCCCTTTTGATGCCTTGGGGAGAGACGGCACTCCTACTAGAGCTTCCTGACCCAGACTTCGGGCTCCACAATGCCAAGCAAAATATTTTTGAGCTGCCATGAAATATTTTTTTTTAAAAAATGCTTCAAATATTTAAGAAGCCAAGGAAGAGGAGAGGGAGTGTTGAATATTTTGTTATTATATATGAAGCAATAAAACCATATATACAAGTGGTATGGAAGGATGTGCCTCACACAGGTAGTATCGCTACTCTTTGAATCCCTAGTGATGGTTTTGTCCCCAATCCACTTTATAATATAACTACTACAACAAAATGCCCTTCTCTCATATATATCAACTTCAATTAATTCTGTTTGAACTGCAAGAAGAATTACAAGCTGCATGCTTTCACAGCCAAATTCCAAACTTACCAAACAGATTGGATGTGTTTTCAGTTTTGTCCATGGTATCTGCAAAATAAAGCAGATGTAAAATCCTTGAAGACAACATGCCTGGAAAGTATCCGAGACATACAAGGCATCATATTTTTTATCTATCAGTAAACAGTAGGATGAAGCCTACTTTTCTGCTATTATAATGCCCTAAAGTCATTTTACCATATTTTGTTAGGTACTACAGTGGTGCCTCGACTTACGACCGTCCTGACTTGCAACCAATTTGAGTTAACAACCAGCTCTGGTCGCAAAATTTTGCTTTGACTTGTGACTGGAGCTTTGAGATACAACCAGAAAAAAGGCAGGAAAATTTAAAATGCTAACCATTGGTCAGTGAAGAGACTGCTTCTCTGTAGCTCCTTCGCCCCAGCGGTTAGAGAGTGTGCGTTTAGAGAGAGGCTTCAGACTGCCTGGTACTGCTTTTTGCTTTTTTAAATTTTTTTAAACTGCCTGTTCTGGATGAGTACTGTACAGGGTTTTGAAGTGTGGGTTTGGGCTGGGAGGGTTATGTTTCTGTGCTTTGATGGGTCCTGCAGTGTGTTTTTCAGTCTGTGCTGGATTGGGTTTGTTTGATTCGGGGGTTATGTTTCTGTGCTTTGATGGGTCTTGCAGTGTATTTTTTAGTCCCTGCTGGAATGGGTTTGTTTGAGTCGGGGGTTATGTTTCTGTGCTTTGATGGGTCTTGCAGTGTGTACAGTGGTGCCTTGACTTACAAACTTAATCCGCTCCACAAGATGGTTGTGACTCAAACTGGTTGTAAGTCAAAGCACCATTTCCCACAGGAATGCACTGAAACCCCATTAATCTGTTCCAGCCACACAAAAATCACCAAATATTTTTAAAAACACACACACACTGCAAGCCCCATCAGAATGCGCTGGGGCCGGGAAAAAACCACACCAAAAAACAAAACAACACTGCAAGCCCCACTGGAACACACTGGGGCCAGGGAAAAAAAACCACCAAAAAACAAAACAACACTGCAAGCCCCATCAGAACTGGGATTTTTTTGGGGGGGCGGGGGGCGGGGAAATCACAAAAAAAAATCACAGCACAGAAATATAACCCCCCCTCCAGCCCAAACCCATGTTGCAAAACCCTGTATGTACTCACTCAGAAGCAGAAGGCAGCACCAGGCAGTCCAAAGCCACTCTGAAAACAAATACACTCTAACTGTTGGAGCAAAAGTGCTACAAAGAAGCAGCCTCTTCACGGACCAACGGTTTGCCCTCTAATTTGAATTCCCCACCCTTTTCCCCACCTTTTTTCTGATCGTAACTCAAAGCTCCTGATGCAAATCAAAGCAAAATTTTGCAGCCGGAGCTGGTCGTAACTCGAATTGGTCATACGTCAGGCCAGTCATAAGTCAAAGCACCACTATAACTGTGCCATTTTTTGTCCCTGCTGGAATGGTTTTTTCCCAGCCAGAATGGATTAATCGTGTTTCAATGTATTCCTATGGGAAATGGTGCCTTGATTTGCAACCAACTTGAGTTACGACCATTATTATGGAACAAATTAAGTTCGCAACTCAAGGCACCACTGTAATACAGTAGCCAAAATCAAGGATCTTTTTAAAAATGGCATAGACATAAACATGGTACAAAAAGGGGCATTTCATGCACAGAGACTGACAGTGTGCATGATGAATATAAGCAAAGTCCTTCACCCTGTTTCCATAACTGCATGCATGCAGCATAACTTCCTACTTAAAGATCTGTAGACGCAATTAAATGGTGCTGGATTCAGAGTTGTTCAGAACAGGTACAACTTTCACAGACTATCATCACTGTTTAAACCAACAGTGCTGATTACCTCACTTACTTTTGGTACTGGACATGCTCCTACTTTTTTTTCCAGTGATATCCGCTCCAGACCACAAACTAGCAAAAACTATAGCATAGCTTGAACTGGCTGAACAGTTCACTGAGTTTGCTGTAGAGCCATAGGCTGGGAGCCAGATCATCCCAGAGTAGCCAGTCTGTGTAGTCATGAGCAAGCTGCACAGTCTCAGAGCATCCCCAGAAGGGAATGGAAAACTACTTCTGAATGCTCTCTACCTAGAAAATCATGAAAAGGGTCACCATAAATCAAGTCACCAAGAACTGACTTGACAGCAATAGCACAGCTTAAGTTTCAGACTTTGCACACCCTCTTATAAATGGGTGGTGGCAATGCTGTGTCCTATTCAATAAACTGCCAGTTATCACAGATCTAGAAAAACAAAAGTGCAATGAAGACAGCTTCTCTGCAAGAAAGAGAAGGGGGATACTGTACATCAGGGGTCACCAACCCCCAGGCTGCAGACTGGTCCCGCTGGGACAGATGAGCGGCAAGCAGGTGAGTTGTGAGCAAATCTCCGCCTCCTGTCAGTGTGCTCCTATTAGGTTCTATTGCCGCTGCTGATCTGACAGGAGGCGGAGATTCATCCCCACTCCCCTCCTGCTGCTGCTAGGTCAGCTGTGGCATTAGACTCGAATAGGAGCCTCCACTCCTATTAGGTTCTAAGCCGCTGGTGATCTAACAGGAGGTGGAGCTTCAATTGCAGCTCACCTCCTGCTCACGACAAATAAATCCCCCGCCCGGTCCTTGGGAGAATGGTCTTCAACTAAACCGGTCCCTAGTGTAAAAAAGGTTGGGATCCACTGCCGTACATGATCAAATTAGTGACAGCCAAAAGAAAGCAAGAACTTCCCTCTGAAAAATTTCCGCATTTGCCTCCGAATTTGAAGTTTCAAAATAAGTAATTAGAGAAAAATGTCTAATTTACTGACAACTCATTTTTGCCACAATATGCACACCATTACTCATTCATAAAATGAAGAAACATCTATGGTAGCTTTAGTTTTCTTTGTCACAGTCTATTGAGAAAAATAACAGTAATTTGTTTTTTAAAAATAAAAGGCAAAATTCCTGTTCCAACATAAAAGTCTACTCACCCTGATAGATGCTTTATTGCAAAATACTTTGTTGATGGCAAGCCAGGTGGGAAGATCTAGCATGTTCTGAAGTACTTCTTCATCCAGCTCTAAATTGGTTAGCTGTCCTTCTCCTTTTAGGGTGCTCAAGTTGATTTTATCTGGTGACAGGTTTTTGGTGAACCTAAAATAAATTGTTACGCATATATTACCGCAAAGCAGTTACTTGGTCTATAACTTTTTATGAAAATACACTCAAATAGATCCATGAAGATGGGTATCTTGTGAAAAGTAACTCTAGATCTGAAGACTAAGCATTAAAATATTCACATGAAAATTAGAAGATGCTGTCGCAAATGCACACTTGCAAGTCTATTGGATTCACGCCATATTTTACAACCAGTACACAATTATCTGTTGTACACTTTTAAAACTACATTTTATATATTTTAACCATATAATATGTTTTATGAACTGGCTGTACACTTTTTAATTGCATTTTGTATATTTTAGCCACATACTATGTTTTATGAACTGGTTGTACATTTTCAAACTGCATTTTGTATATTTTAGCCACATACTATGTTTTATGAATTGGTTGTATATTTTCAAACTGCATTTTGTATATTTTAGCCATAAATATGTTTTATGAGCTGGTCACCCAACCGTAATAAATAAAATTCAACTCACGCTTGCAAGTCTACTGTTTGCTTAACTCAGAGATGGGAAGTGTGGTCATCCAGACATTGTTGGACTACAACTCCCAGCATTTCCCACCACTGATTATGAGGATTACAGTTGACAAAAACTCCAATCCTACAATGATCAGAAGGCAGTACTTTTTCCATCCCTATTTTAGATCAAACAAAGACCATGTTATGATATGGATTACCAACCAACTAACCACTGCAATGGATACTTTTGGAGTTTGTGTTTAGAACAGATGGAGAATGAAAGAAACTTTGAATACAGAATGTCAAGGTAAACAAGAAGAGTTGAAGGCAATACAGTATTGGGGTAGCAACAAGAATTTGGCTGATGGACACCTGTAAGAGAAAAAGAAAAGGGGAACAAGTTGAAAGGGGAGGAGACAGGCTGGTTAGAATGAATTTAGGATACTACTATTTGCAACTGTTTTCATCTCAGACTTCATTTTATTGTAAATCCGTTTTTATTATTCTTCAAATGGACACATTTACTGTGAATTACTAGTGAACCACATTGTTTACAGTTTGAGAACTTAGCCAAGTACTTATATTGCTATTGAATAGTTGGGCTAGTGTAAATACAATGGTGTAAACTGCGGTGATGAATCACTGCTAGTCGATGCATTGCTGCTTGAATCTTCTGTTGTACACCAAGTCACACAACTGGCATAAAACTTTGTATACAAGCAGGAGCTTATTGATCAAGGGCAATTCAATGCTGTCATTTACACTGCTGCAGTTGAGCTGCCAATAAGATTGTGGCCATTAGGTTTATACAAAACCTTGCCTCACTCATGTGGCATTATAAAGTAAGAGTGCTGCTAATCAAGGGAAAACTTCCATGTGTAGGGAAACTGAATCATATACTGTAACAGACACTACTTGTTCATCCGACAACATCACATTGGCAATAGGATATTATTTATTTTATTTGTTTAAAATATTTTATCCTGCCTCTATCTTTACAAGGGACCCAGGATGGCTTACATCTATAAAAGACAATATTTAAAGCTAAAAACAGTAATGAATTTATTGGAATTTACATTCGTGGAAGTTGGACTTCTACCAGATATCAAGAAAGTTAAAGTTTCCTATTTCCTATTCTATCTTTGTGAATGTTTGGTAATCTGATCAACATTTTTGTGATATAAAAATAACCATGGCATCAGGCTTTTGAGTACTACAGAGCTATTCATGAGGCAAAGATACTTCTAGCAAGAAGTTTTTAGGCAAGAACTTAGGCTCATGGCCGTGGTTCATGTCCTCAGACTACCAGAAAGGCAAAATGCAGTTTCTGTTTCTACATAAGAGATAATGGAGATATTAATTTAGGGGTTCCACATACCCTGGTTGTAAATCCAGCTTGGCGTCTTGCAGTATATACTTTCTTAATGTTGCATCAATGTTTGTGTTTCTATTTTGGGAGATGACTGTTGAGTTCTAGTACTCAACCAATGCTGAAACAGCTATCCAACCTTGTTCTCAAATGTAGATGAAAACAGTGTCTTTCCTCTAATCATATGCATGTCATTTATAAAGAACCACTGACTAAGAATCCTTCAAGTGAAACTTAGTATTTCAACTGAGCGGCTTAAAGCCAAACCATCCAACCAGGCCTTTGAAAAGTTCTTTTTCCACTTAAAGGAATACTGGAGGGAGGGTGTTTAAAAATTGAAGCCATCGTTCTGATCCTGTAAAACTTCAGTGAAGACTAAAGCAGTACCAAAAAGCAATGCCACAAATATGACATTCAGTGGTCTGAAGTACTGTTGCAAGCTATTTGTATTTTCCCCCTGGTATGCTATAAAGTATAGAGCAATTAATAAATTATAAATAACATCAAATATGCACTATTTGCTCTTCTTTCCTATATGCTTGCCAAAAGGGAAGAAATATATTCCAGCATGCACTTTATCCAAAGTACTTCCGCAATCAGATGTGACCACATTTTCCAACAATTTATGATAAAAGAACAAGAATAATTCTTATCAATCACTGAAGACCAAACGCCTCTGAAAAGAACATGAAAATATTTGACACTCCCAACACTGAGATCTTTTTCAACTGAGAACTGATTAGAAATCATTTTCACTTCCCCATGTATTTCTCTCCCCACCTCCCCCACCCATACTTACTCCTCTTTATTCTGGACAGTTTCACAATAAAATGAAGTAAAATGGCTTTTATTTATCTTTGAACAGGAATGCTGCAATACATCAGCTTTATCCAGTCATAAAAGTATATGTTGTAACTCAGTGGGTTGCAGCATTTGGATCAGGAGGAGTTCAATTCCACAATGCGGTTACTGGGAAAAGAACCAGTTTGTGCAGCCTTCGGCAAGCTGCATGGTCTCAGAAGACCACCACAAGAAGAGACTGATAAACTACTTCTTAGTATATATTTTTCTTGAAAAAATCCTGGCAGAATTAAGCTGATGCTATATAATAATTATTATCCTTCCCTGAAATTGGGACCATCATTCACATGAATTTTTGCATGGACATCTAAATAGAGTATCTTCATATATTTGAGCAGACACATTTTCCTCTGCTCTGAATTCCACTAGAACATCTAGGTGGAAAAGATACAAATAATTATTTGCATACCAGAATTAGACAGAATTATAATTAAGTGGTTTATAAACTGGCTGACGAAAAAAGAGAGAAGGGAACAAACCAAATTTAAAAACAGGGAAAGCACAGTAGATAAGAATGGGAAAATACAATGAAAGGGTTGTGCAGAATAATACTGATACTCAAAGGTAGAGATGGGCATTAACTGCTGAAGTAGTTCATTATTTTAGCCAAGCAGGTGTTTGGCATTTCGCACCCGGTCAGAGGCAGGGTCCTAGCCTCCCTGCCCCTCCTCCTCCTGGCACTGCCTCTGCCCTGAAGGACGCGGGGCTGTGAAGCTCTGAACACCTGCGGCTAATAAATGAACCAACATGAAGAGCCTATCTCTACTCAAAAGTAAATTTGTCATACCACTAAAGAACACAGACTGACGTGTACTTTGGGATCATATATAAGGAAATCTAGTACAGGCACTCCTCACTAAACGATCCAGTTCAGTTGTTATAACTAGGTCATTAAGCAAGGAGCAATAATAGTGTATAAGGGAGTAATAAATCATGTGTCATTGAGAAGGGGAATGGTGAAGGTGCAAGAATGGATTTAAGAGGGTCGTAAAGGGTTGTAAATCCAAGTGATCCTTAAACAGGTAGGTGAGGAGTGAATGTATCAGCTTGATGTAGGTCACATGAAAAAGATCACACCACTGTTCCGGAGTTCTGCTCATGTGGCTACTTAGATCAGCGTTCATAGAAAAAGAAAGCCATCAAATCCAAAGCCAAGTTGGCCCCCTCACTTTTGTCATTCCATCATCAGGCAAAAACCTTCTTTTTCAGGCAGGCATTTAAGCAATAGGTGGTGTGTTAGGAATGTTGTACTTATTGAATCTATAGTTTTATTAAATGTTTTAATGATGGTTTTTAACAACAGTGGGCAAAATTAAACTGTGTATATTTATGTAGGTGGAAGCCAATGAGGTCATTAGCTGGTGCTGGTAAGATGTAAGTGAAAGCTTCCTATCTCTAGAGAGCAAGGGGTTGGAGCCTAGGAAACTGAAAATGGGGAATAGGATGTTCAACTCATTTAAATTCTACTGAGACCACATCATCAGCTTCCACAAGTATAAATTTATACCAACAGGATTTTGGTCATTATGTGTTTGCTTTTTAGTACTGGTTGTTTTGATGTTTTTAATGGTTCTAATTGTATAGGTTTAACTGATTGTGAGCTGCCTTGAGTCCCTATAAGCATATAAAGAACATAAACAAATACACAAACATTGCACAGATCACACATATAAATGTATAAAACCCAGATTAGAGAATGCAGAAAAAAGAAAACAAGGATAATAAAATGCATCCCAGAATGGAACTTGTAAAATAAACAGCTTTAGAAAGCAATGGATTGAAGACTCCCATTACAAGAATGACTCTTGACTTCCCATTATCTACAACTACATTAAATCAATGTCAGAGGTTAAGATTTGCGCTTCAATCACTTCGGCATAATAAGATAAATGAATAATACATATAAGGAATGGTTAAGGAATCAAATGATCTGTGCCTTCAATAGTGAAGTGCAACCCTCAGTTTTCATCCTACTATAGATCAGATTATAGAGAATGATACAGCAGATATCTCAGTACATAATATTACATGTAAATGCAACAGCCATCAAGGAAGGACCACAAGACATTTATTCATTCACTTTAGGCGTGGTATAACCTACCTGTAATGAGACATATAAGTGTGGAACATTATTTGTAAAAATTACACTACCTTTTTTTAAACTTTCAGATTTAACAGTGGAAGATTGTTCATTCTCTCTTAATTTGGCAAGACACCAGAAAATATATTGATGTTATTAATAAATGAAAACCCACAATAACTTTGGTTAAACGGTCTTTTTAAAATAGTGCAATCCTATACATGTCTTCTCAGATGTAAGACCCACTGGATTCAATGGGACATCTCTAGTCAGATGTGCCTAAGTCACTTTTGCTCTCAGAAAATCATGGTAAATAAAACAAAGATTCAATGGATTATAAATCAATGAACAGTAACTATCTATAAAATATCCCATTCTTCCCCTATGCTGGTTTCCAAAATAGAAATATTCAGCCATGGTTTAAGAGAGTGAGATAAAAGGTTACCAAAACATCCTCAGCTCTCACAGAGCAATCCTACCGGGCTCCGTGCAGAGAGCCAAAGGCACATCAACCATCTCATCCAAAACTTTGCCAAGCTCATGACAGCAGGGTGCAGGCTAGGAAACAGATGTTTTCCTTTCCCGTAAAAATGAATTTTATGAGTTTTTCCCATTTAGTTTTAATGGAAATTAGTCTGTTTCAGCTCCAGAGGTGGCACAGCCCTGCCACTCTTTTGGAAGCAAGGCAGGCCCTCACAGCACACCTTCTTTCCCCATCTCAGAAAGAGTTCCAACAATTGGCTGAGGAGGTTTCTACAGTGCCTCAGAAATAGAGTAATACAGTAACTCTCACAGCCTAAGAGCATCTCTCTCACACACTCTCTGCTTTAGGAGGGAAACATACTTTGTGGCATCCTACCTACTACACCAAGGCAGAGCTAGAATTCATAAAAGTCACAGGGTCACTTCACGGGGCAGATTGCTTCACTTCTACTGCTTCATTCATGTAGAAGCATTACTGCTGAACAGATAACCAAGGCTGGAGTTGTTTATTTAATTTATTTACATACCACCTTCTGTCCACCATAAAATTCAGGCACTTCTAGGCAACTTCCCATCCTGGTATGCCTGCAAGATTGTTTTGCCGTGTGCTCCTGGGCTATACAAACTCAACCAAAATGGCAAAAAAAGAATTCATCATCTTCCAAAAATAGGCATTTCAACATGTTCTGTCAAACACCGTCATTAGCAGCAAGAGTGTATTTAACCATATATTTCTGGGAAGCCTGGTTAGTAAAAAGAAAAAGTGTATTTTAACACTTTAAAGATTAACAATTTTTATGTGATGAAAGCTTTCATGAGCTACAGTCTACTTGCATCTGTTGACATGGGCTGCAATTCTCAAAAGGTTATGTCTGTTAAAATTTGTTAGTCTTCAAGATATCACTAAACTCTTCATTATTTTTACATAATACTATACAAAGCTTCAGAAGATTCTGAATAACTGGTATAGAATACTGCACATTTGAATACTGTACATCCTTTCTCAGAGAAAATCAATTGTCCATTCTTCCGCTTCTTTTCTACATGCTTGTTACCTTAGTAACTTAGTAACTTAGACTGCAATCATATGCATGCCAACATTTTATTGTTTTTTTAAAGCAACTCTATGTTTCATCATACAGCCTGATGATTTCATAGCTGTACATACAAAAAACAATGCATATTTCAAAATGACAGAAGGGGCAAAAACACTTGTTGCCTTTGCATGTCTCCTCCGCACATGCACACTACTCTCAGAGGCAGTCAAGAAGGACTTTAAAAGGGCATTTCCAAGAAACACAAGCCTCCTCGGCTCGTCCGCCTATATTTCTCTCGAGCAACTGGCCACTGACTAGTAGCTGCTAGCATGGCAGTCTTTAAAGAGGATTACCTCGGAGACGGATCTATCAAGAGTCCAAGGACAAGCACTATCTAAGGTGGTTATTCTTTCGCTCAAAACCCCGAGACGGCGACCACTCCCTTCCCATCGCCATTTGGACGGGGGTGGTGTTGGGGGGGCGGCCAAGCTGAATCATAGTCCCAGGCACGCAAGCTGTCTCGCCCGGCGCGGCGCACAAGTTGCCAAGCTCGCCCCCCCCCCCCGCTCCCGTCCCCCCCACCCCCGGATTTGTCATCCCCGCAGCCAATCTGGCGGCGCCTTCAGCCCCGTCGGCAACAGATAGTGCGCACGGTGACATCACCGGCCCGAGCGGCCGCTCGCTCCGCCCCCTCGCCCCCCCCCCGGCAACGTGTCAGCCACACACACACTGCTTCCCAACCCACCCACCCCGTCGCCTTCAGCGCTCGCCCTCGGTTGCCAGGCGAGGATGCCCACGGCTCCCACGAATGGGGTCAAGGTCCGCTCGGCTTTGCCCCGGTGCGCTCTCCTGAGGGCGCGGGGAGCGAGAGGCAAAGCTGAGCCTCGCTGTCTCGCTGGCAAGCCCAGGCTGCCTCAGGAAGCACCACGGGGAGACCCCCAGCATAGGGAGCTGCTGGGATGGGAAGACCCACCCACGCACCCACCATTCCCCTCCCTGCCTTGCGACAAGGCAAGCATACCCTTGTATGCGGGCGCATACACACGTGTGTACATGCGCACACATACACGCAACTCAAAACCAAGGGCACGTCTTGCAGCAGCCCAACATTTAAAAACACGCCGCCCCATTTGCAAATTCCTTATCGAGAACCTTTCCAAATGCTCTCGTTCACTTCGCTATTGCCTCCCGACGGAGTGAAACAGGTGCGCTGTGAGGAGGCTTTTCGATCTCGCCCGCTGCCCTCAGCAAAGCGTCCTCCCCCAAAGTGGCAAAACCCTTCCCGAGTGAGAGGCGCTCAGCCGTCCTGACCTGGAAAGGTGCTTCAGGATCTGCTTTTTTATGATGCTCGCCATGGCCTGCGCATCCCAGCCCCGAGGCTGCCCTCTTCAAGGAAAGCAAAAGCAACCCGGCGGTTGACCCATCGCTCCTTCCTGCCCGGTGTCAGGCAGCGCCGCGGAACCACCACCGCCTCCGCTCACCCTCGCTCCGGCCCCGCCGCCATCTTGATTGCAGCACAGCCCGCCGGCAGGCTCGCGAAGAGCGGGGGCTGGGCGGGGACAAGGGCGGGGCCAGGCCCGCCGAGCCCTGCCCACCTAGGCGCGGTGTCCCTTCGGCGGTGGGCTGAGCGCTACAGCCGCTGCTCTGGGGCTGCGGTAGGGCGGGCGGGGTGGCGGCTTCTTCCCCCGGCGACTAAACGGACTTGAGAGGCCCGGCCACGCAAATGGGGCGACCCTTTGTAAATACGTGTCTGTTGTACTCTGAGTAGACCCGGGAGGTACCTCAGTATAGGATTGTTTCCTCACTCTAGCCTATTTGCAAAAAAAAAAAAAAAAAAGGGGGGGGAGGTAACCAGACAACCTCCCCTGAAGCCTTGTAGGCAACCTCAGCAAGCATCTCCTCACCAACAATGGAAGAAGGAGCATGGCTGATCGGCTTTGCATAGCATCATGTCAATGGCCACGGGGGTGATTTTAATGTTTTATCCAATTGGGAACAAAACAGTCCTTTAAAATAAGTTTTATCAGACAAGTGACCGCGTTAGTCCGTTTCAAGGGGGGAAATCGTGGCACATTTGGGACTAATAAATTGGTTTCCATGTGAACTTTCTGTGGTTTACAGTTTTCTTCGTCAGTTACATGTAAGGTAAAGAGAAGTTAGTGGTTTGTGCATACTCAAGAAACATACACATATTCTGAACAAGTATACGTTTGAAAATTAAAAGAAAACAATATATACAGAAACTCAAAGACAGCTTGGCAAGCCTCCAGGATGTATATCAAGGTGTGAGTTGAGGGTTAATAGCTTTGCAAAAAATAAAACACTGGAAATAACTTGTGACTGAGTATTACACTCTTTTCTTATGTGCATAAATGAATTTTTAAACTTATAAAAATGTTTTAGATTATTGTTTTATATTATTCTATTTTTAATTGTTTTCAATAATTTATTGTGCCTATAGGTTTACTTGTATTTTAATTAATCTGAGACTCTCTTTATGGAAGAAAGGAGGCATAGAAATGTTACCAATATTATACTATTTAACAAGAGAAAATGTTGGAAATAAATTGTGTCATTGCACTACATTGCCAGCTGCAATGTTTACAAGTACTGTACTACTATTGTTTAAATTTGGACTGAAGACAGAACAACAGCTCTCACCACTGTAAAAAAAAACCAGCATGTGTCAAATACATCTTGTTAACTTTTATTTTATAATAAATAAAGTGGAATTTGTTGGAACTTGCTTACAGATAAATATGTGCAATATCGGGTCATACACAAGCACCTTCAGCTAGCTTGGCAAGTTTTGGGGTCTGAGTCCCAAGTCCAAGTCTTTGGTACCATGTCCCAAGCCTCAAGCTTGAGTCCATATTAAAAACAAGGTTCCCCCCCCCAGAAAAAAGGAGGGGCTGGATAGGTTCTGAATTGAGTCACCAGTGTGACTTAAGTCTGACATGGCAAAGTCCTGTGACTTGAGTCCCTATCCCTGGCAAAAGCCTTGAAATGCAATTGTTTTTGTGTATTCAACTGTCAAAGTCACTTTCTGGGGAAAAAAGATTAAATTTTCCACTAGGTGGCAGTAAATGTTTTCCTATATTTTTACTCTATTGATATTAGTCTGTTCAGTTTGCTAAAAAGATAAGTATTTAAGGTTTATATTAATTTGCATGACTAGTAAGGATATAGAAATAAACTGTTTAGTCTCAAGTCTCTGATATGTTTTTATATATGCTACTACTTCCCCTTTATTCAGCACTGGTTGGGCCTCATCTAGAGTACTGTACTGTCCAGTTCTGGATACTACACTTTAAGAAGGATGCAAACAAACTGATGTAAATTCAGAGGAGAGCAACAAGGATGATCAGGGGACTGGATTAAGCCCTGTGATGAAAGACTGAAAGAACTTGGCATGTTTAGCCTTGGGAAGACAATAATGAGGGGAAATAACAGTTTTCAGATGCTTGAAAGGTAGTAATACAGAGGAAGGGCAAAAACTGTTCTTGATCATCCCAGAGTGCAGGACACATAATAAGGGACTCAAGCTACAAGAAGCCAGATTTAGGCCAATTATCAGGAAACATATCTTAACTGTTAGAGCAGTATGGCAATGGAACCAATTACCTTGGGAGGTAGTGAGCATTCCAAGAGAAAATTGGATAATCAGCTCTCAGATCTGCTTTGATTTGGATTCCTGCATTGAGCAGGAGGTTGGACCTGATTGCCTTATACGCCCCTTCCAACTCAATTATTATATGATTCTATGTTACTGCTAGAAATCAGACAAGATAATGTGCTTTGTGGGCACAGGAGAGAGATGTTTGACAGCAAATATTAAAAACATTTGCTTCATATTGCTGCTAAAGAAGCCACTTTTGTCAACAATAGTATAAGATTGGCAGATGAAAACTAGTATTACAATAGATAGCCTCAGTTTGGACAAATCTCTAAAAGCAGCCCATTTAATCAGGAGTTAGAATAAGAAAAAAAAAGGAAGATGAAGGAATACATGCTTTTTACTCGCTAGCAACACAGGGGTAAGAGATACTGTATTTCATAGCTTTATACTATATTTTTATGTTTTAATAATTATATATTAAATGTATATTTTTTTAAGAAATAGAATCTCTTTTTGCAACATAACTGTGGCTAAGACAGTTACCAGAAAATTTTTACTGCCTTAAATGTATGCTTTTTTTCTAAAATACAAGCTTGCTTAATAAAAGACAATATATTAGTATGCTTGATGTGTACCTTTTAAATACTATTAAATAGGAAATAAAGTTCTATAAAGAATATTCAGAATTACTTTCAAAGGTGCAATAGATTATCTGGGTTCTTTACAACTTAATCCCTGAAAAGGGGGATGCCAGGCATGGCTTATCTGCACAGGCTTTTCCAAACCTTTGGGTTCCATTCTACTCCAGTTTAGGGCCTGAAGAAGATGTTAACTGTCAGACCTTGACTTGACAAAATGATGTGCCTGCAATGATATACAATCTATATTTGCCATTGCTTAATGGCAGGTTGCACTTCACCTGTTAAGACATTATAATCAACTCTTCAACGATGGCCAGGATCCAAAGAACTACATTATGCCTGCCCAAGGAGGTGGGTATTTTCAACAGAATTGTTCTTGCTCTTCTGTCTTTTAACAGCAGATCTCTCTGCCATATCAAAATTCCATTTTGAAAAGACCTGCTTTGAAAAAAACTTATGATGTAACACAGAGCGCTTGTGTTAGGGAAATATAAAGCAGAAGAAACAGCTGTTCAGCTCTTTGGATCCCAGCCAGTATCTTTAATAAGGTTATCTCTGGCTGGCACTACTTTTTAAAAGCTTTTAATATAGAAAGCTTATTTTATTTTACTTAATGAGGACCATAGCAAATCATAACACTGTGACTGAAAATCTTAAAAATCTAAAATGAGAAATAAACTGTTTCACTGACCTTCAAGAATTACAACACATTTATCCAATTTATGAAAAGATTAGTGATGTTGTTAAGATATAAACACTGAGCACACCGACAGGATGGGTTTAACCCCAGATTCCCTTGTGTTCCATTTCCATTTTTAGATTATGGGAAGACATCCAATAGTTTATACCAACTTTTTTAAAAAGCTAAAACCCAAATACCACTATTAAATATTCTATCTGACTGCATGCAATATTTCTATAATTGCTATGTAATTGCTCTTAAATGGGGCTTCAGTACACAAACATCTAAATCAGCTCCCCCTTTCTCCCAGCTCTTGTGGGTTGGCCCTCACTTTAGTCACTGTAGCATTCACCGTTATTATGAAGTAGTCGTGCATATTCATGTTGCAGCCTAATGTCACTAAGATGCAGAGCTGAGAGATATGTAATAAAGAGGCAGAGTCAGAGTGAGTCAGAGTCAGAGAGTAAGAGAGAGTGGAGAGATAGAGTGCGGTATTTGGGAAATCTGAGGTGTGATTAGAGTGAAGAGTAAATAAGAACTGTATAACAAATAGAAGGTTGAGATTGATGATCATTAAAGCTGTAGAAGTTACCTCTGATTAATAATCAAACATCTGTAATCAATAAACAAGTTTTATTTAAAAAACAGTGAGGTTTGGACTTGCATCTTCATCCTCCCAGAAGTAATGTTGATTTAGTGATCAACTGGTGGCAGTGGGTAAAAAGGAGTATTGGTTTGCCTTCATGTGCTCAGGCAGGGACCACGAGGGCAAACATCACAGTCACTAAAATTAGTTTTAAAGAATATGAGAGATTTCTAACACAGTACTTGTTAAAAGCACTTCTCCACTCCTGAGTTCCCTCTGAAATAGTATGACAAGTGTTGTGTCATTGTAGAAGGTAGCCTATTCTGTCACCAGTAGTCCTGGAAGACATCTGTATTCCTTAAGGATAGTTAGAGAGAGAGAGAGAGAGGTGCAGCTTTAGATTAAGGAATTCAAATACAGTAATGTGACGAATGCCCACATCACTCCTGTCACTCAGAGCTGGAGCTCATTTGCATGAGCCTATGAGGGGATTGGAGGGGCGGGATCATTCAGTCAGTGAGTTAGAGAAAAAGAGTGCAAGGTGTGAAGGAGAGAGGTTGAAGAGTAAAGAGAGATAGAGAAATAGAGAGAACTGATATTAATAAAGACAACCTGGTTAAAGTGAATAAATAAAGCAAATGGTGATTGAGTGTGTGACAAAATATACAAGGTTTCAATGATTTTGATTCTATACAATGATTAAAGAACACCTGTGATTCATATTCAGCCTAATATCTTTTAATAAACAAGTTCTGTTGGCAGCAAGTGTCTGATTAAAGTCTTTTACAGTGTGGATAGGGGAAATCCACTGGTGGCAGCGAAGGACAGAGAGAACGTTGCCAGAGTGAACCCTTGGTTTGGGGGAAACAAGCTGAGTGGGCACTGAGTTAACGTCACAAGTAGTATACATATACTTTAGTTCTCTGCCCCAAATTTTCTTTCTATTTCATTGGGATATTCTTTCAGAAGAGACAGAAGATAATTTGTGTTGTTCTCTGTTGAAAAATTGGGGCAGAAGTCCTATTTTCTTTTCAAAACTTCATTTAACAACTTCAGCAGTGTTGTTGATATGACCTTCTGGGCTGACCTGCATGGTAGTTTCTGTACACCAGGGGTCATCAACCCCCAGCCCACAGCCTGGCGCTGGTCCATGGGCTTCTTTTAACTGGGCCGTGGACACGGATCTCGCCCCCCCATGCATGCATGGGGGCATGTCACACTCACAGGGTGGGCATGTCGCGCTTGTATGCATGCGCATGAGCACAACACAGTCAGCCACAAAGCGTGACACACCCACCCACTCTCAAAATCTGCCTGGCTTCTATTTTGAGCCCAACCTGGAATGGGAGCAGCAGCAGCGGCACCTACTTGGCGAGTGCGGGGCTTCCTCCCTGCCTCGTAGGGGCTGGGTCCAACCTGCACCCCCCAAAGTACCCACACATCCAGAAAGGGAGCTCTCTCCCTGCCCAGCAGTCTTCTCCCTCAGGGGTTTGGCGCCACTGAGGCTTCTGCTTTTAGGTCTCTCTCTCCCCCTTGTTCTTCATGGATCACCTGAGATTGCTGCTGCTGTTGCCTCATCCTCTCTGCAGCTGAGGTGAAGGAGGGGCCCCGCTCGCAACCTGACCGCACGCTTCTTCCTTCTGCCAGGCACTCCTCCACTCCCTGCCCAGACATGCCGTGGGAGGGGGTGATGCCTTCTCACGTGCACTCCCCACCCTGTCTCCTTTCGCAGCTCGCGTCCACCCATCCCTCTGTCTCGACGCTCTGTCACTTGTTCCCTCCCTGTCTCTTCCTTTCCTTTTCTTTTCCTGCTGCTGCTTGTTTGCCTCCACCACTGGGACCAAAGAGACGCGGCCAACAAGGAACAAACAAAAAGGAAAGGAATCTTGGTATCTAGTAAAACAGAACAAAGCCTATTTTATATTTGTTTCTTCCATGTAGGCAGAACACAACATATTTCAAAATATACAGTGGTGCCTCGCACAACGGGCGCCTCGTAGAGCGATGAATTCGCTGTACGAGGCCATTTTTGCGATCGCAAATGCGATCACAAAACGATGCCCGTATAGGTGGTAATTCACAGAGCGAAGGTCCGTAAGCTGCTCGCTTACCGACCTTCACTTTGCGACCCGCCGATCAGCTGCGCGCAACCATTTCGGGGCTTCCGGCAGCGTTTTCGCGCGCTCCCCTTGCTTACCAAGGGCGCGAAAACGCTGCGCCCGGCCCCTTTCGGCTGTTCCGGCGGCCATTTTGGACCCGCCGGACAGCTGATGGCAGCCATTTTGGCGCCCTCGTTGTGCGAGGGGAGGGTGCTAAAATGGCTGCCGGCCCCTGGGAAACATCGCACTACGGTGAGTATTCTATGGCATTGGAACGCATTAAACGCTGTTTAATGCGTTCCAATGCCTTTTTGTGTTCCGTAGTGCAATGTTTCCCACAGCGAAGGTTAATCCGGAATGGATTAACCTCGCTGTGCGGGTCACCACTGTATTGTTATTCTCACCCAGTAGTTGAACATATGTAGCACCAAAGACTGAAAGGGAGCAGTTTTGCTTCAGTGTGAGTAGAATTCTGTCTTCAGGCCCTGATGTAGTTTAGTTGTATGTAGGACCCACCATGTACCACAAAGAGTTCTACCATCCAGTACTCCACTATTCCTTTTCATTCCCCAGTATATGACTTCTGAATCACCCATCTCCTTCTGCCTAACCAAATGCAGACTGAACGAGGAAAAAAGGAAATTCAATTTTTAAGCAAGGAACATCTTACTCCAACACGTCCAATTGAAGAGACAGTGGTCTTCTCATCCCTTTGAGAGGCTGGATGTCACTGTGGCCATTCTGACCATGCATGGAACAACTCTAAACAATGATATTTTGTTGTATCCAGACCAATAATTGATTATTCTTCCTGCACTGCTTCTTCCATTCATTTTACCTTTTACCTTTCAGCGGTAACAATCTGTCAACAGATCGCTACAAATACCAACTCCATCTGCAGCTCTTGGAAACTTTTGTTTAAAATTTATAAGGGTCCACCCCTTGGATCTTTATCCTTCAGGATCAAGAGAAAGAGGAGAGCTTTTTTTTCTTATGTCCAAATGGGAATGCCATTAGTTTGATGTTTTCTTGCTAAATCAGCAATGCTGATCATGTGAACCCTGTCTTGGTAATTCACTTCTTGTGTGATAAGAGGCAGAATCAGTAGGAAATCAGTACAGTGTCAGGCCTGTGATTATTCTTGTGGATATTCTACATTTGGAGGGGTGGGAGATGGAACTTTGCTAGTGGCAGTCAAGATTGCTTTTGAGATGAACTGTGGAGCGGTTGAAAAAGAATGCAAAAGAGAAAATGTAGAGGAAACATGTAAACTGTCTGGAAAGAATTTGAGAATTTTTGTAGTTAAAATATTCTGCTGTGGTCCCTTGTTGACTATTGACACTTTGGAATATACAGTAATACTATGAATTTCCAAAACACTGTAGATTTATTCACATTTTAACGTTCATGAAATTAACATTCAATATTTTCCTCCACCACTGTTATTTAATCTCTGCCCACCCACTCCCAAAATAAAGAGATGGACACAGGTGTTGGAGTTAATTAGGTCCACACTTTATTGCTTTTAACCTCCAATTACCTCCAATTACTCTCATCCTGCAGAGGGGCCTGGATGTCATGTGGATCCCTGAGGCAGGCTCTACGGGTATCTCTTACCCCCTCTCCAATCCTAAGTGTGTGAGTCTCAAGCCCTGGTCAGAGCTGTCCCCTGAACAGCTTGTACCCAGCTGGCCACAGACTGGGAAGAAAAACCTCCCTATCTGCCATCCACCCAATTGTCTAGAACTAAGACATGCAATGGATGGGACTATACCTTATTCACCCCTCATCCCACCAAGTGAAACACTATATCCTGGTTGCTGTGATGCTGGGTGCAGTAGGACCCCATGTGCTTTTTGGGAGCTCACTGAAACTCACCTTCTCTTCCACACTACCTGACAGGTTGACCTATTTAAACTGTGACTCAAACCTAGAATAGCGCTCAGAATCCCATGGGTAAACAGTGTGGGATAGGCAAAATACGTCCACCCACCTTTTATACGCCAATCAGGTGAGACGGACCCAAAATTCCTATCCTGCCCCGAAGCGACCACCTCAGCCACACTGGACCCAGGGCGGGCACGTTAACTCAAAGGAAAAAGGGCTGGCTGGGGGCAGAAGGATCTCATAATTGCACCAACATCCAGCCTCAGCACAGTCTTGTGGGAAGCGCCAATTGGTGCCTCTACCTGCCTATGTCAGATCAGGAGACGTGGGAAAAGTAGTTCCAAGCTAGCGTATGAAGCCATGCCGGCAGAGGTATACATTGCCCACCAGCTCCAGAAATACAGAGATGAACTCAAGTGTTGGAGTTAACTAGGAACACACTTAACTGATTTTAACCCCTCTATTGAGGGGCGGGTTGTGGGGGGGCATGTTATAAATCGTGTGAGGAATTGGTTAGGGCTGTGGAGCATGGAAGGGATGAGGGGAGTGCATAGTGGGGTGTTTTTTGTCAATGTGGGGCAGAGGAGTCGTCGTGTGGCATGGTGTGGGATTGGGAGGGGAGGATCTCCTTTAGGGCAGCCATACAGCTGGGACGAAGGTAGAGTGTGTATGTATGAGAGGAGTTGGGTAGGTCTAGAGGTGATTTAAAAAAAAAAGTAGTATGTCGGGGTATGTGCATATGAACAGCAATGATGGGGAATTTTGGGTAGCGGAGAAGAGACATGTTCAGTCAGTTGTTGGAGGGAGGGAGGTGTGGAGAGGGCAGGTCAATGTGATAGTGAATGAAGGGTGTGTGTGAAGATTTGGCTAAGGAGTGAGATGGAGACGAGATGCGTGAAGTATATGTGGGAGACAGCAGGTCTGGATAGGACCTTGTGTTCCTCCCAAACATTTACTTACCTTTTCTGCCAACAATCTATTGACTTTAATTTTCAGTTTTCGCTTCCGCCGGTAGGCAAAATAACAATTATTTAAACCGGAAACGCTCTTTTAATTTAAGTCTACATGACAAAAATAAAAAAGGATAGTGGCGTCAGACTGACTGATTTATTTATATCTATTTATTTCCGTGTTTAAGGAAGTGGATTGTAATCCAGGAAAACTTTAGAATGACGTAAACCAAGGAGTCTTTAAGGTGCCATCCTGTTTTTACATTCATTTTTGTTACACACGCCGGAACCGATTAACAGAATCACCTCTACAAAAAACATTTAAGTCATACGTCTATGCTCACAGCAGAGCAAGGCATAGAGACATAAGGAAGAGAGAGACCACACGCGGATTTGCCCTCATATCCGGTCGTGCCACAGGCTTTGAAGGATGGAAGGGAAGGCGGCTGGTCAGGGATGAAGTGCCGCGGACTGGGTGGCGGCAGTAGCCGCGCTTCGATGTCCTTCCCGAGGCTGAGATCGTTTCCTTCCTAACCCGGGAGGCGGCGCCCCACAGGTCGGAGAGAGAAGGCGGAAGATGGCGACGCTTGTGTTGGACAACGGGGCTTACAACGCGAAGATCGGGTACAGTCACGCTCACGTCAGGTGAGAAGCCGTCTTCGGATCGGCGAATCAGCTTCAGGAAAAAAAGGGAGGACTGCTTGCAGTTCAAGACGTTAGCAGGACTGTGAAGTTTCTGGAGCAGGCACGTGTGAGGAGGTTTTATGGGTCGATGGTTTGAATGAATGAAACGTGTTCAGAAACTTGCACGTCTTTCAACAGTAAAATGCCCAATGATAAAGTGATACGTTGGTAACAGCAGATGACTTGGCTGCAGACTTTTAACTTCTGAGTGCTCACCACTTTCCCCTTCCCTCCCCCACACACTACTACATGAATGCATTCCATTTATTCATGATTCCTTGATATTTTTGAGGCTCTAGTGCTGTATCTGATTGCTTGGGTATGAATTTGCTTGTGACCTCTTTCTGCATAGGATTAGACTGAAAACCAGAGGGGCAAATGAAATTGCTGATCAAAAATTAGTAATCAATGTCAGCCTTGTAGGATTTGTTAATCATTTCAGGCTGTTGCAAAACTCAGAAGTACAGTCTTGGCTCTGTTTTGTACAAGATAACAAGATTTAATTCTTTGCCTAGTATTTGAAAAGTGTTCTGCATTCCCAGTTCCTATTATGGAATTGGATAGCTTTTTCTGGTTGATGGGCCAGAAGCAGAAACAACTTTATTGCTGTTTGCAATCTGTGATGAAAGGGGTGTTGTTAGCCAATTCCACCCTATGTTTTTGCAGAATGTCATTTTAACAGCCTACTGTATTGCAAGTTTTTTTTAAAAAAAATTAAGCATCTGATGTTTACTTATGGGAAGATGATTCCAGTAGTTGTGCAGATGTTTTTGGCCTAGAGCTCTTGCTCTGTCCTTGTACACTGGTATGCTGAGGAATTTGAGCCAACAAGGGCCAGAATTCCATTGGTGTTCACAGGAGGCTTGTGTAATTTATTGCAGCTAATTGATACAGTGTGTCTGGTCACACATCTGACAGTTCAACCAGTATGCCTCTCAGCTCCTCCTCAAGTTAGTTGCAGGGACATTAGTACCTGAACATGGGATTCTAACCAACATCTGGAAGGCCACACTTTTTCTACCCCAATGTATATTTGGCAGCTTGTTAAAATATGTATTTAGGAAGCTGGTGTGTTGTTTGTTTTTCCTTCCTACAGTGTTATTCCCAACTGTCAGTTTAGATCAAAGACTGCTCGCTTGAAAACGTTCACAGCTAACCAGCTGGATGAAATTAAAGATCCATCTGGGCTTTTTTATATTCTTCCTTTCCAGAAGGTAATTGAAATTTGGAGATATAATTTTACTCAGATTGTAGATTACATTTAAGTGAGCTCCAACTTTGAACAATATTTTTTTAAAACCACTAGTATTTAGAAGTCTGTTGCAACATACTGATAATATAATTATAGTAAATAACATTCAGAGGGGTAGGAGGATGTTTCATTGTTTGTGTAAAATGAAGCTTGCTATGGCTTAGATGCAGTGAATGATTCCGTGTTTCCATAGGCCCCATGGAGACTCCTCCATCTGTTTTTGTGATCTCTGGAATTCCCAAAGCTTCTGCCCCTGCAAAATGCTTTTAAATGTTTATTTAAAAGATGAATAACTCTCCCAGAAGCTTCCAGGAAGTGCAGTTTACCCGTAAAATAAGGAATTACCTGGGAGGAAGTCCGAATGCACTCAATAAAGCTAACAACTCTCCAAACATGCAGAGGATTGTACTGTAAATGCTAAATAAGAACTGAAGTATATTTTGCTCTGTTCATCAGGAAAACTATATTGTGAAAGGAATGGGTTTTAAAATGAGAGGCTTCCGAAACATAACCTCAAATCAAGACTTTGTTATGAACCCAACTTGATTCTTTTGAGGCCATACAATATTTCATTGATTAGTGTTTGGAGAGAAGATCTGAGAAAGCTTCTCATAGATAAAAGTATCTCTAGGGGCTGCATCTAGCCATGAGTTGGGGGCTCAGGATTCATGATAACAGGTTGGAGAATTGGGCCAAAAGAAACAAAATGAGTTTTAACAGAGATAAAACTGAAGGATGGCATTCAGGTGGGAAAAATTAGAAGAACACATAGCAAGGATGACACCTGATTTGGCAGCTGTTATGTGTGAAAACAACTTCAAAGTCCTAAAGACAATCACTAGCTGGATAACTGAGTGATTTAGGTATCTGCCTGTGAAGCTCAATTCCACATGGTGTCTCCTGTGAGTAGAGCCCTAAATGTATTTACTCCTTGCATCTGATTTTAAATTTTAAAAATCAATGCTGTTGAAATCTTGGCAACAGTGCTCTAATATGCACATGAAGTATTTTATCAGATTTAATTGTAAAGCGTCTCAGCCATTGATATGAGCATCAGGTTCTTCTGTATAGTATACTTTATATTGTGCCTTTCCTCTTTTTTCAAAATAATTTGAAAATATTTCATTTTGTTAGTACAGTGCTGAAAAATAATGGAATAAGCAGTGTGATATAATACAGGTAGCAAATGATAACTTATAAAATCCTTTTTGAAATGCAGGGCTACTTGGTAAACTGGGATGTTCAGAGACAAGTCTGGGACTACCTCTTTGGAAAAGAAATGTATCAGGTAAATAAAACATTTAGTGTGCCTTGACTAAGAACCGGAACATATATCACAGGGGGTAGCTTAATACCTGAATCATTTATGAATCTGCTTTAATGTAAGCTATGAAAGTCCTGATTAGTGCTTTGCATTTAAATTATGGTTGCTGAATGTGGGTATTGTAAGTATCCAGAATGAAGTATCAGCAAATGAAATTGTCCACATGATATCTGGAGATTTTGGTAGCCGTGTCTTAGAGTCTAGAATTTAGTATGTTCAGCCTCACTTACAGAATGCTCACCTCAACATCTTTCACAATATTACATTTTGTAAGCCATTGATTACTCATGGCTTGTCATTGTCTCTAAGCATGTAGTGTGATGCATATCAAAAAGTTGGCATTAGTTCATTTATACTGTTGGTAGCCACTTAGTGCAAGCCACCCTTATAATGTTTTTGAAAAGCAGGGCATTTGAAAGGCAAGGCATCTTTGGGCCCTGGACAATTAGGGGAACAGGTGGCAGACTGCAGAAAGAGACTGTATCCAGGGAGGTATTGGAGGTTATGGGGCAGAACTGAAGATTAAACTGCATTTGTATAACAGTGAATGTTTTTCTATTATGCTATGCTAATAAATGACTCAACAAATATACAATACAGTATTGATACTGTAATTCTTTATATGGCTACTGAATATAAGCTCTGTAACAAGTGAGTCAAGTGGTGCTAAGTCTTAGAAAGTGGGTATAGTACAGCAGCCTGAATCACTTAATTCACATTCTGCTCAATTGTGCAATAAAGTCAAACTTTATTGACTTTATAAGCAAAATGAAGACTTTGCCATATAAGGCTAGATTCAGTGTTATACCCAGTATGTAGTGGATATAGTAATGGACTAGGACTCAGGAGGCCTGGGTTCAAATTCCTGCTTAGCCATGGAAAGTCACTAGGGGAGTGGCAAAACAATATCTCACTTACCTTGAAAACCCTATTAGGCTCACTATAAGTTGGTTCTGCCTTGAAGGCACATTAAAAACAAATCCAATGTTAGTCTCTACAAAGCAGCCCTGTTGAAAAGAATGCAACCTATATTACAAAAATGTGATGCCATTGCTTTAAAGTGAGTCTGCTCTAGTTGTAACTAATATTGAATTTAGCCAATAATGTATCATTTTTCCAGGTAAATACGCATGCTAGCACTATTGACAACTAGTGCATCAACTAGAAGTCTCAGCTATGAATTATAAGAAAATTTCCAGAGCTCATCTTGGCCTCACATCTTAGTCTCTCAAGTGTAATAAGAGGACAATATCAACTGTCTTTTAAAATAGTTGTATGGGGTACTGAGATGTGAATTGCTTTGAAATATAATATGTACCTAATGGTTATTAGAAGTGACTCTAATTGCCAGGGACCCATTTCATCTAGTTTTTAAACACTATAAACTAAATATTGACATATTTTTCTATGCAGGTAGACTTTGTTGATACCAATATCATCATCACAGAGCCTTATTTCAACTTCAGTTCAATACAGGAATCCATGAATGAAATATTATTTGAAGAGTACCAGTTCCAAGCAGTTCTCAGAGTAAATGGTGAGTGTTGACATTCTGGTGTAGTGTTTTCTAAAATCATGTTTTTGCAATATTTTGATATTGATTGGTATGATATTTTCCATATTATATCAATGCATCCGGTATCCTCTCTCTATTCATATACCTGACATTATGGTATGTTATTATGTTCCAGCTGGGGCTCTTAGTGCCCACAGATACTTCAGGGATAACCCATCAGAATTATGCTGTATCATTGTGGACAGTGGCTATTCTTTTACGCACATAGTGCCTTACTGCAGAAGCAAAAAGAAGAAAGAGGCAATTGTAAGGTAAAATATTGATCTCTTAAGAAAAAGAGATGATTATGTTCCTGAAGTACATAAAGACTTAAGAAAATTTTTCTTTTGTCCAGGATTAATGTTGGAGGAAAACTCCTGACTAACCATCTGAAGGAGATAATCTCTTACAGGTAAAGCACTGATTAAATATTGCTATCTTGTATAAAGTTGATTATGATAGAAGTATTGTTTGTTGGGTTTATAGGGCAAGAGCAGGCTGTGGTGTACCTACTGACAGGTGCAACCTGAAGCCAGCTTCCCCTTGTGAGACCATAGAAGTACAGTGGTGCCTCGACTTACAACCATAAACCGTTCCAGAAGATGGACATAACTCAAAATGGTCGTAAGTCGAAGCAACATTTCCCATAGGAATGCATTGGAATGCGATTAATCTGTTCCAGTCCCCCCAAAATTACCTAAAAAATCACAAACAAAAAAACCACACAGCAAGTCCCATTAGAAGGCGCTGGGGCTTTAAAAAAAATAACAAAAAATAAACAACAGAGCAAGCCCCATCAGAAGGCGCTGGGGTTAACCCCTTCAGTGCCTGCACCAGGTCACTGGTATCAACTCCTTTATCCACTAACCCCCTGACTTTGGGTATCTCTCCCAACTCGTGAGTGTCCACCTGTTTATCTTCACGTTGGGGCAGGGAAGGAGGAGGGGATGTCTGGGTAGTCTGGACCCGCGACGGGAGTGACGGCACTCCTACATAAGCCTCCTGGCTGGGGACCTCACATAGAGGTGAACCCTACTAAATTTTATAAGACTTGCTACTGCGAAAAAATAATGCAGCATTAATCTGAAATAATAATTCATATGAACCTGCCTTCAAAAAGACAAAATATTGCCACGATTCTGGTCCCAGTCTTGGCCTTTCCATGTTGAATTTGTGCCACCAATTTTATAGAAAGTTAGGCACAGCTAAACAAACTCAGCGGGTTTCGGCATATAAGAGTACTCAGGATAGATGTTAACCTGCAGTCCTAAACACACTTACAGCATAATCCTATACCCGTCTAAATTTCATTGAGGCTTATTCCCAGTTAATGTTAATAGGATTGCACACTTCATAGTAAGAAACTCTCAGATTATTCTGTGAGCCTGATATTAGCATAACTTGTCCAGCAGATTCCAAAATTCATGGTGGCGTAATAACTTTATTACACCATCAAAATGGATTTTAGGGAAAAAATTATGACCAATATGGGTTGCTCTCGTTTAGCAGCAAATGTTAAGATTAAACAGATCCTTATCTAACAGCAGCTTAAGACTAGTAATTAAAAAATGGAAAATAACCGTTTTTCTTTTAATGTTCAGTTATTCAACTTTATCTATGCTTGCTTTCCATTTCCCAAAGTGGATACTTTAGAAATGTGGCATGTGGATAGCCAAATAAAGTAGTGCAATGTTGGGAATAATTATTCACCCTACTGTGCTTTTTTGGTCTACCAAACCTAACTCTAAGGGTTAGCCTTAAATGTGTTTTTTCAGATAGCTAACTAGTACAAGTTTAAATAAATCTTAATTTAGCACTCAGAATAGACTGGTAATTAAATGTTTAAATACAAGTAACATCATTTTCTGAAATTAATGTAATTTTATAGGCAACTCCACGTCATGGATGAGACCCATGTTATTAATCAGGTGAAAGAAGATGTGTGCTATGTTTCACAAGACTTTTTCAAAGATATGGAGATTGCTAAGTATGTTGTTGAGTTGGTTCTTTTATATTGCAGAGCACAATTCATGGTCATTTTGTCTAAACCCTGTAGAATTTATTGCCTATTGCTTGCTTGTAGTTTAGAACCTAAACACATTGACCTGGATCTGTGAATATATTCATTACCAAGTCCACCATGTCAGGTCCCAAGGCTTACTAAGGCTCTTCCTCCCCCCCCCCCCCGGGCAAGCCTTTTGGACAGTGAGGAAGACTTTTAAGGTAAAAAAACCAAAGCAGGATCTTCAATGGTGGCAACCATCCCGCTCCCACTGGCAGTGATCTGTGGCAATTTTTGTCTTTTAAAGTCTCCCTCCCTGCCATCCAAAAGACTTCCCCAGGGCGAAGGGGAGCCCTGGGGAACTCAGCTGAAAGCTGAAATGGGAAAGGATAGGAAGCTTTTAATTAAATATTTCCAGTGCCTCGATCTGATTCATGCCAACACAATGTTGCAGAATAGGGTTTTGCCCATAGGATTTTCCGCTTCATCCCTAACAAGCAAGCCATTTGTACTTAGAACTCAAGATAAAGATCTTTAAGAGTTTTTTTTTAAGCCAAACTTGAATTTATAGTCTCTTTCACTGAAGGTACCGTTAACTTATGAATGATTCTGTGCTATTTTCCAAATGATTTATATAAGTCAGCATTCTCTGTATACGCTCTGTATAAACAGTAAGTAGCGGTAGTGATACCCAGTGCTATGTAGTAGACAGAGAAAATGGGCTAGAACTTGGGAGACCTGAGTTTAATTCCCTAGCTCTTCCATGGAAACTCACAGGTGTGTGTGTATAGAACTGGTAAAAACCATCAAATATCTGACTTGTGTTGATAAACCTATTAGGGTGACTGACACTGACTTGACGGCATATAACAGCAACAGTAGTGATGCTAATTGCAAATTGTCTCATTGACCAGAAGGCATCTTCTGAACCATTTCCCACCTCTTAAATATTAGCTAAGCTTTATTTTTAGAAGCCTGCCTAACTTCAAAAAAGTTGGACTTAGAGCCACATTGCACAAAACATAGTAAATATTCGGGAAATATTGCTGGGGGTGGGCTTTAAAAAATCATTAATTTTGATTTTTCTGAATTTCAACAATCTCTTCCAGACTAAAAGGGGAAGAAAATACAGCAATGTTGGACTATGTTTTACCAGACTTCAGCACCATAAAGAAAGGGTTTTGTAAGGTAATTGTGTAACACCGTCTTCTGCATTCCCCCGAGATAACAAAATAAATAAAAAAATGAACCTCCCATAGATTTAACCATTTTTTCATCTTGTGTACCTCAAATGAAAAACAACTTTCCAGTCTATGACACACTGTAGTTTGGCACAAAATAGTCATATATGTATTTTTGGTATAAATCATTACAGCAGAGTAATATGACTACCTGATACATTTCTATTTGTACAGTGGTTCATGTGCATAATTCTCCACTTGTTGGCAAGTGACTTGGCCACTGACAGCCCCAGGAATGGGATAAATATGAAACCTACAACCTATTTTTGAAAAACAAAATCCTGTTTGAGAAAAACGAAGATATGGACTCAGTTATCAAACACTTATATCAAGCAATTCTGTTGAGTACAATAGGAAATTTCCAAGCTAAATATTTATGTACAACTGCAGCCTCATTCTTCAACTGTAACATGTTGGGCACAGGTGATAACTCATTTTGTATTTCAAGATAATCAGATGTACTTGTGTGGAAGAAGCATAGGTTACAGATTCATGACATGGGTTGGCTGTTCTGGAATACAACATATTTTGTGCATGCTAGATACAAAAAATTCTATGTAACATATCGTATTTTCCATGTATAAAACAACACTCTTTACTTAAATAATTAGACAAAAAATTGAGGGCCATTTTATACATGGCAGCCACTTTCCCTGCCTTTTGCGAAGCCACAGGCAGCCGTGAAAGCCCGGCGTGACTGCACCCATTTGATCCTGAAGCAGCCATGAAAGGGCTTCAGAATCAAAGGGGTGCAATTGTGCAAATTTTCTAATTTGGGGGTTAGTTGGAAAAGGAGTCGTCGTCTTATACACTGGGTCGTCTTATAAACAGAAAAATACGGTAACTTCATTTTAGTATACAAAATTATTTAATGTTTGATGTTAATTTCACATCAAATGCTTTTCTGTCAATAGGCAGCGTAGTATTTTTAAATGATCTCTTCGATTCCACAGAAAATGTCACTTTTCCTATTTTGCGAATGTAGAAAATATTTTATTTTTAATATTTGATGCAGTTCTATACATTCCTGTGTTTTAAGTAACTGGTGTCTGTTTGATATAGCCAAGGGAAGAAATGGTCTTAAGTGGAAAATACAAAACTGGTGAACAAATACTTCGTCTTACAAATGAGCGATTTGCTGTTCCAGAGATACTCTTCCATCCTTCAGATATTGGCATTCAAGAAATGGGAATTCCTGAAGCCATTGTTTATTCAATTCAGAACTTGCCAGAAGGTAGTTTTATTAAAACAATGAAGCATTTGTTAAATCTTATGATGGAATATGTTGCACCTTCTGTTTTGCTTCATAAACTGGTTAAGGATAAAAATTGTATTGTCTAGCTTTTTTATCTTAATAGTGATATTTGGGCTCACTTTAGAAGTTCTAGGATCTTCAATGTAGAATTAGTGTTGGAGCTTAAAGACTTAAAACCCCAGTTTAACATTTTTCTCTCTGAACTGAACTTTCTTAGCATTCAAGAACTCTAGGTCTGGTATCGAATTTAAGAAAACCTTTGAAACAAACCCTGAATAAATACCTAGTTAAAATGTTACGACACATATATTTTTTAGCAACATGAGTATGTGCTTTATTATTACTTACATAAAATTATCATAGTTATCTGAGAAATTACTGAATTAAGGCAGTTAAAATGAACCCAAAATTGCATGGGGACCACAGCTTTACTTTAGCACCCTATTCCTAAACTTAGATCAATTTATTTTAGTATAATATTTAGAAGCATGCTGCCACTCTTCCAAGGCAAGTGCTTTTCATTCCAGGCTAGGAGTGCAGTCTTAACATCTCATGTAGCTGATAGAGCAGGTTAAGATAAAAATGCATCTCTCATGGGTCTGGGTTACTTGCTGTTGGAAAGCTCTGTAGGTACAGCTCTTCTCTGCAGCGGTAGAGCTCAAAATTGGGGCATTCTGAAGATAGTTCTTTGTTCTTTGAGGCACCCACAGAGCTGCCATTGTTAATAATTGTCACTGGGGTGTTTTTTTCTGGAGGGGTGTGTTAAAAATATCTGTTGAGCCTCTTCCCCTCCCAACATTTGCCCCTGATCAGTGCAAAGCCGAAAGCCTTTGTAAATGGCAGATTGTCCACTCTGTCCTCCACAACATTAAGCTGCTCCGCCCTTTAAAATAAATTTTAACTAAGTTACTGCTGAATGCTGAATTATCTCCATGGGATCTTCTCCACAGAAATGCAGCCTCATTTCTTCAAAAATATTGTTCTGACTGGAGGAAACACACACTTTCCTGGCTTTAGAGACCGTGTTTACTCTGATGTTCGATGTCTCACTCCAACAGATTATGATGTTTCCGTTGTTCTGCCAGAGAAGTAAGTACTCCTTCATTTACAAAAGCTTATCAATTGACAAATATTTATATTTCACACTCCATCTTGTAGTATGTTTGGACAGCATCTGCTCTGGTCATAGTAGAGTATTTTAAAGAACTGTGTTTTTACAGATTAAACAACTGAAGATTATTTTTTATTTACTTTCAGTCCTATAACATATTCTTGGGAAGGTGGAAAACTGATTTCTGAAAACGATGACTTTGAAGATATGGTAGTCACAAGAGAAGACTATGAAGAAAATGGGCACAGTATATGTGAAGAGAAGTTTGATATTTAAGTGAATGTGGACATTATACTATATATATGTTGATAACTGAACCAGCTAATCTTCTTACGTTGGGACTGCTTTAGGATTCTTAGAGCAAAACCTGTATTATGAAAAGAAGTACTCCTTAGGTAATATTGTGCTTTCAGTTTATTGATTTCGTAATTCTTTCTTCTGGCCACTAAAGTTCTGAAAAAGGGTGAGAATTTATATATTTAGAGTGTCTTCAATTAATTTTGCAGTATACCACACATTTGATTCTAAAATCAATGTTTATTTTGATTGTATATAACCTTTTTTTCTATAGTTTTTACTCAGCTGATTCTGTTGCCTTTGACTGAATGCAGAAAAACTGGATACTTTTTCAAAGACTGGACTTCAGATTTTTTCAATCTCCCATTTAATTCTAATCAAGTATTATAAGAAATCTAAGTAGGATCATTGTTGTCTGTTCTGATGTGGGGCAAAGGGTAATAGTAGAAATCAAAATTTGAGAAAATTGTGAAGTCTTAAGCTTTTGTTAGACAAATGTTTTTTATAACCTAATGTAATTCAAGTCACTGTCTGAACTATTGGATGTTGGGTATTTAGTGCGGTAGTATTATGTAAATATTATCTCTGGAACTCCATAATAGAATGTGTCTGATATTTAAGCACGTGTTGAAGATAACATATTTTCCATGCCTATCCAGTTCAGCTTAGCTTGTGCTTTTATAGTTACTGTATTTTATGTATTGCTCCATACTGTATGTTGTACCATTGTTGTATACTACTTTGAAAACTTTAGACAAGTGGTTTATAAATATTACTAAATAAAAAGAGGGTGGGGCAACACCAATGACTGAATTTAGTAGCTTCAAGTTTCTTATCTCTTTCAATTTTTTATTCTGTCAGAATACAGGTTATGTAAAAGAATGAGATGATACCAGATGAAAAAATGGAAAAGAGTAAAGATTTTTTTAGAATGTTGGCAGCATAATTAAATCGCATAAAATATTCATTGTCTCCCTGAAAATAAGACCTAACCTGAAAATGTCCTAGTTTGATTTTTCAGGATGCTAGTAATATAAGCCCTACCCCCAAAATAACCCCTAGTTGTGAAACCCCGCCATCCACCACTGCACAGCAACCAGAAAAAGATGACATGACTGTATTTGAATAAATGCAGATTGTTGTACATGAAAAAAAATAGAACATCCCCTGAAAATAAGCCCTAATGTGGTTTTTTTGAAGCAAAAATTAATATAAGACACTGTCTTATTTTCGGGGAAACACAGTATTGAGTTATATTTATTTAAGAGTTATAAGAAAAATAATTTTGTTGGCATAATAGGACTTTGGATTCTCTTGCTCATCACCCTTCAAGACTGAAGTATTTGGGAGTCACATGACTTATAGGAAAATTGCAATGCCTGCTAATTTTAATCTTTTCCACTGCCCTTTAGAGATGGGGCAACCAGACATGTATGTCTTATTCCACATGTGGCTATATCACAAATGTATACAGCCTTATTAAATTATTGGTTCCTGCATTGTTTATGAAACAAGTTTTTCAGAGCAATATCCAGTTCATTGATAAGAGCTGCACTATACAGAAAAGTTTTCAAGAACAGAGCACTATACTATCTTCATCTGTGAAATCTAACTTTGTTTCTTGCAAGAAAGTCAGTAGGCCAACAGTAAAATGGAAATAATGAAACATTGCAGCAGAAGTATGATAGGAAAATAGCTGTATTCTCCATCCCCTGCAACAACACAGCGAGACCCCTCATCGTCGTTGTTGTTTAGTTGTGTCCAACTCTTCGTGACCCCATGGACCAGAGCACACCAGGCCCTCCTATGTTCCACTGCCTCCCATAGTTGTGTCAAATTCATGTTGGTTGCTTCAATGACGCTGTCCAACCATCTCATCCTCTGTTGTCCCCTTCTCCTATTGCCCTCACACTTTCCCAATATCAAGGTATTTTCCAAGGAGTCTTCTCTTCTCATGGGATGGCCAAAGTACTGGAGCCACAGCTTCAGGATCTGTGCTTCCAGTGAGCATTCAGGTTTGATTTCCTTTAGAATGGATAGGTTTGTTCTCCTTGCAGTCCAGGGGACCCCCAAGAGCCTTCTCCAGCACCACAATTCAAAGGCATCAATTCTTCGGCGGTCAGCGTTCTTTATGATCCAGCTCTCAATTCCATACATCACTACAGGAAAAACCATAGCTTTGACTATTCGGACTTTTGTTGGCAAGGTGATGTCTCTGCTTTTTTAAATGCTGTCGAGGTTTGTCATCGCTTTCCTCCCAAGAAGCAGGTGTCTTTTAATTTGGTGGCTGCTGTCCCCATCTGCAGTGATCATGGAGCCCAAGAAAGTAAAATCTGTCACTGCCTCCGTATCTTCCCCTTCTATTTCCCAGGAGGTGATGGGACCAGTGGCCATGATCTCAGTTTTTTTGATGTTGAGTTTCAGACCGTTTTTTTTGCACTCTCCTCTTTCACCCTCATTACAAGGTTCTTTAATTCCTCCTCACTTTCTGCCATCAGAGTGGTATCATCTGCATATCGGAGGTTGTTGATATTTCTTCCGGCAATCTTAATTCCGGTTTGGGATTCCTCCAGTCCAGCCTTCTGCATGATATATTCTGCATATAAGTTAAATAAGCCGGGGATTCAGATTTTGGGAATAGTCCACACAGTCAAAGGCTTTTGCATAGTCAATGAAGCAGAAGTAGATATTTTCCTGGAACTCTCTGGCTTTCTCCATAATCCAGTGCATGTTAGCAATTTGGTCTCTAGTTCCTCTGCCCCTTCGGAATCCAGCTTGTACTTCTGGGAGTTTTTGGTCCACATACTGCTGAAGCCTACCTTGGAGGATTTTGAGCATAACCTTGCTAGTGTGTGAATTGAGTGCAATTGTACAGTAGTTGGAGCATTCTTTGGCACTTCCCTTCTTTGGGATTGCCAAAGAATGCTCCAACTACCCAAAATCTACATTTTGAATAGTATAGGTGGAGAAGCAAACATAAAGATTGGCCAGGTACACTTCCGTAAAGAGGCTCTTTCACAAGCTGGTAGTGTGACTAAGAAGACCCATCCCTTATACTCATCCCAAACTGCACCTCTGATTTCAACTAGAGTTAAATCATTTTCACAGAAAAATGTTTCCTAATTCTTTTAATTAAAAATTTACTATTGTCAGGAAAAGTTCATTACAAAATATCCAAGAATTTTGAAGGCACGCTATATAGTTATGACTGGGATAAACATAGATGAATAGAGCACTCAAGAAAAGTAGAATATATCCTGACAGAACTTGGTCATCTCATAAGAAGCTTATTCAATCTTCTTGTAGAGTAGTATATTTACACAACAGGGCTAATGCACTAACTCTTGACTGCATTCCTTCAATGCCCTATTTCTGGGTAAGTTTTGTTGTGCCACTTGAGAAAATATATTCAAAGCCACTTAGCAAAGATTAGTTCCCACTTAATCTATCTCTTCAAACTAAGTGATAAAACTAGCAGAAAGGTAGATTTCCTCTTTGATTTCAATGCATGCCCATGAGAAATAAAAATACCAATCCTCAGTACAGATATATCTATTTATCACACTTATAACCTGTTTCTTGCAAAGAGCTGAGGCATGGAGGGTTATATCTCAGGAAAGGAGATGTAAGCCCCCAAAAGATCTGTGGATCTCATGTTTGAATAAGGTTGCAAACTTATGCATACATATTTCAAAGTAACTGGTTCTGAACATGAAGGCTTAGCCACTGAAGATTCAACCTCCATTAATTTATCTGAAATTCTTTACTATCTCAGCTTGTACCTATCACCATAACAATAAATTCGAGTAATACACTTTGTCCACCTCTATTTACCAATTAATTTTTCTAAGATACTCTTCAGTTTTTGTGTTGAGGACATTTTTTTCCTATGTCAATTACTATTAATTTAAAACGTTTTTAATCCCAGCTTTCTCCCTAAAAAGGACCCAAGTTTATAATAAGAACTAAGTTTCTAAACTTTAATCACGCCCCTTTCTTTTCCCTCATAATTAATAGGGCCCAAATACTTCGTTTCTCTATATACCACTACTCTAAAATACAGTAATCTTCTTTGTGTACAAGAACTGTAAACAATATTCCAAACGGAGAAAGATACAAATATAAGCTGTAAGCTTTATTTCAATCAACTTTCAAAAATTCCCGTTTCTAAAAATTGCTTTTTGCCGCAACTACCCCACATGGAACAACTCTTCCCGACAGCTCCTGCCCAGTTCAGAGGCCACTCGTCAGCGAACCCGTGAAACGGAGCACTCCTCGGCCCCTTTCGTTTCCACGACACTTATTTTGGCACGCCCTCTTTTTGTCCCTTATTAACGGTCTCGCTAAGAGGTCTTCGAAAGGACGCTCGCGCGCTTACTGAACCCGCGCACGCCCTCCTCTCTCCTCACGCAGCCGAACCGGCCGTTGGTAGGGGCCGCCTTGGACGAAACCGGCGGTGGCGGTGGGCGGGGCTTCCTCCCCATGATTTCCGGCCCTGGCGAGGGCGCCCTGTTTTCTACCTCCCTTCCCCGTGACAGGAACGGGAGGCGGCAGCGGAAGCCGGAGTGGAAGTGGCCAAGCTGGGTTCCGTTGAGGTGGCTGTCATGGTGTAGTCGCGCCCCGGGTCGACACCGGTCAACCAGGCCCCACGGTGGGCGCTGCACCTTTTCTCCCGGTGGAGGTGAGCCGGTGGGGCCTGCCGCGGTGGGGGGCGGAAAGTGGCCTTGAGACCCAGACGCCGGGGAGGGCCTGTTTTCACCACCACCACCACCACCCCCACAGTCGCCAACAGGGCCTGCTCGATAGAGAGTCTTCTTCTGGCCAGACTTGGCCGGGAGGAGGATTTGAAGGCCCTTCGGTGCCTTCTCCCGTTCAGAAACCGTCCCCAAGTGATTGCCGCCGAGTTTGGGGAAAGGGGAAGTCACGGTCAGATCCGCCCGCCCCCCTTAGGCAATATCTGCACCTTTTGTACCCACTTCTAGCTTCACGAAGAGCTGTTCCTATTTGTTGTGGGGTTGCTCTAGGTTCAGAAATACCTTTGTTTGTGTGTTTAGTCGTGTCCGACTCTTCGTGACCCCATGGACCAGAGCATGCCAGGCCCTCCTGTCTTCCACTGCCTCCCGGAATTTGGTCAGATTCATGTTGGCCACTTCCTAGCATTTCTTAAATGTTGCTGAGCTTACTCACTCGGAGGGGGTGGGCGGACTTTTGTAGGACTGGTTCCAGCTGTCAACTGATCAAAGTTTTTTTTTAAGAAGGCGAGAATGCTTTTATATTTAGGCGGTTGGCCACTCACTAAATGCATTAAAAGTAGCAGGGATGAATTGTGTTCAGCATAATTAGTGCCTAGCAGAGGCATGTTTTATTTTCAAGACATATGTAATGGTCTGTATCAGTATAAGCACACACATGCTTTATGTTCTGCTAAGAGAAACTAATATATCAAATAGATGATAAAACTAAGGTACTTAAGCACATATTGTATCCCTCACCTCCTCACTGGCTTATTGCAGCATCTGGCAGAGCTCTTGTTGTTTTTTAGTCATTTAACCCCATGGACCACAGCACGCCAGGCCCTCCAGTCTTCCACTGCCTCCCAGAGTTGGGTCAAACTCATGTTGGTAGTTTCAGTGACACTGTCCAACCATCTCATCCTCTCTCGTCCCCTTCTCCTCTTGCCTTCACACTTTCCCAACACCAGGGTCTTTTCCAGGGAGTCTTCTCATCTCATGAGATGGTCAAAGTATTGGAGCCTAAGCTTCAGGATCTATCCTTCCAGTGAGCACTCAGGGTTGATTTCCCTCCGAATGGATACGTTTGATCTTGCAGCCCAGTCTTTAAACCAAATTTCTTGTTCCAAGGAAATGGCCTTTATAAGATTACTACTGAATGAAAAATAAATGTAGTTTGGTGCTTAATATATAATGGGCCTTGAATTTTCAGATAAATGTTTTGATATTATAGCTACATCTCCTGCAAAACAGTGAGTGAAACATGAATGAAATGAAAACTGCTGTCTTTCGGTGCTGTTGTCCAAAGTGAACTTACCCTTTCCCCCCTAAAATAAGACCTAACCAGAAAATAAACACTAGTGTGATTTTTCAGGATGCTCGTAATATAAGTCCTACTCCAAAAATAGCTCGAGTTAAGTGAAACTCCGCCATCCACCATTGTGGAGCAACCAGAAGATGACATGACTGCATTTGAATAAATGTAGATGGTTGTACATGACAAAAATAAAACATCCCCTGAAAATAAGTTCTAATGTATTTTGGAGCAAAAATTAATATAAGACCCTGTCTTATTTTTGGGGAAACAGGATACAGTACTAAGAATGGAACAGAACTGAATACTAACATATGTAGGGAGCAAGTATCAGCAGGCTACTTGGACTTTTTTTGATTGGCCAGGATTTACGTGGGAGGAGAAACCTCATTTGTTTCAGTTGGAATGACTTCATGGAAGACATTTTTAGGATTTCACTGTTAATTGTTCAAAAGATAAGCTAGAACAGATTTTCCAATGCTTGTGGAACATGATACAAACAGATGACTAGATTATCAGAGTTCATTGAACCCATATTATTGCAAATTGAATAGATATGTCTGTGTGTAAATGTTAGTATTAGTATGCAATGCTTGGGGGGGGGCTTTGAAGATAATTTGGAAATTTCAGTTGGTTCGAAATGCAGCAGCCAAGTACAAGAAGCATATAACTCTCTGCTACAACAGCTCCACTGGTTACCAATCTATTTCTGGACCCAATTACAAGTTCTGATTATGATCCATAAGGCCCTCTACAGTTTGGGTCTAGACTATTGGAAGAACTGTATCTCCCCGTATGAGCCTTTCTAGCCCTTAAGATCTTCAGTGGAGGTCATTCTCTCAGTCCCATTGCCATCACAGGTGTGATTGATGAGAACATGAAAGAGGTTTTTGGCTGCTTCCATGTTGTGGAATTCTGTCCTTCAGGAAGTTAGATTGCCCCCTTCCTTTTTATCCTTTTGATAGATAAAGATCTGCCTTGTCATGCACATTTTTAATAACTTTGAGTCCATCCTGGATGCTGAGTTTTTATTCTTCTAAGTGTTTTTAAATGCTTTGAAATTTTTATTTTATAATTGTTATTAATTTTATGGTATGGTTTTTAACCTTGTCATTTTAACCTTGTGTCTGTCGATGGCCATATTTTCTCCGACGGAGACAGGTCATTGAAGGGACACATCTAACTGACTAGAATTGGAGCCAGTAATAACCACAGTGTGCAGCAATACAGGATTGCATATCATCTTGGTGTGCCACTCAGTCCTTACTCTTTTTCCATCTTATGCTTTCACCCACTAAGCAGAGGGTGAAATGATTCCTGGACAGGCAGTCCAAAGATTGGAGTTGGAGAGAGACTATAGCAGTAATGGCTAACCTTTATGAGCCCAAGTGCCCAAACAGAGACACAAAACTAAATTATTTCTTTCAAAGTGCCAACACTGCAATTAAATCTGAATACTGATGTTTTAGTTTAGAAAAAAACAACTCATACAGATGTCATCACCTTTTGTCTTCAAAACATATCAATGATACAAACACTTTTTTATTGAAAAATAACTATTAACTCTAGTAAATGGAAACAAATATCAAAGTAATACAAGCCAGGTAATTTGTACAAACTTAAAATAATTATATGCATGTATTTTTTTGATAAGGGATACTCAACTTGGCATGCTTTTGCACAATGTGATTTTTGATGTATGCATGCTGATAATTTGTCAAACCTTGGCCCATATGCTGCTGGTTTGAGAGCAACATATGTAGCACCCAGACAACCAAGATAGTGTGGTTGCTGACCTTGAGCCAGACATCCTAGAGAGTGAAGTCAAGTGGGCCTTAGAAAACATGGCTAACAACAAGGCCAGTGGAGGTGATGGCATTCCAGTTGAACTATTTAGAATCTTAAAATATGACACTGTTAAGGTGCTACACTCAATATGCCAGTGAGTTTGGAAAATTCAGCAGTGGCCAGAGGATTGGAAAAGATCAGTCTACATCCCAATCCCAAAGAAGGGCAGTGCCAAAGAATGCTCCAACTACTGTACAATTGCACTCATTTCACACGCTAGCAAGGTTATGCTCAAAATCCTCCAAGGTAGGCTTCAGCAGTATGTGGACCGAGAACTCCCAGAAATACAAGCTGGATTTCGAAGGGGCAGAGGAACTAGAGACCAAATTGCTAACATGCACTGGATTATGGAGAAAGCCAGAGAATTCCAGAAAAACATCTACCTCTGCTTCATTGACTATGGATCACAACAAACTATGTCAAGTTCTTAAAGAAATGGGAATGTCTGATCACCTTATCTACTGAGAAACCTAAATGTGGGACAGGAAGCAACAGTTAGAACTGGATATGGAACAACTGATTGGTTCAAAATTGGGAAAGGAGTAGGACAAGGCTGTATATCGTCCCCTTGCTTATTTAACTTGTGTGCAGAATACCTCATGCGAAAGGATGGACTGGAGAAATCCCAAGACAGAATTAAGTTTAAATGTAATGAGAAGAAATGGACATACTGGAAGAAATATCAGTCTCAGATATGCAGATGATACCACTCTGATGGCAGAAAGTGAGGAGGAATTAAAGACCCTCTTAATGAGGGTAAAGAGGAGAGCACAAAAATTGGTCTGAAGCTCAACATAAAAAAAACCCAACCAAGATCATGGCCACTGGTCCCATCACCTCCTGGGAAATAGAAGGGGAAGATATGGAGGCAGTGACAGATTTTACTTTCTTGGGCTCCATGATCACTGCAGATGGTGACAGCAGCCATGAAGTTAAAAGACACCTGCTTCTTGGGAGGAAAGCGATGACAAATCTAGATAGCATCTTAAAAAGCGTCACCTTGCCGACAAAGGGCCACATAGTCAAAGCTATTGTTTTTCCAGTAGCGATGTATGGAAGTGAGAGCTGGACCATAAAGAAGGCTGACAGCTGAAGAATTGATGCTTTTGAATTGTGGTGGTGGAGGAGGCTCTTGAGAGTCCCCTGGTCTGCAAGGAGAACAAACCTATCAGTTCTGAAGGAAATCAACCCTGAGTACTCACTGGAAGGATAGATCCTGAAGCTGAGGCTCCAATACTTTGGCCATCTCATGAGAAGAGAGGACTCCCTAGAAAAGACCCTATGTTGGGAAAGTGTGAAAGCAAGAGGAGTAGAGGATATCTGAGGACGAGATGGATGGTCAGTGTCATTGAAGCTACCAACATGAATTTGACCCAGCTCTGGAAGGCGTGCCCTGGTCCATTGGGTCATGAAGAGTCAGACACGACTTAACGACTAAACAACAACAACATTTATAAAGCTTATTAAGTACATTGAAATTCTGGACTTGTTTCCTCCGAAGTAAACCACCGTCAGAAAAGCAGCTATATATAGGAGTGCAGAGTTTTAATACACATTTCACTTATTTGAAATGTAGAGTTGGAAAAGAGTTTTACAGATAGCATGACTTGTCAGAAAGATAAGTAAAGCAAATTAAGTGTGGACTTTCACAACAAGCTAAAATAACCAAACAAAGGGTACTGTACTACCATCATAAGAAGCTCACTGGAAAAGGCAGCAATGCAAGAAAAAGTGCAAAGCAAGAAAGACTGCACATGAGATGGATTGACACAATAAAGAAACCCACAGTCTTTTTTGATGTTGCAGTCAAAGTAGGACCAGCAGCAGAAAGACAGGGATTCAGATTTTGGGAATAAAATGTGATACTTTTGCCTGCTTTGGGGATGATAAATAGAGAAACACGATTGCTCCATACTTCATACTTCTGTTGTTCTCAGCAGAAACTGCAGAGCTAAATGCAGTGGCAGTTAACAGTTTTTAGTCAGTCTCCCTCCCTCCCTCCCTCCCTCTCTCTCTCTCACACACACAAACACATCCTCGCTCCCTCCATTTTGTACATGCATGTAAACAAGCTTCATGAAGTTCACGTTCCTTCCCTCAACTGGAACTTTCCCTCCTTGAATCAGATCCCTTTTTTCAGTTTTGAGAGTCTCTCTCTCTCTCTCTCTCTCTCTCTCTCTCTCTCTCTCTCTCTCACACACACACACACACACACACACACACACACACACACACACACACACACACACACACACACACACACACACACACAGCCTCCATTTTGTACATACATTTAAGCAAGCTTGATGAAGTCACATGTTCCTTCTTAATCTAGAGCCTTTCCCTCCCGCTTGCAGTCACCTCTGGGTGGAAGCAGTCATTCACAAGCCCCGGATTGACTGCCAGGTGCCAGCTGTAACCAATCAAGCAGGCTTATCTCTGATCTCTTAAAGAAGGAGTGCCGGAACCAAGGAAAATAGCAGGAAGAGGTAGCTAACGATGGTGCAGTTTGAGGTTCGGTTGTGGGGGCGTGTAGTGGGGGGTAGTGCTCTGCTTGCATGCCAAGGGAGACATCTCCACGTGCCACCTGTGGCATTCTTGCTATCGGTTCACCATCCCTGATCTAACTGAATCAAATGTTTATTTCAACATGCATATACAGTCGTAACTTGACTTACGACTATTAATCTGTTCCAGAAGATGGACATAACTTGAAATGGTCATAAGTCGAGGCATCATTTCCCATAAGAATGAATTGAAATGCAATTAATTTGTTACGGCCGAAGGGGAAAAAAATCACCAAAAACAATCACTGCAAGACTCATTGGAAACGCGATTAATCCCTTCCAGCTGAAGCGGGGAAAGAAAAGCAATCAAGCATGCAAGACCCATTGGAAATGCACAGAAACAAACGGAGCAGATCAGAAATGCACAGAGAACAAAGGGGGCAGGTTGGAAATGCAGGAAAAAAAAGGAAAAAGCAAGGGAAGCATGCAGGACCCATTGAAAACGGGGGGAAAACCCAAAAGCAACCAGCCCTCCCAAGACCCATCAGAAATGGGGGGAAGCAAAAAAAAACCCAACCCCCCAAGACCCATTGGAAATGGGGGAAAAACCCAAAAAGCGACAAAACCTCCCAAAACCCATCGGAAATGGGGGGGAAGCCAACAAACAAACCCCCCAAGACCCATCAAAGCACAGAAACATAACCCCTTCAGCTCAAAACCATGGTGCAAAAACACTCAGAACAGTTTTTAAAAAGCAGAAAACAGCACCTTACTTTACCAGACAGCCCGAAGCATCCCTGCAAACACACACACACTCTCTCTCAGAAGCAGAAGGAGGCCGTCCCAAGCCTCCTACGATGCACACTCTCTAACTGCTGGGGTGAAAGAGCTACAAAGAAGCAGCGTCGTTGCCACCTACAGTTAGAAATTTGAATTTCCTGCCTTTTTCCCCTGCCTTTTTCTGTTTGTAAGTGGAAGCTCTGGTTGCAAGTAGAAGCATAATTTTGTGTCTGGAGTTGGTCGTAACTCGAAATGGTTATAAGTAGGGACGTTTGTAAGTTGAGGTACGACTGTACTTCAGTAAATACAGAATGTTATGCCTGGCTGCAGGATTCTACCAAGCGTACAAAAAGAAATAGGTAGATGTGGACCGGATGTTTTGTATGGGTGTGATGGATTACGTTTAGCATTAGTGATGAATTTGTGCAGTCTCTGCTGAAGAACCAACTTTTTTCATAAGAAATGTTGTAGGAATTATCTGTTAGCAAGTGGCCTTTCAGAGAAAGCAGAGTTGATAGATGGAGATGCTATCATTTATTTTAGGTTGAAGAATCAAAACATTACAATATTAGCACAATATTATAGAATGGTAGAATTGGAAGGAGGTAATGGATTTTGTAACTTAACAAAATATCAACAGATTGGAAGTATAAGAAGAGCTGTACTGGATCAGGCCAGGGCCCATCTAGTCCAGCTTTCTGTATCTCACAGTGGCCCCACCAGATGCCTCTGGGAGGCATAAGACAACTAGATACCTGTCTCCTGATACCACTCCCCACATCTGGCATTTTGAAGTACCTTTCTTTTAAGCCTGGGGGTTATACATCTCCATCATGGCTTGTAACCTGCAATGGACTTTTCCTCCAGGAATCTGTCCAAACCCTTTTTAAAGGCATCTAGGCTAGATGCCCTCTCCACATCCTGTGGCAAGGAGTTCCACAGATTAGCAACACACTGGGTAAAGAAATAGTTTCTTTTTTCTGTTCTCACTCTCCAAATATTCAATTTGAGTGGCTGTCTCCTGGTTCTGGTATTGCATGAGATGGAAAAGAGTTTCCCTCTAGCCACTTTATCCATCCCCTGCAGAATTGTACAGTGGTGCCCTGCTTGATGACGATAATCCGTTCCAGGAAAATCGCTGTTAAGCGAAATTGTCGTCAAGCAAAAAAACCCCCATTGAAATGCATTGAAAACCGGTTCATGCGTTCCAGTGGGGAAATACCTCATCGTCCAGTGAAGATCGTCCATAGAGAATCGCCGATAAGCTGTTTAAAATCGCTGTCTTCCAAAGCAGGGATCCGGAAAGCAGCCATTTTGCGGAACCAGAAAAATCATCGTTTATTGAACAAATGGTTTGTGAAGCAGGCTCCTAATCAACGTAATGCGAGAAAACCCATTGGAACCATTGTTTTGCGATTGCAATAGCGATCACAAAAAACTCATCATCAAGCAATTTTGTCGTCAAGCGGGGTCATCATCAAGCGGGGCACCACTGTATATGTTTCAGTCATGTCCCCCCTCAAGTGCCTTTTCTCTAAAGAACCCCAAACACTGTAGCCTCTCCTCATAAGGCAGGTGCCCAAGCCGCATCATTTTAGTTGCTCTCTTCTGCATCTTTTCCATTTCCACTATGTCTTTTTTGGGGCGCGGCGACCAGAACTGTACACAATACTCCAGGTGCAGCCTTACTAGCATTGTGTACAATGGCATTACAATGTTGGCTATTTTATTTACAGTCTCCTTTTTAATGATATGCTATAAAAACCACCTGTAGCTGAGACTTGTAGGTATTTCTCCAGCCCTTGATGAATAATTTAGGCACTTGTTACTCTTCTTTTTTATTTAAATAGAATGACTCAAAAGAACCAACCCAACAACGCTTTATAATATTCATCTCTCCAATCTATATGGTACATAATTAGATGAACAGATACTTAGCTTCCAAACCTGATATACTGTATAGCTCTGCTTCCAATTTCCAACATAGTTTCCTCAGAACTACATTATGTGAATATCTTTCTACGAGCTAAGTATTCATTTTAGAGTCCACTGAGATTGTACCATTAGCCTTCCCCAAACATGTGGAAGCAGAATTCAGAAAATCAAGCAATTATTTGACATATTGATGAATTGATTGATTTTTTTTAAAAAATGTAGTTTTTTATAGTTCAGCTTCATTTTGTTCCTTACATATTTTGTGCAAATGTATCCCTCTATATTTGCATAGCAAGGAAGAGTCTTGGGTCTGTTTCTTCATACTAAGTTGAAATGCAGTTGCTAATATCAGCTAAAGTAGATCCATTGGCTGAAAACTCGTAGTAAGTTACAGCTAGAGTAGGTCCATTGAATCAGTTCATTTGAAGAGTTGACTTGGTAAATCCCCATGGATTCAATGGGCCTACTCTAGTTGTACCTTTGACTAGATTTCATCCATTATATCAGTGAGATTAACCTAAGCATTGATGTACCATTTAGCATTTTATTCAGTGGACCTATTCTATTTGGGACTAACAAGTAGTTAGCTATACCAGAATAGACACTTTGGACTGTATCCAGAGTTGATTTTTGCTGACACTAGCATCTGTTGACCAGGTGCCCCTTTGAACTCTCCTTTTTAAGGAAAGTGAGGATTCAATTTCACCTTTTCTACCTGCAACACTGCCTTCCAGAGATTTCCACAGCCTTCTAGAACAGGGGGAGGCTGCAGAAGAAGGAATTTAAAATGCCGTATCCTTCATTCTATTTGCAGGATTTCTTCACTTTATCAAAAGCCTAGTGGGAATATAAAATGTTCTTTTGTTTGTGGGAAGAAAACTTTGGAGCCAACGCCATTTATTTAAACATCTGAGAATATTTCAGCATATTTTAATTAATTAATTATCCATTTGTTCTTCTAAAGCAGGGGTCTCCAAACTGTGGCCTACAGGCCACATCTGGCCTACTTTGCCTTTTTATCTGGCCTGGCAAATGCCGCAGGCTCAGATCTGTTCCCTTCAGCCTGTGCATGTGTGTGTGCTTTCCTTCGCCCCTCAAAAATGTGTAAAATATGTGATATGGCCCTCATGCTGAAAAGTTTGGAGTCCCCTATTCTAAAGGTATGGCAATTAAAGATATTATGTAGCACATTTTAACAGAGTTCAGTAACTCATCTTGTAGATCAATTTGTGAGCTTTTGTCAAATTTGTGCTACAAATCTGGATCCTCGAGTCTAACTTGCAATCAAAGGAGGTTCTTATTCCAGTGGTCAAATGAATTTCTGCAGTCTTTTGAGCTCGACTTTTCACTTCTGCCTTAATGTAGATTGCTTAGTCTTGTGGTTGGTCTGGCCTGTTTTTACAAGAGACATGCCTTTCTTCTCTTGCAACAGCTGATGATTTAATTTTTATTTCCTGTAACATCAGCTTCAGAGAGAGAAAAAACTAATTTTGAAATGCACCTTTCTATCATTTTGTACTTAGATGCATATTTAAGTGTTAGGTGTAACTTAAGTACAGTGGTGTCCCGCATAACGGGCGCCCCGTTTAACGAATCCGCATAGCGATGGCTTTTTTGCGATCGCAAAAGCAATCGCATTGCGATGATTTAGGTAGTAAAAATCGCTTTGCAATGATCGGTAAGCTGTTTCACTTACCGATTTTCGCATAGCGATGTTTTTGGAACAGCTGATCACCGGTTCCAAAATGGCCACCCGCTGTGTTTTCGCACCCATTCCTCACTTGCCGGGCAGCGAAAATGGCGGCCGTATGGAGGATTTTCACATAGCGGTGAGTTTACAGCCCATAGGAATGCATTAAACGTATTTTAATGCATTCCTATGGGCTTTTTTGTTCCATATAGTGACAAATCCACATAGCGACAATTTTTCCGGAACGGATTATCGTCGCTATGCAGGGCACTACTGTATTAATTATTTACACTGAATGTATCCGATGAGGAAGCATAAAATTATGAAATAGACTGTGTAAATATGTAATGTTTATTTTCTGTTTAGGAAAAATTTCAAGCTAGATTCTGAGAATTCTTTTTGTTGTAGGCAGAGTACCGTCATAATAATGGAGTCCATGCTAAACAAATTGAAGAGCACTGTTACCAAAGTGACTGCAGATGTCACTAGTGCAGTTATGGGAAATCCTGTCACCCGAGAGTTTGATGTTGGCCGACATATTGCTAGTGGTGGCAATGGGCTTGCTTGGAAGATATTTAATGGCACTAAAAAATCAACAAAACAGGTAAGATTGTAACTTTTTGTAGTATGTTTCATGAAAGTTATTAAAGAGTATGTGTATTAATTGCTGAAAAAGTAGACACAATGTACATATTATATTCATGTAAGATATACCGTATGTATATACAGTATACATATACAAGTTAGGTTGTTAAAATGCCTTGATGTATAATAGATTGTAAGAAAATCAAGAAGAACTAAATGTTGTAAAAAAGTTTTTTTTTCATTTTAATTTCTTAAGGAAGTGTTCTTAATTTCAAATCCTTCCTACTTAACTGTTTTTGTGTGCATTTGCCTTGATATTACATTTATAGGAACTGTATTTATTTTTGGAGTAAATCACCCATTAGTTTGTGAGATTAGTGGCTCATGTTCTAAAACTATTATTATCGTGATTATTTTAATTATTTTATTTTAATTAAATAGATATAAGTTTTTTCTGGGAAAGTATGGTAAAAGTATAATAATAATAATAAAAAAATACATAATAGAAAAATAGACATGAATTTTTTTTCAGAAAGACGCTTTTGAAATATAGCAATCTTAACCATGCCTTTGATAACTCTATTTGTGTTTGGGTCCGAGATGACAAAACTGATAAATAGTTAATACTTTGGTAGTTGAATGGGACTGCTGTATCTGTGTCATGAATTAACCAATTGTTACCTTAAGGAGAATTTTGATATATGTAATATTTGCTTTGGTTGTCCCACTGCAGTTTGAAATACAGCATTGAGCTCTGCCCAGCCCTTGGATATCAGTATCAAGGATAAAACATTGATCTCCATACAGTGGGGTCTCGACTTACGAACTTAATCCGTATTGGAAGACAGTTCTCAAGTCGAAAAGTTCTTAAGTCGAATCCGTATTTCCCATAGGAATGCATTGAAAACCATTTAATCCGTATCTGCTCTTTTCGTCCATAGAAACTAATGGGAAGCTGCTATTCCGCCTTCTGCCACTAGAGGGGGATAATTTTTTTCTTTTTTCCTTTTAACCTAAGATGACTTAGCTTTAAAAAAAAAGGGAAAAAGAGTTCGTAACTCGAATCTAAGTTCGTAAGTCGAGTCCATATATTCCTATGAGAGCGGTTCGTAAGTCGAAACGTTCGTATGTCGAGCCGTTCGTAAGTCGCGACCCCACTGTATTTCCCCTTTTCCACTGAACTCTGGCTCCATTTGTCTAGGAACCTTCAGTGTCAGCCTGTTGGGGTAGTATTTTTGGATATTGTGATGCATATCATGGATAGAGACATACGGGTTTGTCTGTCAGGAGATGATTTCCTATAGTAGGCCATTTTTTGAAGAAATGCTATTCTTATTGTCATGGATAGGATGATGTTTGGCCATAGTAACATAAGCCTTAGTCACCTACGTTGTATATGGAGCTGTTTTTGAAGAGTGTTCAGAAGGTGCAGGTAGGGCATAATTCAGGGATCAGAACATTTTCAAACATATTACACTGATGCCATGCAATCTATATTTTCTTTTTGTTTCCAAGCCCAAGTCAAGGTATTGATTATTTCCTATAAAAGGCTTCAGTGGCTTAGAACCAAATAGCTGAAGGGCCCCATCCTCCCATCTGAATCTACCAGCCATTTACTGTCATAACATATCAAGCCAATTCTGTATAAGTTACATTGGTACCAGTTGCTGCCCGGACCCAATTCAAAATGCTTGTTTTGACATATAAATCCCTAAACGGCTTGGGCCCTGGATACCTGAAGGACCGCCTCCTTCCATATGAACCTACCTGGCAGTTAAGATCCAGCCAGGGGGCCCTTTTGAAAGAGCCGTCCCTTAAGGAGGTAAGAGGGACAGCTTGTAGACAAAGGGCCTTTTTGGCAGCTGCCTCCAGACTATGGAATGTCCTCCCGACTGAGATTTGTCTGGCGCCGACGCTGATGACGTTTTGGCGCCAGGTCAAAACCTTCCTGTTCTAGAAGGCTTTTAATTGAAATAATATTAGCTGTGGATCCGATGGCAATTTTTATATATATTTTAATTGTATTTTAATTGTTCTGAATTTTTATTGTATTTTAAATGTTGTAAGCGGCCCAGAGACCTTTGGGTAGTGTGGGCGGCATATTAATTGATTGATTGATTGATTGATTGATTGATTGATTGATTAAACTACAATCCCTCTATCTGTATTTTCTCATCAAGGAAGGTAAAGCTAGTAGTAACATGGAAGGAGAAACCTCTATGATTGTTATTTGTGTAGGCTTGTCTCTGAAAAATGAGGGTTATCATAGCTTTCAGTGTTTGCTTTGCTTCTCTTAATCACCAAGTAGTGGCCCATAATGACTGATGTACCCAAAGGCACTCTGATTAAAATTTGTTTGAAATGGGTCCGGTTAGTAGGTGTTAATAAGGAATCCTGTATAGTGTCTAAGGAATTGTGTGCAGAATTTCATGGGAGGAAACTGAGGATATTTCACTAACAAATTGTGAAGTCATTGCTTTTGACATAAGCTTTTGTATTTTTTCATGTGCGATTAAAATAGGTGTGTCTTAAATCAGAAACATTGTGACTGACATATGGTGAGAGACTCTTGTCTAGTGCTTGTTTTTTCTTTAATAAAAGTATTGTGGTATGGAGTCTGCAGTTGGTTGACAATAGGATCAGGTGTGTTACATTGCTCTTGACCCTGTGGCAGCCAGTGCATAGTTAGTCTGCCTCATCCTGCCTGATCTGTAGTAGAAACAAAACTCGTCTAAAAATGTATGAAAGAAGCATCTTCCATTACAGAAATGAAGAAGTGCCATGCATGGAAAGAATAGTTAATTCTACTGTGTTTTTACTGTGCTTATATCTTAGTAGTATTTTCAGAGGATGTTAGAACCATAATAAATATTTAGTCTCTGTATGGTAAATTATTGTCAAATTAGTATGTGGAACAGTACCATATTAACATAACGTAAAAACAAACAAATCCTTATTACAGCAGTGCCCATTCCGGAAAAATCGTCGCTATCCGGATTCGTCGCTATGGAAAAAGAAAAAGCCCATAGGAATGCATTAAACCCCATTTAATGCGTTCCTATGGGCTTAAAACTCATCTTTAAGCGAAAATCCTCCATACGGCTGCCATTTTTGCTACCCGGTATGTGAGGAATCGGCGCAAAAACACAACAACGGGCGGCCATTTTTTTCCCGCTGGCCATTTTGGAACCGCCGATCAGCTGTTTTTAAAACATCGCTATGCGAAAATCGGTAAGTGAAACACCTTACTGATCATCACAAAGCGATTTTTACCATTAAAAATATCGCAATGCAATCGCTTTTGCGATTGCAAAAAATCCGTCGCTGTGCGGATTCATCGTTAACCGAGGTGCTCGTTAAGCGAGGCACCACTGTACTGGATAATTTTTTTCCAACTGGAAATTTTGTGGATAGACATGGATATAACCTGATATAATTTTGATTAATATTGTTTATAAATGCCAGTTTAATTCATTTTTGTAATTAGAAGGTTACTGTTCATCTCTGTTACGTTTAAAAACTATAGCAAGTGTATCTTTTTACTCTTGTCTCATTCTTTCAATAAAAAGCCATTTAACTGATTTTGTTATTGATACTTTGCAGCCAGTTTCTTTACTGAACTACTACTCAGAATGAAATGCTTTTAAAATATCTGATTCTGTTTTGCTTGTCAGCTTCTTGATGTGACTATCCCATGCCAGTTAAGCAAACTGGATTGTTTATGCAGAGTCTTGAGTTTCTTGGTAAAACTGAATCTTTAAGGGGGGGAAAAACTACATGTCTCATATATTGCTAATATATATATAATAGTATTGTGACACCTTTCTTACATGGTAAAGTAAATCTTCCTCTAGAAGATTTGGAGAATTTGCAAGGGAAAAAGGTGCTTACTCCTTACTTCATACTTTCTCTCTAAAATTGGCATCATGCAAGAGGTAAAGCAATTGCTGTAATATTTTTATCCCAGATTTTTGCATTTGTTTATTATTTTATTACATATACAGCAACAATTGTATTTTTTAGCGTGTGTGGCAGTTCTGGGCAGATATGGGAAACAGATCTCAGTGATCATATTTGTATTCGATAACAGTGTCTCCATACTTGCTGTTGTGCACGCACACTCACAACATATGCTTGCTTTTCTGTATTCATAAATGAGTTTTGAATAGGTGTCATAAGCCTCCCGAGCTCTTGGTTTTTTTATCTTTTAGGAACTGAGGAGTAAGAGTTGTATGCCTGTGTAACCTTTCCCTTGCTTCATTACTTCATATACTGGCTTTAACATATTGGACTTATGTTCTTAATAGTGGAGTTTCCTATTTTGGTTGAAATGAGAAAATCTTATCTAATGTCTGTTTTCTGATAAGCATCTTAGAAACCCAGTTTGATCCTACTGTAGTTAGTTTACCCAAATTTAAAGCAGAATTCTGTGTTTCAGGCATAACAAATCAGGACTAAAGTGCTAAAACAGATGTGCAAAAGGAATAGAAGAGAGTTGAGCTGGTGGATGTTCTGCCTTGACATTTGGCTCTGGTTTTCTAATCTGTCATTTAGAGAGCCTTTGTGATACATATATACAGGGTGGCAATGCTAGTATTGTGATGGCTAACTTGTTTAAAAATTGAAAGACATTGTGAAGATTGTTGTTTTTTTTTAAACAGTAATACATATTACATTAGTTCTGTAACTATGTTTCTTGCTTTACTAATTATGTTATCATTCTTTATTCTTAGGAAGTAGCAGTATTTGTATTTGATAAAAAGCTTATAGACAAATATCAGAAATTTGAGAAGGATCAAATTATTGATGCCTTAAAACGAGGAGTTCAACAGTTAACAAGACTTCGACACCCCCGGTTGCTTACTGTGCAACATCCACTAGAAGAATCACGGTAAATGTCTGTATTGCTTACTTAATTATAGATTGTGTAGACACTGAAGAAGTATAGTTTCAAAGTATTCTCATAATTAATTTATCTAACTTTGATTAATTTTGGAAAACTATGTACATACGCTTTGAGTTTTTAATTCGAAAGACAAATAATATACAGTGGTGCCTCGCTTAACGAGTGCACCGCATAACGACGAAATCGCATAGCGATCTGTTTTTTCGGATCGCTAATGCGATCGCTTAACGTTTTTCCTATAGGGCACAATTCGCTTTGCGAAGACCGGTAAGCGTTTCGCTTACCGATCTTCGCAAAACAAAGCCCGACGATCAGCTGTTCGGCGGCCAAAATGGCCGCCGGACGCCCGGAAATGGCCCAAAATGGCTGCGCACAGCGTTTTCGCGCCCTCGTTAAGCGAGGCGAGGGCGCGAAAATGGCTGCCAGCCATTACGAAGCTTCGTTGAACGGTGAGTATTTGGCCCATTTGGAACGCATTAAACCATGTTTAATGCGTTCCAGTGGAAATCCCTGCCCCGTTCAACAATGCTTCAGCATAGCGAAGGTTAATCCGGAACGGATTAACCTCGCTATGCGAGGCACCACTGTATTACATGCTTGAAAGATATTTGGAATATTTATTTAACATTCCAAATATTTCTCAAGCTTGTTTCACTTCTTAATAGCAACCTTAGATCAATGATCCCTAAAAAGTGGGCCCTATAGCTGCATTTGAAAATTTGAGAAGCTGTCATTGGCATCCAAAATTAAAGTTGATGTGCGACCTACCATACAGTAATCACAAAATGGCCGCTTTATATCCTGCCTGATCATAAAGGACAAGTAACACATCTAAGAAACTGAATGCATGGTGGAAGTTCAATCTGAGTTTCACGTGCTAGATCATGTATTCTGAGAAAACAGCAAAATGCCCAGTTGACATAAGGCAACCTGGTGATGTTCAGAAAAGTACACACACAATTTAAGTGCAAAACATCATTTCTCACAGTTCTGTGGTTACCTTCCCCCCCCCCCGGTGAATATGTATGCTTTATGAAGAAACATTGGGCTGTAGTTGTCTGACATTTTTATTTTTTAATCATGTCTTCAGGATACACTTGGTGCCAGAGGCACTATTTAGTATTGGCTAGCATTTGGCTTTGAGGGTTATATACACTCAAAGGGGGAAAATATTTTTATATTTTTGTCATTGGTCAGGAGGAACATTAAAATCGGTGCAGGTCAATCAATGAGGAATGTTTGCATAGTGGCCACTTTGGAGGCCCCAGTCTTAGGGAAACAGAACATAGTTTATCTGTTTCCTGTGAAGCACTGAAAAACACCAGCAAGGGTCGTTCGGGGGTCCCACTGTCTGAAGCAGAGATAAAGTTCTGTTCCTTCTTCCATTGTGGCATTACTGCTCATACGTACTGCAGAATAAAAAGAGGCCACTCTCTCATAGCAGAGCGTAATCATTCTTCCAAGGCATCCTTCTTACAGTGTCTGGATCAAAGGATCTCTGTGAGCCAAGTATTTAGGAAGTCTTGCACTTTGGAGAGGTGCCCAGAGAGCCTCCTCAAAGCAGCCATGTGTAAGGTATTGTGAGTTTGCCACCCTGGCAGTTCTGAGGCATTTGCCTCATTTCATCTGATAGCAAACTTGACAGTTCTCTCCAGAATAAGGTAGTTTTTATTCAAGAGCACAGGAAAGAAAAATCCCAAATCTGAATTTGGGATTTTTCCTTTCTCCTGACATTCCTGTATGCTTTGGTGGACCCTTACAGCTGTAGTGTCGTGTTGACCCTTGCAAAAATTGAAATGTGATTGTCACGATGCAGTTCAGTATATTGCATCCTGTTATTGTAATAAAGAAGTGTAATATTTGGTGCCCTTCAATGTCATACATTATAATGTTTTTCGTATGTTTTGAAGCTGCCAATGTGCCACAAGACACCTAGGATGCCCTTTCTCTTACTTTGTAGTTTATTTAGATAGCAATTAAGGATATTGGCCCAGTAAGTTGAACTCCTGTTTCCTCCTAGGGACTGTTTAGCATTCTGTACAGAACCAGTATGTGCAAGTTTGGCTAATGTTCTTGGAAGCTGGGACAACCTTCCCTCACCTTTGCCATCTGATATCAAAGAATATAAACTCTATGATGTAGAAATGAAGTATGGTTTGCTTCAGGTATGTAACTGCTGATTTTTACAGTTTCATCAATACTTATGAGCCTTAGAAGATATGATACATTTGGTGTCATACACTGGTTGTCTATCTCTCTTTTCTTCAGATTCTTAAGTCTGCATTAATTTCTATTACACAATTTCCGATACACAGATGAAAATATTTGTAAGTGTGACATCTTTCAGAACTTCTGCAGTATTATGCCTTTTTCCCCAATTTTATAGCTCTCAAATCTGAGTATTCACCAATATAAATCTGGCACCTCAAACTATAAGATTTGTCTAAACAACGGAGCAATAGAATCAGTGCTCTTACAGTAGGTTTGTACAATAACCACTTGCCTGTTGGTAAAATAAGGTCAATCTTTAAAGAAAAGAACAGTGTCTCTAGCTATCTTCCCTGGTTGGAAGATAAATTAGTTTTGGTTTCTCAATTCATTGGCTCTCATTTGACACCATTTTAAAATGTTATTTTCTCTTTCCCACGTTACTGTATGTTCTAAAAGAAGAGTGAGTACAAGTTCATTTTCTATTTCCTGAGCAAGACATGGATAAAGACAGGTTGCACACCTTATGTCAGGTGATGTTTCCAGGCTTAGCCTGCCTAGGTCTTCTGGTGATGTTGTCACTACATAGATGGGAATATTCAAATAAGATTGCATGTACTCTGTGCCTCCTGGAAAACCAGATCAAGCATCCTGCTTTTGCAGAAGTCATACCTGTACTTGAAGATTGCTGCTGAGGTGGAAGAAGAAGGTGAAGATAGGCTTCTCCCTCATCTGGGCTTGAATCTCCTCATCTTTCCTTCCTTACTGTAGCAACAGCTCTTCTGAAATCAGTTCTAGGAAGAAAAATTCTAACATCAAAGCTGAATTTACAGAACTTCAGAATGGTAGAAAATGAATACCCTGACGAGAATGTCTTCTTCCTAACAGGTTTCTGAAGGTCTGTCATTTCTTCATAGCAGTGTAAAAATGATCCATGGCAACCTTACTCCAGAAAATATAATTTTAAATAAAACTGGAGCATGGAAGATTATGGGATTTGACTTCTGTATTCAGTCTATAAATCCTTCTGAGCAAGAGGTAACAAGGTGTTTAATTTTTCTTCCTTATTGAAGTATAGACTGAAAATATTGGAAATGTAACTAATGTAACTTTTAGTATTAGTTGTCTAACATACACAAATATTGTAACATAACAATTGCCTGTGAGTGTAGGTTTCAATTGCAGTGGAGTGTGAATAGCAATGGAACATTAAGAGGATTTAGGACAAGCACAAGTTCATTCTTTGCACAGTTCACATAGTTCAGAAACCCTAATTGGATTGCCATAGTTTTAAAACAAATTGATGGCACAGAACATTTGAAATAGGCTATTTATTATTCACAATATATGAAGATCATCTTGCTTCTTATCCTTCCTTCAGAATTTTAGTGCTGAATGGCTAAACTCAGTAGTTTCTAAGCTGCAGAAAAAGAAAACGTTATTATAATCTCCTTAGGTATTAAAATAAGACTTTTCATTGTTAAGATTGCATTGCTTATCCTAAATTTTTTAAATAACCTTTGTACTATTTTTTTTCTTACAGCAAAAGTTCTCTTGTAAAGAATGGGATCCAAATTTGCCATCTTTATGTCTTCCAAATCCAGAATATTTGGCCCCAGAATACATCCTTTCAGTGAGCTGTGAAACAGCTAGTGACATGTACTCTCTTGGAGCAATTATGTATGCTGTGTTTAATAATGGAAAACCTATTTTTGAGGTTAACAAGCAGGATATCTATAAAAGTTTCAGCAGACAGTTGGATCAGGTACATTGAAAAATTGGATGTCAAATTTAGAACACATAACTTTGATGAGCAACTCACTCTTGCAGTTTTGGGGCACTATGTGAAAAGGTAGACAATGTGAAAATAGAAAAGTAAGCTGAATTCCATGGAATTTCTAAAGCCAAGAAGAGAATAATTGAAATAGGTTCTCGGAACCTATGTTGTGCAGAGATTTTTCCCTTCCCCTCTCTTTGAGCCAAAGCCAGATCAGTTGTGCAACATAAGCAAACATCAGTCGGACACCAGACTTGAGTGGTGAGGACTGACAGAAACAGAGACAAAAATGGGGCCACTAAGCGACATGAATGGGATGTTTATGAGCTTTGGAGGATCCCAAGTTTTGTAGAAGCACAAAAAGTATTTTTAGAAAAAGAAAAGGAGAGAATTCCTCTTGGATAGTCCTATGAGCAGCCTCTGTGACTGTAAAAAGCTGAGTATTCATTTTTAAAACACAAAACGGGAATTGAAAGATGTGAACTGGAGAAGGGCATAGCTGGCCAGCTAGAATCCTGGTGAACTACATTGCAGCATTGTGTTGCCTTTGTACTGTTTCTATTTGCAAATATCTATGCCAACACACCACATAATATAGTTGTGAATAGCCCTATTAAGGTGTTATAAGTATAATAGGAATTGAAATGCAAGGCAATATGCTAGCCCTGTGCTTCACCACCACTCTCGCATGAAGAGAAAGTTTGTGATAACAGGAGTCTCCACTGAAGTTATCCACACAACCCAGAATGCTTAAAAATTAGCACTGGTATTCCTCTATAGACAGCGAATACTTGGTTCTAGAAAAGGTTGCTCTTCAGATGAGAGGAGTGATCCACAGATTTCTGATTTTGCAACACTTGCAACTACTGAAGAGGGCTTGTATATCTATTTGTGTCTTGTTTAGCAAATATCTGTTTATACATATTGCAGAATCAGGTTTTTTTGGCACAGAACTTGCAGAAATTCATTACCACATAGAACAGAGTACAGTCTATATTATATACACACTACATGCAGAATATTGTTTTAATATAAATGGTGATCTGTATTTTATTTATGCAGCTTAGTCGTTTGGGTGCCAATAACCTTCAAAATATCCCAGAAGAAGTCTGTGAGCACGTAAAGCTGCTGCTAAATGTAGCACCTGCAGTCAGACCAGATGCAGACCAAATGACTAAAGTGAGTAAAGAGAAGGGCTAATTTAGAAAAGCTGTAGAAAATAAAGCACAGCCTTCTTAGCTGCTCTGATTAGCAAATTAGTGTATATGTGCTCAAATGTGAACTTTTGTTTGAACAGTGTTCTGGTCTTGAAATGTATAAATTCAGATGTTTGTGATATAAGAAATTAAATGTGCTTTATTCTGAAAAGAAAGATCCTGGTGATTTATCGAAACTGTTTTCAGAAAGTACTTTTTTTAGACTATGGTAATATGATGCTGACTGGAAAATAGGTCATATTTATGGAAATACAAAAAGCAAAAATCCATTTAGCATAACTGCTGTTCTGATTATTGTACAATACGGATATTAGACTTGCTTGTTTCATACAATTTTATGAATTTTATTTAAATGTTGTAGAGATTTTGATATATCATGTTCATAACCTCAAGGATAACTTCCATTTTTATGTTTGTGTTTAGATACCATTCTTTGGTGACGTTGGCGCCGTGACACTACAGTACTTTGATTCTTTATTCCAAAGGGATAATCTGCAAAAGTCCCAGTTTTTCAAAGGGCTGCCAAAAGTTTTACCAAAACTACCCAAGGTTGGCAAGCTTGGTTTATTTTATAAGACTGTGGATTTTTTTCTAGTTAAACTATGAATTGGTGCTTCATAAAACACTATTATCATGCTGAAAAATGTTCAACAAATTGATATGTATATTTTTAAAATACAATTTTTTTTAATCTTTAGAGAAAAGTCAGCATAATTGTCAGCATTTTTAAAGAAAACTTCAGGTGCCAACTAATAGGTCTTTTTCTTTTAGCGTGTTATAGTACAGCGGATTTTGCCTTCCTTGACATCCGAGTTTGTAAATCCAGATATGGTACCTTTTGTATTGCCTAATGTTCTGCTTATCGCGGAGGAGTGTACCAAAGAAGAATATGTAAAGCTAATTTTACCTGAGCTTAGTCCCGTCTTTAAACAGCAGGAACCAATCCAGGTATGTTTGTGGCAAGTCTTAATTTACATTTGCTGTTCTTGGAAATTGCTATTTTCCATTAAATCTAGATCCATTAACCAAGTGCAAGAATGATATACTTTTACCCCAGCCAAAAAAGCACATCTTAGCCAGTTGTTTATATCTCATAAATGTTTAAAGATCCCTTTCCTAATTCAGAATGTACAATGTTTTTTTAATTTGTAGGTTTACCTAATTATTTTTGTGTTTGTGAAAACTGCAGTGGCAGCATGCTCAAAACCAATAAATCTATCTTGAAAAATGAAATGATTCTAATATCTCACTGCAGTTGGTATAAGCTCAAGAGAGTTAGTTATACAGTAATTGAGATGTTTTTAATTTTATTTTTAAATCCTCACCTATAGCCCTGCCTAAACATTCTTAAAGCACATTGAATTAAACATTCAGGCTGAAAATAAATGTTCAAATAAATATGTATTTTTTTCCTCTTCCAATATTTTAACTCCATTGGCATTATCCTTTTAGCTATGAATCAACATGCTATCAGACTGATAAAGGAAGCCTATATTCCCATTTCACATCAATTATGTATGTGCTGGTGATATCCCCCAATATATCTTGATTTAATTTTTTCTATCTTTCTATATTTCTCTCTGCTGCTTTTGCAAAAACCTTATGTTGCAATCCTCTGTCCACCAGGAAAAAGATGTTCTATATTTCAATGGAATCCTCTTTCTTGTGCTTACTGCATTCCTCCAGTGGTATAACGTTCAGCAGTGCATTACATGCAGTTAAGAATTTGGTGGTTGTTTTTCTTGTGACACAGCAGTTGCGGGAATTGGCGCACAACAACATAAACAATTGCTTTTTAACTTGTAGCAGTTCACTAAAAATTCATGCCATTAGACTTATGCTATTGTGAATGTATAATATGACTCTGGCCTGGGCTGGAAGGAGATGGAATATGGATTTACCTATCTTTCTGTGGGCACCAATGGAAGAATTTTCCTTTAAGAAACACAAAAACACAACAGTGCATATGGGGGTGTGGGTGCTTGTATAGTTATACTGATGTTTTCCACCACTGCTGATTCTCCATATGGCAAGGAACTGAGATGAGGTCCTCTAAGAAGATCTTTCTCCCATATGAGCTTGACTGGGCATGACAGACCACTTCAGAGGGCTTTCTCCTTGCTGTTGGAGATACAGCAGGTGGGCACTAAAGCTAGGGCCTTCTGAGTTGCGGTTTGCAGAAACTGGAACAGTCTCTTTGAAAACTGCACCTTGATGTGTTGCTAGCAACTTGCACTTGCTGGCATAGTATTCAGAAATATCTGAGCCATCTCCATGGCATAGTAGGAAGGACTTTGTAGGAGGGCTTTGTGTCCTGTTCATGTAAGTTGTAATTTTATACTGGCCAGAACCTTGTTTGGGATTTTCTTACATGCAACTAACTAATTTTGGACAAGCAGGAGTCTTATTTGACAAGGTATCTGTTCCATGACTGGCTGCACAACTGGTTGTGCAACCAGTCATGCAATAGATAGCCAAATACAGTAACTGTATCCTGTTCAAGAAATCCCCAATAGGATATTGGCCATTATCTTTTATATTGTTAGTCACTTGGACAAGTATTCTTAGAAGGACTGAGTATTTTTTTAATTTTATTCTCAAAACAATCCTTAAGGATAGGGTTACAGTTTGGTCTGAGGTCCCCTAGTGTAAGTTATCTAGTTTTCTGTGATCCTAAGACTGATGTTAGCTGTCCTTGTGCCATCATAAATATTTCTTCTTTTCTGGTCTTACACGTGCAGTGTAACTTCTGGAGCACAGTCACATTTTGAAGTAAAAAAGCTTAAGCAATTAGTGTCTTCATAACATATATCCTGCCTAAAATTTCCAGCCATCCACATATTTCAGATATATTTAAATATGGTTCAGTTGAATAGATTATGTGCCAGTTGGGCATTTACTGGAAAGGCAGAGTTGTTGTTTGTCAGTAACAGAGTGCAAGTTATATAGATAGTACTTCACTGTGTTAGTAATCCTTTAGTAAACATCTGCAATCTGAATGTTAGAACAGAGGATAATATCAGGATGTTCTTGTTTTTCATGCTTACAGGCTAGCAACATGGTGAGTGATGCATTTGCTATGTTTACTTTAATATTTAAGCTCCAAATTTAACAGCAAATGTTACCTTGAAAAAAATTAACAAATCAAAATTGTATAATACATATACATATTTTATTTCTTGTACAGATTCTGTTGATATTTCTTCAAAAAATGGACTTGCTGCTGACCAAAACACCTCCTGATGAAATAAAGAATAGTGTTTTACCAATGGTTTACAGAGCCTTGGAAGCACCTTCAATTCAGATACAGGTCTTGAAGCTTTTTGTTTTGTTCCCCTCCAGTACATCTAGAGAAGGTTTTACATGTTTGAAAGGAACATATTTTCTTAGATTTTCCTTAATTTAAGAAATTTTAATTAATTTATGTCTACCCCAGTATTAAGGCAAGCCTGCACAAAGCAACATACAACAAAACTATTCAAACAGATTATGAGGAAGAGAAAATCAAACTTACAACCCTTAAATTTCAACAACTATTTTAAGAATAGTCACCTTCCCTTGCGGTTTACATATGGAAATAGATTTGTAATACCTGTGTTTATGTCAGGTCCTGTACCTATATTTTAAAGTCAAATACTTTCCTTGCAAATTCCTTTTAAAGCAAACCAGCACACTTTGCTTTTACATCTCCTTCTCCTGCCTGTGCAGATCTGAGTATTATGTTCCATTGTTGGGAAATTAGAAGCGAAAGCAAGAATATATCTGATGTAACAGTTTTGATTGTCAGTCATGTAGAACTTGAAATGTCACATTCTTCCCAGTATTGCATAGATGCTGTGTAAAACATTTGCAGGGCCAAAGGGCATGGCCTCTGTGTGATAGACTTCTTTTAGATATCCTGTTGCTACAGTAATATTATCATTAGTAAAGGAGGGAGTCCTACACTGGAGATATCCTATGTCTGCATTTTGTTTTAAAATCAGCACTGAAAAGCATGGATACCTTCAGATGTTGCTGGAGTACAATGTCTAACAGCCCCAGCCAACATAGCCAATGCGAGTTATGGTCCAGCAACATCTGGAGAGATGCATGGTCTCAAGCTGTATTTAAATGATTATATTTTCACATTATTATTATTATTATTTAATTTTTACTAGAGGCCTTAAAATGCTAAGAAAGTGGGAGCAAACATTTGTGGAAACAAATCAATAACTACTTTGAAGGAACATAGAGACAGTGATGAACTGAATGTTAGTTTAGAAAAACAACTGCTCTCAATCTGTTTACTGTTTTATGTTTAATAATACTGATACTTTTATTTGCAGGAACTCTGTTTAAACATTATTCCTACATTTGCTAACCTTATAGATTATCCGTCAATGAAAAATTCTTTGATACCAAGGATTAAAAATGCGTGTTTACAAACATCATCTCTTGCTGTAAGTTAACTAATATTTGACTGAAAATGATGTTCCAGAAATCTTTGAAATGGCATATCAACTTTTTTCTTCTCATTGAATTTTCTTCCCTCACCCCCCTTCTTCCTCTTCCATTTTCCCCCTTTTTTGCACATTTATTCATTCATTCATCCATTCAACTTCTTTACCGCCCATCTGGCTACCAAGGCCACTCTGGGTGGTTCAGAACATGGTAACACAAACAACACTTTAAAAAACATTAAACTTAATAATTATACAAAAACCAAAATTAAAGATACTAATCCACATACAAAAAAATACGACATCAAAATAACCAAAACTAATTTAAAAAGTCAAGATGGCAGAACAGGTGACATGAATGCTGAAAAAGCTTCTGCACGATGATGTAATCTCTGGGAAAGCATGTCTAAATAGCCATGTTTTTAAGGATTGTTTGAAAATTCCCAGTGAATTTAATAAACATGACGTTCATCCAAGATTTTGCTTCACTATTGGAAGGAAATCATTCATTTAAGGAATGCTTATCTCTAATGTGGCAATAATGGTGCTGGAACCTATAGCATACTCTACATCAAGTTTTCCCTTTTTAATTTCTTTGTGTCACTTTTCTTATGCTGTATGTCATGATATTAGTTTCCTAGTGGATATCATTCACTGCTGTTGGCAGAGAAATGCAGAAACAAAAACTATCAGGAATAAAATATTTGGAGAACTTACTGGCCAAAATCATATGGCATAACTACAGGCACTCAACTCGAGTTTGTGCCCAGAATACTTACATGAGCACTGAGCCAGAAGTGCATTGTGCAGTTAGTCACACTAAGGACGTGTGACCAATTGTTCAATTACAGAGCACAATTCCTTGATGCCATATGTAACATCTGTCACATTTACACCAGTGTTGCTTTATGTTACACCAGAATGAACAGGATGCTAGCCGTTATTTCTGTATGAACTTTCCCATATACTAACATCACCCACTGAGCCTGGACTAAATGTCATAGGTAACCTTTACCTTCAGAGTTACCTGAAGGTAACTCTGAATTAATCCAGCCTTATACTTCTCCTTTTGTGGTTGCTCATGGTGATTCATTTTTTTCTTTGTCTTGATGAATTAATTTCATGGATTGGCTGTTTTATTGTTTCCAACTTTTTAAACAATTAATGACATAAGACTTGCTTATGTTTTACTCATGGCAACTTAAACATACGGTAGTTGAAAAATAAGATTAAGTAAATAGATTATATAATGTATGTATGTTGTGATATCACAAAACAATGTAAAGGATACTATGCTTCATAGAGAAAAACAAACTTGTTGCTGTGGTCCCATGTTCTCCTGAAAATAATTTTGTTTCCTGTGCATGTAATAATTGTTTAAAAAGCTGTTTCTGAAGTATTTCTTCACAGGAGAGTAGTTCGTCATTGCTGTATGTGTTGTTGACTGTGCAGTCTTAATACATGTTTGTTCAGAAGAAAATTTCACAGAACTCACTAGGGTTTGCTCCTAGATGAATAGGTATTCCGGTCTTAGATGAATATTGCAGTCTTAACCCTAATCATAATTTGTGGGAAGTTAATTGAAAATTCAGCTCCAGTAAACCCATTGCTTTTGGGTAATTTTCAAAATCTTAGTGTTGCTTGTAATTCTAAAAGTTTTTTTTTTTTTTTTTAATAAAACTTCAATTTAGAACATTGCTTTCTGTATTTATTAGGTCCGTGTAAATTCCTTAGTCTGTTTGGGAAAGATTTTGGAATATTTGGATAAATGGTTTGTTCTTGATGATATCCTGCCTTTTTTGCAACAAATTCCTTCTAAGGAACCTGCAGTCCTCATGGGAATTCTAGGTAATATGATCTTTTGTTTCCAATACCGCATGTAATTTTCTCTGTCTAGCAATCATCTATACTCTATTGTGACAAAAGGTTTCAAAGTCAGTGATTTTTATGTTAATATCATGAATATCACTTTTTAAATGTCCTATTTGTTTCTGCTCACTTTTCTGTTCAGTCAGCTCTGTCAAAATTTGTATTACCATCTCAAGTTCACATTGGAGTCTTTAGTTGTAGAAATAATTACTTTGGCGTCTTTTCTTTCACCATCCTCTTCGCAGACAAATACAGAAATATATATGTTTTATCAAAGGTGTGTTTTTGGAATGTGTCTTTAGCGTATTTTTTTCCTTTGAAACTATAGTAGTATTTAACAGGTTTAGTAATTTAATAACTGCTTGTTATTAGTAGTTAAATCATTGTGCTTAATGTTTTACAACAGGTATCTACAAATGTACATTTAGTCATAAAAAGCTGGGGATCACAAAAGAACAACTTGCAGGAAAGGTGCTGCCACATCTGATTCCTCTTAGCATTGAAAACAATCTTAATCTAAATCAGGTAGGCTACCTTTGTTGTAGCTTTCGGAGAAGTAGTCATGTCAGTCTGTTTCAGCAAAAATACTGTAAAAGTATTGTGCTACCTTCAGGATTAAAACATTTATCCCAAGGCGGATAAATGTTTTAATCTGTGCATTACAATCCTGTGGATTCCATTTAAAATGAAATTACAAAAATGTGCACATGGCTAAGAATGCAAAATTATGGTCACATATATTCTTCATTTTGTATTCTGCTTTACTACGATAATCCATTGCTACTGTTTGTTGCAGTTTTGATTTAATAAGACAGACCAAATTTCTTTCATTGGTCCTGCTGAATTCTATAAATATGTTGTATTTTAAAAACACTATTTTTTCACTCCTCCAATGACTTTAACTCAGGTATTGTAACTTTATAGCCATCTTCACTTCCTGATTGGTATGTGCTTTCATGATCCAAGTGGTGAGAACAGTGCCATTCAGTCATTGCTATTCTAAGTGCACTGAACATACAGTGGACCCTCGACTTACGGAATTAATCCGTATTGGAACAGTGGCCACAGGTCGAAAAGTCTGTAGATCGAGGGTCCATTTTCCATAGGAATGCATTGAAAACCATTTAATCTGTTCCAACCAAAGAAAAAAATCCAAGGCTTCCAAAGCTGCACCTGCTGTCCTCTGCCTTCTGTCCCCGCTGCCTTCTGACTCCCATCCCCGCGGGGACAGGAGGCAGAGGGCACCGGGGACAGAAGACAAGAGGGCAGCAGAGGGGTTTTGGAAGCCTGGGAAGCCGAAAGCTGGTAGCAGGTGCGGAGGTCGGGGCAGCTTTTGGCTTCCTGGGCTTCCTAAGCTGCTCCCACTGCCCTCTGCCTCCTGTCCCCGCTGCTCTCTGTCTCCTGTCCCCGCGGGGATGGGAGGCAGAGGGCAGCGGGGGTGGCTTTGAATTTCCCGCCCTTTCCCCCTGCCTTTCGTAGATTGATGCTCCGGAGCTTTTCGTACCTCAAAATTTTCATAAGTAGGGACCTTCGTAAGTCGAGGGTCTACTGTACTAGGAGGAAGAATGGTAGCCCCCACCCCTGTTGATTTTTCCATCACCATCTAGATATGGGCGACAATGTCATTGTAGAGTTTTCCCACGTTGGTCTGGAACCTTTGAAAATCAGGGTTCCCATTTACGTGGAACACTGAACTCTGTGGATATGATTTTTCAGTATTTATTTATTTAATTATTTAATTATTTAATTATTTAATTATTTATTTAATTTATACCCCGCCTATCTGGCCCACTGGACCACTCTAGGCGGCTTCCAAATGTAAAATCAAATAATAAAACATAGACAAATACATAATAATCAAACAAGAACAGCAGTAAAAATAAAAAGGGAAAGTAAGAAAAAATCAAGAGTTGGCTGGAGGGAAGGCCTGAATAAACAGCCATGTTTTTAATTGGGTTTTAAAGGTGCCTAGCGTGGGGGGCGCGCGAATCTCCGGAGGGAGATTGTTCCAGAGGTGAGGAGCCACCGCCGAGAAGGCCCGGTTTCGTGTCTTCTCCTTCTGGGCCTCTCTCGGCGTCAGGCTCCTCAGCCTCACCTCCTGACTCGCGTGGGTGATCCGGGTAGACCTTGGTGGGAGGAGGCGTTCCGCCAAATATCGAGGTCCTAAACCGTTTAGGGCCTTATAAGTAAGCATTAAAACTTTGAAGTTGACACGGAAACAGATGGGCAGCCAATGCAATGCAGCCAGCGTTGGAGAGATGTGTTGATATTTTCTCACTCCTGTAAGGAGCCTGGCTGCCGCATTCTGCACCACCTGAAGTTTCCGTGTCAGCCTCAAAGGCAGCCCCACATAGAGCGTGTTACAGTGATCTAATCTTGAGATTACAAGCGTATGCACCAAGGTAGTGAGCGCCCCCACGTCGAGATAGGGTCGCAGCCGGGCAATCCGCCAAAGATGGAAAAATGCGGTGCGGACTACCGACACCACCTGAGTTTCCATGGTGAGCGTTGGGTCCAAATATATGCCGAGGCTGCGGACCCCACTCTTCGCGGCCAAGGTGGTCCCCCCAAATGTGAGAGAGCCACCCAAGCCACCTACCACGGGGGCACCCACCCTCAGAACTTCCGTCTTATCCGGATTCAGCCTCAGTCCGTTCTCCTGCATCCATTGCAGTACGGCCCCCAGGCAACGCTGAAGGGAAAGGACAGCATCACCTGCAGTGGGTGAAAAGGAGATGTAGAGCTGGGTGTCATCGGCATATTGATGACACGAAGCCCCACATCCCCTAATGACCCCACCCAGCGGCCTCATATAGATGTTAAACAGCATTGGGGAGATAATCGACCCCTGTGGAACCCCACAATTGAGACTCCACGGGGCCGAGACGCTCTCCCCAAGCTGAACTCTCTGGGGACGGTCCCCCAAGAAGGAACGGAGCCAGGCAAGTGCCGAGCCACCAATTCCCAACTCAGAGAGCCTCCCCAGGAGGATACTGTGGTCGACGGTATCAAAGGCCGCCGAGATGTCGAGGAGGACCAGCAGGAAGATTTTGCCCGTGTCGGCCTCCCTCAACAGGTCATCGTACAGGGCGACCAATGCCTTCTCAGTACCGTGGCACGGCCTGAAGCCCAACTGAAATGGATCCAGGGCATCTGTTTCATCCAGGTGAGCCTGGAGCTGATCGGCCACCACCCTCTCGGCCACTTTGCTCATGAAAGAAACATTGGTGACGGGCCTATAATTGCCAATTTCGTCCGCCACCAGACTAGGTTTCTTTCTTATGGGCCTAATGAGTGTCTCCTTGAGGGCGGATGGAAATCTACCCTCAAGGAAAGACTCATTTATTATTACTGTGGCCCATTCTGTTGTTATCGGCCTGGCTGCTTTGATTAGCCAGGCCGGGCAAGGGTCCAAGGAGGAGGTGGTGGCTCGGCAGCGGTCAAGCACCCTGGAGACGGAATCAGGCGTTACAGGCTGAAAAGAATCGAAAGTCACCGGGTAAGACGGAGCGCTGGACATCTCTGCTCGACTCACTGTTTTTAAAAACGGAGAGAGCTCCCGGTGGATGGCCTCCACTTTAGATTTTTAAAAGGCTGCAAACTGGTCCAGGGAAAAACTAGGGGGAGGCCTATCACCTGAACCAGTTCCAGATAGGTCGTGCACTATACGGAATAACTGCGCCTGCTGGTTGGACGCTTCGCTTATCCGGTTAGCGAAGAATGATCTGCATGCAGCCTTTACCTTAGTCAGGTAAAGGTTAGTTGCGACCCTGACAGCTATCCAATTGTAGTCCGCCGGGTTCTTCCTCCACCTACGCTCTAGCCTTCTCCTATGTCGCTTCATCGCTCGGAGCTCCTGGTTAAACCAGGGCGCAGGCCGAGCTCTGAGCCGGAGAGGGCGTTTAGGTGCGATTGTGTCTATAGTCCTAGTGGCAGCGATGGACCAGCTGTCAACCAGAGCCTCGACAGGAGCGCCAGCCAGGTCAGCTGGAACACCTCTCATGGCCTCCTGGAATCCAACAGGGTCTAGTAGCCTTCGAGGTCGGACCATAGAAATAGGTCCTTGCTCCCTGCGAGGGGGGAGTGCCGCTGAGAGGTTGCATTTTATTAGGTGGTGATCTGACCATGACAAGGGGACCGACATGAGGTCAGTCACCACCAGACCACACTCGCTCCAATTGGTGGAAAAAAACAGGTCTAACGTATGGCCACATACGTTAAGAATCATGCTGTGAATTGCTTCTTTTCTAGTTGCTTCATTTTTGCCCATTCATTTACTTTGATATCTCTTCATACAACATTTACTATTAAAATGCTGTTCTTAAAACTATACTTATGATGTAAAATATATCTCTCTTTTAGTTTAATTCCTTCATTTCAGTCATAAAGGAGATGTTAAGTAGATTGGAAGCTGAGCATAAGACTAAACTGGAACAAATCCATATTATGCAAGAACAGCAAAAGTAAGTATGTCTGCATCATTGTAGTTAACAGTGAATAGGGTAATACAGTATTTTACTGTCTTCTGATATACTTGGCTTTTCCACATTGAAGAATTCTCATCTATTAATTATCCCACATTAATTAATATATGAAATTTGATGTCCTAGAGCAAACCATGTGCATTCAGTGATGCAATTATATTGTTTAAAATCAACATTGGGATGTCAGAATCCTGTGGGTTTTCGTGTACAGTTTGCATAACTTGAAACACAAGATGCAGCTCCCCCTTCCTCCAACATACACCAAAAAAGGAAAGAAATTACACCTGTCTGTCCAGCCTTCTGACCTAGCCTGTCCAAGCCCAGCAGAGCTTGGACATGTTGGTTTCTTTCCCACATACATCCTTCCTAATCTCCATCAGATGGCTTTATCTGTGGAGTAGCACAGTAACTTGTTCTGAGTTTGAGATTGCTGTTATTTTGATGCTTTGGTTGTTCTTTGTGGGCTGAAGTTGTACCTTGAGTCTCTGGAATGAATTTAGAAAGCCATTTTGTATTGACATGAAGAAAAATGGATAGAAAATTCTGCATGTGACTTCAACAATGCATGCATATATTAATTACTAGATCAAGAATTCATCAGGTCAGATAGTTTTGTTTCTCTTAGTAAACATAGAACATAATTCACATTGCTGGTAGTTGTTTTTAATGCTGTTGATGCTAAAATGAATTACTGTACCTGCTTATAATTGTACCATTATGCTACAGATCTTTGGATATAAATCAAATGAATATGGCTGACGAAACAAAAGCCAGTACAGGCAATCAGGTAAGTTGCTGTTTTAAATGGATTATTCCCATACTTGGTTTAACTTATATGGATTGTCCCTGTATTTGTTTTAACTATTTTTCATTTTTTTTTTAATTTGAACAGATTGACAAGGTGTTTAGCAATTTAGGAACAGATATTGTATCAGGTCATTCTGACTGTAAGGAGAATGGACTACTGGCAAATCAGAGAAAGGTGAGTTTCAATGAAAAGAAGAACATTTTTCATCTCTTAAGTTTTCTTAAAGGTGCAGCTATAAGCTAGGTGAATCAAGGCTATTTATCATGCCCAATTTAAATAAGTTCTGGTTTACAAGAGCCTTATTCTTCCTTGTTGGTATTGATGATTATGAGATACACAGCTTTGGTATCTAGATTTGCAACTTTGTTTTCTCTCTTTTTAATTTGAAGAAGGGATACTTAAGGTATAAGGAACACTGTATTTAATGAATATTTTTCATATGTTGTGATATTGATAAGTGTTTGAAATATTAGTAACTTTATGTTAAGAATTATAGTGGAATTGTGTGTTGATTTATTTAAAATATGCTGCCCCCTCTTTTTTTAAGCAGAAAGTCTTCCAAAGCAGTTGACAGATCAATTTGTTAAAAATTATATTTCATGTCAAGGTTGTCATGAAAAAAAACAGCAGGAGAAGAGAGGAAGAACCTGGTTTCTAATAGAGCAGATAGTGCCCTTCTTCCCTTCCCTTCCTCTGCTGTAACCCGATGGATGGATGCAGCTAGGTGATAATTACAGGTTCCCAGTAGAGGTAACAGAGTGACCCTGCCTCCTGCCTTTTCCTCTGCTGCAGTCTGACAGAATTATATATACTTTTTGATTGAGAATAATTTTATTTATTTATTTATTTATTTATTTATTTATTTATTTGATTTTTACCCCGCCCCTCTAGACAACGTCTACTTACATTATACTTCTCAATAAGAAGGTCTCAAAACATGATATATCAAACATGTTTCACTAAAATTGGTTTCAGTCTCTGCAGGGGCAGATTTTTCACATGCATATTTTTCACCTTTATACAAAGGAGCAGACTCTCTGTCACCTTGTACCCGATTATCTTTTCAGGTTCTGATAATCTTATAAATGACTCCTCCCATGAAGCATAATTCTTTTACTTCCCAGCAACCAAATTCAAAAACAGATGAGATAACGTGTAGGCCTAGAAGATGCCACTATACTACATCTGCCATACAACTGGGTTCAGTCTAGTAAAGATTTTCATAAGAGTACCCTTTATGGAATTGCTTTTTCCCTCAACAATTTTAGTTGAGTTTTTTACTGTCTTGGTCCCAGCAAACTGTGGTGTATTGCCAGAAGCATCTGAGAGCAGGACTGAGAGCAGGACTGCGTCTGGCATACAGTGGCCAGAATCCTGTTATTTGCATATGTCAGTGTAAGTTACATTGCATAAATCTCAGTGGCAAATAACCGCTAGTTGAAGAACTGATGTTTGCATTCCTCATTGCGGCATAGTGCATAATAAGGCATACAAATGTCAGCTCCCTTACTAGTGGGAATTTGCTGCCAAAATGTAGGCTGCTCAATTTTTTCATACAGTTATGCATATGCAATAAGAATCTGGTCACTTTTTCTGTCAGATAGTGGTCTTGATCTCACTTGGAATCTTCTCAGTGGGGAAGTCAGTGGAGTTTTTCTCCCTTGCTATCAGTGGTAATTCTGGCTTTGATAAAGAGCAATGGTTTGGACTGGTTTACAACAGAAGATAATCAAGGGATGATGGAGAAGGGTCTCTCAACAGTGTCGATGGAGTGGGCATGCTTTAGTCCGAGGTAATCAGTGTATATTGTATCTCTAAATCAGATAAAAGCATTCCATTGGTTGGAATGGATATTTTATATAAAAGAAATGCAGTCATAGTCTACTCAAACTGTAAAACTGAATCCTGTGCCACCTTGCTGTTATATATTGTCTGGCAGGGATCACTTACATTGGAGGAGAAGCAAAAGTTAGCAAAGGAACAAGAACAAGCACAAAAACTCAAAAACCAACCACCACTTAAACCTCAGCCTCACACAGTTACTGCTCCAGTCAAACAGGTATGGATGCAGTCATGACTGAACTCTACGTAGTAATCTCTGGTTCTGTAGCAGCAAGGCACAAAAATATATGTTCTGTCCTGTGTAGCTTGGAATAGTTGTGAAACTCTTTACATATTTTGCTATTGTGTAAATGCATCTGAAGAAGCTATATTGGCAAAACGTAGAGTGCTGATAGCTGAACTCAGAATGTTTAAAAAAAACAAACATAGAAATAATAAAAGTATAGCAGCAGCTATATAAATCATTTCAGGTGACATTTTTAAAAGGTCCAGAAAATAGAAAAGATTTTCACTTCAGGCAATTATGACTGTGCAGTAGATAAACCTCTTTAAGGAAACTTCCAGAGCTGGGGTGCCACAGTTCAAAAGTTTAAAGCTGGACTGCCACAGTTCAGTTGGCTACTGTCCCTACAACCTAACACCAAAGTGGCAACCAGACAAGGACTCAAAAGACCTCAGTCTGTAGCTAGGTTCACATGGAGAAAGGTAGCTCTCCATGTATCCAAGACAGACATAAAGGGTTTTAAACGTAAGCTATCTTTCTTTTTGTGACTAATTGCTTGAAATCCTATGGCATAGCTCTGCATGTACAGTGGAAAACTGGTGCAGCATTAGTGAAAAGTGTGGCAGGATGGAAAAGCTATTCACCAAGCACCTCTACATGACAAGAGCTGCATGTGAACATCCATAGACATAACTATATATTACTCCAACCTGAACAGGATTGCAGACATAGTTTTCCTGCCAACGATGCTCTCAAGACTGACCACTATTATGCTTGTTCCCTTGCTTGATCTGAGTACCAGCTGGTGTACCTTAGATCTGAAAAGTCTGATAATTCTTCCTTATAGGAGAGGAATGAAGATCCATTGATTTTGAGGAGCCAGTGCTTTTTTTTTCCACTGCTGCTACAGCAAATATTGTTAGATATGCAGACATAAAACTTAGCAGTAGCCAAAGCAGCAAGAAAGGGAGGGGAGTAGCAGCAGCTCATTTCAGAAAATGCTTGTTTAAACAAAAGTATATATCCCAACGTCTAACTGAGGTAGCTGCTACAGAAATATAATTGCATAACTTGTGAACTTTTCTATGGGCTGAACACACAAAATGGTATTCCTGCTACCTAAAATGGGCCTTATTCTGTTACCATGTTTCTTTCAACTGCAGTCTGTTGATGGCATTATTATTTCAATTACAACTATATTTGGTTGTTGTGGGGTTTTTTTTGGGGGGGGGGGCTCTTTGGCCGTGTTCTGAAGGTTGCTCTTCCTAACGTTTCGCCAGTCTCTGTGGCTGGCATCTTCAGAGGACAGCACTCTGTCCAGAGTGTTGTCCTCTGAAGATGCCGGCCACAGAGACTGGCGAAACGTTAGGAAGAGCAACCTTCAGAACACGGCCAAAGAGCCCAAAAAAACCACAACAACCATTAGATCCTGGCCGTGAAACCCTTCGAGAATACATACAACTATACGTATTTCTTTTTTATTCATTTTGTTTTGCAGACAAAGGACTTGACTGATACTTTAAGAGAGAACATGGCATCATTGACCAGCCAGTCGGTCAACAAACCTAAAGTTCCTTCTTCAAGTAGCTTTTCTTCAATGGGTATTGGAATGGGTTTCTCATCATCAGTTGAAAGCAGCAAGAGAAATGGACTAAATGCTAATGTGGGATTTCAGTCTTCTGGATTTGGTATTGGGGTTGGTACTGTAAGCCAGAATTACTTTGGTAATGCTGGTGTCACTGGATTGGCCAACATGAACATGTTGCCAACAGCAAACATGTCACCTTACAACCCTGTGAACACTACAGCTGCAGTTTCACAGCCATCACAGCAAAACAGGCCACCTGACATGTCAGCTTTAGACAGCTTGTTTGGTCCTCAAAAACCCAAGGTTAGCATGAATCAGTTGTCGCAACAAAAAACAAATCAGTGGCTTAATCAGTTGGTACCTCCTCAGGGTACCAACAATTCACCCTTGGGGACACAGATGAATGTAATGGGACAGTCTGGCTTTGGCTTACAGGGAAATCCTTTCTTTAATCCTCAAAACTTTGCACAACCAACAAACAGCATGACAACCAGCAGCTCAGCTAGCAATGACTTAAAAGACATCTTTGGATAATATCTAATTGTGAGAAAGCTAATTGAATATCTCTTTATGTCTGGTAAAAAGCTGATTAGAAGAAACTTCATCTAGCAAAATGGACACAAGAAAAGCTTTCCATGATGGCTTCATGCTACTATTTATGTTCCTATGCATTTAATTTTCTTAGGCATCAAGTAGCACCTTTCCCCTATTTTACAGTTTTGTGGTCAGATTGAATCATAATACCCAGAAAAATTAGAAACCATGTACCTCAGAACTTCAGGAATTTGTCTCCATACCACTGTGTACTTCTAAAAATAAATAAATTGCAAATAAACTTAAGTAGATACATTGTAAGTGTTAATAAGGGGTTGGGTCCATTGAACCCACAAGACCTTAAGTCTGTACTAAATTGTGGTCTCTTGTTGACTTTGCATTGTCTGAATTTACTATGTTACTGAGTTATAAATACCTCTTGGTATAGGATGGTTTGTAGTTGGATGCATGTATTAGAATGAAAAAATATATAAACTTCAGACTAGATTTCAGGACAGAATTCTTCCCTTATAAGTACTACTCCCAATTGAGAATAAAGTATATTTGAGAGTGATACTTTTAAAATAAAAAATGAGCTGTCGTTAAAACACTGCTAAGGTGGCCATGTTATCACTCTTCCCATTAATAATGCCAAAATGTTTGGCCTTACAATACCAGGCATATTGTGTTTCCTGAGTCAAGTCTAAAAATGCAAGGTAACTTAATTAGACTTTGGTTTCTACCTGACACCTAGTTCATGAAATAATGCAAATGAAAGTTAATGAATGGAAGTCTGTTTCAGATCATCCTAGAATTACAGTACACTACCTTAGAATTTAGAATTCATGCTGAACTTTGGGCTGCATAATATGGAAAGATTTCAGATTACTATTTCAAACTTTACTGTTTACTTCTGAGACAAAAGTAAGTTTACCATCTCTGCAATGTACTTCTTGTGGCTTCAGATATGATTACAATTGACATATGCCAAAGTGATTTCTTTAGATTAAGTGATAAATCACAATCTGCTGTGAGCAATTGCTGAATTTGGCCAAACCAGAGTCTTCTGAAAGACTTATATAAACATTTTAATAGATTTGAAGTGAACAATTTTTGCAGTCTCCCTTGAAATATTACTCCATATGAAAAATCTCCAACCAGCAGAAGCAGGAGGGGGATTTTCAGCTTCTGTCTTTGACCTGAGACCTATTTCTTACTAGACTTTAACTATTTCTTCCCTAGGAATTTTGGAACTTTTCATATGTAGGACTTGGAATATAGCTAGCTTATTTTGCGAAGGAAATAATTTGTTTCCTTTTTTTAAATAGACAGCCTAAATACTTTATTTTTCAAAGCTTTTCACTGATTATATTGTTTCCATTTGCTGCTTAAGAAACCAAAGGGCCTTATGCTGTAAATGTGGGTTGTATTTTGTTAAATTATATTTCCAGTTTTAAGCAGTAATAATGGTAACTGTATCTAAGATCTTTGTATTATAGCTGCTGCCTTAGTACTTTTACTTTGTATTTCTGGGACCAGTGATAAAATTGTGTTTTTTTACAAAAGAAAACACTTATGTTATTTATGTACAGTATACACTCACTGAACTATGCTTAATTAGTTACGTAATTGTGTGTGTGTGTGTGTGTGTGTGTAAAATTATGACTATTAAATGTGCTAGGTATACATGCGGTTTGTCATATGTTCTCCAGATTTCTCAAAACTTAGTTTTCACATTTATGGTTTATAACAATTTTCCAAATGTTAGGCTTTTAAAAAATAGAGATGAAAACAGAATTTCTCCATAGTACATGAAAGGCAAGCTTTGGTAACAGAACACGATTGTGGATGATTTGAATGTAAAACACAATTCCAATGTATTGCAAATTAATGTCACCTTTGTGGTTCCCAGTATTCATGACTGTTAGTGGTTTCAAATTTTAATAATTAAATTTCTGTCTGTCAGAGACATGGATCTTTTCTCCTCTTCCCCTTGCTGCAACCCCTACAGCACCCCCAAAATCAAATCCAGAGAGTTTCCAGGTCCTCCAGAAGAGGTTATTTGGCAGCCGTGGGAAAGGGGGGTAGTTTCCCTCTCAGTTTTTCTGCATTTTACTGTTGCCAATTGACGTCTAGCACTGCAACCCACTCTGATGGGTTTTATATAAAGTTACCCCTGACAATATCATTCTGTTCTACATCACTAGAGACTTGACATCTTAGAACTTTCATCTTGAAGTGAGACAATGAGAGTCTTGTTGGCATTTTAAAAAGTAAAATACTAATTTGCTAAAATGTGGTGTCAGTTCCTTCATGCCTGGCCAGCATAAACCTTTGTGAAGCATCTTGATACACGGCGAATGTTGATTATAATATGTCTGTGTTTTGCTGCTATTAAGAGCGTAGAAGCTATGATCCAAAAGATAATTGAAAAGAAAATGCTTAAATGTAACATATAAACTGTTCTCTTAACTACTATCAAATCTCTAGTAAAATTCATTCTTACTAAGTAATTTAAAATGCAGATTATTTACTGTATAGATTTATGAGATCAAGAAAGAGAAAATTTAACTTTTTGCTAGCAGAGAGATTTATTCAACCATCTCAGTTTCAATGAGATGTCAAGATCAGGCAGAAGTATTTAAGCTGGCTCAAGCATAACTAAGAGTAGATTCCCTGTAGAGTTTAGCAGAATCTCTCTGACCTGTTAATGCAAACAGCTGATTTTGTAATAGAAGACCTTTTCCTTTGCAGTTAGCTGAACAAAGAAACCTTGAGCTTAATGACATACTAGGATAATGTTGGTGACATCTGCACTGTCACTTTTTCATTAGGACTAGAAATTTACATTAACATGTCAGCACCTTTAGGGACTTTTACAAGTGGCACTAGCACAGGTGGAAGCATTTAAGAGATGTTTAGGTTACAGGAAAAGGAAGGCACAGTCTAAATGCTTAACAACAAATATATTTTTCTATTTAGTGTACACTTCATGAATTGTCCTGACATTTTTGATCTTAATTCATGAAAGTAAGCTCCAGCTCTATCCCAGGTTTTTTTTGGTTTTGTTTTTGTGGGGTTTTTTTTCCTTTCAGGTACTTTGGGATTCAGAAAGTCCCAGATATTAGGTACTTTTGGAGGAAAAGACCCCAGCTTTTATTCTGGTTGCTTTTATCAGGGATGAAGAAGTTGAAATGTAGCTAAGTGTTTGCAGTGGGTCCTTAACTCTAAGAAAGAACATGAGCATTGCGTTTTTACTGGCTAATTATCCAGAGGCACAGTTGGATCTTTGTTTTTTAGTGGTGGGGGTAGCTTTTTCGCAGGAAGAGAACGTAAACCAACCTGTTTGGCAGACCAATCTATGTGTTTCAAGTGGGAGCATTCCTCCAAAGGACCTTGGGATTCATTTAAAGAAATAATGTTTCATATTCAGTCTTTTTAATGATTTTTCTCTAGTAAAATTACTGAACATAAAATATTCCTCATTGTGGATACTTTCTGATTATAGATGGGATTGTGTAGTTTATAAAAACAGCATAAGAAATCAAAGTTATAGCTTGAAATCTCTTTAAACAGTGGCTGTAAAACAATAATATGGTATCTTGACATATTAATTTGGGGGCAAATGAGTATCTAATATTTGGGCATGGTAATATTTCAGTAGCATGAGAATCTGGCCTTTGTTTTTTTCAATTATATCAAGTATGTTGTCTCATGATACAAAATCAGGCCTGTAATACAATCACTTGTATATTAGTACATTTTAATTACATTTGGTTATTTTAGTGAGTATCAAATTTGTGACAACTGGCTTATAGTTTTCCATGGGTATGTTTCATATGGAAATTATTATTTGTATCAGACCATGCTCTCGCTTTATCAGTCTGATCTCACTAGCATGAATAGAATATGTCTTTATGAAGTAAACAACTGCCCCTTCTCTTGGTGATACAATCATTCAAATCTTACTACTTGTGGATATTTTATGAATTTAGATGAGTTCTTGGAGTTCAGATTTTTTTAAAAATTCAGTTTTCAAAACCATACTTAAGCTTCAGTCCTATACACACCCAGGGATGTGTCCACACTTGGTAGGACTTATTTCTGAGTATATGCATAGGATTGTGCTATTGTTGTATACTACCTTGGCCTGCCTTTTGTTAATGTAATGTATATTGATTCTTACACGTTATGATTAGAATTTAATTACCTTGAACTCAAAATGCACTAGACTTGTTGGAAATGAAACTGATTAAATCTTGGACTACCCTTTGGGTTTTCTGACCTCCAATCCTTGTTTCAAGACTAAACAAATAAGTCACTTGTACAGAAATGTGTAAAAATTTAACTTCCCTTTGAAATGCTAGAATTCAGGCAATTCTAATCATTATATCTCCCAATTTGGACATTGTATATGAAAACGGCTTTATACATATTGAACTCAGGCTTGATTTGAAATACTTAATGTATGTCTCTACTTTGTAGAGACAATTTTTATGTTTAGATTTCAAAGCATTCCCATTCTTGTGTGTAAAGTGGTGAATATAGTGCTCTAGTGTTTCTGTGGTCTGTCATAAGCAGAATGGTTGGAGCATGGAATTCTATTATTTATTGGACTTTGCTGCTCTTCAGAACAAATCTATTCTTTATATCAACTTTTAAAACTGGTGATATTTAAAATATGTAAAATATACAGTGATCGTTACAAGAAATTCTTTCTACTTTGTACTGTGAATAATTGTAGTTTTCAAATCCTGAATGATGTATCTTTATTGCAATAAAGTGTTTTTTTCATATTTTCAGCTTTCCAGGTGAGAGTGAAATGTCTTCAAGTTCAAAAAATCCAGTGCTTTCCACAATTGGCCATGTAGAATAAATTCTTTAAACAGAGTTCCAACTTCACTAGTAAATTAGAGCCAAACTATACAACATTAGAAGCAGGAAGAGAATCAAGTTGTTGTCATAGAAGTCATGCTCCCCATGATTTGGCAGTTAGCTTATTTTGTTATGTGATCACTGGAGGTAAGAAAAATGCTTGAAAGTACCATTGCTTAATTTCAAAGATCTGCCTGAATTGCTCCTCTGCACGGTCAGACTTCTAATATGCCATCTGTATAGTCTGGACTTTAGTAAATTAAGTGAAGTAGAATAGAAGCAAATCCTGGCTCTTGGTGATACTGGCCAATAGTGGTAAATATAAAATGTGATCAGGCTAGCCAGCTGATCAGAGAAACATGACACAGATCGGTACAACATGGACCTAAGGTAGCAAGCCAAGGTTTGTGGTTATTGCTATGTTCTGATACTCTGTGACTGCCTGCCTACTGATAGAAAATCTCCCAGGACCAGCTAGGATTCTCTGGCTGGAATCCAATTCGTGTTTGCATAAGGTTTGTCTAGTTTGCTGCTATACATTAGAGCTAATTAATGAAGTACATCTCCGTTGCACAATCAGAGACATGACCAGGTACATAACCAATATGTTCCCCAATACTTTGTCAATCAAACATAAGCAGCTAATGTGAGGGTGTGCAAGCATTTGAAGCTTTGTCCTGCAACTGCTCGCCATCTCACTGTCTGCCTCTCATAGCTACTCACTGCCCCCACTGGTAGTATTACTTTTTTATTTGTTTAATTTTTTATTTTACTTCTTTCAAACTGGGATAGCAACCAGTTCAATATTTCGGGGGGTGAGAGGTTTTATTGCAAGGTTTCCCTGCAGTCCCAAGCCCATGATCCTGGCATTCATTATTTGACAAACCCCACAGAGACAATTTACTCCAACACAGGTGAGCTCGCATGCCAAAACGATTCAAAATAGTGTCCACAATCATTAAAATAAACAGCTCTTAAAGATGTTTAAAATAACACTTCCTGAAAAAAAAATGCTTACCAGCTTTTTAAAAAAGTGCATATAGCTGTACGTTGTGTAAATTGATATTTTTAAAATTGATTTCAGGTGTGCTAACCTGATGCAAACCCAGAAGCATTTCAGTGTCTGAAATGAGGACATACTTGGATTAACAAACATATAACTAGAACTGTACACCTGAACACATGCCTACTGAATTTTGAAAATAATAAAGTGGACATATCCAAAATACAGAATGAAGTTACGATAAGTATCATCTTAACGTAAGAATTAAGTCAGGATATAGATTTTAGACGATGTTTGCACATTATTAAATTTCAATAATATTTAATGGTTTTATTAATACATTTAGCAAATTTAATTACAGTACTGATAAAACTATGTGTTTACAAGTATAACCAAATGCAAATGACTGTGTTCTTAAAAGTAATAGTTGTAGACGATACGCATAACTTCCCAGAAAGAAATTACATCTTGTGGCATCATTAAGACTAACAACTTTATATTAGTACGTGTTTTCATGGAACAATTTGCTTCAGTTGTTGCAACAGAATTTCTAATGAATTGTATTCCTTACCCTTATAGATAAGAGACGTGGTGGCGCTGCGGGTTAAACCGCTGAAGCCTCTGTGCTGCAAGGTGAGAAGACCTGCAGTTGTAAGATCGAATCCATGCGACAGAGTGAGTCCCCATTGCTTGTCCCAGCTCCCACCAACCTAGCAGTTCAAAAGCATACAAAATGCAAAAATGCGAGTAGATAAATAGGTACCACTTTGGTGGGAAGGTAAACGGCGTTCCATGTCTAGTCACGCTGGCCATGTGACCACGGAGGAACCTTTACCTTTTTTTTTACCCTCATAGATGTCTATATTTACAGTATGCGCCTGTTTAGTAATTAGACTATTTCAATTAGTAGCAATTTACACAGTACTTCAATACAAATAGCCTTAATTCTTTCTCCAATAGTTTGCTAGTTCACCTAGTTACAGGAGTGAACTTCAGAGTTCAGACATCTTCTCAAGATAAACATGACAACTCTCTGTGTCTCTGCTTATAAGCAGAAATCAGTCTCTAGCTATGGGTGAAAACATTTACCAGAGTAAGCTGATGCTTTTGCTCCCAAGTTACTCAAAGCTTAATCAGGTACCTGCAGCACCTATGATTGGTTAACTCACTCAACCTGCAGTCTCTGTTTTGAGGATCAGTCTCAATGGCAGACCTCACGGCCACAATATCTGCTCTTAATTTTTCAACTTTCTGCTACTTCATGGCTTGATGAGTTCCTGAGAACTCAAAACTTGCATGTTCTTTTATGGCATTTTAGTTAGTCTAAATAAAAATATTGTACCAACGGTGGAGTCTTACTCTCAAGAGTCATTAGTCTATGTTAGACATTGTGTGTTCTGGCTATGAAGCAAAAGTGTTAGAAAGTATGTATTAGAACAACATAAAATATCGTAAAACATTAAAAAATAGTAATAGTATATGTGGAGCTCTTAATAACAAAGACCCTAAAGGCTGCAAATTAAAATGAGACCAGAAAATGGCATTACAGACCCAGGCAGAACGCACCTAATGTAATGTGAAACTAGTGTTAAATGACTGTGTTAACAATTGCCAATGATGTATGCCTTGTTTTCAGAGATCTCTCTAAAACCAGCAGTAGTTTAATTATATACAACCTTTTACACTAAAAATAATGTGCATTGGCTTCCTGTTTGAACCTGAGAGTGTTTCTTTTTCATATATCAAATACATCAAAAGCACTGTACAACAAAGGGACCAGATCTAGATTAATATGATTTCTTTCCATAGAGGGAATTAGTACTGGACTTGAGATTTGAAAGTCAAATCTATTTTACCATATGCTAGAAACAGACACAGCTTTAGGTTTTTTAAAAACACACACATGATAGGTTTCAGATAAATGTTACCTTTAGAATTTGAGTCTATATTTTACACGTGAATTTCTGCTTCAGTAACTACAATAAGGTCTTCATATGATGTGGACTATCACCAACTGAATGAGAATACAGTACATTGGTTAAATTGCAATCTGTCAATAAATGCTGAACAAAGATAATGGTTTCTTAGCACTGTTCCTGTATTAACATGCTACTTAGTGCTCATGATAACGGTTTTGCATATTCGCTGGGGTTTCAGTAAGAAACCTTTAATTGTTTTACAATGTGAAATAACAGCAAAGCAGAATGAGAATGAGACAGCACCAGATACAGATTCTCACCACACCATGTAGTGCCAGGATGCTTATGTTAATATAATTGCCACCAGTGATAATTCTGCATTTAAATTTGGTCTCACACCTGAATTATTCTCTCTGAAACTATATGTATTGTCACTATATCTGGAGAGAAATTTGAGGTACTGCTGTTGGGTGATTTGTCTGTCCAGCTGAATCATGTTCAATGCGTTTTAGAAAAAGCTCTCTTTACCCTAAAATGCAGGTTGGTAACCCCAGCAAATTTGAGTGCCAATTTCCCCCTATCCACATTTGGGTATTAAAGTGGGTCAAACACTGTGGGTGATCACGGAACAAAGGAAGGCAATTAACCTTAGAGAAAGTACAAAGGAGTCGACAAGCAGATGTCGAAGCCAGCGGAGCCTCAAGGCAATGCCCTAAGAACTCTTTTTATTGACTTAGCATGAGTTACATAGTATGTTGTGAGACTTCAGATAGGATACTAGTTACCTAATCACCACTAGGATTGGTTGAAGAAACTCTTTGATCTAATGCTCTACCTCTAAGCAAAAGGGCAGAACGAGTGTATGCACGTCACTGGAACAGAATATAGCTACAACTTAGGCAGAAGTTTCCCACAAAACACCATACAAATGTTTTAGTAAACAAAACCCCAAAGTTAACCTTTTCTGTTTGCTGAATGAAATGGCACCTCCACCCCAACCCCCCAAAAATACCCTTTTGCTCTAGCACCTTACACCCTACTTTAGGGGAGAGCTGCTACTCCTGGAGGCTTTGATGAATGCAATCTCTTTTTAAATGATTAAAAAAAACAGTAGGAATATATTCAGCTGCATCATTGAAACAGGGTGATTAGAGCACAGACAATGTGGCGCCCCAGATACTGTTGGACTCGAACATCCTTCTGTTCCATCTAATGCTCAAGGATATGGTTGCCAGGTCAGCAGCAGTTATTGCCTAAGATTTGAGGGCCAAAACCTGAAACTAGAAGGTGGGCCCTTGAGATAACATAAAAGGAAGAAAGGTAAGACTTGGGCAGGGACTGGAACTGGTTCTGGTCCAGTGGATTGTGGAAATGGACATGAGAGGAATCTGGGTAAAAGGACTGCAAATCCAGCTGAAGCTCTTAAGCAGCTAATATGGAGACCCAGATCTTTTTGGCAACTAGACTGGCAGTAACATGCATTTAGCAGCTAAAATGTTACCTGCCATCTAGCTTTTTTGTACACCAACATTACATAAGCACACATGCAGACAGCTTTGCGCAGGGGCCATGCTAATCTTCTCTGTATCGTTCCAATTTTAGTAAATTAATTAATCCAAGTAAAAGGAGGGCTTTTATGCTAGCAAGACTAAACATTTTCCCATCAGCTGTTCACTTTGGAAGATTTGCAAACATACCACGCATCAATAGACTCTGTCTCTCTTGCTCATCTGAGCCCGATACTCTAGACCACATATTATTCCGCTGCCCGACTCATCAACATTTAAGAAACAACATCCTTGAACCCCTTCTGTCGTCCCTTTTTGTTTCCCTAACTGACCCCCTCCCCACCCTTTTAAGCGATTACTCAGCGACCATCACTAGTGTGGTAGCGGATTTTCTTTTAGCGGTCTCCAAGTCAAAACCCCTGCCCCATCCTCCCGCCGCATCACCCTCCCAGTTCTTACCTTCACACCCGTCCTTCTTGGTTTGTAACACTATGATATAAATTGTTACTGCTGTTTTATCCCCTTTTAATGCCAATAAAGGTTTTAAGAAAGGACAGCTTTGCACTAAGTCCGTGAGCCCTTCTGGCAGCTGGGAATGGGCAGAAATTGGTGGCCAGACTTCAAAGCCACCTCCAAAATCACTCAAGCTGCCATTTGTCTTCCCACTTAGAAAGCCAGAGAATTATAGCAGTTCTCTGAAACGTCAACTGGCAGTCTTGAGACCTTGTACGTCTATTCAAGGATGGTGAAAGCTATCATTCAAAAAGTGTAGAGGGGATTTGGAGCAGGGAAGAAAGAGCAATGCTGATCATCAGGATGCTGTTAGCCCTTTTGGTTTTATAGATATCCTCTATCATCTGAACAGTGTTGGCTGATTCCTCATAATTTATTACAAGGTAATAAAGTTTCAGTTATAAAATAAAGTACCACTTGCCTTCTAAAAACTTGCTTAGATCTTCTGATAGCATTATATGGCGCTCAAAGTATGCAGCAGATTATTCTGTAGTTTTGGGGCCATTACTAACATTATACTCCTACCAGCTGGCTAATGGTAAGCATAACAGGCTACAGTAGGACTGTGATATCCATGGGGATTGGTTCCAAGATCACTCGTGGATTCTAAAAACGACAAATAATAGTCTCCCATATATACAGGATTGTATCTGGTTCCTTTTAATGGCCAGTTCTGGTAACATCATCATGGAAATTCATATTTCTGGGTTTTTTAAATTTAATATCTTTAACATTTTCAGACTGTGGATAAGTGAAACTATGGATACTGATCCCAACTATAAGGGGTCCCTACTGTATTCTTTGTTAATCTTATATAAATCAATGAGATGTTTCTGGAACATGCTCTTACAAATCATTTCACTGAACCTTTAAAATTGGCTCCCTTCCAAGCAGGCTTCACATGTTTTAAAAGCATTAATGGATCACAGACTTCACAGTGATCAACTGATGGGTAGATGTTCCTACAGCATGCAGTCAAGTGGCACCACCCCTGCAGGCCTCCCAATCTTCAGACAGGTTATGTAATTGCTGCTAACATCAGCTTATCATCCATGTTTGTGTTTGTATTTCTCCTGGCTGCATTGTTTTCTGTCTCCCCACCTACACCTACCCACCATCACCTATTATGTAACAGAATGTTTCAGATGGGCATATTCAGTATACTGATGAACAGAAACAAGAACCGTGAGCCCTTAATAGAGAACATTTACTCTCTGGTTAGCATTGCAACATTTGGCCCATGTTTCGTTGGGTTTTTTAAAGCACATTTTTACAAAAATTGAATAAGCTGTAACTGTAGTTAAGTACTCTAAATTCAGACCAACACCCACCAACTGTTAAAAACAGAAATAGATCTAGTTTTTAATGGGTTGGATTCAAATTTAGATGCAAATAAGTGATCTGTAGTCCCATGGCAGCCTTTCCAACCTATTGCTCAGTTATGAAAGGGTGAGAACTCAGAAGCAAAGCAAAAGGTGTGCATGCCCAAGTTTAGATTCACACCTGAAAGTCTTGAAGGCTGCTGCATGTCAGTTTTGAGAATACTGGGCAATATGGTCTAATGTTCTGACCCAGCAGCAGCTTGCAGCTTCCTCTATTCTTCTTTTGCGGGACTCTCTGTACATCAGGGCCAACCCTATTCAACCCACTCCTGGTCTTTTGTGCTGGATATGTAAGGGAGGGGAGGAGGCTGGCAGGGAAGTCCATTTCTCCCATACCAGCCCCACGCTGCTACATCTGGATCTAACCTGATATTTTCTTCTTATTTTCTTCTTATTTTAAAATTTTAATGATCACAGCCAGGATTTAATGCTAATCTCTTGCCCTTGCCTAGTCACACAACATCCCTTCAGAGCAATCTTGCTTTGGTGTTGCAAACTTCTCCAGAAGAGGGAAACTAGGGAACCTAGCTGAGCAAATTTCCAAAAAATCAGGGGAAATGATTCTTTGGGGAACCCTGGGAAAATGGGAAAGAGCTATAAGCCATGCTTGTTCCATGACAGACAGGGAAGGTTTATAAATGTTTAATAAAGTTTGCTGTGGATGCGATCCAATTAATAAGCTCGAGTGGCCAGAGAGACAGGTATTGTGTTCGTTACTATAGCATCACCTAGCTAGCATAGGATATGTGTGAGAGGAGCCGTGGAGGAAAACCGGGAGAGAAGATGAGCGAGTTACAGAGTTGTTCGGTGTGATGCACAGGCTGAACACACCAGGTCCAGCGTTAATAATCTCTAGGTGTATCCCTGTGCATTAACCTCTCCATCTCAAGATAGACAGCTGTGGAACAACAATAGATGCAAAATACAGCAGCCGTTTCTGCTTGAACTATTGGCAGTGGTTGAGAGGCTCTACTGAAAATTTCACACTCTTAAAATATTTTGGAGAATTAACAGTCGTACCTGCTGGATCATATGGTCACAATCCTGAGGATGAAGAGAAAGGAAAATTAAAAACAGAACACAGAAGAAGACTACTAAAATCTGGGGGAAACTGATGATGAGAGCAAGCAAATATTACGTTAAAGGATTTATTTAAATAAGGAAGACAAGATGCCTTTTGAGGTGTTCAATACATTGAAGGAGAGGTTTTTGAAGCCTGGGAAAGAAGAAGTGAAGAATACAGTAAGCGACTCACTGGGACACTTGCAAAGGTAATAGTCTGATCTAAACTTCCAGGAAAGAGTAAAATGAAATAATGTTTTGAGCAATTTATATGAAAGAGAAAGCTAGGGACATGTGGGTAAAGCAAACTATGTAGAGACCTGTACCAAATTGACAGTGCAGTAGCTCTAAAAAACTGTGTAGTATATATGCTTCTAAACCCGGTGAGAATTTTGAAATAGGCCATAGTTCTAAAGTTCTAAACATGCTTTTTGTTGTTGAATATGTTTGTGTAAAATAATACCTCAAGAAAGGCATTATAGACTCTAAGAGTGTACAATGTTCATGTGACATGTAGTTCCACTATTTTTAAAGAATAATATTAAGTATGTAACACATAGGCCAAAAGTTGTTGTATATGCTATTTTAAATTACGAGCAGCTAAAATTATATATATATCAGTAGACTGGTGTGGCCATGAATGAGATTTGCACTCAGCTCTGTGTCTGTGGGTCTCAGCACAAGTGTGCGTACTTTGCAGCATGCATTGTTATAAATACAAGGCTCTTCGTTTATCAAGATTATGACTGTTTCTACAATATTCTCGAAAGACAGGAACCATTTAACATCTCAAAAGAAATGAATCATCCATGACATGTGAGCGGATACAAGTTTTCACAATATTCATCTTATGTTTCAGAGCCACCAGATAATTTGTAAGTCAGTTGAAGAAAAATAAACCACAATCTCCTGGCACTTTAAAATACTAACAATTTTATCATTCAGCTCCCAGAAAACAATACTGTACAGGTTTTGTAGTCAGATGGTTCAAGGTGGTAGGAGAGCAATAGCAAGTAATCCATTGATTACAAGTTTTGGTTTATTGTTTTATTTTGGTATCTTTCATTTCCACAAAACTTAACATAGTATTAACCCTATAGTAAGTTAATACTTGCCTTGCTTTTTTATATACTGCTTTTATGCTGTCCCTGACAAGATGTCTTTTGAGTAGCTTGCAAATTTATCCAAGATCTCTAACGGCTCTAATATGTAGTATGGAGACACTTCAGCACACTATCGTGTTGTTATACATTTAAACTGCAATCCTGTGCAGACTTATCAGGAAGCAAGCGTGCTTGATGACAATAAGATGTAGCTGTGAGTAACCATGCATAGGATTTTGCTGCTTACGGTATATATAATTAATTGTTTTACTTTCTAAATGCCCAGGGACTGTGTATGTAAAAAGTGTAGTTTTCTGAATTGTTCTAGGTAACCAGCTTAGTGTCTTTTTTGTGATGGTGTTAAATAAACTGTTTAACAAGGCACAGCCAAATAAACAGCTATCCATCTCTCTTTTTCTAATATATATGCACAAATGCAGTTGATTCTGTGTTATACAATATAGGTTCTGAATTCAGATTCAAGCATAACTATAGAAACTGAAAACTTTAGGACATTCCTCGTCTTAGATGACACATTCCTGCAACGCATTAGAAAGAGAGACAGGATAGAAGGCTGGACAAGAACTCAGGAGATCTGAGTTCTAATTCCTGCTCAGCCATGGAAACTGATAAGGTGGAGGATGACAACGATCAACCTCTCCTTGAACATTGCGCATACATGCCAGGGTCACCAGGAGTTGAACGTGATTTGACGGCATATAACATACATGCATATTGGGATGGACAAATGGAAGTTTAAGAAATAAAGGTTAAAAGGCATGGGTTACATATGAAAAGAGGGGCAGTTATTAAAGAGCTATAATTATGCTTTGATTTGGCTAAGCAGCTGCCTCAAAGTAGGCTGCAGACTATAAATGCTCATAGCAAATAAAACATCTTAGTCTTTCAGGAGCCCCACGATTCTTCATTATTGTGCAAGAGAGACCAATAACACAGAAACTGAATTTTACAGTAATAGTTTAAGTCATTAAGATTTGCCATTCAATGTGAATGAATGGTAACGTCCAGGATTATTTTAAAACCTCTTCCTCAGTAGGTAAATTATCTGTGTTTCAGTGGCTGAAATGCTGTTGCTGTAAGTTATGTCATGTAAGGCTGATTATGTCGTCAACGGTGGCATTTGTTCAGAAATAAAGATTCCCTCCCCTGTTCCATGACCACAAGTGGCTTCTTCATAAAGAAAGAGATTTTGTGGGAGCCTTGAGAACATCAAAGCAGGGGGGAATTGGAAATGTTTTATTTCCATCAAATCATCTTGGCTGATGAAGTAATCAGGTTTGCATGGTATAGCTGTTCACACAGGATTTCAGCCAGCACTTGGTCCTTGGCCTAATGCATTTGGAGTATTCAGTGTGGAGTACTGGACAGAGTAACAGACTAAGACTCAGGGGTCCTGGGTTCAATTCCATAGCTCTGCCATGGAAACTCACTGATAAAAACTTTTCCTCACTGTGGGCAGCCCCTGCACGCCCTTCCATGACAACACCAAGAGTAGTTGCTGAAACAGGCTCCTTTATTGAGCAACAGAACTGTTAAAGGTCCAACAGGGCCATTAACTTAAATCAGGTAACTCAGGGCACTAGGGAGTCAACTTCACTCCTTCAGTCTTTGGGGCATTGCCTCTGTATATCCTTCTAGTGGAAAGAGTGGAGCTCCACCTCCTCTACCTGGTCAAGGTGGACCCAGCATGGAGTTTTGTGATAATAGAATTGGATACATGCCATCAGGTGTCCCTGGAGGCAGGTGGCAAAGGCCCCCTCACCAGCCACTCCCCCTAAGTCACTGCTGGAAGCTGCTGGCCTATAGGTATGGTAATCCTTCCAGTCAGCTTGTCCAAACTGCATGCAAACCTGGCTGGTATCTCTCATGTATCGGGACAGAGGGTGGAATGGAAGCCTGATCTTATGGGACCTGGAGGGACTGCTTGCCCCTGCTGTTTGTTCTGTTGACGGTGAGCCCAATGCTGGTTCTCAAACCTCCGAGCCTCTCAGCACTTTGCCTAGTTTTGGCAGACCTCTGGTGACACAAGCAGTTCTCCCAGTAGCCAGTCTCAGGACATCTGCAGACTATCTTCCAACCAGCCCTTGACTTCTCCAGGAGTGGCAGCACCTCCAGGACCTCACACACCTCTTAATCTAGAGCATCCACTCAAGAGTCCTCCTGTCCTGTTTCCCACTCCTCCTTAAGTCAAAGTCCCACCTTGGCCACACCTGTGGCCTTGAGGGTATCTGCCTTCCCAGTCCACAGTCTGCAGGGGCCTCTTGATGGTCCCACATTCACTTCTTTAGAAACCCTGTTAGGGTTGCTATAAGTCAGATGGCACATAACAACAACTAATGCATTCAGTGATCCTTCATTCTTTTACAGATCTTGGAAGTTACCAAGTAGTTTGGGTTCACATCAAAAGCTACTAAGCCCAAGCCAAGAACTAGCCAGGCCAAATCTTGCTTAGTTTCTGAACTCAGAGGAGATTATTGCCTTCAGAGTAGTAAGGCATTGTACAGGAGCATCTTTTTAAGAATGGCAGTTTGTAAAATTGGCATTGCCCCTTCAAGAACGTCAGATAGTTAACCATTTTAGCACTTCACTAGACAGGACACTGATTCCATATCTAGAAGCAGTGCATGTTTCAGAGGAAATAATTGTTTGTTTACCCTAATGTATGCTTGCTTCAATACACATTTGGAAAACTAACCTGATTCCAGTAGTTGGGAGAGAGCATAGCTTTGTTTTCCACAACACATAGCCTAGCAAATTTGCTTACCTTGAGGAATAACATTGTGAGGTATAACAGGAGGAAATAAGCATTGTCCAAATGTGCAATCCAACCCTAAGATTTGCTAAACACACTATTGAAATGGTCATGTTGAAAGGGAATTTGTGTATGTAGACAAATTATTGTTACAAATAACAAAACATTATTTCAGATTTTTGTGAAATCCAGTTTAAAGACCTTCCCAAACCACCCATAGCTTCTAATTTGTTCCTTCAGTATTGTCTGCTGTTACATGTTAGTTGATCCCTGCTGGATGTCACAGCCCTACTTACACTCTCTCCTCACAGTTGTTTTATTTTGACTAACATGGTCTGAGCAGTGCTCACTCCACCATTTCAGATGGTTTGCTGGCTCCTCCTTGTAGAGTATAGACTGCCAGACTTCTGGCTGGAGGAACTGATGAGTAGAAATAAATTGTAAATATCATGAGTTTTGTACATGGTAATGCTTTCTGTCCCCCCCCCCCCGGTCCCTCTGAAGTACATAGTACAGCCAAACTTCCTCAGTTTTTCTCAGTCTCATGGCTTCGACCAGATCACCCAGCCATTCTATCCATACAAACTATCTTCTCAGTTTATAAGGGTGCCCATTAAGAACCAGTCCATGAGCCTATCTGGATCTTTTCCTAAGTATGCTGAATTAATGGTATTACAAAACATAGGATACTTCCTCTAAAGCTCCTACAACTATTACGTCTTGCAAGACTGCAATATAGGTAGGTTACATGGGCTACATAAAAACATGCTTCAATCTGGCTCTTTTTCTCTGCCCTCCCAATCTTTCTTCTTCTTCTTTCTGTTGCATCCAAGGGGTTATAGAGAATTCATTGTAAATTATCTGGATGGTATTGCCAGAAAGCAGGAAATAAATGTAGTCAATATGTAAAACGTATTGCTTATATGTTGTGTGTGATGGCTTAATTATGTTTACATAATGTTGTCATGCGTCAGAGTCATAAAAGAACATTAATAAAAATAAATGTGTGAAGCAAACCCTACTAAAGAAACACTTTGGGGATCATCAGAAAGGTAGGAGGGCACATGCTTATTTGTTTCAGGTAAAACAAGGGCTCACTGAGGAGTCAAGAAATAAAGCAAAGGAACAATTTAGCAAGCTTTTGTTTGTTTGTTTGTTCTGAGGTGGTAGTAGGGCAGAACACTGATAATGTTAATCTAGGCTTCCAAAAGGCTCAAGGGTAGCCCAGGTGGCAACCTAAATATTCATGTCAGTTTTTCTTCTCACATACTTCTCTTGCCTTTCTTCTGTGCACATAATTAATTAAGAAGAAGCAATTATTCAAGACATCAACAAGAAGAATGTGTTTGAACAGATAAAGTGATTAGAACCTCATTAGGGCGAGCAAAGTACTGCCAAGAGCACTATGGCTTTTGACAGATGGTCAGGAATTGCTATGCCAGACAGACTTATTCACCTGACTTATGATGCCAAACATATTCACAGTAAATGTCTGTATTCCTGTGTAAGTGGAATTCTTGAAGTGAATGGTCAGAAATGACCATCAAAAATAAGCCTGTCAAGATACCTCCTATTTCAGTTTTACAGCCTGGGGATGGGGGAATCATGGGAATATCCCCCAGTCCCTAAATTGAAGAGTTCTCCTTCTGGAGGTCTCCTGGTGTTGAAATAACATCTCCCCAAACCGGGCAGTATTTTTACAGTGGCTTCTGGCACTGTCTTAAGGGCTGCAAAAATCCTGCTGGGGGCCAGGGGATTACATGTTGCCCAGCCCAACATGTAAATTTAAACTAATCCCTTTGGACAAAAAGCAGACTAATAAATGCCTTTACAATAGATCTGTTGTTGTTACATGCCATCAAGTTGCCTCTGACATCTGGTGACCCAATGAATGAGTGATCTTCAAAATGTTCTGTCCTCAACAACCCTGCTCAGCTCTTGTAAACTCAAGTTAGTGGTCTCCTTTATGAAGTCAATCCCAATCATATTATCTTCTTTTTCTGATGCCTTCATCTCAGTATTATTGTATTTCCCAACATATTTTCCCTTCTTATAATCTGCCCAATGTATGGCAGTCTCGGTTTTGTGTTCTTTTGCTTCCAGAGAAAGTTCAGGCATGGCTCTATAGATTTATCTTGAGACTATAACCCTGCCCCAGGTGCTACTGCTGATTGGGTGCCTGCTGGAGGGGGGGGGCACCAAACCACAGATCAGCTGTTTGGCCAGGAAATGAACCACACCAAATTGAGCAGGGAGCTGGACTCAGTGGCCTTATCAGCCCCTTCCAACTTCAGTATTCTATGAAATCTCCACATCAGTCTTGCTCCTAGCATAAACTAAAATGATTTCGGCCTTTCATATCCCAGTATCTCATTATTTGCCTCACACTACCTTTAGCTTGGGTCTCTTAACATTTTATATACCCAGTGGCTACAGATCAGTGCTGCTCACCCTTCACATGTTCTAGGAAAACAGCTTCCACCAGCCCTAGCCAGTATTGCCGAAGGACAGATGGGACCCACAGTCCAACAACGTCTGAAAGAACAAACTTTGCCTACCACTGCTATCAACCATAAAAAAATGATTGAATGTTTCCCCCCAAGGGGTGGCCACATTAATCTGCTGTTGCTGCAAAAAAGCAACAAACAATTGCTTCCTGTTGCCAAAAGACTATACATGTTGTTTTGAGGGAGAAAGCAATGCTAAATTACATTGGCCAAAGAGATAAAAGTCCTTACTGACTGTTTATTTATTAAATATATGCCTTACCTAAGATGGCTGCTATCCTTAAAGCTCTGCACAGGAACTTGAACTGCTATATTCTGCTCTAGATTCCAATTCTTTAGATGCTACTGTACTATACATTTCTATTCTATAAATTTATACCAGAAAGAATTTATAATATAGAACTCCTAGCATAGGACTGGACAAGATAATTGTTGAGCGTATTTCCTGCTTGTTTTTATCCAGCTAACCCATTGTTTCCCTGAATTCTTCAAGGTCTTATACAAACACTGGAGCTGTTTTCTTGTGCACATTTTGAGTCCAGTTTATTGAAAACAGTTGCCATGGGAACTTAAAATGTAGTAGTTAATCAGTGTGTTACGTATTTCAACTACATATTGGCAACTTCTCCTAAGAACATCTTCCCCTCTTCTTATTTTGCACGGTTTCAGAAAAATTGATGGAACCAACCAGGAAGAAGAGAACATTGAGCTGAATGAAGAAGGAAGACCTGTGCAAGCCACAAACAAACCCCCTTTGTTTGACTGCTATTGCTGCGGACTGCCCAAACGTTACATCATTGCTATCATGAGCGGCCTGGGGTTTTGTATTTCTTTTGGAATTAGATGCAATCTTGGTGTTGCCATAGTTGAAATGGTCAACAACAGTACAATCTATGTGAATGGGAAGCCAGAGATTGAGGTAAGCAGCAGCATATGTTATATGGCGGCGAAAATGACATCTTGGTTTAGCTCAGGCTTCTTAAGAAATCTGTAGAACAGTTTGGACCTGGTTGTGCATATTTCTCTAACAATGTCAGAAATATCTTGTGCTTTTTTCTAATAGACACCAACACTACCCTACGCAATATGTTTACCTTTTGAAGCCAGTTATAATATAAATCAGTCTGTTACTGGAGAATAAGGTGGAGATGTACAGAGGTTAGGTAAACAAGATGTCAAATTCTTAAAGTAAAAGGAACTCTAGGAAATGTGAATTTTTAAATACATAAAGCTGTTTTGTGTACAGCAGCTTTCCCCAATCCTAAGAAGCTCAACCTGGCACACATGATTTTCCATGCACCCACCTAACCACATACCTCCCAAGCAACCCTGTAAGGTAAGTTGGGCTGAGCAATAAAGACTGGTCCAAGAGATTGCCGAGGGAGTTTCATGGCTAAATAGGAATGTGGCCCCATATTTCTCCAGTCCTGAGCTAACACTCCCTCTACTATCTATTAGATCCTGTTATGGAAGAAAACTGAGGCTGCAAACCTAGTGCACTTACCTAGAAGACAGGAAGGCTGAACACGGGGAGATGGATGCATCAGGTTGCACTGCAAACCTGGTAGCTCAAAGAAAACCAAACTCTGAGTGAGGAAAATATATGCACATTGTTAGAGTTATGGAAGAAGCAAGCAAGTCACTTTAAGCCATGCAGATGGATGGGAGACCAGCTCCAGCAAAAGCGTTCCCACTAACCTCACTTGCCCCCTCTTCTGTCTCCAATTTACTGTTATGCCCAGAATGTATTTCAGTTAATCTTTCTCAAATACTGTAATCAAAAGCAAATTTTGTTTCATGGTACTTCTCTGTCTAAGGGGAGAGAAATGATCTCTCAGGCTGATCAAGTCCGAAAATGAACTGTGTAGTGACCGTTAACTAAGAATATTCGACAAAATTGAGCTATAGCTCAGATAGAAAGAAATAATGAAATGCTTCCAAATCTCATTGGATTTTCATAGCTTTTGGCAGGCCAAACATACACAACTTTTGGCTCAGTGATACCACATTCAAGATTTTGCAGCAATATAGTGCTTTCAATTGTTCAATAAAATATTGAACATGCAATTATCAAGGTGTTAACTCCATGTTACTACATAAATGCTGTTTTCTTTGCAGAAAGCACAATTCAACTGGGATCCAGAAACAGTGGGACTCATTCACGGCTCATTTTTCTGGGGTTATATTGTTACGCAAATTCCAGGAGGCTTCATTGCAAATAAACTAGCAGCTAATAGGTAAGATAAGATAATGAGATATAATGAAGTAATAAGAATAATGTTCTAGGTTATCTAATCCTATACTTATAAAAACAAGTGTATTTTTCGTATGGAGTTGTTCTAGCAAAGCTTCACTGCTCTGTGGACTTTGGCAATAAACGATGATGTTCCTTTGAAAAGTTAATAGACAACCACAGTAGCAGTTACTATTAATGACTGCATTTAAATAATGTGGCATGCTAGTGTCCCTCTAGAAACCTACGTGTTGATTTCATAAAATGAAAAGATTTCTTGTCTCACTGTACAATGTAATTTTGGTAAGGTCTATCCAGAGATTCATATGATTGAAAGGCTCTATATTCTCTTAAGAGCACGAATGATGCAGGGTTTATGCTTGTTTATGCTTGGATATTGTGAGGAGGGAGAGTTGAATTGAAATTCCATTTGTAAATATGGCCTATCTGGCAGCCAGTTTGCAACATTGCCCACAATGAAACCTGAAATCAACAAGACAAAAACACATGTAGCTACCATATCTTGTGGTCATGGGCCGTGGTTGATGCTGAATCACAATGCTACAAGATTCATCACTCTCATAATATATGTGTGTGTGCAGTGCTTTTAAAGCTATTGGTAGAGAAGCAGCCTTTTAAAAAAAAAAACTGATCACAAACACTGGTTTAAATATCAGGGGTAGGCAAATTTGGCCTTTCTTATGCTGTTGGATTCCTCTGACCATAATCCCAGACCACTGCCTATTCTGACCAGGGCCAATAGATTCACATGGAGGACCACAATTTCCTTTTTCTCCTTTACACTTCCTCAACCAACAGACTCAGGCAATAATCTTATTGGGTTCTTACACTGTTGGAAGTAGTCTGTTACAAAATACCAGAAGTGGAAATAGCTTCCCACACAGCCACAGTGCACTCCCAGTACTGTATCTGCTTCTGCAGGACAGAGCTTGAGAAGAAATCCTCCACAGTACCGTTTGGATTGCCACACAGTGCTGGAGGGACAGAAGCAGAACATCCTGCTGTGCTAAAGAGGGATACCAAGATTGTCTGATGGGGCTTCTTCCATCAGCACAAGGGCCCAACAGAATCCTGGCCATCACTCTAGGAATCTTTGAATAGGCCTGCCCATGAGAGGCTGTTGTAAATACAGATATCTGCCACAAAGGTATGATAATAATTTGCTAAAATCTCAGCTTATTTCAGCTAAAAGACCTTCATTAGGGTTCAGATATAGATAAGCATTATTTGAAAATACTTCCTGATAACTCTAAGAAATGCGTATTTCAGTCATTCAAATTGAACAGGGGGTTGGACTCTATGGGCTTATAGGCCCTTTCCAACTTCATTATTCTATGATTCTACAAAGCATAGCAGAAACATTTTGGATCTATAAAAAAGCATCAGCAGCATCTTGAGAAGCACTCTCTCTTTCTGGTGATCAATTGGTTCAATACTTCCCAGTTTGCTTTATTTGTTTGTTTGTTAGTTAATCCACTTACATCACAATTTTCAAGCTGCTTTCAAAATCAAGAGATTGAAGATAAAACTAAGTAACATGCTTACTTAGTACATATTATTTTTCAGAAAAAGGTGCTCCCTGATGGGAAGATATCTGTCTGTCATAGCCCATGACTGTCCTCACCTACATGTTACAGATTTAGCATTCCCCCGACCAACCCCATTGGTCATTAGGGAAGACAAACGAGGCTTAATTTTTGCAACTCTGTTGCTGCATATTTCTCGGAAGAAAACCAATTGTGAGAAGAAAAACAATCAGAGGAATTATGCATTCCTTTCAATGCCTTGCTTGATGTCAAACGATATAATATATTAAATTCATATAGTGCAGATCCACAACCTTTTTTTACCTTACAGGAAACTGACACAGCCCTGATCCAAACTAAGACCAGTACATTTGTGTGGGGATGTTTACTTTAAACCCTACCATCTTTTTCAAAAATGTAAAAAAAAAAAAAATTCCCCTGTGAGTGGCTTAAGAAAACAACATCGGTGTACACTTTTTTCTTGCTGACCCTTCCCCAATTTTTAAAATGAAAAATAAATAAATTGGAGGAGGTTTGAATTGTTCCCAACTATGCTTGTTTTAAACTGGTGGAGGTTTTGTACAGCTGCACACTGCCTGTTCAACACAGTTTTTAATAATTTCATTCTGAGAATAATTCAGTTTTGTGTTAAAATGTTATTCTCTGCTATAATAAATGTAAAAAGTGTTAGCAAGTTGCCTGAAGAAAGAGATTTTTTAAAACTTTAATGGTCTGTTATTTGATGTGAAAAGGAGGGTTTCACTTACACATGTGAATATTATATTTCAACTAATGTATAACTGATTTCATGCTGGCATGGCCTATCAGCTGTTGTCAGCAGTTAAGGAAAAAAATACGTGTGAGCAAATTAAAAGAAGTAAGATAGGTGGAGAAGGGGAGGTTAAACACATTATTCAATTCTTTCTTTTATATACCAGCTTTTGTCCCAACTATGGAGGAGTCAGGGATGCGGGGTGCTGCGGGCTAAACCGCAGAAGCCTTTGTGAGCTGCAGGGTCAGAAGACCAGCAGTCATAAGATTGAATCCATGGGACGGAGTGAGCTCCCGTCACTTTGTCCCAGCTCCTTGCCAACCTAGCAGTTTGAAAGCATGCAAATACAAGTAGATAAATAGGGACCACCTCGGTGGGAAGGTAAATAGCATTCCAGGTCTAAGTCGCGCTGGCCATGTGACCACGGAAAACTGTCTATGGACAAACGCTGGCTCTACGGCTTGGAAACGGGGATGAGCACCACCCCCTAGAGTCGGACACGACTAACTAAATGTCAAGGGGAACCTTTACCTTTTATGGAGGAGACATGGTTGTTACTGAATGTCATCTGAGATGGAAGCGATCCTAAAAGGTACCAGCATATTGGAGCACGAACCAGCACGGCTTCTGTGCATTGCCAGACAACAAGCTAACAAGTGTAGTATTCTTAGTCATACCAGGAGGAACACGCCTCCTGTTAAATAGGTGTCTCTTATGGGGCCTACAAAAATTCAGGATCCCCGTCAGGAATAAATAGATAAACAGCTCCACAGAAGAACAGATAGAAGACTCCTAACTCAGCCCATGGCAGTCCCTGTTTTGCCAACAAAGGGATCCAGGAAACACCCCTTCCCTTCCTCAAGCTCCTCCTCCTTCCCCAAGCTCTGTCTAACAGATTCTTAACACACACATACACATACTCCCAGTCAGGAACAAAGCAAGCATCAGCTATATTTGAGTAGATATTGCTCTCCCGCAGCAGCTTACGCTACCAAATGATAGACAGTTAAATACCTGCAATTATTACAGATGTCTAGTTGGAAGTGTGATGCAATGGATACAGACTAGGCCTCAGGAGTCCTGGGTTGAAATCCCCACTCAGCCATGGAAACTAACTGGGAGGTGAAACTGGTAAAACCAGTTCTTAAACATCTCACTTAGCTTGAAAGCCTTCACTAAGGTCAGGAAAAGTTGATGCACATAAAGCACACATAAGAATAGCTCTTCATGTGGAGATACAGAAGAGGGCACATGAGCTTTGGTTTTAGAACCTGATAGTACGTTAGTTCTCCTGTGACTGAACTCCTTGAGTGTCTGAACAATAAGATTCTCAAATTACACCTGTGTTCACTTCCCAATAGCCAAGCACAAAACAGTACAAGGTAATTTGCAACAAACAGGAGGGGAGAAAAGCTTGTGCTCTGAAAAATAGATCTCTTTCAGACTTAAGGACTTAAGGATGTTCTGCTTCTAATGACATGCTAAATGTGTTGGTGTTTTAGACCCTTGGTTATTACCGTCTACTGTGCATTTATGTTCTGGTCATGGTGGTGTGCTGTGATTGAATATAGAGTTGGGCAGTATCCCGTTTCTCTCCTTTAAGTCATTAATAAAAAACCTTTCTTTTTATTTTTGTTGTTGTTGTTGTTGTTGTTGTTGTTGTTGTTGTTGTTGTTGTTAAATAATAGCAACAAATAGAAATTAATTTTGCAGCTCATCGAAAACAGAATATATAAATATATAGCACTGAGGAAATAGGGGTCACAAAAATAAGAGAAGAAGGAAGACAACAGTGTGGCTTTGAGAAGAGAATAATTAAGAAACCTCTTATGACAAGTCCAGGGCTAGTGCAAAGTTGTTTTGTCACATGGCCATAACCATTGCTTGTGGAATAACGAGTGTGGTCTAGCTGTGCTTCTCTCAAATATCTGCCTGCATCTCAACACTAACTTTGCCTCATCTGGGACCTTTCTACTAATGTAACTTCAACAGCAAAACATTTCTGCTGGCATATCAAACAGTTGCAGTGGAATATTTTTCATGATTGCAATTTATGTCACTGCAAGATTGCCACAAAAACCTGTGGCTCACTTGGATAATGAAAATCGCCAATATGATTGCACCCTAATTCTGTAGAGCGAATGCTCTGTAGTTCAAGTGGGAGGAACACCAGAACTCTGTTTATTTAAACTGTTGATGGATCATAGCTTTCCTAATCTCTCAGTGTTGGCTAGGGCTGATGAGGTTTGTAATTGCTAGAGGGTATTTAGTCCTCACCCCTGCTGCAGCTGGCGCATGATTCCAAATAAGTGTGTCAGATTAGCCCGTTGCAAGTGGTACTCATGGCCTGTTTTCTTATGAAACCATAGAATTGTCTGTTGCTGTTGGAATTTTATTTACTGTTAAATAGTTGCCACCATTTATTAAACTGTTTTAGAGTTGGTTTTGCACCCTGAAATAAGTATGTGCTTAAATACAAGAGAGCATAGATGAGAAAGTCCTGCATTTTTTTCAGAATAGCAGTATTAGAAAGATTGCTACACTCTAAAGGGAGACTGTGTTGTGTGTTTTTTTGTAATGGCTTTTGTAAAGACATAAAATGTCAATGACTGGTTTTCTTACAATTTGAAACACCTCTGTTCAACACCCCCCCTTTGGGGTCTGGTTTAGTTTTTAATAAGAAATGGTCTTTCAGGCTGAAGTTCAGCGTGTGAATTAAAAAGACACCAAGAAAGTCAGTTTGCTTCTGTTCTACAGACTTGGTATCTAAAACTTGGGTTTACTTTGCATTCCTTCTACTCAATAATATGTACATACATTTATTCCTATATAAAATGATGCACAAAATCTCCCTTTCCATCCAGGGTATTTGGAGCAGCCATTTTCCTGACTTCCACACTAAACATGTTCATCCCTGCAGCTGCAAGAGTACATTATGGCTGTGTTATGTTTGTAAGAATTTTGCAAGGTCTTGTGGAGGTAGGTATGCAGTGTATTTATTTGTTTCATTATCTTATGTTCTATTGTCTAAAATCCTGTTGCTTTGTAATTCATACAGATGGCCAATGGTATAAGATTAAATTGGTTCTAAGTAGCAGTTAACAAGTCCTGGCAGTGATTCTTGAAAACATGCCAAGTCAGCAAGTATGTGTGTCCCCAATACTCCTAGCAGTAACTCATTAATTGCTGAATGGAAACCATTTGCCTCCCACATGTATAACAAAGCAACAAGATTTCAGTCATTAGATTATAGGCTAGTATTAAGGCTTTTTGTTGTTGTTGTTTAGTCATTTATGCATGTCTAACTCTTCGTGACCCCATGGGTCACGAATTTTTGTGTTGCTCATTTCTTTTTAATTACTGTACTTGAAAGATGAGTTTGGTCAGTCCTTTTTTACAATATATGTAACAACAACATATGAGAAGAGAAGACTCCCTGGAAAAGACCCTGATGTTGGGAAAGTGTGAAGGCAAGAGGAGAAGGGGACAACAGAGGATGAGATGGTTGGACAGTGTCACTGAAGCTACCAACATGACTTTGACCCAACTCCAGGAGGCAGTGGAATACAGGAGGGCCTGGCATGCTCTGGTCCATGGGGTCACGAAGAGTCGGACATGACTTAATGACTAAACAACAACAACAACGACAAAAATAAAAAGAAAGGTTTTTTATTAATGACTTAAAGGAGAGAAACGGGATACTGCCCAACTCTATATTCAATCACAGCACAAGCTTGTAGCGCTATGGGGCGGTATATAAATCCAATAAATAAATAAATAATATAAATAAATAAATAACAAAGTTACATCTATACTCATTGCTTCTCGGATTGAAACATCCATAGTCAGAAGCAAATTGTAGCATGAGTTCAAAGAGGGCTGAGGAAATATGCCAGCAATGCGAGGAATAGCAAAATTCAAAATGAACATTGCTTGTCCTCTGTAGACATGTTTTTATTTGGGGAAAAGGATCCTTACTCTTTCTGGGTCTTTCACTCCTTCTCAAAATTTGCTGCACTCCGGTTGCTTCATTCACTGGGATGAGACTTTGGATTTCTTCAGGGACTAGTGCGTGACATCCCAACAGATATCAGGACACTGGATCTAAATTGATAAATCAAGAAATATAGATGGAATGCACAGAAGCTTTTGAACATTAAGGGCCATGGATTCAGCACAATTGTAAATAACTCACCATGCCACTACTCCATTGAGTTCCACAATCCTCCCTTAGTGCAGTGTGAAGTTCCAGCTGATTCTGTGTGGGTTTCATTGGAAGAAAGTTCCTTTGTATTTTGGGGTGGTGAAAACATTTTAAATATGTTCTATACTTTGGTTCAATTGTCAATCTGTATGGAGGCTATAACCAAAAAAATCAAAATACGTAATAAGATTGAGCCTTGGAAGCACAGCTCTGAAGAAACTAGAAAAAGATCCTCATACGCAAGTATATGTAACTGGAAACCAAGGCCAAATAATCAGGTATTAATTGTCCAGCTTTCCCATCAACATAGAGTAATCAGGTATTTCTGATTGTTTGTAAAAGGAAAAATTAAAATACAGCCTTATTTATTTATTTAAAATATTTTTAATGCCTAAGGGAGTCAATTTTCTACTTCTAGGATTCTCTTCCACAATTATACTGTAAGTATATCCTTGTCTATAGTCACAGGTTGTATAGTCCTCAGCACCAGCACTTCAGAGTGAGCAACTAATTTATTTTATTTATTTAAAATATTTTTACCTTGTCTTTGTTCCTAAAAAAGGACTCAAGGCAGCCTACATCATTAAAAGATGATTATTTAAAGCTAAAAACAGTAAGTATAAAAATACTAAAAAGAACCAAACAAATATCGCACTAAAAGATGGTAAAGCAACACCAAAAACATATTGAAAACAGTAAAGCAGAGCTATCTATTAAAAAAACCCACCCAGGCACCCAGTCATTCAGGGAAAGGTTGCCTGAAGAAAAAGGTCTTTATCTGCTTGCAGAAGGACAGCAAGGCAGGGCTGGCAAGGCCTCCTGTGGGAGGGAGTTCCAAAGTCTGGGAGCTTTATAAATACAGTACCATGGACTGCTAGAAAGATAATTTAGTTCTATGGCAAATGAAGCCTAAACTCTCACTAGATGCTAAAATGACAAAGCTCAGGCTATTGTATTTTGGATATATCACGAGAAGACAAAACTCACTGGAAAAGGCAATAATGGTGGGCACAGCTGAAGGCAGCAGAAAAAGAGAAATACGTAATACAAATATTTGATAAAGAAAGCCACAACTTTTAGTTTGCAAGAGCTAAGCAGAGCTGATAATGAGAAGACCTTTTGGAGACCATTAATTCATAGGGTCACCGTACATCAGAAAGTGACTTTATAACACTTGCCGGCAACAAAAGAGCTGTGCTCTAAAAGGTTCTTTATACAGTAAGTTTATAAATTAGTTAAAATAATAAAAAAATATTTTAGACAAAAGTGGGTGTGCTATAGAAACGTCATGCTTTACATAAAATGTTTCCCAGGGAGTGACCTACCCAGCATGCCATGGAATGTGGAGTAAATGGGCCCCTCCACTGGAAAGAAGCAGGCTAGCAACTACATCTTTCTGTGGTAAGTTGGCTGATATTGAGAAATTTTAGAGAATATGTTGTTGGCATCATGGGTTTAAAGACACAAAGTAAATAACACAAATAGTAGATCTCCGATGCTTTGCTGTTTAAGAATATCTGACAGATAACTGAAGTAGGATCTAATTCCTGGAGGATCTCTTTTTAATCTCAAAGATATATACTGTATGCTGGGTTGGTTTATTTCAAATGGAATCTGGGCTAAAATTCCTGTGCGTCATACTGCATTTCAACAGGAGAAATTCTGACTTTCCTTCCCCTTTCATTGACAGTTCTGACAGGGAGAAAAGAGGAGTCTCGCAGGGCAGAATCCTATTATTTCACACCACTCTCACACAACACAAACAATTTGACATAGATACTGCTCCCATACTTGAGGCATCCAGAACCTTACTGTGCACGTGGAGGTTGCATTTTCTCAGTGGCCATCATGGGATGCACAAAACTGCCATTGGCTGGTCTCATGTTCCTGCATCATCAGGCTTTTCACCCTACAATAGGATCTCAGGCTTGAGGTGTATCCTATCAAGCTTCTACTGAGCAGAAAGTCCCACCAGTGTAGCAAGATGGAATCACACTGCTTACACAAGTACTTCCCCATAGATACGGTATCACTGCTGTGTCAATAGCAACACTTGCACAGTACTGTGTTACTCTGCTAGTGAATCAGACATCTGTGTGTTTTTGTCTCTACTGTATCTCAGATACTGTTTTCCCCTCTCTCTGTTGTCCTCATGTTGCCATCACACTAATTCATGTTCCTTCTGAGTTTGAGCCACCTATTTTTACAGCTTTCCCCTCTTTGATTACGCATTTGAATTTGTTTATATACAGAATATTAGATTGGGAAGGCAGATAGCAAGCTTAAATTTTTCTTTCTTTCATTAATTAGCTCACTTTATTAAACCTTCATTAATGCTTGAAAGAGTGTTTGGGAAATAGCTTTTAGGTCATGGTGCACACATAAAACATGGGCAATACCAAATTAAACTGATTTCCTAATGAATTATTCTAAGGGCAGCTCAGAGTGAGATGTTCTCAGCATGGCCAACAGTGGTTCATACATAGGTTAACTGTTCATTAACAAAGTATGAACTAATGTCAAATGAGGAAAAGAAGAACACCTGCGTCTGTACACCCCTCAGAATAATTCATTAGTAGCATGGGTTACTGCCAAAGTGGAATTTCACGGCTTGTCTGTTTGAGTCTTCTGTTAAACTCAAATACTACTTATTTTGCTACACTCTATTACCACTTGCCCAATAAGTAAATAGACAGGTTTTAGTTTTAGTTTTCTTACATTTTATGATTCTGTAGTGCAAATGCTTTCAAACTGGACTTCTATTTCTTTAAGAACTCTAAGCATGGGATTTCTTAAGTACAAATCCTCCCCATCAGGGAAATATGGAACCTGCTGAATAGTGCTGCACCCTAGAATTCTTAAAGTGGTAGAAATTCTATATCTTCAAGAACATGAACATCCATTCTTTATTTGCCCCTGTGGGTGAAAGGTGTAACCAGAGATGATCTAAGGCAGTGGTTCTTAACCTTTGTTAGGTGTTTTTGAACTGCAACTCCCAGAAACCCCAGCCAGCAGAGCTGATGGTGAAGGCTTCTGGGAGTTGCAGTCCAAAAAGATCTGAGAAACAAAGGTTAAGAACCAGTGATCTAAGGCAATTCACGAGTGCAATTAATGTGAAGATTTATTTATATCACTGCAGATAAAAAAGGAATAAGATCCATGAAATGAAGGCACAATGTAAAATAAATAAAATGAATTTCTAACAAAATACAATGCAATGATGAAACGAGAAATGTAAAGCAGAACAATTTGGATTAAATTCAGATTAAGTTATAGTTATGCAAATTAGCCTCAGTTCCCCCTTTATGAAACACTATACTTGCCCTTAATCTTCCATGAGCATTCTAGTTAAAACTCACTGTGTTCCCAGCTGTGTAGCAGTCTTTGGCCTAAAGACTGAGAATGAAAAACATTAAACTACCTATTCCAGGGAACGGGTTCCTGAAGACTCAGGGGAATTGATCCAGAGAATCCACATGGAAAAATCAGAAGAAGAAGAAAAAATGTAAAATACTGTATAGTGAAATGAGTGGGGTGTGACAGTCCAATTCACATATCCGCACATATCCAATGCATCTTAGACCCTAAAAGCAGGACCTGATTAATACCTGTAATACTGAAATCTAATCTGGATTTAGTGATGGCAGCTTTCTGAGAGAGATATTTTGTTTTACATTTAACTGACAATACAGAAGAAACTTCAGATGTATCTGATATTATATAAAGTTTTCCAATGGAGAATGAGAACTTAGTCATGGAACATCCAAAGCACCTTTATTGACTGTGCAGGAAAAATAATCAGCAGGTATAGCTGGGGCCAGAAATATGTACATACTGAGTTAGAGGGATGTGCATTGAAGTTCCTACCTACCAACTGAAGAGCATTGCTATTTTCAAATATCCAGAAGTCTCCTATACTGTATGCTAGAGTGGGGAATCAGCTCTCCAGATATTTTGGACAATGATATCCATAATACCCTACCACTGGCTGTTTTAACTGGGACTTCTGGATGTTGAACCCCATCAGGAAAGCCAAATGTTATCTTTCCCTCCTTTACACATTATGTTGACTTCAAGCAGAGACTGTACAGTAGTAGGATTCTGAGAAAGGCTTTACACAGTCCCTCTTTGTCATTGCAGATGCATGCAAGTTTTGAGACTTGATTCCTATAATATTCTCTGCTCTCTGTTTGTTTGTTCTTGAAGCTGTATTTACTTGTATTAGTCAGTTTCTACTGGCCCAAATCCTCTTGCATAAATTACACTGTTAGCTCCAGATACATCCTGTCTTGGCCCAGTTTTCAGAGGCACAGGATTTCAAAGAGCTCAAGAGGAACAGAATAATACAACTTGATTAAAGAGCGATCAGTAAAAATTTAAGGATTTTATCATTTGAGTACAGTGTAATTAACCCCAAAAATGCAAATTTGTATCTCCCATTCTTACAAAAGATCAGACCAAGTAACATTCAAGAAGTAATAAGACAGTTTGATGTCTCAAGAGGTTATATTCTAGCTGAAATTTTATTAAATTGCTGAAATAAAGGGATTAGTCAAAAATTGTATAATATTGCATAAAATAGTTTAATCTCTAGGGATCCAACAAAACGAGGAAAAAGAATTTGTGATGAAGAGTAAAAGATTTTCAAAAGTAGATCCACATAGAGGCAGTTCAGCATGCATTATGAAAGAATTTATGTAAGATTATGTAGAGATGATACTATACTATTAAAATGTAAAAATGAAAGCATGCTATCAAATGCTTGCAAGTAATATTGGTGCTGTAGAAATAGAAGTGGCATATTTGCCCATATTCAGTGATATAGTACTCAAGTAAAACAATATTGGACCATGATTGCATCTATCATCAAGAAAATGTACTACTGAATCCATCCACTGTATGGTTATGCAGTATTTCCAACCAGATATCCAGAATTTACAGAACAATTGTATCCTCTGTAGTCCACATATGCCCCAACAATCACTGGTTTGCAGTTATATAAACAGTAGAGGTTGCTGGTTTCCCTCTTGCAAAAATAACAGGGAGATAATGGGGAAGGAAGATCCCAGACCTACCTTTTTCAAACTATGCTCACTACTGACAGGATATTAGCTATTTTTTAAAAACTATACAGTACTTCCCACAATCCACAGCCGGCATGGCCACTGTGGATTTTGGAAACTTTAGTCCAAATACATAGCATTTCGATGTTCTGCTTAAAAGTGCATCTTCAGCAACATGAGTACATATGTTACCTGTAGGTCCGCCTGTCATGAACTTAGATATTCTACAAGCATATTTCTACAATGTTTTGCACTTTCTTTTTGTGAAAGGTAGATGGTGCCATTTTTCAGGTGGCACTCCCTGCTACTGTAAGCTAATGAAATTGACAAATGACATTTTATGTGATGGAATACTGTTCTTGACCCATATAATATGCTTTTATTCCACAGGCTCCTATGCTGGAGCAGTGGTCGCCATGCCACTAGCTGGTATTTTGGTACAGTACATAGGATGGTCCTCTGTCTTTTATATATATGGTGAGCATATAGTTAATATATTTAAATTTGTGCTCTTAAGATATCTTAAACTATTTTATAGATAATAATGCTCTTTTGGGGAGGAGTAATTTTCGGGAAATGTACCAATATTCCTACAGGGTAAACTTTTAAATATTGTTGAAATAATATTATGAAATAATTTGAAATAGTGTATTCAGCAGAAAATGTATAAGAAGTGCTTTTTGGTTATTGTCCTGTTTTTCTTTCTTCCTCTTCAGGAATGTTTGGTATTATCTGGTACATGTTCTGGCTGTTGCACGCCTATGAGAGCCCAGCAATCCACCCAACAATAACCTCAGAGGAACGAACTTATATAGAAACAAGTATAGGAGGGGCCAATTTAGTCAGTGCCAGTGTAAGTTAAATTCTTACAAGATTTTAATTTAATGGTTATTTTCCCTCAGAAACTATTCCGTCATCCAAAACCATGGCAAAGACCTTTAAAAAGGAGTATTTTGTGGCTGCAGATAGAGTTCTGTACATTTTTCACCAGATTGTTGCTTATCTCAATTCTCTATGCAGTTGCTAATGTGTGATTAAGCCCTCATTCCTGGAGTCTTTCGTGATACCAGTGATGTCAGTGTAAAGGTAAAGGTTCCCCTTGACAATTTTTGTCCAGTCGTGTTCGACTCCAGGGGGCGGTGATCATCCCCGTTTCCAAGCCATAGAGCCAGCGTTTTGTCCGAAGACAATCTTCCGTGGTCACATGGCCAGTGCGACTTAGACACGGAACGCTGTTACCTTCCCACCGAGGTGGTCCCTATTTATCTATTTGCATTTGCATGCTTTTGAACCGCTAGGTTGGCGGGAGCTGGGACAAGCGACGGGCGCTCACTCCGTCACATGGATTCGATCTTACGACTGCTTGGTCTTCTGACCCTGCAGCACAGGTTTCTGCGGTTTAGCCCGCAGCGCCACCACGTCCCACCAATGTCAGTGTAACGTCCCTATAATACTGATGTGATGGTATATTTTGTGCTGACAGATTTTGAATGATGCCTGATTTAGAAGAAGCAATAGAAAAAGCATCTTCCTCCCCTGCCTCATACAAATGTGTATGCTACCCCCCCAAAAAAAGTTTAGGATTAAACTCTCTCTCTATGTGTGTGTATGCGTGTGGGGGGGGAGGGAGGGAGGTAGAAAGAACGGTGTTTACTGTTGTCTGTTTTTGTTTTGGATTGTCTCCTGCCTGTAAACTGTGAAGACACAAGGATTATTTTACTCACTCCTGCTTTAAAAAAACCCATATAAACTGTGCATAGTACAGTAGTTCTTAATGCAAATGTTTCCAGAGGAGTAAGGCTGCAAAATTCCAGCTAGAACAGACCCATCTGATTGAGATATATTTTGACTTGCCAATCCCCAATTGGATTCAGCCAGAAATTTGGTACTGGGGAGTCAGCCTCACTGCTGAGTATAAATATGCATAGGACTGTGCTATCAAACCAATACTATCTGGCCACATTTGTGATTCCTGAAATCTCTCCCATTTCTCAGCTATTCTAAGGCTTTCCCATTCTCTATTCTAGAGATTTAGTACGCCGTGGAAGCAGTTCTTCACATCAATGCCAGTTTATGCAATCATTGTGGCAAACTTCTGCAGAAGCTGGACTTTCTACTTACTGCTTATAAGTCAGCCTGCCTACTTTGAAGAGGTCTTTGGATTTGCGATAAGTAAGGTAGATCCACAGGCTCCTTTTTTAATGGTCTCATGGTGAAGTGCTCATTGTTCATGCTTTTCTTGAACCCAGACAGACTGAGAATCCTCAGAAACAGGCATCTGATTCTTCCATTAGGATCATTCAATTTTATTCTAAGATCCTTTATGTCTGCTACTTCACATATAAGTGGTTAACACAAACCAAAGGCTTCTGATTGGAGGCAAGGATATAAGGCTGCATAAATGATGTTCTCATTTTTCCAGCCAATTACTCTTCCTTATATTCATATCATAGGGCCAACAATTCAGTAGACAAAATGTTCTTGTGTAGCTATGCAAGTAGTGTAATCTTCAGAAGCATTGTCTCAAATTAAGGAAACAGTGTAGATATTATCAGTTGCATATTGAGTCACACAGTACCACAATGGAACCAATTACCTCTGGAGGTGGTGAACACTCCAACACTAGAGACATTCAAGAAAAAATTAGACAGCTGTATGTAAAATCTGTTTTGACTTTGATTTCTGCATTGAGCAGGGCGTTGGACTTTATAGCCTTCTAGGCTCCTTTCAACTCAATTATTCTGTGATTCTATGTCGACAGTGAATTCTTGACTTAAATCAATTTGTTATTTATACAGATTTAAAAATCTTTGCTCCTTGTTTGATATTTTAAAGAAATATTAAAAATGCAGGTTTAATTCCTTTTGCCTAAGCCAATTTATTTATTTATTAAATTTATACCCTGCCCATGTGGTGCTGGAGGAGGCTCTTGAGAGTTCCCTGGACTGCAAGGAGAACAAACCTATGAATTCTGAAGGAAATCCACCCTGAGTGTTCACTTGATGGACAGATCCTGAAGCAGAGGCTCCAATACTTTGGCCATCTCATGAGAAGAGAAGACTCCCTGGAAAAGACTCTGATGTTGGGAAAGTGTGAAGGCAAGAGAAGAAGGGGACGACAGTGGATGAGATGGTTGGACAGTGTCATTGAAGCGAGCAACACGAATTTGACCCAACTCCAGGAAGCAGTGGAAGACAGGAAGGCCTGGTGTGCTCTGGTCTATGGGGTCACGAAGAGTCGGACACAACTAAACAACTAAACAACTAAAAAACAAGCCGATTTTACCTATTTTTTTGTATAATTTGTACCCAGCTATCTATAACAATCTGCCCAAGTTCAATGAGAAAATCAGAGCCACAGCATCTGTAGCCCAGTGATTCCCAATCATTTTCATCAGTAACCCAGCTGTAGGCCTCTATGTTACACTGTTCATCATTCAGGAAGCCCCTCCTTCCCTGGTCTCAGGAGTGATCTCTGAAAGGGCAAGAGGGTGGCCAAGTCCTGTTGCATGAAGAGAATACCTTTCAAAGTTCTCTCGTTCCAAATACCACGCATATCTGTTATTTCCATTGGACAACTCATGGTAGCTTACATAGGGCAAAACTCACAAACTCACACATATTCCATTTCAGCATTGTGTGCTCCTAAACTGTTCAGTGAGTTAAGTATGGGAAATATACAGGGGGGAGGCAGTATCCTTACAGATACAAAATATTAAGAGACATAAAATATTCTTCCACAGTACTCTGTATATTTACTTTCAGGTTGGCCTTTTGTCTGCAGTTCCACATATGGTCATGACTATCATTGTGCCCATTGGAGGCCAGCTGGCTGACTTTTTACGAAGCAGAAGAATTTTAACAACTACTGCAGTAAGAAAAATCATGAACTGTGGAGGTATAGTTAGATTTTCGGGGTAAAATACATGACTTTTGCATTACTAAATAATACTGGAATCTCTTTTCCTGACAGTGAAATGTAATTGAGAAAACTGAAAACAGTGTGATACTGTAGAAATGTTATGTTGAAACCCCTAAATATTTGCAGAACATATGTTGAACATGGGTTTTTAATGTGGAAGAGTCCACATTTGATTTATAGCATCTCGAGGCAGGAATTCCTTTGGAAACAAGATTCCTATTGGAAACCATGGAGAGATGGCGCCCTTCGGTATAGGCAGAACTGAGCTGTATATCCAACTTGTCAGGAACTGTCACAAATTATATACTATGCAGAATCCAATAATCACATGAATCACAACCGTAACATTATGGTATCTGGAGTTCAAGTGTTTAAATTAGACTGAAATTCTATGCTCTCTGAGTGGCACAACACAGAGTATTATTATTTTATTATATTGTTTTTACTTTATCTATTATTGTTAGCCGCCCAGAGTAGACTTCGGTCTAGATGGGTGGGGTATAAATGTAATGAATGAATGAATGAATGAATGAATGAATGAATGAATGAATGAATGAATGAATGAATGAATGAATGAATGAATGTGGAGATTTATTAACTTGAGGCAATTTCCCTCCAAAAGTTATGCCTTTTTACATAGCAGTGAAATAGGATTTCAGCCACAGGGTCACATCAGAGCAATAACTTCTTACAGCTCAAAAGATTGGTTCAGTCTTTCCTTCATATTATCCTGGAGAACATAAATGAAAACCATTGCATGTTATTTCATACTTCCTTGTCAACAGAACTAGTGCTATAGCAGGGCTTATTGTGATAAGATGCTAGCTAAATTTCAACATGTTTAGGTCATTAGTTTATTATCACCATCATCTTGGAACTGCAGAGATGGAAGGGACCCCATGAACCATTGAATCTAGCCCTTGTCAAGGACGCACAGTGGGGAATTAAACTCCCATTCTTTGCTCCACAGCCAGACACCTAAACCACTGATTTATCAACAAGCTTTAAGTGTGTTCTGTATTGAAGACATTTAATTTTTACATCTATTTATGTTTTGTTTTTAATAAATTCTCCCTCCCTCCCTCCCTCCCTCCCTCTCTCTCTCTCTCTCCTCCCTTGCCATCATGCACATGAAAAATATAAAGCATAAACTGCTCTTAAATGGGACAAGGGAACCCCATCTAATCCACAACCCACTCAAGTATCAAGTATAGCCCTCAAACTTTGAGTTAGGAAAAATAAAACTGAAAATGATACCAGGCATTTAGAACTCATAAATGTCAAGGTAAACACTAATGTTTAAAAGGAACTAAAATACACTGCTTAGTATCACTTGAATCATGTTATTTCAAATAATGCACTTTGTTTCATTTCCAGGCTTTGGGATGGAAGCAACTTTACTTTTGGTGGTTGGCTATTCTCACACAAGAGGAGTGGCTATCTCTTTCTTGGTTTTAGCAGTAGGCTTCAGTGGATTTGCTATTTCAGGTAACACTTCAAAATATTAATTTTTCTAAAAAAGATTGGAGAAACAGTTTCAAAAATCAGCAGACTCACCATTGAAGTTAACTCTATTTATTTACATGTATACCTCATAGAAAGTGCCACAGGCATGGGGGTAAACATGCAGTATGGCTATTACATATTTACGACGACCTCAGGCAGTATCAAACAATGACCAAAATCCTGTTACTTAGGATAGTAAATGTCACTAGAGGACGCTCACTAAATCAGTTGGGATTTGGTGACTCACCTCCTCTGTAGTTCCATTGCTTCAAATGAGCCTACTCTACTTATGACTTCCTTTAGCACAGTAAGTCACAGAGTAAGCCCATTTGAGGAAATTTATGGAGGAAGCGGCTCATGACATCCGCACTGATTCAAGGGGCCTACTCTGTTACTATAAAGTCTCTGTTACTATAAAGTCCTGTTACTACACTGGGTAATAGGACTTTGGTCAATGTCACTTCAATCCTAGATAAGACGAGGTATTTTAAAGGGTATTTGCTGGTGTATTCATTTCAATTAGAAAAAAGATGTAGATTGATTTCCAATGTGCATACATGGACAGGCTGGGATTCCTTTATAAAATAATGTTTTCTCCTTGGCCAACTGAGCCATTCATGTGGCCTCACTTTCTATACAAAAAATGTTGGGCCAAGGGTTCACACAAATCTGTACTGAGAGCAGCCATGAAGTTTGTAAATATGCCCTAATTTACCTAATAGCACCTGTGATTGTGTCCAAATCAGAAGTCTATAGTTCTGCCTTATTTTGACTCCATCGTTGTGATGGATTTAAAAATTTACCTTGCTTAAATAGTAGGGAGGTAAAAGTCACACGGGCAATGCCTTTATTGGATTACTCAAATATCAGAAAAGGGCAACCGTTCAAGTCCAGCAGGATCCTTCATCAGGCTGGTCATTGCCCTCTACTGCCCATCCTAAGAAAAGATCCTCTGGGGCTCGGAGACTTTCTTATTTCTAATATTTTAATGGTCTATCAACAGTATTCATCAGCCTTGTTTCCAGATTTTTATTAAATACTTTGCTGCACTTAGGTGAAGCCAGGGGAGCAAGGAGGAAAGGAACAGAGAGGAACTTGCCAGATCCAGAGGCTGAGAGAGTTTCTCTTTAAGTGCTGATCGTAGGGGAAAATTTCACCAAATGGAACCAGTACAGAATTAGGTCGAGAAAATTAATATTTTCTGTCCTGTAGTTAAGGGTACAGGAGCCTTCTGAGGTCTGAGAAGACTGAACAGGAGTACCAGTCATAAGTTCATATTTGTCTGTCTGTCTGTCTGTTTGTTTGTTCCATCTGCTTGAATAATTTCCACTGGAGGCACACAGAACTGTAGCCCAAAAACACAAATGCAAACACCTCTAATTTCTGTTGTAATTGTTGTAGCCCTGCAGGATGCACACAGTTAACCAGCATTGTGTATTACAGGATTTAATGTCAACCATTTAGATATTGCACCCCGGTACGCCAGCATCCTCATGGGCATCTCCAATGGAGTTGGGACACTGTCCGGAATGGTGTGCCCCCTCATTGTTGGTGCAATGACTAAACATAAGGTAAAGCATTCAGCCAGATTTTTATTTGAATACAGTCAAATGCATTCCAGACAAATATTGTTTTAAGCAGCCATTAGCCTTGCTAACTTCCAGTCCATTCCTAGTAACTTTGAGAAACTATTGTAGTGTCACAGTCTGTCTTTATTGAAGCAGATACAGTTTGATATCAGCGAGGAAAGGCATGTCTGATATTGCTCTAAAAAGGTGTTCCCAGCCTTGGGTTTCCAGATGTTCTTGGACTTCAGCTCCCAGAAACCTTGACCAGTACAGCTACTGGTGAAGGCTTCTGGGATTTTTTGTCCAAGAAAATCTGGGGACCCCAGGTTGGGAAGCGCTGCTCTAAAAGATAGAACAAGGGAAATGAACTTCTCTGATTTTCACTCATGTATTCTACTAGGAAATAATCCAAGAAAATTCTGTGAACTTTTCTATGCAAATATTTGTGATAAGAGGCCAAGATGGGGAGATTCCAAGAAACAGAGGATCAAGCTGGTTGTCAGCACAGCATATTTGTAGCCCCACCTGTAACCCAACAGTTGCACTAGGGTGATACCTACTCCACCTGGGATCATGGCACCCTGACATTGTCACTGGGATCTGCTTGGGTCTCCAGTTGGAATGCCAAATTTGTTTCTTGAACCATGTTGTATGCCCCAAAATGCATTGCCTGACATGTGGCAGAAAAATTAAAAAACACCTTAAAATTATCATTTCCTGTCAGGAAGTGAAGCCAATGGTAGTCTGGAGGTAGAATTAGCTCTCAGATCCACTTCCACAGTATAGCAATGCGTATTGTTGTGATAATTGTTTTGTATGCATTGCTGTAAACGGCACAGACAATACATTGTAAATTGTGGCAGTATATCGTTTGAAATAATAGATAAATAAATAATTCAGAATAGACTTGCTAGAAAGTGAGTATCTGCTAGGTATTTTGGTGCTCACTGGAAGAAGAATGTTATTTGAAAAAATCAGAGAGCAGCTTGCTTCTCAAGGTTCTGTGTTAAATTTGGGCCTTTATCTTTGTCTGTGTATGTCTTCTGTTCTCCTTTTTAGACTCGTGAAGAGTGGCAAAATGTCTTCCTAATAGCTGCTCTAGTTCACTATAGTGGAGTGATATTTTATGCAATTTTTGCTTCTGGTGAGAAGCAGAAATGGGCTGATCCTGAAAGCTTGAATGATGAGAAATGTGGAATCATTGACCAAGATGAACTGGCTGAAGAGACTGAAATGAACAATGACAGTTTTGTTTGCCCGAAGAAAACGTACGGTGCTACCATTCAAAATGATGAAGTACAACGAAAAGGATTGCAAAAGCAAAAGGGAGTGACCAAAGATGTAGAAGAACAGACTTCCTACCAGTATGAAAATGGAAAGTTTCAAGATTCATCATGAATTCAACCATGTATGATTTGTGTTAATGTTTCCATCCCTGTGCAAACTCAAACGACATCTATATTTACTTAGTTGTCATTTTAGTGGAGGGTCATGCCAAATGGCTACAAGTCATTTTCAACTTGTATTACAACACATGGGTTAATTAGGAACAAAACTTGGATGTGTAGTTTCCCTTTGTTCAGCCATGGATTCAATCTCCTCTATAAGAAGACCTCAGTCCTTCATATCATACAGATCCTTGCTAGCATTATTAATGAGGTTCTGTACTATGTCACTCGTTACCAATGTAAGCATGGTTTCAGATCCAACACTTACTTCCCAACAAATATTTCTGCTGTGTTCATCCCCACAGTGTCATGAAACAGAGAATGTATTGTAGTGGAGAGATGATGCAGTGTTTAACCAAAGATGACATTGGTGACAATGGATGTTATTCACTAGATACACCGTTGATAAGTCCACTGGTTAATTTTTTTCCAAAGGTCTACTGGTGTTGGGCTATTATTTGAAGAGGGATAACTTCAGCCATTTCTCAACTTAGTAGCACGTAGAGAGAATACATGCTTTAAAAATGTTGTACATATGCAATGATCGTAGTTATGTCTTTAATCCCACAACTTTGGCGTTGTAGCTTTGTTTGGTAAAATATTTAAACCCCACCTTTCTGTTAAAAATTTCCTCAAGATGGCTAACAATACAAAATCAAAATAGAATAAGATTAGGTAAAGTTAAAGGTTCCCCTTGACATTTTTTAGTCCAGTTGTGTCCGACTCTAGAGGGCGACGCTCATCCTGCTTTTCAAGCAATAGAGCCAGCGCCTGTCCGAAGACAGTTTCCGTTGTCACATGGCCAGTGTGACTAGGGAACGCCGTTTTACCTTCCCACCGAGATGGTACCTATTTATCTACTCGCATTTACATGCTTTCGAACTGCTAGGTTGGCAAGGAGCTGGGACAAAGTGACGGGAGCTCACTCCATTGCATGGATTCGATCTTATGACTGCTGGTCTTCTGACCCTACAGCACAGGCTTCTGTGGTTTAGCCCAGAGCACCACCACATCCCTTAATCAGAATAAGATTAAAGCACTGCAAAAGAGAGAGAGAGAGAGAGAGAGAGAGAGAGAACAATAGTTAACGTCTTTGTCAGCAGTTTCCCTAAGCAATATTGAGGGCAACTTCTTCTTAGTTTTTACTGTGTGCAGAGCCAAAGTCATGGAAGTAGCTATAACTGTTTGGTGACATGCTAGTTGTGTGACAGGTTGCATGACCAGGCATGTGGCTGACATCTGGCCAAATAGCCATTGTCATTTGTGACTGTAACACCATGCATGAAAAAAAATCCAAGAAGATACTGTCCTCAATCTTTATTCATTCTCAAAACCCCTTGAAAAAAGTTTGGGTGAGTGGGGGGTTCACCAGCTACTGAAAGGAAAATAATTAAAGGTCTTGCTTGACAACGTCTTCCTTAGGGCCATGCCTAAAGAGACCCTTTTATATCACTGCTCACCATATTTCAGGTGGTGAGTAAATAAAGAATAGGGCCTCTTCCATTGACCAGAGTCCTTAGGTAGGTTCACAAGTATAGAGCAGGTCCTTATATGATATGAGATTATTTGGTTTGGGGACAGCTAGAGTTTAGTTTCTGGAGAGTGGAAGGAAAATAGGCCATTTGAGGCACAGTGGTGTTCTTTCTTTCTGAATTCTGTTTTTTTACACTTTCTTGTAAACTGAAGGTCCAGCCTAATAAAGATTAGAACTGTGAAAACACTATCTGAATTATCCCTCTGTATAAGAGAACAGCTAAGATCTGGTTCAGCGTTCACATGCTTTCAAAAGGTTTGTGTACTGTAATTGATGTTCTCATAGCATGGATCCTATAGATGTCATGAGAAGAAAGAGAAGTTATTTTAAAAGCAATTTTATTTCCTATTAAAGCTCTTACAATAATTTATTTGCACCCAACAATATGTTCAATAGTATAAAAGTCTATTTAGACCTTTCCCTGCAGTCTAAGATAGCTATATGGCAAACATGCTGTATCAATGCTAAATTGCTAATGCGAGCACACAGTGTTCTCCAACTGAGAAATTTCAATAAACAATAGGTTTGTTTTCACATTATCAATGTCTTAGTAAAATTCAGGTAAAACTATTTTGCTCGATTGTAATTTTTATTGCATCAGTTGTTTCATCGTGACAGAGGAAGACAGCTGATCTGCATAATTACTTTAAGGACTTTATCCCAGCAAGAGGCAACAGGAATGATGGAAATTAGAGCAAGCTACATTGTTGGTTGTTGGTCCAGTTTTGTGGGGATAAAGAAGTGAAAGATGGCACAGCATTTTGTGCATTAATAACCTTTTTTTGGGGGGGGCATGGCCCTGGAACCTGAGGTCTTCTCAGATTTCAGGACCCCTTGTCATGCAAGGATATAACACAAAGAGATATCTTTCAGAAATTTTTCACATTTTTCAGTCTGTGGCTCCCATATGGTTCCCATTGAGAATGGCTGGACTAAGAGATCTGATTTTCAAAAAATTTAAATGCAGTATTCCTAACACATAACGAATATTTTAACTAATATTTCTGCCTTCTTGAAAACACTTAGAAGAATGTCAGAACAGTAACTATTGTTCAGCTGATAGCAAGGGCTAAGCCCTTATTAAATTGGTCTTGAAGTTGGCTGTGGAAATCTACTCTGTTTTCATTAACTAGAACATTTCTGTCTCTTCGTCCTTGAAGTGTTTATATTATTCAGCATATGGTGTGTTTTGATGTTTTCCTTATCTGCTGGATTACGAGAAGTTTGAAGTACCCTTAATAGAAACATCCTTATAATTATTTACTTTTTCCACACATGCATATTTTTGGAACAACAGACTTGATCTTTCATCACCCATAAAAATTTGTAATGAAGCTGCTTTGATTCTGAAATAGCTAAATGTTGGCTACTCTAATTGGTCTAATTAGAGTTCGTTTATTTATATATTATCCTTTATCCCAGTGGATTGAGATTGTTTCAATGTCTTTTTCACTAGTGCCCTGAGAAACATAGATGTTTCAGTCACAGATCTCCAACCTCCTATTTACAGTATATCCCTTTTAAAAGTAGCAGTAGGAGAGGAATGGACTGGAAAAGGCTGGGAGATGAAGGATTAACCTTTTTTCTCACCATTCCACAAGCTGTTATTTGTCCCATTTGAGAAAATGTACAGAAGAAAAAGCTAAGGAGAATAAGAATGGGAAAGGTAGAGGGGCATTAAAGGCAGAGAAATGGTCTGGATTTCCCAAGTTACGGCCATAAGAATTGCTGTGCTGTATCATATCAAAGGCCTATCCATCCAAAATTCTGTTCACACAGCAGCCAACCAATTGGGTATAGGAAGCCAGACAGCAGCTGTATTCTCCGTCTTGTATTCCCTTCTGCTTTCCAACTGGTATTGAGAGTTAGACTGTACTGTATTTGATATGGGAATGGTAGAGATGATGTATCCATCCTGCCTAATTCCTGTAAAAATGTTTCTAAAAATACCCTTAAAAGGGGCAGTACAGAAGGAGAATTCAAGGAAACAAAAGGAGATACAGATGAATTAGAGAGATTGTTTAATATGGAAGGTTAAATCACCAAGGAGCAAAATGGTGATGAAACATGGTTTGACAGACATCTTACCCTTTCTCTCATTCTTGTTTCCCCCGCACCTCTCTTTTTGAAGCAATGGTCTATGGTATGTGGTCAAAGGTTGACATTTGCAGATTTGGAGAGGAACAGAAAGTAACATTAACATCTTGTGTAGAAACGGTATGTGTGAAAAAGAGAGACAGCTAAAAAGGCCACCAGCAATGATGGAAAGGTCCAGGGTAAAATGGGGAGAGTGAAATCCAAGATTCAATGAAGGCAGGTGGCTGTTAGGGTTAAAACAGGTCCATGGGTCATGTCTTGTTTGGCAATGAAGTAGCACTTCCACTGGCATCAGAAAACAATGGACAGAGGAGGCTATGAGGTGTGATGAAGCTAGAGGGAGAGGGAAAATAGTTATCCATAGACCTTGGGGGGATCCTTTTTCTATAGATGTGCTAGGTGCCTAGAACAGAGTGGGCAACACAGAAGTAAACTGTGGTTTAAGCTTACACTCTTTTTTTTAATGATTTATTGCCACAGGGAATAGAAGAATAAGGTGAGTTTAAAAGCTCACAGAAACACTGCTGGCATTTACTATGCTAACTAAGAGCTTTCCTAACAGCTTCCCACAGACTTAACAGTACAAACTGACTCTGGCTAAGGGCCTGTCCAGACAGGTATATAGATTACTGTTTGCACTGCTGTTGGTCTGAACTAAATTACAGTGTCCACATGTGTTTCTACTTAGATCAATCCATCTTGTCCCTTTAAGAGCTGCCCCACTCTCGCACAGTACTAGGGACTTCTCCCTTCCTTCCTTCTTTCCTTTCTTCTTGTATGTTTTAGCGTGCTCCTAATTATCTCATTTCGTAGCCTGCACAGATGGTTGTTTTGCACCCCAAGGGAGCTGTGGGAAGCATTGAGGTGACACCCCTTTGATGTATTATGTGGGTTGTGCCATTAAAAAGGAGGACGGAGAAACTCTTTCCTCTCTTTTTTATCTTATTTTAAAAATATTTATCTAACTGACACAGTGCAGTTCTAATATCATGCTTGGTTGAAGCATTGCTGTTTCAATATGCTAGTTACTTTATTTAACAACAACAAAAAGGAAAGTCACTGCATCCCACTGAATGATGGCCACAAGAAAATGCAAGGAAGTGGGCTATGTCAACTCCATGGTGTAGTGTTCTCCCTATTATGTTAAATAGTTATGCATTATTCATGTTGTAGGCTAATATTGCTGAGAGGCGGAGCCGAGAGAGATGTAAAAAGAGGCGGGGTCAGACAGAGTCAGGAGAGAGATCAGAGTGGAGAGATAGTGTGGTATTTGGGAGATCTGAGGTGTGATTAGAGTGAAGAATGAATAAGAACTGTGATAACCAATAGAAGGTTGAGATTGATGATCAATAAACCTATAGAAGTTACCTGTGATTAATAATCAAACATCTGTGATCAATAAACAAGTTTTATTTAAAAGACAGTGAAGTTTGGACCTGCATCTTCATCCTTTATAATGTTGATTTAGTGATCAACTGGTGGCAGCGGGTAAAAAGGAGTATTGATTTGCCTTCGTGTGCTCTGTGTTTGGGGAGTCAGGCAGGGGCCATGAGGGGCGAACGCCACACATGGACTCCACCTTCACAAGGCAGGGTAGCCCCAGCAGAGTCCTGGTTGAGGAGAAATGTGGGGAAAAGCGAAGGTTTCCTTTCAGTCTCCCCAACCTTCATTCCAATGTTTTCTCCACACGTCACCGCTGTCCTCAGCTGCTGTTGCTGCTCCTTCCTTACTCATAAGTAAACCAGGTACATAAGAACACAAAAAGAGCCTTGCTGGATCAGGTCAAGAGCCCATCTAGTCCAGCTTCCTGTATCTCACAGTGGCCCCACCAGATGTCTCTGGGAGCGCACACGACAACTAGATACCTGTCTCCTGATGCCACTCCCCTGCATCTGGGATTTTGAGGTACCTTCCTTCTAAGACTGGAGATTATACATCCCCATCATGGCTTGTAACCTGCCATGGACTTTTCCTCCAAGAATCTGTCCAATCCCCTTTCAAAGACATCTAGGCCAGATGCCATCACCACATCCTGTGACAAGGGGTTCCACAGACAAACAACACGCCAGGTAAAGAAATATTTTCTTTTGTCTGTTCTCACTCTCCCAACACTCATTTTGAGGGGATGTTCATGGGTAAACTGGGTAAGCCTCGCTCATTAGTAAACAGACAATCTGAAGGCCTGTGTGGACCCTTCTCACGGGAGAATAAACAAACATCTCCAGTATGAACAGAAGGATCGCTCAAGGGAGAGATAAAATAGATTGCACTGAAAATAAGAATCTTTTAAATGCAAACCAGACCACATCAAGTTTCACTGTCTGGACAGGCCCTAAGGAAAAAAAATTTCTCTTCCCAAATTGGCACTCCAGTATCTCTGGCAGGAAAGCCAGCACAAAGGCAATAACTGTGAGAAGGAACAAGGAGCTAGCTGGGTGACACAGCATATACAATATTTAGAAGTTGCACCTGTTTAAGATAGCACAAGTATGCCTCATTTTATATGTTGAAAATTAGCTTTTTTTAAAAAAGTTTACTTGTAAATCTAATTGCTGAGGCATAGAACTTTGGAGGGGTTATGATCCTGGATGGAAAAAGCTCTAATAGGAAGTATGCATTTTTAATGTGTCATTCGATCCTCTTGATCAAATGGACAAGAAAAGAAAGTGCTGAAGAAAGCAAGTGTATCCTACTTGCATACGAAGCTGCAAGTCTCTCTCCCCAGCAGCTTCTCAACAGATGAAACTTCATCTTCTTAAAGCAAATCTGTCTGCCTTTCATCTTGGCATACACTCTTTGTATGCCATATCGGAATTCTACCCTTCCTACTGCCTGTGGTGGTATCTCTATGTTTAGCTAATTTTATGCTTACAGCAGCCCTGCACAATAGTCTATGCCGCTGTGCCTCAGATCTTCTTAAAACTAAACAAAACACCAGGTAATGGAAGAATGCTCAAGGAAGGGAAAGGAGGCTCTCTTACTCCATGTTCATTCTCTCTGGAACAGAAAGGGTTCAGGAGTGCAAGAGCATTTGATCTTAAGTGAATTGTCTGGTGACTGATCAGTCTCATAATACATAGATGGATGCTTTATCAGCTTAATAATCTAGAGTACTGCCACTCACTGCACAATAATTGATGGCAATTGTAGTTTGACTGTTATATGGCATTCAATAAAACTGTATGGTACATTTTAGCATAGATGATCACTCAGTAAATGATGAATCTGAATCTTCCAAAAGGAGATCCTGAGCAGAAGGGCAGATAATACCTTCCTCCTGGTCAGAGATGGTGCTAGTGCTGGGCGGACTGGCAATAAATATTAGTACTCTCCTCCGCTAGTGTAGCTAATTTTTAGCCTACAATGGGCCAAAAATAAGATTCTATGTATGCCCACACGTACTTAATTTTTATCAAACAAATCAAAGTTAAACTTCCCTTCCATATCAGAACCATGACTGTGGGAGGAAAGGAAGCTTTAACTGATGAGTGGTAAGCCTTTTTTCAGGCCCAAGGGAGCCAATATTCAATTTTGGAAGACTCTTACTTATTTAAAATATTAAAAGACAGTATTAAAGCTAACAACAGTGAATATACAAGATTTTAAAAGGATCAAACAAATACCATACTAAAAAACATAAGCAATATCAAAACACATTCAAAGCAGTAAAGTACAACAATCCATTTGAAAACCCCACTCAGCAGCCAGTCACTCAGGGAAAGCCTGGCTGAAGAGAAAGGCTCGCGAAGGACAGCAAAGATAGGGCCATTCTCGCCTCCTGTGGGAGGGAGTTCCACTGCTGAATTCCAGCATTGGCCATTAGACTGCAAAGCATGACAACTCAGCTCATTGTTAACTGCTTTCTTTGCTGCAAAGCACTGTTTATTTGTACAGAACGTCTTCTTGAGCCAGCTCAGATGGCTGCAACAGCTTCCCGGGTTTCAATAGCCTCCTATCTTATCTTTACTTGGACAGAACAGCAGAAGGAGTTTGCAAGGTGAATGGACAATTCTCTCCCAGATAGGATCTACTCTGTGGGTTTCAAATTCCCTGTCTTTGTTCTACCTTTTTGCCCTTGCAGGACTTCCAGCTGGAATTGTCCTTCCTGCCCACTGGTTGCAAATGGGATAAATCTTCCCTCAGTAATAAAAGACACAGTGGCAGGTGATTCCAGTTCAGCCCACAAATCCCCCTTCACATCTTTAATAAGTACAGGAAAGAGGAGAGCAAGCGGTATGGCCAGAGTGGGATTAGAAAGCTGCAGGCAATAAGACAGGAGAGAGAGTGGGGAATGATGCTCAGATTAATGAAACAACACAGGAAGAAACAAAGATAACAGCAGACATCTATCAAAACTGGAAAGAAGTAGTGACAGACTGTGTGGAATAAAGATGCATGATGACGTGAAATGAAACATGTCCCTGACAGAAGAGGCTTGAATATCTGGTTAATTCCTGGAATTCGTGATAGGTTTCCAAATCAGATTTGATTAGACTTCTTTCCAGGCCAGTGTATACTACTGGCAGGCTGTTCAAAGGTTTCTTATTTTAGGAGAATTACGTAAAATCTTATGCAGCAGTAAGTGACAAAGGTTTTATTTATTTCACATTGCTTTGTGTTGACTTTAAAGGCCTAAGTACTGAAGAGATGGAGCAATATTTAGTCAATGATTGAACTGATAGAGAATGAGTATGGACAGTGAAAGACAGTTTCTGTTACATGTTTTATTTAAAAATCACAACGATCTCTGCTCTGCAGTGTCCCTCTTACAAATTATGACTTCAGCAGTGCCGTTCCCGCTTCCCACATGCATGTTTCTAAACTACCACTATAATATGTAACCAACTCTGATAGTTCTTTATATAAAACTCTGACTTTCATAGCAAGTTAAAAGCTTTGTACATTTCATATGTGGTCATGTTTATAGCCCTGGGACGTTTAGAAATTAAGAGAGAGCTTTGGTAGTTTCAGATCTGGGATATAATGAACAGGTGAAAACTGTGAACAGAGAAAAGGTTAATGATGAAATCAGCACTGCTGTGGCCTGAATGAAGCTAGCCAGTAGATTCTCAGACATCGGAATTAGCATGATGATGGGAACTGGAGTGTCTCTAGAAGGCAGTAGAAAGACCAAATGCAGCCACATCCTTATCTTAAGTGAAAGGAAAATGAAGGTGTAATGGGATCTACATGGAGGAGGTTTAGAAATGAGTCAGACTGAGTAAAAAGGTTGTGTGGAGGGGAGGTTGGTGCATCTTTTTGGTTGTCTAGGCATCTTTCCTATTGATGGCTTCTCTCACAATTCAAATACAGTGGTATCTTGGTTTACGAACACCTCAGTTAACGTAATTTTCGGTTTACGGACGGAAATCCATTGAAAATAATGCCTCAGTTTACGAATTTTTCCCCCAATATGAAGCAAGTTTGCATTGCGCCTAGGAGGTTTATAGCGCCATCCCTGTGCATGCATTCCTATGGGAAACCGCATTTCAGTTTGTGAATTTTTCCCATTATGAAACCAGAGAACGCATTAAATTCGTAAACTGAGGTACTACTGTACCAGCTTTGCACGCTAGGGAGGTATTGTTGGGGACATTTCCCCTTCTTACCCTCACTGTAATGATGATCTTGTTTTCCCTCCTGTCTCATTTGTTTATGCAATTAACAATATGTCTAATTTGGCCTGACTTTGTTATTGGCTCAAGGATACTGATTGTATAGAATATGTTATCTAGGTAGAAGATTTGCTACCAGTTGGATAGTTTTATGAACTGACAGTCAAAGTTTCTATATAAGAATTTATCACACCAATAACTCTGCTTTCAGATTTTGCCTTTAGAATCTTCAGGTACATTATCTTAGGAGTTTATGCAGCAGCAGTACAAGATAAGACTTATTGACTGATTGAGTGTATCAATAACAGAGCAGTGGTAGGATGATGCTCTGGACCCAAAGCATTATGCTACCACTTCTCAGCTATGCCTGGTTTCAACAGGCCATTATACTTACTCTTCTTAAAAGTAACATTTCAATTTCTGCTGTCCAGTAGCTACTCCTGAAGGCAGCAGCAGTAGCTGAATGTAGCACTTATGGAAGATCTTGCACAAACAACAGCAGTGACACTCAAGATAAATTTTATTAGTACTGTGCAGAAGAAGGCAATGGGAAATCCTGCTGAACTTTCCTTACCATGAAAACCCTATGGTGAGGTAGTCCAAAATGAAACAAGAGATAGTGCTGGGAGATGAGATTCCCAGGTCAGAAAGCTCTCAAATAGCTAATGAAAAAGAGCAAAGGACAAGTACAAATAACTCTGTTACTAATGATGCAACGATATTAAATCTGAAAGGACATCCAATATCTGATGTTCACAGAAGCGAAAAAAAAGTCTAATGCTACAATTGGAACATGGAATATGAGAAATATGAATCAAAAGAAACCTGGAAACAGTCAAGCAAGTAATGGGATGTATAAACATTGCAGTGCTTGGTGTCAGTGAACTAAAGTGGACTGGACTGGAATATTTTCAGTCAGACAACTACAAAATGTTCTGCTCTGGAAATGGCAAACTCATAAGAAATGGAGTGGTTCTAATACTGAGGCAAGATGAAGCACAGGTAGTTAGGAGCTATAACGCAAGGTCTGACTGAATAATGTCAATTATACACCATGGAAAACCTATCAACATAACCATCATTCAAGTCTATGCTCCAACTACCAATGCTGAAAAAGATGAAATAGAAAACTTTTATGCAAGCATTTAAGAGGAAATTGAGCACATGCCAACACAAGACATACTTATTGGAATGCAAAAGTAGGAAACAAAGCAGAACCAAACGTTTTTGGCCCAGGAGACAGAAATGAAGCAGGAGAATTCATAGAATTCAGGGAGGCCAACAGATATCTGTACATTTGGACATCACCAGATGATCAATACAGATATCAAATAGGCTATGTAATTGGAAGCAGGAGATGAAGAAGCTGCTTCCTGTCTGCTGAAACAAGACCAGGAGCAGGTTTTGGTACTGATCATGAACTGTTTCTATCCAACATTAGAGAAAAGCTGAAAAAGAACACTAAAGGAATCATAGTTCCAAAATATAATTTAAATAACATTCTTGATTTAAAGTCCACATAAAGAACATATTTGCTTTACGTTCTAAAGGCCATGAGCCAGAAGAACTGTGGATTGAAACTAGGGATATTATTAGGAAAGAATGCAAAAAAAAAATTCCTGTAGTAAAAAGAAAAGAAAAATCTGGATGGATGATGGAAGCAACATTTAAAATTGAAAAGGACCTACAAGTATACTGCAGCTAAAACTGTGCTCACGACCTGGGGTTCAAATCCCAGATAGCCGGCTCAAGGTTGACTCAGCCTTCCATCCTTCCGGGGTCGGTAAAATGAGTAACCAGCTTGCTGGGGGGGGGCAATGTGTAGCCTGTATAATTAAAATTGTAAACTGCCTGGAGAGTGCTTGTAGCGCTATGGGGCGGTATATAAGTCCAATAAATAAATAAATATAAGGTGACAGACCTTTTCAGCAACTGTCAATAGAGACAAAGAAAACTATTACCAGTGCAAAGAAATAGAGGAGAAAAACAAAAAAGGAGAAAACAAGAGATCTCTTCCAGAACATCCAAGAAATCAAAGGAAAATGTAAACCTAGATTAGGAATGCTGAATAACCAACAAAGAAACACAATAATCTGAGAAAATAAAGGGAGAATGGTAACAATAAGGTAAGACCTATAAAGAAACAATGCAACAATTACAAACTCATTTGAATAGGAATCCTATGATGAAAAACATACAGTTCTAAAAAATGAAGTGAAAGCTGCTCTGAAAACACTAAGAAGAAATAGATCACTATGGTAGATGGAATACCAATAGACTTATTTCAAGCCACAGGGACTGAATCATCAAAGCCTAAAAAGAATATGCCAACAAATATGGAAAACAAAACAATGGCCCACAGACCACCAGCAGCATTCTATATCCATTCTAATCCCCAAGAAAGGAGATGCCCAGGAGTGCATTAACTATAGGACTGCTTTAATTTCTCATGCAAGTAAAGTGATATTTTAAAGTGTTGCAACAAAGGATTTTATGGAGTGAGAAATGCCTTGTGCTCAAGCTGGATTCTGAAAAGAAAGAGGCACTCAAGATTATATTTCAAATATCTGCTGGCTAATTGAGTACACTACGGAATTTCAGGAGATCAGTCGGTGCTTTATAGACTACAGCAAAGCCTTTGACTGTGTGGATCATGAGAAAACATGGGTTGTTCTGAAATGCACCCTTGTCTGACCCCGTTGTCAATAGGAAACCATTCTGTCTCTCTATAGCCTATCCAGAGGTGGGATTCAGCAGGTTCGCACCGGTTCCATCGATCCGTTTCCTAAATCTGATAATAGTTCGCCGAACCGTTTCCTAAAGGCCAGGTGACCAGCGAGGAGCGGGGGGGGAGGGGGGCTATGTTTTTTTTTCCCAAGTTAAACGTAACTAAGACTGTTGCTCTGACAATCTGTGGAGACAAATGGCACACATTGATCTCTCACTCAAAAACAGGAAGACAGCTATCAGCTTTTTAACACTAGTAAGATTTACCACCAGGCCAGGGTTAAAGCAGAGCAGATCAACATATCAAAGGGAAATCTGAACTATCCAGACCTTCAGGCTGGGGGTGGGGGTGGGGGCCGGAGGGACTGAGAGGAAGAGGAGGAAAGGGCACACAGAGCATGTTAATTCAAGCATGCATGCTGCATTTGTCTCTGTGACCAGCATCATCAGAGGACTGTTCAAACTGGCTTTCACAAGCTTTCATTTTTAAGATTATTCAAGTAAGTAGGTAAGTATAATACATAAAGCAGACTATGTCTGAGCATAAAGCCACTTTTTATTAAATATTTCCCTGTCTTAGCTGTTTGCCATGCAGTCTTGAGAAATGGAAGGAAGAAAATGAAATGATATTTTATCATGTAAAATATATTTTGAAAATTATTTCAACAGGATTCCCTTTAGGACCTTTTAGCATTTATGTAATTGTTATTGTGTTTGAGTTTAGAAAATTTGATACTTCTAATTTTTGAAATAAATAAATACCTGAACTTTGGAGAAAAAAGGTCAGAAGCTTGTTGGTGATTAATTAGTTATGCAAAATTAACTTACAGCAACTAGGTTTTCAAAGAAAGTATATGTTTTTAAAGAGTGATTTTACAATTTCCACTCCTAGTGAATTTCCATGGCTGAGTGAGGATTTGAACCCTGGTCTCCAGAGTCCTAATATGCCAGACTATTCCTGTATTTGTGATTAACACATGCTTAAGTTTAATTGTGTTCATCAGGTGCCCCAAGAAACATAACCAAATTTTGCCACCATGAGTTAATGCTTTTTAACATGAAGTTAATTTGCCTCCCTCCAGTGATGTCCTTTCAAGGGAAAATGAACATTTATGATATAGGCCACTATGTTTAGATTTTCAGGGAGGGAGGGCATAACATGCCACTTTTTTCATTGGTATGCAGAAATCTAGTATTTAGGATCTATGGAAAAACTAATGGGGAACCAGGCTTGGTCAGGAGGAGGGGATGGCATTATATTTTATTATGATGATGATTAAAAAATTTAAAAGCTGGTAAGGGCATTTATTTGCAAAGGCTTTCATGGCCGGGATCTGATGGTTGTTGTGGGTTTTTCGGGAAGAGCAACCTTCAGAACATGGCCAAAGAGCCCGAAAAACTCACAACAACCAATTAAGGGAATAACCTTTCAACTTTTTTGGAATTGGCAGTTAGATGCAGGGAATCCATACAAAGCCTGTGGTTTCTGTTAGTCAAATTCCACCCCTACTTAGGGTGACCCCAGGAATGAGCAATCTCCAACATGGCCTGGCCTCAACAGCCCTGCCCATCTGTTGCAAACTCAAGCTTGTGGTTTCCTTAGGGAGTAGGTCTATCTTGCATTTAGCCTTCCTCTTTTCCTGCTGCCTTCCACCTTTCCAAATATTATGGTCTTTTTCAATCTATGCCTGCCTTCTCATGATGTGCCCGAAGTAGGACAGCCTCAGGTTTGTTTGTTTGTGGTTTTTTTTCTTTTTGCCTCTGGAGATAATTTAGGCTTAATTGGATCGAGAACCCACTTACTCATCTTTTTTGGCAGTCCAGGGTATCTGCCATACGATCTGATCAGGCCAAGGGTGTCTGCAAAGATGATCGTAATTTTGTTAATTGGGACAGTCCTCTTTGTGTCAGCAAGCTGTTTTAAGCTTCTGTTGTTGTTACATGCTATCAACATTGCCCCTTTGTGCTGTCCTCAACAGCCCTGCACAGCTGCTGCAAACTCAACCCTGTGGGTTCTCTGATGGTGTCAATCCATCTCACATTTGGTTTTCCTCTTTTCCTGTTGCCTCCAGCTTTTCTGCAGAACCTGGAATGGGGAGGGATTAAATGATTGTGACGTTGTTCAGAGACCAGTTCCAAATCCCAGGGTGGCAGCCCTCTCTTGCTTGTGCTACAGAAAAAGCTTTGTTACTGTTGCTTTGTGGTAAGAACTTTTTCTTCAGAAGGGGTCAGAGAATTTGAGAGTTATTCTCAAGTTCATCTTTGCTTTACATGTGTGTTATGTGCCATTCAAGATGACCCTAATGGGCCTTTCAAGGCAAGTGAGATATTTAAAGATATTTGAGATATCTAAGGAGTGGCTTTACGTTTTACCAGTTCCACGCCCTCAGTGAGTTTCCACGCCTGAATGGGAATTCGAATGCAGGACTCTGGAGTCCCAGTCTGTCCCTCTCTGAATTGCATTACTTAATGTTAAGGGTTGTTGTGAAAGGCAGGATGTTATTATTTGCAAGCATATAAGCATGTCCTATTTTGTCTCTGTGAAAAATTTGATTTCTCTTGAAAAATTTCTCTGGAGAGAATTCTACTTCACTGTCATCATTAATACTACCAGCCTACAATTTCGTTACAAATGTGGTAGCTTTGGGGCATGAAATAGGAGCAGTCTAGAGGTAGCTTCCAGTAAACATTTATGGAAACAAGTCATTGATAATGTTAAACTGCAGTTAAGAGAACAAAAGCCAGAGGAACTTCGACAACCACATTGTTGGTGAATTGGGGGGTGGGGGGCGGGGGGGAGGAAGTGTCTGGCAGCCTACTGCTGAGTCAACATGTTTTTACATCCCTGTCTTGTTCCTTTTCAATCTGTATATTTCCATAACTAGATAGTGCTGTAGTAGATAATAATGTACTGATGAAGGTATGTGAAATCATTCAGGGCCACCCAAAGACAATTTGTGAAGTAGTGTTAATGACACATGAAGCAGAAAATCCTGCACCTCTCCCCAATCCTGTCAGTAAAAATACAACAAGTAACCCTAAGTTACTAATAATTTCCTGCCATTTCATGACATGAGGTAGTTGTCACACTCTGCATAACTACAGGCTTGACCCTGAGGCAGTGGTTGCTGAGGTCTCCAGGCTTAAAAGGAAGGTCCTTTCAAATTCCAGATGCAGGGAAGGGGGATCAGGAGACAGGAGTCTAGTTGTCTCTTTGCTCCCAGAGGCATCTGATGGGGCCACTGAGAGATCCAGGATGCTGGACTGAGATGGGTCCTTGGCCTAATCCAGCAGGGCTCCTCTTAGGTTCTTATGCGGTTTTACTATTTTCCCATGTGTGCAGATATGGGGAGAAAAATGTGTCTAATTTTCTATATTTTAGACACAGACTGGGTTTTAGCAAATTAAAGTTTTGTGTAGCACAACAGCAGTTTAAGGAAACTTATGAGAAGCATAATTCTCTTGAATAATTTAAATATAATATCTATGTACAGCAGGGGTGAGCAACGTCTGTTGCCCCTGGTCTCAATTTTTGCCGCAAAGTCTGTAAGTTGCAAAGTCCACCTCCTCCTTCTTCCCAAAGTGGCTAGAATTCTAATTCTGGTTTTCAAAAAGAGTTATTTTGTGTGTGTGTGTGTGTGTGTGCGCGCGCGCATGCTTAGTAATGCCAAAGGGCCCTGTAGATATTTTGTAAGGTAAATCCCTACACCTGGAAGAGCAGTTGTTCACATTCTTTTCACCAGGAATCTTCTGAAGTTTTAAATTTCTGGTCAAATTCCTTTGTGTGTTGCAGTAGAAGTACAGAGATCCACAGAGCAGATGTGACAGGGTTCGTCACTAGGGTATGACAGTTCCTTGATTTTTGATATGGGGGGAAATGGAGAGGTCGAGTTCTTTGGAATAGAAATTTGATTAACAGCTTTAATGGATTTGTCAGCAACAACTTCTGCAGGTGTGCAAAGGTGGCCTCTAGTTAACAACAAACTGAGCTATCAGTCATTTCAGGAGCAGGAAAGGGGAGGGAAGCAATTTTTACTGGTGAGCTATAGGGCGAAATTGGAGGTAAAGGAAAGATGTGTCAGTTCTCTGTCAAACTTGGTCATAAGCACTCACTGTGAGGTGTGTGTGTGTTTGTGTGTGCGTTTTTGGCACAAGCCCATGGTGAGGGTAACAGCAGTGGTATGCCCAAAGAGATACAGTACAGTTATCCAGATGTCTTAATCATGTGAGAGGTAGTTGTGATAATAGGCAGTAGGGAGACCACTATGGAAGAAACCCTCATCAGATCCCACTGCCCTGGGCATTTATTTAATTTATTTATTTATTTATTTATTTATTTATTTATTTATTTATTTATTTATTTGTTTATTTGTTTGTTTGTTTGTTTGTTTATTTATTTATTTATTTATTTATTTATTTATTTATTTATTTATTTATTTATTTATTTATTTATTTATTTATTTATTTATTTATTTATCATTAGGACATAGAACCGGTTGTTAATTTATTTGAATCCCACCACTGAGCCTATCCCAACAGTACCTTCTTGTCCCCAATACAAGTTGCACACCAGGACAAGCAAGTGATGGGACACACCCATTTTGGAGGTCACTCATTCAGAGGGCTGCCTTCTGCATAGTACTAACAAAAGTTAGCTTGAGTGTCATCCCCATTGCCTGCTCCACCAGTGTCACTTTCAGCTAATGCTGCTACCCAGTAGCTGCCTTGAAGAGGGTGGATGCATCTTAGTCTCAGCTGTGACCACTCCACCTTGGGTGACCATGCTAGGAGCTCAGGCTCATAATGGATTCTGGCCTCCTGATGGCTTTGCTCTCAGCTTTACTAACAAACTCAAATCCTTTCACCATATCAAGGTGTGCATCCAAAAACGGGTTTTCATCATCAGGGGTGGAGTGGAGAAATCTCCTTCTGTTGCTTAGAATGGGAGATCATAGAATCATAGAAAACTGAAGTTGGAAGGGGCCTACAAGGCCATCAAGTACAACCCCCTGCTCAATGCAGGAATACCACCAAAGCATAACTGCCAGGTGATTATCCAAGTTTTTCTTGAACGCCTCCAGCGTTGGAGCACTCACCAACTCGTGAAGTAACTGGTTCCACTGTCGTACTGCTCTAACAGTTAGGAAGTTTTTCCTGATCTTCAAAAGAAATCTGGCTTCCTTTAATTTGAGCCCATTGTTGCATGTCCTGCACTCTGGGATGATCGAGAATAGATCTTGCCCCTCCTCTGTATGACAGCCTTTCAAATATTTGAAAAGTGCTATCATATCACCCCTCAGCCTTCTTTTTTCAAGGCTCAACATGGTCAATTCTTTCAGCCTTTCCTCACATGTCTTGGTTTCCAGCCCCCTGATCATCCTTGTCGCCCTCCTCTGAACTTGTTCCAATTTGTTAGCATCCTTCTTAAAGTGTGGTGTCCAGAAATGGACACAAGACTCAAGGTGAGGCTTAACCAGTGCTGAATAGAGGGGTACTAGCACCTCACAGGATTTGGAAACTATACTTCTATTAATGCACCCTAAAATAGCATTTGTCTTTTTTTGTAGCCACATCACACTGTTAGCTTATATTTAGCTTGTGATCTATGACAATTCCAAGATTCTTTTCACTCGTAGTTTTGCTGAGCCAGGTATCCCCCATCTTGTAACTGTCTGATTGGTTTCTTTTTTCCGAGATGCAGTACTTTGCACTTATCCCTGTTGAATTTAATTCTGTTGCTTTTGGCCCAGTGCTCTATCATTTCAAGGTTATTTTGAATTTTGTTTCTGTCTTCTATTAGCTATTCCACCTAATTTGGTATCATCTGCAAATTTGACAAGCATTCCCTGCACTCCCTCATCCAAGTGATTAATAAAAAATATTGAAGAGCACCGGGCCCAAGACTGAGCCTTAGAGTACCCTACTTGTTACCGCCTCCCAGGTAGAGAAAAAGCCATTAATCATCATCATGTTTATCTATCTCCAGCTGCAATCCTGTCCCCCACCCCCCCTGCACTTCCAATTTGTTTGGAAGTTCATAGTCTGTCTTATGGAAAAAGAAGGAAATAAAATAGGGATTCAGCACCTCTGCCTTTTCTTTGTCCTCTGTTATCATTTTTCCATCTCCATTGCAGAGCTGTGCCGCTATGTCTTTTGTTTGTCTTTTGCTACTCACATACCTGAAGAATGCTTTTTGTGTTTTTTTTGCTTTTGGTGTCCCTAGCTAACCTGAGCTCCTTCTCAGCTTTTGCAGTCCTAATGCCATCCCTGCATTACTTTGCTACTTCTCTGTACTCATCCTTGGCGACCTGGCCTTCTTTCTACTTCCTGTACATGTCTTTTTTGGTTTTTAGGTCCTTCCTGACCTTTCTGTGAAGCCATACTGGCCTTTTTTGCCACCTCCCATGATTTTTTCTTATTGGAATTGTTTGTATTTGTGACTTTAGAATTTCTTTTTTTAGAAGCTCCTACTCCTCTCGGACTCCTCTTCTTGTTAGGATCTCCTGCCATGCGCCCTTACTTATTCTTGTTCTGAGATTATTAAAATTGGCTTTTTAAAAATCCAGCAGGCATGTATGGCTACACTCTGCTTTTGTTTTCTTTGAAATCAGGAATTCTAGAAGGACATGGTCACTCTCACCTAGAGTTCCCCTTACTGCCACTTCCTCCACCAAGTCATCTCTGTTGGTCAGAATCAAGTCAAGGATAGCAAATCCTCTAGTTTCTTTCTCCACTTTTTAAAAACTTTTCTTTGTATTATTATTATTATTATTATTATTATTATTATTATTATTATTATTATTATTATTATTATTATTATTATTATTATTATTATCATCATCATCATCATCATCATCATCATCATCATCATCTTCATCATCATCGATGATGAGGATGAGGATGATGAGGATGAGGATGATGTTTAAATCCATCTATGCTTATTTAACATCATGTCAATTGGGTTCAGCTTATTTGTTAATACAGAATTGACTTGGTGGCACATAATTATAGCATGTTGTGGCAATATATGAGATGTGTAAAAACTGTGTTGAACATGGGAAGACTTCCATCTCTGTTTGGCTTAAGTTTTAGTTAAGGGTGGTAGGAATATGCCACAGTAGTAATGGTATCAACAACTCTGGCCCTTTGTAACAGAGCTCTCTAAGGAGGAGAGAATGATTGTAAGCAATGAGATTTTCAGAAGAGCTACAATATCTGACTTTGGGACTGGACACCTATTAAATAAACTATAGTTGCCACTCTTAGTTGTTTTAACCATCAGTTTCCAGCATTGATGATTGGTATGAGAAATTAAGTTGAAAAGGTTAAAAGTACGGTTTAGAGGGAATTTTTGCTCTTGTTCTATTCAGTGGCTTAAATCCTGGTGTACTGTGTGACATGTGCAACAGTGATGACATCAACAGTAGTGAGAAATTGCTGCTATTTAATGATTAAAGTGCATTTTGCATGTGAATTATACACAATGTGACAAAATCATGTACACCCCAAAATCCCCTCACAAGTTTTTATTCTGTGGCAACTTGCCACTGCTGGTGATGTCCTGGTAATGCTGCACATGTGAAGTTGTGCAACAGAATTTCAGCCAATAGATGCTCTGTTTGGGTTTGTTTTAGTGTAGTACCTTGTGACTTATGTGGCTGATAATTTTCTCCTGCAAAAAGTGAAGAAAGAAACTAGAGGACTAGCTATCCTTGACTTGATTCTAACCAATAGGGAACTCTGGGTGAGAGTGACCATGTTCTACTAGAATTCTTGATTTCAAAGGAAACCAAAGCAGAGTGTAGCCACTAGAGATGGGGATATTTGTATTTGTATACAATCGCCTCTATTGGTTAGAATCAAGTACAAATACAAATATTCCCATCCCAGCTATCTTTCTGCTTGGCTGGCCACTCCAGGCAGGGGGCGGGAGGACAAGTCTGCCCCCATGGCTGCTGAGTGGCCATCCAAGCAGGAAGACAGCAAAGCTCTGGGCATCACTGGCAGTACGAGTGGGACCATAGTTGAAGTAGGACACATGAGTGGACAGTCGGGTCCTGGGGACCGGACCCTCATTAAGGCCAGCTTGGCTGGGGATATTCATATTCAAATACAGTGGTGCCACGCTAGACGCTTACCCCGCATGACGTCAAAATCGCTTGACGATGACATTTTTGCAATCGCTATTGCGATCACAAAATGACGGTTCCAATGGGGGAAATCCGCTTTACGTTGATTAGGAGCCTGTTTTTTCCGGCTCCGCAAAATGGCTTCCCTCCCTTTTCAAAATGGCTGCTTTCCGGTTCCGCAAAATGGCTTCCCTCCCATCTCAAAATGGCTGCTTTCTGGCTCCGTAAAATGGCTTCCCTCCGCAAAATGACTTCCCTCGCTTCTCAAAATGGCTGCTTTCCGGTTCCACAAAATGTCTTCCCTCCGCAAAATGTCTTCCCTCCCTTCTCAAAATGGCTGCTTTCCAGACAGAAGCTTTGCATTACAGCGATTCTTAACAGCTGATCAGTGGTTCTCTATGGGCAATCTTCACTGGACGATGAGGTATTTCCCCCATTGGAAAACACTGACCGGTTTTCAATGCATTTCAATGGGTTTTTTACTTTTGCTTGATGACGATTTCAATCTACAGCAATTTTGCTGGAACGCATTATTGTCGTCAAGCGGGGCACCACTGTATCCCCATATCTAGTAGCCACACATACATGCTGGATTTTGAAAAAGCCAGTGTTAATGAACTCAGAACAAGGATAAATAAAATTCCATGGCAGGGGAACCTAATGAGAAATGGAGTCCAAGAAGGGTGGCAGTTTCTAAAGGCACAACTACAAACAATATAAGCAAAAAAAGAGGAGGGAAACAGCAAAAAAGAGGCCAGCGTGGTGGCTTTATGAAAAGCTCAAAGAGGACATGAGAACAAACAAACAAAAAGTTAAGCTTTTGATTTTAAAAAGCCCCATGATATCCTGATTAGCAAACTAACTAAGTGTGGGCTGAATGGAACAAGTGTCCGGTGGATACACAATTGTCTACAGAATCATAAGCAGAGGGTAATGATTAATGGCTCCTTCTCAAACTGGGAGGAGGTGAAAAATGGGGATTCCCCAGGTCTCAGTCCTGGGCCCAATACTCTTCAACACTTTTATTAATGATTTGGATCAGGGGTTACAGGGAATGCTAAACAAATTGCCAGATGACACAAAATTGGGTGGAATAGTTAATAACCTGGAAGACAGAAACAAAATTCAAAATGATCCAGATAGGCTTGAGCACTGGGCTGAAAACAACAGAATGCAATTCAACAGGAAAGTACTACAGATGTTGTAGGTTTTTCAGGCTGTTTGGCCTTGTTCTGAACATTGTTCTTCCTAATGTTTCACCAGTTTCTGTGGCCGGCATCTTCAGAGAAGCTCTGCTGGTGTTTGTGGATTTCGATGGCTTCCCTGTGCAGTTTAACATAATGATTGCTGGTGTTGTCCAGTATTTCTGTATTTTGAAATACAATTTCATGTCCAGCTTGTTTCAGGAAACAATGAAATTGAAATCCACAAACACCAGCAAAGCTTCAACAAAAAGAAGAAAGTCTGAAACTCAACAAAGCCTGGCTCCCAGCACTGAAAAATACAGCTCGCAAAAGGTCAACAAACTCTACCCAGCCACAAGGACCGGTGATCACTGCACACAAAAGACCAGCTAACGACAACCCATCAATTACAGTGGCATATCATCTCTCCCCTTTATCATAACAATACACCCACAACAAAAAACATGCTGATCACTATAATCACCCAATAACCACCCAATCTCTTGAAAAAGACAAAAGCTGATCCCACAGCTATAAATACTCAACTATCCCACAAAACTGCACCAGAGCACAGACAGAGTTCTGGCTACTGTCATCTGAAGATGCCGGTCACAGAGACTGGTGAAATGTTAGGAAGAAAAACCTTCAAAACATGGCCAAACAGCCAAAAAAACCTACAAGAACCATTGGATCCCGACCGTGAAAGCATTCGAGAATGCAAAGTACTATACCTAGGAAAAAGAAACCAAACACACAGTTACAAGATGGGGGATACCTCATTCAGCAATACTACGACTGAGATGGATCTTGGAGTCATTGTAAATCACAAGCTGAATATGAGCTAACAGTCTGATATGGTTACCAAAAAAAGGCAAATGCTTAGGCTCCATTAATAGAAGTATAGTTTCCAAATCCCGCGAGGTAGTAGTTCCCCTCTATTTGGCACTGGTTAGGCCTCATCTTGAATACTGTGTCCAGTTCTGGGCACTGCTCTTCAAGAAAGATGCTGACAAATTGGAACAAGTTCAGAGGACAGGAACAAGTATGATTAGGGGCTGAAATCAAGCCCTGAGAAAACTGTGCATGTATAGCCTTGAGAAAAGAAGACTGATGGATGATACGATAGCACTTTTCAAATATTTGAAAGACTGTCATACATAGGAGGGGCAGGATATGTTCTCAATCATCCCAGAGTTCAGGGCATGCAATAATGGGCTCAAGCTAAAGGAAGCCAGATTTTGGTTGAATATCAGGAAAAACCTCCTGTTAGAGTAGTATGGCAATGGAATCTATTACTTCATGAGGTGGTGAGTGCTGCAACACTGGAGGCATTCAAGAGAAATTTAGACTACCAACTAGCAGATATCCTTTCATCTGTATTCCTGCATTGAGCAGGGGGTTGGACTCAATGGTCTCATACACCCCTTCCAATTTAATTATTCTATGATTCTATTATCGCCCAGTATCCAAAACTCCATTTAGCATTAGTTCCATATAAGTATTGTGAAGTATAAGTATTTTGCTTATCTTAGTCCAGAAATGTAGGAGCTTTCTTGACAGTATAGTCTGATAGTTGTCCCAGAAGAACTGTGTGGCAATATTTACAGCTACAACATATTTGGTATCCACATTCAAGCCATTGCCTCAGCAACCCCTGCTCCTTTAATACCATTAATTACATCTTCATAGAAACTGAAACCAACAACCATAGCTTATAAATGCCCATTAGAAAGTACTAAATTTGATTTAATGGGGTACACCAAATGTTACTATCCAGGATAAAGTAACCAATGGAAATCTGAGATAGCTTCAGTATCTAAAATCTTTTAAAATCAAAAATTATGCTTGGTTCAGCAATATGACATTTCATGACGTTGGGCACTACTCCATTTGTTTTGAAAGAAACTGTCCCCTTTATGAAAATATTGGCAATACAACACTGGTTTTGGCAATTGGGAGGGGGGGTTGATGACTCGCAAGACAAATGTTCCTATGGCCATGCTTCACAAGATGAATGTTTTCCTTTTCTTTGTTTTGTTTTTGTTTTTGTTTTGGACTTATATACCGCCCCATAGCGCTACAAGCACTCTCCGGGCGGTTTACAATTTTAATTATACAGGCTACACATTGTCCCCCCAGCAAGCTGGGTACTCATTTTACCGACCCCGGAAGGATGGAAGGCTGAGTCAACCTTGAGCCGGCTACCTGGGATTTGAACCCCAGGTCGTGAGCACAGTTTTAGCTGCAGTACAGTGTTTTAACCACTGCGCCACGAGGCTCATATTTGCTGATTTTTAAATGTTTTTCTATGATGTTTAAAAAGTTAAAAAAAATTGATGGAAATTTTTGAAATCATCTGCACAATATGTATGGCTTTAAAGAGCATTTAATAAACCCTTTGTAAACCAAATTTGACTTTGTTCTGACTTTTTTTGCCCATAGGAACACATTAATTAGATTTCAATGCATTCCTATGGGAAAACGAGTTTCGCAAGACAATTTTTTTGCAAGACAACATTAACCGCGAAATGAATTAAATTCATCTTGCGAGGCACCACTGTACTTGAGTGTCTATTTTACCAGCACCAACTCAAAACAAAATGTCTTTTGGACATATGGACAGCTTTCTTTCATATGTATTTTGTATTCTTCCCTTTTTTTTCCTTTTTTTTCTTTTTCCTTCTTCTTTTCCCTTCCTTTGTTTTGGTTTGGTTTGGTTTGGGTTTTTTGGTAGAATAAATAGATGGTGAAAGAAGAGGGGGGGGGAAGTTCCCAATATGAAACGCATCCTGTCAAGGCAGTATGCTGTGTCTTATGTTGATGTTGTTGCTGCTTTTTAAATAAGGCTCCATACTTCAAGTCTGTTTAGACAGTTTGTCAAAGAAAGGGTTGTTAATGAGTAATCTTTCTCCATTGCAGCGCTGAGCCAATAAAAAGAAGAGGGCTAAGCCTAAAGTCAGCGTGTTATCACGGAAGGCTTCTGAAAAAAGTGAGAAAAGCAAAACAAAAATGTTCCCATTTGAAAGTCATTTGGATTCTGAGCTGAGTGCAGAAGCATTGATTCACAAAGCCAGTATCTACTACTAGCAAACTCTAAGAAGAAACCAAGTGTAAGTCACTGTGTAGTGGACTATATGTTTTGGATCAAATGATCTATATCTTTGATATATTTATGTATTGATCATATTAGTCTTTGGTCAGTATAGAAACTTAAGTTTTCATTTCATAGAAAAGCTTAACAAGTGAATTATCTAGAGATGAAGTCTGTAACATGGCTTTGTTATTTATTCTTACAGTTATTTAGGCAAATATTTTTGGTAAATAATGTTCTTAAAATAGTACTTCATGCAATCAAGTGAAGAAAGTTCATTATGGATTTAGCATCTATGCTAGAATGTGACTTTTGTGATTTCAGATCATTAATCTGTGAGGAGTAGCAGAAAAAGCAGAATTCCCTACTGTCATAATACATCATTGTTAAATATTGAATGAATATATCCGGAATTCATGCTTTATAAGAATTACGCTTTTGAGCCAGCTTACGGTAAGAATTTTTCCCATTACAAGAAATGCTATCAGGCCTCTAGGTGTATGTTGCAAATAGGTTTTCTCTATTCTCTGTTGTACTATTGTTCAAAATTCCCAAAATAAAACCAACTATGTATAATTATTTAGGAATAATTATACCTAAATACCAAACCCAGAATTTGGCAGCAATATGTACTTTACATGAGCCTGGGGGGTGGGGGAAGACAAAAGGAAATAAAACACACATCAAAAATTTTTTGGAATGAGTTCTCATCACCTGAATGATTAAAAAGTGTATTGTTGATGAAATGTGAGTGACCCAGTGAGAGAATTGAATAAAACTGGGGACACCTAGTCATCTTTCAAATGAAATATATTTATCAGATCCTTTTGCTTTTCTTTAAAGGAAACTTTAAAAATGAGTTTCAATTGTTTACACTGTTTCATTTCCTCTTGAAGATCTATCACAGTATCCTGATTAGTACATTTCCAGATAGGTGTTGATTCCAGCAGCAATCACACTGGTCTATCAGCTTGATTTTTTCAGTCCTTTCTTACACTGGCATACAGCTGACATTCAATGAAGAGTCAGAATTAATTATGTGTGCAAGTAGTCTAAGAGAGATTCATTATTTTTTCAACTTTATTTCCAACTTCCCATGTGATTTTATTTTATTTTGAAAACATGTTAAATATAAAGGCAACATGAATGAAGACTATACATAGGAACAGACCTTAAAAATGAAAAAAAAACCTTAAGATTATAATTATAATCTTCAGTATATTATTTATTTTATTTATTTATTTATTCAGTTTATATCCTGCCCATCTGGTCTGTACAACCACTCTGAGCAGCTATAACATGGGGACATTAGGTGAAGTTTGCTACCCCATGAAAGATTAGATATACACGTTATGCAGCAAAGTATGTTTTACAGTATGTGTGTGTGTATGTATGCACATATGCAATGGAAACAAATGGAAGTCATCCTGCCATAATAAGGCATTTATAGAACAGAGATTTTCTTGTTGTGAATTCAGGATATGTTTGTACACAGCGACTGTCATCTCTCAAATATTGCTGCTTAGTTATTTGTTTTGAAGATTACCTTATATGTCCTGTGTACAGCAGTGGTTGAAATTCTGTTGCTTAGTGCAGCAAGCTGCAACTAGGGTAAGCCAATTGAATCAATGGAGTTTACTCATCGATTTCCCATGGGCTCAATGTGCCTATTCTAGTTGCAACATATTACACTAAGCAACAAGATTTCAGCCAATATGTTCAACATTACAAGGAAGCTTAGCTGTAATTTAATTACTTATAAATAGCACATCCCCAAAATTGTCATAGTATTGCACATTCCCATAAATTATATATATATGAATCAAGCTGGTGGGTTGTTGCCAGCAATATTTAGAGCAATTTGAATGTATCCTTTCTGTAGATAATAGTCCAAAAATGTACTGAAAAATTATCTTCCCTCTTTTTCCCCCCGACTGCCAAATCATAGCCATGGATGCTTGATTCCTTCTGTAGGAAGATGAAAGATATCACACATATATTTCAGTCTATAGATACAATTCTACAGGACTAAATTAGACAGTTTTTACATATATATTGCTGGCAGCACTGTCAAGACTGTACTTCTCAACAGAGGTCCAGGGCCAGACCCAGCAGGACAAGCAGAAGGGGCCCCAGATGCAGCAGGAGTGGCTTCCCATACTTTGAATGATGTGAAGTAATCTACTTTATCATATAACAAGGGAGGCCATATAAGGCTGTTAAGTCTGGAGTTTAAAATTATCTCACACACCTTTAGGCATTGCAGAGGAAGATGAAGGTGGCATGGCTAAAGCTTATGAACAGATAACTGTGCATTCATGCTTCTCAGATTTTGTCTTTCCATCTTCACTTTGTTTGCTAAGAGGGCCCCATTCGTATGTAGTAAATGTGACATTCTGCAAATATGTTTGGCATTTTAAATAAACTGTTTATTTTATCTGTGCATGGACAATGTCTGCTATATTTTAATTAGGGATTCTGGTGTTATGTGAAGAATAAAATAGATAATCCTGGAAAATGAGTCTTTCATGGAAACTGAAATGACAAACCCAACCTGGAAATTTCTGTTGAAGGACAGTATAATCATTTCTATAATAAAACGAAGAAATCAGCTGGCAAAGTGGTATAGTTAATTCTAGACAGCAACTTTCTCATATTAAAAACTGTCACAGTTTTAAATACTGTTACAAAATTTTCACAAAAAGTTGTTCGTTGGCAGAAACAAACAGAAGCATTATCATAAAATGGCATTTTTTCCTTAACTGAACAATTTAGTCCAAATTGCACTAAAACCCACTCATGGAACTTACAAAATATAATGGAATCATGATTTATATCACTGACATTTAGAGGTTGATTTTCTTGCCATCATAATAAAAGAAATTGAATTTTAATACTGTTAAGCCTATTTAGTTTATAGTCTAAAATTTGTCCTTTTATTTAAACAATTGTCAGCTGTTAACTGGTGGGATTTACATGTTGAAAACTGTCATGGTAAACTTGTGAATTATAGAGTAGAGTGGGAGAAATTATATAGCACAGTCCTGGCAGATGCAACATAACATATATAATCATAATCATAACCACAACAACAACAATTGTGTGCCATCGTGTCAATCATAATTCATGGCAACCCCTTCCAGGGTTTCCTAGGTAGGGAGTACTGAGAAATGGTTTACCATTTCCTTCTTTTGGGGGTGCCCTGAGACTGTTCCAATTGCCAAAGACCAAACAAGCTGGCTCTTCTTCTTGGAGGCATCGTGGGAAATTGATCTCCCAATCTCTGGCTCCACCTAACTCACTGGGTTTTGTTTGTCCTTTTCTTTGTCCTTTTAGGGTTTTGTCAGCATTTGGCATAACTTATTGTAACGCCTCTCACAGTAAAAAGACTCTATGGCTTCAGAGATGAACCTAATAGAACATCCTCAGCTACCTCCAGGAGATGGATTTTCTCTTTCCGAAGGTCCTCATTTATTTGGTAAATCAGAAAATGTGCTCGCACCAAAATAATAGCATGGGAAGAAATGCTATTATTTTCCTGCTAACTTTCTTCAAGCTATTTATATTTTTCTGAAAAATGCTCAGGTTTTGCTGATTCCCACAGTTGGTTTATTTGTATGTTATAATTTATACTTGTCATACCGCTCTAAGTAACAGAATAAAACCAGAACATACAAGCAGGGGATGGACTGTAGCTCAGTGGCAGTGCATGTGATCTAGCTTGTGGCATCTTAAGGCAGAAGTGTGTGAGAGAGATTGCTGTGTGAAATCTGGGGGGCCAGTCATTGTAGGTTCAGGAGTAGTCAGACAGATGAACCCCTGATCTCACTCAGCCCAGAGCAGCTTCCACGGTTCCAAGTGAAATTCAAAACTGAATAAACTCATAACCAGAACTTCCAAGAGGCAGGTGTGGTAGAGTGCAATCCAGTGTCACATTAGGTAATATTATATGTATTAAACATTAATGCAAATTCATTCTTTCTTTCTTTCTTTCTTTCTTTCTTTCTTTCTTTCTTTCTTTCTTTCTTTCTTTCTTTCTTTCTTTCTTTCTTTCTTTCTTTCTTTCTTTCTTTCTTTCTTTCTTTCTTTCTTTCTTTAGTGGCTAGGCCACTACTCTAGGCTGCTTACAATATCATAAACATATATTGAAATTGCAGTAATAATCTGATAAAACATCATACAAGGAAAAGCCAATCTCTAAGTATAAAATAACTAATAGATATAGATATAGATTTTAAAAAATCAAAGCACAATATATGGTGGCAAAACAGGGGCGATTTTACCAGAATTCATGGAATATAGGTAGAATTAGTTCTGGGTGAGGCTATGAAGGGCCTGTAAGAACATACAAGTTTTGAGTTGTTTTTTTAAAGCCAAGGAAGGAAGGGGCCAATTGTACCTCAGTTGGGAGGGAGTTCCATAATCATGCAGCTACCACAGAGAAGGTCTGGTTTTGAGTTGTATGTGAGGTGTGGGTACAGGTGGTCATTCTGAAGGTGAGGTGCTCAGACAAGTAACAAGACCCTAAACCAGTTAGGGCTTTAGAAATCAGCATAAGCACCTTGAATTTAGCACGGTAGCATACAGGCAGCCAGTGCAAATGCACCAGGACAGGTGACATATGATCATAGTTTGATGTTCTTGACACCAGCCTGGCTGCTGCATTTTGCATTTGCAGCAGCTCCCAAACCACCCTCAAAGGCAGCCCCACATAAAGAGCATTGCAATAGTCTCTCCTCAAGATTACCATTGCATCAACCAGTGTTGTTAGGAATTTCATGTTAAGGTAGGGGTGAAGTTGTACAAGCTACCTCAGATGAAAAAAAAGACAGACCTGGCCATGGTTGAGATCTGATTTGTCATTGAGAGGTCCAGGTTCAGGAGCACACCCAGATTGCAAACTGGATCCTTCAGGGGCAGTGTGAGTCCATTTAGACCAGACAAGCTGCCTCCTAGTCCATCAGGAGTCTCTCCCAACAACAGATCTCCATCCTATCAAGGTTAAATTTCAACTTGTTAGCCTCTGTCCAGTCTATAACTGCAACCGGTCAGGGCTCAAAGATCTGCGCAGCTTGTGCTGCTGAAGATGAGAAGGAGAGGTAGAGTTGTGTGTCATCAGCATATTCATGAAAGTGGACTCCAAATCTCCAAACGATCTCCCCCAGTGGCCTCATATAGATGTTAAATAGCAGTGGAGAGATGACCAAGCCCTGTGGGACACGGCATTGCAGTACACATGGGGACAAAATAACCTCCCCAAGCTGAACACTCTGGTGCTGGCTCTCAAAGAAGGATAGGAGCCAAAATAATGATGTGCCTCTGATCCCCAACCCAACAACCAGTGCAGGAGGATACTGTGGTCGATGGTATCAAAGGCTGCTAAGAGATCCAGGAGGACCAACTGAGTCACACTCCCTTAGTCAGCTTCCTGAAGAAGATCATCAAGCAAAGCAACCAAAACTATCTCAGTCCTGCGGTGTGGCCTGAACCCCAATTGAAATGGAATAATGGGATTTCCCAATCCCTTCTCCCTCCCATGACAGGACTATTTCTTCTTGCAGCTTGCCAGTCTTCAGACCCTCTTGGTCTCTCTCCAGTTTTCCCCACCTGCATGCTCTGAAGTTTTCATTAAATAGATTGAGGTGATGATGTGGGAAAATAGGAACTTTAACTCAAGGGTCTTGTGAACCCATATGTGCCTGTAAAATTTATCTCTGTGGCTAATAGGGTAATCCAAACAGTTGCCCTCCACACTTACCTGCTTTTACCTGCCTTTCCCATATACAGTAGTACATAGTTTGGTATGGCACTGTCTCTCCACAATGAAGGCCCTGCCTGTCAGAACATTTTACCAGCTCAGCCAGTAGTTTGGGATAATTAGGATAACTAGTTTTTAGTATATGTATTATTTTTGTTAGGTAAAACAATAGTAACTGTTCAGCTTCTATATAGTGTCCCTGTACAATGCAATAATATCTTTTTATCAGGGAACAATAAAAAATACGTTTACTAAATATCTAAAAGATATGACGTACTTTTATTCTCTTTTTGTTGTGCATTTCATTTGTAAACCAGCAAAAGAGGGCCATTATCTCCCATGAGGTAAAAAGAAGCAGTTACCTCAGGAACTAGAGTTTCACTGCCACTGACAGGCACTGAATAATTAAATATGTGTATTTATTGTTATACTTTCAAATCTGAGAGGAATGGGGGCAATTTGGCAGTTTCCATTTCATACACTTTTATACCACAAACCAGATCTAGAGACTTCCCTGTGACACAGCCTTAGGTTATGTGGTAAACACCGGTCTGTACTCTCTTCTTAAACAACATTAGAATTAAAGGTTTAGCTACTCTTTTCTTTGGTGAAAGACGGTTTAAACCATGTGAATAGTAAACAAACACCACATTTAGACAGCCAAAAACTAAGCATATTAGTGGCTCTACAAAAGGGGCAAGCAAGATCAATTCCTTGTCTTTGTTTTGCAGAGAGGGCGAAGACTCCAGTGTTTTAAATGTCGAAAATGGTTGAACAATAGGATCATATCATGCTTGAGATCAGGCTGCATCTGGCATAAAAAAAAGAGCATCTGGATTGTTGCTTTCATAACATAGATTCTCGTAATAAACAGGCCAGAAAGAGTTTTCAGGGTCAAAAGAATACAGACCAATATTTAAACTGGGCCTACATAGTGAATGTAAAATAATTTAACAGAAAGAAGAGGCAAAGTCAATGCAGTCCCCATTCTGCAAACAAAAATACAGTATGCATAAGCAATAATATAAAGAGGACTGTTTCATGGAACCAGAAAACTAACAAATGAAGTATCTGTAGCCCCAGCTTTTAATTTCAGCTGGAATAGCAACTGAATTGCTATTTAAAGGCAATTGTTTAAAGGCATAATAGCTAAAATATTCTAAGCCCTGGCAAACAAACTCCAGGTGCATTGAAAAGCTGAAAGTGAATACTGACTGGCCTTCAAGCTTAGTGCAGTGATGGCTTGAAGTTTCTCCTCCCTCAAATGCTGCTGCTGCTGTGCTCACTCTCGTTTCCCCCACATGACACAGCCACCATGGCAACAAGTAATTCTGCTTTGGCCTGTCCCTTGCTAGCTAGTGCTTATGGTTCAAAACTAAACTACTACTTGATTTTCATTGGAACCAGGCAGCCATCACCTTAGATTCCACCAACCCACTCTCAGGTGCCAGCCCATTGCACAGAAAGGTAGAGTGGTGGATCACATCCCATTCTAAAGCATTGGGAGTCAGGGACACATATGGTGTGGTGCATGTGTAAAAGTACCTGGACATCACAGCAGTACTGTTGGGTTAGCATTAGAGGTAATCTAGGTGGGAAGTACAGTGTTCACAGCGCCATACCAAAGGATAGTAATGAAAAGGGGTACTTGGCTCTAGTCAGGGCATGAGCCAAAGAATTCGTAGTACTGGTCCTTAGTGCCTCTTCTAATGAGGCCTCTTTTTATGAACAGTACTGAAAACAGTTATTTACAGCCTCAGAAGGGAAGGAACCCTTCACAAAGCTAGCTAGGCCATGCTAGGTGGGGAATTCTGGGAGTTGTAGTCCAAAAAGTAATATTCCCTGTCTCTGAACTGCTTCCACATGTAGATCTTTTTGTTCAACGGGGAGAAAGGAATAGATTCATTGTCCTTGCTGTTGACTTCTTTTCTGACTCTATCTGCCTTGACATTGGCACTGTGAGAAAGAGCAAGATCTTCCTGGAAACACTCCCACACTCTTGATCAAATCCAAGAGCAGAACAGATTGTGTGGCCAGCAATTCAGGGCTATTTTTGACACACAATTATTCTTGAAGAATATTGAGATGAGAATCTCAGAGGAGAATCCTTATAGCAGGGGGTCTTGATGGAGCAGCTGTCTTCCCTCCCTCATGCAAACTTGGTGCTGTTCCCTCCCCCAATGATCTAGAAGATATCAAATGGTACAGGAAATTTTACATAGCATTTTCCAAACAGACTTTTCATAACAAAGTTAATCAGTAAACTGCATAACCTCTGGCCTAGTATTTCCTTGGCTAGTCTTAGAGGAAGTTTTAGTTTTCACTTCTGAGTCAAGTACTGGAATGTTAAAGCAATAGGAGAAAGCCATACTATAAAGGAACTGGTTCTCTGGAACTGCCTTGTAAATGGTCAGATTGACACTCTCAGACAAAAAAGGTAGGAAATGTCCATAGAATGCTTGTGGTTTGTGACTCTAAATACTAGATAAAGCTATTTCAGCTCCACAGAAATGTATGTAGAAATGGGTGTTTGGGTATTGAAGATTTTCATCATTGTTTTCCATGCTATATGTCACAACGTGGGTGCTTGTTTGCATAGCCCAGTTTGGTTTGGATTATGAAGATCTTCACTATCTTGTGCAATAGTTTCTGATAGGGTTGTTGTGATTCTTCTTGCTCTGAGCTTATGATAGATTATAACAAGTGTTTGTGTGTGCATATGTATGCATGTGCACATGTGTGCTGTTTTATAGGAATGAACCAGCCACTCTAGCAAAGTGTCATAACGACCATCCTCCTCCTCACTGCTGCTGTTGTTCTATTGTTTCAGGATACTCATGGTCTCCTGGTCTCTGTTAAACTTATGAAGCAAAATTGAATATCTAGAGCCTCTTACCAGTTAAATTGAACTAATATGTATTCAATAATCTTGACTATACCTAAAATGTGTACTGCAAAGTTCGACCAAAATCTACCAAGTCCAGTTGTCATTGAACCTGAACAATTGGTAGCACCTGATGTTCCTTTGAAATATGACCAGTTGAGGACCATGGCCTGCTTTTGCCAACCCTGCTGTATGGCATTCTTTGCTAGAGTACAGTACAGGGATAAGCTCAGTGAATAAGATCCAGAGCTTGGAACATATGCAGGAAAAGGCAGCCAGTGTCTTCTGAAACTGGAAATGCTGTCAGTCACCTATTTTGCCAGGCTACGCCCACCACATTCCCTCGGCCAGAGCCACCCAAAGTTTCTCCTACTTGCTCTGCTCCAATTCTGGACAGGAAAACTCTTCCTGCCAGCTATGAGAGATCAATCCATCCTCCATATTGAGAGACACCTCTGTGCCTTTGACTATGAAGTACTGGGGGAAAGCAACAAGAGAAGGGTACAGTACATAGTGGCTTCCTAGAGGCATATGGAAACAGAATGCTAAACAAGATACAAATAAATTACTTTTCCAGTACCACCAGTTCATTACAAGATATACCATCTGTGTGTATGTGTATGTTGGAATGACTGAGATGTATTATTTACATAATAAAATATTGTTACCAATCAGATTTTGTCCGGCATTAGCCAATTGGTGTTTGAAGTGGTTAACTGCCAGATAAAAGAAAACATGACAGGATGAGGCTTATTCTGCTAATTATGTTTGTCTATTACCATGAGGCTTTTCCATTGAGAAGTAGTGTTTTTTTCAGTTGAGCTGCCTGCTATTAGTACTTTATTAAAGGAAGCTGTTTTTAAATGTTCTAAGTCTGTCAAGCACAAATCTGTACCAAGTAAAATGTTCAAGTACTGTTAGTTTATTTTTCAAAATGTTATACAGTAAACATTCTTAAAGTTTTCCTGTGACTAAATGAACATTATTTCAATTGCTGGTCAACACAAGTTCATATAGGTACACCAAGCAAGAAGTTATTTATGATCTGTGTGGTTTTTATGCTCATGCTTGTTTTGTAAACCTCAACATCCTTCAGTACCATTTGTCCCCACATTTTCTTAAGTTGAGTTGAGTTGCGGAGACCCAGAAAGGTCTGGGTTCTATCAGAAGCCCTACTTAGCACTTGTTTGTTTTTAAATACAAACATCATCTGGGCAGCAGGGAAAATGCTAGTGACTTTGATCAACTTTTTTTTAAATCCAAAATTTCAGCTGATCTGTGAACTGGACGCATGCTGAGCCTCTAATATGCTTGTCTATATGTGGATCAGGCACAGCTTCTCTTGAGTCTGTCCTCAAACTCAGGAATCAGATGGGTGTACCAAAACATGTACAGAACAACTTATATTCTGGTTGGAAGACACCTACATGACTACCAGAGAGGTGGAAAGATTCAGAAGGAACAGGAAACAGGTTTTTTTTAAAAGAGTACACCATGGCTGCAGATTCATTAATAGGGTCTGCTTATCTCATCAGCATATTCAACTCAGAATGACTGGACATGAGTCCATGGGGAGGGAGATGAAAAATAGCAATGAACATCCCATAGACTGATAAAAACAAATGTGGATTTTGTGTTATTTTGTAGGTGTACTTCCAGAGCCAATGACTTCCCCATTGCAAGATTCTGGTGTGTCACATTATTCCCAGTATAACAACACTGTGCACTTTCCTTCAGCACAGCCTCCAGGCTCTTCACCATCTTATTATCCCAGCCTCAGCTTCTATCCCCAACAGCCTGATGAATGGTACTCACCTGTAACCTATGAGGTCAGAAAAATACCCTCTGAAAACTTTTTCCCAAAGGAGCCTGACCTAGGAAGCATGCCAGTTGCCAAGAAGTCTCGGATGGGCCTTTCCTCAGGAAGAATGAAAGGCGAGGAGCTGTGTGTTGTCTGTGGTGATAAAGCCTCTGGGTACCATTACAATGCTCTTACTTGTGAAGGTTGCAAAGGTAAGGCAAGCAAGCAAATAAACAAACAAACAAACAAACAATGTGTGTTCCTATGTGTGTACACAAAATGACTGCTTATATATGTCATTTATTTGGATAAAATTGGAATCTGAACATGGAATTCTGGTCACTTTAGGTTTCATTTTTCTGGTTCATAAAGATCTAATAAATATCATAATAAGTCTTTACAAATGCAGACTGCAACTTTTGGTAGAGTTGCTCACAATTTAGCAAGAGACGTTTTGGAAGAGAGGCAATGGATGAATAGTGTGCCAGCATAATGGTTGTGTCTTTTCTTCTGGATGTCAGCTTTCTAGTGCATTTTCCCTGTCAGAAAGTAGGGCAGGCCCAAGGCCATGGAGACATTATTAGGGATGTGCATGGCAAAAAAAATGTCCATGTTTCTTTCCCATAAGGTTCTTTCAGGGGTGCCTCATTTGTTTTGGTATTTTTTTGTTGTTGTACCGGTCCTTTCATTTTTTTGTGAAAAGAAAAAAAATACTGTAGGTCATTTTGTTTTGAGTATCTCAATTTCTTTTTCCCAGCACTCCAAAAGCGCTAAAAAAAATATCTAAAAACAATTCCAAAATTATAGAGAGGCTCAGTCCACTCCAATGGTAATGGTACCATGTTGGTAATGGTACAGCCAACAACAGCCACCCATACAGCCCAGTGGCACATTGGTCCACCTCCTGGCCCACACATCCTCACAGAAGCAAACAAAACAGTCCCACCCCGCCCGATAATACACTTTTAGCAGAATAAATACAGGTTAAAATAATAAAACAACATATTTTTTAAAAAACAAATCAAGCAAGCAGGAATGAAACTCTTCAAAAGGGGGGGGGGGATAACAAACAAACAAAAAAAGACCATGTGGAGATAGCCTCTATTGGAACTCATTCCTTCACACACCTTTGTGAGTCATTGAGAATCCTGGCAGCTTACAGGAGTGTCTGGGGAGATTTTCAAAGGGTGAAAAGAAGAGGCACAGGAAGAGCAAACACATAAAAGAACAGCTCTACCTCCTGCCATTTTGACAGCTCCCTGTCCCTTAATTTGGCCAGGTGGGGGTCTTGCCGAATTAATTTTTTACTGAAGTCCCATTCCTAGTAGATACCTAGTATTCCTGCACTGAGCAGCGGGTTCGACTTGATGACCTTGTAGGCCCCTTCCAACTTCACTTTTCTATGATTCTGTGATACCCTTATGATCTGTATGGAGATTTGATTGTTTGCTTTTAAGTACTAGTGCAGGTTCTTTTGATAGATTATATAGTTTTAAATATCCTATTTTAATTTTATCTTAAACCTATTTTTAAATTAAGGAAAAAAATTTGCCGGCAGGGAAAAAATCATAAGCTTTAAACTCAGCCTGTTATTTCCCCTCCTTAACATCGAAATATATTAAACTCTTTAAAAAAAAAGTTATGGAACAGCAAATATATGGCTCTGAGTGAAAATAGCAGGTAATTTACATTTCAAAAGAGGTCTGCCAGTGTCAGTCAAGCATATTTGAATGGAGATTGCACACAAAACAATTCAGATGCAACTTCCCATGGACATAGCCAAATGCCAGTTTTGTTGACAAAAGATGCAGCTTTATTATTTCATAAGAAAAACTGCCACTGTCTACTTTGAATGAGAGGCATGCCAGATCCTAAACAGGCCTCATTACTACAGTACTAGCAATGGTACTACTGCATGTTTATAAAGTTTATAAATTAAAAGCAATATACTTCTAATTGTTGTGGGAAAACAAAGCTGCCTCCCATTGTTGCTCCTTGTTGGGAATTCTTGAAGAGGCATCAGGCTGCCTACTTGGAGAAAAACATACTGAACAAAATGGATGTTCTGGGATCTCGTCCAGAAATGCAGTCCTTATCTGAATTATTCCTTATTTAAAATAGGTCTGGAATTTGTTTGTTTCTTTGGGAACATAAAACAGATCACTGATGTCCTCTCTATAAGCTGCCCAGAGTGGTAGAATATACCAGATGGGTGGGATATAAATCGAACAAATAAGTAAATAAATAAATAAATAAGTAAAGCTCAAAACATTTTAAAAGGAACCTTGTTGCGCATGGGGCATTTTGTAGCCTGCACAATTAATTTTTAAACCTCTCAGAGAGTTTTTTATGTGGTACATAAGCAGCACACTTTTCTTTTCTTTGAAACAGTTAGCTGCTCTTATCCTGTTACCTTTCCACCAGTTGGCAGAAACCTTTTGGCTTGGGGCAGTTAAATAGCTATTGAGTAAAAGGCTTGTAAGTAGTTGATGCTGTGCTTTTCTCCTGATAAGTTTTTTTTTAATTTTTTCATCTTCTTGTGAGCCAGTCTGAGTTTTGTGAGAAAAGTAAAGTAGAAATAGAAATCAAAAAGACATTAATTTATATAGATCTAAAAAGACATATATCATCTGGATCAAAGAAACTTCCTAATTGTGTCAAGGAAATTTCCATCACTATTGATCTGTGTTTTTTTTTAATTTATGTACTGCCTTACATCTTGTTGCACAACAGGAATTATATAATTGGGAGCAGAATATTGCTGCTGATTAAAGGCTTCCTCTTTTTCTGTGATTTTGGGGTGTGCACTGCTTCTATATGCAATGAAGTTATGTGCACCTCCCAAAATTACAAAAGAAAGCTTACAATCAGTAGCAATCAGGCACTACCAATGACATTATTCTTCCATCCAACAGAATTTCTGCCAATAATTAATTGTAGCATTTCTTTTTAAGTAAAACCCAGTTTCAAACTAAAACCTCACCAAACTAAAACCTCACCTCCCTGTTCATTCCTCAGGTTTCTTCAGAAGAAGCATCACCAAAAATGCTGTATACAAGTGTAAAAATGGTGGGAACTGTGAGATGGACATGTATATGAGGAGAAAATGCCAGAAGTGTCGTCTACAGAAATGCAAAGAAGTAGGAATGCTGGCTGAGTGTATGTATACAGATATTTGTACCCCATAAATATTTGTTTAAGCTTGGGAGTTTACATGGTTCCCTTATATATGGGGAAAAGCAAACTAAAAATGAGGATCTAACGTATTTATTGGTTTATAGTTATACCTATAATTTTGAGTGTTATATCTCAGAATGCTATTTTTGGATATTCAAGCCTTTAAACAACAATAAAACAAAACAAAAAGGTAAGGAACCAACACCAAGGTATTCTATTTAATTAAAAGAACAACTGCCCATGACCCTCTGTAACTGACTGCTGAGCACAGGAGGCAAATGGTATACCAATTAAGGCAATTAACTGGTCTACCTACACTTGACTACACTGACAGACAGCTGTCATCTAGATTCTAGCTAATTGTCCTACTAATTGGACCTTGCCTTCTTAAGCTGTTTTAGGACCTACATTTGCTTGTTAAGCATTGGAATCCTCTAATAAAAGCATGGGATTCCATTTTCAGTCACTTCTTCAGATTCTGCAGTATAGAAAGGCTGTGAAAAGAAGTGTTCAACCCTTTTCTCCTATAACATTTTTATGAAATAGCTGTCCATCTCCCCCAGATTCCCTTTGCTCTTTACAGGAAGATATACCTGGTATCTCTATAGCTGCAATTCAATTTTTTAATTAATATTATTAAATTTTATTTTTCATAAATTTTGTTCCATAAAAGTATTAAATCATATTTTACTATAATTGGAGATTTTTTGCATAATATGTGAGTTGGTCCTCAGAGTCTTGGCATTACCTTAACTACTAAACTATAAGTGCATTTTATATAAAGCATTAAGACTGTGTGTTTTATTTAAAAACTCACTTCCTGGCACATACCTCCTTTGGAAAGATGGAGGAATAGGATTAAGGCTGCTTTTTATGTTCCCTGTTGATGGTTCCAATCATCTTTGCATAACCATAGTGTCGCACCAATTTAGGTTCATACCGGAAATTAATCTACTCTGGGTTTTTAATATACTTTCGTCCTCCAATCTGATCATGAGATGCAATATTAACTGTTAGGCTTTGTGAAAAACAACAGCTTCTGTCAGTGCTTCAAAATCATGCAAAAATTATAATATAATTAATCTTTTATTCTGTAAATTTAACAGACCACAGAGATTATGAGATATGTTCAATTTCCACCCAATGCATCAATACACAAAACAAATCATTCAATGAATCGGCAGGTGTTACATGAAAATAAAAAGCCACAGTGTGGAATCCAGCTTTATCAATTGCTGCGAGAGAAGCTGAGGAAAGGGGAGAGTCGTACGGATTGCCACTGTCCTGGTGCCTAATAATAGAATAAACAGGGAAGGAAAAATAGGTCATTGTAAATAATACTGACCAAATATACTGGAAATGGAAACTTTTAAAGTAGCTGATCATTTTCTCAGATTGTCCTGTATGAAACAAAGGCCAACAACAGGTGCTGACACTTGAATCTTCTTCTGCAATGGAAACCTGCACTTTGTTACTTTGAGGCTCATATAACTCATTACTTAAACATAAGCACCTTCTTGTAAAGTGCAGCAATGAGGACACATTGCAAGTTGTTTGCCTAGCAACTTTCAAATAAGGAGTGGTACTGTACATTTTCGTGAGCTTAAAAAAACCCTCAAGGTTAATTGAGTGGTTGAACATGAGACTCCTACTTGTAAATCAACTTGAAGTGAAATAGTTTCTTTGAAATTAATGTTACCTTGGACTTTGCTTCATTTACACATAATATAGTCCTGCAATTATTCCTGTGGAATTTTGCTCTACTACCAAAGAGAGAGTTTTACCAATATTTATCGTCTTACTCAGGTGTTCCTGGTTCATGATGCATCACAAAGTCAGTAATAGGTAATCATGTCATTGTAGGTCTCTGTATCTTATACAGCTTTGCATCAGAAGCTATTTCAATGAAGCAGATTTTGAAAACAGTCTTCTCTCTGTTCCAGTTTGTATACCAAAGGGAAGGAGAGATTGGCATTGTACATAATTTATTAAAAGCTAAAGTATGGCATTATAATCCCTTGATTGGAAACCTGCAGTGTAGCCAAATATAGAACCATGAATACACCTCCAAAAACGGAGGAGGAAGTGAAGTACAGTACTGTAGTAAGTTGCAAGCAGACCCATTAAATCGGGGTAATTTGATTTCCATAAGTTCCATGGATTCAATGTGTCTACTCTAATTGCAACTTATTACTGTATTAGATGTCTGTCATTGTGAAGTACATAAGAAGGGACTAGGGTAACTATCTTATAAGATTACATTCAGAGCTGGGAAGTAAGCATTACAAGTAATGTCACATACAATGCACTACCTTGATGGGTAATGACGGCCAACATTATTACTTTTTTAGTATTCTAAAATGAATCACAAAAATGTTACAATATTTGCAGTGAGAAAATGGTATTCAGTATTGTTAAAAATTTACTGGGGTTATCCTTTTTAGCTATTCTTTCTGTTAAAAAAAATAACACATATTATTATTTGTGTCTAACAAATGACAAGTAATGTAAAAATAGTAGCAAACAAGTAAAAATGAGCTTTTTTTCTGTATCATTTCTACACTCTGGCAACCCTTGAGTCTTTTTAGATCATTAAAAGTCAAGCAACAAGAGAGCATGATTACTGCTGCAGATAATTATGTATGATGTGGAGAAAGTAAATGCAGATTCTCCTCTCTTTCTCTCTCCATACTATTCCCTCTGTCATATTATTAGTCCTTCAAATCATCCATTGAAGCTCAATGGTGGGAGATTTAGGACTGATAAAAAAGAATTACTTCAGCCAACACATAATTAAACTACGAAATTTGTTGCCACAAGATATAATTGCGGCCACTAAATGCACGGCTTTATGAGATCGTAGACAACATTTATGGAGGATAAACAGGGACTATCCTGATGCCTCATGATGGAAAGCAACAGAATACCCCCAACACATGGCCTTCAGCTTGTATATGTGCACAGACATGTTGTACCTGCAGCAACACAAACAACCATCCTTGTCCTCACCCCGTTTCCTGGCTCAGAGAGGGTGGAGGAGGAAAAGACAATGCTGCTGCAATATTCTCATCCTTGGAGGAAAATAAGCAAAAGAAGAGGGAGAGAAGGTGAAGAAGAGCTACAACAGGAGCACCTCCTGAGGGAGTAAGAGTAAGGCAAGCTGCATGGCCCAAATATTTGTTGTCATGTGTCATCAGATCACTTTCAAATTATGACAGTCCTAACAGAGACTTCGAGCTGTGTGAGATGTTCAAGGTTTCCTATTACTACACATACACCCGTATGTTTGACCCCTGGTTTTCTGAGTTTTAGTTTGACACTCCTGACAGTGTATCCACCACACCACATTGGCACAGGTATAGCTGGACTTTTTTTAAAAAATCACAAGACCCCACAGAGCTATGTATTTATTTACAGTGGGGTCTTGACTTGAGAACTTAATCCGTATTGGAAGGCGGTTCTCAAGTCAAAAAGTCTGTAAGTCAAGTCTCCATTGACCTACAGTGCATTGAAAACCGATTAATCCCGTAACAGGCCGTTTTTGTTCCATTTTGGTTTTTTTTCTGGTCTGTAAGTCAAATCTCAGTCTGCAAGTCAAACCTAAATTTTGCGGCCAGAGAAGTCTGTAACTCAAAAAGTCTGTAAGTCAAGCCTTCTGTAAGTCAAGGGTCCACTGTAGAATATTGCCAACTCTGTAGAGCTGTCCTCTGGTGGGGGACATGTGTTGTCTAGCCTTCTTCTGTTTAGGTTGCTAAAGAGACAGCTACAATTCATGGCAGCTATACATTACCTTCTGTATCACAGGCAGAGAGCTTTTGACTAAGATTTGCTAAGATCGTAAGCAAGACACCCATACTATGGTTGTGTTTTGCTTAGATGTCTTTTTAGCTACTGCAGGAACAGAATGCTGGATCAGATGGCCTTTGGTGATGCAACACAGTTCTTCTTCTCTGTGTGTACCATCAGCAGTGGAGATTAAGAAGATGGTTACTGGAGAGGGAAGATTTTCTGTGCTTTTGCTTCTATTGTGGAACTTTCTCCCACAGAAAATTTACCTGGTACTTTTTTGTGAGTCATAGAGAATTCTCATTGCTCAATCAAAGTTTGCCCTTCCAGTGGGTAAACTGTTCATTTTGTCTTGGGCTGTCTCTATGGCTGTTATTTCAGTATAATTTTGTGGTTTTTTGGTTTTATCTCCTGTGCCATTTTCGAATACATATGCTTTTACATACTGTAACTTTAAAAAACAGACAGGGCTGGCGAGTACCTTTGGCAGAAATGTGACCTTTTTAAACAAAAACCCAACCAAACAAAATAAGCTCCAATATTTTATCATGTGTTGTTATGACAACAATTGAAATGTGAGGAAGGACATTCATCCCTGAAAACATGAAGTTAACATCAAATGGTGTAGTGGGCATAATGGGGGGCTAGGACCTGAGTGATCTCGTCCATAAAATTCCCTAGATGATCTTGGTCACTTTCTTTCAGCCTGACTTACCTCATGGGATATTGTGATATGAAGTGGTAAGGAGGAAAGCCATGGAAGTAGTTCTGATCTTGCCAGAGAAAAGATGGGATATACATGTAATGAATAAATAGAAACAAAAATAAATAGAATATTCAGCAGATGGAAGGCACTATGTTTGTGCTTCCTATGTGTTACAAGTACATCTTTCCCTTCCTCCCAGCACTGCAATGTTCACTGTATGTGAAAGCCACATTCAGGTACAGGTATTGCTTTCCTGCAACATGTGAAATGGCCACCACACTTTAGCAGTATTCATTCTTCATAAGAAGCTCGGGGGGGGGGGGGGACAAACACACGACCAGGTGAAATGAGGAAAGTAAGCATCAATTCTCCTGTCTGCATCATTGTCATGAACAGTATTTTACTCCTTCCAGATATTATATGTGGAACTGTTATTTTAATCCTTTAAATTTCCTCTTCTTCCAGTGATAGAGGAAGCTTGCTTTCTGTGAGGCATAATTTTATAATATACAGGATATTAAAAGCATTCACCACTGAATTAGGCATTTTCATTGATATCTTCCTCAACAGTATCTGGACTCTGAAAGATACGATTTACGTGTTCTCCAGCATCAAAGGGAGGACTCTCAGGTGACCCTCTCTTTTAAAAAAAAACCTACTTTAATTTCAGCTGTTATGGAGGTTACGCCCTTGGATTGACATTTTCCTGCTTCTCTGTCAATGGCAGTTCGTCACTCAGGAAGATTTTGTCCACATGATATAGTGAAAGATGCAATATAATATCCCATATCAAACAAGCTATAGAACTTCATAACAGCATTTTTGAATATTAAGAGCAGTTTTTCATAATTAACTTTGCTTGGGGATGACCTTTTGAACAACTGTGGACTGAGGAGGATTCATACTTGATTCATGGGAGGCAGTGTTTGGTTTTGCAATAAAAAAAGAGGGAGGCTTAGATTATCACAGAAAGCCAGAGCCTGGATGTTCTCACTCCCCCATCCTCAATATATGTATATCAACTGAATTTTGTTAGCTGCCCAGGGGGCTGCCTATTGAGAGGGTAGTATTTACATGTTTGCCAATAATAATAATAATAATAATAATAATAATAATAATAATAATAATAATAATAATAATAATAATAATAATAATAATAATAATAATAATAATAATAATAATAATAATAAAAATTCCATCATCACCAACAGGATCTCCCAGTAATCCAGTATGTGGCTGACATACTGGCCAAAATCCTGTTGCTTTGTGTAGTAAATAGTACAAGGTTGGCTGACTGAATCAATGAAGATTTGGTGAATCAATTCCTCCTTAAGTTCCATTGATTCAATGGGCATGCACTGGTGTAATTTACTTTTACTATACTGAGCAACAGAATTTTGGTCTCTACGTTGCTGGTAAAAAAACTATTTTTCTGAGGCTTCACTTTACAAGTTGTTTTTTATCCTTTCAATTACTTTGTAAGAGAGCACTTTTGTGACCTCTGAATTCCAGTGTTTCTCCAACTAGAACAGATGCTATGGAGTGATTTCCACAAATGTAGAGCAGCCGGGCTTAGAAATGAACTGAAAACCAGAACAATATTTTAATGTTGCTATTCTGCTGAAAAAGCTCACAATCAATATCTATTTCAGGTACAGCTAACCAACTTCAAGTACAGCCCCATGTTCAATACACTGTAGAAGACTAAATACTGTATTAGTTTTTGTTGCAGTAGACCAGCAATGGTGAACCTATGGCATGTGTGCCACAGCTGGCACGTGGAGCTCTTTCTGCCGGCATGTGAGCCATAAGTTGCCACATCGCTACTCTCCCCCCCCCCCCGGCGCAGCCAAACCTGGGAAGGCAGTGCTGGCACTTCAGCAGGCAGATCCAGAGCAACTGGCTCTGGCGGCGTATCCAGAGTGGGGTCTCGAGGCATCTCTGTGCCAGGATTTTCCCTTCCGCTGCCACTTCCAGTTCCACTGCCACCACTTCTGATTCTGCTGCTGCTGCTGTGGCACACCACGTGTGTGTGTGGGGGTGTTTGTTTGTTTGTTTTCCGGTTTGGTCACTCGAGCCCAAAAAAGTTTGCCACCACTGCAGTAGACTAACAAGTATAAGGATGTGCCTCTGGTGAGCAAGGCCAAGACCACCCATCCTATGGTATTCCCAATTACAATCTATGAATAAGAACACCAGTCAGTGAAGAAAACTGCCTTGTAGATTATTGTGGACCAACAGAAAGATAAATAGGTGGTGCTAGATTACATCAAAACTGACTAGAAATCAAAATGATTTATCTGAGGTTGTCATATTTTGGACATATTTATTAGAGAACAACACTGACTAGAATGACAATAATGCTAGGAAACGTGGAAGATGGGAGAAAAAGAGGAAAATCCAGTATGAAATGGGTTGATTCAGTAAAGGAAGTCATGACCCTTAGTTTGCAAGACCCAAGCAAGGTTGTTAATGATGGGACCTTTTGGAATTTATTAATTCATATGGTTACTATACATCAGAAGCAAGTTGATGACACATAACAACAACAGATTAAATGAAGAGTTTTCCATTCTATCAATAATTCCATTCTATCAATAATTGTGGCCAGAAGAGTTTGCAGCTGGCTTAGTATAGTAAATTAAGGAATATATTAGATGCACATGGAGAGATGTTTATTTTTAATCTAACTTGCACACATGATGAAATGTCATACGTACACATGCTAGATGTTCATTATGCACTGTGTTGCAGGTTTGTTAACAGAAATACAGTGCAAGTCAAAACGGCTAAGAAAAAATATATCTCAGCCTCTTCATCAGACAGCTAGTGAAGATACTGAGGGATGTGACTCAAAGCAAGTGTCATCCACAACCAGACTCTACAAGGTAATAAAATTATTGTAGCATCTTGCCGATTGCAGAGTTCTGAGGTGTGATACAATTAAGAAGCATAGAAGGTTACATCAGGAAAATGACATGCTAGGTTCTGGATAATAAATCAAAAGATATTTCGATATGCATTTGGCAGGTGACATTAAATATCTGATCTCTGTAGACAACACAAAGGACTGCATTGGAATAAAACCATGAGCATTTGAATTCTGGTTTATTTTCATACTACATAAGCACATGATTTCAACATTATTTGCATGGTTGTGCTGAAAATGTTGGGTTGAGGGGTCTCAAGTGAGGTATAATCGATACAAATATACAGTGGTGCCTCGACTTACGAATGTCCTGACATACGACTATTTAGGGTTGCGACCAGCTCCAGCCGCAAAATTTTGCTTCAACTTGAGGGTGGAGCTTCGAGTTGCAACTGGAAAAAGGCAGGGAAAAAAGGTGGGGAATTCAAATTTGCTAACCATTGGTAGGCGAAGAGGCTGCTTCTTCGTTGCTCTTTCGCCCCAACAATTAGAGTAAGTGTGTCAGAGGAGGCTTTGGACTGCCTAGAGCTGCTTTCTGCTCCTGAGTAAGTACATTTACTTTGTTCTGCAAGGTGGTTTTGGGTTTTTGGGGGGGGGGGTTATGTTTCTGTGCTGTGATGTTTTTTGTGTTTTGGTGTGTGCTTTCTCTCAGCCCCATTGCGTTCTGTGTGGGGGGGGTGTTTTTGTGTGTTTTTCCCAGCCCCATTGCATTCCGATGTGGCTGGCTGTGTGTGTGAGGTTCTTTTTGTGTGTTTTCCCCCAGCCCTATAGTGTTCCGATGGGGCTGGATGTGTGTTTTTGGTTTTGGTAATTATTTTTTTCAGCCACGGTGCATTCTGATGGGGCTTGTGGTTTGTTATTTTGTTTGTTTGTTTGTTTGGTAATTTTCCCCCTGGCCCCAACACATTCCTATGGGGCTTGGAGTGTATTATTATTATTATTATTATTATTATTATTATTATTATTATTATTATTATTATTATTATTATTATTATTATTATTATTATTATTATTATTATTATTATTATTATTATTATTATTATTGGTGTTTTTCCCCTTCTGGAATGGATTAATTGTGTTCCAATGCATTCCTATGGGAAATGGTGCTTTGACTTGTGACCATTTCGAGTTACACCCACCCAACCTCTGGAACAGATTATGGACGTAAATTGAGGCACCACTGTAATTTCATTACTCTCACATTGTAGCTTGTGCTGCTGTAAATACAGGGTTAATTCATCTCAAGCATTCATTTTCTCTTGGATCATTTCTTACTGTGGCTGGAACAGGTACTAGGATTTCCTTCCTGCCTCATAAATTAACGGGATATCTACTGCTGGCTTTGGAAAGATGGTTCTATCTCAAGGGTATGAATCCTTTGCAAAATGCATCCGTGTCAAACTCACATTTCTTAAACTATCTCCTTATTTGTGTTATATACATAGACAATACAAGGATAACTCTGTGCTGAAATGAAGTTGTGTAATATAACTAACATGAAGTGAAAAATCATATTCAGTTACTGATGCTTATGATTTATTATTGCCAGTATAGGAGAAAGTAGAACTAACCCCAGAACAGCAGAACCTTCTTCACTATATCATGGATTCATATAATAAACAACGGATTCCTCCTGAAGTTTCCAAAAAGTTGGTAAGTATAACATTAAGTACGTGCCAAAATATTTCAGAATACAGTATTGTCTATCAAAGCATTTCTTGTAACATTTTAGTTATTCTGGATACACTCTTTCTCCCATTGCAAAGTGGGTTTTGTAATATGAATGACTCATATGGGACACAGTTCCATTCTCTATATTCACAGAGCAGGTTAGGCAGTTCTGCATGAAGATAAGCAGATGAGCAGTAAGAAGGAGAAGGGTAACTCAGTTGACTTTTTCCATGTCGCTATCCGCTACTTTCACCTGCCATTTAGCAATGGTAGCCAAATGGTGCAGGACACAGAGAATGACCACTAGGGAAGTGCAGGGGGGAAACTTTTCATTTGCTTTAGTTTGGGGTTCTTTCAGGAGGCTCTTCTTTTATTTTTGGCTGTTTGGGGATAGCTGGTCTTTTCCTGAACCTGAAAGGACCCATATCTCTCATGTACATTTGTTTTGGTGTCTTCATTTGGGTCTCCAGTGCTGGACCAAGTTAACCTCTACAGAACCATCAAAACTACTTCAAAAAAACCCAGGGATAAAGCAACAACACATAATCTACACCAAAAGCAGGCAAAACAAAAATGGTGCCTGAGAAACAAAAAACATCATCAGACCTCTGCAGTAGGTACATATCACATCCACAGTAGAGAAGCACCATCAGATTCCTCAGATCTCATTATTTACCATTTACCAGACCTATGGCCTTCTGATTAAAGAAATCCAAATTAAATATGATAGTTTCATTACCCTCTCTTTTGGAATCCCGAGTCTGTTGTATTTCTGATACTTTCTCTTGTAAAGCAACAACAGATTTTTCTGTTTTTTCCCCCCACTTTTCCTCATGGTCTCTGCAAATCATACATATGGGTTCCTTTCACACCTGTGTGGATTTCCTCAAAACCTTCTAGTTCCCAACCTTGGACCCCCCAGGTGTTCCTGCACTATGATGATGATGATGATGATGATGATGATGATGATGATGATGCCACATTTCTCCCAACAAGGGACTCAAAGTGGCTAAAATTTCTAAAAGCCTTAACCACTAGCTGTCCTCGCTGGGATTTCTGGGATTTGTAGTCCAAGGACATTTGAGACTCAAGGTGGGAACCACTATTCTAGAGCCTAAATAAGGTATTAGGACATGCCCTCTCCAACATGCTCACTCCCCTCCCTATATCAAATTCTCAGTTCCTTTTTTGTCACTGCTGAGAGAACATCTTAGAAGCTCCTCTAGAGCTATTGTATATTGTATATTCAGATAGTCTATATAGTAGTTCTTACTTACCTTCTCCTTGACCCAGTTACTTGATTTTAATTCTTATGAATCTTACGAAACAAATAAATCCTGGCATGTTTAAATCACATGATCAAGCAAACATAGGTAGTGTACTGTACACTAACATGCAGTTTATGGATATTTTGCAAGGAAACCAACAGAAGTTGTTGGATACTAACTTCCATCAGCCCCAGCCAGCATGGCCAATAGTCAACAATGATGCAAACGGTAATCAAACAACAGTGGAAAGGGGCATGACATTCCTTACCACTGATATTATTGCTTAATTATTCATGATTTCTGGGTTAAAATGATGGGTGAATGCACCTAATAGGTAGTACAGATTCACTCACATGCAGCATTCATAGTTGCTCTCATTAAGTGAAATCTACATGCATAGGAGCCTAGTTAGTTATGTGACTTAACGAATAAAGGAGCTCCAGCTGTTGTGTAAAGTCTGGTGTAGAAAGAGCCTCTGCAGTCCACTCACAGGGACCTGCTGTTTCTTCTTATTCCATGTGACAAGCATTGCTTTAAAGGAGACCTTCAAAATAAGTTACAAGTACCATACGGTCTTCTCAATGCTTTTCATTTTCTCTTGGTGAGACTTACGATCATCAGTTCTTTCAATTGTTCATAAAACACATACTCTAGAAACAAATGATTGAGTAGCAGGCTATCCAGTTCTACAGATTCTCTTTTGACGTAATTAGGAATAGATCTAAAATCAAGCATGGGAGTGCCTCTCACCACACATTCAGGGAGCTCTAATCAGAGGTCACGGATGTTATAGGACAGTAGTAGTAGTAGTAGTAGTAGTAGTAGTAGTAGTAGTAGTAGTAGTAGTAGTAGTAGTAGTAGTAGTAGTGCTACTAAAAACAACAAAAAATAGCAACCATAGTAATAATAATTCTGCTTGAATTCTTAGTTACAAGAAGAATTCAGTGCTGAAGAAAACTTCCTTATCTTAACAGAAATGGCCACTAGTCATGTACAAGTCCTTGTGGAATTCACCAAACGATTACCAGGTAAGATGTGTTTTAAAACTTTGGCCAAACAGGTTGACATCTCACTGCATCACTAAAAATAAATTGGGCAATAAAACCAGTAAAACCAACAACAGAGAGGAATGAAACAATAAAGTCATTTACATCAGCACTAGAAAGAAATGAATCAATAAAACCATAATCATAATAACCTATAAACCATTAAATCAATTTAAAAGGCCAATTTAAAGTGATGTGTCCTATGTCTTCAAGTCCTTCCTTAAAGCAGAGAGGTCTGGATCTGGCCACAGCTCTGGAAACAGATAAAAGGAAGCCCTCTTCCAGAGGCCTGTCAATCAATCTTCTGCAGGAGAGAATACCCTCAAGAGGGACTCTAATGAAATCTTAACTCTGTAGGAGACATTATTCTCAAGAGGGACTGCAATATCTTTTGGGTTGTTAGGCTGCTAATTGTTCAAATTGTCCAAAGTCTAAAAGAACACCTTGGACTGGAACCAGAAAGCAACTGGCAACCAGTTCAGTTCTCTCAGTAACAAGTTATGTGGTTTCGATACTTTGCGCTGTTCACTATTTTGTACCAGTCCACATTAATATTTAAAACAACTGGATTTGGGTGACCCAGTGCCTTTCAGGGTCAGACACTTACATGATTAGGTTTGTTTCTGTTGCTTAGAAAAAAAAGTGTAGATAAGCTAGAACACCTTCACCAGAAACTCTCTATATCCTTATACAATCCATGCCAGCTAGACACAGGTCAGAAACGAAGGAATCACAGGAGAGCCGGTCAAAGTGAGAAATGTGCTATCATCCTGCCTTGCATGTGTGTGTGGATGTGCACATACACACACACATATATATGTACATTCACAGAGAGAATTCAATGCAGATATATATCTCGTTTCTGCACCATATGCATGTTTTTCATATGTTGTAGTTATGTGCCATCAAGTCACTTCTGAGTTGTGAAGACCCTAAGGGTTTGTTGAACTGTGTGAAGTATTCAACAAGTAGTTTACTGTTGCCACCCATAGTGAGTTATCATAGCTGAGTAGGGTTTAAGCCCAGTGTCTGCTACACCACATTGGTTCCTATTGTATTATTTCCCCTTTTTGTAACTCCCCTTCCATTCTTTGAGATAAACTAAACAGGGTGGGAGTAAGGAATTTAATAGACAATGGAAGAAAAAGACAAATGACAGAGTTGGAGAATATTCTATTTATCAGTGAAAGCTGATAATGCAACCCGCTGTCCTTTAAAACTAAAGAAGGAATTTAATTTGTAACACTCTAATCAAGTTGAAAGATCTTCCTGTGACCTTAAACAAGATTGCAAGTATTTGCATGTAAGAATTTTTTTCCCCGGGATTCTTGCTTCTTTAATATAGGAGGATAAAATCTGAAGTGCTGGGGTGACTCGATCATCAGCCACTGCAAAAATATACCCTTGAAAGAGAATGTGCTGCTATTAGATAGTCAGTGGGTTTTGTGTTAAATCTTGGGCCTTAGTAAAGTTACTTTTTGGACTTTACAGTAACTTTTCCAGGTTCTGCTAAATTGTCAGATGGACCACCAGCCATAGTTGCTACAACTACTATGTCTCAGTATCTTGGCAGTAGAATATGATGACTTCATAGTATGATATTATCACATTTCATTCTAGGCTTTCAAACCCTTGACCATGAAGATCAGATTGCTTTGTTAAAGGGTTCTGCTGTGGAAGCCATGTTCCTTCGGTCGGCTGAGATCTTCAACAGGAAACTTCCTATAGGGCATGCAGACCTCCTGGAAGAAAGAATTCGCAACAGTGGTAGGTGTTTTCATTCCATACTGCGATTGTTGTATGTTCCAGTGTTCAACAATAAGCTGTTCAGTCAGCCTGGTGTCCAAAATTTATCAAATAAACATTTAATCATAAAAAATTAAGTTGTGAAAATAAAACTGCTCCATTACAACCAGCTACACAGTTTTCAAGGATATACATAAATAAATTAGGGCAATGGAACACACTTCTATCACAGTAATTCCAACCACTTTGAATATTGCAAATAATGCAATAAGGTCAGGACAAGATTTGCTGTTGCTAGTGGGTAATGTTTGGGAGCTAATGTAGATTAGTAGGTGGAAAGGCTCATTTGGAATCAACTGCAGAGTTATGTAGGGAGTGTAAAACATTCATTCTATGTTTGATTTCATAGAGGCTCTTAGATTTCTAGTTTAATGTTATGCATGTGTGATGAACATAATGTTTTTGTTGTTAATTTTAAAACAATTTTCTGTGTTCAAATGCATTTCATTGCTATTAAGAACAATATCTGTCTAAAAGTTTGGATGATATACAGTTGTGTCTGTCCACTTAGGAAATAAAATTCCTCTCCTCTTGCAGTTCCCGGTCAACCCTCAAAATCTGTTGGAAATCACTGGGACGCCTTCAAAAGCAGATTTTGAGGCTGTGTGGAGAGCTGCAGGACGGGAAGTCAGAACAGGGAAGTTCTAGTGTACAAGCAGAAATCTGTTGAAAGGACACTGATATACCTCTCAACTATAAGGAGTTAGGTATCTGGCCGTGGAGCCAGAGGTTGGGAACTCAGTCCCCCACTGTGTATCCCAGAAGAGCTAGCCTGTGTTGCCTTGCGCAAGCCATAGTAGGGATCCTTCCCAGTGAGTGGGAGCAGCATAGTGGCTGTACTGACTTTAGTTTCCATATTTATAGTAGGTTTTAAGTCTAAATGGTGGCAAACAGTAACAATCCAGAACTGAGAAAAGAATTCAAGAAGTAATAGAGCTGGCCAGTACTTTAGCTCTAACAGAATATTCTCCATTTTCTACTATAAATAGGGGCTAAAGAACACTGATGGTAAATGCAATAATAGTAGAATCGTATTTTTCAATATCTATTTAAACCTTTTGCCAGTGTCTCATGTGTTTTATTTTCTTCCTTCCTTCCTTCCTTCCTTCCTTCCTCATCACATAAACTTCATTTTCCTGTTCCCATGGCCCAAATACAGCTGGAATCCCAAGTACACCCATTGAATCAATGGAATGTACACAAATGATAACTGTTCAAATTCTCATTGACTGAAACGGTCTACTCTAGCTGAGACTGACACTCAGATTTATGCTTTTGGAATCAGATTGTGATGTTATTTTGTAAAGTACAATGACGGGATCAAGTTCTTTAATGCATAACACTCAACATGACATAATAATTCATACATTATGGTATAAACTAATTGTCTTTACTGAAAATGTCTGCTGGGAAAATGTCCAAGTTACTTGTGACAAAATATAGAGGAAAAATTTCACTGGATTGTGTTCAGGTAGTTTTTATATGAAGAAGAGTGTCAAGCTGTCAGCTAGGTTTCACTGACAGGGTCTGAGAAATGGTGCCACAAAAGCTGAAAATATGAAAGCACCTCACAATACTGACTGTTTTGTCACCTGCCACAATGCTGACTCTGAAGCTTCTTCTATCCCTTAACATTTACAGTCTCCCCCTCCTGTCCTAACTGTTTTGCATTACAATTTTGTGTGTCATAAAGAAACTAGAGCAATCCAGTGGGGATGACCTTTCAGCATTGTTATCCCTGTGCTGATGCACTGTAGTTTTATTATTTAGGCAAGACTATTGGTCAAATAGCTCCTGACATGTAATGTTATCTTGCCTTGGGTTTTTCTGCACAAAACCTTAGGCAAATAGATATTTGCCATGACTTGCGCTGAACTGTTACCTAATTATAGATCTCGTATATTGTTGTTACCGATAAAAGCTTGTGTCACTCGAATTCACAAAACAGAAACCAAGTCATTGCCAGGTGGGTTTAATATATCAGTAGCTGAATTGCTAAGTTAACTAGCCTCTAACTACTCTGTAAATTTGATTCAGAACCACACATTTCAGCAATACAGAATGTCAAGTGCAATATTCTCTTTTTTGAAAATATTTCCAAAGCAAATCTTCAGGGAGCAATAATATAGTTTATCATATGTTTTATAAAATAATATTATAGGTGTTTAGTATTTTGTTTCACTATTACACAATTTAGTTCTTTATCTATCTGATGTTGCTAACCTGCTTTACAGTTACAATTCTGAACTTTGGGTTTTAAAAGTGTCAGAATCCAATAACTTTATTAAAACAGAAAACAGCAGTACGAGTCGTAAAACAAAAGGCCCACAAAATGATAAAAGAAGCAGCATACATTTTAAGTCATAAAAAGCATGGCCAAAATACAGACATCCTATCATGACATACAAAATAATGAAATGGGTGCACAGTGGAGGGAATCTGAGGCAGGGAATACAAAAGCTTGGATTTCATAATCAATAAGGTTCTTTCCTTGACATCTCGCCATAGAGGATACTCATGGAAGGGTCTTTGCTAATGACTTTAACAAATTGCAGCTGGTTCACATGGAAACAGACAGCTCTTTTACCAAGCTTCAAAACATTACTTTTTGTGCTACTCCCAAAACTCCCAAAATTTCCCTTTTTTAAAGGAATAATACTGCCAACAGAGACAGTTTCCTGTAAAATAGCACAGGCTACCTGAGAGATTCAAGGAATGACTATACAGTGGCAAAAATATTGGTGGATCCACTGTGAGGCACACCTATGGAAACTGGGTTTCTCTGAGTGAAATAATTGTAGCCATCTAGATTTGCAGGAATCAGCAGGGGCAGAAGCAGAGAGCTGAGTTTGCATTGAGCCTCAGCAGTAGAAGCCGCCTCAACAAAGTGCTAATGAGTGCTGATTGGGAATTTCCACCTCTCTCTTTTGAAAACTATCCTCCTAAGAGCAGTAGTGAAAGACTGTTCCAGCACTGAGTTGAAACTTATTTTTTAAAAAGAAAAAAAATCCAATATCTTGTCTTTTTAGCAGCTATGTCAGAAATGGTGCTGGCTTTTGTCCTTTGAATTGTGCCCAGAAATAATCTACAGGTCTAAAATCTTCATAGTTTTAAAGCAAATGTTCCCAATGGCATGTGATCAGTTTTCCTCATTTTTCTGAAATATTTTGTGCTCCAGATTTGGAGAAAGATCACATTCCAAAGCTGGATGAGTAAAGTACATGCTTCCAGATGTTGCTGGATTGCAAGCCCCATAATTCCTCACCACGGGCTATGCTCGCTAAATCAGGGATGGGGACTTGAGCTACTGGATTGTTGTCAAATCAGACTTAGATTACACCAGTGACTTGCATTGGAATGGACTTGCTTGTTTTTTTCAATGATTCAGATTCAATTTGTGACTCAGAACTCACCCACCCCTCTCTTTTTTCTGGGGAAAACAGCTTGTTTTTTTTATAGAGACTCATACTTGTGACTTGGTGAAGACTTGCCAACATCCCTGGTAGGAGCTGTAGCCCAATAACATATGGAACACCTTGCTCCTCCATGCAGTAAAGGAATGTACTGTTTATTAATAGAATAGGGTGAATTTAGTCCTTCACACATTATTGGACTGTGTGAAATCCCAACAGCCCTTTTCAGACTTATCAGTGATGAGGGAGGATGGGAGTTACAGTCCAACAACATCTGAGCATACACACTTCCTCCAATTCTAGGCCAAGCAACAAGTCAGCAGGGCTTGAGAGAAGATTTTTTAAATAATGTATTCCATTATAACATTTCAATAACATTAAACCAAAGCATCTAGTGACGGTCTTGGAATTGGAAAAGCACTTTGCTATAGATAAAATACTGTGAAATAATGAGTAATTAATATATTTATTTCCTCTTAAAACAAGAGCTCATTTACTCTTTGATTTAATATCCACTGGCAGTTTCAAGCCTATCCAGATGAAAGATCTCTTCATCCATATTAACAACAGTCTTAGTCATGATTAATTAGCACAAAACCTTCTCCCTCACAGCTGTTTGTCTTCTTTTCTTTTCATCTAAGGAACTAGGTATAATAAGTACATAGATCCCATGATTGTTACTGAAGAAGGGAAAAAATTAAAATAGGATGTACAATAAGGAACATGAATCTGAAAACAGAGATAAATTTTGGCAAGTACCATGGAGAGAAAGAACGGTTTGGGCTGCAGTTCTGCAGTGTCTAGAACAGTGGTTCTCAAGCTTGGTTCCCCAGATGTTCTTGGACTAAAGAAGCCTTCACTACTAGCTGTGCTAGCCAGGATTTCTAGGATGTGTATTTATTTATCTATTTTTTTATTTATTACTTAAATTTGTATACCACTCCCATTAGTGCTGAAGTCCAAGAACATCTGGTGAACAGAAGAACATTAGTGGTGAGATCTTCAGAGCCTGGCAAGGCAGCATGCTGGCTAGGAGATTCTTGGAGATGCAATCCAAAAAGTAACTTTTCTATATTTCTTCACAGACAGATTGGAAAGCCCCCTCCCAGCTTGCAGGCAGAACGTCAGAAAGATTTCCACCTCTGCCTCCCCCTCCCAACCAAAATCTTTTCAAGAGCCCTGTCCCAATGTCACAGGTGGGAAGTGGATGGATTGAGAAAAGCTCTGAGTCCAGATTGGGGGAACATTTAAATCAGTCTGAGAGCTGGCCCTCACAGCATAGAGTTGGAGGAACACAAGGGTCACTTAGTTCAAGACCCTGAAAGTGCAGGAGTCCACAGTTCAAACACCTCCAAATATCTGGTCATCCAACCTCTGTTTAAAAACCTCCAACAAAAGAGATCATCAGTTCTTGCCATCAGAAAGTTCTTCTTTGTGTTTAGTTAAAATCCTGTTCTTTCTTGTAATCTGAATCCACTGGTTGAGGTCCTCCTCAACCATAAGGGTCTCTTTTTTTCAGGGGGCAGGTTGGTCAAGACTGTGTCCTCATGTGATTGGTTCAAGGTTCTCTTTGCCTGGCTAAGTGTACCAAATGCTCATCCTTCACATGAGGACACAGTCTTGACCAAAACCCCCCTGAAAAAAAGAGAGACCCTTATTACACCTAAAGAAGAAGAGTTGGTGCCCTCAACCAGAAAAAAAATGGAGAGTGGTGGCCATGGCAACCCCTTCCTCTCCTGAAGAAAGGTGGCAGCACCCAAAGCCCCCACAGCCATCAGAGGCTGGCTACAAAATGTTAGGCTTCCTGAATGCCTGTCTTGGAGGACCCCTTGAAGCTGACTGTCTCCCTCAGACTCATGGCAACACTACCCATGATTTGATTCCTATTCCAACTCTCAGAGAATGGGACTCATGGTGGCTTTTTAGAAATTATTCACTTGCCTGCTTACCTTTAAAAGCAAGAAGGTGTCAGGAGCTCCAAGCCCATTTATGGGCCTCAGTCAAAGCCTTTGTTTTATCAGGAAAGCCGCTACGCTTCAACAGAAGTAATGAAAATAACTCGTTCCAAATAATTGTGATTTATTCCCTTTTTTTGCAGTTATTAAAGCCAAATAGATTACATTACAGCTGTTAAGTTAATAGCAGCTGTACTCCTTTTGTGGCATAAGTGCAACTGTAAGTGATTTTGTTACAAGGTGTGTGCAGGTGCATTTTGTACCACAGGCTAGTTCTCAATTTGTTTTAAAAAATAAATAGTAACTAGCTTAGTAACTTTGAAATAATAAAATGGAGTTGCTTTTGAAAAAGTTCCAGCTATGACTGCTTGTAACTGCAGTTGTGACATATAAGTTTTTAACATCAGCTTTTCATGCTCTGCTCTTCAGAATGAAATTCTCAAATGCATTTCCAAGTTTCCTAAATTTATGTTTCCCAACTGTACAAATTGCCAAAGAACACAAAAAACAGTAAAGTTCACAGCTGCATCAAGACAACCTTCTTAATGTATCCTATAATCTTCCAGCATTTATTCAGCTGGCATGCTGAAACTGTACGTAGAATTTGTTGAGTGAAATGGTATACTTTTTGATTCATTCTTTCATCCTCATATATGTCAGGCTGTGTTGTATTTTGACTTTTTTTCCTTGCTTCTTTTTTTGTTTTGTTTCAACTTTTTATAGATTAACAGATACCGTATATGGTTCTTATTTATTTCATATAATTTACATATTGGAATAAGTTAGAGGTTGCCAAATTAAAACATCTGGTGATATGATCTAGAGAGTTTTTTCCCCAAGAGGAGGCCGTGCTTCAGTTAAGATAGAACGCTTGGGATTTCATTTCATCTTTCTGAACACAGTAATCCCAACAAAAGAAGCTCTTGTGATAAGGCTATATTCCACTGCTAGCAAATCACGCCTTTACATCAGTATTGTTCCCCAAGAGGAAGGAGGAGTCCTCTAACCAAGCTTTGATCTTCTTCACCACCCTCAATGTATCTGCCCTTGGGATTAAGCATGGTGAGCAGGGTAGCTACTTGCGCATTTTCAGAAAAGGAGAACAGAAGAGGAGAAGGGTTTGCCTTAAAAACTGTACATGTTGATGTACGTATATAGCTGCAACTTTAGCAATAATCACCATAGTTTACACAGATAGAGATTCTATCTCCCCATAGTGGAGAAGAGTGTGTGGGTCACCTGTGTGTCTTGGATTTTCAAACAGATGACTTCAAAGCATAGCTTCTCAGCTTCTGATGGTTCTTTCTTTTTAAGCCAGACTTCGACTAAGTAAAGATAAAGGTTCCCCTTGACATTTTAGTCAGTCGTGTTTGACTCTAGGGGGCGGTGCTCATCCCTGTTTCCAAGCCATGGAGCCAGCGTTTGTCCGAAGACAGTTTCCATGGTCACATGGCCAGCGCGACTAGACATGGAACGCTATTTACCTTCCCGCCGAGGTGGTCCCTATTTATCTACTTGCATTTACATGCTTTCAAACTGCTAGGTTGGTGAGGAGCTGGGACAAAGCGACAGGAGCTCACTCTGTTGCGTGGATTCGATCTTATGACTGCTGGTCTTCTGACCCTGCAGCATATAAAGGCTTCTGCGGTTTAGCCCACAGCGCCACCACGTCCCTAGACTTGGACTAGGCAGCCTTTGATAGAAGAGGGTTTCAAATGGCTATCCTTTTCTTTACAATATTATGGTCAAAGCAGAGACTGATTTTTGGACTACAGTTCCTAGCATCCCTCAGCCAGCACAGCAAGTGACCATGGGAATTGTAGTTTGAAAAGTCTGACCTTGTCTAACAAATAAAATAAGCATTAATAGCAACATTTAGCATTCCATTATTTTGTGTCTTACATCCATTAAACCAAAAAAAGGGGGGGGGGAAGAACCATCACACAACTAAATCATACAGGATAAAATTTAAAGTTTGGATTTGGCTTGTACAAACACCAGAGTAGTTTATATAATATGGAAAATAGCCCCCTCTTGTGGTTAAAATGTGTAATCAAAAGTATTATGAAATGGAGAAGACGTGAGATTACGAGAGCACACAACTAGAGTGGGTGTGTGTACACTGGAAAAGCGCTTTCCCGCTTTGATCTTTAGTTTCAACTTCTTGCTTAACTGAATCATATTGAGTTTCAGTTACACTGGATTGCAACATACTTCAGCTGTAAGTGTTCATACCATATGCTGCTTTTCTTTATTCCCTGTTTCCTGAGGATCATATCATAGGACAGTGGTTCTTAGCCTTTGTTACTCGGATGTTTTTGAACTGCAACTCCCAGAAACCCCAGCCAGCACAGTTGGTGGTGAAGGCTTCTGGGAGTTGCAATCCAAAACTCCTGAGTAACCCAAGGTTAAGAACCAGTGTCATAGGAAACAGTTACTACTGCACAGCCTGGCCCCACAAAGCCAGATTTAAGTAGTTTAGGTTTAGATTAACCCTTCCCAGGGCCTCTTTCAGTTTTAGCACTACTTACTTGGGAATAAAGCCCACAGTGAGATTTAAAACCATGTAAACCTTAAACCTACATAAGATTCCACAGCATGTTTCATTATAATAGACTGAACTTCAAGGTAGTCATGACTTACCATTCCTAGTGAGTGGGAACCGGGTATAAAGTGCTTTTTAAAAATTTTCTGTGATTTATATTCAAAATGGATTGATCATTATATCTGCATCTGAATGTGAACATTGTCTAACTTGGCTTTTAAGAAGTCAGTATCTCTAATGGCTTCCCTGATCTGCCAAAGAAGAATAAAATTGATTTCACAAACCATTATGGGTGAGACTCATGAAAAATATGATATAATACTTTGTATAACAAAACACTACATAAATAATGTGAAATGATAATATGTTCTTCCTACTACATCATATCCGACATTGGTTAGAATCTGATTGACGTTTTATGTGTACACAAATGATATCATTTAAACAGTGGTGGTGAATCACTAATAGTTAATGAATGGCTAGTAACATTTATGGTCACATGTCTTGACACAGGATGAGCACACAACTAGGAACACAACTAGTATCACATTAATTAATGGAAACCCATCAATTAGTGTTAAATGCCTGTGGTGACTTAATGTGTTTTTCCTTTTGTATGGAAAAATTCAACAATTGTTGAATTCAACCAAAATGCAACAATTCTGGCCATTGACTAAACAACAATATTACAGATTGGATTGTGTTTTGTTTAAACTGTTTCCATTATTTCCATTATATAGGTATCTCAGATGAATATATAACACCCATGTTCCATTTCTATAAAAGTATGGGAGAACTGAAGATGACACAAGAAGAATATGCTCTACTCACAGCAATAGTGATTTTATCTCCAGGTAATTTCAGCTGTTCAATTGATCTCTATAAGTCAGTCAGTGTAAAGGAAGAAAAAAAAAATCAGGAAAATGAGGGAAAAGTAAATTTTTGATTAAAATGAGCTTCCAAATTCAGTTCTGTAATAAAAGGCACAATTATAAAGCAAAGCAAAAAAAAGCTTGCTGCTTATATATCATCCCATAGCGCTTAAAGCACTCGCTGGGCGGTTTACAAGATAATTATGCAGGCTACACAATTATAACTAAGGAAAACATCTGCTACTCATGTGTAGAAGTAGGAACACTGATTTTGCTTCAGATATAACAGTTTTAAGAGTTTCGTAATACCCATCCTGGAATTAAACAATATTGAAATAGAGGTCGGCCTGCATGTCACATTGACCTTTGTAGCCCCATCTCCCTGAAAACATCAAGACTGCTTGAGTGGCACAGAGAAAGGTCCCTAGAACTGAAAAAGTTCTCCATCCCTTGTTGACATTGTTTTCTATAATGACAGGATATGTGACAATGTTCAAAAGAGCATGCCAATGAAACTTTAGCTGAGCTCCCATATTATATAGCTGCAGTTGTTTAAAGATCCACCAGATAGAGCCGCAATAGTAGACATACTAAGAATGCATGGATTTCCCTTGCAGTAGCTGTTTCAAGACATACTGAAATGTTAATGTTTACATATAAAGCCCTAAACGGTTTAGGACCTCGATACTTGGCGGAACGCTTACTCCCAACTAGTTCTACCCGTGTCACCCGCGCGAGCCAGGAGGTGAGGCTGAGGAGCCTGACACTGAGGGAGGCCCGGAAAGAAAACTAGAAACCAGGCATTCTCGGCGGTAGCTCCTCGTCTCTGGAATAACCTACCTCCGGAGATTCGCGCTGAACCCTCACTGGGTACTTTTAAGAACCAACTAAAAACATGGATGTATAGGCAGGCCTTCCCTTCCAGTTAATTCCTGTCCTCTTTCCTTTTTTCTCTCTCTTTATTTGATTTATTTTTATTTTTCCCATCTTATAGAATCATTTAATTAATTAATTGTTATAAATTTTTTTAGAACTTGTTATCCTTATGTTGTAAGCCGCCTAGAGTGGTCAAAATGACTAGATAGGCGGGGTATAAATACAATAAATAAATAAAAATAAATAAAAAAATAAAGCTGAAATAATACTCATAATTGTTTCTTCACAACCTCATTTCCATGTGATGTAAACCAGATCGACAATACATACAGGACAGAGAATCTGTGGAGAAACTTCAAGAGCCGCTGTTAGAAGTTCTGGAAAAATACTGCAAGCTTTATCACACGGATAATCCTCAACATTTTGCATGCCTCTTGGGTCGTCTCACAGAACTGCGGACTTTTAATCACCATCACGCAGATATGCTGATGTCTTGGCGAGTTAACGATCACAAGTTTACACCACTTCTTTGTGAAATATGGGATGTGCAGTGATAAAACAACTGGTTTCCTTCTAATCCTAAGCATGACTGCTTGGAATGTATGGAACCTACTCCACATAAATGTATTCAGGATTGAATTCTTTGGTTTGTATATTAAAAATAATAATAATTGTAAACCACCGGAGCACATGGATTGTAAATTTTCCTTATTGGGCTTTATATTGCTTAATATTTACCAAAGTTGTGTAAGAAAGCCTTTGAAAATACATTGTTTAAGAAACTTTGACACAGGAAGCTGGAGTTATCTGTCTTGGTTTTTAAACCTATTGGACCAAAAACAAATGTCTTCTGCATGTCTGAAACATTTCTTTTGAAATTATACTGGTTATTATCTCAATGTCTTCCTTAAAAACGGTGAGATGTCCATGTTTGTTCACTGCATTCTATGTATTCTAAATAGTTCATCTGTAGGCAATGGTGTAGATGTTATAAGAATTCAGTAAACAATACTCTGCCTGAACATGTCCCTCTCTTTTTAAAAATGGCTAACTTGGGAGCCAATGTGGTATAGTGGATAGACTGTCAGATTAAGGCTGAGAAGACCTGAGTTCAAATCTCCACTGGGAGGTAGCCATGATAAACCACTCCTTGAACATTTCACAGACTTCGAAAATCCTATGAGGATCACCATATGTCAGAAGCAACTTGACAGAACTAAACAACTCTAGCAAAGGAAAAGAGCAAATTCTAAATAGGTGTGAAAGAGAGAGGGAGATGGTGAGGAGAAAACATGAGTGGACAAAAAGAGACAGAGCAAAGGGCACAGGTACTTATTTTTGGCTGTGGCCCCATCCACCACTGGCCTCAGCCGTAGTCATTTTCAGCATGGTCCCAGAAATATTACTCCCAAGAGAACACAGTCAGCAAGAAAAGTATCACCTAGTCTCCATCTAGAATTTGCTTCTTAAGTAAGCATGCTTAAGAGTACCTTAAAAATCTGGATTTATAATTACTGCTTCTGTTATGTATGGGAGCAGAAACTGCAGGGGCAGGATTTGGGCAGAGAATCAAACTTACATTTAAAATTTTTATTTTTATTTTTCTCTCAGATCCCCTTAGCAAACCGATGGGAGAGACCATGTATGTAATATCTTGACTATGAAAGAAAGAAAGGCTGATCCAAATGTCCAAGAAGGGAAGCCTGCCCAGTATGAGCTTCCAGGTTGCAAGAAGTAATGTAATGGAGCCATAGTTCACAAGGTTGAAGTGCTCAAGCTTTCTGATTAACAGGGATGACGGTATCTTCCGCCATCACTATCCACCCATTAAGTTTCCTTCATTTTCTCTGGTTTTAGCAGCAGTTCTGATAGCAGGGGTAGGGAAGAAATTTCTTCTAACAATTTATTATTGTGCGCTATCCTTCAGTAGGGGATAGAGTGACAGACTACAACTAAAGACAGTTGGATTTGAATCTCCACTTGTCGTGGAAATGTGCAAAGGAGAGGCATGGCACTGGTAAAACAACTTAAATATCTCACTGACATTGAAATCCCTATTAGGGTCACCATAAATCAGTCCTCGCTTGATGGCACGTAACACTCACCTCTGTTGCAACACGAAGTATTCTACAATGGCTTCATCTGGAATGGACAGTGAAGAACCATTTGCCTTACAAAATAAGTGCTCTACATGGAAACTGGTTTGTTGATGTGCTGCCTACATCTTTTTTTATCACTGTCTGCAGGACTGTGGCTGCAAGGACTGTCATGATGAGCACCTGCATTTCAAATTGTACTCTTACACCAGTGACTACCGGGTATACCCCCAAGAAGAGACCAATGTTTGGCTAGGCTAGAGTCTAGAACATCCTTTCATCGGATTTTAGCAGTTTGTGGTTTGGGGATTATCTAAGGCACCCCCTAGTGTTTAAATGAAAAGTATCCCAGTCCTAGAATATTAGAGATTGCCAGTTGCTAAATGCTCCATTGAGAATTTATATTAGCTCTACCTGTGTGAGGGAATGAAGAAAAAACATAGGCCTTCTGTCCTGTAACAGGTCCCTATCAGACTGCTCTATGCCCCCCAAACACCAGAAAAGAGGTTCACACTATGTGCTTCCCAGATTCTGTGCAGGGGAAGTACGTAATGAACTCAGGGTGGCATGAAAGCAAACCCTGTCCTTTCAGGTTGGAGTGGGCAACTGTGATGCCTGGTTATATTTAAATGTATTGTTTGTATCATATATTGTGATGGCAAATATATTGTTTGAGATGCTGTGGTTTGAAGTACGTATAGGATTGGGGGTGAGCAAAGAGCACGGAATGGTGGTAAGAATGGCTCTGGTTGGATGGGAGAGCAACTAGTAAAGTCTGAGGAAAAATTGGTCTAGTTTCTGTATTACAGCGGTCTGAAAGAGCAATCTGGGAGAAAGACTGAGGAGGAGAGAGATGATATACAGAGTGATGAATTGTGCTAAATGAAGCCAAGGAACAAACAACATCCCTTTGACACTGTTATTTTAATTTTAGAAGAGGTAGCCATGTTAGTCTGTGCTAGCATATAAGGCAAAAACAAACGAAAAATAAATAATAAAGAAGACAAAAACCTTGTGGCACTTTAAAGACTAACTTGTGATCTTTTATGGATATATCTGATGAGCCTGACTCATCCACAAAAGCTCACATTAAAATTTGGCAGTTAGTTTTTTAAGAACATTTTCATCTTTATTTTTTTACTTCTCTTTTGTTTTTGCCTGATACGTTATTTTAATAAAACATAATTAGTTCTATTCAAGATGAGTGGCGCCAAGTTCAATACCTGAGGACAGGCTACTTGGATGGTGTTATAAGGGTCTGAGTTAAGGGGAAAATATGGGGCAAATAAAAGCTGGTGGTGACAAAAGAGGAAGAGAGGAAATACATGAAGATTATTAAAGAAAACATGTTTATTCATGTGGTTATTTTAAAAAGAGCATTATTATAAATGGTCAAGTGACCAGACCGAGGGAGTTTTGACATCAGTATATGAGAGAGGGGTCTGACTTCAACTTTCAGAGGAGTGGACACCTCACATACCTCCTTTGCTTTCCCAAAAGCTATCCATACCTGATTCTGAACCTGGTAAGTTTTTTCTTATATTTTTTTAACTAAAAAAGCCCCCTCACACCCTCTAGTCTAGTGGCTATAGGGAGCAGTTTAACCTGTTTCTGACATCTTGAGCTGTTCTGAGTATTTTTGTGGTTGTGGAACACCCACACATGGACTTAAAACAGTTCATGGGTTGCCTAAAACATGCACATCCCTAGAAAGCACAAGAGGATTTTTTGAGCAAAAGAGGATTTTTTATTTTTTTTTGGCTGGGGGCCTTAATTGGATTCTCAAAGACCACCTAATGGCCCACCTATTTCACATTATCCACCTCTATCTTATATAGAAAGCAATGTTTTCTGTTCCATCTTGCAAAGACCCAGCCTGTGGTACAGAAGCAATAGAGTCTATTATATTTATCAATATTGAATAGACTGATGAAGACTTCTAAAGTTATGCAGCTGTTAACCCAAGCTGTTGAATGATACATTTCTGAATGAGGAAAACCTTTGGGTGAACTAGGTCAGAAACTCTAACCATCTTATTGTGATACTTTCATTAGGCCAACACAAAGAGCAGAAAATTCTCTATATAAACTCTTGAGAGAACCTATTTTTGCCATGCATGATGCTACAATAAACAAGCCAGGCCAGGGGAAATCTTGATGATAAAGCAACATAGTTGCCTTAGCATCTATGCTAAGGTGTAATGGATAAGAACTTGCAGTGACTAAAACAGGGTTCATCAGGTTTTCAGATAAGCCTTGATTTCTTCTGACTGGCCCCTAGTATAGCTGGCAACAAGAAAGGCCATAAAAAGCAATAAAATGTGCTGCTTAAACACGTTGAATGTCCATTTAAATTTTTTTTGGAAATCCAAAACAAACTGAGAAAGCTCATTTTATGCAACTGTAGATAAAGTCTAATGACTGACCATGTGATCCAAGTCTACATACATAGGCCTCATTCATACCTCACAACCTTGTATGTATGTCCAGGGATATTCCAGGGGGAGACACCACGTAACCCGTCTTCTGACCCCAGCCAGGAATCCGTCACCCGGACGAGCCGGCGGCCCACAGCCAGCGGGCAACGGTCACATGCTGCTGCCTCGGCACTCGCGGAGAGCCAGAGCCCAGACCGTGACAGCACGGCACGTGGGCTCGGAATCCGCGCCCGGCGCTCGGGCAGCGCCCACGCTCGAAGGCCGGGTCACGCCGAGGGCGCGGGCAGGAGCGTGTGTCCTCCTCGCCAGCTAAATTAGACCTGTCTCCTTGTGACACTCTTCTTCTTCCTTATTATTATCATTTAGGTTTACCGGATTCATATCCTGCCTTTCCTCCAATGAGCTCTAAGTGACAGATATGGCTCTCGTGTTCCCTACTAGCAACTCTGTGAGGTAGGTTGGGCTGACAGTTGAACACTAGCTCAAGGTCTCTCAGGGAGTTTCATGATGGAATGGGAATTTGAACCCATATCTCCTCAATCCTACTCCAACACTCTGACACTACAGACAGTACACTCCTCTGGTTTATAAAAGTGGAAATAAGTGTAATAAGAAATTGTGACAGGTTTTTAAAAGATTTTCTAGATTTCTGCTTCATTAAGCGCTGTGCACCCATAATGTTGACTTCCTCTATAGCAGTGGTCCCCAACCTTGGGCCTCCATATGTTCTTGGACTTCAGCTCCCATAAATCCTGGCCAGCAGAGGTGGTGGTGAGTTGTAGTCCAAGAACATCTGTAGGCTTCTGGGAGTTGTAGTCCAAGAACATCTGGAGGCCCAAGGTTGGGGACCACTGCTCTATAGCCTCCCCCTCTCTGTCACCAAGACAATCCAGCATTATGAGTCACAGAGGGCACACCACAAGGGGTGAGCATGATTTTGGTGAAGGAATCTTCCAAACACAAGTGTGGGGAACTCCCAATCATCCCTGACAATTGGTGATTGGGTCTGCTGGGAGATGGAAGTTAAGCAACATCTGGATGGCCACGTGTTCCCCCATCCCTATCCTTGACAACCAAACCTTTTTGTTTTTTACCATGGTTAGTTTTATCCATGCCATACACATTTATCCTGTATGTGAAGAATGTAACAGGCTGCATAATAACTTGTATGGCGTTCTCAAGCAAAACTACAATGTATTCTCTAAGGCTTTCACAGCTGGGATTTGATGGTTGTTGTGGGTTTTTCAGGCTCTTTGGCCATGTTCTGAAGGTTGTTCTTCCGGCCTTTTCTCCAGTCTCTGTGGCCGGCATCTTCAGAGGACTGGAGCAGGAACTCCAGCATGGACAGTGTTCCTACTCCAGTCCTCTGAAGATGCCGGCCACAGAGACTGGCGAAATGTCAGGAAGAACACCCTTCAGAACATGGCCAAACAGCCCGAAAAACCCACAACAACCATCAAAACTACAATCTTAATTAGCCAAAAAAATCCATGGACCTGCTGAAATTGTGCTAGATTTAAATCCCCCCCCATTTAGAGATGTGCAAAATTATTTAGATTATATTGCCCTGGCATGACTTTGCACTGGGCTTGCAGGAAGGTAAACATCTGGTATTGTCCAACTCCTCTCTTCTGCCCCCCTTATTCCTTCTTTGTTTTGGTTTTTCTGTTGACAGATCTGAGGCATTTCTACTGAGGGAAGAATCTTCCGCCACATCCCAATTCTCCATCGTTTAGTCACTACCACCCCTGTATGGCTTTCACATTTTAAACGCTGGCCCATATACTTGTATTTGAAAGCAGCTGGTAGATGGGGTGTAACTGGTATGCCATCAATTTAAAAAAAAAGGGGTGCAGATTATGTGTTTTCAAACCTCACGGACCAAACAGAAATACAGGGGTGGTTATATGTCTGGCCCCCAAATTTCCTAACCCTGAAGTTTGTTCCAGATTTAAAAAAAAACAAACAAACATGTTTTAGAAGGTATTTCTTGTAATGTACTTTATTGGCTTGATTTTGCCCTGCAGGCCATTGCCCAAAATCTATGAAGGAAAAGGGACTATCCGGTCCCTAAATCCAGAGCAGCTTGTCTGTCTCCATAAACCAAAGCTGGACAGGAAAGCGTTTCCACTGCAACCCGCCCGCCCGCTCCGCTGATGCCGCCTGCCTGCTAACCCGTCTTCCGACCCCAGCCAGGAATCCGTCACCCGGACGAGCCGGCGGCCCACAGCCAGCGGGCGACGGTCACATGCTGCTGCTGCCTCGGCACCCGCGGAGAGCCAGAGCCCAGCCCGCGACAGCACGGCACGCGGGCTCGGAATCCGCGCCCGGCGCTCGGGCAGCGCCCACGCTCCAAGGCCGGGTCACGCCGAGGGCGGCCTCTGGCTCCTCCTCGCGCCGCCCTGATTGGGCCTTTCGAACTGTGCGGGCGGACGCGGCGGCATGAATCCGGGAGCGCTCGCGCCGGGGAAGGGTCCCGCTGCTGCTGCTGCTGCTGCTGCTGCTGCTGCTGCTGCTGCTGCTGCTGCTGCAATCCTGGTGTGCCTGGCAGAGGAGGATGGCGGGGGTAGCCTGAGCCGGAGGGAGCAGCCGCGGCTGTAAGTGGCTCCCCGGTCCGTCCGTTTGTCGAGCCCGGCTGACCCGGGTGGGTGCGTGGGTGGGTTTTATCCTTCGTCTGCAGGGACCGCGGCGAGGAGAGCAGCCTTCCCATCGGTCTCTCCAGGCTGGCGGCAGAGCGGGGGGTCTTTGGAGCGGGGCGTGAGGGATGACCGTCAGGAAGAGCGGGGCCGAGGTGTTCTGAAAAAGGCACCCCAAGGTGGCGGTTGTATTTGTATCGTCAGGAATGGGGAGGAAGGGCTGGGGACGAGAGGGGAGGTGTTTTTTTATTTCCTTGTATCTTGATTCATGTACCGAACTAATCTGGTGAGCTTTTGAGTCCTCAGCATTTCGGCGACGGCAGAGAGGCACTTGCCGTTCTGCCTCAGGCAGCAAAATACCGTAGATGTCCATAATAGCTCATGGCTTTAAAGCTTTTCCAGCCAAACTGCATCTATTAGGGCTCTCTACGGACTTTCTTTATGCCCAGGAACCTAAAGCAGCCAACTCTATCCTAGAAAAGCGGATTAGGGACATTGACTTTCAATATTCTGTTTCAAAGGCTCGCAAAACATGCTCCATCTTGCACCTTGGCCTAAATTTCTCCCAAAGTGCTAGGTATTTAGAGAATCTGATTATCCCAAAATACTGACCGTCTTCTCAAGAGCCGGATTTAACTGTCTCCAATCCGCAATTGTATATGGGCAATATTCTGGCACCCCTTATGAAAAAAGATTGTGTCCTTGTAAGGGTAGAAAAATTGAAACTTTGAAATGCGTCCTATTTGAGTGTAATTTTTACAGAAGTGAGCGTATCAAGCCCATAATAAATGTCTTCCCAGGTAGGACTCTCATTTGGCGTACAAAATATGTATTAAGCGACACAAACAAGATAACCACCGAATCAGTGACCAAATTTCTTCTCTCTGCCCAAAGAATACGAAAAACAATCTTGACCTCTACCTGGCCCTGTCAGAAAAAACTATGTATGGGTAATCTATTTTATTAATGTATACTATTTTAGCTATCTTGAAATGTTTGAATTGCTTACATCTGTTTTAAATATTACATGTATGTATCCTAGTGGGTCGGAGACCGCAAATAAAAATTGACTGATAGATTGAAAATACCTTAGGTGGGCTTTGAAAGGTGGGGACTCCTGAGGAAAGGGGTTAAGGTTGCTGTCTTGAACTACCTACTTTTAAGAAAGATAAGATACTGTTTATTTGCAGAGAAACAGGTGGGGGAAATCATTTTAGAATGTGTTGTGGTACCTATACGGAAAGCATTTCTCACAGGTCATCGTCTTGAAACATGTAAAATCCAGGCTGTGGTGTCTACAGTTTTCTTTCCAAAGTTGAGAGTACCATAAAGATGCCCAGAAGTTTTAGGGGGAGCTGTGACCTGGATAAAATTTCACTAGAGCATGCTCTTTAATAAGCCTCTGAGTATGCAGCTTTTGAATTTAGCCTTTCTCCAGTCTAGCTGGCTAAATAGCACAGTGGTTTAGGTCTCTGGCTGCAGAGCCACAGGTTGGGAGTTCAATTCCCTGCTATGCCTCGAGGGAGAAGAGCCAGCCTGTGTGGCTTTGGGCAAGTTGCACAGTCCCAAGATGTGCCCAGAAAAAGGGAATGGTAAGGCACTTTTGAGTACTCTCTACCAGGAAAGCCCTAAAAAGGGTCAACATACAGTAAGTCAGGATTGACTTGACCACACATGATTATTATTATATCCCCAGCCTGGTGCCCTCCAGATGTGTTGACCCAACATTCCCACTGCCCCTAGCCAATGACCATGATGGTTGGGACACAGTACGAGTTGCAGTCTGTTAGGTCCGAATGAGGCCAAGCTGGGAACGAATGCATGGTCTAATTTAAAAAAAAAAACATTCTACTACAGCTTTGAAGCAGGCATGACATTTTTCATGAATGTGAATTTGTGTAGCAGAATCTTAATTTAAAATTCATATATTGCATGAATGATAGTGGATGAGTAGCTTTTTACTTCTAGCCGGCACATAACAGTTTGTGATTTTTCCAGAGTTATGAATTGCATTTTTAGTTATGATGTCTGGATCAATCCTGACGGTGTCTTTCAAAACCAGTCAACATATGTGGGAATCCTGCAGCACACAACATGGAGCAGTTAATAGTTATGTTTATATTTAAGGTCTGAATCTTCAATACACATAAATACTTATTCACTACTAAATGGAAGGTCCTTCAGATGTAAAGCTATATGCATTCTGTTTGAATAAAATAGAAGCAAAATAGATAAACTTGTCAGCACTTCACAGTGTAATAGTGTTTACTTCAGTTTCCAGTGCAAGAGCTTACAAATCATGGTGTTCTATGTAGATTTTAACTCTAAACATAAATAATAATAATGTGCCATCAAGTCAGTTGTAACTTATGGTGACCATTTTCAGGGTTTTCTAGGTAGAGAGTGCCCCAAGTGGTTTACCATTCCCTTCTTCTGGGGGCATCCTGGAACTGCAGCTTGCCCAAGGCCACACAGGCTGGCTCTTCTCCCTGGAGACACAGTGGAGAATTGAACTCTCAGGCTCCACAGTCCAATATCTAATTCATTGAGCTATCCAGACAACTGCAAACATAATTAGTTCAAAATAAATAAATAAATAAATAAATAAATAAATAAATAAATAAATAAATAAATAAGAGCTGCACTGAAACCCATGGGATTTACTTCTGAGTAAACATGTTCATGATCACTTGGGTGCCAGACATCTTTCACAAAAGTTATAGATAACCAATATTCCAGTTTTTCTTTCTTAGACAACCTGATGTTGCAAATACAGCTGTCATCTTGCATGCACATACTTAGGAATAAGTCTCATTTAATAAAGTATGGCTTTGAGAAGATCTATGTAATGTAAAAAGTTTGAAAGTCCCTTGGTTACAGTTTTTATCTGATTCCCAAACCTGTTATGGCAGGAAATAATGCATTTCGAATAAAGAGTAGGGCAGTGCGAGCTGTAACAGGATACTACCATTGAAGGGGTAAGTTGATGGGTTTGATATTTAGGGTTTAAATTGTGGCTTACTGGTTATTAGGTGTAGTAGCAGTACAAAGCACATTTCCAGCTTTGTTTGTAGTAAACTATAATAGAAATTCTTCTGAGCTTTAGGCATGGGTGGCTTCCAAAACTTGTCTAAATTATTGTGTAACACAATTCAAGAAAAAAAAACATTGCAACTTAGGATCATATAAGAAACATGTTTCTTCTTGTTGTGGATTTCAGCTATTAATTCCAAAATTTCATTACTTACCCAGTCTTCAAATCAAGACTCTCAGTGGTCATTTAAGACTAGTTTGGCTGAAAACCTGTTGCTCCATGTAGTAGGTCACACTAGAAGAGTCCCATTGAATCACTGGAAATCGGTGAGATAATTCCTCCATAAGTTCCATTGATTCAAAAGGGCCTAGTTTAGTTGTGACTTAACTACACTAAAGTAAATTGTAACTAGAGTATGTCTACTCTACAGGATGGATACCTGTTTCTCTCCTGACACTCTACTGTCAGGGCAGTTGGCTGTTGGAGCTGAGTATTCTTTGGAGTAGTCGAGGAGAAGGATATGCTGTGCAGCTGCTCCCTTGCTGGATGGGTTCAGGGTGGTCTTCCTTTTGCTGGAGTGTTCTAGGGTGTGGGAAAGAGTCTAGCATTGCAGTGATCCTTGATCCCTACCAGTTGCATTGTCTAGTTTGTTTCAGCTCTGCAGTTTCAGGCCAGTGCCAATTATAGCGTTAAGATCTTTGTTACAGGTTTTCAGTGCTAGATGAAGGACTAAAAATAATTTCATTGTACCTCAATCAAGTTACTCAGTGAGTGATTTCAGATGACCAGAACTGTTTCTGGTGGCTGCACAGGATTTTGCCATGGAGTAGTCACATACATGTGCAGAATGGATTTTCCCTAAAACTAATCAGGCAGTAAGCTTATGGGTCTAAAAGTTCTACTACAAAGAACGCTAACACCTTTCCGCATGAATTCATCTATACTACAATGAGATCATTTGTTTAATTTTAAATATTTATTTATATCCCACATTTTCATCTTGGAGTTCAGAGGGGTTATCAAATAAATACATAATACATGCTGAGCATTTGGAACACAGAAGCAGTCATGGGCAACAGCAACCAAAATACTAGAAGAGAAATCATTTAAGACAACAGCTTAATATTCTATTCCATTACCTTCATAAAAAGGAAAGTCTTTACTGGCTTCTGAAAGACTATTACTCAGGAAAGGATATCGGTTTCTCTTGGAATGGAGTTCCAAACAGAGCCTGGGTGCACCCAACAAAGAGTCCTGCTCCCTAATTTTAGCCAAGCATGTATTTGAGGTTGTTGGGACACATAGGAAGGTCCCTGAAGATTTCCCCAATATGTAAGCAGGGAGAAGATGGGCCTTCCAGTACCCTGTTCCTAGCCATGAGTGACTTCAAAGGTAATTGTTAGAACTTTGAATCATACTAAGAAACAAATAGGAAACCTACGTAGCTGTTACAACAGTATGTGGCCATGACCACTATTAACAATCAGGCTGCTTCATTCAATGGTTTTTGAACGCACTTGAGGGTTGAAATGATCATCATAAAGTACTCCTTAGCTGAAACCACCCACACAACCTAGTCTTGTGCATACCTACCTTAGGATTTTTTTTTGGAATTTTCTTCCCATCAAAAAAAAAAAAGGCGAAAATCATATTGTGTAACTTTTCCTGTGCAGGGGAAATGATATCACTGGTAGCAGCTGATTGCCACTAATTAAAGAGTCTGCACTTTGATTCCTCATGGCCTCAGTTAGGTCTGATTGCACACGACTCTTGCACAACCTGGAATCAAAGTAAGGACTCTTGTCTTAGTGGCAAAGAACTAAGAGGTACAAAGAGCAGGTGGGGGGAGTGTACAAATGTCACTAGTTCCTAAAACAGGCTGCAATGCTTAAAAGTAGGATTTTCACTGGTGTATCTAGTTGCCATTTTGTCACCAAATTCATGGTTGTGTTTTAACAAACTTCTGCAGCACTTGTAGTATTACTTTGCAATGCAACTGAACTGGTGTAAAACAATTGACATTTGAACAGTGTTTTTCCACATGCACTGTTTTTTGAGGCATGTTTGGAAAAATTGAAGATGCTGATTATTCTAATAGTTCCTTTTTTGAATCTTTCACTTTGTTTGGATTTTGAGCATTCCATCCCAATTAGGCTATCCTTTGTCCTTTCTGTGGCAGCTGGCATTTTAAAGCCCTTGTTTAGTTGTGTGGGGTTTCTTATTTTAATGAGAGCAGCTTCTTTGCTAGCTGTTTCAGCCATATTTTGGTTCTCTGTAAAAGTCAATGGAACCTCTTACTTTGGCTTGTTATTGACACAAAGGGCTTATTATACTGATGGAAATGTATTCCCTGTAACAACTGGTGGGAATCATAAGATGCTGTTTATTATGGCCTGCTCATATGCTATGTCCTTTTTGTGTAATATGGAGAAGAGGAATAATATCAAGAAAACGGTATGTTACTAATACTCAGCAGAGAAGTAATGGAACATTTGTTAATAGATACTGTATGGTAAGTTCAGGATCTGTAAGTAACCTCAAATTGGCTATTGCTAAACTCAAATAAATCAGTCATACAGCCCTGTATCAGCAATTTGAGCAATGTTGGTTTAGGGAAGGACTTATTAAAAAGTCCAGTGGTAGAAAGGTAGATGTAAAATTAAAGCATTTTTATATTGTAAACATTGCAACTCAATTGGAAAATTGTCAGAGCAAAAGTATTGGGTGAAGTAGATGATGATGCTATTTCTATACTGTTAATCTGCAGCTGTACTTCCAGCATCAAATTTTGTCAGTGTTCTCTTTATGAAAGTATGAGTTGGCTGTTTATTTCTTTTCATTTAAATCATGCCTCTCTCTCAATTAAGGTACCCAAGGCAGGTCGGTTTCAAACTGGAGGAGGGGGGGAAGAGAGTAATATAAATTATATTAGAATTCAGTTAAACATATGTTAATGTAAAAAAAACTATTAAAACTAACCAGAAAACTCCTGAAGAACTCAAATTTTAAAAAAAGTATTCCAGTTTACAATTTTCCTCCCCCCCCCCCCCCCCGAGTCTATTCAGTTACCAAAATTGGCTTGAAGAGGGAGGTCATTGAGGGCTTGCAGACAGACAGTGGGGAAAAGTGAATCTGTTCTTCCATGGAAGGAAGTTTCCCTTCTGAGACCACACAATGGAAAGACCTCCTGCAGAGTCCGCACCATATCTGCCTTTTTGGTTAGTAGGATCAGGAGGCTAGCTATTCTTAAAGATGTTAATGCCAGAGGAGGCTTATGGAGGGGTGGGTGGAGTTCTTCAGAAAGGGGTTTTATAGATCATACCAAGTGTGTAGAATTGGTATGGAAACAAACTAGTAGCTAGTGGAGCTTTTGCATTTATATTCTGGCCCTGTTCAACAGTTTGGCTGTTGGACTTTGAAACTCTTCAAAGAAAACCCTAAATAACGTGTTAGAGTCATACAGGTGTGTTAGAGTCATCATAAGTGGGATGTAACAAAGGTATGGTTCTCTATAGCCAAATCAAACCTCTTAGACTGTGAAAGTTCATCCGAATTAGTCTATTCCATATGTACAGTATTCAGCTTAATAAGATATAATGGGTAGGCATTTAGGCAAAATGGCCCAGGGCTGAAGATACTGCATTCTCATTTTTACTCACAGATGCAAACAAAATCGAGTAAGCCTTGGAAAATATTGGTTTTTTTAATGGACTTAGAAATAGTATTTATTGAGTATTGTGGTGCAAGGAAGATTCCTGCATTTCTGTGGCTTTTAATTTTCTTCCCTTTGTCCCCAGGTTTTCAACTTTTTGTTGTCCTATTTCAAAGCTTACCTTCAGCGGATAGGCTTCACAAACATGTTTGGGGGAATATACGTAGCCTGCACAGTAGATAAAAATCAATTATTTTTAAAAAATCAAATTGATATAAATCACAATTTAATTCATGATTTAAATTTAAAAAATAATTTTAAAATCAAATCCACCCTACTAGCCTGTGAACTATAGCTTGTTAGCTATACAGTCCAAGTTAACTACATTGTGTTTTCACATGTCAGTTTATTAGTTACTCTAAGTTTGTAAATACTGGAGTTGACTCCAATTAAATATTGCGCTGGTCTTAAAGTGTCTCCTGTTTCCTTTTTCAGGAAAGTACAGACACCATGCAGAATGCAGTTCAGGTAGGCAAAATGAAATACCAACATTATCTTGGATGTTTTCCTTATCTCAGAAATATAGTAATACGTTATGAAAATGATAGGTACTTTTGTTGATTTAATGGGCCACTGTTACAGAGTCATGCTTCACATTTCATAAATATGCTGAAAGTAGCTATTGTGTTCAGTTATAATTTGCAATCTGCTGATTATATTAAAGTGTAGCCATGTATTCTTGTTTCATTGCTGATGTTTTTATTAGGTGTGGTTTGGAGATGATCCCCCTTTAAATCCGCGTAGTCCACTGACTCCAAGGCATGGGCCAGGCTTAGCAGATGTTCTGCTCTATGACCAGTGGATATCTGTCCGACATGAGGCAACTTTGATCCCTATGCAGGAGGACCTAGCCATCTGGCTATCTGGTTTGTTGGGTAATGTTGCCATGAATATTTATCTCTTTGGAAAAGCTATGAGCCATCCCTGTAGTTACTGTAAACTGCTAAGTATTAGCATAATGAGTAGAGTTCATGCTAACCTATAAAAGGAATTGTAGATTCCTGCTCCTTTTTAGCTTGTTTTCCAGAATTGTCCCCTTTCTCTGTAAGATAAATGAAAGTTACAAAGACCATATAGCAGTGCCTCTCCATAATCTTTAAATGCGCAAGTGAGACTAGTAGGTCCCAGTGTTGATTTCTAACAACTGTTGTGCAACCTGTAGCCTAAAACAGCATGCATTTTAAGACCAATTTGAATTGCATTAATGTGCAATAGATTGAAGAGTGTGAATGTCATTTGTGACACCCCTGATGTGTCAGATGTGATGAAATTTTGTTGCTCAGTTCTGGCCTTCTCAAGAGTCATCCACAGCCTTGCCATGGCTCCTTTTGTTGTTTTATATGGAATTCCATGCCCACCTTTTTGTTTCCTGACATTATTTCCAACAAATATTTGAAGTGGAGAGAGAGTTTGAAAGATCAGGTGGAGCAGGAAACACACACCAAAAACTCAAGAGTTGTAGAAGTTATTTCCTTGTGAATTTGCACTGTGGATATGTCTGTGCATGTCTGAATTTTGCTTTGAGCTTGAGTTTTGCTTTCTCTCTACTAATGAAGAATGTGTGTCTGTTTTATAGGGGTAGAACTTACAGCAGAACGACTACTGGAAGAGCTTGACAATGGCGTACTGTTATGCAAGTTGATTGGAGTAATTCAAAGTGCAGTTAAAAAGAATTGTAACCCAAATGACTTAAGGGCAAGTAGTGTGTTCTTCATAACTTTTTAATACAAAAGTGAAATGTCGAACACCTTCATATCTTTGGGATTCCACAGAGTAAACAGGATTTAAACTTCCTAGTTTTTGAAGTTGCTGCCATGTCAGACTGTGCAAGGATTTCAACAAGAATCACAAAACAAGAGTAATAAAAGACATTGTGGTACCTTAAAGACTGTTTAGCCTATTAAATGCAGCTATAGCAATACCACAAAGCACTGTGCATTTTCAGCAGTCAGATGTAACCAGGTGTACACATGCTCCTATTCTGTTCCTTCTGTAGAAATCTAGGGAAGAGCTTTACGGCAGAGCCTGAGAGGTTACTTTTAAGAAGAATTCATCTAATGGCATGGTAAAACCATTTGTAATTAAATAATGCTTTGGGTCCCAGAACATCATCCTACCACTGCTTAGTTATGGATGGATTTAGCAAGTCATTGTATTTGTTCTTCTTAACTGTAGCTCTCCATTACCTGCCTAAGAGTTCTGCCATTAATAAATGTTTTGGGCATCATCTCATATATGAGTACAACACAATCCACATGGGTTTTAATTTTTATTACTTGCTTGCTTAGTTAAACTTGCATCCACTTTCCCTACAGTGAGCTCAAAGCCATGTATATGCGCCTCTTCTTTTCTTGCTGTAGCCTCATGACAAAAACAATCCTGTGAAATAGGGCGGGCAGAACAAGCAACTTGTAGTTCCAGTGGTATCTTATTTTCCAGTCATGCTCTCAGAATCCATCTGGATTTGACTTAGAGTAGTTAGAATGATGCTTTTGCCTTGTGTTACATGGTTTCTCTAACACATGCCTTGGTTTCTCACTAGAACTGACTTTGGGAAAAAATAGGTAGGCTAGAATCTTCTTGGCTTAAGGGCAGTCACATATCTGATGTGAGCTGTCTGCCACATGTTGGGTCTTTCTTTGGTTATACAATCCGTTGCACAACTGGCAGCCCAGACAACATGAAAACACTATAATAAGTGCCCTTATCCCATAAATTCCCTGAAGTAAAAAAAATCTGTTGGATTTTCATTTAGGTTTTTACAAGTAGCTATGCATCAAGATTGTTTGGAATTCTGGGACACACTGTGTTTCCTACTGCCCTAAGGTGCATTCCATTTAGTCCTGGGCAGGTGAGAGTAGCAAATGTGAGTAGTCTAGTTAGACAGGTGAGGTCTGAGGTAGTGTGTTGTGGAAAGAAAATGCATGGCTTTCATGCAAAAAATATATATATATACAAACTGAAAGGGACTCCAGAAGGCAGAGGTGCTGTGGCTGATACACATTTGTGATAGAGAAGATTTTTTTCCGATGGAGAGAAGCAGGTGGTTTTTCACAGGTTTGAAAAGGAATAGAAGAATAAAAGGAATAATTCTGAAGGTAGCCACAGGGGCTTACAGCTGTGTGTCCAGATTGTAGGAAATTTGGGCTACTCAGTTGATGTCATTTACAGTTAGAAATTTAGGCTGAAGCCCAGGGAGTAAGTTGTATTTGGTAGTATATGTACTAGTTCACAATCATGTGAAATACGAAGAATGGTGAAAACAAGTGATCATGTTCTTATGAAAGTAAAAAACTAATTTTGAAGGGGGCATGAAAAATCTGCTGATCATAATGTTCTAAAGTTGTACATGACTTGACATTCATTAGAAGCACCAGCAAATCATATGTTGAGTCTGCTGAGAAACTTGTACCACTTTTAGATTTCTGGAGCACTGTTCTGTATAAGGCTTAAGGGTATATTCTGACTCTCCTTGTGATATTCTTAATGTTGTATTCTATATTTGCCAGAGAGAGATTTCAGAGCTGTCTTTCATATTATGTTTTTGACAGAGCAAGTAAGCTAGTCAGTCAGTCCTGGCTTATCTTCCCATTTTGAAGACAATGTTTCTAACAGCGGAAGTTCAGCCTTCACAAATTTTGTGCACGGTCTATTTATCTCTGTCTCAACTGAGTCCTTAATAATTCTAGTCAAAACCATTTCCATCATTACTGAAATGTATACAACAGGGATTAATTGTTACCATAATTTTCTGTTTTCCATGGAAAATGTGTTTTCCATTCAACCACAAATTGCTACTGGAGTGGACTGCTGGCTGCTATCTGATAATAATTTTCTGATATTAAAGACTCCCTCAGGGGCAAAAGAGATCCTTAGGAAGCCTCAGAAACTGATGAGGAGGATAGGAAAGCTTAAATTAATTCGTTTAATTAAAGACTTGTGTCGCCAGATGATGACATCACCCGGCTTGCACAGCAAAGTTTTATGCCAACAGAATTTCAGCCACAATGTTATGGAATGTAAACCGTGAACATTTTGTTATGATAGAAAAATGTTTTGTTTTCAAACCGTTGCAGATAAATTTTACTCCATCATTTTCCTCTTTCTAGGATTTCCCTTTGAGAAAAGTCCCTTGTAAGAAAGATGCTGCTTCAGGATCTTTCTTTGCTAGAGACAACACAGCCAATTTTCTGAACTGGTGTAGATGTATTGGAGTGGATGAAACTTACCTCTTCGAATCTGAAGGCTTAGGTAATTATTTTTCAGACTCTTTGTATCACAGTCCCCTGATGTTACATGTCCACTGATTCTTCCCACAGTTTCTTACTGATTTCTGTATCTAAAAGAGGGGAAGTGTTTGTGAGAACTTATTGCTATAATTATTTTGCAAAATGCATGGTTAAACAGATAGTACACAATATTCTTGTGGTAGATAAAATTAAATAAAAGTGTAACAATATAGAAATACACAGAAAGTAAAAGAAACAATTCAAAAGTATCACGTGTCATGTGCTATGAAGTCACAGCTCACTTATGGTGATCCTAGTAGGATTTCCAAGGCATGTGAGACGTTTAAGGAGTAGTTTTAACAGTGCCATCCTGCACTGAGTTTCCATGGCCAAGTGGAAATTTGAACCCAGCTCTCCTGAGTCCTAATCTGTTGAGATATAGTGGGGGTGGAGGTATGTGGAATTCCTGTTAGCACTGTTGAAAAATTTGTCAGAGTGCAAGAATATCTGGAATATCTCAACCAGTTACAGAGGCAACAAATCTTAATAGTCTTAAAACAGCAAGATAGGTTTATTATCTATGTTGTATTGTGTTCTATAGAATAGGGAACTTTTGTTTTCACCAGTGTTGGTATTTTCTTCCCTCTCGTGCAGCATTAGTTCCTGTAGCTCCTAGTTTCTTTGGGGAATCTTTGTATCTTATTCATACTCTAGTCTAGTGTTTGGCAGGGCAAGCTTTTCACATTCCAACAAGCTCTGAAATGCTGATTTTAGACCAGCAAATAATAAGTCACTGTACTGAAACTTCTTGTTAGATGTACTATGGTGGTGTCATCATTTTAACTACTATCCTATAATGTCATTGACTCAGTTATGGCTAGTGATACTCAACAATTCTAAGATTTTTGTTTTGTTTTCTTCTGGAAATATGGGCATACTTTTTAAAAGGATCATTTTATTTGGAAATGGTAAAGAAGCTTTCTTCCCAAGTGAATCCTGGCTTGCATGTTTAATTTTTTTGATTTGCCTTGCCTCTTGCTTTTTTATATCTGATGGTTCAGAAGTGGCCTTGAGCAGTCAAACCTCTCCATGCCACCTATGCACCAACATAGAAAGTGCCAGCAAAGAATGCATGCATGAAATGTGGGGATTCCACTGTATTCTCTAGAAAAGAGAGAAGACAGTAGAAAAGAAGAAGAATCTTTGAACTGCAGAGCTGGAAGAAACTCCATGGATCATTGAATCCAGTCCCTCTCAAGGAGGCACAGTGGGGAATTGAACTCCTCCACAGCCAGAGACATAAGCCACTGATCAAGGTGGTTTTGACTACTCCCAACATTAAAATGATGAAATTGAGAAGGACAAGATTGTACTAAGGTCCTGCTAGGGATGCCATATAAAACTGAGTAGCACCAACAGAGAATATAGCTGGTACAACACAAGTGCCATGGCTGGGTGACTGAAAACATTTTAGACTTAGCAATGTGACCGGGACATAAAGATGAATCAGTTCATTTGGACTGAGTAGCCAATGTTTATCTAAATGTCTCTGAGCATTAATACAGTGGTGCCTTGCTTAACGACGATAATCTGTTCCAGGAAAATCGCCGTTAAGCTAAAACATCGTAAAGCGAAAATAAAAAGCCCATTGAAACGCATTGAAAACCTTTCAATGCATTCCAGTGGGCTTAAAACTCACCATCCAGTGAAGATCCTCCATACGGCGGCCATTTTCGCTGCCTGTGTAGCGAGGAATCTGTCCCTAAACACAGCGGAGAGCCAATTTATTTACCTGGCGGCCATTTTGAAACCGCCGATCAGCTGTTGAAAAATCATTGTTTTGCGAAGAATCGGTTCCCGAAGCAGGGAACCGATCATCGCAAAGCAAAATTCCCCCATTTAGACCATCGTTTTGCAATCGCAATTGCGATCACAAAAAGATCATCATAAAGCGGATTCGTCATAATGTGGGGCAGTCGTAAAGCGAGGCACTACTGTACTAGGCAAACACTTCCTTTTATCTCTCTTGGCCAATGACAACTAATGCCTCTATGAATCTTCTGTAAAATATGTTTGAAGTATACATGATGTGCATAATTACAAAATGAGACAGCCATGCTAAGCACTGTTTGGTAGCTACAGGATGATAAGCTTTCCATAATTTATTACCTTGCATAAAAATTTAGATATTGGACTCTGTCCTCCAGCACGTTTCTTTTTTGGCTAGACAGCTGTTAAAACATAAATAGTCAAACATACGCAGACCTACTTATTTTAGCCTCACACATGCATTGTCAACTTAAATAGCTGGATTTGCCCCTAGAGGGCTGGACTGTCTGTCTTTGCTGTTCAGCCTGTACCCTAAAACTGGCTGCTGCCAGACCAGTTTTTTTTCCAGATGGAGCAAAACCTTTGACTGCTTCATTAAGGCAAGTAGCTGAAAATTGTTTTGTTAATTATAGTTTCAGTACAGTCTGTCTGTTTTTAAACTAGAAATACATCAGTGTGAGTTCCAGCCAGGTGCAAGAAATAATTTTGAAGTTGTAGTATAATCTTTGTGCATGTTGAAACATGAATCTTTGTCTATTTGCTGTGGAAGTTTAAAAACACACACCTAGGAATATTGGGTTGTTCAATGCATAATATAAACAGTAAATTTTGCACTTCAGACAACTGGACCAATAATCACCTGTGTGCCTTGAAACTCTGTTTCTGTTCAGTTCTGGTTTTTATTTTATTTTTTCTATAAATGGAATATTCAGAACTTATAACTGGAATCAGTCCCTCAGATTCGGGCTGCAAGCTTGTACAATACTGTAACTTTTTCTTAGATAGAGCTCAACATATTTGGAAAGCTGCTGACTATTTAGAATTATTGGAATAAATGGTTGCTTTGTATGTTCTTGGCAGAGAACTTGATCAAAGGGGCTAAATTCTTCTTACCCTGCACTGCCCTTTTCCCAGCATTTTTGTATGAGGGAAGAATAAAGAAGGCTTTTATGCTCAGACAGTGGATTCTCATGTGTGGGCACATAACTCTGGCTTTCTACACTCTTCTTTTGCCTTAGAACAATGGAACTTTGATGCATTGTCCAGTGAATACTTGAACATTATAGTCAGAAATCTCTGTGTGATAACAAATGTGCTGTACGTGATTTCATGCAAAACATTGGCCCAGATAAAGTGGAAGGAAGCAAGCCTTGCTGTCATGTCCATGCACTTGCTGCTTCTCTTATGTGACATTCTGATATAGCCTACTGTATGTATTTAAAGTTGAAAGCAGGGAGTCCCATTTTATGCAGCTACAGATATATAGTATATCCTGCCTTTTCTCCAGTAAACTCAAGGTGGGATATGGAGATCTCCTCTCCCCCTTTTGTCCTCACAACAACCCTTTAAGGGAGGCTAGGCTATGAGGGTGACCTTGGCTGAAGTTCATTCAAAGAGTGTGTTGGATATTCATCAGCTCCATAATAAAACGGCTGCTAAAGCCTACCCTTGCGTGCCTATGTGAGTGCCATCTATAGGCCTTTGTGCAGCCAAGGTGCTCTGGCATTAGAAATAACAGAGGACAAAGTATAGGAGGCAAGTGTGACTTAGGTGAAGGTCTTTTCCTAAGGAACAAGGAAGCTCAGATTGTATTAAATTATAACTTCCTTCACCCCTAAACCATTGGACATGTTGCTTAGGTCTAATGCAGGGGTGGGCAATTAATTTCTATAGGGGGCCACATGAAAAATCTGAATTGTGTTCGGGGGCCGAACCAACTATGTAAAAATAAAATATAAGCAACTGATCAACTTTAGACAAAAAGCTATACAGTGGTGCCTCGACGATAATCCGTTCCGGGAAAAACGCTGTTAAGCAAAAACATCATAAAGCGAAATGGGAAAAGCCCATTGAAATGCATTGAAAACCCCTCAATGCGTTCCAATGGGCTGAAAACTCACCGTCTAGCGAAGATCATAGGGTGGCCATTTTCGGTGCCTGTATAGCGAGGAATCCGTCCCTAAGCACAGCGGGGAGCCATTTTAAGCACCCGACGGCCATTTTGAAAACCCGACAATCAGCTGTTTTTGATCGTCATAAAGCAAAAATCGGTTCCCGAAGCAGGGAACCGATCATCGCTAAGTGAAATTTCCCCATTTAGACCATCGTTTTGTGATCGCAATTGTGATCACAAAAACATCATCGTAAAGCGGATTTGTCGTAAAGTGGGGCAATCGCTAAGCGAGGCACCACTGTAAATGGTTTTGATGTTCAACTTGTTCAGTGAGAGAAATCCAGTCTGTCTTGGGCTTGAACACTGGACTGGAGCGACAACCGGCAGGCCAGACAGGAGTGGCTTGCAGGCTGTATATGGCCCTCGGGCCACACTTTGCCCAGGTCTGGTCTAATGGGAGTCCAACAACATCTGGATGGTCACATGTTTCTCCTATACCTGTGATAAGTATAGGAGTGAAGTGAAAGGATAGTGAACTGGTAGATTACACTAATTTTGCTCTAACCAACTGACCTGATGTGAACACTGGCAGAGTCCACATAGATGGTAGGTGCTGTTTTCTTTTTCCTCTCTGTTACAAACGGGACTGCATAGCAAGAGAAACAGACCTTGCGAGGGCAGAGTTGCATAGCTATGTGTAATTTGGAGTTCTAGGGGACTTCGCATTTTAGTCTTGGGATGCCATCCTCAAGCCATTTACTGTGGACAGGTTCCACTGATCCAAAAGAAATGATGTGATTGCTACTTAACACTGATACCCCTTCCCCCTTGCACATTGTAATTTTTTTTAAATAGTTCTGCACAAGGATCCAAGACAAGTGTACCTTTGCCTCCTGGAAATTGGTCGCATTGTATCAAGGTATGTATCTGTCACAGTTTTCCTAACCAGGAATTTTTATGTGCATAGTAAACATATGCAGTAGTATATGTTCTCCGGGATGCTACATAATGCAAAAAAAATTGTAAACTGTAATGCGGATTGCCATAGGACTGTGGGTGGTGCTATAAATCTCCAGACACAATGCATCCTGGGGAAACTTCTTTCATACAGCCGAAAAAAAAACGTAAACTGAGGCATTATTTTCAATGGATTTTCCTTCATAAACCGAAAAGAACATTAACCGAGGTATTTGTAAACGGAGGTACTACTGTATCTAAAAGATTCCCTAAAGTTTTCTTCAGAATTTTGGAGTACAGTCCTTTAGTACAGTTCTAGGAAGGCATCCCCAAAGCCATAACATATAGTGGAACTTTCTTTTCTCTGTATTTCCAAACTGCATTGGTTTTAAAAAAAGCCCTGCCACTATCATTGTTCTTCCAATGCTTCTGTTGTGCTTTAAATCACTATTGTATAAGTGCAAAAATCTGCTCCCTGCCAAAGAGTTGTTCCCAAAGATCGGTGGTGCAGGTTATAGAATTGTCCTTTAGTTCCCCCATGTCTGTACATTTTTGAACTCTTTCACAAACAATTTCTAGGAAGACAACTTACGTTCAAGTACCATGTACCGTATTCCATGTTTATGTTTAGACATAGCAGCCCATGTTCATACTTTCACTTCTTTGAAATAAAAAGATTTAATTCAATGCAAATGCAGAGTCTACTCTTTTCTTTTAGCTATGGAGTTGAGCCTCCCGTGTTAGTGAAACTGGAAAAGGAAATTGAATTGGAAGAAACCTTATTGATGTCCTCTGATCCTGTGGCTCCTGTCATCCCACCCAAATCCTGTTGTCAACATGGAGAGTTGCATGAAGCAGTAGGTATTATGTCCATTTTGCCCTGGGAAGGCTTAGTCTTGGGGAGGAGAGGGCAAAGGAGGAGCCCCTCTGATGTTTGTTCGTGGCTTCATAAACCATGCGGCAATCAGTAATAAGCAAGCAGGTCAACGAAAGCAATTGAAGATCTAAAAATGAAAATATAGACGACTTGGCAAAAATAAGTACCTTGAAATTTGAATGAACAGTGGGATCATAGCTATGCAATCAAAATCAGAACTGAGTTGGTATGGGGCAGCTTCTTTAAAATTAAAAAAATGTAATATATGACAAAAATTTAAAATTGGCAATATATGTGCTCTTGGTATTGCTTCATGGTATGGAATCATGGGCTTTAACACAGGAAGCATTTGAGACATGGATTTATTGCAGCATTCCAAGAATTACTTTGATGGAGAGGATGACAAACAAAAACATGATTGTGGTTATGTGTCTAGATTTCTGCATTTTATATATTTCACAATTTCATGAACTTTATTGACTTTCTTCATTGGTTACCCTCTCAACTTAGAGGTAATTATTCAAGGAAAAATAAATGGAAAAGAAGGGCAGGAAAAATAATAATTTAATGACTTGAAGAAACTAGACAATAGTTTTACAATACAAATGTCATTTCTAGAGCTGCTACGTTTAAACCATAATAGCTGTAATGATGTCCAACCTCTATCTTCAACAAGAAGATGAAGCCTAGAATGACTGTCAGAACCAGATTATTCTCCAGTTTGCCCATGACCTTTCCCAAGAGCAAGACAAGAAACCCTTTTAAGTCATGACTCTCCTAAGTGCAGAGAGTCAGTGTGTGCAGTAGTTAGGATAGGGCTGGGACTCTAGAGATGCAGGATCACATCTGATCTCATCTGAATTTGGAAGCTAAGGATGATGAAGTACTTGTATTCCTAAGTAGTATTTGATTGGGAAACCACCAGGGAATATCAGAAATCTACGTGTAAGGCTAGAAAATAATCCTGCAACAGAGCTGCGACACTCAAAGCTGACAGTACTGGGTAGATGGGCAAATTAACATAAGACAGTTTCCTTTGTTACTAAGGATTTGACTACATTGACAGATAATGTGAGAAATGCTCCAGGGTTGATTGTCTGGTTCACATTATTTCTCATTGACTACATTATGTAATAGTCAATACATTTTCCCCTAATCTGGTTCCTCCCCCCCCCTGCCATTGGGGCTTCTTCTTGTTTGGAATCAAATGTATTCACATTGGTTCAGATAGTGTGATCAAATGAGCTGATGTGGAGGGGTTTGTAGCCATTTTTTTCAAGCTGTCCCAGCTGGCTAAAGCAGTAGTAAGGGACAGTAAGGAAACTGGAAGCTATTTGAATCCTCTTGTCCCCACACTTGTTGCCTGGGTCTGCTTTTATGCTCCCATTCCATTGCCTTTCTTTCTTTCTTTCTTTCTTTCTTTCTTTCTTTCTTTCTTTCTTTCTTTCTTTCTTTCTTTCTTTCTTTCTTTCTTTCACTAATATAGTGCAGCTGGCTGACCAAATAAAAAGAGTGAGGAGGAAGTTTTTAAGGTAGCTTGACTCCAACCATGCCTCCTGCAAATCTGGATGGCCAGAGCAGAGAGCTGCCCTAACATGCTGGAAACAAGGCTGAAGGGAAACCTTTATCCTGTCTCTCACCTGATTCCTTGCTTTTCTTTCTCTCTTTTTGGTCTTCTAACTATCCTAGTGCTATGACAGAGGGAGGAGACCCAGGCACCAGGTGTGGGGAGGAGAGGATTAAAATGATTAACAAGTTCCCCTCTCTCTGCTGACTCAATGTGTGGTTGGCTGAAGTGAATTAAGCCAGAGAAACCTGATTTCACAATGGATCCATTCACTTTTTCCCCTTCTGTGTAGTTACACTCTTAAGTCAGTACTAGATCATGGAGTTCAGTGGATGACGTTCAGGTAGTCATTTTTTTCTAAGCTTAACCTGCATCAGTGTAAGCTAAGCCACCTTAAGTTTATTAGCGAAACGTGTAAGACAAATGTACATAATAATTATGAAAACAGTCCTTTAAGAGTCAGCATATGGAACATTCATCATTATCATCATCATCTAAGAATTTCAGAGCTGGAAAGGACTCTATAGATCATAAAGTCCAGTCCCTGTCAAGGAGGCACAGTGGGGAATCATTGCCCTTGATGTATTTTCTGTTCTGTCCATGAAATTCCAGCCTTAAAAGCAACAGTGTCATTTATTTATATTTTGTTCAGTTTTTACTGTCAGACTATTAAAGCAATAATAATAATGAGTGTTGTCAAGCTGATTACAAGTTAGACAGCAACCATTTTCAGGGTTTTCCCTGAAATTGCTTGTAATTGAAGAAATGGATTGTAATCCACGAAGGTCCCCCTTGAAATAAATGTTTTTGTCTTAGAGATGCCACAGCGCTTTTGTTTTTGCTTTTGCTTTGATTATAGCTGCTCTGCAAGGGTTCTTATCAAGTTCTTGCTTCTTCAACTTTTGGGTTAGGGTGGTATGTTTGAAGGAAAAATATTAGAAACATCCCAGTTTTGTATATTATCTTGAAACTTGAGCAAGATTGCAGTTCTTCACACAGTTTGGATTTTAAAAGCTTCAAACTACATTTGAACTCAGAGGGGTTTTCTCTGAGTAAATCTCCCAATTTTACTGATATTCAAGTTTCCAAATGGAACAGAGGATTCTAGTCTTAACATCACCATCCCATGACTTGCTTACCCAAGGCAAGGGAATTCATTCAGAATACAGGTAGGAGGAAATGCATGCTGTTACAAATATAACTTGTCATAAAGTATTAAAATATTCTTTATTTCGTCTGTGATATTGTGAGCTCATTATCCGCCTGGGAATTATGACACAAAAGAAAATCATCATATCCAAAAGGCATTATTTTGGCTTTCTGTGATACAATTTTTGGAGCAAAATAGGAAGTTCACATTTAGCTGTATCTCTAAAAATTAGCATGAAAATATTTGCATGTAATTTTTATACAATATAGGTTAAGCACATTGCTGAAGATCCTCCTTGCAGCTGCTCCCATAGATTTTCAATTGAGTATCTATCTGAAGGACGCTATAGACTGGGAGACAAAATACTTTTTATACGAGTAAGTAGAATTTCTCTACATAGTTCTGTTTTTTAGAGTTGTTCTTTGACATAATACCATTTCTTCAGGTGTTTACGACCTTTCTATAAGACATATGTCATATTGGTGATTTCCATCTTGTCAGCATATCAACAGCGAGGAAGGATCTCCCTTACTCATGAAGACAGGAAATGGTTGAATAATAATTTTCTTTGCTTTCTGTTGTTGTAGTTGGTAGCTTCTACTCCTTTTCTTCTTTTGACCTGCACTTATTTGTATCTTGGGGGTGTTTATGAGTACAGTATGCTTGTTCTTATTATAGGCCATTGAGTCAAAACCAACATACAGTGATGCCTCACAAGACGAGCGCTTCGTTTAACGAAGAAATTGCATAACGAAGAAGTTTTTGCGATCGCAAAAGCGATCGCAAAACAATGTTTCCTATGGGGTTTTTTCGCTTTGCGATGATCGGTTACCTGCTTCGCTAACCGATTATCGCAAAATGAAGATTTTTGCACAGCTGATTGGCAGTTTCAAAATGGCCGCCGGGTTAAAAAAAAAGGCCACCCGCTGTTTTCTGGGACGGATTCCTCATTGCACGGGCAGCGAAAATGGCCGTACTATGGAGGATCTTCACTGGACAGTGAGTTTCAAGCCCATAGGAACGCATTAATCGGGTTTTAATGCATTCCTATGGGCTTTTAAAAATGTTTTGTGATGTTTTCGTTCTACAGCGATTTCACTGGAACGAATTAACATCGTAATGCGAGGCACCACTGTATATTGATGCTAATAGGACGTCATGCTAGATTAGGTGTTTAAAGCGTGGTTTTGCCACTTCCATGCCCTCAGTGAGTGTCCACAGCTGAGCAGGAATAGAATCCAAGCTTCCTAACTCCTAGTCCATCATTCTATCTACTACCCCATACTGGATATGCACTGCGTGGTATACGTCTGTTATTTGGGGAAGAATCTGGTAACCCATAACTACAAAAAGATCTAGCCAAGAAGAAAGCTAAATGTTAAAGCTAATTTAAAAAATCCTAACATATCCTGTAGCAAAATGCAACAAATTCAAACCTGATACTCTTACCAATTTTTCCTCTGCTAGATGTTGCATGGCAAGCATGTGATGGTACGTGTTGGTGGAGGATGGGACACTCTTCAAGGCTTTCTCCTCAAGTACGATCCGTGCCGAGTGCTGCAGTTTGCAACGTTAGAACAAAAAATCTTGGCCTTTCAGAAAGGTGCATCTAGCGAGACAACTCCTGATTCATCTGCTAAAACTCCTCAGCCTCCTCTCATGAACCCCATATCTGCTGTTGAAACCTACCAGAAACAAAATCCAAAGACCCTGACTCCTGCTTCAGCTCCAAAGACTACTCGGCCAGTTAATAGAAAGCAGCCAGTCAATAAGCTTCCACAATCACCTGCACCTTCTTCTTCCAAAACAAAAGTCCATACAACTTCAAGAAGCCAATCTGTGTTAGGCCAAGCCAAGTCTAAAGGTGTCTCAGCAAGTAATAGTCAGTTGTCTTCCAAACCCCCAACAGCTGCTTCAAAAAACCCAGCAACATCCTCTCATAAACTCACATCTGTTTTAAAACCTGCCCAACCTGTACACAAAGGTTCTTCATCCGTCTTACTGAGAACTGCTCTAACTTCTTCGGAATCTCGTCCGAAACGTACCTTGTTGTCAGCCAAACGTGACCAGGTACAGAATTCTCCAGTCGTGTCACGTCAGACTGTTGCTTGTTCAACAAGTACGCTTTCTCGGCTACCTGGGACAACAAAAAGAACAGCTGCAGAAGATTCGTCTAATGGTAGGACAAGGCTCAATGCCACAGTCAAATCTAAAGCTCTTTCAAAAACTTCCAAAAAATTTACAGAGCCAGCTAACAAAAATCTGCATGGTCCTAAAGCAGGTTGCTCTCAGCAGCCTTCAACAACATCAGCAAAACCAGTTCCAAAAAGTACTACTCAGATGTTACCAACACAATGTTGGTCACTTAGAGATACACTAAAATCTAGAGAGGCAAAGAATGTCAAAACTACTAGTACTGCCAAACAGCAGGCTTCTCCGTCTCCACTTACAGCAGGTAAATCAACACAATTGACACCTGCATTGGGATCAAGAAGTAAAAATGTGTCTTCACCTGTCAGCAATCACTCTTCAGCCAAGAATACACAGGTCCAAAGTAACAGGCCAAAACCTCTGGCTGGTTCCAGTATGTCAAAGCATCCTGAGCGTACTCCATTGTCTGTTGTACGTCTTCCTCAAACATCAGCTGTAGCCGAAACCAGAAAAAAGAAGACACAAGCAGCCACCGAAAGTCAATCATTGGTTAAAGCATCCCAGAAGAATGATAAAGTCCTTGCTGCAACTATCACTAGGAAAGCACCTGGAGGATTAAAGGATCCTATGCTGAAAACAAAACCAGATGATCACTATTTTGTTATGTCTGGAAATAAGAAAATCAGAAAGTAAGATAAGCACATGAATTGGGACTGTTGCTCCTTCATTCAGAAGAAAACTCACATTAAACAATAGAATGGTAATTGAACTATCAGTGTTTTTTTTAAAATGGTGCCGTTTGCTAAGAATGCTTCCCCAGTATTTAACCAGTCTTCCCTAATGCAGGAATATATTGATCAGCATAAGGCACTTTCCTTTAGCTTGCATTATCTTTACTTTTGATCCTTTCCAAACATGTTTAATGTGATAAAGTCCTCATAAAATGGCAAACAATGGATCCCAAGTGCCAGCTTGTATTTACCACATTAGAGGAAAAAGTTGGATATTGCAGGCGCTTATATTAATGGTTGCCCGTTGGTAATCAGATTTAACTAGAAATATCTGCAATCTCCTGATAACACTCATGCCATTGATTCGGGGCCTTTGTCTTGAGTGAATGTGGGGATTACTTGTCTTGCATGTATGTGAGTGCTGTGTTCAGGGGGGAAAATAAGATGCAAATGACTTTATTAATTAGAAATAGCAACCTTGATGAGTAATACTATATGGAAGAAGGATCAAGTTGTTTACTGAATTTTCAGTGCTCTGGAGCAGAGATTGATACATTTTTGTAAAAAAAAATCTATAAATTCCAAAGCTGTCAGTACAATCAAGTCATTAATAATGTTTAAGAGTTTGGCCTTAAATCTCACCACCTTGAGTGCCTTAGTTGATGATTTGCCCTGTCAGTGGCATCACAAGACATTGGCAATTGATCGCCCTAGATAGGTGGTCTGGTTTATTAATATGAGCCATGTCGAAGCCTATCCTGATATTTGCAGGGCTTAAGCAAATGAAATGGTGGGTGTGGTTGCACAGGAACAATAAATGCAGCATCCAAACTTACCTGTGGGCAGGGAGCACCTTATAAAGTTGTAGGAAATAGGACGACATGAGAGCAACTATCAGATCATACTGTTTACATGTGTGAGGGCAGCTAAAACACTGTTCAGATAAGCTTCCTGTGTGATTTTCGTATTTATATCACAAGTTGCTTCATTTCCAGCATTTCTGCTTGCTAATGCTTTTAGTTGCTGCCCAACATCTTGTACATACCTAACTTCTTATACATATCTATGTACAACCTCTTGTACATACTGTATCTACAACACAGGGAAAGCATCTGGGTCTTTTTTCTCTTTGCATACAAAGTTTTATGTTATTAAGCAAATCAATGATTAGAGTTCCATGTGATTTTTGTATGCACTTCTACTTGTTAAAACAGTATTTTAAGGCAAAATACATATATATATATATATTTAAAATGATGGTTGCAACTCCTCCATAATAAAACTTTATGTGAGAGTCAGGAAAACCATGGTTAAGTATTAATGGAATTTCACTCTTTCGCAGACTGCAGTTTAGTCTGTTCGATATCAAACTGTAGATTTAATTTGAACATATGTTTCAGGAAAAGGGTAATTGGATCCTCACTGAATGAAATTGTGATAATCCCACTGACTCAAACTGAAATAGCCAGTCAAGCACAACCCCTGAACCTCTTATTGTTGCACTTTAGAATTATATTTATGCCTGACTGGTTAAGGCAAGATGTCGGTGGTAGCAGCAAATTCGAATCTCTATTCCATGGAAAGCCATGTGTAGTGCACAAATGATATTCAGGGTTGTATGTATATTCTAGTGCACACCCAATATACACCCTTGGATCTTGACTCAACATGTGTTACTTTGAATGGAAACTTGCTGAGTTGCACAGATTTCCCAGGCTGGATCAGACTGACTAATTTTGTAAAGCGACAGTCTTGTAGCAATTTAGGAGAGTTAGCATCATTGCATTCAATAGTCTTTGCTTGTGAGCGGACAAGTGTAGGCTTATAGGTATTATACAACCAGAAATGGTTTGTTTACAAAAGACTGGTGGTGCCTGAAACTGTTACTGTCTTTGAAAACTGCAGCAGAAAGTGTTCTCAAGTGTCGGATCTGTAATGGCAATGCAGACATGCATTTCTGCAATTCCTGTTTCAATTATTTATAGATTACTGGAAAACAAACCACCCAACGTTACTCGCAAAGTCTTTGACAAATGCAGCATACCAGAGGTCTGTTGATTGTTGTTGCTTCAGAGTTCTTCATTAAGGCTGGAAGTACTGAAGTTATTTAGTCAGCAGAAAATGTGAGTCTCTGTTTACTGAACAGAGATGTAGACATGACCTAGACACACCTGCCCTCCCCAGCTGTATCTCAGTTCATAAAAGATATGTGTGTTCAATAGCATAGGATGGGATTAAATGTGCTTTGTCGGTTGTCCTAGTTAACAAAAATAAGTGTTTTGAAATTATGGTCATGATCCAATGAAGCGGCTCTGTACCTTTAGCTGGGGCCTACCAGTTCTGAGCTTGATGCCTGTACATGCTCCTGGAGCTTTAGCTGAAAGGGCAAGGAGCAGCAGTCCATATAATTTCTAATGCAAATGTGGGGTCTCTTTCCAAAGTGGCTTCTGCTTTTGTATGCAATAATAAATGTATCGGTTTTTTAATTGCTGCAAGACTCTGTTTTCTTTAGAAAAGGTTGTTTATTACATCTCGCTTGTAAGAGATACAATGAACACCTCTATGGAATTTTTGCTCCTATCTTCCTTTGAGCACAACAGGGTTTCCCTACCACCTCTCACTATAGTCCTGTGATGTAGATGAAAGGGAAAAAATGATAAGCAGTCCATGACACCAATTATGACCGAGTGCAGTTTTGAAGCCAGTTTCTTGTCCTGGTGCAACACTATACCCACTAGAGAACACTGCCTGTCAAGAATGGGGGTATAGGTTGCCCACATCCCTGGGTGAATACAGTGGTGCCCCGCTAGATTATTACCTCGCAAAATGACACATCCACATGATGAGTTTTTGCAATCGCTATTGCGCTTTGCAAAACAGTGCTTCCTATGGGCGTTTTTTACTCAACAATGTTTTGGTCTGTGCGTCGCAAGACTTTTTTTTTTAACCGATTTTCGCAAGATGACGATTTTAACAACTGATCAGTGGCTTCGCAAAACGGGTGTTTTCGGGACTGATTTTCGCAAGACAGCGATTGGCGGCTTCGCAAAACGGGTTCTGTATGGGCGAATTTTGCAAAACAACAACGATTTGTCCCAATTGGAACGCATTAAACGGATTTCAATGCATTCAAATGGGGAAACGCTTTTCGCAAGATGATGTTTTCGCAAAACAGCGATTTTCACAGAACAAATTAACATCGTCTTGCGGGGCGCCACTGTATTGTTTACTGTTGCAGAAGAGACTGAATATATCAAGTTGCAGGAGAGTCCTATGAATGCAGCACTTTAAACAAAAGAATTGCTGGATAATTATTGCAATGATTTTACTTACATTCTGGGCAAACATAGATATTTTTAAAACCAGACAGTTGATGGTGGGTGCTAATATTGAAAACTATTCAGTATTTTAATATGGTAGCCATATTAGCCACTGAAAACTAATCATCCAGGCCCGGTTGGTGTGATACCCTCCACAGAGAGAGTTATACATTCAGTGGCTGTCTACCTGTTTTAGAAGTTACTGTTTAAATTAAATGGGCTTTGCTTTCAAACAATACATTTGGAGTCAATGAGATAATTTCAGGTTAGCAAAAACATTCCTGTCCAAGTGATTATACATTGAAGTCTTGAGTTGTATTTAGTTCGAATTATAAATTTACCAAAGATCTCTGATGAGCTACTCTAAAAGATCTCTCGAATTGTGAGGAAAGACTAGTAAAAGTACTCTAAAGATCTACAGCAAATTAGTATAGGAGAAGCAATGCATACATGCAAACCTCTCAGTTCAGATTAAGAATATAGTGCATTTAAAATTAACATTGAACACATTATCTCCTAGAATGGGGCATGTATCTAGAAATGTTTGGTGGAGATTAAGAAGTTTTACTGCAGAAGACCAATTTTTTAACCAAATGTGTGCAGAAGATCAATTTTTTTAACCAAATGTGACAAAACATGCCATATAACCTCAAGTCAGTGGAATCTCAAATGGAGCCTCAGAGGTTAGTGTTCAGTTTGAAGGTGCTTTCACATTCTACCATAATGAATGTACAGCCCCAGTGCAGTTGCCTCATGACACAGTGCTAGGGCAAGATCTCAATAAGTTTGGACTTTAACAGACAGTATCCAACTCAGCCTTATTGCAGAGTTCAAGATAAGACATTCAATAAATGTAGACTGGCAGAAACCATAATGAATGCATTGTTACAAACTTTGTGACCTCTCCTGCTTGTTCCATGCACATATATAATGGAAGATTTGGGGTGATTCAGATTTGGAAAGGAACTTTACAGGCTGTGTGCTGTCTTGATTAAGAACTAAGATTTGATTAAGAACTTCATATACTTTCCCATGAACATACTCTGCAGGAGTATCTGTCACATACTGTACATTTCTGTTCAACAGAACAGAAAGATTGAGAAGTAAGATAAGACTATGTTGGAAAGCCCAACAAGCCACTCTTCCCCCCCATCTAGGTCCTGGGATCCTACCTTGTTAGCACAAGGGCCAGCCCAACACCCCAAATTGCACTGTTCAAGTCAACTGCTCTTCCAGGAAGACGTGACAAGATGCTGCAGTTGAAGACCCCTGCTTGTTTCTCACACTTACAGAAGCAAAGTAAAAGCTTGAGTGGAATTCTCTGGCCTCAAAAGAACAAGACTTCCATTCCAGACCTTGTCCCCTTGAAGTTTAAGAATTTTTAGATCCTGTAACTCCATCATAAGTCACTCCGTAGCAGTGGTTCCCAACCTTTTGTGACATGACACCCCCTTTTTTATAATAGCCAAGTAACCTGCAACAACCCTGTCACATTTGCATAAACAAGCTGTTGTGCCCCAACATGGTGGCACTGTTGCTGCTGCTGGTGCTTGCTGTCCTCTTACTTCTGCCACAAACTCTGTTGCCACCACTTCAAGCTGGGGATGGAACAGGTTGGGGGAGGTTGAATGTAGGGAGAAGACAAGACAAGGGACTTTAAAAATGAACCAGGTGGCAGAAGGACTTTGCAGTACACAGGAAAGGGGCAAAACCTTCGAGCAGAGAGGATCCCCCTCAGAAACCAGGATGAAGCTTTCCTTGCACCTGCTGCAGAAGAGGCAGGTCATTTGTTTTTGTGCCCCCCACTTTGGCGTTTGTTGTGGGTTTGTTTTTTCCTTTTCCTCCTTTTTAGGCTCTCTGGAATTGAGACATCATACCGTATTTTTCGCACCATAAGACGCACTTTTCCCCCACAAAACATGGGGGTGGAAAGTCTGTGCATCTTATGGAGCGAAGAAAACAGATTATATTTTCCTGTTTTCTTCTAAAAAATTGGTGCGTCTTATGGAAAGGTGCGTCGTATGGAGCGAAAAATACGGTAGTTTAAAAAAAACCTTTCTTGGGGAAGCAGCAGCAATTATATCTGCTGGCATTTCTTTTTTTGTAAAAAATGGTCCCAGTCATCCCTTCTCAGAAAGTAGAGGCTTCTTTGTTCAACAAAGGGCCTGTTTCTCAAACATACACATGCACACTAACTAATATCTTACTCTGATAGGTCAAGGAAGAAATTATTTGACAAGGGCTAGTACACATATATGGAGACCCAGGACACACACCCACACACCCACACACACCATGCTGTATATAATGCTGGAAGAATTCCCCCCCCCCCCCCAAATTCTGATTTCAAAACATTGTTAGAAGATGCATTGGAATGCCTGTTTTGGCAATATTTGTAGTGGGATTCGTGTGTGCATGTGCATATGCATGCATCCACCCACCCACCCACACAAAGCTGGTTTTTGTGAACTGGATATATATAAAAAACATTCTCGTCCAGAGTTGTTATACCTCTTCTTCAGCAATCACATCACTTGAAAAGACAAACATACAGTCAGTCCTCCCCTTCTCGTTGCAAAAAGGCTTTTGATTTCAGCTCTACTTCAGCCTGAACACCCAGGAACTATAATTGCTGAACAATAGATGTGGTTCTTCTAAAATAGTAAGCAATTGCACTGACATCCAGATCTGGGTTATCCAATTTTCTGTGATGGAAAGATACTATTTAAAACAACAACAAAAAAATGAAATATTTAACAATACTTTGGTGACCTCTGGTGGATACTACAATGTACTAAACTGTAATCTCTTCCAGCATGTGGATAGGAAGGAGGAAATATTATACATGAGATGAAATACATGTGAGCAGATATTAACACCTGGCTATCCAGATATTCATACCCGGCATAATAGGAAGGCTATGGGTTTACATATGGATATGGTAGACAAATGGCCACCAAACAAAATGGAAGAGTGTGCCAATTGCATTGGTAATGGGCTTTCCATGAAAGCTCAAGTTAGAATAAATGTTAGCAGTTGAGATGACACAACTCTTTAGTTTCGATCTTTGTTATACAGACCTTTGTATTGTGAATGTCCGTGGTAAATGCTCCAGTAGTGAAAAAAATTATTCTGGGAAGCCTGGCTGCTGGGGGATAATTAGCAGTTTCATTATATGTGCTCATTTCAAAGTTGAGCATGAGTAAAGCTTACAAGCTTTGCATCCTAACAGGTGACCCAAATTCCACTACTTCTCCCACCTGCTGTTTAGCTCATAAAAATGCTGTTAGCTTCCAATGGCTAAGGCTCACTTATCTGTCTGACTTCAGTACCTACACACTCTGAAACTGCTGCTTTGCTCCATACTCTGCAGAGGATGTCAGAACATTCCTTTGCTAGAATGCTGTCTAATGTCAGACCATCCTTGACAACTTTGTCAGAACCTCCATGATTATCTCCAGCAATCTTGCCTTCATCCTGTTCTGACCAAACCCCAGTTGTACAACCAATGTTTTCTTCGTAAGCTTTCTATTGCATCATGTGATGCAAGCTTGGAGATTTTAAAAGGTAAGACTTAAGTATTTTAATAAGCAAATAAAATGATTTTAATTTTAGGTTACAATAAAAACTTTGATATTTGCAAGACGTGTATGCAGAGCAAGTTACAAACGCTATTGTTGTTTTTTCAGCACTGCAAGAATAGAGATGCTGTGGAATGTGCGATACTGGCCACTGTGACTGCAGCTGTAAAACATAATTACCACCGAGTGTCATTCTGATGAATTGTGCATCTAACAGAAGCACAGTTTTGCTGAGTCTAGCATTCTGTGTGTATATGTGGAGCAAGGGCATAATAAATTATGTGTGTTTGTGTACACACTACAGAGTCCAGCCTTTCAAAACATTAATAAATGCTGCCAAAAGTGAGCAATGAGAGCAGAAACATTTTAGAAATTATGATAAGCAATTTTGCCTGCCCCATTGTCTCTTCCTATTAACCCTGGGTCTGGCCTTTGAAGCAATGAGAATATTGGACCAGCTTAGGTGGGTCAGCGTTCTGCAACTCCTGGCTCCAGTTTGTCCTGGAAGCATTCATATCTGATGCCTGCAGGGCCAGTTCTACCATTAGGCAGAGTAAGCAACAACCTCAGGCGGCCACCACTGAGGGCAGCAGCAATAAAGTTCTGGATATTCTTCCTGTGTTCTCTAACCATGAGCGCATGTACCATCTGTTTTCCCCCCTGCTCCCTTGTGCTGGACTACTGTCCTTGGCGATGGTGGAGTATGCTCTTCCATCATCACTATTTAAGTAGGATTCAACTGACAGTTTACTCAGTTTCTGTGTATGAAATGGAGGTGGGGGTGTCTCATTTTATCATTCACCTCAGACAGTAAGATATCTTCAGCTAGGTCTGGGTGTCAGGAATGCAGGTTAGCATCCCAGATTCATATCAGTCCAAGAGAGTGAAAAGGTTTTTGGCAGAGATGCATCAAGGATGATGATAAGAAGGCAGCATGAGCTTTCAAGGAAGGTGAGTCAAGAAGCAGCTCAGTCTGTGCCTTAGCAGCAAATTGCTCAGCCCCTGGAGCCAGTCTAGAGCTGGCAGTTTTACAGGATTGGTGGAACCTTCCTCATCTGAGGTATCGTTTGACCCTTATTTGCAATGGTGTCCCTGCAGCATAGTGAGAGAGGAAGCACTTTCTGGCAGCAAGATTCCATTTTCTAGTAGAAAAAGTAAAATAGCATCCTGCTTTTAGAACCCTGCATGGAGGCCATCTTGTTCCCCACTACACACAAACACTGTTCCAGAGAGGCTCCTGCCCACACGAAATGAAGGACATGGCTTCAACACATTTAACGGATGTGTGAAAGAGGAAATTTCAGGAAGTGTGCCATACAACAGATACACCATTTTTGTATGATGAAAAGGAGAAGAGGTTGAAATTTCTTCTTGCACAGTGCTCGCAAAGATGCACTAGCCTTGTTCTCTGTTTCATGCAGCCATTGTTATCCCAATGCATCAAAGTAGATTTTTAGGGGGCTGAAGCTTAGGAAGTTACAGCTGCTGAAATATCCTCTTGCACACAATGACTAGAAGTAGAGAAAACCTCTCCTCCATTTCATGTGGCCACTCTTGGTGGGGGCTGAATGAGAAATTGGTAAAAATCAGCTCCCTCTCCCGTTGAAGCTCCCGTGGGAGCATCTTGTAAGACATGTTTGGGTCATGGGAATGGCCCCGCTTTTAAAATATTTGTTTTATGTATTTATTATATTTATATTCCTTTCTTTAAGGAGTTCTGGGTGATATATATTTCTCCTCAAAATAAACGTCTGAGGAAAGTTAGGCTGAAAAAGAGTGACAGGCATATTGTGTCACTCTGTGTGAGCTTCAGACTAAGGAAAGGGTTTCAGCTTCCATTGCTCTTATTTGAGTACAAGACTCAAACCACAGGGCTCTCATACTTGAAGTCTAATTCAGCAAAAGCATTTCTTACATGTATCTGCTTTAAAAAATGGTACAGTTGGCTACTGTCTGGTGGTGGGACCATCCAGCAATCTCCCTATAGATCTGCCACTGTATGGCAGAGGATGGAGGGACGGAGTAGGGAAGAGCTATTATTCTTGATTTCTGGACAAAGGAGCACTCAGAAAAGTGCTTTAAAGATAAAGCATTCTGGTTTTTTTTTTTTTACTACACAATGTTCTGTTAGGGACTAATGCCAAGGTGTATTGTTATCTCCTCACTGGTAATAATTATTTAGCCATATCGAAAGGGGCTGAAATGTTCTCTATAAGCTTCCTAATTTGTAATGGAAAGCAACTGCAGATGTAGCTCATAAGCCATAAGAATATGCACCTGTAAACTATTTATGCTCTAGAAACCATAATGTATATAATATGAATAAGAAACGAAATTAATCTTACTGACCTGCTTGAGATTTTTTTCTGAAACAACCCCCACCCTCCTTTGGGTTATTTAACAACTGCATAGCCAGTCTGAAAAAAAGAAAAAGATGAAGGGTTTTATCTTTGGTTTTCTTTTCTTTCTTTCTTTCTTTCTTTCTTTCTTTCTTTCTTTCTTTCTTTCTTTCTTTCTTTCTTTCTTTCTTTCTTTCTTATAAAAGTAAATAATGTACCAGGAAATGCAGATCAATCAAAATAACACAACATGAGCTCGTAAGTTCTCTCCATTCTCACTTATTTGAGTCCAAAAGAAAATAAAGTACTACATATATGTAACCTGATTACCATGGCACCTCTAATTGGTTCATTGAATATCTAGTCTTTATCTTGGGCTTAGTCTAGTTGCAGACCTAACAGTTACAAAATCTAACCTGATTTTTCAGTTTTCCTGGTTTCTTTCCCACCCCCTATTTACTGAGAGGGTAAACTCAAATTTTTGCACACCTTTGTGGCATTTTGACTGGTTCTAATGAAAATAATTCTGAAATCTGCTTTTATTCATGGATCACACAGCTACTGCTATTTTTTTTTAAAACTGACCCCTCTTGCATGAGGATTATTTTAAAGGAATATGGAATTGGTGTATTTTCTGAATTCTAACTCACTGAAAGTTAGCAGTAGGTTTAGCTATGTGGTTAGGGTTAGGAGCTGGGTTTCATCGATATTTCCTGAAACTGTTGAGATTTTCTGTGTATTCCCCACACACACACACACACCAGCCACCAACTACCTTTTTGGTCTAGTTCTATATGAATTCAGTGACAAAACATGATGCTGGGAGACTCAGATGTGCTATTCTAATGAATGAGCATTAATATCAAAGGAGACATGTTCTTCCTTTCTCCTTGCTATTATTATACTGTAATGGAATAAAGTCTTCATATGTTTCTTTGGATCTTTGCACAGTTGATAATGCGTCTTTAGATGTTCACCACACAACAGCTGTGAAGGGAGAATCCCCATCCCACCTCCTAGTCTGAGTGGTCGGCTGCTGGAGGAAGCGTGGGAAAGGCAGCCCAAGCTCCTGCCCAGACTGGAGCACCACCGGAGAAGGAGAATGACAGATTGTGAGTAGACCAGCTTGCTTGGAGGGGGGACCACATGGGACTTGTGGTGCCTTGTGGAGGACCCATACAAAGGGGCACAACTTAATTCATGGTCATCTCTAGTGGAAATGGTTGTTTAAGAGATGCCTGTTCAAAGTCTCTGGCATGTGGATTTCAACAGCTGTATCCAAAAACTTAGCTGTAGAAAATAGATGTTCTGGTGCATTCCGGCTGGAAGCTGCACATGTCTGAGCATGTGCAACAATCAGTAGGTTCGGTACAACAGCCAAGCTGATATACAGTGGTATCTATAAAGTGTAGCTGTTTCAAAGATTCATCTAGACTCTGGACTTTACTGAAGTACTGATGGAACTTCTCAAGTGGCTGCTTTCTGTGAGTAGATAATAAAGAAGTCATCAGTATGTCTTAGAAGATAACTTTTGGATACAAAAGCTGAAGAAACATTGTTCTTTGTCACCATTACTGTTTGGGCCCTATCTCCCCACACATACACAAACATCCAACATTTTTTTCTTAGTAAGTTCCTGTTTGATTTAACCACTCTGCCATATACTGGATTTGTTAAAAGCTGTGTGTTAAGTAAAGACAACGGCATGACATTTGGAGTGACAGAAATACAAAACTCACAAACTGTACATTCTTATTTCTCCCTTTATAGCAGTGGTTCCCAATCTTGGGTAACCCAGGTGTTCTTGGACTGCAATTCACAGAAACCCCAGCCAGCAGAATGGGTGGCAAAGGCTTCTGGGAACTGCAGTCCAAGAACACCTGGATTACCCAAGTCTGGGAATCACTGCTTTATGGGAATGCTATAGCACTACTGGTTTGAGTCTATGGTTTTGGCTGGGTATCTGATGAGGACTATTATCACACAAGAGAATCAAGTATAGTAACTATAGGGCTGAGCAAGGCATTAACTACCCTGGATTATTGCAGAGACGTTGTGCTAGGTTAGTCATCTAAATGCAGTTGTATGAACATGTTGATAGTGGTTGTGGTTCAAAATGGTTTGCCCTGAGATAATTCTGCACAGAGGAGGTATTCTGAGAGTAGCAGCTGTGATATCTTTTTGTGTGTGTGTGCAAATTTTCCCTATGCCCGCCACAAGCCAGCATTGAGCACCTTAATGATGAACTCTCCTTTCAGGGGGAAAAAAAAGCCCAAACACCTGTCCAAGTGGAGCAGCAGTGGCAGTCACGCGCATCACAGGGAAGGAAAACAGGCCGCATGCTCACTAAAGGAAGAAATCTCTCTATTCGAAGGAGTTCAGAGACAGACTAAGGAAGTGCAGGAGAGAGAACTTTTGATGCAGAAGCTCTGTGTCTACTGTGTGTTCACTGGGTCCCCTGCCAGTTTCAGAAGAGGACCAGAGCTTACCAAGGAAATTCCAGCCAAGGGGAACCATAGAGGACTGGGGGTGCTGCAAAATGGGAGCTACACAAAAGCCTGGAAAGGGGGACAATCTGAAGACTCCTCAAAAAGACCTGGCTACATTTTGTAGCCCTGCCAATAGCCCCATCAAGAAAACCAGCAGGAAGGCATCCTTGGATGGATACGGTAAAGCTGGCAATGCCTTCTCTTCTTTATTGTCTTGTCTGCTTGCTTTGCTAGCTGAAGCTTGGTGAAGCAGGTGGAGCTCTCGCACCATTCTTCTGCTGAAGCTCAGTGCTGTGAGAATGCTGGATTGCTGTGTTTTGTTCAGTAGGGAAATTAAACAGTAAATAGTTGTATTCTGTGCTTCTGCAGGAAGAAATACACTGTCTCTTACCACTTAGCCTAGTGACCTAGTCTCTTTGAAACCTACTCAAATCAAGGTCTGTGTAAGTGTGGCTAAGAGAAGTTACTTTGGTTGGCTGATGGGGCAATGTTTAATCATAATTTTTTGATCCAAAGTGTATGATTTCAGAGACATGCTCTGAGATGTTAGAAGCTGTTATCAACCCTCAATAATGAGAACAGACTTTTGAGCTGCAGCAGAGTGAGCTCCTCTAGATCTCATGTCTGTATCCCTTTGTCTCTGTTGGTAGGATTAAACATTTCGCTTGCCTTTATCATTGCATTTTCCTTGCTTTGCTTGTTACAGTAGAGGATGCTACTTGCTCTGATGCTTTGTGAAGAAGGCATGAGAATCTGTCTCATAAAAGATCATTAATTGTTTGCAAATGAAGGCTATCGCAACAACAGGCTCAAAGAAATCTGCTGTGCTTTTTTTTTTAAAGTATGCTCTGGTATGCCATACAGCAGTTGAAATCATTCTCCTGCACACTGAGCACTGAAGAGCCTTCACAGTACATTATTTTGTGTCCTACTCGGTGATAGATGAACATGATTGTAGTTGATGGATCAAGACCAGTGTGGTCTGTTAGTATATTTCTGATGTGAAGAGTCTCTAAACACATTCTACGTCAAGAGCAAAAACTACAAAGTCTGCTGCAACGTAATCAGTGTGAATGAGACCTTTCTTACGAACCAAAGTCTAGACTTAGAGATTCCCCCCCCCCCAGGTTGATAGTAGGAGGCAAATTCCTTCCAGCAACCCTCTGCTGTGGCATGCTTATAATCAGGGCTGGACCTCAACACCTGTAAATAAAGTGACAAACATAAAAATATAATAAAATTCAATTGTGCAATTAAAAGATTCCTAGTATAGTATAGTGGATAGAGTGATGGACTAGGACTCTGGAGATCAGTTTCCAAATCCTCACTCAGCTGTGGAAACTCACTGGGAGAGTGGAATTGGTAAAAACCGCTCCTTAAATCTCTCACTTGAAAGCCCTATTAGGGTCACTATAAATCAATTCCGACTTGATGGTACAAAACACACACACATGCGATTAAAATTCAAATCACAATCTTTAAAATCAGCTAAAAATGTAGTGATACTTTAACTTAAAACAGTGGTTCCCAACTTTGGGTCCTCAGGTGTTCTTGGACTAAAACTCCCAGAATCCATCACCACTAGCTATGCTGGTCAGGATTTATAGGAGTTGTAGTCCAAGAACATCTGGGGACCCAAGGTTGGGAACCACTGACTCAAAACAAGGAGAACCAGCACATCCATGGGAAACTGGAGGCTCTTAATTGTCAAATCCTGTTTCAATAAAAAGATTCCATCTGTGAAACTGGAAGAGGATGTGACTCTCTCTGCTTTGTAATGCTTGGTGCACTCTCAAGATCTGCTCCAGAGGGACTCCTGGAAATGAGCAAAGGGACTGGGGGAGGAGAATAGAAAGTCCTGTTACTCAAGGTGACTTCTTCTAATTCAATGTAATGCCCAGCATTTCCCTTTGATCAGCTGGAGTTGCCTGCCACTGCTGTAAAGCATAGGTCTGAAACCATTTTGTCTATATGTGTAGAGAGACTTGAGGCTTTTGTATAGAGAAATAGCACACATGCAACAGAGTGTGCTTGAATGTTGCGGCAGCAAACAAGTCAAAATAATAAATAAAGATTAAAGAAATGCAGGTTTGTGTTTTTTGGACAACAGCTGTCAGAATTCTCCAGGCAGTTACTCTGCAAAATGCATAGGTAAAGGTAAAGGTTCCCCTTAACATTTAGTCCAGTCGTGTCTGACTCTAGGGGGCAGTGCTGATCTCCAAGCCATAGAGCCAGCGTTTGTCCAAAGACAGTTTCCGTGGTCACGTGGCCAGCACGACTAGACACGGAACACCGTTACCTTTGCTCCGAGATGGTACATATTTATCTACTCGCATTTGCATGCTTTCGAACGGCTAGGTTGGTAGGAGCTGGGACAAGCGACAGGAGCTAACTCTGTTGCGCGGATTCGATCTTCTGACCTTGCAGCACAGGGGATTCTGCGGTTTAACCCGCAGCACCACCACATCCCCCATTCTGCAGAATGCATAAGGCAGCCATATATCTGACTTTACAGAGGACATTGCCTTTTCAAGGGATTGTTAGAGGATATTTGTGTATTGCAAAGATTATCCAGTTCCCAGTTAAAGATGAAGAACCATAGAAGAAGGAGGCTATGGGCTTCAGGGTTGCCTATGAACTGTTGCTGCCTAAACAGCAGACTGGGTAGGCATAAAGGTTAACTAATTGGTTACTGTCTTCCCCAAGGTGATGGCATGTATTGCTTTTCTATCTGATATATGTTATTATTTCTCAATTGGCATTCACCTGTGTAAGTTAGCATTTGACCAGATAGGCGGGGTATAAACAAACAAACAAACAAACAAACAAACAAACATGCAAATTTCATCTGTTTTGTCTGTTAATGTGCCCACCTTGGGAAGGGCTTGAGGGATTTAAAGAAACCTTTATTTAAAGACAAGCTTTAATTAGAAATTCAGTTAGAGCACAGAAATGCTGGTCCTTACACTTTTGTAAAGTGTATTTTACATTTTGTTCATTTGATTGTCCATTTGATTTTTTTATTATTATTATGAAACTTCTCCTGATAGCTGTCATCTCTCTGTGGGAGGCAGCGACCACAGTTGCATCAGCCAGATTACAGTTGGTAAGAAGCTGCATCTATTCCCTCATCCCTTTTCATGGGATGAGGGAATATATGCAGGCACATCTGGGGTGTGTGTGTGTGGTGTGTGTTTAGAGCATTAGCTACATATATATAGAGAGAGAGAGAGCTAACACTAAAGATATTTCACAAGCTGATGTTTATATTTGCATTAGGCAAGCCCTGTGGATGTATTTTTCTCTTACTCCTTCATTGGGCCAATGTGGTCTCCTCTTCATGTTTATTTAGAGAGGTGCATTTGCCACCGTCTCCTATGTTGAGAAGAAGTGGGTCCCCCCCCCCGGCTGGGCTGGCCTGGTGTGTGCATTGGAAGCAATGGGGACACCACACCGTTTCTGCAAATTCGTTTTCTGGCAGCAGGAGAGCTTTGGCCATGCCTGATGTCTGTCACACCATTTTTCATTTGAGAAAAACGGCAACTCTTATACTATCTATTAAACTGAGTAAAATGTTCCTACCACATGAATTTAGGAAAAATGAAACCAGTGCATGGTGAATCAACCTTCAGCTGGTGTGGGTTTTTTTATGCAAATCAGACATTCTTTGTTTAGATTACTTGTTGTACTTAACTTGTGAGCTGTTTGCTGGACAAGATGGATCTCAGAGTGCAAGGCTCTGTTTATGTCTTGCTTTTTAAAAACATGCCTACCATGTTTACTTTCAGATTATGATGCTTCTGGTCAGCTTGCCATTGGCCTTTCTCACTGGAAGAACCCCGGCTCTCAAGCTGACCATCACTTCTCTTTCTCTTTCTATGAAGATGCCAGCATGTGTCAATATTATGCGTCCCAGCTTGACTTATCATCTCCTTTGTCATGCCCACCTTCTTTATCTATCACGCCACTGCCTTCCTACAGCAGCAGCAGCAGCAGCCAGGAAATGCTCAGTCAAGACCCAACAGGTAAAGAGTATTGATGGGACAGGTTAACTGGTCTGGATGGTTTTTTTCCAGTAATGATTTGTGGATGTCAGAGAACTTCTGTAATGATTCCCAGATGTTTAAATGCAATGTATGTGGCTTGACCATGCCAACGTGTGTGAGTTTTGCAAAGCACAGATAAGATTGACATCTTGCTAGTCATGTATGCACAGCGCCTCGTGGAAATAAGTAGTAAGAAGACCTTGAGCTGCAGTTATCTCTTTTCAGAGGTATTTCTGTTACTCTTCTCTGCAAAAGTTTATCCTACCAAATATTCCGGGGTAATTTCTCAAGTGCTAGGCAAATAGCTTTTATGATGAAAAATGGTAACATAATTTGGCAAGTATCAACATTTTATACTTCAGGGATATGTATCTTGCAAGATGGACATTTGTGTAGGGGGGATAAATATAAACATAAGGTAAGAAGCTAGTGTTGGTCAGTAGTCAAACTGTCCCCTGCTTTAGCAGAAGAACCATAAATTCCATATGAAAACCTTGCCGATATAAACTACCGTGTTTCCCCAAAAATAAGACAGGGTCTTATATTAATTTTTACTCCAAAAAACACATTAGGTCTTATTTTCAGGGGATGTTTTAATTTTTTTCATTTACAACAATTTGCATTTATTCAAATACAGTCATGTCATCTTCTTCTGATTGCTGCACAGTGGTGGATGGCAGGGTCTCACTTAGCTAGGGCTTATTTTTGGGGTAGGGCTTACATTACGGGCATCCTGAAAAATCATTTTTTGTTGTTTAGTCGTTTAATTGTGTCCTACTCTTTGTGACCCCATGGACCAGAGCACGCCAGGCCCTCCTGTCTTCCACTGCCTCCCGGAGTTTGGTCAAATTCGTGTTAGTAGCTTTGATGACACTGTCCAATCATCTTATCCTCTGTCATCCCCTTCTCCTCTTGCCTTCACATTACTAGGACTTATTTTCAGATTAGGTCTTATTTTCGGGGGGAAAGGGTACCTCTTTATGTGTCAGATTTCTTTCAGCAACTCAATTGTGCTGAATAAAAAGAGAATTATAGTATATTTTGTACCAGATGAAACTTTTGAACATTTTTTATTATTATTTGAGACAGCCCTACAGAGATTATATCTTGTCTCCATTTTAGAAAAGCATGCAGGAGCATAGCTAGGTCACATATAATAAAGAAAGAGTACAGAGGAAAAATTTCAGCTGGTAAAAAAAAATCAATTGACTTAGCTTTCAGATAGTGGAGCAAATATTGTACTTAAATTTTGCTCAGAATGTCTGCTACATTTAGGGGGAGGATTTCTATGACATGTATCCCCCTCCCCCTGCAACCTATGTTTAAGCTTAGGGTGGGTTTGAACATGTTTATGAATAATCTGGTGAGAAAGGCCAGATTACTTATCAACATGTTTGAACTTCCTCACGGATTCAAATGTAGGTTGCAGAGAAAATGTGAAATGTCATAGAAATCCTCCCCCTGTTTTAGTGTCTAACACAGGGGTGTCCAACCTTTCACCTTCCCTGGGCCACATTAGAAGATGAAAATTTGGTTTGGGCCACACCTACATTTGGTTTGGGCCGCATGGGGGGGCAGCCGTAGCTGTCCTCCACAGCCCCGCTCCAAGCGCGCTTGCCGGCAGCTGCGATCTCAGACAGCAGAGGCTGCCAGCTTCGACTCTGGCGGCTTTATGGGGCTGGGAGGGGGTCCACCTATTGACGGGGGATGGCACAATGCAGTCACGCAGCCCCCCTCTCTCCTCCCCTCCCACTCCTTCCTTCCTTCCCTCTCTCCTCCTCTACTGTTTTGACATGCCCCGGCCACATTCTGGCCGCAAGCCAGTGTGTAACTTGAAACTTTGGAATTTCTTTAAAAATAAAAAATTGCACATGGCCGCATTACGAGTCGACCTGGTCTGCATGCGGCCCTCAGGCCACGGGTTGGACAAGCCTGGTCTAACATGTATTGGCCAGAATTCTGTTACTTACCCTGTCACAAAGCCAACAGCATACGTTTTAGTGACAAAATGTTTCTGGTTACAGAATCCAAGCTTGCATTCCTTGTCATATGCCAAATCATACTACTGGTATGCAACAAGAAGTCCAAGGGCCAACACTTGTAACTTGTGCTAATTTACCCTGGGATTTATGCCACGGGACACACATTAACAGGCATAAGCGACAGAAGTCTGGCCACTTAGTTTCTGAAGAATTTTACATGTTGCACGGAACACTGAAATTACTAATTCCTCTTCAGAATGCATTAACTGTTAATGCATTCCAGGGTCTGTGTTCCTAGCTGGACCTACAGACTAGAGCTTGTAGATATGGGTCATCCCATTGCTTGAGGAAATCTTAGATATGTTAGCATTTGCTTAATCTTAAATATTTATATATTACTTGTAAATGAAATTTGCATTCTGAAAGCAAGAACAGAAGCTTCTGGATTTAATCATAAGCAATTTCTTCCCCGATATGAAGGTTGAAGAAAACACAGGATACAAATTGTTCACCTTGGCTTGCATTGTGTTGGAGGCACACTCTGTTATGAGCTTAGCTTCATTGCTCACCTTTTTACAATTAAGTATGAACATATTTCAGAGTTTATAACAACAACCAGGCTAGAACAATAATAAAGTTTGGTTGTTTGGGTAACCTGTAACCTAGATAGTTTGAAGACTCACATTGAATCTGTTAGGTTGTCTATCTGGAGTAGGAGGCGTACATATATGAGTTAGGAGGGTACAAATTTGGAATAAGAAGTACTCTGTTTTTCTACTAATTGGGCACTTTGTTGAACTACCATGCTTGAGATCTATTTTGAACAATGTGGGCTGAATCCAATTGTCAGTCCCGGCTAAGCCCATTTAACGAACAAAACTTGTCAGTTAACAGTTATTTCTTTCCTGTTGATTTAGTAGGTCACCTTTAGTTGGGACTTACACATACCTGTTTACTTCATTGATTTTTATCTTACTTCATAAATACTCCCCCGCTTTAAATTTTTTTTAAAAAAAATGCAATGAACAACATTTAGATTTCAGTGAAAACTAAGCACATCAGCATTTTTCAAAAAATCAGGAAGAGAAATCAATAAACATCTGCCTAAAATAGGAAAAGGGGGATTTAACCTTAACCCTTAACAGACCTCCCCAGGAAGACATCTAGATAACTGTGGTGTGAAATCCGAGGGAATCCCTGTCCCTACAACATACAAATCATATATTTATTAGTTACAGAGGTCCAGAGTTGGGATACCATTCATGGGGGATGCAATATGTAGTTTTCTTGGTTCTTTTTATTAATATTGGAGTGTCATGAGTCCTCTTGCTACACAGGAAGTGCAGGCAGTACATATATATGTACTGCCTGTACTTCCTGTATAAATATATTTATATATAAATATATATAAATATATATAAATAATATACCACCTGCAATTTCTATCTTTCCTATTTTTTACCATTTATATACACACACCGTTTCCCCCCGAAAATATATATAAATATACAAATATATATAAATAAACTCCAGACATTTGTATCCAGAGCCAGGTAACCTTGTCTTATTTGGCAAAAAATCTTCCTTAATCAATATGATGAATTATGCTCTTTAAAGGAACATTGTTTGGGACTAATAGTTTTTCTGCTGACTGCTGAGATGCAGTATTTACTGTAAAGTCACAGTTGTCAAGATACCAGAGCTCAAATAGGGATAAAAGTTTATATTTCTTAAAAAGTTACCAGGTTGTTTTGCTGAAATGTGCACATATCATGAGAAAGGTTTCAAATCTAAAAATATTTCTTTATTGGAGGAGGCAGTTCTGTTTTTTACTTGCTAATGTTCTGCATTTTTAAAAAACCAACCGAGGGCTCAGCTTTTTTCCTAGGAAGGAAATCCAAGGGCCACAAATGGAAGACATTTATTTATTTATTTATTTATTTATTTATTTATTTATTTATTTATTTATTTATTTAATTTAATTTAATTTAATTTAATTTATATGCCGCCCACACTACCCAAAGGTCTCTGGGCGGCTTACAGCATTTAAAATACAAAAAGATATGTAACAATTAAAATATAATTAAAATATATATAAAATTGCCATCAGACCCACAGCTAATATTATTTCAGTTAAAAGCCTTCTGGAACAGGAAGGTTTTGATCTGGCGCCGAAATATCTTCAGTGTCGGCGCAAGACGAATCTCAGTCGGGAGGGCATTCCATAGTCTGGGGGCAGCTGCCGAAAAGGCCCTCTGTCCCTCCTTGAGGGACAGCTCTTTCAAAAGGGCCCCCTGGCTAGATCTTAACTGCTGGGTAGGCTCATATGGAAGGAGGAGGTCCTTCTGGTATCCAGGGCCCAAGCCCAATTATACTGATTGCAACGTTTTCCCTGGACAATATTGAGAGTTCAGTTTGAATGTTCAGCTTTCTTCCAAGCAAGGATTTTTTTGTCCTATTGTTGACTCATTCCCAAAATATTAAGCAGGGCCACTGCTGATGTTACCACCACCTGCTTGTAAACCTCCCAGCCAATGTCCTCTTTATCCATTGGGCAAGTAGTTGCACTTTTACCGAGTAGGTACATGAAGATGTCTGCTATTTCCTTGCACAAATGTTAATCCTTGTTCATTTCAAGAGGGTGGTCTCTAATTTGTGAAACAGCAGAATGTACAATGGAGAACGTACAGAGCACTACACCAGAGGGACATTACACTTTCACAGTCTCCTGAGGGATACCAGCTCCTATGCTTTCACCCTCCTTTTTCCACTGTTTTTCTTCCCACAAAAAGTCTGTCATCCAGCCCTTAATTTCAGTCGTTCCACATCACTATCAATGTGCAATGTAGGGAGTGTGGGGGCTGTGGGATTATGTTGTGGTGTTCATTCTGGCTGGAAGCTAAGGTATGAATAAGGTGCCTCAGTTTTCCCATGTTTTGAGTAAGAAAGAGCTGATCTGTAATCTTAATTGCTTTGTTCTTTGGAATATAGCTCCAATCAAAATTTCTTGCTTTGGAACAAAGTGGGTTTCTGTAAGGGAGTCACCACTGGCACCTTGGTCAAGCAGTGTGCCCGTACCCTGCCACCTTGGGAAAGCCCAGGAGAGTCTTTGGTTCCTGGGCTCCTGCCTGATGAGGGATAGGGATTGCATCCGGACAGCTGTCTGTAGAGAAGCCAACACATCAGGGACAGCAGCAGGAGGAAGAGGCAATGGCTGGAACAAAGGGAAAGGAATAGGTGGACTCATGGTTTTTCTCAAGAGGGTCAGAGGGAGACATGGTGACCTCAGAAGAGGACAGAACCTGGGAGGAGGTTGGCAAGGCTTGAAACCTCCACTTCTGCTCCTTAGATGGAAAATAGAGGTCCCACCAGTTAGGCAGAGGAAGGGGCCACAGATGAGAAGCCCTTGTGATATGTCATGGAGCTCTCAGTGATGCCTCCATGACCTTACCTCCCTCACCATCCAATGGTAGGCAGCATTGACTAACCCAGTGATGGCGAACCTATGGCACACGTGCCACAGCTGGCACGCGAAGCCCTTTCTTCTGGCACGCAACAAACCTTTTGAAGTGGCTGCAGCTGGGATTCCCCCTTCCTGTTCTGGGTCCTTTAACTTCCTGTCCATCCCCATGATTCCCCCTTTAACTTCCTATCCATCCCCATGATTCCCCCTTTAACTTCCTATCCATCCCCATGATTCCCCCTTTAACTTCCTATCCATCCCCATGATTCCCCCTTTAACTTCCTATCTGTCCCCATGATTCCCCCTGAAACTGCCACTTCCTGTTCCGGTTCTGGTCTTCCAGGCGGCACGGCAGCCATTGGTTTCTTCCCCACCCCCTCATTTTGGGCACTCGAGCCGAAAAAGGTTTGCCTCCACTGGCCTAATCCAACCTAGCTGCAGCACTGGCATCAAAAACTGCCAGTATGACATACAGAAGAGGCCCCAGGAGGAACAAGGGAGTACAGCCCAGTGCCCACCGCCTGCCTCTGCCAGCTGCCATTACAGGACTCCAGCCAGGGCTGGAACTCATCCTCCCCTCCCTGATTTACAAGCCCCCCTTGTGTCACAAAGAGCAGTCCCTCTTGAAAGGACATTTCTTAAGGGCTTAGTGCAGGGAATTCAAACACCCAGGAAGCTCACAGAGAGAGGTGAAGCCTTCGTTTCTATACCTGTGTGCCCATCTGGGGAAGGAAAGGCAGGTTTTGGTTATCCTTACAGCCTAGAGCCTATGGAGTTATTACTGGGAGACCGTGCGGGTGCCAGAAACAGTGGGGGTAGAACTAGCTCATAGTTTCCCACCTCCTTTGAATGTTTGCCTGCTTTTTAATATATAGGAACATATAAGCCCTATTCAGTCATTACCTAACCCAGCATAATGAAAATGATTACAGGAGAGCAGCCATGCCCCCTCCCTTGTTGCATACCCAATTCAACCAGGAACCTCTTTTCTTCAGATTTATCCCAGCTCACAAAGAAACTAACAAGAGGGAGTGACTAGCCACTCCTTTCTTAAACATGTTGGAGAAAGTGGGTTAAAGAATTGGAAGACAAAAGCTAGTTCCACCCAAGGGAGGAGATTTCCAAAACCACATTTTTTGCTCCATAATTGCTAGTCTAAGCTGTTGAAAACAAGTACAGTGGTGCCTCGCTAGACGATGATAATCTGTTCCACTGAAATCACTGTTTAGCGAAATCATTGTCTAGCAAAAAGCATTTCCCTATTGAAATGCATTGAAACCTGTTTAATGCGTTCCAATGGGGAAGAATCATCATTGTCTAGTGAAGATCAGCCATAGGAAAGCCGCTTTGTGAACCGCCAATCAGCTGTTTAAATCGCTGTCTTGCGAAGCTTAGGTGCCGAAAACACCCGTTTTGCGAGCTAGGAGGGAGCTGTCAAAACTGTCTAGCGAAAATTGGTTTGCAAAGCAGGGACCAAACATTGTCCAGTGAAATTCCCCCATAGGAATCACTGTTTTGCTAATTGCTATAGCAATCGCAAAAAGTCAATGTCTAGCAAGAAAACTGTCATGCAGGGTAACTGTCTAGCGAGGCACCACTGTAATGAGGTCAGGCTTTCAGGAGGTGGCACTATGATGAGGTAAAACTACAGCTTGAGGGAAATGGCCATAATAAAAAGTTTGCCAAGCGCAACAGTCTTCACCATTAGTTTCTATGGCCAGTATCCTGTTCAATATTTATATGTGTGGAACTCCAACTGAAGAAGCTACAAGAAACATCTTGTCATACCATAGTGACTTCCTCATTTATCTGCATGCACATAAATACTGAACAACACACTGGATTCTGAGAAAAACAACATGGAAACGTTTCTGCAACCATAACTATACAACGGCTAGAGCCACTGTAAAATTTTCACCTTCTGTCAAGCTAATGTTTGCCTTAAAATGTATCACAAAGGAATCCCTCAACTGTCACATCTCTTATTTACCACTCCAAGAATGGCAAAATTGTCCATGGAGCAAAATGCTGAGATTCAATTTTAGCTATTATTGGTTGTCATCCTGATGAACACACTGAATTTTCAGAGAAAAAGATGATCTGTTTTATAAAACATTACACTGGAAATGCTGACTCCCTTAGCTCAGTCAGGACTTTTATATTTGCATTGTTTGTTGTGTTGGAATGCAAACAGCTTTCATTTGCAGTTGCTCGGTCTTGGCTTAGTCAGTATTTTGGCTTATATTCTCTCATAAAATATTAAGCTTTTACAGGTACTTGAATTGAGAAGTTCAGTCCTGTGAGTTAAAAAGAGAAAGGAACCATTAACAGCTCTTGGTTCTCCTAATTCACTTTCTGTTTCTAATGGCTTCAATCCTACAAAGCTCATGGAAGGTTCCTACACCTGATGTTGACAATACCCTCTCTCTGTCTTCTTTCCTGGACAAGGTACTTGTGTGAACGGGTGCTGATCAACTCCAAGCTTTCTTAGGAGAAACTGATTTTCTTGATTCATTCCAGTCCAATTCCATGCTTGGCTTTGGAGTGGAAATTCTCTTGATTGTTCTACTGGAGGATCTCTGCTCAGGGAAAAATAGGGAGGCAAATCTGTCAGTTCTCTTAGACTTCTTAGTGGCTTTTGAACCCCCTGAGTATGGTTTTCTTCTGGAAAACTATAGTCAGAGGTTGTCAGAGGATCAAGCATACATTACAAATTTATTTATTTATTTATTTATTTATTTATTTATTTATTTATTTATTTATTTATTTATTTATTTATTTATTTATTTATTTATTTATTTGTTTGTTTGTTTGTTTGTTTGTTTATTTATTTATTTATTTATTTATTTATTTATTTATTTATTTATTTATTTATTTATTTTATATCCTGCCTATCTAGTCGGTTGCCCACTCTAGGCGGCTCACAACAGAGGGGACAACAATAATAAAAACCATTTTACAAAGAGAGAACTTTCAACAATTGGATAAAACACGAGGGGAGAAAAGGAAAGAGGAGTCAGGAATAGGACGTCATTAGAACAAGGAATTCCCCAAGCACAGCAAGACATCTGATCTTTTCACACATCTTGTAGTTGGCCAATTAGCTTACTTTATTTTGTGATTGATCCTTGAGCAGTCACATGGTTTTTATTTGCAAATGTGTTACCTTGGTTAGGCAAGCCTGCTAAAAACATTTCTTTGGAATACTAATGTGAAATTGGGTTCTAATTGTGAGCTATCTGTAACATATAGTTTGGCTCTGAGCCAGGATGTGAACTGCATCATGTCCACTCATACTTGATCAGGCAGCTCAGAAAGGAAGCCACAGGTTTGGGTTTACCAGGACTAAGCAGGGCTGTTGAGGATAACACATTTTGCAGATTGCTTATTCATAGTGCCAACATAAATTGGAGGTGACTTGATGGAAAGTAAAAATAAGAATGTCCCATCATTAAGAGCCCTGCTCAGCTCTTCCTAAGTCAAGGCCATGACTTCCTTTATAAAGTAATCCGTCTCATAGTTGCTCTTTTCTTGTAGCCTTCAGCTTTTCCTACTTTATTGTTTTGATATTTGCCCCTCATGGTCCCAGTTTGTCTCCCCAGAACAGAGCTCACAAAGGTAAACCAAACACCTTTTCACACGCTGCCACCAGTTGATCACTAAATCAACATACTTTACAGTGGTGCCTCACTTAACGAGCGCACCGTTTAACGATGAATCCGCATAGCGACGCATTGCGATGATTGGTAAGCAGTTCCAAAATGGCTGCTGGGTGCAGAAAATGGCCGCCCGCAGCGTTTTCGCACTTGCCCTCACTTACCGGACGGCGAAAATGGCGGCCGGATGGAGGATTCCCTGCATAGCGGTGAGTTTTTCCCCAATAGGAACACATTAAATGGAGTTTAACACGTTCCTATGGGCTCCCCCCGCATAGCGACGAATCCGGATAGCGACGTTAATCCTGGAATGGATTAACGTCGCTATGCAGGGCACTACTGTACTTAGGAAAGATGAAGATCCATTCATCACTGTCTTTTGAATAAAACAGGTCTATTGATTACAGATGTTTCTATAATAATTCATAAGTATCTTCTTCAGGTTCATCAAGCATCAATAACAATCTTCTATATTATCTTACAGGTTACTATTCACTCCACAGACTAATCACTCCTCAGATTAATCACACCTCAAATCTCCCAACTCTCTCTCTCTCTCTCTCTCTCTAACTCTTACTCAACTCTACCCTCCCTTCTCCACTCAGGCTCCACCTTTTAATCTCTCGGCTCCGCCTCTCCACTACATCAGCCTAAAACATGAATAATGCATAACTTATTTAACATAATAAGGGTGAACACTGCAATTCTCTTTGCCAGTGAGTCTTATCTTCTCATGAAGTGCCCAAAGTACAACAGCCTCTCAGACATGTAACATCAATTTCTGGACTCTTGTCTACAATTTTCTGCACTCTCCATGAAGGGGTTCTGCTGAGCCTGATGAAGTGAGGTTTTCTCCATGAAAGCTTACCATTTGTATAGTTTTATAGTGGTCCAATAAAAGGTACGACACCCTTACATTTGTGTAACCTTGGCTTTGTTATTTTTGGTCCTGAACAGAGTTCAGCCCTGTTTTAATCTGGGACTAACCTATTTGTCATTCTGAAGGTCCACTGTTATCTTCTAAGATATTCTCTATTACCATATTTCAAATGAATTGATTTTTTTTCTTGCTGGCTTTCTTTGCTGTCCAGCTTTCAGATCCATATATAGTAATCCAAACATAACAAAAAACAAAAACCATAGAATATGATCTAGATACATTAATGGGGGGGTTGAATATTTTCTTTCCAAATGGAGAAGGATGAGGGGAAGGAATAATGCATGTAATGCATTTAAAATCTTGCACTGAACAGGACTAGAATTTTCCTATTGCAATACTTGTTATATTTTGAACAAACACTTCAAGAACGTTCTTATGCACATCATGTCTTAGATTCCATTAGATCTGCTTCATTCAATTTTCATCCCTAACAATGGAGGCATTTGTTGTGAATGGTTCACCTCTCCTGTTAAATGTGTTTAACCTATTGGCTGGGTGTTACTGAACTCCCCTTAAAGGAGGAATGGGGAAAATTTTATCCATGGATCACACAATGATCCTAGTTTGGGAGTCTTTTGTCAGCTCCCAAAGCCACTCTAGAGTGCCTCCTCCTTCAGAGATGTAAAATCCCTATTTTCTGCACATGGCCTTGGAGAAATCCACTTACTTCCCCCAAATTAAAAAAAAAAAAGACGTACCCATCAAGGTACCTCCTGTTTCCCTTTTTATGGCCTCAAATGCCCATTTCCAGTACAGAAAAGGGCCCCTAAGACCCATAAAGTTGTCCATTTGTGCCTGGCCTAAAGGATCTGGTTTGTGGGGGTGGGGTGGGGGTGTAGACCCAGCACTGAGAGTGAAGGCATGGGTGGCCTTGTTCTCTCGGATTGCCTGATTAGACTCTAACATTAGCAATGGATCTACCTGGGGAGAGACAACTTTCAACTGTTATTCATGTTCCTGTCTGGACTATTGGCTTTAAGTTCTTTATAGTTCTGCCTCTGAAAATTGTCCGGAAACATCAGTTGGTCCAAAAAAGGGGCAGCTAGGCAGATTAATATGGTCAGAACTTCATCCAAGGCCCTTCAAAAAATAGGCAAGGTGGGTCACTGGAACAGAGAGGGTTTTTCGATGGGGGCATCTGATCTGTGGGATTTCCTTTGCCAAGAGGTTTGCCTAGCATCTCTATATTGGTCTGCACATCCCAGGCGAAGACCTTTTTACTCTCCCAGGCATTTTAATAATAATAACCATGTGTCATCAAGGCAATTCTGACTTATGGTGACCCTTCTTGTGGTTTTTGAGATAGAGAGCACTTAGAAGTGGTTTGCCACTTCCTGGGGCTGTGCAGCCTGCCCAAGACCACACAGCCTGGATCTACTCACAGGAGGCACAGTGGGGAATTGAACCTCCAACCTCTGGTTCTGCAGCCAGATATCTAAACGATTGAGCTATCCAGAACCCCTTTAATGATTCTACGCCTTTGCAGTCTTAGCCTACTTTTAATCTGGTATTATATGCTGAAATATTTTATTTATTTATTTATTTATTTATTTATTTATTTATTTATTTATTTATTTATTTATTTATTTATTTAATATCCCGCCTATCTGGTCAGTTGTATAGATAGCTCTATAGCTATAGCTGTATAGATAGCTCTATCTTGGTTTCATATCTTGCTGTGTTTAGTCATTGTTTTACTTTGTTGTTCTGTGTGTGGGTTTGGGTGCGTGTCGGTGGGTGTATTTATACAGTTGTTTGAAAAACAAATAATGACATGGTGTAATATGCCATGTGTTGCTGTTCATCTTAGGTTGTATTTACCTAATTTTCAAACCTGCTAAGGACCAGATGATTTTTCTTATGTCCTGATATGGAAAACCATAGGATACTTACTTTTTCACATAACTGTATTTATATATAGTACACTGCCCAGAGAAATGAATGATATAAAGTACAAGCAAGCAGTCTGAGAGTGAGTGTGTGTATGTGCATGCGCACATACACAAACACATACACACAAAAGCAGGTTTTAAAAAACACACACCAGAAGATTCAATATCATGTTCATTCAAAATAGAACTTCCAACTTCTGAATAGGAATTATTCTTATTTATTATTGTCACCCTGTTTCCTGACTCTGGATTCAATTATGTGTGATGGTAGTGTTACAGCTGCTCATGTTGCTTCCAACTTTTAGTGACACCGTGCAGGTCAATGAGCTCCAGACAGTCCTGCCATTAACAGTGATTGTCAAGTCTTGGAAGCAAAAGTCCGTAGCCTCCTTTTTTGAATCTATCTATCTCCTATTCATTCCTTCTTTTTTCCTGCTGCCTTCAACCTTTCCCAATACTGTATTGCTTTTTCCAGTGAGCTTTGCCTTCTCATGAGCTCATGAATGTAGGTGGGCTATTCATCTTCATATTGCTGGGGATATGAATATGAATATTGGCACAAGAGGTGCCATGGAGATCCAGCCAAACTGGCGGGTCCACTCAATGGTCACCACACAGAGTATGCAGCCTTCATCCCCATCATTGTGCCAATTGCAGAAGGAGCCCACCTGGTGCTTCTCCACCTCCCCATGCAGCCAACCACTCTGGCAAGGGGGTGGGATGAAGAGTCTTCCCACTCAGCTGTTGAGCAGTCAACTGTGTGGGGAGCCAAGGAAGTGCCATCTGGGCTGCCTTCACAATTGGTGTTATGGCCACGTGTGCCACATGGCAACTAGTGAGTGGACTGGCCAGTTCAGGGTCAGGGGAGTGGCTGGATCTCCGTGGCACTTGCGCTGCTGATATTCATATTTGTATTCCCAGGGATACGAATACAAAAAGCCCATCTCTACTCAGGACTATGTATGGTAAAGCTACACAAGCCAGTAAAGTGTTCCAGACTTGTTCATTGAATGACTTGGTTCATTGAATCAAATATGTACTGAAAATGCCCCTTACCTTCTGCCTTAACTTCTTCCTTTCAGCGTGCTTCAAAGTAATTAGTGTTGTAAGAATATTTTGGTTATCATGGATCCTCTGTTAGCAGAGCAGAGCAGTACTATGGAAAAGCCTATTGCTTATGCAGAAATACAGTGGGGTCTTGACTTGAGAACTTAATCCGTATTGGAAGGCGGTTCTCAAGTCAAAAAGTCTATAGGTTAAGTCTCCATTGACCTACAGTGCATTGAAAACCGATTAATCCCGTAACAGACCGTTTTTGTTCCATTTTGGTTTTTTTCTGGTCTGTAAGTCAATTCTCAGGCTGCAAGTCAAACCTAAATTTTGCGGCCAGAGAAGTCTGTAACTGAAAAAGTCTGTAAGTCAAGCCGTCTGTAAGTCAAGGGTCCACTGTAGTCTTGTTTTGGGTTTTCAAATACTTTAGAAATGTCAAGACTGTTCACGAGTACAGGTTGTTAATGGGTGCCTGTAGGTGATGCATTACGGGAAAAGTGGCTAACAACCATGTTAACGCAAGTGAGGAACATATTTATGGAACTTGCAAGCATGGAGCACATTTATGAAACTTACCTTGTCATTGCATTAGTTATTACTGCCACAGTAACATTACTATATTTCACACATACCTTCTCTTTTATGGTGTTATGCAGACCAAACATGATTGCAATTAGAAGTAACAATAATAAACTGTTTGTCTTAAAAAAAAACCCTGGATGCTGGCTTCCTTTCTGGCAAAAAATTATGTGACCTCTTTCATTTCTAATGGCTTGCTGCACACAGGCTTTCAAGTGTAGAAAAACCAAGGAGCTTTAAATGGCATGTAAGCCAGAATGTGCTGTTAAGATTATTAAATCAATAGATAAATTAAAATACTGAAGAAAATGGACCCAGAACTTTGAACGGTTACTTTTCTGCACTACAACCCACAACATATAGTTGGGATACCACTGAGGATTCAGTCCAAAAAATTAACTTTTTATTCTGTTTGAGCTTTCCAGACTTAAAATAATAAACTCTGTATGGGTCTCCCAACCTTAAAATAATATGCATACCATTTCCCCTGTAAAACATGTTAATCAGTATGCATATTATTTTAACAGAAACATCAATATGTTATCGTACACACCACAAACTGGTTACTCCGCAAAGGACTGCCTCCTGACTAAGAGCACCTTCCGGTGTGTCTGCTATTATCACTTTCAAAGCTGTAATGTTTGAGGAATGTCCAGTATATGTGGTCCCAGATTATTATTGTATGCTCTTTGAGTTACTGTGTGTAGCTTGCTCTTAAAATTTTCTTTCAGAAGTCATCTTTATTTATAATGCTGAACTCCATAAACAAACAAAAAAACTACATCAGTGGTAAATAGTTCTTCAATGTCATCATCTCACAGCTTGGGGGAGTATTTATCATTTTGATCATTCTTTTCAGAGGTGATGAATCCACTAGAGGTCACTCTCAAACACATAAACACTTGTAAAGGCAGTGATCCATGATCTAATTAATGAACATTCTGAGGGTAATCATACCTAAATTGCCAGTTTTATGGTTCAGTGTAAAAAATACAGTCAAAATATTTCCTCATGTGTCAGTATGAACCCCTCCCCTTCTCCACTTTTAGAGGTTCTTCCACATTTTGCAATAATGCAGTTTTAGGCTGTATTTATTAAACTACAGTTTCCAAATCAGGAGAAGTAATCACTGCTCTCTAGACCCTCTCTGGAGTACTGTGCTAGCTTCTGTTTGTTTCATGAAGGATCCTTCTTAGACATCTTAAGGATATAGCAAAATACCATAGATCATATTGATTCGACATGCACGTTAGAAGGTGCATGCCAGGAGTTAACTTTTCAAACAAGAAATCCAGACACACACACTACCATGCTCACACAAGCTGGGGAGGCATGTCCCGCAGTCCTAGTCCAAAAAGAAACTTTCCCTGGCCCTCAAGGGACTATACTAAAGGAAGCAAGATCACCCTAGTGCAAACATGTGGGTATGTAGTCTTCTGATTTGATTGCCCACGCCTCATTCATGCGCATGTGCATACTCTGATATAACCAATTGCAGTTGGGTAATTTCTGAAGCAGGGATTCCAGTGTTTGGGAAGGTTAGGGCAGATGGCAGAACTGACAGGTATCTTGAACTGTTCTTTTCCTATAACTTTTCTATGCCTACAGAATAACCTCAAAGGCTGATGTTTCAAATGTTAGTTCTGACTCAATATTTATCCTATCCAGCTCACAATTTCTAACTTTCCCAGGTTGAGTTTGAGAGATGCTGTTCCTGTTTTATGTGAGATCAAAGTGTGGTGTTTTTTTTTTCCTTAATTTGCACTTTATCATTGGCAATATGTTTTAATAATCCTGTATGTCCTCTTTGCTTGTCTCACTCTGTAGTTGTATGAAATGTTCCAAGTGGAGTTGTTTTTGCCACTTCAAGTGCTCCCATTGCTTGCTTTCTCCCCCCCCCCCCTTTAACTTTGATGGTCTGGCTTTGTGAGCAGTAACAGCAGAGACTGGATAAGAGAAGAAATGCAGGATAAGGAGCTCAGCCCTTGAGGCCAGCTGGCTTAATTGGTTCCACAAACACATTGCACGTCTTTTGTAATCTACTCACCAAGTAATTTTCAGTCATTGCTAAATATAGAATAATAGGTATATGCGGCACCAGTGTTTTTTCTCCAAACAACAAAAATGATTGTGGGTTATAAACATACTTTTCTTCTCTCTTGATGTGAGAGAGAAGATACATACTGTTTAAAGTACTGTTGGATTTAAAGATTAACATGTTTTATTGTACATCTGCTTTACTCCAGGTAAGCTTACGCCACAACAGATTTAAAGAAATCTCAGATGCTACAAGATTTTTGCTGCTTTTGCTGCCCCTCTAGAATGTGTACATGCATGTATGAAAAGATATTTGAGACTTTGAGATGACACATTGTAATACCCTGATTATCTGAAAAAAATGAAGATTGAGCACTTACTCATCTCCTTCTGAAAATAGTATTCAAAAGCACTTTTATAGTACTGTACATCCAATGCTTCTACACCTAGAAACACTTGAATGTGGTACCTACACTGTCTTTTTTGGAGCGGGCTTTGTTTTTGGGGCAGGCTGGTTAAATAGGGTCTCTTGCTCATTGGTTAGAAGTGTGATATGCCATTTTGTGTGATCCCCATATCCAAATGGTATATTGCAGCTTGGAGCTCAAGCAATCCTGTTTGATCCACTCTATCGGTAGTGCTCTTTGGCAAAAGGATTCCCTCCCCCTTTACTTTGCAATTGCGATGTGGAATTGCAAGTTGAAGGAGTCTGGACAGCTTCATCAGCTGCAAGACTCACTTTTGGTATGTTCCCAGCAAACACATATGCTGGAAACAGACCAAATGAGAGTGATCCTACCTGCACCAAAAAAGTAGAAGTAGAAGCCCCTGACAGGGTATCAGAAATGTGTTATGGGGACAGTTTGGTTCACTCCAGCAATTAGATCCCATAATCACTGCAAAAAGGAGTAGACCAATCCATCCCCACAACTGATGAAATAGTGGACTAAAAAGCTTGCTTGATCCCATTACTAGACAAGTTAAAAACTGAGGCATTTTTAGAGCTGCCAGGGAAAACTGTGAGGACAGTTCATAATTGAAGGCAGCAGTGCAGCACAGAAGCAGCAAAACCACAAACAAAACAAAATTTAAGTTGTTTCCCTTCACACATTTCAGTTTTAGGAAAAATTTAGTACTTAACTACCTGTGGGCTAAACCACAGAAGCCTGTGCTGCAGGGTCAGAAGACCAGCAGTTGTAAGATCGAATCCACGCGACGGAGTGAGCCCCTGTCGCTTGTCCCAGCTCCCGCCAACCTAGCGGTTCAAAAGCATGGAAATGCAAGTAGATAAATAGGGACCACCTCGGTGGGAAGGTAACGGCATTCCGTGTCTAAGTCGCACTGGCCATGTGACCACGGAAGATTGTCTTCGGACAAACACTGGCTCTATGGCTTGGAAACGGGGATGAGCACCGCCCCCTAGAGTCGAACACGACTGGACAAAAAATTATCAAGGGGAACCTTTTCCTTTTACCTTACCATTACGAAATTTAGCTTTTGTTTTGTTTGTGTCTAATTCTTATATATATGAAAATGTCATGTGAATGAAGTTGCATTCTTCAAGTATACATATTTGTTTCCTTTCATGTCTTTTCTGTGTTTATTTGAAATGCACATGGGCACATGTGCACAAACATATTTTGATCACTTTTGTATAAGAAATAATTTTAGCTGCTTACCAATATATTTGTAAATTACATGATTGCAAATCATGTAATTTACAAATATAAGTAATGATTGCAAATTCTTTGTCAAAGCTGATGAGCCACCATTTTAGGACTTGCCACCTTCCATAATAGACTTTGTGTGGTGAATAGTATCTCTTTTAAAGTCCCAGCTATTTCTGTCAGTTTTTTTATTTTTAAAGCAGAGTTTAATAAAAAAAGCAAAGGTAGAGATGTATTACTACTATATTGTGGAAGGAAATCATGGAGTCTGTGTCATCCTTCACAAGTTTTTTGAAATATGTCATAGTTATAGAGAGAAAAAATTAAAATGTGTAAGAAAGGATATACAATAAAAGGAGAAGTCAGTATGGTCCACCTGTAATATAGAAGGAGAATATTTGCATCTTCCTGATCCTTCCATATTGTGCAAACTAATTCTGCTTTTTTCTCATACAAACATGCCATCCACATTCTCATCCTTCTCCTCATAATGCATTGAATAAAAGTTCAAAATACTGTATATCTGAAATGGATTAAATTGGCAATGCCTGAATACATCTATTTGTATTAGTGCGGAGAGACACAAACATGTATTCTCATTGTAGGAGAGATGTGGTTGATTGCAGAACTCTGAAGTCCTTTGCAGAAATCTGGTTCTCCTTTAGAAGGCCAGGATGGTGTAGCAAGTGTGTCTATTATCCATGTGGTTAATTAATAGGATCAATGCACGGTTTTTCATCCAGTAGAATAAATGGCCTCTTCCTGAACACTCTTACAATTTAAATTAGGAGGAAGGTCACCACTGAGAAAAGTAAAGTTTCAGACGATGTTGGAAGAGCCATAAATATCGTGACTGCAGAGATGGTGGAGAACGGAAGCAGGAAGGGCGAGGATAACCAAATAAATAAACGCACGATGAGGACCTAATGCGGGGCTAGATCGGCTTCCAAACGTCGTTCCCTCTCGCAGGCACCGCTGGTGCGTGTGGACACTTCAGGTTGCCCGCAGGGGACATGAAAAGCCCGCCCGACCAAGAGCCAGCAGATTGCCCTGGGCGCGTGCTGGTCTGGGCAAGGGCCGGCGGCGGCGGCGGCGCGCGTGGCTTTGCTGCTGCCCAGGCTCTGTGTTGGCGGGGCTCTTCGGTTGCCTGTCGCGCTGGCACCGCTCAAGCACCCACCACCTGATTGGCTGCTGGCAAGGGCTGATGAAGACTCCTGATGCCGAGGGCTCCGCTCGGCTCTCCCCCCCTCCCCCCCCTCCCCAGCTCCTCTCCCTCCCCTAATAGCTCTACAAGGCAAATAATTGGCAGCATATGAAAGCGGGAGGAAGGGCAGAGGAGGAGGAGGAGGAAGACGAGGAGGAGGAAGCCGTACCACGCAGCTTGAGCGTGTCTACACTCTGTGTGTGTGTGTGGAAGAGGGAGGGGAGAGAGAGAGACAACCTTCGGTTTTCGCTGCAGTGCTACAGAGGAGCCACTCGAGGACTTCGTGCCTCAGGTTTCGCCGGCGCCAAGTGCCCACAGGTCCGGTCCGCTTGTGTGAAGGCTCGCCTGTTGTGCGCGCCGCGCGACTGAGGGGGACTCCGCGTCGCCTCCTCCGGCGGGCTTGCCTGCTCTGGACGACCCCTTTCCTCGAGCTTCCTCGGGGGTCTCTCACGAGGGAAGCCGCGCTTTCTGGAGGTCCTCATCCCCGGCTCTCTTTCGGCTCTTCCTCTCTTTTTTTTGCGGTGAGTCCCGGCGCGCGGAGAGAGACGGCAAAGGGGTTTGCTGCAGTGATCTCGAGCTCCCTTCCTCGCGCGCGGCCCCCCCCTTCCGCGGTGCTCCCCTTTTCCTCTGCAAAAGCCGCGCCACCCGCCGCCCCGTGACCTTCACGGGCAGCCTCCCTTCCTCCCTCTGCGCGCCTGACGTACGTCGGAAGAATTAAACGCCAAGTTTGGCCTCCTGCTCGTCTCGCCAGCCCGCAAGCCCCTCGCCTGAAATCCCTTTTGTCCTTGAAAACAGGAGGCAGAGAAGCAGCCTGGTGGGGACGGCCGGGCTACAGTGAGGGGCAGGCGCCCTGGAGGGGTCCAGGAGTGTGGTGTTGGGGAAACAGCTCATCTTGGTTTTAAGGACAAAGGTTTACCTCACAAAGCAGTAGCTCCAACCTTTGAAGAAGATGGGGAAGGGGGGGTGAAGAAGAGAGAAACACCTGTGTAATTATTGGGTTTTAAGAAGGGGGAACCCGAATGGAGGTCAACCATCAGCGCTTTCTTATCTCAGTTTACCGACTGGGCTGTGACCATACTTCTGAGGCAACTGGGGCTTTACCCCGGCCACCAAATTCTAGAGGGCACTGAAATATAGAGGTGAATCTACTGGTGAGGGAGGTAGCAAAATAAGCAGCAACACTGCCTGTCTGCATCCACTTACCCTTTTTTGAAAGTGTAAAGTTTTGCTCTGTTTTGAGGGGGTTCTGCATTCTCCTTCTTTTTTCGTGGGGGGCTTTTGCCCATGCAGGGTAGAGTGGCTGGGAGACAGAGCGCTTTGCTCCAGATGCCAAGATCGCTAGTAATAATGCTAATCCTAGCGGTGCTGTACTCAGAGGCACCAGTAATTGCAATGCGACCAACTGATTTGGATTTGGGCACTGGCTGAGCTCTCTTTTGTGATGATGAACCTGATCTGTACAGTTTACAAGAGAAATAGAAGGTGCAACATAAGCTAAGTGATCTTTCACACCTGATCTATGTTGAAATCTGAAAACTTCAGCTTTTTACAGTTCTTTAGAGAGAAGGAACAATATGCTATTTTGTAATGTCATTGCTTCCACGATACTTTGTCTCAAGTTGGTGTCAACTTTGATTTGAAGGTGCAGACTACTCTCTGATAAATTGTAGAATATAGCAACACCACGGAATAGATCAGGTTCCTAGTTAATCCTCCCACCCACCCACCTTCTTTCTTTTAAGAGAAAGATGTCTCATCCAGACTGCTCATTATTTACTGTGCCCTCAATAGAAGAACACGCTTTTGAAGGATAAATTGTGCTATAGATTTTGTGTATGAGCTGTCCAGCTTCAGTTTCCACCAAGATATAATTACTGCACAGTAACAATATATCAACTTTTATAGAAGTTTAGCACCTACAGATTTGGTGCCCTCTCTGTCATGAGGTTCAAGGCCTTTGTTTTCAAACCTTACGGAGTAGCAAAACAAGCAAGTCTTGTGGCATTTTAAATGCAAGCAGGTTTTATTTAACATTTCTTTTCATGGACTACACTCCACTACATTGGATGCAGGTTTCTTCACATGGGTTGACTGTAGTGCCAGCATAAAAAGTCATGTTGTAATGTACAATAACTGCCTGATGGATTATCTGAACTGATCTATTGGGCAGTTTATTGCACAGCATGACCTTAATAAATGATCCAGCTAGCTTTGACAGGCGCCCCCCAAAAGAAGGGAACGGTAAACTATCTCTGAACATTCATTGCCTACAAAACTCTGGAAAGGGTCGCCATAAGTCAGAATCAATTTGACGGCACCCAATTATTATTAATTATTGTTTGTTTTTTAACCATATCTTAGATGTGATTTTTGGCACACAGCTTCTCAGATCTGTTATATGGATTTAACCAATTCAGGCTGCAATCCTGTATGAAGGTAATGGGATTTACTTCTGTGCAGATACACATAGGATTGCATTTTTAATCTGTTGGGATGTTATTGGGATAAAAAAAAGAACTCAGACTGAGCTCAGAACTAATGTATAGATTATGTTACTAATAAGAAAAGATTGGATTAATAATTTGGCCTGTAGTATGGGTAATACAGATTTTAAAAAGATGTTTTCTTCATGAGAATTATGGGCAGACATGGTTTGATTACAAGGAATATGAATCCTAAACTATTATTAGTGAATTGTTTTTTGGTGACATAATAAATAAACTGTAAATTTTTCTTTAAAATCAAAAGATACTGTGGCATTACACCCAATGCACACATCAGCACAGACTGTAACAAGTGAATGGGTATGTATAAAGGGGAAGTATTCTATTGAACAGGTAACAGAGGACCTGAACTATACTCATAACAACAATAAAACTGAGGGGGGAGAAACTGGAGCAAGTCTGGGAGCATAATGAGTGCAACACCGAGCAATTAATCCCCTCAATCAGGAGACTAACGCAGGTCAGGGGAATAGGTGGCCCTCCAGAAGTTGGTACACTACAACTGCCATAAAGACTTATTGCTGGTCAAGGCTGATGGGAGGTGCAATCCAGCAACATCTTTATGGACACATGTTCCCCATCCCAGTATACTAGGTAGTGAAGAAGTGCTAAGCAGCATACACTTCAGCATATACAACATTCCAACCTACAACAGTAATACAGTGAAACAATAAAGAGGCAGACTATAAAACTGACAGCAAACCAATAAACATCTCAGTATACAGAACAAATGTAAATCAACAGCAGCATAAAATTTTAAAAGCACTGAAACAGTGCAGACAATGAGTGCACTCGTATATACGTGCATTGCAGAAAGATTACTGCAGAGCACATTGTTCCAAATGACTGAGCAAGTGAGCCAGTTCGCATGCTTCAGAAGAAACTGCAAGGATCTGCACCTAGGCTTTAGAAGCCAAAATATTTTCTCACTAGACTGCAGGAGTGAGAACATTTGGGATTTCCATTATAGGGTCTGGTAGGTCAGATCCTTTATCTTCCAACTCTGCTGTTATATTTTCAGGGCATGATGTCAAGAAAGTAGCTATGATAGCTTTCTTTTCTTTAATTGAGCCCTCACACAGTAGACTGTTCTGTACTTGTACCTTGAGTTATGTTGCATAGTGTATAGTGCAAGCACACTCTTACGTTACCAGTGCTGGAGTGTTTGGGTGCTGCATAGCAACATATGCTGTGCTTCTAAAAATGTGTGAGATTTGTTTCTTGCTCAGGTGGATGAAGGATGTCTGATTGATGGCTTGCTCATAGCACTGATGCAATAGAATTGCCTGGCTACTGTTTTCATTGAGTTATGAAAGCTTGATTAATCTCAATAGATATGACCCAAAATGACATCTCATTTAAAATTTCTTGGCTTCCTATACCTTTTGGTCAACATCCTGATTTACATGATCCACATGGAAGTGCAGATTTTTTTGCCTGGGATGTGTGTTTTTTGTTTGAAAAGTGAAGTCTTTTAGTTGGCTGCAGACAGTTGTTTGTTTTAAATTGCTTGTGAAATTGATATATTTTGAATCTTTTAATGGTATATGTGAATGCCTCTGTCAGTGTAAATTGTGTCTTTGGGGTTTGCCAGTTACTGATGTGCCTTCCACGCTCTCTCTCCATCTCCAGCTCATGTGTATATGTATGTGTGCATACACACCCCTCCTTTGCAAGCCAAAAAATGGCAGTGAAATCAAAATGTCTCATGTGTGTGTATGTCCTTCGCAAACCTAGTCCATCTAGACAAAATGGACTCATCATTTTGAGCCCTGGCTCCCTGAAGGTTTGTGGGTGCAGGACAAAGCCTCAAATGCGATGATTCTAAAAGCCCATGTAGCTCCTTGTATGATATACAATACAATTTAAAAATTGATTAAAGGTTTTCCCAAGAGGATGTACACACCAACCCAAAAACTACGGGGCTACTACATGACTTTAAACCAAATTTAAAAAAAAAAACAATTTATTTCATTATATGTAACTGCACTCTGAACTGTATTTGTAACTGTTGGTTCCTGGATTACTTTTCTCACATTCCAGAGAAACTCAATTGAGGGCTGTTCAAGCAGATGAAGGGGTGGTTAGCATTGAACTTTTGAGAAACAAAAGCTGCTCTCTTGGACAGTTGAAGAGGAAACATCCCTCTCTTTCCTGGGACTGGGCACTCCAGTTTGAGTATGGACAGGAATTTCATAGGGGACTGTATGATGCTATGTTGCTTCTCCCCAGCTTGTGTCAGTAGATTTCTTGTTTCTTTGTCTGCTCAACGAATTTTGCCCCTACTTTTCAGAGACTCCTGGAGCATCTTACATAAGATCAATAAAAACAGGACAGTCCTTTCTCTTGGCTTGTCACCTCAAAGATACAACACAGAAAGAAGAAGAATGAGGAAGGAAGAGGTGAACAAGTAAATCTCTATCCATAAAAACAATAGGAATCTTATGGGAGGGAGAAATTAAAATATCAGTGATTTGTATAGGGGGAAATTAGGGACTCTGGTTGGCTGCATATGCCTAACAAGTGGTAGCAACAATTAGCTGCTTGGAGGGAAGAGAGGTCGATGCTAATACCAGTTTTCTTACCAGAGTCTTATTGCTTGGTAAGATTATGTACCAGGAATGCAGCATCAGTTTGCATACATGTTCTTCATTCATCTCAAGGCATGTGCCAGGAAGCCTACTTCAGCACACAAATCCTCCCTAACTGATGTTAGTAAAATGTAGTTTTGTATGTTTTAAGCATATCCATAGATAAATACAAAAGCAGTTGGAGATGACATAGGTATAGATGGAGTATCAGCAATGGTATAGCTTTAGTACCAGATTTTAGAAGAGTTGCATTTGAGACTACAATTCTGCAATCCACCAGCCATCATGGCCAGTAGTTGTGCTGACTGGGGATTCTGGAATTTGTAACGTCAAAAGTGACTTGGCCAAGCTTCAAGATTACATTTGAGTTTGTGTGGAGTTGATAGTGTCAACTTCTACATACAGTGGTGGCTCGCTTGATGAGGATAATTCATTCTGTTGAAATCGCTGTTAAGCGAAATCCTCGTCAAGCGAAACGAAAAAGCCCATTGAAATGCATTGAAAACTGCTTCAATGAGTTCCAATGGGCTAAATACCTCAGCGTCCAGCGAAGATCCTCCATAGGGGCGGCCATTTTTGTGCCTGTAAAGCAAGGAATCCGTCCTAAAGCACAGCGGGGAGCCATTTTGCACAGCAGGCAACTATTTTAAAGCTGCCAATCAGCTGTTTTAGAATCATCGTCTAGCAAAAAATCAGTTCCTGAAGCAGGGAACTGATAATCGTTAAGTGATTTTTCCCTATTAGAATATTGTTTTGCGATCGCAAAAGCAATTGCAAAAACTTCATCGTCAAGCGGTTTCATTGTTTAACAAGGTAATCGTTAAGCAAGGCATCACTGTACACAGTCAGCCTGATATCAAAGAGACATAACAGACTGCAAGGTCAGAAATGTTTCCACATAGTGAAACCTCTCATTACTATAACCTTCTGTAGACTCAGAGAGAGAAGGAGAGCTTGATTTTCTGCAGCAGTCAAAATTATAGCAGCCCCCTCATAAAGTGAGTCATGTAGCATGTTTTTTAAAGGTTAACTTGTATGTTGAAACAGGCATATAAGTTTAAGCCATACATTGGTGAGGGTTGTCCTTGACAGCAGCAGTTACAGTAGCAGTTATGCACGGACCACATCACATCACACCACATTAATTTGTGGTTTAAGGCATGTTCCCATCCACTGATACCAGACCCACATCATTGGGAGATCACTCTGCATTAAATATTAAAGCAAAAGCAAAAATGGTGGGCGTGACTTTAATAGCATTGTTTAAACATTCATGTGTGTCAGTTCATTTAACTGACAGTTAATTTCAGGAGGATCACCATGAACTGGAGTTCTGGCAGCATGTAGAGTATTTATTTGTCTCACTGCATGGTGTCATGTTAGTTCCTTTGCAGGTTATTTGAAGACTGCAGAGAACAAAATGCAGAACGATAAAGAGAAAACTATTCTTCATTCAGTGAGTTAAACACATCCACTGATCTGACGAGGTTACTTTAATATATATATATAGGACGGCTTCATTTGAAAAATCACTTAACTGAAATCATGATTGGATTCATTGGTATAAGATTTTCCTCCCTCTCAGCAGAAAGTACCAGCGACACATTAAGAATTCATATTAGCTTTTTCACTTTGTTTAGATTAGCATCACATTGTTAACAAGCCTGGCCCAGCTATCAGACAGCGTGAAGTGGCCAACTCTGGCAGCAGATTTGGTGGTGTCATGAAAGAGCAGTAAACTGTTGTTCAGTTATTTTACTGTATTTTACTGCCAGACAGCCATATGGGATTTTTCCTGCCTTACATACTAAAACAGCATGGCTTTCTTTGGGTAATATGCACTCTGGGTGAGATGAACAGGCTTGCTTAAGATTCATGGCCACTCCAAAACATTTTGTAACACTGTGTTGCTGTACTAAGGAGTACTACATCCCGTGGATCTCATGGGAGCTATTGCTTGTACTGCAGACTTGTTTGTTACGAATGGTCAGTATTCAAGGGGAAATTATGTGTCACTCAGAAAAGCATCATCACAAGTCTAACTTTAAGTATTAGAGGCACCGGTACCCAAACTCTTCAGCAATGCATTCTAACATCAAGACAGGTGAATGTATACTGAAGCAAATATATATTGTACTGAAACAGATCAGTCAGCCATGAGAGAGATAGACAGATAGGTCCTGAAATAATGCCCATGAACTCACTTGCCACATCATTAAGCTGCTTTTTTTCTTTAAAAAAGTCTTCTCTTTCATTTTCTTTCTGTCTTTCATTCTTGACACTTTTATTTTGTAATAAGCTAATAAAAGGGGGGGTGTCAAACAGAAGAATTTAGAGGTTCCTTCCAGTTCATAATGATTATTCAATAGCCATGATTCTGTTTTGTGATGTTTCTTGTGTTCTGACACATTTAATCTCTGCAGGTGATGTGTGATAACTAAAATTTAAATAGTGGGAGAAAGAGTGGTGACCTGTATGCTTTCTCAGTCTGCTCACTATGAGCTGTCTGGGGACTAACTGTGGTGGGCAGCATGCCATTTAGTGTGATCCTCATATCCAAATGGCATACCAATCTCAAGCAAGCCTATTTAGTCTAGCTCCCTCCACTGTCAATATTCTGAAGTGGTTTAATAAATAAAGTGCTTCAGGATACTGGCGAACTGAATACTTCCTTTGCTCCTTATTATGATTATGATTATTTCTCTGCCAGGCCATCACTGATGTGCTTAATCACTTAGATTAAATTTTTAAAAAATATTTGCCTTTATATTTAGCAATTTATATAAATCAGGGGTCTCAAACATGTGGCCCGGGGGCCATTTGTGCCCCCCAGATGATAGTTTGTGGCCCTCACCTTGCCTGCCCCCCCAAAGCGCCCACACATCCTCTGCTGTCAAGAGTAAAAAAAAAAGCCTTGCCTCGCTCGCCGGCTCTCTCCCAAGACAGCACCTCTTGCACCCTCCATCCAGAACTGCAGCCTGCCAGCCAGCCCACCTGTCTGTCGGATAAGGAAACTCCTGGGCAGCTTCCTCGGGCTCTTGCTTTGCTTGGCGGAAAATCTGATGCGGCCCAGCCTTACCCAGACTCAGCCTCTAGTGGCCCCCAGGTAAATTGAGTTTAAAACCCCTGATATAAATATTTATATATAACTGCTGGTCAAAACCATGCCTGCAGGCAGTTTATCAATTGGCACTGTACACAAGACAAAGGAAAAAATGTTTTTTAAAATTTATTCTAAGTGATTAAGTGCATCAACTAGCAGAGGTTTAAAAAAATCACTTATCCTGGCCCTCTACAGATCACTTTGATGTTTAAAACTGCCTAGATGATGACTGCCTAGAGTGGTCATCTGACCAGATAGGCAGGGTAAAAATACAATCAATCAATCAATCAATCAAGAGTGAATGGATGAATATGAAACTATTAATTAGAATGACAACTCTGGCTTTGTATAAATAAGCAAGAGCAGCAGTGCCAACAAACACAGGTAGGCATGGTTTGTTCTGACGGGAACTGGGACTTGCCTGTGTTGGTATTTACACTGTATTGCAAAAGCCAGTCCTTGGAAATCACTTATTTAGGCTACTCATGAAAATATCTTGATATATTTCTTCCTCATGTCAGCTTTGCCTCTGGAATCACCTTGCCATTGTTAAAGTGAATAAAGAAGTAATTAAAGTCTTCAAAAGTGATGCAGAAATGAATTCTGCAAAGGAAATAGTGTGGTGCTAAGCTCAGCCCCCCCACCCCACTCTATCACAAAGTCCTGTTCGAAATGATACATACTGTACACATATCCCAGAGAGATAAAAAATCATGGAAGGCAGGAAAAGGGCTCAGCTTTCATCATCTGGTCAGTGAGAAAGGTAACTGAAAGAAATGGTGCTGGACAAACATGCTTTTGTCTCCATATAAACAAGCCTTCTTCCAACCTTTTTTCCACCTAATGTATTATTTAAACTATACTTCTTTTGCATTCTCTGTCTTAGTTGTATCATTTGTACTATGTTAATTTATTAATTACTTTATATAATAACATGACTTTTTCCATGCCCTAACATTAGTTACTGTATTTTTTCCATATATAACATGCCCCTATATATAAAACACACACACCACTTTTCTAACCCCAAAATTAAGAAAACTTAGCTTTGAGGATTCAGCCTCTGGGCTCAGATCAGTGGACATTTTGAGTCCCTGTTGAATCTGAGCCTACAGGCTCCACCTCCAAGGAGGTGTGTTCCAATTGGTTTGCTCAGCATCAGCTGATGTAAGTTCCATAAGGCTCATGAATGGAGGAAGCTAAGTCTCCTGGCTGTAGGAAGCTAAGCCTCATGACTGAAGGAAGCCTGTTTACGGAGACAAGCTATGGGACATTTTGTTCTCTCCTAAGCCATCTCAGCTTACTACAGTGTAAAAGACACCCCTCAATTTTTAGTATAATGATTTTAGGATAAAGTCTCATCTTATACACAGAAAAAAAAATATTGTAATAACTTCAAATCACTTCTGACATATGACAACCCTTTTCAGGGTTTTCTAGGTAGAGAGTATTCAGAAGTGGTTTACCATTCTCTTCTTCTAAATGCATCCTGGGATTGTGCAGCTTGCCCAAAGTCACACAGGCTGACTCTTCTGGGATGCACAGTAAGAAATTGAACTCCAAACCTCTGGCTTCTCAGCCAAATAGCTTATTCACTGAGCTCTCCAGCCAGCTATATTGTAGGAATTGCTCCTAAATTGAACAAAGCAAAATTAATTAAGTCAGCAAACTTAAGAGAAGCTAGAACCTGCTTACTTGCAATTCTGAATGGGCATGACCCTCTTTTGGATTGTTCCAAGTAAAGGTATCACCTTTCATAGGCAATAACATTTCTACATTAAAAGTGACAGTCTTCTGGCTGTTGTGCAAATTAAACTTTAGTGTTAGATGGAAATGACACTACAGCTAAGCAGATTTCAGTGTCTCAGGATTTGTCAAACCAAGATGGACAACTATTAGAAATCTATAAATAATGAGTTTTCACTGCATTTACAGACAGGGGTTAAGGAGACTGAGGATGGTCTAAAGAAAGTATGTCTTCATGGATCATATACTGTAGCATGTATTGCTGGCTGCCAACTTGGATGGCTTTAAATGCAATTGGACAACCTCACAAAGGATAAAGCTATCAACCGTTGTTTATTGTGGTTATAATATATTTCCTCTGATATCAGAGCCGTTATGCCCCTAAGTACCAATTGCTGAGTGCACACAAGGGAGCAGTGCTGTTGTACGCAATAAAAATCCATTGCTGCTTGTAGATTCCTATGGGCATTTTTGTTGGCTATGGTGAAACTATAATCCTGGACTATCATGGCCTTTTGTCAGATCCAGCTCAGCTGTACTTCTATTCTTAATCTGGTCTTTCAAATAAAACCATGCACACTACTATGTTGCATTACAAGCAAGCTATATTAACACAGTAATCTTTATAGAATAAGAAAATAATAGAAGCAGTTCCAAATTTTGGGGCTCCAAATGTTGTTGAACTATAGCTCCTACAATCATAGAATCTTGGAATAATCATAGAATCTTGAGTTGGACCTATAAAGCCATCAAGTCTAAGCCCCTGCTCAGTGCAGGAGTCCAAACTAAAGTAGATCTGACAGATGATTGTCCATAGTATCATAAAAGAATTGAGTTGGAAGGGGCCTACAAGGCCATCCAGTGCAATCCTCTGCTCAGAGTAGGAATCCAGTTTTTCTGACCAGTAACCATGCTGTTTGAGGATAAAATATCAAAATATCTGGGACCCGAATTTGATTTATTGAATAATTTCTATTAATGGGAAAACACAGAATTTTTAAATATTTCAAAATAATAAGCTATCAATGCCAACATATATGCAAATATTTCAATTGTGTCTATGTATCGCAATGCATCTAAATGTTGTGTGTGTTTGCATGTATGACTTAAATTAGTATCTGGATATACAAAAGTGAAACATGTTCATGCTTTACAATATTAACTTAAAATATTGCACAGGTGGTACGTATATATGTATGGTATAAGTCTATAAAGAAACAGCACAAATAAATGTATCATTATTGCAGCTATGTTTATTAATGATGATTAAGTACCATCAAGTAAATCCTGATTTATAGCACCCCCTTTCAAGTGTTTTCTAGATAAAGAGTTATCAGAAATAGTTTATTATTCCCTTCTTCATGGGGGCACTTTTCCTGGGATGCACAGAGGCAACCAAACTTACAATATTTAGTCCCAGAGCTGGATGCCTAACTCACTGAGCTGTTTATTTAATAATAAAACCCATTGATTGATAGCATTTCCATAAAGTGCATTTGCATGGGATTGTATCTTTAATGTTTCAAAATGATTAGAGATGTGAGGCAGATTCATCCCGAGACATAAACAGGGCAAACCTTCCAAAAGTTAGAATCTTCTTTAATGTACCCACTTTGGCTTTGGCACTGAGATTTTCCTGTCATTTATTTGGGAAACTGATCAATATGGGCTGGGTTTCAGGAAAAAGAGTCCTCTGAAACATCCAGTATTGGCCACTGTGGGAACTAGATAGTTATATTGTAAGTGTGCAGCAGTCATTGTTAAATGATAAAATTATTCTCAACTGATATTTGAGGCATGGCATGCCCATTACAGCAAATGAGATGAGGAACACAGTGAAAGGTGAAGACTGAACAACTGTGTGTGTGAATGTCAAGATCATCGGGTTCATGCTGGAGTTGTCTTATCCCCTTGTGCTTGTTCATATTTGATTCCTTGTCTCAACATCACAGCTTTCCTTTCTGGCGCAGTCAATGCAATCTTTTCTTCTTAAAATGGCTTGACAAGTAGTGCCATCTGCCAAGAGCTTGCTGCTTAAAGCAGTCAGAATGAAAGAGTGAATAGCTACTGATCCCCATCCTGGCAGTAAAGCAAAATGCTGGACAGTGGTTCTTGCCATAGGAAGAGATTTTCCTATCCTTCATAATTGTTAACTTTGTTTTGTTCTGGCATGCATTGATAATTCTGGATCTAAACTGAATCACAGATAGATTGTATGCAGTGTTACAATAGAGGAAAAGTTACTTTTTGTCTATGAGGATGGGAGAGACCACAGCCTCATATAACAATACTCAGCTTATATCAACTCAGGTACCTTTCTTTTGCTCTGTATCTGCAGTCCCCATCTTGCATTGCCAATCTACTTTCACAAATAGTAGCACAGCATCTCAGGGACATGCTGCTGCTGCAAGTTAAACTGCAGAAGCCTCTGTGCTGTAAGGCCAGAAGACCAGCAGTCGTAAGATCGAATCCACGTGATGGAGTGAGCCCCCATCATTTGTCCCAGCTCCTGCCAACCTAGCAGTTTGAAAGCATGCAAATGCAAGTAGATAAATAGGTACCACCTCGGTGGGAAGGTAATGGCATTGCGTGTCTAGTCTCGCTGGCCGTGTGACCACGGAAACTGTCTACGGACAAAACGCTGGCTCTACGGCTTGGAAATGGGGATGAGCACTGCCCCCTAGAGTCGGACACGACTGGGCATTTGTCAAGAGGAATCTTTACCTTTACCTACCACAGCATCTAGTCAAATTTATTGAACTTTTGTGGTTGGTTTTTTTTTTTTTTTGCTTCTTTCTCATTTCTCATTTGTGTAGTACTTATGACTTATGAAGACTCCTGAAGCACTTGGAAGCTTTCCTTGTTTGTATGATTCATTGATCCAATAATTGTGTTAAGCCACTCAGATAAAAGTCTGTGTGGTTTGATTAGCAATTATGCAACTACCTCAAAAATAACTGATGCAATCAATAGCCAGGCTAGTTAAATCAAAATGATTATGGAATGGCTTGTGGAACAGCTTGCACAAGCAGAATCAAGGTACTGGATATGCTGCCTGAGTATGAAATTGTAATTCTCACACATGATACAAGCCTTCTGTTAGTAGAAGGCCATTAATTATAACTCAATGACCAAAATCTTGTTGGTTTTCACATAAGGTGGTATAATTTGGCACAGCAAATTGCTGCTAATTGCTGAGGTGTGGGGTACAGTTTGGTCATGTGCCAGATCACACATCCAATTGTGCAACTGATATGCACTCCTGCACATTGTCAATTAGCTGCAATTAGCTATAGAAAGTTATACAAATTTTGCATGAACAGTAACAGAATATCAGTCATTGTAGTCTCCACAGAATAAAACTGCAATCTCTAAACGTTAGCTTGACAGTATATCCCACTCAACTCAGCAGGACTTTCTTGAAAGTCAACATGAATTAGCTTGCATGGAGAACAATTAAAGCAGCCATGTTGGAAATCTTGACTATATGGGGCATTATCTTCGACTAGTGCTTCTTTTTAAAAATCAAAAATAATCTCACTGTGTTTAAATAGAGCAGCAAAAACATAGCATTAATGTCTTTCCTTCTTTCTCCTTGATACAAATCATTGCAATTCAGTATCAGTGTACCTCTTTCAACATAGTACTTCATTTAACCACTGCAGCATTAAGAGTTTAGTTTATTATATATAAGGAGTTCAGTTTATTATATTTATAGAAATTGACATATTTTAGACTAGATTGCATGCTTGGAAAATCATTAAAACACAAGGTTGTGTTTTGGACTATCAAATTCTTTTCTCCATGCCTACAGCTTTATTCACTATTAATCATACTTATGTACAATATTCTAGTATTATTTTTTCTGTGTATACATAATGAAGAGAGAATAATTTATAATGCATTTTTCTGCTAAGTAGCTGAAGGAGAGTACATTGCCCCTTCATCCTGTAAAAGGAAAATGAATGCATAAAAACATAGGAGTGTACTTTTAAATCAACATCGATATCTAGTTCACCATGCTTTTCCTAACATACAAATGCTATTGCCTGCTATTCCAATTCCCAGAAGCATCAGACAACATAGTCCGTGATAAGGCATTATGGTATTTCTTGTCCAAAATACCAAACGTTATCCATTCCATTCTGCCTTTATATCTGATAAACAAGTTATCAAAATGATGTTCATTCCCACCGCTTGTGCCTACAAGTCAGAAAGATATGACTTCTAAATATGAGGCATTATTTTAGCTGTCATGGTGAGGAGCCATTAACTAGTTGGCTACTGAGCTCAGTAAGTTAGGTATTGGACTGCAGAGAAAGGGTTTGAGAGTCTGATTCCCTACCGTGCCTCCTGGGAGAGGATCTAGCCTGTGTAGTCTTGGGTAAACTGTAGAGTCCTAAAGGATTAGTAGAGGAAAGTAGTGGTAAGCCACTTCTGAGTATGTATCTAGAAGACCCTGAAATGCATCACCATGAGTCAGAACTGATTTAACGGCATGCAATTATTGTTATATTTACTGACTCCATCCTCCATGAATTCCTTTATTCCTTAAAAAAATGTTCATGGTGACAACTAAATGTTGTGATAATGGTTCCCATTTGTTTTTGTTAATCTTGACCCCAATGCTCATCATTTTATTGCATTATCTTCCTCATCCCCAAGCTACCTTTATCAGATAAAAAGAAAAAGAAAATTTCTGTCTGTTCAATCCTTAAAATGCTATTCTATGCAGATTTACCTGGCATAAGTTCTTGGCAAAACTAGCTTCAATATAATGGGATAGGATGATCCATTTACAGCATTAAACTGGCAACTGGATTCACTAAAGGGACAAAATAAGATATGCCACACTTTGCCATGGTATCATTTAAAAGTAAAGATAAACAGAGATTGCATTCCTCCCCAGCACCCCGCCCTGTATTCTCAGACATTCTAAATTCAGCATTCTCCATTTAAAAGAGTTACCTACAATAAAAATGCGAAACGTGTAGGGTTTTAAACTGAACAATGTTCCCACGAACATCTACCATACAGGGACCAAGGCAGGGAGATGAGGCGTGAGCCAACTATAAAGTGTGTCGAAGTATGAAGGAGTCCAGAGATGCAAATAGGTAATTTATTGCACCATGGCTTCAAAGTACCAGGCTAGTTACATCTTAAGGCACTAGGAATGGGTAGGAGAGTTGGGTTGAGGAGCCTGGAGATAGAAAGATAGAGAGCAATCTGGACTGGGAAGAGAGTAGATCAGCCGCCTAGAGTGATCGCAATGACCAGATAGGCGGGGTATTAAATGAATGAATGAATGAATGAATGAATGAATGAATGAATAAATAAATAAATAAATAAATAAATAAATAAATAAATAATCTTAAGGAGAGAGTTTCATTTCAATGCAAAATTGTAAGTTGTTGTGACGTTCACCTGTCATGGCCCCTGCCTGACTCCCCAAACACAGAGCACACGAAGGCAAACCAATACTCCTTTTTACCCGCTGCCACCAGTTGATCATTAAATCAACATTACTTATGGAAGGATGAAGGTGAAGGTCCAAATTTCACTGTCTTTTAAATAAAACTTTTTTATCAATTACAGATGTTTGATTATTAATCACAGGTAACTTCTACAAGTTTATTGATAATCAATCTCAACCTTCTATTGGTTATCACAGTTCTTATTCACACTTCACTCTAATCACACCTCAGATCTCCCAAATACCACACTCTATCTCCTTCTCCACTCTCACTGACTGACAGTCTGACTCCGCCTCTTTCTTACATATCTCTCAGCTCCACCTCTCAGCAACATTAGCCTGCAATATGAATATTCATGACTACTTAACATAATAAGGGTGAATGCTACAGTTCTCCTAGCTACATCTGGAAGAGAGAGTATGTGACAGACCACATGTCTTCAATGTTTAGCAGAAAATATAATATGATTGGCTTAAAGACAGTCAGCTGAGAATCGATACAACAAGATATAATGTTATCCCAATTTCTCAGTTGGGGGGCACAGACTCATTATCTGGAGTTTCAGCATGACATACTGTTGGCAAGAAAATCACTCTGCACTAGCTTAGAAACCTTGCTATATTGTTCTATTAGGTCTTTCTGTGTTTAGCTTAAGCTAAGATAGTTTTCTTATTTTCCTGTGTGAGTAGTTCTTGTACATGTTGTCTTTTTACCTGTGTTGGTTTTTTGACTTAAAAGTATTTTACTCTTTTCAATCAGGTTATTCTTTTTCTTATTCTTTAAATAACATTTTAAAAATGCCACCTGATTTCTTTTTTGATTGATGGTTGGCTGCTTGTTTCAAGATTCAGTTTCCTTCAACTGGAAATGGTTAACACTAAGGTTCATTATCATTTTTTACCTGCAGTTTTATACTATCTTGCAGGATTGGCATTCATTCCACAGGTACAAAATTACTGGATTTGTAGTTCCTGAAGTCAGGGGGTTTAACATCTAGTACACTATGGGTGAATTCCAAATCAGCTGAATTTGGCTGTATCTTCACAAGGTGTTTTAGAAGGACTTTAGAGTAGGGACAATTTTGCCCACACTAGGTTTTTTTCTTGGTATTAGCACTGCCAGGTTTTATAGGACAAGACCCTCAAGGATGTGGACATTGTCCTAGTCAAGAAGCCAAATGTAGGAAGGGTCAAACTAAAAAAGAAACAAGGGCTGGAGTTTGCCATGATTGGTCTGGCATAGTTGATCTAAACAGCTCTAGTGAAACGTATAGGACCAAAACATAACTGAACGTTATTGTACATTCACTGCCGAAAAAATAGAGAGAGGAGGAACAAAGTTCATTGGTGAGAGATGTAAGTGTGAAATTAAAGAATTGAATAGTCATAGGTGGTAGCATAAAAATATCTTAAATAAAAAGTAAAAATAATAGAATTTAGAGATCAAAGCCAGCCTCCACTTACTCTGTGGATGTTGCCCATCGGTAGAGCTGAGGAAAAAAGGATTGGGTTAGGCTCTGTTTCTGAACTGAGTTTTCCAATTCTCTTGTAAATACAAGGATGTGCACTGCGTTGTAAGATAGGAGTGAGAAAGGATATGCCAGTTCATAATGTACCGTGCCCTACAATTGACTAGCTCTCCAAATAGAAATGCCTCTTTAAGATACAGTATTTTGAAGCAGTCTGTCAGATACAACTTAATAGTAAGAAGTACAGAGACTATTTTTGTAAGCAGGATGTATGACTCAGACTTAACTAAATAATTGTGATGTGTGAAGTTCAATGCAGTGAGACTTCTTGAGGATGATGATGCAGGAAAAAAGGAACACATCAAAATGGGACTTATATATATATATAAATTTTCACATAGGAAAAAATGCTATCACCGTAATTCAGATTTGTTTCCTTATGTGTAGTGGCAAATTTGGATGTTCTAATACTCATCATGATAGTCCCAATAGCCAGCTTTCCACTAATAAGGAGAGGCCAAAAATGCAGACAGATAGATATCAACCATATCAACAGATTAAGAGCAATCCTTTTATAAAGTTAGTGGTTCTGAACTAGCGTTCAAGAGCAGGGCAGTCTTAAGTACTTTGCATGGTAAAAGCAACAAAAAAGCAAAGCATGCTGCTGATATACTGCCCCGTAGCTCTTAAAGCACTCTCTGGGCAGTTTACAATTTGATTAGGCTACACATTGCTCCACACACACGCATGAAACTGGATACTCAATTTTTCAACCTCAGAAGGATGGAAAGGTGAGTGAACCTCAGGCTAGTACCTGAGATTGAACCCAGATTGTGAGCAAAGTTTTGGCCACTGTACAGCAGTTTAACCACTGAGCCACAAGGAACAACATGAGAGAAAATCCTGTGACCATTTATATAGTCCTTTTAGCTTGCAAACTGCATTTAAATTCTTGTCTCAGAACCTCATCCATCTGGAGGGGAATATTCTCAATCTGTGAAGTGGCTACACATAAACACCGAGCATATTGGGATTCCCACTCCCTGTGCTGTTGCCAGCGGTTGAGAGGCAAGAAACATAACATAGAGAATACTAGTACTTTTGCTTTCCTTTATATGTCTCATCCTCATATAACACACAGATGCTCAGAGAGTTCATCACTCTGTAATCTGTTCCTATTCTACCCCCAAGAGTCCAGGAGAATTCTGAAATACACAACGCAGTGTATCAAGTTGTCAACCCTCTAATCATGCCCTGTTTTCTTGCCTGTAAAAAAACTATATCTGTTGACTCATGGAAGTTCAGAAGTATACAACCATGCTGGATTTGACTTTTGACACACCATCACAATATCACAAATAATTTTTTGAGGATCTATCCTAGCCAATGGATGAATCAATCATTTCTTGACAAATGGAAGTTATAGATGACAGATGAATCTGGCTTTGGACTATAATACTTTTCCATGTCTTCACTCAGAAACAGTTTTTTAATATTTAACATTTAAACACTGATTTTTAAAAAACACCCTGTATTTAAATACATCTTTTTATTTTCTCTCTCTCTGAAAAATATACCTTTCTAGAAGTTTTATCTCAAAATACCTAGATGTATTTTCCACTTGAACTACACATTTTGAAATGAGCATAGATATTTTCTTAACCTTAGATTTGTATATCAACATTCTGAGAAATGTATCGGCTAATTAATATATTCAGATCTGCACGTTAGTCCAGATTAATTTCTCACATATCCCTAACACTGTATTGTCAAATGTTGACAGCTGACATCCTATTTTTGTAGGAATTTCCCCATTAATACTAAGAGCTAAGTGGCAATATACATAAGCTGTCTGTTCTGCATAAGGAGCTGACTTATATCCTCATGAATACAGGTGGCTTTCTGGAGCTAATACTTTTACAGTGTGCTTTGCCTTGCTTTCTGTTTATGCTAGGTTAGAGTCAAAGGTTCCATTTCTCACTGAATCTTGTTCAGCCTCTCCTTTAATTTCTTGGTATATTGTTTAAACTGGTCATTTTTATTGTTTCTCAGAGTGTGGATATACAATTTTGATGTTAAATAAAATAGAATATGTGCTAATTTATGCAATGTTCATATATGTATATGTAAAATACAAAACAGCACCAGGATTTTGAATAGGAAAAGAGTTAAACACTTCTTTTCTACAGTTGCTGTTTGTTTGCAGGCATAGGCAGCTGCTTTCCACTGTAAAAAAAAAAAACAATGACCAAGGAAAAGTTGTTTGACCCAGAAATTCAGAATAGCCACTGACTATGTTATACCATGGACAGCTCCCTTCAGAGTTCAAGTACTGTACAGTAGTTTTTTATATATAGAAATGAAACCAGGCTTTGTTGTTAGACTTTCCATTTCGCTCCAAAATGTTAGTGGTCCGAAGTGGTCCTATGTGATTCAGATAGGCGGGATATAAATTAAATAAATAAAAATTAAATAAATAAAAAATAAATAAATAAATAAATAAATAAAAAATAAATAAATAAATAAATAAATAAATAAATAAATAAATAAATAAATAAATAAATAAATAAATAAATAAATAAATAAATAAATACCGGGACCACTAACAACACACAGTCATGTGAAAAAGAAAGTGCACTCTCTATGAATTCTGTGGTTTTACATATCAGGACATAAGAAAAATCATCTGGTTCTTAGCAGGTATAAAAATTAGGTAAATATAACCTTAGATGAACAACAACACATGACATATTACACTGTGTCGTTAGTTATTTTACAAAAATAATGCCATGTTTGAAAAACTAAGTGGTTTCTGGTTCCATAGAAATTAAGAGGCAAGTGTGACCACCTCAGTAAAAGCTGAAGCTTTAGCATTTTGCTGCTCTGGAGCATTCAGGTGTGTGTTAACACAATGCCAAGGAGGAAACACATTGTCATTGATCATAGAGAAGCCTTTGTTACTGGCCATCAATCTAAAAAGGGTTATAAGGCTATTTCCAATCAATTTAAGGTCTGTCATTCTACAATGAGGAAGATTATTCACAAGTAGAAATCATTCAGTCTTCCTAGGAGCGGACGTCCAAGAAAATTCACCCCAAGGTCAGACTGTGCAATGCTCAGAGAAATGGCAAAAATCCCAAGAGTTACATCTCAGACTTTACAGGCATCAGTTAGCGTGTTAAATGTTAAAGTTCATGACAGTACAATTAGAAAATTGTACAATTAGAACATTATACTCTGTATGTTTGTTATTTTGATTTTGCATTTGACTTTGTATAATCATGTTATATTGGTAACTGAACGTTGTATTTTTGTTCCAATTTGTTTGACTATGTTTTATATTTTATTTGTTATTATCTCATTGAGTGTAAACTGTAGCCAGATGGACAGTATAGAAAACTTAACAAATAAAATAAATAAATAAATAAAAAGACTGTACAAGTATGGTTTGTTTGGAAGGGTTGCCAGGAGAAAGCCTCTTCTCTCTTAAAAGGACATGGCAGCATGACAGGTTTGTAAAGCTGCATCTGGACAAACCATAAGACTTCTGGAACAATGTTCTTTGGACAGGCAAGACCATAGTGGAGATGTTTGGCCATAATGTCACATTTGGCAAAAACCAAACACAGCCTATCGGCACAAACACTCAATACCAACTGCTAAGCACAGTGGTGAAGAGTTGATGGTTTGGGCTTGTTTTGCAACCACAGGACCTGGACACCTTACAGTAGTTGAGTTGACTGTGAACTCTGTATACCAAAGTATTGTAGAGTCAACTGTGAGGACATCCATCGGACAGCAGAAACGTGGGCAAAATTGAGTCATGCAGCAAGACAATGATCCCAAGTACACCAGAAAATCTACAACAGAATGGTTGAAAAAGAAAAGAATCAAAGTGTTGCAATGGCACAGTTAAAGTGCAGACCTCAACTTGATTTAAGTTCTGTGGCAGGACCTTAAAGGAGCTGTGCAAAAACAAATGTCCACAAACCTGAATGAACTGAAGTAACATTGCAAAGAAGAGTGGGCCAGAATTCCTCAGCAATGATGTGAGTGATTGATAAAGTCATACAGAAAATGATTACTTCAATTATTGCTGCTAAAGGTTGTTCTACAAGCTATTGAATCATAAGTAGTAGTAGTACTATTTTGTGGTCCCTCATTCAATAAAAATAAGAGTCATAAGGCATATCTAGTTTTTCACACATGGCTTCTCCATTTTGACTTTATTTTTGTAAAATAAATCATGACAGGTTGTATTTATCTAATTTTCAGACCTGCTAAGGACCAGATGATTTTTCTTATATCCTGATACATAAAGCCATAGAATTCAAAGAGGGTGTTCTTTCTTTTTCACATGACTATGTGTTGTTAGTGGTCCCAGTATTTACTTATTGGAGGGGAAATAGAAAGCTGAAAGGGGCCACACCTTGCTCCAGAGGCTCATAGAGACAGCCTGTACTGCGACATTCAGTGGCTTGTTCTAATGCTGGCACTTCTCCCACAAAGAGGCCTTTGATATGTGTCTCTTCAAATGGAGCTATCATCAATTTCCCTTGGATTCAGGGTCAGTATTCAAATCACTATCCAAACCCAAAGCCTTTGCTTCAAATAGGTTAAATGATTCCTTTTGAGGGTAATGTCTGATAGGAGGAATTTGAAGAGCTTTGAAATTAAATGTGAATACTATTACTAAAGAACTTGATACAGAACTTTAATTATACTTAAAAACATGACTATTCTGAGATGTGTGAACCCCACTCCACTCCAGTCATGTCTAGCCCACTCATTATGAGCTTCTTCTGAGAAACAGTGAAACAGATAACAATTTTGTAGGGTTTTAATTTTCCTCAAAATGTTTCAGTGCATGTGAGATCTCACAAAACCACTTGGGATTTGTGGTAGGAAGATGAGCAAACAGCAGCATGTTGCCTAAGTAACCATAGAGAGTTCCTGACTGTTGCTCAAGCCCTTGATTAGCTCTCAGAAAATGCAGCAGCAGCAAGAAGAGAGAGCTCTGGACATGCCCAGTGGAAATAGAAGTCTTCCTCGAGCAAGTGGCAGGCATATCAGATCTGATAGCTGTTCCTGAGGCTGGTTCCCCCGCTCCTCATTTCACAAAAGTGGAACTGAATACTCATAAATCGATACTGCAGGTTCATGACAAATATGAATTGTAGAAATGGGCAGAGTGTCTCAGATCTGGGACTGAAAAACCCAGAGATGCTTAACTGTCTGCATATCTTTTTGTTTTTTAAAGTATATTGCCTGACATAAATCATCTCCCAGTGAAGAATATGCAGTTCTTTCTGTCTGAGCTGGGTGTTACCTCTGCATTGTCAGTGGTGCTTGAAAGCTTGCTATGCTGAGAATTAAAAGAGGGAAGGTAATTTCTACAGGTTTATTATTACTAATTCCCAGTAGTCTCCTAAATTGACCATGTGCTTTGCATCAATAGAGTATTATAGTTGCATTGTAGCTACAGCACTTTATTTACTGACATACCAACAAGCATGTGAAAAGTAAGAGCAGCATTCAGGATTTCAGCAGTGTAGGTGAACTATTAAAGTAACAATCAGGTTGTCTCTTTTTAAATCTTTTTATTCCCTCACCTCTTTTCACAAAAGACTAATTGTATACATTCTTTTCTATTGCTGATGAATCAAGGAGTGTATGTAGCTTCTTAATTTGGGATCTCTGTATGTTATTTTGAAATCTCCAAGATGAATTGTAATTCATCTCCAATGCCCTATAATTGAAAGACGTTCTTTCTTCACGGCTAACCCCAGTTCTGGTTGGTACTGCATTGTGCTTTCATGCTACCAAAATAATTTATTTTCAATCAGTTTTTAGCTGTTATTATTATTTCAATAGTCTTTAACCTTAGCTGCCTAAGTGTATAAACCGGTTGCTTAGTTGACTATTAGGTTTGTATGTTGGGGTCATGTGCTCTGAACCACCCCAAGACATGAGTTTACTTTTCATGTTCTATAAAAAATTGTACTCTCGGTTAAGAATTGTATTTGCATATAAATAAAGAATTGCTAATTAGTACATTCCATTGTTTATAAAGGACTTGCATCTTATCAAGAATCCATACAAATATAGCCTTGATTCTGGCCAACATCAAAGGTTGAATAGTCATAAATAAGTCTATTGTATCATTCTAAATTTCTGTCTTTTCTAGACACCTCTGTTTTTAAATTATTGTGTAAAGTAGCATTGCCAGATCAGTAGTAGCAGCTATTCCCCTCACCCACCTGTTATTCTCCTGCTTGTTGCTATTCTAAAAGGATGGAGAATCTGAAGCCCTCCCAATATGGTTGGAATACAACCCTCATTGTTCCAGATCATTAGCCAAACTAGGTTATAGTTGTTGGAGTTTAAGACATGAGTCATGTCACAGGTTCTCCACCCCTCCTTCAGTGCTTGTTGAAACAAAATAAAAAAAGATTATAATTATAGTTCTATACATTTACCTGGGATTGAACTTAGTAAGATTTAGTTCTGAGTAAACTTGCATATAATTGCCCAAAATGTAGAAAAAGTACTTTGGAGTAGGCTATATTATCCAGCTGGCTGGGATGTTCTGGGAGTTATAATACAAAAAATAACCTCTTGAAATATTTAGATTGCCTTGCAGAGGTAAGATGTACATCAGTTGCCATTGTTTTGGATTTTTCATAGTGCAGTGAGTTTCTGCAAGTCAAGCAGATGATGTGGGCATTTGTTAGCATATACTAGCCTTATGACTCAGTATGCAATAAGAAATACCTGTGCAGAAATCTTAACTTGCAGCAGTTTGTTCCTGTATTTACATGGATAAAGTTAACACAAGCAAAAACATGTAATAGGATTCCAGCTATAAATAGGTACATACATACAAAGTATGCCGAATTGCACAAACAAGAGAAATTTCAAAAGGGAAGGCTGCAAAGGCTTCCTGTTCATCCTCCAGTCTTGCTAGCAGCATTCTCCACATACTGGCTGTGCCTAATAAGAAATAACACCAAAGTCCTTTTTATCCAAAAAGCAGACATGAGATTTCCATCAGAAAGACACAACTTTTCTGGACAACATTCATATCTGACTTTAGTTGTTTTTATTGCTCCTTGAGGAATAATTTTTGTCTTCTTCTCATCACTCTTGGCCTGGCCTGGTCTGGTTGTTATATAATATAGAAAAACACAACAATTTATCTAAGTTATAGTCCAGCTGTTTTGATTTAAGAAGCATATAAAATAGGCTTAGGGAGTGACTACACAGGCATTTAGCCTGCTATTTAGTCTGCTATGAGGATGGGCTGGTTCATTCTTTTTGCTGGCAATGAGACAATGTAACTGCTAGAGAAAATCTCCTTCTCCCCAGAGCATTTCTGCCCACACATTTCTGGGTCGGTCCCTGTCGGGGGGGGGGTACTCTTTTTGAAGTGTGGCTAGGATCACTCTGTTTTGGTTCACTTTAGAGCACATGCGGTTACTGGGATCAAACCAAAGAGGAGCTTTAATTTTCATCATTAGTAGGTTAAATACCTTAGTCGCTTAATGATATTGGAAACTGGGAAATTAAAATCTTTCTTCCTCTGCTCCTCCATGGAGCAGAAAGAGGAAGCAGTTTTTTAGTGTCAGTAGGGGCAGCGATACCTTTTAGAACTTTTAAAAAGCATTCTCCTGGAAGCAGAGAAAACAAGAGGGGGCAAGGAGGCAAATTTCAGCCCTTTCTTTTCTTTTCTAAAAGAGGACGGACCAAATAGGATTACTTAAGATGCATATGCTATGTGGATGCAAAGTTAGCACCACATGGCATATTGGACCTCTATCCAACTCCACATTTGGAAGAACCCCTTGTCAATCAGAAGGTGCTCCGCAATGGAGTGGACTGCCTCAGAAGTGGTAGACTCTCCTTCATGGGAGGGTTTTTAATAGAAGCAAGACAGCCACCTGTCAGAAATGCTTTAGCAGGGCTTGGAATTTATGACCCTTGGGATGCCCTCCAGCTCTACATTTATTCTTTGTAGCATTAGCAGATCTTATTTTCTTTAAAAAAACGATTTCATTTTAAATTTTCAGAAGGCGCTTCAGTTGCAATCAGCCTTTGGAAACTTCATATTACAGTATAATTGAAATGCACAACATCTGGTCCTGAAGAAGTTTTGGGATGGAAGCCTAAGGAGACAAATTCTTGACTGCTGCTTTGGAGTCGTTCCTAGAAAGCTGTTGTTACTCTTGTTATTATTATGTTGCAAGCAGCTTCTGTTCTTGCATACTTTCATGGTTTGATAGAGCTGGAGCTCTATTACCTAATTGACTGGACTGGATCCAAAGCCTGTTTACTTTGGAGGGTACTTAAATGATTTGAAATGCTGTATATTTTATTAGGGCTTTGTTTTACAAGTTTATAATTCTAAGCAGATAGCTTTTAGTATTCGGTTAACTCAAAACATTATTTTGGAATCAGTGTTAGTGATTTGACACCAAAGTGTATGCTGCTGACAGTCCTGTTAAGGATGTGAATCATCTGGGACTATAAGTATCACCTAATCATGTTTTGTTCACCCCTTAATATCACAGAGTGGCACTTTACACTGGGAATGAACCACTGCAGCTGTTGGGTGTTCCTAAGGTTTGCATTAGTTGGAATGGCTAATTCATGCTAATTGATGAGGTGCGAGTACACATCTTTTCTGCATAATTAGCCATATGATTAGGAACACAATTGATGTGTACCCTGGCACCTCATCAGTTACCGGTAGTTGTAATTAACCAAGCTGTAGGTTGTACAGACCTTATGCAAATATCAGTAGAGTTCTGGCTATTGAATTCTTGGACTCTTAGTTTATTTATCTGATGTACTTAATTAATATCCCACCTTTCTCCCAATAAAGGGACATAAAGGGATTCTAAACTGATTTATATAGGATTATACTGTTAGAATCCTAGAGAGCTACAGCTGAAACCAGCACGTGTGTGTTGCCTTCTTTTGTCCATAAAATGTCAGAGATAGAGCATCTGTGGGGAGAACTACTAAACCATTCGGAAAACTTTTATTGCCAAAACGAGGGATGGAGATCATGTAATTCTCTACATATTGTTGAAATAAAATGTTGATGATCCTTTACCATTTGTTTTTGTGTAAAACAACATCTGATGGCCTATACACTCCTTTCTAGGAACCAGAAATCCATTATGAGTTATGGCTTCAATTGGAGATTTGCTGATGGAAGGGGGGGACTTAATTCGGTGTGTAATTTTTAAAAAAATGAAAGTGGGTGACTTGAGTTTTCTCCAGACTTAAGCTAGTATTAGCGATATGGTGGTGTTCCTTCTTCAGTCAGGGAAGCTGCAGGGTGTGACACTGGAGGTGGGGGCAGATGACTCATCACAGATTGCCCAGAATCCAGGTTTCTGTCCCTGCATTCAATGAGTGACCGCAGGCTAGTTCTATCTCTCTAGGCTTAACCTACCAGATATTTCAAGGGAGAAAAATCTTGGGCAGCTGTTGTCAGGAAGGGTACAGGTTATCCATCAGCTGAAATGTCTGGTCCATCTGTTGAGCTTTAGCGTCCTTTTTGAATCTCAATTCTGAGCAGCGCATTCTGACATCTTGAAGATTAGGGGTAGTGTTTTATGTTCAGAGAAACTGAGAAAATAGGGCTATCATTTCAGCAGCAGCTTTTCCACACTTTTGTTTTTATCTGAGCAAATGTCTTTTATAATCACTTTCAGGTATCCAAAATACCTGTAACTCCAAACTTCTTAGACAAGTGGTTGCTTCCTAAATAAATCTGGAATAATCACATTGAATGGCTACAGCTGGTGGCTCCAATTCCACCAGGTCTTTTGAAGTAAGCCCACTTTAATGGCAGCTTGATGTTACCTGAATCACCCCTTCTGTAACAAGGGGTTTGTACTATCTTGACTTGATTGTCATTACTGGAAAATTCTTTTTGTTTATTTCAGATGTAAAACTGGCAACTAGAAGGGGGACATTGCATAGACAGAGGCCAGGATTCTATAGAAGAAGAAGCCCATCAGTGCTTCTCTGTGAGGAGGAATTTTTTCCTTTCCTATACAGCCCCCACCTATTCAAAATTTGATAGTTGCTTCTTTATAAAACTCTCTCCTTCCCCATTCCCAACCCACCACAGAAAGTAATGAGGTCTGCATGAGGAGGGGAGATCCACAAGCTCAAAGATTTTCTGACAGTCTTTTTCCAGCAGCTCAAAAACACACAGGTCCTGGCTGTGGTTTACATGTTTCATTGAAGGTCCCAAATCAGTCTTCACTTATCCCTAATAGAGGGGATATGGCATAGGAGAGTTTGTAAAAACCACTGTCTTGCTAGACAGAAAAAAATTGAATTGGGCTTGACAGTCTAATGATCTAGCTTGGAGCACAGTTCTAGACTGGACATGTTTACTGATCTGCAGAAACATAGGATCAGCAACTGGAACAGCAAATTTTCTTTCATAATATAGCACCATGTGCTATATGTGTTATACATGGGAACTGAGCAATTTAATATTTGGATGTGACATATAAAATGAGCCAGTTATCCATTTCTATAGCATGAGCACTTCTTTACCAAAAAACCTAACAAATTATTATTTTAATATAGAGTATATTATATAGAGTATATTATAATATAGAGTATACTAAGGTATGGGGAGGCCCAAAGATCTTTTGTTTATTCATTGCTTATTTGTGCATTTAAAACACTGTTGCTCTTTTCTTTAGGTGGAGAGGATTTCAGGGTGACTTGCAGAAGAATTTACTCTCATGCTCATTGTGTAAAATAAAATGGGAGGTAGAAGGAAGAGAACTATATTTGTAAATTTAGAGAGTTTTCATAGTGACCACTGGGGATAGAAGCATCTCAGCGAAGGAAAGAGCCAAAAGGCTGATAGAATGGTCCTGTCCTCTCTCTGCTGCATCCCAGCAGAGAGGGTGCTGCTAGGTGCCGATTGAAGAGGTACCAAAGACACTTCTCAGTGAGCAAAGCTAATGGAATGGCCCTGTTTGCCTTCTTCCCCTCTGCTCTGCAGGGTGGTGTCTTTCCACAATTTCCTTCTAAATTGTTCAGTAGGTAACAAAAAAAAAAAGAGTTGGTGTGAAAGCCACACAAAGCAAATCTGGAAACCTCTTGGCAATGGCATTAAAATGCTTAATGAAAAAGATTAATTTGAAGTATCTGAGTCAATCCAATACTGATGGCAGAAATTTGGGTCAAATCCTGGATTAGCATGATGAGTGCTCCACTGATAACCTTCATGCTTCCCTACTTATCCACTGCAACCTCTCCAAGTTATTTAAGCTTCTTTAGTTTTCCTGTTAAGGAATACATAATATATTGCTAGCAACGTTTTAAAGATATTCTCTGCATTGAATCTTCTTGATGATATCATTTTAGTGAACTATTAAATAGCTAATCTAAAGGGCAAAAATATTTCTTCTGTTTAGAGAAGCCTGTATAAGTGGGATTTATGTCAAAATTACTAAATAAGCAGAGGGTCAATTTTTCATGCTTAATTGGGTATTGAGCATAGTATATGGAAACCTGAATTTGAAATATTTTAAATAGGGGTTTTAAGACTCACTGTGTTGTTTTAGCAAATAACCATTTTGCTTTATGAAGGAACTCTTCAGCTTTCTGGCTTCATACTTGCATTCGGTGGCATTTTGAAAAGTGTGTTACACACACCATCTGGGCTATGCAAAAGAGCATCCAGGATGATCTGTGTGTTTCCAGAAGCCAATACATTCTACCTGCAATTTGCAGCTGGAAGATAAATAATATTGCCCCACCTATTGATAAACTTCTGTGTTCTTGTGCTTTCTTTTTCTCGTATACTTATATATGCACCATGTCTGACTTTATGGAAATCAGATGTGAGGGACAAGTGGTGGGAAATGCATTTCGTTTTTAGATTTCAACTCCCCAAATCCCATGGTCAGCACCACGTTGGCAGTGGGATTCTGAGAGCTATAGTCAGAAAAGCAAATGTTTCCCATCTCAGCAAAGAACAAACTACTGGGAGTGTTATTACCCTCATATTCTGCTTCTCCGAGAGCAAAGAGGTATTTGGCTGGCTGCTTTTGCATAGTTCAGCAGTCCTGTCCCTACTCAGCTGGGCCCTTCTTCCTTCTCAGCAGATATGTGTAAGATTGCTCTGCAACATTGAGAGACCATTAGTGGAACATTGGTGACTATTTAAATCAAAGTTGCCAGCCTGCAATTTATGCCTTCCTCCTGTGCAAAACAATTCAATTGCTTTTTAATGTGATTATGGAACAGGCCAAGATGATAAATCTCTATTTATTTAAAACTCTTAATTAAATTGTGGCTAAGATCATGTGTCATTTACTAAAGTGATATGCGATTTTCTGGTTTAATTCAAAACCTTTTCAGCATTTGTTACATCTGGCAAGTATGGTGAATAAATGTTTGTAATTGTCCCTGTAAATGATTTGCAGTTAATTTTTTTCTCCTTGTCTACTGCCACAATGAAAGGGTTAGCACACCTGACAGCCCTGAGCATTCAGATAATATTTCAGCAAAAGTATATGCTGGCCAAAATCCTCTTGTGTAAAATTATGTCCACACAAGCTGCTAACACCATTGCCTGCAGGCTTTTGTCACTCATTAAAAATTTCCTATTCCACCCCTTCCTAAGTTCCAAGGCTCCCTTGAGATCACTTTGTATCTCAGGAAGCCTGTGGGAGCCTCTTATCTTGAGGCTCCCAAAAGTTTCCCCAGATGAAAAGGGAAGGGTGCCACAGACTGGAAACAATTCTTCACACACCATCTTAAAAGGTTTATTATGAGACTTATGTAAACCTGATTCAGCCTACAGTATATTTCTTTCATATTGTGTTTATGTCTGTGGCCCAAAAAGACTGAGAATGGCAATTCTGGACCAGTGGTTCCCTACCTTGGGTTCCCAAGTGTTTTTGGAATAAAGCTCCCAGAGGCCTTCACCACCAGCTCTGCTGGTCAGGATTTCTGGGAGATGCAGTCCAAGAACACCTGGGAACCACTACTCTACAGCAGAGCTTGGGAAACACAACTTTTTTGGACTACAACTCCCAGTGTATCCTAGCCAGCATTGTATATAGGGTTTCATCTCTTTAGACAATAATCACAGTAATTACTTCACATGCTTCAGAATACAGTATGCTAGCTTTCTTTCATGTTGTTTTCAGGCTCTGGGGCTCTGCTCCAAAATCCTGCTCTGCTGTGCCACATTGCATCTACCCATTAAAATAGATTTTTGAAGGTATAGCCCTAGCTCCAGGAAGAATTATTCACACAATTGGGTTCTGCACATTCTGTTTTTCTCCTGACCCGTCAGGTGTTCAGTACTCAGCAGGATGCATGAACCTAGCTTGTTCCTAAACAGATGATAGACATTATTATGAGTATTTGACTATGATTTGACATGTATTTTACACACAAGACAACAGAACAGGACCACAGTGTTATTTCAGTTTGAATTTGCAATACAAAGGAGAACTTGGAAAGCTGTTTTAAAACAAAAACAAATCTACTGACGTGCTGAAGCCATCCATAAAGGAGGAGGAGTAGGTTGGTGGTCGGTCGGTCGGTCGGTCGGTCGGTCGGTCGGTCGGTCTGTCTGTCTGTCTGTCTGTCTGTCTGTCTGTCTGTCTGTCTGTCTGTCTGTCTATCTATCTAGTATTTCATTTCCCATCATTTATAATCTGCCTGTCCACCAACAATCATACTCAAAGGAGCAAACAGTGATCAAATCCAAACATAAACCAAAAAATTGGAAATAAATCAGTAAACACACCATTGAAAACAAAGCAGTAAAAATAAATACGCAGCTCCTAGAAATTAACTCTCCCTCCGCCCCCAGCAATGGCAGTTAATTCAGCCAGGACATTATGTGGCATCACAAACAAAAAGTATTTGCCTTTCATGTTACAGTCTGGCAACATGTCACAAAAAGCTTAGTATTATAATACAGGTTATCAGTGGTGCTGCTGATTCATAAATATTAGCTAGTCAAGCACATTCAGAGATCTTTAGACTTACAGCCCAAGGAAGTTAATTTTCATGTTACCATGAGATGGGAAGGACCTTCCCAAGAGATGGATCTTTGCTGGAACAATGACTAACAGGAAACAAAGGAGCATCCTGGTTGGGAGGGGACTGTTTAGATAAATTACTGGAGGACAACTGTTTTATTTTATTGCTATTATGCTTACTCAGAAATGTTTGCATGTGTTTTGTTTAACTATGTGAAGTGCATGGAAGAAGCTCTGTGATTCTGTTCCTCCTTTCCGTTGTCTTTCATTTTAAAGGAATGTGTTGTTTTCCTGTTCTCCTTTATATGCAAGTAATAAAGTGTAACTCCTTTTTGGATAAATGTCTGCCCAGTGCCTTTTCTGCTTCACACGCATATCAGAGACGTCTTCAGTTAGAAAAAGAGGGACTGCTATTCTTCAGAGCTTGGGTTCTTGTTTAGTGAGTCTTGATTGAGCTGGAATTTTCAGCATGTATGCATTACTGAAACAGCACCGTCTACGTTGGCTTGTGCATGTTGTAAGAATGGCTGATGGTTGGATTCCAAAAGATCTCCTGTGTGGAGAATTAGTGCAGGGAAATCACCCCAGAGGGAGACCACAGCTGCGATACAAGGATATCTGCAAGCCGGATCTGAAGGCCTTAGGAATGGACCTCAACAGATGGTAAACCCTGACATCTGACCGTTCAGCCTAGAGGCAGGCGGTGCATCATGGCCTCTCCCAATTTGAAGAGACCCTTGTTCAGCAGGCCAAGGCAAAGAGGCAGTCCTGGAAGCAGCAAAATCAGGGAGCTGGACAGGGGACAAATTGTATTTGTCTTCAGTGTGGAAGGGATTGTCACTCTCGAATTGCACTTTTCAGACACACTAGATGCTGTTCCAAGTCCTCAATACAGAGCATGTTACCATAGTCTCTCGAGACTGAAGGATGCCTAAGAAGTGTCACAGGAAAGGAAACATCTTTTCACAAGAGGGAAGTCCCTCCTACCTGTTGTGTAGAAGGAAAGATGGGGAATGTGGGGCAGAGTTGGTGTTGAATAAGTGAGGGGGAAAAGGCCTCCACCCACTTGCAAAGAGGGAAAAGACTTGACCCCAACCAACATCCGGCAGCAACCCAGATAAAATGCCCAAAGTCTGTCTAAGTGAAAGCATCTTCCTGCCAACAGAAACAGCAGAAAGAGAGTCCTTAAGTACACAGTTGGCTAGAGTAGAGGGTTCCAGGGATCAATGAAAATGGCACTGCAGAGGATAAATGTTGCCTTTCCTCATGGTGAGATGTGGCACTTGATTTCTGTTTTAAACATTCTAAAGCTAAAACCACTTGTACCATTCTGTAAGGTAGTACTGCAGAACAGAAGCTGCAATCCTATTGGTTAGAGTGGTAAGTCACAACTAGAATCAATGGAACTTATGAAGGAGTTGACTCATCAAATCCACACTGATTCAATGGGCTAACTTTAGTTGCAACTTACTACACTAAGCAACAGGATTTCAGCCATTTTTTTCTGTGGAATGCTTCACTTCAGAATCCAGGCCAGCTAGCTGGGTTCCCTGCCAGCAAACTAAATTAAATTATCTCCCTTCCTGCTTTTTCTCAGACCCACCACACTCCCAACAGCCAACTACTACTGTATGGTTACTCAAGATGCACACTTTCATTGAATTGTTTTTGCTTCCTTTACTTCCCTCCTCCCCAGTTTTTTTAAACATCTCTGCAAATCTTGGAATGCTCCCAAATGTTTTAGTATCTCTCTCTTATGCAGAAATACTTCCATTTTTACAATCCTCAGACTGGAATTTGGAGAACTGCATTTATTTTTTGTATATCAGATCCCCTGCCAAAGATTAGTGTGGAATAGGAATTTCCTAATTAGCATTCTTATGAGTACTGTATTATAAAACAGCTTCACTTAACTTACAGGCTAATACAGCTGTTTTATTGAAAATACAGAAGGTAAAAGTAGACTTGGATACTTAAAAAAACATGAAGAAAGATGTTTGCTATGTGCTGTCTAGTCATTGTTTACTTGCTGACTGTGGTAGCATTTTCAAAGTACTGTATGTGACATGTTTAAGGAATGGTTTACCATTACTAATGAGAAACACAGCCGCCATAGAAACACTTGCTTTCTATGGAATTTCTACTGAGTTATGACATGTCTGAACAAATATTATTTTAATTTGTGCTACTACAGCATGCTAGAAAAATGAGTTTGTTAAGAATTCTGGCAGGTAGGGCTTTCCCTGCCCGCAGGCACCTCTACACAAAGCACTGGTTGATATTTTACAAGGGTTGCCAGCTACTCCTTAACTTATCATCTCTGGAGACCTCAGAGTCCATGTATCCTGTCACCTTGTCATCAATTATATGTTTTATTCTTGTTCTTGAGTGCTATGGGTACAAATGCATCACATTATGCAGTACAGTTAGAAAGTACTGTAAAGAGTCATTTCCCGAGGAAATAGGATCTAAGGCCATGATCACATCAGGGAAATGCTACCCACTTTTAATTATACTTTCCATACTTTTGTTGTAATGCGTACATGGATGAATGCCCCAACATGCTTTAACATTACCACTTCATGTTCTTGTATTTGAATCATTATGGCCATCCACACCACGTTACCTATTTATTTTCTCTCTTGATTTACTGCAGCACCTTAAATTTTATTTTTTTTTAATAAAAAAACCCACAATACATCCATGTGCCAGGTAATGTTTCCCCTGTTGTGCTGGCATCTCTGGAAGCCAGGCACTGCAGTCCATGGACCTGGCACCCCCACGCAGGGCTGTGTTATTTGCCAGACAGTAGGTGGAGTGATGCAACACCTACCAATGCCTTTAAAGCTGTTGACATAATTTTACCAACTTATCTACACTCCAGCTGTGGAAAAGTTAAAGAAAATTATAGAAGGGCAACCATATGGCACTAATGGTGGCCACCTTCCCCGGGGAATTTGCTTCAAAAAAATATTGACAGGATCATACACATGTGCTACACTGTTAAGGACTATATTGAAACACCACCGGAACAAAAAATCAGTGGGTGTTGATCCGCAGTTACACCACTGGCAGTAAAATGAATTGGTAGTGGCTGTGAGTCGTGTGACCACAAATTTATGCTATGATCTAACTTTGGCATAAGTAGGGAATAATTCTGTCATATGATCATGCCCTAAATTAGGGGGGATCAACTTCACAGGACACTGGATATATTTTTGGCCCTGTTACACTCAAATTCTGCTTTTCCCATTTTTTCCTAAGCTCAAATTGAGTGTAAGCTCACTTCCCAATTTTAATGAAAATACTTAAAAAAACTTCCCTGCTCTCTCTTCTTAAGTTTATGGACAGTCCTTTAAATAGAGGATGTCTTCATATAGAAGACTATCCTTTGAGAGCTGTTTAGAAAGAAGACTATGCTTTGAAAATAGAGCACATTAATTGCACAAGGTGCTTGTAGATTTCAAGTCTCTAATGATTAGGAAGCAACTTGACACAGATCGGTGTTTCTATATTTCTCCCGGAGAATTAATGGAACATTGTAAAGATGATTATTTTAATAAGAGGAGAGAAAAAATAGAAATCTAATAAGGAAATTTATACCAGAGCTGTATGGACTGGTCCAGTTCGTTGATGTTTTTCTTGTACTCCTTAAATTTTACCTACTGCTCCCTGTACAATATTACATTTGATAGTCCTGTGCAGCTTGTGCCTGAAGTATTATTCTCCACAGGTCTTCTATAAGGTCTGTTGCACTTGTGAATAGGCCCTTATCCTGGTCAGTTTCAAATGAGTGTATACAGTTCAGACATTGACTAACAGAACGATTTGAAACTGACCAGCAGAAGAAACTAATAAAAGCAACAAAGACAGAAACAGAAATAGGCAGGACTATCAAGCTTACTGTAATCTGCAGGAAACTGATAAGAAGAGCAAAACAAAAAAGCAAAACAAAAAAACTGCACTACTGCTTTGAGAAATCACAGGAATCGCCATGATGTGCCCAGAGGAAGTCCTTGCTGGGGCAAGCTGTCAAAATTCGGTGGGATTTAAAAAAAATAGAAATGGGGTTGGCTTGATACTGAAGTCATGAAGTCTGTATTGCATGAGTTCTAAGAGAGTTTTTAGATAAAATGGTGAGAGATTTTCAGACTATCAAAGAATCACAGAGTTGGAAGAGACCACAGTGGCCATCCAGTCCAACCCCCTGCCATGCAGGAACTCCATCAAAGCACTCCTGACAGAGGGCCATCCAGCCTCTGCTTAAAAACCTCCAAAGAAGGAGACTCCACCACACTCCAAGGCAGCCTATTCCACTGCCGACCAGCTCTGACTGTCAGGAAGTTCTTCCTAATGTTCAGATGGAATCTCTTTTCCTGTAGTTTGAAATCATTGCTCCTTGTTCTTGTGTCTAGAGCCATGGAAAACAAACATGTCCCTTCCTCGACATTTATTATTTATTTATTTATTTATTTATTTATTTAATTTATATGCCGCCCACACTACCCAAAGGTCTCTGGGCGGCTTACAGACATGACATTCCTTCAAATATTTAAACATGTATATCATGTCCCCTCTTAACCTTCTTTTTGTAAGGCTAAACATTTCCAGCTACCTAAGCTACTCCTTATAGGACATGGCTTCCAGACCTTTGACCATTTTGGTCGCCCTCCTCTGGGCATGTTCCAGGTTGTCAGCATCCTTCTTGAATTGAGGTACCCAGAACTGGACACAAGAGGTGTCTGATGAGGTCTGACCAAAGCAGAATAGAGTGGTACTATCACTTCCCTTGATCTAGACACTATACTCCTATTGAAGCAACCAAGAATTGCATTGGCTTTCTTGGCAGCCACATCACACTGCTGACTCATGTTCGGTTTGTGGTCTACCAAGACTCCTAGATCCCTTTCACAGGTACTGTTGTCTAGCTAGTTCATTTTTTTCTGCCTAGCTGCAGGACTTCACATTTTTCCCGGATGAAATTCATTTTGTTAGTTTTGGCCCAGGACTAATCTGTCAAGGTCATTTTGAATTTTAATCCTGTCCTCATATTAGGCGATATCTGATGTTGTAATAGGTTTGGGTTGCATGTGGAATTAGCCCTCAATATAGCTTGGGAGTGAAACAAAACAAGACAAAAAGAAATAAAGAAATGATTATACCCTTCTCAAATTTTTGGAAATACAAAATCTAGGTGTTACTCAGAATGATCCATATTTATGGGTAAAGAGCACAGTTTCCTTGATAGGTGACAAACAAAAAGAGATTTAAAACCTGGCATTTTTAATATTAACAGAGGCAGTGTGTCTGTGCTTGGACAGATCCCACTTAGAGCCTCCCTGCCTCTTCTCATTATGCATACATAGCTGCAAGCAGCAAGAACAATTCACAGAATGGCAGGTTTGGATGTTTCAGTGGGAGATCTTTGTCCTCATCTGATGGTGCATCCTCTTCAGGTCTTCCTCCTGACTTATAGAAGTTTCACATTCAAAAATTAGGAATACTGGAAGATGCAATTAGGTGGGTAGAAACAAATCTTCACCATTTTTATACAATGGGGTAATTGTGACAAAACTTGTTTTGTTTTGTTGTGGGTTTTTCAGTGGCCAAAGAACCCAAAAAACCCACAACAGCCATCAGATCCCGGCCGTGAAAGCCTTCGATAATACATTGTTTTGTTTTGTTTGTTTGAAATTTGTTTCAGCTGTAGTTCAGTCAGGTCCTGTCACGTGAATGTTTCCCACTGAGTGTGAAGAATGCACATTAGAGAGTGTGAACTATTTTTATATGTTCATAATTGAACATTGCTGAATATAACCTATACTATAATCTAGTACAAACCCAGTATACTCCCGGGTTTATATTTATTTGTTTGTTTGTTGTATTTGTATCTCATAGTTTCTCAAATTGGGTAGTATGCTATTTTGTCTTTATAACAACTTTGTAAGCTAAAATTAAACTATGAGGCTGGGATGCCAGAGTTTAACTGAGCTGAATGATGACTTCAGCTTGGATTGGTATCGTTCATATCCAACACTCTGTCAACACAATCTGTTGTCTCTCCTCCTACATTCTTATTAACTAGGAGTCATCAGTAATGACTTTAATTTCAGCTGTCACTATTTACTATTCTGTGGCTTTTGTGAATTTTAAGAAATTTGCAATTACTATCAGTATAAAATTCATAGATGTGTTGGCTTCTTTCAAATAATTTATTTCAGTTATTTTTGAAGCTATACACATTTTTATAAGACACTCAAAATGTACCTCAGTTAAAGTGTTACTGTTTTCTTCCTTTTAGGTAGGAGCTTATCTATTCATGGGGCTAAAAAGCGTGTGCAGATCTACCAAGGGAGAAGTACACCAAGCCATCATTTGCCACAGCATCCATCTGTGGTTAGGTATTCTTCTTTTCCACAAGTCAGAAAGTCAATAAAAATGGAAGCCTCCTCTTCCGGACCTGCTATATTAGCAGCACCAATTGGAAGACCAGTTACACATCAGCCAGGTAATATATTTGTCTCCATCCTCCTGCTGCTTGTTTTATAAAAATGATACATGCTATGGATACTTCATAGCATCTGATCAAGGTTGCATGGAAATCAATCTATAGGACACTAACAATAGATTGATGTTCATTCTGGCCATTCTTTGTATGCTTGTTTATAACTGCAGCAGTTATTAGTCATCTGCAGCAGGAAGAAAGCTTGGTGATTTTTAGAAAAGTAGGAATATTTCTCAGCTTCTTGTATTCCTGTCAGAAAATCACCATTAAATGTTTGATGCTTGCTATTTCCACACCTGCCTGGCACTTCGAATTTGCAAACATTTCTGCCAGTGAAATTGCCCAGGATTTCACTGTCACATCAGTACTTCCCTCCTCTCCCATCAGCACAAACAAAATAATTTCCATCACACATACACAGAAAAACTCATTTTGATCAAATTTACCAGCAGAATCTACTTTTTCTGGGGCCTCATATACACTCGAAATAAAAAACAACATTGCCCACATTTCCAGTTTTGACTTCTATGTTGTACCAAGTAGAGTCTACAGTTTATGTAGAATCAAGATTTGAAGAAGTAATTATTTTCTGTGGCTCACTTCTGTGTAGAGTGTGTAACATTTTTGATGCATACTTATGTAGAAGCATGTTCACTGCTTTCAAACAATTAGCTGTGCATAATGAGAAACACATAGACAATGCACACAGTGCAAATACATTCTTTTATGGTTTAAAATTAGAGTTGTGAATTTCATAGGCTGCACTTAGCCTTGGCAAGGGACCTTAGTGCAGGCTCCATCCTCCCAGAGATCCCAGAAAAGTTTGGCCACAGAGAGATATTGGCTCAAGATTCTCCATTTTCTTGTTGTTTCTAACACTAGACCATATCTTCTTTCGATCAAAAGTCCAGCCATTTTTGAAAGGAGGAAGTCAGAAGTGACCTTCTGATCACTATCATTTCTTTACATCTGTGAAAATGACTGTCAAATGAAGGCCTCCAGTCTTTCTTGTCCTGATTGAAATAGGTTCTTAATGCCTGACTAGCATGGGAATCAAACTGACTTGCTTTTGTCATCTTTTATTTCACCAGCTCAAGAAACTGATATTTAGGTATTTATAGGGAGTCTATAGTTTATATCAGTAGGCATTATATGCTGGCTATGGTATTTTTTAGCAACCTGGTGAATAATATGAGCAAGTCTAAATTGTATTGCATTGCAACTAAGCTCTTTTCTTGTATTATTATAAAAAATGTTTATGATCAGTTGGAATGCCTGAAAGCTGGCTGAAGTAGAGTTGTTTCTTCCATTGTAAATGCAGAACTAATCAGAAAGGCATATTGATGCAATATATCTGGAATCTCTTTTCAATCTTAATTATTTAAATTCAAGATTTGATCTATTTCCGTAAGAGGTCAATTTTTATTTATAATAGGTTGTGTCCTTTGTTAGTTTTTTTCATAAATAACCTCTTTTTTGGTCAAGGAAGACAAGATACAATAAGTGAATGTAATTATATATTAAATTCTACTGAATGTTGATTACAGGATACTGTATCTAATATATAATATATCTATAATATATCAAATCAAGAGATGGAGATCTGAGTATAGTGGGAACTGAGTACTTACACTATATACTCCAGGTGTTACTGAATAGGGAAAATGTTTAACCACACTTAATTACTTTCAGAGCAGCATGTGTATATGGATAGTTCATCCATTCCCATGCTTACCTGAATATGTGTCCCTCAGAAAGTAATGCAGTATAAATAAAGGACTCTTCTGTTTGGAAATAGATCCAAGTCACAGTTTATGATGATTGAATAGACACCTCTTCTCTAAACTGGGCTGTGTGAAAATAAAAGAGATATTTGGAGGAGGGCACTCCAGTAAAATCAGCTACAAAACTGACATGAAATCAAGAATAAGAAAGTCTAAGGAGTCAGATTAGGAGGCAGATGTTACTTTTACCCAGAACATATCAGTTTCTTGTTTACTTCTCACTAGTCCCATGGCATACGGTTCCTCTCTAGCCCTCTAAAAGAAGTTATTCACTTGAAGTCCAGCTGTCAAACATGTATTTGTCTTTCCGTTTTGTTACTGACAGCAGCCCAGTCCTCAGCAACATGTTAGGTTTGTATTTAGTACGTAGAGAACTGGTATAGTACAGTATAACCTATGTGAACTGATAAGTGCCTGATACAAGTATGTATGTAGAAAACGGCCTTTGGTAACTCACAATTGTATCACCTGCTCCACCATCAGCCCTGTGATCATAATAATGTAGTGTTAACATTATATGGTTGTTGCATAGAGACAATGGTTGAAATCTTGTTTACAAGGCAAGGGATCTATGGGGATCCTGGCTTGTTGTCTAAAATTATGCTTCCCAGTTGTCCCCTCTTGCCATGGTGACAAACTACAAACCTTTTGTTTCTGCTTTGTTTTATTATTTAGATGCCACAGTGGTTTCCTTCTCTCCCAACAAACTACAGATGAAATCCACAAACAAATTTAAAACAAATTGTATATATCATCTGTGGTTTGTTGGGAGAGAAGCAAACCGAAGCAGCAACTTTGGTGCCGTAGGTCTGATGACACAAAAGACCAAAAACAGGCTGAATTTTTGTAGTGTTTAACCGCCACTGCTGAAATAAGAGAGAGCAGTCCCCTAGTCAGCTTTCCCATGAAATACACCCCTATTTGATAGGCTTTTCTTAAGTCATGTTGGTCATAAAGTTCAGGTGTTTGTCTCCAGGTCAACTTTCTCCTATTCCTTCATATTACTGCTTGCGTACTTGTGTGTTCAAATACTGTGTATACCTATAGAACTATTTGTCAGAGTCCCATACAAAGTCCATTCATCTTGGGGATACCAGTGAAAAAGCTATCTCTATTTTTGAGAGCTGTTTACTCTTGAATGAGCACTTAAGAGCCGTTAACTTTACCAAAGAGGAGACTTTCAATTGCTAGTGTGGACCAATCTTGCTGCCAGTATTTTGGGTTCTCCTGAGAACTGTTTTGGTGAACAACTGTACTGTACTTCAAAATCTACCATGATACCACTGCATGACAATAATTTGTATACCTAATTGCCATAGATCTTCACAATGACTGGCTATTCTAGCTCCAGTAGCTGCTTCAGGTGCAAATCACTTGGTATGAGGACTCACAGCAGAGCTGTGAATGTTAAAGCAATTGCACACTTATGGCTAGTTAGGATTCACTCATCAGAAGGAAGCTTTTTTTAGCAGCACTGCACTGCTAAACACAATGTGTCCTCTAACCTCCAGTCTGTTTAGAATGAAGTTTGAGTCTGTATGTTTTTATTTTTCATCAGTCCAAAAATCTGAAATCATATTTGCACGTTCCTGGGATATGAGACACTTGGGGAAAAGAACACCATGTTGACTTGCTTTATCTAGTGATCACATGCAAAAAGTCAATTTATGAATAATGGTTTGGCTTGTGTCACAATCTAGTCTTGAAAATGAGTTTTCTGGCCTCTATCACCTCGTGTAAAGTGTTGTGCTACAACTCAGGCCAGAAACAGACATTAGAAATAGCTTGTAATTGGAGCTGAAAATGTGTAATGTTGCAGGGAGGTGAGAGAAACAGACTTACTTTCTTTGTGGAATCAGGCTTCAAAAGCACCCTGTGCAAATGTCCTGAAGACCAGTTACCTAACAAAGCTGAGGATCTTGCATTGTGATACTGACAATTGTCACATTCATTACAAATGTCCCCTTTTTTGCCACAGGCTTCCTCTAATGTCTGTTTTTGACTTCACACTCTGTAAATCTTTGACCTAGATCACCTCTCCATGCACCTGGTACTGCAGTAGCATTTCATAGATGCATCCAATTGGCACGCTGAAGCTTATGAAATGTGAGCTGGGCAAAGTGATGTGCTTTAACTTCCTGCTTTCATTCTCATATATATCACAAGCTGTGTTGGCATTTATCTTTTTTTGCTAGTTTACGCATTTTGGTGTTGAAACTTGAAAGTTGTTCTTAAGTGAAGTATTTCATCCTTATACTCAATGGAAGGACAAAATTTCATTCTTATATCTTCTTTACATTTGGATTGAATTTGAGGTTGCCACAGTAAAGGTGGAAGACAGGAGGGCCTGGCGTGCTCTGGTCCATGGGGTCACGAAGAGTCGGACACGACTAAACGACTAAACAACAACAACAACAGTAAAGGTGAAGATCCAGTGATGCCTTTGCTTCCATATTTAGTAATATCTGTACTTCTCTTTTCTTTCTCTCCTACTGCTGCTCTGGGATATCAAAGTACCTACTTCAGAATGTTTCCCACCTCTCTGGAACATATCTTTAAGATATTTTGTGTAAGGCCACAAGGAAGAGGGTGGATAGCTAATTTTGGCAGAAGTAGCAGGCATTGGTGGTAATGCACCATCAAATCATGGCCAGTATTTGAGCATTATATAAAAAGATATGGACTTTGTTTTCTCCCATTAGGCTGCAATTCTAAGTGTGTTTATTACGGACGAAATAATTTAATACACTGGAACTCACCTCAGAATAAGGATGAGTAAGATTTCACTGAACATCTATTTAAATTCTCCTATAGCTAGTCTCAAATAGAGTAGTCCTACTGACTCAATGGGATGTACAGAAATATTGACTTACAGTCTAGTGATTAATTCAATGTGTTAGTTTTCTAATCGAGTCGAGCAATAGAATACTGGCCTCTCTAAGCAATTCTGGTCGTAACAGAAAGTTGCTACATGCCTTCTTTTCTGTGCTTCTACATTATGTTAAAGCATCTATTACAGGGAGTCTAAAATTATATAGACATATGCTAGTATCTGTTATTAATATATATCCTAAGCAAAGAAACTACCTAATCAAATATTGTAAAATGGAGCATTTTCAAATGGTGGAAATGCAATTAATAGGGAATTAGATAAATTATTCTGTAGATAATTGTTTCCAGGACATCATCAGGGTTGAGGGTTTAGTGGGCAAGATGCCCACTACCACTGTCCCAGTTCCTAGGTGTTCCACCCCTGCAAGCTAATTCCTTTGGTGAGGGTATAAGGGAGACCTTCTCTGTTGCCGCTCCCAGGCTGTGGAACTCTCTTCCATGGGAAGCCAGAGTAGCCCCCTTTTTGTTGTCCTTCTGCAAGCAGGCAAAGACCTTTCTCTAGATGTAGACTTTTTCTCTGTAACTGACTGCATAGAAGGTTCCTTAAAACAGGGCTTCTGTTTTTGTTGTTGTTTGTTTAAAATTCATTTTTTTATGTCTTAAACTGTTTTTATCCACTAAGTTTACATTTTGATATCTGTTTAATTCTTTTAAAATATTGTAATAATATATTAGGGGAGTAGTTTATCAGTTGTATATCCATTGGTGGCCAAACTCAATTTAGTTGTGTGGGTACAGTTTACAGGCATCCACATTACATTTTGTGTTACCCAAATATCAACAGTGCAGTATTACATATTTAGGGTTGAGAACAGTGGTGACAGGAGGGCAGATGAGAAGGCAACTGTACATCTTTTTCTATTTGCCAAAAGGAAGATAAGTGTGGATCAGAGCCTGGAAACATTACTTTATCAGGCGACAGATCCCCTGGACAGCATGGTCACTGGTCATGGTCACTGGGGAATTCTGGGGACTTCATCCAAAAGAGGTGGAGATTTTGTCATTCTGTAGGGGGAAAGTCAATAGCATGCTGGTGGAGATTTGCAATTTGGTGAACCTGTTCTTGAACCAACTTTTCCTACACTGCCAACTAAAACAAAATAAGCAGTGGTTGCAGCCGTTGTTTCTTTAACACCATCTTTGCTGGAGTCACTACTAAACAACAGCAACTCCACCAATCTCTTCAATTTCTTTAGAAGGAAGAGAGCATTGTCAAGGTCATCAGCTGGAAACACAAATTCCAAAAAGGCTTGATGCTCAGAAGAGAGATGTGGACTTTTCAGACATTCTTAATGCAATACAAGAAAGTAAGTTTCTCTATGGGTCTCAGTTTTTATTATTGTGAGAATACTAATAGAGATTAATCAGCACCTTAAAAAGTGAACACAAGAATAACTACACTCAGGTGTCTGATCCACGTACATTGGCTTGATGCAGATAGTCAAGGGATAGATTGAATATTCAAATCTATGAAGATACAAAATACTTGAATGTGGAAAATGGCATGGGAAAATAGTAAGAAATGATAACTTTCTCCCTAGCAGAATCTGAATGGAGTTCAGATAAAAACATTAACAATCTGAACATTCTGAAAGTTGTAATTTTCTGAACATCAGTATGTTTGCAAAAGTACTTTGGTTATAATATTTTTGAGTAAAAATATAGAATGGAAAGAAGTTAATTTTACATTTCATGTAGAGATGTGCTTAATTATATGCAATATAGTGGGGTTTACCTGGATATACTTTTGTCAAATTTCATTTTAGTTTTGGTTCTTCTTCTTTTCCCATTTCTTTCTATGTTTCTTTTTACTGAAACTGTGGATATTGAGCTTTTAATTGTGGAATGTTGTCCATGTGACATGTACAATCTGCTCAATGTTAAGATCTTTTCTGTGATATGGGAAGGATTTGGGGGGAGAGCAAGTCTTTTGAAGAAGAGAGAGGAAGATTTTTAAAAACAACAGTAGCCCAAACTCTATAATTTAGCTTAGTAAATCTCACTGGAGTAGGCCCATTGAATCAGTGGGGACTTTATGAGTCAGCTCCTTCATAAGTTCCATGACTTAGAGGGCAACTACACTGACAATATGAAAAATGGTCTGGGGCTGGGAAAGTCAGATTTTTATTATTTTCTGTTAACTAAATGGCATACAAGTCAATATGAATCAGCCTGGACATTTTCCTCCTAATCCGTACATCTTTCCTCGACCCCCCCCTTTTTTTTTTGCAAGGGAATGCATTTATGTCAGTTCAAGTAGTGTGATTGCTTTTGCTGATGCAAAAAAGCAACAGGACCATGCACCAGAGTGGTGTACAAGAATCAGTTTAAGAAGCTAGACCTCAGTGAGGATGGCCACATGGACATTGTCAAGCTCCAAGCCAGCCTCAAAGCTTTGGGCATCACTCCGGGAGTGCAAGGCTCAAGGTTTGCCTACGTGAATGAGGGAAGGGGAAATAATGTGTATGAGGAAGTCTCTTCCAGAAGCTGGAGTACTCTGCAAAGTGTTAATAGTTACTGTTTAAATAACACAGCAAGCCATCTCTCTCTCTCTCTCTCTGTCTCTCTCTTTTTGAGGTTCCATATCAGCACTGTAACAAAGTTGCAGTAAAACACCTAAGAGGCCAATTGAAAAGAGAAAGGGGGAGAAGAGGAAATTGCAGATTCCTTACTTTACAACTATGGTTTATAAAATCTGATTTAGAATTTCTCTTACTAGATCCATTCTGCAAATTATTTGTTATGCATTTCATTTTGAAAATATTAAAAAATAACTAATTAAATGTGCACACTAAATTGTATGTAAATTTAGCAGGACAAAGCTTCAAAATATTCACCATAATTTTTCCTTGTTATTATCAGACCTAGCCTATCTGAAATGCTGCTTCTTTGTGTTTTGTGTTCTGTGTATATGTTGTGCCCTGGATATACTTTGTGTGTATCTTGTGCCCTCCAGATTTCATTGGCTACATTTCCCTAGCTATGTTGGCTGCAGAGCTGTGAGAGATGCTGTTCAATGCATCTTCAGAGCATCAGCTTGGGGAAAGGTGTTCCACTCTCTTCCCTTTAATTCCTTTCATCTGCCATTTCTTAGGAAAGTTCGTATCTCCCTGACTGGATAGTTCAAAGATTCCTGGTACAAATTCAGATTCAGATATTTCCATGGCAACAGCTGCTTTAAATTTTTTTTAAATGGTTTTATAGCTACACCTTGATTTTGTTTTTTCACATATTCCATTTTTACTCTTCATTTCAGGCAGAGATTATCTCTTGAAGTTGCTTATATAAATTAAAACTAGGTACAAAGTGCCAGCAACAGGTATGATACTTACAAGAAAATATACTGCTTGCCTTACAAATTACAAGGAAAGAATTATGGAAACAAAAGCCAGAATCCTATTGGTGTTTGTGAAGATTGTGTAACTTAATGCAGCTAATTGTGGTTAACTCATGAGCTACCAGGCCAAATCTCAGTCATGTGCTGATTGTACAATGAAGATGTGCTTAGCCACCTTCTCAGTTAGCCATAATTAGGTACTGGGACTTACACAGACAAACACCAGTAGGAGTCTGGCCTAGTGTGTAACAATAGTTAATAGGTAGTTATTTCCAGTTTGGGCCATTCTAATCTCTTGCTGGCATTTCTACTAGGATGGTGGTAAAGCAACTACTTAGTGATTCCTGACTCTGTGCACAGCGGCAGAGACCAGTATGATCTTCTCTTTACTTTTACACAATCCAATCAGTGTTTGTACAGAGGTAAACAACATCAGTAGGGGTGATTCTTGGGTAAATGGGTGTATAGTTCAAGCTTCTGCTGTCTGAATAATCCAAAATATTGCTTATTGATTTGCTTAAAAGGCATTTGGCAATAATGTGGGCATACTGGAAGCAATGCTGTTTTGAGCTAATCAGTGCTTAAACCCTGGAAATATAGAGTGATATAATCTGTGAATTCCAAGCAACAAGGAATGTTCATTAGCTTGCAGGTTTGCCACGATAGTACTGTTTTACCTAACGGTTTAACCATAGCATCCACCCATACTTGCTCAACAGTAAAAATCCTACTAACAACTGTTCTCAATTTTACTAAGAAACAAATATCTCTATACATCTTTTTTTCTCTTGACCTTTTTGCTACTAACTTCCTTAGAATGCAAACTAAGCCATACTATACAGTACAGAAGACACCAGACGCAACTTCAAACATGTTAACTTAGTATTATGCCCTTGTGTGTCTTTTATAATGAAAATAGTTTAGCAGTATTCTGTGTTAAACTTGAAAATTTCAAATTTCAATTGAAACATAGATTGCATAAACCTTTTCTTAAAATGCACTAATGTAGAAATATGGGCCCTTGCATAATACCTTAAGTGATAAGTGTATTTTGGATACTGTGATCCCCATGGTTTCATCTGTTATTAAAAGTGGTGCTACAATAGGGGCAATTGAGGAAGCAGGAAAAATTCCTTTGTTTTAAATTGTATTTGTTTATTTGTTTATTTGTTTATTTGTTTATTTGTTTATTTGTTTGTTTATTTATTTATTTATTTATTTATTTATTTATTTATTTATTTATTTATTTATTTATTTATTTATTTATTTATTTATTTATTTTTGCATTACAGCTCCCTGGGAAATCTGTAAGATTTCTAGTCCTAAAGAAGTAAAAAAATTCCAAACATTGTTGCTTATTATTTGTTGTTGTTTTTATGTGCCACCAAATAACATCTGCCTTATGGTAGCCCTGATGGGTTTTTGAAGTATGGGAAAGATTTACTACTGCCACTTCTCTAGTGGATTTCAATGGGATTTGATCTCAAGTCTCCTGGGTCCTAATCTGACACGATGTCCACCCCACTTGCACTGATCCTCATCTGCAACAGACATACACAGTGATTATGTTTGTGTATATGTGTGCTTGTTGATGCCTTCATGGGCATGTTCAGCTTGAGACTGGTCATAACATATATGTTAACCCCATCAGCAGTTATGTCAGCAGCCACTTGGTCCTCCAGTAATAACTCCATGGCTCCAGGTTGCAAAGATAAACAGTAACAGTTTTTATTAAAATAACGATAGATGTAGATACATGAGCCACTGATTTAACCCTCTCTGAAAGCTTCTTGGAGGGGGGTTGAATTCCCTGCACTAATCCCCAAGGTAGTGTCCTTTCAGGGGGGGCAATTAACATCGCTGGAGTCCCCAGGAGTCTTGGACCAGAGAAGTGGAGGGAAGAATGAATCCAGACAGCCAGTTGCAATCCTTTCAGTAACAGGTGAGGATAGAATGGGAGGGCTCCTCCGCTCCTCCCCAAGCCTCCTCTGCCTCTTGCACTAGTGCTTGCATCACCAGCACCACAACTGTATTGGCGTGGGAGCTCCTGCTCCTGTCAGCTGGTGTGGGTGCCAGTGTCTGGTTGGTGGTAATGGTCCTTCATCCAGAACTTGTACATGGCCCCTTCATCTGTGGCACCTTCCTCTGTCAACAGAGTAGGGTTTAGGGACCTCTTCCCAGGGACCCTGTGGCGATCCCCTCTGAAGCCCCTATTCCCCCAGGCCTTCACAATGTTCTCACTCTTCTTCTTTCTTCGCTGCCACCAGGTATTGCTGCTTCAATACCATTTAATCAAGGAGACATGTGTGCTTTTGAAACTTAACTCTTTTATTAGATCAGGGAAGTTAACATATGATTAATATTCGATAAGTAAATCACAGGTTGGTAATCACTCGTATTTGTATCAGTCCTACTATGACTTTAAATCCCTAATAACTCTCTGTACCATTCAGCATTCTTACAGAACTCTATCTCACTCTAAGTTCACTTTTAAGTTTCACACTGTCTCTCACTCACAGAATCTCTCTCCATACTCCATACACCAGCCTTTATATCCAGCCCCCTCCCCCTTTGGCTCCACCTTCCATCCTCTCATTGGCTCCAGCTCCCCTGTTCTACTGAGACGGACAGGTAAGGGCAGGGCTGTTCGCTACACACCCTCCTTCCATTTCCTCAGAAGCACAAAATGGGATCCCAAGCCTCCACTGCCTCTCCCCAAGTCTCTTCCTCTCCCGAGTTTCTGCAACTCCTTCTGTTTCTCCCAAAGTTGTTGAGCGTTCCCATTCCTCCGCCTTTATCTCTGCCTCTGTTTCCAAGGTTCTCTCAAGCTCCCACAAGATAATGGTGTTGACTTACTCATAGAGAGCAGCTGAAGTAACATCTTAAGGACCGTGCTTACAATGGAAAGAAATGTTTATCAGTGTAGCTTTCATTTTTAGCTCATCCCACAGCAATTATCTAAACAACAAGCTGCAGGAGTAAAGTCTAGTATAATGCAGTCTTCCTACCCTGCAGCTGATGTTTCATCACAGCCTTCAGGAATTCTGGCATGAGCAAAGATCAGTAGGGCTCAGGGCTCAAGGGTCATCAACAAAGGGGTTTCTGGTTTTGGTCCTGAGATTCCTGCAGATCTTAGGCTTTAGACTTGAAATCTTAAGCAATATAACCTGACCACCATATGTTTTGGACTTCATTCTCCTGGTTTCAGAGCATGTCTTTCTTCTTCTTCTTCTTCTTCTTCTTCTTCTTCTTCTTCTTCTTCTTCTTCTTCTTCTTCTTCTTCTTCTTCTTCTTCTTATTCTTATTCTTATTCTTATTCTTATTCTTATTCTTATTCTTATTCTTATTATTATTATTATTATTATTATTATTATTATTATTATTATTATTATTATTATTCCTCTCCTGCTACTGAATTACTTACAGCATACTATTTATCATTTTAGAAGTATTTCCTCTTCATCTTTTCCTTGTCTCTACCCAAATATTGTTAATGTCAACAGAATTTAGCATTTTGGGCATGTTGATTCAGAGCACTGGAATGGGTGAAGTAGTTATAGCTATAGGCACAAAGAAGATTTTGGAAGAGCATAACATTAAAATGTTCCCAATGTAAAGCAGCAGCAAAGCAGTTTCCATTTTAAATCATGTTTTTGCTGTAACTGGGTCTTCTAAAAATATTTCTGGTGTTATTGCCATGTAGCAACAGAGAGAAGTGCTGTTCTGGTGCACGCTGAAAACTTTTGCTTGATCCCCTCAGCCAGGACATCAGAGTCAGCATCCATAAGAGCTGAAAGGTTAGTTCAGTGTGCTCAGCATATTACACAGGACACATCACTGGAGATTTGTGCTGCAACCATTTCTTTATGGCAGGCCAGTTCTCAAAGGCCTGCCATCAATGTTCTCATTGATGACCTATGAGATGTTCTCAAAGGCAAAAGGAGGAAACTGAAGACATCACGGAATGTTTTTTTTAGTAGAACACACCCATGGTTCAGTTCTGATCTGGCAGTGGAATTCTTTAAAGAATCTGAGGTGTGACTGTGTTTGGGTATTATGAATCAGATTTGTGATTTCCCAGGATGTATAACATTTTCCCGGTCCTGGAATGTATAGCATTTTACATGTCCGAACCAGGACTTTAAATAGTGCCTGGAAACAGACAGGGAAACCATTGCACCAGGGAAGTTATATCTGCTCCTGTTGGTCAACAATCTGGAACCATGTAAAGTTTCCAAACACTTTTCAAATGCATTTGCAAAGAGAACATGTTATAGTAGTCCCAAAACTAAGGCATGTGCCTCTGTGTCTAGTTGCAGCATCTCCAGGAATAGGCAACTTTGGCATAACTAGCTGTAACTGCAGAAACATACCTCTGGTCACCAGCAAAACCCAGGTGTTCAGGTACAGCACAGAATCCAGGAATACACCCACACTTCACCCTTGAGCCTTCAATGGGATTGTAATCTTATCTACCTCAGGCTGAATCCCTATTCTCTCAGTGCCTTTTGACCCATCAGGAACACCTCTGTTTTACATGGAATAAGCATCAATACACAGTATTTGCCTTCATTCAGTTCATCACTATAACCACAGACTGATTTAGAAACAGAACAACTTCCTTGGATTTAGATAGGAAGGATGTATGCTAATATTATAGTGAATTAAGACTATAAGGAAAAATTGATGTGTCATGATGCACCTCTAAATTTGTGGCTATAGATCTGTTTTCTCTCAATCACTGAGCTGTAGCTCCTCATTGTAACGGTCTAGTTGGATCATTAGTCTCATTAAATTATTGTTTGTGATTCATCTTTTGGCACATCCAAAAGGTAAGTTGGCAGGCCCTTTACATTTTACTGTGCTTATGATTATAGAACAGTCAAGTGAGGACTTTGAACTACCGAGAGTAAAGAACATGAATATTCTTTACTGAGAGAACAAAGTATAAGGGGAGAGAGGGGTCAGTTTTGTCAGTCTGACTAAGACTAAAACCTTACACAAGTGATAGTTTGGTGCACTGGGGAATCGTCCAGAAGCTACAGAAACTAAAGGATAAGGAGCCCAGAGACATGATTACTTTTTTAAAAAGAGAAAGTGCAGAGAGCAAGTAATGAACAGTGAAAGAGATGGAGGAAGGAGGAGGCATGGAAAGAGGTACTTGTAGTATGAAACAGAAACTGTGAAGAAGCACCATAGTTCTCAGAATCAGGAGAACATGTAAACTGTTATTGGAGTGAATGAGATGTGAGATGTAGGTAAACTGGCCAATAAATTAACGATTAAAAGCAGGAATGTAAGAGGACAGTTGTTGGTGAGTGGAAAAGTGCAATCAAGGGAAAATGTGATGAGGCAAAACTTCACACTAGATGTAGGGTCAAAAGAATAATATAAACAGAAGAGTTTGAAATTCTAGGGATTATGAGCTGTGTAGCCGAGAGGGAATGGGTTTTTCATCTAGAATGTGACGCTGATAGAAATTGGAGGCTTTATCTATCACTTGAAGCTTGAAAGAGTAACAATCAGAATCAAGAGGTTGGTGTCTGACTTTTATGTGTTAATTTGAATTGAGTAGCTAGCTTCTTAGGTTTAGGATTCTAATGTTCAGAAATTAATTCTTTTTCCTTTACCAATATACATCTGTTCTCAAATGTTATGAAATTGACTCCAAATACTTTCACAATTTTTAGCCTTTTGAAGTAATTCAGTTTCAGCTTTACACAAAAGATTATAATGCCAGTAAACTGCCCTCTTACAAACTTTTATTTTATGTGCTATGTTCCTCATAATGGTTTGTTCTTTACCCACGGGCATACTGTACTTGGTTTAATTAATTTATTGATACAGCATTTCATAATCTGAAAATGTTCTTGAATATCAGTATCTGCATAATAAGGAAAAGTTTGTATGCTGAAAATGTCATGCAACGAGAACTGTTGCAAGACTGTGGCAATGAAAAAATTGTGTTGGAACTTGGTGTGAAGAATATGTAATGTATCAGCATTTCTGCCCAAGGCAAACCTCTGAAACACCCAAATTATGTTGGATGAAATAGAGGTGAATAAACCACTTCCCCACATTTGCCTCTAGGGATGTGTGGCACATTTTTATGTTTCAGGATGAAAGTTCACACAAGATATGTCATCTGTATTTTAAAAGCTCTAGACTGGGCATTAACTGAGCATAGTTGGGTCCTTATTCTAAGTGTCACAAAAGTAGGCTTTGCCAAGGCTCTCACCAAGACATAGACTTCCACAGTAATATAAAATAGTAATGAATCGCTCTGACACCAGACTTAAATTCTTCTCTTAAACTAGAAAATACATGGAATATAAAACAAAAATAACTAGAGACACTAACATAACATAGCAAAAACATAGTTCCATGCAAGTTCAACAATCCCATTTACCAGACCTGTAACACCTGATTTCTGTGAAATGTCTGATAAGACTACCAATTTTCTCTTTGTTTCATGCACTTTATAAAGCTTTCCCTCAGCACAAAAATGCACTCTGTAAGCAACTTAGCATTTGGTGCCTATAAATGGACGAATCTACCAAGCACCACACTGCTTTTATTAATTTCCAAACGATAATGCTACAAGGCAGTAACATAATTAAAGCCAGCCTCCTTTTTGAAACAACAGGTGCCCTAAGGAATAGAGTGTGGGCAGCCGCATTCAAAAATATATCCTGGAGCACTGACAGTCTGAGATGAGGCTGGCCTTTGGCTGACATCCAGTGTTTAGCTTTATGTGTGCTGTGTAGAACATCCTTATCTGGGGTTACACGTGCATAACAGTCAGAATGCTCTACTGATTGCACTAATATATATATTTTGGCTCTTATGTCAGTGGGTTAGTAGATGTTCATCATTTTCTTTGGTTCCTCAGATTTCTTGAGTGCAGTTTGTCATGCAGTTGTTTGTCCAACGCAGAAAGTGTTGATTTTACAACAGATGTTTTTAAAAGTTACTGTAAATACTGAATTCCTTGGGCCCTTTTTTAACATAACCTTGATTTTTTTTTCTTTTGTAAATTTTGAAATATGCTTAATTTACTTCTCATATGAAAAATGTATATAGGTTTGATAAAAGTAAAAAATTTCCTGAGCATTTCTGAACAAGCAAAAATAAGACACCTTTGAGATACTGAGGACAAATTTTGCAGGCCTCTTTTACAGCTGCTATTGGCTACTAGTTTTACTTTCCTAGAATATACTGGGACAATTAGGATAGTGTGTTACCCAGGGCATCTGTAGGTGGAACCCAGTGGAAACAGCAGAAGGCATTTCCATGTCTTGCAGCCACTGGCATGGCCAAACTGTCTAGAAAAGGGGCTCAGAACCCCCACCCCAGATAATTGTCAGGAGTCATGGAGAGGTGCATGGAGGAGAAATGTCATACTGGTACTATAATAAATACTGACAAAATAGATTCTGAAAAACAAACATACCTCTAGGTATGCCAAGTCTTTCTTTGTAGTTTTCTTTTCTAAAGTGAATAAAAGTATTACAATGCAACAATTACATCTTTTAAATAGAGTCAATAGGAACAATACATTTAAATGTAAATAGTACAACATATTTGTCAGATACAAGAAGTAGGTGGCATGGTTTTGTTTCCCAAATGTTCATTTTTCATAATGTTTTGTTCTACAGCACTCAGAGGAAAATCTTTATTAACTCTTCTGAATTACAGAGGGCTCTCATGGGAAAGAATAACTCAGAGTGGAAGTCCACCATTTGATTAGGGAACTATGAAGTTCTCCTGACATACCAAGAACATGGAAGATTGTAGGTTAATGTGAAAAAGTTGTACATCAATTAACACTCCCCGTGAACTTAAATCTTCCCTTTTCAAATCATTGTTATTGTATTTTGGAGTTTACTAAATGCACAGAATTGATAATTTTATTCTACAAGCTTTTTGTTATTATGATGAACAGTGTCCCTCTCCCAAAATTGATTACAACATCAAGTGTTTTAACTTTTTTGTTGGCTTTTTTTTTTTAGTAGCCAAGGATGTCAATATTTTCTTTGATGAATTAGAAGGCATAAACAGTCCTTCCAAAGATGATGATTCTTTGATTCACCATGGTAACTTGACTAGTACTTCAGATGATACTAGCAGACTGGAGGCAGTGGTGGAGGTAAGAACTTCATATATGTAAATTTTTTCTGAATTTGTGAATGGAATTGCAAGTCCTTTCTGATGCTACAGTGGTGTGCTATAGAATAACATTTCAGACACAGTTGTGAAATTAATGCTTTGTCAAGTCAAAGTGTCCTCACTATGTTGTGAATCTGCAGACAATGGTAAAAAAATTCTGGAACATCTTATGATTGCCTATCTAACAGGGAAAAAGGACATGGATCAGCCCCATTCATGTAATATGTGTAGTGCATGGAGTAATAAATAGGATTTATTATTCAAATGACTTTCACAAGCAGATGAATACTTTTCTCTTCAGGCAAGCTTTTCCTTGTTGACTAGCTATTTGAGAGGTGTTTTTAAATGGGTTGTTGTGCCTTGTTGCTTTGAATGTGTTTTGGTGTTGATTTTGTTCATTGATTGATTGATTGATTGATTGATTGATTGATTGATTTGATTGATTGATTGATTGATTTGATTGATTTGATTGATTTGATTTTTATACTGCCCATGTACTGCCAAGGCCACTCCGGGCGGTTTACTACAAGGCAAACAATAATGGTAACATAGTGACGAGGATATATAACAAGAGACCAAATAAAATATTAAAAATGCGAAATGAATAACAGTAAAAATACACAGTAAAAACATAATAAAATAAATTTAAAATGCAAACATGGTGGTAGATTTTTAGTGTGGCATTTGTTTGATCCTTTTTAAATATTTGTATACTTACTGTTTTTGCTTTTAAATGTTGTTTTTAAAAGATGGAAGTCACCTCTTTAAGGAGAAAGGTGGGCTAAAAATATTTTAAATAAATATGAAAGTTGTAGTCCTATGCCTTTTATATCTGCATCCAAGGGTCTCTATCAGATGGACTGTGTGGTAATTTCCCCTCCCTCCTGCAACTCTAAAATACCCACAGACTCTGTTCAGGAAGGCCTGGAATCTCTTCAGGCAGACTCTCAGTTGATATGAGTCAGGGGAGAAGCTATAGAGCCTCATGGCACAGTGCTTGAAATGCAGTACTGCAGTGAAAACTCTGCTCATTACCTGAATTCAATCATGAACTCAGGTAGCCAGCTTGTGATTGACTCAACTTCCCCTACTTCTGAGGTCAGTAAATTGAGTACTCACCTTGCCGGGAGAGCAAACAATGTGTAGACTGCATAATTACATTGTAAACCACCCAGAGAGAGTGTTAAGCACTATGAGACCATATATAAGCAGCACATGAGAGGCAAGAGAAAGTTCCATTGAGCTAAAGGTCATATGCTAGTATAAAATAAATTTACCCATGGATTTTTGCCCCTCACAATATGGATATACACAAAAATACATAAGTTGTATTCTGAAATATGACCTTATTTTCTGATTAAAAATGAGTTATATTTTTGCTCCTAGTAAATTTTGGAGTATTTGTATTTAAAGTTCTATAAAAATGGAGTAGTTTAAAGAGATGGCAACTTTCCACATCATTACTCTTCTTTCTCCTAAATAGTATGAGAAAGTGATTTGAAGGACCTTGATGTAAAGCATGAATGGGTAGCATGTGACGTTCCGCATCTTGTTAGACTTCAGTTCCTGTCAAACCTCTCAAGTGACTCTATTGGCTATGAGCTGCCATCCAAAAACACCTAGAGAACTACATGTTCCCTGTCCCTGTTGTAAAGGAATATCATTTGTTGGAACTGGATATATCATAAGTAGGAAAAGATAAGTGTATTTCAGACTAATTATATCCATATGAAATGAATACACTATATCAAAGATGTCCTTTTCTGGTGTACCTTAGCTTCTTTCCACTGATGGAAGGTACAGAGGAAAACATTATAGGACTGGCAATTCCAAGGGTTTTGGAGCAGTATAGGGCTGGCAAATTCGAGTGCAAATATTTGCCAGCTGCACAGCACAGCAAAACAAAATTATTTGCATGCGACATCTGAGCACCAACAGAGAAGGAATCACATGAGATTCTCAAAATAAGGAGTTCCACTGTCTGGATGCCATAACTGAGTAGGGTATCCCTGTCCCACATACCCTGGTGTTAGGGGTCTCAAGGGAAGACTTGAAGAGGTAGATGAATTTACCGGATATTGTAGGATAAAGGGGGAAAAGTGTGTTGCACTCTCTGGGCAGTTTACAATTTAATTATACGGGCTACCCTCTCCCCCCACCCCAACCTCAGAAGGATGGAAGGTTGAGTCAACTTCCAGCCAGCTGTTAAGAGTCCACTGCAATACTACAGCTTAATCACTGCTCCACAAGACTCCTTTGTAGAGTGATAACGTAAGTTATCTGATCTTAAACTGGCCTCTCTGGTTTAGGGATTCTCATATATACATGTTATAGTTTTATACATTAGACCTTTTGTACTTAAGTCTTTTAACCATAAATAATATTAGAACACATATCAGTTAACAAAATACATAGTACTTTGATTTTTTTTTATTTTTTTGCAGGGTATACCAGAAAAAAATAAATCCAGTGGGCTCTATTTTAGGGATGGAAAATGTCGGATAGACTACCTCTTGGTGTACAGAAAATCCAACCCACAAACTGAAAAAAGAGAGGTGTTTGAACGAAATATCAGAGCAGAGGGACTTCAAATGGAGAAAGAGGTAGGAGGTCTTTTCTGAGGAGTATTTTCTGGATTCAAATCAGCTTGCAGGCTTCTGTGAGAACATAAATATTACCCAGCAATTGACTTCATAAAAATTATTTATTTTGAGAGACAGTGGAATTTCAAATGGTTATAATCTGAGTACCTTTCTATTTCTTTGTAGTAATATCAACCAGCTCAGTGTGTTGGATCTGACTGTTAAGAGTTTAAAACTTAAAACTGAGAGCTGGAGCTGAAATATTTAAACTGCCATATCTACTTGTAGATACCACTGTATATTTTGTGACTTCACATTGTGAGTGGTATTGCTAAACTTCATTTCAAGCCCTCTTGTTTATTAGGAATGGCTGACCAAGTGCTAAAAGTGATATGCAAGAATTTTAAACATTCTTCAAATGAGTAGAGTAATCTAAGCAGGAGCTTGATTAAAAGAGCTCGTATTTGGTTATCCCTCTATGGTGAATGGCAGAATATATGGAAGATTATGTCACAGTGTTACGTAAATGTTAAGTTATTCTTATCTTGTAGCAGCTGGATTAAGAGATAACGGTGTGGTGCTAAGTACATCTTTTAACATAGTGCGAAATGTGTTTTTAATCTCTTCCAAGTACTTCTTTAGACAATCCCATTTACTTCTTTATTTACACTTTAAGAGAGGGGGGGAATATAGACTGGACCAAATGGACAGGTTAGGTTATAAAGCTATGTGTATCTGTAGTATTTGGTTAATATCAGATAGGAAGCAACTTTTTGCCCTCTTCGTGAGCAATAAAAGGTATCTTTCCTTGCTACATACCATCTGGAACATTGAAAACAGCACTGCTGAATTCCCAGATTTAAGAACAGAGGTGTCTCTACTGAAAGATGCATTGTACAAAATTTTAAACAAATGAAAACTATTTAATATGCCTTGGAGGGTGGTAAATTAAATTATATGTTGCAGTGTGCTCTTGAATACAGTTATACCTTGAATTTGAGGATTTTTGAAAGACTTTAGGCTTTATGGGTTCAAAAGCTCACTTGTCTCATTCTTGCAAGGCCTTACAAATAGCAGAGAAGAGAAGGTAAACCAAATGCAAGGGAACATTACAGAAAATTGAATGCAGACTTCCAAAGAATAGCAAGGAGAGACAAGGGGGCATTCTTAAATGAACAGTGCAAAGATATAGAGGAATATAATAGAAAGGGAAAAACCAGAGTTCTGTTCAAGAAAACTGGAGATATTAAAGGAACATTTTGTGCAATGATGGAAATAATAAAGGACAAAAATGGTAGGGAACTTACAGAAGCAAAATACATCAAGAAGAGGTGGCAAGAATACACAGAGGAATTATACCAGAAAGATTTGGATGCCCAGGACAACCCAGCTAGTGTGGCTGCTGACCTTGAGCCAGACATCCTGGAGAGTGAAGTCAAGTGGGCCTTAGAAAGCATGGCTAATAACTAGGCCAGTGGAGGTGATGGGATTCCAGTTGAACGGATAGGTTTGTTCTCCTTGCAGTCCAGGGGACTCTCAAGAGCCTCCTCCACCACCACAATTCAAAAGCATCAATTCTTCGGCGGGCAGTCTTCTTTATGGTCCAGCTCTCACTTCCATACATTGCTACTGGAAAAACCATAGCTTTGACTATGCGGACTTTTGTTGGCAAGGTGATGTCTCTGCTTTTTAAGATGCTGTCTAGGTTTGTCATTGCTTTCCTCCCAAGAAGCAGGCATCTTTTAATTTTGTGGCTGCTGTCACCATCTGCAGTGATCATGGAACCCAAGAAAGTAAAATCTGTCACTGCCTCCATATCTGCCCCTTCAATTTGCCAGGAGGTGATGGGACCAGTGGCCATGATCTTAGTTTTTTTGAATGGAACTTTCTGTACTTATCGGCTGGCTTTTTTTCAAGGGCCATGAGAGCACCTGTACATGGAAATGGCCTCAGGACCAATCATTCTTTTTAACTTTATCAAATATAAATCTATTGGTGAAATTTGTTGCAAAGTTTTTAATTTTGGTTAAAAATCTCTAGCTGCACAGCAAAAGTTGGGAGTTAGCTTCAAATCTCTCTACCCCTTCTCTAATCAGCTGGAATTTACAAACTCAATAATTCACTCTGAGACATTGGTAAGAGAAATAATAAAAAGTTTCATTTACTCACAGTTGAATAGATCAAAAACAGCTTACCGTACAGAAATGACTGCTTACAACAACAGGCACACAGCTACAGACTACATTCTAACTGTATCTATGGTAAACTGCATACTAACTGCACTTTTGCTAACAGATTATGAAGAGAGGTGTGGCTCTATTATGAAATTAGAGGCATGGAAGGAACAATTGGTGATTGATCACTCCAGCCCAGAAAGGTTCCTCCCAACCAAACTTATTAAAGGGAGCATACAACAATAATAACTCCAACAAAATCTAATTTCCATTCACCATGGAATGAATCTTATTTTTCATACATGATGTTTTCACAGTTGACCCCTTTGAATTGTATTGAAAACTGTTAGAGCGAAAATACATTTTAAGTCCTTACATCTCCTTGGTTTTAAGAGAAATAGAACAGTGTAGCTACTAAAGAACCTGAACTATGAATCCAGGAATTCCCACTAGAACTTTGTAGCCATGAACTCATTATATTGGCCTTAAAATGATCCTCTCTCTTTGCACCTTACCTGCCCTTCTCCACTAATGCTGATTTACCTTTCAGGGTTATTGTAACATTTACAATGAGATAGTGCACTTGAAATGTTCTGAACACTTAAAAACATGATGGTGGTCCAGATAGGCGGGATATAAATCAAATCAAATCAAATAAATAAATAAATAAATATAAAAGGAACTAGAGGAAGATGAGAGGAGCATTTTATTTCAGCAAGAGTTAAGAAATGCTTACACATCTTGTGGCTTGCCCCTATTACATTAGTTAAGTTCTTTGTATAAAATTAGTTGATATGTAGGTGGTTGTTAATGCTACTCTGCTTGTAAACACAGGAAGTTGCCTCATACCTAGATAAGCGGTCCACTTAGCTGAGTATTTTCTACATTGACTGCCGTTGGCTCTCCAGATCTTTTCCATTTTGGCTGGAGAATTCTGAGAGCTACAATCAGAAAAAAACTTTTCCAATATTAGTCTTTTCCAGTCCTACATAAAAATATTAGAGATTGAATCTTGTACATTAGTATGCAAAGAAGGTGTTTTATCACTGAGCTGTGTCACTTCCTCATAAACTGGAGCCAGAAGAGCTTCAGGTACTCACCCAATATGCACATCTATGCAAATAGGTTTGACTGAAGGTGATCAAAAGCACTTCATTTATGCATACTGCCCACTCTACAGACTAGTTTAGTGAGAAAAAGTTGGTGCTTTCAGCAGTCACTATATTAATTTATGTTTGAACCATTAATTTCAAAATATTTTTTGCATACTTTCTCACTTCAGCTTGAGGATCTGGACTTGGTTCAAATGTAAATTATACAGCAGCTTTTTATTTTGCTCCATTCATTCTTTGTATTGGGCTGAATCCAACTGTGAATTAAAGGAGCTTCCATTCATGGAAGGGATATTTTCTTTAGTGCAACACTCCTTCCGTCAATATAAAACCCTTTCGTTAGAAGAGTGACAACATTGGATAAAAGCCATTATCTGCCAGGAGGCAAATTACTTGAGTTTGGGAATGAGTGTGATACAAAAGATCAGGTAATGTTAGGCTAGATAATTGTCTACATGATGCACGTGAGACTGTATCCTGCTGTGTACGTCGTTAATGATGAGGAAAAGCAAGGAAATAGTTTCCACCCCCACATCGTCCTCTTCTTTTTCGTGCACCCACCTGCCCTCCCTATTTCTAGTGTGAGTTTTTCAGGTCGCCTTTAAGAGGCCGGATAGGAATTTTTGACCTTCATCCTGATTGGTCTCGGATGGGGGGATTTTTTGCCTATCCCACACTGGAAGAGGGTTGTTGGCATTTTGGTGGGAAGAATTTTTGGTCACACTAGTGGGTAGTGCAGAAATAACAGGTATTTTCGCTGTGTCCCAATTGTAATCTCAAGTAGGCCAACAGTGCATCTGACCTCCTGGCACTGCGGATCATGCGATTACAGTGCCTGTGGAGGGAAGATGCACTGGGCCACTTCCAGACCAACAGTCATCAGCTAAAGATGTCTTGAGGTCTGGGGGGTTTTAATAGTGGCTGGCCGGGTTCCTGCTGTCTGGTGACCACTGGAACTTGGGGCCGGGGACTCGCCTATGTATTGATCAAGGGGTATCGGCATACCCCTGCCTTTCACCTGTTTCTGCACTACAGCAGGTCCCCTCTTTTGCCAAAGGATGGCAAATTTCATATTTGGATGTTATCAATAAAGTGTGGCCTATATTTAACCCATAATACTGTCTCGTGTCTTTATTCTGGGGTTGGGACGGCAATAAGAATTTGCCAAGTTGAATAACAAAACTAGAAAGATGACAGCCTTCAGTCACATACAGTGGCAACCTTGCTATGGTATCTGCTTTTAGTAACTCTGAGACTTTGTAACACTTCCCTAGAACACAATTCATTGAGTGATTAGAGGGACAATGAGAGTACAGCATAAATCGAAATCTAGTCCAGTCGGCATGCAAAGTTGCCTTTTGTTTTGTTTCTGTATTGGCCTTCACATCTTTCAGTTTAACAGTATGGACTACAATATGTATAATTGTCACTTTTTCAGTATGTAACAGCTGACAAGTAGCAGAATGATGTAGTAGGCGCAGGCCATTGTCAAAATCTCTTCCTTACCTTTGTGAATATTAGCAGGACATCAGACTTTCCACAAGACACAGTCACTACCACAGGCTCCACAGGCTGGCTGTTCTTCCCAGAGGCATTTTTTTTCATAGAAATTACTGGATTGGATCTAGAGGTGGCCTACCATAAGTGGAAGTATACTTTGGCAAGTGGAATCTTAATTCTTTTAGTATTGTAAGTTGCCTTGGTTCCTGTTTAGGAGAAAGGTGGCATATAAATATTTTGAACAAATAAAATAAATAAATAACAGCTTTTCATGACTTACTGCAAAACACTTTCATGACAAAACAGAGCAGAAATCCACCAGTGAGCTTTTGCTGGCACAATATCTACAAGCATTAGCTGTTGTTTAAAGTCTCAAGATGGTTGCTGTGAAAAGTGCACATTGTCATCCACTAGGACTTTACAATGTTTTGCAGGAGAGTCTCACAGCCGGATTTTTTTTTCATTCACATGTTTTTTGAGTTAACTTACTCTGGCTCATTTTCTTCTTACATTGCCCCATTAATTTCAGTGGCATATAAGTGCAATAGACCTACCCTGGGAACCGAAATCTGCAGGTTAAATGTTAGTTCCAATTAGAGTACTCCCACTGAGTCAGTGGAACCTACCTTGATTTTGACTTGTCAAGCTCTCATTGATTCAGTGGCCTGAGTCCAGTTGTTCATACCAGTGTTGTTTCAATACCATTTATATACGTTTTGGCTCATCATTCAGGAATTCAGTAGTTTTCCCTAGTTGACACTATCGGATCTGAGCCATTAAGTCTACTCTAGTTGGAATCAGCAATTGGAATTAGAGTTTTTGTATACAAATTTCATAGGTAAAGATGTTTGATTCTAGAAGCGTGCTAGTTCTTATTTATTCTGTTAAATATTCTTTATAAAAGCATAGATTATGTTCTTATTTGCTTTCTACATTTCTAGACTGCCTATGATTTTATGAAAGCTCAGACATTAGGAACTATATCATAGCAACGTTCACTTACACTAGCACAGTTTGAGAACAGTGTTAAATACCCAGTTATTTTCTCAAATATCAGATGACAATATAACATGAAATTTTTTGTTTACTCATGTTGTTTCCAAAGATACTAAGTATTTTTACAGTGAGACCAACAACTTGGATTTAGCCCATTTTAATGTGATGAATGTTCAGAGTAATCACAAATGGAAGAAGTACAAATTGTCATGACCTGGTCGTTTATGACTGGTTCCTAAGAACAGTCCAAGGAGAGGGAAAGGGATGATAAATAACAGCTGAGCCGTAGGCAAAAAACTTTAAATGCTAGACTTTTCAACATGTGATTAGATTCATGAAAATGGCTTCCTCAGAATCTGTTCTTCTGGTATAAATTGGAAAAGGAAACACTTTACTTGTTTTTGTAAGAAAAATATATTCCATTTAATTTTGTACAGCTAATGTAATTGTGCTTGGGAAAGTTCCCTTTCATTGCAGGTTATCAGTGACAGAATAATTCTAGCAATCAACATCCCTCTTACAGTGTTAGGATCTGTTTTTAAAGAACAAGTTGACTTTCTAAATCTGAACTGTATTTGCAAAGCTGTCAGTTAGAAAACATAACCTGTAGGCTCAGCAAATGTGAAATGGGTCACTGAGAAGGAGTGATACACTGAATTGCCAGTATCATTGTTAGCATTTCTTTGTGAAACTTTCTTATATAATGGACATACCACTGACTTTGGTTCTGGCTCGTTGTTTCTTATTCATGTTGAATACTACTAACAAACCATATTTTAGACAAATAAGACCGCTCTTAGGAAACATGCAAAGTCTTAATATTTATATTTTGCATACTTTGGTTTAATAATATGCAGCTTGCTCATTTCTTCTGCAAAATTCTTTCTCTAATCGAGATTTTGGCATTGATTTTAAAGGAACAATTATTTCAGTAGTTACCCAATCACATGGTAATAGGTATACCTCCCTGCAACTTCTTTTTCAATTTGGTTTGACACTCTATTTAGTAAAAGTGAGAACATTTGTACCTTAATGGAGAAGCATTTACTTCTGAGCATTCTTTGTACATTACTCATGAAACCTTGAGGGACTCTACTAAAAACATTTGCAGTTTTCTAATGTTGTGCATGTGCACAAACACACTTTACTGTTTACCTAAGACAACTTTTCAAATCATGGGACATCATGCCCACATTTACAAGGGAAAGCAGTGGTGAAGCCACCAACATCAGCACACCACCAGTGCCTGTGCAACATCTCAAGCAGGTACTTCTTTCTCCTACAGATTTGGCTCAGTTTGACTGTGCTCCTGCTGATTCTTTTGTGTGTGGGGAGGGGTCTCCTCTGTAGCTGTCAAGTGCCCTCTTTGCCTCACCTCTCTTCTCCATAATGCTTTGGAGCTGAGGTGGTCACAGTTGGGCAAGCATGCCAGTGAGATGTATAATGATCAGGTAAGAAGAGGAAGGGGAAAGAGGGGGACTCTCATTCTGTCCATCACCAACAGCTTCAATAGCATGCAAGGACTTCTTTCCAAGTGGCAGATCAAGATGCCTAACCTGGCCAGCAAGGAGTGGACTAACTGGTATCAGCAAATACTCCAGTGATACAAAAAATGCTCCCATTGGGTTCCAACCAATGTAGACCTCTTTAGAGATTTGAAATTCCTGACTAGCTGCTGATAGTAGTCCTCACAATGCTATTTGATGGGAAATTCTCTAGGCAATTTGACAGACAAGAAAGAGGAAAGGGAAGCACACAAAAAGAAACTCTTTCGTTTAACACAAAGTGTTCATGGTTAAAAGGCTGTGTTTGGAGGACCAATGAAAGAACATGAAAACAAAAGTGAGAAACGTGTGTGTGTGTGTGTGTGTGTGTGTGTGTGTGTGTGTGTGTGTGTGTGTGTGTGTTTCATTCATAATAACACAAAAATCCCATCCCTATTAGTTGACTCAATAAAGGTATGATAATTAATGGCAAGCTTGATTTTAGTCATGAAATACTAGAAAGGGGAGAGAGGGCAGTGCCCCAAATGTCCTTTTCAGTGACTGCATCACTCCCCAAGGGCTTTGTAATGAGATTGGAGAGGCCTCTTCAGTTACATTGCCATTAAAAGGAACACCGATTTAGTTTCTGAGCTTTGTGAAATAGAATTTGTTTCAGTAGTGTTGGGAATGTAATCAGTCATCAAACACATATGTGTATGGTCACTGAACATTCAAACGACACAGAAATCACTCTCAAATTGTAGCCTTCTGATCTTTTTTCCTGTGATAGTAAAATCACAGAAAAACAACAATCATATCTGCCACTAAAGTACTAATAGCATTAATTCCTGTATAAAAGTGGCAATGTGGAACAGACTTACTGAGGGGAAAAAGTATATTTGGAGTAGTAAACAATATGCACCCAGCCCAACAATGCAGAAACTATGCATGTAACACAACCATACTGAAAATTCATGTTACTGAACACATACAGCAAGAAAAAACAGATTCAACAGGAACAAAAAAACAATATATAAATATATTCGCGAAGGCTTTCACGGCCGGGATATAATGGTTGTTCTGGGTTTTTCGGGCTCTTTGGTCGTGTTCTGAAGGTTGTTTTTCCTAACGTTTCGCCAGTCTCTGTGGCCAGCATCTTCAGAGGACAGCACTCTTAGGAAGAACAACATTCAGAACATAGCCAAAGAGCCCGAAAAACCCACAACAGCCAATATATAAATATTCAAGTGTGTTTTTTTAAAAAAAAAAGCAAAAAGAAGTGTGTGTTATTACAAAAGCTGACCACAAACAGAGGTAATATAAGTGTTGTTATACTCACATCATTTAGACTTAGTATTAAATAGGTAAGTGCATACTTCTGCCCTAGATCACTTATTGTCTTTTTTTTTCTACTTACAAACTTCAGGCACAATCACTCGGTAAATGTGTTATGGTCCCAGTGCTGAATGTTATCCGGATCACACTCTTTAACCCTCACCATGGGTCAGTGCCACAGTATAGGGAACATAAGGAACTCTCAGACTAATTATCCATCCAGCCCCATACCGTCTACTTGCCTTAAGTGGGACTGGTAATGATAAATGCTGCCACCATGCAAGGTACATTTTTTCCATTTGCCTATATGTCAAAGAATATGCTCTTTTTTTGCCCTAGTGAAACAGGCTTTATCTGAACTCTGGACTCATTTCACCAAATTTCTCAAATGGTGGTTTTGATAGCCATTTGGCCCAGAAACACTTCTACAACCACCACTATCCACCACAGCTTCTATGCTGTTCTACAGTGTCACAAGGTCCCCCCTGTGATGTCAAAAGAGTCCATCCCATCTTAGATTTTGACCTAAAATCTCAGGCAATAGAATGCTGCTGATCTGACAACCTTCTAAAGGAAATTGTTTTTTCCTTCCTGTTCTTCCATGAGCTTGAGAAAAGTGCCTCTTCCCTCAAAATGACCCTCGTGAAGGAATAATTGTCAGCATGGTTCAGTAGATAAAATGTTGAACTAGGCTGTAAGAAAGGCTTCAGTTAAACCTAAAAGCAGAAAGTTGTGGCAAGTTCACATCATATTATGATGAGAAATCATGGTGGGAGATACACACATTTATTAATTGATTGATTGATTGATTGATTTGATTTGATTTATATCCCGCCCATCTGGTATATTCTACCGCTCTGGGCAGCTACCAACAAACATATATTCATTAAAATAATACAAAGCCATTGACATATCAATAATAAAAAAGGTGCAAAAATATAATAAATGATATATAGCAAAAGGAGAAAGAATTAAGTGCTGGCAGGAGGGAAGGCCTGGATGTACATCCATGTTTTTAGTTGGGTTTTAAATATACCCAGCGTAGGGGCCTCGCGAAACTCTGGAGAAAGGTTGTTCCAGAGGCGAGGAGCCACCGTTGAGAAGGCCCGGTTTCGTGTCTTTTCCTTCTGGGCCTCCCTCGGCGTCAGGCTCCTCAGCCTCACCTCCTGGCTCGTGCAGGTGATCCGGGTAAAAAAGCTTGTGCTAGCATCCCCCCCTCTTTCTTCTTCATATTTCTGTACTTTAATATATTGCTTTTGTTTTTACAGAAATCATAGCTTGCAGTTACACTGTAGAAGCAAGAGATTGGCTTGCATGCATGCAACCTCTGGTTTAGAAAGTTTACTACCTGCATAGTTTGGATGTAATGGTCTACAATGGTTTTGATAAAACCATAAGTAATTTATTCAGTTCATACAAGCAAGAGAAGTGTGGGTGGTTTGAGTGGAAGTCGTGAGATCCTGGAGCTCATTCAGTGGTAGTTATGAACGGACCACCATTCGTCACTCTTGATTTTCCACTGCTAACATTGATTGATGACTCCGCATGGGTTCTTTGAAAATGAATTAAGACATGTATGTCTAAATGCAAGTTCTCTTAACAAATATTAGTCAATTAAGGCAGTAGACAAGTTGCTGTAATGAGTGGCAAGATTCCCTGGGACTCTGTGCTTTGATTGAAAGCAAAATACAGGTTTGTAGCTCCTGCCTCTCACTGCAGAGCGAACAAGACTGAACTTGGCCACCCTCTGAGCTGAAGCCTTGCACTTCCTCTGTTGCTCCATAGCTTTTCAATAAGCTTTAAAAATGTCTAGGAAATTATTCACAGTTTCATAAGGGATCATGCGGAGTAATGAATGGATTCATAAAGGCCTTCATGTGTGCTCATTCAGGAAATATTTCTAGAGATCAGTCTGAGTCCAACCACAGACTTCTTCCAGAGAAAGGTCTGAGACATGCTCTTCTTTCTCAAACAAGAGTTTTTATAGAGACATGTGACCTCTCTGGTGACAACATCATGGAGTCAGTGCCCCAGTTGCTACTTTGGATTGGACAGGTTACTGCATATAACTTCTGTGCTTGTAACCTGGTCATCTGACCAACTTTGAGGCTCCTTTTAGAGTTCTGAGTTGAACAGATTGTTTACTTCCAGTACTGTACTCTACTGTTCCACACTCTCCCCTGCTATCCTGTTAGTTTTTCTGCTAAAATTTCCCTAATTCTGTATGATAAAAACTGTTGCATCTTACATTCATTTTTAAATGGAATTGCACTTGCAGGAGAAAGTAATGGGATTGAAGAAGGTATGAGGGGGTAATTTAGCCTTCTTTCTTGGGGCTTCCCGAAAGCAAACACTATCTTAATGCGAGGAAGTTTCCTGTCAGGACCACTCTAAACTGGTTAAATACCGAAGTGTTTTTAAAACAAACCTTTAAAATACCCCATGGACAAAATAGCTTTAAATAATTTGTCTTTTCAGTAAAGATTTTAGCAGTAGAACACTTATTAAGGAAGTTGAGCATCAGCTATAATCTACTATAATTTAACATGGCTGTTTCTATTTATAAAGAACATTTTAATTGTGCCTGACACCAGCATCCTAATGTCTTGCCCTAATTCTTGCATAAATCCATAGCACTTTTCAAAGTAGCTGACCATCAGAATTAATAAATGCAAGAGAAGAATAAAATGAGAGCAAAATATAATATTAATAAAATTAAGTTGTACGCATTCGTTTTGTGGCTTCTTGAGGTAAAATACCCTGGAAAAAATGAGGACATACAGAAATGGCCTTATTTTATTACCTCCTCAGGATCAGTGAATGAATAAAGTGGCCAAACAGAAAGGGAAGTAAGGCTAGGGGGAATGTGTAGTCTGCATAATTAAAATTGTAAACCACCCTAATAGTGCTTTAAATGATGGGGAGCATTATATAAGGATGCTTTCCTTTCCTTTTAAAATGCTGTTCTTATTTGCATTTTGTTGTAGTGATTTTATTTTGTGGCTGTGACTTTAATGGAAACCAGCTGCTTGAGTGATAAGTGATTAAAATCTCTTTTGTTATAACCTTCACTGTTCTGTTATTTGTGAACACTGAATGTAGAATGAAGACAACTGAGGATGTCAGCTGTATACAAAAGATCTGCTGAGCTTCTTGTCCTCCGAAATGTCTAAGACTTAAATCGGATATTCTAGGAGAGACTGACGAACTGAAGCTTACCAGGTTCCCAGCCTACCGAATTCCCATTCATTCCATGAGTCTACTCTAGTTGGGACTAGCATTTGGATATTTGGCTTAAATCTAGAGACAAGAAAACCTTGATAGAAATTTGTACATTTTCCATAATCAGTGTGCAGCCTTTCTTTTTATGGATGAAGCCATTGTGTTTATCCAAAAACGGAGTGTTCATCTCAGTGAATGTTTGTCTATTAGAGCAAATGGAGCTCTGATCCCCCTTAAGCTGCCTGAGTGTGCCACAGGCAGAGATCAGGGTCCTTCCTGTGTTCCTTTCTTGCACAATGTGTAAGTGCTTGTTGCTTCCTTGCTTATAATCATATTTTATTTATTTATTTATTTATTTATTTATTCATTCATTCATTCATTCATTCATTCATTCATTCATTCATTCATTCATTCATTCAATTTTTACCCCGCCCCTCTAGACATCGGCTACTCAGGGCAGCTTACATAGATAAAAGCACTTCAAATTGACACATATAAAAATACATATGTGTGTCTCATTATCCATTTTTGCCCTGATACTCCCTGTCATCCAGGCCTCTCTCACCTGTGCTATGGCTTCTGTCCTACCAACCACGGTGGGCATCAGATAGCACCAGTTCATGTTGTATGCTCCAAAAATTCCAGTTAGTTGTGCTGTGACATTTCTGAAAATGCTCTAATATGAATTTTGTGTTATCTTTTCAAGTATTCACTCATTTCTACTGTGGTTGGGAGCTATTTAGAGAAGCACATCTTAATTTGCACATGTAGAGCTGTCTGTGTGCCTTAAGGGTTCAGAATTTTAAGTTATCTGTCTTCAAAAACATCCATATGACAACTCTTACCTTTTTTAGTTCAACAGAAAACACATATCAAATTACATCAATGTATAACAATGTATAACTTCCTTAGCTACTCCAGAGGTATGAATGTTTTGATTATATTCCACTGGGAAAACACATATCAAATTACATCAATGTATAACTCCCTTAGCTACTCCAGAGGCATGAATGTTTTGATTACATTCCTGTATATCCTCTAAATCAGTGGTTCCCAGCCTTGGATCCCCAGATGTTCTTGGACTAAAACTCGCAGAAGGCTTCACTGCTAGCTGTGCTGACCAGGATTTCTGGGAGTTGTAGTCCAAGAACATCTGGGGACCCCACATTGGAAACCACTACTCTAAATTATTTGTGTTCTTCAATTAAAATGTCTTTAAAAACAGGGAAAGAGACGGCAAGATTCACAAGATGGCACAAGTAGCCTCTAAGAAACTGTCTGGGAAATTTTTTACATTGCTTAATTATTTTAGGTCAGTCACTCTTGCCTGCTATACAAAGATGGTGTAGCTGCATGCTATCAGTTTTTTTCCAACTTAACAGCAACCCTACAAATTAGACTTTTCAAAGATACAAAATGTTGAAGCTGCCATCCCAATTCATCAATGTCCAGACATTCAAGCAGATAATGGAATTATCCACAAATAAAAAACAATCCACATTTATTACCAGAGATTACATAATTGGTGATTCATGATAGATCAGATGAATGTGTGTGTACCTGTCAAACAGATGGTTGGCACAGCCCATTCTGGTGCCTATTAAGTATATAGGACATATGAATCCGTGTGCACTTATGCTCCTGCAACCAGTGGCTACTGGTATCATAGCTGACTGTGCCTGTCATCTCTCTGGTGAATCAGAGAATACTCATTTCTCATGCATGCTGCATACACATTTCCATGAATTGGAATTCTAGGTTTATTTTTAAGGCCTGAAAATTAGGTCTCTTTATTCATGTCAGAGCATTGCACACAAAAATTTAAAATTATGGACATAGTTTTTATTTTCAGCTATGAGAATGCGCAAAACACTATAGCAAGATTTTATACTATACTATGTATTAACTTTATGTATTTTTTTCTGTATAATTGAGTCTATGACCACATAATAAAACTTTATTTACACAAGATGTACCTTTGAAGAATAGAGGAAATAGTTGTGTGTGAAAGGCTTGTGATTCATATTCCATTCTCCTATTATAAATAATCATAAAGACAGTTTACAGTTACAGTGGTGCCCCGCATAGCGACGTTAATCCGTTCCAGATTAATCGTCGCTATCCAGAAACATCACTAAACGGAACTAAAAACCCCATAGGAATGCATTAAACTTCGTTTAATGCATTCCTATGGGGCAAAAACTCACCGTTCAGCGAAGATCCTCCATAGCGCCGTCATTTTCACTGCCTCGGTAAGTGAGGAAACCATGCGAAAATGCTTGCGGCGGCCATTTTGGGCACCCGGCGGCCATTTTGGAACCGCCGATCAGCTGTTCTAAAAACATCACAATGCAATCGCATTAGCGATCGCAAAAAATAGATCGCTATGCGGATTCGTCGTTAAACGGTGCACTCGTTATGCGAGGCACCACTGTACTTCTTACAGTGTAGCAAAATATGTGCACATTTGTGGCTTGTGGCCTGTAACACTAATCCAAAATTGTGACATTTCTGCTGTAAGATATTTTATTTAGGATGGGTAGGCAGGGCCAACTAAATGTATCTTCATACAGAAAGTGACAGTATATGTACGTATCCTGACAGATTAGAAAAATCTAATGTTTAGGATTAGTGTGGCTCATCCACATTGGCATTTGTCCCACTATAAATGGTCCTGCCCAGAGGGTAATTCTGTTTCCTTCATTGCCTACACAGCATTCCTGCTGATTTCTTACTCATGTGTGTTTGAGATGCACTAACACTAGATCTGTTGTGGAAATTCCTTTTAAAGGGCTTTAAGAATGGGCTGACGTGGTGGCGCTGTGGGCTAAACCGCAGAAGCCTGTGCTGCAGAGTCAGAAGACCAGCAGTCATATGTCGAATCCATGTGACAGAGTGAGCTCCTGTCGCTTTGTCCCAGCTCCTTGCCAACCTAGCAGTTCGAAAGCGTGCAAATGCAAGTAGATAAATAGGTACCATCTCGGTGGGAAGGTAAAACGGCGTTCCCTAGTCACGCTGGCCATGTGACAACAGAAACTGTCTTCGGACAGGTGCTGGCTCTCTGGCTTGAAAACGGGATGAGTACCGCCCCCTAAAGTCGGACACGACTGGATTGAAAATGTCAAGGGGAACCTTTACCTTTACCTTTAAGAATAGTATATTGCTTGATTTCCCTGTGCAAGACTTGTTTTGGGAAGAAGGTGATAGTGGCATAAGGAGGATGGTAGGTAGAAAGCTTGGAGAAATCTGTGGGGGTACAGATGGGGATAAAGATGCAGTAGTGTCAAAAGGCCATATTTCTGTTGACTCCTCCATGTGTAGGCAGGAGTGCTATAACATCCCAGCATACAAGACATTTAATGGATGGATTTAGCAATACATTCTGCACCTTACTGCTAAAAGCAAGTATAATAAAAGTGAAACAGTGTGCTCCCCCCCCTTTCATCCATCTGGACAAATCTCTAGGCAACATTTGTAAGAACTGAATTTAAATCAAGCCATTTAATTTTTGTTCTCAGTGTTTATAATTATTAAGGCATAAGTAATTATGTTGTACATATCTTTTGCTTTGACATTTTATGCACATTTCATGTTCTAAAAGATTGATGTCATGGTTTCTAAGTTGATCCTCATATCTTTGAAGATATACAGCCCTGGCAACATACTGAATTGGCAATATCCAAAGTCCCCAATATGTTAATTCCATGAAATTAATTGTTTTAAAGTTTCTGATATGGATGAATGTGTTGGCAACCCAGACTCTGAATTTAAAACCTCGAAGTGCACAAGCAAGGAACTTCACAAGCAGATATCCTGTAACAGAAATTGTAGGATAGTCTCGTGAATAAAGCAGAAGAAAGCATTCTCAAATATCTCTGAAACAGCAAGAGAGAGAAATAGCAAGAGTGCGGATACTACTGATGTCCAATAATTGGAGCGTGTTGTGGTGTTGGAGCGGGTTGTGGCCAGGCAACTCCAGCCGCTGCTGGATGAAATGGATTTTCTAGATCCATTTCAATTGGGTTTCAGGTCGGAGACTGCCTTGGTATGGAGACTGCCTTGGTTGCCCTGTACGATGACCTTTGCTGTGAGAGAGACAGGGGAAGTGTGGCCCTGTTGATACTCCTGTACCTCTCAGTGGATTTCAACACCGTCAACCATGGTGTACTTCTGGATAGGCTGGCTGGGTTGGGAGTCAGGGGCACTGCTTTACGGTGGTTCCACTCCTTCCTGGCTGACCATGTTCAGAGGGTGGTGCTGGGGGACAGTTGCTCTGCCCCATGGTGTTGCTCTGTCATGGGGTTCCTCAGGGCTCGATACTGTCCCCCATGCTGTTTAACATCTACATGGAACCGCTGGGAGAGGTCATCAGGAGGTTTGGGCTGAGAAGTCAGCAATATGATGTTGACACTCAGCTCAACCTGTCGCATTCCACCAGTCCAGGTGAAGCGGTTTCTTTGCTGAACTTGTATCTGGACCTGATAATGGATAAAGGGTTAATAAATTGAACCTCAATCCAAACAAGATGGAAGTGTTGTTAGTGGGGGCTTCACCAGACAGGCTGGAGGGCTATTTCCCTGCCCTGAATGGGGTTACACTCCCCCTAAAGGACAGTATCCACAGCCTGGGGGTGCTCCTGGATCCTAGTCTAACTCTGGAAGCCCAGGTGGACTCAGTGGCCAGGGGCACCTTCCTTCAGCTGGCGAAAATATACCAGCTATGGCCCTACCTGGACGAGTGGAGTCTCATGACAGTTACACATGCACTGGTAACATCCCATATAAATATGCTCTACGTGGGGCTACCTTTGAAGACAGTCCAGTGACTGCAACTAGTTCAGAATCGAACTGCACAGCTGGTGAGTGGTGGGGCTGCTACGAAACACATCAGGCCGATTCTGTTTAAATTACATTGGCTACCAGTCACTACCCAGGCCCAATTCAAAGTGCTTGTTTTGACGTATAAACAGCTTGGGCCCTGGATACCTGAAGGACCACCTCCTTCCACATGAACCTACCCAACAGTTAAGATCTAGCCAGGGGCCCCTCCTGAATGAGCCATCCCTCAAGGAAGTAAGAGGGATGGCTTATAGACAAAGGGCCTTTTCAGCAGCTGCCCCCAGACTAACATTGATGACGTTTCAGCACCAGGTCAAAACCTTCCTTTCCCAGATGGTTTTGACTGAAATAATATCCACTGTGGGTCCTGATGGCAATTTTTAGAGCATATATTTTAATTGTATTTCAATTGTTTTATATTTATCTTTTTTACTGTAGTTTAATTATTGTAAGGCACACCTTACAGTAGTGTTGGTGGCATATAAAATATATAAATGAATGAATGAATGAATGAATGAATGAATAAGTTGAGCAATTTTTAAGGTTTTATCTCAAAATTGATAATTCTACATCCTCAACTGATCCCACTGTGTGATTGGGTTCTTTTGAAACTGGTGACAGTTCCCCAATTTTGGTGGGAAGAAGACCCTGAGACTGGGTTAAGGGGTTAATTTTCTCTGTTTTATGTTCTCATGGAGATTCAACAGTAAGACCAACAGGGTCAAAACACAATAAATCGGGTATCTGTCCGTAACTGGTTAAGACAGACCTATCCTCCAACATCAGTCCATTCACTGAGGAGCTGGACCAAACCGCTTTTTGGTGATCCTGCACATGGGAGCGCTCCTCATAGCGCACACTGTCCCACAGCCTGGGTGATGCGCCCAATCTCCCTCCTTCAGTGAAGTATTTTATACCAGATCAGGGGGTATCACCCTCTTCCCACATCCTTGCCTGCGCGGAAACACTATTACTCTCCATTCTTGTGCCTCATAAACAGTCTCTCCTCCTTTCGGAATCTCTGGATCAGGGAGTAGATCTTCCACCTTTAAGCTGGGGAGGTCCTTTAATAAGTCCCGTGCCTTTTCGTACTTCTTTTCTGCTTTCTCTGATTCTTTCCTTTCTTTGTCCTCTCTACTTTCTTTCTCCACTACTCTGCTGCTGAAACGTCGTTCTCTGCCTTCTTTTATATACTCCTCCCACATAGAGAGCTTTAACTCCTCCCCTTTACTTCTTTCTCCTTCTTCTATCAGACAGACTTCTATCTCTTTCTTCCCTTCTCCTAACACTCTTGTCACTTCTCTTACATTACCCTCCTTCAACTCTTTCTCCTCTTTTTCGGGTTCTGCAGATGAGGACGGCACACTTGCATCCTGTTCTCCTTCACACACTGATAAGGACATTTTTATTAGAACCTGATCACATGCAGCAATCTTCTCCAGGAGCAGAGGTGGTGGGCAGGAGTCTGGATAACTCTTTGGATGGCCTACCAGGATATCCTCTTTCCTCCTGCTTTCGCTCCTTCCCTTTGAAAACTTGGGAGAGATTCCTTGTTGCCCATGGGCACCACAGAATGGTGAAGAAATAGGCTGTTGAAAGGCAGACCTGCTGTTAGAACATGTGGACAGATGGTCATATTACCTCTCCATCTCTCCTATTAAGATCAGAGGGGCAGAAAGCCTGAAAATCTTGGACCCAGCCAAGGCAATGAAGTTGGATAGGTGATCAGCCAGCAGGTGTACGCCTAGGTACTGGAGGTGTACTGGGACAACAGAGTTGCTGCCACCTACTGTACCTCTCCCTTAACCTGAACAGAGGAAAAGGGATGGAGAAAGCAGGACTCTGGGAGGAAGGGAGAGAGGGAAGGAGGCCAGTGCAGCTTTCAGTAACAGAGCCATCTGCCAGGGTTGTACCAGGGTGAGATCCCAACTCTGCTTAGTATGTGTTCTGTTAAGCATATCACGTGAACTGCAAGTATGAGATTCTATGTGTTTTTCATCTGGGAAAAACCAGGTACCTTTGCCAACATTAATAAATTTGAAAATTATGCTTGGAAAAACATATTTTTAAAGCATATTTCCCAGATAATTTGTGTTTTTATACTTATTTCCACATCTTACAATATGTAAACCAGTGCAAAAGGCCAATGTGGTTCCCAAACATTTTTGACTCACAGCTCCCTTGACTTACTGGCCACTGGCTACAGCTCCCACAATACAATATTTTCTGTGAGGGGGGAGAAGAGAGGGAGAAGCCCAGCTTAAGTAGATTTCTGCAGCACCCCTGGCTGGGTTTGGTGGCCCACTGGGGCACCATGGCACACGGTTTGTGAGCCACTGAACTAGCCAAAAAACATTCCTGGATAACCTGACTGCTGGTTAAGTGCGGAAACTGGGAGTCCCATATGAGTCTGACGAAACATTTTTCTCCTGTTATTACACAAATAGAAAAGAAGCAGAAAATAAATTCCCTGACAAAATTCTCTTCTCAGGGAACTTCCTTTTAGTCTTGCAAAGAACAGACACATTTTCATATCTGTAATTTATAAATATAGGACTTCTTTCTTTGGTGTATAATCTCAATCTGGCATGATCCCCAGACAATCAGGAACTATGTAGGGAAGATTTTGATGGCATCACAGTGCAGTACAGTTAATCAGAGTTAGTGATGTATTTATCTATTTTATTTATTTAATATGTTAAATACATTTATCTCGCCTTTTCCCCAAAAGGACCAAGGCAGTTTATGCAATTCTGATTAACCATACTTCAACATGATACTATCACAATCCTCCTTAGATAAGTGGGCAAAGCCATTCCATTCATTCTGTTATTATCAGATAGTTTTACCAATGTTCCCTCATTCTTGTGCTGCATTGACTGTTCAGCATCAGTATGTGACGAGACCTTTCCTCTGATCCATTTATAATAATGTTTAGCTGTAATAATGATGGAGTGAAAGGGATGGAATGAAACATAACCAAATGGCAATACCTTTGCAAGGATCAATCAAAATTCCACAAAAATGTGCCAACTCTTTAGGTATACAGAACTCATCATCAGGCTAGATGGAGCTGAAAATTAGATTGAGGAGAGATAGAAGAAGCAGGAGATTCCAAATATTTGGCTAGAGGATTTTTGGGGCCATGAAGTCTTCTCTTCAACTTTGTCTCAAGATGTTTAGATATTTAGGACTAAATGAACCATTGCAATTACTTGGTGCTTGGTGTACTAGTACCAGAATACATCCAAGACAGTACACCATGTAAGAAAAGAATTATTTGGTTTCAGTTTCAACACTAACTTTCTTAGGAGAAACACATAAATTCATAGATCTGTGAATTACAGCCAGCCTTGTGATTCAGAAACGAAGATGTTTCATGCATTTTCAGAAATTGAGGTGTTTCAAATATAGCCCTTAAAATAACAATTCAACAGTTTTTTTAAAAAATAAAATAAATCAAATGTAATTAAAATACATCAATTAAAAAATAAATAACCACACCCAACAAATTTAAATCCCTTTTAACAAAGGGATGTCAAAGTCCAATCTGAATATTATTCATCGCCTTTTCCTACCCAGAAAAATAATAGAGAGGAGTCCAGCCTAATCTCACTTGGCCGTAGGTTTCACAGACTGGAAATGGTAATTAAGAAATCCCTGTCTTCACACACCCATGAAACAAATATTTGATGGTTGCAGAATCAGAAGATGACTCATCCCTGAGGACCTAACCGCCTAAACAAGCTCACATTGAAGAGTACAGTCTTTCAACTAGTCTGATCCTATTTATTTATTTGTTTGTTTGTTTGTTTGTTTGTTTGTTTGTTTGTTTGTTTGTTTAGTTGTAAGTGAGCTTTAAGTTATAACAAGTACTTTCAACTGTGCCCAGAAGCAGATGGAACTGGATTCCACTAATAAATTAAGAATTAACAGACTCATTTTAAATCACAGCTTGAGAGTTGTAACTATTTGTATTGAAACTATTCAATAATTCTTCCTGTATTTTGTATTTGGGTATTTTATGTTACTTTCAGAAGGTACAGAAAGAGAGAAATGGATTGGTTTTATAATCCAAGGCAGTTTTCTTTTACCTTCCATACATTTCAAGCAAAGTCATGCATATGCAATACTATATCATTCATGTAGTGTACTATTGCCTTCTGCAAACATTATTAACATAAAATAAGCTTAAAGCAGTGAAGCAGTTTCCATTTTTTAACATTTGTCAAGTTCCCATGCATCTCTGTGATACCTAAAGGAAAACAGTGCATACCACTGCGTCTTTGAGTCAAAACCATTCAAGCATCTATATTGGCTCATGGGAATCTTGATTAACTCCTTGCACAAATTATGTTGATTTGTTTATTGAGTTGATTACAGAGAAATCAAAACTGACGTCATGATCTTGGCAGGTCTTGACCTAGTGATAGTGAGGACTTAAGTTATTAACAGGCTCAATAACTGTGATTACTATGCCTGCACAAAGAAAATTCAGAAAGTACTAATGCGCCTTAATGTTAAAGCCATCGTAGTGGCTGCAAGGCTGTAGCCTTTGTGAACGTGTGCAGTTTGGCCCTCTGTCATGTTTAAGTAGAGCTTGAAGAAGTTACTATGTAGGATGATTGTTCACCAATGTGGCCATTTAGATTCAAAGGGATCTTGATTAACTCCTTGCACAAATCATTTTTGCTAAGGATTCTGCTTACAAGCATTAGAGTCTGGATGAGCCTCCATATAATAGAAGGCATGATTCTGGCTGAACAGGATAACACATTTGTTATTACTATAATTTTATACCATGCCTGACCTTATGGAACTATTTATTAACAGTGGTGCCTCGACTTATGAACTTACGAACTTAATTGGTTCTGGAACTCCAGTTGTAACTCGAAATGGTCGTAACTCGAAGCATCATGTCCCACAGGAATGCATTGAAATGCAATTCATTCCAGCTGAAGGGAAAAAAATCACCAAAAACCCTACAAAAACACTACAAGACCCATCAGAAACTCAATTAATCCATTCCAGCTGAAGGGAAAAGAAAAAAGAAAAGCAAACAAAGCAAAGCAGAAAGCAAAAAAAACCATGCAAGACCCATCGGAAATCCAAAAATAAAGGAGAAAGCAAACAAATCATGCAAGACCCATTGGAAATGCAAAAAAAGCAAAGCAGAAAGCAAAGAAACTGTGCAAGACCCATCAGAAATGCAAAAAAAGCGAAGCAGAAAGCAAACCAACCATGCAAAACCCATCGGAAATGCAAATAAACCAAAGCAGAAAGCAAACAAACCATGCAAGACCCTTTGGAAATGCAAAAAAGGCAAAGCAAAAAGCAAACAAACCCCGCAAGACCCATCGGAAATGGGGGGGGGAACCCAAAAGCAAACAAACCTTGCAAGACACATTGGAAATGGGGGGGGGGACCCAAAAGCAAACAAACCCCGCAAGACCCATCAGAAATGGGGAGAACCCAAAAGCAAGCAAACCCCGCAAGACCCATCACAGCATAGAAACATAATCCCACCACCCAGCCCAAAACCACGCTGCAAACCCCACCCAGAACAGTTTTTAAAAAGCTGAAAGCAGCACCTTACCTTACCAGGCAGTCAGAAGCCTCCTCTGATCCTACTTACTCTAACAATTGGGGTGAAAGAGCTACAAAGAAGCAGCCTCTTTCCCTACCAATGGTTAGTAATTTGAATTCCCTGCATTTTTCCCTGTCTTTTTCTGTTCGTGACTGGAAGCTCCAGCCGCAAGTCGAAGCAAAATTTTGCAGCCAGAGCTGGTCGTAACTCAAAATGGACGTGTGTCGGGACGTCCATAAGTTGAGGCACCACTGTACATTGCAGGAAAATGAAAGATAATGGTCCTATATATAATTATAGTGACCTTTGAGATAGATTTGGTGTATTATTTAAGAGAATATACAGAGTACAATAAATTCCTGAAAGAGACAGGAACAGATTGTACCTCATCATTTAGTAATACTTACTGTACTCAACCCTTTTCTATCTAGACTCTTCTCTAGATTCCTTTCTGTTGAAGGTATTTGTGACTGCTTGATTTTTAGATCCCTTTAACCTTCTTGCCCTAACCCAGCGATGGTTAACCTATCGCATGCGTGCCACAGCTGGCACACGGAGCCCTCTCTGTGGGCACCTGAGCCATAAGTCACCATCAAGAAATACTTACCCGTCCTCCGATCCTGGATTTTGGCACTCCCCTCTGCTGGTGCAGTGGTCCAGCGGAGGGATGCAATGGCGACCATTGCTGGTCTAGTCCAGTGGAGGATTGGAGGACTGGTAATTATTTCTTTGGTAATACCGCCCATAGGGAAAAAAACACACAAGCATTTAACCCTTGCAGTGCAGGAGCAGTTGTTTTTTTTCTAAACTAAAACCTCAGTATTCTGGTTTTAATTGTGGTGTTGGCACTTTGAAATAAATAAGTTGATTTTGTGTTGCAGTTTGGGTACTTGGGCTCAAAAAGGTTCACCCTCACTGCCCTAACCTATAGTAGCTACAAAGCAGAAATATAGTATTATAAAGAAACCACCTGTTCAAACCTTTCAGACAGTAAGAATGCAATTTAAGAATATCAATAGCCATGTAGATTAGCCTGATCTAGTGGACATTAGCCCTTTTATGTCATTATAAATGCCAGTACTGTGAACATGCTTAAAAGGGAGTGCTTGGCCTCATCCCCTCCATCATTATGGATTTAAAACCTGGTTTGAAGTGAAGAAGTTTCTGGATTCTTGCTTACATGTACAGTACTGTAAATCCTATGTGCAGGCGGGAACCCCTTCTCTTCAGATCCATCACTCAAACTGCATGGATTTCCTTAAATGTTCAACATCTTATTTAAGTAATTAATCCATTGCTGTAGGAAGTCTAATCTGTAAGTAAAAATCTAGGAGGTTGAATTCAGATGCACAGAAAAGGGGAGGAAAATATTGACAATACATGTTGCCAGCAAGAGGCTAGTAACTGTCCCCTTTCATTTTCTAGATACAGTACTTGTCATTTTAAAATAATGTTTTCAGAATATGTGGAGCTGCCTCATAACAGAGTGGGATAACATTCACTTATCTCTTTCCTAGTGCTTTTTAATGACAGATAGCAGGCTCAAGCTGGAATCTCTTAAGGTTCAAGTAGACAGATAGGCTGTCCCACATTTGTTTGAATTTTCCTGAGACAGTTAAAATAATATACACAATAACTATTCCAGTCTGTTATAGCAAAAGGGAAAGCAACAGCCTTATAGCACCTTTAAGACTAATTGGCTTTACTTTTTATAAACTATCGTGTATCTAAGCACGCTTCTTCAGATGAATGAAGTGACTGTGTCCCTGGGGGAATTTAAAACTGTTGGCAGGATGGGTATGTCATGGAGGACCACAATAGGGTGTGTTGGTCCGTGGTGAAAATCTGTGGCGAATAACAGGTGGTGATTAAATCCACTGCAGTAGGGTCTGACTGAGTGACAAAGGTCCAACTTATTGGGTTAAGGGCTGTGGTGGCGATGCAGGTTAAACCACTGAAGCCTCTGTCCTGCAAGGTCAGAAGACCTGAAGTTGTAAGATCGAATCCACGCAACGGAGTGAGCCCCCGTCACTTGTTCCAGCTTCCAGTTCAAAAGCATGTGAAATGCAAAAATGTGATTAGATAAATAGATACCACCTCGGTGGGAAGGTAAACGGCATCCATGTCTAGTCACGCTGGCCATGTGACCACAGAGGATTGTCTGTGGACAAACACTAGCTCTATGGGTTGGAAACGGAGATGAGCACTGCCGCCTAGAGTCAGACACGACTAGACAAATTGTCAATGGGAACCTTTACCTTTTACCTTACATATAATAAAACCATTGTCCTTGTTAAAGTGTAGAGAAAGTGTGCTGAACTTCCTGATGATTTCCCGCACAGTGACCTCCCTTTAGAATCTGTCCTTGAAGTTTGTTTGTTCAAGGACTGCAACTTTGAAGTCAGAGAAGAAGTGACCAGAAGATATGAAGTGTTCGCCCCCTGTTTCTGGTAGTTCAGTTCCTAGTGTCCGTTTTGTATCCATTTATTCTCTTATGTAGAGTTTGGCCTGTTTCTCTGATATAAACCAAAAGTGAAGCAATGTCATGGTGTAAATTGCTGTCTAGAAACACCCTTGGTCTTGCTGCCTGAGGTCCTTCTAACTCAAAGAGCTAGGAATTGAACTGGAATCTTTTGCATGGAATGCACGTGGTTTGCCAACCGCCAATACCTAAAGGCTTTGTCTGCTCTTTTAATCATGTTTTTCATACATTAATCAATTACTAATTTTTACTTGTTAGGTTTGTTTTTATTTTAATTCTTTGCATGGATAAGGAGCATAAGGACATTTCATTGAACAATGTTCTCCCCTCTACCCTATTATTTGCTTTTTTAAAAATAGATACAAATCATTGTGCTGCTAAGCAACTATACACACATTTCCTGAAATTCACTAATATGTCGCAACTATAATAGACCCACTGAATCAGTGGAACTTCTAGAGGAGATGACTCATCAAATTCCCCACTGATTCAATGGACTAAGCTAGTTGTGACTTACTACTGGATTTCAACCAATGAGTTGAAGGGATGTGATTTCTCCCCTCTTTTTCTAAAGCACTGCAGTTTCTCTATTTGGGTAGTCACAGATTCTATAGGCAGTATCCAATACCAGTACTCCGCTGGTGGAATCCAGAGAAAGTGGGTTTTGCAGAACCACATGGACCTGTAAAATTGAGAGAAGTTTTTTGAAAGGTTTAAATGCTGACGTGGGATGGGGAAGGGAAGGAGTTTCCATTAAGTGGCACTAAAATGCCAGCACATTGGATTTTGGCCTTTCTTTTCATCAGGTATAGGCAACTTTTGGTTCTCCAGATGTTGATAGACTACAGTTTTCATCATCTCCCAACAATGGCTATGCTGGAGTTGCTGGGTGTTACAGTCCACACTATTCAAAGGACCACAGATTGTTCAGTTCTGTTCTATATCCATTATATTTCAACCAGATTTCATATGTTTGTATGTGTATGTGTATGTGTATGTATGTGTACATGCTTGAATAAATAAGTCTTTTGCCCTTTAATTTAGGACGATGTTTGTTGCTCATGATTACTGCTGTAATCGAGCATTGAAGCAAAGTCTTCATTTAACCCATCTTCTGTTGCAGTCATCGTTATCAAACAGCGATATCATCTTTGTGAAGTTGCATGCACCGTGGGAAGTGCTGGGCAAATATGCAGAGCTTATGAATGTAAGAATGCCTTTCAGGTAGGTGTAGTTATGTTTTGGGGTTTACTGCCCTTTTTTATACCTAATATGAAAAATGAAGTGCAAAACATATGTTTGCTGCTTCTGGTTATTAGTGGGCAGCAATTTCAATTCGGTTTCAACTTTAAATGATGGAGGTGTATAGCAGTGCCACTATTTTCATGGGGTGTTCTGTCCTTAGGCCCTTTAACCCTTTCACTGCTGGAGCCCCCTGCATACTCGTGCCCTGCTGTTTTTTAAATGGACATTTCTTTGAAAACAATGGAAGGTCAAGAAGATCCAGGTACGTACGGCAGCACAGAAAGTGCATGCCTGTTAGACGTATCTGGCATATTCGACATGTGTAATTTGCCAGTATGTGTGCTACTTCGCTAGGGACAAAGATCACATACGTATTAAAGTATCTACAAGACAGTAGTAGTGTCAAAATGAATTAGTTGGGGGTTTTTTTTTTGTATTTTAAGAAGAATGGTTAAAATATTATATAATCTTAGTGACAACTTTAATTCAGAAAGGTGATTAATACAATTCGGGTAAATTTAACTATATGAAATTTTGGAAAGTCAAATATTGTTTGAATGAAAGTTTTTGCTTTTTTTAATAGTGAAAAGCCAATGTCTACTTTGTATAAAACTATACAGAGAAATAGCTTAATATACTTTTATTGTTTCATTTAAGTTAGTAACATATTCAAATTATAAACATATATTAGCAAAAGTCTTTTAAGTGGAATGTAGTTCTTCCTAACTTGCAGAATGTGTACACTGAAAAATTTAAAAAGTAGCAGTAAATGATGTGATGAAGTTGCTGCAGTCCACAAAAGCTTATCTTATGCCAAATAAAAAGCTCATTGTCAAGGTGTCACCAAACAAGCAATTCCCAAACTTTTCAGCATCATGCTCTCTTTTATGATAAATTCACATCTTCCATCCCTGTTAACAAATAAGAATAATAGAAATAAATACAACCATTCCATTCATTTTAAATTAAAAGTAAGTACAAATGTCATAAAAAGTTAATAAAAATGTAATATAGCTTAAAAATAGAAGAAGAAAAAGAATATATATATATATATCTTCCACTCACAGCATGACAGGCTTAGGGGAGTTATTTCACACTAGGGAATTTGGGAGTGTTACCTTTGTAATACTGTGGTCTAAGGGAGTTCTGTGGCATGGCTGGTATGGTGGCAAATGTGGTGATCTGCCTACATCTCACTTCATGTTTCTGATTTTCTCCCAAAAATAGAATGATTACAAATATTCCCATGAGCATCCCAGAGCATCCAGAAAAAATCTATTACCTCCTATATTGTTCTTTCCCTTACCTATTGCTATATATTTAAAGCTACAGATCATGGTACAAAATCTGAAAATAAAAAAATTGTTTAAGCTAGTAACAATTTTGTTGTTATAAAAATCTCAGTCAGTCTCATTCTTCCTCCTGGACCTTCTATATTGCTGTCCTTGAGGGTATACGCCCTGCTTTGGGAACCAGTGCAATATAGGATTGTGTTTCATTGCATTGGAAAGAGTTGCTTTGCTGGGAGTATTCTCCCATAAAGTGGCCATTCCATGCACAGAGGAATTGTTTCAACCTAGCTCCAAAAAAGGTTAGCCCTACTGCTGGACCAAAAAATATTAGAATTAGGCATGGAGCAGGGTCAGGCTGGCTTGTGATTTCCTGTACATCATATGCTTGCTGGAAAATAGCTCATACTGGACCATGCCACAGGCAGTCCAGAATGTGAGCTATAGCTCTGCCTGATCACACCTTAAGATGGGTATCTCCCTGGATATTTAAGCAGTGAAAATAAATACCTACTAAGCAACTACAACCTGTGACTAACTTTCACAGCTTCTAAACATCTCTTAACATCTCTTTCAAGAGCTGATAGGAAACTCTGTCCTTTCAGTTTACTCCTTTCGCAAATCATAGTTGAAAAGATCAGAACTATATCACTATTCAGTTTTCATTGTCAAAGCATGCTCTTCAGAACTTTTCTTTACCCATATTTTAAATCCAAACAACCAAAATGATATGTCTGTGTATTAAAAGTAATATTCTCAATTGATAATATGGCGTGATTCTGTTTAGTTGCTGGTCTTAATGAATTTGTGAATCTTTTTGAAACCTAGCTATAACATGCTCCCTGTTCCCCTCCAACTGATTATACCACAATTGATCATCTGCCTAGGGCTTAAGCTTTTGTCAACTACAGCCCATTTCATCGAACTAAATAAAATGTGTTAGCCCTTAAAACACTATGAGATTCTTAATTGCTTTTTTGTAACAGACTAACACAACTACCCTTCTGGAATTTGCTTTGTGTATATTATTATAATTTTGCATATGCAAGATTCTGTGGAAGCCTTCATACCCATGAAGAGATAGTGATCAGCATAGAATTGATGGATTAGGTCACAATACCTGGAAACTGTTTTCATTTACAATTTATGTCCAGAAGACGATGATATCAAGCATCAACAGAAAATGGACTTTCATTAAAACATCCACAGAAATCATTTAGCATGATTTTATGAACAGTATTGTCCCCAAATTAGAATTTGGAATGGGACGGAATGACTGCTCTGGCTGCCACACTGTGTGGGCTAAACTGGGCATCAACATTAGATAATGGTTAGCTAACAGCTCCAACAGCCCCTCCATAGCATATGATAAACCTTAACTTGTCACTATCCAATATTCTATATTTGTCTACTTACTTCACTACTTTGATAGTGCAGTGATTGAGGATCTTTACACGTCTACTAAATTGAGGGATAGAAAATACAATTGGTTCATGCTACTGCTTCTTTCACTTCTCAAACATCTTTCCCCGTTATGGAAGCATAAATAGCCTGTGTATTTTACACTTTTGCAATTCATTGCAGTAAAATGGGAAGTTGTATAGGGAAGTTGTTCACAACCTTTTCAGACATCTTCAGGACAGAACTACATTTATCATATGAATTTGTCCCAATGACCCAGGTTCATATGGTGTTCATACCAGAACTTTTAGGTAAGCTATAAAAAGGAAACAGACAATTTTAAATCAAATGGGCGTTCAGGCCAATATAGCTTTATATTTACATTACCGACACTAGAAACAGGGGAAAACCTTTTCAGTTGTCTCATACAAGTACTAGAGAAGCAACTACTAAATAATATTGCTTGTATAGCGCATGAATATCCCCTCTTAGATAAGAACTGAATCTCTAACAACAGAACCACCTGTAGATATATTGCATGGATAGCTGCAATAATAACCCAGTGTCTACCCCATGTGAAGTTTTTTAATTTGAAACTTATACAATTTACCTGATGCTGTAATTAATAATTTAGTGATGGATGTTGAAACACAGCACTTAATTTTTGCATTTGCCTTCTCAAAAGCTGATATCACTTTTTAGGATCTTTTGAAAGAAAAGTGCCACTGGGTCCCTCTGTTTCCTGCATGACAGACAATAGAAGAAAGAAGAGCAAAAAGAACAAATACATATCCTCACTTTTCCCTTTTGTGGGTTCTGTGATGGTTCTTTCTGTTAATCTCTCTTTTTAGTTTCTTCCTCCACCTCTTACAGGCTTCTATCTTCAATCTCCTTTCCTTCCTTGCTAGTTCATACTGTAACTGACGATGGGTTTTCTTCTCGACTGGCTTCATTTTTGCTGTTCTTCCAGGAGAAAAATCTATTACCTGCACCGCCGGTACAAGTTCCTGAACAGGTGAGTGATGTTTTTCCTTTACCATGACGGCTAGATCACTGGTTCTTAACCTTGGGTTATTCAGGAGTTTTGGACTGCAACTCCCAGAAGCCTTCACCACCAACTCTGCTGGCTGGGGTTTCTGGGAGTTGCAGTTCAAAAACATCCGAGTAACAAAGGTTAGAACCACTGGACTAGATGACCATGTCAATGAGTTAAAAATATCTAAACTATGGCCTGTTTTTGCTGAAAATTGTGAGATAAGCTAATTTGTAGTCCCAACTGATTGTTACGAGTATTTCTCAGATGTTTGCTCATTCTAATATGTGTATCTTATTTGAATAAAAGAAGCTTTAAATCAGTAGTTGTTAACCTTGGCTTACTCAGGTGTTTTTGAACTGCAACTCCCAGAAACCCTAGCCAGCACAGCTGGTGGTGAAGGCTTCTGGGAGTTGCAGTCCAAAAACACCTGAGTAACCCAAGGTTAAGAACCACTGCTTTAAATCAGTGGTTCTTAACCTTTGTTACTCGGATGTTTTTGAACTGCAACTCCCAGAAACCCCAGCCAGCACAGTTGGTGGTGAAGGCTTCTGGGAGTTGCAGTCCAAAACTCCTGAGTAACCCAAGGTTAAGAACCAGTGCTTTAAATGACTGTTCCCTTATCAAGCCACTTAGAACCAAACATGGCATTGCACTATGCTTATAAATAGCATTTTAAAAAATAAAATAAAATAGTGAATCACATATCAGAATCCTGTATCTGTTCTGCTTAGTAAAGAAAGCTCCCATTCTGAATATATCCTAAAGAATGTGAAGATAAAACCAGGAGGAATTTTTGATATCAACTGAAGTTATACTGTATAAACTTTAAAGATTAACAAAGATTAACAAAGATAGAAAAGTCAATGAGAACATGTGAGTGGTCTATTGACAAAATAGGAAACATATTCCCACTAAACTGCTATTTGGGTTTAATGAAATAATAAATATTTTGAAAATACTTTAAGATAGTTTTGTTTCCCATATTGTTCAATAAATAATAATCTAAAATTCACCTTTTTCTACAGATCAAAATTTCATACTTCATTCTTAAGATATTTTTAAATTTTTAAGTTTTAGACCAGAATGGAGTTGATTAGTTACACTGGCATTAAGTGCAGTGGCATAAACAGCGAATTACCAGTAGTTAACAAGTCACTGATTGTATCCCTCTTTGTGTACCCATCCTATGAGTTGTTGTGTGATGTGGCATGCTGGCAACAAAATGTACACCATTGCACTTTTAACAGTACCGCCAATAGGATGAATTGATTGTTATGGGAACTATGCGCATGTAAACATCAGAACTTTTAAAACCAATAGGATTCTACCCTCAGTGATAGTCTGTTTCACACTCTAGACTACCACTAAAGAAGAAGGAGTGGGGAATTACTTAAGAAAGAGGAGACTTCATAGAGATTTTAACAGTGAGCGAATTACCTACATTTTATTGTAGGTGAGGGAAATCTTGCTATAAAAAATTACTATAATGTTACTATAATAAAATAAAGAGCCAAAATACGCTCAAGGATATAGAATTAAAACTGCACAACTACATGTGTACATGAAAGGGATTTGGGAGCTTTTGTTTTACAGGTGGTAAACCTATATGTCATGTGGCAAACCACTTTTGAAACTGATGGATCTTTTGAAAAACTGGGTCAACACCACTGCCTTGCTCATTAATTCCCACAAAGAAGGCTAGTTATTCCTGCCGGGAATCAAAATTCCATCAAACTTGCCAACACCTGTGCATTCAATTACCTCTTTGAATTCCATCCAGAGTGATTTAGTGCTTCAGTTTCCACTTATGGGAACAGATACTCATGTTGTTCAAGCAGAGCACTATTTTCTCTTTTTAAAAATATGCTAATTTGGTCAAATCACATTTGGATCATACAAATTGAAGCTTTCTTTTTACACCATAATACATTGCACTGCCTGAATGTTTCCTGTTTCACAATGCCCAGTACATGTTTATCATTTTTAAAGTTCTGAAAGGTACATGTACATGGTTCTCTGAAATTTCTTCTGCAATTACGTGGCTGCAGTTTGACCAATTTCCAAAGGGTATGTTCAATAGACTAGACACACGCAGTGGGACTCCCTCCCCCAATCATGGACAGCTTTAAAAGCTCACGTTTAAGACGTCATTTGCCATCTGGTATGAAAGCTGGTGGTTCAGAAGCATAAGGCCAAATGCTACCTAGTCATGTGGAGCTAGTATAATTCTTTCAGGCCCAGTCTTTGTTGTTTGTGTGTATGATATATCATATAATAAAGCAAATAAAAATTGCTGCCAGATTGGTTGATACATTAGAGCTAAGAAATAGTAGATTGATTCCAAAAGATGTAATTCCAAAGCTACATTGCACTTGTCATGAATTCTTGGATTTTTTTTTCTTAACACCAACCAAATATGGTTTTGACTGAAAGGAAAGCTCTATTTGGAATAGAAGATCTGTGGTGGAAATGCGGACTGCATGACCTCTTTCCCTTTCTGTGGTTTCTCTGAGTCCCATATCCCTAGTCCAATGGAGTGAAAAGCAGTTTCTTTGAAGCAAACAAAAACTGGAACTCGCAGGCTTCAACAGCTCCTCTCCTTTCTTTTCCTTTCTATTTCTTAAAGTGGGATGTATTCATATACCTCCTGTGTAGTTTGGACTTAAGCATACATTGAAGATACAGCTGTCTGTGTAGCAGGAACAACACAAGTTAGCCCCATGCTGTCTGTATCTCTGCATTTCTGTTCTGCTGGTAGTCTTTCACTTCTGCCTGCTTGCACCTATTGAATGAAAATGATTGCATCTAAGAACATGCATCACGTTCAGCTTTCAAGCCTTATGATTTGACTTCTGAGAGTTCATAAAAATATGTAGCCTATCTAAACAGTGCAGCTGAAACAAACCGATAGGGCTCCTTTTCTAAAACTACATCCTCTGTAGCACATGAATGGTTGGCAAACAAAAGCAAAATAATGAATCCCCCTAAAGTTCTGCTGTCTGAGCTTTCCATTGTGGTATGGCAGATGAGTGAAAGTCTCAATTCTCTTCCCTTCCCTTTATGAGGCATATCTCAAAGTATTCACGGTCGGGATCTAATGGTTGTTGCAGGTTTTTCGGGCTGTTTGGCCATGTTCTGGAGGTTGTTCTTCCTAACATTTTGCCAGTCTCTTTGGCCGACATCTTCAGAGGACAGCAGAGATTGGCGAAATGTTAGGAAGAAAAACCTCCAGAACATGGTCAAACAGCAAAAAAAAAACCTACAACAACCATCATATCTCAAAGTGTTTGCTCTATGCTGTGCAATGCTGATTTGACAGTGGTATTTCAGTTTTATAAACCGCATGAATCATCCGCATGGTTTTGGTGTACTTTTGCAAGGTGGTGGGAAAATGACCATCCGTGCATAACTGCCGGCTTTTATTGTCTCCATTATTGCATACTTGTATGAAATGTATGTCTTGGTTTAAAGTTATTGACAGATTTATATGTCCTTTGGTCTTCCCTTTCATACGCTGCAGAATTGAAAAACAATTAAGCAGGTTTCGAGGATGGCTGCCTAAAAAGCCAATGAGGCTGGACAAGGAAAGACTGCCTGACCTGGAGGAGAATGACTGCTACACTGCCCCATTCAGTCAGCAAAGGATTCATCAGTGAGTCTTACAAGTAAAACACTTTTTGAGATTAATAGGTGTTGTTTTTGGTTTATCCGCGGGGTAGAAAAAGTCTTAGCCTGTAAATCATGGATATGGTCTTACTGCGTGTTGTTTTTTTAATTGCTCTGATATTGCAATTTACACCTTATAAAAGAGAGCAACATGGTTAGTATAAAAACATGCTATAAATTAAATCCTGTACAAGTGGGTACTAGAACAAAACTGGCATGTGTATGGGATTGAGATCCAGCCTAGTAGTAGTTAAATGTCCTTGGTGAATGTTACAGAGAATGAATGAATGCTATCGGAAGCCAAAGCAGTAAAGGCTAAAATCTTCCTTTTTGCTTCTACTGAGCTTCAAGTAAATATGAGTTGTATACACATTTATTAAAAGATAATGCTATGTTTGGTCCAAGGCTAAAGTTTGCAAACTGAAATGTTTCCAGTCCACATATATCAAAGATTGGCTTGTTCCCAGATGCAGTTAGTTTAAGCCTGTTCTTTAGATAGCAGTTTGATGTAGTGCATTTATTCTGCCTTATTAGGCTATGGAACATTTCAGTTTTCCAACTTACCAGTTAACATTTATTTCTTAGAAGAGCTCTTATGTAACAGAAGTGTAATGTTTCTGTTGCTTGTTGGCATTTTAAAAATGAAGTTTGAAGATGAGTGGAAACCCTTGTCATTCAAATGCCCTGCCCCTGTTGTATCACTGTCGATCCGCATGAAACCTGCTTGTGTTACCCTAAACGAAGAATGAAAAGAAGGAGGCCCTGGAGCTGCCATGTCCGCCCAAGGCTATATTTGTGGGCCCTGGACCTATCTGATATCTCTCCCATCAAAGAGATATCTTTTCCAGAAAAATATAAAAGGATAAATGCCCACTCATTGGGATCTTCCAGGAGCCAGCCATGCAGCATTTAAATAGGTCAGACCTGCACCCTGTAGCATTTAACATCCCCCCCAAAACTCATTGCTCAAATTTTGCAACCATTTCTGGTTTTGGTTTTCCTTCTTTTTTATGTTTTAAAAATGTTAGCAGTCCATGTGGCCCCCAGAGGATCACAGGCAGAAATTGGCTCCTTTACCCACCATAATTTTAGATCTCTTCATGGCAATTGTATAATTGGAGTTGTCCTCTATCCCCATGATATACTTGTGTTGCCTAATGTCATAGCTTTATCATATGCATGTTTATTCTGATGTTAATCCCACTGTGTTCTGTAACTTGTGCTGTCAAGTCAATTCTGACATATGGTGGCTCTTTCCAGAGTTTACTTCTGGGGGTACCCTGGGACTGTGCAGCTTGCCCAAGGCCACATAGGCTTGCTCTTCACCCAAGAGGCACAGTGGGGAATCAAACTCCCAACCTCTGGCTCTGCAGCCAGAGACCTAAAACCCTGAGCTATCCATCCAGCCTTTTTTAATCCCCTAGTCAGCTTGGATAATGCCATACAGGATGGGAGCTGTAGTCAGAAAAAAGTATTCCTCCCCCCCCCCCACAAAGATCTGAATAGGCGTAAGGTTTGTCTAGGACTCATAAAAGTGCCATAGTTCAAGGATAAAACACATACTTTACATGGAGAACAACTAAACACCAATCTCTGGCATCTCCAATGAAAACAATGAAGTAAGAGAGAATAAGGAAAATCTCTGTGCCAGAGCTGGTGACGGTCAGGTAGATAATACTGGAAGAGTGCAAGACAGTTTCCTATGTGCCCTTAGTTGTAGCCTTTTGCTTAGCAAACACAAGTGGCCTGTTCAAGTAACATTTTTCAAGATCTGTTTCAGTCTAGCAACCTATTAATATCCCCTTAGTGTTGTCCAAGCTCTTGTAAACATCCTTTAAAACAGGGGTCCCCAACTCCTGGTCCATGGCTCAGTGCCAGTCCGTAGCCTTGGCAGGACCAGGCCGTGGAGACAGATCTCCTGCCCCACACACGCACTCTCCCCACGCACACTCACCCGCACACACGGCACGCACACCCACAAGCACGGGTGCCCCGCCCATCCACAAGCATGCCCTGCCCACCCATGAGCACACCCTGCCCATCCGTGTGAGCGCACCCCACCCAGCCACGAGCACATCTGTGAGTGCGGGGGGGGGGGCGCCAACTGGTCCGATGTTCAGAAAAGGTTGGGGACCACTGCTTTAAAGAATGATTTCATAGGCAACATTTCCCAGGTAACCCTACTGAGGAGAAATGCCACATTATCATTATTGGTTTAACTTTTTTGTGTGTTCTGATGTGGTTATGTCAGACATAGCAGTGACACTGTTCTCTATTGTCATGACTAATAAGCATTTTCCTCACTTGTGATGTTTTCAAAAACAGCTTCATCATCCACAACAAAGACACTTTCTTCAACAATGCGACAAGAAGTAGAATTGTTCACCACATTTTACAGAGAGTAAAATATGAAGAAGGGAAAAATAAGATTGGTAAGTGTGGGGCACCACCAGATGTTACCTTGTTACCCTTTTGCAGTGTCTATGATGATGATTTTAAAAGAAGCTATTGCACCCCTATTATTCCTGATCTGTTTCTTGTGTCTTTAGAGTTCAGATGTTAGCCAGTTCATAAGGAACTCTGAGCAACATGTGTGCATAAGGATGATTTCTGGACATGTTCTCCCTCTTTGGTTATAATATTCTGCAACTGTGCCATACCTTTGAAGAAGTGTTATTATTATAATAACCACCACTACCTGCAGTATATTGAATATTTTTTGTTTTTAGGTCTGAATCGATTGCTTACTAATGGCTCCTATGAAGCTGCATTTCCTCTTCATGAGGTACATTTTCCCTTTTTCTGTTTTTCTTAGAGGTTTCTTCCAATCTCTTCCACAAATTACTTTTACCACTGTTGTCATCTGTTTCATTAATCTTGATTTTCACTGATTTATGAGGCGAGCCAAGCTCACTCTTATTTCTAGGGACAAAGGAAACCTGTCAGACAAATGCAGTTCCTTTTCTCGGTATATTTGCCTTTCAAACACAGAAGATTTTCATAGCATTCTATGGTATGGTAAATATCTAGGAAAACTCAAGGAAACCAAATTAAGACTTCAAAGAATAGCTTGCACCCAGTGATTCTGAAAATGATACTCAACGCTGGCTAGTTGTAGGGAAGCTTCAGCTTATTGACCTTATTCAAGCCATGGAATCTCCACCCCAATATCTCTTGCAGTTACATTCCACATGCTCTGGAATTTATCACTGTTGTCTTTGATCAGTAATTGGAGATAACAGTGGAGACTCCCCTATATTTGGGGTGGCAAACACAATATGGAGGAGAAAGTAGTGTGCTAAGTGCTGCTGCATATGCCTGTGTCCTTTTCAATGAAAAGAAGTGTGAAATGGACAAAGTCATTGCAACCAAGAATGTGGGGAGAAGTGTTCCTTCACCTACTGCTGTTTTCCCATGGTTAGTCCCACCTTTAGATGGATCCCGGGTAAAATCAAGGAGTGTGATCCTATTTCAACATCTGTGTTGTGATCATACATCTTGTTACCAACTGGCCTATAGAAGTGGTGGTAGAAAATTATCTGATTCCTACCCAAAATAGGTACACCTGCTTTAGAAATCTGGAAAATAATTAGTTAGACTTGAATTCTACTAGTAAATTGAGCAACTATATGAATGGGGCATTGGTGTCATTATGTGCTCATTCCAAGTGGTGTAGTGTGGGGGAACAGAGAGGTGGTTACCCAATGGCACAACCTTGTTAGGGACAAAACTGCCACCCTTTCATGCCCCCCCCATGCTCCATCTTGCTGCTGGGCTGGCCCAATTGGCTCCATCCATCCATTCGTTCTCTCTCTCCCCCTCCCTTTCTCCCTCCCACTGGTGAGGCTGTCTGGTGAGCAGGGCAGCCATCCACCTCTGGCCCAGCACGAGCATGGCACCAGCAAGGAGAGTGCGCCAGTAGCCTCCATCCAATTGTGGCTGGTGGAGAGGTACAGTTCCTGCTGAGCTGCCAGAGCCATGCAGGCTGGGCTGGGGGTGCCAAGGGTCTGAGCAACACTGTGCCTCTTCATGGCTGCCATTGGGCTGCTGGCAGCACTGAGCCTGGCCAGCAGTATCTTTCCACTGGGCTGGGGGAGGGAGCAGAGTGCAGCTGCACCCAATGTGAGGTAGGCAAGGAGGAGTTGGGGGGAAGGAGAAATGATGATGGAGGAGGAGGTCGGTGGCTCAGGGGCATTCCTATTGGGAATAGAGAGAGGAGGGGGACACAGGTCCAAAGGTTGGGGGTGCAATACTTGCCCCAGGTGCTGGCAAGCCATGCTGTGCCACTGCTCCCTCCTGCCTGTTTCCACAAGGACATGGAATCTGTGCTCTGTAGTTCTCTTTATCAGAGAAAATGTAGAACACCTCTGCATAAAGTACATTACAATTATCAGAACATGAGGTTGCCTAGATGTTTCCCCAACCATAGTTTGTTGCTTATACTGTGAGCCTTTTTGCAACTGCCTTGCACAGACACAAGCCTGAACCTTCATCCGTGCAATTGCTGGTTCAAGGATGTGCAACACATTTCTTGGGATGTGCACAATCATGCAATTAGGATTACACAATATCTAACTGCAAAGATTATGTCTGGTGAATGCCTTTGCTGTGCAAGGTACAGTGAAACCTTCCTTATGTAATGTTTCTTCTTGCATTAACTCTGAAATCTTGCACTAAATCTTCTGAAGGGGAATCCGCACCTGTTATGTTTACCCCCTGTGAATATGGCTAGAGGCATTCTAAGGGGTCTAGAAGTTTTAAGTTCAGAGGAAACTTAGTTTTAAAAAGAGTCTGTTAAAAATATTATTAAATAGCATCTTTTCCCACATGGATTGTATGTGTTAAAATATCATTGAGAATGCTTAAAGGCATGGATATTTTGTAAATAATTTTTCCTTACATATATGTATTTTTAGGGTAGTTACAAAAGTAAAAAATCCATACGAACCCATGGGGCAGAAAACCACAGGCATCTACTTTATGCATGCTGGGCTTCGTGGAGAGCATGGTATAAATACCAGCCTTTGGATCTTGTACGGTAAAACTTTTTGAAAAACTCAGTTCTTAAATTTATTCTATATGAATACATGTATTTAGTTCTCCAAGTAGCAGGGAAACATGACATTAAGGTTGAATCCTAAAAATATCTTTAAGGGGTAAACACAAGTCTTTTGCTTTCTTCACCAGATGCTGATGTCTCCCAGTTAGATCCTACCAAATACCTAAGTTTATCTTTGTTTTTCAGTGGCTTCATAAGTGTCCCAATCACTCTGTAATCTGTGTTCAAAAATCTCAAAGTACTTCCAAAGATCAATGGTCCTGCGGTTTTACCACGTGGTGTTCCATTTTACATCACTTATGGATGTCCATTAGAAAAGGTGATATCTCCACAAAAGTGATATATTTTTCATTGCTCTTGAACAATTTACTTAAGCGCATTTTACAGTTCTATCAAGCTAGATCTCTGGCAATGGTCAATCCAGTATCATCATCTTGGATGGCATCTTGCCCACGTAAGGACTGCAGTATGAAGTCACAAGACTGAACACAATATCTTTAGATTCAAAAGCTATGGCTCTAGTCTTAACTCTAAATTTTAATATAAATGCTGAAAATGAAATATGCCAACCACCTGTCCAGTCCTCCATCCCAAATATGGCACTACATCTGTGTTGCAGGCAACACCAGGGGTTAAAGTTCAGGTCATTGTTTTGCTAGTAATTTACTGTGCTCCATTAATGATGGAGAACTATAATAAATATACTTTCTGTGAATTTACCTATTCGTTTCAGCTAAGCTCACTGAATCAGTAGTGCCTACATATGTGTTGATTTGCAAAGAGTTTGCAATTTAAGGGAAAGTAGTCCAAGAATATCTAATAAACTTCTGCTTCAGGGTCGGCAGTCTTATACAACATGTTGAAAAAGCCCGTACATTGAGCTTTTGATGTCATGGAAAATGACAGCCTCAAAATGGAGGGGATAATAACTATTTCCCCAGTGCAGCACAACAACTGCAACAGTTAACTTGAAAGTTCTGCCCAGCTGAAGTCTGAAAGCCGGTGTTGCATGGGCACATTTTTATAAAGTCCCCTGAAGCTGTGAACACATATTGCTCTGAGACACTAATTAGTCTCTAAGCTGCTCCTCCTCTCCATCTTATTGCTTTATGTTTCCTTAGGTTTTCTTCCGGTCAGGATATTGATTCCTTTCCTTGCCAGAAAAACAAAATTAGAATTTTATGTTGACTATACGTTACTTCAGAAGCAAGCACAGTGCTCTGACATTATCCCTTCGTTCTCATGGTTGCTTTGTATCTGGCTTGGTATCTTTAGGAAGTATCAATCAGGCCTGAGTGATATACAGTACAGAAAGCTATAGAGGCCCACAATATGCAGAGTTCAAGGGTCAGGAGAGGTCTTACATATCCAATGCCACTTAATATACATACATTGGAAAAGCTTCATTTGCCATTCCCTGTGAGATATATAGTGGGAAGCGGGAAGCCATGCACACTGCCTTGAACTCATTGGATGAAATGTAGGATAGAAATATAACTAATAATTAAATTATATGGCAAATGAAGGTTTCATAGCTGTATGCATTAAGTGACAGGGAATATGTATCACAGCAACCCTGTGAAGTAGATAAGGCAGAGAACTGGTCTAAGGTCACCCAGTGAGTTTCAAGACTCATAGGGACATTCTAACCATCATAACACAATGAATGTTTTCAGTACATGTTTGTTCGTGAACTAACTGCTCCCATCCTCCCTGTGAATTCTGGAAGAAGTCTGGGCTGAACAGTCTGGCTCAGTGCTGAACTTAAATCACTTATTCAGAGTGATTCAAAATGTGTGTTTCTGGCTGACAGTGGCTCGTAATAAGAGTTCTGCATGATACCCATTAATCAATCTGTTATCTCATCTCTACTTCTGAGAGATTAAAAAATAAATGAGCCAAAGAGACTAAATTGCCCTGTCATCTCATCTGTGGTGAAGTTTCCCAGATCATATTGAATTCACATTGCTAGAAGACTGAGAAAGTTTGTTCCATCATTCTTGACCCTAGTAATAACACTGAAGCCTTAAATCTGCATTGCTATCAGTCTGGCACTATCTGAAAATAGAAAACAGAAAAACACAAATGTATGGTGGTGGATATTTGGCTCCATAATACTACGTGCAAGAAGAATTTTGGAATTCTTGTAGATCGCAAGCTGAATATGAGCCAACAGTGTGATGTAGCTGCAAAAAAGGCAAATGCTAGTTTAGGCTGCATTAACAGACATATAGTTTCCAAATCACATGAAGTGCTAGTTCCTCTCTATTCGGCACTGGTTAGACCTCATCTTGAATACTGTGTCCAGTTCTGGACACCGCACTTTAATAAAGATACTGACTAGCTGGCTCAAATTCAGCAGACGGCAAAAAGAATTATCAAGGGATTAGAAACCAAGCCCTACAAGGAAAGACTGAAAGAACTGGGCATGTTCAGCTTTGAGAAAAGAAGACTGAGGAGAGAGATGATCAAAATTACCAAATACTTGAAAGATCGTCATAGGGAAAAGAGGCAGAATCTGATCTCCATCATCCTAGAGCTCAGGATATGTATTAATGGTTTCCAGTTACAGGAAGCCAGATTTTGGTTGAAAAAAACTTCATAACTATTACAGCAGTACAACAATGGCACCAATTACCTCAGTAAATGATGAGCACTGCAATGCTGAAGTCATTCAAGAAAAGAAAAATCAGACAGTCATCTGCCAGGTATACTTTGATTTGTATTCCTGCATTGAGCAAGGGGCTGGATTCAGTGGCTGATTTAATATCAGTTTGATTTTTGCTAGTTGACCACTGAACGTGCCACCAGTAAATCAAGTGTGTAAACAGAATTACATAGTTCTATGTGGTATATGTCCTTGGATTTTAAAGGTATTTTTTAAAAAGTAAATATCTACAAGTTTTGATAGAGTCTGGTTGACCCTTCTTTTTGCACGAATGTATTTTACAAGTTCTTACTATAAAGATAGCTAAAACAGTTAAATATTTTTGACTGATTCAAATAGTTAAATATTAGAAAAATAGGTAGTTTCTTCAGTTGGTTACCCAGCTACATTGGAAAACACGTCCAGGACACTCAGTTTCTAGTGTTAGGGTTCATCGGTATCTTACTTAGGTTCTTGTGGAGGAGTTGAATACTTGCATGGAGTCTCTCCTTGTACATCTGTTAACCATTCACTATTTGTGCACAGTTATGCATGCACAGCTAGATCCACTGATTGAAGCAATGGCTCTTGCTACCCTTTTGCCCAGTCCCCTGCAACCCTGCACAGGCTTAAGTCATCAACATTATTAATGAAAATCAGTCCTAAGTAATTAGGTATGCACCAGGCTCCCAACTGGAGAGACGCAGTGATGCAAAGCAGACCTCAGAGTGGTACCTTGCAGGACGTGAAGATTGTCCAGTGAAGTCCATTCATTGTTTATTGATCATTTTTGGCTAGGGCACACTTCCATGTTCTTGTCAGTAATGCTCAATGAACACTTTTGGCAGGGTTGGGAGAATGAAGAGTCTGATCTATTGATCTGTTTGTGTACAGTATAGTCTAATTGCTAGTCTGAATAATAATTCTTCTTTGAGTGGTAACAACTCCTGTTGGAAGAAACATTAAGATGATACTGTTTAGCTACACTGATGACCACATGCAGTGATGACCTTCTCGGTCCCAGTCATAAACAGAGAATATTTTGGTGCACCTGATATCAAAACGGCAGTACTACTTGCAGCAGCATGTAAAGGACTTGTTACAAAGACGGGACAAGGCAGAGAATTCAGAAGGAGAAAGAAGAGGACATTTGGCAGAAGTAACTTTGAATCAATAAGAGAGCAAGAGTGAAAATATCCATTCTTGGAAGTGGATAACAGCATCCCGAAGAAACCGCAGCTTAATGTGTTGCTTCTACTTTGTTCCACAGTGTTAAATTATAGACTTGGATTCAAGGAGGCCATGTAAATACTTGCTGTAAATCTCACAAGCTTTATGTTTTCCCTCTCACCAGAGCAGACACAGATTGCTATTCAGAATGTTAGCCAAACAATTAGGACAAAATGTTTGCTCATGCAGGGAAGACAGAAATCTGCAGCAGTTGCCAGTATGTCTTAAAACTGCCAAGCCTGCCGTCCTTGTGACAAAGGGCCACATTATGATTATATGGTAGGTTTTTCTTTTTTAGACAGAAAATGCATGGGGCCTTCCAAGCCGCTGAGGAACTTTTAAAAAAATTGACTATATTTGGCACAGTGACACCAGACATCAGGGGAAATAATTAGAACAGCCCACTTATGTTAACCCAATGCACAGTATGAATTCAATGCAAGTGGACAGTTTGATTAGACTGGTTGCTTGCTTGTAGGGCTGCCATACAAGTTGAGCTAATTATTCAAAGCCAAGCATTGCCCTTTGTATTCATACTATTAAATGTTGAAAGGATACATGTGGTGAAAGAGCCTGCAGGCTTCCAGGAAACATGAAGAGGAAGAGGGAGTGTGTGTTGCCATGCATTTTGGAACATGTTGCATATGGAACACCAATATTTGCACTAACATAAGTTTTTCTTTTAATGTAGTCAAGATTAGGTTTGTGGCCCTAATAATCAACTAGGGAATGATATTCTGTTAATTATATAAACTTCTTCAGTTAACACCTCATGAGAACTTCTAGGCAATGTAATAAGATATATATTCAAAATAGGAAAAGATTTAGAAAATTTTTGTGACTGATTAAGTGCTCCATATCAGTGATTTATTAAACATGCAATGATGTAGGATTCTTTGCCATAATATAAGACATATGGTAGTACAGTTCTGACAGAATTAGTGTCTGGAAACAAATGAACTATTAGTATGATTCTATGTACTTGAAAAGCTGTGTGGATAGCTCACTGGGTTAGGTTTCTGGCTGTGGAGCCAGAAGTTGAGAGTTCAGTTCCCACTGAGCATCCCAGAAGAGCCAGCCTGTGTGGCCTTGGGTGAGCTGCACAGTCCCAGGATGGCCCCAGAAGAAGGGAAATGTACAGTGGTGCCTCACTTGATGAGGATAATTCGTTCTGTTGAAATCGCTGTTGAACGAAATCCTCGACAAGCGAAATGAAAAAGCCCATTGAAATGCATTGAAAACTGGTTCAATGCATTCCAATGGGCTAAATACCTCAGCGTCCAGTGAAGATCCTCCATAGGGGTGGCCATTTTCAGTGCCTGTACGAGGAATCCATCCTAAAGCACAACGGGGAGCCATTTTGCACAGCAGGTGGCCATTTTAGAGCCGCCGATCAGCTGTTTTAGAATCATCATCTAGTGAAAAATCGGTTTCCGAAGCAGGGAACCGATCATCGTGAAGTGAAATTTCCCTATCTAAACATCGTTTCACACTCGCTATTGTGATCGCAAAAACCTCATCGTAAAGCGGATTTGTCATTTAACGAGGTAATCGTTAAGCGAGGCACCACTGTAAATCACTTCTGAAGATTCTCTACCTAGAAAACCCTGAAAGTGGTTCCCGTAAGTCAGAATTGACATGATGGGACACAATTATTGTTATGTATTTGAAAATGTTATAGCCAGTACCCAGCAGTTTTAATTTCTAATTGATTCCCAATCCTTATTTCATGTTAATGTTATTTGTGGGGTTCACATTGTGGCATCCTAAATTCCCTTTTATGTTAAAAAATGAACCTAAATGCTACTACAAAAATGTTCAACACATTCTCACCTTGTGTTTTTGACAGACGGTACTTCGGTGAGAAAATTGGCTTGTACTTTGCCTGGTTAGGCTGGTACACAGGAATGCTCTTTCCAGCTGCCTTCATTGGATTGTTTGTCTTTTTATATGGAGTAGCCACACTGAAGCACTGCCAAGTCAGGTGACGTAAAAACAAAACTTTGTTAACTTGTGTGAATGCTGTGTATATTTTTATACTTTTTGCCAATGCTTAGAGAAATAAATAAATCAAGGTCCTTGAAGTTCAAGATCAGTCCTAAGTTAAAGGTCGGCCCTGGGCCACGTATTGCAACTTCATCTGTTGCTTCTTGCAGCATTCCATATATGAAGGTGCCGTCAGGAGGGCAACTGATGCTCACCAGGACTAGTAGGATAAGAGTGGCCAATAGGAGGTGAAGCCCAAGTCAAAAGTGGGTGGAGAATCAGAACAACTGATTCTGGTTTTGTCCCCTTTCTGCTCCTTTACAATGGCACTGTTGCACAACAGTTTTAATATGGAACATCTGAGTAAAATGGTCTTATTGGTTGGTTCAGTAGCATTTGACAATATAATCTACACACTTTCTAGACCTGTTCCCTCTTTAAGTCCTGTTCCTCCAGTTCTGGGTGAAAGAATATAGGTAAAGGTAAAGGTTCCCCTTGACAATTTTTGTCCAGTCGTGTTCGACTCTAGGGGCCGGTGCTCATCCCCGTTTCCAAGCCATAGAGCCAGCGTTTTGTCCGAAGACAATCTTCCGTGGTCACATGGCCAGTACAACTTAGACACGGAACACTGTTACCTTCCCACCGAAGTGGTCCCTATTTATCTACTTACATTTGCATGCTTTCGAACCGCTAGGTTGGCGGGAGCTGGGACAAGCGGCGGGAGCTCACTCCGTCGTGTGGATTCGATCTTACGACTGCTTGGTCTTCTGACCCTGCAGCACAGGCTTCTGCGGTTTAGCCTGCAGCACCACCACGTCCCTGAAAGAATATAGGGGGATTTTGAAAAGGGATATTTGATGGCATGGCTGCACATAATTCACTGACACAGTTGCTCTGGTTTAGTCCTTTATTAGCCTCTGAAGTAAAATGGGACTAGTGCCTTCTGGAATGTCCTCTGAATAATAGTTGCTTTATTTCTTAAGAGTCTAGTGAATGCCACCCATTCAGCATTTGTGAGTTATAGTTTGATTCATCTGTTTTTCTAATCTGGACAACTGCCTTCTGTACACAATTTTAGGTGTCCCTGCTTTCTCATTGTGTCTGATGTGTTGGCTCTGCTTACTGATCTGCCAACCTCCATCTCCTGGGACATCAAATTCTGCTCCTTGGCACTTCCAGGAATATGCCTATTGCCATTAGCACAGTGCTGGAGGAGATATGCTGCTTGTGTGCCAAGTATGGATGGGAAGATGACCTCAACAGAATTATAAGAATTTGTGGCAGCATGTGATGCTTCTAGAAGCCCATCACCACCTTGTCACACAAAGCTATGAGCCACCTGTCTTTTTTTTTTTTTTTTGCATAGAGCCTCCCCCTTTTTTATTATTATTAATGCTACTGATTGTAAAGGGGAAAAAGCATTGGCCTTTTCATACTCAGATGAACAGGAGGAAAAAAATATCCACAATGTTGGCAGAATCATAGAAAAGTGAAGTTGGAAGGGGCCTATAAGGCCATCAAGTCCAACTCCCTGCTCAACGCAGGAATACAATCAAAGCAGATCTGCCAGGTGATTATCCAAGGTTGTTTTTTTGAATGTCTCCACTGTTGCAGCACTCACCAACATCCGAGGTAACTGGTTCCACTGTCATACTGCTCTAACAGTTAGGAAGTTTTTCCTAATATTCAGCCAAAATCTGGCTTCCTTTAACTTGAGCCCATTGTTTCATGTCTCGCACTCTGATATGATCCAGAACAGATCTTGGCCCTCCTCTGTATAACAGCCTTTCAAGTATTTGAAACATGCTATCATATAACCCCTCAGCCTTTTTTCTCAAGGCTAAACATGTCCCATTCTTTCAGCCTTTCCTCATAAGGCCTGGTTTCCAGCCTCCTGATCATCCTTTTCACCCTCTTCTGAACTTGTTCCAATTTGTTAGCATCCTTCTTGAAGTGTGGTGTCCAGAACTGGACACAATACTCAAGGCGAGGCCTAACCAGTGCTGAATGGATGGGGACTAGCACCTTGCGGGATTTGGAAACAATACTTCTATTAAGGCAGCCTAAAATAGCATTTGCCTTTTTTTGTAGCCACATCACACTGTTGGCTCATATTTAGCTTGTGATCCATGACAATTCCAAGATCATTCTCACTCGTAGTTTTGCTCAGCCAGGTATCCCCTATCTTGCAACTGTCCAATTGGTTTCTTTTTCCAAGGTGAAGTACTTGCACGTGTTTCATTCTGTCGCTTTTGACCCAGTGCTCCATCCTATCAAGGTCATTTTGATCTTTGTTTCTGTCTTCTAGGGTATTAGCTATTCTGCCTAATTTGGTATCATCTGCAAATTTTACAAGCATTCCTGCACTCCCTCATTTAAGTCATTAATAAAAATATTGAAGAGCACCGGGCCCAGGACTGAGCCTTGGGGTACTCTACTTGTTACCTCTGAGTATGATTCTGAAGAAACCTATACTGAGCACAAGAATGGAATCTGCTTGGAATCTGTTAAAAATTCAACTCTCAGCATTTGATGTAACTGCCACTTTATAGTCTTTCATAATGCCAGATGCTGAGTATAATGAAAAATCACATCGCTCTGCAAAACAACTCTAGAAAGCTAGCTAGCTAATGGGAGAATAGGAAGATCATGTAGTGAAAGAATGCCCTTCTGTTATCGAAAGGATACTGGGGATAGTATCATTGCATCTGAATAGCTGCATAAGTATAGAGATCAGTGGTTTGTGTCCAAATTTTTATAGATACACAGTTGATTCCTATGCATATATGCATCAACACTGAGCTTGAATTAAAATGTTTCACTGCAGCTTTACTATTTTAGATAACATGAAGAAAGTGACAAGATTTTTGCTTGCTCATCCCTTTGCTGTCTAAAATTATGGAAGCTCTTTGAAGCATGCTAATTCTAAATTAAGCTGTTAATCATTATGTCTTCTCTTTTCCAGTAAAGAAGTCTGCCAAGCTACAGAAATTATAATGTGTCCTATCTGTGACAAATACTGCCCCTTCATGAGGCTATCAGATAGCTGTGTCTATGCCAAGGTAAAAATTAAAAGTACTTTAAAAACTCTAAGGCCACAAATTTTTTTAGCAATTTAGTGTCATGAAACACTGTTTGCTTAAAAAAATAAATAAAATTATTATGAAATACTGGACTGTAGCAGTAAAATGTATGTTTTATTGTGCATCCAAGGAGCTTAAGAGTTTTGAGTTTTGGTTTTGAGTAAGAATTTCTGAATGAAACATTAAGATGACTGTTTGTCTCCAGGTAACACATCTTTTTGACAATGGAGCTACTGTCTTCTTTGCTGTTTTCATGGCAGTGTGGGGTAAGTCCTGCTTTAAGGATGTAACATATTCAGTACTCTTTAATTTAGACCGTGTGCTATGCAGTCAATTCATTCTAATTGGAGCACATCAGGTTTTAACGTCATCAGTATTCTAGTGAATGCCATCATCCCTGTGTCATGAAGAAGCTAACTACCTATGAGCACACATATGGCCCACCTCTGGCATATGGAACATGAACTATTGACAGCCACTGGTATGGTGTAGTGGTTGGATTCTTGGACAAGGACATTTAGACTCAAATCCCCACTCTTTTTTTCTTCCAAGCCTTGGGCTAGTTATATTCTCTCAGCCTGATCTGTCTCACAGGCCTATTGAGAAGGTTAAAGGGGATGTTGTATGGAGAGGAGACCCTTTCACACTCACTTCAGCTAACTGGAGGAAAGACAAGATACAAATTTGACATGAATTTGCTCAAATAGATAACAATGCCTTTGCTCATTAGTGTGCTAGTTGCATTCATTCCTGAAGAGGTATGATTTGGTCATGGAGACACATGCCTTAGTTACATCCCAGCTGGATTACTGTAACATGTTCTATGTGGGGCTGCCTCTAGAAAGTGCTCAGAAACTTCAACAGGTCCAAAATCCAGCAGCCAGATTGCTAACTGGGGCTGGTGAAAGGGCTCACAGAACTCCCTTGTTACACCTCCATTGGTCCTTTGTTTTTGAAATGGCCAGCTGCCATTCTGTTTCCAGGCACAATTCAAAATGCTGGTTCTAACCTATGAAGCCCTAAATGCCTTGGGTCCAAGCTATCTCAAAGACCACACCTCCTTTTATGAGCCTGCCCGAGTGTTAAAATCATCAGCTTTGAATGTGTTTTTAAATTGCTTTTGTTTACTGTCTTTTAGCGTGGTATTTGTTTGATCTTTTTACAATTTATATACTTTCTGGTTTTAGCTTTAAATATAGTCTTTTAATTTTGGAAGCTGCCTTGGCTCCTTCTTAAGGAGAACAGGATAAAAGTGTTTTAAACAAACAAACCAACCACCACCATGAGAAAGGGTTGCTCCACAAGCTTTATAGCAATACAAAGATTGTATAAGGCAGATAACATAGTCTGGGGCAATCTTGTAGTGTGTAACACATCACTTAGAAGGGGCCTTGAAGGCTTATATTTAACATTCCCCTTCTGCAGTCAAAAAACAGCATTACTATTCATGTTTGTACCTTGCTTTTGTTGAGCAAGATGGAAGATTTTTTTTTCACCTACACGGGATGCTAAGTCAGGTACTCCTGTCTTATAAGTTTGTACCATATCAGCTGCAACAGTAATTTTCACACCACTTTTCATTTTTAGGATTCAGAATTCAAGTGACAGATTTATAATAATACATTTGCTTAGAAAGTATCTAATGTAGTAGCTTTGTTAATCTATTGGATCAAGTTGTGTGTTTCCAAGAAACAAGCACCATCTCCTTCAGTTGCATTTCAAAAACAAATTATAAAAATGAACAATAAAATGAACAATTTAAATTTAATACCTCTTTGATGAACTGTTTTCCAAAAGCATTGCTTTCTGAATACCATGGTCATCAAAAGAGTTGTTTGTTAAATATGACTGTTTAGGCAAAAAAAAGAAAATGCAGCCTTATTCAACGCTAATGAAATGATAATTGAAAAAGCTTACAATCAGTGGGTTCAAAGTACACAAAAGGAAAATCCAAGGATTCAGAAGAACCTCCTGGTGTATATGAACTTTAACAAATGGAATGTGTTCTCTTGGAATGTCATTGATTCAGTTTTAAGCGGGTGCTGAATAAAAAGTCAGCAGGGATGCTGTGTTAACAGGTTTCCTGCACCAGTGGGCATTCGAATAGATGACATTTGAGGTCCATTGTTACTCCATACTTTAATGCTTCTATAACTTGTTTTCTTTCCACAAAGTGACCTTCTATATATTTTCCCTTCTTTTCACTGCTATAGCAACTGTTTTCCTAGAATTCTGGAAGAGAAGACGAGCAGTCATTGCTTATGATTGGGACTTGATAGACTGGGAAGAAGAGGAGGTTTGTATGGATAGGTTTAGCAGCAATGGTAGAAAGATGATTCAGTACGGATGGTTGCAAAAAAGTGAATTTGTACCATGGAGAGAAAAGGGGATTTTTCCAGCACAGAGTTTGTTCTGCTGTTTTAATCTTCTGGAGTTTTTCTGAGACATGGCACTTTACATTAGCTGAGTCACTGAAACAGCAGGAAAATGAAATCAGTCAAACAGTAGTTCCTAAAATAAAGTGATTGACAGTTGTGCAGGCAAAGCTAGGCAATTCTGAAGAATCAGGTGTAATTGTCACAGAGACATGTTACTTTGGAGGTAGAGATCAAGAGAGAACATGATGCTGAGGCACTTACCCCATCCTTCCTTGATTTACTGTGCTGGCTTTTGTCTTCCCATCTTGTTTAAACCAGAGTACTGTCTGATCTGAAATGGGAAACTGCTCTGTTTAAAACTGAGTTATGTCAGATTTAAAAGTAGGAACTCTGGTTTAATGTCAATGTATTATTGAGCTCTTAAATGAGGAACAAACCACTGTTTAAATCCTGGTTTTAAAAAATGACATTAAACCAGAGTTTTCCATTTTGGATCTGACAAGAATTCTAGTTTAAGCTGACTTGGATAAAAGCTGTTGGTGTGCTAAAAAGGAGGAGACAAGAACAGGTGGACTCACTTACTTACTCCATAGTTTTGCAACCCAAGATCATTATACCACCTGAGTTGTATACTCTTAGAGACTTAGTTAGGAATTTAGATTTTTAAGTCTCTGCCCTGAGGGCAGTGGTCATTTTTTGTAAATAGAAAACTGAAATGTCTCAGGTAAAGTTAGAAAACATTGCACTACAGGCAGAGGTTTGGAAAAAAATGCTTTTTAAAGACTAAAACTTGCTGGATTCCCAAAATGGTTAGAAGAATCTCAACACTGTAGACAAAGAATAATTTTACCAAGCTATAGTTACAGGAAAGCTTTTGAGAAGTTGCAAGGCTGTCAGAAGTTTGGTTTGTAGGCAACATAGTACAGTTGCTTAACTGCTAGATCAAAAGTTATTTACTCATACTTGGATAATAAGGACTTCCTTAACAAGCCAAAAAAAAAATCTCTACCAAGCTGTTTTGTTTTCTGACAAGTAAGACAATGAGTTAGGTGTCTGACTGGTTGGAAGTTCAATTCCCCACTGTGCATATCAAAAGAACCAGCCTGTATGGCCTTGGGCAAGCTGCTCAGGATGTTCCAAGAAGAAGGGAATGGTAAAGCATTTACTGTCTACCTAGAAACCCCCATAGGTCATCTCTTTCTCCCAAAAATATGTTTTTCCTTCCTGTGTTTGACTGTAGCAATTACTAGGGGAACCAGGCCTTCATTGTTCTTGGTTCATCATCATATCTTAGAACTGCATAGCTGGAAGAGACCCCAGGGACCCCTGACAGAGGCACATTGGGGAATCAAACTCCCAACCTTTGGCTCCCCAGCCAGAGACCAAAACCACTGAGCTAACCAGCAATTCTATAGTGGCGAGCCTGATACCATATTATGCAGTCAAGAGGAAGTGCCCAATTTTGAAATATTATGGGGAATCTCACATGGTGGCTGCCCAGCAAAAGAACTGAATGGCTCAGAATTGGCTGCCATTATAAGTTTTATGGCTGGGTAAAACACGTCTATGGAGGAAAAGGAATGAATGACTAGTAGCAGGAATGCCATACCTTGTCTCTAATACCCATGTCTACAGGCAGGCAAACTGTTGTTGGCTGTATTTGGCAGCAAGAAAATTGACATAGCATGCAGTTTAGCTTTCTGTCACAATTGTCTGTACTATGGTGTTGGACCACACCACTGTAGATCCATCCGAAGACAAAAAGTTGAAAGAGCAAGGAACCCTTGTGTCTTCAAGAAAACATGGGGTTTCTGCTGCTGGAAACTGGAAATTCTACAGTTCTGTTCAACTTTCAAATAATGAGCATTGCTTTTCCCTTTGAGAGATTACAATGCTAGAGGAATTTCTCAGCTGCTGGCAGAAGCAGTAAAATCTTTCTCAGAAAAACTCTGTAATAGTTTCCCAATGAATGCTATTTAATATTTCTAAGCGTAACTAGTCTAAGCCTTTCTTCTTGGCTACACTAAAACATGTATTAATAAAATGATTTGGTAAAACTGAAGAGCTTTGAACCTTATACAAAACTTCTTCTAATTCTACTTTTGAATTATCTATGTTTCTTAGGAAGAAATACGCCCCCAGTTTGAAGCCAAATACTCCAAGAAGGAGAGAATGAATCCAATATCTGGCAAGCCAGAGCCTTATCAAGCATTTGCAGATAAATGCAGCAGAATTATTGTTTCCGCATCTGGAATATTTTTTATGGTTTGACATTTTAAATTCTTTTTAGGTTGCCTGAAAATAAGATTTTCTTATCTCTGTTGGCAAAGTGAAGACTATATGGATTTTTTTTCTGTTAGTGTTAAGCTGTTTCTTTTTTGTGAAAAAGGTTTCTTTTGGAAAGTGACATCTGAGATCTAGAAATAGGCATTGTAAAAGTATTCCATGCAATATTCCTGAGACATAAGTACTTAATAGTAGATTCCACTAATACCAATAAGTTGTAGGGTTGACTGATTTAATCAGGAATAAAGGAAAAATACACTGCTCTATTGGGACTATGCCAGATCACTATACAGTAACAGGACACCACAGTCAAATAACAACCAACAAGAAAAATAACCCACTGATGGAAGACTGTCAAGAGGAAGGGTATGGGATGGGCCCAGCTCAATGCAGAGCATGTACTTCATATTCACAAGGTCTCAGGTTCAGAGCCTAGCATCTCCAGGTAGCAGTTGATGGGTTGGTGTGATCAGTATTTGTATATGTTACATTTCTTGTGACTAGTGCTTTCACAAAGTTGGGCAGTATAGAAATCTCATAAATAAATAAAAGCTTTTACTTTATATGGAGTGAGAAATACCTGATGTTCAAGCTGGATTCCAACAAGGAAGAACTCGAGATCATATTGCAAATATATCTGGCTTCTGGAGTGCACCAAAGAATTTCGGAAAAAGATCAGTCTGTGCTTTATAGACTACAGCAAAGCAGGAAAAGAAGATGGCCAAAGATGAGATGGGTTGGCTGTAAAGGAAGCTGCTGGCTTGAGTTTGGAAGAGCAGAGCAGAGCTGTTGAGAACAGGACATTCTGAAGATAGCTTATTCATAGAGTTGCCGTAAATTGGAGACAACTTGGCAGCACATAACAACAGAAGAAAGCAACATATCTGAAATGCTTCCAGCTTTTCAAAAGATGTATCCAGGATTTAAGTATGTGCTGTGATTTAATTGGTCTTAGTCAAGACTGTGAGTAAGTCAAGTTTATTGAATATTGCTGTTGAAGAGGGTTAATGGCCCAAAGAGCACTGATAAAACGTTTTTCCAAAGCTTATTTTTTTAAAACATCAGTCACAGCTTTATGAAAGATTCATATATTGGAATTAGTTTTTACATAGTTGTATTCTATTTTGCAAATCCATTATATCAACTTAAAGCAGAATATTGCCTTTGTGGGGAGTGGGGTAAAACAATTACCACTGTTGTTCATGGACAGTAAGTCATAATTATTAATCCTTTCTCTGAAGCTTCTAAGGCAAAGTACTCCTCTAAAGACTAGAATTCAGAGGACTTGCTTTGTCTTTATTTTGCTTCCTCTGTCTATTAGGAAGCTCAGTGAACTAGTTTGTCCTTGCTTGTGTTGATTCACCTCTGATATTGACAGTAATATTTTTCCCATTTAAGTAAGTGCTTCATCAGCTGTAGATTCCAGAGCACTCAGCAAGCATTATGCACTTGAGTCAATTCATTTGGGATAGGTGCCCATATTTATGACAAGGATAATCACTTAATTCTCTGCAACTTCATCTAAGACTCAAGTTCTTTCTGCATTGTTTCACATCATTGCTAATTTTCTCCAAGAAGAAAGGGTCATCATAACAGGCTTGGTGTGCCAAGCATAATGTGCCACTTCAACAGTGCAGTTAAGCATATGTCTAAATCTGCGTTAATCAGAAAAGCAATTAAGCAACTGTTCGTTTAATTGCTTTGCTGAACCAGAACCTACTTGGACCTGACAGAGAAAGAGTGGGAAGAGACTCAATAGTCTTAATACAACAAAACAAGGCCAAGTAACCTGGATGGGGAGGAAAGGAGGATTCTACAGTCTTTCTGCCATGCTAAAAAATAGTAAATCTGAAGAAGCAAAGAATTTTTGAAAAGTACTGTACTATATTATCATTCTCCTTTTACATGGGCAATTGAGAGAAGGAGGTCTTTTCCAATGCATGTTTTTTAAATAATGTTTTAGTGAATATATATTAGTTTCTAATCTAAATTTATTTTAACTAATTGTTTAGGAGAAATGTGGGATAAAAATGAAACAGAGAGAGAGAGAGAGAGATACCATCTATTAATCAAATACTTGTACATGAAAAATGTTTTTAAATAAAAATTATTATAAGTAGCCTTGTCTGGATTCAAATATCAAATTTGTCTAACTGTTCATTTGAATATATGCCTACTTCTTTATTGTTAAAATTGTCATCCACTACTTCTGCTGTTGAGAATATTATCCGTACTTCAGTTATGCCTATGGAGCTGTCCTTGGGCATAAGGACAGCTGGTTTAACTGTCCTAGCTGGTTTAACTCTTCAGTCCGTTAATGGCCTTAGGACTAGTCTGTCTATAATTATCTGAATTTCAACTGCTGATTATATTGGAAATAATTCTATTGAATGGGGAAAATGCCTACTTGTTTCATTTTTAGACAATGAATGAATATGTAAACACCAAACGCCATTGTAGAAGGCAATTAATTACATTGTGAAAAGCTTTGGTATTTCTAAAGGGAAATGTTACAGATAACACATAATTAGAAGAGGGAAATCCTAAAATGCTTAGAAAGCCTGATTGTCACACCTCCCACAATTAACAAATTATCATGCTATGGCCAGTATTGCAAGGAAGTAGACCCATTGAATCAATTGCTGAATGGTAAGTCAGTACTTGTGTAAATCCTTTTCAATCACTCTTTGTGTGCTCTAGTTGGGACTAGCAATACGAGACAGGCTTTGTTTTAAAATTAGGATATAAATACAAGCGCTGTTTACAAGTACAGTGAGTGTGTTTAGTCTCAGAGTTCTGCTGGAATCATATATCTAGAACTCTAATTCACTTCAACCTCTTAATACATACTATTTGTATGGATCAAAATGTTAATCTAGTATTCAACAACAGCTTGTAGTCAGAGAAGACCACTCTCACTCTGCCATTGTGAGATATCCCCCTCCCAGCTCATATAGGAGCTGCTAGTAGCATAACTGCTTATACTAATGTTGCAGTTTAATTATGATATACAGTATCTTTTATTGTTTCTAACTCTTTTCAATAGGTAGGGTTTACTCAATATTGTGAAAACAATGAATAAAAACAGATGTTTCTTTATAAAATAAATTCAGAGTGGTTTGTGACATAAAAACAACTACAGTATGACAGTTGCCAAGCTCCTGATACAATTAGAAGAAGATGGTTTTAAGTATTGGCAGGGATTAATGGATTTTGTAATAAAGGTGAAAAATCAAGAATAAATAAAAGATACTGGTATAATACTCAAAAAAGTGGAGGTTTAGGTATTCCCAATGTAAAAAATTATTATGTAGCGAATCAACTTATTGGAGATATTATATATAAAAAAGGAAGAATAATTTGGTGAGATATGGAATCTTCAGAAATACATGGAAATATTAAAAAGTACTCGTTCAATGCAGTAAAAAGAAATATAATAAATCAGGTGAATAACTCCTTTTTAACAAACATGTTAAATGTGTGGAACAAATATAAAAAGAAGTTTTGTCCTTTTACTTCATCACTAAAATTAGTGACTGAAATAGAAAATTTCCCAGCAAACTTTGTAAGGGGTTTGTTGATTTGTTTAAGGATTAAAAAAAGCTTCCAGATTGAAAGATCGGATGGTTAAAATGAGTTCAAAGGATCAGACTATAGCTAAACTTCAAACTAATAAATTATCATGGTACAATTATATCCAGTTAGATAGATGGACTAATGAATGGTTGAGGATTAATGGCAAATGTACTAAGTATGAACAATTTCTATCATCACATGAAGACATGCAGAAGGATGCTTTGAAGAAGGGAGTAGTAAGCAAAATTTATAACCTAATTTTGGATCAGGAGGAAAATGAGATTGAAATAGAAGGATTAAAATCAATTTGGGAACATGATTTAAAGACAAAAATTAGAACAAAGGACTGGATAAAAATTTGGAAGATGAGAGTTCTAAGACTAATGTCAGTAAGAATAAAGGAGAATTTTTTAAAATTAGTTTAAGGTGGTACATGACTCCGGTGAAATTGAACATAATAAATTCAGACTATTCTAAGGCCTGTTGGAAATGTGATGAAGAAATTGGCATGTATTATCATATGTGGTGGGAGTGTAAATTGATTCAGAAATTTTGGAAATTTTAAGGAAATATGTGATATATTTGGAAAAGATATTGAATTTAACTCAAAAATTGCTTTGCTGTCAATTTTTGATAAGATAGAACTTGATTATTACTCAAAGGTATTGATTTCTAATTTTATGACAAGTGCTAGATTATCAATAGGTGGATACTGGAAAGACAAATTAGAAGATTGGTATAATGAAGTATGGGACATTGCATTAAATGATAAATTGACTACTGAACTAAAGATGAAAAGAGGGAAAATAATTTTGAATATTTTTATGCTATTTGGGTTAGATTTATTGAATTTGTATTAGCGAAAGGAAAAGGGAAAGCCTCTAAGCAACAATCAATACAATTTTTGGAAAAGAGGTTCGTAATAAAATAATTACTCCAAAGGGTCCTGTGAGTATGGGGGTGCTCACTAGGTTTTAGATTGTTAGTCAGTATTTTGTATTGTTTTGTATTGATGTATTTGTTTTGGAAAATAATTTTTTTAAAAAGACTGTTGCTGAGCAAATTTCTTTGAGAAGGATATTGTATAATATTGATGCGGTAGCTCAATATGCCCTCTAAGCATCATTGCCATACTCATGTTACCACCATCATATTATTATTATAATATTTGTGTCATATATTATGATATTAATCATAATAACAGGAAGAATTTCAGTTGTTTCGCAATGATTAAATTTCATGGGAATGCTTGATTAACAGTTTTGTGGGCCTGATATTTGGCAACATGATTGTGGCCTATTTTCACTGTCATATGTCTCCAGTATCTCAGCCATCATGAGCAAAAACGTGGGCTGCCGCTTCAGTGTTTGAATTTATTCTTCGTTACTTGTGGATTGCAGGGGTTATTACTGTATTGATTTGCAATTGTACTTATCTATTTTCTCCCTTCTCTTCCCTGCAGATCTGTGTGGTGATTGCTGCTGTTTTTGGCATTGTTATTTACCGTGTTGTGACTGTCAGCACTTTTGCTGCCTTTAAATGGGCTTTAATCAGGAATAACTCTCAGGTTGCAACTACTGGGACTGCAGTGTGCATCAACTTTTGCATCATCATGCTACTGAATGTTGTAAGTAGAAATCATACCTGTGTACTTTTCAGTTTCCAGTTTGAATTGTTAAAAAATGGTGTATAGGCTTCTCTAGTAAGAAATACCTTTCTCACTACAGTTTAACCATGTCAGATAGTATTTGACCAAACCTAGCTAGAATAAAGGGGACGTGGTGGTGCTGCAGGTTAAACCGCAGAAGCCTCTGTGCTGCAGGGTCAGAAGACCAGCAGTCGTAAGATCGAATCCATGTGACAAAGTGAGCCCCCTTTGCTTGTCCCAGCTCCTGCCAACCTAGCAGTTCGAAAGCATGTAAATGCAAGTAGATAAATACGTACCACCATGGTGGGAAGGTAACAGTGTTCCGTGTCTAAGTCGCACTGGCCATGTGACCACAGAAGATTGTCTTCAGACAAAACACTGGCTCTATGGCTTGAAAACGGGGATGAGCACCGCCCCCCCTAAAGTCGAACACGACTAGACTAAATGTCAAGGGGAACCTTTACCTTTACCTTAGCTAGAACAAAACTGTCTAATTGTAGTCATTAAACCTAGTCATAATTATTTTTTAAAAAATTAATGATGCAATGACATAAAGGCAAAAATCATATTACAGTGGTGCTTTGCATAACAAGGGCACCATTTAACGACGAATCCGCATAGCGATGCGGATTTTGCGATCGCTTTTGCGATCACATTGCGATGTTTAAATAGAGTAAACATCGCATTGCGATGATCGGTAAGCGTTTCGCTTACCGATCTTCACATTGCAATGTTTACAGAACAGCTGATCAACGGTTCCAAAATGGCCGCCGGATGAAGAAAATGCCCGCCCACAGCGTTTTCCCGCCGATTCTTCACTTACCAAGGTGGCGAAAATGGCGGCTGTATGGGGAATCTTCTCATAACGGTGAGTTTTGTCCCCATAGGAACGCATTAAACAGTGTTTAATGCGTTCCTATGGGGTTTTTTGCCCCGTATAGCGATGTTTCCGGATAGCGACGATTTATCCGGAACGGATTATCATCGCTATGCAGGGCACCACTGTATTAAGTTGAACTTATGGAAGGCAACTGATGTAACACAGCAGCTTTTTGCTGCAAATTAATGTGTCCCCCACTTGAATTTTTGGCCACACACCAGCCCAAGTTGGCCAACATCCCAAAATCCAAGCAAGTACTTATTAAATGCCAGTGAGAAGCTGCTGCAAATTAATATCAGTTGCCTCCTGCAGGCATAATTACACAACAGGATTTTGGCTCTTTATTTTTTTTAGGAATGCCCATGAAATACTTTACACAGACACTTAAATTATAATGGCTTGGATCCTGAGATCTACAGTGAAAGGTAACTTGTGGGAGGAGATTTTCCCATGTACTCCTCTCCCTATGTGTCCTGGGTAAATATCTCTAGTGAGCCTGTAATGGCAGGCTAACTCATCTGGAATGGATAAAGGCACCATAAGCAAGCTCCTTACTGCTCAAGCTAACACAGACACAGGTGTGTTGTAGAGAAGGGCAGGTAGTGATTAAAAGAAAAAGAGGCAACATAGCTGCTCTCCTCCATTCGCCCCCTTCCCCATGTGGGTTACTACTATATGGTGACTGGCAGATGTGGCAACAGCAGGATATTGGTGAGGAAGTGAGAGAAGCCTTTGTAGTGGCTGAACCCAGGGTATGGCACTCCCTGCCAAGGGAGGATAGGTAAGAAGACCTTCAGCATCTAGTTGACTGCTCAAGACAACATACATAAGGATATGGTACACATTTCTGTTGTTAATTGCCGTAATTATTTTTAAAAGAGAAGTTTTAAAAGTCTTACTTTTACTGCATTCTGTTTTAATATGACAAGTGATTTCACACACACAATGCATTTTTAAAATCGTAGGTAAAGCAAAGCAAAGCATGCTGCTTATATACCACCCCATAGCGCTTCAAGCACTCTCTGGGCAGTTTACAATTTAATTATACAGGCTACACATTGCCCCCCCCAGCGAGCTGGGTACTCATTTTACCGACCTCGGAAGGATGGAAGGCTGAGTCAACCTTGAGCCGGCTACCTGGGATTTGAACCCCAGGTCGTGAGCACAGTTTTAGCTGCAGTACAGCGTTTTAACCACTGCGCCACAAGGCTCCTTGTGTCCCAGATTTAATTCCATTCATTCAATCAATACCATAGACAGTGCTTCTCTTCCTGCCTTAGGTGATGGGAATGCTGCACATGGTGTATATGTGTATGTGTTTTTAAATAAGTAACACATGCAAACTCTCACCTATACAAAAACCTTTAAACTGAAAGGGCATTTCAATTATATACTAAATTAATAGTACTGTTAGTGCAAGGGGCATGAATTACAAAGCAATGAGGAGATTAACATACAAGAGAATACATAGAGCAGCCTGAACCTGTAGAATTAGAAGAGTATGTCCTTCACAGGCTGACAATGACATTCTTTACTTCCAGTGTTTGCAAATAATTTTCATTTCAGTTCCCACTGCCGCCAAGGCTGCTGACTCCCAGAGCTTGCATGGGAAGAAGTAGCTAGTTATACAAGAGAAGCCAGCAGTGCAGCAGAGGTATACAGATTCCATGAGACATGACTTGGCAGGGGACATCTGTCACTCTATCTGTCAGCAGCAACTTCTCTTCGCTGTTTTTATTGCCTCAACACTCAGAAGTGAAATGATCGGCAATCCTCATTGCCTGGGCATAACGTTGAGCAATTTTGCTTCAGAGTAACTTTATATTAGACTGCAACAAACAAGATTCTTGCTCAGCTAGTATTTGGGAGAACCAGGAAGAATATCTCTCTTAGAGGATTTTTAAAAAATGTATCTACTAATCCAACCAGGAGCCATACAAATGCAGAAAATGCTTCTGCAAGCATATCCATAGCTTTATTGAGAACAGCAACGGTAGATAATTTGATGTCTGATCTGGCTACAGTGACACATGCCTTAGTTGCCTTAGTTGCATTGCATTATTATAACTTGGATTACTATAACTATACATGAGTCTGCCCTAAAGGGTGGAAACTTCAGCTGGTCCATATTGCTGCAGACAGACTGTTTACCATCGGTGGTTACAGAGAGTATTTAATTTCCCTGTATAGCTGGCCCACTGGCTATTTGTTCATTGGCTTCCCAATTCAAAGTGCTGGATATAGTCTAGAAACCCCTATCCAGCTTGGGCTGAGGCTATCTAAAGAACCCCATCTCCTCATATAAACCTCTCTGGGTTTTAAGATCTTCAGAGAATGTCCTTCTTTTGGTCTCCTTTCATCAGAAGAAAAGGTGGAGCCATTTGGTGGCCACCTCCGGGTTGGAATTCCTTTCCATGGGAAACGAGGTTGGTTTCGTCCTGTCTGTCCTTTTGCCATGAATTAAACACCTCACTCTTCAGTCAGTCATGTACATGGGCTGAAGAAGAAGAAGAGCTTTTAGTGTGGGATTCTGCACTTTTAAAAAATACTTTTTTGATGTATTTCTTAAATGTTTGAACTTATTTTATACTAGCCCAGGGTTTTTAAACTCAATTTACCTGGGGGCCGCTAGAGGCAGAGTCTGGGTGAGGCTGGGCCGCATCAGATTTTCCACCAAGCGGAGCAAGAGTCCGAGGAAGCCGCCCAGGAGTTTCCTTAGCCGACAGATAGGTGGGCCGGCTGGCAGGCTGCAGTTCTGGATGGAGGGTGCAAGAGGTGCTGTCTTGGGAGAGAGCCGGCAAGCGAGGCAGAGGATGTGTGGGCGCTTTGGGGGGGCAGGCAAGGCGAGGGCCACAAACTATCATCTGGGGGGCCGCAAATGTCCCCCGGGCCGCATGTTTGAGATCCCTGCACTAGCCAGTTTCCACTATTACTGTATGTTTCGTTGCATCTTAATGGTTTGACTCTTTTATGTGTTTTTGCTTATTTTTAATTTAATAATTTTGTGAACTGCTTTGGGCGCTGTGTTAGGAGTAGGGCAGGATATTTATGAACAGGCTAAATAAGTGTTCTTGGATAGGTCCCAGTTTTGATCCAACAGGTCTGTCTGCATATAAGGAGTCCTTTTTTAAAAAAATATGAAATATCTGTATAACTAGACTGAACTCAAGTTGCAACTACACAATCAAATACTGTGGGATTTGCTGTGGGTATAAAATAAATAAATTGGATTTTTTTTACTGATTACATAATATCAGTCAGGCCCTTTTTGCTTTCAATGCAAACAAAATTCTCTGCCTCTGGGGGCTTCTGCTTTTTTCAAGCCTGAATGATTCAAAAGGACTTTTCCTCAGTGAGCAGTCATTTCATTCTACAAAATGATAGGGAGGGAGAAGCATGTTTATGGGTGATGTTGTGTTGGTATAGGCAATTGGGGCATGATGTTTGGGAACTGTAGGACCATCCACCCCCACAATGTATCCCATGAGTGTCCCAGAATTTTTTTAATAAACAGTTTTATTACTGAGTCACTGATCTAGTATAGTGCTAGATCAGTTTGGCACACAAAAATTTATAATAATGATCACAGAGTCCTGCACCTCCAGTCCACAGTTTTTCTTTCCCACCAGCGAGCCTTCTACTTTTAAAAAGCTGAATCCTTTGACTTTCTCCAATTCAGAACCAAATATTGCAGTTTGACTTCAAAGCAAGATAAAACGAGTTAATTCACTTTTCCCTCGCCATGTAGTCATACCCTCAGTTTCCATCCTCCCACTCTTGCTTCCCAGTAGAAATGGGCATGAACCACCAGTTTCATGGCTCATAACGGTTCATTCTTCCGATGTACAGGCGTTTCATGGATGCCCTGGCTTCCCTCCCCCACCTACTCAGAGGAGGAGAGAGGGAAGCCAGGGTGCCCATCCTACAGCTGTGAGTCCAAAGAATGAACCATTATGAACTGCCAGATTGGCAGTTTGCACCCATATCTAATTGCCAGCAAACAAACAACTGTCAACTTCTAGCTGTTTAAAAATACATTAATTTTCTTCTATAATATATACATACCTTAGCATTTAGGTCAAAAAACCCTACCAACCTGGCACATGCTCTGTTGGTTCCAAAACATAGATCTGAGTATGTGCAAATCAACATTTATTCAGTAGTTTGCATGAGGCATCTGAAATAGTTATAGATTAATGAGCTTTAAGGTCATTGGGTTCTTTTTTGAAAAAGAAAAAGTATTTCTCATGTGGTAGTCATCACATTAAGAAATGAAAAACAAAGTCAATGGACTTCAGACAAACAAAATGTTTTTTTTAAAAAAAAAATCATTAACCAATAATTCAGTGGACTATTTCAGGTGCTGTTTTTTATTTGTTGCAGTTGTATGAAAAGGTTGCTCTTTTTCTCACAAATTTAGGTAAGTAAAAATAAAAGTGCAGTAACATCTTTAATTAATCCTGCATTATTTTATTCATTCATTTAAAGTTAAAACAATGTGCTATATTTTGAAGAGAATACATCTGTCTATATATATGACCTTACAGATATACCTGCATATGTATGCATTCATACTATGTAAATTCTACAGTTGAAAGGATCTTAGGCTGTATAATTGCAGCTATTTGGAGCAAAGAAAAATATGCTAGATACACCAATATTATGACTTCTTGTAATTCACACAACAGTAGGGACGAGAGACGCATTTGTTAAATTCATGTTTTAACTCAAATGTGTTTAACACACTTCACAAACTAATACTGTACACATATTGAAATGCAGTTCTGCACTTCTCCATGTTTTGTGATGCAATTCTGCTACCAAGAGAGCCATATAAACATGCATGTTAATGTGTAGATTGTTTACATTATATATATACACTTTATATATATAAAGTATGCTTTTTCAGAGTAAAGTACAAATATCCCATTCATCCTTTCTGTATAAAACTGCTCAGCTGTTTCCATTTTATTAGTTTTTAAAAAATACTTGTTGATAACCATTAGCCAAAAGGCAGACGTAAGCTTCCCTCCTTATTTCTGACTGTTAGTGTGCTGAACATTTCAGTATTAGAATATATACTTTACTCATGCACTACAGGCTGTCAGAACAGGTCCCACGTGCATATAAACAATTTATGAACCATCATTATGAAGCAGCCCCAAAGAAAGATTTTGTTTCAGAAGCAGACTATGTGATGGGGAGCACAATCACAGAGTAATTAGCAAAACCCTTTCTTTGAAGTTAGGGATGGAAAATTGCAACCATGCTGCAAGGGATAGCGCTCAATACCACACACACATACACACACACACAGAGAGAGAGAGAGAGAGAGAGAGAGAGAGAGAGAGAGAGATGATATTTGCAACCTGAACCTGAACTCATCTCATGTAAGCAGACTTGGCCTGAGCATGTGCCATGAATTTTGGGCCTCTAAACCTACAATTTTTGGCACTATCCATGAAGGGGTGATGCCTGGCCTGATAAAGTGGAATTTTCTCCATGAAAACTTATTTCTCTTTGCTCCAATGAAATAAATCAAATTTTTGATGCTTCCAATAAAAGTGTCACTCTACTCTTTCATCTATGTAATAGCAAGAACCACGTGGCCTTTTCCTAATTCTTTCTGCATTAAACAGAGGTTACTCTTTTGCAGCTGGTGAAATATTTCCCTCCAGTAGTTTTACAAGGCACACTGTGCTTTATTTCTCAGGGTGTGTTTAATTGCTGAGGATCTCCCTTCCATGCATAACTTGATATTTGAATTGGCTAACTAGCATAGTTGTGTCCTAATTGGAATATTATGTTTGTAGGCACTGCTAATGAGCAGTGAGAAGCACAGTCCTCTCTGAACTAAAGTCAGTTTGGGATTTGTCATCCTGTGTCTTAGAGCACATGCTGTCGATTTAATTACAGTATGTAGTCAAAGTGGACCAAATGTAAAAGACTGTAACTATAAAAAATCAGGCAAGCCTTTCTTTCTGCAAGAGATGTTTCCTCTAGGAAAAGGGTAATGGAGTCCAGCCCTTTTTACCTCTTCCAAAGTTTGTGCCAGCGTGCAAGGGAGTCTCTTTCAGTTCAATTGGATGTGCTTCTAAGTAAACACAGGTTAAAGCAAAAGAGTCCTGCTGGACCAAACCAAGTATCCTGTTTTTCAGAGGGGCTAAGCAGATACTTTTGGAAAAACTCATAAGCAGAGCAGAGAGATTGCAGAAGTTGCACCCTAGTATCTCCAGGTAGGGCAAGGAGAGAGTTAACTCACACACTTCCTGACAAGCAAAACCAATTTGTGGCCAAAAAAAAAAAAAAAAACCAGGCTAGATGGACCAATGCTGTGACTCGGAAACTTACTGTGTTTCTGACTGCTCCACAGAGACATACTGCCCTTGTCAATGGCTTAGGCTGCGAAATTGGAAATACATTGCCAAATCTGCAAAGTGCCTGCAGCATCTTCTAATGTGACATGGGAACCAGAGCGTACATCATGACACCAGTTCTGTTTTCCTCCACAGAGCAGCCGCGTACTGAGTCTGAGTGGGAGAACAGCTTCACTTTGAAAATGTTTCTTTTTCAATTTGTCAATTTGAACAGCTCTACCTTTTATATAGCATTCTTCCTTGGAAGGTAAGAATGATAAATATGCCTTTGGCCTAATGGAAAACTCTGAAGAACTATCAGATGTACTATTATCATTTATATTATCATTTATATTATCATATAAAAATATTGTGCTTTCAAATCAGGGGTGGACAGTCTGCAGGTTGTATAGGGGGCCCTTGTTTGTGTTCCGCCCATAGACCCCCATCTTCTGCTGCTACTGAAACATTCCCCTACACACACTCATTTCTATTTGTTTTACAGAATTGGGCTGTAAGGAATTATCTACCGGTATATGTGACGGCTCAGATACAGTCTTACACACCTGTCATAAACAAGATGCTTGCAGTGAATTATGTGCTTTATTTTTCCAGTTAGGCACAAAGCATTTCATAGGAGAAATCCTAAGAGGAAACTCAGTTAAACATTAGTTTGAACGGACAATTTCTTCGTGCTTAATATCAGTCATGATTTTCCTTATATTTGATTATATGAATAATATCAAATTATTTTTTTTTAACTTGAAGCCCTTTTCCTTAAGAAGAACTGAAGAGTTCTTTCCAGTTGGAAAAAAATCCTATTGAATTTGTTTTCTTTTAAAAAATGTAGCTGGAATGATTGTATTTGACTTTTTACGAGATATTAACACAAAAGGGGTAATGATCTCTCCTGTGTTGAAGATTTACAGGTCACCCAGGTGCCTACTTGAGGCTGATAAACAGATGGAGGCTAGAAGAGGTAAGTGTAGTCTGATGACTTTGAGAAATGAGGAGTGCCTAAGATACATTTCATGTATTGAAAATAATATACAATATCACCCAGTTAGGAGTTTGAGCTATTAGGTGTAGTAAAAATGATGCTACCTTTAAATATTTTGTGGTTATAATTCCAATTCAACATCCAAAATATAAAATTCGACGTTACGGCTCCTCTTAGAGGGATGACAAGCTTAATGTGATCCCATGTGATCTTAATCGTTTCGTTTAGTCGTTTAGTCGTGTCTGACTCTTCGTGACCCCATGGACCAGAGCACGCCAGGCCCTCCTATCTTCTACTGCCTCCCGGAGTTGTGTTAAATTCATGTTGGTTGCTTTGCAGACACTGTCCAGCCATCTCATCCTCGGTCGTCCCCTTCTCCTCTTGCCATCACACTTTCCCAACATCAGGGTCTTTTCCAGGGAGTCTTTTCTTCTCATTAGATGGCCAAAGTACTGGAGCCTCAGCTTCAGGATCTGTCCTTCCAATGAGCACTCAGGGTTGATTTCCTTTAGAATTGATAGGTTTGTTCTCCTTGCAGTCCAGGGGATTCTCAAGAGTCTCCTCCAGCACCACAATTCAAAGGCATCAATTCTTCGGCGGCCTGCTTTCTTTATGGTCCAGCTCTCACTTCCATACATCACGACAGGAAAAACCATAGCTTTGACTATTCGGACTTTTGTTGGCAAGGTGATGTCTCTGCTTTTTAAGATGCTGTCAATTTGTCATCAATTTCCTCCCAAGAAGCAGGCGTCTTTTAATTTTGTGGCTGCTGTCTCCATCTGCAGTGATCATGGAGCCCAGGAAAATAAAATCTGTCACTGCCTCCATATCTTCCCCTTCTATTTCCCAGGAGGGGATGGGACCAGTGGCCATGATCTTAGTTTTTTTGATGTTGAGTTTCAGTCCGTTTTTGCACTCTCCTCTTTCACCCTCATTACAAGGTTCTTTAATTCCTCCTCACTTTCTGCCATCAGAGTGGTGTCATCTGCATATCGGAGGTTGTTGATATTTCTTCCGGCAATCTTAATTCCGGCTTGGGATTCCTCCAGTCCAGCCTTCCGCATGATGTATTCTGCATATAAGTTGAATAAGCTGGGGGACAATATACAGCCTTGTCGTACTCCTTTCCCAATTTTGAACCAATCAGTTGTTCCATATCCAGTTCTAACTGTTGCTTCCTGTCCCACATATAGGTTTCTCAGTAGATAGATAAGGTGGTCAGGCACTCCCATTTCTTTAAGAACTTGCCATAGTTTGTTGTGGTCCACACAGTCAAAGGCTTTTGCATAGTCAATGAAGCAGAAGTAGATGTTTTTCTGGAACTCTCTGGCTTTCTCCATAATCCAGCGCAAGTTAGCAATTTGGTCTCGAGTGCCTCTGCCTCTTCGGAATCCAGCTTGTACTTCTGGGAGTTCTCTGTCCACATACTGCTGAAGCCTACCTTGGAGGATTTTGAGCATAACCTTGCTAGCGTGTGAAATGAGTGCAATTGTGCGGTAGTTGGAGCATTCTTTGGCACTGCCCTTCTTTGGGATTGGGATGTAGACTGATCTTTTCCAATCCTCTGGCCACTGCTGAGTTTTCCAAACTTGCTGGCATATTGAGTGTAGCACCTTAACAGCATCATCTTTTTAGATTTTAAATAGTTCGACTGGAATACCATCACCTCCACTGGCCTTGTTGTTAGCCATGCTTTCTAAGGCCCACTTCACTTCACCCTCCAGGATGTCTGGCTCATGGTCAGCAACCACAGTATCTGGGTTGTCCGGGACATCCAGATATTTCTGGTATGATTCCTCTGTATATTCTTGCTACCTCTTCTTGATGTATTCTGCTTCTGTGAGGTCCCTGCCATTTTTATCCTTTATCATGTCCATCTTTGAACACAATGTTCCTTTAATATCTCCAATTTTCTTGAACAGATCTCTGGTTTTCCCCTTTCTATTATTTTCCTCTATTTCTTTGCACTCTTCATTTAAGAAGGCCCTCTTATCTCTCCTTGCTGTTCTTTGGAAGTCAGCATTGAATTTTCTGTAACTTTCCTTATCTCCCTTGCATTTTGTTTCCCTTCTCTTCTCTGCTATTTGTAACGCCTCGTCGGACAGCCACTTTGCTTTCTTGCATTTCCTTTTCTTTTAGATGCTTTTTGTTGCTGCTTCCTGTACAATGTTACGGGCCTCCATCCATACTTCTTCAGGCACTCTGTCCACCAAATCTACTTATGTAGTCAAGTAAAAATCTTCTTCCCAAGCCAGATGCTTTGAGAAAGGAAACTCTCACAAAGACAGATTGCTATCTGAATTCGGAGTTTTTCCAGCCCTCCTTCACTTCAAGCCCACTCTCTGATAGAACTTGCCCCCCTTCCACTGCTGGGGGGGTCTGCTGTCCCGGAGTTTACACAAGGGTCTCCAGAACCCTGGGAAATCCGTCTGCTCTAGCTGGCGTCACTCTGCCTCCCTCCTGTTAATATAGTTTGTTGATGGTTATGTAATCTGCTGTGGCTAACCACAGCTAATTAACAATGTACCAGGACACACCGCAGTTGTGCAGTCAGGTATACGGTGAGGCATGCAACCAAGCCATGCCCTGGCACCTCACTGGTTAGCTACAAGTAGCTACAAAAAGTTATGAAAGCCTTATGGAAATATCAGCAGGGTTCCGGCCAGTATGTAGTAGCAGTACAAGTCGTACTTTCATACTCAGTGAGTCAGGCCTGTAAAAAATTGTACGTACTTTAGCCAAAAAGGGAGGAAATTTAAAGCACTTAATTGAGTGGAACCCATATTTCAAATCTACAGTTTTCTATGCACATACCTAATATTAAGTCCTCTAGAACCTAGTAGGATCTATATCTGAATAAACATAAGAGGGATTGTGCCATTAGGAAAACTTGGATCTGCAGTGAGGTTTGGAGAGGTACTGTTAACTGTGCATGTTCTTCATTCTTCCCAAGCAGAAGCCATAATTTCATTCTTTGAACCATTCTTTGATCTCTTGCGTAATCTCTTCCCCCTCCCACCACCCACAGTGTCACCCCAGTGGATGCCTTATAGATCTCTGTATGCAAATGGGCATTATAATGGTGCTAAAGCAGACTTGGAACAACTTTATGGAACTGGGCTACCCGTAAGTAAATACAGATTTTTTTAAAAAAACATTAAAATTAATATATGTTGCTTCCTTGCTAATAGAGTATACAGAATGCTGAAGCCTTACCAGCATGTATCTTTTGTCTATTGATAGTAGTTCACTCATAATCTTTTGTATGAGAAAGAGTAGCTGTTAGCTAGTAATAGGGCTTAACTGTATTTAATTGAATTTTTTGTATTTATTATATTGTGTCGTTCTGTTTTAGTGCATATTGAAAATTGTCCGGATAGTGGCAATGCTAATGGGTGGTATAGAAATGGAAATAAATAAAATGCCATATTTTCTGTATAAACCTACTAAGCTGTTTCCATTTCATCAGTTTTTAAACTCCTTATTAATAGCCATTAGCCAACATGTGGCCATAAGCTTCTCTCCTTATCTCTGACTATTAGCCTGTTGAATGTTTCAGTACTTGAATATATACTCAAGATACACTCTATATTTCAACTCCCTTCCTCTTGGTCTTAATTCAGACAATTATCTTTCCCATATGGAGGAAGGGGGGAATACATAAACCAATCTATCAGTCAAAACAACTACTGTATGTACCCAATTTTTCTTTTTCATATTATCTGAAAGCTGAAAGATACTCCAGCAACAATTGTTTGTCTCTGCAGGGAAGGCACTCTATTAATCTTCACTAGCAGCAGAATGTTAATAGTTCACGTCCATCCAATGAATTTCCTGAAATATTCATTTGTATCAGGCATAATATGTAAACTAGACTAGTGTCTCCCACATGAATAAATGATTCTAATATGATTTGCGGTCCATTGTCTTTGAATACAATAAACAGAGAATAGGACAAAGACCGAGATGAAATAATCTGTCTCTAGTCTCCTTACTGTTTAACTTTAATAGCTGGAAACTTCTGATGTGTGCAGAACACACTTTGTGTCTAATATTTAATAGTCTTGTTTCTGTTTACATCTGACTGACTGCAGAACTTCAGTATTCTGCATCTTCTCATAATATACCCTTAGTCATTAAAATAGTTTATTGAGTCCTTCTGATTATTTATCAATGTCTATGAAAGACATTATAAAAATTTCTGAACAAATTTGTATATTATATATACAAATATATAATAAAATCATAATTAAAATACCAACAGGGGCCAGAATTATGACTATAGAAATACAAATAACAGAAAAGAAAATAATAATATTTCTGGGAAAGCTTGCTGAAACAAATAAATGTTGAGTAGGCACCAAATCCCCACAGATTCCTCCCAAATCATAATGGTTGTGAAGCAGTTATAGGAGGGCACATTAGGCACTATGTTCCTGGTCTTAAGAACCTATAGGTCCCTCATCTTTCCGAGACAGAGATAGAGATTTGTTGGTCCTTATCCAGCCCACCACTGCATTCAAGTATTTACACATCCTCACCTGATTCAGATGTTACTGAGTAATAATGTATTATGCTGTAATAATAAGAAATTGAACTGCAAAGCTAGAAGCTATCCTATTGATCATTGAATCTAACCCCTGTCATGTTCAATGTATTATTGTCACCTCCCTCCAGATCCCCAGATGGCCACTCTAAACATCTTATGTTAAATAGAATAGAGCTCTACAACATTCCACGGTATAAACATCGGGGCTAATGCACATCCTCCTCTTTTGCTTTCATGCAACAGGACTTGGAGGCACCAAAGTGATGCCCCCCCATCACTTCTCATGATACTAATCCAGGTTGCTACCAAGGTAGATCATATCAAAAGCTAGTAAGAGATGCAGTAACAGCAACAGAATAGCATTCTTCAGTCTCTCTGTTAGTGGAGGTCATCCATCTGGAGAAAAAAAGGCCAAAGGTGGATGGCCATCATTGCAGACATATTCCTATGTCCTAATATCAGATGCAAGCCTTATGAATCTTTCACAATATGGAGATGTTTCCTAATCAGAGGGATGGAATTCCTAGTATAGAACAAGTATAGACCACATTTTCTTCTCCACCTGCCCTCCGGGCTACTGTGGATGTTGTCCTGAGCACCACATGGGTAAAGAAGATAGATCAGACCCACTCCTCCCATTTGGTCTTCCCAAATTCAGTAATACACACCAGGTAACCTCTCTCATTAGTGATGAAATTGTCTATGATCACAGACTTGTTGGTATTCACAGACCTGGTATTCAGCAGCAGCGCCAGCAAACTGGAAGGTTCAGTGGAAGAGTTATCAGGATTTGGTGGAATGAGGAAAGAGGCAGTGTGAAGATTATATATGGATTATGTACATTGTAATATACTCATTTCACTCCATACTGTCCTCTATGAACACATGCATGAGGTGATAGAAGAGAGAGGTATGAAAATCAGTTGGTTCTGAAAATGAGAATTTATAAACAAATTCACATATGCAGGTTAATTCAGAATTGGTGGACCAGACGAAAACTGCGGCAGGAATATGGTTCACAGAGAAGAACAAGCTTCCCACAATGGGAGAAGGACTACAATCTTCAGCCTATGAATGCCTACGGACTTTTTGATGAATACCTAGAAATGAGTATGAGAAATCTTGTTCATATTGCTTGTTCACAAGTGTCATTTGCATATCAAGTTTCATTCCTTAGCCCCAAATGTTAGGATTGTGTTGCTTTAGGAAACTACTCCAAGGCATTGCTGCATGCAGTCTAAAGAGCCTAGAGATAAACGAGAAGTTTAGGGGAAATGTGTATTTCTTTCAAGTAACATGTTCTTCTTCCACATGAGGATACATACTTTAGAGATACATACCTTAACAATCAGACTTAAAAATGTAGCTTATATTTACGTTCTAGCGACAAATCATAAAGCAAAGCCTACTAAATGCACCATATGCAGGTGAAGAAAATTGTGTACTAGGATAAACAGATGTCTTTCATTACTTGAGGGAGCACCTTTTCTAAAAACATTGCTAAACATGCTATCTAATTTGACCCTCTGTAGAATTATTATTTCCTTCGGATGGTACAGCAGCTACCAAATGCAAGACTGCTCTGTGAGCTCCAATAGCATTACTTGGGTAATTCTAGACCTTTACCCTCCACGAAATGAAAAGCACACTCCCTTTTTGTTCGGAGGGGAGAACTTTATGTGCAGCAGCAGCAGTCAATGTATGAGATTTTTGTGCCTTTCAGTCTTGTGCATATTTACATAGAAGTAAATTTGGACTGTACTCACAGCAGCTTAATCCCAGGTATGTGTATAGGCTTGTATCATTAGTTGTGAAAATGTTTGTAATATTAAAGTATTGAAATTTTCCTTCCTTCCTTCCTTCCTTCCTTCCTTCCTTCCTTCCTTCCTTCCTTCCTTCCTTCCTTCTGCAATACGAGTTCCTGGGTTCCTTTTCCACTTCAGTCGTCTTCTTACTATTGAGAACTTTGTTTTAATTTATTGTTAAGCAAGCCTTGTTGAAGAGTTATTAGAGTGCTGAAGGCACACACACAGACATCCAAATCATGAACAAAAAGCTGGATAAAACCATGGTGCAGATATGGAATTCAATTTTCCGTCTCCTCATCCTACTCACTCCCAATTTATGGCTGAATATGTCATTTTCTGAATCTCCCTTCACAGTTCTTCAGTTTGGATTCACAACCATCTTTGTGGCAGCTTTCCCACTTGCGCCACTCCTGGCCTTGCTTAACAATATTATTGAAATTCGGCTTGATGCATATAAATTTGTCACACAGTGGAGACGGCCATTAGCCTCAAGAGCTAAAGATATAGGTAAGATGTGTATTGTCGTTCATATGAACTTTTTGGGAGTTATCAACATTGTTAAGGTTCTCATACAGCAGATGTGACACTAGATTTTCTTCCCTAACTTTAATGTAGAAGACTTTAACCATAGAATATTCTTATGCTTCTTGCATCTTATTTCAAGCTCAAAATCTGAATAGTGCATCCTAATAAGGCTGAATACCCCAACATACAGCAAGACAAGACAAAATTCTCATAGACTGGAGGAGTATTAGCATACCATATTTCTGTCAAATTTGGAGAATGCCAGATTGGCAGTGGTGGATAGTAGGACTGTACCTAGCTGCATAGATCCAGCAATATATGCACCATATATATTCAATACTTTTTCAAAATTATGCTTACATGAGTATTTCTTTTCAAATCTTGGCTTTTTAAAGGACCAACAAATTAGATATTCAAGTTCACATATAATACTAAGCAAATTATAGATAAAGGCTCCCAGGTTTGTTTAGCTATTGTCAATGGGAAAAAGAGCCAAGCAGACATGAATGAACAGGGTGAACCACCATCATACACTACTTGCTTGTTACAGAATGTTCTTTTTATCTGTGTCTTACCATGAGCCTAAGAACTATTTATCTTCCATTTTTATGCTTATTCATCAATATTTGAAAGTCATATATCCCAGCATTAGTTATAAAAACAGCTCGATAAAATGTCTACAGTGAGAATTAACATTTTGTCTGATTTGTGATGTCCAGCCTTTATGGTGTCTGTATGGTGGTCATTTTCCCCCAATAAGCAGTTACAAAGACTCTTTTCACTGATGGATAGAGGACATAGTTGCCCACTAGAAATCATTATAGATGAGCACTCTAAACCATTGGTTGAAAAACATGGCCCTCTGAGGTTGCCAGCTGATTGAAATTCCGTTACTTGGATATGATCATACCTTTAAAGCTTTTGAAAAGCCAGATAATTAAACTCTCTCAAGGGGAAGTCATCAATCTATGCAACTAAGCTGTTTAATATCAGTGCTATCTAACTTTTATGAAAATCAACAACAACTTCATAGTGGCTTAATGCAATTTATTTTTGTAGCAGCTAAACAAGACATGTTGGGAAAGTGTGAGGGCAAGAGGAGAAGGGGACGACAGCGGATGAGATGGTTGGACAGTGCCATCAAAGCTACCAACATGAATTTGACCCAACTCCAGGAGGCAGTGGAAGACAGGGGGGCCTGGCATGCTCTGGTCCATGGGGTCACGAAGAGTCGGACATGACTAAATGACTAAACAACAACAAAACAAGACAATATCATACACTTGAAATAGACTTAAGGATAGAGTGATGCTTATTAAGAGTATGGAAAACAGATGACACATTGAAAATTAATACACACATACACACAGAGAGGAATAACAGGGAGTGATCTATTTATGGAAAGTGCGCTTCCCTTTCTTTGTTATGTGAACTTGAGGCCTTCGAGTATATGTCCACTAGTGATCCAGATTTCTTTGTGGTGGCATGTAATCGGCTGTAAATAAAAAAGATTAAAACTTAACAGTGTTAGTTACTGATAAGAATGCATGCTCACAATTACTTGATAGAAATATCAATTATTACCACTTTTGCTTACCGTATATTGTTCCCTGTGTGTTTGGAATGTAATGTGTTAAAGAGAAAACAGAAAGTTCCTTTGCCAAAAAGTAGTTCCTGCTCTGCTCAGTTGGTCATAATTATTGGTATTGGACTATATATGTGAGAAACACATTAATTGAAGTAGTGATCACTTCTTTGCATGTTTATACTTGAACTACTTCTTATGTTATTGTCTCTAGAATTAACACAGCATTTTCTTCAATGCACAGGAATCTGGTATGGAATTCTAGAAGGCATAGGAATACTTTCTGTCATCACAAATGCATTTGTGATCGCTGTAACCTCTGATTTCATTCCCCGGCTTGTTTATGCTTACAAATATGGACCATGTGCAGGTCAAGGGGAGGCTGGACAAAAGTAAGTTTTCATTTTGGAAACATGGTACATGCTCATCCAGGTCTCGAAAGCAGACTTTAGTCTCGGTGCATTGCCAGCAGCTGATGGTACCCATTGTGGTTGGTGGGGCAGAAATCAGTGCACAGGAGGACAGAGATAGGAGTGGCAGGCAGGGATGTATGTATAGATGGTTGCACAAACACACAAATAAGCAAGCAGGCACGCAGGCATTCACATGTACAGCTGGAAAGATCCCAGCTGCCTGCCTCTAGTAAGGAGGCAGGCAGGTTTTCATGGTTGAGAGGTAACCTAAGGCTGAAGGTTGCATTTGCCCTCATCAACAAGCCTTTGCTTTCTGTTTTCTCTACCCCCCCCCCTTCTTATCAACATGGAGATCGGGAGGAATTTGAAATTGCATTGGGTCAGGGGGTTTTGTCTGTTCTGTGGGTGCTGGCTTGTTTTTTACATGGGAATAAGTTTCATATCACTGAAAATGAACTGTGTCTATATAGACCCCATGACCAAAGTTTGTTAGAATGTAGCTCACTGATTTTGTTGTTAACCTGCATGTCTCAGAAAAATACTTTAGAATGAAGCGAACCTGGATGTTGCTAGTCAGTATTATTCCTCAGTGGCTACCATCTTGATGTAATTCATCGTAAATGTTGAAGTCAATGTTTGCTTACACACAGAAGCATTCACCATAACAAATTGTTGTGCCTGAAACCCATGTTTTTTCATGAGAAACTGAGACATGGTGCAATAGGAAAGCCTGCTGAAGTGGCTAGATGTTGTGGGCTAGCTATTACCTATTCCTGCTTTAAACCTTTTTATAAATTTTTAAAAGCCAGCAAATATGTACATATGTAATTAATGCTATTCGACATACACCAGTTCTATAGGTTATGGGATTCTGTCCATTTTGTTATTAAGGCATAGCTAAACTAACAGACCCATTTTGCAAACAAGGTTACCCCTTTTCAATGACTACCTGGGAGAACTAGAAAAGAGCAAAACTGTTTGTTTTTATCCTTAACATTTTCAGGCAACCATATATTTCCAACCTGACATAGGCCCTTTCCCAACAATTATTTGCTGAAGAAAGAAAAATGGTGTTTCACCAGATCCATTTAAAAGTAATGGTAGTAATCTCACTCCATAGGTGGGATAGCCCTAGGAGAGACCTCCTCAAAGCCTTAGTCAATTGTTGCATTTGCTTCAATATTATTTGTTAATTGCATTGCTATTCATTATGTCAGTGATACAAATTGGCTAAAATCCTATTAGTGTTTGCATATAGTTTGTGTAACGTGCTGTGGCTAATGTGGCAGATATTTCTACCCTCCATTTGTCTTCCATACTGTGGTCATTGTTCTGTGTTGATTTTTCTTTTGCCACTTTTTCTAGTTCTTGCAATTCCAGTTCTGAAAACACTGTACTCCGGATGATAAACCTTCTCTGGTCCATTCATTGTTGTTCAGTTATGTCACTACTTGGGTGTTTCCTTTTCCAAACTTCCATCATTCTTTTTTGAAAACCACGGGCTGTTGGGTTTGCCTTGTAGTAACATTTCATAATTTTTCAATTTTTGGTGAGAGGCCAAGTTTTGCATTTACGTTGTTCCAGTAGCTTTGCAGCAGCCTGTCCTGGTTTCTCAACAGGGTCTGCTGAGCCCTGTAAACCATTTGTCACCAGATGCCCAGGCCTATAGCATCTGACGTGGTCCTTGTTGATCCAAGTGATGACCGATCCAATATAGATTGATGGTTGGTGGACACAGTCTGGCTTCCCAGCTTAGACCTGTCTGGCTTGAGACTCTTCAGTGTAGCTCTCAACCTCACTGAAGCACGCAAGCCCCTCCGCCTCATCAAGGCCTGTGCCCATGGAGGGAATTGTTGTTGTTGTACAGTGGCCAGAGTTTATTGAACTGTCTGTTAAGTGATATGATACCAGTCACATGAAAGCCACTACCAGCATCAGAAGACTTATTTGGAAGAAAAGTGGCACCAGTGCAAAGAGCAAGAGTTAAATGTTAGATGTCTTCATAAATGCACCTTCAATTCAACCCTAGTTGGTTTAATAATTTTAAACTACATTTTACTATTCAAGGAAAATGCCCTAACATGAACAGTGGTTTGAATCAAGAATTAGTTCAAGTTATGCGGATTGCAGTAGAACAACTCTAAGTGTGACTAAGCTTGTATCCCACCTAGCATGTACTGTATCTTATTAAAATTATGGAAAGGAGGGTAATTTGTCACAGCCCTGTGGTGTATATAGTTTTTGAAAGACTGTATATTTAGTATCTCTCTATAACTAGCCATTTTGTAAAGATATATATTCGCTCATAGACTGTGGAATATCTTCTTAAACCGTTGTATGTCTGTAGGATGCAAAAGAAGTCTTTTAAATGATTGTCATTCTCTGAGGTTATGAAAAGAAAATTGAAATAACTGAAGTAATATTAACCTTTCCGAATGCTCCCAGAAAACAGAGCGTAAATCTCAGCAAGAAATGTTAAGATAATTAGAACACTGCTATTAACTCTGGCCTTCCAAGTTGTATGCACAAAGGATCAATCTCGGCAGCTGACAGATAGTTCTTCATCATGGTCTTTGTGCATCACACATAGGAGTTTTGTCCTGCACACGCACAGCAACCTTGGAGATTCCTAGAGTTAAAGCAAAAGGAAAAGCACTTCCAGTGGGAGCTCCACATGGCAGCATGCTGGTATAAATAGCCAGAGGTCTTGCCAGTTTCTTTCCATCCTCTGCTTTGTTCTTACCTTGGAGATCTCTAGAGACAAAGATTCCTATGGTTATGCCTTGGCTAATCCTACTTGGATCATTCCTCTGATTCTCCCTCCTCTCAGCTAGTTGACATCTGCTTCCCCAGTTTAACATGGCTTGCAGTCAACTTTGCCTTCACACCTCACGGCAGCAAAGGCCTCCTTCAAGAAATGCACCAAGTGCAGAAGCAAAATCCTGCACACTGGTGGCTGTATTTCAGGATGTGGATGGTCATGAGTTTTTGTCAAGACATGTGAATTAAGCCTAAAATAAAAATGCTGTGTTTTCTGATAGGGGAAATTCTTGTTTCCTAGGTGTATGATTGGCTATGTTAATGCAAGTTTATCAATATTTCTGGTGTCTGATTTTGAACATCGCTCAGAACCATCTTCAAATGGAAGTGAGTTCTCTGGGTCACCACTGAAATACTGCAGGTAAAACAATATATGTAAATACACCACAATATGGATCATAATGTAGATCAAATACACCACAATGTAGAGTGGCCCAGTGGGCCAGATAGGCGGGGTATAAATCAAACAAACAAATAACCATTTGCTACCACCACCACTAATATTACAATGAAGACACTGTCTTTTTGAAACAGTAAATTACCTCACAATACATGAACAATAGATTTAAAAGTCCATCCCTAGATAATCCCAAAATGTTTGTTTAAATGAGAAAAGTCTTGACAGCTAATCTGAATTGACCATTAAGGAGAATTGGCTAAAAGGCTGAGCCACAAAATGAGACACTCTGAATTCGAGTCTTTCCTCTGTAAGTAAATCTCTGTCAACCTCTCTTCAACGAATAAAGCAAACAGTGGCTTGAATGAGAGAACAATTCAATGGAAAGTCAAAAGATTCTGGGGCCCAAATCCTGCTGCATAACATACGCAAAATCATAGGTTTCAGTTCTTGCAGATATAGGAAGGACCCCTCCTGTGATTTTTGAGGCTAGTTTTGTCTTTGTGCATGTCCCTGAGAATCACTGAAGGGGGGAAATTTATTCACCAGCAAGGAACTGACCAAAATTTATGACTTTATTCACATTATGCGAGAAGATTTCGGCCTATAAGTTATTATGTGGATTTAAGTGGCTGCGTAGTTCAGTTCTTGAAAAATACAAGATAATTTGTATGACTTGCAGTAGTTTAATGAATTTCATTTGACTTATGGTGACCCTTTTCAGGGTTTTCTAAGTAGAGAAATAATGTACAGTCATTTACCATTCTGTTCTTCTAAGAGCACCCTAGGACTTGCAGTTTGCCCAAGGCTACACAAGCTGGCGCTGCCTGCAGGAGGCTGGATAACCTAGTAGTTTAAATATCTGCTTGTGGAGCCAGAGGTTGGGAGTTTAATTCCACACTCTGCCTCCTGACAGGAGTCAGCCAGCATGGCCATGGCCCAGCTGCACAGTCCCAAGGTGCTCCCAGAAGAGAATGGTAAACCACTTTTGAATATTGACTACCTAGAAAACTCTGGAAAGGGTCACCATATGTCAGAATCAACTTGACAGCCTGCAGTTATTATATTCCCTACATGCATCCAGCTCCTTTCATATAAGTTACTCATTGTCAGATGTGCTGTAGTGTGCTTGCTTCCTTTCTTTATCCTTCTGGAATCCTATTGCTGATACATACTTCTATAAACACACTGTAATGGCATGCACAAAGATTTCTTGTTTGTTTTTTAGATACAGAGACTACCGTGAACCTCCTCATTCTCCAGTGCCCTATGGATACACATTACAGTTCTGGCATGTCTTAGCAGCACGGTTGGCTTTCATTATTGTTTTTGAGGTAAGATTCAAGGCTGAAATGAAAATATGTAGAATTATTTTGTTCCAGAATGTTACATTGGTTTGCATTCAGTTTGTTTTTAAAGTATCACAAAAAAATAAAGATCACTTGTTTCTGATTGTCTCAGTTACGTTGTAAACCACCCAGACAGACCTCTGGCTAGATGGTATATAGATAAAATAAAATAATTCTGTTCAGAAGATCCCAGTAAAGCAGGAGATTTGTGGTGCATACCATGGTGTCAGTAACAATCTTAGGGTTAAATCAAAATCTGAAATTTCAGAGATGTGGAATTTTACATGCCCTACCCTTATTATCACAGAAAAAGGAAATAAAATATGTTAAATTCATCTTTTCTCTTTCCTAGTATGATGTTCAGCTAGGAATTGTTATGGGCTAATGCAGAAAGCTCTTCAAATATTCATCCCAAAAGATTGTAAAGAATTAATAACTTCTCATATAGCTCTTGATCATGGATTTAATACAATATTATAATTGCATTTCACCAAATTGTTGGTATGACTATGTTCCTGTTTATTACAGTTTTGAATGAATTGATACTTTATTTAACACAACCAAATACAGGTTGTAGGCAAAATATAAATAAACTAAAACACAAGTTACAAAACTTATATATAGAATAAAATGAACATATGAATACACAAAAAAGAAATGCACAGAAACAGAATCTAAGACTCAAAGCAAGCTACACAGCTTTCACAACAAATATGGCCATATTAACCATTACAGATTCACTTATACTGGGAACAAAGTATTTGATCTTACCGATATCCTTAAGGGAAGTAGGGCCCACTAATAGTTTCGCAGCATACTTTTTCCTAAATGTTTCATCTAATTTACAATATAATATGTAATGTACAGTATTCTCTCCCTATGGTCTATCACAAATGAATAAACACTGATCTCAGGATTTTCTTAAATCTTCTTTCCAGAAAATTGATTGGGGTCCTGTTGGTTGCGCTACAGATCTCTGGTGACATCATTAGCCATGGCAATGCTGCTGCCATTTTGTCAAATTCCACAGAATTGTTGATTAAAATAATTTAACTGCTTTTATATTTCCTTTTTCATTAAACAGAAACATTCAAAAAGCTTACTGAATTAGATAATGAAAAGATAAGTGCTGCTTTAACAAGTGGGATGACTTGGCTAGTGAAAATGTAAACAAAAGGCAGCTAAACCCTTGTTCCAAGAACTTCAGAAAGATAAGCAAGATTAAAAGCTTTCCGGTTCTCTCTCCCACTACACTCTTGGGATCTGTAGAGATCCTCTTCATTGCAGGAAGCCTTTGGAGCTGCAGAAAGGTGTAAAGAATGATTTAAAGCCAGAAAGTATTTTTTAAAAGTCTTTTAACAAAAAAAATATAAAATTGCCTTTACTTCCTGTTTTTCACACAAGTAAGCTGTGAGTGTTCCTAATGGAAGATCCAATATAATATGACACACACCCTTCTCCATTGATTCACCAGTTGTTAAGGTGGAGAGAATATTTGAGCTGGAAAGAGCCTATAAGGCCATTCAATCCAACCTCCTGCTAAGTTAATATAGGTTGACCATTAATAAGTACATCAAACATGCTCAGCAGATGTTTGAGGTAAAAATCAGTTTATAAAAGAAAAATCAAAATATGTGCAGAGACACAACCGCAATGATCCTGGTTTTGTTACTTGAAAATGTAAAATACATCTGAGTACTCACTGTGCTGCTGCAATTGCCATTTTATTCATGACTTTCAAAAACTTTTTTACAGCACCTCGTGTTTTGCATAAAACACCTGATTTCCTATTTAATCCCAGACCTTCCCAAAGATCTAAGGGATCGTATGAGAAGGGAAAAATACCTGATTCAGGAAATGATGTATGAAGCAGAACTGGAGCGCCTCCAAAAAGAACGGAAGGAGCGGAAGAAAAATGGAAAATCTTACCACAATGAGTGGCCATAATTAAAATGGGTGAGCCTTCCTAAAATATACGTTGGGAGAGTGCTGTCGAGCAGCAGAATGAATGGGGAGCAGCTGCACCCTCTGGCTGTTATGCTGGGCAGGCAGACCAGAGTGAAAACCTTCCTTTTCTTGTATGCTTGCACCACAATATATTTCCTGAACCTCCCTCTCTACCCCTGCTGGCCAATACCAGACTGGTAGGAGAACCCCATTCCCCGCTGGTCAATCAGGGCTGGTAGAGGAGCCTCTGGCAGCTGCCCCTCCTTGCTCCACCAGACTGTGTGGCTCCCACCATGCCCGTCCCAGCACCCCAAGCCCAGGTAAGCCCTTCTCAGTAGCAACTAGGGTCACCCAGGTGAGTCTGGGCTCCCATTATTTGTTAGGGCCTTTGCATACGAGACTTTTATTATGCAACCATTTTATCTCATTCATTGAAACTTATCACTTTCTAGATATCATCTTCAACTGATATCCCTCTGATGTTTCCCCACCACTTTTTCTTATCTGATAATTAGTGGTAGAAAAAGCAGAACAGCTACACAGTGCCTTTTCATTAAAAGCATTAAACATTCACTAATTATTAGTACTGTAAATGTTTTCAAGGTTTCTGTGATACTGGTAGAAATCCTATTGACATAACTATACCCGATGAAGACTCATCAGCAGAAGCAATTTTCAGTAGTTAAAAAGTTTGTATTTAGTCTTGCAGCTTTTTCAAATTCTAAATACATGACTGGCTACATGAGTGACTTTTAGATGGAGTGTTATGCATTGCTGCTGTTACTGCATCCTTAGTACTACTTGTGTTTACCATCTGAGAATGGTATTTGGTCCTTCTTAGTATTTGCACACCTATTATTTTAGCTTTAGACATTGTCTTTTAAAGATTTATTTATTTATTTATTTATTTATTCGATTCGATTTCGATTTCGATACCTTTATTGGCATATGAACAGACAGGAGCAAAACGTAGATACAAACCAAACAATAATCAAGAGAAAAGTAAAGTGAGAAATACACTCAAAACAGCAAGTAATATTATAGGTTATGGGTTAAAATAGAAATTTCCAATAGATATCCTGCAACGGCAGATGTAATCAAAGGACAATTTATTCACCAGCAAGGAACTGACCAAAATTTATGACTTTATTCACATTATGCGAGAAGATTTCGGCCTATAAGTTATTATGTGGATTTAAGTGGCTGCGTAGTTCAGCAGTTCTTGAAAAATACAAGATAATTTGTATGACTTGCAGTAGTTCAATGAATTTCATTTGACTTATGGCGACCCTTTTCAGGGTTTTCTAAGTAGAGAAATAATGTACAGTCATTTACCATTCTGTTCTTCTAAGAGCACCCTAGGACTTGCAGTTTGCCCAAGGCTACCCAAGCTGGCGCTGCCTGCAGGAGGCTGAATAAGCTAGTAGTTTAAATATCTGCTTGTGGAGCCAGAGGTTGGGAGTTCAATTCCACACTCTGCCTCCTTATTTATTTATATCCCGCCTATCTAGTCATTTCGACCACTCTAGGCAGTCCACCGTTGTATACAGTGATGCCTCACAAGACGAATGCCTCGCACAACGAAAAACTCGCAAGCCGAAAGTGTTTTGCGATTTCTTTTGGTGACTTGCAAGACAAATTTTTCTATGGCTGCGCGTCGCAAGATGAATAGGAACACATTAAGTAAGTTTCAATGCATTCCTATGGGAAACCACGCTTCACAAGACAAAATTTTTACAATACGAAACAACTCGCGGAACGAATTATTTTCATCTTGCGAGGCATCACTGTACTCAGTTTTCAGCTTTGGATGTTGTCTTTCAATGATGTAAGCCCCTTTGGGTCCTTTTTAAGAAGAAAGGCAGAGTGAAAAAATATTTTAAACAAACAATCAATCCCTCTCATTACATGGAAGCTATGGGAACAGTGAGATAGAAGAAGGTCCTTGGTGACAAAAATCACGGCTGCTAGATGATATTACTGGCAGAGGAAGATTTTTGGTAATTAAAGAATTCTTCCTTCCATCATATGGCTCCTACATGATGAAATGGATCACATGGGAGTAAAAAAAAGAGAAAGGGCAGAAGTAGGAAATTTTTAATTACTGAAAATTACCCCTGCTGGTTATGTCATTACTCTTTCGCAAGTGTAAACTACATAACAGGATTTCAGCCAATGTATGCTTACATATTTGCTTAGTGAAAAAAAAATCCCTCCAGTTACAAAAAAAAGTAGTCTTGGATGCTGTTATAGGTGCTCATATTCCATTAATTTCATTTGGCTTTTTTGTGCATAATATTGGTATTCTGATGATCCAGGTGAATAAACGGTATACACAATTTTCCTTACTAGGTAATATTTTGTTGTTATTGTTTCTTGTATTTGCAGGTAGCAGACCTATATTCCATTTGATTATTCCACTTTCAGAAGACTACTACCTTCAAGAGAATGAAAAAAGATGCAATCCCAATGCATGCCACAATATGATATAGCAAACAGGGCAGACCATTTCAAGGAATTAACAACTGTGAAGACATGTTGCAATCAACATGATTGCTATTCATACACCATTCTAGACAAAAAAGAAAGAGAGCATGTAACACCAGTTTTTAAAATCAAGAAACTTGTATACCATGGACTATTTTTCAGCCCGTTTGCTACTCTTTTGCATTATGTTCCATGCCACTTTTTCAACTCTTAAAATCGCAAACGCATACAAATCTGGATACTTTAGCAACACTTAAAATATCATATCCTACAAAAATACCATGTACATCAGATACACTATGTATCTGTTTGCCGTTGGATTTTTTTTATTTTTATTTTTGGAGGGGAGATCGCATATATTACACATATGTATAATATATATTATATATATATATATATAGACTGTTTATTTGTAAATAGATAAAAGTTAAAACTATGATGAAGAATGTCAAATTTTCTCTTTAAAAATATCATCAACATAAAGCCATGTTTAGTGCTTCTATAATGTGAAACAATACACTTTAAAATAAATTATGGATGAAATTCTTGCTTTTGTGTCATAGTAGGTTATTTTACAACACAGTAAAAATGTGGGAAGGGACGTGGTGGCGCTATGGGCTAAACCGCAGAAGACTGTGCTGCAGAGTCAGAAGACCAAGCAGTCGTAAGATCGAATCCACATGACGGAGTGAGTGCCTGTCACTTGTCCCAGCTCCCGCCAACCTAGCGGTTCGAAAGCATGCAAATACGAGTAGATTAATAGGGACCACCTCAGTGGGAAGGTAATGGTGTTCCGTGTCTAAGTCGCACTGGCCATGTGACCACAGAAGATTGTCTTTGGACAAAACGCTGGCTCTATGGCTTGGAAACGGGGATGAGCACCGCCCCCTAGAGTCGAACATGACTGGACAAAAATTGTCAAGGGGAACCTTTACCTTTACCTAAAAATGTGGGAATTTACTGCAGGATTGTCTTTTTAAAGCTGATCATCTAACTTAAGACTGAATCACCTTAGGGTCTACTTGCTCCCAAAATAGGCATGCCTGAGATTTAAGTCCAGTTTAGGAAGGCATAACTTCTCTAACATCTTAAAGTATTTGGCAAGTGAGTATGGGTGTGTTAAGTATTTGGCAAGTGAGATACAAGGTTGTTTGTTTTGTTTTGTTGTTTTTGTGGTGCTACTCTGGCAATCTGTTTCTTTACTGCTTCCTTTTTCACTAGAACTAGAAATTTTATTTCAAGGGAAATTTGATGGCAATGCCTACATTGATTGCTGCCTATTTTCCAATGCTTTTTACTAGTAAGTTCTGGCTTTTGTTTTGTTTTTAGGTATTGGTCAAATATTTTGCTATCACTTTTTAGAAACTCTTAGTTACCCTTCCACTTTTATTAATTTATATTAATTGCAATTTATTATTATGCTCTACATTGCTTTGGTTATAGTTAGTACAGTAGTAAAACAAGATCCTATTGCTCTAACTACAGTAAAAGGAATCAATGCAGGCATGGGCAAAATGCAGTCCATAGGTGGCATGTCGCTCCCCAATCCTTCTCTTTCCTTCTTTTCCTTTTCTCTTTTCTGCCCAACCAATGTCTCCAGGGCAAATAAGTGTTTACAAATGAATTAGACTTGAGGAATAAACTTGATGTTCACAGACTGAACTATATTTTATGTAGGGGGGAGTTTTAACTTTTTAAGATTTTTATTCATCAACTACTGATATACTGTGATCTACCATTTCATTTCTTTGCGCAGATTTCATCAAATTAGCCAATACAATTGCCATGTCTTAGCATTAGTAATTGTATTGCAACCTCTCTTGAGTGTTCAAAAACATCTGTAGCATAAAGCGACACAATACTCATATATTTGTCTGCTTAATTTTGTGATTGGTCATTGGCAGGTAAACACTGACTTGATTTGCAAGCCTCATTGTTCAGGCAGGAGCTCTGAGGAAGTATCATTGGACATGGAATGTGCTACCATTTCTAATTATTAACTTAGTACTGGGATAGCTCTTACGTTTGAGAAAATTGAATTCTCTGCCAAGGCTCAAATTAAAGAATAGCAGTTCATCTTTAAAGTGCTGCAACACTTTAAAGGCCTTGGTGCTGGGTCCCATCACCTGTCAAGCACAGGGTGGTGGGTACATGTCAGGGCTTTCTCTGTATCCAGACCCTCAACTACCTTCCAAAGAATGTCAGATTGGCTCTATTCTTCTTGAGAATAACCTTTTCTTTGATGAGAACAGCCTTTGTTCTGATAGCCTTTGCATTTCAAAATTAGGCTTTTAAACGTATTCCTGAACTGTTTTTAAATAATGGACTCAAATACTTTATTGTACATTGCTATGGAATCTCTGAGGGGTTAAAAAGCAATCAATCAATGCTTTCAATAAATGAACATTAAACTTCTAATTCTGATTTAGGTTTTTATTGGATTACATTTTAGTTTATATAAAACTGAAACAAGATCACTATCTCAAGTTTGCTGGCTATCATGGTTACTAAACTGGCTATTGTTGCAAAATTCATTTAGTAAAAATCCCAAAGATTTCCCATTTTTAATTTTTTAAAAAACTTAAACATTGTTACAGTCTGTATAGCATTGCATTTAATTTTATGCAGGAATATGCTGCTCTGTGTCATCCTCTGAAGAAGAGTTCCTTCTATAGCAATAAATTCAAAATGCTACACTATCAGCCTTCTTCAGGAACCACTTGTGGCATGGGACGAATCTTTTCAAGCAGTGCTACCTGTAATTGTAATGGTAATTGTTTGCAAAAATATAAGGAATGAAACGGAAAATACTTATTGACATTTACAAAGACCATTGTTGGATACACAGCAAAGTGCACTTGTCCAGTAACATGGGGTAAAATGGAAAATCCTGCTTCCTTTTTGATCCAGTGAGTAGGAAATATGACTGAGAAAAAGGTTGCATGGATTACATTCCAAATTTGATCTGCAGATGCAAGAGTTTTGTTGTGCAAGCAAAAACACCTCACATTTGGCTTTTGTTGATAATCTCTACCCCTTCTCTTGTTCATGACAAAAGCACCATCAAGTGAGCTGTTATATTACGCATAATGATATCTGAGCCAGGGGACCAATATACTTCATACTTTTCTTTTCTCAGAACTCCTGATATTAAATTCTTAATTTAAAGAAGCTAAAAGTGCTAAAATATTTCTAGAGTATTTATACAACTGCATATTATCAGAGAAGACAAATGAAAATGACTTTTACACTTGCCACTTATCCTCTCTCTCTCTCTCTCTCTCTCTCTCTCTCTCTCTCTCTCTCTGTATGTGTGTGTGTGTGTGCGTGTGTGTGTGTGTGTTTGGGTGAATCTCAGGGAAGGGAAGGGGAATGGCATGCTCCCATTTGTATTATTTCGGGCAGGGGAAGGTATGGCACTGGGGATCAGGCACTCCAGGGGAGAGAAAGATTAAATTGATCATTGAACTTTATTCCATGCTTTGTTCCTTTCCCCCATACCTCAAGATCCAGGTTGTCCCATTAGCTCACCCTCTAGGTACTGCTGGTACTGCTGCTGAACGCCAACTCGGTCCATAATGGAACACTCATCATCCATGACTTGAATGTGGACGAAGGGGCTGACCTGGTGTGTATTACTGAGTCATAGCTGAATGAGCTGCTTAGGATGAACCTCAGCTTTGCCCACCTGAATAATCAAACCAGTCTCGAGCTAAGTTGGAGAGTTTGGGGAAAGAAGTTACTCTTTTCCACAGGGGCACCATCTTTCTCAAAAGGAAGCTTATATGCCCTGGCACCAGTTTTGAGGGCCTGTACCCAAAGAGGGTTGCTGACGTACTGATTATCCTGCTGTCCAGCTGCCTCCCTGCCTGAGCTGGCTGAGGGGATTTTTGGATATGATGTTTCATAACCACCAGACTGTTGTTCTGAGGGACTTCAACATCTCCACTGAGGCTGCCCTGACAGGTTCTGCTGAGGATTTCATGGCAACAAAGCAGCCATCTCAATATATTGTTGACCCAATACATGTGGCAGGTCACACACTCTGGACCTGGTTTCTACCACTGGAAGAACATGGGATTATCTGTTTTCAAAGGGGTTATGAACAATTCCGTTGTCATGGTCAGATCGTTGCCTTGTGAAGTTTTATGGTAGTAGACAACAAAACAAAGGTTCAGTTCAGTTGTTCCCAGGTCCAAGAAATGGGTAGGAAACCTATTCTGGAGGGAATCATACTCCCCCCCCCTTGAGGAGCAGGTCCACACTGTTTAAGGATACTCCTGGATTCATCTGGAAGATCATGTGAGCTCACTGGCTCACAATGCCCAAGGCCAGCTTCGACTGAGCTACAACCGTTCCAAATGAATTCTACACGTTGACAATGACCTACAAAGTCCTAAATGGCTTGGAACCTGGATATTTGAAGGGGTGCCTCTTCCTTTATAAACCAGTCCAACCATTAAGATATGTTGGGGTGGCCCTCCTCCATGTCCCACCAGCTGGAGCATCGTTTTGGCACCAAGCCAAAGCTAGCTTATTGGTTATAGCCTTTTGGGATTGAGGATTTTAGCCTGCAGAGGTTTTAAACCAACAGTTGCAATGTTTTAATGTGTTAACATTAAGAAGTTTAAATTTAAATTTTTAATGATTTTATGCTTTTAAATTGTCTTATACAGCTCCATAACTCACCCTGAGATCTTGCAATATAGCAGATATCAGAAATGTTTTGAATGAATGAATGAATGAATGACATCATACTTACACAGTTCGATTTCCAGTACACAAAATTGGCAAAAAATTCCTCTTTGCCAAACAAAAGCTTGCGGTCCACCTCTTGATTTAGTCCTCCTGAAAAAGAGTTTGCTTTACAGTATGCATTCAGAATAACTCCAAAATTAAAATCAGAGATTGCTCTATAAGAACTCATTGACCTTGCATCATATGACATAAACAAAACTTTTGTGAGATGTTACAAACACTAAACTCTGTGTGAAGCTGCTAGGTTGAAATGGCATGGATTTCAGCATAAAAATGTGTTGTACACAACTAACAACACTGCTGCCAAACTGCTATGATAACAGATGTTGCTTCCATTATTCATTCATTTATTTTAAAAATTAAGGGATTTTTCTACTGAAAATAGAAAACACTGTACAAATTAATATGATGAATGTTAAAGTAATAACAATTAATTATAACAAGGCACAGCAAACAATTATTAACTTTCTGTGAAGCACTTTCCATTTAAGTTCCAAATGTCCAGCTACCAACACTGAAGACAACAGTGCTTTTTAAAAGCATCTTACACTCAGGTTTAAAATCTTGACAGACCTTTGTCTTTTGTAGGGGTGGGTTTTTTGTTGTTGTGTTTTTTGTTTGTTTGTTTCTTGAGACATGGATCTAAATATAGGACTAGCAGAGGAAAAGAGTGCACTAATGCATATTCCAGCAGCTCAAGTAGGCAATGATCAGATAGCATCCCACAACTAAACAAGACAGTATGCTCTAGGTATCCATGCCCCCCCACATTCTGAACCCCCCCCCCCGAAGGATCCCTTTTGGCCTCCCAATTGTGTTTACAAGGAAAAAGGGATTACTAGGGAGCCTCAGAACCTAAAAGGGGTGGACAGGAAGTTATAAACATGATTTTAAAATATGATTAAATTAAGCAGTAATGTTCCCATGTGATGACATAATTCTTACTGCAAGTTGTATCAATAGATTTTAGCCAATAAAATATAGTCTTTTCCATCCCTATGAAAATCACTATCGCCAGAGCATTGCTACAACCAGACATTGTTACAGAAACCAGAGGTAGAATTAGTACAGAAATCATTCAGTTAGCATGGATGTAGAAGTGTAGGTCTACAGAATACTACACTTCAGGGAAAAGTTTAGATTGGAGGAACCTTCAGACTACCTAAGGTCTTTTGAAGCTACTTTACATGTATGTGTTAATACAGTAAAACACATAGCAGACAAATTTGAATGAATTTTAAACACAGACTTCTACATGTAATTGAAAAGTCAAAAAATTTACCTGTTGCTAAACTAATAACCGCCCCCACAAAGAATGTGACAAAAGTTCCTAACGTACTGAAGTAAAGATATGACAGTGAATACCAATAGTCTTGAAGAGCTGGTCTGGAAGAAACACAAAAGGTTAATTTTTTTCTCTTTAAAACTATGTTCTAAAGAAGTTCACAAAGTTTAAATGGATTCAGGGTACAATCCTGTACATTTACCTGAGAGTAATTTCTGTTACACTGAACAAGACTTCCTTCTAAGTCCACATGCTGGCTTATGATGCAATGTTAAAAACAGATGACAGATTATGGAAGAATGATTTTTCTGATTCATAAGTAGCTAACAAACATCTATTTAACATTAACACATGGCCCACTTTGTATTTAAGTTTTAAGAAACTAGAGGGTTTTTTGTTTTTTTTTTACAATTTGATTTAACAGATTTCTTAACTGCTTTCCAGGACTAAAGTCTTCCAATTTTATATTTATATGATTAGTGCGCAATGCCACAAATTAATTTTAAACAAATGTAAGCATAAACCAGTAAACCACCAGAGTGGTGCCTCGCATTACGACGTTAATTCATTCCAGCGAAATTGCTGTAGAACAAAAACGTCGTAAAGCGATTGTTAAAAGCCCATAGAAATGCATTAAAACCCGGTTAATGCATTCCTATGGGCTGGAAACTCACCGTCCAGTGAAGATCCTCCATAGAGTGGCCATTTTCACTGCCTGTGCAGCGAGGAATCTGTCCCAGAAAAGAGCAGGGAGCCATTTTATTTTCCCGGTGGCCGTTTTGAAACCACCGATCAGCTGTGCAAAAATCGTCACTTTGTGAAGATCGGTTCCTGAAGCAGGGAACCGATCATCGCAAAGTGAAATTCCTCCATAGGAAACATCGTTTTGCAATCGCTTTTGCGATCGCAAAAGAGTCAACGTCAAGCGGTTTCATCGTAAAACAGAGTGCCCGTCTTAAATCAAACAATTTGATTTAACAGTTAAGAAATCTGTTAAATCAAATTGTAAAAAAACTCTAGTTTCTTAAAACTTAAATACAAAGTGGGCCATGTGTTAATGTTAAATAGATGTTTGTTAGCTACCTATGGATCATGAAAACCATTCTTCCATAATCTGTCATTTGTTCTTAACCCTGCATCATAAGCCAGCATGTGGACTTAGAAGGAAGACTTTTATATACAGTATATATAAAATGTACAAATCCAAAGAAAAACAAGCATTCAAAACCCTCTTAAAGCAGATGGGACAACCTAAAATTCTTGGGAGTGGGCTCCACAACATATTGGCCACTGATGAGAAGACTTTAGTTCTCCCAAGACTTACAGATCTCAGCAGTGGGCCAGCAAGTAGAGCCCTTTGATTCTGACAATCTTAATACACAAGTCAGTTCACACAAAAAAACAGGCAGTCCTAAAAATAACCCACTACTGAGGTCTTTAAATATCAAAAATAGCACTCTGCTTTGGGAACACATCAGTAGTCCTTGCAGCTGGTACGGAATTGGCATTTTCTGTTTATTAAGAAAAAAAAACCTGCATGGCAAGTGGTTAAAATGTACCAACATTGTTTGCAACTGTTCAGGTGATGATGCCACCTATTAGACCTTGTCCATTAATTCATGTCTCTTCAGTTTTACAACTGTCTTTTAAAAATTCACATGCTAATTATCAGAACCACAATTTTCAAACTGATAAAATATTGATTGGTAATTAAAATTAACCTAGACAAATATTCAGTATTTCAATTCCACTTCTTCCACTGTTTGTTATCATACTTTTCTTTCCAAAAGGATGCTCAAAGAGGTCAACAATGACACACTAAAACAGCCATTCTTGGGGGGCCCTGGCACACTTGAAGGCAGCCACAGATAAGAAACAATTCTTTGTGTACCACCTTAAAAGGCTCACTATGCAACGAGTGCAATCCTGATTCGGCCTACTTTTTTTTCATACAGTGTTTATGACAGTGGTCAAAAACAGATTGACAATGGCTGCATTAAAACATCAATAAAAACAAAGTATAAAAAGTGCCAGAACAAATACAGTAACATAAACAAAGAAATCTGATATGAAAACTCATTCCCATCATAGCTGACTTTTTAACCTGACACAAAATTGATTTGTCGCACAGACCTTGGAGAAGTTGGAGGAGGCAGAGTGGTTGTTATGTGTTCAATCACTGTGAGGTTGGGTCTTCTACAACCCTGAGTTGAAAGAGGTAATGGCAAAGTTCTGTGAGGAGGGGGAGGGTACTTGTGAGATCCAATTCCAACCCACAGTACGAGAAGAAATCCACAAATAAGGCCTGAAAATGCACCCTGAAAGATAGAATGTTACACTGAATGAAAACAGCAGTAACTAAAGAAACGTATTATCTTAAAAACCTATGTTGCCTACCAAATATTTAAAGTTGTCCACATATGGCTTTCATAGGTTGTTAATACAGTCCAATTATCTGTTACCCCTGCAAGAGTACTAGGGATGGGATTTGTAATTCCAGGAGCCCCAGCCCCAGAAGTAAGCTATAATCCCCTCTGCAGACTTCTTTCTGGGACTAGGAGAGAAGGCAAGAGAGAGGTCCTCCTACTACCATTATCTGCTTCACTGCAAGTGCTTTGGCTAGAAAACGGAAAGGAACACCTCTGTCTCAGTGCTTCCTGGGAGTCACCTCACTGATTCATGATAAGGGTAACCTTGTTACGCATTAGATTCTATAGGGGGGTCCTCAATAAAATACTCCTGGAGGAAGCACAATTTCCATTTACACACAATAGTTCACCAGGTCTGTTTATAAGCGTCCTTAAAAATGCGTTTTAAGGTTTAAAACAAACCTGAGAAGATTGTAACTATGTTTTAAATTAAAATCTCAATGTTCCCAAAAGCACAATTTACTATGGGGGGGGGGGGGAATAAATCTGTCAGGAGACATCACCAGACCTTCACGGGTACAGTACTAGTTTTGATGATCACATTCAGCCCAGTGGCCTGCCCACCCACACAGAAGCAAACAAAACATCACCAAATGAACCTCACCAAAATACACACCTTTAAAATAATAAATACAGAATATGTTAGCCTAATAATTATTTTTAAAAACTAGTCAAAAACAGAAAGCGTTTACACACACACAAACACAGAGGGGGAAATAGCAAAAATTTTAAACCACACAGAGACTCCTCTCCCCAAAACCAAGAAAAGCAAGAAAACAAATACATACTGGCAAAAAATACAATCAAGCCGGCCTCCTCCAGTGCAAACCAAAATTACCAGAATAGATTATTTCCTCTTTTCCTACCACTTGACTCCTTCTCTTCTCTCAATTCAAATACAAAGCAGGGCAAATTAAATCTGAAGGAGGCATGCTGCACAGACAGGTGGCTATAAGTAGCAAAAATAATTCAAAGAAACCCATTAAAAACATGGAAAAGAAAGGATCCAAGATGGAGTAAGGAAGCCATCAATCCAAGATGGAAGATAGAAGGGACTCAGCACAACAATCAACTGAAGCAAAGCATGCTCCTCACTGTTTTCCAGGCCCTTCTACAAATTCAAAGTTTGCTAACACTATTGGATGAAAATAAATCTTAGTTTTCACTGAGAAAATGGCAGTGAGAAGTTACAAAGAGAGAACACGAAAGAAACACAAATGTTTTGTGTACCTCTCTTCCATAAACATGAATCATTTGTATTTTGAAGTCTCTCTTTTGGCAATGAAAAGAGTAATTCATGCTGAAAGAACACAAGTTTCGTCTGTCATTTAAACACTAAAGGCTCATCCCTAAAGAAAACTCGTAAGCTTTTTGTTTTTGCCCATCCAAATGCAACAAACAAGGTCCTCTCAGACTTTTACCAATTTGCTCCTTTCCCAGGAGATTACAGCAGTCCCTACACCAGTCCCTACATTCTTTAACATGTAAAACAGAGGCACCAATATGCATTACTGAAACTCCTCAGAAATTTAAAATTTATTTAAATTAAACAAAATGCATCATTTGTCTTTTTAGATACTAGAGTGGTTTCAACTATGTACTAGATGAAATCACTGTTCAGTGTTTCATAAAACCATAAGTAATTACATGACATATATATTCAACCTCCCGTGGTACACAGTGGTTTTCTGCATGTTATTGTGGTTTAAGACAAAACTATGGTTTGGTGAGATGAAATGGCAAATGATAGTTTGCCTTCAATAGTGTAGGTAAAGAAGAAGAAAGGAAGAGGAGAGAGGGAATACCATGACACCCTTGGCTGGGTTGGAAAATAACAATCTCACATGCAACTTAACATTGGGTTTCAGTAGGAGGAAGCTTTCTGAAACTAAGGTGACTATCTTTTGCAGTAACCAATTAAATTCCTCTCCACAGAAGCTTAATGAGAGCACAATTCCCCCCCCCCCGTCATCCTCAACTGCCAGCACCTTCTTTGCTTAGCCCAAATCAATGCCTGAGGAAGCTTCTGCACAAGATCACACTTTTCTGCATCAGTTCACATGATCAACAAATGTAGATGGATCCAATATTAAAAGAAATAGAAGTTTCAGCAGCAGAGAGGCTAAAAACTATGGATTTGAGGGTGGAAACTTCAGGTTAATTCTCATTTGATTTTATAGCATGTGTCAAATGGAAAACAATGCAAATCAGACTGTCCCAAACCTGTAACATTTCCCACATTTTATGTCAATGTAAGTGCATTACTGTACTTTATCTCCTTCCCTCTTCCTCTGTTTATCTATGTACAACATAGATTTATTACCTATATAAATCTATGATGTAATGATGACATCATTCATGGCTTCTGAAACAATACAAAACAAAGAACAAAATTCCCCACACTATTTAACACGAGGAGCATTTCGCAACATGCATACTTACTTTCGCGTTTCCAAAAGGCAACAGGACACCCACAGAAAATACTCCCAAAAGAGGTCCACCAAGTATCCCAAAAATACTGAGTGCAGCCTAAAAGGGGGGGGGGGGAAGAGAATCACAAACCTTTACAGACATAGGAAGAAGCAGAAAGAGCATATTTGATTTTCCAAGAAAATGCATTTCCTTCAGGGGATAGAGAGCATCCTGCAGTTGGTAACACGTCCCATCAAACAGGGGACAGTGGTTTGTATTGAGACTAATAGAGTTGAACGTACGTCCATTTATCTCACAGGGCCGAATCAAAACTTAACTTCTGCAGTTCTTTGAGAGTATCAGCAAGCATGTAGAATGAGGTGATCCAGAAGACACCTGTATACCTGTGTTTTCAAAATGTTTTTGAGTAAACGTAGCACCATGGGAAAAAAGCCCTCCTACAGTTTTGTCACTGGTTAAAGAAGGCAAAGCAGAGAGCAGAAATAAATAGACAGTTCTCAGAAGGAGTGCATGTCTATAAAGAGCAGAGTTCTCAAAGGACGTAACGGTGAGCAGTCACGTGGACAGTTAGTGCTACTACTACTATTATTGCTTATTAACATTTCTCTTTAAGACAAGTCAAAGAAAAGAAAAGCAAATGCCCCTCTGTTGCCCTCTCCTATCTGCTTCTGCTTCCTGAAAAAGTCTGCTACTTAAAAAAAAAATGTAAGTACTGCAGTGCATCTGCAGCCCTAATAGGGTCTAATTTTTTTAAAAGTTCCTCTGCCTCTAAGTCTTACACCTCAGCCAGATGCCCAAGCAAAATGGTCTCAGATATCCCATTCTGCTAAATATTCACTGTAACAAAAACAAAGAATGCAATACCCGCAAAACAGCTGAATGGGCAATCAGCGCATGGCAGATGTAGTTCAGAGAAAGTATACAGTGATACACAATGGGACAGAAAATGCTATCCACATATAAACCAGAGCTGATGGTGACTAACCAGAAATAAAACATTATTAGATATAGTGCCAGGAGTGATATTGGAATTTATTTAGATGTGATTTTAATAAACAAACTCATGTGTTCTGTGAAATGGGTGTTTTGTTGGAAAATAATAAATTTTAAACTTTGTAAACTTTTATACAGTGGGGTCTTGACTTAAGAACGGCTTGAGTTAAGAACATTTTGACTTAAGAACCACTCTCATAGGAAAATATTGACTTGACTTACGTACTTAGATTTGAGTTAAGAGCTGGAAAAAAAAAACCACGTGGGAGGCAGGGAAAGTGCAAAATTTGAACTTTCAGTTAACTGTTGGCCAGTGAAAAGGGTGCCTGTCTGCTTCCTCACTCCTCCCAGCATTTAGAGAGTAAATTGGGAGACAGTCTTCAGACTGCCTGGTCCTGTCCTGCCTGGACTGTATTTTCCCTGCCTTCCCTGAACCTTTCTTGACCTAAGAAAAAAAAGAAACAAAATATCCCCCTCTAGTGGTCAAAGGCGGAATAGCAGCTTCCCATTAGTTTCTATGGACGGAAAAGAGCAGATACGGATCAAATGGTTTTCAATGCATTCCTATGGGAAATGCAGATTTGACCTGAGAACCTTTTGACTTGAGAACCGCCTTCCAATACGGATTAAGTTCTCAAGTCAAGACCCCACTGTAACTACCACAGCTACTATGTCAGGCATTTTGTCAATTGGCAAGCCTCTATAGCAACCATTTCGCATCTCTGACATTTCCTCAAATTCCAAATCTGTCCGCAGTTCCAAAAAATATTAAAGATCTTGCTTTCAGACACTGTTTCCTTTTTCTTTCTTTCTCCCAATGGGTGCATGTTCATATGTGTCTGAGGTCTTGTAACTAAGCCAGTCACTACCAGTGGGAGCAACAATAACTGACAGTCTTCTGTGCTCTTTTATCTGAAGATCTACATATATAAAGTAGCAGTTGCAAAAAAAAACCCTATTTTCTAATTGGTGAGAGTACTAAAACTGAATTAACAGTTCAGGTATAGAGTCATGATATACTATATGCTATGCTTCTTTCCCAACAAACAAAATTCTGATTTGTTTTTGCTTTTTATTCTCTGGAAATATATACAGTGGTGCCTCGCTTAACGTTTGCTTCGTTTAACGTTTTTTTCGCTTAACGTTTATTTTTTCAGAGGCAGATTGTGCTTCGTATAACGTTTTTCCCTATGGGCGATTTTCGCATAGCGTTTTTGGGACCATGCTTCGCTTAACGTTTTTGGTTTTAGGTCCCCTGCTTCGCTTAACGTTTTTTTGTTTTCAATTTAAAAAGTGTTTTAGAAGGGTCCAAAACGGTTCTAAATGCTTGGATTCGTTAGAGGACACCTTAAGTCATGTGCAAACCTGATTTGGCTTTGATCTGACGTTTCGTTAATTTTTTGTGAATTTTTGTTTTTTGGCCCATAGGAACCAATGGACCTGTCAAAATCTGACAGCTCCATGCTTTCCTATGGGGGAGAAAACAATTTACAAAAAATTAACGAAAGTTCAGATCAAAGCCAAATCAGGTTTGCACACAACTTAGGGGGTCCTCTAACGAACCCAAGAATTTAGAACAGTTGCTGAGTCTTCATTAATTTTTTGTGAATTTTTTCTTCCCCCATAGGAAATAATGGAGCTGTCAGATTTTGACAGCTGTCAAAAGTTGGGGGAAAAAAATTCACCATTAATTAACGAAAAGTCAGATCAAAGCCAAATTAACTTTTGCATCCGTTTTAGAGGGTGCAGAAGCTAATCCAAGCATTTAAAACCATTTTTGACCCTTTTATGACACACTTAATTTTGCAAAAATTGACTTCGCAAAGCCATTGAAACCTATTGAGTCAGCTACAATACATTCCAATGGAGGATACATTGTATCGTTTAACGATGTTTCCTATGGGTTTTTTCGCTTAAGGACGGCAATCCATGCCTATTGGAACGGATTAACCGGTTTCCAATGCATCTCTATGGGAAATGGTGTTTCGCATAAAGTTTTTTTCGCATAAGGTTTTTTTTTTGGAACCAATTAAAAACGTTATGCGAGGCACCACTGTATTATATTTAAGGCATAATCTTATTCTCAGGCAATTTAAGATCAATACAATTAGCTATTCCATGCCTACCTGTAACAGAGCACCCACAGCAGATGCCATTGCAGCCATGAAAAGGCATATTACACCAAACAATATATCTAAATGGATAAATGAGTAGATAAAAATGGTATAACTTATTGAAACACATAATTGACTGAAAGGTTAAAAGTTAACTACTCCTCTACCAATAATAAATGAAACACAACGATTAGGATTTGCTTCTAGGAATGGTCAAAACCAAACAGATACCACATTCTTGTTCTTTTAAAAAAAGAATAACTATCAGTGCAATATTACAAATACTGTATAGCACTAAATGCTAGATATTAATTTAAACAAGCAATTACCATATAGTCCAAATTTTTATCCAAATTGTTCTATTAGACAATTATACTAGAGAGTCAAAGTAGTTCAACTATTATGGATGGATTTGCATATTGTCACATCTGACACAGAAAATATTTAAACTGTAATTCTAATGCTCCCGGTACAGATCCTAAGGGCAGAGGAAAGGCTGTATCTCCCCATTTAAGGCCAGGTAACGATTGAAGGGGGGGAGGGGGAGGAGAGAGAAGGTTTATTTTGGAAGAGAGGCAAAAACATATATCCTAGCTTCAGACTCAAGAGCTCTGACACCATTAGAAGTAGAAAGCAGATGAAATCAAAGAGGTGGCACAGAGAACTGGGGGGAAAGGAGCGTCAGACGCAAAGTATTTCCAGTCTTTGACCATGCTCAGAACAAAGAGAAATGTTGCATCAGTTCTGGAGCTGCCATAAATAATCTCCAACACTGCTGGCAAAAAGGGAGATCTATCAAACACTCCCCTACCTCTGGCTTCAAAGGAAAAAAATGTTTGTTTGTTTAATATATTCACGAAGGCTTTCACAGCCAGGATCTAATGGTTGTTTTGGGTTTTTTGGGCTCTTTGGCCGTGTTCTGAAGGTTGTTCTTCCTGACGTTTCGTCAGTCTCTGTGGCTGGCATCTTCAGAGGACAGCAACCTGATCACAGGTTGCTGTCCTCTGAAGATGCCGGCCACAGAGACTGGCGAAACGTCAAAAAGAACAACCTTCAGAACACGGCCAAAGAGCGCAAAAAACCCAGAACCACTATGTTTGTTTGTTTGTTGAACTTCTATGCACCTGTAGCGTTCACCCTTGTTATGAAATAATTCATGTATTATTCATGAGTTATATGTTAATGTGGTTAAGAGACAGGGCTAAAAGAGATGTTAAAAGGCGGAGCCTGAGCAGAGAGAGTCAGAATCTGTATTAGGAATCAGGGAGAGAAGGATAGTTTGGGGTCTGAGGAGAGATTAGTCTGAGTGTAAATTGTGATAATAACTATAGAAGGTTAATATTGAAGCCTGATGAAACTTGAAGACTGTGCTTATGAATTGTTCCAGAAACCCACTGTAATCAATAAGCCTGTTTTATAAAAAATCAGTACACAATGGACCTTCATCTTTTCTAAGTAAAGTTTGTTGATATGGAGATCAACTGGTGGCAGTGTGTCAAGAGGTGTTTTGCCTTTGTGAGCTCTGTGTTTGGGTAGACAAACTGGGGCCACGAGGGCAGACATCACAACACCCATCTGGCTACAAGGCCACTCTGGGCAGCTTACACTAAAACACACACACACACACACACACAGAGAGAGAGAGAGAGAGAGAGAGAGAGAGAGAGATTGTCAAGTTACAACCATCAGAAGAGGGAGACACAGGATAGAAGGTGTGAAATCATAACAATGCAACTACTATGTTTATAATCTGCTCCATTATAACTGACATTATAATTCATTATAATTCAATCAATCTCTTTAAAGATTTTTCAAACAAACAAAAAAATCTCATGCAAACTTACTCATTCCCATGGAAACCCAGGACAAACTTGCCTCCGACAATTTGATATGAGGTTTAACAAGATCTTCTACAGTTACGGCAGCTAATGCATTGATGCTGGAAGACACCGTACTAAGGGATATAAAACAAACACATTTAATTTCTCTCCATTGATTAAACCTTGGCAAATATTTAAACACCAAGACAAGGTGTGAGCCAGGAGGTAAGTCGGGGTCACCGCTCGCTGGAGTGCTGTCCATTCCCACCAAGGAGATAGAAAAAGGAGGAGGAATGTAGACTCCCGATGACTCCAGAGAAAGCCCCAGAGGAGCCCCAGAAGAGGAGGAATTATCCCAGGGCTTGAGGGGGATGGGAGTAAAGGAACAGCAGGAAAAGGAAGTGGAGAGAGGGAGGAAATAGAAGCGGGTGAAGGGGAAGTGATAGAAAAAGGAGAGACATTACCTCCAGGTTGGGAATGGATCTGGTTGCAAGATCCTTAGACCCAGAAGTGGGAGAGACTGCAGGTGCCTAGGGAAGAGGCAGACCATAGGAGAAGGGTGGTGATTCCTCCCAGACCATCTTACTGGGGAGAAGCAGAAGCTAAGGAGTGGAGGAGGAAGTTAAGAGAAGAAAGAGAAAGAGTAGAACAAGAGAGAAGGGAGAGGAGTGAATGGCGAGCGTGGGAGATGATGAAGATGATAGACTGAAGAAGGCTTGGGAGGCACTGGAACCCGGGGGATATCCCAAGTGGGAGGATTTCCTTGGAGATGCGTCCGTGCCCCTGTTGACTGCACAGACAGGAATGACAATGAAGGAATAGTCGCCAGCAAAGCTGCTAAGACCATGGAATTCTAGTTTTGGTAACCTCTTTGTTTTAGAGGATTGGAAGGCCCTTCCCACCACGTTGGAAGAAGGAGAAAGAGACTATGTGTCAGTTCAAGACAACGGCTTATTTGTTAGTCCAAAAATAATATCCATCGTTACCAATGCAAATAGTGTCTGGTGAGGTTATAGGGGAAAGGGAAGAATCCCGAGATTGTCACATCAAACCCTCACACAAGGATTGGGAAGAAACAGAGCTGTTCAAAGCACTTGCAGCAGAAACATGAACCTTGCGCAAATGAACAGTTCAGCATAACCTGATTACCATAGGTTGTTGTACTGATAAAAGTATTTTGTTGTTGTTTAGTCATTAAGTCACGTCCAGCTCTTCGTGACCCCCATGGACCAGAGCACACCAGGCCCTCCTGTCTTCCACTGCCTCCCGGAGTTTGGTCGAATTCATGTTGGTAGCTTCGATGACACTGTGCAACCATCTCGTCTTCTGTTGTCCCCTTCTCTTCTTGCCTTCACACTTTCCCAACATCAGGGGTTTTTCCAAGAGTCTTCTCTTCTCATGAGATGGCCAAAGTATTGGAGCCTCAGCTTCAGGTTCTGTCCTTCCAGTGAGCACTCAGGGTTTATTTCTTTAAGAATGGATAGGTTTGTTCTCCTTGCAGTCCAGGGGACTCTCGAGAGCCTCCTCCAGCACCACAATTCAAAAGCATAAATTCTTCAGTGCTTAGCCTTCTTTATGGTCCAGCTCTCACTTCCATACATTGCTACTGGAAAAACCATAGCTTTGACTATGCGGACCTTGTCGGCAAGGTGATGTCTCTGCTTTTTAAGATGCTATCTAGGTGTCAAGGATAATTTCCACACTGAGACAGAAAAAGGCCCATGATAATCAGCAGTCATACTTGACAGGTGTGCAAAATGCTGAATCATGCATTCTGGGATGATGCAATGTCCACACTGATTGGCTGTGCATGTGTATAACTGTGGGGACATGTGGAGAAGATGTACGGATCTCTTCTGATGAGAGTCATGCTTCATGCTTCCGGTGTGTACTGCTGAACTTCTGAATATACTGTAAATACACTTGGTGTTGGAAGAAGCTGTCTTTGTCTGTGTGAATCAATTGGACTGCCTGGATTGGTACAAAAAGTCTGCTAACTTACACCAACACTAGGTTTGTCATCGCTTTCCTCCCAAGAAGCAGGTGTCTTTGAATTTTGTGGCTGATGTCACCATCTGCAATGATTGTGGGGACCAAGAAAGTAAAATCTGTCACTGCCTCCATATCTTCCCTTTCTATTTGCCAGGACGTGATGGGACCAGTGGCCATGATCTTTTTTTATATATATATTTTTTGCGCTCTCCTCTTTCACCCTCATTAAGAGGTTCTTTAATTCCTCCTCACTTTCTGCCATCAGAGTAGTATAATCTGCATATTAGAGGTTGTTGATATTTCTTCCGGCAAGGCCTCGCTGGCCCCATTTTGCCCATGATTATTCTTGCTTGCACATACAGTAAATGTCAAATATGATTTTGGCCACTGATTCTATTTGTGCTGAGAGCTGGAAATCTTATCAAATAGCAAGTTTTTTTCATGAATTAGGTGATAAACTGGTCTTCTGAATTAGCACTTCAGATATCAATGAGGGAAGGTACTTCTCAGAAGAACAGATGCTTATGGATAGAGTTGTATTTTAAAAAACAATTGTTTACAATTAAACATGGACTGGAAGGAAGTTAATTAGGACTAGACTTGACTAATGTGTTAAACACCAAATGCACATACGATTTTTGTCAGGATTACAGTAAGACAAATAACACTTGCCTCTTAATCCAAATTGTTATTCCAGTTAAATGTAGCATGACATTTGGCTCCAGAAACCATAGTTGATAATGAAACTACTGGCTATATGCAATTTGTTACAACTTACAACATCATAATTCAAGCTTACCTTAACGTGCCACTGTAGGTCCCAGCCACAAAAAGTCCTGGAATACCTGGAAAATCTCCCAAAATGTCTAGCACTAAATATGGCATGAGCTAAAAGGGGGGAAATCATGATTGGGAAAAAACAAGTTTTCATTTCTTTCTCTCCATCAAATACATTAGAAAAACCTAAATTTAAACATTTTAACTTTAGCTCCATTATAATAGCTATCAACATAAACAAACACAAACATTTATTTATTTAAAATATTGATATGCCACCTTTTTCCTGAAGGATCCAAGGTAGTGTACAATATTTAAAAGAAACAGTTAAAAGCCAAATAATAAACTATTACAGTATTAAAAACATTAAAGAAATATATTACATCTCATACTAACAATATTAAAAACACAAGTAAAACACAGAATAAAATGTTCACTTAAATATCTTTATTACAAGATAGCAAGATACCAGAATGGTGGAAGAGTCTTCCATTTGCTGGTAGTTTAACTGTGAATTGATCTAAGACACAATAATACTTTTTGAACAGAATTAGACTGGCAGTTCCCATGTACTGTATCCTAAAATGGACTAACATTAAATACACAGATTAGCACTTTGAAAACAGAATTACATAAAGAGTTCACAGTAAACTAGGAATAAAACCACAGTTGTTTCAAGCTTCCAATTATGTAAGAAAATTAAATTCTTTTTTAAAAACCTCCAGTTTAAGGATTTTGGATATTTTGCTTCTGTACTGATGATTTAAAAAGCCAGGAAATAGCCTGATACTGCTGAACAATATTGTGCCCGTTTTGCCAGCAGGGAAAAGGATGGCAAGCTTTACATTGCAAAGGGCAGCCTGAATATCAACAACAACCATGACAGCAGTCAAAATGGACTACAGCAGAGGTCCCCAATCCCCAGTCCATGGCCTGGTGCTGGTCCATGGCCTGAGCCAGACCGGGCCGCGGAAATAGACCTCCCGCTGCCCCCCTGCACGCACTCACCCCTGCACAGCTGATTTGAGCATGCGTCTAAACTCCAGTGCACCTGTGTGAGTGGCGCATGCCCTTTTGCACATATGCGGCCATGTGAGCGCTGCACCGCCATTTGTGCATGCGCACAAGCACACTTGCCATGCCACCGTTTGATCTGTTTTAAATCTGGGAAAATTTAAGGTTGTTTGATTCTGCATGGGAGTTAAAACAGTTTTACTTTTTAAAAAATCATAAACTGAAAAACATTTGCCAACATTTCCCCAAATCTGGTACAGAGCAAAAACAAAAAGCAAAACAAAGCGTGCTGCTTGTATACCGCCCCATACCACTTCAAGCACTCTCTGGGCGGTTTACATGTTAATTATGCAGGCTACACATTGCCCCCCCCAGCAAGCTGGGTACTCATTTTACCGACCTCGGAAGGATGGAAGGCTGAGTCAACCTTGAGCCGGCTACATGGGATTGAACCCCAGGTCGTGAGCACTGTAGTACAGCAGTTTAACCACTGCGCCACGAGGCTCTCTCACGAGAGCAAAGTACGAATGCTACATCTGTGCAGTCCAGTTTCGAAGTCATAATGTTTTCTTTGGACTGCCCCCATTTTTAGAATTGTCTCATAGAATGCTGATTGGATCCGCTGCACAATAACATCATTGCACTCTTGTGCAGTGACAATTATCTTACTCCCACTACAGAAAATTAGTTATAGTGTTTCTTAAAGTAAGAACCTGAATATATATTGTACAGTAGGAATAAGAAAATGCTTAAGTAATAACATATGTGATAGTATGTGGTTAATAATCATTTTCTCTAGCCACAGGTCCAATTTCTGTCAGAATCCCTTAAGTGTTTCTATTTGATTGATTTTACCAGACTGCAGGCATTTTTATTTAGGCAGTTTTGGTTTGAGAACCAATTAGTATATGCAGTGTCAAAAATACATATGAGAAACTTAAGTCAAATCAAGACTTTGTTGTTTAAATCACTGCTTAGAAAGTAAAATAACTATGTACCATGGCCTATGTACCATGTAACAGACCAAAATATGATCAACAGAAGGTGACAGGTAGAGAAGTACATAGTAATATTTGTTCACATTTCTTTTCTTTCAGGTTCTTTCTAGGGGTGCCTCTTTTGTTTTTGTGTTCTCCATGCACCAGCCATTTCATTTTATATTAGAGATACCGCCTATTTCAGATTATTTCATTTTGTTTTTTCTTGTTTGTGTTTTCTGGCAAAAAAAAAAGCCTCGAAGGAGCCATGAAAACTACTTCAGAAAAGCAGAAGCAAGGCAAAAGAGAATCAATATACTCCAAAAGCAGGCAATAATAAATGGCCTCTGGAGCATTCACACAGCATAGTGGCATATTGGCACAGTCACAAAGACCACCTCACCCAGCCCACATATTCCCGGAGGCAAATAAAACATCCCCCCCAAACTCACCAAAATATACACCTTTAATGACACAAATACACAGTAAATTAACCAAATAACAATTTAAAATACCAATCTAACAGGGAAAGCACATCCTTACACAGACAGACAGACAGACAGACAGACACGCACAGAGCACACACGTACATATATATGCACACACGGGGAAAGAAATAGCAAAACAAATAAACCCACAGAGCTCGCTCTCTTAAAAACCATGAAAGCAAGCAAGCAAATTACGGCAAAAAAGAATCATCTCCAATGAAAACTAGTAGAATACAGGCAGAGTTTTCTTCCCCCTACCATGTGATTTTCTTATCTTCTTTGAATCTGGTAGGCAGCAGAAATAATTCAAGAAAGAAAATGACAAAAGAGGGGGAAATCCAAAAAAATGATCCTAAGGAGGAACCCTGACACAGGTAGGCTTTCTGGTGGCAACAGCAATAATAATCCAAATCAATAGTGGAGAAAAACCAAAAATCAAAAGGATCCAAGATGGAGTCACAGAGGCAGGCAGCACAATGCAAGATGGATACCATCAGCAGCTTGCACCAACAAGGTACTGAAGCAAAACAAATACTCCTGGTTCCCATCAATAAAGGCTTTTTGTGAAAAGTCAAAATTTCTGCTTCTCTTCCAGATGTTCTGACTAAAGGCTGACAGCAGCTCCTGTGACACCAAGGGATAAAAAAAGCTTCCCAGGAGTTTTAACTGACAAAGTGGAGAAGAAAGATTAAACACATTTGTGTACTCCTTTTGTTAGTATAAATCGTTTGCGTTTAAGAGGCTCTTTTTCACAATCAACAAAAGAACACAAAATGATAAATGAGCACCTCTTTCATATTTTCCCCCTTTCTTTCTTTTGTTTAAGTACTAAATACCCATGCCTAATGATGGACTGAGAAAAGCCTTGACATCAGATCTTTAAATATGATCACTTATATTTAAGGCAGCCTGTAAGACTAGTTGGGCTCATGATGTTAAAGCCTTTAAAGACAATTGTCAACATTTGGAATTTTGCCAGGACATGAAGAAGCAGACTGAGCAAGATGGAAGCATGGGTAAATAGATGTGATATATTCCATTTTGCTGTTTTTTAACTGCCACACTTTGCACAAGCTGCAAATTCTAAGTGGACATCCAACTCAGATCTGCATATAGAGCATCAAGGTAGGATATCTGTGAGGTTAAATAACAGTTATCAATGGCAAGCCTCTTGCTCTGCAAAAAGGAACGCAGCCTGTATATATCCTGATCTTTTCCATCATCCCAGTACAGACACAAAAGGAAAGGAATGTGGACATTCACAAAGTGCTGAAAATGGTATCATGAATAACATTTTAGAGTGGATTTAGCTACCAAATAGAGATAGTGAGCTGCCATTTCTAACTGTGGTCATTGTACTGCAACAGGCAATTCCTGTTTTCTTCAGAAACAAAGGAGTTGCTTTGTTATTTTTGTTTTCATTTTTTGTCCTTTATTTCAAGTAAAACATTGGATTGCTTGGCTCTGGAAATTTATAATGCATTAATTATGTTGATCATTAAGAGCTACTTAATTAACACTTATGATCTATTTAAAATTGAGACCTACCAAAAACTAAATCAGTTACACTGAGGATGCAAAAAAGGAGATCAAATCTACATTTATTATTTTGTATTTTACTTCTTGTATTAATACTAAACCTGATCTGGTGCTGACACATATTTTGCTGTCCATGGGTCACAATCCTTGTATATAGAATATATTGAAAGTCCACTCATAACTGCAGAAGATAGTGTTATCCAGAGTCCCACAAGATTTAAATATAGAGCACTGCAAAAAAAAGTTAAAGAAAACTCAAGGAAGTCTTGTGCTTGTTGAACTTACATGAAAACAAAGCAGTATTGCCATATTATACACTGAAGCACCATACAGTATTCCTGAACACAAAGTTGCCTCTGAAGTTGGTCTATTCTCTCTATTTGAATATGGGTTTGGAGATGGCACATATATATTAAATCTGCTTCTGAAAATCTCTTTTTGTAATTGTGGATTATGTTTGCTAACTGGTGTGACTTTAAATTATACTAAAAGTTTAAATAATTACCGTACTATCTAATTTTATATTATCATGATTTATTTAATCACAAAATAGAAATACAGAAATCATTCACTTTAACAGCTACAAAACATGAGGAATGTTTTTGATGAAAAACAGAATCTGCCAAAGAGCAAGAAACAATCACTTCAGCTGAGCAAGGTTAAATTATCCTTTGGTATTACAGTGGGGTCTCTACTTAAGAACGTCCCTACTTAAGAACAATCCAACTTAAGAACAGCTCCATTTGCTAAATTTTGCTTCTACTTGAGAACAGAAATCCAAGATAAGAACAGGAAAAAAAACATTTCCTGCTCTTTTTTTTTAACCTTAGGTCATCTTAGGTTAAAAAAAAATTCTCCCCCTAGTGGTAGAGTATGTATTAACCAGCTTTGCATAAGTTCCTATGGGAACTAATGCTTCAATGTACGAACGCACCTCTACATAACAAAAAAACAGCCAGAACAGATTAATTGGTTTTCAGTCCATTCCTGTGGGAAATTTTGCTTCAACTTAATGTTTCAACTTAAGAACACCATTCCAAAACGGATTAAGTTCTTAAGTAGAGGTTTCACTGTAGTTTCTATGGACGGAAAAGAGCAGATACGGATTAAATGGTTTTCAATGCATTCCTATGGGAAATGCAGATTCAACATAAGAACTTTTCAACTTGAGAACCACCTTCCAATACGGATTAAGTTCTTAAGTAGAGACCCCACTGGTAGATGTATGCAGAACATACTGCATGGAGAACAAAAAGAAAGGTTACTTACCTGTAACCATGGTTCTTCAAGTGGTCATCTGTGAATTCACACAAAAGGGTTAACCCAGCACCAGCGTTGAGTCCTCTCGGAACATTCTCGAGCTTGAAGAGAAAAGTAGCAACGTTTAAGGCTGCCTATACCGCTCATGCTCCGCCAGCCCAAGCCTCAGTTCCATTTATCCGCCACAGGTACCTGAGCATGAGCTTGATACAGCCAGTGACAGATAGAGGGGAGGCCGGGCGGGATTGTGTGAATCCACAGATGACCACTTGAAGAACCATGGTTACAGGTAAGTAACCTTTCTTTCTTCATCGTGGTCTTCTGTGAATGCACACAAAAGGGTGATTAGCACGCTTACTCACCGGATGGTGGGCTGTCACTGGAGGACAGACGTCAACACCGCTCTCCCGAAACCCGTCTCCTTCTTGGCCCTCAGGTCTAGTCTGTAGTGAGTGATGAAAGTGGAGACATTAGACCAGGTGGCAGTCCTGCAGATGTCAGGTAAATCGACGCCACGTAGCAGGGCAGTAGAAGAGGCTATGGCTCTGGTGGAATGAGCCCTGAGTCCTTCAGGTGGAGTCTTATGCTTATGCGCATAAGCAAGAGAGATTGTGGAGACAAGACATCTGGAGAGCGTTGAAGATTATGCTGAGAGACCCTTCTTTTTTCCAAAGTAGCAGAGGAAAAGTCTATTGGATGACCTAAAGTCTTTGGTTCTAGAGACATAGAAGGCTAGAGCCGTCCTAACATCCAGAGTGTGGAGCATGCGCTTGGTGTCATTAGCAGGATCAGAGAACAGAGTAGGAAGCATCAAAGGCTGGTTGAGGTGAAAGTCTGAAACCACCTTTGGAAGAAAGGAGACATCAGGATGTAATAGAACTTTGTCCTTGAAAAATTGTAGAAAGGGTTGGTCAAAACGAAGGGCAGCAAGTTCACTCGCCCATCTGGCAGAAGTGATGGCCACAAGAAATAAAGACATAAGAGATAACATCTTGAGGTCACACGTAACCATTGGTTCAAAGGGAGGACGAGTAAGGGCATGCAACACCAACTGGAGGGACCACTGCAGAACTGGTGGTCGAATTGGTGGTCTCAGATTAGTGAGTCCTTTGAGAAAGGCTTTAACTGTAGGATGGGAGAACAGGTGTGATGAATCGGAATCCTTAGGTTGGAAAGAAATGATTGCAGCTAGGTAAACCTTAATAGTAGAAAGGGATAACTTGAAATCAAACAGGTAACGTAGATATTGTACTAACGTAGAAAGGGACACAGGGGATGGAACAAGACCTCTAGCTTCAGTGAATTTCAAAAAGCTTCTCCACTTATAACTATAGAGGAGAGCAGTGGAGGGTTTCTTTGCCCGATCTAACACCTCCTTGATCTCAGGGAGATCCTCCACGCCGTGAGATGCAGAGTGTTCACATCTGGGTGAAACACTCTGCCTGCATCCTGAGTCAAGAGATCTGGTAACATTGGCAGTCTTTTGAACTCTGAGGCCATCCTCATTAACGTCGGAAACCACACCTGCCGAGGTTAGAATGGTGCTATGAAGATCACCCCCACAGGTGAGTAACGAAGCTTCACTAGAGACTTCTGTATTAAAGGAAGAGGAGGAAACATGTAAAGGAGTCCTTGATTCCACGGGATCATGAATGCGTCCCCAACGAGTCCTTGCCCAGACCTGCTCTCGATGCATATTCGGTGCATTTCACATTGCAATGAGAGGCAAAGATGTCCACAGATGGCGTCCCCCACAGGTGACAGAGGTCCTGGAAAACCTGGGTGTTCATTTCCCACTCGTGTGTTTGACGAGTGAGGCGACTCAGCTGGTCTGCTAACACATTGTCTGTTGTGGCTACATGAATCGCTACAGGATAGACACGGTGCTGGTAGCACCACTCCCACAGATGTAAGGCAAGGTAAAGAAGCGATCCTGAGCATGTCCCTCCTTGTTTGTTGATATAGTACATGGTCGTGGTGTTGTCTGTTACTAACTGGACACCACGACCCTGCACCATGGGAAGGAAAGCTCTGAAAGCCTTGATGACCGCTATGATCTCCAGACGGTTTATGTGGAGGTTTCTTTCTTGAGCAGACCAGAGAGCATGAACCTTGTGCCGTCCGCGGTGAGCTCCCCATCCTGTCAGACTGGCATCTGTTGTCACCTGCACAGTAAGCTGGAGAGGTCGAAAGGGTCTGCCCACCCTCAGATGTCGAGGATAGTTCCACCACTGGAGTTGCTTTACAAGCTCTGGAGTCACTGGGAGACGTTTCCTCTGGCTGTCCATCATGGGATTGAAGAGTGCCAGGAACCAAGACTGCAGGGACTGCAGTTTGAGACATGCGTGTGCCAGAGCCGGAGTGGTGGAGGCCATAAGGCCTAACAGGTGTTGAACATGTTTCGCTCTCACACGGGCCCTTGGCCGAAACTTCCGGAGAGCCTTGCGTATCTTTCGAATCCGATCTTTGGGCAGAAAAACTCGACCTCTGATGGCATCTAGACATGTCCTGATGTAATGCACTATCTTGGACGGTTTGAGATGTGACTTCTCTCTGTTGATGGTAAGTCCTGGCTTTGGCAGTAACCGTAGAATGAATTTTGTGTCTTTAAGGGCCTGAACCCTGGATGGGGAGACCACCAGCCAATCGTCTATAAAAGGGTAGACGTGGATGCCTTTGAGACGTAGGTAAGCTGCCACAGGTGCCATGACTTTTGTAAATGTCCTGGGAGCTGTTGAAAGTCCAAAGGGCAAGGCTAGGAATTGATAAATGGTTTCCTGAAAGATGAATCGAAGGTACTTGCGATGATCTGGATGGATGGTCACATGGAAGTATGTATCCTTCAGATCCACCACCACAAACCAGTTGTTTTTCTTTAGCAGGGGGAGGATGGACTCCAGGGTTACCATCTGGAAGCGTCGTGGATGCAGGTAAGTGTTTAGGATTCTTAGGTCAAGGATAGGTCTTATAGCTCCACCTTTCTTTGGCACGGCAAAGTACCGGGAGTAGAATCCATTTTTTAGATCTGTGATTGGGACAGGTTGAATGGCATCCTTTTCTAGAAGTGACAGAACTACTTCCTCCTCCAAAGCGGGATTGAAGGATGTATGACTTACGAACCCTAAGGGAGGAAATTCTATAAATTCCAGCCGGTAGCCGAATTGGATGATTTTTAATGCCCACAAGTCGTTTGTGATGGCGGACCAGTTTGCCAGAAATGGTTGAAACCATGTGGTGATGGGATTTCCGTTTACGTTTACAACAAAGATACTGTTTTGATTTTTTGGCAGGCGGCTTATAGGATTGCCTGTGCTGGGATTGTGGAGGACGATAACTGGGAGCAGAGGAAGAAGCCTGAGATGCTGTCTGCTGAGGTAAGTTCTTGTAAGGTCTGTATTGTTGTGAAGATTGCTGATATTGAGCATAAGACCTTCTCTATTGAAATTTTTTAAATCTAGGTTGTGTCTGGATAGAATAAGATTTGGTAGTCTTCTTCAAATGATTGTCAGTTTTTTCATTAAATAGTCCGGTAGCGTCAAAGGCAAGGTTCTCTACTTTGGTTTTGACGTCCCCTAGGATGTCTGCAGACCTGAGCCATGCATGTCTGCGAATAGTGACAGCTGACATAAGAACTCTGGCAGCAGTCTCAGCCACTTGTCTAGTGGACAGTCTCTGATGTTTGGATACAGTCTGAGCTTCTTCATAGGAATTCAGAAAACCCTCCTGAACGTCTTCAGGGGTCATCTTGAGACCAGGTAGAATTTTGAGCCAAAGCTGTTTCTGGTAAGCTCCTAAGGCAGTTTGATAATTGATGATCTGTAGGAGCAAAGAAATTAAGGAGTAGATTTTCCTTCCAATGATTTCTAACTTTTTGCCTTCTTTGTTAGTGGGAGTAACATGTGATTTCCCAGAGGGTTTAGTACAACTCGTTTCCACAATGAGTGAGTTTGGTATTGGATGTTTGAGTAAGAATTTCGTGTCACTGCCGTGAACATGATAAAGGTTCTCTGTACGACGAGAGATGGAGGGAGAGGTGGAAGGCTGCTCCCAAACTCTTTTATAATGTCCATTATCACTGGAACAAAGGTGAGACTCGGAGGAGGAGACCTTTATGTCACCGAAGATAAGGTCCTCCCCAGGAGGTGTAGGCTGGTCTACTTCCAATTTCAGAGCCCTTGCTAATCTTGAGAGCATCTGAAAGTAAAAGGAAAAATCCTCTGAGGGAGACGAAGCATGTGGATCACCTGTGTCAGAGCCGACGACCTCACCCTCAGGAAGGTCTCCTTGGCAAGGTTGTGACGGAAGCTCCTGCTCAGAATCAGAGGATGCTACCGAAGAAGCCTCATCTGGATCCAAGGAAAAAACATCTCGCTTCCTTTTGCAAGGGACTCTCTCGACGTTGAGATTAGAAGACTGAGTTTGCTGTGAAGAAATAGGTGCTGTTGACGTGGATGGAATAGGTTCCATGGGGGGGTGGTATTGGAGCCCATGAGCCTTCGATGTCGACCCGTCGACGTCGATGGCGGCGGCGAGGATGTGGAGACTCAGAAGAAGAAGAACAAATGTAGACATACTTCACCTTCTTATGCTTTTGACGTTGATCAGTCGACGAGGAAGAAGAAGAATCAGAGGAGCTATAATCCCGTCGACGTCGATGGTTATGACGGGCCCTTGGTCTATCAGAGTCCTCCGAATCTGAGGACCTGTGTCGACGTCGGTGCTTGGATCGACGTCGAGTCGAAGAGCGGTGTTTCCTCTTCGACAAGTGCTTTTTTTGAGGGGATTTCGACCTCAAACACGCTGATGAGACAGAGGGAGCCGAAGACCCCTGCCCAAGAGGCATTGGGCTGTGCAGGGCAGAAGTCAAGCCTGCAGTAGCTCCAGCAAGCTGACTCGGCGTCGGAGATGAGACGCCCGCCGGTAGAGAAGGCTCAACTTGTCGAGGAGGGAGCGATGGGGCTGCCTCCAACAAGGATTCATGGTCTCTCGACGAATCCTCCAAAATAGGCGAAGGTAAAGTCTCAGAAATAGGTGGAAGTTGAACGGGGGGTTCCTTGGTTTTAACAGGAGCTTTCCCAGGTTTTCCAGGTTTCGCTGTAGCAGCAGCAGAAGATTTCGACGTCGAAGCAGATTTCTTTGAAGAGGTCACTTTTTTAGGAGGTTTTGTGACTTTGGAGACAACTGATTGAATGGAAGTTCCAGATTCAGATCGAGGGGTGACCGAAGGTGAGGCCATTTCCAGGTCAGAAGGTTTGGTAGAAGCCAAAGTAGATTCCCACAGGTGGTACTTAAGACGTTGTTGCCTGGCTTTCAATGCAGCCTTAGTGAAGGCTTTGCAATGTCTACAGGACTTAGCGATATGTGACTCGCCTAAACAGAAAAGGCAGCGATCATGCCCATCTTGGTGGGGAATCTTCCTAGAGCACACAACACAATGGCTAAAGGGCCCTGAGGGGGACATAAAAGCTGAAAAGTCTTACTAGTAGACGTTAATAAGGCGGGGGGAAAGGCGGGAAAGTCCAAAGCAGCCAAAATTGAGGGGGAATCCAAAACGGAGTGGAGCCAAAGAACAGTCCGCATCAGGGAGGGAGAAAGTTCTCAAAGCTGAAGCAATCCAAGGTCAAAATTCCAGAAAATTATCAGTCAAAAGCTAAAGTATTAAGAGCTCGAAGCGAAAGGGTTCCAAATCGCTAAGCGGAAAAATGGAACTGAGGCTTGGGCGGGCGGAGCATGTGCAGTATAGGCAGCCTTAAACTTTGTTACTTTCCTCTTTAAGCTCGCGAATGTTCCGAGAGGACCAACGCTGGCGCTGGGTTAACCCTTTTGTGCATTCACAGAAGACCACGATGAAGAACCAGACAACAGTTGAAATACCCATCAGCTACCTGCATGAATAGGAGGAAGTTTACAGTTCACTGCCACAGAAATTATCTCTAGACAGAAGCAATGGATTTACAACATGAAGACTTACAGTTTTCCATGAAGAAGTGATCTGCAAGCAAGGTATCGCTGAACTTGAGATTGATTTATTCCATATATGCCAAGCCATGTAAAAGTGCCACCAACAGCAAGCGTCCAGAAAGTATGCCTTTGCAGAGGATTTGGGTTAAAGCTAAAAAGAAATGTCAAAAGAAATCAGAGAACAATTAGTAAGCAGTCAAGAGTCAATTGGGAAAAGATGATAATTTTGAATCCACAAAGAGATTTCTTCATCTTCCCCTTAGTAGAAGTAGGGCCCTTGGGTGACACCTCCTAGTAACTGTATCCTCAAGTCAATCCTATATCTTTCAGGACACTCTTCTATCTAATTTATATCAAGCTACAGCAGTACCAAGCCCTTCCCCATTTTAGAACTGCTACAGGTCAACAGTTTCTGAAACGTAACTACAGTACATCAGAAACTGTGAAACCCAGGAAAAGTAAAAAATTGAAATAAACTGAAAAGGATTAAAAGACAGAACAGGGAACAGGAAATTTGCAGAAGTTCCTAATCCACATCCTATATGCACTGCAACATCAGAGTGGAGCAGGCTGCCCTTCTAACAAAGAAGAATTTACTGATAGAGTGAAGCCTTCTTTTTCTTCCTATTACTGATACGGCAGTCTTAGATACACACAAATGATTTCATTCCCCCTCTGATGGGAAGACATGACTTGGAACACTATGCCATGACAAAAAGCTTCCGAATGTCCAAGACCTGCCTCAATGGCTGCAAGTACTGTATTTATTAATTTTATTTTTTTTTAAGTTATTCAAGCTCTTCTGCTTACAAGGTCCCTAGGACAGGCCCTACTGAAACAGTTATTATGTCAGATAAATTGCAGCTAGTTTTAGACATAGTTGAACATATACATTATTAGAAATGGAAAAATATTCTTTATTAATTTATGAAAACATAATTTAAAACTTAAATAATTATATGCTGTCAAATCAATTTCGATTCTGGAGACCCCTTCCAACATTCTCTACATACTACATACTCAGAAGTGGTTCAGCAATGCATCTTCCAGATGCACTCTGGAACCATATAGCTTGCCCAAGGCTACACAGGTTGGCTCTTCTCCCAGAAGACACAGTGATGAATCAAATTCTCAGTCTATGGCTCTGCAGAAAGGTACCTAACTCATTGACCTATCTAGACAGCTAATTATAAACTTAATATAAAAGAATTAAGAAAATTTAGGATCAACTTGAGATGGCTACACTTACAGCCTTGCAGTGTACATAAGCACAACAACGTTGATGGATAGATGGAGACTTATTCAATATATCAGAACTGGATTAAGTATAATTAGTATGGATGTGGCAATTATGGAATTAAATGTTTTAATTTATAGAGGCAGTCTAACAATGTTGGCAGAAATGTATGTTTTAATGACTGTATTTTGCATGATTATGAATTTTTATTGTATTGTTCTGTATTTACAGAATCAAACAAAAAGGCAAACATGTATACAGAAGATCTGTATATTGCCTTCATCCTCAACAGTAGGACTCAAGGCTGCTAACAATCAAATCATTAAAACTAATATATTAAAAATATAAAACAGATCAATTAAAATAAACATCAAAAACAATTTAAAATAAAACATGTTGTAAAGTGACACCAGTCTAGATTACAGCCAAAGGCTAGCCTGGATGTAAAGGTCTTTCTTTGTTTACTGGCAGAAGAACAGTAGACAAGCTTCCCTTGACAGATAATTCAAGCCTTCTCTTACTATATGTACCCCTGAGGGTGTAAGATAAAAAGGCTCCCTCAAACATCTCCGACTTCAGTTAGGCTCATATGGATGAATAGTGTCCTTTAGGTATATTGGGTCCAAGTGATCAACCAATGATACTAGTTGGAGTTATAATCTTGTATCATTTTATCAGAAGATTATTGTATCTCTGTGGAATTGTGGGAATTTAATGAATTGACCACTTGATTCAATCAAATGAATGTTGAAAGGAGCAAATTCCTCTTGAGCTGCGGACTACTTGGAGCTCACATTTTTCAACATTTTCAAAAATACTGAGCTATTTATATTAAGCTATTTATATTTACAGCATATAAGGGTCTTCTCTGTCTCTGTTCCGATACTCTGGAACTCCCTCCCATGTGAAAGAGAGAGAAGATCCCCCCCCCCCCAGGAGAAGACCTTTCTTTCAGGCAGGCTTTCCCTTAGTGACTATCTAAGAGGTTTTTCTTTTTAAAGGGATTACTGTATTTAAATTTTTTGTTGCTTTTTAATGTGTGTTTACTGCTTTTATCTGTGAGTTTTTAATAAGATTGTTGTTTAATTCTTTTTTAATGCTGTAATAATTTATTGTTTTTAGCTTTCATACTGTTCACTTTTTAATACTGTAAGCCGCCATTGACACTTTTATGAGAAAAGCAGAGTAAAAATATTATTAAACAAATAAATATTACTGTAGCAAAAACACACTTACTCCCATATTCTCAGTCTTCCTCCATGGCGGGCCTCATCTATAACGGTACCGAGTCCTCCTTTAATTATTGCAGTCCGTACAATCACTACTAGAAACCCAGATATCATCAATATAAACTGGAAAACATCTGTCCAGACAACTGCTTTTAGGCCACCCTATTTAGAAACAGCAGACACATTGTACAATTAAAAAAAGAACCGTGCACATGCACAAAACCCTGATAATTTTTTTTCTATTTTCACACAAAAACTGCTCCTGTGGCTTCACTCCCAGCTAAACTAGATGATACAGTTAATCCTTCACTGGAAAATGGCTAACTTAAGAATAAAAGATTGAATCTTTCTCTGTATGCAAGCTTGCCTCAATCCACATTTCACAAATTAACCCAACTTTATTTTTTCATTTAGAGATAGCAGAATTTGTTTACATGTCTGTTAAGATTTAGATATGAAAATGTATTAAATTTTAATGTTGCACAGTTAAATTGGGGGGGGAGGCGTGGAGCTGATTGTGGCTCTGATCATCAGCTTCTTATAGCAAAACTCAAGCTTAAACTGAAGAAAGTAGGAAAAAACACTGGGCTAAGGTATAATCTAGACCAAATCACTCAGTGGAAGTGAAGAACACATTTAAGGAACTCGATTTGGTGGACAGAGTGCCTGGAGAACTATCGACGGAGGCTTGTAACATTGTACAGGAGACAGCAACAAAAACCATCCCAAAGAAAAGGAAATGCAAGAAAGCAAAGTGGCTGTCCAACAAGGCCTCACAGATAGCAGAGAAGAGAAAGGAAACAAAACGCAAGGGAGATACAGAAAGTTACAGAAAACTGAATGCAGACTTCCAAAGAATAGCAAGGAGAGACGAACAGTGCAAAGATATAGAGGAAAATAATAAAAAGGGAAAAACCAGAGATATGTTCAAGAAAATTGGAGATATTAAATGAACCTTATGTGCAAAGATGGACATGATAAAGGACAAAAATGGGAGGGACCTCACAGAAGCAGAAGACATCAAGAAGAGGTAGCAAGAATACACAGGGGAATTATACCAGAAAGATCTGGATTTCCCAGACAACCCAGATAGTGTGGCTGCTGACCTTGAGCCAGACATCCTGGAGAGTTACGTCAAGTGCCTTAGAAAGCATGGCTAACAACAAGGTCAGTGCAGGTGATGGCATTCCAACTGAAGTATTTAAAATCTTAAAAAGATGACGCTGTCAAGGTGCTACACTCAATAAGTGAGCAAGTTTGGAAAACTCAGAGGACTGGAAAAGATCAGTCTACATCCCAATCCCAAAGAAGGGCAGTGCCAAAAAATGCTCCAACGACTATACAATTGCACTCATTTTACACGCTAGCAAGGTTATGCTCAAAATCCTACAAGACAGGCTTCAGCTGTACAGTGGTACCTCGACTTACTAACGTCTCTACTTACGAACACTTTGCATTACAAACGGCTCTGTTCGCAACATTTTGCTTCAACTTGCAAACGGAGCTTCGACTTACGAACAAAAAACCTTTCCAGTTCTTTTTTTTACCTTAGTTCATCTCAGGTCAAAAGAAGAAAAAAATTAAAAAATTCTCCCCCTAGTGGTAGGGTACGGATTAACTGGCTTTGCATTAGTTCCTATGGGAACTAATGGCTCTACTTGCGAACAGCACCTCGACATAAGAACAAAAAACAGCCGGAACAGATTAAATGGTTTTCAATGTATCCCTATGGGAAATTTTGCATTGACTTACGAACATTTTGACATAAAAACACTGTTCCAATACAGATTAAGCTCGTAAATTGAGGTACCACTGTATGTGGACCGAGAACTCCCAGAAGTACAAGCTGGATTTTGAAGGGGCAGAGGAACTCGAGACCAAATTGCTAACATGTGCTGGATTATGGAGAAAGCCAGAGAGTTCCAGAAAAACATTTACTTCTGCTTCATTGACTATGCAAAAGCCTTTGACTGTGTGGATCACAGCAAACTATGGCAAGTCCTTAAAGAAATGGGAGTGCCTGACCACCTTGTCTATCTCCTGAGAAACCTATATGTGGGACAGGAAGCAACAGTTAGAACTGGATATGGAACAACTGATTGGTTCAAAATTGGGAAAGGAGTGAGACAAGGCTGTATATTGTCCCCCGGCTTATTTAACTTATATGCAGAGTATATCATGTGGAAGGCTGGACTGGAGGAATCCCAAACCGGAATTAAGATTGCCGGAAGAAATATCAACAACCTCCGATATGCAGATGATACCACTCTGATGGCAGAAAGTGAGGAGGAATTAAAGAACCTTGTAATGAGGGTGAAAGAGGAGAGTGCAAAAAACGGTCTGAAACTCAACATCAAAAAAACTAAGACAGAAGGGGAAGATATGGAGGCAGTGACAGATTTTACTTTCTTGGGCTCCATGATCACTGCAGATGGTGACAGCAGCGACGAAATTAAAAGACACCTGCTTCTTGGGAGGAAAGCAATGACAAACCTACACAGCATCTTAAAAAGCAGAGACTTCACCTTGCCAACAAGGGTCCACATAGGTAAAGTGTGAAGGCAAGAGGAGAAGGGAACAACAGAGGACGAGATGGTTGGACAGTATCATCGAAGCTACCAACATGAATTAGACCAAACTCCGGGAGGCAGTGGAAGACAGGAGGGCCTGGCGTGCTCTGATCAATGGCGCCACAAAGACCCATACACGACTTAACGACTAAACAACAACAACAATAGTTAAATGTAAAGTGGTCAATTTCACCTGAGTCACTATACTGATTGTATTCAGGTGTGGGTATCAAGGATTAAAACTTAATTCTGTACAGCTGTGTGCATGATGAAACTTGGTGTAACAGAAAATGGAGGAATGTATTTTCTGATTGGTCACAGAACTGTACATAAGTCATGTATAAAATGAACGTCTTTATCTGCTGTAAGTCAGGTCACTTTTTCCTATTCTGTGTGTTGCTTCATGCCATGTTATGCTGCCAGAGGAAAGTCTATTCTCTATGTATATATGTAAATATACTAAGTTGTTGGTTTTACTCTCTCAGTGTCATAGTGTTATAAGTATCTCTTCTAACCAATATCTCCTTACTCTGCTGATGTTATGAAAATACACGTTATAATCAAAATTCTCAACTGTTTCAGTACTAAAAGATTTGTTTGCCTGGAAGGATTCAGAGCAATCTCTGAACCCCACATATAGCCCACCTGATTACAAAGATACAGTATTGGCATGAAACATACAAGGATAGATTTATTCAAAAGAAAGAAAGAAATGTGGTCTTTCACTTGCAATACAGTAGAAAACTAAATGAACTCTGCCATTTTTATTTCACTTTCACCTTGAATTACAGATTCCTTTCTGTAAACATGAAAAAAAAAATGAATAGGAATGCAAGAAATGTTCCAATTTATCTCTAATACTCAAAGCAAAGATGTTTTCCCTGGTAGCATACTATATTTTACTAATTCCAAGTATATGAACCAGAATTCCTTCCGTTTCCTTCAGTTAAATCTGGGAAAGGAGGACATACCTTGACTCATAGTTTTGCTCATCTGCATAACTGACTGGGGAACAAGAAGAAGCATTTCCACAATATAATTCCGAAAGACTGTTGTTCCCAACCTTAGGCCTCCAGATGTTTTGGACTACAACTCCCAGATATCCTGGCCAGCACAGCTAGTGGTGAAAACTTCTGAGACTTCTAGTCCAAAAACATCTGGAGAACCCAGGTTGGGAACCACTGCTGAAATGGGAAGCAAAGGACCTTTAACATGGAAAAAAACATGTTCTTAAAAGAATCACAACAGTCACAAGGACTTCAATGTTAGGACAGATTCTATATAAGCAGTTTTACATTGTGTAAGACTTTTTGAAAATGAGGAAGTGTAATGGTAGTGTGTCTCAATTTTCCTCATCTAGGTCCAGGCTTGCCAGCATTTGTGGGTCTATATGAATTGGTTTCCATTTTCATATAGGCCTATAGGTGTTTCTTTGTCTGAGCAGAAACTGAATCTTCAGCAGTTTTATTTCTGTTCCCATTCCTTTTCCCTGATCTGACAAATAGCCATCTAGGAAGAGTATATATGTTTACCAATTAACTGTCAGCTATTAAAGTGTATGGTTATAACCTGGGAAATAAATTCTGGACAGCTGTGCCTGGGAACTCAGTGGGTTACTAATTTGCTCATTATCTTAATTCTCTGAAGACACAAGTCCTGTTAATTTGCCAGTTAGTGAGCCATCAATGTACCATTTAGAGAGTTAGTACAGTATTTAAATATTTTGCCACTTAAGAAAGAATGAGTTGTGGTCCTAGCCAGAGGGCAGATGTTAGCTGCCTAAAAGGTATTAAAGTGTTAGGTTTTTAGGGCATTGGTGAGTTTTGGTGTGGGCCACATCTATCGAGTACTGCACAGGCCATATGAATGTGGATTCTTAGGGGCTGGGCGCTCAAGAAGGTGGAAAGAAGACCTGCCACTATACAGAGAGTTCCCAGTGGCAGAAAGAGTCTTCAATCATATCTTTGCCATGTTCTATCTTTGCTATATAAGGTTTATTAGTTTCATTTCTGTTACTAGTCTACACTCATTTTACTGTACATTTCTTCCTTTTTCTTTTAATAAAGTTCTGTAAACTTTGCCCATTGTTTTGGTCATTGTCCTGTCAATCCAAAAATAACTTCTTCTCCTTGACAATAAGCTCATAGAAGACAATGGCCAAAATCTTGTGGGCAGGGTCTGCCTGTGCCATGAGAATGATGTCAGCAGCAGCAGATTGCCCCAGATTAAAGGCTCCATTTTGTGGTTTTAGCGTACATGCATCCATCATATTCTCAGCAAGACATGTGTGATAGTTAACTAGCCTCAGGAATTCCCTAAGTAGCCACTCAGCCAAACTACCCTGTTTATTCTGGAGTGGGTGAACCGAGGAGAGTCAAGTGTGGTGATGATTAGGGAATCTGCTTGGCACGGGTGCATCCCAAGACTCCAGTCTACCCAGGGAGTCCAAACATCCACAGAGCCAGGCACTCAGAACCATCATGCCCACCTTGCAAGGTAGAACTGCCACCACACCTACAAAAACACCAAAACTCCCAGTAGCTCGTCAAGGCAAAACCTGGCTTTAGTACCACAAACCTTTTGAGCCCAAAACCCAGACAGTTAGTTGGAGATATTTTTATATTTTAATAAAGATACTGAGAAAAAGCAAAAGGCAAAAGTTTTTTAAAAAGTTTCAGAGAGATTTCAAAAAACACATGGAACAAAGCTAAGGCGATCAAGAGAACACACCAGAAAACAACAAAGCCAAGCTATTCTATCTAATACTCATACGTTAGCATAGAGTCAATTTGGAAATGTTCACAGAGTGCATCCTTCCAGGCACGGCACAGCATCTCCTGAGAGGTAATCTGAATCTGCTAAGGTAACTTCTGAACCCCTTTTATACACTAATTATCCCATTCTAGATCCTTCCAGATAATCTGCCAAGGAGGCTTTTTATGAGGCCTTGAATGTTCACAAAGACAAGAACACTTTCTGTCCCCCTCCCCTCACACAACTAAAATCATCATCTAACTAGTGCAGTATCAGGGAAGCAGCTGGCTTGGCCTTAAAGGCTGCTCTCACAAGAGAGAAGTGGCAGATGTTACTCCCTCCTTGTTACTGGGCAGACTCTAATCGCCACATTCCCAGCTAGCCTTTCCCTGGCACTTACAAAGAAGCCTGAATTTTCCAGATGGATTCCATGTTCCTGCAGTCTTTGCAACATATACATGCCCCCAAATCACACAAGAAAACAATCTGTCACAGCTGATGAGGTTGTTCCTTTTGCACAGGTGAACCTGCATAATAGGATTTCAACCAATACTATGTAAGATGAAGTGGACAATATGCATTCCCAAAAGAATTTTTTCATACAACCCACACTATCCCAAGCAAAACAAAACAAATACACAAAATCCCCACACATTTTTCTAGAAGAAAAAAATTATGTTTCCTCTCTTGGAACCTTCCAGGAGTGGCAGTTTTTGCTCCGGACAAGGGTTTTTTTCTTGGGGGGGGGAATCCCTCAAACCAGCAGTAATCATCCTGGTGCTTCTGGGTTTGATTCTTTGCTTTGCTTCTTCCTCTCCCTGTCCTCCTCCCATTTTTTTTTGCCATTTTTGTTTCCATTCTCGCCAGGGAGGATCAGAAGCCCTCTCCACTGCAACCAACATGGATATGAAGACAACTGGCTAGTTACAAACCTGAACGCTAAGGGAAGAGCAATCCATCCATTCCCTGGCAACCCCTGCTATTCATCCCAGCTTCAGAGGAAAACCCTTCCCCCAGACACAGCATGGAAATCAACCAGGGCTGAAAAACAGATGAGGCACTTCCATTTCCACAAGCCCACATACTGGCCTGCATAAAATTCCCTACATTTGCCTGTTTGGAATTAATTGTTGCCTATGATAAACAGGTTATTAAATATGAGGTGACAGCAGCTTAACCACAAAAGTCAACAGGGGGAAAGAGAGTATGGTAGCAAAATGGAAAATTAAAATTTCATATTATACTAATAACTTATCAAAAGTTACTACAACACATGTTTACAAATGGTTAACATACCATACTGTTTACATATTATTAACATACCAGTGTGCAATAGAAAGTACAGACTACTCCTGTTGCAACAACAGAACCCCACAACTGAAATCCTGTAACTGAGAATGAAAAAAATGCACAGGTTTTTGAAACATTTCTAGCAACAGTTTGAAGAAATACACATCAATCAACTGATTAATTACTGCATCAATGACCAGAAATAAATCTATATTATACTACATAACTATCATACTTAACAAATCTATAGCATATACCTGTCAAGAAAAGTACTGCATTGATAAGTAGCAATCATACTTCAACAACTCCTAAGCTAGGGTCAATGTTTTTCCTTCTAAGCTTCTGGAGGGATTTTGAGGTTTGCCTACATCAGATTGTCTCTGCCTTGTAATAGTGATAAAGTTGAATCAGTTGGTCATGTTCTCCTTTTCTGTACTTCCTATCAGGATCTTCGTATGGAGCTTTTATCACCTATTATCTGTAAATCTCCCGGGAGATCAGAGGATTATGTCCAGTTGCTACTCTCTGACAATCAGATTTTTGGGTAGGTGATTTAGGATGGATAATATAATGCTTTTAATATAACACTGGCTGAGGTTTTACTTATATTAAGGATATATGATGTTATTAACTGGAAAGACGGGGTTGTTTTATCATGTTTTAATGGAATTTTATTACCCTGACTGGCTTTACGAAACTATAATTATATGTATCTATTTTATACTGATTTGGTTTTACTGGTCTTTGACCGTAATAAAGTATTCATTCAATTTCTGAGCAATTTGTTAAGGGCGAGCAAAACAGCAAAGTATGACCAAACGGGAAGATTACAAGAAGCTGACCTTAGCAACCAAATTACAAAGTCAAAATCTTGTTGAGATTTTCAAAAAGGGCAAGAGGAATCATGTAATTTGCCATAGCTAATAGATTAGATATCTTGTGTGTGCCAAGCTAGCACCTTGTCACTTAGCTGTGAAAATTCATATGATTCCTCTTGCACGCACACAAAACCCCACTAGCATTCGGCCTAAGTTTTAATACCCTCCACTCACACATGCTTGAATCATACACGTATATAACTAGATGCCAAAGTCATATTGTGCACATGAGCTGAAGAACAGATATGTAAATGTTTGTTCATTTTGTTCTTGCAGGTGAAAATGAAAATTTTTAAAACTTTTCTGTACATTTGAAAGACGGCAAGAGATTTTTGCATTTTTACATTTCAGAGCTTTTTGTGGGAATTTTGCAGAAGTTCTGCAGAAAATACAAGGTTTTTTTCTAAAATACAAAATGCCAATGCTTTGTGCAAAACGCAAGTATTTTTGCTAAAACTGCTGCTAAAAAAAGCCTGCCCATACAGAAACAAAAAACATCACAATGACTGATAATTTTTTCAGTGGGATACACTGACATGGTGATGTTGTTTTTCATCAAGGACAAAACAGAACAAAAGTACAAAACCAGTGTTCCTTATACCCTTACTGCTCAGCAATGGGAATTAACATTTCTTATTAGCTAGTAGATACTTCCCACAAGTGAACCACCCAAAGACATCAGTATATATATCTTACAATGATATTATTTATCTATCTTTTCTGTTCTGTTAAAAAAATGTGTTGAAGAATACGTTCATATTACCTTGATTCAAAGCCAAGGATGGAGAATATATAACAATTCCAGTATATAATACCTGGACAACAGGAAAGAAATAAACAGGCATGAAAATGTATGTACGTATGTACATACTGTACGTACGTACGTGTGTGTGTGTGTGTGTGTGAGTGTATGCATTTATTTATTTAAATCTTACCCTTTCTCCTTAAAAATGACCCAAGGCAGCTTACATTATTAAAGAATAATGTTAAAAACAATAAATATAAAGAGGCAGCTTACATCATTAAAAAACAATATTAAATCTGAAAGAAAATAACATTCTATTCAATTAGAATCTGCCTTAACTTCTAACAAGCATAATACTGCTTAGCACATCTCTAGCTTACAAAGCTAGACTGTTGTTAGGAGAATATAGAGTGCAAGTAGTAAGTTAAGTGTTTGAATGGCTTGAGTGAGAATAGGGAGAGTTGATCTGCCATCTGAATTTCCTTGATTTTGTGGTAGAGAACCAACCATAGCTTTTCTGTTTTAAATGAAAAGCTTATTTTCCTCTTTTGGAAATGCTTACATTTCCTCATTAGAGGCTTACCACATTACTGTGAAAGGTCAAAAGTTATTTAGGGTAAAATTATCTATATCCAAACAGTCCCCTATTTGTCAGCACGTATTATTCAGATTATGTGAAACCAAGGCCTCTTATGCCATGGGTACCAACTGAATACTGGACACACCTTACTAAAGTCTCAGTGCATCCTTCAATGTCTCATTTCTATGGCTGTCTTATATGAAAGGAACTTTAATACAATGTGTGTCTTTACTGAAACACTAGATGCATAGAAAACTAATTAAAACAATTTAATTCTAAAGCAAGGCCCAGTAACTTACAGTATATAACATCAAGTGGAATATTTTACTCATTCCTAGTTTAAATATATCCACCCTGAGTGCTGACAAGATGTTGAACTAATTTAGGTTAGTGTTCTGAAATATCATTAACTATCACTGAAGTCAATGGAATTAGTTTGGAATAAGACTGGAAGTGACATATTTAATATGAGCAAACATTCTAAATCAATTATAATTTAGGATACTAATATAAAAGATAATGATTATCAGAAATATTTTGTGCTTTACTTACCGTCAGTGTCATGAACATCACTGTTCCAACCAGACGCATATATTTATTATATCGAAGTTCCAAGTACTGCAAAAAGAAAGACTACATTTAAATATCAAACACACAGTAAATCGAAAAAGTAATGACAGTTTTTAAAGAAAAAGAATACAAACAGTATCTAAGTCTGGAGTTTTCTTTAAATGTAGGAGGGAATAAATTCCCATAAATTTACTAGGAATTACTTGTGAGCAAAAACACACAGGGTTGCAGTTCCTGAGATGACATGTTACTTGAGAAATTCAGCTACTATCTGTCACCTTTTTAAAAATGAAATGCACATGGGCATGCTGCTAATTTGATAGGGAGGGAAATGATTTGGAAGCTGAGTTCATTCACTGTCATTTTGTTTACTAGTAGAGACGGGCACGAACTGCCAATTCATTTACCGGCTGAACAAGTAAGTGTTCAGCGGTTCCCAGCCTGCCGTCTTCAGCAGGCACCCACTCACATACTTAGAGGCAGCACCCGTAGGAGGCAGGGCAGGGAAACCAAGGTGCTGTTTGTGAATGGGCACCTGCCGGAGGTGGCAGGTCTGGGAAATGCCAAACACCTGTCTGTCCAGTTAATGAACTGGCATGAAGTGCCCAACTGGCGGTTCATGACCCCCTCTATTTACTAGATCAAATTCACCCCATTCAGGGTGATTTGCTGGTATTTGCTGCCAAGGATTAGAAGCCATGCAAATGCCAGTATCGTATCTGCTATTTTCCTCTAAACAGCAAAAATCCATTTCAGGAGCATGGAGAAAAAAAGCCAGACAATTTCTCATTCAGGACACTTAAATTGTATCTTCGTGAGTGAGAGTCAAAGTGTGTGAGAGAGATCCCATGTGGAAATGACTACCTTAGAAGCTGATGAATTCTCCTTTCCTGAATGGATTTAAGCCAAAACTTGGCAGCCATCAGGGATGCTAACTGCTTGCATACACAAGACAACTCTTGCATTCAGCTGAGGGACTGGTGATCTCTAAGGGTACTTGTAGTTCTATAACTCTATGAACTCAATATCACAATATTGAATAGTGCAGATGCTCTTGTTCTATATTGTTACAGGTAAATGGGGGGGGAAATGTCATGATAGTCTAAAATAAGCAAAATGCCATTTTCTGCCCCTTTCAGAGTCATTCTATATGGTATCTGTCTAGGCTGTTCGGCCAGGAAGAGTTTAAGAGGCACCAGGAGCTGATTACGAACTTCACCAACTGAGTTCCAAAATGAAGTGCCATTCCTTCCATTACACCAGGACCACCAGGTAATTTCAGTGGCAATGGCTGCAAACCCTTCACATTGCGAAAAGAAGTTCTGGTCCTTTCTCCCCACCCTGCAACATTCTGTTCTTCTTCAGTGACAGGTAACCTCTGCAATAATGCCCAGTTGTAAGGTCTTTCCAGCTGTAGGAGAGGTAGTTCCCCCCCCTCCAAAAAAAATCACTTGTGGGCAATTCTATGGCCACTTTACCCACAGTGCCTCACCTACAAGGAATTGCTACAGCCAGGCATTACAGAGTGGGATGGAGCAGAGAACAAGGGCCTCTTCCTCACCTTTTTTAAAGAAGCATACAGGAGCAGTAGAGGATGTGTTATGGTACCCTTGCTACCAAATGATGTTGCCATTAAATCAGTGACTCTCTCATTTAGACCAAAGGTTGGGTTGTCCCTGAGAAACATTGTTTTACACAAGTTAAGTAATACCTAGCTAAACACTCTTAGGATTTGGTGTTAGTGAGACTACTACTCAGTCATTTGATTTATGGTAGAGATGGGGAATATGTGGCTCACCAGGTGTTTTTTGACTGCATTTGCTAATCAACTATGGTGGCCAAGGCTGATGTGAGCTGGATATCAACAAGGCCAAATATCCCCATCCCTTCTTTATGAGGCCCTTCAGGGGTCCTTGACTTGTATTGTCAATACAAAGTCACTGGAGGAAGCTATAGAGTTTGGCAGTTGGGTATCATAACTTGCTAAACATACCCAGCTTTGGTTCTGTTTTCCACCTGAAACAAAGAGGTTTTAAACTACTTTTTGGTTGTAGCATCACCAATATTGATTTTCATTTTATGACAATAAGCGTCCCTTTGAATAATTGGTTCACACCCTTAGGTAAATGGGTAGGTACAGCACTACTGTCTTATTGAGAATTACTGTTAATGAATGGGATTAATTAATTTACTATTCACATATAGAATTGAACAGACTATGTGTCAAAAGCTGCAGTTTAGCTATGTTTCAGAGGCAGGGGTCAGACAAATTCATAAGAATACAACAGATGGTACAGTATATGACTGGAACTCCCACCTCTTGGTCCACAAGTTGCTCTATGGACAGTAAGCATACCAAAGTTATCTGTGCTGTTTCCTTTTGTAACAAGTGCTGAAGATCCAAAACACACACACATGGGGGGGGGGGGGAGAGAGAGAGAGAGAGAGTAAAAGGCTCTGTTTACATGTTTTACCAGTGTGATATCCAGAAGCCTCTAGCTGACCAAGGGTACCAGAAGAAATCCTGGGCTTTGGCCAGCTCCATCAATGTGCCAGCAGCCTGAGGCTGGTTTTGTTGTTTGTTTTTGTTGTTTGATTTCCCCTGCTTGCCATGTGAATACACAAACAATTTTGGACTGAATATAAACTTTAAAAATTTAAACGTTCTGGGCTGGGTAATACCCTTACACAATCACTACAACATTACAAATAAGGCAAGCTTTCCAAGTTTTTGAGAATGCTTCTTCAGGCAGGAATAGTATATGCCCATAACTGTAGCAATCAGAGGGCTAAGAAGACAAAATACAGTTTGCAAAATGCATGTGGCACTGCCCACCTTATTTGTAAAATGTTTAATGGTTCTTTTTTTTAAAAAAATAGTACCAATGGGTAGTGTGGCACTCACTACCCACCACGGTTTTGTCAATAGGCTACTCATTCTATTTGGTGTTTTGATTTTATAAGGCGGCCTTCCCACCCAAACCCACGGCAATTTTTCCGTGGAAAACAGGGGAGCAGGCAAATCACGGCCAATCTTGCAGAGGGAAATAGCAAGGGCCGGCTGCAAGTGACCAGTCGCCTTCAGCCGCAATAAATGGAAAGTGGCCCCGCCACCGTCCGCTAGCTACCTCGTATGCGCTGGTGATCCCCAGCCTGTAGTAAACGGGCAGGAATACTTCTGCGCTGATCAACACCATGATGGCATAGGCGATGGAAAAGAGGCCGAAAGAGATCCCAAAGCGATAGATCTCGGCCGGGGTGCCCAGCACTGTCACCGCCGACATGAAGCTGGCCGTGAGCGAGAGCGCCACCGGCCCGCACGTGAGGCTGCGGCCCGCCATCACGTAGTCGTCGTGACTCTTGTGGACTCCGCGGAAGGCGTAGAAAATGCCGATGGCGGCGGAGAAAACCAGCATGGCCCCGAAAACGACATAGTCTAAAATGGTGAAGCGGTCGGAAAGCCTGTTGGGGTCCACAACGGGAGGGGTCGTGGCGGACGACGACATGGCCTCAAACCGGAGCGCGGGAGGGAGACGCGCCCCTGCAAAACCCGCCGCGCCGTTACGAGGGAGGGCAGGCCCCCCGCGTAGTCCAAGAGGCCCCTCTGTGGGCCTGAGCTCCGCCTGTCCGCCGCGCTTGGCTCTCCTCACCCGGCTGTCGGAAGTGGGGAGCGCCTCAGGGAAGTCCCACAGGGCCACCCCACAGATTTCAACTCTTTCAGCCCGGACCGCCAGGCACCCCCGCCACCCTCTCGGCTTCGGTGGCGTCGAAGCGCCGCTCCGCCTTCCGCCAACCAGCCGTTATTCAAGCTTGGCGCGCTCCGCTTGAGCCGCTCCTTTTTAATTGTGCGAACTCGGCGTCCTCGATTAGTTCGTAGCTCGTGTTATCGATTCTGTCTGTTCATCAGACTACTTTTATTCTGCTTTTCGCCAACTTGAACATAAAAAGCCACTTACTCCTTTTCACCTTCTAACCCCGTGTGGTTTCACTGGACGCCCTTCACGGTAGCGGGTTTGGGAGGTGGAAAGTGGAACCGACAAGTTTTCAGGCAAAGGAGACGCTCGAATGTCAAGGCGTATTTATTATTATTCATTCCTTACATTTATATCCCGCTTTCTACTGAACTACAGTACCTGAATGAGTCTTCCCTTTACCCCAGGGGCAGACCGAGTCATTTCTCTGCCTGAAGCCAAAATGCTCCCCTTCCTCCTTTAATTACATTAATGTACTGCTGTGTGAATCTTACTTAAAAACGTGCACCTATGTTTTTCCGCTGTACCCAACGACAGCAAGCAAGGTTTGAGGGTTTATTTGACTATCTTTGGGAGGCAGGCAGCTCCTCTATGCCAGCATCTCTTCAATCTCCTCACCCGCATCCTTTTGTTTAACAGGTCTGAGCTGAATTTGATTAGGCAGAATTTTCATTTTCTCTGTCCCCTGGTTCCTAGCAATTTGACCACACTTTTTTCTAGCTTTGAAATCACATATTTCGAAGAAAGTGATTTATTTTTCTTAACGGTTTAAAGAGCCAGGTTCTTCAGTGTACTGTACTGTCAGATGCTTAGACGCACATTTGTTTATTTAAAATATTTCTATTCCACGTTTCTCCTTGAAAAGGATCCAAGGCGACTTACAACAATGAAAGGCAATATTTAAAGTTGAAAACAATGAGTGTACAAGGATAGTTAACATCATTAAAAGACAATGTTTAAAACTACGAACAATGCAATATGAAGGCAAAGATCAATAAGTATACAACAATTTTAAAATGTCACTCAGAAATGGAAAACACTAGTAGTAAAAACCCAGTCAAAGCAGTAATGCATAACAATCTGTTTAAAAATCACACAGCTGGTTACTGAGGGAAGGCATGCCTAAAGAGAAAGGTTTTTGCTGCTTACAGAAGGACAGCAAAGGAGGGGCCAGCCTGACCTCCTGTGGGAGGGAGTTCCAAAATTTGGGAGCAGCAATAAATAAGCTCCTCTCCTGTGTCTCCATCAAATACACCTGTGAAGGTGACGGGACTGAGAAAAAGGCCTGACCTGATTATCTTAACACTTGAGTTGGCTCATAATGGGAGATACTGTACAGTGGGGTCTTGACTTAAGAACGGCTGGAATTAAGAACATTTTGACTTAAGAACCACTCTCATAGGAAAATATTGACTTGACTTACATACAGTGGTGCCTCGCTTAACGAGTGCACCGTATAGCGATGTTTCCGTATAGCGATCCCTTTTTCGGGATCGCTATATGGAAACATACCCGATCTTCGCAATGGGGAAAACCCGCATTACGAAGATCGGGTATTGCGGCGGCCATTTTGGAGCCGCCGAACAGCTGATCGGCGGTTCCAAAATGGCCGCCAGAAGCCCGGAAATGGCTGCCGGCAGCTGTTTTTGCGCCCTGCCCTCGCTTAGCGAGGGCGCGAAAATGGCTGCCGGCAAGGGGAATCCTCGCTGAACGGGTAAGTAAACAAGGTATTGGAACGCATTAAACTAAGTTTAATGTGTTTCAATACGTTTCCCCTACCCGTTTAGCGATGATTCCGTATAGCGAGGGTTAATCCGGAACGGATTAACCTCGCTATACGGGGCACCACTGTACTTAGATTTGAGTTAAGAACTGAAAAAAAACCACGTGGGAGGCAGGGAAAGTGCAAAATTTGAACTTTCAGTTAACTGTTGGCCAGTGAAAAGGGTGCCTGTCTGCTTCCTCACTCCTCCCAGCATTTAGAGAGTGGATTGGGAGACAGTCTTCAGACTGCCTGGTACAGTACTGCCTGGACTGTATTTTCCCCGCCTTCCCTGAACCTTTCTTGACCTAAGAAAAAAAGAAACAAAATATCCCCCTCTAGTGGTCGAAGGTGGAATAGCAGCTTCCCATTAGTTTCTATGGACGGAAAAGAGCCGATACGGATCAAATGGTTCTCAATGCATTCCTGTGGGAAATGCAGATTTGACCTGAGAACCTTTTGACTTGAGAACCGCCTTCCAATATGGATTAAGTTCTCAAGTCAAGATCCCACTGTACGGTCTTTGAGATAGCTTGGACCCAGACCATTTAGGGCTTTATACATGCCAACATTTTTTCTTCTGCTTAAAAAACATAATCCCATTTTGCCACAGCTAAAGTCACTCTTGGATTGACATAAATGTAATGCCAGATCCTCATTTCATAAACAAAACGCTTCAAAATTAATTTTTCTTTACATACACTTTAATAAATTATTAGATTATCTGTATTCAAATAGAACAGGGGTATATTTAACATAAACTTTTAATTTAAAAGTTCAGTTTATCCAACAGAAAGTTAGGCACATACAGTATACTTTAAAATCAATGGACTTAATATTAACTTATATTTCTTTTTATGACATTTGTATTCTCTTTCCTCTAAAATGTGATGCATGAGTATCCTATTTTCTTCCTCATAGGTTGTTACTCACATAGTGATTTTTGTGGACTAGGTTAAGCAGAGAGTGAGTGAGCCACAAGCACCTAGTGAATTTTGTGGATGAGCAAGGATTCAGATTCAAGTGACCATATTAAATTGCAATCTGTCTTTAGAAGTTTAAAATTGTTGTTATTTGTCATCAGGTCAACTCTGACTTATGGTAACCCCATGGCAGCAGGAAAAGAGGAAGATCAAGTAGATGGGCTGACTCTCTAAAGGAAGCCACATGCTTCAGTTTGCAAAAGCTGATCAGGGCAGTTGAGGATAGGACATTTTGGAGATTCCTCATTCATAGGGTCTCCGTAAGTCAGAGGCGATGGCAGCACATAACAACAACGACAATGAATTATCTCTGTGTCTGAAACACAGAGATAATTCTCTGTGGCGCGGTGCTTGTGCAGGCATGCACATGCACAAACAGCAGTGCTGCGCTTGTGCGGGCACACACACACTCATGTGCAAATCAGCTATGCAGGGGTGAGTGCATGCAGGGGAGGCAGGAGGTCTGTCCGCGGCCCAGTCCAGCTGAGGCCACAGACCAGCACAGGACCGCGGACCAGGGGTTGGAGACCTCTGCTTTAGGGAGTCAATCCATCTCAAATGTGGTTTTCTTATTTTCCTGCAGCCTTTAACATTTCCAAACATTGTCTTTTTCAAAGAAATTTGCCTTCTCCTTTTGTGCCAAAATTTTCAAATAAAATGAACAGTTAAAACAACCAATCTGATTTTCTGTCTGGTGCATATATGTAGCTTCATAAAGTCAGCCATTTGATAATCACACGACTTCTCCAGGAATTACATTAATTGAAAAAGGCAGCAACTAACTGAACTATAGTTTCAAGAGTATTCAGAGATGTTTGCACAAAGAACTTGCCTTTGTTATCCTATAAAAAAAATTGTGTCATTTGTGTCACTGGCCCTTATTATATTTCTGTCCATTATTTTAAGGTATTTAATCTCCTTTATGCCATCACCTCCACTGGCCTTGTTGTTAGACAAGCTTTCTAAGGCCCACTTGACTTCACTCTCCAGGATGTCTGGCTCAAGGTCTGCAACCACATTATCTGGGTTGTCTGGGATATTCAGATCTTTCTGGTATAATTCCTCTGTGTATTCTTGCCACCTCTTCTTGATGTCTTCTGCTTCTGTGAGGTCTCTCCCATTTTTGTCCTTTATCATGTTCATCTTTGCACAAAATGTTCCTCTAATATCTTCAATTTTCCTGAACAGATCTCTGGTTTTTCCTTTTCTATTATTTTCCTCTATTTCTTTACATTGTTCATTTAAGAAGGCCCTCTCCGGGAGGCAGTGGAAGATAGGAGAGCCTGGCGTGCTCTGGTCCATGGGGTCACGAAGAGTCGGGCACAACTAAACGACAAATCTCCTTTTAAAAATCCTATACAAAAATATTATATACTACTATTGTAGAATTGCACTGTACCTGAGGAGAATGGAAAATTTTCCCTATTATGTATTTAATTGTGTTATATATGAAAATGCCTGGAATAATCTGGACTGTAGCTTCCCCAACATTACGAACACTGTTGGACTAATAGAACATGTTTCCTGACCAAAAGTTAGAGGAAATAGGAATGAATGGAACATCATGTAAGTGAGTAAGGAATCATGATTATTTTGAAAATAAATATACAATGCATTCTATTTATGTTCACTCAGTGAGATAGCGGTACTTAACTCTAAGTATGCCTAGGATTTCACCTTAAAGTCAGTGAAATTATCAAAGAAATCAGCAACATATCATAGAATCATATAATAATTTAGTTGGAAGGGGCCTATAAGGTCATTGAGTCCAACTCCCTGCTCAATGCACTAATTCAAATCAAAGCAGATCTGACACATGGTTGTCCAGTTTTCTCTTGAATGCCTCCAGTGTTGGAGCGCTGACCACCTCCTGGGGTAATTGGTTCCATTGTTGTACTCCTCTGACAGTTAAATTTTTTTTCTGGCATTTAGCCTAAATCTGGCTTCCTGTAGGTTGAGCCTATTATTATGTATCATTATACACTCACTAGGATTTATAAATTCCAGAACATGTTCTCATGTTTTATAAATGAACAATGGTATATGTCTATTTATTTGCAATTGTAGAAGAGGTAGCCATGTTTGTGCAAGCATTGTAGGTAAAAATAAAGTAATAATAAAAGAACAAATAAAAAAGACAAAAGCATGGTGGTACCTTAAAGATTGTTATATTTTAATGTCAGCTTTTGTGGACAAATCCACTTCCTCAGACACAAGAGAGAGATATACATGGCAAATATTTACACGTGGCATCAAATACAGAGACTGTGGCTGGCTGGTAAGAAAGTCTATGGGTATTTAACAGTGGGGTGATAGCCTCTTTGGTATACAGGTATATTCCATTGAAGCTTCTGCTGTAAAGGATGTAAGAACCTCTGGCATAGAATAACAATGGTAGAAGAAGATGTTAATTATACTGAGGAGACTGGCACTTTAGAGTTTCTATTATTTTATAGGAGGTTTTGTAAACAGCTACGGTGATGTGTGAATTACTTCAGGCAATGGATGACCACAAGCAACATATCTTAACTCACTACAGTGTTGGTCTTGTGTACATCCACTGCCTGGGGTAATTCACATATCGTTGTAGCTGTTTAAAAAGACATCCTAAAAATAAAAGGCCATATTTTAGTAATTGTAAAAGGTCAGTCCCTTTAGTATAACATTCATCTTGAGTCCCCTTATCAGGAGAAAGGCAGCATATAAATAAAAACAAATACAGTGGTACGAACTAAATCTGTATTGGAACGGTGTTTGTACGTCGAATAGTTTGTAAATCGAGGCAAACTTTTCCATAGGAATGCATTGAAAACAATTTAATCTGTACCTGCTGTTTCTCGTTCATATGTCGAGGCGCTGTTCGTAGGTAGAAGCATTAGTTCCCACAGGAACTAATGCAAAGCCGGTTAATCTGTACTCTACCACTAGGGGAAGTTTTTTTTATTTTCTTCTTCTTTTGACCTAAGATGAACTTAGGTCAAAAAAAGGGCAGGAAAGTTGTTTTTTTTTTCATTTGTAAGTTGAGGCTCTGTTCGCAAGTCTAACCAACTTTTTTCTGAACGGAGCCGTTCATAACTCAAATCGTTCGCAAGTGGAGACGTTCGTAAGTCGAGGTACCACTGTAAATAAATTTTATTCTGTCACTGTTTTTTTATGACATAGATTCTTACATCCTTTACAGCAGTGGTCCCCAAACTTTTTAACTCAATGAACCAGTTGGCTCCTTCGCACAAGCAAAAGAGTGGGGGGTGCTGGTGTGGGTGCACTCCCACGCATGCATGAAGGGCAGAGGCCCTCGGGGGTACTCACACACATTTGCAAAGAGGGCTGCCTGCATGCACATGTTGATGGCATGTACAGTATAAATATTTGCCATGTTATATTTGTCTTTTATAATTGAGGAAATGACTTCTCCATGAAAGCTCACATTAAAATATAACAATTAGTCTGTAAGGTGCCACCACATTATTTATTCTTTTATTTTAATTTTATTTTTACCCATTTATTTGCAGTTTTCCCTGTTATATATCATCCTATATAATCTTTGCCTGAAGAAATTGCCTCTCAGTTCTGATGATATCAAGTTGAATTATGACTTGCTCAGAGTCCTGGTTAGAGTGAACAGCTAAGATTTTGATAATTTTTCTGGGGACATGAACTCAGTGCCTGTCTTCAGAAACGTAAACTGAAATAGCTGCCAACTTAAACAGAGTCCAAGAGGATTTTTATATGTGACTATTGTTGACTTTTTCTTCACTGTTTGAAATATTCATTTCAATATGATTGAAAGCTGGATTAGTGATTCCTTCATCTGGCATGGTGAATGGCTTCCAGTTTAAAACTGTGACTTTCTCTTCCTGGAAAAAATAATATTTTACAATGAAATGTTATGCTTCTTACTTATTTAAAAGAGTTATAAACTACTCTTCAGCAATGCTTTGAGGGCAGTTTACAAATGCATACTATACAAAAATAAAAACATAATACAGTTAATTACAGCAAGTTAAACAAGTTGCAGTCAATGGGCCCTGAAGCTGTTATGTGAGCGTTGAGTATCAACATAAGGGTCAAAATCTTGTTGTTTAGTATAGTAAACTGCACGAGAGTAGGCCTAATGAATCAATGACAAATTAGTGAGCCAATTATTTCATAAGTTCCATTGATTCAGATTTACTCTGTGACTTTCTTTAGCACAGTAAGTTACAGTTAGAGTAGGTCCATTTGAATCAATGGAATGTATGAAGGAGTTAACTTTGCAAATCCCCATTGATTCAATTGGCCTGCTCTAGTGTGATTTTAGGGATCACCAACAGGAGCTGGTGCATGAAGTATATACTTTTTAAAATTTTCATATTTGTAGAAAGTAATACTTGGGATCAAAACTGCCTTCAAGCAAATGAGTATATCTTTCTTTTGATCTGTTTCCTTCTTACTCTGGGATTTTCTCACAGTACCCTGGCAATCAGACTTGCAAATTAATCCTGTGTGACTAGGAAATGCCCAATAGTGAAACAAAACAAGTAACAAAATCAGTACTGTGATTAATATATTTCCTTCCACAACTTAGGGAGCATCTCTAGAAAAATGTTATAAACTTATTGGCTCATTTGATCCATGGTTTCATTAATCATACATATAAAATATTAGTCTGATAGTTTTCAGTGAAATGACTAAATTACAGAGGACGTCAAAAGGCTGAATTACATCAAAGGTGTCACTTCTCTCCAGTAACAGTGAAAATAAGAACTGGTTCTACATGTTAGAAACAAACTAGAATAATAATATATCTCCTAGTAAATTTTCCTCTGTTACCACCCGGAAAGAATCACCTAGGAATATATTGCAAAATTATACATACCTGTTTAGGTTTCAGAAATGAGAAGTTAGACAGAAAATCCTCCTTGGTTAACATGAATTTCCGATCCACATTCTGCCGTAATCCTCCTGAAAAACATCTGTCTCAGTCAAATCCCATCAAATACATATAGATTATTATAAATGATTATTTGAGCAGTTGTTAACAAGGACAGAGAAATAGCAAGACTAGTGACTTTAAAAATGCAAGATATTATTCTGCCTATCAGAGCAGGTGTTTATTTGTTCATTTGCCACTGCAAATCTATTAAATCATGTTTTCATTCCTCAATGACAGCAATGGTAGGAAATTTGTGATCTCCCAGTTGTTGCTGGACTTCATCGACTATCACCTGCCAACATTGGTTATGATGGCTCAAGCTGATAGGAATTGCAATCCAGCAGTATCTGACGAGATGGCCATCACTGAGTTCGAGGCATCCAAGGTGACTTGTATTAGTAAACCAATGGAAACAATAAAATATGCATTAGAAGGAGGATTTAAAGAGGTTGTCCGTTCAAAATCCAACATGCCCACAGATCAAAGCAAACAGGAAATGTCATCCATGAGGGAGCCATTATCATATGAATCCAGTCAGATTCATATGATAATGAGTGGTTACTATATTCTAATCCCAGGTGAAATTTAAGATTTATCAATTTATTTATTTATTTATTTATTTATTTGACTTGATTTATATCCCACCCATCTGGTATATTTATACCACTCTAACAAGTTGGTTGTTAGAATCAGAGAAGAACATTGTTGTGTAGCTGAATACCTACAAAGCCAGTTGTGTTGCTTGCATTGTTCCAAACAAAAGATTAAGACAAATATATTTTGACACTTTAAATCCATATTTTGCAACATATATAATATAAAGGTTTAAGAATGAATTTATACAGTATATGGGAATTATATCTCAATAAAATTAAAATCCAGGAATAAGTACCTGTCAGAAGGCTGGTCACTATTCCCACAGCAACTGTGACCAGGGTTCCAAGTGTGCTAAAGTATAAATAGGATAAGGAATACCAATAATCTGCAAGGATGGGTCTGGAAAGGAAAAATGGAATTTATTTGCTAGTTTCTCATAATGCACAGAAAATCAGAAAACAAAAATGAAACTATCTTTTCTCATTTTAAATACATGTTTAAATACTACAATTTAAAAGATGTTTGCATGACAATAGGGGAAATGTGGATAAAATATGAATATCAGCATTATCTAACTATAAAAAACAAGCAGCCATAGAAAGACTTCAGTATGTCAGCTGTGCTGTTGCATCCAAGATTTATTGTTTTTCACCACCTTGCTAGTGAATTTCAGCATGTTTCCATCTAAATAATGTGCCTTTAAGGTTTACTTATACAAAACAACAACACTAGTAACACAATGCTAGTAACAGAATGAGAACAAATTCTATACCCAGCATTTTCTATCCTTGCATGATCTGCAATGTCAAATGCTTATTCATCTCCCAAGTAATGTGAACAAAAGACCTTCTGCTAATTTTTATGAGTTTTTCTTGTACATGAATGGACAAAGAACTACACTACAATGTATTCTCAAAGGCTTTCATGGCCAGGATCCGATGGTTGTTGTAGGTTTTTTGGGCTGTTTGGCCGTGTTCTGAAGTTTTTTCTTCCTAATGTTTCGCCAGTCTCTGTCTGAGACTCCTGTCCTCTGAAGATGTCAGCCACAGAGATTGGCAAAAAGTTAGGAAGAAGAACCTTCAGAACACAGCCAAGCAGCCTCAAAAACCTACAACAACCAAAGAACTACAATATTTGTCAACAAATAGGACCAAAGATTTTTCTCATTCTGCATTCAATCCACCTTAAATATGACAGACGTTAGTTGATAAATAATCAGTTTGTTATGTACCTCTCAGGTGGTTGCATATTCAAAGCTGTAAATGATGGTAGATTTGTAGGAGTAGTCCAGTTCCCATCTGTGCCTGCATTGGTTAAATTGCATCCTGCAGTTGAGAAATTTAATGCCATGGTACTATGGAGAAGTGGAGGGTAAATTTGAGCTCCAATTCCAACCCAAAGTGAAGAGGTGAATCCACAAATGAGACCTACAAAAGCACCCTATAAAAGAGAAAATAAAATCCTATTCAAAATTTAAAGATAAGGAAAATGTGAGAGAAATAAAAAAAATAACTAACCATCTCCCCCATCATATCTTTAAGCACAAGACATTTTAGTAGCAGAGTATGTTTGAATGGCATACTTAGGACTGGGTAAACCTTTCTCTTAGCAAAATAACAGACACGTGAGTAAGGAATCATGATTCAGTTCAGGACTGCAATGAGAAATGATGGTCTGTGAGATGCGAGGCGAGAGTGTAGAGGCTCTCGCTGGAGTGTCGTCCTCCCTCAAAAAGAAACAAGAGGCACAGACTGACACGCCTGCACCACCCATCGAGACCAAACAGCGGGGAGTCGATACCTGGGAATTAGAGCGGGAACTGTCAAAGATGACAGTGGCCACCCAGACCGGGAATGAATTGGCGGGAAGAGAGGAAAGGGGGAGGTCCATTGTGGAGACGGGAATGGAAGATATAAAAGGAGAGGTGGATGCAATACTGGGGAGGGTTGGGAAATGATATGGGTAGAGGACCCGTGGACCGGTAAATGGGAAAAGGTATAGGTACCTCGAGAGGAAGGTGATTACCGACGAAGAAGGGGGCTGCCACAATGTCCTTCCCATTGGGGTGAGTTGGAGGCCAGAGAGTGGCGCAGGCGGCTCAGGGAGGAAAAAGAGGTAGTAGACCAGGAGGAGAGAGAGTGCCGGGTATGGCGTCTAGAAGAAGCCCTGAGGAGGGGGTACTTGATGGACCGTGGAGCCCTCTACGAGGAGAGGATGACCCTTACGGGATGGAGGTGCAAGATGAGACCACCCCGCTATTAAACCCTGAGATAGAGACTGGTGAGATGGAAAACAGTAATCCATTTTTGAAAGCACCTTGGGACGACTTAAACTGTAATCCCTTTATTAAAGATGTTTGGATGCCCCCGCTCGACCGGTCGGCAACAAGAGAAAATGCAGAAGTTGAATTTGAGCATACTGATTTGTTGTTACATCTTCCAATAAAACCTAGTTATGATTTTTCAACACAGTTGTCTTCAGTTTCTCAGCTAAAACCAGGGGAGGCAAAGTACGGCCCCTCACATGGTCTAATGCATTTTCTCTTTGTTATTTCCCAGCAGAAAGCTTTTGTTCACCTACCAGATGCTTTGGATGCAAAGAGTACAGTCATGGAGGTGATTTTTGAGGGCAAGTAAGAGTTTCAGGGCAAAGGATGCTAAAGAATAGTATTAAATGATACTTTATGCTGTTGCCCTCACCAAATAGGTTCTTGTATTTGATTTTGTTATGCATAAACTACATATTCCATACAAATGTTTGTTATAAAATTTAGAATTAAGCAAAAAAGCTTTGGGATAAACAAATGGGGTATATGAGGTGCCTCTGTGGGAAGATATCTAATAATTGGACCAGCTGACTTATTATGACATAAGAACATAAGAAGAGTCCTGCTGGATCAGGCCAAGGGTCCATCTAGTCCAGCTCCCTGTATCTCACAGTGTCCCCACCAGATGCCTCTGAGAGCACATGAGACAACTAGATACCTGTCTCCTGATACCCTTCCCCTGCATCTGGCATTTTGAGGTACCTTTCTTTTAAGCCTGGAGATTATACATTCCCATCACAGTTTGTAATTTGCAACAGATTTTTTTCTCCAAGAATCAGTCCAATCACCTTTTAAAGGCATCTAGGCCAGATGACATCATCACATCCTGTGGCAAGGAGTTCCATAGAGTAACAACACACTGGATAAAGACCTTTACTTTCATTGCTGGCCTCACCTAACATTCAGCTCTCATCCAAGTAGCTGTAACATACACAACAGCCACATTTCAGTAAACTATGTAAGAGGGGATCTAAACCAGGTGAGGTAAATTGATGGGTTTAGCCCTCTGTCATTTTATGGGACATGCCTATGCCAGCATGCAAAGACTGGTGTAGCTGACAAAGTAGGAGAGCACATTATGTATCCTACAGAAGATCATTATGTATCCTACAGAAAGTCAGCCAAAACCAGCCAAGCAACCAATGTGTTTATAGTACATGTAGGGCAGGATGAGGCACTTAGGAAATCTTGGTCGGCCCTTGCATCTGGCCCCATCTTCAGTTGTCGTGACTGGGTCTTGCCAGTGGATTATGACAGGCACTAGGAAGAAAGAATGGGGCTGATGCTGTGTAAGTTTTCCTCACTTTAAATAAATTCACACAGAAGTCATTTCCAATACCTCATTGTTTCGTCATTTCACCACATTGCTCTTTTACTATATTACTTATTTAAAAAAAAAAACTAGTGATGATAAGCAAGCAGCAAAACAGCAGGTGCAGATGCACTGGCAGCCGTAACTATGAACCTGTACATGGCTCATGTATAGAGATGGACACGAACCAAACTATGAGCCAGAAACACTAATGAATCAGACTGGTTCGTGGTTTGGGTTTGTGACCCAGTTTGGAGATACAGTTTCGTGAAAACAAAATGCTGAACTTTTACCTTCAGTCTTGCTTCAGCCTACCCGCCCCCTTCCCACTGCCCTCATCACCTCCCTACTTGGTCCTGCTGCCTCTGCTGCACTCCTGCCTCCACTGCGGCCACCATCGTCAGAGACAGCACGCCAGCTTCCTTTCCAGGAGACAGGCCTGCTGCCTCTGCACATGCACCTGCAGCCCAGCTTAACAGGCCGAACAGCAGAGGGTCAGGAGCCTGCACAAAATCTGTGCACGCACCCACCTCCCAGCTGATCAGGGCAAACATCTGGGAGGTCGCATGCTTGTGCAGAGGCAGCAACCAGGCTCTTCATTGATGTGCCGCATGCAACTGCCGCCATGGCAGCAATGATGCTGTGGAGGCAGCGCAACAGGAGCAGGTAGCCCCCCCCCCAACAAGCATGGACCAAAAATTAAACCATGAACCAATTTTTCCCCCAGTCATTTGGTAGTGTTTTGTGGTTCGTGACTAACCATGAACCACCATTTTTCAGGTTCATATCCATCTGTACTCACATATAGGGCTGCTCTCAGGTGGTACAAAGAAATAGAGCTTGGCAGCAGCCAAATGTCTGGGTGGGCCTTTTTTAGCATCACACTTCTCATCTCCATGTTGAGGAGGTGGCTAGAACAGGTGCCCAAAATACTGTCTGTTTCACTATACTCTGACCAGCTAGCCATAGTTGGTGGGAATCCCACACTTTGAAGTAGAAGTCCACAAAATTAAGGAAGCAAGTTTATATCAATTACAAATGGGGCGTGGAATGTTCATTCTCTTTTAGATAACACCTGGAATAGCAGACAAAAGAGGAGAATGGAACTTAAGGCCAGAAGACACAGTCCCTATAATGCTGATGTTGTCATCTGTAGCAAAATGCATATCTCAGAAGAACAACAGAAAGAAGCTGGTGCTAGCTAAATTTTCTGCTGTAGTAGTAAACAGGACCATTGTGAAGCAATGGTTGGATTTGTTATTCCGAATCAGATTGTCAAATGACTTAGTACATTCCCAAACAATGCTTTGTATTTCAGGAAGAATTTTTGGATTGGTAGATAATTGCTGGTTTTATTAATTTTATCCTATATTACTTTTTTCTGGCCTCTCTAAATGTGGTTTAAATACTATTTAATGTTCTAAACACATTTGACTATATCTTGCCGCCTATGTAAATTGCCATGGGGAAATTGCCACAGGAAACCAATTGAAAATGTTATTACATATACATATAAACAAAGGGTAATACACAAAAATTGCAGCAGGTTGCCACTCACACAAATACTACTTACCACAGGATTGGCAAATGAGCATAGGATACCCAAAGAAAAGAGTCCAAGGAGAGGCCCGCCAACCATCCCAAAAATACTGAGAGCTGCCTGAAGGAGTAAAATAAAGTATTCAGAAAGGAACTCAGTCTTCCATGTCAATCCTCACTGGTGTCATTTTCTGGACATTATTAATATATAATACATAACCACCGTAGAGGAAGGCATGATTGATCATTGTGAAGTGATAAGAAGAGGTGACCCTTATGCTAACCCACCATTTTCCCACTCCTAATCTCCCAAACAAAATGGGTTTTGCCCTGCAAGATTTAAAACGAGTGTTTAACATGAAAAACGGTGCATTTAAAAATATACAAGAGCAAAAGTCGTTAGAGAAATGGCAGGTAGAGGGCCAAGCACTTCCTCCTTCCTCATCTTCTTTGATATTAAATCATTCTGAAAATCATTTTGATATAATTTTGATATTAAATCATTTCTGAAACAGTTCTTAAAACAAATCAGAATTTCGAGTGTTATCTTTTCAAAATAATTTGTTAGGTGACATATTATAAAAACACTATACAATAACTTGTTCTTTGTGGGAAATGTTTTAGTAATGTGTTCTCTTGCTTGTTACACTGTCTGCTTTTTCTTTTCTTTTCTTTTCTTTTTTGTAATTTTGGTGAGGGAAAGCTAGGAAATGGCCTACAATTTGAGGGGCACCCTCAAAATGCTTCAGGAAAACATTTTAGAACAAGTAAAAACAATAGTACTCACTATATTCAAAAAAGTAACAACCAGTTACCAGTCATTACCTTTTTTGGAAAAGGAACATCTTTATGCTGCCATTACCCTCAAAAGTAATGCTTTACTACAAGTACTGTTGTTACTTGTAACATGTTACTTCCAAGCCCTGAAACAAACAAAGGCCAACGGTTTACAGTTTGGCTCTTTTTTTGTAAGCTTTTCCTGTTTTTAATGACTAGAATTCATCACATCAACTAAATGTACATTATTTTAAATCCATGCAGGTTAGTGCACGCATTGATTTAAAGTTTGAAATTAAAATAGGTTTGTGGGCTTAGAACAATGTAGGTTTCACTTCTTAAATGGTTTTTGTTTCTTAACCTGACTTAAGTCTATTAATAAAATTGTTTAAAGTAGAAAGGATGAAACTGTATCCACTGTAAGTAGCAGAACTAACAAGTAAGTTACCTACATTCAGGGAGCATGTATTGGCTGTTCTGTCCTCATAGGCAAACTGACATGAACCGAGAAATTACTGATTTTTTTACCTGTAACAAACCTCCCAGAAGTGATGCCAAGGCGGCCATAGCAATGCACACTCCACCATAAAAAAGACCTAAATAATATACAGAGATACATGAAATAATAAATTTATGGGGGGAATGAATACAGTACATTAATTTATTAATCCCTTTAGCAAAGAGATCTGTGGACCAACTGAACCGATACTAGCCCAACTTAAGCTGTGCTGAATCCTACCTTCTCCTCAGTTGGGGATGTCGAAAATTATTAGGCCCAACTAGGATAGAGCAACTGGGGCTTTGGCCCAAGGTACCGAAATTTAGAGGCATCAAAATTTGGAGTTGAATCTACTGGTGAGTGTTAGGAAAATAAACACCAACATGACCTGTCCCTAGTCACTTCATTTTTTTTTCCAAAAACATACACTTGGGAGGGGGACACACCACATTTTCCCTTTTTCGTGTTGGGGGGGAGGCTTGCACTCATACCTCAGAGCAGGGTGAGTGAAAAGTGGTACTACTTGTCCCAGGTGCTAAATGGGTAGATATGGCTCTGCTTAAGACTGTCCTCTCCCTGGCCTAACTTTGTGCATGTATTGTGGCTGTATCCCCCAGAGTAAAACAGTTCTAGGCATTTTGTAACTCAGCTACTGCCTTACTCCTCCCTTTCTACAACTCTTTTTTTTTACTGTCCTGTTAATAGATTTTAAACTGTACTGCTGTTTTGCTGGTAGATCCCTGTATTGATGTACCACTGAGATCAGCCAGCAGAAAGGGATTGTGCTAGCACAAGTGCATTTTTGCCATTAAAAATAGATTTCTGTCACTAGAGTAGACTTTTGCTTATTCCTAGCCCCTGAAGTTTATAATGCATTGCACTGCCTAACATTCACTAAATGTACCAGCAACACATATCCTATACTTCATGATCTTTTAGGACCTCCTATTATTGTTATTGTTTGTTATTAATTTCAACATACATAGAACTTTACAGAGTATAAAAAGGAAGACAGGATTGTGTTCAAAGGAGCTTCAACATTAAATGCAGAAGTGAAAAATTAGCAAAAATAAATTGGAAATGTGTGGAGGAATACAGGGTGGAAGACTGTGAGATCATTTCAGTTTTATGTACTTAGGAATGCTTATAGTGGGGAATAGGGATACTCAGAGTGATATAGTGGATAGAGTAATGGACTAGAATTCAGGAGATCTGGGCTGAATTCCTGCTCAGCTATGGAAACTCGTGAGGAGTGAGGGGACTGGTAAAGCCACTCCCTTAATATCTCATATAGTCTTGAAAATGCTATTAGAGCTGCTGCAAGTCAGTTCTAATTACATGGCACATAAAATCAATAACAGTGGGGAAAGGGAACTAAGGGTGATGTCAAAAACTCCTTCTTAAAGGCTTTTAAATGAACTGCAACTACAATACATTTTGAGTGGGAGTAAAACCCACTGAAAATAATGGATTCATGTCTGAGTAAATATGCACAAATTTATGCTGTGCATTACTTACATACAGATTGATATTGAAAATTAGCATTGACTTACCTACTTGCACAGCCTGTGTAATTAATGTTCTGATAAACCATATGTAAGACATAAAATAGACTTCACTAGCCTATTTGTATACATGCCCAATAATAGTACAAGGGAATTTTCAGAAGTTTCATAGTGTATGAGTTATTGTGGAACAACTCTGCGTATTCCACTAATTCATAAATAAATTGCTGGCATTAATATTTAAAATCCACTATAAAAACGCAGTAATCTGTTAACCTGCTCAATGTTAACAGAATCTTTCAATGTAAACAGAAGTACCGTATTTTTCGCACCATAAGACACACTTTTTTCCCACAAAACAGGGGGGTGGAAAGTCTGTGCGTCTTATGGAGCGAAGAAAACAGATTATATTTTCCTGTTTTCTTCTCCTAAAAAATTGGTACGTCTTATGGAAAGGTGCGTCTTATGGTATATGCAACAATATTTGTTTCCTAAAGCTAACATAAATTGAAACAGTGCGCTTACTCATTCCTCTAGAAATCCAAGACAGTTTTCTTTCAGTGAGTGATGGAAAGTATGGTTTAATTAAGTCTTCTACTGTCACAGCAGCTAAAGCATTGATGCTAGAGGACACTGTACTAAGGAAAATACAACAGAACATGTCTCAATGTCATACATTAAATTAGTACTGTACAATACTAACTAAAATAATCATTGTTTTCATTCTTTAAAAATACAGCTGTTATGATCAGTAGCTCAGAAATAATAAAAAAATAGTTATTATGATCTGCAGTGATTTTACTGTAAGAAGAGAGGTTCTTAAAATAACCAATACTGTACAGTCCCTGGGCAATTCTGTATGCTAAGTAAAGAAGACTGACTGCTGAATCATGGGATATTCCCAAGATTCCCTCAGGTTAGAGACTGTGGTCCAAAAGTCCTGAAGCTGTGTAGTCTTCACAGGAGTGAATGGAACCACTCAGTGGGGGGTCTGCTTCAGGAGGACAGAGAAGGAATCAGAGAAGAACCAAAGCACATACTGCTGTAATAAACTGATATTGAACAAATGACCTCCAAACATTCAAGGTCATTAAAATAAAGGTCATGGCTCACTTTATTAAGTCAGTCTACCTCTTTTCTACAGCCTTCACCTCTTTCTAGTACAGTGGTCCTCAACCTTGGGTCCCCAGATGTTCTTGGACTACAACTCACATAAATCCTGGTCAGTGCAGCTAGTAGTGAAGGCTTCTGGGAGTTTAAAATCCAGAAACTTCTGGGGAACCTGTTGCAGAGTTTTGAATTTTGGTTAAACTCCTCTAGCCTTGCAGCAGAAATGCAGGGACTCACAGAGCAGAATTAGCTTCAGGTTGCCCAGATTAGACCACCCCTTTTTCTCTCATCAGCTGGCACTAACAGCCTAAATAACTCACTCTGAGACACTGGTAAGAGAAAGAAAAGGTTTCATTTACAGTACTTACAATTGAACAAATCAAAAACTTCATGCTAAACAAACATTACTGCTATAAGCAGCAGGCCTCAACAGATTCACTGACTGCTTCTAACAAACTCTAAACTACATACTAACTGCCAGCAGACAAAAAGAGAGGGTAAAAGACATAGACCAGAGAGACAAAACTCTCTTTGAAAATAAGAGGAAGGGAGGAACAATTGGTTACTGCTGCTTACATCTGTCATGTCTCTCATTAACAATGTTAAGACCCCGCATCATCCATCTAGGCATTTTGTACAGAATCTTTAGACAATAAGAATAATTTTTTTTTGCATTCTTCCTGTAGTTTAATGCTGCAGTTATTTTAGTTCATGCTAGTTGGATTTAGTAATGCAAATATGTCCTTTACATAGAGTTCATTCATCAGGAATGTTATTCAAATTACATTTTGGCACTATGGTTATTTTAGTGTACTTAGTTTAATTTTTGATATTAATAGTTCATTATCAGTCAACTTCTGGCCTTGTTTATGCAGAAAAAAAAGAGTTGCTTCATCTTCTGCTTCCAGTTATATACAGTTTATTTAATTTCTGTGTTTAATTCAGTAGCAGTTATCATACAATTCCACAACTGCTATTTCTCGGTTCCATATGTATTTACTTGGAATTAAGTCCTGCTAGATTCAGTGGGGCTTATTTGCAAGAAACAGTGCATTAGCTTGTTTAAGGCAATTAAGCTGCTGATTAACCTAAACCACCTCAACAGGACATTTCAGTCAGGAGCCATATTTGGTTGCAGAATTCGCACATAACTAGAACTACTAACAAAGGGTTCCCAGACTTACCAGACACCTAGTTTGCACGTGTAGCTGGGAATGGGTGCTATTCGCCATCATCTCTTTTCTGGCAGTGGCACATGACATATTAAAGGGTTATATGGCTAGTGCAGCCCTTCATGGGTTTCCCCCTTCTCAGTCCAAGGAATCATAGGAGGATATTACTGGCTGGGAAAGTAAACCTGCTGGAGTGGTCCTGAAAAAGTCAGACTGCCTCAAAGCTTTCTTATACAACCCCCTCAATGAAAGGGACTGCTAGGCGATACACCTTTTTGTGACTGATTGAAGGATTGTGAGGGATACCTGATAAGCACTGATTGCGCATTGCAATAGAACGTGAGGGGGCATGTAATGTTTTTTTTTCCTTTTGTCACAACTTTGGAGGCAGAGTTTTTTTGCACAGGCACCGATCTGGTATCGGGAAGCAAGGTCCCTGTTCCCTGTTTTAAGGATTCCCTTAAATAAACTGGACTGCTGGGTTTGGGGGCTCTGCACACCTCACTCTTCAATTATTTTTTTAAAAAACTGGTAGATTAGGATTAAATAGACCATTAATTGCGGTAGCCATTTGGATACATCATGAACATTTCCCTCCTCCTATGGATTCAGGATTAACTTACCTTAATGTTCCACTGTAAGCACAAGCTACAAAAAGACCAGGCACACCTGGAAAATCTTTCAGAATATCCAATACTAAGTATGGCATGAGCTGGGGAAAAAATATGTATAAATCACATCATTTTGATTTCTTTCTTCTGTGCTTTAATTTTTTAAATTTCCATTCTGTGCATACTCTTTAACTCATCCAAACCTAAATATGTGTAAATAAAAAAACACATACAGTACATGTACATATATATGTAAACTTAGGATGTGCACTGGCCCCCTTTCTAGTCTGTGCCCAAATAAGGATGTACAGATTGGTATCTGATCTACACTGTGTCCTTTAGGTGTCACTCCAACCCAATCCTTGTCGAGGTCAGTGATGGTATTTGTGCATTTCCAGATACCTGTGGAAAAGCCATTCCCATAAACGGGGAAAAGAAAATGGCCATAATGTAGGACTATACAACACTATTGATTTTGCTACTAAGATAGACCTTAAATACTTAGAGATAGAATGGAATGGGATGATTTTACTTCTGTCAACACACACTCATCTGGCAATGCCACAAAGGCTAGTAGGCAGTGATATTTGCATCACCAGGTCAACAAAAGGGAAAAAGGCAGCAAAAAGAGAAAAACAGGCTCTAGTGCATTAATTTTGACTTATCCACTCAAAGCCCATTCTAGAAAATGCAGGCATTCATTCACCATCAAATATACATTCATTCCCAGTGTAAAATTTAGTAAAATCTATTTAAGAAAGAAAAAAAAGAAAGAAAATTCTAAAATGCAAATCCTGACTAGAAATAATGGCGTATTTCTTATTGAAATATTTGACCTAAAATATATTAAATATAATGATGTATAGTAAAAAGTAAAATGGCTGATATAACCTTAATCATGTAGAAAGTGAATTCAGGTGTGTACCAAGGTTAAAGACTTGATGTTGTGCAGCTGGAGAAAATAATGTAATCTGATGTAATGTACATTCTGATTGGTCCCTAGATATATAAAAGGACATGTGTAAAGGGGACATGTTCTCTGCTGTATGTCAGATCATTTATTTCTATACTATGTATTATATCATGTCATGCTGCCAGTTGAATGTCTGAAATCTATGCTCTCTGTGTATTTGTAAATAGATTATGTTGAATTTTACTCTCTTAACGTTATAGTGTCTTTGCAATCTGATATCTCCTAACTCTGCTTATGTTCAGAAAATATTAACTAATTCTCAACATTTCTTTGATTGCACCCTACAGCTACATGAAATGGCTGGCAACACAACAGTATCTGGTGACCTCTGCCTGAACCCTCTTCCTAAACCTCAGTGGTAGAGATCCAAAAGAAGTCTTCAACTTTTGGGGGGGTGTTTGGCTGTCACTCTCCTTTGGTACCTGCTGAATGTTCCTTGGACTATGTTTAGAAATATAGCACACATTTATTTATTTATTTAAATTAACATCACAAATAATGGATTCAACAAGAAGGGTCTAGGAAAGGCTGCTTTGCCCTGTGAAGAATCGGCAGTAATTTGCTCTACCTAATGTCATCCCAGAATTTCACAAATACCCCTGATTTGCTATTTATGCAATTTATTTCACTTATTTGTCTGAAAACAGTGGACATTGCGCACACACAGACACACACACACACACATCTATGATAAGTATTTTTGTAAAGGGGAGAACAAAGCTGCACACTGGTATATTAGCATAATTGTGCATATAGCATGTCCCACTGCAACACAGTGTATCTATCTACATATATTAAAATATATTTAAGATTCAAATGGGAAATAAGTGCCCTCCCACCCAGCCACAGAAGTTTTCTAAATTACCTCTTGAAAAACACAATAATTGCAAGGTGCACAGTTTGCATCAGAACCCAGATTTCATTCATTTCATGAATTTGGCAAGACATTCTATGGGAATGCTGGATAAAAATATTTAATGTTATTCCTACTTTGTTATTTCCAAATGGATAGTCTCATGACTGCACTAGTGAGCCCATGTACTCAATATCACATCAGTGTCAAATCCAAGATTGCAGTTCTAATTTTATTTTATATTAATTTAAAATGTTTACTACAAACCTGGTCTGGTGCAGACACACATGCTGCTGTCCAAGGGTCACAGTCCTTGTAAATAGAATACATTGCTAATCCACAAAACACTGCACATACAAGAATTGCCCAGAGTCCCAGAAGGTTTACATAAAGAGATCTATAAGGAAATAACAATAGTTTTCACCTTGGAAATATGTGGAAACATCACTTGTTCTAGCCATTATGCAATTATGTGTCATATTGTATACCTGTATTTATTTCCTCTTTGGCAGCCAAAGAAAAGAAAACCTTTGTTAGGTAAGAATATATTTGTTCCTTCAATTGAAAAAATAATGCAGATCTTCTTACATTCAGCAGCATGTATGAATATACAGTGGTCCCTCGCAAGATCAACGCTTCACGGGACAAAAAACCCGGAAGATGAATGCTTTTTGTGATCGCTGTGGTGCCTCGCAAGACGGCTTCTTCTATGGCGGTACTTCACAAGACAAATGTTTTTCGCAAGACTGATGCCTTGCAAGACAAATTTTCATCTTGCGAGGTTCCCATATGGGAAAATGCTTTTCGCAAGCCGAAAATTTCGCAAGATAACACTACTAGCAGAATGAATTACTTTCGTCTTGCGAGGCACCACTGTATGTAGCTAAAACAAGTTGTTTCATTTCACCTGTCTATAAGACCCTTGCTAAGCTGCTGGGATACAACTGAATGAATGTTCACATGTATGTTGGTTTTGTTCCTAAATAATGGCTATTTCTGCCCTTTTCTCTTTACTAAGCCCTTGGGAAAGTCTGAGATTGGGATCAGAGGGTTCCATCAGGAATAAGAAATCAATGTGACCTGAGGGAGGCAAAACACTTCCATGAGTTTCTATTCAAGAACAATTTAAGTACACGCATCTTATTTAGTGAGCCTTGCTTCAGAATGAAGTACTATCTAGCCTGTGTTTGGTTTCTGAGCAGAAACTACTGTAGCGAATATCCTGTCTTCCTATACTGTATATATAAAATGGTATTGGCCTGCACCAACAGAAGCTGTTGAGGGGGGTGGAGCCAGAGAAACCAGAAGGGGGGGTGAGTCAGAGTCTAGTCAGTTCAGTCAGAGACAGAGAGAGTTTGGAGTTTGAGGCAGAGAGAGTGTTTAAGCAGTGATTAGTCAGAGTGTGACCTGCATTAATTAAGATAGGTTAAAGTAAAATACAGAAGCTTTGTATAACTTTAAGAATGTGCTTAGTAATTAACCTCTCTATTAATTAAGATAGAAGAGGTTAAGTAAAATACAGAAGCTTTGTGTAACTTTAAGAATCTGCTAAATAATTATTCCTGAAACAACTTGTAATCAATAAACCTGTTTCTGTTTAAAAGTTAAGTACTGAATGGACCTCAGTCTTTCATAGGAAATATAAGTTGATAAAGAGATTGACTGGTGGCACCTTGTTAAAGGGTGTATTGAGATACCTTCGTAAGCTCTGTGTTTGGGGAAACAAACAGGGACCATGGGGTAAACGCCACATTTGGTGTCCAGTGGTGGGATATGAAATAATCCAGTAAAACTGATGTTTAAAAGTTAATTTTCTGGAGTTGTGGGTGCCATTTAGTCAGAGGTCTGTGGTAAAGAAGTGGGTAGCCTGCTAGAGCTTTTGTGGAAAAGCTTAGTGGTGGGGCTTCTGAACCAAGATCTGGGGGAACTAAAGATAGGGAACTGACTCTAAAGGGAAATTTTTTTTGTTTACCTCAGGATTTGAGAGACCCAGTGGGCTAGCTTGAAATCCAAGGCTCTGAGAGATAAGGGGGCAGTGTTGGATAAGAGCGGAAGCCTGGATCAGAGCAGATCTGAGGTGATAGGAAAATTTTCAAAGCAGAGGCTTGAAAATAAAATTATTTTAGTGTCTGAGAGCAATAATAGCTCAGACAGAGAGACACAGTTATTAAACGGTTGTGGGCTGGAGGGCAGCAGAGACAGCTGCTGAGTGAAGTGCAACAACATAGTTGCTGGAATTAACAGCAGAAATACAGGTCCTTTTTAAAAGCAGTACAGACATTCAAAAAAGTGTGCTGCTTATACTGTATACTGCCCCATAGTGTTTCAAGCACTCTCTGGGCAGTTTACAAGTTAATTATGCAGGCTACACATTCAAGACTATTTCACTCAGACTTAAACATGCCACCCAAATGTAGCCAAAAAGGAAGTCAAAAGGCAAAAAGTTTACGTTAGGAAGTGGAGGAAAATGGAGACCCTCTAGCTCCAGTGGAACAGGAGGAGACTGATGAGAGTACCTCAGAAAAACAGCTCCCAAGATTTTGAAAAATGGAAATTAGAACAGGAGTACAGATTCAGAGAAAAAGCCATGGAACTAGAAATTAAATAAAAAGCCATAGAACTTGAGAAGAGAAAGCGAGGGCTGAAGAAAGAGCTAGGGAACTAGAGCTTAAGGCTGAGGCCAGACAAATGGAATTAAGAGAAAGGAAGCTGGAATTAAGGCAAAGAGAAAAGGAAAGGGAATTTAAGCAAGAAAACAGACAAATGGAATTTCAAAGAGAGATGAAAAAATTGGAATTAGCTGCTCAAAATAACAACAACAACAACAACAACAACAACAACAACAACAACAACAACAACAACAACAACAATAACAATAACAACAACAACTCAAATGAGGAATATCTCTCAAAAATTGATATAAATAAATTTCCCCAATACAGTATAGGAAAGGAGATTGCCCTGAATCTTTCCTGATTACATTTGAGAGCACATGCTGGGAATTTGAGATTAAGAATGATGAAAATATGGTAGTTTTGAGATCACAAATAAGTGGAGATTTAGCTGAACTTTATTCTCTAATGCCTCTGGAGCAAGCTAGATATTTTGAGGCATATAGAAAAATGATATACCCTAGATTTAGCATAAATGCAGAACACCTTAGAAGAAAATTTCATTCCCTTACCAAAAGCCTGGAGAATCTTATGCCCAACTGGGGGCTAAATTGATTCAATGTTTGGACAAATGGATGGAATGTGAAAATGTCACATCTCTAGACCAAATGAAAAATGTGGTTGGTTTAAAACAATTTTATTCCATTTTGCCTGGGGAATTGTGTTATTTAGTCAAAGACAAAAATCCTAAAAATGTATTACAGGCATCTGAATATGCTGATTCCATTAGTGAGATTAGAGTTCCTAAGTTTTCTGAGGTAAAATTTTACAGGCAGAACTGGGACAACAGTAAGAACCCATTCAATAAAAATTACAACAGTAAAATGTCAGGGAAACATGGCCAGCTTAGTACCTCACCTAAGTTGCCAGGGCATAGTCCACCAAAGCAAATGAACCCTGAGGAAAAGTTTTATAGATCTCCTTACAGAGAGTGCAATAACTGCAGCAAGTTTGGGCATGTTCAATCAAATTGTATGAAAAACAATAAAAATCAAAAAAGATGATAGTCAGACCAAAAAAGTTTACTGTATAAAACCAGTGGAAGCCACTGAAGGAGGTTGTAACAATGGTTCTGTCTCCATAGCAACTAGCACAACAAAAATTTTGATCTGCCACAAGCTAGAGTTGTTCAGTGCTTTCTTATAAAGGCAGATAATATTTTACTACAGAACTCTGGAGAGAACATTAGTAGTAATGAGATATCTTATGTTGGCATTGTAAATACCTGTTCCCATTTAACCCTATGACATCCTGATGTTCCTAAAGAACAAATACTTCCCCTCAAGGGAATAAGTTCTATGGCAGTGATTTTACCTATGGCTAAAGTAAAGATAAACTATAGAGACTGGGTTGGAATTTGAGATGTAGCAATTTCTGATCAATACCCACACCTTGTTTGATCGGATTAGATCTCACTAAGCATGTGCAGAGTGCTTTTGTAATAACACATTTGCAAGGAGAGCAGTTAACAATCCCTGAGGGGAAAATGGAATCCCTAACTCCTGAAAGTAACCTGGAAGGCCCCAGTTTAAAGGAAAACTCTGATGTGGATGAAATGGCAGAAGTTATATTTATGATAAACCCAAATAATTCATAATTTGATAAGGAACAGAAGGAGGATACCACCCTTATACAGTGCTTTGAGAAAGCTAAGGGAAGTCCCTCTTCATTAACACTTAAATGCCCAGAGATATACAGTGGTGCCTCGCATAGCGAGGTTAATCCGTTCCGGATTAACCTTCGCTATGCTGAAGCATCGCTGAACGGGGTAGCGATTTCCATTGGAACGCATTAAACATCGTTTAATGCGTTCCAAATAGGCCAAATACTCACCGTTCAGCGAAGCTTCAGGATGGCCGGCAGCCATTTTCGCGCCCTCGCCTCGCTTAATGAGGGCGCGAAAACGCTGCACGCGGCCATTTTAGGCCATTTCCTGGCTTCCGGCGGCCATTTTGGCCACCAAACAGCTGATCGGCGGGGGTCGTTTTGCGAAGATCGGTAAGCGAAACGCTTACCGGTCTTCACAAAGCGAATTGTGCCCCATAAGAAAAACGTTGTGCGATCGCATTAGCGATCCGAAAAAACGGATCGCTATGCGATTTCATCGTTATACGGTGCGCTCGTTAAGCGAGGCACCACTGTATATAAAAAAGGTAAAGGTTCCCCTTGACAATTTGTCCAGTTGTGTCTGACTCTAGGTGCTCATCTCCATTTCCAGCCCATAGAGCTAGTGTTTTGTCCACAGACAATCCTCCATGGCCATGTGGCCAGCGTGACTAGACCGTTTACCTTCCCACTGAGGTGGTACCTATTTATCTACTCACAGTTTTGCATTTTGCATGCTTTCGAACTACTAGGTTGGTGGGAGCTGGGAGAAGTGACGGGAGCTCACTCCATCACATGGATTTGATCTTATGACTGCAGGTCTTCTGACCTTGCAGCACAGAGGCTTCAGCAGTTTAACCTGCAGCGCCACCACATCCCTTTTCAGAGAGATATATAATAGATAACAATCTGTTATATAGGGAAATTTTGTTAGCACCTCAGAGGGGTGGAGATGGAAAACTCAAACAACTTGTACTTGAAAAATATAGAGGCCAGATCTTACGCAAAGTGCATAATGATGCTTATGGAGCTCACATGGGGATATTGCGTACCAAACAAAGGGTTGCAAAGAACTTTTACTGGCCAAGTTCTTTACTGGCCAAAGGGTTGCAAAGAACTTTTACTGGCCAAAGAACTTTTACTGGCCAAGGGTCAGCAAGTTAAACAGTTTTGTCAGATGTGTGATACATGCCAAATGAGTGGTACTGGGGATGACATGACAAAGGCTAAGCTATGCTCTTTGCCAGGGATCTCGACCCCTCCCAACATGTAGGTCTGCAAAAGTCCTTAGATATAGAAGGGCAAAGCTGGGGGAGTGCTCATGAAAAGCAGAGGGACTGGTGTGATGAAATGGCCTGGGAAAGAGCATTCTGTCCCAAGGGTGAAGTGGGGATGTTGAGACCCATAGAGGGGAGTGAATTGCAGTTAGCATGGTTTGGAGCTGTAGTGTCACAAGAGTACTGGAAAGCTGAAGGGACTAGTACTGGGAAGGCTCCTCATGCAGCTGCAAAGGCACTTAAAATCTTGCAAGGCAAACCACTATAGGAGAAACTAGCAATTAAAAGGATAGAACCAGATTATGAAAGTCTTGACACCTCTGACATAAATGAAGTGCTTGAGATTTCACCTAAAAGAAATTTGCATAGGAATCTTGAGGTGACCCGTGATAGTGGTTCCCCACCTGTTGCGCCTAAAGTACCTGTGGGCACGTTTGTGGGTGAGAATGAAAGCAAGAGCAATAAGATCACAAAGAAGAATGCAGCCATAGATGTTCTGGAGGAGGGGGAAGAAACTGTCTACCCCATCCCCAGTTAAGAAACCACAGCCACGAGTCAAAAAGAAAACAGGCTTCACCCAGAAAAGACAAGCCAAGGAAATCCAGTGGATATCAGAATGCCAGGTGATTGTTGATTGTTGGAAGAGAGTGCGGACTTCAAAACCAGTCTTCGTTGCACCAAACTCAAATTGGGAATTCTTCAGCTGTGTGGGTGCATTGAGCACCAGACTTGGAGCTGGGCTGTGCCAAGTGGATGACAGTGAGAGTGACTTTTACCAGCAGAAGACTTCAACTTCATGAGAGACATTGGTCTGCCATCAAGAGGGCATACCTGTTTGTCATATGGACCTGGAAGAAGCATAAGCCATATAGAAGGAAAAGAAAGTTTGCCCTGTGCACTGACCACTCAGCTTTGAAATGGTTGAGAACTTTGCATATGAATAGTAGCAAACTGACCAGATGGTCCTTGATTCTCCAAGATTACGACTTTGAAATTAAAAACATCAAAGGATCTTTAAAAGTGGTTGCAGACACATTGTCTCCAAGACCAAATGACTAATGGGTGGATAACAGAGTTTATAATGTTGTATTAAATGTTCTGTTTGTGCACTGGTTATGAAATACGATTGAAATGCAATATTTGTTTGGATGTTTATGAACTGAGGTGTGTAGAGTGACAGGAAATAATAAAGGTGATGCAATGCAACTGGTATTAATGTTAAAAGCAAATGTTTATATTAATTGTCTTAAATGTTTATAAAGTGGTAAGTTTGATCTATTAAACCTTGTAATGGATAGGAAACTGTATTCTAAGGTATAAATAGTGGTAAGTTATTGTTATATTTGCATGTACTTAGCTGTTTGTTTATGAGGGCAGAGAGAGCTTGGAGTTTGAGGCAGAGAGAGTGTTTAAGTAGTCAGAGTGTGACCTGTATTAATTAAGATAGAAGAGGCTAAAATAAAATACAGAAGCTTTGTGTAACTTTAAGAATCTGCTAAATAATTATTCCTGAAACAACTTGTAATCAATAAACCTGTTTCTGTTTAAAAGTTCAGTACTGAATGGACCTCAGTCTTTCATAGGAAATATAAGTTGATAAAGAGATCAACTGGTAGCAGCGTGTAAAGGGCGTGTTGAGATACCTTCATGAACTCTGTGTTTGGTAAAACAGAGGCCACAACTACATACAATACATTTTCACAGCAATTGGTGACAACTATTGTGAGTCCTTTGCACCTTTGCACTTTTCACTTTTTAAGATTGTACAAGAGGTTTTTGCCTGTAATAATAATAATCATTAAAGTTAATTTGAATTTATGGCCGCCATTTACCAGGTTTTCCAGGTAGAGAATACTCAGAGGTGGTTTACCATTCCCTTCTTCTGGGAGTGCCCTGGGACTGTGCAGTTTGCCCAAGGCCATGCAGGATGGCTTTACTCACAGGAGGCACAGTAGAGAATAGAGCTCCCAACCTCTGGCTCCTCAGCCAGATAGTTAACCCACTGAGTTACCCACCCAACTTTGCTAGTAATACGGGGAGGGGGGGATGAGTGACTTAGCAGTCATGGGAAAATCTCCACAACAGTCCCTGATGTCCCATGGAGTAGAGGGTTTTTTCCCCCTAAAACATGGGTTTCAGGGCTCCCTCAAGCCTCAAATCCCCCCAAAACCTAAAGACCAAATTGAAGCAGACATCCAGTCACTTGATTTCACTTAAATGTTTTGGCACTTCTGGGCAAGGTGTGGCCCGTAAGGAAGTGAACAATTAGGGCACTGCCCCTTGTCCAAATTGCCTACCTTGGTTTACAGCATAAATTTATTTCAGAAGCACCGCAAAAATGTTGGTGAGTTCAGTCAAGGTTGTGTCTTCATACTGTTCCAATCTTATTTTAACTTCTTTTTAAGAATTGCTGCTGCTTGCCTTGCATTTTCAGGATGTTGTGGAGTAAATGTTTAAACTCCTTTCAAAATAGAAAGGCGCTAAAAACAATTTACACTTTAAAAAATTATTTTGAAAAGCCATTCAGTTTTTGGAATGTGTGAGCTGACTGTTGTATGTCAGTTCCTTCTGAGATATAAAGACAGAATTTATGTCCATTATTCTGAGTTATATTCAACAATTTCAAGAGATTATTTTGCTTTCCCATCAGCTTCAAACTCACAGCTACAGCATAATGGTTCCCATTTATTACTGGCCATTTGCTCTCTATTTTAAGAAACTATTTTTAGGCATCTGATTTAGACATCTTAGGAAGCATGCTTCTTTTTCTAGGGCATTTTAATATCAGTTAAACAGCCTGTTCGCAAGTGCATAAATCAAGGCTGATCAACCTTTGAGCCACCAGATGTTGCTGGACTGTAGCTTCCATCATCATCGGTTATCTTAGCCAAGGCATTTGGCAGGTAGAATCCAATAACATCTGAAAGCCACAGTTGCCTACCCATAGTATGAATAAATGTCTAAACAGAAAATGATAAAATAATTTTCATGGAACCATTCTGTATCTTGCAATTTTTTTAAAAAAAATACTAAATTAAAGTTTGTGACTTTAAAGTGAATAAAACTGGGAAACAAAAAGATATGAACTGCAAATATCCTCTGACCTTTTGACATGAGTTTGGGAAGCATCAACAGGTCAGTGATCTTTTCTTCTTGTGATGAAGACAGAAATCTTATCTCAAATCCCTTTGTTAAACATAGCTGTCAGTCACTCTTACTGTTCTTTCTCTTCATTGACATAGTTAATCTTTCTTTCTAGCAGCCAGCGATTATGTACGCATAAGAGCAACATCTTTTTGTGCTTGACAAAATATTTGTATGAGTAATACTTTCACATTAAGCGTCTTCTCATATTTCCTGAAGGAACATAGCAACATATTAACTTGCCTTACCCTGATTCATCTTGCCAGGTACTATTTGATTCTTCAAGGTCTTAGGTGGGGACTTTCCTAGCCTTGATGTCTATGAAGATGCCAAGGACCTGCCCTCGTGAGTGCATAGTGTGTGCTGTACAAAAGGCTGTGGGGGGCAGGTGTAGAAATTTGTTTCAATTCACTTTCAGTTTTTAATTTGGTTTCCTCATTCTGGAACTGAAATGGGCTTGAATAAAGCATGTGGTTAGAAACGTATATGCCTATAAATTTCTGGTTCAATGTTATGCAGCCAGAAATATGTGTTCAATAAATACATTCCTTTTGTCAAATTAATGTGAAAAATAATAGCAATGGCTGAAGCTATGAACCAGCTCTGGAAGGGGGGAAAATTATCTCTACAGACGAGGCTTAGATTGTGATTTTTATCTACTGTGTTAATAACAAATTGGCTTAGTGTCAATGTCAGCTTATTGCAGCCATTGTCACACATTGACATACCATTGTGGTATGTATGGAATCAGCCAAACAAACAAACAAATAAACACCCAACCTTTCAGGGATATATTGAAATAATTGCAAGGTTCATCTACTCCAAATCAGTGACTACACCTTCTGTGGAGGAAAAATGTAATGAAAAGGCAGGATGCATGTCTGCGGGCCTCACAGTCTATGACTTTGTTCATAATAATTGGAGAAAGTGTGCCCAACTTTGACAATTCCATAATGTTGTTTGAAACTTTCCATACTGTAATGGCTATTTTAATGCATATGAAGCCAGATACTTTTGCTAGTGACTAGTAAGTATTCAATATCCAATATGATGTACAGTAGTGGATAAAGTAATGGACTAGGATTCAGGAGGCCTAGGTTTGAATCCCCAATCAGCCATGGAAGTTCATTGGGGATGTGGAAGTGGTAAAACCACTCCTTTAACCTTTCATCTTGTTAACCCTGTTAGGGTCATTAATATAAGTTGGTTTCAACTTGATGCCACGTAATAACAAATTGAATACAGGAATACCTTTTATAATAAAGGCAAAACTAAACACTTGTTTTCATCTTTTGCTACCTTATAAAGCAGATTCTGGTCAGAACAATGAACTTACAGTTTTGCTTGAAATCTGGTTTTGCAGGCAATGTAGCGCTGAACTTGAGACTGGCTGATTCCGTACATACCAAGCCACGTAGAAGTCCCACCGATCACAATAGTCCAGAATGTGTGTCTTTGCAAAGGATCAGGATTAAAGCTAAATTGGAAATGAAGGAACTGTCAGGTAATTTCAATGGTTTTTGCAAACTTTCTTCCCCTCTTAATTTTCCATAAATTTCTAGAACATAATTTGTAAAAACATTAATATACAATTTTAAAATACTAAACTCATGTTGTCACATTAACACAAATACTGAATTCTACACATATTTGACAGTGACTTACATTTAGCTAGAAAATAAATAATTCTAGATAAACTGACTATGCATAGGATTGTGGGTTGCACTGAAGGGAGATGTACTCAAAGTTTGGTTTTAAGAGCCAAATTCTTTACAATGTTCTTTAATATTGTGACTGAAACAAACAAAAAACTTACTTCCAGAAATTTAATCTTCCTCCATGGTAGGAATCATTTAGTATACGTCCAATATCCCCTTGAACCACAACTGCCCGTATAATCACAGCTGAAAATCCAGCTACCATAATTCCAACTTGGAAAACATCTGTCCAAACTACTGCTTTCAGTCCACCCTGTGTGGATAAGACACGTATATGACGGACTCAGTTTCTCTGTTAAAAAATAAAACCACCACCACCATCACAGCATTTCTTCTGTTTCCAGACATCTGTCTTCTTCTCAAAGGCTAATGCTCAAAATAATTTATGACAGTAATGTAATTCTAATTAATTAATTACAGTTTCCTTCTTCTGCGTGCCTTGCCAAAAGATCAAGACAGTTCTGAGCTTAATTTTATATAGGGATTGAACATTTTATACAGTACTTTCTTCTTCAACAGTTGTCTTAAGGCACTTCCTGTTGCAAGTTCAATCCATCACATCAACTGGTACAACGTAATTTGAATGTTTATACACTCCTCTCCCCTTCATTTTGACTTGGAACATCCAATCATTTTCTCCCCTCTCCCCCATTTTCCTTTCCTCTTTGCTTTTGTAATATTTTTGCCTAATAAGAGATGTGGAGAATCTAACTTGCAACATTATCTGTGATCAGTTGGCCTAATAAAGGTGTTTAAAGCAATAAGGATTTCAAAATCCTTAAATGAAGAATTTCGCAGAGAGTTGGAAAATTTCTTTTCAAAAATGGGAAAGTTGTAATAATTGAAAAAAATTCCATTTGAAGGAGAGTTGTACTTCTCTTTTAGATATTTAGATAGAGTAATAAATGGTAGTATCAGACTAGGAGTTATCAAATGTACCATAGACATACCAGTGTGCAATAAAAAGTACAGACTATTCCTGTTGTAACCACTGCACCCCACAAGTCCATTCCAGTAACTAAAAAATGAAATGTAAAGTGTAAACAACAGGTTTTATAAGAAATATAAAGATATACTTTTAAGAATAGCTATATAACAAAAAATATTTTGACAATATTTACAAAGAGAGGATAACTACAGGATTTACTTGATTAATGTTTGTCCTTCAACAATTTTTTTCATAGAGGCTTGCTTGGAATTATTCCCAGAAAAAAAAATCCTGCATAACAGGCTATATGACCTTTGTTGTCTAGCTGGAAACCTTTATGTTCAAGGGCAAGTATAACAGATGCTGACAATAAACTCTAAGGAAAGTGGTTGTTGTAGGTTTTTTGGGCTGTTTGGCCATGTTCTGGAATATCCCTATTCACCAAGGTACCGATAAAGGACACTCTGACACTCATCCAGCAGATATTTTCAGAAGATATCAAGGCCCCTTTCCAACACTGCCTAACAACCAGCTATTTTCAGTGGGATAACGATTTTTATGAACAGACAGATGGAGTGGCCATGGGAAGCCCTCTCAGCCCAGTTATAGCAAACTTCTACATGGAACATTTCAAAAAACAGGCCCTGGCTTCGGCACCCTTCACACCCACTGTGTGGTTCCAATACATGGATGACACCTTCACAATTTGAAGCCACGGTGAAGAAAAACTGGAAGAATTTCTGAACCATCTCAGCAGCATCCACCCAAATATACAATTCACCATGGAAAAAGAAATAGAGGGCCAACTCCCTTTCTTAGATGTCATGGTCGTACATAAACCTGACTTCCTATTGGGACACAAGGTCTACAGAAAATCCTTCCACACAGACTGGTACCTACACAAAAACTCCAACCACCACCCACAACAAAAAAAGGCATAATCAAAACACTGGTAGATCATGCAAATCGGAACTGTGAAGCTTAGTTTCTCAGCACTGAACTCAACCCTCCAGAAAATGGCCAAACAGCCCGAAAAACCTACAACCATCAGATCCCAGTGATGAAAGCCTTTGAGAACACCAAAGGAAAATCATCATTATCATGCCCTGCTTGTAGATTCCAGAAGCATTTGGCTTCTTCCTACTAGAAACAATTCTAAGCTATTCTGGTTCATCAAATTCTCTACAATGTGTGACTTGTAAGGCTATACATGGCACACTTCAGTCATCAAGCAAAAAGAAATATACAGTATAGGTTAATGTGATCAAAGCAAAGCAAAGCAAATCTTGTACACTCTCCCTCCTACCTGGCTTGACTTTGAGCTCATAACTTTTTAATTACTGCACCACTTTCAATTGTTGTGATCAAAACCAATAAACTATGTAAAGACACCAACTCATGGGACGGGGAATGTGTGTGTGATTCACCACAAAATTGCAAAAGGGTACCCCCTTTTCCCATCATGAACCACCTACACATGTAACTTTTAAAGTAATTATTTGTTCTAAACCAGGCAACTTCAACTGCTATGAAGCTTGTAATCAAAACAGATAATAGTTTGTACAAATTTGCCACATTTCAAGCTTTGGTGGACATGATAAATTAGAATTAACAGTAGGTAGTAGGAAAAGGTTTCAGTTATATCAGAAAAGAATAAGTAAGTAAACACAAGGCTCGTTTTTCCCCACATTCAACTGTGATTTGCTATAATATCTGAATGTGACTATAATAGTCTACAGGTACTTGATAATGTGTTCCACCTAGGCTTACAAGGAAGGAAGGAAGGAAGGAAGGAAGGAAGGAAGGAAGGAAGGAAGGAAGGAAGGAAGGAAGTGGAGGAGAGAGAGAGAGAGAAATGGTCAAATGCAAAACATATGTGAAAATTAGTGTATTAGCTCAAAAAGCAGTACCCTTTCCACACCTATAGGAAACATATTTGTCTTTCTGCAAAGCATAGTCATGGTCACAACAAATACTCTGAAGTACTGTATCATTAATCTGACTGATACTAAAGAACTTAAAAAGCTCCTTTATATGCACTTTAATGCCTCTTACCTTGATTTAAAGCTAAAGCTGGAGCATAAATGACAATTCCAGTATATAAAATCTGGAAAGAAAACAGACACAAAGGTATGGTGAGAAAGCATTCTATTGAGAAATTAATTTATTTGCATGTTTTCATATAGCCAAACATTTGTGGAGTTCAATATCCTTGTCTTCATTCTCGCTAACACTTCCTGGCATTGTAAAATAATCTTAAATGTGAATGCAAATTTCACATTGAATTATACTGCCTTCATGCCTCAAACCACATATGAAGTAATCTCATTAGTCAAAGAGATTGCTGTGTGAATCTGAACAATGTAACTTGCTTCAAGGGATTACAGGAGTCATGTGTCCATATTATCTGAATAGAACTCCAGTAAAATGGGAGTAGTTTTAATTTTATGGGACCTGCTTTGTGAGAAGGGAGAGCAAAAGAGTCTCAGCCAATTATTGCAAATGCTGGCTAAGAGGGGCCAACTTTGTGTGCATCTCTCCTTCCCAAATGGAAGGAAGAGTGTGATTCAGAGGAATCTCCTCTACTATCTTTCTCAGCAAATGTACCCAGTGACTTTCTGCCTTCTGGCAGGTCCCCAGAATGAGATAAGCAAGGCATAAGAAGGGGGTCTGTCATGTTTCCTCCTGCTGTAATCTCAAACTATATGGGGCTTTCAGCATGAATACAAACACTGTATTGGGCTCAGAAGTAAATGGCCTGATAGAGCAGGTGAAGTAGGATATATCCACTTCTATAACTGGGTCCCTGTATTCTATACTAACTGAAGCTTCTAGAGAACCTTCAGACATAAATGACAAAAAGTGCACTATAAAGGCATAGTTAGGTAGTCACTAGGGTGTGAGTAACAGGGGCAAGGTGTGTAATGTTCAGATAGGCTCATACCGGTGTACCAGCGTAAGCTAATAAGAGACACACACCACCTCACCACCTGCATTTCCATGAACAACTTCAAATCCAGGAGGACTCCACACTATAAAGTTTGTTATTCTAGAGGAAATGCTACTTCACTGGTTATATGCCTCTTAGTTCATTTCTTTAGTCATATTAACTATTGTTTTTCCAGCACAACAATGTTTTTAAAGGAAATTTGGCCCAGAAAGGGGTAACAAGAACAATTTTGGCATGTTATTATGAGAAGAAAATGTGGGATGGGATGGGGAGTCTTGCTAGTAACTTTCCAAGATCCAGGGATTGGTGTCTGCAGCCCTAGAACTCAAGAGGTTACCCAAGGAAGTATAGCTCTTGCTCTGCAGAAAAGCACCATATATGAAACTTCTAATTGAACATATGACTAGTATTGTCAAATCAAAATAATGCTGATCACCTCTTGTTGGTATGAGGATAAATTATCTGAAACTAGTCCCATTCTGAACAAGTCATTGGTTCTGTTCACTTGACATCAAGCTTGCTGTTTGTCTCAGGAGCGTAAGGTAGTTTGTATGCTTGGACTTCTCTATTTTATTGTCACAAAGCCATTGAGACGTAAGTTAGGTTGTGTGATACTCAGCTGGCCAAGGTGAGCGACTAAGTATCACACAACCTGCACCCCATCCCAAATTGTTGAGCCTTCTGCATAGGCTTTTTAGAGGATGCAGAGTACAACATGGGGAAAGAGACAGTGGGGAACTTACTGTTTCTGCATTAAGACCCTAGTGCCAAATAGCATGCTTTGCAAAATGCAACAAGAAAATCTCAAGTGCAGCCAGTTGCTTCTCACAGTATCATGTGAGAAGTTTTCCGGGTAGTCTATTTACTTAACAATCCATGTTTTGCAATGAGTGACAAATCTTTAAGTTATTTCTGTGGGGCTATTAATGTTCTCACCTCATTATTAAGCAATATAAACCATCTTGTACACCATTTCACACTTGGTATTTAAACTAAATGAACTTTCATTGTTATGTAATCTAACAACTATAAAACCACAAAGTTGGCTTCAGAAATGTATTCACAAAGGCTTTCACGGCCGGGATCTAATGGTAGTTGTGGATTTTTCGGGCTCTTTGGCTGTGTTCTGAAGGTTGTTCTTCCTAACGTTTCACCAGTCTCTCTCTGAAGATGCCGGCCACAGAGACTGGTGAAACATTAGGAAGAACGACCTTCAGAACACAGCCAAAGAGCCCGAAAAACCCACAATAACCATTGGCTTCAGAAATCTCAGAGATAAGGTAGTATACAGATTAATTTCTTACCGTCAGTATAATGAAGAGTGCTGTCCCACACAGGCGCAAATATCTATTAAATCGAAGTTCTAAGTACTGAAAGAAACAAAGTTCACATAAAATTTTACATGTGTAAGAGTGGCTCATATACCAACCAAGAAAGGTGCCTCACCCCCTATATTTTGGGTGCGCCTCCCTGTCCCACTCACAAGCTACCTAAATATTTTTGGAGAGAGAGATAATCTCTTGATGGAAAAGGCAAAGGTTATTATTGGCCAGAAATAAATAATTAAACATCCATAATGGGGCGATAACTTTCATGAGACTAACTCATGATCACAAAATACTGTGCAAGGTATGCAGTTTTTATTCAATTGCTTTCGCTTTAATAGCTTTAACACTTTATCTGCTAAATTCTGCAAAATTCAGAAACTTGATTATGATATTTTGTGATCTTTCAGTTGGCCTGATGAAAAATATTGCCCTTAAAGGGAAAAGAGGGAAACCTATCGGAGAGGTCTGTGTTATTAATCTGAGGGAGAGAATCTACATCTTAATTCAGTTTGGGAATGCTTTCTTTTGCCTACTACTATAACTGTACATACATACTCTATATAAATATCAAGCGAGCATTGTAATCTTCTAAAGATAAATATAGCATTGGTCAGAGCTCTGTTGGTGATTTATACATTTGTAGGTTAAATTGCATAATTGATGATGGCAAATTGTGATTAACTGACAAGACATGTTACAAGGTGTGTGTCCAACTGTGCAGCAGGTATGAGCACCACTTAAATAATTAGCAGCAATTGCTAAGGAGACTTACAGAATTTAACTTACGTATATGTAAAGCACCAACAGGATTCTGGCTGCTGTACCTGGGGCAGAAACATCACATATTGTTTCACATAAAGGGAAGAAAAATGTATTTCAATCTATAATAAAGAAAGGTTCACCTCTGTTTTGAAACCATTGAATATAAAATCTTGGGTGTCAGATAGCTGCATAAATATGCAGGTACTTGTGCAATCTAATCCACTAAACAAATAGTAAAGTTAAATTAGTTAATCAATATGGAAAGAACTTGTAGGTACATTTCACAACATTATGGAGCTGGTAAGTCTGTTGATTTTTGTCCTTGTTGGACTGACAGTATGGCTACATTAGCAGCAGAAAGCAAACTAGTGTGGGCTGCTTGGGAACACCAGATATGATTAGAACAAGCTATTAAAATAAATAGATAGATAAAAAATTTTCACTTCCCTTGCCCTCTGTCCAGCAGAGGGATTAATCTGCCAATATCCTGAAGTGGCTTCCTTATGATGCCACTTCACCATAATGTCAAAGTGAAAGAGGAAGGCTTACTTTAAATCGGTTCCAGCAATTGCACATGTTGGAACAGATCCAAACCAGAGCGGTCTTACCTGCACCAGAAAAGTAGAAGCCCCATTACAGGGGCCAGAAAGGTGAGGGTAGGAACCCTCTGGGGGCGCCCCAGACCCTCCCTGTAGCGCTCCAAACAGCAGCCTAAACAGCCCACATAGTCAGAGTTTGAGATTCAGCTCTCAGAAAACTGCTTAAAGCAGAGGTGGGCGAAGTGTTGTCCTGCGACTACACGTAGCCCGCGGCCTCCTCAGATTCCTTGATTCCCATCAAGAAAGTTGTGTTTCCCACCCCTATTGGGGTTCTGCTCCGCCGTCCCCTTTCTTCACATTGTAAGCAGTCTGTCCCTTCGACCTGCCGACATTGCCGACTCCGGACTTAAAAGTCAGGGACGGAGTGGGGCGAGGGGAGCGCTGAAATCGGGCAATCTGCCGCACCACAGACGGCTAAGACCAGCCCCTTCCCCGCTCACCTCGTAGGTGCTGGTGATGCCCAGGCGGTAGAAGACGGGCAGAAAGATCTCGGCGCTCAGGATGACCATCAGCGCATAGGAGATGGCGAAGATGCTGAACATGGCCCCGAAACGGTAGACCTCGGACGGGGTGCCCAGCACGGTCACGGCGGACATGAAGCTGGCCGTCAGGGAGAGCGCCACCGGCACGGCCGTCATCTGGCGGCCGCCCACCAAGAATTCCTTGGAGGTATCCTGGCGCCCCACGCAGGCGTAAAAAACACCGATGACGGCGGAGATGAGCAGCATGGCGGCGAAGACCAGGTAGTCCCAGACGCCGAAGCCCCCGAGGGCTCTGCAGCCGGGCATGGCTCCGTGCCCTCGAGTCTCGGCAGGGAATTCCCTGAGTGGCCCCGAGAAGCGCAAGCGGGGCGGCTGGGAGTCGGCGCCCTGGGACGCCTTGGGGAGCCGGGCGCCCTCGCGGGGGGCTTGGCCGTGGAGCACGCCGCTCCGTGGACCCCTCGGGCGCCGAAGAAGCCCGTCCGGCGCCCTTTCCTCTCAGCCTCGCGCCCCCCTCAGTCAGGCCCGCGCTCTGTGGCAGGTGCCTTCTGAATTCCCCCAAGGAGGAGCCTTTCTGCCCCTCACGCGGCTCCTGCTCTTCCTCGCCCGAGCTGATGCCTCGGAGCTCCTCTTGCACCGCCACCTGGCGCCGCCCCACTAGGCGTTCAGCCCGCGCGCCCTTCCTTTCCTTCCAGCCGGGGGGGTCTTTCGCTGTGCCCCTTTCTCTTCACTTTCTGCCCCTCCTTGACCTGCCCTTTCCTCCTTCCGTTTGCTCTCCCCGCACTCCTGCCCTTGCCTTCGCTCTCCCCCTCCCCTCAGCCCCGCTTCTCTCTCCGGCAAATTCCGCGCCCTTTTCCTGTGGGGCGCCTTTCTTGCCCTACGGGGGACTGGCACTCTTTCTCCCTCCTCTCTCTCTCTCTCTCTCTCTCTCTCTCTCTCTCTCTCTCCTTGGCGCTTCTCTGCCCAGCGGGTCTGCTTCGCCCCTCTTCCTCAGTGCCACGGTGTCCCCTGGGGAATTAATGCCCTTCTCGTCCGCCCCTAGCGAGGGAAGCCTGACAGGGCTTCCTTCTCCTCGCCTTTTATTTGGCTGCGCTTCCCTGGGGTTGGCCTTAAGCTGTGACAACTCCCTGCCCTCAGCCACCTGGAGAAGGAACTCCAAGTTCGGGTTCCTTCCTCCTCCTTTCAACCTCACAGCAGCAGGGATGCGCAGGTCGTGGGGGAGAGGAGGAGCCCTGAAACAGGCCTGGCAAGATTTAATCAATAGCTTTTGCCAAATCGGCCTTTTAAACAGAAGCCTTAGGTGTCATTAGCCGTATAATTGGCCGCCTCCAATCGAGCAACGGGCCTGGGAAAGAGAGTCGCACCTTGAGTAATAGTGTTCATGTTAAGATGATGGATTAATTAAAAGGAAAGCCATTGCTGCCCTAGCTCAGTGTGCCCTTTCATTATCCACCCAAATGTGATGTCCTCCTGCAAATTGATTCATAACCCACAAAGGAAGGACGGTCCATCCACAGTGATTATCTTTGCTCTCACTTACCCATTCACTCACATTTTTAAAATACAGTATCTTGTTTTTAAAGCCTTTTCTACTTCAAACTCCTGGAAATGTGTGTGTGTGTGTGTGTGTGTGTGTGTGTGTGTGTGTGTGTGTGTGTGTGTGTGTGTGTGTGTGTGTGTGTGTGTGTGTGTGTGTGTGTGTGTGTGTGTGTGTGTGTGTGTGTGTGTGTGTGTGAGATGTGCGCAGTGGTTACACCGCTGTACTGCAGCCAAAACTGTGCTCACGACCTGGGGTTCAAATCCCAGGTAGCCGGCTCAAGACTGACTCTGCCTTCTATCCTTCCGAGGTCGGTAAAATGAGTACCCAGCTCGCTGGGGGGGGGGGGGGGGGCAATGTGTAGCCTGCATAATTAACTTGTAAACCGCCCAGAGAGTGCTTGAAGCACTATGGGGCGGTATATAAGCAGCATGCTTTGCTTTGCTCTTGCTTTGATATGCCCTCATGCCAGAACCGACTTTCAAGGTAAGCAAGATATTTAAGGAATATCTTGGAAATTCCACTCTCCCAGTGAGTTTCCATGGCTGAGCAGGATTCAGGCCTTGTTCTCCAGGGTCCTAGTCCATCTTTCCATCCACCACACCACAGTGGGAATCCTTATGTGTCTATACATGCTTTCCCTGCTTTGCTGGAAGCACTTGGAATGTTCGTGATCTGTACAGCCATCAGACCGGTCAGAGAGAGTGAGCAAACAGTAGTACATTTTAGCTTAGTTTGTCCAAACAAGTAATACTGAGCTGGAAAGGCACTCATCTAATTGAAACACATGGCTGTTGCAGGCAGTCCACTGGTATAGGAAGGGCTCCTGATAGGTCTCTGCTTAAAAAACTCACGAGTCATCTTTCTGCCTTCCAAGACTTTCTCTTGCATGAAACAATTTGTGCTCTGTAAACAGCTTGTGAGTTGAACCTTCTGGTTTGCTGCCCAGTGCAGTACTGGGGGGGGGGGGGGAACTGTATTTAAATAATCCAGTCACACTATGGTGTCATTATATAAAGCATTCATTGAACATTTATGGTACTTTATTTATTTATTTAAAATATTTTTACCCCACCTTTCTCCTTAAAAAGGACCAAAGGTGGCTAATATAATTAAAAGGACAATATTTAAAAGCAAATACAGTAAGTAAATAAATCTTTTTAAAGAATTAAATGTATATTATATTTAAAATGGTAAATCAGATCAATAATAAAAATACATTTAGAAGCAATATGGAACAACAATGCATTTACAAACCCAGTCCCAGACAGCCAGTAACTAAGGGAGTAACTATCAGTTACTTTCTTAGTTACTAAGGGAAAACCTGCCTGAAGAGAAAAATCTTTGCTTCGTGCAGAAGGACAGCAAAGATAGGCTAGCGTGGCCTTCTGTGGTCTGGGAGCAGCAACAGAGAAGGTCCTCTCCCATGTTCCCATCACACCTGTAAGAGTGGTGGGACTGAGAGAGCCTTGCATCCTCCTAAGCCAGCAAGTCCCAACCCTGGGATACTCAGGTGTTTTTGGACTACAACTCCCAGAAGCCTTCCCCACTAGCTGTGCTGGCCAGAGTTTCTGGGAATTACAGTCAAATAACATCTGATTTGCCCAAGGTTGGGAACCACTGTTCTAAGCAGTGCTTCCTATCTATACGGTGAAATGAAAATATGAAGAATTTGCATAAAGTGGCTGAGGATGTGAAGAATTAAAAGATTACATACTAATTCTGAAAATAATTATTTCTGAATATGTGTTATAATGCTGACATATCAGCAGCAGGAAGTTATACCAGTCTTGAATTACTGTATGGCTGTGAGGGTTCAGTAGGAACTTCATGTGGCTCTTCCTTATCTCCAGTAACTTCACAATACAATTTGCAGTGGTAACGATGGAACATTCATTTTTGAATTGTTAAATAATTATCAGGAACCGGAACATAAGTCTTTTTCACCTCTCTCTAATGGGGCAGGAAGGGGCTTCAAATCTTCTAGAATGAAGGGGTTACCCTAACTAGACTTCCATGGCCCTGGCTGCTTGACCGGTGACCATTCTTTGAATGTTGTTCCCGTCTGTATAGGCAACAGGGGCACGGATGCATCTCCAACGAAATCTTCCCACTTAGGATGCTCCCCGGGTTCCAGCGTTTCCCATACTCTCTCCATTCTGACTCTTCTTCATTTCCCATGCTTGCCATTCGCTCCTTTCCCACCCTTTCTCTCTCCTTTCTTAATCTCCTCTTCCACTCTCTCACTTCTGCTTCTCCCCAGTAAGATGGTCTAGGGCAGTGATGGCAAACCTATGGCACATGTGCCACAGCTGGCACACAGATCCCTTTCTGCAGGCACGCGAGCTGTAAGTTGCCAGATCGCTACTCCCCTCCCCCCCTGCAGCCAAACTTCAGGAGGCGATGCAGCCAGGGTGCTGGCATTTCAACAGGTGGCGGGCCAGGATCTGGAGCAGCTGCCGTTTGTGGTGGATCTAAAGTGGAGTCTCAAGGCATCTCCGTGCTTGGGGTTCCCCCTTCCACCGCCACTTCTGGTCCTGCCAAAGCCGTAGCACACCACCCACTATTTTTCCCCCAGTTTGGGCACTCAGGCCCAAAAAGGTTCACCGCCACTGGTCTAGGGGGAACCCCCATTCTTCTCCTATGGTTGGCCTCTTCCCTGGGGTACCTTCAATATCTCCCACTTCTGGGTCCAAGGATCTTGCAGCCAGATCCATTCCCAACCTGGTGACAATGACTCTCCTTTCTCTATCTCTTCTCCCTCCCCTACTTCTATCTCCTCCCTTTTCTTACTTTCATTTCTCGCCTTTCTAAACTGTTCTTCCCTCACTCCCATCCCCCTCAAGCTCTGGGAGAGTTCTTCCTCTTCTGCCCCCTGGAGGGACTCTGAGGTTTCCTCTGGAGTCATTGTGAGTCCGTATTCCCCTTCTCTCTCTGTCTCCTTTATGGGAATGGATGGCACTCCAGTAACCACGTCTTGCCTTCTGGATCCCAATGGCAACTAAGTTAATATTCCTGATCCATGTGTGGCTAGACAATCCTCCTCATTTTCACAAATTACAAAAAGGTATAAATCAAGATTGTTATAATTAATATAATTGTACTCTCTGCCATTGGGAAAGCAGCTACCATGTTCTCTAGACTCACAAAGAGAGTATGGCTTAATAAGAAGTTGACGGCATACACCAAAATCCAGGTCTATAGAGCCTGTGTCCTGAGCACACTCCTATACTGCAGCGAGTCCTGGACCCTTTGTGCACGGCAGGAGAGGAAGCTGAACACTTTCCATATGCGTTGTCTCCGACGCATCTTCGGTATCACCTGGCAGGACAAAGTTCCAAACAGAATAGTCCTAGAACGAGCTGGAATTTTCAGCATGTATACAATATTGAAACAGCGCCGTCTACGTTGGCTTGGGCATGTCGTGAGAATGGCTGATGGTCGGATTCCAAAAGATCTCCTGTATGGAGAATTAGTGCAGGGAAGCCGCCCCCGAGGGAGACCACAGCTGCGTTACAAGGACATCTGCAAGCGGGATCTGAAGGCCTTAGGAATGGACCTCAACAGATGGGAAACCTTGACGTCTGAGCGTTCAGCCTGGAGGCAGGCCGTGCATCATGGCCTCTCCCAATTTGAAGAGACACTTGTACAGCAGACCGAGGCAAAGAGGCAGTCCCGAAACAAGCAAAACCAGGGAGCTGGACAGGGGACAGGTTGTACAGTATTTGTCTTCAGTGTGGAAGGGATTGTCACTCTCGAATTGGCCTTCTCAGCCACACAAAACACTGTTCCAAGACCTCCATACAGAGCACGATACCATAGTCTCTTGAGACTGAAGGATGCCTACTAGAACTCTCTGCCAGGGCTAATTCAAGGCTCTGGTGGGCCCTGGGCAAAAAAATTTAATAGTAGAGGGTCCCTTCCTCCTCCCTCCCTCTCCATTACCTGCCACCTAAATAGGTTGCACAACATGAACGATGTAATATAACATAAATAAGACTGACTCACTAAGGTAATCTCGGTAGCAGTAAACAAGTGAACAATGCTTAGGTAAACAAACAACTAACATAACAATGAAAAGAAAATCTGGCTTATGAAGGAGGAACAAGAAAGGGAAGACTAAAGCTGAGATTTGAAGCACTCTGCACATGCTCAGGTAAGAAGAAAAGTTATGTACATCATGTGCAGAGCATGTCAAGGCTGCAATCCACAGCAGGACCACATGAAAGGGCGGAAGGGAGGCTGCCTGTTTTATGGAGTCGCAGGATGCCAGGATCAGGCACCGGAGGAGGTGGAGGGTGACAGGTGCTTTGAAGGAACAGCCACCACCACTGAACTTAGGGCGCTGGCAGGAAGAGTGCCTCTGAACCTAAGCAGAGTGCCCCATGCATCCCAGCCAGCAACCCTTCCCTTGTCAGGAGAGGCAGGTCTTGCTGAGGAGCTCGAGTTCCAGGATGCCATTGGGGCAGCTGGGGATGAAGACAGGCCTGTGCACCTCCAGGAATGTTGCAACCTCAGGGCCCCAGAAGACATCCCTCAGCAAGTCCTCAAGGTGCAGGAGGATGTCCTTCTCCTTGGCAGGTGGTGGTGCCCAGCAGCAACCCCTGCAGGTGTGCCTCCCACTCATGCCACGTTGGTACCCAGCACAGGAAGAAGATCAGACATCCCAATGGTGCCCACCACCTATGGGAGAGCAGAGAGGAGGCAGAAAAGGGCACTGCACCTGTGGAAGATCCTGTTGCTCTTTCCCAGCTGCAATGTGTTGAGAATTTGTTAAAAAATGTCCATTTGATTCTGGACATAAGCAGAGTTAGGAGACAGCAGGTTGCAAATACACTGTAACACTGAGAGAGTGAAATTCAACATAGTCTATTTACAAATATACAGAGAGTATAGATTTCAGACATTCAAGTGGCAGCATGACATAACATGATATAATACGTAGTATAGAAATAAATGATCTGAGTTACAGCAGATAACATGTCCCCTTTACACATGTCCTTTTATATATCTAGGGACCAATCAGAATGTACATTACATAATTTGACATTACATCAGATCACATCATTTTCTGCAGCTGTACATCCAAGTCTTTAACCCTGGTACATACCTGAATCCACTTCGTACATGACTCAAGTTATATCAGCCATTTTATATTTTTACTATACAACTTTATATTCAATACATTTTAGATCAAAAATCTCAACATGGTGGGCCATCGGGGGGGGGGAGAACATGGTGCATGAAGAAGCTGAGCATCATTTGCCTACTGTCCAGCCCTCATGGCTTGCCAGCCAAGAGCCCCACCTGTGTGCACTGCACCAGCATCCCAGGCCAGCCTCACCCTCACAGCCCCGATGGCTCCCAGATGGCTGCTGCTATTGCCTTGGCTGCTCCATCCTCCTTTTAATGTGGACCCTGGGCTAATGCCCACTTTGCTGTCTGGATAAAGTGGCCCCTTTTGCTATTACAAAGGCCAAAACCCAATTGAAACTGGCTTCTGGCCTTTGTAATAGGTCATTTGCCAAAGGGCTTTTTGTGTTCTCTCGGCTGCCAGTCATGCAAGCAATTGCACACCCAGAGAATGAGCTGTTGTATGGTGGACACCTTAGGCAACAGCTCACAATCCTTGTACAACTTCACTTAAACAGTTGCATAAAGCAAAAGGCTAGCCAAAAGAAATAATATAATTTCTTACCTGTGTTGGAGTTTTTAAGTAAAGTGACACAGCACATTACAAGGGAAGGTGACAGCATCACAATTAGTTGCAATATTAGCATCTCTTTTACTTAGGAAGCAGTTTTCTGCTGACTTTTGTAACTTCACACTGTAGGAAGCCTTCAGTCTTGGGCTACATAAGATAATATATGATGGAGAAAAAAATAAACAGCAGTTCTATGCAGACCTACTTGGGAATAAAACGCATTGAGAATAGTGAGAATTAGTTCAGAGCTTTAGTCAAAGAATCCAGGTTCTCAGAGGGGTTTCAGGATATATACCCATTCTTTTCTAGCGTTAAACTGAGTATAGGATGCCTCTCAAAAACCCATGGATAGAATAAATTTATTATGCTCAAGGACCAGCAAGACCAGAACAATATAAAATAAATACATACAATTGCAATTTTGTAAATCTAAGCAGAATTATAATTCTTCCAAGCCCGAAAAACCCACAACAACCATATAATTCTTCCATTAAAAACATGATAAATCAACCCTTTCTTTCAAATTAATAACATCATGATCAGCTAAGCTGACTCTATCTTTAAAATAAGCGAAACCTCGGCCAGTATTATGTTATAAAAACATTGTCCGTCTTAGATCGCAACGTGAACATCTGGTCACGAATAACTATTGCTGCAGCGCAGAATTTGGCCACTTGTCTTGTAATATAAGGGGTATTGTGTATTTTTCACCTTCATTACATCTGAACAGTTATTACCTATAAGTTATGGGGGCTGGATTTGGTTTAGTGACATTAAAGCAGCTAGGAAAAGCTGGACAGGGTACTCCTCAAATGTATTGTTCTGTACACTGCCTAACTCATGAGAACGCTAGGTATATTTCAGAGCTGGAAGCTCCCATCTATAGGAGAGCTTTCACTTTGGCTCGCTACTCAGCTATCCCATCTAAGGTTCTCAAAGGGAGATATAGGAAGACTCCCTATGAGGACAGACACTGCCCATGCCCCCAAGGGGAGGTGGAATCAATGGTACATACATTTTTCCATTGACCTTTTCATCATCCACATAGGGAGAGATTTATCCTGCCATGTTTAGATAGATTGACAGCAGATGCAATTGAGGAGGGTTTGGAAAGACTTAAATGATGAAAAATCTTCTATTACGAAACAAATAGCTAAATTTTGCTTATGTCTGATTAAATATCATACTAAGAAGATGGGTTAATTAGAAGGTTCAAATACTAAATTAAATTAAACTTTGAATTTTGAATTCTCTATATTCCCTTATGTTACCAGGATATTATCTTGTAACTGTGCTCGTTGTATTCTTATGGTTTTATACCACAATAAAGTGATTCATTCACTGCCTAACTGCACGATCCATTTCCTAAGAATAGGATTGTTCATATTTCATTAGAAGCTGGGGATTATGTGAGATTATAGGAGCTCTTCAATATACCAGCATTACATAATTGTTACGTTGCTGGTACCAGCAGTTGTTACTGTGGTGAGAAAAGTATAGTTAGTTGGAACTTTATTTAGTATGACATGTATATATTGACTATCATGTAAAAGACTCTCCAGTACTTTACAATATTGTAATACTAAAAATGCAAAACATAATGGCCAAGATCCTACTCCATAGCTCTGGTAGTACAACAGGAGGTGCATCATTGGTAGTGGCAGAATGCCATTAACTAAAGAGTTCTTGCTTTGATTTTGCTTGTGACTTTGTCTCATTGCAACAGTATGTTGCACAACCTGAGATTGAACCCGAAACCTTTTAATTAGCCACAATATGCTGCTGTCAATCATGTCATTCTTGTTGCACAACTGGACCTACATGATCAGATACAGGCCAGTAAGTTCAGGTAATAAAATATATGGCAAAAAATTTGAAATGTTCCACAAAGCAGTACAACTCACTCCAGGTTTGTTGGCATCCCCAGGAAGACATAATATTTATACCAGCAAATGAGGTGCAATAGATGAAAAAGTTCCATCAAAGTAAATAGAGAACACAAGATTATTGCTCCCACCTCTTTCCATCCCCAGCCTCTGAGGATAGGATTCCAACTCGTAAAAATATGACACACCACCAGATGTGAAAGTCCAGACTAGGGAACAGTCATAGTTATATGTTGATTGGTGTTTTTCCTACTTAGCTAATGTGTGACTGTTAGTGGTGTTACATTTATTTTTGTTTTAAAGTCCAAAATCCTGTTGCTTAGTGTATTAAATCGCAGTTGAGTAGGCCCACTGAATCAGTGGGGATTTGATGAGTACACAATCCTGTAAATTTCATTGATTCAAATGGAGTTACCCTAACTTGTGACTTTACTAATTCACAGTTACAGAAGGCCCATTTGAATCAATGGAGCCTATGGAGAAGATGATTTACCAAATCCCCATTAATTCAATGGGCCTACTCTAGTGTTGCTTTCTGCCAAAGGCTCTTCTGTAGTGGGCTCCATTGCTGTTTAGCCTGGCGCAGTGGCCATCTGACATGATGGGTCAATAGTATCACCACACCTTTCATCTCTTAAGTCACCAAGTTGCACTCCTTAGATAAGATTTTAATACATTACTCTGCTATCCTATGTACTTGAAAGAATGCTCAACTAACATCAGTGGGATATGATTTAAAATCGTTACAGTTATAACTCTATAGTTTATATACAGTATTTATTCTAGCCTTAGATCAATGACAGTAGTGCTATACTCTTTTCCCATTTCATTGTGTTGAGGGAGAGCATGTATTTTTATCCTCCACAATTAGGAGAGATTTCCAAGACAATAATGCTGTGGAAAGTTAAGGACAACAGGAAAAGAGAAAGACCATATGTGAGATGAACTGACTTCATCAAGGAAGACACAGCCTTGTGTTTCCAAGACATGAAACAAGGCTGTTAAGGACAGAACATTTAGGAGATCACGCATTCATGGGGTCGGCATGAGTCGGAGGGGGCACATCACATCGATAAGAACAATGTCAAGATAGCGCAGCCGTTCTGAAAACCAATTTAACGGGAAGTAAATCACACATAGTACAACCAATGTTGTACTATGTTGTACAATTATTATCTATTCTCATGGCTTCGTTGGACGCCGAAACGCTGAAATAGAAATCGAATTTAAGAAACTACAGTGTACCACCGCGTTCCCACCCAGTACTAATAGCGACGTTGGAGAAAATTCAGCAATTATTCAAAAGGACTGCGATTGGAACACAGCCTTGCGACAACCAGGTTTTCCATTCACATTTTTGTATAAGATTCAATTAGAATTCTCTTCCGTTTTGCTTTGTTCTCGCTCATGATCAAAGTATTTCAACGCTGTGCAACTCTACCCCGCGGATACTACGAGTCAATGTTCTTTCCCTGGGACAACACCAGATACTCCGCCCTTCGACGTTCTCCGCTTCCTCGTATCTCACGTGACCGCCGTATCCCAGAATCCTTCAGCCAAAGATGGCAGCGCCCAGTGGAGGGAGCTGCACGTGTGTGTATGTGCGGTGGGTTTTTACGTTGAGTGGGCTTAGACAGTGAGTTGCTGAATATACTACGTACCTCTATCCAAAAGAAACGTACAGTACTGTATTTCCCTTTCGAATTTAGAGTCATGAAGAACAAATCGTCTTCTCACAAATCGGAGAACACACACAGGGTAAGTAATGAGGGGGTGGAGGGAAACTTTAGTAGAAATGTAGTTGCTGTTTCAAAGCGAAGAGTTTTTCTAACTTCAGGTATGACATTAAGTTATATATTTATCTAAAGAAAAAAAGATTGGGGCAGGCTAAACGGAGTCAAAGCGGTAGGCGAGCAACACATACAGTACTAGCATTCATATGTGCATCATGTTGTGGAGGCGTGTAGTTGCTGCGGAACATACTGTGCAACAGTGCCTCGACAACCTTAAGAGCGCTGTGCAAATCGGTTTTATTTCACTTTGCCCCCTACAAGAGGCCTGCAAAAGCAGCAGACTTCTGGTCTTGAGTAAAATGATAAGTTGACATTTTTGTTACGGAGTGCTTATATTTCTTGGAGTATAAACAATTGAAAATGTTACAGTATTTTAGAAACGAATGTGATTTCTTTTAAAAGTTTCTGAACTGTAGGCCTCCTCAGCAGATACATTGTAAACAGGTCCAAATATTAACATCTATTACAAGATCATAGGGCTCTGGGTACAAGTGCCCCCCCATACAATATAGAATACAAGGGGGGGGAAACACGGTATATTGGAGTACATCTGAGAAATATGTAGTGTTGATTTGCCTTCTTTGGGCCCTCAGCTGATTTTTTTTTAAATGTCAAATTAAACTTTTGTTGACAGTACTTTGATCTGAACACAGTGTATTGGAATAAGCCTAATTAACAAAGCTGTAGTTTGAACTGACTTTAGTAGGGCATGTTTTCATGTGTGTACGTTTGGAATTAGTTGCTGGGCTGTTCTCGTCTTTGCTCTAATTTTCCTGTTCCTGTGGACCATCATAAATGGAAATCAATAACAAACATTCCATTCTGGTATTGGACACTAAATAAATAGGGACCCTGTTATTACTCAGAGTACACCAGTCTTATTTTGGAAGGGGGGATTTCTGTGATATTTTACATTTTCTCTGCAACCTACATTTGAACCCATAAGCAAGTTCAAGCAGGTTTATGAGTAATCTGACTTTTCTCACCAGATTACTCATAAACCACCCATAAACTCAAACATAGGTTGCAGGGAAAAATATAACATGTCATAGAAATCTTTTCCTTACTTATATTTCAAAAGTCTAATCAGGGTTTATCCTGGTGTTACTACTACAATACGGAACACTGAATTATAGTGTCTCGAGTAGGTGTAGGAAAGAACTTGTCTTAAACCTTTGAGACCTGTTGCCTGTCAGCGTTAACAAAATTGATCTAGAATGGATTAATAGTCTGATTCACATGTTCCTAAGTATTGATTCATCGTGAGAACGAGTAAATGAAAAAGCAAAATGTGGTGCTTACTTATATGATATCTTATAATGTTTAAAGTGCTCTCTGGGTGGTTCACAATGAAATTATGCAGGCTAGACATCCCTCTCCCCCACACCTGGGTACTCAGTTTACCAATCTCAGAAGGATGGAAGCGTTAATGTCCAGCTGGCAACCTGGGATTGAACCTGGGTTGTGAGCAGCATTTTGGCTGCAGTACTGCAGTTTAACCACTGCACTGTGAGGCTCATCTTTGTGCCAGTCCAGACATTACAGTATATCATAACATTTAGCCCATGATGAGAATCGCAGTTTATTTCATAAAGGATGTTCCTTTATCTATGCAGAAAAATGAGTGCATGTAGAAACTTCTCTTTTAAAAATAAGTTACCTGTTTGAAGAGGTGCTACATCGACTTCTGGATTGAAGCAAGAGTCTCTTACTGTTGTATTTGTGGGATATGAGCATGTTTTTCTTCTAAACCTGTAATATGTAGCCAGGTGTGTGTCTTAGCTTTACAAGTATACTGTAAAATGGATGATGAATCTTAATGTTGTATTTGGAAGATTCTGCCCAGTATTGAAAAGCAAACTTTAACATTTCCTGATTTTATTTAATTCAGTAAGCCAAGCTGTCTGTGAGCATGGTGTTTCAAATATTTTGAATGCATGCCTTTATGGAATTTGCTCCTTGTTATTTGACAACTTTCTTTTCTGTGTGATGTTAGAGAATTGAAAAACAGTCAAAGTAATCTCTCATATTTCTCCTGCAGTTTCTCACCTTCTCCGAACGCTTAAACAATGTAAATATTGATATTATTCATCGCATTGACAGAACAGGGAGTTATGCTGAGGTAAGGCTAATGTAGTCATTTTGCATTTTCATTACTATTCCTTAATGTAAAGATCATGAAGTGTCTTGTATGTGTTAGGTACTTCCACATGTTGTCTTTTCCCATAAGCTGCCAACTCAGAAGTGAAGATGGTGATGAACTCTGTTGATGATGTGTGGTGTTGCCATTATTCTACAGATGTAATGATTGCTCCCTCTTTGCATATGCTGCTTCCGTTAATGTCTTTGGACTTTTAGTGTTAAGCATGAAATGGTTGATAGCTGAGTTGAACTTACCAACCATATGGACATCTGTCTCCCTTGTTTGATGATCTGGCAAGTTTGTTGTCAGTCTGCTCGTTGGGAGCTAGGCTGATGTCTCTTGGTTTTAGCCAAAGTTGTAAAGATATAAGACTAAAACATTTAGCCTGTTAATCTTAAAATCCTGCTGTAAATATTTTCCTTTCAAAATTAATGATTACTTTTCTCCGTTGTAGTGATTGATTTATACATGAATGTCTGAGGGTAGTGGAAGCTCATTGGGTGTTGGTCTTGCCTTATCGTGTATTTGTGACTTTTAAGCACTGAAATTGGCCAAACAAAATGGCAGCAGTACTGCTGCGTGTACACACACATTTGTGTGCACCTGTTTTTATGCAGACCTACACAGTGTTCCATGCAGCATAGAAAAAAATTACTTTCTTCTAATTTGCATTTGCAATCCAGGATTGCTTCCATTTTCTGAATACAACCCATTTAGTTTCTGGAGAAGGAAAAAAATTGTTGTGGCCGTCCGATTATAAATCATATAATGACTAGCATAGTGTTTGAAGTTCTAATGATTTCTAGATATTATATGGCTAAGTTACTGCTCTTGTTTTGCAAGAGCCTGTATATTCGTTTGAATAAAGAAATGAATAGCTATGTCATGGTTCAAATCATCATAATGTGTTAGGCCACCCTGCAAAAGTCTCATCCCTTACATAAGTATTTGCAGAATTAAGCTTCTTAGATATATATATAGACTAATGCACACTCTTGATTTTGGTAGGAAGTTGAAACATATTTTCATGAAGGACTTGAGAAATGGAGAGAACTGAACCTTACTCGGCACTTTGGTATATATTTTTTTCAAATTATTTTGTTTTTGTATGTGTTGTGCAACACAGATGCATGCATTTATTTTTGTTCTTAGCTTTCAAGTATATTGAATTTTGAGTTTACAGCCAATTCATTTATTGTATGGTGGTGCGTATACATTTGAACATGAAATACATTAGACAGACATAAATGCTTTTTCTGTGGTGATTTTTGTTTGGTATTGAGAGTGGGAGTGTTAAAAATTTAGAAGTTTTCCAGCAAAGTAACTTGAATATGTCTGTGTAAATACAGTGTTGTTGTGTTCTGTCAAGTTCTTTCCAACTTAGAAAGACCTCAGTAAGAGTTTCAAGGTGTGTGAGATGTTCATGGGGTGGTTTACCATTTTCTGACACCCCAGTGATGTTCTGTGGCTGAATGAAGGTACAAATCCTAATCTTCTGTGTCCTAGTCTGCTAGGACATCATGAGTATAAATTACTAATATAAATATATAAGAAAGTGGAATGTGTACACTTTCTGGGTGTGTTGTTTGACCTGACAGACTGCTTTTGAGCCCATACATGTAGATAGTTCTTTCCTTTGTTTGACTTGACTTCCTGGACAGGAGCCACTCTGAAAATAATGGGATTTACAGTGTGCACTGAGAATTGGTTTTGAGTTAAACCAGGACAGCTACTGCCTCTGGATTTCTGAAGCTCTTACTATTGTTTTACACAGTGACATTCTACAGACAAGTAGTCAACAAATGCCAGTCTTTCAACCAGCTAGTCTACTATCAGAATGATATTGTGCAGTGCTTGAAAACCCACCTACAAGTGAGAAACAGTCTTGCTTTCCAACCCCTTTTGGAGTAAGTACTTGTTGCCATTTAAAATCCACTTTCCTTAAAACAAAGTCTGTAACATATTTTTCTTTTTTCCTTTTGGGGAAAAATAAATCTTACCTCAATGTTAATTGGAGCCTTTGATGTTCGATATCTGAGTGATGCTTTCAGATTGTTCATGTATCTTGGTTACGCTTATTTCTGAATATGTCCACATAAATGTAAGCTCTCAAAGAATCAAGGCAGATGGAGACATTTTCATGGTCATTGGTGTGTATTTTAAAAAGTAACACTGCTTAAGATAACATACCCTGCACTCCATTTAAAATTAAAGAGGCACAGGTAGCAATTTTGTTTCCTTACTTTCATTTCTAAGGCTTTCTGTGATATATAAAAAGAGCCTCGTGGTGCAGTGCTTAAACCGCTGTACTGCAGCCAAAACTGTGCTCACGACCTGGGGTTCAATCCCAGGTAGCCGGCTCAAGGTTGACTTAGCTTTCTATCCTATGAGTACCCAGCTCGCGGGGGTTGGCAATGTGTAGCCTGCACAATTAACTTGTAAACCATGCAGCTTGAAGCACTATGGGGCGGTATATAAGCAGCATCTCTTGCATAGAAAAAATGTAACTGGTTGTAGAATAAAACTTGTATATCTGGTTAATATTGTGGCTCAATCCCCAGCTCATTGGTTGGTTTTGCCGAATTTACTGTTTCTTAACCTCACACTGACTTTCTAAAGCAGGAATAATTGTAGATACTTGCAGACTATTGAGAGGTGATGTTAACTGTTCTAAAGTTCTGGAATACATTGGATATAACTATTGCTACAGTAATATGTAGGCACACTAAAATATAAGCACACCACGAGACAGCAAGATGTTTGTTCCCAGAGATGTTTATAGCTATTGTTATGTGTGCTTGTCCAAGTAATAACATAGTTTTTCTTTATCTGTCAACCTAGCTTGGTGGTACAGTTGGCTCGTGATCTCCAGACTGATTTTTATCCTCATTTTCGAGAATTTTTTCTGGCCATTACAAAACTGCTAGATACGCAGGATACAGAGCTGCTAGAATGGGCTTTCACCTCTCTTTCTTACCTTTACAAATACTTATGGAGACTAATGGTGAAAGACATGTCCAATATTTACGGGTAAGCTTGTTGATCTATTTAAAATATTAATAGAGCTGTTTTCATGGGAGTAAAACCTGCAGTCAATACCCAGACTTGATAAATCCATGCAAATGTAGTGGAGCAGTTTTTCTAACTATAAGTGCAGATTTATCAGTATATCTATGGAGAGTTTCAGTTGCACCAGTGTTATTTTTAAGAAGAAGTAAACCCAGTATTTTGTTGATGATTTGAAATAAAACTTACAATTCCAAAAGGTTTTATATTCTTCTATGCTTCATGGACCTAGCAGATATATTAATTAATTAATTTATATAACATTGTGCCCAGTGAGTTAGAATGGTGTAATTGTAATTCTTTTTATATTATATAGCCCTTGGCGAAGGCTGATAGGCTGGAATGTGTCAGGCTTTTTATACTGGAATACTGGAATAAAGTTGTAGGGACGTGGTGGTGCTGCGGGCTAAACCGCAGAAGCCTCTGTGCTGCAAGGTCAGAAGACCAAGCAGTCGTAAGATCGAATCCACATGACGGAGTGAGCGCCTGTCACTTGTCCCAGCTCCCGCCAATCTAGCAGTTCGAAAGCATGCAAATGCGAGTAGATTAATAGGGACCACCTCGGTGGGAAGGTAACAGCGTTCCGTGTCTAAGTTGCACTGGCCATGTGACCACGGAAGATTGTTTTCGGACAAAAACGCTGGCTCTATGGCTTGGAAATGGGGATGAGCAGCGCCCCCTAGAGTCCAACATGACTGGACAAAAATTGTCAAGGGGAACCTTTACCTTTACTGGAATAAAGAACATTATATAAAGAACATTTCTTTATATAATAGACGCTCAGAGTGGTCGTATAGACCAGATGGGTGGGATACAAATCAAATAAATAAATAGATAAATTTCTACTTCCTGGGACTACCATTGCCCCTTTTTTCACCTAATATTTCAGTGGATGTACCAGTTCCTTTCGTTATTTTCTGGTTGCATCTTGCACCAGCCCAGGCCAACGTAGCCACTGATGATGGCTAGGAGTTGCACTCTTACAGTGTCTGGAGGGCCACAACATGGTCTCCTCTCCCATATGCTTGGGTTGTGTTTACTGGAAAGCAGTGACTATTCTTGCTTGGCAGCCAAGATGACCTCAGTGTATCACTCTGGATTAATTTAGTCCAGTTCCCCACACCAGGCTGTTTTTGGCAGTTTGGAGCACTACCTCTAAAAGATCCTGTGGATAATGATCCGTCCTATATATTCTTTACCACCGAGTTATGAATGTGCCTGGATTGGAATGAAAAGGTGTCAAGATAGACATGGAATCTGGCAAGCACTAATAAAGTACTGAATTGGCCCTTTCCAGTTTTTGTTCTTTTGTGATTGTATTTGAATGTTGTATTTGCAGATTGTACAGCACCTTGTTGGCCCACCAGAAGCAGCACATCAGGAACTTTGCAGCAGAAAGCTTCACTTTCCTGATGCGGAAGGTAAGTGATGACTGTGAAGGGGTCGGTTGGTGATAAGAAGCAGGAAGAATTGAAGGGGAAAGATGAGGCTGACTTCTGAAATCGAATCGACTGCTGTTCCTTTGGGCTTTAAAACAGTAGCAATGGTTGCTAGGTGTTTTTAAGGTTCTTTTCGTAAATGGCTGTCATTCCTTTTGTTGAGCAAACATACAAAATTGCCTTCCATGTAGTCTGGCCTCAGTCTTTCAATAAATTGTCAAGATTTCTGCTATGAAAACACAGGAAGAGATGCAGGACTACAAGTATCCCTCTGTTTTCAAGTTAAATGATATATAAGGATATCTAAGACCTGCTTATGATGCCCACTGTTCAGTAAAGGCTGGACATGTTCTCACACATCTGAGTAAAACAGTTTGTGTTAGTTTTTAATGTGAATGTGCCTGTGGTTTTCTTTATAGTGGTCATACAGAGGTGGGCACCATGGGGTCTGCAACCACCAGCATGCCCACAAATCTCCCCTTGCACCCCTGAAGTGTCTTGTTATACTTGTGGGGCTCAAGCAAATGTTTTTTGTTTCTGGTTGTTCTTTTAAAAGATTGGGTGGCCAGGAGTACATCAGACAGACACAGTGACCGCCAGCTGCCTGTCATCTTTGTTCCTCACAATGCTTCTGTAAAAGGCTGCAGTTCTCTCCAGAGGGCAGCCTCGTTTGTACATGGTTTCTGTAGCATGATTACCTCCAATCTTCACAACACAGACAATCGTGAATACAACACCTGACTGAATGGAATGGTGTCCATTACATTCTGGCGCAGTTACATGGTGAATAATAGCCGCCCAGAGTGGTAGAATATACCAGATGGGCAGGATATAAATCGAATGAATGAATGAATGAATGAATGAATGAATAAATAAATAAATAATCTGTTTCTCCCAAAATAAGACCTATCCTGAAAATAAGCCCTAGTATGATTTTTCAGGATAGTTGTAATATAAGCCCTACACCCAAAGTAAGCCCCAGTTAAGTGAAACCGCGCCCTCCACCATTGTGCAGCAACCAGAAGGTGACATGACTGTAAAATAAAACATCCCATGAAAATAAGCCCTAATGCATTTTTGGAGCAAAAATTAATATAAGACCCTGTCTTATTTGGGGGGAAACACGGTATCAGATATGAACCAACTTTGCATCTTGCCCTAATCTCTTGTAGTGATCTTTGAGCCTCTGAGAGGAGGGAGAGGGCATCAGTCTTGCCAATTAACTAGTAATGGTTGTGAGGATATGGGTTTTGTAGTGCTTGCTTCCCAGGCCTTGAAGGTGTTTCATCTCGACCAGAGATGTAACTGTTCCTGTGAAGAAGAGCCAAGGCCATATCTCAGGACTGATAACCATATGTGGAAAGTTACAAGTTGGGTGTGAAATTGTGGACACAGGACTTTATGCTGATTGGATACCATCACAAAGCAGAGATTTTGATTTAAGTTATAGAAGGGGGGGGTCAAGTGTACGTGTATGTGTTTGTGTGTGTGTGTGAGAGAGAGAGAATAAGAGAGAGAATGAGAGTGTAAGCTGGAGAAGGAGGAGAAGATGGACGGCAGGTTTACAGCCTTCGTTGGCTGATTGAGCGACTTAGTCATGGTTACTTAGAACAGCCTAGTCATTAAGCAGTAAAACTGTTAACTAGTTAATCATTTTATTGTTTTATGAAAAAATCTTACAGGAGCTTACTTAATACTTATATGCTTGGCATTTAACCAGTACAGTTTGTATCTTTTTGTATGTCTTTTGTTTATAACCTTTTACTCTTTTGAAATAAATATGTTAGATTTTACCAAGTGCGATCTTTGGGGGCAAGGGTGAGAGTGCCTAAAGAAAGTGCCTTAGCTACGAGGGCTTTGTTTGCTATTTTGTTCTTTGGGTGTCCTACTTGGTCAGGCTGATATGCAAGGTTCAAAGTACACAGTTAAAGAGTTTTAAGCTTAAAGAAGTGAGTAATCGGAAATCTAGGGATAGAAGCTTGCTCATAGTTGCCCTGTCACACACCTACTAGATCTCACCCAGTCTAGAGAAAAGGTGATGGACGTTGGGAACTACAGTTTGGCTCCTTCCCCTAGTGGAATGGCTTCTCTTAGGAGACACATTCCTGACAATGGGGTTTAAAATTCTGGTTTCTCTGCTTAGGTTCTGTAAGTTGTTGAGTGGGTTAGGTGCCTCGGAGCTAAGGAGACCAACCCAGTGAGGATTCATAATTCTCCTTCATTGTACTTTGCATGTATGATGCATGTTTTCAAAATTAGGTTTTGTTTTATAGGTTCCTGACCAAAATGTGCTTTTGAACTTAATGTTCCTTGACCTGAAAGAACATCCAGAAAAAGTGGAAGGCGTGGGACAGTTAATTTTTGAAATGTGCAAAGGTGTTAGAAATATGTTCCATTCCTGTGCAGAAAAGGTAAATATTTTCAGTGTATGAAGTTGAAGGGCCTGATTCATTCACTCTTTGGTGACTTTTGACTTTGCTTGTTGTTAATAGGTCCAGGCACTTCCCCTAAGAATTGTAGTTCATTTTAGACCAGCCTTTTCCAACCTGCCTCCCACTGGGTGTGTTGAACTGTGTCTCCCCACTTTCTCAGTCATCATAGCCAGTGGCTGTGTGGCCAGGGAAGATGGGATAGAAATTGGGAACATCCAGATACACTGGGTTGGGAAGACTGTTATAGATAAAAAGCAAGCATTGTATATTTGAAGTAACTTTTTGGATTTACTTTTCATTTGTAGCTGAAATTTGAAATCACACAGTTTTATGGTTATAGAATCAGCCAGTATTTGTTTCTAGATGAATGACTATGAATGAAACTTTTTAGATTGAAAATCATCCTCATTATGTCATGATTAGATTTCTGTGATGTGTAACAACACATTAGTAGCATTAAACCCCTTAAAGCTACAAATTATTTATGAGACAGCAGTCACAAACACATTTAAGTGAAAATTAGCTTATTTATGAAATGAAATGTATTTATTTGTGGTAAACTCGGTTCTTATCAGTTACAGGGTTTTTTGTGTTAAATATTCAAGGTATATGTAATTCCTTCCACAGGCTATAGCATTAATTCTGAAAAAGATGGGACCAGTTACGGAAACAGAAGTTAATCTTCCCTGGATCTCTGTTGGAGAAGTATTCAAACATATGGCACAGTCAGCAGCTGGCTTCATCTATAGGGAGCATTTTGATGTGTTCTTCAAATGCATGCAGGTGATTTGCATTTAGTCTGAATACAACAGAATAATGCCATCTCCTAGTCCAATAATTGTGGTTATGTTCTGCCGGGGATCAGATTAGCTTGTGATAATTGTATGGTATACAGAGGCTAGCATCTTATGGCTTACATACACCACCATAAATCAAACAGTATGAATTGTACTGGCAAATTGTTGGTAATTCAGAATTCAGTGCTTGCATTCCTTGTTACATATCAGTTGCTTTCATTATTGTGGTTATCATCATCATTTGGTGCATACTGCTTAAAGATTTCTATAAAACTGCTTGTAACTGTAAGTACCGAGCAAAATTTGTGTATGCCTTTGTCTCCAAGATATAAGAGATTCTGTTCCTAGTTGTTCATGCAGTGTGTGTGGTTTGGTAAGGGGATGGAGGGAGTATAATAGTGGATGCCATTGAAACCGTATGGCTCTTGTAGATCATTTGACATTTAGTTCAATTTTTAAGAAATCTGTAAAGATGGCTAACTTTTGAGTGCAAAACCTTTTGTTGTTGTTCAAACAGGAATCGGTACTCAAACTGCAGGGAAAGATAACTAAGGACAATTGCTGTGAAGCCTCTGACCAGATTGAAAGAGTATTGCAAGTATATTTGACAATAGCAGAATATGGGCATGGTTCTAAAATCACACAGCCTGAAGAAGTTTGTCAGGTGGGTTAAGAGAGAATGTGTAAAGCAAGATGGACTACAACATTGTTTACCTTGTAGATCATGGCCAGGCATTAGAAGCCAAATCCAATGTTAGTTTGCCTATAGTTTGTTAATTGTGTGCTGTCAAGTCAATTCTAACTCATGGCAACTCGTTTCAGGGTTTTCTAGGCAGATAGTACTCCGAAGTGGTTTACTCTTCCCTTCTTCTGTGGGCATCCTTAGACTGTGCAGCTTACCCAAGGCCACACAGGCTGGCCGTTCTCCCAGGAGGCACAGTGGAGAATTGAACTCTCAGTCTCTGGTTCTGCATCCAGATAGATACCTAACTCACTGAGCTATCCAGCCAACTTGACCTATTGAAATAAGTGGGATTTGTTAGTCACAATTAACTTAAGACCCATTGATTTCAGTGGGTTTATCAGCAATCTTCCCTCCCTCTGCCCCTGGAGAGATTTATTTGGCATCATTTGGGCATGAAAATAAATACTTGCTGGCAAGGAAAGTATTTAGCTTCATGAAACTTTCAATTTGTTGAGGAAAATTCAGTAGTTTTGTAAATAGCTAAATGCCTTCAATTTTCTTAAGAATATTTTTGAGTTTAGGAATGCTCTATAATTCAAGCCTCACCCTTCAGACAATTTAGTGTTCATAAAAAAAGAGGAAAGTGAAAGTAATTCTTTTTTTGCCTAAACCCAGCTTGAACTTGCTACATATATTTAACTGTTTTTTTGTTTTATTCCACAGATATTAACAAAAATGATAGAAACACCTTTTCTCTCACTGACCTGTTGCAGTACCCTGCTCAAAATTATTTCTGTTCTTCTTCTTGATGAGAATGTTTTCTTGCCTGATTCTTTGGTTAAAGAAACAGTTGAAAAGGTAAGGCATTAGACTTGACTTCGCTAAACTATTACAACCATTTCCCAAAAACACAAGTATTCACATTTTCCTTACTTTTTAATAATTGTTCATAGCCCATTTTTGAGCAATCTGCTTCAAATTTATGCATGATCCTATCAGTAAGGAAATCTATACAGACTAGTTTATTGATTCCAGATGGTCTGTTGAAACAGGTCTTTTTTTCTTTTATCACTCAATGTAGCAAAAATGACAGCACTAGTCTCATCTCTCCAGGGCAGGCGAAATGTGGGGATTGTAACAATACCATAAGGCTTTCTGACAAACAGATCTCTAACGGTGAGGCAAATTATCTCTTTACTTTCCTCCTTTGGTGCAGTATTTAAGGAGTGATTTAACTAGCTCTATATTTTCTCCCCTGTGCTACAAATTGCCTATCACATTAATATGCTACATGGAGACAACACATACTTATAGCTTATGTTTCAGCAGACTTTCTGGGTTTGGCTAGCATCACACTTCAGTATTTCATGTTTTCTCTCGTGTGTTCTGTTTGTATAACCTCTTATGCATAAATATGGAAGAGGATGGGTGCAGCTCAGTAGCCAAGTACTGTACATGGCTTGCAAACGGATATTGCATGTTTAATTCCAGGCATCACTACTCAATGAATTGTGTTAAAAGTTAGGTGGGTGAGACTTCTGACAGAAGAAATAGACATTACTGACCTAGATTGACCAAGGATGAGGCCGTAAGATGGCTTTCTGTATTCACAAATGAGTTCAGGAATAGACTTCAGTTCACTTTTCATTTGCTTTTTAATAGGTTTTCAAAAGTGGGTTTGAAAGGTGTCCTGTTTTGGATTTTTCTAAAACCATGTTTCCAATGAAACAATTTGAAAAGGTGGGTGAAGTTTTTATCATTTTTCAAACAATCTGGGAAATGTATTCTGTAAACCTCTTTAAAGGGCACTGTTTGCTTTGATAGGGACAGTTTAGGTTGAACGTTGATTATAGAGAGAGTGTCGTGTAGTAGAGGAACGGAAATATAGAAAGATTTACTGAATGATAGACTAGAAGCAATATAAAAGTATGGAGATTTAAATTTGTGTTAGGAATGCTGGAACTCAGACACACGCAGATCAAAATGTGTCAATGGGAGCAAGAATATTTATACATTTATATTATATTAAAATATGTCAGCTGCGTTTTACCCACAGGGCCCCCAAATACATTTGATCCTTGACTTTACTTAGAATATTGAGGCATCCTTTATGCTCCTCACTCTAAGGAATATGGCCTTTTAGGCTATACTGAAATGATAATTTGGCCTGAGGGAAATTGGCTTTCCTTATTCTGGTGTATCCCTTGGAGCTTTTACCATCTTAATCTGTAAAGCTGTTCATAAGAGTTTTATGCTTTATTTGTTTGCTTTTCTTTTCAGCAATTTCTTCCCAGTCTCCTTGAGTATATAGAGCACTGCATCTGTGGAGATGAGGCTCAGGCTCAGGAGGAGGCCTTAACAGTTTTGGCTAAACTCATCCTAGAGAAAGCAGAACCTCCCTCTGTTGGGTCCATGGCATTTGAGAAGTATCCCCTTGTTTTTACAGATTCAGCAAAAGGAGGGTATGTGTTCTGAATTGTAACCCATGACTTCTAGCAAGCTTATTTGACATGGAGAGTGATTTATTTGAAGTTTATTTATTTATTTAAAATATTTTTAACCCACCTTTCTCCTTAGAAAAGGACCCAAGACGGTTTAGAGCATTTAACGACAATATTTAAGAACAAAACAATGAGTGTACAAACATGACGTACACTAAAAATGTTAAGCATATAAATATTAAAAAGAAACAACAGAACACCCCTCTTAGAAATGGGAAACACAAACAGTACTAATGGCACAGTCAAAGCAGTGGTGCATAACAATTTATCTAAAAGGATCACTCTCAAGCAGCCAGTTACTAAGGGAAAGTTTGCCCGAAGAGAAAAGTCTTCACTTGTTTACAGAAGGAGAACTAAGATGGGGCCAGTTTGTCCTGTGGGAGGGAGTTCCAAAGTCTTGGGGCAGTGAAAGGCCTCTCTTGTGTCCCCATCAGATGCACCAGTGAAGATGGTGAGACCAAGAGAAAGGCGTCCCCTGATGATCTTGGTACCCAAGCAGATTCGTAATGGAACATATGATCTTTGAAGTAGTTTGGACCCAAGCTGTTTAGAGTTTTATAGATTAAAGCCAGCTCTTTGAATTGTGGCCGGAAATGGATCAGCAGCCATTGGAGCTGTTGTAACAGGGGGATAATGTGATCCCTGTAACCTGCTCCAGTCAACAGTCTGGCTGTTGCATTTTGGATCCGCTGAAGTTTCCTGACACTTTCAACAGGTAGCCCCACATAAAGCACATTACAGTATTCCAGCCGACATGTAATTAAGGTATGTGTCACCATGGCCAGATCATACCTTTCAAGAAATGGTTGCAGCTAGTGCGCTAGTTTTAATTGTGCAAAAGCATTCTTGGCCATTGCCGTAACCTGGGCATCCAGGCTCAGAGATGAATCCAGGAGCACCCCCAAGATGTGCACTTGTGTTTTCAGAGGGAGTGTAACTGCACCCAGTCCAGGTTGCATCCTTATTCCTTAAACTGCCTTGTGACTGACTAGGAGTACATCTGTCTTGTCTGGATTAAGTTTCAGTTTAATCATCTTCATCCAGTCCTTTACTGATGCCAAGCACTGATCTAGAGCCGGAACAGCTTCGTCAGATTCAGGTGACAAAGAGAGAGAGAGTTGGTTGTCATCTGCATACTGGTGACTCCAAACCCCAAAATTCCGGACAATCATTCTCAGCAGTGTCATTTATGTATTAAATAATATAGGAGACAAAGCAGATCCCTCCCTTCAGGCCAGCAGCCAGGGTGTCGAATAGGAATCCCCCAGTACCACCTTCTGTTTTCTCCCTTCCAGGAATGACTGGAGCCACAGTAAAAAAAGTGCCGTCAAATCTCATCCCTGAGAGACAGCCAGGAGGATGTTATGGTTGATACTTTTAAAAGCAGCTGAGAGGTCCAGCAGAACCAGTAGGGACACACCTCTTATCCAGATTCCGGAGTAGGTCATTTACCAAGGTGACCAAAGCAGTCTCCTTCCCAAAACCAGGCAAAGCTCTATTGAAATGGATTTAGATAGTCTGCCTCATCCAGGAACTTCTGGAGCTGAGAGGCCACAACTTGGTCTAGCACACACACACCCCCAAGAATGGGAATATTAGATACTGGAATATTAAATACTGGAATTTCAATAGATGCATTATAGTTCCATCAGATTTGCCTCTCTCTAGAAACATCAGTAATTTAAGATTTACAGATGACACCATATTACTGGTGGAATGACAGTGACATGAAATAATAACTGATAAAAGAGTAAGTGTAAAAGCAGGATTACAGTTGAACATAAAGTCAAAAATCCTTTCTCATCAGTCAAAATAGAAACTGCACCCAAGGAATTTGAGAGCTAAGACTTAGAAAGGCTGTTTAGAAGGAACTGAAAATGATCTTTCAATTTAACAGTGTGTCCCTCAAGACCAAGACCAAATTTATTCATATTGTCCTATTTCTGAATGATTATGACTAAATGATAATGAAGAAAGCTGACAGGAGAAAAGTTTATTCATTTCAAACATAGTGTGGGAGAAGAGCTTTAAGAAGCAAACGGGTTCTGGATCAAGTTAAGCCAAAGGGAAGGCATGGCCTTCAGCTTGCAGGTCCTGAGAAGAACTGTTCATATGCAGACCTGTTAAAGTTTTTAATTCACGGGATACCTGTAAGTTGGAAGTACCTTGATGACACATAACAACATTAATCTTTAGCATTGGGTCTGCTCATATGGTGTGATGGTACAAAAACGTGAGTAATATATTTAGGATTTTAGTGGTCTTGATAAGCATATTACTCAAATCTGTTTTTCTGCTTTTACATAGGAATCTACTTTGGTTTTTCATTTGCTCAGGATATTTCATCAGTTTTTGCTAGTGATAGATGATATAGTTGTCTTCTCTCTGACAGACATGTTCAGTCATCTGTAGATAGCTTATGGAATTTGGGTAGACCTCAGTAAGATCAAGCTTACAATCCCTGGTTGTGGTCTAAAGATGAATTATTTTACAATGATCCTGTCCTCTGCAGTGTCAAAGGAAATGATGCAGGCTGCATCTATGGAAATGAGTTTGTGTATATTGGTGACCTTCTCATAGCAGATGGAGAGCTCTCTACATTTTTCCTAAGCCACTGAAAACCCAAACAGAAAATGTTTATACTGATACACCAATAGAATTAAGAGCCAGAAGCTATAAATAGCAAAATGGAAAGTTTAAAAATCTTTTTTGAGAATTGTTTGTTTGGAAAAGTATTGAGGGAGCCTTTTGTGGTAGGTGGGATACCAGGTATATTGCAGACAAGAGTGAAACAAGCCACCCAGATTACTAGATGTTAGCTGTTTGAAATATCATAGGGGGCACATATATGTACAGTAAAACCCTGATTAGCCTTAGGCAATGTACCGTCTAATGTTCAGCCCTGCTGGGTGGGGCTCCACCTCCCTCATGACTCCGCCCTCTGTGTGTGCGCATGACTCCGCCCTCCATGCTGGGTTCCATTGCAATCTGAACGCAATGCAATTGCTGCATGGAGGAGGAAGACAGCTGCGCGGAGGGAAGTGGATTTGTGCGCATGTCCAGCTTAGTGGGAACCTTGCTCTTAAGATACGTTCCTAGAGTGTAGAGTGGTAAATTGGGTCATTATAATTTACTGGATAGTGAAAATAAAAAATGGAAGTTTGAGCTGGTTCCAAGTCTGTGACACTAGAAGAAGAAGAGAAAGGGAAAGACCGGAAGGAAAAACACAAAAGAGGGACTGTGTGTTGTGTGTGAGAGGGGGAAGGAGGCAAAAAAAAACTGAAAGAAGAGGGAGAGAAAAAAATGAGCTGCTGCAGCCTGCCCATGCTTTTGGTGCCTTTGCCTCTCTTACCAGGTGAGAGGGGCTGTGACAGAGCTCCATACGAACCAAATGCTTGCTTACTTACTTGCTTGCGTGTGGATGAATATATAGCATGTCTGTTTCTGTCAGGAAGAAAGCCTGTGAAAGGGAGCCGGAGCAGGGAGGGAAGCAGAGGGAAAGAAAAGAACATGGGGGAGAGACTGACTGACTGACTCTTGAGAGGGTGGTGAAAAGCATGTAAAAAACCGGTACTAAATACAACAGTATTATGTGGGGTGTTACTATAGTTTAAGATACTGATCAGCCTCAGCTCAAATTCGTTCCTTTGTTTTCACTCTAGTAGGAGACAGTTGAGAAATAAGAAGACAGAAGGAAAAGAAGAAAAAACAGTGCTGGATTACATTCTGTCTTGTATTCAGTTATCAGAAAACAAAAGCCCGGCTGACCTTTCTAAGTCTTGGGCAGCTCTTGTAGTTCTTCCTCATTTAAGGTAAATACACCACTGCAGATATTTATTAATTGTTTTCTTCTTTTGTTATGTACAAGTCATAGAAAAAAAAAGAGAATCAGAAACAACTTTAAAAAGACAATAAAATTAAAGGTGCAGCAACAAGAACCAAACTATTGAAAAACTTGTGTGAATGGCCTCTAGATGTGTAAAAAAAATCCATACAAATTTACAGTACAGTCTACTGATTAGTCTTAATAAAATTGCTTGTGGCATCATTGATTTGTGCTCTCAAAGGAAGAAAATGCTGTTATTCTTCCATTTGGTAGAACCATAGCTTGTCAGTGCCAGGTGAGTTATTTTTATTGTACTTTATGAAGTAGCCTTTGAGAATGTGGAGTTGGCCACTGGTCCAGTAGAAAGGTACAAAAACAATACTGTGTCTGCATTCCACTTGGGTTCATTCTTTGTGTGACTTTATGTTGTACAGAAGGAGGTAGTAACAGATAATAAGAATCTAAGACATCCATTGACACTTGGCAGCTGTTAAAGGAAATACAAATATAGTACTTGTATCCCAGTGACCTTCTGCAACATTGCCAAGGATCCTGGTGCACATTCTTGTATTATACACTGCTTTGTAGACTGCTGCCCTAAATGCTCTACTGGCTTGCATTTATTCAGCTGAATTTGTCAGCTGTTATAAAGAATTAGCAGTTTTATGCTGATTTTTTGTTTTAAAAAGTTTTTAAAAGTAGTTTGTATTTTCAGTTTGCATTAACTTTCCAGCAGATCTATTTAGATGTGTCTTTGTAGAATCATGCTGTGGGTTGTATGATTCTACAGTATTCTGTGTTGTCTTTTTGAGGACTGCAAACTTAAACCCACTTAATGAGGATTAAGTGCCATGAAATTTATTAAGTTTTCGCATTAAACTAGTATAATGATATGTTACTTCATAGAGATTTAACAATGCCACATTCTTCCTTGCTTTCCCACAAGGTATTAATTGCAACAATCAGTTGAGTTTGTATTTTAATATTTTAACAGACCTCTGGTGAAAGAAAAAGTCATACCAGCAGTCGTGCTTTTTGTGGAATGTCTCTTTGTTGCTTTTGACAAAGGAGAAATCTGCAAAGGTTAGTTCCTGAGAGTTGTTTCTTATTCCAGCCTTTATCATTGTTAGTAGAGAGGTTTATTAGCAACATTCATATGCAGATGGTATAGCATTATTAAGTGAGAATTTGATGGTCTGGACAGGTTATTCAGAAAAATCAGTGAAGTAATTCATGAATATGGTCTAAAAATAAACATTAAGGAAATGAAGTTCATGGTGTTGAGCAGAAAGCAAGCAGCCCAAGTTAATGGTCCTGCATAAAATTATAGAGCATGTTGACAGATATATGTACCTTGGAATTTGGTAGAATAAAGAGTGGGAACACATTGGTGCAATGAAAAAAGAATCAAAATAGAGTTGGCTGGGAGCAGTTTCCATAAGATGCTGAGTATAATACTGTATACAACAGAAATCTAGGAATGGCTTTGAAATAGGTATGGTGTGGAGCTGTGTATTCTCAGTTCTGCAGTATGACATGGAATTGTGAACCTTAACATGGAAGCATTTGAAAGGCAGAATTTATTGTACGATGTCAATAATTTCTTGGGTCAAGAAAATGAAACCCTTAGTTTTAATGAATAAAAACTAAGGCAAATCCATAAAGACAAAGAAGTCATAGAATACATAAAACACAGCAAGCTTAGACTACCTTGGTTACATATAATGTGACTAGAATGGTATAGCTCGTTGGATCTGGTAATTCAAAGTAAAATAAGTGGGGAAAGAAGGGCATGAAAGAGAATATCTTGGCTGAAAACCTTGCATGCTGGCCTGAGTGCAACTCAAGGGTCATCATTTGGAACTGCTTCATCCACAGTCAGAATAGCCACAGTGCTGTTTCACCTTTAGCAGAAGAGGAAGAAAGCTCTTTAAGGGTGAATAAAAAGATGCAACACCATTTCGTTCTGTTTTCTGGTCCTCTTGAGTTCCACACAATAGAAGCAAAAGCTAGCTTTTCTGATTAATCCTCCTGATCCATTTGATTTCAAAAATCAAAATGGCTGGGTTTTTGACTGAAGGCGAACTAACATGGAAGAAGTGAGATGGCAAATACAGTGGTGCCCCGCATAGCGAGGTTAATCCGTTCCAGATTAACCTTCGCTATGCGAAAACATCGCTGTGCGGGGCAGGAAAAGCCTATTGGAACGCATTAAACTTAGTTTAATGCGTTCCAATAGGCGCCAAAACTTACCCCTCCAGCGATGTTTTCGCAGTCCGGCGGCCATTTTGGAGCCACCGATCAGCTGTTCGGCGGCTCCAAAATGGCCGCCGGACGCCCCAATCGTCGCAAAGCGAGTGCGGCGATTGGGGCAGCTCCGTATAGCGATCCCCAAAAAGGGATCGCTATACGGATTCTTTGTTATACGGTGCGCTCGTTAAGCAAGGCACCACTGTACTTGCCTGCTGAACAGATGTTTTTAAATCCTCAGGCTATTTTGGAGGAACTGAGAAGAACGAAAAGGGCTCTATATTGATCCTTTTAAAAAAAGCACAGCTATGGCGCAGAGTCCATACACTGTGTAGGAATTGTAGGTTACAGTAGTTGTAATATGTAAATATTGTATGGAGGTTCCTGTCCTTGCTATCCATGGAAAGTGTTCATTAGTGGCCGTGGTGCTTCCTGAGTGGTTCAACCAGTTTCGAATGCACCATAGGTAGGGTGGTTTGCCTAGTGACTCAGCAGTCGGGGATTTTCAAAGCGTTAGAGATGTTAGCCTGTTTGAGCATGTGTAAGAAAAACAAAGCAAAGAAATAAGGGAATATATTAAAAGTTTTGTGACAACTTTTAAGAATACTGTAACAGATTTATTTCAAAGTGAGCTTTTTGTGGATTGCAGTACAATCAGTTTGCAAATTTCCTTGTTCCCATTCTTTCTTGTTCCAACAAGGGTTACTCCTAGTGATATAACTTGAGTTAAAGGGCAGAGAGTGTAAATTAAAGCTTTCATGTGCTGGCTGCTGCTTAAGCCCTGACTTAGCCAATTTCTTTTGGCAAAATGGAAATTGTGGAGCCAAGTTGCATCAGGTATACTGCAAAAAGTAAAAGAGAAGCTGATCTGCACATGAAGGCCTGACAAAAAATAACTTTTAAAACTTGCACCAAGAAGCCGTTAAGAAAAGGGTTGATCATACTCCCAGTTCTATAGTCTGGGTGCTCCAGTTAAGAAGTCTTAGTCCTGCTGACTTAGCAATGAGAAAACTGATCTGTTTGGAAGAAGTTTTTCCTATACTTTTTGTTCCTTTTCTGGAATGTCCCAGACTTTTCTTAATCGGGACTGCACTACAGTCCTGAAACTGTGCATGCCCATGCTAAAGAGAAGAAACAAGTCAACTTAGTGGTTGTGCATCCTTCATTAACACAGTAATAAATAGTGTGTGTGCTGATGTGTAAAAATTAGCACATGCTAAAACAAAAACAGCACATTCAGCATTTCTGGAAGAGCTCTTTAGCTACATTGTATCTTTGAAACAATATGGAAGACTTTTGCCCATAACATCTGTTTCAAAAACTGGTTATTCAGGATGTCTGTTTGCAGAAGTTTGCATGACTATATTCTCATCTCAGATAACTGTGTTTATATTTTATAAGATACTAAATTGATTCTGTTTGATGTTGTTATAATCTGCTCTAATTTGGAATCTCATGTTTCTTTTTAAAAAGGAATTCACATAATTTAAATTTTAAAAATTTATTCATTTCTCCAGGAAGCCTGTTTGTGGCCTGCCAAGCTGTAAGCACACTGCTTAGTTTAGCAGAATCCTTGGAAATTCTAGATCTCTTGCCAGTGGATCGTATAAAGTCTTTGTTAATGTACGTAAGAGAATGATATATTTGCCTTTGTTATGCGGAATATTAATGCTGACGTTTATTTATTGCCTGCTCTCTAAAACTGCTTGGAGTAAGTTTTCTCTGAAGGGGTAACTTGCATTGCCCAGTAATTGTTATTGGGTACAACTGTATCATCAGATCAAGAACTTGGTCTCAGTGAAACAAATTTATTTACACTGTAGAGTGCAGCATGAATACTAATGCATATTTAGAGGTCATCAGATATTGGTTGTTGTGAGTTTTTCGAGTTCTTTGGCCATGTTCTGAAGGTTGTTCTTCCTGATGTTTCGCCAGTCTGCTTTTCAGAGGACATGACCGTGCTCTGTTCCTACTCCTGTCCTCTGAAGATGCTGACCACAGAGACTGGCAAAATATCAGGAAGAACAACCTTCAGAACATGGCCAAAGAGCCCGAAAAACCCACAACAACCATCAGATCCCATCTGGGCTGTGAAAGCCTTCGAGAATCATCAGATATTATTAGGAGAGCTGTGAAGGACGGCATTCCTTGGGGATATAGCCTGTTAGGACCATGTGCTGCCAGCTTGGTGTTGGGTATGTTTCTTCTTGCTTTCTGCCTAGTAGTTTATGGGGTGGCATGAGGAGAGCAGACAGCTCTTGCCAGAGGCTTAAACAGAACACTCAGAGTCATATTTTTAAACTCAGCTGGGAGTTATGTGAAATTAGGGCAAACACCCACCTTGGTTGTAACCTAGTGTAAGCCATTGATGAGACCCAAGCCCAAGCAATTTGCAATCTAAATTGCTTCATGGAAGAACTTCCAATGCTTGTAACTACATGTTTAATAGCCATCCTGGCTGAGGGGAAACTGCTAGGAAAACGTATTTGAATCTCTTCACTTCTTGTGAGCATAGCGTTCCTTGTTATGAGCATGCATGGGAGATAGCAAAGATGTGTCCTATGTGACCTTCTTAAAGTACTAATTGGCTTGCTGACCTGGCTGTACAGCAGGCATGAGTTTGAGTAGGAATATAAATCTGTTTCATGAGACTTGTTCCAAGTCTGAGGATGTCCTTGCCGTTTCCCATTCTTTCCCGTATGCTGGAAAGTGAGTGTTCAGCTTCAGAGCTAGATGTTGCAGTTATTACATAAGATCAAACTCTTCTGTAGTGTTTGGGGAGTTGGTGTAACATAGTGGTCAAGAGGCTAAGCTGTGAATTGGGACGTCCACAGTTCAACTCTCACTTTCGCTATGAGTTAGCTATGTGGCCTTAGGCAGACTACTTTCATTCTCAGTCCCTCGTCTGTAATTTAAGGGAGAAGATTGTGGACTTGCATTACATTGTGCACTAGATAATTGACAATGCATTTGAGTTTTTTTACTTTACATTAGTTCACCCTGGTATTTAAGTAGACCTTAACGTATCTTTTCCCCAGGACCTTTCCTTCCGAACCATCTGTCTTGCTGTTGGCTGATCTCTATTGTACAAGATTAGCACTGTGTGGTTATCGTGAGCATCTGTCCAAAGAGTTCCTCATGGAAGTGTATTCTAAACTGCAAACCAATATTTCAACTGGTGTATCCAGCGTAAGCTTTTTCCTAATCATTAATGTATTGCTGAATATGGAAAGTACCTTGTTTCCTAGCTTACAAATTATTGCTGTTGTGGTAGAATTCCTCAACAAAGTAGCTAATATTGCTAGTATGCAATAAGACGATGCCCTCAGCAGTACATAGCATACTAGATAATTACACCGGTAGGTCAGCTAGTTTTGTGTTGTGCCCTCTGGCATTATATGTCAGACGTATGAGCCTGACTTGAAGGCAACTGAAAAGACACAAAATTGATATAAAAATCCAAAATGTTAAGGAGCCTGTTGATGAGCATCTTAAGCTTTTGGTGACAGCGTCACAGACTTTATGGTAACCATAATGGAGACTCAACTAGGAGATGAAAGAAACATGCTCAGAAAAAGAAATTGCATTAATCTTGTTTCTAGCCGAGGTTGAAGAAGTTATGTAGACTAGAGATCCCTACTTCATAGTTGTCAGTGTTTGTATTATGCGCTAAACACACTTGTGAATTGGAATACTGTTTAAAGTGAATTAATGTATGAATGAATAAGAAATCTTCACTTTCTGCCTGTCTGTAATTTGACTCCTGCTTTGACTTACCATTTACTACATTTGATGAAATCGGTTTTCCTACAAAAGTAGGAGACCTAAATTAAACTATTCTTTTGCTGGCTTGTAATAAACCTATTGTTGTTCCTCCTTCCAAGCAGTGGTCAAACTCCTTCTGTGTAGCAGTGCAAATTGTGTAACTTTTAGAAATGTCCTAAGTTGAGAAATCACTGTAAACATTATCAGTTGCACACTGTGTCATACAACTCATTATGCAACTGATACTGTCTACAGTGATTTCCTAAGTTGGAGCAATTTGCCTCTGAAAGTTTTGCATCTGGGCTACGCCAGTATAAATATATAAGAGGATTTGAGCTGGTGTGTGATAATTGCAATTTTTTAATGTCTGTTGATTTATTGAAGTGTAATTTCATCATTAACAGGTACGGCTGTTAACAATAAGGATTTTAAATCATTTTGATGACCTGTTTCCTAAAGGAACGGAGGTAATGTTTCACATGGTAATTCAATCAAGCAAATTTTTGTGTGTCGTTCACATAAAAATAATGCTGGTGAGATGCAGCTACAACGGCTAAGATTGCTGTGGTAGATAAAACACAGTAGAATTTCAAGATTATATTGTCCATCTTTTTGAACGTTGGTGTGGTTTTTCCTTATTTTTAAAGTACATTTGTTTGAGAACTTGCATTTCATGAGGATAAAATTTCCAAAATACTTCAGCACAAATTTTTTAATGCTTGTGTATATCTCTCTTGCTCCCTTTTGTGTTGGTTGTGAAAAGGAAAGAATAGGTCACACTTGAATTAATGATTCTTTCTGATTGATGCAGATGGTTATCATTCTAAAGTTTCTTATCACACTTCCATTTTTGCTATATTTTTTTTTGACATATTGGATGAACTGATGTAGAACAGTTATATGGCGACTTATTCTGCTTAGAAGAAGTTGTATGTGTGCATGTAGCCTTGTTTATGGAAATTATGTTGCAGCAACTGTTTTTCTTGATTTACTAAGGATATGGACACTGGAGGAGTGCAATCTGTATTTACCGTATTACTTCAAGCTGAACTTGTGCCAGCAAGCATCAATGATTATCGTGAGAAACTTCTCCACTTAAGGAAGCTGAGGCATGATATAGTGCAGCCCTTGATCCCGGAAGGACCTTTACGAGAGGTAAAGACATGTCTCAGCCTTCTCCCTTTGCTTGAGAAGTTGATAGAGGAGTCAGCCTTCCTTCTTTATTTACTTGTAATGGGCTTCATACCATGCGAGTGTGACAGTAATTCATTTTGAGGAACAGGTTAGTCATATTGGTTTAGATCCAGGGTTTTAGCCATTTACAATAGAACACACACATCCCCATTCTTGTGTTGAGTTCAAGGAAATGGCAAATCCCTGTGTACCTGGACTTGTCAGTTGTGTGTTTGTTTTTTGACATTTGCGTAAGGGAGAAGATTTGTTTTTCCGTGCTTTTAAAACTGCAGGAGATTCAGTTGTTTTGCTTTCAGAGAAAAAGTTACTTCCGTTTATTTCTCTCCATATTTTCCCTTACATTAGTAAGGAATTGCCTTGTCCATCTCGTAAGTCCTGTTTATTGTTTTTAGCTGATTAGCAAAATGCCTGATAAGGAATGTGGTGGCACTGTGGGTTAAACCGCAGAAGCCTCTGTGCTGCAAGGTCAGAAGACCAGCAGTCGTAAGATTGAATCCACGCGGCGGAGTGAGCTCCCGTCGCTTGTCCCAGCTCCTGCCAACCTAGCAGTTCGAAAGCATGTAAAAATGCGAGTAGATAAATAGGTAGCACTCCGGTGGGAAGGTAACAGCGTTCCGTATCTAGTTGCTCTGGCCATGTAACCACGGAAACTGTCTATGGACAAACGCTGGCTCTATGGCTTGGAAACAGGGATGAACACCACCCTCTAGAGTCGGACACGAGTGAACTAAATGTCAAGGGGAATCTTTACCTAAAATGCTTGATATAAATGACCAACATTTTTCAAAGGAAGGCTTTGTTGTATAGGTTGGTGGAATGGGACAGGGTACAGTGTCACGTTCACCCCGTTCTCGATGGACAGAACAAATGGAGACAGAGCAGGATCATGCCTCCCACATTCTGATCTCGAGTTGTTGCACTTGACCTCTATTCTCCCTGTTTTCAGTAGGAGAAGAGAATGGGTTCTTTGCCCCTACAGTGACAAGGTGCAAACAAGAACCCTGATACGGTCAGGGTTTCTGAAGTATGTGCTTATGTCACTGTGTGATTTTGGAAAGGCGGGGAATATCCAGAGGTTAGGAGTAGGGCTGTGAAGTGTGATCTTGCTTCACTTCACTGTGTTGGATCCACTTGTGGTGAGAAAGTCGACATAGGGCTAGTGTGTTTCTGTACACTGTGGACAGGTCCACGTTTGGCGTTCTGTGCAGCAACCTTCTGAAGTGCATTGATTTGTTCTGTGCTCATGCAGCAAAAAGCAGTCAATGACTTAAATATTAGAGAAGGTAAAGCAGAAGTAGACAACTTTGGCCGATCCCTACACCAATTCTCTGATACCATCTCGGGGCGCTCATAGACCACTAATAAATGAAGTTGAAACGAACCAGAAGGCCACCTCCAATTTAGAAATGCTGGTATTTTGGCATGTAAAACCTAGTTGTCGGGGAGTTGCCAGCTGTTTATAAGGTGAGCCGCTGCTCTTTGTTGGTCTGAGTTGTGGCAATTCACCATGTTATGCTAGAAAAAGAGGCCGCTGAGGAAGGAGTGGGTGCTGTAAGAGTAGAAAAACTGCATGTGGCTTCAGTGCCATGCTTTGTTTCCACCCCACCCCACCCCCCCGAGGTAAAAGGATGCCTTGGAGAAAATGCATTGAGAAGCAAGCCTGCTCCTGGTTGAATAGCCTTATCCCAAATTCATTCTTTTCCTGCCATACCCAATCACACTAGAATGTGGAGAAATATTAGAAATTGGCTTTTATCAGGGCTGTGCCTAAGGCGAAAGAACAGATGCTACCTTCCACCCACCTACCTGTGTGGTTGTGGAATGATCACCTTCAGGAGGTTAGGATTGTTCCCCCTCCCTTTTATCCTTTTGGTGACAATTAAATGTCTGCCTCTTTAGGCAGGCTTTTAATAATTAAGATCAAGTCCCTCCTTTGTTAATATTTCCTTTCCTTCGACAAAATAGTAGGCAGAGGTGGAAAAGGATCTTAGAGTGGGCCAAGTTTATTTTAGAAGCACTTCTATACGAACTTAACTTTGAACAAGGCCCATTGAAGTCAGTGGGGTTTGCATCTAAGTAAACATGTACAGGTTTATACTGTTTGTGTTTTCCCCTGGTACTATTATTACTGTATGTTTTTGCTACATAAAAGGAAGAACAAAAAAGTAGCACTCCTTGGGTCCCTTTTAACAAGAAAGGCGGGCTAAAAATATTTTAAGTAAATAAATAAGCTTAGAAAAATTTGTGATTAATGAACAAGGATATGATAGGCCTAGCTCAAATGCTAAATGGTTGCAGAAAAATCACTTTCGGAATTCATGACTGCTATTCCATGAACCATTGTGACTATAGGGGATCAGTTAATTAATACATTGGGAATGTTAAGGACAAATATCAGTATTTGTGGGAATAAATGGTACTGATCTTATTTTATAACTATTAATGCTGATTTAAAGATTAAAAACAAATATCTTGGAATCTTGATTTAGGTGCCTCTTCGGTATTTACTGGGAATGTTTTATATCAACTTTAGCCCACTGTGGGTTCCCGTGACTGAACTCATAACGTAAGTATTTTTTCCCTACAAAGTTAACATAATTATTAATAATTATAGATACAAACGAAATGTAACATATAAAACCGAGAATGCTGCACCTGCACTGTTTTTCTAAACAGGAAGCACAAATGCCCTCCACAAAGTCATGCACACAATGCCCCAACATTACGCAATCTACTTCACAAAATATCTTAGCACAAGCATTGCACAATCTCATGTACAACATATGCACAACACTCCGGAGATGCAGTGTCTCCAAATGTGAGCTTTTTTAAGGTCTGTGTTTTATGTAGGTTGCACTAGGAGACAATAAACAGAATGGTTTATATTTTGTTGCTTCTAAGTCTGTTTTTCATTATGCTTTTATTATGTAACATTTCAAATATAATGTTATTAATTCCTCTTTAATATTTAAATGATTTAATGATTTTAATGATGTAAGCTGCCTTGGGTCCTTTTTAAAGAGAAAGGTGGGGTAAAAATATTTTAAACAAAATAATATAGTAAGAATAAAGACTTTGCAGAAGCAAAACACTGTGAGAATCACTTCATCTTCTGGAATCTTCATACCGAGAGAAAAATAAGTTGCATGAGTATGAGACCTGCTTATGAGGTCCGCTGCGTTCTCTGAGCAAGACTAATATAAATTAACCTGTAGAGGATTATGCCATTAATTGAAAATGCAGCCTTTGGGTACATCTGTAATAAGTTCAAGGTACTTTTGCAAGAAAACACCCATTGGAAATGCACTCACTTGGTCCAGTGTGTATTTAACCAGATTGTGAAGAATGTCCAAAAATTTAATTTCTTCACTCCATGATGAAGTACTGTAGATATAGGACCAAGTAAACCTACACCATAAAATTATTTCTGTATGAGAAAATAATAAGAAAGAATTGAGATGTGATAGGTTTTCTTCCTCTATTTCATCTATGTGCAAAAAGTCAATAATGCTTGAACAGATTGGGTCACTATGAAAACTGAAGTATAGTATAAGTTTATAAAGTCTAGGCTTTTATTTCAAAATACTTTTCGGGTTGTCTAGCTGATAGCAAGGGAGCACAACAAATGGGTATAAGAAAGCTGTAAATGTTTAACTGTCTGTCAGTAGAGATGGGCATGAACTGCTAGTTTGGTGGTTTGTGCTGGTTCATTTCTTGGCTGAACAGGTTTTTTGAGGTTCCCAGCCCCACCTCCTCCGATGGGTGTCCATTTGGAGGCAGTGCTCCTTCTGAGTGGGCGCCTTCCGGAGGAGGCAGGATGGGGAAATGCCAAACACCTATTTGGCTGAGGAGCAAACTGGCACGAATCAGTGGTTCCTGCTCATCTCTGTCTGTGAGCCAGTTAGGGCATGGCTGTTGATAGCTGACTGGCCTGTTGCCTCATTTTCCAATATATAGATATTTATTTATATATATTCTTTTTATTTATTTATTAGTTCCCATGCAAATGAAATGGAGAATAAGCAATTCTGGAAAGTCTACTATAAACACTTGGAAAAAGCTGTGTCTTATGCTGGTAAGACATGCCATGTACAGGCTCAATAATGATCCAACAACCTGTGTGTGTGTGTGTGTGTGTCTGTCTGTCTGTCTGTCTGTTTATATAACCTGATCTATGTTGCAGGATCTTTGGGTGGGTTACACGCCATATAAAATGATTTTTAAATGTAACATATTTTAAACAATTTAAAATCAAAGAGTTTAATGCACAAAATTAAAACCATGGTAAAACCTACGCAGGCCACGATCCACAACGCAAAGCTGTTCATTAACCCATGAAGCTGTTCATTAACTAAGTCTAGGGGTTCTGCTTTTGTACCATTCCAAAGTATTTGTCGTCTTTCACCTCTGTTTCCAGTGCCAAGCGTGGAGGGAGTGAATTATCTTGGAATTATTCCATTACAGCATGGTGAGATAGCCCTAGTAATTTGTTTCATCAGGTACCTTTGAGAACAAAATGAAACAAATTTAGGACTGAAAGATTTATTTTATGGGCTTTCTTGGATTATAATCAACTTCTTCAGATCCTTGGCATCCAGTATATAGGCCACAGGTTGATAAAACACAGTGTACTTTATTGGCAGGCCTAGGGACATAGTGATTTAAGATATAGAAGATGACAACTGAATTCTTAACATTTTTAATAAAATTAAAGCATTGATCAACTAAACTTCCTGGCAATGGGCAAAGTAATTAGTTAATGCTAAATGTCTGTGGCTGATAAACAGGCATTACACCCTTGTCTTTGAAGTATGGGTGCACTAAATTCTGCTCTTAGGAAAGAACTAGTTGTGGGGGGGGAGAACTAGTTCTGAGGCCACAGTCTTGGTGACTCCTCCGCCCATAACTTGTGTTTTTCTTTCCATATCATAGAAGATAAAATGTAAGAAATGGCCTGGTTGCCAGCAGGGCTGCATTTGACACTAGGGTAGTCTGCAAAGGCTCTCCTGGAGGAGCCACACGCTCCTATATCCACTTGCAGTCCTCTGGAACAAGACCTTTATCATTGTGGCACCCACTGTGGGAGATGCCTTTCCTCACAAATGTTTAACATTCACCTGCAGTTTTTAGTTATAGGCACAAGATGAAAACGTACCTATCTGCATAGGCTTTTCCTACATAGGCTTTGTCTCTATTGTCCAACCTTGTATCTGTCTCATGGGCTACATAAATACTGTGGCTAGAATCCAGTTGTGTTTATACATATGTGGAAGAGGAATTCTGGAAGTTTGTGCAATGAATTAACAAGGTGTTGGCTATGAGTGAGGCACTTGGCACTTCTTTAGTTAGCTGCAATTTGTTGTGGCGTCTTCCATAATTAGTTTTCCATGCTTTAAAATATGCTGTTGTATTCTGACCTGTTTATTAACATGCATGTTGTATATATCATTCTATCTATTTGAGTATTGCGTATAGTACATGATTTATTATTATTACTCATTACTTTGAAATGTTCAAATCAAAACAATTTATAAATACTGTACACAAATGCAGACATGTTACAACTCTCATCTTCAATTAAGTAATCAACATTGTTACCCACCATTTCCTCAAATAATAATTCTATATATGAACATAGAAGTGTGGAGAAGAAATTACTTTTGTTTAAGAATTTTCCTGAACGGCACAATTTTTGGTCTAGTTTCGGAATGTGGATTTTATAGTTACAAATTTGGAAGTCTTTAATGCAGAAGTTGACTTGACTGTGGGTCCTGAATTGAATTGATAGTCAGAACCAGTGAAGATCCACTCCACTACATAAGTGTTGACTTACCATTGTGCAATTAATTCTGTTGATTTTTCATTGGGACTAGTACTTGGATTTAGACTTAGTTATGTGCTTTTCTAAACCATTTTCTTTCTTTGCTTAAGTTTTCCACCCATTGCAGAGTCTTGCTTTGCTTACCTAATAAACGCACACATTATATTATCTGTTACCATATCATTTTTCAAATGTTTCTCTGAATGTTTTCATGGTTTAGGTTTGTATAGCCATGTTTTTCTGAAGTGACGCTCAGAGTTTGACTTGTTTTTTGTAGTCAGAACAAAAAGTTGAATGCACTGTTTACCAGTCCAGAGCTAGGAAAGGGTTTTAAAAGTTTTTATTGTAAAATAAAATCCATTTGTTTCCCTTCTTTTATAGAAAAAGAGCTACACAATGAATTGGAAGAAGAGCAGGAAGGCATTATGGATGTTGAACGAGAAGAAGTCCACGAAGAAAATGTCAGAACTTTGTATCTTGAACAGCTGAAACGGCAAACATGCTGCAGTGAGAGGATAGATCATGCAAATTTTAGGCTTCTCCTTTGGAAGGCAATGTCAACATTTCCAGATAGAGTAGAACCCAGATCAAGAGAGCTTTCACCACTTCTCCTCAGGTTTATTAAGTAAGTGAGCATTTTCAGTGGGTGCAAGAGAGATCAAAATGTAAATGTGAGTTTTGCTGCTGTCAGCCTTTAATACTGGCAAAATGCTGCTTTAAAACACTTTCCTATTTTTAAGACGATTTGTTATTCTGGATTTGTACACATGTATAGATGTTCAGTAATTACAGTATGATTCTAGTAATGCTCAGAACAATGGAGCAATTACTGCTGTGAGATATAGCTTGTTGATAAAAAATGCAGAGGGAAGACAAGACAAAGAAAGAGTTCCAGCACTTCCATGAGTTGGTGGGAAAAGGACAACAAAGGAAGCTAAAATTCATTGTGAAGACTATAAATAAAAGGAAGAGCATCTTGAGTTTGCTGAGTAGAATAACATGAAACCAAAGAAATAGGTAGGAATCAGGGGTGGGCAAAATGTGGCCCTCCAGATGTTGCTGAACTGCAACTCCCATAATTCCTAGCCCACACAGCCAATAGTGAGGAGATTTGGGCCTAGCCCACACAGCCAATAGTGAAGAGATTTCGGCCTAGCCCACACAGCCAATAGTGAAGAGATTTGGGCCTAGCCCACACAGCCAATAGTGTGAGGAGAGTTGGGCCTAGCCCACACAGTGAGGAATGTTGGGATTTGCAGTTCAGGAACATCTGGAGGGCTGCACTTTGCCCAGGTCTGATGGTAGGTGGTTAAGGCAGTCAAAATGACAGAATAGAGAAGGATTTTTCCTGGGGCATTTGAGAATCAACAGACCAGGAAGAGCAATGAAAAATAGCTACACTCCATCTCTGTCCCCACACCTTTTGTTTGTTTGTTTTCAGCAATGAATATTATCCTGCAGATTTGCTAGTGGCTCCAGTGGAAGATCTTAGAAAGAAGGGTGTCCATGTTGATCTAAAAGCAGATATCCCAGAGGAAGTAAATAATCCTATCATCAAAGAAGGTGGTCAAGATGATGAAGAAGGAGAGGAACAGAATTCTGATGAGCCGGTGACTGAAGAAATTCCAGTAAAAAAGACTAGAAGAGCTGCAGCAAAGTAGGTTGGCTTAACGCCAATGGAGGAAATGGATGTTTATCTTAGAGTAGTTCTATAGATTTGTGCTTTTTAATCTATGCATTTCATCCTTCTTGTTTGTCAAAAGATCTAAGCAGCACCTCCATTGCCACAGGAGAGGACAGATTAACTGTGGCCTGTATTCAGCTTCTTTCCCTTCCTCTACTCCTTGCAGCCCTGGGAGACTGGTGGATATCAGTGCTTGATGATGTCTCAGTCTCTGAAACAGGACTTTGGGAACACGGGGCTTTGTCAGGAAGGGGGAATTGTCCCCCTCTCAGTTGCACTGAAGCCTGTGTTCCATGCTGCACAGTGCTGAATGGAAAATAGCCAGCTTTGTAAAATACGTTTTGCAGGTGACTCATTTCCACTAATCATAGCTAAACGTAACCTGTTTGTCCAGGTTGGAATGACATAACAAGCTGCAGTTAGTTTAGAACAGAAATGAACACTTGAATTCTTCCTTGTTGCCATAGCACTGAAAATAGTGCATTGGATTGGGGCAGAAGGACAGATTCAGTGAAGATCATTAAGTGGAGGAGTTGAATTAGTGAATGGTGAGAAACTGGTAATCTGGATAAACTGTGCCTGTCTCTAAAACTGGGTTGGTCATTGACAGCTTCTTGCCTCATCCACCCCAGTTATTTCCTTTCAGCAATGAATGGTGAACTGCTAACTGATGGCAATTTATTTGGCAACTCTCATTTTTATTAACCCTTCATAGCCTTTGTACTTGAAAGCACATCAGTAAACTTACTGTTACTTTGAAAACATTTCCTTTCCCAAAATCACATTCTGTTTTCCCTTCATGTCTTTTTTTGGTTCCATTTTGTTTTTCAGACAGCTCATTGCACATTTGCAAGTATTTGCCCAGTTTACAAATCCACGTGCCTTGTATTTGGAACCGAAATTAAATGAAATATACACTCAGGTGAAATTTTTGAGTATTGTTTATCCTGCTTAGTATATGTGTATCGTGTATTGCCTTGCCTGGATGGCTTAGTAGAACTGCTGGAATTTATCACTTTTGGCACGTCTGCATGAGCAAAGGGTATGTGTTACCCTTTGAAGCAGCTAATGCACAGTTATGAAGGTAGAGACTGATTAACCTGCCCCAGTTCCCGATTCTAAAAAGAATTACGTGTCTTGAGCAAAGGAATTTCTTCAAGCTAAGTTTCCTAATTCCTTAGAGAAACTGGTGTGATGATTCTTACATTAAAGATTGATGATTACTGTATTCAACTCTGTACATATAAGGCCAAGTTTCTCAAACCTTATTTTTGTGACAGGGATAGTGGCCATAGTTTAAATCATCAAGTGTAATTAAGATAAAACAAGCACATATCCTTGTCTTTCTCGTGCCCTGTATCCCTGGGGCAGGCAGACCAAAGGGCCAAGGAGAGATTGGAGGCTTGGAGACTAAGATTCGTTACATCAATTCTGCCCCTCAGGGAAGTCTGTGAGATAATTCAGAGGTAAATGAATTCTTGAATTTCACTAACTGAGAAGGAAGAGGGTGTTTATTGGATGTTGTTGTCCATGACTTTCTGTGCAGTCCTCAGAGTGGTCTGGTCTGCATCTTGGTAGTAAACTGGTAGCGTTAGGTTATTGAGGGGCCTAACCCTGAGGGAGGCCCGGAAAGAAAGAACAAGAAACTGGGCCTTCTCAGCAGTGGCCCCTCGCCTTTGGAATAGTCTTCCCCCCCCCGAGATCTGCCTGGCCCCCTCGCTGGGTGTTTTTAAGAGCCAGCTCAAGACCTGGCTATTTAGGCAGGCCTTCCCTCCTGCCATCACTTGATTTCTATTTTCCCATCTTGAATTATATTGTATTTGTTGTTAAATTGTTTGATATATTAGATTGTTTTTAGTCTTTTTTATTGTTAGCTGTCCAGAGTAGACGTTGTCTAAATGGGCAGGATATAAATTTAATAAATAAATAAATTATAGGGCATCTTTGTATGTGGATTAGAACAGAGATTTGGCCTTTGGCTTCAGTAAGGTGGTCCTGGCAAGCAAACCTTTGATAGACGTCTGCCTAGTGCCTAAAGGGCTACTCCCGCTTAAAATCAACATTGAAGGACTACATTAGCGAACCAGCAGCAATCTATATCATGCGGTGGTATGTTGTGTCACAGTAGCTGAAATTCTGTTTATGTAAGTTCTGTGTCATAAGATTGATTATGTCATCAGCCAGGGCAATATTTTTTGTTAGAAAACGAACATTTCCACTTCTTCTGGAGGGCCCCCTCAATAATCCCTTTCATCATCAAGAACTTGTGGTAGTTGTGGGATGGGGGGATGTTTAATTTCCAAAAAAATTGCCCTGGCTGATGATGTCATCAGCCTTACACCATTGAATATACCCAAAAGGGTTTTCAGCCAATAAGTATAGAATAGCAAATATTTCAAATTTGTAGATTCTTGTGGTATGAACTATTATGGTTTTGAAAAAGAGCTTTCTCTTGTGAATCCTCTTGCTATGCACAGTGGGTATCATCTATGGCTTCTCTTGAAATAAGAGAACATTGGATGCATTGAAAATGATTTATGAAATGATTTTGCATCAGATGCCTTTGTTGTCTTTTATGACTTTTGACATTTGTTTCTCATAACACATTTTTAGCTGCTGGCACATCAAGATCAAAATGTGCAAAAAGTTGCTCTTGATTGTATCATGAGTTACAAGCATCCACACCTGCTGCCATACAGGTATGAAATGACCAGTCATTGTTTGGTGGTTTGCTTTTAGGATCGCTAGTTTCGTCCTCTAATACATTTGGTCTAGGATCTTTCTCTTAATATTGCATTATCTGCCTGCAGAGAGAACTTGCAAAGGCTCCTGGATGACAAGAGCTTTAAAGAAGAAATAGTTCATTTTAGTATTTCTGAAGAAAACACTATAGTAAAAGCACTGCATCGAACTGAACTTGTTCCTATTTTAATGAGGTAAGGCAGTTAGGTCTGTCAGTTTAGAAATTGAACTACATTGTTTCTAATTGATCTTTAACAATGAAGTATGACAGGTCACATGCCTACTTTCATTTAAATGCATAGTTGTGATTACATTTTGTGGTAATTTGGAAAAAACTGTTGAGCCTCTGCAGTTGTTCTTAAAAAGAAGTCAACAAGCCCAGTAGTCTGGAGCCTTCTGTATGCAGGACGGTGGCTTCTGAAAAGTGAATGTAATTATGTTTTTATTGATATTGAAAGGATCTTGTATGGACGGATGAGAAACAAAACAGGAAGCAAAACACAAGGAAAGTCAGCCACAGGAACCCGTATGGCTATTGTTCTGAGATTCCTTGCGGGTTCACTTCCTGAAGAAATCAAAATGTTCCTGGATCTGCTTTTTGAGCCTGTGAAGCACTTCAGTAATGGTATGCTTTGTACAGAATTTTGCGGAAAACTTGGGTGGCGAATACTGAATGAATGGAAGCAATATGGGGCCATTGACAGACAAGGAGTTAGCATTCCCAGGAGAAGGTTAGGTTTGCAAGACATCCTCTGCCTTGCAAGAGAAGAGGGCAACATCATGCCCACAAAACCAGGCATGCTCCATGGTCCACCACCATTGGACATGCTCAGTACCCATGGACTACTGAGAAAGCTAGAAAGATAGGAAAGAGGTTGTAGTAGAATTTTCTTCTTGTGCTCCTTACACTTGATAGTGTCCTGAAGGAGGTTTCTAGTCAGACCCCTGAAAAGGAGTGGTTCTTCCAGGAGGTGCAACATTTTCTTCTAGGTCTAATGTGTTAGTGCGTACTCAGGCATCTAAATGGCTTATGCACCTCAGATAATAAAATGGATTGGACAATAGAGTTGAAACCTTAAGGTTGTTGATTTTAGTCCATCTTCTCCAGGTGGTTGTGTTGTGTTTTGATTCACTTTGTTTTGCCAGTTCTGCCATTTAAGAATGTATTTAACTAGCGATTGCTAAAATCGAACTGGGGACCCTGAGAATACATCAACCAGGCTCCTTACCCTATTCACCCATATCCCCATAATTCTGTGACTCTTGATTAATATATTATGGAAATCTACAGTTTTTCATCTTGTTTATAAAAACCTCACCCTGCGTTTCTTCATAATGTATGGTCCTGTGCATATTTACTTTAAAGTAAGCATTACTGTATTCAGTGAGACTTACTTGCATCTTAAGTGTGCACAGAATTACAATCTTCTTTTATGTTTTTGCCTAATCAAACATTTTCTATTCTAAACTATAGGTTGCTTCTTTTAAAATTGGTTCTTGGTTACTGTGATGTAATATTACAGCTAATGTCTAAGCAGTATTAATCTGCCATAAATCACATTCACATCTTCCATTTAGAATTATACCTACCCAATACTCAGCAGTACCTTCAGTTTTAATAGTCATTACCAAGAAAATGTAGTCATTGGTTGTCTTCTAGCTTGCTCATCATGACCTTTTTTTTTAAATAAAAAGGACATTGCCACTCTGCAGTGCTCCAAGCTGTGGAAGAACTGGACTTATCACGAGTCCTGCCTCTAGGTCGCCAGCACAGTCTTTTCAACAGCCTGGAAATTGTACTGAAAAGCATGGGGCATCTGATCAGCAAGTTCCTGCCTGAGATTTTGCAGATTTTACTGTGCATGACAGCAACTGTATCCCACATTCTTCAGCAAAGAGAAAAGGTAAATAACAGTGCTGTACCCTCGTCTAGCTTAAATAAGAAGTTGTTAATCGTAAAACTAATTGTAAATTTAAGCAGCCTTTGGATCTGGAACAGCACATCAAGCAATGTTCTGAAAGGTTTACTGTGCTCTATTTCAAATTAGAGGGGGAAAGTTTCTCCTTTTGCAAAATGTCTTAATTTATTCAAGGCTAAACATGCAATTTGATCAATAAATCAATCTTCATATAATGTCAAGAGGTATTATCAATTAATTTATCTGTTGGAAGTGTTTTTACAGCCCCTGTTCTAATCATTACATGCGATTCAGGCATTTACATGGCAGAACATTCTCTTGTATTGTTCTGTTAAAATCTTCTCATGGCAGAGATTCTCATGTTGATTGATGTTTTGCTCTTAGTGGGACAGTCTGGACTTCATTTTTACCCTTCTATTTCAGTGGCTCCCAGTCTTGGGTCCCCAGATGTTCTGGGACAAATTCTCTCAGAATCCTTCATCATTAGCCATGCTGACCAGGAATTCTGGCAGCTGTAGTCTAAGAACATCTGGGGATCCAAGGCTGGGAACAAGTTCAAAAGAGGGCGACAAGGATGATCATGCGACTAGAAACCAAGCCGTATGAAGAAAGACTGAAAGAAGTCAGCATGTTTAGCCTTGAAAAAAGAAGACTATGGGGAGATTTGAAAGATAGTTGTGCAGAAGACTATAAAAACTATAAAACCAATAATATACGAAAATCCAAGATGTAAAAATATAGATATTAAAATACAGCAGGAGGGAAAGCCTGCCTAAATAGCCATGTCTTTAGTTTACTTCAATATGCCTTGATCAACAGGATTCCCACCACTAATATCTCTATTTCCCCCACTATTGTAGCAGTAGCTGGTCAGTATAAAAAGAGGGGTTGGACAGAAGTATTATAACACTGTAATATTTGATTACAAGTGTTGCTATAGGTAGGCATGCTTCTTCCATTTATACTGAAAGAAAAAAGTTACATTTTTAACAGGAGTGCTACTGATGTGCTACTGTAGCATTACTTTTGCATACAAGGTTATATAGTAACTTTGGGATTAAAAGCTGTAGTTCAGTAACTCTTGGTTTCACAAATACCCTTTAAGACTGTCATTTGTTAAACTTAATTTGACGTTTCATTATTTAGTGAAGAGGCAAAAGTCACTAAAGGATTAGGAGAAACTTGTTTATATTTGGTACTTTTCTCAATAGGTTAGTCATTTATTACAGACTAATATTCCCATCTGTGTTAAATTTTTACTTTTATAGTTATAAATGGAGTTACAGGCTTACTGTTTCCTGCAGTTTTCATATGAGGCTGAACCTGTTCCTTGCAGGCTCATTCTCTGTAGATTGTGTTTTCCTTCAGTATCATGCAAATAGATCTCAAATGTTTATCTGGTGTACAATTTTTAACATTCATTTCAGGAGCAACCTCTGCCAATAATTTAAGAGTTTGCCAATATTTTAGCCCCTGTGCCTGAATAAAAAAAACATGTGAAGATAACTATTCTGCTCATGTTTCTAAGAGAAAAGAATGAAACTCCCAGATTTGTCATGATTTGTTTTGCAGATTCAACTCAGATTGATTAACCCTCTGAAAAACCTGAGGAAACTTGGACTTAAACTTGTAGCAGACTTTTTCTCCGACTTTGAAAATTATAACTTTAGTGTGGAAGAGATTGATGCAGTTTTTCATGCAGTGGTGTGGCCCCAGGTAAGGGCTGTGTGACATTAAAAATTGTCTTGTTTCATAAAACATGTCTCTTAATGGTGTCTTGCCTTTCCCAGAATGTAGAAACCACATTCTCTGAATGGAAGGGAGTACTTGAGGGAAAAGGAAAAGGAAATGCTAAAACAAAATGGCTGACTTTGATTATTTATTCAGTATCCCTTCAGGACATGGCCTTGGAGTTTCTCAACAACAAAATGTAAATAGTTCTTATCCTTCTGCGAACTGTACCAGGCAGGGTACATACATATTCCCAAATAGCAAGACCTGCTACATTCTCTCTTTATTAGACTAATTGCTGCTGAAATGTGACAGTATCCCTACACCATGACTGGTGTGGTACTGCGGGAGACACAAGTTGTTAGGAAGTGATTGCTGTTCATGGCAGGAACTGATCCAGTTACAGAAGTTGTAAGATCAGGGAAGCTTTCACCTAGTGATGCTCCAGCGAAGTCTCTCAGAAACAAGTGCTTGAATTTTTGCCTTTTTGCGTCAGTCAATAAAATATCATGAAGGATGTGCCAGTATCTCATGGAGTAGGTAGGTGAATCTTGTGCCTGTTCAATCCCAGTGCATCTTCTTTTAGTATTTGGAGACTGTTCATTAAAAGTTTAGGGAAATGCCCACAGTACTTATAATTTGGAGCCAATCCTTCATGGCAGTGGTCTTAGTTCTGCTCATTAGTAGCACCTTGGTCTTTGATGTGAGTGGAGGCAGAAGTCCCTGCTGTTGCTTGTGTGTTCTGATGCAGGGGATCATCACTGCGAGCAAGGAACGAACGATTGTGTGAATGCTTAGTCTGCGCTAAAGGTCCACATTGAGATAATATCAGTAGTTTGACTTGATCTTAATTTCTCCTGTTTTGTTTCCTCAGATCACCAGGCTGGGCTCTGAGAGTCAGTATTCTCCTACTCCTTTGCTCAAAATTATTCATATCTGGAGCAGAAGCCCCAGGTGAAATATTTTCTTCATAGTGAAGCAGACAAGTGCCATATGACTTTACTGTGCAATTACCAATGGAATGTTGAAATGCTACATTATATGTGTGGGACTCTAATTATCACCCATTGTGAGGACTGCTGGAATTAGACTTTTTGTAATTAAAAAAATTGAGAATTTAATTTTAGGAATTCATTATTGCCCACCTTCCTGGTTCCTTGACATAGGAGAACATTTTGGACTTCATTCCAATGTTAGGACAGTAATACCCCTCTAGTTCCAAGAAAATAGAGTGCTGATTGAATCAGCACTAAATGGGATCATTTGAACATTATGCCTTGTGGCATAGGTGAAAACACACACACATACACACAAATCAGAACCTTCTGTTCCTTTCCCTATGACGTGACTGCTCTCCTTCGTCCTACATTGGTTCCTTTTAAGGAGGAAGTAAATAATAAGTAAGTACGTGGCTGGGTTACCTCTCTAGATGCCACTCCCCACCCTCCAAGCCAAAAACTCACTAGATGACAGTGGAGAAAGATTGACCTACTTCAGTCTCCAACAACTCTTCAATGTTGATCAGCAGGTCACAAAGGATGTTCTCTTTTTCCTCCTCTCCCTCCATGTCATTTAGTCCATTTGTCTCCAACTTGCCTCTTCTCTTTCCTGTTAGCTCGGTATGAATCATACACAGAAAGATGGAAAAATCAATCTGTTATTCTTAATAACTATTCAGTTTCCAGTTAAGGAGTTGGTATAATTCATTTCTTGAATTCCCTGTTTCTTCCCCTCCCCTGCTTTGTGACCTTTAGGTATTTCCCTTTGCTAGCCAAGCAGAAGCCAGGGCACCCAGAATGTGACATATTATCCAATTTGTTTGCTCTGCTTTCGGCCAAAAGCCTGTGTGAAGCAACAGCTGGTATTGTGATGGACGTGGCCGACAGTCTTCTCAACAACCCTGACTTTGAGCCCAGTGACCAACTTAGCAGCTTGGCAGTAACTGACTGTGTTTTTGTAGATGTCGATGATACCATGGGAGGTAGGAAAGGTCAAGCATCTGTACTCCCCCATTTTAGAGACATACGTTCTAAGACTTAATAGGGTGTATTTTGTGGGTGGATGAAAATATTCTCTACTTATCACAGTACCAAATTAGATGTCATATTTATGTTCTGCTGACTAAAATATTTGTTTTCAAAGTTATCCTGTACAAAACATGGAATGTTCTGTAAGAAAAAAAGGTTGTGAAAGATATTATAAGCTTTCGACTTCATACCTGAACAAGGTGGTACATTAAAGTCTTCTTCAGAGTCTCACCTTCAAGCATTCCTGCTTTGTTGAAAGAACTTAAGAGCATTGTTCCTTTTCATATCTCATATTTGAGGAGTTCCTTTATTATTATTATTATTTATTTATTTAATTTGTATCCCATCTATCTGGTCGGGTCAGGACCACTCTAGGCGGCTAGAGATGCTTGCTTAGTCCCCTCTTGAATGCACTGCCATCATCATGTGAATATTTTTAAATGATGGAGACAAGGTTGAGCTGACTTGAACTTTTAACTGACCACTCATTTTAATGTGATTTGATGTGGCGTAAATTGTTTTTATTTACTGTTAACCAGAATCCTATTGATGATCACTTACATTTTGCATAATTTGCTCAGGCTAATTGATGAGGTGCCATAATGTGCCTCAGTTGCATGCCTGGTCACATGCCCAATTACATAACCAAGATGTGTACCAGCATCTGATCAATTAGCAGCAGGGAAGTTATGCAAACTATAAACAAACATAAGATTCTGGCAATTCCCTTCTTTTTTCTTTCTTTCTAAAAATGATGTTACTTCTGAAAGTTGTACTTTAAAAGTTCTGTTAGGTGTTTTGGTGTGCTGTATGCAGAAATGAAAGGTATAAATTGAAATAAACAGGGCTGTTTTGTTGCTGTGATGCAGACTAGATATTATTCTTCACCTTTTCCACTTGAGGTACTGAGGACTCTTCTCACATCACTTATCATTTAGAAAATGATAAATAACCACATTGTCTCCATTTCAGATGTTCCCAGCATGGGAGTAAGACTGATTCTCCCTCATATTCCCTCACTCCTTCAATATCTCAGCAAAACTACGTTTACTGTGGACAAGGTGAAAAAGAAGAAGTACAGGGGACAAGTTAGCAAAGAACTCAACATTCTTTCAAAGCAAGTAGCTTCTCAGCATTCCTTAGATTTAGAAAGGGTCCCTCTAAATGCAGTGTTTGAATTGTGTACTATATGCTTGGGGGGAGGCTGAAGGTTTGGAAGAGTGCAGACTGCCCTGTTTCTTGTTAAGAGCTGTTATCTATTCACTATCGACACTGGAAATGTAGTAGTAGTAGAGACAAGTACAGTGGTGCCTTGCTTGACGACGGTAATCCGTTCCAGCAAAATTGCTGTACAACGAAATCGTCATCAAGCGAAAGTAAAAAACCCATTAGAATGCATTAAAAACTGGTTAATGCACTCTAACGGGCAAAATACCTCATCGTCCAGCGAAGATCCTCCATAGGGCGGCCATTTTCCGGTGCCTGTTAAGCGAGGAGTCCATCCTAAACACAGCAGGGAGCTATTTTGCACAGTGGGTGGCCATTTTGAACCCCGACTATCAGCTGTTTTTAGATCGTCGTAATGCGAAGAATCGGTTCCCAAAGCAGGGAACCGATCATCATGAAGCGAAAATTGCCCTTTGAAACATAGTTTTGTGATCGCAAAACCCCCATCGTAAGGAGGATTCGTCATGGAGTAGGGTAATTGTCAAGCGGGGCACCACTGTAGTACCGTATTTGCCAGCGTACAAGATGACTTTTTGGCCCTGAAAAACATGCCTCCAAGTGGGGGGTTCATCTTGTACGCCGGGTGCATGTCCAGCAAACCCTCCCTCTCTCCCAGTGAAGTCACTTACCTGGTAGTAAGACCGAGGAGAGCCCCGCTCCTAGCCTGGGAACAGCCTGACTCTAGCGCTGAACAGCTGACTGTCGGAACAGCAGAGACATGGCTGCTGACCTCTCAAAATGGCTGCCACCTCTCTGCTGTTCCTTCTTCCAGCAAACCCTGGCTCTCTCCGAAAAGGAACCAAAAGGGGCAAAGGAACTCTCCCCATAATGCAGTCAAAGCAGAATAACGCATGCAGAAGAGGGGGTAGTCTTATACAGCAAGTATGTAACAAACTCTACATTCTGAGTGGGAATGTTGGGGGGTGGTCTTATACGCCCAGTCGCCTTATACACCAGCATATATGGTACATATGCATAGTCATCCAAGTATTGTGACAATGCAGTAAATTAAACTATTGACTTGTTGCATTGTTTTGCAAAAATATTATTGTAGTATTTTATCGTATGGGAGTACCCTGTGTGGAGCAGTGGATAGAGTGATGGAGACCAGGGTTTGAATCCCACTCTGCTGTGGAAACTCACTGAGGGCATGGAACTGGTAAAGCCACTCCTTAAACATCTTACTTGCCTTGAAGCCCCAGTTGGGGTCACTATTAGTTGTTTTTGACTTGATGGCATATAACTATTTTATTCGGTGCCCTTTATAAGCAGAATATCAGCCAAGGTTTACACTGTCCAGGTTGCAAACCTGGAACATCGGCTTCTAATTTAGAGTTATGATAGATGGCAGCATCAGGCCATAGCTGACCTCTCACTTCTCTTGCCTCTAGAATCAGCAAATTTATAAAGGATAAGAGCCAGAGTTCCATCTTGATTGGTCTCCTCCTTCCTTTCCTTCATCAGAGTAACATTGTGCAGGTATATGTTCATTTATGCCTGTGAAAAGTCTTTTAAGCCATTAAGCTGTGTAGTTTGCCTGAAGAACTTGTGAAATTATCATACGTATATCAGGTTGTGATCTGCTGCTAACTGTTTGGGCCATTGTTTGTACCTCGGCCTCCTTGTGTCTTCCAGTATTTTGTAAATGGTGAAGTACATTAGTGAAGAGCAGAGGTTTGGAATTGGGAGGCCCTGGTTCAAATCTCATCTCATCTCTGACCTCAATGGTGGGACGTACTTGAGTCACCTGCTCTCAGCAATGTTCTCTGTGTATAATGTGTAGATGATAATACTCGTAGTGAAGTGCGCTGGAGTATTATTGGCAGAATAGTTGAGATAATGTATGTGAAGCTCTCTTGGTGGTTAGAAGTAAAAAGGATAAGAATGCTATACTTAGAGAGCTGCTGATTTTAGCATTTAATGATTAAAATCCTATTTCTTGGCATAATAAATTGCACTAGAGCAGGCCCATTTGAACCAGTGGGATTTTGTGAGTCAATTCCTCTGTACAGTCATTGATTCAAGCAGGCCTACTCTGTGACTTACTGTGCTAAAGTAAGTTGTAGTTAGAGTAAGCCCATTTGAGTCCATGAAACCTACGGAGGACTTGACTCCTGAAGTCCCAGTTGAATCAGTAGGTCTAGTTTAGTGTAATTTACTGTGTTAAGCAATAGGATTTGGGCTATTATTTGTTTGATTCCATAGTTATTTACAAGTGTGGGAGGAAGAATGATGCTCCTTACAAAGGTGATACGGGATCAATGTCTTGAGAATAAGGATTTGTTTTTATTACCAGTTTTATGTTGCGGAACTTGTAATATGATGCAATGCATTTCTGTCAATATTACTATGTAATTTAGAGTTGGCATGTACAAATGTTAGGCTTGTAAGATGCTAGTTTTCTAATGACCAGTGTCCACTTTTTAGATGAATTTAGTTGTAGTAGAAATTTGTATGAAGCCTCATCTTAACGATCAGTGTATGGTTGTTCTATTTGTATTTGTATTTCTTTCTTTTAGGATACAGAAATAGACATACTGGAAACAGTGCAAAATTTGCTGAAGCATTGCCTGAACCCAGAAAGCTTCCTCAAACCTCTTGCAAAACTGTTTTCTGTTGTTCAGAACAAATTGTCTCGTCAAACACTCTGCATGGTTTTTGAGGTACTGAATCTAAGCGTATTTGACAGTATTTTGTATTATGGAAAGGAGGACCTCCACTCCATTCTGGCTGAAGATGGAGAACAACACTGTTTTGTTCCTGATGTGAAATTAAGTAGAGTATCAGGAATACCCTGTTTCCCGGTAAATAAGACCTAACCTGAAAATAAGCCCTAATACGATTTTTCAGGATGCTCATAATATAAGCCCTATATCAAAAATAAACCCCAGTTAAATGAAACCCTGCTCTCCACTATTGTGTATCAACCAGAAGAAGATGAAACAACTGTATTTAAATAAATGTAGATTGTTGTACATGAAAAAAATCCCCTGAAAATAAGCTCTAATGTGTTTTTGGAGCAAAAAATAATATAAGACCCTGTCTTATTTTTTGGGGATACACGGTAGAAAAGTGGTCGAAGAATCACATAGGAGTTTGCCAGGATCCTGTTGGTTAGTCACGCTGGCGTAAGTACAGTGAACTAAATTGCAGCAGTGAATTGCTGCTAGTCTATGAATTGCCACTGTTATGCCTTGTTGTGCACCAACTCACATGATTTGGTTTAGTTGCTGCAAATCAGGAACAATGGCTTTTCAGTGTGTATACTCACTCCATGAGGATGGGATAAATACTCAGCTGTCTCTTTGACCACATTGGTATAAGACAGTGTACTATATGCTCTACTCCCCTTTTGTCATTTTGGAAATATATGAATAATTATTGCATGCTGTCAAGTCGATTCTGGCTTATGACAATCTTTGCCAGGATTTTCTAGACGTACTTGCAAGTGGTTTACCTTTCACTTCTTCTGGGTTTGCTCTGGGGATTTTTAGCTTGCCCAAGACTTCACAGGCTGGTTCTTCTCCCATGAGGCACAGGAAGGAATTGAACTCCCAACTCTGGGTTCTGCAACCTGATACCCAACTCACTGAGCTATCCAGTCACTTGAGAAACCTATTAGTCTAATAAATATGGACATGTGCAGTAATTTAAATGTTGTGTCATTTATTTAAACATGTCTTTTACTGAGTTTTTTTCCAATTTTTTTGGTAGACTTTGTCACATTTGGAAAGTAATCTCAAGTACATTACAGATACTGTTAAGGTAAGTAACCTTTTCTGTGTGTTGTTGCTACCTTTGTTTTGGTATCATTTTGATTTATACGCTCACTAAGCTATTTGTCTTGTCTTAGTTGAATGCATTTGATGCCCGACATCTTGATGATATCAATTTTGATGTCCGTTTATCAGCGTTCCAAGACATCATTTCTCATATCAAGGCAATGAAAACAGTGGATGTCAACTACCTCATTCCAGTTATGCATAACTGTTTCTACAGCATACAGGTGAGCCATTCCCCCATGGAAAATCTTTGCTCTTGCTTTACAGTGATACTTTTGAAAATGTATTACTTTTTCCTCCCCTAATTTCCACAAGACACCTCTGTCATCTTCTTCCAACATAAATGAAGACCATTGTGATACTTTAAAGGATAAAGGTTTTTATTTGACATCAGGGACTTTGTGCGCTGCAGCTCTTTTTGAAAAAAATCAGTTTGGGAATGAAGACAATGATGTATTTGTACAGTCTTTTTTTCTGCCATTCTCACGTGGTTCCCTTGTACCATCACCTTTGTTGTAACTTCCAGTTCATCATTTTCATTGCCTTTTTCATTTATCATGTATTACAACATTTTATTGGTGGCTTTTAAAACTCCCATAGAACCTCTGAGATATCTTATACTAAAGAGTCATAAGCTGATTTAGGCAAACATTACAATTACCTTTTGGGTGCAGTAATAAGAGTAAGTAATAACTTGAAGAGAGCTTTTAGTTAGAGAGTTACTCTTGACCAGGGACACAATGTTTCTCACAAAAGGGTGAGGAAGGTTGATGTTGTACTACTCTAAGGTTGTGTTGCTACTGGGATGGAACTGCAAGAAATCGCTCTAGGGCAGATGCTGCAAAAAGTCAAACCGATTGTATCCAGAATCCCTTTTGGATACAGCCTGTTTGACTTTTTCCAGCATCTGTAGTCAAGTCTTCTCACTTACTCTCCTTCACCAATATAGCCCTTGAATGGCCCAAAAAGTTTTTTTCCAGGGAAGCTCAAGAAAGGCCCAGGCTATTATGTAGTATCAGGTAGGAATAGTCAGACAGAATTGGAAGAAATGTTCAGAAAGCTGTTGCCTGCCACTCGGTTTTAGCCAGTTTCCTGCCCTCTGTCCAAAAAAACAAACCAAAAATCCCCACACAACAGACCTTTCCTAAGGGTCCCCTCACACTTGGAAGAGACTTCAAGGCACAGGGCAGCGGACTCCTGTTATGGGGAAGAAGGCAATGCCCTATGGCCAGAACAGGCTTTGTTCAAGAATGTAGCTATAAAGTAGCAAAACTATTTTTTATTTGCTAGGAAAAGAGAAGGTTGGAAGAGGTTTATAGTGATCTTTATTGAATAGTGAATAGAGCCTTTCAGTCATGGCTTGTGGGTGAGAGGTTCCTAGGTCCTCTAAAGCCAGTATGGTTGTATATTTGTAATCATGTACATATTTTGTTTCTCGTTTTTTAAAATCACCTACATAAGGATTATCTCTTGTCATTCCATGTGACCTAACCTTTCTTCCCCTCTCCCTTCCCCTCTCCAGTTAGGGGAGATGTCTCTGAGTGACAGTGCTGTTCTCTGCCTCAATGCTGTTATTAGTCTTCTTGCTGAGATCGATCACACAGAAGAGGAATACAAAGAAATAATCCAACATACTCTTCTGGAAGCTGTGAGAAAAGGCCTGAAGAGCAAGGTGGAGGTAAAAGGCTCAGTTGTTTACATGGTGACCGGAAACAGGGGCCAGTGGTGTATTTTTGCTGAATCCAGCTGCTTTGGTCAGAATTGGTTGTTACTCCTCCTTCCTGTCCACTCTCCAAAGACCTGGTTTGAAGGGCTGGGAAACCCTCTGAGCCAGGTGATTGGGTGCCATATAGGTTTTAGCAGGAGTGGGAGGGGAGCAAAATCCCAATGCCTATGGCAGTGAATACCAAAGTTCAGCACTGCATCTTGGCCAAGGCTGTCTATGTTTTTGCACACTTCAGTCCCTCACAGTGTAGGCAAGGGGGTCCTTTAGCGAGTTTTTTTTATCAGTCAGGGAGTGACTACCTCTAGTATGTTCTGTTCAGTTACATTCTAATACAGTTCCCATTTATTTGGTTTTTTTCCTTTGACTTTAAAGTTTGTAAAGCACCCACAGGGTTAGACACATGCACAAACAGATGTTTAGCAGCATAAACAGAATACTTTATGTCTGTTTCTGTTATGAGACTCTTCCTTGCTTGCTCTTGCCTCCCTTTCAGGATGTACTGAATTTAATGTAGCAATAAAAATTTGGAAATGAGCTCAATTTCCTATGCTAGCACACTTTGTGTATGTGGCGCAGAAGTTGAGAGTGTGTTTCTTATGGTGCCATAAAGACAAAAAGTTTCTGTTTGACATACATTTTTGTGAGTGTGTCTCATGAAGTGGGCTACAGATCATAAAAGCTTATGCCAAATAAAATATGCTAGTCTCTAAGGTGTCTTTCTAACATATTAATCTTTGTGCAAAACAATTGTATCATAAATAATGGTGTGTTTTTCTTTTCTTTTTTAAAAACCTAGCATGCTAACTGATGATTTTAGTTTTTCCTGTTTTGAAACATATCCTGTGCTCCTTGAGGTCTGGAGTCTGGAAGGTTGTGGATCTGTTCCCAAGACTTTTAATGAAATCTTGCAGGTGTGCCAGATATTTTTTGTCCTTGGCCCAGCTGCTGGAACTGATGGTTCCTCATGTGCTCCTCTTTCCTTGCCTTCCTTCCCTGTAACCCTACTTTGGCGCATGCTGAAATATATGAGATCCCACCTCTGCGAGTTAGATTATGTGCAGCTCCTTTCCATTTGGTCCAAAGACTGGAAGAAATGTCAGGCGGAATAAATGGCGAATGGATATAGTAAGCTGCATGCTTGCTAGCTTAAACAAACAATTGGAAATTTGCTTTATATTAAACGCCAGGGTCTTTTTGCATCTTGTTGCTTTCAGAGCATTCAGCAGGATTACACCTCATTACTCTCCTACTTGATTCAAGCATTTCCGAAACACCCAGAGTTTCAAGACTTGGTCCAGCTGACTGACTATCATGACCCAGAGATGGATTTTTTTGAAAATATGAAGCATATTCAGGTAAAAGGCAATGCTATTGATATTTTTGTTATCTGATGGTAGAAAAGTGATAATATTTACTGTATATCACTTATCTCTTCAAGTATTGCCATATTTTTAGGGATAAAACGTTAAAGATTCTTCATAGTAATGAGAATGGATGGATGTAGTTTGCTATTAATACCCTTTAAAATATAGCAATACGAGCTTACTGTTCAAAGTTGTCTTCTGAAGTCAACCACTCAAGATTTTAATTTGGCATTTAGCCTCTTCTACTGAAAACCTCAGTTTGAAGATGTTTCAGACTGAAACTGATACAGGTACCTTGTGGATTAAATTATCCTGAAGATGATTGAATAAGTGACATAAGAAGATTATCAGAAATTTTATTTATTTTAGCCTGTTAAGAGTTGGTAAAGCTTTTTCTTGCACATTATGGCACGCAAATGTTGTTGTTTAATCATTTAGTCGTGTCCGACTCTTTGTGACCCCATGGACCAGAGCACGCCAGGCCCTCCTATCTTCCGCTGCCTCCCGGAGTTTGGTCAGATTCATGTTCGATGACATTGTCCAACCATCTCATCCTCTGTCGTCCCCTTCTCCTCTTGCCCTCGTACTTTCCCAACATCAGGGTCTTTTCCAGGGATCAGGGTCTTTTCCCTTGCAAATGTTACAAGATGACAATTTAATATGGATGCTCACTTGGTGAAATTATTCTTTTTATCTTTTGTATCTTTCAGATCCACAGAAGGGCACGAGCATTGAAAAAACTGGCTAAACAACTTGTTGAAGGCAAAGTTTCATTGTCTTCCAGATCTCTTCAAAATTACATTATGCCTTATGCTACTACCACTATTTTTGGTGAGAGGATGCTTAAGGTGAGCCTTTAAAATATATGGGTTGGAAGCTACTTTCATTTAATTGTTCTTTGTGATACATTTTTCCACCAATGTGATTTTTTTTAAGGAAGAATCATTTGCCTTTTCATGAGTAGAGAAAACTTTGAAAATACAAGTTTACTTTAGATCTGATGTTACATTATAACCTTTGGATTTTTCCATACCATAGCTCTTATTTTTCCATTTATCCTTAAATACCTCTCCTACAAGAAAACCTTTCAGTGTGTTAGGCCTGGTAATAGTCAACATATTTCCTTCAGATCTTTTAGTTCATCCTTCCCCAACATGGCACTTTCTGGGTGTTTTTTTCATTGCAGCTCCCATCATTACATATACTGTTGACTTTGCCAGCAAGGGCTGTCGGAAGTTATATTCCAAAACACCTGGCAGGTGCCTGATTAAAGGAGTCTGCTTTAGCTTTAAAAGAGCTAACAACTCTTGTGAAAACTTTACTGAGCACTTAGTTCTTTGGAAAGTTCAGGGTTTACTTGGTTTTCATTCATTTGTGTATGTTCTGCTCTTCCTTTAGCAAAGCATATGTGATTATTCCCCTCCAGTTTTATCTTTACACCCTGAGGGTGAGAGGTAGGTTGGGCTGAGGAGTGGTTAGACCATATTCACTCTTGACTTTCATGGAATTCTCATCTAGTGCTAATTCTTACCCCACTCTGATTCTTGTAATGCATCAGGTAACTTCAGAATTGAACCAGATAAAATCTCATTGTTCAATAAAAACTAGATTCCTGAACATTGCAAAATACTTTGCTCAGTTGGGATATATGGAGTGTGAAACAGTGTTAGGCTTGGGTATGTTTTTAGAATTTCGAGTTCTGCAGATTTTGTAGCCGAAATTCTACTTTAGCTCTTTTTCACTGCAACTTCAGAGAGTTTCAGATGTTGGTGAAAACACCCTCTGTATTAATTTCAGTATGCTTTCTTACTTTAGGCAAGGTGTTTGCACTGCTTCATAACTTGAGGTTTCCTTTTTTTGTTCCCTTAGCATGAAAACATGGTGACTGCGTCAGTGGAGATGGTGGGAGCTGTTTGCAGACATCTTTCTTGGTCAGCCTACCTCTATCACTTGAAACATTTTATACATGTCTTGCAGACTGGACAGATCAATCAGAAGCTGGGTGTCAGGTACAGTAATTCATTATTTGAGCAGTTTCCAAAGAAGTGGCCATGTTGGCAAAAAGAAAGGAAAAGAAGGAAGGGGGAAGAAAAATATTATAGCAGTTTAAAGACTGAGAGATTTATTTCACGGTGAGCTTTCATGGATCCAAATTCATTTCTTCAGATACTTCTTAGGTTTACCTACTTGTCAGTTTAAAGAGTCTTTATTCTTGCTTGCTAGAATATTGGACAGGGGCTCAAGGAAACTGGTTTCAATTATTCATTCAGACATGAGTTTCACTGGGTGGTGGCAAGTGGTAAAACTACCCCTTAAATAAATCACATCCCTTGGAAACTCTGCTAGGCTTGCTATAAGTCAGAATCGATTGAGATTCAGCATTGTGCAGATAAGCTATTCTTCCTTCACAACTAGCAAGGGATAACTCAAGTTACCAAAATCTATTCCTGTCCTTTAATTCTAGAAATACAGGTGATAGACAGGAAGTGACACAGGAATAGCCCAAGGAAAATTGTGTTGTTGACAACAGAGAGGATGTAAAGAACTGCTTAAGTAGTTTTGCATACTGCCAGGCTAAAGAAGAAAAGGGATGAGTGTGGGGGGTCTAAATCCAGTTCTTCCCAATTAAAGTAGGCCCATTGAATCAATGGGAACATGGTAATTCAAACATTTATGCATATCCCTTTGACTCAGCACATTTCTCTAGTCAGGACTAGCAATCAGATTTAGCCCACAGAATCTGCTGGATCCCCAATGAGCCTTTTGGAAACAAACAAAGGGTTCTTAACCTTACCTTGAAACTTGTGGCATTTTCTTAAGCCTGGAACTTTTGCTGGGCCTTCTTGTTAACTTCCTGTTACTTCCAATGCATTTACTGTACTAGGACAATATATTGTCTTTTAAGAATGATGCATTATAGTTCACTAATATAACAGACTATTATTGGGTTTTATATACGATGGTGCCTCGCATTACAACATTAATTCGTTCCAGCGAAAGTGATGTAGAACGAAAACGTTGTAATGCGAAAATAAAAAGCCCATTGAAATGCATTGAAACCCCTTCAGTGCGTTCCAGTGGGCTGGAAACTCACAGTCCAGCGAAGATCCTCCATAGGGCGGCCATTTTCGGTGGCTGTTTTGCGAGGAATCCGTCCCAGAAAACAGCGGTGAGCCATTTTATTTACCCGGCGGCCATTTTGAAACAGCCGATCAGCTGTTGGAAATTTGTCGTTTTGCGAAGAATCAGTTCCTGAAGCAGGGAACCGATCATCGCAAAGCGAAAAAACCCCATTCAGACCATCGTTTTGCAATCAAAATTGCAATTGCAAAAAGATTGTCGTAATGCAGTTTTGTCGTAATGTGGGGCAGTCGTAAAGCAAGGCACCACTGTATATTCTTTCAAAATGTGTGTCTCTTATGTCTGAGGAAGTGGACTTGTCCATGAAAGCTCACATTAAAATAGAGCAGTTAGTCTTTAAGATGCCACAACATTTTTGTCTTTATTTATTTTTTGTTTTTGCCTGATATGGTAACATAGACTAACACTTCTTCTAATTCACAATAAGTGTGAGCTTGCAGACAACACCAGTTAGTTCTTCTCAAATGCATGAAGAGGCTCTCTGTTTCTTTCAGACCTGCTTTGCAATCTATTTCAAAAGTTGTGATTTCTTGAATTTAAGCAGCTTATATTTTCCTTCCTTCCTTCTTTCCCCCACAGTGTGCTGGTTACTGTGCTAGAGGCTTTTCATTTTGATCACGACACTCTTGACAAGCAGCTTGAAGTGATTCAAAAGGAAGGTAAATTGATAGTTCCTGCATCTGGTAAAATAGGCTTCAGTTTTTATTACTATGGTGGAGCAATTTATTCTGGCCTTAATAAATTTTCCTTGCTTTTAAGATATTACAAGAATCCTTTTTGTACAATAGCTTGACATGGGTACCTCTGTGGGTTTTGCAGTAAAAGCAGGAGTTTGTATGATAGTTACTGTTTATATTGGGGTGGCCAGCTTCTGTTACTGCAACATGGGCTGCAAGGCAGAGGCCAAGTCAAGGGTGGCCACTTGTGACCTTTCAAATCCTGCAGGGCTGTGGCTCCCATCCTCCTTAGCCATTGTGGATGTTTGCTAGGCCTTAGGATGGGAGTTGACCAACCCTGCTTTAATTTTTGGTAGATGGAACTGGGTGGTCGGGGTTTTTTATGTTCTTCTATCTGGGATATTTTTCTCATCTAAATTAATTAACAGATTGCTATTTAATGCCACAGTTCTAAATCTCTGTGAGATTGTAGATAAAATATTTGTTTTCCCACTGCAAGGGGATTCTGTTGCACCATCGGAGCATGGGCCCCTTTGCAGTGTTCTGTAATTTATTTCAGCTGAACTGTTGAATGGCGGTCAGCTTCATGTGATCTTCAGAGTTGCCCTGAGCTCATTTTCAAGATCCACTGCCTAGGATCTTGGCTAGTGTCTTTTGGACCCTAGTGGCCCTTTGTTAGGGCTCCTCCTCAAAATAAGGCTACACCAAATAAGGGCCTGGATTGCTTTTGTAGTGTATTTCACACATCATGTTTAGGTTCAGTGAAATTATTATATTTAACAACAATAATCTCAGAACTGCAGAGCTGTAAGGAACCCTATTGATCATCGAGCCAAGCCCCTGTCTGGGCAGTCAAACTCCCAACCTCTGGCATCATGGCCAGATAACTAAACCACTCTGTTAGCCAGCGTTTCTGTGTATCATTGATCTTGCGGTCCTAGTGCTGCTCCATTAGAAGAAGAACATAGAGCTCTGACTTGCATGAATTTGAATAGATACAGTAGTGCCTCGCTTAGCGACGTTAATCTGTGCAACAAAAATCGCTGTTAAGCGATTTCGTCGCTAAGTGATTTTAAAAAGCCCATAGAAACACATTGAAACCCCTTCAATGCATTCCTATGGGCTCCAAAACTCACCTTAAGTGAAAATCCTCCATTGCGGCGGCCATTTTCAGTGGCTCTAAAGCGAGGCAAAACAGCGGGCGGCCATTTTGGAACCCCTGATCAGCTGTGCGAAAATGGGGGCTTTGCGATGATCGCTTCCCCACAATCATTGCAAAAAGAATTTTCCCCATAGGGGCCATCGCAAAGCGATCACTTTTGCGATCGCAAAAACAGTGTTGCAAAGCAATTTCTTCGCGGAGCGATCACTAGATCGCTATGCAAGGCACCACTGTATTGGGGAATTGTTACTTTAAAAATTCCCTTGATGGAAGAATACCTGTTACTCTCCCATCCGAAGAATTTCAGGATCTTTCAAAAGAACACAAGAAAGACCACTGGTCATACGTATCTGATCTTGTACAACAGGGATGGGCGTAGTGCAGACCTGCAGATGTTGCTGGTCTGCCGCTCCCAGTGCCCTTCAATGCAGGTTATGTTGATGGGAGGTGCAGTTGAACAACATCTGGAGAGCCAGACTTTCTCCAGTCTCTTCTATAATACTGATTTGATTTAGTGACGATTGCAGAGAATAGGTTTCTGTTGCTGTTTCAAGTAGACTCCAGTTTTGTAACCCAGTTTTTGGCTTGTGTATTTCTTTCACTAATAAATACTAATAGTCTGAATGAGGATTATAAAAAAGAGACCATTTCATTGAAAGCCCATTACTCTTCCGCTGAGTTTTTGGCGTCAAGGGTATTGGCCACAAAGCTTGACCATATGACCTAATTCTTTGAATATGGGTCTTTAGAGTTGCAAAATGCTACCATCCACCCACAAGAGGGAGATATTGACAGGCTTGGGGAGGAATTCACTGTTTGTAAAAGTACCAAAGATAACCATGCTGAGTGGTCTCAGAGTGCTGACTGGCTGTGGAGGGAACACATAGAACAGAATATTGTAAAAGAAGGCATGGCTGGTTAGAAGTCTAAAAAGGAGCACTTCACATCATAGGATTTTATAGCATGTCTCACTTGCTCAGTCTTATTCCGAAAAAGCTCTGTACTGGCAAACAGTGGGAGTGATTGACATATATTAGGAGTGGGTAACTGCAGGCCTCCAGATGTTGCTAGAACTGCAACACCCAGCAGCTCTAACTAGCATACATCACTGCCGAGGGAATCGTGACTGTTGCAGTCCATCAGCCTCTTGTGAATCACAGTTCCCCACCCTTGGTGCCTTTTCTTCCCATTTTGTGTAGGTGATGGAGAAGTGATGGATGTTGAGCCTACAGTGGAGAATCCTGAGATGGAAATGGAACTTGGTGATGGAGAAGAAGGCCAAGAGGGCAGCAGAGCCCTCTTGGAGGATGCAAATGAACAGAAAGAGCCAGTGGTGTCTTTGCCTGATCAGCCTGATCATGAAGGAGCTGAAGATTCTCCAAAAGCTACAAAAGCAATTTCCTTCCTGCCCAGGAATAAGGAAGAGTTGGAAAGTCTGATCAAACATATTCAAGAAACAGTAACTGGCAACATCTTGCCAAAATTGCACAGATGTCTCATCGCAAAGGTGCTTTCTTATGCTTCAGAGTCTTTTTTTTTTAAACAAAAGTTTGAGTATATATTTGAGGTCCAAGCTTCAGGAGATGTCATTTAGATCACTTAGATGTTGTGTTTGCAATTTAGACATTATATAGAAGCTTTTAAAATATAAATGATGTTGCAGGGGATAGTCTCTGTGTGGACACAGGTGTGCAGACAAGCAAGTTTAGCACCAGAGAAAAAGCAGCATGTTGCATTTTTTGATATCACATAAGTACCTTTTGTTTTCTTATTTAGAAGGACTTCATATTAACCTCTCTAGCATAATACACACACATGCACGCATGGACATGTGCATATGCAGGGTGGTAGGTTCTGTTTGCGCTTCATTGCACGAATTTCTCTTCAAACTCTTCCCCTTCATATACTCCTGCAGGAATTCCAAGCACATGTTAATAGCCTACTGATTAATCAGAGCCCATGCCTTGGCTCAAACATTCCAGAAGTTCTTTTTGGATTTTTTAAATCTGTTACATTATTATCCTTCCCTTCCTCCAGGGAAGTGTGGAGCACTCTTGCCCTCATTTTATGCTTGTAACCACCTTATGCTATATGAAAGGTTAAGATTATGAATCACCCTAAGTTACCCAGAGGTTTTCATGGCTCAGTGGTTCTTAACCTTTGTTACTCAGATGCTTTTGAACTGTAACTCCCAGAAACCCCAGTCAGCACAGCTAGTGGTGAAGGCTTCTCGGAGTTGCAGTCCAAAACTCCTGAGTAACCCAAGGTTAAGAACCAGTGTCATGGCTGACCAAGGGGCAGGGTTGTATTTAGGTCCTCCTGGTCCACTCTGGCATGTTAGGCTATGTGCAGAAATTTTATCTGGGCAGAAATATCAAGAGTAATACCTCACAATTGCTTGTAGACAGAATAATTGCTGAGAAATGTTGATGATTTGTCTCCTTATGATCCAGGTCAAAAGAGATGAAGAACACAAGCTTGTAAAATCCAAGGTTGTGAATGAAGACGAGGTAGTTCGGGTACCTCTTGCTTTTGCAATGGTCAAGCTGATGCAGTCTCTTCCACTAGATGTCATGGAGGAGAATTTACCAAGGTAACACCTTCACGAGTGACCGTTCCCTCTGCGGAACATAAATAATTGAAATATAGCATAAACCTGCTGCTGAAATGGTCTTAGAAGGGCAACTCTTGTCATTTAAGCCCATGTTTACTACTTCTCCATTTTATTTCTGTTGGTGATGTTTGTCTCTCTGTTTGTAGCATCTTCCTGAAAGTCTGCTCTCTTCTGAGGAATAGAGCTCAAGAAATCCGGGACATTGCCCGTAATACCCTCATGAAAATAATGGAGACTCTGGGCCCTCACTACCTGCAGTATGTCTTAAAAGAGATGCAGTCAATTCTTGTTCATGGTTATCAGGTGAGATCCAAGGGTTCTTCCCTCTTCTGACTTGTTTTTAAGCAAGAAGAAGAGGAGTTTGAGCTGAGTGACCTTCTTGGTTGCTTGGTGCATTCCTTTTCCTCCAAGTCCACATAATAGGCAGTCGTCGAAGAGTGACACCGAGGAAGGACAAGAATAGGAAATGTTTCTTCAACAATCCTGGCAGGGTATGGAAACTCTGTTCCTGGAAATTTCTCTTCCTGCTATTACAGGCAGGAAGCTGCCTTACATTAAGTGAGACGATTGGTCCATCACTCAGTATTGTCAACTCTGATTGGTCATGGCTCTGCAGGATTTTAAGATAGGTGTTACCTGGGTAGCAATCCTGAGGCAGATGGCATGTTTGTGCCCTCTCTTGTCAAAGAAATAGACAGCTTGAATGCTACATCCCTGACTGATTTAAGCTATTCACTTGAATCTTTATCTCAGTCCAGTCCACCTTTTTCTGATGGTGTTTTCTGGTGTGTTCAGTGGATGAAAAGTTCCTTGTTCACCCAGCTACATGTACAGCTCTTTGTGCTCTGCAGCACTTGGATTTGTGATAGGTTGCTGAGTTGGACAGCCCGAAGGCCCAAAAATTAGTTGCACTCCAGCTTAGAAATACTGAAAAGTGCTAGGTTAATGTAGATTCTATATTGACAAGGATGGATTTAATTATTAGTCCCAGAGAGAGTAGACTCACTGAATCAATGGGAACTTGGTAAGTCAACATGTCTATAATAGTGACAAACAACTAAATTTAAGCCAGTGTAGCTAGATTTTCTATTCCATATTTGCTAGCATATTTGTGGCATCCTTTCAGTCTGAAATGACCTTGATCTCCTTTTTTGCTCATCTAGGTCCATGTCCTCACTTTCACTGTCCACCTCTTGCTGAAGAGCCTTGCCAGCAATCACCTGAAGGCTGGTGATTTGGATCCTTGTGTAGGGTTGATGACCGAAGTAAGTACTTCCTGCCAAAATGGCACTGCATGACCTTGTTTATAAGATACACAAGGAAATATGTTTTGCTTTGTCAAGCAATCCTTTTCTTGACCACTTAGCAAATTTATAGGATTTCTTGTTTCTTCAGGGGGAAGATGGTCAGATTCAAATAATAGACTGCAGGGCATAATGTTAAAAATGACAGGATCTAGTTCACAACAAGCATGACTGCATGCTTTCCCTTTCTCTTTTCCCTTTCACAATTGACAATCATCAAAGAAAATAAAATTAATTTCTTTGTGCCCCTCTAGTGCTATTTTCCAGCTCTCAAACCTCCAGATCTGTTCAGGACTAAGGGACCCAAAACAACTTAGCAGGGCTTGGTTAACATGCCCCCATGTCCCTGTTGGGCAATAAAATTGGGGAGGTAGCATATTATGGGGCATGAGGTTGTGCAGGCGTGCATGGCCAGGCACGTGGAGCTCTCCAACCATGTGGTAGATGTGAAGTTGTGACACTTATTCTGCTGTTGTTAATTCTCCTGTTTGTTTCTTCTAAGATTTTCAACCATGAGCTCTTTGGAGAGGTCGCTGAGGAGAAGGAAGTAAAAGGCATAATATCTAAAGTCATGGAAGCTCGCAGAAGCAAGAGTTATGATTCCTATGAAATCCTTGCCACTTATGTGGGAAAAGACCAAGTGACTAAGCTTATTCTTCCACTAAAAGAGGTAAGAAAGTAGACAATTTTCAGTGGCCCCAGAGAGTATAATTGTGTAAAGGAGGCTCTTACTCTCCTGATGAGTATACGTGCAAGCTTCACAATTTCCTTAGACGTTTACCTCAGCAGCACAGGAGCCACTCCTTAACATACTGAATACAGTAGTGCCTTGCTTAACAAGCGCACCATTTAATGATGAATCCGCATAGCGATGCTTTTTTGTGATCGCTAATGCGATCGCATTGCGATGATTCCAATGGGCGAAAATCGCATTGCGATGATCGGTAAACGTTTCGCATTGCAATGTTCTAAAAACAGCTGATCGGCGGTTCCAAAATGGCCGCTGGAAGAATAAAATGGCTGCCCGCTCCGTTTTCGCGCCCTGCCCTCGCTTACCGGGCAGCAAAAATGGCGGCCGGATGGGGGAAATCTTCGCTTACTGGTGAGTTTTTCCCAATAGGAATGCCTTAAACGGAGTTTAATGCGTTCCTATGGGTCCCCCCCCTCGCATAGCGACGAATCCGGATAGCGACGTTAATCCTGGAACGGATTAACGTCGCTATGTGGGGCACCACTGTATTTCGGATCTCTGTAGCAGTGTGGAACTCCCAGTGATACTGCTCTTTTTTGTGGCAGCATTTCACCAATTTCCAAAAATATCCAAATGCTCAGGTGGAGATGCCTGTCACAGCACACGAGGTACTGCCATCTTCTCTCAAGTGCTCTTAAAAATCTGAGTGTACCGATTATATACCAGCCCATAGCACTTAAAGCTTCTGTGAGCTACACATTGCCTCCTCCCCTGCAATCTGGGTCCTCGGTTTACTGACCTTGGAAGGATGGAGAGTTGAGTGAGCCTCAGCTGGCTACTGAACTCAGGCCATGAGCAGAGTTTTGCTGTACTACTGCAGTTTAACTATTGTGCCCCAAGGCTCCATGAGGTTTCTTTAGCCATTTGTAGGAACCTCTTAGTAAACTGTAGAAGATGTGGTGCTTGAACATAGCACAAGGGGAAGGAAAATAATGTGTCCTCTCAGGACATACCACAGCAGCCAGGAAAGGATAGGGAGAGTGTAAAGTTTCTAATAAGAATAAATAAAGAAATGCATACCAGGATCTCAGTCTGAATGTGACTTTTGTGATGTAGATTTTAGAGACTACTACAAGCTTGAAGATAGCGCGGAAGGTACATGAAACTTTACGCCGCATTGTGTCTGGATTGATTATGAACACAGCAATGACTGCAGAATCCATTCTTTTGCTCAGCCATGGCTTGATTAGTGAAAATCTCCCCCTTTTAACAGAAAAAGCAAGGTATGGTTGTAGAAAGTAAAACTACTGTTAAAGCCAGCTTCCTTTGCTTTTTTTTTTTCTTAAATACAAATAAGATGCAACTTACAGGTCTTTCCATTCTGCATATTCCCCACTTTTTATTTTTACTTTTGTTGTATGCAGTGAAAAAGCATTAGAAGCATGGTAAGTATTTGAATTTTAGTTTTTCTGGAATAGTGCAGTATCTGAGTTGGAATCATTTGTTTCAAACCTCATAGCAGATTCCATCATAAAGGCACTCATTTGTTGAACTATGAATCCAGAGGAGTTTCATTAAAGTCACTGAGATTATTTGAGAATAAGCAGCTTGACTTCAAAATACAAAATGTTGTGCCACCTGAAGCATATAGAGGCCGTCTTGCTTTCCATACCTATTTTGTTTAATTGGCAGTATGGGCAATATTTATCCAGACCTCACTCTGAGGGGTCTCAGAATAAGGCAGTGCAGATGAGTTGCCGGCTGGGTGCCATGTGGACTCCTCTTGCCCTCAGAGCCTTACTCTGAGGAAGCAGCCCTCAGAATATGAGGCATCAGGCCTGCTGGCTACCTCCCTCAGAAGACCCAGCAGCGAGACCATCCACTTTCCCGGTATAATTGATGAGCAGGAAAGTGTCTGGCAGGGAGTCTTCAAAATGGCTACCCAGTGATTTGGTCTGAAGAATGATTGTCAAGCAAAGTGCTTTTCTGAGCAACCATCTGGTGTCTTTCTCTGAAGACACCTCCTTGCAATAAGCAAGCGATGCCGACATCTATAGGCACTCAGAAAAATGAGGCTGGCCTTAGGATGAGGCAGGTGATGCTTTCTCAGTTCATTGCCTTAGGTGAGAGTTTCACTGTGCCTCATGGGGTGGCAGAGGGGCAGTTTTGCTCAGTGTAGTGCCTGTACTTGGCTCCAAAGGATAGGTTGCAAAGGATCTTTTTTTTTTCCTATCTCATCCCTCATTAACTCTTTCAGAAGTAAAGCTCCAGCTCCTCCAGATCCTCGTTTGCAGCCAGAAAGCTGCCTCTTACTTCCACCAACCCCAGTCCGAGGAGGGCAAAAAGCTCCTGTGAGCAGCAAAACTAACATGCACATCTTGGTTGAGTCAGGGCTACGGGTAAGAAACACTCCACACATTAAATAACACATGGGTGTGGGCGGGTGGGTGGGTGTTAATCCTAAACTAACTTCTGTCTCCGTATGCTTTGATACATAAATACTGATATGGTATAACTGCACTGTGTAGTTCATTTCATGAATCTTGTTTTTCTCTTATCTAATTGGGGAGGCAGTGGACAGGAATGCACATCCTGTGACAGTGAGTCAGCTCAGGCATAGTCACCCTGTATCTCCAAACAGCAGTGGTGGGAAGTAGAAGCATTGTGCCTACATGTAATGACTTCTACTTGTGTTTTGATTCCCTTCATTCTGGATTATCTGAAATGGGAAAAACATGACATGCTCTGTTCAGATCTTTTCTGTTAACACAGAAGCGAAGAAACCAGAGTTTGCAGTGGGAATGGGTGAGGTGTAAGGAGTGTGTTAGTTCATGTAGCACTGCAGCCTATTTTGGTGTTGTGTCTCAGCTAAGCTAGTTTGTGGAAATACACTGCTTTATGGCTCATCAGTGCCACTGAAACTGTAGAATATTCCTTCTAGGTAAATTGAGAAAAATAGGTTAATAGCGTAGGGTTGAGGTTATGCAGGGGACAATTTTGGTTACACCTGTTCATCTCATACCAAATTTTAGAAGAATATGACACCTTTGTCAGACTGTGAAGGTTCTGTATTCATCCCTCCCCTATGGTCAAATAAAACAGAAGTCCTTTTCAAACCAAAATCCAAACTGATATTTATTTCTTAGGGTAAGGGTAAAATTTGTTCTGTAACTTCTCTTGTGAGGCCAACGGGGTTCACAAGGGCAACCCAAGTTCTGAATCAAAAGGGTTCATTGATTTAATGTCCCAGGGTCCAGCAACAAAAGGGTCATAGCCAGGAGCATCCTCTTCTGCTCCTTCATCCCTCAATAATGGTGAGGTTTCATCATCCTCGTCTCCTCTCCATACCGGGTCTCGGGTTGTCCCCACGGTCCTGGAGGTACATCATCCTCTGCACCTCCTTGGCTCGCCATGCCCGACGTTCCTCAGCTTCCCGAGCCATGGCTTCTTTCTCCTCCCTCAGTTGTCTCCTCCGCTCTCTCGCCTCGGACTCACCCCAGTAAGATGGACGTTGGGGAAGTCCCTTTCTTCAGCAATAGCCTGCCTCCTCTCTGGGTACCGTCACCCTTTCCCATTTCCCAGTCCATGGGTCTTCTACCCAGATGAGTTCCCAGCCCCCTGGGATGTTGTTGTGCTCCCTCTTTATAGTCCCCATTCCTGCCTCTGCCATGGACCTCCCCTTTTCCTCCCTTCCCGCCAATTCTCCCTCCATTTGGGTTGCTGCTGTCAGACTCCATAGATTTGTTTCCAGCTCCCAGGTGTCTATCTCCTGGTGTACTTTCCTGGGAGGTGTTGGTGGCGGAGTGGCCTGTACCTCTCTGGAGGTCTTACTTGTGGACAGCACTCTGATGAGAGCTTCTGTGCTCTCGTCCTGCTTATCACACAGACCCCTAAAAATCAAACAATTAATGCAGAATTGTTTTTTAAAGGCATACCCCAATTACCTTGTGAGTAGTGTACTGTAAAAATTCTAAATGTCCCAAAAATAGATGGCAAAGTTGGTCAGGCAAAATCTCTTAAGGTGTGTTTAAAGCTGGTTGCAGGCAGGATGTGGGGGTGTAATGTAATGTTTCACCCCATGCCATGTCTTTGGAAGTTTCCACAGTATTCAAGAGGTAGCCCATCACTCTGCATAAGCCTCCCACTCCCCACTTTGTCTGCTTTGGAAACCTAGTTTCCTTAATTGCTTGTTGAGGGGGGGTGCATTCTGCTTATATACTACCCCATAGCACTTAAAATACTCTCTGGGCAGTTTACAGTTTAATTATGCAGGCTACGCATTTCCCTTCCCACCAACCCCCACCCCCAAGCAAGTTGGGTACTCAGTTTACAGACTTCAGAAAGATGGAAGGCTGAGTCAACCTGGAACTGGCTACCTGGCAATGAACCCCAGTCATGAGCAGTTTGGACTGCCATGCTGCAGTTTAACCATTATGCCACGAGGCTCTTTCCATGAAGAAAGGCCATACATGGACATAGCATTCTCCATCAGAACATTGGAAAAAATCCTGGTTTGCTCACGAGGTGGAAACCAGTTGAAGTCCAATTATCCCCAGGTAAATTGTATATTACCTGGTGAGTAGATGATGTTCTAAGTCCTTCTCCTACTTGGTTGATGAAAGAGTTCATCCCATACTGTACTCCTGATCTTTCTCTTGGTAGTCCACTTATGTTTTAAAATCAGTGGTGCATTTCAAATATGTCTCTGAAATTGGTTATGATATTAAATAATCTCTGTGATCTTTGTTTTGTTACAATATGAGACTGCCCTTGTTTTCTGAAGTGGTCTGGTTTTGTAGCTTTTGTTGGGAAGATGATTCTTTTTCCTGTGTAATAAATGCTTACTACTACTTTACTGTATATAGCTCCTGCACATGAGCCTGAAAAGATCCAAAATAAATTCTTCAGAGGAGCACACTTTGGAAATGTTGGATCCATTTGTACAGCTCCTTATCAACTGCCTCCAGTCCACAGATATCAAGGTAGGACTCTTAAATGATGTGAAACAGTTCTTCCTCGGGTGCAGACAGCCTGCCAAACTGAGGCTACTGTTAAGAAAGGAACTGAGCAAATATGGGCTTTTCCAATGCAAATTGCTCGGGTTCCAGGATAAGAAATGACAGGGCCTGCGTTTATGGTGTATTTGTGTTCCAGTCTAAGGATCTGTCCCTTGTGGTCACAAATAAGAAGTTCTGTGCACGTAGCTCATCATTGGGCAACCGCAGTCATGCTCTGGGATGAATAATGTATCCTAAAACTTTGACTGTGGCAGTGGAACATAAGTTCTGGCAGTTTCTGCCAGCCTGAGAAGGCTTCAGGTACAGCCCTAGCATGAGACTGCATGTGTGTTATTTGAGGACCAGGCTAGATGAGGACCGAAAATGGCATTGCCAAAAAGATGGCCACATATTGGTTGTAGCAACTACAAATACATCAATTGTGGATAGTAGTTGTGACCTACACCAGTAGAATGACAAGAGAAATCATGGGCCGCAGAAATGGTGACAGGGAAAGAGCCCACCTTTGTGTATAATTAGGAGAAATTCAGCCACTTAAATATACAGATACTGTTCACAACTGATACACCACCTGGATGGTTTGAACTTTAATGATTCAGCCTGAGACAGCTTGTGACTACAAGGCAGATGTGACCTTGTGTACCTCTGGTTTTAGAAGCTGAACTCCACATTCCTCTGTGGCCCACATGTATTTTGCTTTGAGCATTAAAATGATGGCATGAAACATCAGAATTTCAGAGTTGAAGGTCATATTTGGGAATTCCATCTTAAGTTAGGAGAAGGCGTATTTGGGAGCTATCAAACACCCCCATGTTCAAGCACAGGTTGTTGTTATGTCTTTCCCAGGTGATCACCGGTGCTCTTCAGTCCCTTCTCTGGGTTTTGAAGTTCCCACTGCCTGCAGTGGATAAGAATATAGAACCGCTAACCAAGCAGCTTTTCGTTCTGCTGAAAGATTTTGCCAAGCCAGGAGCAGCTAAAGGCCAGAACTTCCACTTGGTTGTAAATTGTTTCAAAGTGAGTCTTAACGAAAAGAACTGCTCAGTATTGATTTACTCTGTTTGTGTGTGAGCAAGAAGGGGAGGGGGAGGGTCTGTCCAGACCCAGATAGCTATGTATGGTCAGTCTGGTAGAGGAGGCACCCCTTTCTTCTGTTTTGAATATGTTTGAATGTGTTTAGAATTGCAAAACTACTTGGCATAAAGAAAACCAACCCTTCCAACCACATTGAGAATTCTGAGTCTTGTAGACTCTTCTGAGTTTTCATGTTTATAATTCAGTCTTTTAATTTTCAGTGTGTAACTCTGCTTGTGAGGAATGCCAAGAGCCGTATAACAGATAAACAATTGCAAGTGTTGCTGGGATATGCTGAAGAAGATATCTATGACTCATTAAGACAAGCCACTGCCTTTGGCCTCTTAAAGGTACAGCTCCTTCCTAAACTGCTGTTTAAGATTATTTCTTAAAACCGAAATGAAGCTTCCCATTTTTCATGTGTAAGACTGAAGTGTGTAGAAAGGAGATCATTTTGCATACTGCGATTTTCTCTTGTTTTAAAGGCTATTTTATCCAGAAAACTGATAGTTCCAGAAATGGATGGTGTAATGCAGAAGGTTGCAAACTTTGCCATTACAGGCCAAAGTGAACAAGTTCGAATCCAGTGCAGACAGGTTTGTAGAAATGAGATGGTTGCCTTTCTCTTGTTTTGTTTTTTAATTACTACAGTTGTTTTTGTGAGTGCCTCTGTTGTTAATAGCAGTAAAACTAACAACAAGTGCAAAAAGTTCTCCTCAACAGCCCTTCTTTTGTCATGACTCAGTGTAGCTTGATGCAAAACCAAAAGAAGATGCTCTACTTGGTAATGAGTCTGTTGAGTTCCAATTAAATCTGTAAGTTTTACTAATAAAGATGGGGTTCTTTCCAATTATCCTGCTCTCTGTTCTCTAGAGAAGAGACTTCTCTTTTAAAACCAAGTCTCTGGAAGCTTGAAAACATACTTATGCCATTTAAGTGCTCACAGATTGTTCCGGTTTTCTTTGTCACCCAGATTTATCTGAAATACATTCTTGATTATCCACTTGGTAAAAAATTGAAAGCCAACCTTGAGTACATCTTTGCCCAGCTCAAGTAAGTACTCCTATATACTTGTATATACAGTTTTCAGAAAAAGGGCAAAATTGGTATTTTCTGTCACTGTGTACTGTTGAGCAGGCAAGGGCAGAAGCTCAAAATACAAAATCAGTGGTTTATTTGAGGCAAATGAAAACACTGAGACACTTCATATTATTCCATGTTTCTGTTGAATCCTTTTGTGTCTATGTTGTAGGATTTTCTTTTCAGGCGAATTAGTAGCTTTGTTAGGAATATAGGTGAGTTGCCTTATTCTAGGTCAGTCTGTTTTGTGACAGTGCTTGGCACTAGTTAGTCTGATGGGCAGCGGTTGTCCAGGGTCTTGGGCAGAGGCCCTTCACATTTGATTCCTTTAATGAGAGGCAGGCAAGCTTCTCATATTTTTTTAGACAGCACAAATATTTTCACCATGTATTCAACATGTGGCCATTTTTTTAAAAAAAGGATGTATCTTTGAATGTACAGTGGTGCCTCAACTTATGAACTTAATTGATTCCGGAAGATGGTCGTAACTCGAAGTGGTTGCAAGTCGGAGCACCATGTCCCATAGGAATGCACTGAAATGCAATTAATCCATTCCAGCCAAAGAAAAAAAATCACAAAAAAACCCACAACCCACTGCAAGACCCATCGGAAACACGATTGATCCGTTCTGGCCAAAGGAAAAAAAACCCAAAAAGCAAACAGACTGCAAGACCCATCGGAAATGGGGGGGGGGACCACAAACCCTGCAAGACCCATCACAGCATAGAAACATAACCCCACCACCCAGCCCAAACCCATGCTGCAAAACCCACCCAGAACAGCTAGTTTTTAAAAAGTAGAAAGCAGAACCTTACCAGGCAGTCCGAAGCCTCCTCCAAACGCGCACACTCTAACCGCTGGGACGAAAGAGCTACAAAGAAGCAGCCTCTTCGCCACCAACGGTTAGCAATTTTAATTCCCTGCCTCTTGTCGCTGCTTTTTTTCTGGTTGTAACTTGAACCTCCGGTCGCAAGTAGAAGCACAATTTTGCAGCTGTAGCTGGTCGTAACTCGGGATAGTCGTAAGTCGAGGCCCCACTGTATTCCTTTTCCATGCAATGTTTCAATTGAATATAAGCATTTTTCAAAATGTACACATTTTAAGTATATTGCAATTTCAGTTCTACACTTTGGGTATACTTCTATTTCAAATGTGCACATTTTTATATTCTTCTTTAAAAATTGCATCAAAAACGGGAAGAATACAGATTGTGACATATAAGTGTGTTCCAGTGTCTATTTAGGTTTTAGAAATGTAAATCGTCTTTGTCTTGAAATGTGCATTGGAATGAGTTAATTTTTCACACACTCGCCACCTACCTCTTTTCCTTTAACTGGAGCAGTTAGAGAATGTGGAGCCGTCTGTGTGTACAGCATGGAGTCTATGACTGAAATCCTCTTGTTGTAAGTGATGCTGTATAAGGCTGGTGATATCATTAGGGAGGACTCTTTTTGGAAATTGAAACATTTCCTACTTGTATCCCAAGGCAATAATGGCTCCTGCACAATCCTTTCACCATTGGAAACACATGAGAACAATGGGACAGTAGGAAAAAGTCTTTAATTACCAAAAATTGCCATTGTTGGGATGACTTTACATCTGACCCCTAAAGATATTACATTTCTTGCCATGCAACTACTAAAACCAAAACAACATCCTTTAAGACCTGGCCAAAGCAGGTTATATTATGAAAATATAAACATGCATGTTGTGCTGTGTGCTTTGTTAATGTTTTAGGTACCTGAGGCCCCTAAACACGCTGGAGGAAGACTTGCTAGACACAATGAAACTTGCTTATGCTTAAATATACTTAACACTGTCTTGCCTGTCTCTGAATTGTTGACAGTTCTTAAAGGGACTGACCTTGCTGTACTGTTAATTATTTTCCCATAGTTACGAATATGAAACTGGAAGAGAGTCTGCTTTGGAAATGATAGCTTACCTTTTTGAAATGTTCCCTCAGGTAAAGTGTAATTGTATTACAAATCTAATATTCTTAGCATTTTTTTCAGATTGCATCTTAGAATGTGGCATGCAGTACCTGACTAAGGCTGTACAGGGAAAAATTCTGTGGAAGTTGGTAGCATTTCTAAGAAAGCAGCCTTAATATCTAGTTGTAAAAAAAGTTTTAGAGGATCTCTTTAGATACAGCATTCTGAGCACATCCCTGTGCTCTCTCAGGAATATGTTGGGATTGTTTGAGTCAAACATGGGCAGCATGAATTGTTTGTTTTTAAGATTTATTGCATGTATAGTCTTCCCTCTTTTCAGAGAGCTCAGGGTAGCGTACCTCTTTTACTTCCTAATCCTGTGAGGTAGGTAAGGCCATGAGGCGAGTTGGTTTATTAACCAAGGCATGCAGAAGACTTGTGTCTGTTTACTCCATTCTCACATTGCCAGCTTCCTCGGTTGAATGAAGGCCACCTGGTTTAATTAACTCTGGTTCCCAGTATCTCTAAACCAGAAAAGTGTCTTGATCTGAACATATATGAGGGTGTGAAACCAAAGTTTGATTCCCCTACAAGGAATACCACATTCCTTTGAGCAATTGAGAGATAACAACCCCTTTCCTTTCCTTTTCCCCCCTTATCAGGGTTTACTGCATGACTTTTGCGGACTGTTCTTCGTCCCTCTGTGTATGATGGTAGTCAATGATGACTCAGCAAAGTGCAAGAAGATGGCGGCCCTGGCGATCAAAAGTCTCCTCTGTAAAATTAACGCTGAAAACCGAGATCTGATGTTTTTGCTGATTACTTCATGGCTGAAGAGTGAAAAGGTACCACTTATGGCTGTACTTCAGTTGTTGAAACCTTAGTAAATAGGCAGTTTCTTGTGGAATTGAGCTCAGAATCCAGCCAGAATTCCTTGCTGAGAAGCCAGCTGCCCATGCTGGGGGCTTTTGCTCTGCACCAATTAAATCTAGTTCTAATCTTGCTCTCATTGTTGCAACTTCAGGCCAGTATGGTTCCTGCACAGAGCTTAGTGGTTATTTTTTGGACTGTAACTCTTAGCCACAGCCATGCTGGCTGGGGGACTCTAGGGGTTTCAATATATTCGCAAAGGCTTTCACGGCCGGGATCTAATGGTTGTTCTGGGTTTTTCGGGCTCTTTGGCCATGTTCTGAAGGTTGATCTTCCTGACGTTTCACCAGTCTCTGTGGCTGGCATCTTCAGAGGACAGCAGCCTGTGCTCTGGTGTAGTTGGCTTGGGAGTGCAGTATTTATGGCTGTGAGATTGGCTTTAGGGGTTTATTTATTTATTTAACTTATATGCTGCCCAAACTACCCGCAGGTCTCTCGGCGGCTTACAACATTTAAAATACAATTAAAAGGCAAAATAAAAGGGCAAAATAATTAAAATGCAATTAAAAATATAATTTAGGGTTGTAACCTAAAAATTTAGAACAAGAACTGCTTAACTCTTCTGTGTCTGTCTTGCTTGAAAGAATTGCTACATCTTACCCCTTCCTCCAGCCCAAATGTTTTGCAAGCCATAGATACTGCTAATTACATTGTGTTTGCCTGTTCTAAAACTTCCCCACTAACATGATCTTGTCTCTACCGACAGAGTGCGCACAAGAGGTTAGTCGCTCATGCCTGTGGTATATTTGTGGAAGCCGAGGGAATCGAATTTGAAAAAAGACTTGGAACTATTCTCCCAGTTATTGAGAGAGAAATACACCCTGCAAATTTCGAAGATGTAAGTTATTTAATCAGAGCAATGTTTGTGGGATTTTGAAAGGGGGAAACTAAAGAAGTGGATCAAATCCATAAAACAAGGCAAAGAAACTTATAACATGGCCAGAATGGCTGAAATAAGAGTTTTTTTTTCTTAGAAGACATGCGTTCACAAAAGGAACCTGCCAAAAGAAACTAAAACTAAACTTGTTTCCTGCTATTAACATGTCATTCTTGCAAATGATTAGGAGCTTAATTTTTCATTGTTTCTTAAAAGAGTATTTTTCCACATGTAGCAGTCAATACAAGATGGAGGGAAAGCAGGTGGTGGAGGGCATTGGCTTTCACGTTTCAAACCGTGTTAAGAACCATTCAGTGGGGTCTCTACTTAAGAACGTCTCTACTTAAGAACAATCCAACTTAAGAACAGCTCCATTTGCTAAATTTTGCTTCTACTTGAGAACAGAAATCTAAGATAAGAACAGGAAAAAAAACCCTTTCCTGCTTTTTTTAACCTTAGGTCATCTTAGGTTTTAAAAAAATTCTCCCCCTAGTGGTAGAGTATGTATTAACCAGCTTTGCATTAGTTCCTATGGGAACTAATGCTTCAATGTACGAACGCATCTCTACATAACAAAAAAACAGCCAGAACGGATTAATTGGTTTTCAGTCCGTTCCTATGGGAAATTTTGCTTCAACTTAAGAACGTTTCAACTTAAGAACACCATTCCAAAACGGATTAAGTTCTTAAGTAGAGGTTCCACTGTAGGTTAGAGATTAATTATTTAGCTCACTGGGCACAAGTGTCAGTAAAGATTGGCGAAATTGCTATGTAAATGTCCATACTTTGCTGTCGATGGAAAGCTGACAATTTCAAATAAATTTTAGATTGATCTCTTGGCTGCTGTTCAGTTTTCCCTCAAGTACTAGACTCTTAACAGAATGGTATAGTATAATTAGGTAGCATCTTATTGCTGCCACTGTAATACCTCACTATTAATACGCTGTTAAATTGCAAGATTGTCTATTTCTGCATTTTTTTAAGGTTACAGAAGAGACTGAAGAAAAGGCTGCAGACAGATTGCTGTTCAGTTTCCTTACCTTAATTATTAAACTAATCAAGGAGTGCAACATTATTGAATTAAATAAGCACAATGAAATTCTGAGCAGCATTTGGGGTTAGTAATTTTGTCACATTATATTGACATTGAAGCAATTCACATATTTATTGTGCTAGAAACTATTCAAATTGACAGAGTTGTGCTGTGCCGCATTGTGTTGTAATTCCTAAAATGACCTTTTTGTTCATGTGGTGTATGAAAGGAGGTACTTTAAATAAACTCTTTATTCTCTCATTTCTGAAGGTCATGTTGAGTCCCATTTATGGTATCCTCACAGCTGGGTGTGGCTGACATCTGCTCAAATCTTTGGCTTATTGTTTGCTTCTCACAAGCCAGAAGAACTTGTTGATAAGTGGAATAAAAGAAAAATGGGAAAGACCCAAGAAAAAACAACAGAATCATCAGCAACTGTTTTCTTAACAGAAAAATTAGAGAAAAGGGTTAGTAATAACTTACTAAGTCTTTTTTAAAGTATTAGTACACATTCAGATCTCTTAAGAAGGTAGGTAGAAACAAAAATTAGGGTTCATTCTATTCATTTCAGTGTCTTCACAGGAGGGTAATGTCTTACATTTCGCACTTTGGTCTGAGGGCAGTTTATTCATACAGCAAGGCCAACATCCATCATCACAACAAAAAACCCAAGCATGTTTTAAATTAAAGTATACATTTCTTCCATGCTTAATTTACTTGTAGCACCTTCATGCCTCTTTTTAACTTTTACAGATGAGAACACTTGTTTTAGCTTTCTGCCATCAGCTGAAGTCCAAATTTCTGGATCCATCCCTTGGAGAACAGGTGAGATACCAGGATTCGTTCTGACAGATTTAACTATGTTGTTTACATATGTGTTGGAGAAGAACACGACAAGGGTTCAGTACATTCATGCCACGGACAGAAAATAAAAATGATATATACCCACCACCAAAGTTTTTTTTTAAATACAGCAATAAGCTGTGTAATGTGATGCCTTTTTTTAAATTACTTCTACGTTGTTTTTTTTTAATTACTTCTCCACACTAGTCATGTAGATGCTCTTTATGAAAGGTTTGGCTGCGATAAAGCTGTGGTTGTGATAGACCCACTTGAAGTGATTGTTCTTTGTTGTTATTATGTGCTATCAAGTCAGACCTGACTTACAGTGACCCTAACAGGGCGTTCAGAATAAGTGAGATACTTAAGGAGTGAGTTTACACATTCCACATCCCCAGTGAGCTTCCATGGCTGAGCAGGGATTTGAACCCAGGCCTCCATCACTATCCACTGCACCACACTGGGTTTCACTCTTCATTTTTACTACTACTAATTCGCAAAATGAGGTTAGTTACAACAGGTTGGCATCATGATTTAATTATGGGGCGGGGGGGAGAGTGGAATGACAGAGTTCCACAATGCTAGATGTACCTTTTGATATGCTCAAAAAAGCTTATCTTATAGAGAACCTGGGTGATACTGGGATCCACTAGCTAATGATCCTCTTTCCACATTAGACAGGTTAGAGACCAGAGTTCTTTCCTCTTGTGTTGATTGCTTCTCTTTGAATAACCTTAAGGTGAAAAATTTTTAGTATTGCCCTAGGATCAGTCAGAACAAGAACTAAGGCATGTTAAATACAAAGGTAAGACAAGCTCATGCTGGGAAATATGTATTATGCTGCACAGTCCTGGTCTCTGTGTAGCTCTGAAGTAATACAAAAAAGACCCAATCAGTAAAGTTCCTTCCCTCTGCTGTTCAGCATTTCACTGTACTGTATGTCCTTTGGTAGGAGTGATACATCTGTTTCTACAAAGCTAGTGGAAATAATTGTGGTTCAGCAGTGATTTGTTTGTACTGCACAGAATTGGATTCCAATAATTTTGAAGTTGATGGATAGCTGATCCCAGCTATGTAAGGAAGCATGCTGCTGAGACATTAAGGAATGGCCCATCTTTATGTCCTTTGGCTTTCTTAAGTACACATTCTTGGCTTTAATGTTTACTCTGGAATATTTCTATCCTTTCTGATACATGCAGTGAAAACTGTGTACAGGGCTTAAAAACAACTTAAACAGCTCAAAACAATTCCTAAAACTGAAACAAAGCCCACAACCCAACAGTTGTGATCCACTGAGCACCAAAAGCTTGAGTTAAGATCCAAACTAGTGCTAAATTTTTTGTTTCTGAATTGCTTTTTTAGTTCATAGTGATCTAAAACAAAAATAAACAAATTAGAGTATTAACCCTGCAACTTGTTATCTGCCATATCTTTATTTAATCTCGTTGTGAGCCACCTTCTGCCAATCCTGGGTTGAAAGAGGCAGGTAACTCAAATAACTAGGCATCAACATGAGTCTGAGTTCAAGCCAGATGGACCTCCAAGTGACAGGCATAATGATTCTATGGAAGTATCATTAATTATTTTTTCAAAGCTTAGGGAAGATTCTTAACATTGCAGTCTTTTAGCATCAAATATATTTGGTCCATCAGAGTGCCTGATATATGTTTTACTTCTGTAGCCAACCTAAGGGCCACAAAACAAAGAGGGCCACAGTTATAAAATCAGTAGTCCACAATGTGTGGCTTGTGTCATGAGCATGTTCCAAGAGATGGAATAGAGGCAAGTGGCCTGGCCTAAAATGCATGCAAGTACTTGTGTGTTTTTTAAAAGCTTAGTAGAACTCTTGTTTTTATATTAAAGGTTGTAAAGAATTTACTGTTTGTAGCAAAGGTACTGTATCTTCTGGCTCCTGCTTCAGAAGATAGCAAAGAGGCAAGTCTGGAAATGGACCAAGAAACTCAGGATCCAGAGGACTCCGGTGACGAAGATGAGCATGAGACCTCTGCTACAGAGATGAAGGAAGCCAAAGAAAAAAGGAGCCCAGCAACTCTATTTTGGGTGATGAAGAAACTCTTCATAATAGCATCACGAGAAGCTGCATATTCACCCAAAGACCCTCTAAAGGTTTGTGTATCTTCAGTGATGAGACAGTGCTTTCTACCTAGAGAATTTTAGGATCTTAGTGCAATATTATCTCAGCTATTGGCTTAGAAATGTAGAGCTTACAGCAAGTAACTAGCATTAATACAAGTACTGTGAACATGGGGGGGGGGTGTTCCCCAGGTGTGTGTATGAAAATTAAGGATAGAGATGCTTCCTTTTCTAAAAAAATTCTTTGTGACTGTGTGGCATCCATTAGTGTACAATATACAATTCGGCCTCAAGGAAGTTCAGCTTTGGTAGAGCACTTGGAGCACAGAAGCAACTAGAGGTTTCAAGTCCCTTCCTTCAACTGCCTTCAGAATTGCTGGGGGATAGGGATTCAAAGACAGATTCAGGGGCCTCTTTCAAATTATGCCTTTGACTATTTATTTTTTTCGTTCAGAGAACCTGCATCTTCAAATTCCTTGGTGCTATTGCAGTAGATCTTGGGAAAGACAGAGTAAAACCATACCTTCCAACTATCATAGGCCCTCTGTATAGGGAACTCAGCAGCACCTATGCAGAGCAAGGTAAGAGGGCTTCTTTGAAAACTATTTTATGCAGGACAGATTCAGCTCAACCATCTGCTGTAAGAGTGAAGTAAGCAAGGTCATGTAATTTTTCCTAGATCCAACATTGAAGAATCTTTCCCAGGAAATCATAGAGCTACTGAAGAAATTGGTTGGGCTAGAAACCTTCTCACTTGCTTTTGCTTCTGTGCAAAAACAAGCCAGTCAGAAGAGAGCAATCAGAAAGAAACAGAGAGCTTTGCAGGTCAGTGTTCATTAAACTGATTTTTGTTGGTCCCTGTTTAAAAATATCAGAATCTTCTCCCACAACTTTAATTATAGTATTCTGCACTCTCATTTCCCATTCCACAAGTTTGTTTTCAGCAAGACTTACCTAGCATAAGAGGTCCTGGATATCTCCATGTGCAAGCTCTGAAGGTGCTCCACTGCTTGCACAATGGAAGGATTCTGACCACAGCTTTTCTCAGTTGTCATGAAAATTCATATTTACTCAAGGCATGTTCAGCAGATATATAAATTCATAGTTCCTTTATAACCTTTTGATTTGGGTTTTATTTTTTATTTTGTTTAGGCTGTTGCTAATCCTGATATTGCTGCTAAGAAGAAGCTAAAAAGACACAAGAATAAAATTGAAGCAAAAAAGAGAAAAATAGAATTTCTGCGGCCTGGTTACAAAGCCAAAAAACCAAGAAGCCATAGTTTAAAAGACTTGGCAATGGTGGAGTGAATTACTGTCATATCTTTGTCATGAATATGTACTCCATTTATTACTGGCACTGTGCATCAAACTGTAGGTGGGAAAACCTTCAGAACTTTGACAAAAAAGGACTAAAGCTTAAGCAGGGCGATTTATCAGCAAGGCTATTTTGGGGATACCTGACCTAAATTTTGGTAACAAAAGGTAATGTGTACCAAGTGATTTTATATCACAACCTTTTAAAGTTGAAAACCTCTGTGAGGAAGATTGATTACTCACACAGAAATAAAATGGACTCATGAACAACTAAATATTTATTTGTAACCTTAACCTTTACATATCTTATTCAACTGATACGTTATTGGAAAACTTGTAACATATTCTAAAATTTCAGTGAAAGGATGTTTATGATTAAGGCTGACTTTTTATCAGCTGTTCCAGAGGTCTGAAATTTGTTGTACAGTGAATGATATACAGAATGTTGTTGTTTTTAATTAAATCTGGTTAAAGCATCTTAAAACATGACATCTACAATGTGAGTAATAATTAGGGTTTAGTTGCTAAGCAGATGCTACTTATCCTCTTCGGAGTAAAGCATGCCAGCTTACTCTCCATTTTCTACTGAGAATTTGCCTGAGCACTTGCTGCAGAATCTAGCCTCTTTTTGGAAGTCAAAATGCTTCCCCTATTTGCTGCATTCTTTCATTTTCTGAGCCAGAAAAAAGGTGCCAGTTTTACCATTAGCACAATAGTGAAGATGTTTGCTTCAATTCATGTATTGATTGCAAGGGATAAAGTCAATGTTCCCTATAAGCTGTGCGCGCCCACATGCTCATCCAAAACATCAGAGCTGCGCATGGGCAGCCAGTTTGTTTGCTTCCCATTTCGGATGAAGCCCCACCTCACTCCATGTGCACAGAGCAAGGCTCCCATGCAGCAGGACAGAAAATAAGAGGGAACATTGGATATAGCTTTTAAAATGCACCAAAAAACAGTTGAAAAAAGGAAAAACAAGCAAGCCTTAAAGCACAGTGTGAAAGTTTATGGCCTTGGGCTTTTTCCCTACCATTCTGCTTGACAAAGGATATAGGTAATTTCTGTTCTTAACAGTTCCACTCACTTCCCTTTTTGCCAAAGGTTAACATTGTAAAACATAGACATTGTATACTATTCCTTCTGTCTGAAACTTCTTCATCTCAGATAAAGTAGCATATGTAATCCTAGATGGTCACATAGATTTTTAGGATTATTTGCCTAGAATGATTCTTTGAGATACAGGATACTAAAGGTTGCCTTAAACTATACAAACTACAAAAATGAATAAATAAAAGATAGACATTAAGCAGAGATATGTGATAATTAAATATTTATTAGTGATAAATAGTTTCAAACACTTAGAATTCTAAGTAGCAAAGTTACCCCACCCATTCACCTGTTATTTGTTGTCATAGTCTTCAGTTATATGACTATCATAAAAATTGGTGCTACATAACTTAGACAAGGTAAAAGAAACAGACCAAACAGAGTATATAGACAAACATTCAGGTGATTCAGTGTGATTTACAATGCACAGAAACCCCATCTCTTTGAAAATGTAATATTCTTTTAGTCCTATTTACAGCACTGCGTTTATTCACATGACTTAAAGGAAAGCTTCAGATCCATTTCACTGTCTGCTCTTCAAAGTCTCCACCAACCTAGAAAGACAGATTGTTCTGTGATTTTAAAAAACCCAAGCATTTCTATAAAGAATGAAACATCCTTTGTAAGACCCAGCAGCTATTTTCTAATCTGTGCTGCTTCTGTAAACATACATAATGAAATTAAGGACAGATACACTTACCACTCCATTGCTTCATCAAGTCCAGTGCCTTTAGTTGCAGATGTTTTGAATATTTGCCATTTTCGATCCTTTAGAGCTGGAAGTCCAAGTGCATTTGCCATTTCTGTAGGAGTCATAGCCTGTTCCATATCTTGTTTATTTGCAAACACAACTAAAATGGCTTTCTTCAGTTCTTCTTCCTAAGAGGCAGAAGAAAATACAAATTACACTTCATTACTTTGTTATTTAATCTAGAGATTATTTAATCTATGAAGCAGACCCTATATGGTTCTGTGACAAACCCAGACCTACTGGGATCTATCACACAGTTACTAAGCTGCCACCAACCATTCCCTATAATAAGTCACACAGACCAGGGATGGATTTTTAAACAATAAAAGAATAAGGTTTATTTTAAATACAAACAGGGTAAATAAAACAATCAGGTGAATAAAATAAAGTAACGTGGCTTATTCTCACACACACAAGCATACAGTTTGGTTCACCTAGAACCTTTAACTTAAAGCACAGACCCTGAACCCATCAGTTCTGGCTAACCAACAGACCCCTGAACCTTTCAGGCTGGTACTCTGACACACAGTAGTACCCTGTCAGACACCCAGACTCCCACAACAGCTTCTTCTTCCCCAGCTGCTGCTTCGTCCCAACCCAGTGTCTCACAGTCTGTCTCAGCATCTACCCTTCACCACACAGGCATCACATATTTATACAGTACAGCCCCTCCTCCTGATGTCCCGCCTTCCACTCCCCATAGGATGGAACTTTCCCTCCAAACCCATGACAGACAGGTAACATCAGTGCTGTTATGTAACACCTCCCCTCTTTAAAAGTTGTTTTGTAGGGGGAAAGCTAAAAGTGCTTTTCACCAAAAAACAACCTGCATAAAATACACAACAACATTTATACATACCAGATAATACTTACATATACTTACACTCCAAGTTAACCATAGCAAATATGCATTTAAACATTTTACCATATACAGTACATCAATTTACCTTTATTAATACCAACCAAATTCAAAACCAGGTACATTTTAACTTTTTGTCTTCATTATATACATATAGTCCATGTTCTTTCGCCGTCTTCAGTCTTCAGGTCTTCTTGATAAGGCGTCAGCAACACAGTTCACTGACCCTCTGACCACCTTCACTTCAAAGTCATAGTCCTGTAAGTTCAAAGCCCACCTCATAAGTTTGCTATTGTGGGTTTTCATCGTCTTTAACCATTGCAATGGTGAATGGTCAGTACACAGAATAAAATGTCTTCCCCAGATGTAAGGCTTGGCCTTCTGGATCGCGTAGACTATGGCCAAACACTCCTTCTCCACGGTTGCCAAATGTCTCTCACCTTTTTGAAGTTTCCTACTTAGGTAGGACACTGGATGCTGGTCACCATTCTCATCCTCCTGGCACAGAACTGCTCCTACCCCGGTGTTAGACGCATCGGTGTAGATGATGAACTCCCGGTCGAAGTCTGGAGCACGCAGGACAGGATAGTTGATCAACGCCTCCTTCAACCTCTGGAACGCCGCCTCACAGTCGCTGGTCCACGGGATGCGGTCATCAGCCTTCTTCCTCGTCAGATCGGTCAGCGGAGCCGCAATCTCGCTAAACCTCGGGATGAACTTTCTGTAGTAGCCCACCAACCCAAGAAATGATTTGACTTTTTTTTTGGTGTTGGGTCTAGGCCAATCACGAACAGCTTCTATTTTGGCCTTCAGGGGTTTTATCATTCCTCCCCCTACCATGTGACCCAAGTATTTTATTTCTGGGCTACCCAGCTGACACTTGCTGGCCTTTACTGTTAGCCCTGCTGCACTTAACCTCTGCAGCACTAACTCCAGGTGTATCAGGTGATCTTCCCAGGTATTACTGAAGATCCCTATGTCGTCAATGTAGGCCACTGTAAAGTCACTGAGCCCTACCAAGGTCTGGTCCATCAGCCTTTGGAATGTGGCTGGTGCATTTCTGAGACCAAAGCTCAGGACTCGAAACTCATAGAGACCAAAAGGGCTGCAAAAGGCAGTCTTTTCTTGATCCCTGGGATCAATTCTTAATTGCCAATATCCCTTTACCAGGTCCAATGATGAGATGAACCGACAACCCCCTATGGTTTCAATCAGGTTGTCTAGCCTGGGCATTGGGTAGGCATCAGGAGTGGTTACACGGTTTAATTTCCTGTAATCGACACAAAACCTAATGCTCCCATCAGGCTTGTCCACAAGGACTATCGGAGAGGACCAAGGACTAGAAGAGGGGACGATTATGTTCTCCCTCAGCATTTCGTCCAGCTCCTTCCGCACCTTGTCCCTATAGGGTCCCGTTACTCGGTATGGGGATACTGCCTGCGGGGGTGCATCCCCTGTGTGGATCCGATGCATCACTCCCTTCACTATCCCCGGCTTGTTGGAAAACACCTGTTGATATTTGCTAAGCAGCATTTTTAGTTCTTGCTGCTGGTCTTGGGTGAGTGCAGGACTGATCTTTACCTCCTCTGGGTTGTATTTTACTTCCCCTCTACCCTCCCAGAAGGGCAATTCAGCTTCCTCACTCTCAGCTGCTTTTATCGCGAATAAAACCCTCTGTTCCCCTCTGTAGTAGGGTTTTAGGGCATTCACATGAACCACCCTCCTTGCTTGGTTCTCCTCCTGCTCTATTAGGTAGTTCAGGTCTGACATCTTGGAAATGACCCTATATGGTCCTGCCCATTTGAGCTGCAGTTTATTCTCTCTGCAGGGCCTAAGCCAAAGCACTTCCTCCCCTGGGTCAAAGTGTCTCTCTCTAGCTTTGTGGTCATACCATGTTTTCTGTCTGACCTTCTGAGCTTGCAGGTTTTCTGCTGCCAGCTCTAGATTTCTCTTTAGGTCATTCATCAAGGTGTCTATGTATGTCACAACGTCTTGTGGGTCATCCTGGGTGATCTGCTCCCAAATTTGTTTGATCAAATCAAGGGGCCCTTTCACCCCTAAGTGTGCAGCAAACATGTCAGAGTGACCCCTTTTTAAGATCATGGGGCGATACTTTTCAGGTACCACCAGCTGACTTCTGATCCCATCTCCCCCTTTTGAGATATTCCTCAGGGTTTCTCTATATAAAATCCCCTTTTTCTCCAGAAATCTCACTGGGGTTTCAGGTGTTAGCTGGGCGTCAGTCACCTGTTCAAAACACTTTTGGAGAGTGGCGTCTGCCTTTTGCTCCTGTCCAAATCTGCTGTCTGTGGTTAAGGTTTCCACCACAGCTTCTGAACTTCCCCCACCTGCTTCCGTCTCTGGCTCATCATTACCCCCCTGAACTGTCCCTGTGGTGGCTTGTGAGCGTGTAATCACTAGCACCCGTTTCACATGTTCAGCCAGGTCATTTCCCACGAGCACGGCTGCTGGCAGAGTCGATGAAATCGCTAGCCGCCAATCTCCCCTCCAGCCTTGAAAGTTGACAGGTACCTCTGCTACTGGCAGAGAGATTATCTGCCCCTCAATCCCTGCCACCTTCATGCTCTCATTTGGGATTATAAACTCCCTAGGGATGATATCTGGATGGCATAGGGTTACTTGGGAACAAGTGTCCCGCAGCCCCCTATACTGCCGGTCAAGTATTCCTACGTCCACCCCTGCTGTCTCAAACAACTGAGAATCTGTTTTTATCAGCAAGCAGCGCTTTACCTCCAGAAGAGGACCATTTTCCTCAGCCTGATCAGCAGAGGTAGCTGTTCCAGACTGAGTAGTCATGGCAACAGGCTCCCTCTGTGACAATGAGCTTTGCTCCTTCTGGACACAGAACACAGCTTTTGGCTTGGTCCCACTAGCATTCTGAGGCACCATTCCTTTTAGCTGCTTCAATTTCTCACACTCTGAGATCAGATGACCCTTTCCCTGACAGAAATAGCATTTTCTGGTGTATTTTGATTCTCTCTCCTCTTGTTTGGGTTTTCCCTCCAAATTCTGAGGGCTTGGTTTCATGCCTGAGGGCTTCCCTTCACCATGGGCCCCTCCCCCTTGCTGGCTTTTCCCTGGTCCCTGAGAGTACTTGCTGTAGGTTTCTTTGGGTTTACCTACAGATTTCCCCTCACCCAAGGGCTTTCTTATTTGGGAGATAAAATCCGCGATCTCTGCGGCTGCTGCCACAGATTTCGGTTTCCTTTCCCTCACCTGGAATTTCAATTCCCCATGCAGGACTGAATAGAACTGTTCCAGGGCTATCAAGTCTTTAAGCTGTTCATAGGTCTCTGTTCCCTCCTGCGACAGCCATTTCTCAAGCAGCCTCACCAATTGGGCCCCCACTTGGGTAAAAGTCTGTTCTGGCTTCTTGGTGAGGGACCTGAACCTTTGTCTCAGCTGCTCTGCATTTATCCCATGTCTTGCGAACACCAGTTTTTTAAACTCTGCAAAATCTTTCATCCGTTCCTCAGGCATCTCGGCATAAACCTCAGCCAGGCTACCACTGATTAAAGAACGCATGATGGTCATCTTCTCAGTTTCCCTCACTGAGAAGTCCACAAACGCTCTTTCCACTAAGGAAAAGAACACCTCAGGACAATCTCCCTTGTGGTACACAGGGAATTTCTTCAGGTCAGCCTTAGACAGTTGGCCTCCCTCAGAATCCCTATTATTATTATTGTTCTGGTTCATCATTTCCAGTTTTCTTAACTCATACGCCATCCTTTCTTTTTCCAGAGCAATTTTCTCTCTCTCCATTCTTTCTTCCCTCTCCATTCTCTCTCTCTCTCTCTCTAATTCAAATTGCCTTTGTTTCTCCCTTTCCTCTCTTCTTTCTCTCTCTAATCTTTCCTCCATTTCCCTCACCCTCAGTTCATGCTGTTGGGCTAGGAGTATTTTTCTGAGTTCTGGGTCCTGCTCTCCTGTGCTGTCACCTTGCACTGAGCCAAATTCATCCTCAGAACCTTGGTCAATCTGGGGGTCTTTCACCTCACTCATGTCTGCTACTTGGCTTCGAGTCAAGGGCATACCCCCCCTCAGAACAGGCTGCTTTAAAAAGTCAAGCCTCAAAATAAAACGACCACTTTTTTTCCTTTTTGCCTCAGAACCAGCTCTCCCCAGAGATTGCTGCTGTTCTTCAGCACTAAATTTGCAACAGTATCGAGTCAGAGCCTACCCCCCTCTGCTGGGCCTCTCAGCTGGCAAGCTAGCTCACTGTTGCTACGCAGTTTTGCCTCAGCGTTTTCCCGCCAAAATCAGGCTGCCTCAGAGCACCTTAATCTAAGTCTCCCCAGTTGGCACGTTCTTCTACTAGTGCACCTCCCCGTGAGGTACACCTAGAAGATTACCTACGCGCCTCAGACTGTCCCTGACTAGACCCCCCTTGCTCTGGGCACACTTGCCAAGGCTTTGCTGGACCGCTGGACAACTGGACCAGTCGTATCCCACACGCTGGACACCAATCAATGTGACAAACCCAGACCTACTGGGATCTATCACACAGTTACTAAGCTGCCACCAACCATTCCCTATAATAAGTCACACAGACCAGGGATGGATTTTTAAACAATAAAAGAATAAGGTTTATTTTAAATACAAACAGGGTAAATAAAACAATCAGGTGAATAAAATAAAGTAACGTGGCTTATTCTCACACACACAAGCATACAGTTTGGTTCACCTAGAACCTTTAACTTAAAGCACAGACCCTGAACCCATCAGTTCTGGCTAACCAACAGACCCCTGAACCTTTCAGGCTGGTACTCTGACACACAGTAGTACCCTGTCAGACACCCAGACTCCCACAACAGCTTCTTCTTCCCCAGCTGCTGCTTCGTCCCAACCCAGTGTCTCACAGTCTGTCTCAGCATCTACCCTTCACCACACAGGCATCACATATTTATACAGTACAGCCCCTCCTCCTGATGTCCCGCCTTCCACTCCCCATAGGATGGAACTTTCCCTCCAAACCCATGACAGACAGGTAACATCAGTGCTGTTATGTAACAGGTTCAGATGAGAAATTGATTTTCAATGTTAAATTAAATTACTTTCAGATATTCTTAAATAAATGTTGTTGTGTTATACTAAACATAGAACTGCAGAGCTGGAGGGGACCCTATGGATCATCAAGTCCAGCCCTTGTCAACGAGGCACAGTGGGGAACTGCTCATTTCACAGATGCCTACACCACTGAGCTATCTTTGACCTTTTTTGGTACTGGAAACAAAGGTATCAAAATATATTCCAACAAGCTCCACATTTGAGCCTTCGAGAACACAAGCTCCACAATGTTAATAATAGGACACTGTGTGATTAATTTGTAGGGTCACTGTAAATCAGAAGTGACTGGACAGGATGTAACAAGAAGATCAAGTAACATTGTGTCGTCATATACAACATTACAAACACTGATGTTCAGTGCCTGAAGGGCCAAGTACAACATGGTTACATCAATATGTCTAAAAATGAATGCTGTTTGCAGACGTATTAGCAGCTCAGTCTTCCGTTTTGGCTGGCCACCTAACGGAGAAAGATGTACTACGGTAGAAAGCCAGAACATAAAATATAAAGGCCAACACTCTTTAGCATGCCAATCCCCTTACACTGCTTCTGTACCTTAAAAAAAGCAAAAGAAGTCAGGACAGTGCCCCCCCCGTTCACCCTCTCTGTCCACTGGCTCAAATGTAATAATCTTGTGTTCTGTATATCCATATAACCTAGTGCTTCAACAGCATACATGCTGGCCAAAAGCTCCCAGGAATGCATAGAGAAAGCTCATTTTAAAGGCTAGACGAAACAATGTGGAGGAAGGAGAAATGAAAAAAAAAAGCATTCATATTCAATTTTTTAAAAAGAGCAGAACAATGGTGCAAGTCTTGAACAGAATCCCAGGTTAAAAGTATATTTGGTCTGTTCCATAGTCATTTTACTAATTTAAAGACAAAATCCTGGTGTGTAATTTAGTTGGCAATGATATTAGGAAAATGTTGTCAGTCCCTGCTTTGATTCAAGGTCATGTTCAACTCATATACCCAATGAAATAAAGATGAAATAATGGAAGTTGAGGCTGGGACTCTATATAATCAGCAGCAATCTGCCACGGCTGGTGATATTATTTATGCTGATGTATGTTATGCAAGATGTGGAACTGTCCTTTATGTTCTGTTTCCTACCTCCAACATGGCAACAAGCTCAGACTTTGAAATTCCAATTCTGTCTCTGTCACAGCTGTCCACCACATAAATGACTGCATCTGTATTAGAATAGTAACATCGCCAATATGGCCTAGAAGATAAACAATATTGTATTGTATAAACTATATTAGAAACTGAAGAATACAATCATAGCTGCACAGTCTATTTCCCAAAGCCTGAAAAATTTAAGCGAAAAACTGAACTCTGACAAAAGTCCATTCTAAGACACTTATCACATACAGTTTAAAATACTAGCACTTCAATGCCTTCAAAACTATGATTTTCCTCATTATTATGGAATACTAGTGGGCAGAACAAAGGAACTAAATCCAAGGTAGAACACAAATTTAAGCTGATTTCAAAGCCACAGAGAATTATATACACATGATTGGTTCTACTAGTGGTTGAGGTTTTCATATACACATGTACACTTCACATAAACACATATATTTTGGATCCTTCAAACATTTAAGTTGTGCTGATAACATCTGTAGAAAGACACTGGCTGAAATCCTGTTGCTTTGTGTAGTAACTGTAGTAGGCCCCAATGACTCAACAGAACGTGCAGCAGATTCACCAAATTGTCACTGATTCACTGAATCTACTCTATGTGTGATTTACAGTGCTAAACAACAGGATTTCAGTCTGAATATTCCACCTAACTAATCTTGAACTAACTTTGTAAAGAACTGAAAGCACATTTTGTCCTCTTTTGACAATGGGATCTATGCATTCACTTAGATATTTCAGAAGTCATGCCCTGTCTTTGCAGTTCTGCTGAGTTTCACTAGATGAGCTATACCTGATGCTTGTCTGTCCTCCTAAATCCCAGACTTGAAACTTCAGATTCTTGTAGGTTACTGTTTCCACATTGAAACCAATTGCTAGAAGAAGAAAATCAGTTTATCAGTATAAATAAGCATCGAAGCCTAGAATATTGTTTGTTCTCTTAATACAGAATTATAAATTGAGGATAAGAATCTTATAGGGGATTTATAGCAGTGCAACTGTAATTGCCTAAACTGAGATCATCAATTGCTCATTAACAAGTTGTTTCTATTCCTGATTGCATGTTACTCATGGGATGTGACATGTGATCAAGAACGCAAACAACAACTCATTAGTTGGCAACAACCCACCATCACAATGTATGCAATTACATGTATGCTACTGTAATCCTGTGCATGATCCTGGCTGATGCATTTTGTTTCCTGTCTCTCGACAACTGATCGATTCTGTAAAACCTGACATCCACATTCAAAAAAAACCACAAAATTTAAAAGAAAAGAATTTGGGCAAATGCCAATATTGCAAGCATCTTGATTTTCCTAGTATTAGTAGGAATCAGAATTGAGTTTAGTTGGCATTTCATGGTCAGTTTTCTTCTAGTTTAACTAAGAGTTTATTATTACTAATGAACTTTACAGAGACCTACAACATGTGCTCTCAAGCTCTGAAAAGATGTATACATTTTGTCCTAAATCCTGTTGCAGTTATGCAAAAGACTTAATCTCTGCAGACATTATCTTTGCAAACTGCGCCACACAACTTGGTGTGCAACAGAAAATGCCTATAGAGATGTCTTAATTCATGGCAATTTGTCAGTAAAAGTTGCACCATTTGTGTAATTGTATGACAGGATTTCAGTCTTTATTAGTAAAGACATGGCACACTTCACTGTTTTATCATTTGCACTCCAAAAATTGAGTCATCCAAAATTGTCCTTACACCTATTTCAAGTAAACGTCAATAGTCATCTAAGCTTGCCACACATAGGACTCATTTAATAATGAATGTGTAAAGAGAAAAAGAGGAGTCATTACACAATGAGCATCACATTTCATTTAGAAGAACACTCACTAGGAATTGTAGTCACAACCTCGCCAACTTGTAGTCGGTAGAGAATTGTTGTCTTTCCTGCTCCATCCAATCCCAAAATTAAAATTCTCATCTCCCGTGTACCAAATAAACTGGAAAAGATGGTTGAAAAAAAGCCACCTACAAAGAAAAATGTTACAATTACACTTTTCAGAGTATCCAACAATGTTTCAATAGCAAATTTGCAAAACCAAGAAGCACAATATTGTTCACAGACTATCCATTTAAGTTAACACAGAAGGATAGCAAAGGCTGGACAGGACAGTGGTAGGTTTCAGACATCAGTGCTGAATTTTATTTTTGAAACATATTTTAAAATATTGCAATTTAATTCATTTTCTATGAAGTTCATTTTATGCTTCTCACAGTATAAAATGAGGGTTGTAGCTGGTTAGCCCTGTCTTCTACCAGCAAGCCATCCCCATCCTCTTTTCTTTTCCAACTGAAGGTCAGCCTTTTGAGATTGCTGAATGTACTTAGTCTCACAGCTGTTTGGAGCAGAGGTGTCGCCTCAAAAGAGGTTGAGGAGGAGAAGAAATTGCATTTACTGAATGAGCAACACAGCTACCCTGGAGAAGACTGCTAAAATATACAAAGATTCATAGTGTGTGCATTCCATCTTAATATTATTCAACAAGTGTATACCATAAAAAGTTTGAACAGATTTTACTCCATTCCTTTTTCTTTCCTCACCAATAATCATACAAAACTGCCTTAAGTCACACCATTGGTTCCCCCAGCCCAATACTGTTAACTGACCGCAGCTCTCCACAGGTTCAACCAGGATTTTTTCTTGACTCTACCTGGAATTTTCCCAGATTTCTTGGTGGTATCCTATACCAGACCTAATCTGCTTAGCTTTCAAAAACATACAAAACTGGGTGCATTCAGGAAGCTGTCACACAAACACTCATCACAGCAAGTATGGAGAAACAGGTAACTAAAACATACATACTTCTTTTAAATCACAAAGTTGGATTTAATCATCAACCTCATTGAATGCAAACGATGGCCAAATAATTTCTGGTGATGAGACCACGTAGCCCACAATCAAATGAACTTAACAATGAATATAAACAAAATGTGCCTGTTGACTGGTTCCCCTCTCCCAATGCATGTTTCAAAAAAGGGATGGGGAACATTTTTTATTTTATTTATTTATTGTATTTATACCCCGCCTATCTAGTCATTTTGACCACTCTAGGCCACAACATGTGGCCATCAGATTTTATTGGCTTGCAGTGTAGTCTCAGCACTTGCTAAACTGGTTACTGCTGATGGGGGTCAACTTTTTGTCATCCATGCAAATCTTCAATTCAAAATTTTAACTTTTGTTGCCACTTAAAGTGTTTGTGTGCTCTCTTCTCTATATAAGCAGGTCAGGGAACCCCAGAACTTGCTGGACTCCCAACACCCATCAGTCCCTCCAGGTATGACCAATGGTGAGGGATAGTGGGAACTGCACTTCATTCGCACCTGGACCTCCACAGACTTTCCTTCTATACTGGTATAATTATTGTAGGGCTTTACCTAGTGAAGCTATCTGTTGCAATTCATTTCATTTTACCACCGTAAGGGCCACTTAAAAGTTTTTTTTTAAACAACCTTATGACCAGGAAGCAGCCTTCAAAGATATATTCATGTCTTCAGCTGTGGGAGCGCAGAACTTTTATTTTGCCTGCCTTTTGGTTCCCCGAGGAGGCAGAGGAAGTTCCTCCCCCTTCACCTACTGCAGCAAAAGAGGGAGTTGTTCCTTTTCCATCTCAGATCGGATTTCAGGCAATTCTTCATCGGGAACGCAAAGGGAAGAACTCCGAGGAAAAGCTCTGGAGAAGAGACCTGTATCTACACCCCCTACACACACCCACACCCACACTTTGTATAGAAAGGCGAAAGCGAGGCCTCTTTTAAGGCTAGATCCTGCGTAAGAAACTGCTGGGAGCCCCCCCCCCCCCGGTTGAAGTCGTGATGAGGGAAGACGCTCCGAGGAACGCGGCCGCCTCGCGAGGGGGCTTCGCAGCGGGCAAGAGAGAGGGTCAACGGGGTCTGCCTGCCTCTCGCGGGCCCTCCTGCCGGAGTCTCCCCCCCCTTCCCTCCCCGCCCCGCGGCTCGGCCCTCCCGGGAGTCCCAACAGCTGCAAGGGTTTCATACGGTTCGGAAACCACCCCCACCCCCCCAAAGACGAGGATCCGGCCTCCCTTGAAACCCCGCACGCAGATCCCCGGCGGAGAGAGCTCGCGGGAAGAAAGCGGCGACTGGCCCAAGGCGACCGCCTTTCCCAGTGAGCGGTCTGGGAACCAGAAGCAGCGGCAGCAGCAGCTCGCCGGCGGAACCAAAGCTACCGAGCCGCTTCTCCCTCTCTCTCGGCTTCTGACCCGCTGTGCCTTTCCGCGGGTCTGCCGCCGCCTCGCCTCCTCCGCAGCTAGGCCCGCCCCGCTCCCCGCTCTCCTCACCCATGGTTGAGGAGCTCTCCCACGTCGCTTCCTCCCTCAGACACGCGTCGCCGGCCCGCTCCTGCGGCCCAGCCTCGGCCCTGGCCGTTAACCCGGAAGTCGCGGCGGACCGGCCTTCCACGTCGACCGTGTCTACTCCCGCTCGTCCGCGCCTCCTACATGCCTTAAACGAGGCGCTGGCCGGAAAGTAAATGAGGCGCCATTCCCTGGCCAGACCTTTCGACACGACGCGTGAGAGCCCGGGCAACAGGAGTAAAAGCGGCTCCTTCACCGCCGCTGTCAGTTGGTGAAAAAGCGAGTGAGAGCTGCCAAAACTGGTTTTTTATTAAATTAAAAAGAGAAGCCGCAATGAATCGAAGAGGACTGTGACGAATCTGCGGCTTCAAAGTATGCACGAAAACGTGCTTCCGCTTTACCATCCAGCGAGTTGGAAATAGAGGCGGAGTGCCCGCTTGTCGGGAGGACGGAGCTTTGAATTTCAGTGAAGCTCCTGACCGCTCGGGTCCACTGACAAAAAGTAAACTTGCAGTATTTGTAAGGGTTTGAACATTTTAAAACTAATTAGATTAATGAGCATCTAATAATTACTCAATTGCATTACTCAAGATGTATTGTTTTCCTGCCTGAGTAGTTTAGATACCTGGTTTCAGAACCAGAGGCTGAGAGTTCAATTCTCTGCTGTGCCTCTCGGGAGAAGAGCCAGCCTTGGCCCCAAAAGAAGGGAACGGGGAAGCACTTCGGAGTACTCTCTACCTGGAAAACCCTGGAAAGGGTCACTGTAAGAATCAACTTGACAACACACACTGTAACCCTATTTACAAAACTTTTGCAAAGGCAAAAATAAAGCTGGGAAAAAGCCCTCTAGTTATGGATTGGTCATCTTTCTATATAAAAATACACAAAACTTTGAATTAATTAATAGACAAGGCTCAGTTCTGGGCCCAGTGCTCTTCAATATTTTTTATAAATGACTTGGATGAGGGCATGCAACTTACTAAATCCGTGGGTGACAGAAAATTGGGTGCAATAGCTAGTACCCTGGAAGACGGGGACAAAACTCACAAAGATTTTGATAGGCTTGAACAACAGAGATAAATGCTGAGTTCACCTACAAAAAGTAAACGAATGTATAGTTTACAAGATGGGGGATACTTGGCTCAGTAATATTACAAGTGAGAGGGATCTTGGAATTATAGATTGAAAGCTGAATATGAGCCAAAAGTGCAACATGGCTGCAAAAAAGACCAATGCTATTTTAAAATGCATTACCAGACGTATAGTCTCCAAATCCTATGAGATACCAGTTCCCCTCTATTCAGCACTGGCTAGGCCTCATTTAGAAAACTATCCAGTTCTGGACACTAAGGATGCTAACAAACTGGAAGAAGTTCAGAGGAGGGCAACAAGGATAATCAGGGGACTGGAAACTAAGGCCTATGAGGAAAGTGTGAAATAACTGGGCCTTGAGAAAAGACTAAGGGGAGATGACATGATAGCACTTTTCAAATACTGTACTTGAAAGGTAGTCATACAGAAGAGGAGCAGGATCTATTCTTGATCATCCCAGAGGGTAGGACATGTAATAATGTGCTCAAGCTACAGGAAGCCAGATTTAGGCTGAATATCAGGAAAAATCTTCTTAACAGTTAGTGCAGTACAACAATGGAACCTATTACCTTGGGAGCTCCCCTTCACGGATTGCTGCCTTGTCGTGGTGAAGGGGCTTGAGTAATTCAGAGAAGCTATGGGCTATGCTGTGCAGGGACACCCAAGACGGACAGGTCATAGTGGAGAGTTCTGACTAAACGCAATCCACCTGGAGCAGGAACAGGCAAGCCACTCCAGTAACTTTGCCAAGAAAACTCCATGGACAGAAACAAAAGGCTAAAAAATATGATGCTGGAAGATGGGCCCCTCGGGTCAGAAGGCGTCCAACGTGCTACTGAGGAAGAGCAGAAGACAAGTACAAGTGGTTCCAGAGCTAATGAAGTGGTTGGGCCAAAGTCAGCTGTGGACGCACCTGGAAGTGAAAGGAAAGTCCGATGCTGCAAAGAAAAATACTGCATAGGAACCTGGAATGGAAGATCTTTGAACCTTGGTAAGCTGCATAGATCAGGAGATGGCAAGAATAAATACTGACATTTAGTCAGTGAACTAAAATGAACAGGAATGGGCGAATTCAATTCAAATGATTATCATATCTACTATTGTGGGCAAGAATCCTGTAGAAGAAATGGAGTAGCTCTCTTAGTCAACAAAAGAGTGGGAAAAGCTGTAATGGGATACAATCTCAAAAATGATAGAATGATTGATAGAATGATTTCAATACGAATCCAAGGCAGACCTTTCAACATCACAGTAATCCAAGTTTATGCACCAACCACTGATGCTGAAGAGGCTGAAATTGACCAATTCTATGAAGACTTACAACACCTTCTGGAACTGACACCAAAGAAAGATGTTCTTCTCATTCTAGGGGACTGGAATGCTAAAGTAGGGAGCCAAGAGATAAAAGGAACAACAGGTAAGTTTGGCCTTGGATTTCAAAATGAAGCAGGACAAAGGGTAATAGAGGTTTGTCAAGAGAACAAGCTGGTCATCACAGTCTTTTCCAACAACACAAGAGGTGACTCTACACATGGACATCACCATATAGGCAATACCAAAATCAAATTGATTATGTTCCCTGCAGCCAAAGATGAAGAAGCTCTATACAGTCAGCAAAAACAAGACCTGGAAGTTATGTGGCTCTGATCATCAGCTTCTTATAGCAAAACTCAAGCTTAAACTGAAGGAAGTAGGAAAAACCACTGGGCTAGTCAGGTATAATCTAAACCAAATCCCTTATGACATAGGTCGGAGAACAGGGGTAAATTACCCCAAATTGGGTAAAAATGAAAATCCTGGGGGTAATGAGCAGAGTGCTGGCCACTGCTGAGTTTTCCATTGATGATGATAAAAAAGCACACTGGCCCTGATATTGGGCTATGGCACCAGGGTGGGTGACATGGCTTTTAGCCTGGTTTGTTCCTTTTTGCACACCATACATAGAATGATTAAAGTGGTAGGGAAAGCCCCCCCCCATTCTACGTTGGCTGTCTCTAACATATCATTGCTAGCACCACTCTGGCAGCCACTGATGATGATTAAATCCTCTGTGAACTAGCACGTTGGACGCCTACCTATACTACACCATGGCTGGAGTGCAATGTGTTCCAGCAAAAATAGTGCACATCTTTATCAAATTTGGTGCATCCTGCTAGTTCAGTACACAGCCTGTGTAGATTCAATAATATTTTTAATTCAAATAGTCTATGATTTCCTTCCTTTGGAATCAAGGGGGTAATGTCAGCCTATATAAAAATTTTGGGGGGTAAAAGGTAAAAAAGTTCCCTGACCCCTGCCTTATGAATACACAGTGGAAGTGACGAACATATTCAAGGAACTAGATTTGTTGGACAGAGTGCCTGAAGAACTATGGATGGAGGCTCGTAACACTGTACAGGAGGCAGCAACAAAAACCATCCCAAAGAAAAGGAAATGCAAGGAAGCAAAGTGGCTAGCCAACAAGGCCTTAGAAATAGTAGAGAAGAGAAGGGAAATGCAAGGGAGATAGGGAAAGCTACAGAAAATTGCATGCAGACTTCCAAAGAATATCAAGGAGAGATAAGAGGACCTTCTTAAATGAACAGTGCAAAGAAATAGAGGAAAATAATAAAAAGGGGAAAACACAGAGATCTGTTCAAGAAAATTGGAGATATTAAATGAACCTTTTGTACAAATATGGACATGATAAAGGACAAAAATGGCAGGGACTTCACAGAAGCAGAAGACATCAAGAAAAGGTGGCAAGAATACACAGAGGAATTATACCAGAAAGATCTGGATGTCCTGGACATCCCAGTGTGTGTGGCTGCTGACCTTGAGCCAGACATCCTGGAGAGTGAAGTCAAGTGGACCTTAGAAAGCATGGCTAACAACAAGGCCAGTGGAGGTGATGGCATTCCACTTGAACTATTTAAAATCTTAAAAGATGATGCTGTTAAGGTGCTACACTCAATATGCCAGCATGTTTGGAAAACTCAACAGTGGCCAGAGGATTGGAAAAGATCAGTCTATATCCCAATCCCAAAGAAGGGCAGTGCCAAGGAATGCTCCAACTACCGTACAATTGCACTCATTTCACACACTAGCAAGGTTATGCTTAAAATCCTACAAGGTAGGTTTCAACAGTACAGGTATGTGGACCGAGAACTCTCAGAAGCACAAGCTGGATTCCGAAGGGGCAGAGGAACTTGAGACAAAATTTATTTATTTATTTATTCAACTTATATGCCGCCCACTCTACCCAAAGGTCTATGGACGGCTCACAATAGAAATTGCTAGCATCCTGGATTGTGGAGAAAGCCAGAGAGTTCCAGAAAAACATCTACTTCTGCTTCATTGACTATGCGAAAGCCTTTGACTGTGTGGACCACAGCAAACTATGGCAAGTTCTTAAAGAAATGGGAGTGCCTGACCACCTTATCTCCTGAGAAATCTATATGTGGGACAGGAAGCAACAGTTAGAACTGGATATGGAACAACTGATTAGTTCAAAATTGGGAAAGGAGAACAACAAGGCTGTATATTGTCTCCCTGCTTATTTTACTTATATGCAGAATACATCATGTGAAAGGCAGGACTGGACGAATCCCAAGCCAGAATTAAGATTGCCGGAAGAAATATCAACAGCCTCCGATATGCAGATGATACCATTCTGATGGCAGAAAGTGAGGAAGAATTAAAGAACCTCTTAATGAGAGTGAAAGAGGAGAGCGCAAAAAATGGTCTGAAGCTCAACATCAAAAAAACTAATATCATGGCCACTGGTCCCATCATCTCCTGACAAGTAGAAGGGGAAGATATGGAGGCAGTGACAGATTTTACTTTCTTGGGCTCCGTGATCACTGCAGATAGTGACAGTGCTTCTTGGGAGGAAATCAACTCTGAGTGCTCACTGGAAGGACAGATCCTGAAGCTGAGGCTCCAATACTTTGGTCATCTCATAAGAGAAGACTCCGTGGAAAAGACCCTGATGTTGGGGAAGTGGGAGGGCAAGAGGAGAAGGGAATGACAGAGGACGAGATGGTTGGACAGCGTCATCGAAGCTACCAAGATGTATTTGACCCAACTCCGGGAGGCAGTGGAAGATAGGAGGGCCTGGTGTGCTCTGGTCCATGTAGTCACAAAGAATCGGATATGACTTAACAACTAAACAATAACACCTTGGGAGGTGGTGAGCACTCCAGCACTGGAGGCATTCAAGAGAAAATTAGACAACCATATGTGAAATCTGCTTTGATTTGGATTCCTGCCTTGAGCAGGAGGGGTTGGAGTCAACGGCTTTATAAGTCCCTTCCAACTCTATGCTGTGATTCTACATTATTCTGATATCTAAGTTGCGGTATGGACTTATAGTTCTTACACCTTCATTCCCTATTGAGTATCTTTTGTTCTTCTACTCAAAGATTTAATATAGTTTTTAAAAAGCTTTTATTTTCCCTCCCCCAGTCGATAGGAACAGGAAGAATACACAAAATTGATTCATTGCTGTAATGAAAAAAAGGAGATAGAAAAATAACGTTGACCATAATTTAGAAAATAACACTTGTACAAAAAACTTCAGGGAGGCACACATATTAGTCTTCAGGTCCTTGATATCCTTAGTAGACCACGAATACGTCTAACTAGTGCTTGAATGAAAGTGTAGCGTGATCGGACCTTAGAATATAGGCTTTCAATGTCAAGGAGCTTCTTCTGCAATGATTCCCCAAAACTGCTGCTGGCTTCAATCTGAAGCTGAAAAAGAAGGTAGAGAAAGTGTGAGAGAAAAGCTATCATGACTTAAATTCTCCTTTTAAAGAGAAACAAACATTTCTTCTTGATGTAGGAATATCATCAGTTCATGTAGAAAATTTAAAATAAAGTACCAGTATGTGGAATTTTGTTGCTAGAGTATGCATGTATGTATATCTAAGAAACATTTAATATTTAGACTCCAGCTCATTGTCTCTAAACCCATAGCTCTATACTATGTGGGCTACTGGCAGCCTGAGAATCTGCATAAATTATTAAAGAATATAGCCTTGAGTCTGGAAAAAAAAATCCAAGGGTCCAGGGCTAGTCACAAGTTTAAAATATACTTAATTATGTTTAAAGAATCTCAAATAGAAGAAGCTTTATAACTACCTATTTGCTTTTGGAAATGCAAATTATATTCTGCCCAAGTTACCAATGTAAGAAAATGTTCACATTTCTTCCTAAGCAGCCAGATAGGCAAGTACAAAACCAGCCAACCGCTCCAGTTAAGCAAATGTGAAAGTGTTCAAAGCCTTGATAGTAAGCCAGTTGGGAAATCACTATTCTATGAGGTTATGCGAATACAGAAATGCATTAAATAAATGAAGTCAAAATACTGTGTATCAATTTTAACTGGTATTAGGAACAGCAATAATATTGATAACAATAGAACATCTTCAGATGTTATTTTCTCATTGGTAGTTTCAAGAAATAATTGTTCTAAAATATATAATTCTTTTAATATTTACTTTGGGGATGGACAATGGGAGGTACAAAAAACTGGATCTTTCTCCAGCTGTTCCTGATGTCAAGCACATATTACAAAATGTTAAGCTCTCAATATTCAGCATGCTGAATCATCTTGTATTTAGACACTACCATGTGCTATTGCAAAGACTATCTAATCATTTTGTAGTTACATAAATAGAAGTAGAAATTTCCTAATTATATGTAACTTTTAAACTAAAACAATCATTCATAACTCTTCTAGAAAAGGCTGGATCTTACCTGATCTAAATCAAGCTGGCTCACTCCACTGAGTCCACTTCTAAAATCAAAGTGAGGCTCTGAACTGCTGGTATCTTGGAATTTAAAATAATAGATATTTATAGTACAAAACACGTCTTTAAAATATGCATCACTAGGTAACATTATATTCCTGTTATGTACAGTCCTGGTTTTTTTCCAACACAACATAACTAAGAAGTTGAGATTTATCATTCTTTTATGCCAGCAAGGCTGTCCTTCCAATTTATAGCTGCCCATTCTTCCTATGGAAGGTGTTTCTCCTGGGTAGAGCCTGGAAAAGTTACATTTTCAGACAACAGCTCCCAGAGTCCAGCACGGGTCACATGTTCCCTGGGAATTCTAGGAGCTCATGAGACCAAAAACAAACTTTTCCAATTTTTATTTGTTTCCATTTTCTACAATGTCTTTTTTGAGTTAGTATGATCAGAAACATTTTAACACTATAGATTTATATAAGGATAGTACAGTGGTGCCTTGACTTACGAACTTAATCTGTCCCAGAAGATGTTCGTAAGTCAAATCAGCATTTCCCATAGGAATGCACTGAAACCCGATTAATCCTTTCCGGCTGTTTATTTGTTCTTATGTCAAGGCACGGTTCGTAAGTCAAAGTACAGTGGTGCCCCGCAAGACGATGTTAATTCGTTCAGCGAAAATCGCTGTCTTGTGAAAATATCGTCTTGCGAAATGCGATTCCCCATTGGAATGCACTGAAATCCATAATGCATTCCAATGGGGAAAAATTGTCGTCATTTTGCAAAAAAAAAAAAAAACCATTTTGCGAAGCGCGGATCAGCTGCAAAAATCGCTGTCTTGAGAAAAACAGTCCTGAAAACACGTGTTTTGCGAGTCGTGGACTCAGCTGTCAAAATCATTGTCTTGCGAAATTCGGTCCTGGAAAAAAAAACTGTCTTGCGAAGCACGGTCCGAAACATCATCCAGCGAAAATCGCCCATAGGAAACACTGTTTTGTGAAGCACTATAGCAATCGCAAAACCTCATCGTCTAGCAAATTAACCGTTTTGCAAGGTAATCGTCTAGCAGGGCACCACTGTATTAGTTCCCATAGGAACTAAGGCAAAACTGGTTAATCTGTCCTCTACCACTAGGGGGAGAATTTTTCTTCTTTTAACCTAAAATGAACTTAGGTTTTAAAAAGGGCAGGAAAGGAGGGAGGGAATGGGGAAAAGAGGAAAGAAAGAAAGAAGGTCATCACTGGGGCACACAGACCCCTCAGAATCCAGACCTGGACAAAGTGTGGCCTGAGGGCCACATACGGCCTGCGAGCCGCTCCTGTCCAGCCCCCAGACAGTTTTGAACATCAAAACCATTTATAGCTTTTTGTCTAAAGTTGATCAGTTGCTTATCTTTAACATACCGCAAAAAATCTCTTTAGTATTTGTGAAGATTAACAAGTTTAAAATACAAACAATCATAACACCGCTGTTTCATTTTATTTTTAAGTAAAGTTGGTTCGGCTCCCGAACACAGCTCAGATTTTTCATGTGACCCCCCCCCCATAGAAATTAATTGCCCACTCATGCCTCAGACAAAGGTTTGTGCTTTTAAGCACAAAAAGAAAAAGAGGAGAGAGAGAGAGAGAGACGGCAAGGAGCGGAGGAGTTTGGAGTCTAAAACACATTTTAAACCCACACATTTTACAACAACACATTTTAAACCAAGCAACCAAAAGAATAAAATGCATTTTAGAGGCCAACAGCCAGACAGACCTTTGCAAACAGTTTTCTGATTTTAAAACCAACAGCCAGCACAGAAACATAACCCCCACCTAGCCCAACCCCAAGTTGCAGAATCCCTCTGTACAGTAAATACAGTGCACTCACCCAGAATAGGCAGTCTCTCTTTGCTTTTAAAAAGAAAGTCAAAAATCCAAAAATAAAAAAGCCAAAAAAAGAGAGATACAGTCCGTACAGTACAGTACCAGGCAGTACCAGATAGTAGGCAGTCTGAAGTCTCTCTCTACATCCACTCTCTAATCGTTGGGGCAAATGAGGTAGCAGACAAGCAGCCTCTTCGCTGGCCAACGGTTAACTGAAAGTTCACATTTCCCGCCTTCCCTGTGTTTTTTTTTTTCATTCATAAGTCAAAACTCCATTCGCAAGTCAAAGCAAAATTTTGCAAACTGAGCTGTTCGTAATTCAAAATGTTCATAGGTTGGGACGTTTGTAAGTCAAGGCACCACTGTATGACAGTAACAGTTTCATATATGCAAGCTGGAATTTGCCTTTTCTGCAGAAGCTGCATCCTGGGTTGATAGTTTCATCATAATTCCCAGAACAGGAGGATCTTTTCCTTAGTCACCGCCAGTTCAAATCCCTGCATATGTGAAATTAGACTGCCCAAATGTGCATTGCTTCATACTTTCTTACAGTGAAATACACTTGTCATTTTATGTCCATTTCCCCTGTTTAGAAATCCTTCTAGGGCTGTGACCAGTAGATTTTTGATCTAGCTACCCTAAAACTGAGATAACTTTATTAGAAGCAGTAATTTTTTTGTAATTAAATACTTCCTCCTCCTGGCCCACAGCTTCCCCACAATTAAACAAATTGTATGGGATCCTCAGAAGATTTAGGACAGAAGGAAATGCTTAATTTTTGAAAAATTGCTGCTAGAAAATACCAAACTGTTCTGCTTTTGACAAAATAAAAATATGACCTAACAGTCACACAGTTTTCTTAACTACATTTTAATTATCTAACTTTTCAGGCTTTAGTATAATTCACAAATTCAAAGGAAAAAATGAGGAAATTACCATGTAATTTTCTGCTCTTCAGTGGAGTCCTGGAAGTTAAAAAAGAATCTTGGGAATCTACAGGGGTGAAGCGCAATAGATAGTGTTCCAGGTGCCGCCAGAGAATAAAAAGGCATGTTTCTATGATATCTGCCAGCATCTCTAGTAAAGGATAACATAAAATTTACAGCCTGGCTCCTTAGGAAAAACTACATTGGTACTGAATCCTGCTCTTGCAATTCTAACTGAATTGCTTCCGAGCAGAACTGTCTATACACTGTTATTGCATAACCAAAGATAAGAGTCCACTCATGCGTTTCTAGGCATTGCCTACAGTAAATATTTATTACAGAAAATTGAGAGAGGCAAGCATACTTAAGTAACAGAAAAACATAACTAATTTCCTTCAGTTCAGGTGCCCCCTCTCCACTGCTGCCAATTCATGCGATTTTTGAAACACTTTAGATTCCCCCCCCCATTAAATATGATAATGAAGTTCTCAATACTTCTTTCCAAGATATGCTCATTTATTAAAGCTGTCTTTGAGGGTTGGTCTAAAAAAATCTCTTGTCAAAGGATACAGCAGCACAGAGAAAGCAGTTTGGCTCGATTGTTGATCAGCTTTACCAAACGTCGCTTTGCCAAGATGTATTTTTGAGCAGTAGAAATTTTGTCTACTCCAGCCAGCATAACTGATTGGCACAGCTGGAAAAAGAAAAAAGAAAAGGTGTGTAACCAATCACTAGAAAGCATTAGAGCCTTGTGGGGGCGCTATATATTCAGCAGACACTTGCAAGAACTCATCCCAGTCTAGAAAAAACAAACATGTTTAATGAGCAACTCTGGACTTACTATTACTAGTTTTGTTGTGTGAAAAGAAATGTAAAGTGCACCTAAGTGTATCAGTCAATTTTCTTACTCACTTGAGAATCAATGTTAAGGAGGAAAGAAAACCTGGCTTCATTTTGTCATCTTATTCAGTCACAAAAAGTAAAAATACTCAGTGTCTTCTAAACTAAACTGTATACCTTACACTGGTTCATCTGTGAGTCCATAAGTGCAAACACAGGCTAGTGTTTTACCAGAATATGAAACTATACTTGCTGGTACATGTACTGAGCTTTCTTATAACTAATGTTGGCTATTAAAAAAAGATTACAATACAAAACTGCTTCAATAAATAAATCTGAGGTAATCCATCTTTATTCTGAAGATGCAGAAGGAAGACACAGGGAGGTTACCTCTTTTATCTCATCCGGTGGTAGTTGCTCCACGTTCTGCAGCTTGCTAACACCCTGGCGATGGCTATCATAGTAACTGAAGAAGTCATTTGCACATTGTTTTAACAGATAGACAATGATACCCAGACCAGGCAAACGCCAATAGGGGATCACTGGTGCTTGTGAATCTAAAATATAATATAACACAAGTTAAATTACTTCAGGCTCCAATACTGATTTACTATGTAGTACAATGTGCAGTTATCCACAAACACTGAGTTTTACTGAGCTCAGTGAGACTGACTCTCTCTAGTAAATGTGTTTAGAAATGCAACTGTAAATGTACTGAATATGTCAACACTTTACTTACATCTCTTGATTTGTTTGTTTATTTATTTGCTAACCACATTAAATAGCATTTTTCTATCATAGTTTAATGCCGGTAACAACCAAATAATCGATCAAGAGACAATAAGCAGAAAAACACTAGTAACACTCTTAACTCCTTATAATACAGAAATAGAATGCAACCATCCAGAACAAGCCTTGAACCTTCTGTCACCTGGTAAGCAAACAACTATACAAGTTTCTGTGCTTTTGAGTTGAAAGGCCCATTTTAAAAAGTAAAATACGGTAAATAAATGTAAACTGAAAATTAGTCTAGCCTCAAAGTCATGCTCAAGTAAGTTATCGGACATATTCTTGTGCCTGAAGAAGTGGACAGTATTCCATAAAAGCTAAAATTTGTTCATCTTAAAAGTTTGAGGGGCTTGAGTAATTCAGAGCCTGCTTCTTTGGAGAAAAGTGATGACAAACCTAGACAGCATCTTAAAAAGCAGATATATCATCTTGCCAACAAAGGTTTGAATAGTCAAAGCTATGGTTTTTCCATTAGCGATGTATGGAAGTGAGAGGGTTTACCATAAAGAGGGCTGACCACAGAAGAATTGATGCCTTTGAATTGTGCTGCTAGAGAAGACTCTTGAGAGCCCACTGGACTGCAAAGAGAACAAACTTATCCATTTTGAAGGAAATCAACCCCGAGTGCTCACTGAAAGGGCAGATCCTGAAACAGAGGCTCTGATACTTTGACCATATGAGAAGACTCCCTGGAAAAGACCCTGATGTTGGGAAAGTGTGAAGGCAAGAGGAGAAGGGGACAACAGAGGACAAGATGGTTGGACAGTGTCATCGAAGCTACCAACATGAATTTGACCCAATTCTGAGAGGCAGTGGAAGACAGGAGGGCCTGGCGTGCTCTGGTCCATGGGGCCATGAAGAGTCGGACACGACTTAACTAAACAACAACAACAACAACAAAAATCCTGTTGAATATTTACACATGTGTGGAAATCTAACTGCAGAAGCTATGATGGGGGACTGATGTGATGCTGGCTGGATGCAACTAGGCACCTGACATATCATCAGAGGGCTCCAGCAGCTTCTGCTGTTGCACTTTTGCATGCATAAATATTTAACAAGATACTGGCCAGTGCTTTCAACACTAAAATTCAACACTAAATTGTACAGTTGCTTTCCACATGATCTTGTGTTGTGATGGAAAGGCATATATGGAACATGAGAAAAAGCATTCAGTTCAATTTCCAGAATATGGTTTTTGATTGACACGTAGTACAACCACAAACCCACCTTGTCGAGGACCATCTCGATTGATGGACTCAGAAAGACTGGGAGTGAAGAGGCAAACTATATGCTCAAAAGAGGAAGCAGACTGTACCATTAACAACCGGCAATATTCTATCACATTGGCACAAATCTATAAGAAGAGATAAAAATAGGGTAATAGTAATCAAATACAAACTGCAGATATTATTCAGTCACAGAAACACAGGAAGCTGCCTTAGACTGAGTTAGACCATTGGCCCAACTAGCCCAGTACTGTCAGTTCTAACTGGCAGCAGCTCTGCAGGGTTTTAGGCAAAATTCTTTGCTAACCCTTCCTGCAGATCCTTGGTATTCTCCGATAGTCTTTGTCCAAAGGCCTAGCCCTGCTTAGCTTCCAAAAGCAGATGAGACCAAGATATGTTCAGGTTATTACAGTGGTGCCTTGACTTATGAACGCCTTGACCTACGAACATTTTGAGTTACGAACAGCTCCGTTCACAAAATTTTGCTTTGACTTGCAAATGGAACTTTGACTTACGAACAGAAAGAAAGGCAGGGGAAAAGGGTGGGAAATTCAAATAGCTAACTGTAGGTGGCGACAAGGCTGCTTCTTGTAGCTCTTTGGCCCGGCAGTTAGAGAGTGTGCCATCTGAGGAGGCTGCCTGCTAAGGTAAAGTGCTGCTTTATACTTTTTAAAAACTGTTCTGGGTATTTTTGCAGCATGATTTTCGGCTGGGGGGTTACATTTCCGTGCTGTGATGGGTCTTGGGGGGGGTTCTATTTCCGATGGGTCTTGGGGGGGGTTTAGTTGCTTTTTGGGTCCCCCCCCCATTTTCGATGTGTCTTGCATGCTTTTTACTTTGTTCTCTTTGCATTTCTGATCTCCTCCATTTGTTTTTGCAATGGTTCATGCAAGCTTCCCTTGCTTTTTTGCTTCATTCTCTTTGCATTTTTAATCTGCATTTTTAATCATGCAGAAACCACTGCAAAAGTTTTCTGTGCTTTTGCAATGGTTTCTGCATGCTTCCCTTGCAAATCAGAAAAGTTTTTGCAAGGGTCTGTGCTGGCTTGGTTTAAAATGTGTTGGTTTAGCATGTGTTTTAGACTCCAAACTCTCTCCCTCCCCCATTGTCTTCTCTCTCTCTATCTCCCTCCTTTCCTGCCCTTTTTTAAACCTAAGTCATCTTAGGTTAAAAAAAATATTCTCCCCCTAGTGGTAGAGGACGGATTAACCGGTTTTGCATTAGTTCCTATGGGAAATAATACTTCGACTTACAAACCGTGCCTTGGCATAAGAACAAAAAACAGCCGGAACAGATTAATCAGGTTTCAATGCATTCCTATGGGAAATGCTGCTTTGACTTATGAACACCATTCCATTATGGATTAGGTTTGTAAGTCAAGGCACCACTGTATGATGAAAGATGTATGCAATGTCTGTTGTTACTGAGACAATGTCAGAAAAAGAAGAAATATTTCACTACCTGGGAGCAAAGGCCTTTATTTCATTGTACTACAAAGTATAATCTATGATTTACCTGTTGCATGGCCAGTTCAATTTCATCCCTCTTGTTTACTCTGTCTCCCTCTGCATTATCATCTTGCAACTTAAACTGACGCAGTCTCTCTGAACCACCAAACCGTGTTAGAAGGCCCAAGCACTGGCGCTGAAGGCAAGCAGAAGTTTTTAAAAAGGATGACTACTAGATATGATTGGATTTTTTTTTAAAAAAGACTGAATAAGTTCTATCTTTTCTCAATGATATCAATGATATCTATCTTTTTGTTCCCAAGATGACCACACATTTTCAATCTGAGGATTCTATTAAGGTAAACCGCCAGCCCTTATACAAGGACAGAACCCCTCCCTTGACAATCCAGTTCAGGGCTTGTGTCCTGTCCCTCATTCTATGATTAGTTCATATGCATTCCAACCCCTTATTTAAAAGCACATGTACATACTGACATATCATAGATAGATACCACAAGACATTAACAACATACATATGAAGCATTTGAAATGATTAGCCTGTTATAGTAAACCTGAATCATTAAGGGAAAAGATTCCAGTCAATTCACTGACACAACAACTCTTCAGTCATAAAAATTATCTACCTGAAATCGCCCTACATGTCCTTGTAATTCAATTTGCATTCCATCATGAGTATCAAGGCCATAGTTGCCTAGCACACCTAATGTTAAAAACAAAAACAAAGCATGATATCAATAGTTTCATTTGTGGTTTTCAAATCATCTCCAGATCTAGGACCATATAAAAACTGGAACAACTTCATATAGATCAGAAATCTTTTAAGGAAGCTATCTGGATTAGAAACAAATACATCAAAAATGACAAATAATGTGTGTACCTCATTCCAGTGACTATCTTCTACTGCACTGATAAAACAAGTAATACATTGTAAAACCAAGCTGCATTTTGAAAGCATAGAGATTGGGAAAAATTACTTTTTTGAACAATAACATTCAAAACCTTATAGCCTGCACAAGCACTCTCTGAGCATCATTACGTTCCTGACTGTTACTGCATCTTCTCTTTCCAAATCTGAAGCTGCTTCAAGTGTCTGAAGGGAAACTCTCACTCGGTGTAGTCTTTCTTTCTATCTGTGCTAGATTGCTATTTGCCAGCACCAGGTCAATTTCAATGGTTTTCATTTCAAGACCTCAGTAATTCTAATACCTTCTTGAATGTGTGAGTCATAAACACTTTATTTCAAGTGATCTGTTTCCTGCTGTGAGACTCTGTGATAGGCTACAACACAAGATCAAATAAAGGGTGACACAACTGTATGAAGAGCTTTTATTAATGTATTCTTGAAGGCTTTCACAGCCGAGATCTGATGGTTGTTGTACGGTAGGTTTTTCGGGCTGTTAGAAGTTAGAACTCTAACTCCCGTCCTCTGAAGATGCCGGCCACAGAGACTGGTGAAACGTTAGGAAGAAAAACCTCCAGAACACAGCCAAACAGCCCAAAAAACCTACAACAACCAGCTTTTATTAACTTTCTGTGGCTATTCAGTTTTATATGAGTTTGCATACAGTTTTACATGAAACATTTGGGCCAATTAAAGAGCTACTGCTACTTTGTATCTAAAATTAATATGCAACTGTTGTCAAAATTCTCAAAATACTCTTTGATCTTATTGTTTGTTGATTTGTACTTGTGTATTGCTTTATATTTACTCTATCTTTGTTTGTATTCTTTGCTCTACATATCCCAGAGTATGTGTTGTGCTATGGGGTGGTACATATGTTGAAAAACAAACAAACAAACAAATTACCAGGTGGAGCAGCTTTACTGATTATCCCTGTCAGTAAAGCCAGTTCTTGCAGAGATCCTGCACTTACTTCCTGACACCGCAAGATTGCCTGGATAGTATCTGAATGGGATATTAGAAACTGCAACACCTGAACCAAAAAGAGAAAAGTGATGTAGAAATAAACCTTATTTAAGAATATTAGTTAAGCATATCAGCAGAGGATACCTGGAAATAACAGAACACAAAACTCACATCCAGCTCTAAGATATACGGGTAATCAACATCTTGAGACATTTTTCCATCCTCCCTTTTAATGTACCTGTCCTGCAGCTTGTGCATGTTGTGCCATACTTGAAGTGAGGATGACCTGGCACAGCTGGAGTGCCGGCAGAAGAATCTGACGATAACGTTCTATAGGGGCAGGAATGAAGACTGGGGACTCCCTCATTCCAAATATTCTGAAAGGAGGAGAAATCAAAGAGAGAAGCTATTTGTATTTATTTATTTATTACTTTATTTATTACTTTAACTCATATACTGCCCCATTAGTGCTGGAGCACTATTCTAGGCAGTTTACAAGCAGTTAAAAACAGAATAACAAACAGTAAACACTATAGCACAAATAACAATAACATAAAATCAATTTGTATGGGTAGCTTTAAAAAAAGCTTTGAAAACTCATCCACATATGTACACATATGCCTTATACTTTCAGGACTAGAAATGAGCACAAACCTCAATTTGGAGGTTTGTGTGTGCCATGCATTCCCTTCCCTCGCCCCCCCCCAGCCAGCTCCCCCCACCAGCTGGCATGCACTGTTCTTTCCCTCCTCTTTACACAATTGTCCAGCTGCAGGAGGAGCGTGTAACTTCCCTCACCTTCTCCAGTAGCCATCCACTCAGAGGCACATACTGTTGCTGTAAGTATATGATTGCACGAAGAGAAGGGAAACAACCATATATCCCACCTGGTGAGTGGGGGAGCCGGGTGGGGGTGGGGGAAGGGAATGCACAGCATCTGTGGTACCATGCTGACAAACTGGCATGAACTGCCAAACCAAGATTTGTGCCCGTCTCTATTCAGGAGACTAGCCTACTGAGCTTAGTTAGAGGGGTTTCCAAAGTGTGTTCCGAGCCGGTGGTGGTGATGCTTTTCTGGCTCCAGTTCCTTCATGTCCCTTCACCTCTATGGCTGCCTGCACCCCTGGCCACTCCTGCTTCTGCTGCTGCTGAGAGGAGTCATGAGTCCAAAAAGTTTGGGAACCACTGACCTTGGTCACCACTACATTTCTACTCTTTCATTGAGTCTGAATGCAACTGATTCTCTGCATGGATCTGTTGGGGCACAGGTTGCTGTCCTCTGAAGATGCCGGCCACAGAGACTGGTGAAACGTTAGGAAGAACAACCTTCAGAACAGGGCCAAAGAGCCCGAAAAACCCAGAACAACCATTAGAAACCTTTTTAATCAGTTGTTTTGGTGTAGCTTTTCCCAGCTTTCCACAGACGTTACTGTACTACAGCTCCCCTCTAATCCAACCAGCATGGCTAATGTTCAGGGATTATGAGAGCTGGGAGTCCAATATCTGCAGACCCAAGACTGACAACGGCAGAAGTTACTACTTATTCTGAACCATCAGAACACATTAATGGCTTCTGAAATACTACATAAAATCATATTCGTACTATTTGTACCCTAAAGTATTCCAGACTATATGCGGAGGAAGCATAGTTTATGGAAACAAAAATACCCCTGGCTTCTAAGTGATTCAAGCCTGGTCAGCAGCAGAATCTATATTCAAAGCAAATGCTTACAGGGACTACCTTTGCAAGAAATAACTGTAGTTCATAGGAAAACATGCAATTACTATGAGGAATCTTGTAGCTCCTGAAATACTATGAACATTTATAAGAATAAACATCCATGGACTGTAGTCTTTTTCTGCCCACTCATCCTTACTATGACAAGATTGGAAGTAGGAAGAAAGAGTACCCAAAGGCTGCCCTTGCAGACACCACTTATACCCCATTTTTTTCTATCAGAAAAGCTCCTAGAACCCCACCACCACCAATGGCAATTGAGATTTTAAATTGGTCTGAGGGTCTGCTACACCATTTAATGCCATTAGAATTTCCCAAGAAGTAGTCAGGTTATTAGTCAGGTTGGCAAACAAAAACAGGAAAAAAATAAAAGGGAAAAAACCAAGATACCACAGCAATTTAAAAACTCATTTCCGTATGAGCTTTCATGGATCAAAGTCCATTTCCTCAGTCACTGCAGTATAAAAACATGGCCAGTATACCTGTACTGATTCCTACTGAGGATACAGGTAATAGACAAAATGGCAATGTATCATCATCACAAGAGTGGGACTACCAAGGTGTATATTGCTTCAATTAACAGGTTGTGGGAAAGGCAAAAACTGTAGCTAAGACAGATTTAGCTATCACAGAAAAAGTAAGCTGTGTTATTGGTTCTACTACTTCCAGTGTGTTGTTTCCTCTTTTTCTTTGGCACATTTCTGGCACCTCTGTGGCACCACGATGTTCCCAAGGGAAGAAAATAAGCTCCAGGACTATGCAAAGGACAGGTCATATGAAAGCTTACCCATGCTGGTCTATTTCAGGTCGCATGTCATATACGTGACACTGTGCAAGCCTCGTGATTACTCCAGATCTTAGTAACTCGCGTGCTCCTTGTTGTATTTTTGCCACTTTGGTCAAGAAAGCCTGCAATATATTTTTAAAAAGCAAATTAATAAATAGTAGATGGTATGGCAAGCTTTATACTGAATTGGGCTAAATAGAAGGTAACACATTTAAACTGAATTGTGCTATATGCAAGTGACAGTTAAAATGCCTTCAAATGAACACACCTAAATTGATTATTGTGGTTTTTCGGGCTGTTTGGCCATGTTCTGGAGGTTTTTCTTCCTACCATTTCCCCAGTCCCTGTGGCTGTCCCTGTTCGTAGAATTCTAGCTCCTGTTCAGAGGACAGGAGCTAGAATTCTGTGTTCTCTAGCTGCTGTCCTCTGAAGATACTGGCCACAGGGACTGGCAAAACGTTAGGAAGAGAAACCTCCAGAACATGGCCAAACAGCCTGAAAAACCCACAATAACCATCGGATCCCCGCCATGAAAGCCTTTGAGAACACATACCTAATATTGTGTAACTTAGTGCTGAAAGTATAAAATAATGAACATGGGAAATCAATACAGTGGGGTCTCTACTTAAGAACTTAATCCGTATTGGAAGGTGGTTCTCAAGTTGAAAAGTTCTTATGTTGAATCTGCATTTCCCATAGGAATGCATTGAAAACCATTTAATCCGTATCTGCTCTTTTCCGTCCATAGAAACTACAGTGGAACCTCTACTTAAGAACGTAATCCGTTTTGGAATGGTGTTCTTAAGTTGAAACATTCTTAAGTTGAAGCAAGATTTCCCATAGGAATGGACTGAAAACCAATTAATCCGTTCTGGCTGTTTTTTTGTTATGTAGAGGTGCGTTCGTACATTGAAGCATTAGTTCCCATAGGAACTAATGCAAAGCTGGTTAATACGTACTCTACCACTAGGGGGAGAATTTTTTTTTTTACCTAAGATGACCTAAGGTTAAAAAAAGAGCAGGAAAGGTTTTTTTTCCTGTTCTTATCTTGGATTTCTGTTCTCAAGTAGAAGCAAAATTTAGCAAATGGAGCTGTTCTTAAGTTGGATTGTTCTTAAGTAGAGACGTTCTTAAGTAGAGACCCCACTGTATATACCACAAGTAAGCCCTATGTTCTTTTAACTATATCCTCCAAAAGTTTCTTATGTTCGGACAACAAGCAGCATTAACTGACTAGACAACAGGAAAATAGGAAAATCTTACCATTTTGGATTCATAGGTATACAAGGCTTTAAGTAGAGGAGGCTGAGGTGTAAGCAAGCTTTGCAGTTTGCGGTCATCATCTGCTAGGCTTTCAACAAGCACTTTCAAATACCCACTATTGGACAGATATAGCAACCACTGTTGCTGCTTATCCACAGAGACAATGCGATCAAGTAAGGCTAGTGCTAACATCTGAAAAGGGAAAAGAGATGATACACATTAACAAGGAAAAAATATTAATTCATATGTAAAACGTGCATCCAAACAACTGATTTAAGCAGGACATTCTTGTCCTACATGACCCCACTATATGGAAAGCATAGTACAGTACTATGTACTATTTCCATGTTAACTACTTACCAGCAATATAATTGCTGAAATCCTGTTAGTGTAGTAAGTTACCCTATTGAATCAGTGGATATTAGGTGAATCAACTCTTCCACAAGCTCCATGGATTTGTATGGGCCTACTCTAGTTGCAACTTATTACATTAAAGTACATCAAACCTAGAGTAGGCCAATTTGAATCAATGGGATTTACAGAGAAGTTGCCTCACCAAATTCCCACTGACTCAAAAGGCCTACTCTAGTGCTACTAATTAGAGATAGGGGTATTTGTATATGAATATCCCCCCACAAGTGGAGATAACAAGGGTCCAGCCCCATGGAGCCGGATGGCCACTCACAATTCTGCTGCTGATGCAAACTCAATGGAGCCTTCCTATTGCTTCGTTGCTCACAGATTAGCCAGTCCTGGCAGAAGGCAGGATGACAAGCCTCTCTGCCAGGTTGCAGAGTGGCTAATCCATCGCAAGCAACGGAGCAATAGGAAGGCTCTGTCGAGCTTGCATCAGTGGCGGAATTGTGAGTGGACCGTTCAGCCCCTTGTTATCTCTACCTGTGGAGGGATATTTGTATACCCCCATCTCTACTACTAAATAAGCTAAGCAACAGAATTTCAGCCAATGTTTCACAACTTCAAAGTTCTATTGAATTAAAGGAGAGCCATGTGATCCTTATACAATGCAAATGCAGGCGTAGGCAATACCTTAAAGAAGTCATACAATCTCTAGCTTTCATGGATCAGGGTCTTGCAGTGGTGCCTTGTCTTTAGTGCAAAGAACTTAAGAGTCCCAAAAGATGGATTGACTGAATTTCAAAACCATCAAAAAAAAAAACAAACCATCAGGCAGTTTTTTATTTTAATACATATTTGAAATATTTGAAATTATAAAGTGAATGCCCCTGCCCCAATATTTCATTTGGCTTGCCTAAAATCCGAAGAGAAGTTCACTTACCCGGCCTATCTCGTGACCGTCACAGGCATCTCGACAAACAACCTCCATCAGGGCAGAACCATAGCTTTCAATAATTGCCATGTTTTCTCGTTGCAATTTACTAAAAGCATCTTCAGGAGCTGTTAAACGTTCCCACATGGTCTTCTTGGCTGTAAAACATAGCAGAAAATTTAGAGTGAAAAAGAAAGCCAGACTTGAGCAAGTTCATTAGAGAAGAAACAGATAGCGAGACACTGAAGGGGTGAGGAGCGAAGGAAGCATTTTAGGCAGAACATTCAAGTGACAATACCATGCACTGCTCAGCAGAAAAACATAGTTTAGAACAATACAGAAACAACAATCCTCTCAGCTGAACAAAGTACATGTGCCTCTGAAATATTATATACAACATTTGGTGTGCCAAAAGAAAAGGTAGTACAAATGGTACAGTGTTACTATTAAAGGAGAATGAGCAACAGTGTGAGGTTGTGAATCTCGGTTTTGCCCCAATGTTCACTTCAGGGGTGAGCTCATTAAGTCTCAACCTCAAGCATACATTCTTCATTTTTAACTAATTTGCATTCTACCTGCTTCTAGAGTCTCTGGTTCATCTGGTCTCTGGGCAATCTGGAGGTAGTACAGTAACGCTCCATACAAGTGTGTCCTCACTCGCTGGAACCCACCACCTGCTCAAACAGAAGTATGGACATGAGAACATATGCAGTCTTCTGGTAACATGCATCTCAATTCTTTATTTCCACAGTATCATCTTTTACAATGCAAAAACAACTCATTTAATAAAAGCTGGAGCAAGAATTAATGAAGTATTAAAAACCTCTCTTCCCAAAAGGCACAATACTGATTTGTGCTTTTAATATTACCTGTTTTTAGAATAAAATCCAGAATTTTTTTCAATATAATATGTAGAGAAGAGTCTCCAATGGAGGCAGATCCCACCACCATGCCTTCAGAACCTGGTGGTGCTGCGAAAGAACCATCCAGCATCAAGACAAACTGGGTGTGTCCAGGGATAGGGACAGCGAATGGCTCCTTTTGCTCTGTGCGCACAGACTGGCTTAGGTGGGCAGTCAGAGTGAACACAGCTCCTGCCACAACAGGCATCACCTCCTGAGCTGCGTCATCATTCAGGATCTTTGAGGAAGAAAAGGAAGAATCAAGATGGGGGACTTACTAGTGATACAAAGCTGCATCATTTCTATAGACCACCTAATACAAATTACTACAATGTAAATTACCCCATTTTAAATAATAAAAATAAGACAAAGGAATCTGAAGGACAAAGGGTGCAGGGCAACACATTACACTACGGTTCTTTGCAACTCCTCTCTTGCTATACAATGGATCTCAAAAGTACAGTGGCAACAACTTAGAAACACATAGAGCCCATCCCTGGCCTTCTCTAATTCCCTTAAATAAGTTTTAAGAATAGTCTGGTACTGGGATGTTGAAAAGCAGTTGTGCCAAAAATCTGTATAAGGATTGCTGAACTAAAGCCTGTTCAATTTTCGTGTAGAAAAATAGGTAGGAAATAGGATGCAAATCATAGATATTTTATAAGATGCTCCACATTTCTCTTTTAAATCAAGGGACATCCCTTTTGAAGATTTTCTTACAGTGTAATGATAATAACATGCCGTTTTACCTTGTCATGCAGATCTTGTAACAGATCACGAATAATAAGCTGTCTGTCTTCAGGCTGTATGAGATCCTGTGGGCAGGCGGTTAATATAATTTCTACTAGCTGCCTCCAGGATTCTAGTGCATGTCGCTTGGCATAGAGACACTGAAGAAGTTTGTTCCTTTCCACAACATACTGGAGAATTGTGTTGATTTCCTGGACAATCAATTAAAAGAAACCACATTACAGACTAAAACCTGTTTAGGGTGAGATAACAGAGGTCACATCTAAAATACAGGGTTTTTTTAAAAGTCTCACGGATACTATACATTATATTACACAAGTGAACCAGTGTGGTAAAGCATTTAAAGTGTTGGAACCGAGACTTGGGAGACTGAGATTCTAGTTGCCCACAAACCATGATATTCACTGGGTGATTCTCTCTCAGCATGATGCACCGTGGAAGACAGTTGTAAGAAAAAATGGGGCAACCCCGTATGAAATTTTGAGCTGACTGCAGGAAAAGTGGGGTATAAAAATAATGAATAAAGAAATAGCCCTTAGCTTCCAATCAACAATTATGTAAGTACATATGCACTGCAAATGTTCCCCAGGGATTCTGCATAGGAGTTTCTTAAAAAGGAAGTTTGCTTTCGTAGGACAAGTGATAATAATAATAAAAAAATCATAATTTTAGAACTGCAGAACTAGAAGAGAAACTGCAGACAGAAACTAAGCCCATACAGCCCTTTGAATGGCAGTCTCCGATTTCCTAAGCCCACTGTTCCCCAGAAGCATTACTATACCTCATCAGGAAACCAGGACCGTACTAGCTGGGTAGTCTTAGGTAAGGCAAGATCACTTAACGTAATCTACTAGTACAGTGGTGCCTCGCTTAACGATTTGAATTGGTTCCAAAAAAAAAATTGCTATGTGAAAACATTGTTAAGCGAAACACCATTTCCCATAGAGATGCATTGAAAACCGGATAATCCGTTCCAATTGGAACGGATTACCATCCTTAAGCGAAAATCCCCATAGGAAAAAACGTCAAGCGAAACCCATTGAAATGCATTGAAGCCTATTTCAATGGGGGAAAAAATTCACAAAAAAATCAAAAAGACTCAGAACAAAGCCAAATTAAGTTAACGAAGGTTTTATTAGGTGCACTAACGATTCCAAGCATTTTAAACATTTTTTAAACATTTTAGAATATTTTAAAAATAGCAAAAACGGGGCTGTAAAAAAAACATTAAGCGAAACACGGGGACCTAAAACTATCATCATTAAGTGAAGCATGGTCCGGAAATCGTTAAGCGAAAATCACCCATAGGGAAAATCGTTAAGTGAAGCACAAGATCGCTCTGAAAAAGCAATCGTTAAGTGATTTTTTCGTTGTACGAAGCAATCGTTAAGCGAGGCACCACTGTATTAAAAATAATTTATCTGTAAAGACTTACAATCTGAGAGATACTATATAAAATCAGTGGTGAAGAACCATTTATGGGGTCAGATCTCTCCCCCACACTCCTTCACTGGTTGGTGGATACTAGTTGAACCATTAGCAAAAATACTGGCTAATTAAACTTAAGTGTTGTTCCCCTGTGACTTCCTTGTGACTGGTAGAGAGAGCAGTATGGAAAGGAATCTCTATCTCTGATCAGAGATACAAGCATGATCTCTCCCTTTGTCTTTTCCATAGCCTAAATGGGAAACAGAAGCTGGAGGAAAGAGTAATCTGGTACCTTCCACAGGCTGAATTCTGGCCTGTCACTGGCTGGGTAATCTCTCCCTCCAATATAAATGAAAAAAAGTCCAGAAGTGTAACTATTGAATAACCCATGCCCTTCTTTTCATGACAGATATATCCAACATATTTTATTTGGGCTTACCTCCATAAGTAATGGTCTCTGTCCAATGGCAGCCATGCCTTGCAGGGCATTAACTTCAGCAATCAGGACCTTGTGGAGATGCTAGAATTTATGAAGAGAAGGTGTGTGAGAGAGTGGAGAGGTGAGAGCACATAGGAAGGTCATGACTTTCTGGTATCCTGTTATATGTAAGCAATACTGTATGGCAGTCTTCCTGCTGTTTGGATAAAATTCTGAGCAAAATAGCCATACAATATTAACAGTTTGTCTACAAACCAGAGGGATTGAATTTATGCCATAATTTGATAAAGGAATATTGACATTTTCCTACTCTCATATAGCAGTGAATACAACAGGGATTTAGTCTGATTACAGTATTATAGCTCTTACAATAATATACAAGAATTTAAAGGATTCTCATTCCTCAAACTGTGAAATAAAAAATGAAAAGCATGACCTAACCAAATCTGCCCCTTCATGCATTGCTGCCTTGTCGTGGCGAGGGGGCTTGAGTAACTCAGAGAAGCTATGGGCTATGCCGTGCAGGGCCACCCAAGACGGACAGGTCATAGTGGAGAGTTCTGACTAAACGCAATCCACCTGGGGTAGGAACCAGCAATTCCACTCCAGTATCTTTGCCACAAATGCCCCATGATCAGAAACAAAAGGCTAAAAGATATGACACTGGAAGATGGGACCCTCAGGTCAAAAGGCGTCCAACATGCTACTGAGGAAGAGAGGAGGACAAGTACAAGTAGCTCCAGAGCTGATGAAGTGGATGGGCCAAAGCCGAAAGGACGCTCAGCTGTGGACGTGCCTGGAAGTGAAAGGAAAGTCCGATGCTGGAAAGAAAAATACTGCATAGGAACCTGGAATGTAAGATCTATGAACCTTGGGAAGCTGGAGGTGGTCAAACAGGAGATGGCAAGAATAAACATCGACATTCTGGGCATCAGTGAACTAAAATGGATGGGAATGGGTGATTTCAACTCAGATGATTATCATGTCTACTATTGTGGGCAAGAATCCCGTAGAAGGAATGGAGTAGCCCTCATAGTCAACAAAAGAGTGGGAAAAGCCATAATGGGATATAATCTCAAAAATGATAGAATAATGTCAATACGTATCCAAGGCAGACCTTTCAACATCACAATAATCCAAGTTTATGCACCAACCTCCATTGCTGAGGAGACTGAACAATTTTATGAAGATTTACAACACCTTCTAGAACTGCCACCGAAGCAGGATGTTCTTCTCATTCTGGGGGACTGGAATGCTAAGGTAGGGAGTCAAGAGATAAAAGGAACAACAGGGAAGTTTGGCCTTGGAGTTCAAAACGAAGCAGGGCAAAGGCTAATAGAGTTTTGTCAAGAGAACAAGCTGGTCATCACAAACACCCTTTTCCAACAACACAAGAGGCGACTCTACACATGGAAATCACCAGATGGGCAACATCGAAATCAGACTGACTATATTCTCTGCAGCCAAAGATGGAGAAGCTCTATACAGTCAACAAAAACAAGACCTGGAGCTGATTGTGGCTCTGATCATCAGCTTCTCATAGCAAAATTCAAGCTTAAACTGAAGAGAGTAGGAAAAACCACTGGGCCACTCAGGTATAATCTAAACCAAATCCCTTACGAATACACAGTAGAAGTGAAGAACAGATTTAAGGAACTAGATTTGGTGGACAGAGTGCCTGAAGAACTTTGGATAGAGGCTCGTAACATTGTACAGGAGGCAGCAACAAAAACCATCCGAAAGAAAAGGAAATGCAAGAAAGCAAAGTGGCTGTCCAACGAGGCCTTACAAATAGCAGAAAAGAGAAGGGAAACAAAATGCAGGGGAGATAGGGAAAGTTACAGAAAATTGAATGCAGACTTCCAAAGAATAGCAAGGAGAGACAAGAGGGCCTTCTTAAATGAACAATGCAAAGAAATAGAGGAAAATAACAGAAAAGGAAAAACCAGAGATCTGTTCAGGAAAATTGGAGATATTAGAGGAAAATTTTGTGCAAAGATGGATATGATAAAAGACAAAAATGGAAGGGACCTCACAGAAGCAGAAGACATCAAGAAGAGGTGGCAAGAATACACAGAGGAATTATATCAGAAAGTTTTGGATATCCCGGACAACCCAGACAATATAGTTGCTGACCTAGAGCCAGACATCCGGGAGAGTGAGGTCAAGTGGGCCTTAGAAAGCCTGGCTAACAACAAGGCCAGTGGAGGTGATGGCATTCCAGTTGAACTATTTAAAATCTTAAAGGATGATGCTGTTAAGGTGCTACATTCAATATGCCAACAAGTTTGGAAAACTCAACAGTGGCCAGAGGACTGGAAAAGATCAGTCTACATCCCAATACCAAAGAAGGGCAGTGCCAAAGAATGCTCCAACTACCGGACAATTGCACTCATCTCACACGCCAGCAAGGTTATGCTCAAAATCATACAAGGTAGGCTTCAGCAATATGTGGACCGAGAACTCCCAGAAGTACAAGCGGGATTCCGAAGGGGCAGAGGAACTCGAGACCAAATTGCCAACATGCGCTGGATTATGGAGAAAGCCAGAGAGTTCCAGAAAAACATCTACTTCTGCTTCATTGACTATGCAAAAGCCTCTGACTGTGTGGACCACAGCAAACTATGGTAAGTCCTAAAAGAAATGGGCGTGCCTGACCACCTTATCCATCTCCTGAGAAACCTTTATGTGGGACAGGAAGCAACAGTTAGAACTGGATATGGAACAACGGATTGGTTCAAAATTGGGAAAGGAGTACGACAAGGCTGTATATTGTCACCCTGCTTATTTAACTTATATGCAGAATACATCATGCGGAAGGCTGGACTGTGTTACATACAGCACTGATGTTACCTGTCTGTCATGGGTTTGGAGAGAAAGTTCCATCCTATGGGGAGTGGAAGGCGGGACATCAGGAGGAGGGGCTGTACTGTATATATATGTGAAGCCTGTGTGGTGAAGTTAGGAGACGCTGGGATGTGACGAAGCAGCAGCTGGGAAGAAGAAGCTGGTGTGGGAGTCTGTGTGTCAGACAGGGTACTACTGTGTGTCAGAGTACCAACCTGATAGGTTCAGGTGTCTGTTGGTTAGCCAGAACTGATAGGTTCAGGGTCTGTGCTTCAAGTTAAGGGTTCTGTGTGAACCAAACTGTATGCATGTATGAATGAGAATAAGCCACGTTACTTTATCTTATTCACCTGATCATTTTATTTTCCCTGTGTGTTGTATTTAAATAAACCTTATTCTTTTATTTGTTTAAAAATCCATCCCTGGTCTGTGTGACTTCTTAAAGGGAATGGTTGGTGGCAGCTTAGTTAACGTGTGGCAGATCCCAGTAGGTCTGGGTTTGTCACATTGATTGGTGTCCAGCGTGTGGGATACGACTGGTCCAGTTGTCCAGTGGTCCAGCAAAGCCTTGGCACGTGTGCCCAGAGCAAGGGGGGTCTAGTCAGGGACAATCTGAGGCGCATAGGTAATCTTCTAGGTGTACCTCACGGGGAGGTGCGCTAGTGGAAGAACGTGCCAACTGGGGAGACTAGATTAGGGTGCTCTGAGGCAGCCTGGTTTTGGCGGGAAAAAAGCTGAGGCAAAATTGTAAAGTAGAAGTGAGCTAGCTTGTCTGCTGAGAGGCCCAGCAGAGGGGGGTAGACTCTAACTCGCTACAGTTGCAAGTAGTGCTGAAGGACAGCAGCAATCTATAGGGAAAGCTGGTTCTGAGGCAAAAGAGAAAAAAAAAAGTGGTCGTTTTATTTTGAGGCTTGACTTTTTAAAGCAGCTTGTTCTGGGGGGGGGATTATGCCCTTGACTCGAAGCCAGATGGCAGAAATGGGTGAAGTGAAAGACCCCCAGGTTGACCAAGGTTCTGAGGATGAATTTGGCTCAGTGCAAGATGACAGCACGGGAGAACAGAACCCAGAGCTCAGAAAATTGCTCATAGCCCAACAGCATGAACTGAGGATGAGGCAATTTGAAGTGGAGGAAAGATTAGAGAGAGAAAGAAGGGAGGAAAGGGAAAGGCAATTTGAAATGGAGGAAAGGGAAAGAGAGAAACAGAGACAGTTTGAATTAGAGAGAGAGAAAATTGCTCTGGAAAAAGAAAGGATGGCGTTTGAATTAAGAAAATTGGAAATGATGAACCAGAACAATAATAACAATAGGGATTCTGAGGGAGGCCAATTGTCTAAGGCTGACCTGAAGAAATTCCCTGTGTACCACAAGGGAGATTGTCCTGAGGTGTTCTTTTCCTTAGTGGAAAGAGCGTTTGTGGACTTCTCAGTGAGGGAAACTGAGAAGATGACCATCATGCGATCTTTAATCAGTGGTAGCCTGGCCGAAGTCTATTCAGAGATGCCAGAGGGACTGATGAGAGATTTTGCAGAGTTTAAAAAACTGGTGTTTGCAAGACATGGGATAAATGCGGAACAGCTGAGGCAAAGATTCAGGTCCCTCACAAAGAAACCAGAGCAGACTTTTACCCAAGTGGGGGCTCAATTGGTGAGGCTGCTTGAGAAATGGCTATCTCAGGAGGGGACAGAGACCTACCAGCAGCTTAAAGACTTGATAGCACTGGAACAGTTCTATTCAGTCCTGCATGGGGAACTGAAATTCCAGGTGAGGGAAAGGAAACCAAAATCTGTGGCAGAAGCAGCCGAGATCGCAGATTTTATTTCCCAAATAAGAAAGCCCTTGGGTGAGGGGAAATCTGTAGGTAAACCCAAAGAAACCTACAGCAAGTACTCTCAGGGACCAGGGAAAAACCAGCAAGGGGGAGGGGCCCATGGTGCAGGGAAGCCCTCAGAAATGAAACCAAGACCTCAGATTTTGGAGGGAAAACCAAAACAAGATGAGAGAGAATCAAAATACACCAGAAAATGTTATTTCTGTCAGGGAAAGGGCCATCTAATCTCAGAGTGTGAGAAATTAAAGCAGCTAAAAGGAATGGTGCCTCAGGATTCGAGTGGAACCAAGCCAAAAGCTGTGTTCTGTGTCCAGAAAGAGCAAGGCTCATTGTCACTGAGGGAGCCTGTTGCCATGGCTACTCAATCTGGAACAGCTACATCTGCTGATCAGGCTGAGGAAAATGGTCCTCTTGTAGAGGTCAGGCGCTGCCTACTGGTGAGAACAGATTCTCAGTTGTTTGAGACAGCAGGGGTGGACGTAGGAATACTTGACCGTCAGTATCGGGGGCTGCGGGACACTTGTTCTCAGGTGACCCTGTGCCATCCAGATATTATTCCTAGGGAATATGTGATCCCAAATGAGAGCATGAAGGTGGCAGGGATTGAGGGGCAGGTAATCTCTCTGCCAGTAGCGGAGGTACTTGTGAACTTTCAAGGCTGGAGGGGAGTTTGGCGGCTAGCAATTTCATCGACTCTGCCAGCAGCCGTGCTCGTGGGAAATGACCTGGCTGAACATGTGAAACGGGTGCTAGTGATTACACGTTCACAAGCCACCACGGGGACAGTTCAAGGGGGTAATGATGAGCCAGAGACGGAAGCAGAGGGGAGTTCAGAAGCTGTGGTGGAAACCTTAACCACAGACAGCAGATTTGGACAAGAGCAAAAGGCAGACGCCACTCTCCAAAAGTGTTTTGAACAGGTGACTGACGCCCAGCTAACACCTGAAACCCCAGTGAGATTTCTGGAGAAAAAGGGGATTTTATATAGAGAGACCCTGAGGAATATCTCAAAAGGGGGAGATGGGATCAGAAGTCAGCTGGTGGTACCTGAAAAGTATCGCCCCATGATCTTACAAAGGGGGCACTCTGACATGTTTGCTGCACACTTAGGGGTGAACAAAACACAGCAGAGAATCACACAGAATTTTTACTGGCCTGACATAGGGAAGCAGATCAGGGAGTTCTGTAAACAATGTGATGTGTGTCAAAGGCAGGGGAATAGCCGTGACAGGACCAAAGCAAAGTTGTGCCCTTTGCCTGTGATTGACACTCCGTTCAAATGCATAGGGGTGGATATTGTGGGACCTTTGCCCAAGGCCACAAAGAGGGGGAACAGGTTCATTCTCACCATTGTGGACCATGCCACGAGGTACCCTGAAGCCATACCCTTGACTAACATTGAAACTAACACAGTGGCAGATGCCTTGGTGGGGTATATGTCCAGGATGGGATTTGCCTCAGAAATAACCACAGATTTGGGCGCATCGTTCACATCAAAGCTCATGAAACGCTTATGGCAAATCTGTGGAATTAAGCACAAGGAAACCACTGCCTATCATCCTGAAAGTAATGGGTTAACTGAGAAGTTCAATGGGACTCTAATGCGCATGATTAGGGCTTACTTGGCAGAGAATCCAAACAATTGGGACCAGAAGCTGCAATCCCTTTTGTTTGCTTATCGATCAGTGCCACAAGCCAGTACCGGGTTCAGTCCATTTGAACTTTTATTTGGGAGAAGGGTGAAAGGGCCCCTTGATTTGATCAAACAAAATTGGGAGCAGATCACCCAGGATGACCCACAAGACGTTGTGACATACATAGACACCTTGATGAATGACCTAAAGAGAAATCTAGAGCTGGCAGCAGAAAACCTGCAAGCTCAGAAGGTCAGACAGAAAACATGGTATGACCACAAAGCTAGAGAGAGGCACTTTGACCCAGGGGAGGAAGTGCTTTGGCTTAGGCCCTGCAGAGAGAACAAACTGCAGCTCAAATGGGCAGGACCATATAGGGTCATTTCCAAGATGTCAGACCTGAACTACCTTATAGAGCAGGAGGAGAACCAAGCAAGGAGGGTGGTTCATGTGAATGCCCTAAAACCCTACTACAGAGGGGAACAGAGGGTTTTATTTGCGATAAAAGCAGCTGAGAGTGAGGAAGCTGAACTACCTTTCTGGGAGGGTAGAGGGGAAGTAAAATACAACCCAGAGGAGGTAAAGATCAGTCCTGCACTCACCCAAGACCAGCAGCAAGAACTAAAAATGCTGCTTAGTAAATATCAGCAGGTGTTTTCCAACAAGCCGGGGATAGTGAAGGGAGTGATGCATCGGATCCACACAGGGGATGCACCCCCGCAGGCAGTATCCCCATACCGAGTAACGGGACCCTATAGGGACAAGGTGCGGAAGGAGCTGGACGAGATGCTTAGGGAGAACATAATCGTCCCCTCTTCTAGCCCTTGGTCCTCTCCGATAGTCCTTGTGGACAAGCCTGATGGGAGCATTAGGTTTTGTGTTGATTACAGGAAATTAAACCGTGTAACCACTCCTGATGCCTACGCAATGCCCAGGCTAGACAACCTGATTGAAACCATAGGGGGTTGTCGGTTCATCTCATCATTGGACCTGGTAAAGGGATATTGGCAATTAAGAATTGATCCCAGGGATCAAGAAAAGACTGCCTTTTGCAGCCCTTTTGGTCTCTATGAGTTTCGAGTCCTGAGCTTTGGTCTCAGAAATGCACCAGCCACATTCCAAAGGCTGATGGACCAGACCTTGGCAGGGCTCAGTGACTTTACAATGGCCTACATTGACGACATAGGGATCTTCAGTAATACCTGGGAAGATCACCTGATACACCTGGAGTTAGTGCTGCAGAGGTTAAGTGCAGCAGGGCTAACAGTAAAGGCCAGCAAGTGTCAGCTGGGTAGCCCAGAAATAAAATACTTGGGTCACATGGTAGGGGGAGGAGTGATAAAACCCCTGGAGGCCAAAATAGAAGCTGTTCGTGATTGGCCCAGACCCAACACCAAGAAAAAAGTCAAATCATTTCTTGGGTTGGTGGGCTACTACAGAAAGTTCATCCCGAGGTTTAGCGAGATTGCGGCTCCGCTGACCGATCTGACGAGGAAGAAGGCTGATGACCGCATCCCGTGGACCAGCGACTGTGAGGCGGCGTTCCAGAGGTTGAAGGAGGCGTTAATCAACTATCCAGTGCTGCGTGCTCCAGACTTCGACCGGGAGTTCATCATCTACACCGATGCGTCTAACAGCGGGGTAGGAGCAGTTCTGTGCCAGGAGGATGAGAATGGTGACCAGCATCCAGTGTCCTACCTGAGTAGGAAACTCCAGAAAGGTGAGAGACATTTGGCAACCGTGGAGAAGGAGTGTCTGGCCATAGTCTACGCGATCCAGAAGGCCAAGCCTTACATCTGGGGAAGACATTTTACTCTGTGTACTGACCATTCACCATTGCAATGGTTAAAGACAATGAAAACCCACAATAGTAAACTTATGAGGTGGGCTTTAAACCTGCAAGACTATGACTTTGAAGTGAAGGTGGTCAGGGGGTCAGTGAACTGTGTTGCTGACGCCTTGTCAAGAAGACCTGAAGAATGAAAACGGCGAAAGAACATGGACTATGTATATATATTGATGACAAAAGGTTAAATGTACCTGGGTTTTTTGAACTTGGTTTGTATGAATAAAGGTAAATTGATGTAATGTATATGGTAAATGTTTAAATGCCTAATTGCTATGGTTAACTTAGAATGTAAGTATAAGTAAGTATGATATTGTATGTATAACTGTTTTTATGTGTTTTATCCAGGTTGTTTTTTGGGAAAAAGCACCTTAGCTTTCCCCCTACAAAACAACTTATAAAGAGGGGAGGTGTTACATACAGCACTGATGTTACCTGTCTGTCATGGGTTTGGAGGGAAAGTTCCATCCTATGGGGAGTGGAAGGCGGGACATCAGGAGGAGGGGCTGTACTGTATATATATGTGAAGCCTGTGTGGTGAAGTTAGGAGACGCTGGGATGTGACGAAGCAGCAGCTGGGAAGAAGAAGCTGGTGTGGGAGTCTGTGTGTCAGACAGGGTACTACTGTGTGTCAGAGTACCAACCTGATAGGTTCAGGTGTCTGTTGGTTAGCCAGAACTGATAGGTTCAGGGTCTGTGCTTCAAGTTAAGGGTTCTGTGTGAACCAAACTGTATGCATGTATGAATGAGAATAAGCCACGTTACTTTATCTTATTCACCTGATCATTTTATTTTCCCTGTGTGTTGTATTTAAATAAACCTTATTCTTTTATTTGTTTAAAAATCCATCCCTGGTCTGTGTGACTTCTTAAAGGGAATGGTTGGTGGCAGCTTAGTTAACGTGTGGCAGATCCCAGTAGGTCTGGGTTTGTCACAGACTGGAGGAATCCCAAGCTGGAATTAAGATTGCAGGAAGAAATATCAACAACCTCCGATATGCAGATGATACCACTCTGATGGCAGAAAGTGAGGAGGAACACGAGAGTGCAAAAAACGGTCTGAAACTCAACATCAAAAAAACTAAGATCATGGCCACTGGTCCCATCACCTCCTGGGAAATAGAAGGGGAAGATATGGAGGCAGTGACAGATTTTACTTTCTTGGGCTCCATGATCACTGCAGATGGAGACAGCAGCCCCGAAATTAAAAGACGCCTGCTTCTTGGGAGGAAAGCAATGACAAACCTTGACAGGATCTTAAAAAGCAGAGACATCACCTTGCCAACAAAAGTCCGAATAGTCAAAGCTATGGTTTTTCCTGTAGTGTTGTATGGAAGTGAGAGCTGGACCATAAAGAAAGCTGACCGCCGAAGAATTGATGCCTTTGAATTATGGTGCTGGAGGAGACTCTTGAGAGTTCCCTGGACTGCAAAGAGAACAAACCTATCAATTCTAAAGGAAATCAACCCCGAGTGCTCATTGGAAGGACAGATCCTGAAGCTGAGGCTCCAGTACTTTGGCCATCTCATGAGAAGAGAAGACTCCTTGGAAAAGACTTTGATGTTGGGAAAGTGTGAAGGCAAGAGGAGAAGGGGACGACCGAGGATGAGATGGTTGGACAGTATCATCGAAGCAACCAACATGAATTTGACACAACTCCGGGAGGCGGTGGAAGATAGGAGGGCCTGGCGTGCTCTGGTCCATGGGGTCACGAAGAGTCGGACACGACTAAACGACTGAACAAACAAACAAACCAAATCTGAGAATTCTCATCTTTCCCACCAGGAAATAAATAGATCTAATTTTTTTACACAAAAGCAAATAAAAGAAACATATGCCCACATTATTGTACATGGAGTGTGCTGTTTAACCCTTTCTCAGGACACCAATTTTTCTGACAGCTGCTCACCTTGACATTGCAGATGACTGGCCCGTGGGCACTCCTGTTCTCACAATTGGCAATGACTTGCTCAATCTGAGCACGATCAAAAAAATCCAGCTGCAAAGGTTCTGGGATCTCTTGACTGAAGTCAATTGAGTCAAGAATACTCAAGATTTTCCTGCGTACTGAGGAGGAAATAAGACAGTTTTTTCAGAATTACTGAGGAATCAGAATTTGCATGAATGCTGGCGAAACATGTTGCTCTGAGATCTCAAATAGACATGGCATCTACTCATAGTCTGAGCCTGAACCTGTATGGTTCCAGTCCAGCACGATAACTCCTCCTGAACCTAAGAACAATTGGAGTGCATTAGGATTTCTCATCTTTTTATTCCTCTCTAGAGCAAATCACATTGAACATATAAACGCAAAAAATCAGCCTGGAGGTTCAATGTGGGGATGGGCATTTGTTATACAGAAGTGCTGGAGACAAAAAGGCCCAGTATCCTCCAAATTAATACATCACTTTTTGCCCACTTGACTATACTGTATTCTATTAAAGCTCACTGTCTTGGAATCTCGTGTGATTCAAGATAGTACAGAAAAGTTTCAAGGGAACAAAGAGATGTGCACTAGAAAGAGGAAAAAAGCAACACTTTGAAATAAAGACACTTAAACAGCATACAGTCTAGAGTTAATTGAATTAGATTATGCTATGTGTATTTCCCAGTTAGCAGAAGCAAAACCAAAGGCATTACACAAACTTTGCAGTTCATGGTACAAAAATCTCTCTGCTGTAGATCACAAACCGAATAAATGCTGCTTCAAGGCTACCTACCTTTGGAAGCTGTATCAAAGTGGAGAAATCCACTGACTGACCGACTTTCATCTTCTATTCCTCCTTCACCATCAGCTGAGAGGGATAAAATTTAAAAATGATTCAAATTTAACAAACAAAATAAAATATTGCCGGTTTCTAAAAAATGCTGAAAGAATTACTCGGCTATAGACATTTATTTCATATGTTCTATGAAATTCATATATGGCATAATTACACAGACCTTCAATTGTTATGGGGTAACCAGAATGTGCTGTAAATGTGTTTAGTATTACTGACAGGATGATTCCAGTACAGTAATACTATTTAGATAACAAAACTGATTCATTGTCAACAAATGTCACATGAAGCTGAGAACACTGGGCATGTATGCGCAGTGGGAGTTAATGCAACAGCTTCCTCATTCTTACCTTCCATTATAACTATATACACCATCCTATATACACTCAATCCCATCCAATTTCAGAAGCTAAGCAGGGTTGGGCCTGTTTAATTGGATGGGAGACGACCAGGTAATACCAGTGCAGTGCAGTGGTTACAGTGTTGGACTACAACTCAGAAGACCTGAGTTCAAATCGCCACTTTTTCATCAACCCACTGGATGACAGTGGAACAGTCAGTCTCTCAGTCTGATGTCTCTCACATGGTTGCTGTGAGGATGAAATGGGAAGGAGAGAGCCATGGTCATCAACTTCAGCTCATTGAAGGGAAGGGCAGAAAGCCAACTAATAAACAAAGAAATAAATAATAAAATTCTATGTGTGACAAGGGAAAGAAACCTGCTTAGAATGCAGAAGAGGCACTCACTGCCAGTTAGAATTTGAATACTGAGCTAAAAAGACCAGTCACGTGGACAACTAAGTATGAAGAGGAGAGTCGGCTGTGCAATCAAAAATGAATCATGGTTCCCAATCTCACAGAAATATTCCAAATATGGAGACAACTGTTCTCTTCAGACCAGAGGCCCATGTAGCCTGATATGGTGAAAAAGTGTACTCAAGATTAATATTTCTGAAGGTCTGAAATGGGCTTCTAAGGATTATGAAGTGGTGGCTAGGCTTTATCTTCCACAGGTAAGATGAGAGTCAATCAACATGCAGGATGGCATATGCCAACTTGTGAACATTTGAATTCTGGATGTTCCTTTGAGTATATCTGAGCGGATTATACATTAGTAGTGACATGTTCCACTCAGCAGCAGCTTTATATAACCGCAATGTTAACAACAATGCAAGAAAAAAGGAGAAAACCTTACCTAAGTAAGATTTCACTGGCACGTCGTCTAGAAGGAGGTGCAAGAGTCTATGTGTGTGAGAACGCTGACGGTTCAAAGAAGTAACCCTTAATTCTATAGATGCAATCTTCATTAGCCATGACATTTGGTTCAAGGCTGGAATTTCATGCTCTGAAGAGAGAAGTTATGCCAAAGAGAGTAGAATGTAAGAAAATGCATATTTTTTTCAAAGAGCAAATAAGAACTGAACACATGATCTACTCAAGTCTTACCTTTGACAGAAAATGGTAAATGTTGCAACTGAGAGAATAGGAAATCCTGGCTGGTCCTCAAATATCTCATAGTTGGGCCTGAAGTATCTGAGCAGGCGCACAATTGATAAATCACCTGTATAATCAGAGAACACAGATATTGGTTACCTTTATAGGTATAAAAGGATACAAAGCCAAAACAATACAGCAATGCGTTAACTTATTTAACTGTGATTCACTCAGCAAGCTAAGGCGACATGTAGCAGCTCTTAAAAAAATAGCTTAATCTACAATCCTATAAATACTTGTCTGAAAATAAACCCCACCAAATTCAGCATGTCTGCACACACATGCATATGACTGCAGTAGTAGTACATGAAGACTTTACATGGTACTTTAAACTTTTGCCAAAATCAATTTTCTATTCTCTGCCAGCTTGTTGACTTGATGCCAAAGATTCTATCTTAGCTTTTCCCCAAAGAGAAATATTGTGTATACCTGATAACACAACTCTGCCAGATGAGGAGACTGTTGAACTGCTTTGGGACCAGATCTTGTTTCAGACCCATTCTCCAGAATGTTCAGAATAGCATGAAGACACGTACGAGGACAACCCAACACGCCTGAGAAATGCAAGATTCAGACTTCAGTAAATAAATTGCATGGCATATTAACAGGAGTACTTAATATGGAAAGTTACATCATTTTTTAAAGATCCACTGTATAAAAATTACATTTGTTGTATCAGAGAGTTCTAGCTGCCTAGAGTGGTCCATTGGTCCAGATAGGTGGGTTTCTGTGGTGCACTAATTTTAATATGACTCATAAATTACAAGATAGCTATTGATAACTGGAACAGTATTTAGAACTTTTTGTTTGGCTTCCTGAGCATAACAAATGTTGCTTAACAATAATGAACAAAAATTGGTTTCTTCTACTTTTAGATCGATTTGTTCCAGCTGAAGGCAAATTCCAATCAACCATTACCCAAAATTCCCTACAAACCTACCATCCTTCCTAGGTTCATACCTGGGTCCTGTAAGTTTGTGGTACTGACAGGCTTCTTAAATTCATAACCCAGGAGATACAGAGCAAGATTGGGTGGGCTGCACTCCAAAGAGGTGATAAGAAGGTTCAGGATGTTAATCTTTGTTTCATGGTAGATTGGGCCCTGCTTCCTTTCCACTTCAAGTTCTTGAAATAAAAAATATAAATTAATACACTACAGTAACATATAGCAAACACTATAATATAATATATGTTATCATGGGATACACTATACCAATACATAGAGAATTTTCCATTAAGTGTGCACTGAATCAACATATAATTCCTGTTAATAAAACCATCACTTTTTCAGTTCACAAAAGACTTGTTAATTATGCACTCGCCTAACCACCTATGACAACACATTGAGGCAACCAGATGAGCAATTTTTTGGAAAATACGTTTTACAAATGTATTTCAGAAACTTGGTGAAGAGTCTAATAATGATCAGCTATGTAACCACCAGCCTACCTGCATTCATTAAAAAGAGTGAACAAGTAACTTTTGGAGAAAATTGTTTTGAAATAAATTTACAAATTGCTCGACATTTTGGTAAACACTCTTTACAAATTTGCTCAAAATGTAAGAGCAAAATAAAAACCCACAGATGGTTTTTTTCCTGCTCTTCCACAAGTCAGTAAATAAAATGGTTGAGTTCTGTGTGTTAGAGTCACATAAGACTTTCTGATTTTTATTTTTAACAATTAAACTGCTTATTTTTATGTAAAACAAAAATGAACTGCTTTCATACCTCCAAAGGGATTAATTATTTCTTCTGTAGTTTCATTGTCCAAACACTCCACAAATCCTGCCATTAATTTTTGGCTGATACTCTAGATTTAAAATCAAAGGATAGGAACAAAAATATAGCAAGATATTAAAAAATGTACTAATTTGAAGTAAAATACACTTGCAAGGTTATACTCAGTTTGTTGTGAGACCAGGACAACAATTTGAGTGTATGAATATTCTGATCACTGAAAATCACATGTTAATGGCTCTAATATATTTTTCATACCCCAGCACAAAAGGCAGTACTAATATAACAAAAATATTATGCATAAAGAAAGAAAAAGCTCTCTCTTAGTCACACTGACCTGGCTTTAATTCTAGCTACACCCTGAACCATTACCACAACATCAGCTTCATACACAAAGACTCTAAACAAGAGAGGCATCATACATGATTTCTGTAGCCCTCCAATTCTTCATAGTCTAAAGCCTTTCCCACAATACATAAGAGAGAGAAAAGGAAGGCGAAGGGAAATCAGACTGCTTGGTATCAACTGCTTAAAAGAAAACCAAATCCTGGATCTCTCCTTCGTATTTTCACTTTCTCCATGTGAATGAGAGGAAGTCATATGCTTTGCAACTTTAACAGCTCCACCCAAATATTGCAACAGCAAAGCCATTTGTCATTCAATAGCCACATTTTTCTCCTTCTCTTCTCCTGGTTGGAAAACATACAACAGTTACCTGATCCTGTGTGAAGTCTCCAATCAGTTTCACTTGAATGTTAGAACTGCAAGAAATGCAACACAGGATCTTGGAACTTTCAAAAGCCAGTTCAGGGTTGGCTGACCCATGGCAAAGATACCTAAAAGTGAGAAGAACATTACAGGAATTGTTGATCTATCCAGAGCCTAAAGCAAATAAATGCAGGTTAAAACTATAAACATAATTGTAGCTCTTTGTTCTCCTCTATTTCTGGCATTCAGGCTGTGGAAGTTATTGCTTGGGAAGACAAAACAACATAGCATCACCCATGCAAAAGAAGAATCTATCAGGAGGCATGAAAAGTTCTCCAACATTTCTCAAAGTATAAAGTAATTCTTAGCAAGCAAACAAAACCTGAAGAGGGAGGAGAAATCTCCCAAACCAGGTTAGTAAGAACTGAGAATGCTCCATGGCCAGATAACACTGACTTGCTGGATGGAAAAACAGAAAAGTGTGCCTGCATGTGTATGGAATGGAGTGACTAAAATCCTGAATCAAAGCACTCCACCTGCCAACATTTTAATGTACAGTGGTGCCCCGCATAACGAGCGATTTGTTTAACGACGAATCCGCACAGCGATTGAGTTTTTGCGATCGCAAAAGCGATCCCATAACGATGTTTTAAATGGGAAAACATCGCTTTGCGATGATCGGTAAGCGTTTCGCTTACCGATTATCACATAACGATGTTTTAGGAACAGCTGATCGGTGGTTACAAAATGGCTGCCAGGTAAATAAAATGGCCACCCGCAGTGTTTTTGTGCCCTTTCCTTGCTTACCGGGCAGCGAAAATGGCGGCCGCATATAGGATTTCCGCAGAACAGTGAGTTTTTTGCCCATAAGAACGCACTGAAGGGGTTCCAATGCGTTCCTATGGGCTTTTTTGCCCCGCATAGCGAGGAAGCTGGGCTGAGGGCGAAGGCCAGGTCTGTTTGCATGGATGCCTTGCTGAGTTTTTTTCCCTGGGCTTTCTTTTTCTCTCCTGACCACATGGCCTGGGGGTGGGGTCTAGGGGTGGGACTTCCTGCTTTAAAAGAGCATGTCCCAGGACCCTGGACCCTTTTCCCTAAGAAGCTGGGCTGAGGGCGAAGGCCAGGTCTGTTTGCATGGATGCCTTGCTGAGTTTTTTTTCCTGGGCTTTCTTTTTTTCTCCTGACTACATGGCCTGGGGGTGGGGCCTAGGGGTGGGACTTCCTGCTTTAAAAGAGTGTGTCCCAGGACCCTGGACCCTTTTCCCTAGGAAGCTGGGCTGAGGGTGAAGGCCAGTTCTGTTTGCATGGATGCCTTGCTGAGTTTTTTTTCCTGGGCTTTCTTTTTGTCTCCTGACCACATGGCCTGGGGATGGGACCTAGGGGTGGGACTTCCTGCTTTAAAAGAGTGTGTCCCAGGACCCTGGACCCTTTTCCCTAGGAAGCTGGGCTGAGGGTGAAGGCCAGGTCTGTTTGCATGGATGCCTTGCTGAGTTTTTTTTCCTGGGCTCTTTTTGTCTCCTGACCACATGGCCTGGGGGTGGGGCCTAGGGATGGGACTTCCTGCTTTAAAAGAGCGTGTCTCAGATTTTGTATCTGGCCTTAATATGGTAAATAGGAAAGCCAATTAGATTTGCATAAGCCGGGGAGTCAGGAAAGTTTTAAGGATCAGATCATACTTTTGCACTATTAAAGAGCAGGCCAGGTAGGTGGGGCTTGTCAGCCATGGAAGGCAGCCCATCTAGGAGAAGGAAAACTCCAGTTTCAAACCTCCACTGCCTTGTGGCTATATCCACTCATGGAAAAGGCTTCAGGAGTTAACCTCGAGGCAAAATCCGGAGCTGGAGTCCCGAAGGCAGCATGTGTCGTTCTGCCAACTCCTGCGACATTGCTGGAACCAGTTGTATTGGCTCTTACCTTTCCATTGGACCATTTCAGCAATGTGGAGAGGGGGGATCTGCTGCTTGGGTAACAGCCTATCCTCCATATTACCTTACCCGGGCTTCATGCTCTGGAGAGGACACTCCTCGATTCAGAGCATGTTACCATAGTCTCTCGAGACTGAAGGATGCCTATGCTAGCGACGAATCCATGTAGCGACAATTTTTTCGGAATGGATTATCGTCGCTATGCGGGGCACCACTGTACTCCTCACTTGAATAACTAATGCTGCATTCAGTTCCCCACAACCTGGTCCTCAGGTAGCTAAAACAGACCTGTCTGCACACAATGTGGTGTTGGCAGGTTTTGATGAATCAAACAGTTTGCAGGAATAAAAAGACAATCTTGTTAGGACAGTTTGGGGTGGATTCAGATGGGGTGGAGGATATATGATGAATGGTATATGATGAACGGCTGTGCTCAGCAGAAACAGTAGATTGACTGAGCATTGCAAGGGCAGAGGAAGAATAGAAAACCAGGAAGGAGAAAGAATGGAGTATGTTGAACAGCAGCCTTCCACACTGCAGTATTTTATTACAAGTCCCATTGTCCCTGCTAAAATATTTATACAGCCATCGCTTCTCAGTACAATATACTACCCAAATGGCTAATGTTCCACCTCAAACATACAGACTATCTCTTCATTTATCATCTCCAACTGTCTCTTCTCACCCCAATGTCTGTGGTTTAAACTTAGCCTGTCAAACTCCAAGTTATCACTTTACCATACCGAAGGAAATAATTTAGCAGTCATTTAATTCACAAAGGCAATATGCAATTGCTCAGAATGCGTTCTCTGAGACATCATGAGAGGACCGAGTTCTTTAACCCAGATCAATATAGTACAGGGACACTATGGGGGGAGGCCACAGCTCAGTGGCAGAACAGATGCTTTTCATGCAGAACGTCCCAAGTTCAGTCTCCCGAAACCCTGAGCACTGCTGCCAGTCAGAGCTGGAAATACAGGATCACATGGACCAAGGGTCTGACCAGTAGCCTCAGGCAACTTCCTATATCCCTACTTTTAGAAAGCCTACTAAACAGTAAATATCTCTGAGAAGCACAGTAATCCTTCGGAATATTTCAAAAGGGAAAAGAACATTATGTCCAAACATTTCTGGAGCCACACCTCTCTTTCCAATTATTTTGGGCTTACCTTGCAATATTTACCACATGGTCTGCCTTTTTTGTACGAGGGTTTATTCCTTGCAGTAGCTGTTCTAGAGAAGTTACAATCAGGGAGAGATGGCTTTCCCTGAGTAAGTCCATGAAAAGGTTCTCTTTTTGTAGAGTGAAATTGAGCAGCCCAAGACAATACTGAACAGCTTTCTCTAAGTGTTTCTTCCCTTTAAAAAGGAAAGAAAATAAATGAGACAAATAAATTGTATGTCCATGTCTAGAAAAATAAAATAAACACATGGGTAGAACCACACGTCAAAATTTATACACATACAACCCCAAACCCACTCTCAAGCACTTCTGACACTTGTGACATCTGGAAACATTAATGCTTAAGAACTACTGATTTTTTTTCACTTTTCAAGGAAAAAACTCTTCTACATACCAGGGAAAGGAGCATAGGTATCCAGTTGCTTAACCCCTTCTTCCAGTAAACTAAGACAGAGTTCTAACATTGGGGATTCATTCAACAGATGATACATGAGACTAAATCCAGGTGGTTTATAAGCTATGACTTCTTCTCCTAAAAATGAAAAGCACAATTCAAATCTATTTAACAGTGTTCCAGTTTTCCAGAGAATTGTTAATGTTCTGCCTTCCCATTTCTCATTCTGTAGCAACATCCAAACAACTTCAAAATCCAGCCAATTTCCCCCGTTTTTAGCACTTTTATATTTTGTGTATATGCTGCTGGGATCACTGCTCTCGTTGCCTCTTATCTAAACTGCCACCAGTGTTATACCACACCTAGTTGGCCTTCCCTCCTAGCATTAATTCTCTTTTAACCATCAAGAAAATCCCTCCTAAACTCTTGCTGTCCACTTGCACTACTACTAATGGAGAAGATTATTAGCACCCCGATTCTGTACTGGTGCAACCTATGTCAGTAACTGCATCAACTTTAAAATACTAGCCTTACTTTCAAAGCCCTGCTTCTGATTAAAGCTCCTCTCGCTTTCTTCTGTGCTGCCTTCACTTCTCCTGCTTTGTTAAGATTCATTTTTAAGTCCTTCTTTTCATGCTTTACTTCAGAGTTTGGAACGTACCAAGCCATCCTGTCTACAGCTTTTAAATGCTGTCTTTTAATGATGCAGTCTGCCTTAGATCCTTTCTTTTTAAGCAGAATGGTTGAGTAAGAATATTTAAAATAAATGAAATAAACCCCCAACACATCCTTTTACATTGTAAGTATAATCCTCTTATGACATGGCTCTCTCCTAAACCTACCTGTGATGCCCTTGCCAGGAGTGGCCCTCTTCTCACCCTGCTCCTACCCATGTAATGCAAGACAGCTATGGGCCACATATCCCATCCTATGCAATGTTTCACACCTAGAACACCTCCACTCCCCAACTGCCACAACCAGTAAATAATGTTGTTCAAGACAAGGAGAACCATGCTCCTGGAAGCCTCCAGTAGCAATTCTTCTTTAAAGCAAAGCACAAGGCCTTGCTTCATCAAAAGGGTATTTTCCCAAATGGAGCAGAGGCTAAAACTAGAAGCGAGTTCGCTTTTAGTTTTGACCTTCAAGGAAAATACATTTGTGGCTGGCTCCCAAGGATCAGCCCATGGAAATGACCCAGGGGATAAAAAAGCTGGTTATCTTTCTGCCTCTCACCACAAGATGCAAAAACTAAGCTAAAATGAACGAGGAAAGAACATGCCTTGCAATTCGACGTATTGGTCTGCAAAGTCTTCAAGCTGGGGTTCATAATCTCTCAATAATTTGTAGAACACTTCCAGAACTGCTTCAGCTACTTCCCACTGCCAAGAAAAACATGTAATGCAGGATTTAAAGAACAGTAAAATTTTACAGGCAGTAAACATTTCAATCCAAGTAACCTTCAGTGAAACATGGAACTGAAACAGAAACGGCAGCAGAGGAAAAAAAATTGAAATCTGAAGTATGTACACTAACATATTTATAATCCACAAAACTATGACACCCAGTAATGCTTTAAAACAGAGGTCCCCAATCCCCGGTCTGTGGTCTGAGCCGGACCAGGCGGCAGAGACAGACCTCCCGCCCCCTATTCGCACACCCTCAGGCACTTTTATGTTCTGTAATGGGAGGCCCACTACCGAGTAAAGGTTGGAATGGCCTGCTGAATTAAACCGCCCAAGACCAGGCTCCCAAAATCTCCTCTTTGTGCTTCTGCTCCCTGGCTTCCTTTTGCCCTTCTTTGTCCTTTTGGAAGAGAGAGGGCTTGAATCTTAGCAAGCATAGCTGCCTCTCCCACAGGGCCTCCCACAAGGACTTTCTCCCAGACCTTTTGCACTCTGACCCTGGGGAGTCTTTTCTTTTAGTGAGAAAGGCCTCATGGTCACTGCCAAGCCCACCCCAACCCCATCTGCAACAGTGGCTTTCTCACATTGCTGGGCAAAGAGGTTTCACAGGAGGTCAGTTCTGGGCAGTGTTCTCTCCTCCTACCCAACACAATCCTTCTTGGCAGCCATGACAGGATAGGGAGAAATCTTAAACTTGGCTTCACACAGGGCAGCAGCTCTCTCAGTGCTTCAGATAGGAGACTCTCCTAGCCCTACTCTATAATGCAAGGATTAAATTTGGGACTTGGTAAAGGTAAAGGTTCCTCTTGACATTTAGTCCAGTTGTGTCCGACTCTAGGGCACAGTGCTCATCCCCATTTCCAAGCCGTAGAGCCAGCATTTGTCCGAAGACAGTTTCCGTGGTCACATGGCCAGTGCGACTAGACACGGAACACCATTACCTTCCCACCATGACGGTACCTACTTATCTACTCGCATTTTTACATGCTTTCGAACTGCTAGGTTGGCAGGAGCTGGGACAAGCAATGGGACCTCACTCCGTCGCGTGGATTCGATCTTACGACTGTTGGTCTTCTGACCTTGCAGCACAGAGGCTTCTGCAGTTTAACCCGCAGCACCACCACGTCCTCCCAAATTTGGGACTAGAATGTAGTAAAATATGTATTTCACCACTGATATACACCCCTTATGAAACATTACATCTCTTCTGATCTACAACAGCAAAGTACCGTTGTAGTGTTATGGTAATATGATTCCACAAAAACCTAGATGCTAATTCAACTTAGTTTTACTGCTAGGAACCATAGGATTTTAGAAAAAAAGCTGGCTGGATAATTAAACAAAGACAATACAAAGTAACCCCACAAACGTTTGTAGCAGTCATTGGGAGTTTTTGAAGTCTAGCAGAGGTAAACGTCTCTGAGATGTGGAATTGTTTTTTTAAAGCATGTGCACACAGAGAGTGAGAAAGAGCCATAACCTCACCAAGAAAATATCCTACCTCCCTGAATACCAGCTTAATCCTCCTGGCAGCTAAATGTCTGAAGCTGGAAAATATCTGGCTAAGGCTGGCCCTACCTGTAGCCATAACGAGGCAACAGAGGCGTCTGGAAAGTATAACAAGTCCTTCTCTTACCAATATATAACAGAAAGAAGCCAAACCAACCTTTTCAGCAGCTCTTCGATAAGCTCTTGTGCGAAACCGAAGAAACACAGTTTCCCTCAGAAATTGTAGATAGGGGTCAAAGCCTGGGGGCCGCAAGCCCGCCCCAAGGTTAGAAGGAAAAGAACTCTCTACCAGTGTGCTAATGAGTCGGCAGAATGCCCTAGTTAAAGGATACTCCTCGCACCGGGATTCAATCTCATTCAATTCAACCTGTCGAAGAATACAAGAAAAGCACAGTTTGAAAGCAAACAGATTAGAAACACATTACATATTTAATAATAATAATTATTGTGTGCAATCAAGTCAATTCTGACTTATGGAAGCCCTTCTCAGGGTTTTCAAGGTAGGGAGTACACAGAAGTGGTTTACCCTTCTCTCCTTTTGGAGGTGCCCTGGAACTTTGCAGCTTGCCCACGGCCACACAGGCTGGCTCTTTTGGGATGCAGAGTGTGGAACTGAACTTCCAACCCTTGGCTCCACAGACAGAAATCTAATTCACTGAGCTATCCAGCCAGTTGTTACATACAATGGTGCCCTGCACCACGACAATAATTCGTTCCTCTGAAATCGCTGTTAAGCGAAAACATCGTCCAGTGAAAACAGCTTCCCCATTAGAATGCATTGAAACCCATTTAATGTGTTCCAATGGGGAAATTACCTCGTTGTCCAGCAAAGATCGGCCATAGGGGAAGCCATTTTCTGAGCGCCGATCAGCTGTTAAAATGGCTGCCCTGTGAAGCATAGGTCCAGAAAACATAGGGCAGCCAATTTGCAGAGCCAGAACACATTGTCGTCTTGCAAACAAACGGTTAGCGAAGCACGGACCTGATCGACATCCAGCTGATCGAACCTGATCGAAAATCCCCCATAGGAAACATCGTTTTGCGATCGCTATAGCGATTGCAAAAATGTCCTGCGGATTCATCATACAGCGGGGTCATCGTCTAGTGAGGCACCACTGTATTTACTTTGCACAATGCCACAGGCATATATTTCAGGTTAAGTCACACTGAGTTCAAGTCCCACAGGTTTCCAAAATGCACACAGTCAACACAAAATCAGGAATATGTGAAGTTCCCTAATTTCAGTAGGTCCTGTCTTTTCCAAATCTCCAGTTACAATTATCTTTAGTTTGATAAAGTTCATGTAGTGATATCATCTATAACAGTTCTTGACAGATCTCATCATAACGTATTTGGTTTAATAAATTTTTGTGAGCTGTTAGCGGAATATGTTTTACTAAATTGTAATTTAATAAATTATTATAGTAAATAATTTAATACTGTAAATTATTGAACTGTTTTATTTTAAACAGAAAATAATGGATTAAAAGGTCCTTCACTTAAGCAAAGACAATGGCTGTTTTACAACTTCTTACTTTATACAATAATTTAGTTTACAGTTACAGACAAACTTTACCTCAATGCCACTGGCTTGTCTTTGGCCTGGAGTTCTCACAGTTTGCAGTATCTTCCAAAAACAAAATGACAGAAAGAGGAAAATGCATTTTCACAATTACCAAAAGAACATCATAACAAATATGTGCCATGCTTTATTGCACATGTCATTTTATAAATGTCTCCTTTAATTACTATTCCTAAAAGAAATTTTCATTTTCAGCACTCATGTCTGCCTCTGAAAAGACTTCATTTCACAAGAGAAGTTTAGGCAGATGCAGATGTGACGCTTCCAGCTCCTGAAACCAGATCACTGTCCCTCTTCCTAACCTTTCTCCACTTTCTTTGCAAAAGCACATACCATGCAGACATCATAACAGACCACAAGTAACACTAGGGAATATTTGCAAGAGAGTGACTATGGGGAAGGAGTTCATACTTCCATGACTTGCTTCCCTTAGCCAGGGTCACGGATTGGGAGCAACTGCATCTACACCACACACCCCTGCCGCCCCTCCCCAATTTGAAGGATGCATGATTCTGTCAACAGAACCTCAAGAGAGAGCAGAATATTAGTATGATGTCTTTGCCTTCAACACACATCTTTCCTCCTATGTGCATCAAAATAAAACAAAATAACAGATATTTTAATTCGTTTCTAGCATTACTCAGAAGCTGCTAGCAGAGATTTCCTGTATACCACAAAGGCAAATAATAAAACAGAGGTAAATAATACAACAGAAAAGGCATAGCAAACAAACTCTGCACTGCAGTCTTCAGTATTTTTTTAGGACCAACATCTGCAATTAATATATTCATAGAAATAATGCCATGAATATGGTGAGATTTATTACCTGCTTAAACTTTCTAACCAAGAACAATGCAATATTTGAATAAGATACAGTGGTGCCTCGCATTGCAACGTTAATTCGTTCTGAAAAAATCGCTGTTGCATGAAAACGTCGCAATGCGAAAATAAAAAACCTGTAGAAAAGCATTAAAACCGGTTTAATGCGTTCCTATGGCCTTAAAACTCACCGTTCAGTGAAGATCCTCCATAGCGCCACCATTTTTGCTGCCTCTAAAGCGAGGAATCCATATTAGAAAATAGCGGGTGGCCATGTTTTTCCCCGGCGGCCATTTTGAAACCACCGATCAGCTGTGCGAAAATGGTCGCTTTGAGATGATCGGTCATCGCAAAGCGAAAATACCCCATAGGGAACATCACAAAGTGATCACAAAATAGATCGCAAAAACAGCATCGCTAAGCGATTTTGTGGCTAAACGGAGCGATCGCTAAGCAAGGCAACACTGTACTTGGGGACCAGCAAACACTTCTAATACTTGCTAAAGCAGTGCAGTGCTGAAATGAAAGGGCTGAACAACCATGGAAGGTTACCTGTGTGTATTCCAAAGACTGCCACAGTGAAGCTGCAATTTCAGGAGATTTCCCAAAGGCTGAGAGTGTTTCTATGAACTCTGCTTTCAATATGGGATGGATGCTACATTGCAGAAGGCCCAAAATGATAACTACTGGAGTCCACTGGGGATGTTCACAGAGAGCTAACCGAGCATTTTCACTCTAAAACAAGATAGAAAGAAAAGCCATGATTGTATAGATTCTGCTTGATTAATCAGTAATGTTAACACCATGTAGATTATACCAGGAGTAAACAGCTAACAGAGTTATATTTTTGATCTTTTTTCTACCACAATTGCCTTCAATTAAACTAGATATGTAGATATGCTTTCCTGATATGTACATTCTATCTGTTTTCACAGTAACTTTTAATATAATATACCTTGGATGTCTGCAGCCAAATTAACTAACTGATTTTATATTCCTTCTTAGTCCCATACCTCAGGGGCTAACAGAAAACGGGTAAGGCGAAAAGCTACTTACCCATTTTACTATAGTTTTTGTAAGCTGGAGAAATGCAATCAATCCATCCTGTTCTTTCTGGGTTATTCCTCTGAGAGGAAGGTGACGATACTGAATGCTATCTGCACTTGGCAAATCCTTCCTTAAGTGTTCATGGTAGAGCATCAAAGAATGGAAGAAGTGTTCCCAGGAAACAGGACTGCCACCTGCTCCTTGGATGTTTTCAGCTAGAAAAGAAAATAATTCTGATTATAGAGCATGCAGTAAGTAAGACATCTGTGTAGCAGACAAATACTCTTTTTACGTCACCTGCTGATGTAAGAATACTCGGAAAATGTAAATATGTATATGTATCTACATGTATATCTACTTGTATGCATTTATTATCATATCTTTATCATTATTATTTTACTAGATGTCCAAAAATCAACTCCTTGCTGCAAGGTTCATTACTGGGAAAACCAACAATGGTTTCTGAAACTGATTCCCTGTGAATATTTTCCGTAAAAAGGTAAATGTGTATTAAATCTAACTGAATGTGTAATTAAAGCCAAAGTATCTGAAGATTAACATTGAAATCAAGACAGTTAGAAATAAAATAAATATTAGTTTAGATCTTTTTAGCTAAGCATCTCAGCTAAAAAGAAATAACTGATTTTCAAAACAAACAATATGATTAGAAATATGCTACTGAAAAAAACGAGGTATCATAAAACATTAAGTTACAGAAAGCTTGAATCCAAGCTTTCCCTTCTGCCTCTGTTTGAAGATAGGTTGCCTTGCCAGCTGATACCAATGTAATGCCAGGAAAATATTTGGCTCAAATGGGGACATATTTCTTACCATGACTGCTGCCGTTGCCCTTCAGCAAAGTGAAGCAGTAATGAGAACACCGGGGCCCATTTGCTAATCCTCGGAGCATTTTCAGATAAGGAATGTAAATTGTTGAGGGAAGGAGGTCTCCCATTTGTCTTACAAATTTAGATAAAACAACCTGTAACACAAAAGATGCCATTTTACCAAAACATAATCATTTGTGGATGAAGGAACATCCACAATCTATGACTCTAGAATTAACTGTAATTAATGCAGATATATGATCTGCACAAGTAATTGCCAGAAACTCATGGTTGCTCATATCACTTTTTCTAGCTTCAGGGTTTTTTTAATAGAACTGACTGCTGCAGAAGAAGAGTTCTCCTCCCCGTCCAAGATACTAAGGCCAATCCCACCTACAAGAGAGAAGGGATCTTTTCTAACCTGACGCTGGGGTGGTCTTTGATGGGCTATCCCAAGATACGACCCCATGATGGTGGAGCTCTGCAGAGGCTCTGTAGGGCACCAGTACTCAAGAGCAAGTTCCAAATTAAAGGTATCCTTCTTGTACAACTCAGCAATCTGCAAAGGAAACAGGGGAGAGACCCCATATATCAACAAGAATCTCCCCTTGTTTAATGTCTTACTACAGACTTAACAATCAACATATTTTACAAAAGGTTACAAAATTCCAATGGCAGTGCCTTTACAATTGGCCCATCCCTTTATCCTTGAAGTAACTGTGTGTAGGAGGTGGCCGCATCAACCAGTGGGACTGAGCTACAAGTAAATGTCCTATGTGTGATTCTGGGCAGAAATGGGTTCAGAGAAGAATCTGATTCCCTCCTCATTCCAAGAACTTCAAGTGAAATGTATGCGTAATTTGCTCTTGTCCTTCTTTCTTCAGGCAATTCCTTAGATATTCCCAGTTTGGTCTCCTTACCAGCAACACTAAAATATTAATTCCAGAAGGAAAAATTAAATCTAGCTCCCTAGAGTGGACGCATAGACCAGATGGGCGGGATACAAATCAAATCAAATCAATAAATAAAATATAAAGTCAGTAAGTGTTTTGATTGCACTGATAAGATGGACTCATCAACCAAATAACAGACTATATAATATAGTTTCACAATTCTTATACAATGTTTTTAAATATTAGTATAGTATAATTTCAAATTTTAGCTAGCATGGTTTTAATTATTTGTGAACTTTAAATATTTTTGTAAGCTGCCTTGAGTCCCCACTAGAGGAGAAAAAACAGGATAGAAATTAAACACAGGAAAGAATACAATAAAAACTTGGCTTTTTAAAAATTCCCATGTATTTAAATAACTGCTCTAGGTAAGGTTTTTCACAAATGTTCTTATTGTTCCGTCCTTTTCTGAAAATGTAATGGAATCAATGATTTAAAAAGCACTTACTAAAAGCATCAGATGTTCCAAATCCCGTCTAAGTGAAAGAGGTGGCTCATTACCCATCTGTATACTCATGTGGATCATACGAGCATCTTCATCAGCTCGGTTTCTCAGCTGCTTCACCTACACAGTTTACGAAGGAAGTTTATTTATTCTTAATGAAGAATGAAGAGAGAAAAAACCCGAATACTGTATTTCTTGATACCATTTCCATGGAAGCAAGCCTCACAGAATTCACTGGAACAGAACGTTTGAGTAAGCATGCACAAAATTCACTATTAAGGGGAGAATTTGTTACTAGAAAACTAACAGCAGCTAGTCCGCGATTAAAGAATGAAAACTGGATAATAAACCATCTGAATCAAGAGCATAAGCAATTTTGCGCTGGATCAGGCCACCGGCCTATTCAACTAATTTCTCATTGGGTAGTATTATTGCTATAAAAATATTACTGCAGACATTTAAAAAATAAAAGTTGCGTTTATTGCATGACAAGGATCACAATGGCAACTTTTCATTAAATAAATATAATAAAATTTTAAACAAGGTTTAAGACCAAATAATCAATATAACCACTTTCAGTCCCAACTTATAAGTGGAATTACAGTGGTGCCCCGCATAGCGACGATAATCCGTGCAACAAAAATCGTTGCTATACGGATTCATCGCTATGCGGATTTTAAAAGCCCATAGGAATGCATTGAAACCCCTTCAATGCGTTCCTATGGGCTTAAAACTTACGTTTTAAGCGAAAATCCTCCATACGGCGGCGATTTTGGGTGCCCGGTAAGCGAGGAATCCGTCCCTGTTTTACCCGGCGGCCATTTTGGAACCGCCAATCAGCTGGGGAAAAACATCGTTATGCAAAAATCGGTAAGCAAAACAGCTTACCAATCATCGCAAAGCGATTCCCCCCCATAGAAAACATCATTATGCGATCGCAAAAGCGATCGCAAAAACATCATCGGTATGCGGATTTGTTGTTAAATGGGGCACCCGTTATGTGAGGCACCACTGTATATTATAAACAGACATGGACTAATAAGGAATTAACTTTATAATATCCTTTGAAGTGCATTTCTGGCTTGAAATATATCAGGACAAGGCATCCTAACCCTTTACAACTTTATGGTTTGTTTCCTCCATACATGCAAACACACACACACATCGATAGACAGATAGATAGACAGACACATGTATATTTAAATGTGTGTAAACACAAGGAGATGCATGATATATATATGCCAGGAACTATCCTAGATGGTAAAGAAATTGGTAAACTTTAGGTGCTTTGTGCTTCAGCTGTAGAGAGCAATGAGCCACAGCAAAAAGTTGTTGTATGAAAGTCATGATACGTACACTTATTTAATGAAGGTCTCGGTTAATTTATTTCTAAGAGCCAGGTCTATTTTTCTAGCCTAAGTCCTTCCATAAACATGGCTTTAAAATTTCATACAATCTGAAATTATACACACCATTCACTCTCACAAATACTTGTCTGTATTAGAAAGAGTCTGTTGGCATATCTGGCTTCTTTATATTCAGCAGTACAGACATGTACAACTTACTTTCATTGGCATGAGCGCAAGGAAGTCTGTGACAAGGTTGTGGATTCTACGAACATAAAATTCATCCTGGTAAAAATTTTCTGCTCTCACCACAGATTCAGTAATGAATAGGAAAACATTATCTGTAATTGCTAACTCTGCCATGGCTTCGTCGGCCTCAGTGAATTCTGCAAGTGCTGGAGGGAATGAAGAGGAAGGAATAGAATGTTTTATAAAGCACCTCACTAAAAATACATTTCATAGGAAGTGGGTTTAAAACTGCCATACCATCTAAAGGAATGTGAATGCACTATCTGCTTTCTTTGTTGAAAACGAGGAAACTAGGTTGTGTATAAATCCCACTTTGAATCTAGTTTACCTGTCACATCAGAGAGCTGTGAAATTCCACGCAAGGCTAGTGCCCAGGCCAATCTAGCAGTAGCTTGAAGTCCTGGTAGTTTCCAAGGACGAGACTCCTGAAGGCGTGTATGTAATGCAGCTATATACTGTCTTTCTGTTAACAGTGGCAATTGGTGTATCAGCTCTAAAACAAGAGCAACAATAAAAAAAGCTTATTACAACCAAAAGAGAAAGAACATAGTCTCAGTTTCACTGGAAACAAAAAAATGATAGCTGAACAGATTAAAAAATATGTTTCACCTTTGTTATTGTATATTAATTCATAGGATTAAAAAACGTCATTAGCTATCTATACTTAGAAATGTGCACAAGATATCAAGAAAAGTTCAGTAGAGAAGTTTTCAACCCATGCAAGCCTGTGTCACCTCTATACCTTTTTTCCCCAAGGTGTCTAAAATAATTTGAATGACTATGCATAACGATTCTCCTTTCACCTCTCCTCTCCTAAATAGATGTTGCTGTTTTTCAGTTGTTTCTTAATAACTTTTTTCTCTTACATGAGAAAAAGATGAGATCATAAACATTTCATTTTAATTGTTATTACTGCCAACACTAATTGTTACAGTGTTGATCATTTTTCCTTTCAAGGTTTGTTCTTATATTCCCAACTGTTAAAACTATGATGTGTTTAGGCACACAGCAGTCTTCTGCTCTAACACTATGTATGCTACAATCATTGCTACAATAAAACTAAGGCATTTATATGTCCACATTTCACAAATGTATAAAACATCACAACTTTATAAAAGAAAAAAGAAATTACACATACAGTAGTGTTATAAAGTTGCAGATTTCAAAAATAACCCCATCAGAGCTACAAAAAATGGCAATGCTAGGAACAGCATATATACTACGTCAATATTTAACAGACAATTAGGTTTTTTGTTAAAACTTGTTAAAACTTATATAATACTAGTCAATGTTTTTATAAGTTTGATTGACCGTGTTTGATTTTTTGAATAATAACAATAGAACAACTTTGATCTTAAGACCCACAAATGGAAAGAAGCTTGCAAAAAGGTACTCTTCTGCCCCCTCATCCTCCATGCTCCCCTCTGTGCTCCTCAAAAAGCACAGATATGAGGGTCATTTTCAGTTGAATGAAGAAAGAATAATCGAAAATTGTGTGTAATCAAAATTAGCTTGAGCAGAGAGCATACTGGACTACACTGAAGACAAAGAGACAAAAAAGCCCCTTATGCTAGCTTCTTTCTGAGAACCCAAGGTAAGATTCCATCTTCTCAATGTACTATTTAAGGTCTATTGACATATATTTCCATTTCTCTCCAAAACCTGAAATCTTTTTCTCTCCCCGCCCATGAGAAACATTTTTCCTCTCTGGCTTCAACATTTCTAGAAATTTATCTGTGAAGATTTTCAGCCATTCAGGTATAGTTATCTGGATGTTGAGTCATGGCAATTGGACTTCTTTCTTATTAGGTTGAAACATTTCATTACTCGTCCAAAGTAGCTTCTTCAATCTGAGGAGAGTTGGTGAGAGATCCCTCTCCACATTTCTAAGTTTCATCCCCAGGAAGATGAGGACCACACCCACCAGAAAGACAGCTGTTAATGACCCATGACAATTGGTGGAGAAGGACTGCAGAAGTGGGATTTTCACCCACCCCCAGTCCTTTGTCCTTCTAACAAGCCTATTCAGACTAGGAGGAAGTGAAACCAATGAGGAGGATATATCAGGGGTCTCCTACCAACTCTCCTCAGACAAGAAGCTACTTGGGTGAGTAGCAAAAAATTTCAACCAGTTGCCATGACTCAATTTCCAGATTTCTAGAAATTATATCCCTTTTCTACAAAGTGAGGTCACAACTATGCTACTCCCTGATCAGGAGTCATTCTTCGATCAAAATCTGAGCTTCAGACAAAGCAAACTGTGTCTAAGGATGCTAACTGACATAAAGAGGATTAAAGTTTCCAGTTAAATGTTTATACCAGGATGGGCAATGCACAGCCCCTCAGTCCTCCCTGACTCCCTCTTTTTTGGGGCAGAAGGAAAGGAAAGGTGAAATGCAGCTTCTGGAAACCTTCAGGAGGGATTATTCATCTTTCAAACAGGTCGCAGTCTTCCAACATATCATTTATTACTCATTTTTCAAAACTAGAAATTCTCATCCTTTCCTGTTCTAGTTTTCAATTTTTAGCATTTCAGATGGTCTGTAAAGCTCTCACAGGGTGCTGGAGCAGAAAACACAACCCATAAAACCACAAAAGTGGCCCACCCTGACTCAGACACACTGATCCATCCAGACTAATAACATAATGATAATCATGTACCATCCAGACTAGATTCTTAAAATGTGTATTTGAAAATAAGATCCACAAAATAAAAATAAGAGAAGACTTTGGATACTTTTTGTTGCAGCAAAAGCCTTTGCAGACTGCAGGTGTTCTTACTTGCATCTGATAAAATAAGCCACAGTTCATGAATGCACCACAAAATACAACTTGCTAATCTTAAAAGTGCCACGAAATTTTGCTTCTGCTGACATAACATGGCTACCACCCTAGAAATTTATGTGTGAAAATTATTTTTTTTAAAAAAATACACAAACCCTCTTTGATTTCCCATTCATTCATGCTACTATACCTCTGGAGAAGGCAAAGCACTGTTAAGATGTGATCTCAAAGACTTAAATCAAGGAACTTATACAGCTGCATACCATATGGGAAGGAACTATTTTATTTATTTATTTATTTATTTATTTATTTATTTATTTATTTATTTACTTACTTACTTACTTACTTACTTACTTACTTACTTACTTACTTACTTACTTACTTACTTACTTATTTATTTATTTAATATGCCGCCCACACTACCCAAAGGTCTCTGGGCGGCTTACAGCATTTTAAATATTAACCACACTGCTTTCGCAACTGAAATAATATGGAATACATAAAACTCCATCTATTCATTTCACTTTCTGTTTTTCTTACCCTTTCGTTCCATAATTACGTTGCAGAACTTGTCATCATCAGCAACAATATATGAATCATAGAAATATCCACAGAAAATATTTAGAGTATTCAATGGTAAATTGGAAGAATTCATTTATGAAACAGAATTAAAAGTAAGCAGGATCTAAACATCAATTTAAAGCCTTACCTTCTCGATCTTCAGTGCTCTGTTCAAGACAACTGATGTCAAAACAATATAGAAGAGCCATAAGAAGTGCTAAATTGACTCTGTCCAATGAGCCATCAGCTTCTACGGTCACTTTCTCTAAGTAACTAATAAGGATTAAAGTATCATCCCGACTCAGGGGTGACTGGCACGTCCAAGCAAATAAACTTTCCGCCAATGACTGCCGACACTCCTTGATAAGATCAGAAACCTAGAAGAAATCCAAGCATATGATTATTATTAGAGATGGGGGTATTCGTTTTAATATACGAATATCCCCATACAGATGAGACCGGACGGTCCACTCACTGATCCGCTGCTGCTGCGGACGCCGCGATTCTTCCAATGGCTCTGCAGATTGTGATCTGCAAGCCACTCTTCAATCTTGCAGCGAGGTTTGTCCTCCCACCTCCTGCCAGGAGTGGCTAGCTGATCTTGATCTGCGAAGTCATTGAAAGAAACACGGCATCCGCAGCAGCGGCAGATCAGTGAGTGGACTCTCTGGCCCCATGGGGCTGCACTTTTGTTCGCCACCTGTGTGGGGATATTTGTATTCGTATATGAATACTCCCATCTCTAATTATTATACTTTATCTTCAAAACATAGTCTTTTATCATTTACAGCTTATACCTACAAATGCTTACTTAGAAGAAAGGCCCTGCTGTTTACAAGGGGAATTCCTTCATAATAAGTGTATTTAACTAATAATCCCAGCCAAAATCATACAGGTAACCAAGTAAAATTCAAATAACTCACCAAGCCTAACTACATCTAATTGACAAGGCACCAGAGTGCATATCGCTTGCACAAGCAGGCAAAGGGTCAGGCACGTGACCAAAATGCACCTTGGCACCTAATCAGGCACTATTAGCCACAACAAGTGACACAAACCTTACACAAATAAGATTGTAGCCAATCTTTTTTTAGGTGATTGGATAGACAGAAGTCAAGTCCAAAAATTTAATTTCAAAAGTCGCATTTAAAAAAAATAAAGCAAAATCTTATCCTGTCTCCTAATAAAATTATTATCTGAGGCACTACTGTCAAATGGATGTTGGATTATAAGTCTGTGTAATTTACCAGGAGACGGCTCAGCTTGTATGTGATGCAAAGCCATATTACATGAGTGAGCCCTGAACCACTACACTGCCTGCCTGCTCTCCTCAAACCCTCTGACCAAAGTATCCTCTAAGTAGCTGTCTCCTATGCACAGATGCATGCACGCACACACCCACACAGACACGCCTTCACCCCTGCATGTACATGTGACTCCACCCTCCACACGAGGGGTTCCATTGTGACCAAAAAGAACCAAAGGAGCTGAAAACAATGGCTCCACAGAAAAGGAGGAAAGCTGCGTGGAGGGAGGAGGAGCTGTGCAACTTAGAGGGAACCTTGCCTCTGACTGACTTCTTTGTTCATGTCACACCGTATCGCGATATTACAAATGAACTAACGAAGTACAGTTAACAATGCCACCAACTCTGGATGCAATGGCAAACTAGCCTGCCTCAACAAGGAACTCAGAGAGGGAATCAGAGTGTATAAATCCAAAACACTCTGATGTCATGTCAAACCAGGTTTGACATTACAAAAGAACTTGACCACTGTCTGTACCGAAGTACCTGACAAATCTTATTGCTTTTACTTTTTACATGGCAATTCTCTCGTTTGTGAAAAGAGTGTCTCACAACTGAGTACATATGCATCTCCAAACCTGTTGAATGTACTTGGATTTATATATTCAGAGTACAATACAATTGGCTGCAGCCCCCCATGCAGACGTATCACATGTACACACAATGCAAGTCACAAATATACTTACCACCTTTTTTTCCCACAGAAAAAGACTATATCTATGTAGGAAATCTTTGTACATAGAATAGTCCACACAATGTGCTGAGTAGCCTAACAAATCTTCTCAAAGAGAAGAACTGAGGAGGCATAAAACAAACTATTCTTAATACTTTTGTTTTTCTACAATGGAGAATATGCTCAAGAAAACTACAAGCACTTGGAAAAAGTAGCTACCTCTTTCCGATGTTTCTCACTGCCCAACCCTCGTTCTCTCTGCAGCTTCTCGAATTCAGTGTTCAGATCAATTTGAGACACCAAAGTCAGAATTTTATGAGTTAAACCTTGCTCCATCAGCTCATCCGTAAAACGTGTTGTTATAGAGACGAGTTCAGGACTGAAATCAAAAGGGACAGTCATGCCTTAGCTATATTCATTTTAACAAGCTACAAAGACTTCTATAAAATTTAGGAAGTTAGAGGAGGAAAGCCATAACACCACTCAGTTGTATTGATCATTCAATATAAGACTCAGTTGTATTGATCATTCATTATAATGACTGAAGAACACGGGAGATTCCTTTGAATGCAACCGTTTCATTCTTAAAACTGCAACACCCTAAGTCAAAATAGTCACACTGAAGGTGGGAGAAGAGAAATATTAGAATGCTGGTCCATTGCTTTAAACACAGACCTGAGTTCCAGTGTCCATGTCTTGCCTCGCCGAGACTGGATAAGTGCTCGCAATGAGTTTGCAAGGCATCGCTTTCCATCCCAGTATAGCAGAACAGCTACTAAACCTCTAGTGAGCCCAGGAAAACGAGGCTGTTGATGCTCTCCTAGAAAAACCACAACTTCTCATTACGAACACAAATGTAGTGAACAGAAAAACAACTTAATACTTCAGTCATACCAAATGTTACTCTAATTCTAAGACTCATAAGGCCTCTGCCAAAATCTTCATGTAAGGTTTGTCTTATTGCCAACTGACAAACTACCAGTACCTGTGTCAGTTGTTTGCCCAGGATGTGTCCTGATATCTCATCAATATCTTTGCAATCAAGAACAGGAAGATTCTTATATGAACACCAAAACTTATATGAACACCAATAGGATTCCAGGCCCCCATTTTTAATCTAATCTAAAGCACTGATACTTTTAAACATACCTAAAATGATCAACGTTTCTTTTTACAAAAAAATCTATATATCAGTTTTCTTATTATCAGTATCTACATTTGCATGAATGAGACACATCAGACTGGCACTTAATCATTTGCTAAATGAAAATAATATCCACATAAACACTGGATGTTCACGGGAATTTCTTGGGATACTAGAACATGATCAAAATATAAAATGAATGGCTACTCTGTTCCCATCAGAGCATCATATTACCAGCCAGAAGAAGTTCAACAGCTGCTAATTCCCCAATATCAAAGAGATCACTTAGAATAAAGGCTTCTTTGATGAGCTGCTCTGGTAACAATCTGGTTCCCTGTTGGCCTTGGACAGCAACTCCTTCTGTATTTGCTTTCTGAACTTTTTCATGCTGTTGGGCATTCTTTGGCTAGAAAACAATTAAGTTAAAAATGATATTACTGGAAAGGAATTAGAGCAACAACTATGTTATATTAAAATACAGCTCAAATGTACTAGTGTTTTGGATGCTGACTACATTGCTAAATGACAAAAGTTTAGAATATTTCACATTTTCTACACATCTTATAATGTTAAAAGAACATCCTTTTATAATCCTCAGCCATTTACTAAAAACAACAATCACAGATGTACAGTGGGGTCTTGACGTGAGAACTTAATCCGTATTGGAAGGCGGTTCTCAAGTCCAAAAGTTCTCAGGTCAAATCTGCATTTCCCATAGGAATGCATTGAAAACCATTTGATCCGTATCTGCTCTTTTCCGTCCATAGAAACTAATGGGAAGCTGCTCTTCTGCTTTCGACCACTGGAGGGGGATATTTTGTTTCTTTTTTTCTTAGGTCAAGAAAGGTTCAGGGAAGGCAGGAAAAATACAGTCCAGGCAGTACAGTACCAGGCAGTCCGAAGACTGTCTCCCAATCCACTCTCTAAACGCTGGGAGGAATGAGGAAGCAGACAGGCACCCTTTTCACTGGCCAACAGTTAACTTAAAGTTCAAATTTTGCACTTTCTCTGCCTCCCACGTGGGTTTTTTTTTCAGTTCTTAACTCAAATCTAAGTATGTAAGTCAAGTCAAGATTTTCCTATGAGAGTGGTTCTTAAGTCAAAATGTTCTTAACTCGAGCCGTTCTTAAGTCAAGACCCCACTGTATTTATTTATTGTTTGACCAAAAAGATAATTCTTCTGGTTTCTTGCAAACCAGTCAGAGAAAAGGATTTCTAACAGATGATATTTATCTCACAAGTGCAACTTGAAAGAATCACTAGTGAGAAATACTAAAATTCAGTTTAAACCTATAACTTTCAGGGAAACAATGGAAGGGGCAGAATGAATGTATCAATTCTTTACACTGTAATTCATTTCCTTCCTCTTTATAAGAAAGATTAGATTCCCTTGTTAAACAATCTGGGAATCTACAACATTAGAGTACAAGTAGTTGCAATTTTTGCAAATCACTGGTGACATTTGCACAGAAAAATTTCCAAACAAATTCAACTTGTGGTTTCTAAACTTTGTTTGGACCACTGCTCATGCTACACTTTGCTATTTGGCAATCAAAGAAGAGTGTCTGGACAAGGCTGGGACATTTACAAGGGGCACAAAAATATAGGTGCAAAGACTACTAGGACTGTCTCTTGAATGATCAAAACATGAACTTTGAATTTAGACTCTTGCGGATTCACATAATGCATGTTCACAAAGAGCTAACTTTTGTTAGGTTCAGTGGAAGTATGCAGAGAAACTGCAATCACATCACTGAACCTTTGGGTAGTGTGGGCAGCATATAAGTTAAATAAATAAATAAATAAACACATCCAGTACTCAAAGGAGCTTTTCTCCCATTCAACTTGTTTGCTTTCACCTCACAATATGATATTCAACTACCATAACTGCATTAGTCACAACCAATTTTTTAAAAAGAGCATACACAAGGAAATTTCTTCCCCCTTCATATCAAATAGATTTCTTAAACAAAATCTTTTAAATTTTAAAATATCTTGATTAAACCTATTCAAGAAATGTATTTCAATACAACCTGAAACAAATAAAGTCCACTGTTTAATTAAGTAGTAAACATGCATGATTAGGACTGCAGACCAAAATCCCACTCAGTTCCTTTCAACTCACTGTAAAGGTTAAAACAAAAATGTTCAATTACAGAAACCTACTACAGTGGTGCCTCACTTAACGTGCGCCCCGTTTAACGACAAATCCACATAGCGATGTGGATTTTGCAATTGCAAAAATATTGAGATTTTTCCCCATAGGCCCCATTTTCCCCCAGCTGACCGGCGGGGCCTTTGGAAGGACCACGGGGGAGTGCTCCACCACGGTCCTTCCGAAGCGCCTGCCGGTCAACTGGGGGAAAATGCCAGCGGGCGCTTTGGAAGGAGCATGGGTGAGCCCTCCCCCGCGCTCCTTTCCAAGCGCCCGCCGGTCAGCGCCCCCCCGGTCAGCTGGGCGAAAATGCCAGCGGGGGCTTTGGGAGGACCGTGGGGGAGCCCTCCCCCGTGGTCCTCCCAAAAGCCCCATTTTTGCACAGCTGATCGGCGGTTCCAAAATGGCTGCCGCGTCAAGAAAATGGACGCCCGCAGCGTTTTCGCGCTGATTCCTTGCTTACCGAGGCGGCGAAAATGGCGGCCCTATGGAGGATTCCCGCTTAGCGGTGAGTTTACCCCGCATGTGGTTTTTCTTTCCATATAGCAATGTTTCCGGATAGCGACGTTTTTCCTGGAACGGATTAACGTCGCTATGCGGGGCACCACTGTACATTTTTAAAATTTCCATTCACTATAGCATTATTAAAAATTCCTAAATGGAAAACTTGCATCTCATTATTATAAACCACTGCATAATGGTTTATAATAATATAATTATTATATATATCAGAACAATACTACATCAACTTGTCACCCCCATCCCACAACAATTAGAAGTTTGCTTTTTACCGGGTTTCTGAAGAGTGATATAAAGTCAGGTTTATGCTTCTTTAAAATCTGGTCAAGAAGATGTACTGCTTCTGGCTGTCTTTTCCAAATAGCATTAACTACTGCCTGCCAAATGTCTTTGTAAGGCCCCCACAAACTGGCACCTAAAAGTAAGACAACATATTCACAACTGGGCAACAGTGTTAATGACTACATAACCACACAACACTTCACAGGAACAAAATTAATTTTAAAAAATCTTTTGTAAAAGCAGTAAAACCCATGCTCTGGATAGTATTCTGCAATTGTATTATCAACATATTCTTATTCTCAAGGAAATGGGAGGTGTGAAACAATGATATGTTTCACATCTAAAGAAAAAAGATATTGAACTGAAAATCCACATAATTCTACTTCAGTACTGTATTATTTTAATGAGAAATAAAATAGTCCAATTCCCCCCCCCAAAAAAAACAGACAAAGTGGAGCAATGGGGGGGAGGGGGCACTTGCATAAGAATTCACTCTCCATTGTGCCATTTGTACTGATGAAGATGTCACCTCCTTCACTGCTAGTACAGTATATTCTTCATCAGAACAAGAGTACATCAGAACAAGGGCCTTCAAAGCAAAGAAAGAAAAGCACTTATGCAACAGTGCATGGAGATTCAAAAAGGCACAAATCCCATAAGTGACTGGAACATGAGATGATCCCAGAAATTTGTATTTCGCTAAGATCCACACTGGCTTTTATTCAAAAGTGTTGTCCACACAGAAAATAAACAACAGCTCTATAACTAAAAGAGATGGGAACTTGGAACCAGAAACGGAAAAGAATGCATAACAAAGGAAAGCCACAACTTCCCAGTGCAATTACAATTAGTATTCTGACTTCCACACAAGAGTGAGTATCTAACTGATGCTAATATAATATCTGTATAATATACCCTGGCTAATGGTGGCTAACTGCCTAAGTGCCAGGATATATATCAGTCGCATGAGTAGCCATGTGCCCCTACACTTCATCAATTAAATATAACTAGCCATCTTAAATCACATAAACCTCAGCGCACACCATCAGGATGCTAGCGAAGGTCCATAATGTCCATTGAGCTCTCTTCCAGAGAACTTAATAAAAACCACAAAGTAATCAGTCACTTAAAGGAAATTTAAAGATATTTAAAAGGTAGTAGATATCCTAAGCCCCCTGCCCATGATGCTTAGATGATAATTTAAATCCATGGAAGACACGATCCAGGGAAAACTTCTGTATTACTCAAATATTCCATCATTATTCAATTGTATTATCAACATATTCTTATTCTCAAGGAAATGGGAGGTGTGAAACTTCTGTATTACTCAAATATTCCATCAGGTCAAGTGCATATTCATGAGATTTTCTTGGCAAAGATGCTGGAGTGGCTTGCCAATTCCTGCTCCAGGCAGATCGTGTTTAGTCAGAACTCTCCACTATGGCCTGTCCGTCTTGGGTGTCCTGCACAGCATAGCCCATTGCTTCTCTGAATTACTCAAGCCCCTTTGCCACGACAAGGCAGCAATCTATGAAGGGGAATATCATTGGTTTATAATCTAAAACAAATCCCTTATGAATATACAGTGGAAGTGAAAAACAGATTTAAGGAACTAGATTTGGTGGACAGAGCGCCTGAAGAATTTGGATAGAGGCTCATAACATTGTATAGAGGCTCATAACAGGAGGCAGCAGCAAAAACCATCCCAAAGAAAAGGAAATACAAGAACAAAGTGGCTGTCCAACCAGGCCTTACAAATAGCAGAGAAGAGAAGGGAAACAAAATGCAAGGGAGATAGGGAAAGTTAAAGAAAATTGAATGCAGACTTCCAAAGGATAGCAAGGAGAAACAAGAGGGCCTTCGTAAATGAACAGTGCAAAGAAATAGAGGAAAATAATAGAAAGGGAAAAACCAGAAATCTGTTCAAGAAAATTGGAGATATTAAAGGAACATTTGTGCAAAGATGGACATGATAAAGGACAAAAATGGTAGGGTCCTCACAGAAGCAGAAGACATCAAGAAAAGGTGGCAAGAAAACACAGAGGAATTATACCAGAAAGATCTGGATGTCCCGGACAACCCAGATAGTGTGGTTGCTGACCTTGAGCCAGACATCCTGGAGAGTGAAGTCAAGTGGCCTTAGAAAGCATGGCTAACAACAAGGCCAGTGAAGGGGATGGCATTCCAGTTGAACTATTTAAAATCTGAAAAGATGACACTGTTAAGGTGCTACACTCAATATGCAGGCAAGTTTGGAAAACTCAACAGTGGTCAGAGGACTGGAAAAGATCAGTCTACATCCCACTCCCAAAGAAGGACAGTGCCAAAGAATGCTCCAACTACCGCACAATTGCACTCATTTCACACGCTAGCAAGATTATGCTCAAAATCCTACAAGGTAGGCTTCAGCAGTATGTGGACTGAGAACTCCCAGAAGCACAAGCGGGATTCCAAAGGGGCATAGGAACTCGAGACCAAATTGCTAACATGTGCTGGATTAGGGAGAAAGCCAGAGAGTTCCAGAAAAACATCTACTTCTGCTTCATTGACTACGCAAAAGCCTTTGACTGTGTGGACCACAGCAAACTATGGCAAGTCCTTAAAGAAATGGGAGTGCCTCACCACCTTATGTATCTCCTGAGAAACCTATATGTGGGACAGGAAGCAACAGTTAGAACTAGATATGGAACAACTGATTGGTTCAAAATTCGGAAGGGAGTACAAGGCTGTATATTGTCCCCCTACTTATTTAACTTATATACAGAACACATCATGCAAGGCTGGACTGGAGGAATCCCATGACAGAATTAAGATTGCAGGAAGAAATATCAACAACCTTCGATATGCAAATGATACCCCTCTGATGGCAGAAAGTGAGGAAGAATTAAAGAACCTCTTAATGAGGGTGAAAGAGGAGAGTGCAAAAAATGGTCTGAAGCTCAACATCAAAAAAACTATGATCATGGCCGCTGGTCCCATCATCTCCTGGTAAATAGAAGAACAAGATATGGAGGCAGTGGCAGATTTTACCCTCTTGGGCTCCATGATCACTGCAGATGGGTACAGCAGCCACGAAATTAAAAGATGCCTGCTTCTTGGGAGGAAAGCGATGACAAATCTAGACAGCATCTTAAAAACCTTGCTGACAAAGGTCTGCATAGTCAAAGCTATGGTTTTCCCTGTAGTGATATATGGAAATAAAAGCTGGACCATAAAGAAGGCTGACCACCAAAGAATTGATGCTTTCGAATTGTGGTGCTGGAGGAGACTCTCGAGAGTCCCCTGGACTGCAAGGAGAACAAACCTATCCATTCTGCAGGAAATCAACCCTGAGTGCTGACTGGAAGGACAGATCCTGAAGCTGAGGCTCCAATACTTTGGCCATCTCATGAGAAGAGAGGACTCCCTGGAAAAGACCCTGATGTTGGGAAAGTGTGAGGGCAAGATAAGAAGGGGACGATGGAGGACGAGATGGCTGGACAGTGGCACCGAAGCTACCAACATAAATTTGACCAAACTCCGGGAGGCAGTGGAAGACAGGAGGGCCTGGCGTGCTCTGGTCCATGGGGTCACGAAGAGTCGAACACGACTAAACAAGAACTAGTGCATGTACTGCAGTTAAGCTGCATGGCAACCTTTTCACCAGATATTACAGTTCAATTTTTCCCAAAGTGGTGCCTTGCAATGGAACACAACTCTAATAACATGACTTGGGACGACAGGAGTTGTAGCAAAACGAAAACTGCTCTCGGGGTTAAGATTACTGCACGCGATTTTAATTTGCTGAGTCCCCCACCCCCCACAAAAGGCCTGTGTTGCAAGACTGTGCATTAAACTAGGGGCAAGCCCACCGAACTCAATGATGTTTACTTCTGAGGGGGCATAAATACAGTTGGACTGCACGGCGGTAAAAAAAAGGCGTGAACGACAGGCCGAGCTCTCTCTGGACCACGGGAAAAAGCTGGAGCCAGTCACGGATCACAGCCTTCGCTCCCTCACGGAAACCTGGAAGGGAAAAAAAAAAGGAAAATACACCCCCCTTCCTCCCCGGGCCCTCGTTCACGCTCTCGGCTCCCCTTACCTGAAATTACCGCCAACGGAGGCGACATCTTGCCAAACTCGAGCCAAACGCGCCGTTGCCGCCGAGAAGCCCGGGAACAGGAAGAGCTGCCCCACGCAAGGCCGGCTCGGCAATCTCCGTCGTTTTCCCACCGCTCGGCTGCTTCGCCCTGCAAGCGTCTTTCACACGGAGTCTCCGAAACCCCTCGAGCAAGGAGACCCCTCCGCTTCTTTGAGACAAAAGAAACCAGATTCGGACCTTCAGGGGCCAGGCGCGGTTTGGCTGCCTTCCCGTCCAGCGAAGGCCCCGGCGCAAAGGACGCTGGGGACTGTAGTCCGAAACTCGTCAGGGCAGCGCGCGGGAAAGTTGAACACAGAGGTTCATGGTAAACGGGTTTATTGAAGGGTGAGGATCAGGGAGCACGGCGGGGTTAGGACACAAGGCCAGGGGTCCGCTTCACTCCACTGTTGACGAGTGGCTTCAGGGCTGTCTTGCCGGCCGAGGAGAGGTGACGCGCCCAGGAAAATAACGCGCGAATATTGTCGTTTCTTCTGTCTCCAAGTGGTGTCGTTCAAGTTCTCGCACTCCGCTTGCATGCGTGATAATGAGAGCGGACACTTCCCATGGGAAACATACCTAAGCGAGGCAAATTTCTCAATCTTTGAAATATAGTGTGTGGGGGGGGGAGGACAAAATTGAAAAGTGCAAGAATGCATTTTAAGGGAGCAACTTGCAGCTTTTGCGGGTTAATCCACTTCGTCAAACACATAGAATGTACTCATCTATTAGGTCTGATAAAATGGATCAAGCCTCGAAAGCTTACATTGCAATATGCAAATCTTTTAAGGGGCCACCAAGTGCTTGTGTTTTGCCCAATTTGTGCTTACATAGACTGAGACGGCTACGATTTTAGAAAAATCTCTAAAATACTGTAATTGTCTTGCTCTGGGAGGACTTTTAAGTACAGTACGTAAAATGCTTTTGCCCTCCCGTGTGCTGATTGCTTTGATACGAAGCCGGAAGTGAAGGGCTCAGCAGAAGGGTTAGTGACAGCAGTAAGGGACTTCTTGGGGGGGTGGAAACGAGGGAACAGGTTGAAATTCGTACTGTCTCTAAAGTACTGGGCGAAAGCTAAAGCAGAGCGCTTCCCATCATCCTCCAGGCAGCATTTACCATCATGCATTTCGCTGTCTTTATTCCCGACTTCCTTGCTGCCGCTTTGGGGGTCAGGTGCGCATGCGTGTTAGCGGAACCCTGAAGTCGGATTAATGGGCATTATTCTGTCCGCGGAGGATGGTGTCGCGTGGAGGGCAGCACGTGCGGTAGGTCCTGATATTTTGTGGAAGGCACTTGGGGCCCAAGACTTCGCGGGGATCTCTCATGCTTTCGCCCTTTGGCAAGGGAATTCTTTCCTTCTGACTTAATTTATTTAATTTCACTGAATGGATATACGCTTTTCGGTTTCAGGAGAGCCAAAGGGCCAATTTGACCACAACAATTCCAACTTTATATTTCTTAATTTGTCCCGTGAAATTGATCAGGCATTGTACCGCGTCAGTTCTCCTTTCCTTCCCCCAACTTTGCCTATTATACCATTCAATTTCATTCAATTTCGGATGTTGTGGGTCACAAGTCCCATAATACGGTACTGTTGGGCTGGGGCTTCCAGAACCTGCAGTCCAAAACATTGGAAGGGCTCTTGTCTCAAAACCAAGACCACAGGAATCATCTGCGCGGCCTGTCTTGTTCTGGTTTTTGAAAGTGTGCTAATCCTTAGCAGTTTGTAAAGACTTCATTTTGGAAGGGCGTTTTTGGAAGGGCGTTTGCATTCCCTTTAATTATAACTTGCATAGTTTTTTTAACTTTCCAGGTATGGCGAACTGTAGTTGAACATTGATTTAAATAGTGATGATAATATTAGAAACAGGAATTGAGACAAGGTTCTAGTAAAACTGTTACAAATTTCAAAGGTAATACAATAGGACTTATTTTATGGTCAGAAATGCTTACATAGAATACTCTGTAAATTGGAAGCATTTCCCAGTTAAACCACACAGCAGAATAACAAATGCCACTTAGGGCAACTCTGCATTGACTTTTCTTCCTCTCTTGTCACCTCCTCCTTTGTCTCCCTGATTCTGATGTTTTCCTACAGGTGCCTTGCATTTGTTAGCCATTATGTTTGTGTTGGTGGAAATGACAGATACTGTGCGAATTCCTCCATGGCAATTTGAAAGGAAACTCAATGATGCCATCACTGAAGAGTTAAATAAGAAGTTGGCTAATAAGGTAAAAATTTCACAATACGCCATGCCTGACAAGCTTGCTATAACAGAAAAATATTTTGAATGCAAAAATCTTGTTGCTGTACATCAATATATTTTACAGTGCTGAGCAGTTACTATGTGATTTTAATCTCCTTGTTTTATTAATATGCAAGTGAGACCCAGTGTAGTATGACATTGAGAAGTGAGTGACAGGATACAGAAGGTAAGGAGAAATGCTAAGTGGGCTGCCTGGTCATGAGTGCATCTCATCTTTCTTCTCAGCAGTCATCTCTAACCTTTCTGTATCTAAAGTCAACACACATGAAGTATTTTCAACTATTCAATTACTATTTGGTTCATTTGTGCTCTTTACATTTTGGCATGCTGTTTCAGAAAGTTGTTGCCCATTTCTTCCTCATTGCTGTGATTCATTACTCATTGGACTTGCTTCCCCAAACAGGTTGTGTATAATGTCGGCCTTTGCATCTGTCTGTACGACATTACCAAGCTGGAAGATTCCTATATATTCCCAGGAGATGGTGCATCACACACAAAAGGTCATTTACTTTAATGTGATCTCTTTAGATATATAAAAGTTAACCGCTTGAATAGTATCTTTTTCAGCAACTTAAAGAATTGCCATCAGCATTTTAAGTGCTCTGTATTCTCAGTTATGACTCTGTTACATTAATGGCCAGGCATGTTTTTAAGGTTACCTGTTCTATGGGGACAAAAGGCTGAGAGTCTCATAATCACTATGCTTTGTATTTGCTATTTTTCCTCTTTAGGACAACATTAATATGAGTTGCCTTTACTGTAGGTCATTCCTGACTAGTAGTTTATTATAGTCTACAGTAGTTCTACATGTGCTTATCAAACATGTAGGTTCTCATGAATCCAGACTTGTTTCATGCGTACCCATATTCTGAAGTATCCATACAGGGAATTGGGCATATATCATGTCCTGTTTGTTGAGTGTGCTAGCAAGTTATTGCACAAGTAGATATATAGTACATAGAAGCTGAAATTCTTTTGCTTAGCAAAGTAAGTTGCAACTAGAATGAGCCAATTTGAATCACCGGAACTTACCACTCCTTGGTAAGTAGTTCAGTTACCAAGTCCCCACTGATTAATGGACTACGATAGTGTGACTGTGCTATACAACAAGATTTCAGCATAGGAAAGTTACACAGGTATCTTGTCATAAATCAGACATAGGTATGCCTAAGAAACCAAATAAAAATGTTAAGTGTTTGCTATACGTGTTAAATCCCACATTAATTTAATGTCGGACAGTATTGTGGCTGCATTCATAGGAATTAAGAAAAGACTCGATAGTGAGTTGACTTGAATGTGCAATTTAGAAAGTGAGCATATTTCTAAGCCAAATGTTTCAAATGTAAGTGGGTGTAGGTAGGCTGAATCTTAAAACCATTTCATCTGCTTGCTGTCTTGAGATATAACAGAGGAAGAAGGCTCTGCAAACATTGGAATGCGGCTTATCAGTGGATAGTGTTATATTTTCCTAGAGTAGCCCATAGACTTTCTAGAAACTGGAAAAGTAGAAAAAATGGGCTAGATTAGGTATTTCATGTTGACTGAGACAAACCTTTTAGTGAAGAAGCACCCAGTATCTGCTTGCACAATATTTTTTTTCTCCAGCACAGGATATAACTGCTGAGCTGTTAAATTCAGTATCTTTGGTCACAAAGAAACATGGAGGTTGCTCTAACTGCTGTTATCTTTTCGATTGGCCTAATAAACATACTGAGTTTTGAATTTGTTTTATGATCATTATGGCTATCTCTGCTTCTATATATAACTGTATGTATAGTTTGTAGACACAACAGCAGGTCCACCTTATAATGCCAATTAATTATCTATAACATATCAGGAAAAAGGAACTACCCAGTTTCCCCTAAAATGATACCTAACCTGAAAATAAGCCCTAGTATGATTTTTCAGGATGCTCATAATATAAGCCCTACCCCAAAAATAAGCCCTAGTTATAAGCCCTAGTTAAGTGAAACCCCACCCTCCACCATTGTGCAGCAACCAGAAGAAGATGACATGACTGCATTTGAATAAATGTAGATGGTTGTACATGACAAAAATAAAACAACCCCTGAAAATAAGCCCTAATGTATTTTTGGAACAAAAATTAATATAAGACCCTGTCTTATTTTCGGGCAAACAGGGTACTTGTGCATATTACATTATATAGTTATGTGTTCTTATTTGAGTGTCATATTTCCTGTCACTGTTGCACTACTTGCTTTACATAAATTGCTTATAAAATATATTGACATACATTCATTCTACTGTATATTTCATTTGTTCAGTTTGTATTACCTTTATCAATTTTGCATATGTAATACCTAACAGTAGAGATCTCTTGGGTGGACACAAGGCTACCCTAAATCTTTTATTTCCTTTGCCACAGTTCACCGAGCACTGTCTTATTTGGTCTGTTTACAAAACAAGTTATTTTCAGTGTGCCTGACCTGCAGAAACATACACAGTTGCCCAGAAACAGTGCTCTGCATATTATTAGCCCTGTGAGAGAAGTTAAGTTGAAAATCAAAGGGCTGTCAGGATCCATTAGTGGTTGAAGTTTGAGAGGTGGGTAGTTTGAGATGACAGTCAGTGCTTTGTTAATACAACATTATATAATCCTGGGTCCCTTGTAGTTAAATTTGTGGATTTTTTTGTGCAGCTATTTTGTTCAACATGAACTTAAAACATGACTTGCCAAAAAAATGAGGTGTTATTCCTTGCCTCTTTTCAGTGCATTTTCGTTATGTTGTATTCCACCCCTTTCTTGATGAGATTCTGGTTGGAGAGATAAAAGGGTGCAGTCTAGAAGGAGTTCATGGTAAATTTTATTTCTATTCATTGTATGAGTGTTATTTCTGAGAAATTGGCATGAGTGTTATTTCTGAGAAATTGGCTTGCATATACAGTAAATCATAGAATACCCCTGGAGTGGATTGGACTATATTATGATATGTGTCTTGAACAATGTAGCATATGATGTCAAGTCAGCTAATATTTACATTTTGAAGAAAGGCAGTTCTGTTAAAATGTGATCACTGTGATATAGTGTTTGCTGAAAAATATACAGCCCCTCAATGCCCTGACTGTGGAAGCTTTTGTTCATTTCACAGCCATGGAATTCAGTTACTGCTGTGCTCAGTCAAATGTAATTATAGCTGTATGAAATGTTTCTGGAGAATGGTTTTTTTTATTTGAATGATTTTTTTTATTTGGTTGCAGTCTAATTGGAGGATTTTGCCCAGCAGCCTCAGAACTTGTTTCCTAAGAGAAGCCTAGCTACCAGTTAAAATATTTAGATTAGACAACTGGTTGTATTAGGAGTGGAATTTCTCTTTTCCATATGGTATTAAAGATAAAGATTCTGAAATGTTGAGTTCTTAGCTATGCTTAATTTAAGCCAACATTGTGCTGAGTTTGGATAAATGCCAAATGTAATATTGTATATGTAGTTTCATAATCAGCTTATCCAACCCATGCCCAATTCCCAGTACAACACCTACAGGTGCTGTGACTTTTACAGAGACTACTACTATATCCATGATTGAGCTGGAGTGAAAGTTAAAGATATGGAGTGGATCAGTTCTGTCATGACACACAGGCTTGAATTCTGAATATTATAAGGTGGTGTTTTGTTTTGTAAAAACTGTCAATGAATCATCATTCACCCGTGTGCATGTTGTCCCTGGCAAAACTTTTAAGGTGAGAGAGTCACATTATATATAAATGGCTTCTGTGTTAATCTGAGTTTTCTTCCCACAGTTTCTCTTGGTTTCTTTGATGACATCATTATCCCTCCAGAATCGTTACAACAGCCTGCCAAGTTGTATCCTCCAATGTTGCTGGATGTTTTAAAAAGTGTAATATAATGACAGTAACTTATCTTCAGGTGCAGCCTTTATACTCAAAATAACAATAAAAATCATCCTTCTTGACGATGTTGCAAAAGATTGCTGCCATAGCTTTAACATTAAGAACAAAGGAATCTGCATAATAGCAGCCCTCATTCTGAAGTATGGGGAATAGTCTCTGATTTTTTTTTTAAATTGTGGCAAAGGGCAGTATTTTGGACTGAAGCGTGTGGAAGTAGATCAAAAGGGTTGGGGAACAGCAGCCATAGGGACAAAGAATTGTCTAATTTGCTTTGATCTTAGATTCTTCTAATATGCCTCCAGTAAAGGTTATGTACCTGAGAAAAGGTTATGTAGGGATGAATATTTAAAATCAGGCAGCCTAGACTGGCAATGGGATTTCTTGTCATGAATCCGAACATCCATTCCCTCTTTACCACATTGCTGCCTTAACCCTCCATGTGCCCAGCGATGAAGCTGAACAAGTGTGGGTTTGGGAGTATGAGACTGAAGAAGGAGCCCATGACCTCTATATGGATAGAGGGGAAGAAATTCGCTTCCGTGTGGTGGATGAAACCTTCATTGATACATCCCCAACAGGGCCTAGCTCTGCTGAGCCCTCGACCTCTAGTGCCACAGAGGAGGTGCAGAAGAAAGAAGCCCCCTACACTCTTGTGGTAACTATTCCATAAACTTGGTTCAAGAATGGGGTAGAGAGGCATCAGGGAATTGTAAAAGCCAAATGCCTGCTGCTTTCTTCAGTGCATTGGTGTTACAATAAGGCAGACATTGGAAGTGCAGATTAAAACTGGAATGTACTAATGGAAGATAATCACTGCAGTGTGCAGCAGTGGGGTGAGCTACAATTGTTTGACATACATGCCCAGTAGTCTGTCATTGTTGATGCACACATTTGTTTTAAAATCTAGGATTTAATGAAAATTTGAGTCTGAGGGGATAGCTACAGCTATTTTTGCTGGTAGTTATACACATTATTTCAACCAATTATAATAGTAACTATTTCTTTCAAAAATGACAATACTTCTCTGTTTCCTTAACAATGCTAAAAGAAGCACATTCTCTCTGTGTTGTGCTAGAGTCACAGTAGGATGAGATGAGGAATACTAAACCTGAAAATTTCTTCAGAGGTGCTCTATGAATTTTGTGTTTTTCCCCCCAGTGAATGCCATGATCTGTTTTATTCAGTGTGGTTAACTATTTCCAATCTGTCTTTGTTTCTTTTTTTTCTCTAAACAAAATTGAAAAGGAAAGGTTTTGAATAATCTCACAAAATATATTGCATAACGTATCCTAGATGTTGAATGGATAATCCAAATATTCATTCTTCAAATTCTTATTTGAATTCTTTTCTCTGTGCAGGGGTCTATCAGTGAGCCTGGCCTAGGCCTCCTATCCTGGTGGACAAATAGTTAGCTAAAGGAAGAAACACTGTTCCTCCAGATGGATGTTTTCCAGTCAAAAAAATCCAGTGGGTTCTTCTTTTCTCTCTTGAAGAACAGTTGCAAAGTGGAAGCAGTGTCTGAATGATTCTGGTTTACATTTGATCTACTTCAGTCTGGTCTAGACATAGAAAGAGTGGGACTGTTCAAAGTAACTGAAGACCATGAATGACCCTGGCCACCCAAATTAAGTTTGGATCTCTCTATCCACCAAAACCAGCTGCATATACCTAAGAAGAGTCTATTGAAGGGAAGAAAAGGTGGAAAGCTTTGTGTTTCACAACAGATGGAAGAAGAAATTCAGAAATATGCAACAGTATCCAATGCTGCCATGTTATTCACAGTGTAACAAGAGAGGAGGAATTATGCAGTTTTGGAAGCAAGCATTCATGTTACTGAATGTACTGTTTTATCTAAATAGCCTTGGATATCCTCTTCTAACTGATATTCTTTAATTCATTGGCAATGAGTTTATTTAAAGCTGGGCAGAATGGACGGGCCACTCTGCTAGCAAAATAGTTTACAAACATCAGCAACACAACAGAAGTGTTGTTTTTACTAACCCATCAACATGTCTGCACTATGGCCCATTTTGCAGATAAACTAAAACTGCTGAAAAAAGCTGGAGGACTGAGCGACTCTTCTGCATGTTTGGCCTAACTATATCTGCTACTGAACAGAATATCTTGATGGCTGTTGTTACCCTCTTATGATCAAAGCCTCCTTCCCCTGTTACAGAATATGGATGCAGATATAGAACCTCCACCATTTGTTTTCTGGGGTTTGAATGTATCAGGGTGATAAATGTGAGACAGTGGTGAAATGAGCACAAGGGACACAATCACACTACATAGTGTAAACAATACATATAAATTCTGTGGACTAAGCAAAGGCAATACTGCTGGTTGTGCAGGCAACTCTGCTTGTGGCAGTGGTTTCAACTGTGAATTGCTACTGAGCTGAGTGATTTGCTATGGATTGTTAGTGTATATAAAAGTGACAAGGAGAGCTTTGGGTAAAGGTTGTGTATGTTACCTACACAGTAAGTTGAAATCCCCCCCCCACCAATTTTTCTCCTTACTTGTCATATTTACATCCTGATTTCTCTCCAGTAAACCCAAGGTGTTGTTTCTAACTTATCCTTTCCTGACTTTATTCTCATCACAACCCTGTGAGGAAAATTAGGCTGAGTGTGTGACTGGCTTAAGGTCACTATATGAGTTTCAGGGGCAGGTTTTAAAGCCTGGTTTTCTGAGCCAATGCAATAACCCCTATACCACCCAGTTTTTCAACAAAAATGATCTTAGGACTTGAAGTAGTAAGCTCTAATAAACCTTACACATAGACTTCCTTGTATTTCTAGTGTTTTCTGATAGAAAGGCAGAATTTACTTGTGGATCTTTTACAGGCTGACTGGAAGTTAGCTACAAAGAATTGCTGGAATTAATTCAGAAATAATATGCAGTTAACACTACATCAGAAACTTTGCTTTACATCCAGTTTCCGAACATACGATTCTGCGGCTGAATAGTTTTGATTCCCTCCCAGTAAGGGATAGATCCATACCACTTCAGTTGTTTATCCATTCTTTCCATTAAGCAGACCTTTTTGTTTTGTCCTTGCTACTCTGAGATCTTGTGCAGACTGACCCATAAGTACTACAGTATTTATGCAATTCTTCATTCACTTACATTGGAGTAATTTTCTCAGCTGGAGGCAACTGACCTCTCAAGAGGAATTAAGAGAAATTTTAAAATACACAGTCTTATCAACATACAAATGGCAACAACGTCTTGAAAGGGCCTCTGTTAGGAACAGCCATAACAGGGTTTTTTTTTCAGTGCTTTAGCACTTGCTCTTTGAGAGATGCCCAAAATAGCCTGTAGTATAAAAATTTACAATAGTCAAGAAAATAGCAGTTATATAAATCAACTAATACAGATTTTTTTAAAGCTTTTGAAAATAAGATTTTCAGATAGTATTGCAAGGATAAACTCAGCCCAGACAAGCTAGAGATCTATGTTGGGAGACCAGCTTACACCAACCCTGCAATGCAATGCCAACATCAAAAGATGAGGCTATTTAAATTGCTCCCCTCACCAGTCAGTCCCAAACATTCAACTGTGTGTTAAAACCTAAGTCCCAAGGCTTGTAAGTAGACTGGTTTCAATTTTAAGCATTCAGCAGTATTTTTATAAAAAGAAGGAAGATTTCATGTCAGACTTGTCAACAGAAAGGTCTTGTCTATGGTACTAAGAATTTTTCTCCCCACTCTTTCCACTGCATGCTCAGGCAGTATTACATCAGGAGTGCACTGCAACATTTCATTGCAACACCCTGCTTGAATATAGATTCTAAACTCAAATCTCCGAAATGACACAGTCAGTGTGCAAGAGAAGGCGGCTGTGTTGGGGGATCTTTAAAGAAGCATGCGGGGGGGCACTCTTCAAAACTACTAGTTTTAGTACAGAACACTGACGTTTATGGAGTTAGAATGAAGTGGAGAGACCTTGGAAAGGGGGGGGGCGATAGACTTCTGTAAATAAACATTCCTCACTGCAACATTTTGTTACAGATCCCACTGATGTCCTACACTTTTTTAAAAAGCAGTCTTCCCGTTGAGAATTCATAGCTTCGTTTATTTGTAAGCTCATTTTTCAAGTCTTGTACTTAGATGATTTGGTAACACGCAAACCCAATGGCAAGCTTTCAGTCTATCCCATTTATGTCAGAAATCTGCAAGAGGACACGCCCGCCCTTCTAAAACTTAATCACCCGGGGACTGTTGCTTCTCTTAACGTCATCGTCGGAGTTTCGCCTATTCCAAATACAGTATCTGTTTCAGTATTCCAAATACTATATTGGCTTCTCCAACAGCTTCGTCTTGAAACGCGCTTCCGATTCTGGCAAGCAGCGCTTGGGCTCTCGAGTTATAGCTTTGCAAATGTCTTAAGGGGGAAGACGAACCCCCCCCCCAAGCACCCTGACTGCGCTATAAATACACGCGTATTAAAGTTGCTGTATTCCTGATATATGGTGGAATTAGAAATCTTGTTTTCGCTTCCCTATTACGAATGACGTCCAAAAATATAAATAGGTTGGGAAGGTTTCCAAAGCGCAAACAGATCTTGCACTGCCTTCGTGCGTAGAAGGAGAAAGAAAGGAAACCAAATTTGCGGCGTCAAGACTTCCGGGCGCTTTAGCAAACAGATACAGCCTGGCAGGCTTATTGCGACACAGATCCATCCTCCCCGACGCCCACTGAGTTCGGGTCTCGTAAATTACAGTATGTTGATAAAAGGACCATCGCGAAAAAACATCAATCAACGTCATCTAACGGCGTCGTCGTCTACGACAGACCCGGAACTACAGGAGACTGTCAAAAGTTTTGCCCGGCTAGAACATCCTTCCTTTGGACCGTAGCGTTATTTTTTATTTTTTTATTATTATTATTTGCAGAATCAAAACGACTCTTGTGGGAGGATGGGTTCCCTTCCTGTCTGTATTTTGTAAACTGCAGTAGTAAACTAACATATTTGGAATACTTGGCAATCACTCGCATACTTGGGCTAATCCTGAATGCCAGGACCTGGAGGCATTGGACGCTGGGAGCTGCAGTTTCCGCCAGCCTCGTGGCTGAAAGGCTGGAATAGTATCTCCCCACTACCCCCGCCACCTTTTTAGCTTAAGGACATCATTTTTTTTTAATTCAAGAAAAAGAAATCAATTCAGTTAAGTGCAAATAAATTTGGTGCTGCTGTAGCTCTTTAGAAAGGAGGCAGGCAACACCAGCTTTATTTGCAGAAAGTGGCCTTACCTATCTCCAATCTTTCAGAGTGATTCAGTTACTCTAATTACTGTGATTTGCAGCATCTTGCTTCTTAGATGAGTGATCTTAACCATAGCCCTCTCATGTGGTGGCTTTGCTTCTGTCTCATAAATCAGGTCCTCAAAATAAATGGCTTGGGAGAGTTTCAGAAGTGGCACCAAGTGCCTGCTAAGTGTTGCCCAAGTGCAAAGCAGGAATGCAAACAGGGTAGTGTAGGGGTAAGTTTTCTTCCTGCCTAGACTGGAATGCCAGGCAAGTACCCCACAAGAACTGCATTTTTGAAAGTCACTTCCAGAAATCTGGGCTGCTCTATGCTCTTAATTTGAAGACACCGCTATTCTTTCATATTAGCCCCTATCTTTATATTGCTGGTTTGTTCAGTGCTGAACAGAAAGTGTAATCACAGCTGGCTAGCCAATGTTCTGAGGTATAACTTACAATTTGGACATGGTTTGTGTGGTAGAGCACAAGAATCTTCTGATGCTGAAGAAGAAATGCACACAGCTAGAGGCTGAATGTGCCTGCTTTAAGGGCCAGAAGATGATGGCTGCCAGTTGAGAGGAGTAACACCATCCTGTCCATACTATTGTGCAGTTTTAGGCGCTGGCCAAATTCTTGCCAAAGGAACAGCAAGGGGACAGTTTAAGGGTAGTAGTGCTTCTTCTAGTCCCTTCTTTTATTTATTTATTTATTTATTTATTTATTTATTTATTTATTTATTTATTTATTTATTTATTTATTTATTTATTTATTTATTCTATTTGTATTCTGACTTTCTTTCAAAAACCTGAACTGAAGGCGCACAGAATATAATTTTTAAAAATACATTATAATTATTAAAACAATTTCATCAGTTAGCCTAATAGAGCACAGTTAAAATCATTTTTTAAAATTTCCATTAAAATACTAATTACAATCAACATTTTAAAAAAAACCCAGAAGGGAGAACAACCTTTAAAGCTCATGCCCTTTGCAGTCAGCCAGTTGACTAAATAGTAATATTTTAGTGTGCTGGTGGAAAGACATCAGGAAATCAGCCAATCTTTGACAGGAAATTCCATAGCCCCTATAGGAGTGGTTATCAGGCATAACTCTGGGAGCGATGAAACCTCTCCTGCAGATTTCAGAAGCTAGACAGGGTTTTATGGGAGAAAAATACAGAATTTTACTGAAGCCAGGTGCTTTCTTCAGACATCTCTGAAAGAAACTGTGATGAATGGCTTTTTTGTGGCATTACAGAGGACCCTTGACTTACAGACGGCCTGACTTACAGACTTTTTGAGTTACAGACTTCTCTGGCCGCAAAATTTAGGTTTGACTTGCAGACTGAGATTTGACTTACAGACCAGAAAAAAACCAAAATGGAACAAAAACGGCCTGTTACGGGATTAATCGGTTTTCAATGCGCTGTAGCTCAATGGAGACTTGACCTACAGACTTTTTGACCTGCAGCCACCGTTCCAATACGGATTAATTGTGTAAGTCAAGGGTCCACTGTACTGCCTGGACTGTATTTTCCCTGCCTTCCCTGAACCTTTCTTGACCTAAGAAAAAAAGAAACAAAATATCCCCCTCTAGTGGTCGAACGCGGAATAGCAGCTTCCCGTTAGTTTCTATGGACAGAAAAGAGCAGATACGGATCAAATGGTTTTCAATGCATTCCTATGGGAAATGCAGATTTGACCTGAGAACTTTTTGACTTGAGAACTGCCTTCCAATACGGATTAAGTTCTCAAGTCAAGACCCCACTGTACTGGAAAGGTGGCATGTGTGTCCTGTTTCCCACAACTGCCGCTGAAGGCTGCCCATAAAGTGGGAACAACCCCTTGTCCTGCTGCCAAGAAGAGAGAGAAGAACCAGAAGCTACACAAGACTTTGTTCAAAGATTGGGCAATCATAGGATTTCACAATGAGTGTATTTGAAAAGATATCCTTTTTGTATGCACCATTCTCCTATTTAATAGATATACTATGTAATTTAAATCAGCTGCCTATTGTTGTTGTGTGTTATTGGTCCAATACATAATTAGTGACATAGGTAGAATCAATTGGTCTCCACCCTCAGGAGATTAAAGTCTAGGGTAATTGAGAAAACAACAGCGGAAAGGAATTATAAAGGGCAAGAAGAATGTAGAGAAATGCCACAGCAGTTATTTCATCCAAAATAAATGTAAAGAATCCTAAGTGTATAGTCTGTTGGGGTAAACGTGTCAATATTTCCTAAGTCAAGCTCTTCCATACATGGATCATCATTAATATTGCAACTAGAGACACAATTAGTTGTTAATAGAAATATTGTATTTGGGTTCAAAAGATACAAGTAGTTATGAAAAGCTGAAAGTGCATTGCCACTGAGCAGCATATCCTCTCTTCCACAATTCTTCAACCTGTCAGACTAATGTATTGCACTGCTTTCATTAATTGATTATGGCTTTTAGATGGTATTCAACTGAGTATTTGTGTTAAGAGAAAGTGCTTATGCTGGCACATTTAATTTCCATTCTACTTTCTGCCAATAATGTTATTTTGGTCTACAAATACCTGGAATCTTGCATCCAGTGCCATGCTGTAGGATTCCATGAGCTATAGGCCAAAACACAAGCATTTCCCATACTCTGTGCTCTCCCAGAAAACGTCTTCACATTTAGACACAAATTTGTAAGAGTTGTAGTAAGCAGGAAGGGTTGGCAAAAGTCAAGCATCTCACCACGGGCAAACAGAAGTGCTTTCTGCTAATGTAAAAACACCACTGGACACAACCCTACATGGGCTGTCATTATATGTATATTTTAAATAGATGCATGTTTCTGTGTTAATTTTTTTTGCAGTAATTGTTCAAGTAAATGGAATAGAATGTATTGCTATTTCAAATATAAGAAAAACAAATATATTTTGGAAAATAACATTCTCTTTGTCTCAACATATTGGCAAAACTAAAAGAGAAAAAGAAAGAGGGGGGGAAAGCAAATAAAAATTCCAACATGGGATTTGGAATGCTTTTATTTATTCTATGGTGGTGAGAGTCATGATCAGGTAAGGATACATATGACAAAGTGACAGTGGTTCATTAACAAAAGAATGGGACTAACAAGTTGTTAATTAGCACACTCTCATCAGGGTGACAAGCTATGTAGACTTTATTATAATGGGAACACTGGGACTTGTTTATGGGGCAGAGGACATAGAACACACATGGAAAGGAGATCTGTTTCTTAAGTGCATTCAGATCTCTGCCGTTCATGGAGCTCACATTAAGAGAAATATTAACTCTTTCCCTCAGAGTGAGATTTCTACCTAGATACCTGCTCTAGTAATCAACTATGCAACTAAACCCATGCTTACCTCCCATTGACCAATCATAAAACATACTGATTACAAAAATTATATGCTATGATAACCAGACATCATTGGTCAGTGGAGGAAGCAACTTTTATAAGAATATATAAAGTAACTTTTCTCATGCTGTCCTAAACTCCTGTGGAGAAAGGCAGGCCATAAATGTGAGAAATAATTCATTTTCCTGTTTGTACTTTATCTGCATGTTTCAGCAATTACTTGTTTCCATTCTACTGGTCTATAATTCTTGGTCTGTTCCTCTCTCAGCTATGCTGAAGTGAGCACTTGTCACAGCACTCAAGCAACCACCTTGGAGAGAAAAACACCATCACTGTGGCTTATATAAATAAGGAAGTTACCTCCCGCCCAGGTGAGGTATGGAGGTTCCCAGCACCTCAACAAAGAGTCCTCAGTTATCTTCAGCCATATGGTTTAGTACTGCCATCAATGCACTTAGATTCATAGATTGTTTCTGTTAAAACTATTATAGTTGGTGTTGTTTTAATTCAAATAAATATTTAGGTGCACTGTTTGCTCATATGTGGAACTGTTTCACATTTTGTACACCTACCTCAAAGTCTATAAACTATTAGGGGAAAACACTAAAGTGAGTTGATTAAGTGATTGCTGGCTATAAGGAAGACCTTTAATAAGGAAACGGAAAAGAGAAAAAGGTCCTGTTTCTTTGCCCAGAATTCTTCTGTTGTTAGGAGTTTCCTGCTGATTAGTGCCTTAATTCTGCCCTTGTTTCAAGTGTTGTCAAAGTACTGTTTACAAACCAGTGTGATGCCTCTTGGGGAGCTGTACAGTGGGTAAAAGACATTGTAAATTACTTTATTTAGATTTCTCCCCTCTTATTAGCATTTTTCTGAGTTAGAGCTGGATATAGTATACTCTTTAGCTTTTGCTGTTTGAAGCAGTAATATCATGGCAGCTCAGACAAAAAAGGAACACAGCATAAGTTAGGGGTGTTAATCTACTAAATGGTAAAGTAACTAATGGCAACCATCACATTTGTTTGGGAGTAGAATATAGGTAACTAGGAACAGATTTTTTTATGTGTGAGCTCTGTTCATATTTGGTATTCTATTCAAAACAAGTTGCAGAGCTCAGAATTATTTAATTCTAAGGGCTTTGTTTTGTTTTGCATTATATTCCTTTTGGTAGATCTTGAGGTAGATCACACAAGCCTGGAGTTTGTTCTACCTATGCCTTGGTCTAAATTTACCACAGGCAACTTATTATGCTTTTTCTTCTGCAGCAAATAATACACATCTTGAACTTAAAATAAATGGAGATAGACAAAACCAACAAACACCTAGGAAAACACATAACTTGTACGTGATATACTACCGTATGTCCCCCTTCAGTTTTCCCACAGCAATACTTGATAATTAATTTTCTGAATTATGGCCTCTTTTGAAATGATTTACGTATGTGTTTAAAAGATTCGATGGCATATATAAGAACACATTGCAACAGTGAATTTATGTAAACTCATACAAGAATTAACGCTGCTAAACAAGAATGGTAGAATAATGATAGATGCTCTCATAGTACTATTCATATGCTGTCGGAAGATACAGTGTAATCCCATACTTGTTTACTTGGGAATACGTTTAATTCAGCTCAGTGGGTCTTATTTCAGAGCTATAGTGGCCACTTTTACAATGCAAAAAAAGGAAATGCATCACCCAAAAAGAGGACAAAGAGGGCAAACACATTTACGTGAAATCAGGATATGCTAGTTTATAGGTATAGAAATAAATCTGGGCATTATTACTGTAATTTTATTAAACAGAAATACTGTGCGTCTCACCATCATAAAGGCTATGGTTTAATGACTTTTGTGCCTCCATAGTTTGCTGTCCAGGTGCTAAGACTTGATGGGCAATTTCAAGGCCCCAGTCTCTCCTCACCTTTTAATATTCTCTAAGTAGATTGAAAATAAAGTTGCACGGGCTGAATGTAGGGTATTTTCTGACCCCATTAGAAGCCATGGTATTGACGGTCAGCAAAAACATTCATACTAAATCCACACGTCTTGTATTTCCTGAACCTACTGAAATGGCCCCCTCCCAAAAGAGGCTAACTTGCTGACAAAATAAGTCACATCTGCTTCCCAGCTTCATGGCTCATCAAAAGAAGCAAAATAACTAACAATCAACATGAGCTATTTTTCTTCTTCATATCTTATGCTGACTGGCATTTAAAAAGCACTCTGTGGCAAAAAAAAAGGGGGTTGTTGTGGGGTTTTTTTGTCCCAGACATGTACATGTGAATGTGCATGCGTATGTTTGTGTTTAGACTGTAAGACCTGCCCACTCTGCATGGCATGCGGCTGAAACTCAAGGACATGTTTTATTACTTTTTAGGTGACAATGTCATAAAATGCCTACTTTGTAGATCTAGTGCTATGTGAGTTCTGCAACTACATGAGGCTTAGGATACTGCACTATCCCTTTACTATAGGTGAGGGTTAAATCCGACTTGGACTGTGTGAAGAATTTCAGAGCAGAGACAGGCAGCCTCCAGTTCTCAGGGGCCCACCGTCTGGCCACCAAGCTTCTTTTGCTGATTCTTCCTATTAGAGATACAGTATAAGAAAGTGCAAAGCCCACACCTGGAACTAAGCTGTGTTAAGAAAGGTATTGCATACTTGGGCTTACTGCTGACTTTGAGTTGCTTAAACCGGTGCTGTGCTTCGCCTGCATGAAACTTGTGCCTTTTTTTCCCTGATAGATTGGTAAGAATGACACCTAGCCCTGCCCACTTTCTTTTATTTAACGGAGGCTGCCTTCAAAAGGAACAACGTGCTTTGACCACCTTTCACACTGAGGAGGGCTGTCAGCTGTAAAGCGGGGCCCCCCAAAGTGGCCACCCTGTTCAGAGTAGACGCGCATAAGGACCGCACAGGACAGGTGCTCAGCAAGCAGTGGCTGTTGATGCAGTCGCAAGCTGTTCGCCCATCGCTCCGGGTCCCTTCTTTCCTGCCGTTCAATATTTTTTCCTAAAAGCATTCGTTGCTTCGTTTTGGAATTCATATATACTCCCTCTCGAAGTTTAACAGATTCAGGAATATAGAGATTTCGACTGAAAAAGACGAACTAGGCATATATTACACGAAACACTATTGCTACCAAGCCGGTTCGATCCCACTGCCCCCTTTCCGATCAACTCGTTTAAACATGGTGCCAGTACGGTCACATTGACAGGCCGCCAGGAACGCTGCGCCTAACCCGCTAGTTTGGCTTTTGAACGTCAGAAAGGGGGAATCTCTCGCCTTCTTCTCCTTTTGGACTCATACCGGGTGACCTAAACTACGAGTCCCATCATGCTCTCGGTGGCGTCGCTTGTCCTCCTAGCTTTTCCTTCCCTCGCACCCGCCTCTTTGGCGGCTCACGCGCGTGCGCCTTGGGAGCAGCGTCCGGGGCAGGCAGGCAAGCCAAGCAGTCTCTCCCTAATGTAAGATGGTGGCCGGTCTGGCTGTGGAGCGCGCAGAGTCTGGAGATTACCCGTCTCTCACATAAAGGTCGCCGGAGGAACCAGGCAGGCAGGCAGCCCAGCCCTTCCCCGTCCCCGTCCCGCTGCCACAGAAGATAGCGAGCGGGAGAAACCGAGCACGCCAGAGCATTGCCGCCCCCGCCGCCAGGCAGCCGGTCGCCGTGGAGCAGGGAGGACGAGGCGGGTGAGTGAGCCGTAGGGGCTGGGGGGGAGCCGGGTCTGCCTGGCTACGAGAGAGCGGAGGCTTCGCGGGGAGTCGCCAGGCCTCAGCCCTCTCGCCGCCGCCCTCAGCCCCCGGCCCGTGCCGGGGCTTCCTCTGGCCGGAGGAACGGAAGGAAGGAAAGGGAACGGGACGGGCCAGGGCGGCCCCTGTTCCCTGCAGCGAGGGCCGACGGGCTTTTGTGAGGAGCGGACGGGGCTTCCGAGGGGCTGCAGCTGCGCCCGGGCTGAGTGAGCCGGAGGAGGGATCAGCTGGAAGGAGAGAAGCGGCTCTAAAATGATCCTGAGAAGGCCACGCTGAGGCTTTGCAGGGCGGGGGCCCGGCCGTCACTAAGAGGCGGAGGGCTCTCGGGGCAGGCGCTTCCCGTCCCCTTGGCGGTTTGTGGGGCTGCTCAGTAGGTGAGGGGCTGCCGGGCCGCTCTGTTAAAAGGCATGCTTCTGCCTTGGATTTCTAACGAGATGAGGTGGGAAATGGTTATTCCCTTTCCCCGTATCCTGAAAAGATGCCGAAATTTCCAGGCATTTTACTGGCACCACGTGTGTTTGGTAGTGGGTGGAAAGCAACTGTACCGATATTTTCCTTTTTTGCGCTTTTCTGGTAGACTCTCTGACTTTCCGTGGATTTTTCCCCATTGCACCCTCAAGTAGAGTTTTAATAGGAGGACCAGTTCCTAATGCTCTATGTCTTGTAGGGTTTCTGAGTTAAAGAACTATGCTTGAGGCATTTCATCAGTACTCTGAGTTATACTTTCTTCTTTCAAAGTATGTTTTGGTCACTTCTTCCTAACCTGCCATTTTCCTCAGAAATAATTCCTAGAAGGTACATCTATTATCATTTGAAAGCTTTAGAAAGTTGTCATTGGTAAGTGGTTGTAGGTCAGTGCTATGATCTATATGCGTGCATTTTGTTAAAAAAATTATTTAAATTCGTATTAACGGTTTATTTTGTGGTGAGATTGATATTGATTATTAATAATCATCATCATGTGCCATCAGGTTAATTGTGACCCTTTCCAGAGTTTTCCAAGTAGAGAATACTCAGAAGTGGTTTGTTATTCCCTTCTTCTGGGGTGCCAACACAGGTTGGCTCTGCACAGGAAGCACAGTGGGAAGTCGAACTCCCAACCTTTGGCTCCGCAGCCACTGAAGCTACCCAGCCAGCTGAGATTGATCTTAGCACAGTGATCATAGGAATAAAAGCAAAATATTATTAACATTAGTGAGAGGGTTTTGGTTTTTTTGGAAATATAGCTATGAAATGAGTAACGTAGCAAAAAGTTAAATAATGTTAATTTGACTTATTCTTTCTGGTTTAGAAATGCTGACCATCTGCCAGATCTGTAGCTCTAAGAAATGTTATTTTGATTACCTTAGGCAAATATCAGCTTGCATTTGTAGTGGGACTTGACTTCTGAGTAGAATGTGTGGAATTGCACTGTTAGTCTGTGGGAGATAGTTAAATGTTTTACCAACTCGGATTTTAACTTTTTGGAAATGATTGGTTCTCACTCCACAGGCACAATGGCAGATGTGCCTGTTTACAATTTTGGCCAATAGAAATAAAAACAAAAGTTGTTCTATGAGAGAACAACTGAATTGGAGCTGCTATAATTTGTTTCTTGGCCACTTTGACAGAAAATGTAAGATACTAAAATATTTTAGGCCTCAGATTTTTAAAATCAGTGTCTTTGAGGACACATATCAGGGGAAACATCTTGAGAGAAACCAATATTTGTTTGTTAGACTAATTTAAATATAAAAATTGTGGATTGATTTTGCTAGAAGAATAAATACTGTATATGGCTTTTCCCGTTTCTCATAGACTAACAGCTGTCAAACCTACAGTTCAGTGCATTCCAATGGGGGGGGAAATTCACCAAAAATTAACGAAGACTCAGAACAAAGCCAAATGAAGTTTGCAAAGGTTTTACAAGGTTCACTAACTATTCCAAGCATTTAAAACAGTTTTTGAACATTTCAAGACACTTTAAAAATAGCGAAAATGGAACATCGCTAAGTGAAACAGGGGACCTAAACTGTCATCGCTAAGCGAGGCAAGGTCCCGAACATCGCTATGCGAAATTTCCCCATAGGGAACATCACTAAGGTGAAGGTGAAGGTTCCCCTTGACAATTTTTGTCCAGTCGTGTTCGACTCTAGGGAGCGGTGCTCATCCCCGTTTCCAAGCCATAGAGCCAGAGTTTTGTCCGAAGACAATCTTCCGTGGTCACATGGCCAGTGCGACTTAGACACGGAACACTGTTACCTTCCCACCAAGGTGGTCCCTATTTATCTACTTGCATTTGCATGCTTTCGAACCGCTAGGTTGGCGGGAGCTGGGACAAAGCAACAGGAGCTCACTCCATTGCGTGGATTCGATCTTACGACTGCTTGGTCTTCTGACCCTGCAGCACAGGCTTCTGCGGTTTAACCTGCAGCGCCACCACGTCCTTCACTAAACGGAGCGCAAAATCGCTGCAAAAACCTCATCGCTAAGCGAATACATCGTTAAACGAGGCAATCGCTAAGCGAGGCACCTCTGTATACTCTTTGTCACTAAATCTTACTTTACCTTGCACTCATTGTTGACTTTTAAATAAGATGCTTTACATATTAACTGTATTTTAAAGCATGTGTTACCCAAATTGACTTCAAGGATGTTTGTGGAACATTACAGTACAGGTTGTACCCAAAGTTTCTGTATATGTTTTCTGTATACACAGATAACTTCATATACGCTACCATTTATGAACAGTAATTAGTATGGGCAATACGTAGATTGACTGTTCAAGGGTACTGTGAATGCTTTCAAACTCTGTTATTGATTGATAGTGTTATAATGGAGGATGGTGTAGAAGATTTTGGTTCCATTTGCAGGTGTAAACAATTGTTTACATGACAAAATAAGATCATATATTTCACCATATCACTCTTGGATCTTTTTCACCATGTCTCTTTTGAGTGTTTCTTCAGGTGGAAAAGGCAAGTACCTAACCCTGTACAGCACTTCTATATTTGATGGATTTTTCATTCTACCAATACGTCACAGGAGGGGGAAAAAGCATCCTATATGAGATGTAGACCTCTAGATTTTTCGAAGAATAGTTGGCTTATGGTTATGCTTTTAGCTGATAGGGGAACTGCGCCCTAGATGTGGGGATTGGAGAAACATTAGTAGACCTAACAAAGTCTATCTTTTTCTTTTAGAATGGCAGGTAAACTGGAAAGTGCTGTAGGGACTCAGCTGGCATATTTTGAAAGGTGGTGTCACAGTGAAATTTTAGCCTCATCTTTACTATTCTTCAGCAAGCAGGCAAAATCCTTTATCTTCAAGCAAGCTTTCTCTGAGTGACTGACTGTCTGCCTGAGTGGGGTTTTTTAATGTGTTGTTGTACCTTACTCTTTTGAATGTGTTTTGTTGTTGTTTATGTTTTTTAGTCTGGTATTTGTTTGATCCCTTTTAGTATTTGTATACTTACTATTGTTAGCTTTATTATTGTCTTGACTCCTTTTAATAAGAGAGGTAGGATAAAAATATATAAATTACCCATTGACTTTAGTTGGTCCTAATACTTGCATTTATCCATTGCACAAAATATCTCACTATCACAGATATTTTCTTTATAAATGGAGTACATGTTAGAAGTATCTGATTGGCACCCATATGCTTAGTCCAGTCACTAGAAGTAGTTCTGCATCTTGTCCACAGGATAGCTCCTCATCTTAGGCCAGCTCTGGCTGCTTGTGCATGTGCTGATTTTTCTGTATGAGCATACACAAGCAAAGAGTTTTTACCTCAATTGTCTCCAGTGCATGTAATATTGGAGGCATGTGGTTTAGTACACTGTGCAACAATATGTTAAGCAAACTTTGTATAGTTTCAGATGCTTATTCATATTTGCCTGTTCCATCACTTGGCCATGGTAGGCACCAGCTTAGGTGATAAAACCCTGTTAGGATATGTTATATTTCACATGATGTGGTTATGTCTTTAAAACTCCTTTTGTGTATTCTGATGGCTTCAGTGAGAAGCCTGGACGTATTAATGCTGGCCTTTCAAGCTTTGTTCAGCTCAAAATGTGCATCCTCTTGAAGTTCATTCACCAACCAGGGCTCAGGGGGATTTCTGAATTCTCACCCAACTCAGTGAGAATTCCATTATGTAGAAATAAAGTAGTGTTAAGCTGATGTCTTCATATCTTAAGTAATACTATCACTAAAATCATTGTACAAATCATTTAGATTGTGTTTCCAGCCTATTGGACATAATTGTTTTTTGTCTTTTGGCAATTTTTGTCTGCAGTGAAGGACCATATTTCAGTGGTAGAAAACATGCCATGGATGCAGTTTGCCCCAGGTTAAATCGCTGGAGTTCAGTTACACCTAGGGAAGACATCTGCCTGAAACCTTGGAGAGATGTTGCCTCGGGAGTTTATGTAAGACAGCGTCGTGTCTTCATGTAACTCACTGACCTCTTTAGGCTGAAGATACGGCTGTAGTTGATTGCAAATTATAAGACACTGAACAAGTCAGATAGTCTTAGTAAGAAAATGCACTTATTAATTTGCATGTTATTAATGGATATGTTGACACATTTAAAATTCACAGCTGATCAGGAAACATAACCTGAAGAGTAGAAAGTGGTAGTTCTCCTTGATCCTACAGTTCTTTTAGATTTGTAGGAGATATTAGTAGCAGAGAGTTCTTTTACCAATCCTGTCCATTTCCGATGGAATCACATCTTGCTGCATCCATTCAAAATGTAATTACCTCCAAATTAAACTGTCAAAATGTTCTATACTGGCCAAATGTTCGGAAATTAAAAATGTAAAGTGTTGTTGGAATGATGTTGACATGAGCTTGATGTTTTGATCTGCTCTCGTTGCCAGTTTTTTCCCAGGCTCCATGTAAGGTGCCAGCGTTTACTTATAAATGACTTGGGGCCTTGGGATCTTAAAAGATTTTTGATATCTGCATTCCTATCATTAGAGGTTCTCTTTTGCATTGTGAAACATGATGGAAAGCTATTTATGGGTAACTATGCAGTAGTACCTATCTTGTTCAATGCCCTGCTGATTGAGACATGTTATACTCCACTTACTAGTATTTGAGATGGCTGTCCCAAACCTGGTTATGTTAAAAAAAATTTCTGCTCTCCAATTTTAATGTCCCCCTAGTTTCATCTGTTCTTGGAAATTGTTGCAAGTCTATTATATCAGTGTAGTGGTTATGATACTTGCATTGGGAATGGAAAAGACTACAGTTATTGTGTGATATTGTTCCTGTAGCTCCTCTAAGAAATAGGGTAGGTTATAGTTTTTTAAAATGATCTGTTTCTTAGGTTCAAAGAATTTTATTTATATTTGTTGTGGCTTGGATAGAAGAAGATATCTTTTCCTTGGTGTTTAAAGAAAATTAGAGGGAAGCTGTCGCTTTGAAAGCAAAACCAAAAACACAACACAGTTTTTAAGAGGCCAGTTCAAAAGAAAAATAATTGATTTTATTTTGGACAGTAGCAGAGACTGCTTAGTAAGTAGGTTAATCATATGACTAAGTGCCCCTGTGCAAGTTGTCAGTGGACTTTTATAATCAACCTTTTGCAGGTAAGAAAGAAAAAAGAAACGGCGAGTTATGTATGTATTTAATTTTGGTGTTTAGTTTTTAAAGTGAAATTAGTTTGTCATACTTCGGTATAAAGCTATTAAATTAATACATGTTCATGATAAAGTGATACGCTGAGAAGGAAAGGGTACGGAGAGTAAACCCAATGATTTTCAGATTCCCTCTTATTCTGATTCAGTTGTATTGAGAGAGTCTCAGTTGAGTTAGGCAACCAGATTAGACTATAATAACGGCTTTCTTAGATATCAAATCTAGCATTTGAATGTGATGGAATAGGATTGTGTTCTTGCTGTACCCTGTCCATGGTACTGCAGCTAGGGTGACAGTTTCTGTGTTCCTGGTCCAAACCAATGTAGACTCCATTTTGTTCCTTGGTCTAACATTGAACAAGTATTGCTCCAACATAGTGTATTTTTGTTTGTAATATAGTAGGCAGCAGGAATAAGAAAAAGTAACAGAATATAGTATTTTTTTTAAAAAAGAGCTCTCTGGTCAGATCTGAGATAATCCAAATGGAACTGTTTTCTTAGTACAGTAATTCCTGTTCAACAGTTAGTATGTTGAGTATAGCACTAGTCTTATTGGGGGGGGGGGAGAGAGAGAGAGATCCCATAAGACTAGTGCTCTCTCTCTCTCTCTCTCTCTCTCTCTCTCTCTCTCTCTCTCTCTCTCTCTCTCTATATATATATATATATATATATATATATATATATATGTATATATATGCACGCACGCACACACACACACACACACACACGTATATGTATATGTATGTGGGGAGGAACCATAGCTTTGTGGGTAGTACACGTGCCCTGCATGCAGAAGGTCTCAGGTTCAATATCTGTCATCTCTTTTTTAAGGAATTAATGTTGGCAGGCAATGTTCCTTCTAAGTTGCGTGGCTGCATTGGTGCCACACAGCCGAGATAGCAATGCCGCCCATTTGCTTCCATTAGCAGCCAGAAACCCACACGCATGGTACGGGCTGCCCAGCACTCATGGAAAATTAGAGGGAACGTTGGTGACAGATAATGGGAAGGACTTCTGCCGAGACATTAGAGAGTTTTTGTGAGACAATACTGGGTCAGTTAACGGGAATTCGTAAAAGGCAGCATTTAACCTAGTATAAGACAACTTCCTAGGTTCCTAGATCACAGACCTGAGTAAGTCAAAGCAGCTGAAGTTTGGGACTCTTTCCTTTTTGTTCTCTTCTTTTTTAGTATCTGTCCAATTTTATTGCAGACCCACAGAAAATTAGATTACTGATATGTTTTAACCAGTTAGCTCAGAGATGTATCCAATTCATAGAATTCTTGATCTGAAAAGAATGTAAGAGGTCAACCAGTTGTAGTATACGTCATATGTTGAGTAGATAAATCCATATCATCTAATTCAGTAGGGGCTAAAATTACATGATTGATGCAGTAGTATCCAGGACTACTTTTCTTCTCTTTAAAATGAATTATCATTAGCCATCTTTGTATTTATATCACATTAGTCTGTTGTGGTCTTGTCATCAGATCTTAGTTTTTTGCTCCTGTTAAAAGCTGCTAATGTTTTATTTTTCTGTGCACATGTATACAGACCATTTTGTTATGCGCCTACTGATGCATTAAAAAAATACCACAAGGCTGTGCGTATGTAATGACAGAATGTACTTTATTTATTTTCCCTAATATGTGGATTTTGGCCTTATTTTAAAGAAAATGAACAGAACTAGCAAATTTGTCCTCCTTGAGTCTCCCATGTTGTGTATGCAATAAATAATATGTTTTTATGTTGTACCGTTCACTGTTTGCTCAGGAGCCTTGTGGCGCAGTGGTTAAACTACAGTACTGCAGTGAAGATTTTGCTCATGACCTGAGTTCAGTCCTGGGCTCAGCCAGCTGGCTCAAGATTGACTTAACATTCCATCCCTCTGAGAGTGATAAATTGAATACCCAAATAAGTTAAAATGATTGGTTTATCTATTAAAACTGACTATTTTCACAGTTGCCTATTGCAAGAGAGCAATAAGTACATAAAGCTCCTTGGATATTTTTTCACATCTGGATATTACTGCAGAGTGCTGATATGAGTGAGTGCATTCTCTTTGAATCTTTTTGAGAAGACACTTTTAAAGGTACAGTGTGTTACAAATTGTATCCGTTTTAAATATGATCCATAAGTTGTTAATGATTCCTAACTGAGAGATTGTAGAGCCGCTCATGATAGAGAATGTTTAGGTTTACAGTGGGGTCTTGACTTGAGAACTTAATCCGTATTGGAAGGCGGTTCTCAAGTCAAAAAGTCTGTAAGTCAAGTCTCCATTGACCTACAGTGCATTGAAAACCGATTAATCCCGTAACAGGTCATTTTTGTTCCATTTTGGTTTTTTTCTGGTCTGTAAGTCAAACCTAAATTTTGTGGCCAGAGAAGTCTGTAACTCAAAAAGTCTGTAAGTCAAGCCGTCTGTAAGTCAAGGGTCCACTGTATCTGCACTTTCATTAAAGTAATACAACACCTATAAATGTAATTTCTGAATTACCATATTTTTCCATGTATAAAATGACACTTTTTCCCTAAAATATTTAGAGGAAAAATTGAGTGTCGTTTTATACATGGAAGGAAGCAGCCGCACGTGTGCTCGGGTGCCTCTTGCTGCCACCCCTGCCCAATTGCCTCTTCCAGAGCTCACGACTTGTCGCCTCTGTTGGCCCCAAGGCGGCAGCAGCAGGAGGCGGAAGAGCATTCACACGTGCTCGGGTGCCTCTTGCTGCTGCCTTCCCCACCCGCCTGATCATCACCTCCACTGGGACTGATGGCTCAGTTCATGTCGCCGCTTTGTCTCCTCTGGTGGTAGAGGCAGGAGGAGGCAGAGGTGGAGGCAAACAAGCACTCGCGTTCACTTGGATGCCTCTTCCTGCTACCACCACCAGATCACCTCATCTCACAATCTCTTTAGGGCAGGGGACAAGGCAGCGACGTGAGCTGGAGGTGATGTCCCAGCAGTCACACTGGAGGAGGTAATCGGGCGGGCAGCGGAGACAGCAGCAGCAGAAGATGGAGGTTGCCCATTAACTGCTCCTCCGCCTCCATCAAGGGTCAAAATTAGGGGGACATTTTATACATTGGGGGGGTCGTATACACGGTAAAATATGGTAGTCAGTCACTTGCTTATGTCTCTATTAAAGTTGCTGCAGGCTACCTGCGAAGAAAAACATTGGGTGGATATTTTACTGCCACTAGAAATAGGAACACTAATTAGATATTTGACCAAGGACATATATAAATATCATTTGTATTAATGTACAGTGGTGCCTTGCATAGCGATTGCATCGTATAACGATGAAATCGCTTTGCGATGAAGATTTCCGATGTTCCCTATGGGGGAATTTCGCTTTGCGATGATTGGTTCCTTGCTTGGGGAACGGATCATGGCAAAGCAAACAGCTGATTGACGCCTCGGGAGGAGGGAGGGAAGGAGGGGTGAAGGGCCTGGCCCCGATCCCCACGCGCAGCACCCCCTGGGGCGCCGAGCCAGAGAGCAGTTGCGGCGGGAGGCGCTGCAAAGGAGGAGGAGCCCGCCGGGGACTGGGATCAGGGTGGCAGTGGCTGGATGGGGGGGCGGTGCGCCAGAGACCTCCTCCTCACCCGCGAAGGAGACCGCTCCTTGTGGCTGGGTAGAGTTCGTTGACTTTTTGCAGGCCATATTTTTCAGTGCTGGGAGCCAGGCCTTGTTAAGTTTTAGACTTTCCTCTTTTTTTGTTGAAGCTCTGCTGGTGTTTATGGATTTCAGTGGCTTCCCTGTGCAGTCTAACATAATGATTGCTGGTGTTGTCCAGTACAGTACTTCAGTAATATGAAATAGAAATTCATGTCCAGCTTGTTTTAGGGCCTGTTCAGATACTGCTGATTTTTCTGGTTGTTTTAGTCTGCAGTGTCTCTCATGTTCTTTGATTCTGGTGTGAATGCTGCATTTTGTGGTTCCAATATATATCTGTCCACAACTGCAAGGTATCCAGTATACTCCTGCAGTGGTATTTCTGCCATACATCAAAGGGGTCATGGACCGCATGGGGAAACTTTTGAAAAAACACAACCTACAAACAATATTCAGACCCACCACAAAAATACAACAAATGTTACGGTCAGCAAAGGACAAAAGGGACCCCGTCACCACTGCAGGAGTATACTGGATACTCTGGAGTTGTATGTTTTGGATTCTCATAAGGAGAAACATCCAGAAAAAGCCTATCATGAGTGTTTGTGTGTTAGGAATATCCCTAAGGGATAATTATATGACAAAGTTGATGTTTCACAAATGTGAGTTCAGTTTTGTTACTTGTATACATGAGCTGTTGAGCTCCCTATACCACTGGTGTATTTCCAAAAAGTAAAGAGCTTCTGAAAATAGGATTGCTTAGGTTTGCATTTTAAGCAGGTTAATATCGGAAGGCAAACTGACCAAAGCATAAATTTAGCCATGGATTCAGTTCTAAAATATAGTTGACTCACTTTTGGAGTACTTTTAAAGAGTAGGTGCCAGTCTGAATTCTTTCTGATGTGTTTCTCGATATTAGTCTGAAAGGACACTTGTAAGTTCAAGCAATACAGCATTGGGCTGTATGCTAATTACATGCTGCTCTGTTTTCTTTATCATTAGATTCATGTGAGACTCTGAAGGTGCAGTTGCTACAGAAGGGCCTTTAAACCTGGAGATGATATATTTTGCTATAATCTTTTATGTTCACTGTTGCAATTGTATGCTTATTTACTTTTATTATTAGTTGCCTTGAAGCACAATTTAGGAGAAGGGAGAAGAATTAAGCAAATAATTAAGCAATCAGAAGGCAGCTTCTCTGTATTCCTTTTATGAGAGAAAGCATTTCTCTTCCATAAAAGATAGGCCATTCTAAGCAGCAGCACCTCAACTTTGTAATGTTGTCCCATGGGATGGACACATCTGTCATCATTCTGTTCTTATCAGTGCCATTTTAGAATCTTTTTGTTTTGACAGGCTTTTTCAATTCAAGATAGTTGAAATATTTTAGCCCTTTCAATGTAACTATTTTAAGTTTAGATTTTAGATTAACTTAGTTTATTGAATGTTTAGTTTTTATGTACACAGTCTTAAAACCGTCTTCAGAATTGAATGGTATACTATTTAAAATAAGGAAATATTGTGATGAGAGCTGTTTACATTGATATGATGGGCTAAGCTGCTTGGAAACTGTTGAACTGTTTAAAGCCTTGATGACTAAAGTTTTACTATCTGGATCCAGTAATTCCGTGGTGCTCAGCAATTGAACAGTGGTACTGAATGCAGTCCCCTGTGAACATTATACATATTAAATGTGTACATAAAAACTATTTTCTTGTGGAAACATGTCTCTATTTTTCCAAGGTCTTGCTTAGCCCTCCTGTTTTTATTTAATTTGATTTCACGTTCCTTGTGCAGTATATCCATTCACAAAACCAGTGCTTGAGCGTGACTGTCAGGACTGAACTTGTGCATTACACTATCTTCAATACTGACATTGTCTAACTACTAGTGCTAGTTTTTCTCTATAATTCTGCATACATTTTACTTCTTTCTTATTATAATTTTTGAAAATGGTTTTGGAACGTTTAACATCTGGCAAGTTTCATTTTTAGTTCAGTTTGCATTTCTTTTGAATATCTTGTCTTCGCTTTCAGCTTTAATGCTTGATAATGTCTCAGTTTAATTGGATTAACTTAGAAAGCTAGTGCATTTCTTGATATGATTTTTTACTAACTTTTCAGGGCATACTGCCCTCATGTTCTCAAGCTGAGCTTTCCAACAAGAAAATTTACAATGTTTGAGAAAGAGTATGGCCTTACATATAAAAACACAGGGAAGCAATCTGATGTCACTAGATGTTTTAAGATAACCACAGTTTCGTTGCCCAATCCATTATAAGCAGTGTGTGCAGAGTTATGAGAATTGTAGTTCAAAAAACATCAGAAAGGTACTACAGTAGTTGCCTAACCCAATATACCTCAAAGTGGATAAAATCCATTTTTAAAGAAAATCAGATTCATAAAATTCAAATCAGATTTTAAAGAAAAATGATTGTTAAAATATGCAGATCATATGCAATTACACCTTTAATTTAAAATTTGTTGTTGTGTAAGGATCTCATTGTGGGTAAGATTGAATTTCATATTGTAAAGTAGTGTATTCATATAATATTTTTTGAAGAGTTTTGTAAATAGGGTAAGACATTTCTTGGGCTGCAGCCTAAAGTTTATGAAGTTCTGTAGGCTCCTCCTGTATATGATTATTGTGAGTCTGTCTGCCCTCCTTCCTGGAGGTTTGGCAGCTGATGATTACCCCAGCAAAAAATTACATAGGTTCCCGCCTGGTTTGGTCACTCACAGTAGCTTTTATTAAAGGTGCAGAGTCAGTCCCTACTGCCCCTTTCTCCGCATTCTGGGCAGGTTGATTTTTCAGCACTAGACCCCTGGGTGCAGTCGATGTGTCTGGGGACCCAAAAAATCCAGGTCTGGAGAAGCGGGTAGGTCCTCATTAGAGCAGGGGTCTCCAAACTTTTTACAGTGAGGGCCACACCAGATACTTTCAAAGTTTTTGAGAGCCGAAGGAACAGGAATGTGTCTGTGTGTGTGTGGCTGCACGCACACATGCATGCACAAACATGCCCAGATGCCCACCTACACACACCCCCATGCACACCCCTGCTTGCCTCTCCACATGGATGGCTGCACATCCCCCCACATGCACTGACGGGCACATACACCCCATCCACGCATGGCTTGAAGGGAACGGGCTGGACAAAACGGCAACACAGGCTGTAGTTTGGAGACCCCTGGATTAGAGGCACATTCCTTTTTGGGAGAACCTTATCATTTCCTAGGGACATGGTGGCACTGCAGGCTAAACCACAGAAGCCTGTGCTGCAGGGTCAGAAGACCAAGCAGTCGTAAGATCGAATCCACGCAACGGAGTGCGCTCCCGTCGCTTGTCCCATCTCCCGCCAACCTAGCAGTTCGAAAGCATGCAAATACAAGTAGATAAATAGGGACCACTTCGGTGGGAAGGTAACAGCGTTACGTGTCTAAGTCGCACTGGCCATGTGACCACGGAAGGTTGTCTTTGGACAAACACTGGCTCTATGGCTTGGAAACGGGGATGAGCACCGCCCCCTAGAGTCGAACACGACTGGACAAAAAATTGTCAAGGGGAACCTTTACCTGATAAGGTCAGGGCTCTTGCCTCATTTCAGTGGGGTTGCACTTCCCCTGACGGATCAGGTTTGTGCAGGTGGACCTGGCTGTCTTGATGGAGAATCAGATCTCAGCTGTGGACAGATCTGCCTTTTTCCATCTTAGGCAGATTGCACACCTCTGCCCCTATCTTGGCAGGAAATCCCTAATAACACTGGTTTATGCATTGGTAATCTCAAGGACTGACTATTGCAATGTTCTCTGTAGGGCTGCTCTTGAGGGCAGTTTGGATGCTTCAGCAAGTGCAAAATGCAGCAGCCAGGTTTGTCTTGGGTTCATCTAAATGTGACTATATCTCATCTGTCCTGGCCCATTTGCACTGGCTGCTGGTAGGCTTCTGGGTCAGATTCAGAGTGCTAATGTTAATTTATAAGGCCCTGTACAGTTTAGAACCCAGCTGCCTGACAGAGCTCCTTTCCCTCAGACTGACCTCCTATCTCACCTACATCTCCCAATCCTAGATCTTGCAGGTGGCCCTCCAAGGGAGACCCACAAATCATTAACTAGGAAGCGGGCCTTCTCAGTAGTGGCTTCCTCTCCATGGAACTCCCTTCTGTGTCAGGCCTCCATCCTCAGCTTTAGGAAGCAAATTAGACTTGGCTTTTCACCCAGGCTTTTGAGAGCCTTCCTGCTTTTTAATACAGTGGTACCTCGACTTAAGAACTTAATCTGTATTGGGACTGCGTTCTTAAATCGAAACATTCTAAGTCGAAGCACCATTTTCCATAGGGATGCACTGAAAACCATTTAATCCATATCTGCTGTTTTTGTTCTTAAATCAAGGCTCTGTTCTTAAGTCAAAGCATTAGTTCCTATGGGTAAAGCCAGTTAATCCGTATCTACCACTAGGGGCGGAATGTTTTTATTTTTTTCTTCTTTTGACCAAAGGTGAACTTAGGTTTTAAAAAAAGGGCAAGAAAGGGTTTTTCTTTTTTCTTTTTTGGGTTCTTAAGTCGAGGCTCCGTTCCCAAGTCAAAGCAACTTTTTGCGAACGGAGCCATTCTTAACTCAAATCGTTCTTATGTAGGGACATTCTCAATTCGAGGTACCACTGTATACCGTATTTTTTGCTCCATAAGATGCACCTGACCTTAAGACGCACATAATTTTTAGAGGAGGAAAACAGGGAAAATATATTCTGAGCCAAATAGTGTAATAAAATATTTAATAAACTATAACAGAATAACATTTGAACCATGTAAAGTGAACAGCAGTCATTGGTGGCATTAAGAACCATTACCACTGTCATTAACAAATGGAGAGACTTAAAGCTTTGTGTACTCTAGTTTATGTACCATAAATTTGTGTGCTATAAATTTAATTCAAGTACATATAGACCATTATCAGCCAGTGATAAGACCTATACCACTCTACCTATATTTTACATTTCCTTTCATCCACCTCCTCCCCATGCTTATAGAAATGTCTCAATGCTCAGCTACAGCTCAAGCCTATATTAAGTTAGAAATGGTTTGTCCGATTTGGCACTGCATTGAGAGGTCCCTTTTAGTTGTGTGGAGGATAAATAGTAGAATTAAACTATTTAACAGCTGGTTTTCCTTACTTACTTTAGGTTATGCAAAAGAACAGCAACACAAAGCTTAACCTGATCCCATTCACCAGCAGTAGCACATGCTCAGCATAAGACCAAATCTCCATTTTCTGACATAATTGAATGTTTATAGCATGCAAGGCACAACAGATTAGGCCACACATAGCCATGAACAATGTTCTTGACGAGCCAAAAAAACTGAATACAAACTATAGTAGCTGAAATCAGGAAGCAAGTACTGTAATCCAGTTAGAAGTCACGAGGCACACTGAGTTTCCTTGCTGCAACACCCTTTGGAAATACATTCTCTATTAGATGCCCAGAACTAGTTGAAACGTTTGCAAGTTGAATCCAAATTCCCATAGAAATGGATTGAAAATTAATTAATGCATTTTTATGGGGGGGAAGGGTCAGAAACTTAAAAAAACTTAAAAGAAAGTCACTTACCAGGTACTGTAGACTGAGCCTGGCTCTTCACAGTGCCTTGGTAGACCCCAGAACAGCCAAAAAAGAGCCCCAAACAGCTAAAAGCCGGCAGGCAGCCGACAGCCATTTTGTGCTCTTCTCCGCTCCTTCCCCCTCCCCTTTCTCCACCTAACAGCTGATCGGTGCTGGTCTGAAAAGCTTTGCAGGCAGCTTTTAAAGCAAGTACCCCTATGCACGTTTCTACACAAGCAGGTTTCAACTCAAACGGAGCACCTTTTAACCCAAGCACTAACCCCAAACAAACAGCTTTTAAACTAAATTTTACCTTTTAAAACGACAATACCAGGCAGTCGCAGGTCTCTCCCAGCTCTCTAAGTGCTTGGACTAGCAAGGAAGCAGACAAGCAGCCTCTTCACTAACTGAAAGTTTGAATTTCCCCGCTTTCCCTGCCTTCCCCACATATTAGGTATGCTAATATCTGTGCACTGGAGGATTGTGGGAGGAACATCCAGCCCCTGATGGGGGTCCTGTGTGGCACCCCAAAACACTGAGTAGCTCTCTTGGCCTGTTTCGGGACTGGGGCTGTGCAGCCCTGTTCTGATCAGGAGGTGCAGCCGGGGGGGTCACCATGCCTTTGGGGGACAGGGCACAGAAAGGGGCAGGAGGTTCAGGGGCCATTCTGACTCATACCTGGCAGGGGGGATACCATGATCATCAAAGTGGTTTTCCCAGGGTGAGGCTCATCTATTGCACTTTGGATGTGCTGACCCCTGTGATTTCCCCAAATGTGGGAAAATCAACTGCCTAAGTGGGGGGCTGGGTTTGTGGTTTCCCCTGGTCTTTCTAGAATCACTCTTTCCCCTTTGGTCCTTGTCTGTTTTCACTGCCTGCTGCCATAGGCCTGTTGGCCCTGCTGGTTTTCCAGGTGGGCTCCAGGAAGCAGATCCTGGAAAGCCAGCAGTGCAGAATGGTGAGGTCCAAACAGCAAGCAGATTTGCTGAGACACAAATCATTGGGTCCCAGTGCCTCACACCTCTCCCTTGTATCTGATGTGGTTGAAAGCAACAACCCTGAGCCCTGCAACTTCTGCCCTCTTTTTCCTTGCCACCGCACTCTCTTCTAGCTGCCCCACATTTGGTGGTAGCCCTTTCCCCCACCTGCTGTAACATGTCCCTGCCAGCTAGCAGTTCAGAAAACCTGCTCTCTCCCAGGCTCTCCCCATCCACTGGGGATGCTTGAGGTGACCCCCCTCATAATAATTTAACTTTATATTTGCATCTCCTCTGTGATTTACTGTATTAGATACTGGGGGAAAGTTATCAGACAGAGTTTGCCTCTCTAGAGATACATACTTGTTAGCAGCAGGATAGAAAGATGAGGAATAACAGAGTTGATCAATCTTATTTCTGTACAGTATAACTGTCAGTGAAGTTTTTCTTCCCAACATGACACAGTGCTAAAAATTATTGGAAGAAATATTAAAATCTCCAGAATTATTTGTTTCTTGAGTGATGCTGATTCCTTTCAACTGACAGTCCTAACTGTTGTCCTTCTATAACTTTGTGTAGACAACATTAAGTCATCTTTTCTCTACATGTGCACACTTTCAGACACAGAAAATGTCATGGAATAGAGAATTGTTGAAGGTGGAGACCAACAATTTGAGCAAGGAGATTATGAAAAGTATGTGTTAAGGCTATAGCATCTTATTTTGGAGAGGGGGGAGAAATCAAATGATTAAATAAAATATTTTGGAATTGTGAGTTAAACCAGATTCACCCTCATAATAGAAATGCCTCAAAGAAGATCCTGTTACACCCTTCTTGCCACCATTAAAACAGGAGGGAGAAGTGCAGAGTAGCCGCACCATTGAGGCACATTGCAGCTATGTTTCTTGACACTTGTGATAGAAGCACTTCCTCACCGTCCCCAAAGTGCGGGAAAAGGCAGTCTGAATGTAGTACTGTATACGTGGGAGAGTTGATCTACATGAGATAAGATGATAGGTTTCCACACACTTGGAGTAACTTTTAGTCTTTACATACTGTAAATATTCAGGCAGAGGTCTTTTCCATGCTTGACAAGTATGTTAGCAGCAGAGAAGCATTGCCCACATGGGTATCAGAAGGCTGCATTGTGCATCAGTGATTTGATGGGCCTACTCTTCCCAAACTTCAGGAGTGGGCAGTATCTTATGAATCTTTCTAAATCAGAGTCAGAAGCTCAAGTTATACAATGGTTTTCTTCAATTTGGTATATATTTATTTCAGAAGCTATAATACAGTATATATTTAATGTAGATACTTCTGTCTTGTAACTGTCTTGTTTACCACAGTTACACTTCATGAAGATATGTTGCTTGCTATGACTGCAGAGTTAATGAAGTTTGTAACAGAAGATTCTTTCTGTGTAGAAAGGGGTTACTTAACTAGGTTCCAAAAATAGTATCTGGGAGTAATTGAGGGAAGTCTTACTAAAGTGTCCAGTTTCATTCAGAGATTATTAAGACCACATTGAAACTGATACATGGGTCTGCATAGTGTGTCTAGATATGTTATGCTTAAAATGTATGTTGCAATTATGTTTACGTATTGCTCTCTGAGTTTAGCTTAAGACCTAGGGTGTTGGTGAGAGAATACTGGCCTAAGACAAAGAAGATTTGAGCTTGTATCCATTCTCTCATTTATGAAGGTTACTGAATGATCCTATGATTCAGTTTTCCATTCTGATTTGCAAGAGGTGATATCTCCTGTTAAGGTGTCTTGATGCAGAAGGAAAGAATTAAAAGAAGAAGTTGGGCACTGCTCTTTTTTTTTCAAAGCTCAGAAACTAGTTGATTAATTTTTGAAACAATATTGAGTTGCTTCAGATACGTCTGATATATTTCACTGTATTAAATGCTTATGATGTCAAGCTAGTTAAAAAAATTAAACAGTATTTTAAAATACGTTTCCACACTTACATTCAGTGCAGTAGAATTTGATCTTATGTGTTTACTTAGGACCTTAGATGTTTTACAGGTGTGAGGAACCAGAAGTATAACTAAATTGAAGGGAACGGTCAGATTATTTTGGTAACTATTTATTAATTTTTATTTATTTATTTATTTATTTATTTATTTTATATCCTGCCTATCTGGTCGGTTAAGACCACTCTAGGCGGCTAACAGCATAAAATAGTATAAAAAATTTTAAATAGAAGAAACCTTAGGAGGGAGGAAACAATAGGAGAGGGAGAGGAGAGGGCATCAGGAATTGTCTGGAGGGAAGGCCTGCCGAAACATCCATGTTTTTAGTTGATTTTTAAAGATACCCAGCGAGGGTGCCACGCGAATCTCAGGAGGTAGGTTGTTCCGAAGGCGAGGAGCCACCGCCGAGAAGGCCCGATTTCTTGTCTTTACCTTCCGGGCCTCCCTCGGCGTTAGGCTCCTCAGCCTCACCTCCTGGCTCGCATGAGTGACACGGGTAGATCTTGGTGAGAGTAGGCGTTCCGCCAAGTATCGAGGCCCTAAACCGTTTAGGGCTTTGTATGTAAGCATCAGCACTTTGAAGTTGATGCGGAACCGGATGGGCAGCCAATGCAATGCAGCCAGAGTGGGTGAGATATCTTGGTCTTTTTTCACTCCACTAAGTGGTCTGGCTGCCGCATTCTGCACCACCTGTAGTTTCCGGAGCAGCCTCAAAGGCAGCCCCACGTAGAGCGCATTACAGTGGTCTAATCTTGAGATTACGAGCGCATGCACCAAGGTAGTGCAATTTTGTCTACTTTTTGCATTTTGTCTAACTTGGCTTGTACCCAACTGGTCATGGTATTTATATTATTTATCTGAAGAAAGAGCCATCTTTTGTGTGCTTAGGAAAAGCAAACTTTAATACGATATTAATTCAGTATCTTAGTTTTCTTTGCTTACAGTGTTGATTTCATTTGAATTAAATTGGACTGCCTTCTGTTGCATAACTCCATCAGCATAGCAGGAATGACATCACATGCAGTGGCAGATTGCCACTAATTACAGAGTTGTTCTTTAATTCAGGTAGTGAGTGACTCTCCTGCAATGAGATAAAGTTGCCCACAGCCTAAAATTGAAAGAGGACTTAAGAGAAAGAGTTAATTAGCAGGAGTCTCGTGCTGCCCATGGTGATCTCAATTTTGATATGAATGATGCAGAACTGTTCTGTAGTTTGTGGCAGCATTCATGAAATGAGGTGAAGTGTACTGTGTTGACATCTTACTGACCATCCAGAACAAGGTAGATACAAGGAAAATTAATTCCACAAGCAAATTCCTGAAACAATCACCCCTGTTGAGACATTCCTCTTAGAAGAAGTGGACTATCCTTGCTGATATCCTTTTGCCCCCTAGAAAGCAGTACTGCAGGGTCAGAAAACCCTGTAATAGTGTGGAAGAATTACAGGGACAAGAAAGAATTGGTCTCATTCCTTCAAAACTAGATCTCAATCTTTTTTGCAGGTAAAAGGGGCTATTCTGTTTGCACATGGACAGCTTTGGAACAAATATGTAGAAAATGTGTGTTCATTTGGAAAAGATTTGTATTTTTTAAAGTGATTCAGTTATGAGTGACAGAGATCTATATAGATTCTATCAACTTCTATAGATTCTAGTGCAGAACAGGGTGAGGGATATGTGGTCTCATATTAGCAATCAGAAATAGAATGATTTTTCCCTTTTATATGATATATACTGTATGCTTATGAACATTGTATTCAGGCTTTCTAGTCATACAGAAACTTTCTAGTTTCTGACAGAATTGCAATTCTGTCAGAAAATGCAACCCTTTTCTCAGACAACGGTTGCAGTTGCAAATGTTTTGGTACTCACATATTCATTTCTTTGGTTTGCACTGGAACACAAAAAGAACAGAGAAGAAAAATCACATCTGATACAATCCCACACAGAAACCCAAAAACACACTGGCCAAAATTATTGGCACCCTTAACTTAATATTTGGTAGTACCCCCGTTGGAAAAAAATAACTGAAATTAGTCGCTTCCTGTAACCATGAATGAGTTTCTTACACCTCTCTAGTGGAATTCTGGACAACTCTTCTTTTGAAAACTGCTCCAGGGTCTTCACATTTGAAGGGTGCCTTCTTTCAACTGCTGTTTTGAGATCTCTCCACAGCTGTTCTATGGGATTCAGATCTGGACTCATTGCTGGCCATTTCAGAACTCTCCAGCACTTTGTTTATAACCATTTCTGAGTGCTTTTTGAAGTGTGTTTTGGGTCATTGTCCTGCTGGAGGACCCATGACCTCTGGCGGAGATCCAACTTTCTGACACTGGCCACTATGTTGCACCCCAAAATTCTTTGGTAATCACCAGATTCCATGATACTGTTTCAAACAGTCAAGGCATCCAGTGGCAAGAGCAGCAAAGCAACCCAAAAACATCTTTGAACCTCCACCATGTTTGACTGTAGGGACTGTATTATTTTCCTTTAATGTCTCATTTCTTTTTCTGTAAACAGTGCCATGATGTCCTTGACCAAAAAGCTCTGCTTTTGTCTCATCTGTCCACAGTACGTTCTCCCAGAAGGATTGTGGTTTTGTCACATAAGTTTTGGCATACTCCAGTCTTGCTTTTTTATGCCTTTGTGTTGGCAGTGATGTCTTCCTAGGTTTCCTACCATAGTGTCCCTTTTCATTCAGATGGCGACGGATAGTGTGAGCTGACACTGTTGTACCCCGTGTCTGCAGATCAGCTTCAATTTGTTTGGAAGTTAATGTGGGTTCTGTATCCACCATTAGAACAACCCTTCATTGTATTTTTTTAGTAATTTTGCTCTTCCGTCTAGGGAGGTTAGCTACAGTGCCATGGGCTGTAAACCTCTTGATGATATTTTACACAGTGGACACAGGAACATTAAGATCTCTGGAGATGGACTTGTAGCCTTGAGATTGTCAATGTTTTTCCGCAATTTTTTTCTCTCAAATCCACAGACAACTCTTTACACTTCATTCTTTTCTCCATGCTCAGTGTCACACATGACACAAAGGTTGAGTCAACTTTTCTCCATCTTAACTGGTTCCAAGTGTGATTGCTATATTGCCCACACCTCTTACTTGCGACAGGTGTGTCTAAATACAAATTAAAAGAGCATCACATGCTTGAAAAGCAAATCTTTCTTACAATTTAGACAGGATGCCAATAATTTTGGCCAGTGCATTTTTGGGTTTCTGTGTGGGATTGCATCAGATTTGACTTTTCTTCTCTGTGTTTTTGTGTTGTTCCAACGCAAACCAAAGAAATGATCATGTGAGTACCAAAATATTTGCAACTGCAACCATTTTCTGAGAGAAGGGTTGCATTTTCTGACAGAACTTCAAGAGTGCCAATATTTTTGGCCATGACTGTATGTGGAGGGGGGGGGGAATCTAACGTTCAGTTGGAAAGTCACTTTTCTCAAGGGACTGCCCTCACTTTATAGGTTCTGTGATGGCTAGCCTGTTGGTGTATCTAAACACAAGGCAAATTGTTCACTTGATTTTTTCCTTTCACTGACCTGTAAATGACGACAAAGAAGTGTACAGTGGAATGTCACCTCTATTTCTAGTCTGCAGCCTTTGCAGAATTCTGATTGCCATGTATGTGAGGATGGCAAACTACTACCCCTATGGGAATGTCTGCCTAGACACACATGAATTATATTGGTTGCAAACTTGCCACAGCTTTCTTTTGGGAATGATTATCTAATCCGTCATTGATCTAGTTGATGGAAGACTGAAAACTAGTTCCTTCAATAGTGATTGAGACTAAGACTTTAGCTTCTAGTTCTACAACCCACGGTGGTCTCAAGATCCACAGTATATTTAGATGGCTTTCTATATACTGTACTATTAAACGAGTGAAGATGTCTTGAGGTTTTTCTCAGTAACTGATCTCTGCAGTACAATTCTATTTCTCTCAGTAAAATCCTGGCTGTTGATTCTTATATGTAAGAACAGATTTGTTCCATTTGGTGGCTTTGTGCAGTGATGTGGAATTTTTTTTCACAGAAAAGGACTGCTACCATAAGATAAAAGGAACCAAAGTTTGAAGAGAGATTTTCTCTATGACAGTTTCCCATATACTTTGAAAATGTCATATTGCTCATACAAAATAAAGGAATATGAAATAGTTAGAATTGATAATGAAATGACAGTATAGATTTATGTATCATTCCTTCTCACAGTTCATTGAGAGTGAAAGACATAAAATAAAATATATCTGCTTTAGGTTCTTGCAGATTAATTGGGGGATAGAGGTAATGTGAAAGACAGTGATAAGCTTCTACAGAAAAGAGATGTAAAATTGAGCAGAATCAGTGCAGGAACAAACACTGTTCTGGTTCAGGACATTCTTAATCATATAACTTGCTTGTTTTAATTCAGAAACCATCGGAAATAAATATTAATCTCTCTCTCTCTCTCTTTTGTTCTCTTCCAGATCTTCCAGTATCTATATTTTAGCTTTCTGTTCTGATCTTACTCCTCCCTTAAGTTATTATATAATTTTTTGCTGCTGTGTGAAAATAGAGATGTCTCGCAGTCCAGATGCGAAGGAAGATCCTGTGGAATGCCCTCTTTGTATGGAGCCTCTGGAGATTGATGACATAAACTTTTTCCCTTGCACCTGTGGTTACCAGATCTGTCGTTTCTGTTGGCATCGTATTCGTACTGATGAGAATGGACTATGTCCTGCTTGCAGAAAGGTATTGGTTTTAAGTTCATTATGATTGTATATGATAATATTAAATTACCCAAAATGTGAGTTACTGCAGACATAGCATACCTTGCCTCAGTTGCCCCGTAAAGCTTTATGATGAAGTTTCCCTGCAAGTTAAAAAAAAAACATAATTGATTAAGTGGAAAACTGATATTGGTACAGCTTTTGAGTTTATATATTCCTCAGCATATTGCCAAAGTGTTCTGTAGTACTGTAAATTGTCACAGGTCTGGTGCCATCGATCTGCTACTGGTAAATGTTCTCCATGGCATAATCAGTTTCATTTGCCAAGCTAATGCATTTGTTCGTTTAGTCATTTAGTCGTGTCCGACTCTTCGTGACCCCATGGACCAGAACACGCCAGGCCCTCCTATCTTCCACTGCCTCCCGGAGTTGGGTCAGATCCATGTTGGTTGCCTTGGTGACACCGTCCAACCATCGCATCCTCTGTCGTCCCCTTCTCCTCCTGCCTTCACACTTTCCCAACATTAAGGTCTTTTCCAGGGAGTCCTCTCTTCTCATGAGATGGCCAAAGTATTGGAGCCTCAGCTTCAGGATCTGTCCTTCCAGTGAGCACTCAGGGTTGATTTCCTTTAGAATTGATAGGTTTGTTCTCCTTGCAGTCCAGGGGACTCTCAAGAGCCTCCTCCAGCACCACAATTCAAAGGCATCAATTCTTCGGCGGTCAGCTTTCTTTATGGTCCAGCTCTCACTTCCATACATCACTATAGGAAAAACCATAGCTTTGACTATTTGGAGTTTCGTTGGCAAGGTGATATCTCTACTTTTTAAGATGCTGTCAAGGTTTGTCATTGCTTTCCTCCCAAGAAGCAGGGATCTTTTAATTTCATGGCTGCTGTCTCTATCTGCAGTGATTATGGAGCCTAAGAAAGTAAAATCTGTCACTGCCTCCATATCTTCCCCTTCTATTAGCCAGGACGTGATCTTAGTTTTTTTGATGTTGAGTTTCAGACCGTTTTTTGCACTCTCCTCTTTCACCCTCATTACGGTGGGGTCTTGACTTGAGAACTTAATCCGTATTGGAAGGCGGTTCTCAAGTCAAAAAGTCTGTAGGTCAAGTCTCCATTGACCTACAGTGCATTGAAAACCGATTAATCCCATAGCAGGCCGTTTTTGTTCCATTTTGGTTTTTTTCTGGTCTGTAAGTCAAATCTCAGGCTGCAAGTCAAACCTAAATTTTGCGGCCAGAGAAGTCTGTAACTCAAGAAGTCTGTAAGTCAAGGGTCCACTGTACAAGGTTCTTTAGTTCCTCCTCACTTTCTGCCATCAGAGTGGTATCATCTGCATATCGGAGGTTGTTGATATTTCTTCCGGCAATCTTAATTCCGGCTTGGGATTCCTCCAGTCCAGCCTTCCGCATGATGTATTCTGCATATAATTAAATAAGCCGGGGGACAATATACAGCCTTGTCGTACTCCTTTCCCAATTTTGAACCAATCAATTGGTCCATATCCAGTTCTAACTGTTGCTTCCTGTCCCACATATAGGTTTCTCAGGAAATGGATAAGGTGGTCAGGCACGCCCATTTCTTTAAGGACTTGCCATAGTTTGCTGTGGTCCACACAGTCAAAGGCTTTTGCATAATCAATGAAGCAGATGTTTTTCTGGAACTCTCTGGTTTTCTCCATAATCCAGCGCATGTTAGCAATTTGGTCTCGAATTCCTCTGCCCCTTCGGAATCCTGCTTGTACTTCTGGGAGTTCTCGGTCCACGTATTGCTGAAGCCTACCTTGTAGGATTTTGAGCATAACCTTGCTAGCGTGTGAAATAAGTGCAATTGTGCGGTAGTTGGAGCATTCTTTGGCACTTCCCTTCTTTGGGATCCGGATGTAAACTGATCTTTTCCAGTCCTCTGGCCACTGTTGAGTTTTCCAAACTTGCTGGCACATTGAATGTAGCACCTTAACAGCATCATCTTTTAAGATTTTAAATAGTTCAGCTGGAATGCCATCACCTGCACTGGCCTTGTTGTTAGCCAGGCTTTCTAAGGCCCACTTGACTTCACTCTCCAGGATGTCTGGCTCTAGGTCAGCAACTACATTGTCTGGGTTGTCCGGGATATCCAAATCTTTCTGATATAATTCCTCTGTGTATTCTTGCCACCTCTTCTTGATGTCTTCTGCTTCTGTGAGGTCCCTTCCATTTTTGTCCTTTATCATGTCCATCCTTGCACAAAAGGTTCCTCTAATATCTCCAATTTTCCTGAACAGATCTCTGGTTTTTCCTTTTCTGTTATTTTCCTCTATTTCTTTGCATTGTTCATTTAAGAAGGCTCTCTTGTCTCCTTGCTATTCTTTGGAAGTCTGCATTCAATTTTCTGTAACTTTCCCTATCTCCCCTGCATTTTCTTTCCCTTCTCCTCTCTGCTATTTGTAAGGCTTCCTTGGACAGCCACTTTGCTTTCTTGCATTTCCTTTTCTTTGGAATGGTTTTTGTTGCTTCCTCCTGTACAATGTTACAAGCCTATATCCAAAGTTCTTCAGGCACTCTGTCCACCAAATCGAGTTCCTTAAATCTGTTCTTCACTTCCACTGTATATTCATAAGGGATTTGATTTGGATTATACCTGAGTAGCCCAGTGGTTTTTCGTACTCTCTTCAGTTTAAGCTTGAATTTTGCTATGAGAAGCTGATGATCAGAGCCACAATCAGCTCCAGGTCTTGTTTTTGCTGACTGTACAGAGGTTCTCCATCTTTGGCTGCAGAGAATATAAACAATCTGATTTCGATATTGCCCATCTGGTGATTTCCATGTGTAGAGTCGCCTCTTGTGTTGTTGGAAAAGAGTGTTTGTGATGACCAGCTTGTTCTCTTGACAAAACTCTATTAGCCTTTGCCCTGCTTCGTTTTGAACTCCAAGGCCAAACTTCCCTGTTGTTCCTTTTATCTCTTGACTCCCTACTTTGGCATTCCAGTCCCCTAGAATGAGAAGAACATCTTTCTTTGGTGCCAGTTCTAGAAGGTGTTGTAAATCTTCATAAAATTGTTCAATTTCAGTCTCCTCAGCAATGGAGGTTGGTGCACAAACTTGGATTATTGTGATGTTGAAAGGTCTGCCTTGGATTCGTATTGACATCATTCTATCATTTTTGAGATTGTATCCCATTACAGCTTTACCCGCTCTTTTGTTGACTATGAGGGCTACTCCATTCTTTCTACGGGATTCTTGCCCACAATAGTAGACATGACAATCATCTGAGTTGAATTCACCCATTCCTGTCCATTTTAGTTCACTGATGCCCAGGATGTCAATGTTTATTCTTGCCATCTCCTGTTTGACCACCTCCAGCTTCCCAAGGTTATTAGATCTTACATTCCAGGTTCCTATGCAATATTTTTCTTTGCAGCATCGGACTTTCCTTTCACTTCCACGCACGTCCACAGCTAAGTGTCCTTTCGGCTTTGGCCCAACCACTTCATTAGCTCTGGAGCTACTTGTACTTATCCTCCGCTCTTCCTCAGTAGCATGTTGGACGCCTTCCGACCTGAGGGGCCCATCTTCCAGCATCATATCTTTTAGCCTTTTGTTTCTGATCATGGGGTTTTCTTGGCAAAGATACTGGAGTGGAATTGCCGGTTCCTACTCCAGGTGGATTGTGTTTAGTCGGAACTCTCCACTATGACCTGTCCGTCTTGGGTGGCCCTGCACGGCATAGCCCATAGCTTCTCTGAGTTGTTCAAGCCCCTTCGCCACGACAAGGCAGCAATCCAACGCATTACCCATGCTTAAATCAGGATTTGGCAAATTTCTTGTATAGATTTGATCATTATGGCCTGAGTCCTATTGCTTTTCATCACACATGGAAGTAAAATCATGGAAACAACTACAGCTAACTGACAGTGAATCAGTTGCGTGTCTAGTGTTTACTCACATGATTAGCATTTTGTCATTAAGCTATAGAATCTCCTGCTATTGTCTTTTCATACACAATAGAAAACAATAGGGTTATGACCTTCATAGTTTCCTTTTGACTACCAGACGGAGTTCATATGTGTCTTGTATAATTTGTTCAGTTCTATCATCATGAGTGCTTGAATGGCATCTGTTTCGTGTCCCTCAGTTGCAAATGGCATATATTGACAAGATGAGACAATTTTCAGAAATTCTTCCTCCATTCCGTTTGGGCTAGAATATTGGGTCCTTTCAGAACAAGATGCAAAGGAGGCTGCAGGAAGATTAGAAATAGCACAAAGTTTTCCGTCCCCTGTTACGTTGAGGGATGTCTTACATCAACAGAGGCACCAGTTTCATACCACATGTGGTCTATAGAATATAGGTGGTTAAATTGGTAGAAAACTTGTTATTTTTCTTATAAAGTAACATGTTTAACAGGTAAGCTGTGAACAGCTTAGAATATAGCTGTTTCAATGCGCATATCTTGTCATCAACTTATGCAACACAGAGTAAAGTAAAGCTGGTGGAAAGTAAATCAGAATCTTTCGGTCTATCAGAGTGGTTTGAAGTAGCTTAGCAATTGTCTCTGACTTCCAGTTGTTTAATAATAGCAACAACAGAATTATTTTCGCACCTGAAATAGGCTGCTGAAGTAGAGGAAATCTGAGATAATGAGAATTGAATTTGTGTGTGAAAAGGCCATTAACTCTGGTACGCAGAACATTCTTAAACTTTGAATTATTTTGTTTAAGGGGAACGTTTTCTTTTGCCTCGGACCCTTATTGATAAATCTTAGGGTTCTAGTGTCTTCAACATCCCTGTTGAAGTGCTGAAATGCGGTAAGGAGATCATCATCACCGAACTGTATGAAATCTTTTGTCTCTGCTGGAGGGAAGGTGGAGTACCACAGGACATGAAGGACGCAAACATTGTGACGTTGTACAAGAACAAAGGTGACAGGGGTGACTGCAATAACTACCGTGGTATCTCTCTTCTTAGCGTTGTAGGGAAGCTGCTTGCCCGTGTTGTGCTGAAGAGGCTCCAGGTGCTTGCAGACAGAGTCTATCCGGAATCACAGTGTGGATTTCGAGCAAATAGATCCACCACTGACATGGTATTCTCCCTCCGACAGTTGCAGGAGAAATGCAGGGAACAACAACAGCCACTCTTAGTGGCCTTCATAGACCTTACAAAAGCATTTGACTTGGTTAGCAGGGATGGCCTTTTCAAAATACTTCCCAAGATTGGATGTCCACCTCGTCTCCTTAACATCATCAGGTCCTTCCACGATGGAATGAAAGGCACTGTAGTTTTTGACGGCTCAACATCAGATCCCTTTGACATCCAAAGCGGAGTGAAACAGGGCTGTGTCCTCGCACCAACACTTTTTGGGATCTTTTTTGCTGTCATGCTGAAGCATGCCTTTGGAACTGCAACAGAAGGTGTCTATCTCCGGACTAGATCAGATGGAAAGTTCTTTAATCTCTCTAGATTGAGAGCGAAGACCAAAGTCCAACTGAAATGCATGAGGGACTTCCTCTTTGCAGACGATGCAGCCATTGTTGCCCACTCTGCTGAAGACCTCCAACAACTCATGAACCGTTTCAGCAAGGCCTGCCAAGACTTTGGACTAACAATCAGCCTGAAGAAAACACAAGTCATGGGCCAGGGTGTGGACTCACCTCCCTCTATTACCATCTCCACACAAGAATTGGAGGTTGTTCATGACTTTGTGTACCTTGGCTCAACCATCTCTGACACCCTCTCTCTAGATGTCGAGCTGGATAAACGCATTGGGAAAGCAGCCACCATGTTCTCTAGACTCACAAAGAGAGTATGGCTCAATAAGAAACTGACAACACATACCAAGATCCAGGTCTATAGAGCCTGTGTCCTGAGCACACTCCTGTACTGCAGCGAGTCCTGGACACTTTGTGCCCGGCAGGAGAGGAAGCTGAACACCTTCCATATGCGTTGCCTACGACGGATTTTTGGTATCACCTGGCAGGACAGAGTTCCAAATAGAGTAGTCCTAGAACGAGCTGGAATTTTCAGCATGCATACATTACTGAAACAGCGACGTCTACGCTGGCTTGGGCACGTTGTGAGAATGGCTGATGGTCGGATTCCAAAGGATCTCCTATATGGAGAATTAGTGCAGGGAAATCGCCCCAGAGGGAGACCACAGCTGCGATACAAGGACATCTGCAAGCGGGATCTGAAGGCCTTAGGAATAGACCTCAACAGATGGGAAACTCTGACATCTGATCGTTCAGCCTGGAGGCAGGCAGTACATCACGGCCTCTCCCAATTTGAAGAGACCCTTGTCCAGCAGGCTGAGGCAAAGAGGAAGTCACAAAGGAAGCAAAACCAGGGAGCTGGACAGGGGACAGATTGGATTTGTCTCCAGTGTGGAAGGGATTGTCACTCTCGAATTGGCCTCCTCAGCCACACTAGACGCTGTTCCAAGTCCTCCATACAGAGCACGATACCATAGTCTTTCGAGACTGAAGGATGCCTACTACTCTAGTGGAAAAATAGATTTGGAAAATGTGAACTCTGCCCTGGTATAAAGTCTTGGGCTTTGGTGGTATTTTCCTTGGCTAAAATATTTTACTTATTTCCTGGAATTCAGAATTTTCTCTAGCACTGAGATATGATTCTAAATTGATGTATTACAGTGTAGTCATAATGTATGAATTTGTGGCACGGTGGATAAAAATAAAGGATTTTTAGAAATCAGATTGATTTAAATAATGATTTAAATTTAAATTTGTTTTATTTAAACAATAAAACAATCTAGTTTTTTGTTTAAATTTTGATTTGATTTACATCAAATCCAGCCTGGTTTACAGTATTTACTTCCAGGTAAGCATGTATAGGAGTGGAGCTTCAGAGGTTTGAGAGGTACCTCAATACAGTGGTGCCTCACACAACGGTTAATTGGTTCCAAAAAAATCAACATTGTGTGAAATATCGTTCTGTGAAACACCATTTCCCATAGGAATGCATTGAAAACCGGTTAATCCGTTCCAATTGGAACGGATTGCCGTCTTTAAATGAAAAAACCCATAGGAAACATCGTTGAGTGAAACAATGTGTCCTACATTGGAATGTATTGAAGCCGACTCAATACATTTCAATGGCTTTGCAAAGTCCATTTTTGCTCATTTAAAAGTGCCTTACAATGCTTGGAACAGGTTTTAAGTGCTTGCAATCGTTAGCCCACCTCCTGAACCCTATGCAAACTTAATTTGGTGTTGTTCTGAGTCGTCTTTAATTTTTGGTGATTTTTTGAATTTTCTCATTGGAATGCATTGGACGGAAAGTCCTTAAAAATGAGCGAAAACAGAAGAGCTTCAAAAGCACTGAAGCTGGCTTCAGTGCTTTTGAAGTCCTTTCCAATGTCCCTTTTCGCTCATTTTTAAGTGTCTTACAATGTTTGGAACATGTTTTAAATGCTTGCAATCGTTAGTCCACCTCCTGAAACCTATGCAAACTTAATTTGGTGTTGTTCTGAGTCTTCGTTAATTTTTGGTGATTTTCTGTTTTCCCTATTTAAATGCATTGAACTGTCCATTCAATTGATTTAAATGGGGAAAATAAAAAAATCACCAAATATTAATGAAGACTCAGAACAAAACCAAATTAAGTTTGCACATGTTTCCCAGGGTGCACTATGGAATCCAAGCATTTAAAACAGGTTTCAAACATTTTAAGACACTTTTAAATGAGCAAAAAGGGACATCGTTAAGTGAAATTCCCCCATAGGGAACATCGTTAAACGATGGGGGAAAATTCCTCAAAAAAACCCATCGCTGTGTGAATTCATCGTTGTATGAAGTAATCGTTTTGCGAGGCACCACTGTACCTTGTTGAGCATAATGTCAGCTCAAGAAACAGGTGCAGAGTAGGATAAATCAAGTGTGAGAGCTTGGCTTTATTGGTAACCTCCCACTCTAGTGTGAAATAGAAGCTATTGCTGTAAAATATCTTTGATCTCACTTTGGTAAAGGGTCTTTTCCCAGAATTTTTGATTTCAGAATGACTGATTTTATGATAAATGCTTCTTACCATTCCTAAATTATGTAGTTCACCATTTAGCACCCGAAGTGTTTTTTCTGGGTTTAAAAGTAGTCCGATTGCTAAGAACAGCAAAAACAGTTTTGAAAGTAAATAAAATTTTCTATATGTGTGTGTGTAGTTTAAAACCAGCACAGCCCCTATGTCTGCAGGTTTACCAGCCAATACATATGACACACTAAAGGAAAAAAGGGTTGGAAAGGAATAGGAAAATAAAGAAGCTCAGGCTGGTTCTTTAAGTTACACAGTTATAATGACTAAATAGGGTGGATACAGTTCAGGGATGGTAGGGGCCAACTGATACTTGGTGTTCCTGCATTTCATTACTTCATCTGTTGCAGTGAGGTAGAATAGCTGCTAATAGATGATGGCTCAGGAGTAGAAGAAAAGCCAAGTGGCAACTACTTTTAGATTTCCTCTAATCCATCTTCACTTTCCCTTTACTAATTCATGCACTATAACTTTATTTCATGCTTTTAAGAACTGTTGACTTATCCTGTTCTTTGTCTTCTCAGCTGGCTAACTGCATCCCATTTTCCACATTGAAAAAAAAACTGCAACCACATAGGCTACCCTCCTCTTTTGATTTGTTTAAAACTGGTATTCTTGTTCTGATGATACTGCATTGCAATAGATCTTCTATTGTAAACAAGTCATTTTGTATTTAATAATACGTGCTGTGAAGTTGATCCCAACTTTTGGTTACCATTTGTAGCATTCTTTAGCTATGCAGTGTTCAGAAGCGGTTTACTATTTCCTCCTTCTTGGGAAGACTTAGGACTTTGTAGCTGGCCCAAAACTGCACAGGGTGGCTCTTCTGCAAGGCAGAGTGGGGAATCAAACTCCTGACCCCTGTGGAACAGAACTAGTAAAAGTTGAATACATTTTACTTTGCTTTGTTTGCCAAAAGGATCAGTTATTTGTTTCATATGAAAGATACTGTGGAAGACTTGAAGTTCTATCTTTGACAGCTGACAAATTTTTCACATGGACCAAAGGATAGATTCAGTGGTTTCTTTCATATATGCCAATACTACTGTTAAACCCTGCAATTATAAAGTATGTTAATATTTTTAAAAAATTTCTGAGGCTATTATACAAGGAGACTAGAAAGCTGAGTATAATTTTAATCTCAAAGACAGCACACACTTCTTTTAATTGTTATTAACATAGCATTTCTCCCTGTGTTCAGAGGCAATACTCATAGCAAAGTATGGAGAACCAGAATGATGTATTTAGAGTGTTGTGCTAATATTTAGGAGGTGTCTTCAAATCCATACTTGGCTGTGAAACTCTCTAGCTGACCTTGGGCCAGTCTCACATTCTCAGCCTTCCATACCTTGGAGGTTGTAAAGATAGAGTGGAAAGGAAGAGAGCCATGTTGTGCTCCCTTGAGCTCATTGAAGGGAAGATGGGATAGAAATGTTAACAAATAACTACAGATAAATAAATAATGGTTTCCCACTAATATTAACAAGCCATAACAATACTTTGCATATAAGCAGGAAGTAGAACATTCTTGGTTCTGATTTTTAAAAAACTAAAATTTCCTGTGATGTCAAAACCTAGGGAAACTGTGATTAGCTAGATAGAACATACCAAGATAAACTGTTGTTTCAGATTTTTGTGTCATATCAGAAGTCATAGTTCAAGCAAATTGAAGTTACCCTGAATACTTGTGATTTCAATGCTACAATTGGGCATTTTCAAAAACTCTAGTATTGAGTGAGTGTTTAGCCCTTAAATAATCTCGAGACACAAGCTGTTCTAATCAAGCCATTACAGCATTTTTTTCAATTTAGGACTTCTGGTACTGTTTGTGTAGGGTTTGCATAACAGGCTACTTGAAGGACTGTATCTCCCTGTATGAGACTTCTTGGTGTTTAAAATCATCAGAGCAAGCCCTCTTCCTGTTCCCATCACCAATACAAGAACAGTTGATGAGGACACTAGAGAGAGCCTTCTCTGTGGCAGCTCCCAGATTACAGAATGCTTTCCCTTGGGAGGTCAGGTTGGCCTCCACTCCCTTTTATCCTTCTGCTGACAGCTGAAGAACCACCTTATTAGGCAGGCTTTTACAGTCATGATTGAGTCCCCAAGTGCCATTTTTAAGTAAGATATTTTTAATGTTTTACATATTTTTAATTATTCAACGTTTTTTAAATCACTTCTGTAGTTCAGTTGTTTTTTTAATGTATAGCATATTGTGTTTTAATTATAGTCTTTTTAATACTGTGAGCCACCTTGAGTCCCCTTATCGCAGTGGTTCCCAATCTTTTTCAAGTCTTGACTCCATTTTGTAATAGGCAAGTAACCTATGACCCCCCCCCACCATGTTTGCGTAAAAAGGCATTTTAAGTGGGGTAAAGCCATCCCTTCTCAGAAATGAGAGGCTTCTTTCTCCTCCAAAGGGCCTGTTTCTCATATGTACATATGTACGGTAACTATAATATCCTACTCGAAAAGGTGAAGGAAGAAATTATTTAACAAGGGCTACAGCACATATAAAGCAACCCACAACTATGCAGGAAATACTTTGCCAACCCCCTTGGGGGTCGTGATCCCCATGCTGGGAAATACTGCCTTATTGAGAGAAAGATAGCCTATAAATAAGACAAATAAATAAATAACTTGCTGCAGCTAAATTATGTGATGCCAGTATGCCTCTTGATGACATGCCTTGTGATGCAGCTAATTGCGTAGCCAGCCTGTACCCTAGTACCTCATCAGCTAGCTATAACAAGTTGTGCAAACAAGTTGTCATGAACAGCAAGAGGATTCCAGCTATTATCTTTTCATTGCCATGTTTTAATTAGTTAACAGTTCATGTTACTGATACCTGATGATTAACTGAGCATAACTGTGTGGTAATAAAGTCATTTCAGTTTTAGTTCCTAGTATTAATACATGTTGTTCCTTGACACTGATGACCTTATTTTCTTATCAAAGAGAAATATCCTAAAACAGCTTTAAAGAAAACTAAATCAATTGTGGTAGGAATTGTTGTGGGATAGCCTTTTTATTGGTTGTCAAGGCAGATAGCTGGACAGTTAAGAAAGCTGACAGGGGAAAAAATCAATTCATTTGAAATGTGGTTCTGGTGCATTGCTTTGTGGATACCCTCGATTGTCAGAAAGACAGACAAGTGGATCCTGGATCAGATCAAGATCTGACTATCTCTGTAGACTTATCTCTGGAGGCAAAAATGTTGAAACTGAAGCTGTCCTGCTTTGGTGATCTCATGAGAAGATAGGATTCTCTGGAAAAGACAATAATGCTGGAAAGATGAAGGCAGCAGGAAAATAGGAAGACCAAATATGAGATTAACTGATTGCCTAAAAGAGACCACAAACGAGTCTGCTAGAGCTGAGCAGGGTGGCTGAGGACAGGACAGTTTGGAAAGCAGTCATCCATAGGGTCTCCATGAGTCAGAGGTGACAGCACATAATAAGGCAGATGCAACAAATTATTAAGCACAGCATTCTAGTCCTTTGAGAACTGTTTTTCTGTCAGCAGGTTCCATGCAACTGGGGTAACATTTATCTGCTCTAAGCAGGTGTGTGGAATATGGGCTTTGTTGAGGAAAGGGAATTCTGTGGCTGGAACAGATGAGAAGAGCTCATGCCCACATGATTAGATTAGTTTAAATCTTGTCAAGTAATGAGAAACATGAAACTTATAACTCTTATTCCTCAGGGAGGTTTTCCACACCAACACTAGTTGACTTCCCATTTTTCACCTATTCTTGTCTTTTTATTATTGGTCTGTGCCATGTGAATTAATAAGGTAAAGGTAAAGGTTCCCCTTGACAAATTTTTTTGTTCAGTCGTGTTCAACTCTAGGGGCTGGTGCTAATCCCCGTTTCCTAGCCATAAAGCCAGTGTTTGTCCAAAGACAGTCTTCCGTGGTCACATGGCCAGTGTGACTTAGACACGGAACGCTGTTACCTTCCCACCAAGGTGGTCCCTATTTATCTACTCAGATTTGCATGCTTTCAAACCGCTAGGTTGGCGGGACCTGGGACAAGCAACAGGTGCTCACTCCATCACGTGGATTCGATCTTACAGCTGAAGATCTACAGACCTTACAGCACAGAGGCTTCTGCGGTTTAACCCGCAGTGCCACCACGTCCCTCTATGTGAATTAATAGTGATTTGATAATTCTTTTTAGTGTTTTTGTGTGTGTTGTATTTATTGTAAACTTAACAGAGTAGTGCCTTGACATTAATGGGAGCAACATACAAGTTATTCGTGTAGAACCACCACCACCCCTTGGCTGCAAGTACTATATAACTCTTTAAAACTTGGTGCTTAAAGTAGGTCATGCATTTCAGTGATTCTTCATTTACTTAACAGATAGTTTTCTTAAACTGTTGCTTTTATTTAATGTGTGAAAGTATCATAAATTGGTACATATTTTTCATTGCAAAATAGTTTATTGGAGCATTTCTTTTGGAGTGCTTCTTGTGACTCAGCTGTTTGAACTTGTTGACCTACTAAAGTGGGTCACTTTTCATGCACCAGTAGTAGTTACAGAGAAGCACTGAATGTTGACTTGCCGGATGTGAAAAGCAATGCTGTGCTACATTTGGATACTATGGCATATGGGTTCAGATTGACAAATATTTTTGGAAGAACTATGTGGGGTGTATATCATTTTCTCTAGGTTTCTTTCCTGCACTTAATGCGCCTGCTTTTGCCACTATCCATTGCAGTGCTTGTCATCTCAAATGTAAATACTGTACTAAGATAGCCTTGTAATTCTGCTCAAGCTGCTGCTTTTGTCTTCCAGTCTATGCTTGTGACACATTGCTCTTTCTACATTTGATCAATGATGGTCTGCAGTGAGGCTTGGCATATTCATGTTCCCTTCAGGCATTAAAACATTACTGACTTTCTTGAAGGCTTTAAAGGAGACAGACATGCAGAAGCATTCCATGAGGCTTCATTCCCAGTTTCTCTGGACCTTATGATTAGGTAGCCAATATATGATACAGACAGCTAGGCACCTGCCATGTTTTAAAATGTAATTATGTTTTGTACTGAATTTGACACTAAATAGAAGAATACTGCATGCTCATTTTTCAAAATATGATGTATATCTTACATAAATATATTGCTTGCTACATAGATTCTTTATATTTGTTTTCTGCATTAATAGGAAGCTGGTATAGGATTCATAAGGGTACAGTATTTTCCTTGTAACTTCAAAATGAAGTTCTATCTTAGAGAGGTCAATGTGCTTAGGTGCAATTTTCAATTGCAGTTTTGTTTTTATAATCATTCCCATCCTGGGAAGCTTAGATATACCTATATCATGGAAATGTAATAGTTTAAGATCTTTATGTGACAGTGACCATTTGCTGCTAGTGTTTTATCTTGTTCCTACTCATCCTTCTACTTTTGATGTCAGCTCTTATGAGGAAATGGAACCAGTTTGGAACACAGGTTTAAGCTCAGGGCAGTCATCGTTCAGTATTCGCAGAAACGCATCTAGTTTCCCACAGTAAGATGGGTAATTGCAGCTTGTTTGCTGTTCTGTCATCCTTTGAATTGGATAGTGGCAAAGAAATTTTGGACATGTTGCAAAGGATGACAACAATGTTTAATAGGTCTTACTGTCATAATCTGACACACTGTACCTGTTTGTATTTCTTTTGGTGTAGATTGCTTATGTTTATTTGAAATGGGCATAATTTATCGTTTCGTATGAATCATGAAGTAGTCACTGTAAGAGCTACTTGTTTTGTCCATAGAGGTAGTGTAGATTGCTTCATTGAGAGAAACAGTTATGAATGCCAGGAAGCTGGGCTGTGACTAAAGCAGTGGTCCCCAAACTTTTTCAGTCCACGGACCAGCTGGGGAATGCGGGGCACCCCCTGCGCTCATGTGATCAAGCTCTCTCTCTCTCGCATGAGTGCCCCCCGTGCACATGTGCAAATGGTGGCACAGCACTTGTCTGGGTGTGCGTGCACTTGTGCACATGCACAAACAGCGGCACAGCGCTCACACAGGCATGCTGGAGTGCACGTGCAGCCACAAACGGACTGTGCAGGGATGAGTGCGTGCGGGAGTAGGTGGGAGGTCTGTCTCGGTGGCCCGGCCCAGCTCAGGCCACAGACCGGCACCAGGCCGCGAAATGGGGCTTGGAGACCTCTGGACTAAAGGACTGGCAATAGAATTTGGCTTCCATCTGATATTGCTGCATGTATCGCAATCTTCAGACTTTATGCTTTAAAAATAATTAACAAGTGGTTAATACTACTCAGTCTGGAGATTATCTGGATAGATACTAGAAGACGAACCAAAAATATGATCTGTGCTGTGGCCATTGGAGGGTTGTATCTTCCAGTTCTAATTCTTTTTGCTTACTGCAATTCTGACCATGCTTCTGTGCAACCATAGTATCCACTGATACATCCTTCTATACTATATTCCAGACAAACTATAGTAATCATGACACCTGCATATTTAAAACTCATTACAAATTTGAAGTGCTTTTTCTACTGGGTTGATGATTAGTACAACTGAATGCTGCAAAGGAAATGTGTATAAATATCTGATTATGAGATCAAAGATTAATTGAAGCTAATGCATTATGCCCAACACTAGTTCACTTTTTCCTAGTGTAAGAAGCTATTGGCTGGATTCTGCATTAGAAAGGCAGAGGTTGGGACAGCAGAATTCCTTGCCTTGTTTTTTCAGCAGTCCCTTCAACCCCTCCCATTGGATATAGAAGTATGGTGACTTGAGTGCAGGGGAGAGAGAAAAAATGTGGAATTTGAAGGAGATCTCCATGCGTAAGTGGAGCTCTCTGATGAAAGGTGCTTCTGCCTGAGTATCTCTTTGCCCATCTGTGATGTGGCCACTTAAAGTGTTTTGAAATTTTCTCTCCACCTAAGACAAGGAGAGACCCTGATCTGCAGGGTCTCCTGATTACCTCGGCAGTCAGTGGGTTGGGGTGTCAAGGAGGTCCATTTTTATGAGCTTTGTTGTAGACTCTTAAATCTGTGTCCAGTCCACTCGCTTCATTGGCAAGCTCAGTTTCACTTCTTGTCCTTGGAAATTTACTCTCTTTTTTTCTAAATTAGCCATATCCAGAAGATCCTGCAGTGTACAAGCCACTCTCCCAAGAAGAGCTGCAGAGGATAAAAAATGAAAAGAAGCAGAAACAAAATGAAAGAAAACAGAAAATATCAGAGAATCGCAAACATCTGGCTAGTGTACGGGTTGTACAGAAAAATCTGGTCTTTGTAGTAGGCTTATCCCAGCGTTTAGCAGATCCAGAGGTAAGCAGCTGCCAAAGCTATGCTTTTTATACCCAGCAAATGTATTCTCTGAACCTTTGCTGTAGCTATTATGATTACTAAGTAACTTTGTTTTTGTTTAATTCAATTGACTTTACAGTAATGTTCAACATCATTGTCCTTCATAGGTCTGGGTGCTCAAAATTTAGATCATTTTGGTCTTTCTTAGTGGCAGGGTTCCACAAGGAAATTGCAGGGGAGTACCTCTCTACCCTGTGAACCATTTGCTAATGGGCTGGCACAGTTCTTCTTGTCTCTGTGCGTAATGTGAACATAAAACAGCTATATTGTCAATGTACTTGACACTTGAGTATCTCATTTTACAAGGTGTTAGAGGGGCAATAGACTTGAAACTGATGTTCCATTTGGGGGGGGGGGAAGCAAACATTTGTAATAATTTCCAAAGTGGAAATAATTCTTGGAAATTATTTAAAGGCCCATGGGGCCTTTAAGATCAGTAAGTTTTACTTGGCATGAACTGTCATGGAAATAGCTTTTCTCTCCAGGTATGTGGATTGCATTGTTTAATCTGCAGGTTCATATGCACACTGGGTCTGATTAAGGGGGTCTGACAGATGTAATAAAAGGTACAGAAAATGACAGTAGTAGTATTATTTTGTAAGCAGTATTGATAATGCAAATTTCTTTCTGTATCACATTTCAATCTGCCCCTTTCCCATACCAGAAACAGCATGCTTGTGAAACTATGGCTCAAATATTGTAATCCATGCATTTGAAGAAGCTGGGTATATCCATGGAAGCTCATGCTAAAACACCTTGTAATTCCCAAAAATGCTACCAAAAGTATTTTTTTGCTGTTTTTAATCATAATAAAACAAAAATATTTTTAGTTGTGGAAACTAGTTAATTTATGATCAGATGTACAGCTTGGCAATGGAAGTTGTCAGCTGGGGTTTTTCTTTGATTTACTGCAGCTTATGCATGCTCAGCTGATGATGGTGACCTGAAGCGTAATGTGGCTGCTCTGTCTGATATACCACGTTAATCTTTTTCTAGGGAATACATTCCTGGTTTGGTAACATGTCTGAAGATTGCTAAGCATTTATTACTGTAACTTTTTTTTAACAACAAAAGTTTTCAAACTGCAAAACTTTGGTGCAAAATAGTTCTGCCACACTGTTTTGTGAGGCTAGTTAGAATGTGTTTTGGAGTTCATTTTATATTGACCATTTCTGGTTTCACTGATGATGATGGCTCTTACTTTTACAAACCATCTTAGGCTTTAATATATAAAGGTTTCTAAGACCTCTGTGCTAGGAACCATGAACTGTTAGTAAGAAGGTCTATGGTATTGTCAGAATTCAGGAAGAGGAAGAACTGAAGTTATTGGGCTCTAAATGTACAGTACAACATATATGTACCCAATACCAATTGAGTCCTAATTAGCAGCAAGCATCTGTTAGGCTCAGGTGGGAAAACTGCCTAACAGACATTTTTGGCTTATAACTCTTGCCAGTCCTAACTGGTATAATCAGTGCTGAAGTCTCATGGGAATTTCAGTTCGGAAACCTCTGAAAGGCCAGTCTTCTCAACCCTAATGTCACATAAATATAGCAAGATGAGGCATAGTTGAAAGCTGCTTTTCCCAAATACTGGGCAGTAGGCTCTCAGTAGTCAGATATTTACCTTTGGGATTTGCTTGTGACCATAATCTTGCATAGTTTTTGGAGTATAATATGTTGTTGTTGTTTAGTCATTAAGTCATGTCCGACTCTTTGTGACCCCATGGACCAAAGCACGCCAGGTCCTCCTGTCTTCCACTGCCTCCTGGAGTTTGGTCAAATTCATGTTGGTTGCTTCGCAGACACTGTCCAACCATCTTGTCCTCTGTCATCCCCTTCTCCTCTTGCCTTCACACTTTCCGAACATCAGGGTCTTTTCCAGGGAGTCTTCTCATGAGATGGCCAAAGTATTGGAGCCTCAGCTTCAGGATCTGTGATTTCTAAATAAGGTTTTTAAATTATGATGTGAGTTTTGAACTGCCTCTCAGTATTGAATTTATAATAGTAAAATTTAATCTTCTCTACAGGTTTTAAAAAGGCCAGAGTATTTTGGGAAATTTGGTAAAATACACAAAGTTGTCATCAACAACAGCACATCATATGCGGGCTCACAGGTAAGAAATATATTGACATTTTCTACTTTCCTTGGGAAGAGATGGATTGACTAGTCTTTACTGTCTAGACAGCCAAGTGTCGGTATTTTGGTATAAAAAAAATCAGGTACTTTTTCAGTTGTTCTCTTTTAAATAACAGGGGCTAATGAATTCTACAACCGCAGATTACTATCAGTAAATAAAACTGAATGTTTCAGTCAAACTGTATTCAAATTAAGGAAATCAGAGAAGTGTAATCAGAATAATTCTAGTTGTTCTGGTTTTTGGAAAGTCCATTATCTGTAGAACATGGCTTGGAGTAAAAGTATCCTTGTGGATATATATCCCAAGTTCTGTTACTTATAAAATCTGTTGTCCGATTATGCAGGGCAGCTTTATAATCAGTTTAGTCTAGCTCTTAATTGCTTCCTGAATGTTTATTACACTTAAATAAAATAGAAATGATGGAGACAAAAGGCTTTTCCCAGAGCATTTGAAACCACTTCTTTATTATTAAACAAATAATGTAACCTTGAACTTTGTAAAATTCTCAGCTACTTCAGGAACTAACTTGTAAACTTAAATCTTTTTTTAAAAAATCTATCTAGGGTCCAAGTGCAAGTGCATATGTAACCTACATCCGGTCAGAAGATGCACTCAGAGCCATACAGTGTGTCAATAATGTAGTGGTAGATGGAAGAACACTTAAGGTAATATTTTTATGGACGTATATAAATATGTATTGCTCTGTAAGAATAATCAGCTGAAATTCTGTTGAAAAAAGATGCTTGTGCAAGGGCAATTGTGCAAGTCAGTTCCTTGTTTCTGGTTATGCAAGTACAATAGGACCCTCATATTCACTAGGTATTGGTTCCAAGGGCCCCCACTAATATGGAAAACCGTGGATAATAGTGAACACTATATACACAGGTATACATGTACACACACACTTTTATCATGCAATCGATTGATCAATCAATCACATGATAAAAGAAAAACAGAAAAAAAATTTTTCACATAGTACATTACCAGAAGTGGTCACAAGAGGACATGAGTTACCGTGCTGTGTATTTTTCACTAACAAGTATTCATAGCATGGTCTCTAGCTCCCTCAAGTGACTGCTTCTGGTAATACATGTGTAAATATTTTTTCTGGATTTTTTTCTTTAAATATTTTTAGTCCTTTCAGACTGTGGATAAGTGAAACCATGAATACTGATCCCATGGATACAGGATCCTACTGTAGTCACATGTTTGATCATGCAACTGTAGTAGGATATGGCATATGAAAGATGACCCATGAAACAGGCTGTATTATGCATGCAGTTGCTCTAAGGCAATAGGATGACAATAGGATTCTAGCAGTAAGGATTCAGTAAGTTCTAAACGGTAATGGCCTCATGCCATAATTTATATTATTTTTTTAAAAAATTAAATTTGATTGTCAGTCCATTTAAAGTAGCATAACAAAACAATACCTATTGTATTGCAGTAATAGTAAATTTCTTATTAATAAACTCTTATACCTTCATATATACACACAGTTTCCGTTATCCCTTTATCTTTTCACATAGTTTCTTCTGTGGCTCATTATTGCATGGTTATGTCAAGCTGATGTCACTTACAATAACCAGTCCAACCCATTGTCCAGTTGGTTCCTCTGTTTTTTGACTCAGTGTTGGATTTCAGCGGGGGGTGCTGTATCATTATATTTTAAAATCTCCCCTCTATATAATCTGGCCAAATTAGTCAATTTCTCCATCAATGCCACTGTCCATGTTTTATTCATATATCTTTGTAAAGTAGTGTCCTAAGCATCTTTCCAGCACTGAGTAGTTTCATTCTGTGCTGCCCATATAAGAGTTGCCACCAATTCTTTATTTGATAAATTTTCATTTCCTCTGGTAAATAGTGACAATAATAATGTTTCATTTGGAACTAATTTTTTTTGTTATTTTTTTCTAGCCAGTTAATTACCTTATATCAGAGTCTATTTCTCGACAACCTAGATGTGTATAAATGTAACTTAATTAGATTTGCTTTCCCTTTTCTATTTGAACCCATTCAGGGATTTCTTTTTCCTTTATAAAGTTAACTACTTGAGCTATTTGAAAAGCTTCATAATATTTTATTAAGTGCAGTATTGCTAATCTTCCTTTTATACTTGGTCGATACGTTATAGAATTTATGAATCTTACTGTTCTTCCTTTTCTTATAATAATTTTCCAAGGTTTTTTGCCATAATTTTATCTTTTTCATTTCTGGTTGTTTCATTTTTGTCTGTTGGCTAACAAGCCCAGTTCAGAGTGTTACTGATGATGTTTGTTTTTGTTCCTAATATGTTTTATATTTCATCAGGCATCATTAGGTACCACAAAATACTGCAGTTACTTTTTGAAGAACATGCAGTGTCCAAAACCAGACTGTATGTATCTACATGAACTGGGGGATGAAGCAGCCAGTTTCACAAAAGAAGAGATGCAGGTAGGTGTGTTGGAACATTTTTACAAGAGTTGTCTTGCTATTTTCCTCATGTTTCAGATCCTGAGTAGTGAAAGACATTAAACTACATTTCTTCTTTTGGCCATGATAAGCAGTTAGAATTCAAGTAGATTATGATAAAGCATTAATAATGGCAGAAAGAGAGGGGATCAGCCTATAAGCTTGTTTGGCCTGGATGGCTATGTCTGAATCGGCCCACTACCTTAATCTGTTTGTTATTTGTAAAATGTGAATAAATATGACTTGCTGTCCATGGAAAGATTTTTTCAGGTTGAAAAAAAGTGTTGAAAATATTGAAAGACTTGTAAATGTTTTGAACTGGAAAAGTAATAATTAATACTACCCTTTTCCTAAACTTAATTGTGCTGAGAGGTTGGGGGCTGTTTGCAACAGGCTCCATGGAATACATCTGGCCTGTGAGTCAGACGTTCCCCCATCCCTAACATGGCAATAAGTTCCCTCACATTACTGACTGTTAAATACTTTTATAGCAGCAATAGCACAGTTACGTTAGGCACAACACAGAACGAATTCAAAGGTGACATTACACTTGAAATCATTCTGGACTTCTATTTACATTTGTCACTTAAAATTGTAGTTTAGTTAATCCTGGTTAACTAAATGTTACTCCTAGTTTTTTAAAAAAAGGGACGTGGGGCGCAAAAGGGACGTGGTAGTTCTGCGGGTTAAACCGCAGAAGCCTCTGTGCTGCAAGGCCAGAAGACCAGCAGTCGTAACATCGAATTCATGCGACGGAGTGAGCTCCCGTCACTTCTCCCAGCTCCTGCCAACCTAGCAGTTTGAAAGCATGTAAAAATGTGAGTAGATAAATAGGTACCACCTCAGTGGGAAGGTAATGGCATTCCGTGTCTACTCATGCTGGCCATGTAACCACAGAAACTGTCTACGACTTGGAAACGGGGATGAGCACCGCACCCTAGAGTTGGACACGACTGGACTAAATGTCAAGGGGAACCTTTACCTTTACCTAGTTAACTAAATCCTGGTTAATTTAGTTTAATCCAGCTGAGTCAAATCATATAAACATCCAAGGATCCTTAAAATGCCATGTTTCACAAGGACTGATACAGAAAACAAGATTCTGAATGTTAGGTCTTATGGTCTTTATCTTGGATAGATTCTGTCCATGTGCAGAGCATCAGAAGAGTCTCATTTTAGACATTCTGACCTATTGCCTTGGGCAGAGAAGGCGAATTTCCAAATGCTCTGAAGGTTGGGATAAGCAAGTTCCTGCTGATTTATGATCTGATTTTAGAAAACCAGCCTTGCTAAGGAAATATATTAGTGTGAACAAGTCATTTACCACTTGCTGATGTCCATACGGATGTTCCCCTCCAAGCCCATGGACAATTCATGTGTTGTGTTGTCAAGCTCAGTGGTGTTATGGCATGGAGAAGACATCGGACAGAAATCTTAGAGTTGGCTGATTCTTCCAAAAGTACACAGCTTATGCTATTAAATAGTAAAAGCTGATAGTTTCTCTTAATGCTGCTCTATGTTCAGTTTAGTTAGACCATGGAGTATTTGGACCCACTTTCAACTATTTCTTTATTATCGATAACCATACTATTTTCTTGTACTCTAAATTAAATAGCTTTTTGAGGGATCATGGTGATTCATTCTACTAAAACAGTGTTTCCTAACCTTAGGTAGCCCAGGAGTTCTTGGACTATAGATTCTGGAAATCCTGGCCAGCACAGTTGGTGGTGAAGGAGTTTTAGTCCAAGAACATCTGAGGACCCATGGTTGAGAACCACTGAATAAAAAAAGACTGCTGCTTTTACATTTTATATGGGTTATAGGTAGGCTTTTAGAAGCCACGCTAATGGCAATTTGTCATCTTCCATCTTACGTGAAGTTTTTCGTGCTGTTGTTTCTGTTCATAGAGTGAATTTATTTTCAGCTCTGTATCCTGGTCCTAAGGATACAAGAGTGTTCTAACTAAATGCTTCCACCTTTCTAGTATTGCCTATCTAATTCACTTAACCTTAAATATATGCTTGCCTGCTTTTTTCTAGAACACAAGAATGTCTGAGAATGAACTGTGACACTATTTAGAGATCTAGAGCTGTTACTTCTTATCTTCTTACTACTATTATGTGTAACATGGCCTCTGTGACACACCCCAAGAATGCAAACAAATCTTGCAGATCCTTCATTATTGTTTTATAATAATGGTTATTACTACTTAGTCGAACAATTGTATTGATACACAATTACTTTAAAAGATTACTCTGTCATTAACATATTTTCAAAGACTGAAGAAGCTACTTGGATGAGTAGCCAAACGTTTCAACCTAATAAAGAAGAAGTCCAGTTGCCATGACTCAACTTCCAGATAACCTCACCTGGATGACTGAGAATCTTCACAGATATATTTTCAAAGAATGTTCGTGTCAGAATTTTATAAATCTTCTGTGTGAGCTATGCTAGGAGAATTGTCCACTAGCACCTCTAGTACTGGAAGGTGTAGAACCTACTTGCATAGGTGATCACTTTGTGTTAGTTACAGGTACCCTATCTGGCCTTATCACTAAATCAGATTTTTATTATTATTAATTTAAGTCTGAATTCTAGACCTCTGGCATGAGGGATAAATGTAGCCTTCCAGGTGTTGGACTGCAGCTTCTTTCCCCACTTTTGATTATGGTGACTAGTGCTGATAAGAGATACAGTCCTGTAATATCTGGAAGACCACACTTTGCCCACCCTGGTTTACATTGTTGTTGCTATGTGGTGTCAAGTTGCTTCCAACATATGGCTACCCTTATGAACTAGCGACCTCCGGAAGATCCTGTCATTAACAGCCCTTCTCAGCTCTTGCAGGTTTGAGGTTGTGGCTTCCTAGTTATATATTGTCATACTAAGTAGTGCAGTAGTTATATTTTGTATCCCCAAGATGCTTAAACTTGTCTTTACAGATTACAATTTATAGTAAACATATGGTTAAATGGATTAAGTGTATCAGTGAAGACAAAAATTACATTAGATCCATTAGCAGAAAGTATTGTTGAAATGTTAGCAGAAAAGTTCAGAAGCCATTCCTGAAAACTTGTATGATTAGTCTTTTTTATATTAAAATGAATGCCTGTATTCAGTTATATTTATAACAAGGTTTTCTGGTCTGCATTAGAAATCTGCTAGTCATTGAATTGTCATACTCAAACATATTTCAAGGGGACCAAGTGGAACAGACAGAATAATAGGATAACTAGTGCTAAATGTTGTTTTACAGTGTAATTCATCACTAGATCTTATGAGCACATTATTGTAACTGTAATGGGTATTTCAGAGTTCACATATAACGTGATAATTGCCAAGAGTTATTCAGACATAAGCATTCACTTAAATTAGAAAAGCCTAATTGAGTTTACAGCAAAGCCTCAGTTTCTGTTTAAGGCATCAACAGAGAAAATGTGACTCTCTCTTATGAGAGATCACTAGATACAACTGATTCTGTTGGGGAACAGGAGCTAGGTTTTCTTAAAGTAACTTTTTGGTACATGGTGCACCCTCTGGTTTCAAGCTTGTATCATGTGATATTGAGAACTCAATGTGTTACAGAAGGACATTTCTTAAAGTTCTTGGTTGCATTAGATTCTAATGTTGCTGGGTTGTTTTTTTAACCACAGGCCGGCAAGCATCAGGAATATGAACAGAAATTACTCCAAGAACTATATAAATTAAACCCCAACTTTCTACAGTTATCTACAAATGCAGTTGACAAAAACAAAAACAAAGTGACTTCACTACAGAGGTATGATGCGTAAGTACAGGTTCTCTGATGTGCTTTTTAGCTTCCATCAAAGTCTCTTTTTTCCTTTTCTGCTTCATCACCTTATTGCTTAAGCTAGTGCACATAGCATCTTACCTCCGTTGCATTATTTTCCTTGCATACAGATTAATGTAGCACTTTCAAGCAGCTGTGCATGTATTTTCTTCAGTGAAGGATGCTTCTGCCACATATGTGTGTATAGAAAAAATAGAACATGCTATTTGGGGATATAATCTAAGGTCATTTAGTTCAAGTGTGTTAGGTTCTCGGTGTAGTATATGCTGTTTGAAATTGATAGGGTCTGTTTTTCAGTTTGAAATGCAAAATATGAAGCATACTTATTTTAAATACAACGTTACATTACAATGAACAAATTAGTTTTGTCACACAGGGTTGATCTGTAAGACAAAGTTGTTCTTAATGTCAGCATTCAGGTTGTTAGCACCTTAGCTGATCCTTGTGCACGTGCCATTGCTTTTTTAATATGTTAGCTGATAATAGGTAAGGGGCAGAGTTGGAGAGGTAGCATGTGACATTGTAACAGAATGTGGATGGATTTTTTTTAGCTAGATTTTCCTTGTTACAATTTTAAATGGTAGTTAGTTTCTGCAAAGCTTTAACTGATTAACAGATATGTAGTTAGTATTTAAATGCTGGGGTAACTTTTTATTTGCAAGACATCTTTCATACTAAAATGGTTGCCTAATTGTTATCACCTGTAGTAGCTAAGTGTCTTCCTCCATTTGTAATAAAGGTTAAGTTTTATTGTGCGGTCATAGACCCGAAAACATTTGTAATAAAAGAAAAATGGAACTGAATGAATGGGGGAGGGGAATCTGTCATCAAATTAACGTCAGTAGTTGGTGACCATTGAAAATGATGGCCAAGAATTAGCTTGTTCTTGTTCTGAATACATTTCAACTAATTTTTCAAGAGCTGTCTTACTCAGAGTCCAAATCTTTATACCTTTTTCTCTAATGTTAGTGGTTCAACCTTAAACAGAAGATTCTTTTTTTTTCTTTAAGATTGATGAGATACTTATAAAAGAAGATTCTTATTGCCAGAATTAAAATTAAATAGTGTGTAGATATTTCTTCTTATACCTGTGCAGATAGTTTGACTATGAATGAGCAGAATACCAAGTTGTTTTTGTCATTTGAGCATCTCATTTGGACAGTGTTCCTTCTTTGTTATATGCTTATTATTTAGTGTCTGCTTCAGGAGAAAAATACTTGTAATGCTATTGAAATGAACCAAACATCATGGAAAGGTCAAGTGAAGTTCAAATCATATCATAAGAAAGAAAGAAGAGTAATCAAGCAGTGTTTTTTGAAATGACAACAAATGGCTCTTGCCAGTCTCAGCATAGGATTTTATCTAGACTTTCATTAACATTAATCCAAAAAGATCTAGAGTGGGCCTTTAATAACTGACAGTAGAGTTTAGGCATTCATGATTCTTGGATCTGGATCAGAAAAGTTGTAATTTGCTCATCTTCTGGAGGTGTATGCTGCCTGAATTGTCAGTACTACCCTGTTCCCCCCAAAATAAGACCTAACCTGAAAATAAACCCTAGTATGATTTTTCAGGATGTTCGTAATATAAAACCCACCCCCAAAATAAGTCCCACTTAAGTGAAACCCTGCACCCCACCATTGTGTAGTATTGTGCAGCAGCCAGAATATGACATAACTGTAAAATAAAACATCCCCTGAAAATAAGCCCTAATGCATTATTTAGAGCAAAAATTAATGTAAGACCTTGTCTTATTTTCAGGGAAACACGATACTTGAGCAGTCATTTAGTGCTCCACTGAAATACTTCATTAGGTCAAAGATCTCAAACAGCTTGAAAGGTGATAAAATTGCAGAAGTGCTGTGTTCTTGCTATTGTTGTGTTATGTGTTTTGATATTTCAGTTTACCCCATTTCTGGGAAGAGAATGTGCGTCTGTAGGTTTTAAATGCAGAATCCATCATAATTCCTGAAACAAGAATTATCTGATTGACAAATAAGGATGTTATTTACACTTAGAATGGAAAAGTATCTACTGCCAAATATCACATGCTTCATTTTCATGTTTACTGCACAGTATTGTGAAAAAGTATCTGCAGGAGCTAGCATCTTTTAGTTCGTAGTCTAAAACTGAAATTCTTACTACTTCTTGATCTCACACAAGGCTCACTGGTTCATTCCTGCGTTATCAGTTTTAAAACCTGAAGAGAAGCCAAGACAGAGCTGTATCATCCATATCATTCTGAACTTTGGATCAAGAATTAGAAAGCAGATAAGAATCACATGAGACATCTTCATTCTCATCTTAAATGGAGCTTGCAGTAATATCATGTTTACTTTTTTGAATTGAGTAACTTAATTAGGAACTGTTCCAGAAACACTATGGATAGACAAGATACAAGATAAAAGTGATTTGAAAACTTTCAGTTGATTCAGCTAGATCAGTGACTGGAGTGGCATGTTTCATATCTCTTTCATATCGTATTTCTTTCTCATACATTTTGAGCATTGCAAGGAGTAAGTAATAGGATAAAACATTTGCTTCTAGAAAAATATAAGGATATATCTCTAACTCATCCAAGATAAGATATAGTTCTGAGTCCTTCATCCTTCGTAGTACCAACAAGATACTAAGGAATCAGTGAACTGAAAAGTTCTGAAATTGTTAGTGTTTCATTTTAGCATGCCAGGAGGATGTACACACTGACACCCCAACAACAATATCTATTTAAAGAAGTAATTGCCAGTATCAATATACTGTATTCAGGGACTTCATTTTAATATCAGAGGAACATGATTCAGTGAGCAATGTTTATATTGGTATGTTTTTAAAAGTTAATTAATTAAATTCTAAACTTTTGGAAGAGGGAGTGAGTTTGATAGGGGAGTCTTTTTTTGTGGAATTGGTATATTGAGGCATTTTTCCCAGTATCATATAGTCCAACACAGAGAAATCCTTGAAGACACTACAGAGATACAGTATACTCAGTGGAAGATGGTAATGATTCTCATACAGCTAGAAAAGCACTGGGATGAAGTTAAAGCTCTGAGCACCTCCTCCTCCAGTCATCATGATAAGATGTACCTATAACTTACAGACAGAAGTGTAAACAGTTTCCTTGGTGCAAAGGCCAATTCACCCTACAGTCCTATCTGCAGACACTACAGTATGTGCTGAAGATCTTCATATTTTTCTACACCATTGATGGTGTGAGGAAAAATTTCCCCAGTATTTCACTTTCCAGAATTTTTCCATAACTTGAACTCTCTTTTACTTTCACCTCTTTCCAGACCCAACAGTAATAACAAAGATGCCTGGCCATCATTACAGAGTTCAAGTAAATCAGTCAACGGCTTAACAATGGAACACAGGAAAACGCCTCCTATTTTAGAAAATGGCACAGACCCAGAACACATGACTCCAGATGGTCCAGATTCAGATTTCGGGTAATTGTGCTGCCTTTTATATTTTAGCTAGCTTTCTTTCTCTCTCACTGATGTGGAGGGATGATTCCCTGGCCTCTATATGGAGAGCTAGATTCAAATTCTAATAAAATTTCAAATACAAACAGTTGGCCTGAATCACTGCATGATGCCTAAACCTGCTATGTGTGGTGAAACTGCCTATTGTTCCACAGTGGGCAGTTTGTACAAAAGTCTGTGTCTAGACTATCAGGTGATGATTAAAGGTAAAGGATTTGAACAGGGCAAGACTTTTTTTAAATTAATAGTTGCCTTCTGAGTTAGTGATCTAGCTTAGTATGTACTTCCCTTCAACAAATAACTTGGGGTTATTTCTTCAAGAAATAATGCTATATAGTAGGAAGTCTTATCTTCTAGGAGGCCTTTAGTTGACTGGTTGTAAGTGCTTTGAACTAAATTGGCAAACGTGAATACTCTCTGCTCTTCACCCACAATATGTTGATATTAGCAAATATTACACTGTGATGAGCTACACCAACATTCACCTTGCCTAAAACTTTTTTTAAATACTGTAGGGACTCTCTTACATACTTGCAAGGCTTTTTATATGTTGGATCCACAACATAAACTGTATCCATTTCTAAACTGTTTCCTATTGTCCTTGGATATTGTGTGCTAAGGGGGCAGACCTTGCTCCTCTGCCACCTCTGTAACTGAACCAAGAAACTTAGTAATAAGTAGAGGATGCAACTGATACCTTCTGTTCTTTCTTTTATACTGAACAAATGCTTCTCTTGTTCCACATCTGGATGACACAAGTTTTAACACTTTCTGGAAGTACAGTTCTGCTTGTAGAATCTTTGTTCATTTGACAAAATACCTTGTGATGTTTCACATATACTTGGATGCATTCATGCTCAGAAGCAAATGATTTGCTTCGGGTTTTCTTTTGTAGTTGAATTTTATATTTTTGAAGCACTAAATAGGCTTCATACAGGTAAATATCTGGTAGGCTTTTGTTATAGGTGTGTGAAAAGTACTTGGAAAATAGTCTTAAACTACCTAAGATCTAAAGGTCCACACACACAATATAGCTGCCACTGCAATCTCATCCTGTTCCCAACATTGACCAGTTGCTCCTGAATATTAGAATTTTTTCTAAGCATGGTCAACATGATAAAAAAGACATACAGTTGGAAAGACAAATTGATAACCTGGAATCACTTTCCTCATTCACATGGACATCTTTGGAAACCAGTCTTGCCTATGGCTACTTTTATTTATGGGTGAACCCAAAAATGTTACTCTTGAAAACACATCTGGTGTTTCCTCTACCTGGATGATAAGTCTAATCTAGATTTTGAGACATTTTTCCACTGTCCTATCAGAGTTGAGCCCCTACTTATTGACAAAAGAGTTTGAACACTAGAGCAACTATGATGTGCAACAACCACACTGATGTTCTCAACATTGCTGAGGTTAGGATGCTGGACCCCTGTGTAGTTCAAAATCTGTGTATAACTCGTATGCTCCCAAAAATGTAACTACAAAGCATAATCAGTTGATTATCTCTCTCTCTCCCTCAACCTACATCACCTTCCTGGCATGCCCAGGCAACTTCCCCAGCTGCCATGTGGAGTCTCCATGACAAGACAGGGGGACACTCCACTGCTTACAACACAGCCTTAGTTAAAACCCTCTTTTCTCCGGCTGCTTCCTGAAGATGAATAGGAGCACTATATTTATTGAGGATTGTTTGATTGATTAAAATCTCTGTGTATAACCAAAACCGTGCTGCCCAGATCCGTGCAATTCAAGGGAGTCGTGTGTTTTTCTGATTTACAGCACTGAAAGAATAAAGAATTCTAATAAAATATTTGAACAGTTACTCGATGTTTTATTGAAGTGCGAAAAGAATACTATTGAGCAAGTTTTGTTCCATGTGCTTCTTTATACAGAAGACTTAATCCAGATGTTAGTCTCATGTAAACTAGTCGAATGAAGGTACTTGTTAAGTTGACACTGATTCACCTTTGATTCACTTTGAGACAACATCATACAAACTTACAATTTTGACAACTTTCAGGTGTATAATAACGTGGCAAGTTGGTGGCGCATCCTTCTCTCTTTATATTCATTACAGAGCCCTGGAGTTCTGTTGAAATCTGTAGAACATAGGATACAGATAGAAAGTGGTAGTCATTTTATTTGCCCTTTCCCCTTTAATTTTACTCTAAACAAGTATATTTAGTATTTCCTTTTAGAATGCATATTTGTGATTTTCTGTGCTTGTAAGTAGATCAAGATGAGGATATGGATGTCTGTACCTAGTCTGTCCTGTCTGCTTTTAACATGGAACTGAGTATCAATCTGACTTTTGAACAGAATAATGTTCACCCACTTAAAATTAGGTGTTATTGCAGAAAGAGTTTGGGACGGATGGTTATAGCTTTGGGAGTTTCACTAGATTAAATCTCACATTTTGCAGTTTTCTGTGGAAGACAAAGGAAGTACTTCTTCTTATACTCAGGGACTAGGACAAAATCAACACAATTTACCTAACTTTTCACTTGTTTTGGATCCAACTCTCTTTTGTAAAAAATTAACATCAAAACAGGTAGTCAGATAAACATAGTAGTGATTTGATTAGGTTTGTTTAAAAAGTTAGGAAAAGTAAAGAAACAAAATGGATGTGATCGGAAAAAATCCTTAACTATTACATATATTCCACAAGGACTCTTAAACTATTAATTAAGGAATGCCTTTTATTTTGAAATAGGTAAAATTCATTTTTCTATAGACAGATTGCTCTTATCAATTATTTTCAGTAATCAAGAACTGATAGCAATCAGTCTGAAGGAAATGGAAAAATGTCTGTGGATCTTAACATTCTGTAATGAAATAGAAAATTTATGCTAATGGAATAATAGGGTGAAGCCTAGGTGAATAGATTTAGATATACATTTGTTTCCTGACTGCCTTTGTATCTCAAGTTTACCCTATTTAATCTATACATTGCCTTTGCAAAACTCTGGATTTACGCAAAATCACATATTTGACAGCTTGTAGGGAGAGGACTCTGAAACAGTCCAAGACTCACTTACTTTGGGTCAAATCCGGGACACCAAGTAATGGTTGAAAATATTGAAGTCTCTGTCAATATGTCTGATTGCATTCTGGTTAGCAGAATTCATTTGGCTGGCTGATTAATTTTGGTCCAAGTGATGAGTATGAAATTGTCTGTTGATAGAAGCGTAGTTTTATATTTCTCAGTTTGTCGTTTCTGTTGGACTTTTGTGTTCAAGTGGTGAATTTGACATGCTACTTGTTTCTGCTCTTTATATGATGATTTGCTTCTGTGTCTTTGTTGTTGAACACAAAGTATTAGCTTAGTTACAGATGTTGATCTATTTCTCTTTTCCACACACCCTCTGAATAAAAAAGCTGTCCTGATAATATCCACCAGTGTATTAATATCTACCAGTAGTAAACACATAAACAATAGTGACTAAACAGAATCTGCTGAAAATCTGCATTGTTCTATTCTTTCCATTGATATTTCATAGTATTGTTGATTTCATGTTTATCTGGAACATTTTCTAATTTGTGTTTGTAGGCTTAATCCCATTCTTTTGTCTAAAGAAAAGGTTATCATTTAAACTATCTTAGTTAAATTTCACATGTTATTCTGAAGAAATTTGTATCTCTCTTGAGCTTTCTGTTCCCTCAATTGCTGTTCAAAAGTAGACATTTCACATTATGTTTGGTGGAATATGCTTTTTAAAAAATTTGTTTAAGTCTGTTCTCCTATTTGTGTTCTGAAATATGGAGACAGATATTCTTGCCTAAAGCAGGTTTGATAAACTACAGTATTTTTCTACTGGCATACTACAGATTATAGTTAAAGATCTTACAGTGTTTGTTAATGTTATTAACGTTTCTCTTCGATAATCATTCATAAATTCAAGAACTTCTACCGTGGTTAACTTAGGTAGGTTCCAAATAGATCTTAGAATACAAGTCTCTTTTCCCCATTGAAATAAAAAATTGGACAAATAATAAGACTCACTTTGTTTCGAGACAGGAATATTAGTATCCCTTGTGGAAACCTGTCACCAAAATACAGCTTACCTGCGTTTGAGATTTATTCATTCGTTTATTAAACTTATATACCGCCAAATAGTGTGGTACAGTCAGTCGTCAGGTCAGAGAGTAAGTAGTGTGTGTTTCAGAAAAGTCACATTTTTTTTATTACTGGATATTCTGTCATCTACTACTTAGCTTGTCAACACAGTGGTGACAGTAGATCATTCTTCAGTTCAGTGGCCGTATTGGTCAATTCAGCTGTTGGCATCTTGACTTTCCTGAGTGTGTCAAATGGTGAATTAAAGTTAAAAGTAGAGTTCTGTGATGATATTCATGAATTTGCACTGAACCACATATTCTGGTATATGTGCTCTTCCTGATCTCTCTTCACCTATTAGCTGTTGACAGTTCAAAATATCTTTCTTTGTTCTACTATTGTCATTTTTGCCAACACATTTCCCCTCAATTTTTGTGATTTTTGGTTTAGCCAAGCTCTTGTTCTTCTTGAGTTCTTTCTGTTACAGTATTGTCCTGATTTTATCTGAAAGGTGAATAGATGCTTGAGCTTCAGTTTTATTTCTTTTTATATTGAAGTCCCAGAGATATGTCTGTTATATCCACTGGCTAGACACAAAATTTGTTATGTGCTGTCAGGTCACTTCTGACTTATGACAGCCCTATGAATGAGTGATCTCAAAAAGGTCCTATCATTAATAGCCCTTACCATGTAATGCAGAAGGTCCTATCATTAATAGCCCTTCCCATGTAATGTTGCTTTCTTTATTGAGTCAGTCCATCTCATATTTGGTCTTCTTTTCCTGTTATCTTCAGCTTTTCCCAGCATTATTGCATTTTTCTAGTGAGCCTTGCCTTCTCATGACGTGTCCAAAGTACGACAGCCTAAGTTTGTCATTTTTTGCTTCTAGAGAGAGTTCACTCTTAATTTGATCTATTAGCCATTTGTTTGTCTTTCCTCAGTGCATTGTTTCCATAAAGGTTTCCTCCAGCATGGTATTCCAAACATCTATTTTTTTCATGTTTGCTTTTCCACTGTCCAGCTTTTATATTTGTACATACTAATAGTAAATACCTTAGTATGGATAATCTTGATTTTGGTCTCCAGTGCTACACCCTTATAGTTGAGGATCATTTCTAATTCCTTGACAGTGCTCCTCAATCTCCTGTTTGACTGATGATTCAACCAAGATTTACAGAATCCTCTAATAATTTGTTTCTTCATTGTCAACACTGAAGTTACTTAATTCTCCTATAGTTGTGTTTTTGTCTTCTTAATGTTCAGCTGCAATTCTGCTTTTGCACATTCCTCTTTTACCTCCATTAGTTTTTCCAAGTTGTTACTGCTTTCTGCCAGTAATAAGGTGCCATCTGCATATCTTAAATTATTTGTTTCTTTCTGCTAGTTTTTGCTCCTCCTCCATCTGAATGTAGTCCAGTTTCCTGTTGGAGATGTGTACAAATTGATAAGTAGTCAGAATAACCCTTGTCAGAAATTCATGGGGAAAAGTTAAACCTTTCTGATATAGTAAATTATACAAGGTTTGATCCTTTTCTCTTTTAACTTCTCCCTGCTTCTTCTCCAACATCAGTGCTGGAATCCTATTGCTTAGCATAGTAAGTCACACTAAAGTAGGTCAGTTGAATCAGTGACATTTGGTGAGTCAGTTACTCTGTAAATTATGTTTATTCAGATGGCCCCATTCTAGTTGTGGCTTACATTAGCATAGTAAGTCATAATAAAGTTAGACCCATTTAAATTAATGGAACTTGTGTAGGAGTTAACTCACCAAATGCCCACTGATTCTGTGGGTGTACTCGAGTGCAATGGTTCTCAAACTTGGGTTCCCGGATGTTCTTAGACTGCATCTCGCAAAAATCCTGGCCAGCACAGCAAGTGGTAAAGGCTTATGGGAATTGCAGTTCAAAACATATTGGGGACCCCAGTTTGAGAACCACTGTTCTGGTGCAGTGCACTAAGCTAAGCAAGAAGATTTCAGCACTGAGTTTGGGTTGTGGTTGGTTTTATTTTTTCAGTTAGTCTGCAAAATTCTTGCTTGAAATAATAAATTCAGTGGACCCTTGACTTACGAAATTAATCCGTATTGGAACGGTGGCCGCAGATCAAAAATTCCATAGGTCAAGCGTCCATTTCCCATAGGAATGCATTGAAAACCATTTAATCTGTTTGAGCCAAAGAAAAAAAATCCCGGGCTTCCAAAGCTGTACCCGCTGCCTTCTGTTCCCGCTGCCCTCTGTCTCCCGTCCCTGCGGGGACAGGAGGCATAGGGCACTGGGGACAGGAGACTGGGCAGCGGGGGCAGCTTTGGAAGCCTGGGAAGCCAAAAGCCGCTCTGCGTTCGCTGCCAGCTTTCGGGGCTTAGAAAGCTGCACCCACTGCTCTCTTGTCTCCTGTCCCCGGTGCCGTCTGCCTCAGGCAGAGGGCACCGGGGCCAGGAGACAAGAGGGCAGCGGGTGCAGTTTTCTAAGTCCCGAAAGCCAGCAGTGGGCATGGAGCGGCTTTCGGCTTGCAAAGCTGGCAGCGGGCGCGGAAAGGGGGAAAGGGCGGGAAATTCAAAGCAGCCCCCCCGCTGCCCTCTTGTCTCCTGTCCCCAGTGCCCTCTGCCTCCTGTCCACAGGAGGTAGAGGGCACCGGGGCCAGGAGTCAAGAGGGCAGGAGGGGCTGCTTTGAAGTTCCCGCCCTTTCCCCCTGCCTTTCGTAGGTCGAAGCTCCGGCAGCAAGTCGAACTAAAATTTTGCGTACGGAGCTTTTCGTACCTCGAAATTTCTGTAAGTAGAGACCTTCGTAAGTCAAGGGTCCACTGTAAAGTTTTGATTATAAGCGGTATGGGGATAGGTAATATTGTATTTTGTTAAGAGTAGCTGCTTCAAATCCAACTTTATTTTATTAATAATTAAGATATTTGGAGAAAATAAAAAAAAATTTAGCTGTTCACGGAGTATAGGCCATGAAATTTATTCTTTAATGTCCCTTCATTTGCCTAAGTTTTTTTTTGTTTTTCTTTAGCCCTGTCGACAAACCTTCAGATTCTCTCAGTATAGGAAACTGTGATAATTCACAACAGGTAAGATTTTGAGAATTAATACTTTGTCAGCTATATAACTTTTGTGTTTGCAGCAATAGTAACATGTGACTCTATGTAATGAAATTGTTGCTGGGTCACAAACTGAAGTGTACTTTCCTGCCATCTGCTGGATTCAGAATTGCTTTAGACTTACTTTAATAAAAGTATTTGTTCTGTTTTTCTTTGTTTTTTCATAAGTGCAAAGTGATTGTGAGAAGAAAATAAAACTTTGTGTTAAATTTATTTATAAAGCTGTGTTGCATAAAGCCTTTGAAATATGTGAATGATTCATGTTAGAAAAACAATATGTCTTATTTTGTTTTGCCCTTTTCCTTTTAGATATCCAATAGTGAGACACCTTCGCCACCACCGGGCTTATCAAAATCCAATTCAGTCATCCCCATCAGTTCATCCAATCACAGTGCACGATCTCCCTTTGAAGGAGCTGTAACAGAATCTCAATCTCTCTTCTCGGACAACTTCCGGCACCCGAACCCAATTCCAAGTGGACTACCCCCATTTCCCAGCTCCCCGCAGACTTCAAATGACTGGCCCATGGCACCAGAGCCACAGAGCCTCTTCACATCAGGTATATAGAGCCTAACAGTAATTAGAAAAGTCTTGCACAACATAGAAAAGTGAAGTTGGAAGGGGCATACAAGGCCATCAAGTCCAACCCCCTTTTACCTTTAGTTTAGTTAAATGTGATACCATAATTTATACTCAGCCTGGTTTATTGTTTTGTTTTGACCAGGGCCATTGTAAAGTGTGTGTTCAAAATAAATTAAACTCTTACGGAGTCATGATTATTTGGAATAGAATGATCTATCTTGAGTTTGAATGTAAAATCATAGAATCATAGAATAATGGAGTTGGAAGAGGCCTATAAGGCCATCAAGTCCAACCCACTGCTCAGTGCAGAAATCTGAATCAAAATATATTTGACAGATAGTTGTCTAATTTTCTCTTAAATGCCTCCAGCATTGGAATGCTCACCACTTCCCGAGGTAATTGGATCCACAGTCGTACTGCTGTAACAGTTAGGATGTTTTTCTTGATATTCAACTGAAATCTGGCTTCCTGCAACTTGAGCCCATTATTACTGTCCTACACTCTGGGATAATAAAGAACAAATCCTGCCCCTCCTCTATATGACTAACTTTGAAGTATTTAAAAAGTGCTATCACATCTCCCCTCAGTTTTCTTTCCTCAAAGTTAAACATGCCCACTTCTATCAGTCTTCTGTCATAGGGCTTGGTTTCCAGTCTCCTGATTCTTGTTGCCCTCCTCTGAACTTGTTCCAGTTTGTCAGCATTCTTCTTAAAGTGTAGTGTCTGGAACTGGATAAAGTAGAGCAGCGGTCCACAACCTTTTTGGGGCCACGGACCGGCTGGGAGGAGTGAGCTTCATGCGCGGGGGGAACAGGTCCCCCACAGGTGCGACACCCCCCATGGGCGTGACACACACACACGTGTCCAAGCATGACATGCCTTTCGTGCATGCGTGTGGGGGTGGAGATCCATATCCACGGCCCAGTTCCAGCAAGCCCATGGACTGGCACTGGGCAGCGGACCAGGGGTTGACAACCCCTGGAGTACAGTACTCAGGATAAGACCTAACCAGTGCCAAATAGAGAGGAACTAGTACCTCGTGGGATTTGGAGGTTATACTTTTGTTAATGCAGCCTAAAATAGCATTTCCCTTTTTTTAAAGCCGCATTGCACTGTTGACTCACATTCAGTTTGTGATCTACAACAATTCAAAGATCCTTCTCATTTCTAGTATTACTGCGCCGGGTATCCCCCATATTGTAAATATGTGTTTGGTTCCCCCCCCCCCAGGTGTAGAACTTTGCATTAAATTTCATTATGTTGCTTTTAGCCCATTACTATAGCCTATCAAGATCTTTCTATATTTTGTTCCTGCGTTCTAATGTATTAGTGATCCTAACCAATTTTGTGTCATTTCTAAACTTAAGCATTCTCTGTACCCCTTCATCCAAGTCATTAATAATAATATTGAGGAGCACCAGGGCTAGGATGGAGCCTTGTGGTAACACCTCTTGTTAACTACTACTCTCAGTTTGAAAAGGAGCCATTGATTTCTGAGTACAATTCTGTAAACAATTGTGTATCCACCTGGCAGTTATTCTGTTCAGCCCACACTTAGCTTGTTATCATCGGACACTTTTGACAAAACCTTTGCTTAAGTCAGGATATATAGTAGATCTACAGCATTCCCACCATCTGCCAGCAACATATATGTGAAGATTCTCAGTCATCCAGGTTACTGCCAGCAAGGTTACCTAATTAAAAAAAAAGATAAAATGAGCATGGCAGGATTTGTTTTTAATAAAGCCATGTTGGCTTCTAGTTATTACTGCATTATTTTCTACATTTCTATTTTACTTTCCAATACATTATTCCCTTTTTAATTTTTTAATTTCTGCTAATAGTTCAGCTTCTGTAGCCATTTTTCTTTTAAGAATAGCTCCAGGCTTCTCACTCCAAGTCAGGACTCTATTAGAACACTCACTTCCTCCTTCCAATGGTGATGTGCCCAGTGGCTTGGGACAATTTTCTGCTGTAGCAACCTGTTTCCAGATATGAATTTTTTTCTTTATGCTTCCTTTCATTTGCAGTTCTTAAGATCCAACCAGAGACAAACTGTTATTGAATATGTAGAATGTTAATGCATTTTTAAAGTTTTGCAGCTGAATTTAACATTTTTAGAACTTAAAGCACTTAAATTTCACATGGCTTCCTTTGAACAGCCTTATAAAAGTTTTCTACTAGCTACAATTATAATTTATAATAAATGCATTGATTATAGCTTGACTGCATGTGGGGACATGGTGGCTCTGTGGGTTAAACCGCAGAAGCCTCTGTGCTGCAAGGTTGGAAGACCAGCAGTCGTAAGATTGAATCCACGCGATGGAGTGAGCTCCCGTTGCTTTTCCCAGCTCCTGCTAACCTAGCAGTTTTAAAGCATGTAAATATGTGAGTAGATAAATAGGTACCACCATGGTGAGAAGGTAATGGCATTCCATGTCTAGTTGCACTGGCCACATGACCATGGAAACTGTCTTTGGACAAACGCTGGCTCTATAGCTTGGAAACGGGGATGAGCACTGTGCCCTAGAGTCGGACACGACTGGACTAAATGTCAAGGGGAACCTTTACCTGTTGACGTACCTTGACTACTAATGATGAATAAAATAATTTACTGTTCATAGTGTCTAAGTTTAGTATTTGTATTATATACAATCAAAGTGGATTTGATTTAAATCATATAAATTTAAATAATGATTTGAATCACAATTTAAATTTTAAAAAATAGATTTTTGATTATTTAAATAAAAACAGTTTTTCCTTCAATTGTGATTTAAATAATGTAAATCAATTTGATTTTTAAAAATAATTGATTTTTATCCAACCTGTTAACAAGTATGCTACTAGGATGATTAGTATACCTTTGGCATATATGCCCTTGCCATAATGTGAGAGAAACAGGTTTGGAGGATTATAGAAGAGAACTTTTGGCTGTGAGCACAAATATAATAATGAATGGTCTGAGACTCATGATAAGAAATTCAAAGTAATGGGTTAATTCATTGACACAGTTAAGCTAGGTTTTTGTTTTTTAAATCCGGGTCAAAATTCATATATTAAGCATTGCACATTCATGTTTTTGTCCCTTAGAAACCATCCCAGTATCCTCCTCTACAGACTGGCAAGCGGCGTTTGGATTTGGTTCTTCCAAACAGCAAGAAGATGACTTGGGGTTTGATCCCTTTGATATCACCCGCAAAGCCTTAGCAGACTTGATTGAAAAGGAACTGTCGGTCCAAGACCAGCCTTCCCTCTCACCTACGTCTCTCCAGAACCCTTCCCCACACACTACAGCCACCAAAGGGTCAGGCTCTGGATTTCTGCATCCTGTTGCACCTGCAAATGCCAATTCTCTTAATAGCACATTTTCAGTCTTGCCACAGAGATTCCCACAGTTTCAACAGCATCGAGCAGTTTACAACTCCTTCAGTTTTCCTGGCCAAGCAGCTCGTTATCCTTGGATGGCCTTCCCACGCAATAACATCATGCACTTGAACCACACAGCAAACCCCCATTCAAATAGTAATTTCTTGGACTTGAACCTCCCACCACAACACAACACAGGTCTAGGAGGGATCCCTATAGCAGGTAAGTGGAATGAACTTGGGCAGTGTCTTCCACTTTTGTGAATCAGACTAGCAAGAAGGGTTAGGTAATGTTTAGTATTACAGTAATCATGTAACTGTTGTTGGGAACATGACCTTGCATATTTTGAAAGTTTCAGTTTGACCTTAGCCTTGCATATTTTAAGTTTGACCTTAGCCTTGTAATAATGAGCTTTATAAGGAAGGTGGAGTATCCTATGTCCAGTGATCGTTGTTCTAAAAGTGACCTGTAATTGCATTGTCTTCCATCTCAGTTATGCTGTGAATTTGGTTTTGAGTTGAAATGTACCATTTACTTATTCAAAGAAGTCAGTTACATTTTAACACTTTAAAAAGTCCCCAATTAATGAGATTTAGTGTGTGTACCGAGCAGAAAGAGGTTAATTAATAGCCATATTTTTTTATATGTCTCACAGTTTGAAAGCTAATAGCATCTAATGAAACTGAAAATTTAGTTTTGATGAGCTAGCGGCAACTGCTATATTAAAACAGTGCCAAATTCTTTATGCTCTCGAGTGTGATGAAATCATCTGCTCCCTGTACTATCACACAATCAGAAAGCTAATTTTAACATTTACACTTTGAAGAATAATGTTGCATACAGCCAGGAGAATGGAGAATAAGGACAGCCAATATGATGTAGATGAATAAACTTCAAATACCGTTCCTTCCATCATAGCTTGTAATGCTTCTTTTCTTCCAATATTTTGGTGTTTTCAAACTATTTGGGCAGCACGCCTTTCTCCAGGAGGAGGAGGATACTGAGATAGTTTCTGTAGGATAAATTGCCCTTTGGGGTATACATTATTTCTGCTTTACTATATTTCTACTCGGAACTGTAACAACTCTTGCTTTCCAGTTCACACATACATTTTAAGAAATCCATTAAATAACCTCATTTATTGAATGCTTTGTTAGTAATGTGAGCATTCAGAGAAGTTGTAATTTGCTATAACCTCTAAGTATGTGTCTTTGATAGTTTTTTCTCAAATGTTTCTAGCTTATAGAGTCTTGAGGTTCCTCTGTTTAGGCCAGAAGCCAATGCACATTGAAAAAAACTAAATTTATAAAAGGGGTTGTTGACAATCAGTGCCTTGTGTTAGAGTGCAGCATTAGAGGATTCTTATTTGACTAAAGAGGCAGATTAGGACTAAGAAAGGTGCAACACAACGCATGTTATCTGATCAGACTTCGTGTCAGCTGATCAGAAGAAAATAGAAATTTAGGATTTTCTAATCAGTCTATTTCATGGATGTGGGTGAACAGTGAAGGTGGCAGATGCACTCTAGAAATGCTAAAAAGGTCAGCAGGAGGAGAGAACCAAAATGGAATGCTTGAAGATAATTTAGATCAAAAGCAAAAGAGGGAAGCGGCATGATGGCAGGCAGGAGTGTAACTGAAAAGACAACATTTTCTAGGGAACAAATACAGTATCTCACAAGAACCTAAAAAACTGACTCTATCATACTTTGGATGTACCACGAGAAGGCAAGATTCTGAAAAAAGACAGTATGGTAGGAAAGTGAAACTAGTAGAAAAAGAGGAAGACTTAACATGAGATGGATTGACTCAATAAAGGAAAACACAGCCTTTATGACCTAAAGAGAACTATCAGTGATAGAACTTTTTGGAGCCTATTAATTTGTAGAGTCACTGTTAAATCCAAAATTACTTGATGGTGCATACAACAATACAGTTTCATGGGACTGTTTTCAGCTTTGCTAGATGGACTATTTTCTAAATTCAGTATGTTATAAAAACTCAACATTAATATATCAAAGGCTAAAACATAAGAAAAGAGAGCTTGAAATATTTTACAGCTATCATTTACTTATAACAATTGCCTTTTTTGTATCAGTGGGATTTTAGACCAACTGTTTCAGAACCAATATGTGGAAAAGAAATTCCTTGTGGCATAGGATATACAGTTGGATTTCCAATTTTGTTCTGTGACTTCTGGCCTGTCTTGTGTTTATACACCCTCCTACTCTTGTGTCATTCTTAGCCTTTGCTAAACAGAACAGGCTGCTTGTGAGCAGCTATTAAATAGTATAGACAATACGTTTTGTGATTTTTGCCTCTCTTTTTTTGTTAGTTGCTTTGCAGCAAAATAAATCCTCAAAGCATCTTGCATTACGTATGATACAAAATACAAATGTGTTGTATGTTCTGTGCTACTCTGTATGAGTTAGTAATTCTTCATTTTAGGTTCCTCAAGGGAAGACATTGTTTTTAGAATAGTTAGGGAATTGAACCTAATGAAGCTTGTCAGTGATCACTGCAGATGTTTGTTTTTCCAAGCCTAAGTTTTCAAGAGTTGCCATAGCGCATGATTAGAAGCACTCATTGTTGACATAAGATTTCTTAATTCTTTTTGTACTATTCCTGTTCCTTTCTTAATTGGCTTTTCAGTTTGCTATTCTACATTCAGCCTTCTTTATGCAGAAACATACTCAATATGTTTTCTCTACTGGTTTTGATCTTCAAATGTTTCTAAATGATTTCGTGTTTTCCAAAGGATTTCTGCTCTCAGTATTTCTGCTATAATTTAGCTTGATCACAATTTGAGTAGTTACTTTTTTGCATATGAGTGATATATATAAATTGGAAGGGAAAGTCCGCTAAAACAGGGCACATAATTACAATTGTCTTCCACCTTTAAGTTGCCTAATACAAAAGTGACTTGCAGATATTTATATTTCTAACTGCCAGATGCTGGGTAGAAGAATCTTGAATAATTATACAGTGATGCCTTGCATAGCGACGTTAATCGGTGCAGCAAAATTCGCTGCAAAGTGATTTCGTCGCTATGCGATTTAAAAAAGCCCATAGGAGTGCATTGAAACCCCTTCAATGCATTCCTATGGGCTGGAAACTGACCTTTAAGCGAAGATCCTCCATACAGCGGCCATTTTCGCTGCCCAGTAATTGAGGAATCCGTCCCTAAACACAATGGGCTGCCATTTTTTGTACCCGGCGGCCATTTTGGAACCGCCAATCAGCTGTTTAAAAATCATCGCTTTGCGATGATTGGTGAGTGAAACGGTACCGATCATCGCAAACAATTTTCCCCCATTTAAAACATTGCAATGCGATCGCAAAAGCGATAGCAAAATCTTCATCGCTATGCGATTTTGTCATTAAACGGGGCGCCCGTTAAGCGAGGCACCACTGTATATAGTGTTGTGAACTGGTTTCCCAGCATAATTGGGTTTCAAGGCTAGTAAGTGCTGAAAGCTAACATTGCACTAGTACTGTAGTGCCAGTACAACATAACATTTCCCACTCTCCCTTGTGCAGATATGATCTCCTGATGAGTCAGGCATAAAGTGAGAATAGCTTGTCTTCCCTCTAGGTAATGCAAGTGCCGTACTCTATTTTAAACTAGATGTTAAGGGGAATATGGGCTCGCTGTAATAAACCCATTTTCCTTCCCACATCAGGATATCTTTAGAGATGTATTCCTTAGGACTCAGACATGCAAATTAAGGGTATGACCACGTTGGCCAAAAATGCAAAAAGCCTTACAGGATTGGTTGAGCTGATTCACTTTTTTTTCTCTTGTCCACATGATGTAAAGCCAGTGTGAACCTACCAAAGTCCTTTTCTCCTTCCCCTATAGTTTTTCACCTCTGCTGCTGAGGCATCTACTTTTTTTTACCATCAGATCAATTTGCATCAGTTCAAGTATTGTGATTGCTTGAACCAGTACAGAAAACTGATCTTCCTCTCTCCACTGTTCCCCTCCAGGCAGCTTGGTGCCGGGAAAAAAGAGAAAGAGAGTGAAAGAAGGAAACAAGATGAGGAAATTTCCACTTTGCCCTTGTTTACATCTTATTAAATAGTTCTTCTGTATCTGTACTTCCTACAGGGCTACAGGAGAGTTGCATTAACAAGCTGCCAACAAGGCTGTTTAGCCAACTTCCACCCCTCTCTTTATGGACAATTAATGTGAACAGATATTTGAGTAGTTCTCTGGTGTGACTTCACAGCAATTGAGTTCATATTTCTTTTGCTGGGTAGTCACACCAAAGCCTGTCTTTACTTTCCTCTGACCAGTCACAAAACAAATGAAAGATATATTGGTGTGGACAATTAGATGATATACCCTGTTTCTCCTAAAATAAGACCTAACCTGAAAATAAGCCCTAGTATGATTTTTTAAGATGCTTGTAATATAAGCCCTACCCCAAAAATAAACCCTAGTTAAGTGAAACCCCACCCTCCACCATTGTGCAGCAACCAGAAGATGATGACTGCATTTGAATAAATGTAAATTGTTGTACATGACAAAAATAAAACATCCCCTGAAAATAAGCCTCAATGTGTTTTTTTGGAGCAAAAATTAATATAAGATCCTGTCTTATTTTCGGGGAAACAGGGTAATAAAGAAATATCTTTCACCATTTGATGGAGTAACTCTTCTGAAAGCATAGTCATACATCATGTGGTTCAGCCCTCAGTGTGTACACCACATGTAAGACTACGGGGCCCTTAAAAAGCAGAAACAGTAGTCATGTCTACCTCCCACCTGTAGCCTTCACTACCTGTATAAACTGGGCAAATCAAGCACTGGTCTTTTAGATTACTCTGGGCTTTACAGAGATACATCTGGCTATTGGCTTTGTGCAGACGGAAAAGATGGGAACTGCATACAACTCCATTATGCTTGTGTACTGTGGCCTACACAAATATGTTGTGCCACCAGAACCTTTGGACCTCTGTGCGATTTGCATTTTCTTCGAGTCAATCATGTTTTGTCCAGTAGAAGTCATGGAGTTCCTCCGGGCTCGATGCTGTCTCCCAAGCTGTTTAACATCTACATGGAACCGCTGGAGGGCTATTTCCCTGCCCTGAATGAGGTTGCACTCCCCTTAAGGGACAGAGTTCGCAGCCTGGGGGTGCTCCTGAACCCCAGTCTAACTCTGGAATCCCAGGTGGACTTGGTGGCCATGGACACCCTCCTTCAGCTGCTGAAATTATACCAGCTACGGCCCTACCCGGATGAGCAGAGTCTCATGACAGTTACAATGCACTGGTAACATCTCGTATAGATTACTGCAATGTGTTCTACATGGAGCTGCCTTTGAAGATGGTCCGGCAACTGGTCTAGAATCAAGCTGCGCGGCTGGTGAGTGGTGGGGCCGCTAGGGGACACATCAAGCCGATTCTGTTTAAATTACATTGGCTACCAGTTGCTCCCCGGGCCCAATTCAAAGAGCTTGTTTTGACATATAAAGCCCTAAACGGCTTGGGCCCTGGATACCTGAAGGACCGCCTCCTTCCATATGAACCTACTCGACAGTTAAGATCAGGGGGCCCTTTTGAAAGAGCCATTCCTCAAGGAGGTAAGAGGGATGGCTTGTAGACAAAGGGTCTTTTTGGCAGCTGCCCCCAGACTATGGAATGCCCTCCCAACTGAGATTCATTTGGTGCCAATGCTGATGTCATTTCAGCGCCAGGTCAAAATCTTTCTGTTCCAGAAGGCTTTTAATTGAAATAATATCAACTGTGGGTCCTGATGGCAACTTTTAGAATATATATTTTAATTGTATTTATCTTTTTTATTGTAGTTAAATTGTTGTAAGCTGGCCAGAGAACTTTGGGTAGTGTGGGCAGCATATATGTTAAATAAATAAATAATCATAATCATAATCACAAAAGTACTCATCTTTAGTACATTACATTGCTGTGCTGTATATAAACCTCTGCTTCAGGTGCCATGTGAACAAGTCTTACCAATCAGCATATTGGGCTTGCAGACTTCTCTTTTCCTCCCAAATAACTGGCAGAAAGACTTGGCAATGTTTAGGCTGAGTTTTAAAGAACCCCATCATAGTATTACATTTGAACTAGCAGCCCTGAGTTGAAACAAACAGTACATTTAATGAGCCTCCTTCTGAACCACTGGTTTGTTGTTAGATATCTTTAAATTACTGATTAGAGCTTAGTTTAAACTAAGATTCAGAGTCAAGTATATCACAGAGTAGGAACTTTTAAAGGTTAAATTAATTTCTTTCACTTCTCCTGGTCTCAGGTGTATGTGCACAAGCCTAACACTTAGCTTATTAGCCCAGTGTTAATAGCAGAGAGTTACAGATTCTGATGAGTTAGATTGCACACAACAATAAGCTTGATTCAAAGTAACACAACAGAATTTATCACTCTGTACTATTATTTCCTTTCTAAAGTTATTCATCCCATTAAGATATAAAATGTAAGTTTAGGTATTAATGCAACAGGAATGATGGACCCTTTGAAGACATACTGCATTATTTCATTTATGATGCTTCATTCCCCTTCCAAAATTGCTTTGATTCTTTTGATGGTACATGACTCCTTCCCTTTAATTAATATAGTGACAGTAAAAGTTCCCCAAATATCCCTAATGATATTTTCATTTGTCTAACCATTTTAACGCATTTTAAACCCTTTTAAAACTTAATTTCACAAATTAGTTTATCATTAATAGTAATATTCTATCCTTCTTTATACCATTCATTTAATTGAAATTCATGCTTTGATTTCCAATTATTAGCTATAATTAATCTTGCTGCAGTTTGTTATCCGTTCTTTTACTCTCCAGTTCCATTGTTCTTTATATTGATAACAGTGCTATTCTCGGGGTAAACTTTACATTTAACTCCAAAATTTCATCAATTTCTTTGAAAACCTGCTCCCAAAATTTCATTACATTTTTACATTCCTACCACATATAAAAATAAGTACCTACTAAGTATCATATGGAAAGAGGCAGTCCTTCAGGTGTCTAGGGCCCAGAAGCAATGTGTGAAAGTGAGAGCTGGACTATAAAGAAGGCTGACCACCGAAGAATTGATGCTTTTGAATTGTGGGGCTGGAGGAGACTCTTGAGAGTCTCCTGGACTGCAAGGAGAACAAACCTATCCATTCTGAAGGAAATCAACCCTGAGTGCTCACTGGAAAGACAGATCCTGAAGCTGAGGCTCCAGTACTTTGGCCATCTCATGAGAAGAGAAGAAGTCCCTGATGTCGGGAAAGTGTGAAGGCAAGAGAAGAAGGGGATGGCAGAAGACGAGATGGTTGTACAGTGTCATCAAAGCTATCAACATGAATTTGACCCAACTCCGGGAGGCAGTGGAAGACAGGAGGGCCTGGCGTGCTCTGGTCCATGGGGTCATGAAGAGTCGGACACGACTTAGCGACTAAACAACAACAAAGTATCACATCTCCAACATACCGTATTTTTCGCACCATAAGACGCACTTTTTCCCCACAAAACGGGGGTGGAAAGTCTGTGCGTCTTATGGAGTGAAGAAAACAGATTATATTTTCCTGTTTTCTTCTCCTAAAAAATTGGTGTGTCTTATGGAAAGGTGCGTCTTATGGAGTGAAAAATACGGTAATTTTGAAATTTTACCATCCATATGATTCAGTTTTACCAGTGTTAAATACCATTTCCAAACTAGTTTTAATAATTTTATTTTATTCTTACTGACATTCATTTTAATATTCTTTTATCTCAAATATTTTCCCATACTTTGGTATCTATTTCCCTTCCCAGCTCCATTTCCCATTATGCCTTAAGTGCATCATGTTGGACTTCTGCTTCTATTAGAATCTTTAAAAGTTTACTTATCAACCCTTTTACTATGATCTCACAACCATCTCATCATATTTTGTAAGATCTCTACATTTCACATATCCTCCCCACCAATTATTTAGCCCGGTGTTCCAGTTTGATCAAATTCTTCTTTTGTTGTCTTACTTGGTAGCATCCTTAATAAAAAATCATTTTCGGTAAAATTTTCATTTTACATCCTGCTATTCTACCAAACTATGGTAATTTACTTTTCCTTAAATTGTTTAACTTTAATTCCTTGTTTTAATTTATCTGATTTTTCTTTCATTAAATGTTGTAAGTTTCTAGTACGATATTTATATGCAAGTATTTATATGCATATTTTAATTTCGAATATAGTTCTAATCCTACCTTTCTCTTCATTATCACAGTTACATAGGATCATCTCTGATTCATCCCAATTTGTAGACCTGTTATTTCTCTTGTGGTGCTCATGACATCTCATGTGTGCTTCACATGTACCTCAAAATTGAAAGAGAACACTTTAATTAGCAGCAGTTTGGTCCTGCTGTCATTCCTGTTAAGCAGGTGGAGCTGTGCAGTAGGATGCTGGCTGTTGTGTGAACAAGCCCTTGAAATGATTCCCATGACCATGCTTTCTGTCTGCATTTTAGTTATTATATGTTTATATTTTGAATAATGTATCGAAACACTTAAAAATCGACTTCCTTGATCTACGTTTTGTTTAGGGAACAAAAAAGAATAGGGAAATAGAAACTTCACAGGTAGGATGAAGTTTGTGTTGTTGCAGATACTTACTTAGTATCACTCGTGCCTTTCACTATCCTCTCATCATCATGCTTTATTGTGAAACTAAAAATTACTGAAGGTGAAAATCTGATAACCATCATCAAATACATTTAAACATTCTAGTATATTTCCAGAAAATTAGGGTTTGTTCTTTCACCTCTTATTCAGACATTTGTATGCTAGTATTCCTGAACTGTCAGTAAAATATTTGTCATTCATATTTTGCTGTTGCTGCTTTTACTGATAATCTGTCATTGTGTTTATTCCTTGTTTCTGTTGGCTGCACTTTTCCATGACCAGGATGCTTATTAACCATTTAACTGATGTATCAGTCTTACGATATCAGGTTGTTTGATTGATTGATTGATTGATTGATTGATTGATTGATTGACCGATTGATTGATATACTACCCCATTAGTACAAACACCACTCTGGGTGGTTTACTATTTTTAAACATACTGCAATCCAGTGGACAAAAATATTGCTCCAGATCTTGGAGCTTGTTTTTGCAGACTTTGATAATTACTGATGGCTCTAAATATTGACTGTTCTGTGCAGATTAAGAAATGAAGACTTTGATGAACATAAGATCTATGGGTTGCTGATACTGGGATTTGTAAGGAGGAGTCACATATTTAAACCATTTCCTGTATGAATAACAAACGGCATCTGAATTCTCTTTTGATAATTATGTGCCTTCAGGGAGTATTCCTACACTTCAGTTGTGTAATTCCATTTAAGAGAGAAACAACTCAGAATGTATTCTTGTATCTAAGTGCATGAACGCCAAAATCATTATTTTAATTTACTACCTCTACAGAAGTAGTGTTTCTCCACTTCTTGAGACTTGTGAAATGGAATGCACATTCTCTCACGAATTTACAAATTTTTAGTCTTGTAGGAGCATTGTAGGTATTTAGGAAAAGTAAGCTATGCACAATACTGTGCAGATTTTTTAAAATGCTAGTGGATGAAAATGCAGACTGTTGATGGGGGGAATGCACATACGCGTACTTAAGTCAGAGGGAGAAATTTATAAATAGATGTTTACATCAGGAAATATGCTTGTGGATGAACATTTGTCAGAAAAAAACAAGCCCATACAAAAGGACTCGAAAATGGGATTCAGACAAAACATAATGTATCTATGCTGAATGGCTTTACTATCTCTATTCCATTCCTATTTCAAAGGTCATCTTTTGTTGATACATTTAGACTATCTGAAGTACTTATACAGCAGTTTGGTCTGGTGTAAAACTACCATAAAAGTTTTTTGTGTGCTTTTGAATGTAGATAATTAATGTTGGCCTCAGTTTTTTTCCAGTAAGCATATTAAACCCAGTCTTTACTGAATTAACCAACATGTATCACCTGTATATAATTTTTCAAGGTGCAAATGTAACATGAGATTCAGCTGCAACAAGAAAACTAGGCATATTGGGAGATATGAATTAAGAATGTGAGTGGGAACAGATTGGTGGCGACTCATTTTAGTGGTTAGCATTGTATTTGAAAGGTGGCCAGAGTGGAAGAGTGGACAGAGTGGTATTCAATATATATTTTGCACATCCCTTTATTTCATAGTATTAGGTGAGATGCAGAATTGAAAGCCAGTTTTAGAGCCTTATATTCTTTAATTCCATGAAATGAGATTTCAGAGATTGCAGTAGCTCTCATAGGACCATTGCCTTAATTTCTAGTGCAAGCAGAGTGATGCTCAAGATTTAGCAATATTTTAACATAATTGGAACAAAAAATCCCAGATGTTCAGGATGATTTCAGAAAAGGAAAGCAATGAGGAATCATTATACAAACACATATTGGCTATTTGAGCAAATAAAAGAATTTCAGAAGAAAATGAGCCTCTGCTTTAAAGATGCGAGGAAAATCTTTGATTGAATTGTTCTAAAAGAAGGGGTATGCCTATAACATGATTGTCCTGATGTGTAATCTATAATCTGGACAAGCGGGAGCTGGGACAGAATATGAAGAAACATCATGATTTCAACAACCAAAGTGTCAGAGAGGTATTTTATCTTCATATCTGTTCAGTTTGTAAGTAGTGAAAAATTGGTGAAAGAAACATGATTAATTTAGCTGATTATGAGGTTATTAATTTGAAAGACAGGCTTGATTTATCATGTTTTTAATGGAATAATGTATAATTCTGCTTAGTTTTATGAAATTGCAATTGTATGCATTTATTTTATATTGTTCTGGTCTTGCTGGCCATAATAAAGTTATCCTATCCATGATTAATTTAAGATAAGAAGATGATACCATGGTACTGGCAGATAGCAGGAATTACTTGAAATAACTGATGATGAAAGTTAAGGAAGAAAGTGGGAAATATAACTACAGTTGAACATTAAGTAAACAAAGCGGCTGCAGTTTGCAATGTTTACAATAAGAAAACTGAAATAGTTAAAGGATTTTCTGTTCCTTGTTTCAGTCATCAATCCAAATGGGCTGCAGCCAAGAAATCAGAAAAAGACTTGAAAGAGCAGCTATGAAAGAACTGTGAAAATATGTCAATTGTAATGATGTGTCACTGGAGACCGAGGCAAAGATTATCCACATCCTTGTTTTCTCACTTATTATGTATAAATGTGAAAACTAGATAGTGAAGAAAGCCAACAGGAAAAATTGTGATTTGTTTGAAGTACTGTATGGTGCTGGAGCAGACCTTTACAGATACTGTGGACAGCCAGAAAGACAAACAAATGGGTGCTAGATCAAATCAAGCTTTGACTCTCTCTAGAAGCGAAAATAAATGAAACTGAGGCTCCCATACTTTGGACAAAAAGGCAAGAAAAAACATGGAAAAAACCAGTGGTACTGGGAAAAGTTGAAGGCAACAGGAAAAGAGGAAGACTAAATAAGGAAGACAAAATGAGAGGTGGATTGACTCGATAAAGGAAGCCACAGCCTTTAGTCTATACAGCCTGAGCCTGGGCTGTTAATGACTGACCTTTTGGAGGTCACTCATTCATGGGGCTACCATAAGTCAAAAGCAGCTCAATAGCCAATGACAACAAATGATACGAACAGCTTCCATCAATGGATTTTGAATACGTTTGTGTAAGTAGCAGTCCACTGTGGGACAGTAGTCAAGTTTGCTCATCTCCAGTCACCTTAAAATTGTGGATCGAGATTTCCATTTTATATACACAAATAAATCATGAATCTTCCTGATTGCTGGTAGCAAGCTAACAATGGAACAATTTGATCTTTCTCCCATTTTATATATTGGTACAGTAATTCCTTGCTGCTAACTTACAGTGGGTTTTCACTATTTATAATAGTAAAAAATGTTGCAATCTACTACTCAGTATTTACCTTAATAAGCCTAGGAGATCTGCTGACAGATTCTGGAGCCTTAAAACAGCAATCTGGAAATGAAATCGTAAATTCTTAGTCTTACAGGATACTACTTTGAGGATTCGATGAAGTGGAAAAGAAACATTCTTTGGGTTCGTTAAGCTCACTGAGAAAATACATCATTTATTGCACGCTATTTTCTAAAAACATTTTTGAGCATCTTATAATATTAAAGCATACATATATTAAAACCAAGTGATTGTTTGAATGTGTTTGGAAATTCCTGTGAAACCCCTGTGTAAATTGTGTGTATGGGTCTGTAAATTAAAAGTTTAGCAGCTCTAGAAATAGTAATATTAATACTGAAAGATAGAAAAAATTTAAAGTCTTGGCATGAATTCCAGAAAAAACTCAGTTTAAAGCCCTCTAGGATGCTGGGAGCATAGAAACATTTGGAGCACTAAATATCTAGGCTGCCTTCTCCAGTTCTGCCATCTGATTGCTCTTTACCTGGAGATTAAACTTTTATATAGCAAAGTGTTGTACTCCCCCCTCCTTTATGTCTATAACGGTGGTTTCCAACCTTCAGTAACCCAGGTGTTATTGGTCTAAAATTCACCAAACCCCAGTCAGCATAGCTACTAGTGAAGACTTCCAGGAACTGGATAAATTGTACTCAGTAGGGAAAGGAATGGAAGAAGGAGACCACAATCCCATAGTCAGTTTCTGATCTGTAATATTAAGTAGTCAGGCATTGCACTGATTGCACTGGCCATAAGTCTGATCCAGAATGTTATACAGTGGTGCCTCGCATAGCGACGTTAATCCGTGCAGCAAAAATAGCTGCTAAGCGATTTCATCGCTATGCGATTTTAAAAAGCCCATAGAAACACATTAAAACCTGTTTAATGGGTTCCTATGGGCAAAAAACTGACCTTAAAGCGAAGATCCTCCATACGGCGGCCATTTTCGCTGCCTCTTAAGCGAGGAATCCGTCCCTAAACACAGCAGGCGGCCATTTTTTTTACCCGACGGCCATTTTGGAACCACGGATCAGCTGTTAAAAAATCATCGCTTTGCGATGATTGGTAAGCAAAACAGGGACCCGATCATCGCAAAGCGAAAAAAACCCATTTAAAACATTGCAATGCAATAGCTTTTGCGATCGCAAAATCTTCGTCGCTATGCGGTTTCGTCACTAAACGGAGCGCCCATTAAGTGAGGCACCACTGTATTAAAAAGGAGACTAGTACATTTTAAAATATTACTTTTGTTGAAATTCTGCTTGAACTCCTTACCATAGGTAATGGAAATGCTTAAGGAATAACAACTTACAGCAAAAGTAACTTATTCTGTTGCAGTATGCCTTTTCTCCTATGCGTTGCAAAATGTTAGCCATTTTAAATTAAGTCTACCCACCCGGAGCAGACTTTGTCTAAAAGGGTAGGATGGAAATCTAATAAAATAAATAAATAAATAAATAATTGTTATTACTGATTTTATTTTATCTGTTATTGCTATTGTTATGTGGCATCGAAACATCTTCAACTCATGGCAGCCCAACATGACCTCCAAAATGTCCTGTCTTTAACAGCCTTCAATAAGAGCTGCTCAGCTCTTGCCACTCAAAAGTTGTGGCTTGCTTTATTGAGTCAATCCATTTCATACCTGGTCAGGGAATACTTGCAAATGACAGAAAATTGGTTAGAATAGTTAATATTCTACAGGAACACAATTCAAAAAGATCTTGATAGGCTTGAGCATTGGGCTGAAAACAAAAGAATGGAATTTACCAGGGATAAGTACAAAGTTCTACACCTGTGGGGGGTGGAAACCTAATCCACAGCTACAAGATGGGAGATACTTGGCTTAGTAATACTACAAGTGAGAAGAATCTTGGAATTGTTGTAGATCACAAGCTGATATGAGCCAACAGTGCAATTTGGCTTTAAAAAGCCGATGTTGTTTTAGGCTGCATTAACAGAAATCCCATGAAATATTAGTTTCCCTTTATCTGGCATTGTTTGGACACTGCACTTTAAGAAGGATGCTGACAAACTTGAACAATTTCAGAAGGGGGCAACAAAGATGATCAGTGGACTGGAAACCAAGCCCTATGAGGAAAGACTGAAAGAACTGTCTTGTTTCGTTTTCAGAAAAGAAGACAGAGGCGAGATATGATAACACTTTTCAGATACTTCAGAGTTAGTCATACAGAGGAGGGGCAGGATCATTCTTGATCATCCCAGAGTGTAGGGCACATAACAATGGGCTTAAGTGACAGGAAGCCAGTTTTCACTTCAGTATCAGGAAAAACTTCCTGACTGTTAGAGCAGTACAACAGTGGAACTAATTACCTCAAGAAATAATGAGTGCTCCAGTGCTGGAGGTATTCAAGAGGAAGTTAGATAGTTATTGCATTAAAAGAACCATTAAATGAGGTGTTTTGAAAAAGACTTTCAATTGATGTAAAAATGTATATTAACATTGGAGTCAGCCAGATCTGATGTCAGAGCCTAGGCAGAATTGGACAGTGGAATGGTGTTCCTTCAGTTACCCAAGTCCTGAGTTGTTTAAATCTTTGCATTTTAGTATTGTAACCTTCATTTGGCTCCGATGATTAATCAGTTGCAGGTGTAAAGTTCTTTGGACTCTCTAAGCAAGGTGGGGAAAAGGACTTTCCCCCCCTCACCCCCAAAAAAGATGGAATGTGTGAAGATACTATTGAGGCTTTCAAAGACTTTGTAAGCAGAGTGGGAAAGATGAACTCTGACTCCTGGAACAGATGTTTCACACCTCTTCATCCTATACTGGCACTTCAAAGTGTCTTTGAATTCAATAGGAGCCTTTAAATAGTCTCCTATCCTATCTAAAGTTCTTTCACAACTGTTGATCCTAAACAAAGGGCATGCCCTCGAGTAATGTTAAATGTACTTATAGTTGGGGACCCTGGTTATTGTTATTTTTGCTTCTTTAGATCCTGCTGAGTTCAAAGGAGTATTACAAGTCATTAGAGGGGATACCCATATACACAGTATAGTGAATGGAGAAACCACTTGAATGACTCTCTCTGAGATGGAGAAGGGGAGAAGGGTATAAGTCCAGCTCAGCTCCAGGAAAGGAAGGAATGCATTCATGCAATGGTTTCCTGCAACTCACAAGTAAACCTTTTGTGATCCTGGGCTTACCTCCCTCTTTGGCTAAGTTGTTTAGGACTGTTTCACATGATGTAATCTGTATTCACCTTTCAAATTATTTTTGGAACTGATTTTTAAAAATGATTTTGGAACATTTTTAGATTTTGGAGCACTTACAAACTGTGCATCGGGTGTGTACACTGTGCAGTCCTAGCCAAAGCAGGTACTGATTTTATTTTCTGCATCCAAGCGCCACCTGCTTACAGCAACTGTTTTGTCAGTATTCTGGTTCAGTCTAAACCCCATCTAAACCATCACTAACGATAATTATTCTAATCCAGTAACCATAGTCATGTGAGTAACAATCTTTTCAGCTTATGAATCTTACAACATGTTGACAAAAGTTTACTGAGAGCTAGTTGGTGCATTTTAACATAAACAAGAAAGCTATTGATACAAGTGCTTGGTTGGTACAAGTAGCATAATGTTGGAGTGAATTTCTTAAGACTATAGACCTTTTTGCCCTTCATTAGGCAAATGTAGCTCTCTTAAATCCTGAAAGCGGAGACACTCTTTGGAGGTTCAGCATTACATTGTTCAGGTGTATTTTGGTCATTTAAGTGCAGGTGAGGAAGTAAATTACTTTGGCATATTTGAGTATTCAGCCCGGTATCACCACAGAGTGTGATTAGATGATAGAGGGCCTCTACAATTGATGATACCTGCCTGTACCTGAGCTTGGGTACCAACTTTAAGAATCCATTCTAACGTGAGTTTCTGTCTGTGTGAGCTGGCTTGACTCAGAATAAATTCACACGAACAATGGATTTTCATCTCCCTCTAGTGGTGAAAAATGAGAGAATTTTGATATACAGTAATGGATATGAGCGAGGTATTGTAGCTTACAACTAAAAAGTAGAGATTCTGTGCTGGTTCCAGTGACTGAAAATTCCCTTAGTAGGATTTGAGTAGGGATCTTGCTCTTGAGAAGGATTCCTTTTTAATAGCATACTGGGTGATTTTTTAAAAACATTTGTTTAGGTAGTGAATAGTTTTTCACTGTTAATTTCTGTAGAACCCACACATGAAGAACTTGGCTCAATTTAGTCTTTGGTTGTGTAATGAGAAATATTTTCTCTCTCCTCCTTGTAGACACTGTGATGTGTGAGAGAAATTTGAGTGCTGTTCAAGCATCAGTATTCAGATGATATGCTCACACTGCCTGATAACTTTGGCTATGTTCAGATAGAAATGGACTGCTATTGCATCTTTTAGTGGTGAAGTTTAGAATCTCCATTGAATGTGCACAGGTCGCACAGAGAGAATAACAGGCTTTCAGAATCAGATTATTTTTCTTCTTATGTTTGTATCTTAGAAACACAATTTTGATACTAAATCTTAGCCTTTTAAATTTAACAAATGTCAGATTATTTATAGAAATCATCATGAAGGAGCCCTTGGTAATTTAGAATATGAATGCCTTTTTTTTTTTTTTAAGAAAAAGGAGCCAGATGCATTTAGTAGCTGGGCATCTTTGACACTTTGGGATTCAGTGGTCCTTGCAGTCTTGTGAGTCATCATCTGTTTTCTTTTAAATTGATTTGACAGGTGCCTGTTCTCCAGCCATACTAATAATGAGATTGAGGTGGAATGAATTCTTTCATCCAGCTGTTAGATATTTCCAGTGTTTATCAATACATAGTGGCTTCATTTTCCTTTCCTTCCTAGTGTATTTATGTTTATTTCCTATTGTGGAAATAAATATTTAAAAAAATCCTGTAACATAGTGACCAGAATCCTATTAATGTTCACATAAGGTTTGAAACTTGTTGTAACTAAAAGATGAGATGGTCATGTGCTTCATCCTATACCTGATTGTGCAACAGAGATGCACTCTGGCACTTTATCAGTTATTTCGATAACAGAAGAGTTCTGGCAACTGCAACCAATAACCAGCTTCCCATAAAATTTTTAATGTTGCCTGCTGCATTCTCTTTTACGGATTCTTATAGAAAAGGGTTTTTTTTTTTTCCAAGTGCAAAGCTGACAAAGCAGTATCGTACCATATAGTTTGTAGAGCACGGATGTCACAAATGTCATCCATTTCATGCATGCATTTGAACAGGATTTCGTCGCAGCAGTTTGCTACTTTGCTGCCTACGAAAGAAGGGCTGTCCTAAGTACCTCTTGTTTTGTGTTTGCTGTGTGTTGGCTCATACACTGTAGAAAGGACGCTATTCTGTCTAGTAAAAACAGAATTAAAAAGCATTATTTTCATCTCATCGAAATTTGAATAACAACATTCCCCCACCACCAGCTTTGTTTGTCTTGGAAGTTAGAGACAAAGAACCCTGCTAAGATTAGTGTTAGCGTTAGGGAACAGTAGTTATTTAACAGTAAAGATTGAGTTGACATAGAATTAACATAAAATAATATTTAGATGACAAAGCAGTTAAAGAATGAACTAATTACAAAAGTTTGCATAATCACATAGCATTACTGTGTATGCTTTTTTTTCTGAGATACTGAATTACAGTAAAGAATAAAAGTGGTTGTATTTTTACCAGAGTGTGCAAGCTCAGGAACAAATTCATGTTCCTAACCATCTCTAAAGGCCACGTGGAACCTGTAAATGGTGGTTGGGGCTATGTGGGGAGCCCATTAAGTGCCCTGATATACTTTTCAATACAGTATTTATTATATTTTTGAAGGAGGGGGGAGCCTTGAGAGGAACCCTTCTCATCCCCAATGCAGAAGCCACTGCTCTTAAACTCGCCCTTTGCAAACAAACAAACAAACAAAAAAGGTGGTTCATGCTTTTTCTTGACGGTCACCGAAGTGCTCCTGGGGGCCCCATACAGACCACACTTTGCTTAGTTCTGGTTTATACAGTACATCCCTTCTTCCTAACATTGACTGGGAATTGCTTAGTAATATAAACAGATGAGAAAATTTCAAGGCCAGCCTTTCATCTGAAACTTCAGGTGTCTTTAATCCCACTAAAATAAATGCGCTTTACTCCTTGTGGTGTTTTTTTTTTTTCTTTTTTTCTTTTTTTTTTTGGGTAAGGAAATTGCAGGGAGAGTTTGGAAGATGAAGTTTTGAAGTGTTTGACAGATACAACTTTGCAGCAGTCTTATCTGCTTATTACAGTAGTACTGCTGTTAATTCATGGTGTGATAATCAGATGGATCCATATTGCAAGTTTTTGTCATAGCATTTTGTCATAGGATGTGCCCATTTAAAGTATTTGCTCCAGTCATCTGTTATGGTGCAAATGTGTCCAGGTTGTTGGTCACTGCAGAGACTTCATAGCCTTCCCTCCTACACTCCCAGTGCAATTTTCCTACTTGCTATGCCATCCCAGGAAATGAGAACTGGGATTGAGTTGGCCTTCCCCAGTGCTCAAAACAGCAAGGACTGCGAGAGATACAGCTGGTTTGCTGCTGCTTTTGTTCACTTCTTGTTTTGAGTGATGTAGCAAAATGGACAGGATCTGAATGGACAGGTGGGCAGATTTTGTGAATTTTTGGACCAGTTTTCTGCCACAGGGACCTCACAGACTAGGAAAAAATGCTGAAAGATTTAGCGAAAGGATGAAACTAGAAATGTCTGGAAGCCCAAAAAAGGGTATTTTTGATGTTAAACAGTGCAGGTGGGGAGCTGGCAGCCTATTTAAAGGGGGAGTCACGGCTCCTGAAGACTTCCAGTGCTGGCAGATTTCCTTTTTTTGTCACCCACCCCTTTTGTCAAGTTAATATTCTACTCACATCTGCATTCTATTATAGATGCAGCGATAAGACATCCAGTTACATGGTGTACAGTAGATATAAAAATTTAACACACCCCTATTAAAATGTCAAGTGTCTGTGATGTAAAAATTGAGACAAAGATAAATAGTTTCAGAACTTTTTCCACCTTTAATGAGACCTATGAATTGTAGAACTCAGTTGAACAACAAACTGAAATCTTTTAGGTGGAGGGAAGTAAAAATAAAAAACTGAAATAGTATGGTTGCATCTGTGTGCACACCCTTAAACTAATACTTTGTTGAAGCATCTTTTGATTTTATTACAGCACTCAGTCTTTTTGGGTATAAATCTATCAGTATGGCACATCTTGACTTGGCAATATTTGCCCATTCTTCCTTGCAAAAAACACTCCAAATCTGTCAGATTGCAAGGGCATCTCCTGTGCACAGCCCTCTTCAGATCACCCCACAAATATTCAATTGGATTCAAGTCTGGGCTCTGCTGGGCCATTCCAAAAGGTTAATCTTCTTCTGGTTAAGCCATTCCTTTGTTGATTTGGATGTATGCTTTGGGTCATTGTCATGCTGAAAGATGAAGTTCCTCCTCATGTTCAGCTTTCTAGCAGAAGCCTGAAAGTTTTGTGCCAATATTGACTAGTATTTGGAACTGTTCATAATTCCCTCTACCTTGACTAAGGTCCCTGTCCCAGTTGAAGAAAAACAGCCCCAAAGCGTGATGCTGCCACCACTTTGATTCACTGTGGGTGTGGTGTTCTTTTGTTGATGTGCAGTGTTGTTTTTGTACCAAACATTTCTTTTGGAATTAGGGCCGAAAAGTTCAACCTTGGTTTCATCAGACCATAACACTTTTTTCCACATGCTTTTGGGAGACTTCAGATGTGTTGTTGCAAAATTTAGCCGGGCTTGGATGATTTTCTTCATAAGAAAAGGCTTCCGCCTTTCCACTCTACCCCATAGCCCAGACATATGAAGAATACGGGAGAATACATGTATCACGCAGCCAGTACTTGCAGATATTCCTGCAGCTCCTTTAATGTTGCTGTAGGCCTCTTGGCAGACTCACTGACCAATTTTCCTCTAGTCTTTTCATCAATTTTGCAGGACGTCCCATTCTTGGTAATGCCACTGTTGTGCCATATTTTCTCCCCCTGATGATGACTGTCTTCACTGTGTTCCATGGTATATCTAATGCCTTGGAAATTATTTTGTACCCTTCTCCTGACTGATACCTTTTTAACAATGAGATCCCTCTGATGCTTTGAAAGCTCTCTGTGGACCATGGCTTTTGCTGTAGGATGTGACTAAGAAAATGTCAAGAAAGACCTACTAGCACACCTGATCTTTATTTGGGATTCCTCAGAGGTACTTTAAATGATGGCAGGTGTGTACTGCCTCCTACTTGACATGAGTCCGAATGTGATTGCTTACTGCTGAACACAGTTACATCCCCAGTTATAAGAGGGTGTGTGCACAGATGCAACCATATTATTTCAGTTTTTTATTTTTACTTCCCTCTACTGTACATAAAAGATTTCAGTTTGTTGTTCAACTGAGTTGTACAGTTCATAGATTTCATTAAAGGAGGAAAAAGTTCTGAAATGATTTATCTTTGTCTCGTTTTTTTTTTTACATCACAGACACTTGACATTTTAACGGGTGTGTAAAGTTTTTATATCCACTGTATGTGTTCAAGTTAGTCAGTTCAAGAGTTTGTCACAAGGTTGGGTCCTTAAGAATCAGGGTTAAGTGTAATGTATATGTCTGAGTAATAAAAATCTAGCAGTGTAGTACTTTGAATGTTGAATTCTGTGTCCTATATTATTTATGTCTGTTTTGCTTTTTGTATTGCAGTATTGCAATACCAATCATCTAAAAATCTAATCGTAGACAGGTGAAGGAAAGTTCGAATGAAGCCCCATACCCTAACCACTAGAAATCCTTAGCTAGATCCTCTGGCTTCTGAGCTTTCAGAATGCACTTCCCATTGTACATTTTACCCTGTCTTTGAAGTCTGAAAAAAATGTTGAGATTCTTAGGAACCTAATTAGTGTTCATGCAACCACATTCTTGAACAGCTTTGTTAAGATCTAGAATTCATTCTATTGCCAGCATGATAGTTAACTGTATTTTAGAAGTCAGCAGAGGAAAAAAAACAAAGGGAATTCATCAGCTAGAATGGGATGGGTAAGTGAAGGAAGACAAGATATTATCGCCCCTTCCTTATTCAGATAGCCAGAATTAACAAAACTAGTGCTGTATCTTCACAGGATATTTGGTGGGTGCACAGTACATGCCTCAAGGGCCAGGAGATGGCTTCTTTAGCATTTTCAACTATATAAGAGCCTCTTTATCTTTAAAAGTGTGGAAAAGCTGTACTGTTGGTTGGCCTTAAAAGAATGCCTACTATAGAATATTAGTTTGAACTAGGCATTCTTGAACATCAGTGGCAGTGTGCTAGGAGGCAGGCAACATTCTTTGTCATGGCAGGTCTACATCTTTTTCCCTCTCTAGGATTTGCACTCTTTGCCTTTCAGTGCTTGATAGCCTACTGGCCAGTGACCTTGCACGTCTTTAATGGAACTTGTGTTTGAGTGTATATCATCCACATTTAAATAAATACTAGTTGCATCAGTTATAGATCAGCAGTCATTACACTGGCATTACTTTTAATCCTTTTTTCCAGTTGATTAAACTCCAAACTTTGTACTTTTTGTTGTGGACAGCCTTGGGGCTTTTTTGCACCATTTTTAAAAAGAATAGTAGTGGTTGAAATCCTGCTGCATAGTATAGCAAGTTGCAGTGAGAGAGGCATATTTGAATCAATGGAACTTATGAGGGACTTGGCTTCACCAAATCCTTGCTAATTTAGAGGCCTACTCCAGTGCAACTTACTGTGCCAAGCAAAAGGATTGAAAAATAGTACGTATCACATAAATATTGTTAACATACTGTTGTAATGATTGGATGCACTTAACTCCGGCTACACTTGGTTCTGTGTATTTCTCCTTTCTTTGTTCACACCTTTTCAGATCATTTTACACTAGCTCTGGAAAATTAAGTCTTTTTTGGTGTAGCAGGCAGGGCTTAGGTGTATTAATAGTGACATTGACCCTTAATATTTTCACATAGTGAAATCTCTCACTTCATACTTGAAGACCTTTAGTCCATTATGGGAACGCATTTGATCTGGAAATGGTGCAATTTTTTTTTTTAAAAGTACAAGACTCTCTAAGTCCACTTATTCTAGAAAGAGTTGCCAATGGAAATTTTTATACTCTGCATCTCATATCTATTTGCCCTTTTGTTTAACCACCCAGATGTATAATTTTAAAATAGCTGTGGTCTTTTGTTTCTTATGCAATAACATATAAGATGGAGTGTGAACCATTTGGTTGCAGTTATCACAACAGACCTACTCAGATGGATAAAAATATATCTACTCAACATGTGGGGAGTGGGAGCATAGTAGCGCCTCTTGTCAAACCCAGTTCCGTTACTTTCTTGCATATGCATGATGAGAATGTGAACTGAAATCCATTATCCATTGGGGAGGGGGCTTTCCATGGCAGTTGAAACTGATTATTTCATGCAAGTTCTAACTTGCATGGAAAGCCCCCATTGGGAGTAGAGGCTCTCCACTTCAGACTCTGCATAGGAGGGTTTCTGCAGTGACAGTGAAGAGGTGGAGCTAGGATGCTTCCTGTTGAATTCTGCTGAGTATCCACACTTTGTAATGACTGCATAAAGTTAAAAGTGTAAACTGCATGGTGAAATAGCAACATTCCTCAATTTTTTAAAAAAAATCCTATTTAGTAGTTAAAACTAATCTGGGCAACTAGTAAATACTTCCATTTCCTTTCTTCTCTTAAAAATGATTTTAGGGCTGAGCAATGCATGAAAAAAGGGGCAATATCCCTTTGGGTAATGGATTCTAAGTGGAATAAAAAGTATTTGTGTGTTCAAGTTGTTGTGGGGTTTTGGGTTTGTTTCTTTTGGTAATATTATCCACACAACTTATTTATTTTGTTCAGTTCTTTGCAATGTCTCAAATGTTCATTGTTTAAAACTGGTTAATGTTAGGTATTAAAGAACTGTGTTGCTGGATCAGACTCTAGTCTATCTCAATCAAATGTAATTGCTTAAACATAGACCATACATTACAGCACTTACATAAATACATGAAATGAGACCAAAATCGAGGAGCGAAGAGCAACAGTACACATTTTCCTTAGATTCCTTATGGAAAATTATGCAAATAAAGCATGAATTAAAATAGGCACATTTCTCCTTGCAAAAATTCTCACATTTCTGCTATTTTGTAAGTAAAGTACATTTCAGTTCCTGCCACTAGCTCAGTTTTTAGAGACAACTGGGCATCCAGAAAAAATTACCAAAATTGAAAGCTGATATTCTTGTAACTAACAGGATAAGACCGACGTTTAGGATTCATGTAGCTTGAGCATTCTTTTGTCAATGGTATTGTGTGCCTCCGGAAGCTTAGAAGTGAGTATGAATGTGATGTCCCACCTGCTGATTGCCCCCAATTTCTAGTATTACTGCGTCTGAACATGGAGAGCCAACTAATTCTCACAGCTCTTGATAGGCCCATTCTCAGTAACGCTGTCTCATTCCTTTTAAATGCTGCCTAACCTAATGGCTGATGCCATATCTTCTACTGACAAATTCTTTTAAATCATGGGTTGGGAATAATGAAAGAATTCTTTGTTGGCAGGATTGAAACCAAGATACAAGAAAGTTCCTTATTGCCATCAATTTTTTAAAAACTCAGTATAAGAATAAACTCTTGTTACTGGTATCTTGTCAGATCTTTTTCTTAAAGTGCAATGGTTGAAGGTAATAGTCAAATAGCTGAGTGTGATTGCTTTAGGTTTGTGATCCATCCTTTTAGAGCACACTGCAATCCATCTGAAATGTTTGTGGAATTTCCTCTTTCTTCATATACACTATTTGATAAAACAGGTCCACCCCACTCAGTCAGTACCTACTGCCTTTCCCTCTACTAAGCTGCAAGTGATACATAAGGTTTTCACAATTTTCTAATCCAGTTTCTGCAACATGATCTTGAATCTTCTTCATTTGAGCAGGAAACTGTTAATTTCCTGCCCTTCCATAACTGGAGAAATTGTGGACAGGGAGAGCTTTCATATGAAAAATGTATGGATTTTTCAAGCTCATAAATGAAAAATCACTGTGTTCTAACCACTGAGATTTCTACCCTAATTAAAGGGGAGAAGATTTAGGTTTTTTTCTCCACAACATGCTTAAGAAATATTACATTCTCAACATTCAAGCTCCATCTTGATTTATCATCATTGTCCCATTCTCTTGATCAGTGTTAAATGCTTAGAGAGCCACCATCTTTCACTAAAAACGGCATCTGTTTCTAACTTCAGCTTTTTATTTTCTATCTTTCATTTTCTTTTTTCTTTTTTTGTTGATAAATCTCCCAGACAACAACAGTTCTGTAGAGAGTTTAAATATGAAGGAATGGCAGGACGGGCTAAGGGCACTTCTACCGAACATTAACATCAACTTTGGTGGACTGCCCAATGCTACTTCCCCCTCCAACGCCAACCACAGTGTACCAACGTCCAACACTGCCACCACCGACAGCCTGAATTGGGACAGCCCTGGCAGCTGGATGGACCCCGCAATCATCACAGGTAACAATTTCTCACTCATTCAGATCCACTGACAATTACAACATCCATAATTGGCACAAATTAATCAATACTTTTGAAAAAAGCAACACCATGCGGTGGTCTCTTCCAGCTTCCATCTACCAAACTTTCAAGAGGCCTGACAGTCTTTTCAAATAAATCAGCAGTTTTCCTGTTGCATGCCGAACATCTTTCTTTAGTGTACACTTAGACTTCAGTAGGTTCTCGTGTTTTCTGCTGGCATGTCAGTCTACGCAATGCAGTTCCCAGTGCACTGGTACATTAACTGGACTTCTTTCATTGAAAGGACGTACTCCACTTGTTTATAAAGCTCTCTCATAAGGCTATTTGCGTCTCCCTTGTAAAGGTTAAAGCCTGATTTGGAAAAGTAGAAAAGCGAAGAAAAGGATATATTTGGTAGAGCTGTAGTGTGAATGAATCTCTGTGAATGAGTATCTTAACAAGCATGGAAGGTTAAGGGGCAGCAGCTGCTTGGAAAAAGCTGAGCTTCTGATATGTTTGAAAAACTATTTCAGCAGTCCTTTGCAGAAACTAATAATGTTTTCTTACTGTTGCTGTTGGTTAAGTTAAACTGACCTGCTTCACTTTAGAAGGTCTTGCTTGCTCTGACCTAACCTCTTTTTCCTCTTATATTTTCTTCTCTTCCTAGGTATCCCAGCCTCCGCTGGAAACAATTTAGACTCTCTTCAAGATGACAATCCACCACATTGGCTAAAATCTCTTCAGGCTCTCACAGAGATGGATGGTCCCAGTGCTGCCCCAACACAAGCCCCCCACAGTAACCCCTTCAGCACACAGATTCCTCTGCACAGAGCAAGTTGGAACCCCTATTCCCCTCCTTCAAACCCGGCCAGTTTTCATTCTCCTCCCCCAGGTTTTCAGACAGCATTCAGACCCCCCAGTAAAACCCCCACAGATCTACTACAGAGCTCAGCGTTGGATCGTCATTAGGAAAAGTTCAAAAACATTAGAAATGCAGGAATTGCCCCACCCAGATTTCCTACACCTACTCATGGCCCCCTTTCCATGTCTTTCTTTCTGAAGAATCCAGTTCCTGATCAAAACTCTTCCCCGCCAGCCTCCAAATGCAATGCAATCACAGGGTCATATCCATATCACTTTTGTTAAATTTCTGCTGAGCCAGTGTTTGAGAATACACGGTTTAAAATGATTTCTAAGAAAGAGAGAGGGAGGGGGAGAGAGAGAGGGAGGGAGGGAGAGAGAGAGAGAAGTCAAATCACCTATAAAGAGGATATTTTCATAAATCTTTTGCACATAATTACTTTAGCCTAGCAGAAAATATCAAGTTGACAGTAGAAGGAGAAATGATATAACGTTCAGGATCAAATGCAGAGATGCAGTTTAATTTAAACATGAGATTCAAGATATGGGGAGAAGCAGTGGCCTAGCATTTATTTTGCATTCTGTGTGATGATATACAGGGAAATAGTGTTTTTTTCCTCTCTTTTGGAAAAGTGGGACAATATTGTCAGTAAGGTTTGATACAAAGTAGTTTGAATGACAATTTGCCTGCAGAAGTAATTGACATGGCTAAGAAGGTTTAACAGAGGGGATTTCTTTTAAATTTTGGCTTTAGATTTCAAGTAAAAGTAATGTTTTTAAAATATTCACAGATTTAATACCTAGCATATACATGATATAATTGTAAGCAGCTGAAACACGAGTGGTATTTACTTCAGTCTTTCTATCTCCTTGTCAGTCTCTCTTTCTTTTTTTTCTAAAGAAAAATTCACCTGATTAAAGCACTCTGGGATAGCACTGCATTGGGGCCACATGATCACCATCAGGAGCGCAACCTTTGACGACCTCTGCCTGCAGCTTTTACTTAACCTTGTAGTTTCTGGACGTTTGTGCAGTATTGAAAGACAGGAAAAAAACAAAACAAATAACGTTAAACATGGTTATAACCTGACGCTAAAACTAAAAACAAGGAAATGTACCTCTTTCTTCAGAATTAAAACTAAAATCTTAAATAAAACAGAAAACTTGATGACAACTTTTTGTAAGTTCTTTTTTTTGGATTTGTGTGTTTGGTCAGTTGCTCTGCAAGAGTGACAGGGAACTCTGAGGTTCTGTTCATGCCCCGTGGGGCATTCCCATTCTCATCTGGGCCCTGTCATTATCTTTTCTTTGCCATGTTATATCCCGCTTTTCTGCTCTATTCTGTTCTCTCTCTCTCTCTCTCTCTCTCTCTCTCTCATTTTGGGGAGGGGTTCCTCACTCCCCGTTGCTCCCTGTCTCTGTTAATACTTCCCCTTATTTTTTTAATACCCAAAATGTCAGGAATAGATTACAATATAGCTTAGTATTTGCACTGATTTAGTGTCAAAAGAAGCTTCCTAGTTTGTAGACAGTGTTGTATAGTATAGTCTCAGTATTCAAATCTACTTTATGTGGAGCTATATGCATACATTTAAAATATATTTTAGAAAAAAAGTTAGTGAGATGGATCATTTGTCGTTCCTTATGAATAAAGTACAAAGAACCGCTTTATGAATATCCTATGTTCATGCACACATTTCTCTCAGAAGGCTGAAATGTTTCATTAAGAGTTGGCCTACATTATAAAGTATGATAATCAGATTGCTTCCTGCAAGGGTACTTTTTACAGCAAGCTTTGGTAGAGCTCCTGATGAATTGATAGCATTGGGCTAAAAACAACAGTTAGTTTGAATGTAAAAAGATGTCTTGGGACTCACAATTGGATTTATGTTACTGTCTTGTATCTTTGGTTCCCTCGATATTCTTTTTATCTTGAAGAGTTCAGATCACCTGAAGACTAGCCAAGATTTATAGAAAATTATACTTTTGGACATGTCCTTGGATTTTCCTGGTATGGCTCTTTTTTGGAACTTGCCTTACAGAAGGATGTTTGGGCAAGTATTCCAACATGAGCTTTTCACATGGGAGGAAAAAAGGGAAGATACCACTTGAACAAACCTGGTAACCTGAAACAACTGTCTTATCCCTGCTTTCTGCTCTTACTTAAATTGTCTATTACTCTGAAGTACTAAGCATGTAAAAAAGCTATAGGGTAGTTTGAATAGACCCTAATGTTGGGAAAGTGTGAGGGCAAGAGGAGAAGGGGACGACAGAGGATGAGATGGATGGACAGTGTCATTGAAGCGACCAACATGAAGCTGACCAAACTCCGGGAGGCAGTGGAAAACAGGAGGGCTTGGCGTGCTCTGGTCCATGGGGTCACGAAGAGTCGGACACGACTTAACAACTAGACAACAACAACAGTTTTTATACAAGTGGAGATACAGTATAGAGAAGATTCCAAAACTTAGCAAGTATTCAGGAGAAACATACAACATTAGTTATATTTATTGCACATCTAGGTCTTTTATTTTTTTTAAAAAAAAGTTGCTCCAAGATGAAGACTGACATTAATATAGACTAAACTCATAAAGAAATGACTTACATATGTATAATATCTCCTTGTTAAAACTGCTGTGTCTGTAGTTTTGAAACTAAGAATCAAAACTAAGAATTAAATAGCATTTTATTCAGTGGAGTCTCTTGTGCCTTGCAGAAATAGAACCAGAGTAAATGTTACTGGTGTCATCTGATCTGCTGGGGGGGGGGGAACCTATTCTGCAAGACGTTTTGCATATTACACAGCCCACATAAGCAAAACATTTATGTGACCAGTTACCTCCAGGGGTTAGCTGTGGTAAGATCTTCTCCAGTTCTTTCTTATGTACAGGAAAATAAAATAAATGTATTTATTTTTTGTGGAGTAAGTAAACAATGCAGACTATCTTGTATTCGAAGCAAAATTTTGTTAAGACCACAAATTGTGTAATTGAAGATTGCAAATATTTATGCTAACTTCAGATACTAACAGGAAAATGATGTAATCCTTTTGCAAGTAATACATTATTTTTAGAAAACTAGATTTATTTTAGAAATTTATATTGAAACTGTTTAAGTACACCTGCTAGAACAATGTTACACATTTGCACTTACTAAGTACAATTTACACTTGACATGTATAATCAGATATTTTCTTTCTGCTCCTGTTTTTATTTTTATTTTTGCAACCACATGCCTAAATTTAGGATACGTTTCCTCCACTGACAGCAATATGCTTTAAAATGTATCAAATTGGCTTTAATTTTTCTCTTCAGAATGTATATCTGAACATTCTCAACATTAGTGCTTTTTGGATTACAACTGCTATCATCTCTGACAATTGGCTAGGTTGGTGAGAACCCAAGACATATGGAGGTCAGTCGGTTCAATTAAGTTTGAGGAAATCCTATAGGTAAATGGCCATGTGGTGCATGAACTCTAAATAATTTGGGAAGTGTGTTTTTAACTTAATAAATACCTAGGATACCATGTATTGTTTGCAATGTGTGACTTTAAAAGAAAAAAAAAAGGTTAAGATGTTCATATCAAGAACACAAAATCTAATAATTTTAAACATTTCCTGGAAGAGCTGTAAAATATGGTTCTTCCATTGCTTTTGTTGACTAAAGCAAGTTACATTCTACAGTTTGCATTTTGCAAATGTTTGTATGTTTTGAATTGTCTCTGAAGATCTTCTTGTCTCCCAATCTAAAGTCGGTCCAGTATGTAAAGTGGGGGTTCTCCATACAACTCCATTCTGTTCATGTTAGGGTTTTGTGCTGTTTTAGGCTTCTCCAGAAATATATGGCTTAGAGCATAGATTCTAAGATCATTTCAATGCATATCTGCTCAAAAGCAAATTCCCAGTAAGTACAGTGTAGTGTACTTGTGGATAAATGGGTGTAGGATTGCATTGTGACTGGTAAAAGTGCCCATGTGTAAGTCAGTGTGATCTAAGGATCTTACATCTGGCATATCACTGTATTCAGTATCTGATTCTTAGTTCTGTTATCTCATTAGGAGAAAGCTTGCTTGGCTATTGTGCTTTACTCCAGATACAGGATGTTGCTGTCTTAGATGTTAGACATACCTTTTAAGAAGTGCCAGGGTGGGTTCAATTAAATCATCAGTTTAAATCAGTATTTAAACCATGATTTAAATCACTGGTCAGTAAGACTCTATTTAAATCGATTTTTAAATGTAAAGGTTCATTCTTGCTGGTTATAACCTTTAATATTTGCAGCCAGATGAAGTTTTCATATTTGGAACAGCAACCTGTTTGATTAGTAAAACAGCTATATCAGAACAGATTTTAGTTTTATAGGTTAATCACTCATATTTGGAGAACTACTTCTGTTGTTTCATTTAATTTAAAAATATATATACATATTCTTATATTTGCTTAAATATCAGTGTATTCATTGTTTGTACATAGATTTGCAAAGCAAGAAGTAAGGTCTTTTCCTGAACTTTGTTCATTTTATCCCATTTTTACTGTGAAAAGGTGCATGTTAGCTTGGATAACTTAGATTAATTGAATTAGTTTATCTTAAATATAAATACTGCATGAATATACAGGTCCATGCTACATAACTAAGCTCTATTTCATGCTGAATAACCTTTGGCTTATAATGTGTCTTAAATAGAAAACTACCTTTAGACAGATTTTTTTCATGCGAAAGCATTTCATTAAAATAAATGTAGTTTAAATAAAAAATCTGATTTAAATTTTAAAAATCTGATTTAAATTTTAAAAATCATTAATTTTTTTTAAAAAGTCATCAGTTTTAATCCACCCTGAGAAATGCCAAGTATTATGCTAATTTTATACCGATAGGATATTTGCTTTAATTGAGAGTGACAAACGTAAATTTTATGAAGTGTTTTTTTAACTGAAACCACAACCAGTGTCACTCTTCTGTAGATATTGATGCAGTGTAAAATTTATGTAGTACCCAAGTTTGTTATGTACTGAGCATGTTTTTTCCTACACTTAGTCGCAGAACTATTGCAAATAGTAAACTTAAGGGCTTAAACCATATGTCCCATGTTCTCCGTTGTGATTTTGCTTCATATCCAGCCAGAAAAAGACTGAGGGAAGATCAGAAACAGCGTTGACTTCTTGTTGGACCAAATGAAGGTGATGTAGAAGTTTTATCCCCTAATGGCCTGATAGTTCTGTAAGCTTAAAAAACACACACACACACACACACACACACACACACACACACACACACACACACACACACACACACACACACACACTCTCTCTCTCTCTCTCTCTCTCTCTCTCTCTCTCTCTCTCTCTCTCTCTCTCTCTCTCTCTCTCTCTCTCTCTCTCTCTCTCTCTCTCTCTCTGTCTCCCCTGTTTTGGATCTGTTTGTCTGAAGTTATGTTATTTAAACAGGAACCTCTTAGGGAATAACAGCCGTGCTTTATTGGTAGGTGAAAATGGAATTGCAAACAGCAGCAATGCCCTGATACACCTCGTACTATAATTTGGGGGAGGAAGGTTTAAAATGAAGAACTCCATTTCAGAAAAGCTGCTTTTCACCCCCCCCAAGTGATTGTGATTTTGAACAATCGAGTGGTCCAGCCTCTAGTCTACCATGATCACAGTGACCATGGCTTACAGGAAGCTAACATTGAGAGAATGTTACCTGCTCCTGATTCCTAACTTTAGGACTCTTTCAGCTTAGAGACCATTTGGGGGCCAAGTATGTCTTCACAGTGCATATAGATCAGTTATGGAGTTCACTGCTTGAAGGTACAGTAATGACTGCCAACTTGGACAGAGTTAAAAGATCAGATAAATTCTTGGAAGATATGTTAATGGGCTCTCTTTACTGTACGCCACCTACAGATCAGATGCTGTATGCCTTTATCAGCTGTAAAAGTGCATGGACAGAGGGACTTGCTACTACGTACAGGTATATTCATGGTTTTTGAGCTTACTGGGAGCAACGAGTTGGCCACTTTGGGAAGAGATTGATAGACTACATAGGCCTTTCTTTGCTCTGATCCATCACAACTCCTTTGTATTTGTTATATGGCTTGCTGTTCACTTGCATATACTAAATAAGCCATTTGTACTATTGCTTATCAATTGTAAGGGAATTATGTAGATGACTTTTTAAAATTACCTATCAGAAGATATGTTCTGTGCCAGCCCATTTCACAAGAAGTTTGCTGTTCACATTGGCATCAGTACTGAGTCAGTTTTCTGTCTTCTTGGCTATTAGACCAGGCCTATCAAATAGCCAACCCAACTATGCAGGAAACATTCTACGGCTAGAATAGAAGAATTCACTGAGATGCATACCAAACATGATTTTCCTTTGAAAGCTCCCACAGTTGTCTGATTCCATGATGGCACATGCTGTCAGAAATTTCTTTTGGTCTTGAGCAAGCTGCCTATAACTTAGGACTGAGTCCTGCAAATAGTACAGTACTTTTTTGTCTTTATTATTTGCAGTCAAGAGATAGATGTTTTGTGTGGTCTAAGCATATATTAACATACAGATGCAGTTGAAATCTGACAAACTTCCATGGTAAGAACTTACTAACATCTGAGGGGGTTACTCTTTGCTGTCAACCAAGTGATATCTGTGATTCCAAATGGGTGTCCCTCAGTACTTGTCCAAATGGTCAAGTCCTTCAAATTGTCTGTAATAAATGGAGGGTATGTCTTGGGGGAGACTGGAATGGGCATGTTTCATACTCAAAGGGATATCTGGTTTCTGGGGCAAATGAACAAACATAGAGGCAGATGGAACAGTGCATGGCTTCAAAACGACCTGTGGGAAAATGTGGATTTCAGAGCATAAGCTTTGTGGGGGCCCTTTCAGCAGATTCTCCTGGCTCCTGTTAGAAACAACAAAAGGAAAGAAAAGGTGAGAAAAAGTGAAAGATACTGGATAGCTATTTTTTAAACCTTATAGTCTCCAATTAAACCATTACAGAGACACATTTTCATTTATCTAATGTGATTTGGGGTAGTGTGAATTACAGCTACCTCAAAAGAATGTTAGCAATAGTATTTGTCATTTAATGCTTGGCTCAGCTTGGCACCACGACTGCTGCATTTCAGTGAAAGAAGGTGATGTGGCTCACATGTTGTGTTATTTCTACCTACATTTATTCAGTTCCTGTGTTTAGGAAACACAAAGATGCATTGTTCCAGACAGCAGTTCTTCTAGTTACAATTACTCAAAAAATAAGCAACTTTGTTTTATTGTGAATTTTGTATGACTTATCTGATCTGATATATTAACTGTGCCCTCCATGCTGATCGTGCCAATCTGATGTAGTACATAGATCAGTACCATTCCCATAAAATTTCCCATAGGTGGCAAAAAGGGTACAATTTGCATCAAACAAGATGTACAGAGACCACATCCCTAATTTTATTAGCACTTTCTGGGGCTTATAGGAGCATGAAACATCCAGCAAAAGAGGATATATGTTTTTCTTTTTATCACCAAAATTAGGTGTTGTGTGGTGTGGTAAGACCAGGAAATTGGTAGCCACAAAAGAAGGTGAAAGGATATGTGGGCATGTGCTATCAAACAAAAACTAGGGTTTCAGAAAAAAATGAAAACAAAAATACAAAAATATGGCATTTTAAAAACTAAGGTAAAGGTAAATGTTCCCCTTGATAAATGTCCAGTTGCGTCCGACTCTAGGGGGCGGTGCTCATCCCCATTTCCAAGCCATAGAATCACCGTTTGTCCGAAGGTAGTTTCCGTGGTCACATGGCCAGCGAGACCATACATGGAATGCCATTACCTTCCCACTGAGGTGGTACCTATTTATCTACTTGCATTTGCATGCTTTCGAACTGCTAGGTTGGCAGGAGCTGGGACAAGCGATGGAAGCTCACTCCGTTGCATGGATTCGATCTTATGACTGCTGGTTTTCTGACCTTGCAGCACAGAGGCTTCTGCGGTTTAACCTGCAGCACCACCACGTCCCTTTAAAAACTAAGTACTATATTTAAATGTGAGCTTTTGTGAATCAAGTCCACTTCCTCAGACAAGAGTGAGACTAACTCAGCTGCCCATTTGAAAATTTGATCTCTATATACTAAAAGAGATGAAATTACAAACAATGGTACATTAGGTTTTCTATGAATAGTGTTTGAGGGTCAGGGTGAAATATTGGGACACAACAGGGCATGTGGACATATTTTGGCATAGGGTCTCTGTGTTTTTGTACATCAGTGGTTCCCAACCTTGGGTCCTCAGATATTGTTGGACTACAACTTCCAGGAATCCTGGCCAGCACAATGGTGAAGGCTTCTTGAATTTTTAGTCCAAGAGCACTTGGAGATCCAAAGCTGGGAACCACTGCTGTATGCCATTGGAATAACTCCAGGCAGAACCATCTGAAATGGAGTTGTGTGTGTCTCTGTGTGTCCTTTTTGTATGTTAATAGGGAAGAGGTGATTTTCACCAGCTACTCCTTCCATTGCAGCCCCATAGTATGACAGTACTTCCCAGACTGTTCTATGGGGTTCCCCAGACTTTCAGAGAAGATTTTCTAGGGTGTACAGGAGGGGGGTGAATAGGTTAAAATATAGCATGCTCCATGAGTAGAAAAGCTCCTCTGGAGAAGACTTTCCCTTCCAGCATTCCACCTTTTACAAGTGTATCTTGAATAGGACACATCTGCCGACTAGTTTTGGATGACATAACAGTGTTCTTCCCTTATGTAATAGTACCCTCCGCAGATAGAAGAAGCAAAAATGTGTGTTAGACATGCATTATAGTATTTATGGTATGTGGAATAAATGAATAAAACCATCACTTGTGGCAACACTCATAGAAGGAACTTGGACAAAGATTTGAAAAAATGGGGAAGAATATCTCCTTTCAAGATTTTAATCCCCTTACCCTTCAATGTGGCCCCTTCCTTATCTGCGTGATCAGATCATCTGTAGAATGAAAGACTCCCCAGGATATTTACAGCATTTGGGGTTAGAACGTCTTTTCCTTGCAATCACACAGCAACACTGAAAAAAGTCTGTAGCCCAACTATTTGAATTTTGAAACTCGACAAATGTCAGCTTGAAGAGTCAATAACACAGAGGCAGCCCTGACTGCACTTTCAGACCCCGCACCATATGAGTAAGCTTGTCAAATCTAAAACTGTCATATTTGGAAATACTGGACATAATGAGTGTCACCCAATATTAAATATGTAAGGAAAAAATGTTGGGAATCTTATGCTTCATGTAATATTTTTCTAGCTTTCAGCGTGTTAAACTGGTTCACAAATACAAAATAGGTTTTATGGGATGAAACGTTAATGTGATATACAACCTTTAACTTTCTAGATGTTCGGGGCTGAAACCCCTCCAATCTTGCACCCTACACTGTGCCAGCTGATGCTTTGGGGAGTCTGAAACAACTAGGAGGATGGAAGACTGTTCCCTGCCACCCACAATATACAGGCAGATACCTTTGTAATCCCTGGTTGCAGTATCCTGCCAATGCCCCAGGATGTGCGCAACTGTAGAGGGCAGAGGTGCGATAGTGAAGTCTGCGGTTGTGCTTCATTTTCCCAAAGTGATTCCTTGTTTTCCCAGTTTCTTGTTTTGTGACCTTGGCTCTCCCAAACTTGAATCTTTTCCTTGGTTGTTGCCTAAAAGTGAGAAAAGATTATGGGTTGTTCTAGCACTATGCGCATCCGGTCAAGATGTTTGCTAAATCAGAATTCAGAAAGCAAGTTTCACTATCTGCTGATCAAGGTTGGAATTCCTTTCTTCAGCTAGATAAGACCAGCATGGAATTGTTCTTCTACTTAGAATTTTCTTCCAATGAGAATTTGTTTGGGCTGCCCCCATCTTTAGAATTGCCTTGCAGAATGTTGATTTGCTCTGCTGCACAATAATGAAACAAACTTTTATCCTTTTCTCTGTGATACCAGCAGTTTTGATTGACTATGTAATAAGGATTACTTAGTATTGTAGTGGGTCCTTCCTCAATCTGCTCCTTTAAAAATCTGAATTAAATAACTGGGTAGCTCATCTCGTGAAGCTTATGCAATTCCTATTTCTTTGGCAGATAACCCAATGCTACATCTAAATAAATCCAAGTTTTGTAAGATGAAACATGAGGGAGGTTGTATAAGCTTCTGTCTACAGTTTAACTGGAATATTGAGTGTGCTCTAGAGTGGGACCCCTTTTTGTTGTGCCATTGAGACGTCATTTTTTTCTTTAGTATTTTCACAGAATGGCTAGCAATATTTAAGCATTCTGTTCAGGTCCTTTCCTTTCACCATCAACTGAAAACTTACCTTTTTAAAGAGGCTTTTGGGGAGTCAGGAGACAATTAATATGGGGAGGCCCTTTAAATTTTATTTATACTTTTAAAATAACATTTAAAGTATTTGAACATTATAGTTTTGTTTTTAATTATGGATTTTAACTATTTTTGTACACTGCCTTCAGTCCACATTAAGGAAGGGAGGGAGGGAGGGAGGAAAGGAAAGGAAAGGAAATAAATTCAACATCAGTAGAAAGACTACCAGGCGCCCATGAGTAGAATGACACCTTCTGTCTCATGATGCCCAGAAATTGGTTCACAGAGGCCTACCGAATATTGAAGGTGATGATAGCTCTGCTGACTAGTATGATTCTCCTAGCTCTCACAAGCTTATCACCTTTTAAAACTGGCCAAGTTGCCAAACATCACTGTTTGGCATCTCTTTTTGCTTTAGGTTGGCAATGGCTTTCTTTAGACGTCCCTTCAATGAACTCTTAGCAGTGCGTGCAAAGAAATTTAGAGACCATTGAATTTACAGAGCAGCTGACTGGATAGCTCAGTGAATTGGGAACCCGGCTACAGAACCAGAGGTTATGAGTTCACTTCTCCACTGTGCCTCCCAACAGAACAGCCAGCCTGTGTGTTGTTGAGCAAAAGTCTCAGAGCTCTCCCAAAAAGAGTTGCAGACAAATCCTTGCAGAGTACTTCACAGCTAGAAAACCTTGAGAAGCAATACCATAAGTAGGAACTGATTTGATGGCATGTGATTATTATTGACTTATGGAATGCCACATATTTAAAAAAAAACAGCCTTTAAGCTTATTTCTTTTCTAAGAACAATCAGCTAAATGCTGCATTCTCAGAAAGTCATATGGCAACTATAGCATACTTCAGTCCTAGGTTATGCACCACTTCTATTGCATACTTTCCCCTTTTCTTCTATGTATATAAAATTAAAAAATCATGATTTCTTAGAGTGAGCAGCTAGGGCAGAAGCAGGTGTGCATCTTTCTGTTTTCTCGCTGTTCAGCAGCAGAAAAAAAATCCTGCAGTGAGAAATTTGATTCTGTAGCCTGCAGATGGCAGCAGAAGCTTTCCCATTTGCTACGTCTTTTGCTATAATAATTTGACAGTCAATATAAGCGGAATTATCTTTATCACATATTGAGGTATGGATACTATAACTAAAAATAGAAGAATGTGATAACAAAGATCATGCATTCACTCATCTGGTTAGTACTGCTATACAAAATGTTAAGTGCTGATGGAGCTACAACAGAATACAGAATCCTTGCAAGCTCAGCAGTACTGGGAAGATTAAAATTAAGCACAAAAAGGGTAGAATCTTCTAAAAACCTTCAAGGTTACCCAGGAACCCAAGGTGCTGAATTCAAAGCATCCTTGTGGGTCAAAGAGCAAACTCAGAGCCCAACCAATGGTGGAAGTTGGTAAACCACTTTCGGAGAATCCTGCTTGAAACATATATAACAGAGAAAAGTATCTCCTATCTAACTTTCCAAGTTCCTCTCCCCCTTTACAATGAAATGTAACCTTTGAAATATATGTTGGCAAATGGAATGTGCCAGTGCTTCAAAAGAGATGATTCTGTACTTGCTCTTTGTACTTGGACAGTTTAATGAGATAGCAGTACTGATTACTCTTTGGCTGTTTGAATGGGCTCTAATAGAGCCATAACGTATAGGGACAAAATGTAGAGGGAGGACTAAGAAACATGAAAATCACAATAAAGTATTCTTCTTTCTAGGCATTCTGTTTCAGACCAGGCCAACATGTCTGATTTAGTTTTACTTAATTTTACTATGTTAGTTTAGGGTCATAATCTAGCGATACTTACTCCTCACTGTTTTCACTCCTTTGTGCAGCTCCCTTCAGCATTCTGTCTTGCAGGCAACAAACGACAAATGCAATCGACATTGCAACAATGATCAGTCCGCTGATGAGAGAGGCTATGACTGCCACCCGGAAACCTTTGTCCACAGGTTTTGGGATCACTAAGGCAACAAAAATTCAAACACATTTCTTATCGGTCTTACATTACTGAAGTGTCCCTTGGGGCTGATAATGTTTGAGCCAGTAGTACATGCTGTACCTTATACTTTTGATTGGCATGTTTCTCATCTTCTTTGCAAAGAGAACATTTGAAAAAGATGCAGGCTCTCATGGTGGGTTCCCTCCTAGTTGTGCAGAGCCCAAGAATTCAGAAATAAGTGTTCAGCCCATTCATATCCAGCTTACCTTCACAATGAGGCGGGGAATGGCTCCAGTAAGATAGACTTCCTTTAAGCAAGCAGATCAATTTTCCGTTGCCCACTAGTTGATATCCTTCTATACACCAGTACGTAATAACTGACCCCAGGGAACTACCAGAGCCCTCTTCGATGTAGTAAAAGCCATCACTTGGGGGTAGCAGTGTTGTGCACTGAACTGGAGTAGTTAAAATAAATACAGGTTACAAGTGGAACACACAATCTGTGTTATTGTTAATTCTGCTCTTCTGCAGAAGAGTTACTTCTATTGAACTATGGGAGCTGCTGAAGATGGACACAGGTCTTTAAAGCAGGGGTGAGCAAATCGTAGCCCTCTGAGTGATGTTGAATTATGCCCTATCTGGCAGAGCCAAGGATGAGGAACTCTGAGAACTACAAAATAGGGAGGGTCATGTTTAGCTTATCTCTGCTTTAAATCATTATCAGCCAAATGTATCAGCTGGAAAGGGCTATCAGTTGCTTTTAGTCATGATGTTTGTTTACATCCTCCAAGATTAGAGGTGACATGCCTCCAAAATGAGTAGGAAAAGAGCTGCTGCCCTGATGTCCTGTGTGTGAACCCGGCATCAGGTTGGCCATTGGGGGAAACAGGCTTTTCAGAACAGATCGCCCTTTGGTCTGATTGTGCATGGCCCATCTTATGACAAGGTGCTTTTCCTGTTCTTTCACGCATGCAGAAAGCACTACATGAAAAAAAGGGGGACGGTTGTGTTATTTGTATAACAATGTACATTACAAATAAGCAGGCAAGAAGCTCTCTGATCAAGATGTAAAGATATGCATGTTAGAAGAGCCTCTATGTCAGAGCCTCAAAATCAGAAGAAAATAAAGGATTTGCAGTTGAAAATAAGCACAGTTCAGTGTTTGTAAGAGTATTAGCAAATGCTTTCACATGACAAGCCCCGCTACTTATGCCAGGAAGACAGATTTAAAGTTGTACCCGTTGCCCACTAGTTGCACCCACTTAGACTGTAGCATAGGTTTACTGAAACGTAAATCCCACTGAGATCTATGGAACTTTCTCCCAGATAGTGTGAGTAGAATTGCGGCCTAAAACAGCAGGCCACCCATAGATTCTTCTAGAAATATAGTTCACAAAAGCCTACATGTGTAACTTATCAAACTATAGCCTTTTGCTAGATGACTTGTTCTTGGTTTGGGATGCTAACAAAAATTATCAAATCTCGGCAGGTAACTGGCGGAAATTTCCTGGTTGCCAGGTTCTAGTTGCAGGAGATAGCAGGGCATTAGCAATATCAGGATTCCACCTGTGTTTCTTGCTCACATATAATCGTTTAGGACTCTACTAGGGGAAAATGCTTCCTGCTTTATCAGCCACAAATCAGCAGTAATAAAGCCACACATCTCATAAATAATTTTGAACCTGGTCTGCTGCTCCATAATAACTTTGGACTGGACTCTGTACCACACAGGCTTTTCTAACATGGACACTTTTACATCTTGCTCAGTCAGCTCCATGCCTGCTCATTTGTAACTTATGCAATTTTATTATTCTTTGTTCTGAGAAATACTTTAGTACACAGTTTTCGATAAATAGTGCACATGTCAAGAAGAAAAAGACAGAAATAACAGTTCGCTCAAAATGTCTTCCCTCATCAATGGCTGAGTCTCCTCCTTTCCCCTCAGGAGCTGTTTTTCCCACCAGTTTTATTTCTGGTCCTAAGAGTCCAAATCTGGTGGGTGCAGGATGGGAAGATAGTTGAAAACTGCTTGGAAGACCATTTGCCAGGAACAACAGGTTGGAAAGGGAAAACAGCTCTTTCCCATCAGCTGATTTCTTGCTTGCCAGCATCCTCTCGTCTCTCTACATTTGTCTTACAAACAAATGAGAACAGAAATCTGTGGTTTCCTTATAAAATGTCAATCTGCCCTTACCTGTGTCTGAAGGCCAGCCAGAACTATATATTTCCATGATGTTTAACACACATTCAATTTATGTCATAGAAAAGCAAGCATACTAGCAGCCTGTTGGCTAGGTAGAGGGAAAACATTAAGGGTACTAGAATCATCCAGCTAACATATACCAATACATCCTACAGGAAGGAAAATGTTACATATAAATTTATGCTTGGTATAAAACAAATGCTCCTGTTTAGATGCAAAATTAAAATGTCATCTAATATGACAGTTGTGATAGCTCATATTTTAAGAAGAAACCAGAACTGTGTTCACTAGGAAATTTTCATCATACATAAAAAAAGCTAACACAATTGTGCTGGTGCCTCCTTCAAAATTCACATTTTCTATTCTACTTTCAAGTGTGCATGGTGTGTGTGTGTGTGTGTGTGTGTGTGTGTCTGTGTAGGAGGGAATCAGTTACCTAAGTTAATGTGGCAGTCCCAAATAAAGAAGATCCATTAGATCAATGGAATATACATAAATATTGACTAAGAATTCAGCTGTTGAGTCAATAGGTCTACTTTAGTTAGAAGAAGCAATTAGATTTATGCCCATATCTTTCCACCCCCTCCAACAGATAAGAGTTAATTTTGTGAATATTGTTATAGTTCATATGGTTAATGTTTAAAGGTCCTAGTAAGAGGAGTGAAAAACAGGATGAACAACAGCATTTCACACAGCAGTCGTGGATATCAGACATAAAAGTTGTGGCCTTTTTGAGGCAGGCCTGCTGAGGACACAGAAACACAGACAGAGTACCTGTGAAGTTAGTCTGTGCAACAGTTTTGTTTGCTGCATCTCCAAGGAATTTCTTTATGCTAGTCTCCTCTGCAGGGGTGGTGGCCAAGGATTCAAGAGCTTCACTCAAGAAAAAATCTAGACAACTCCAAGCCAGCAGGCAAAGGGCTGAGTGGGCCTGGGATCTTCGTTTCTTCATATCTTGAAGTTTTACTGTAGCATCCTGGAGTTCTCCTAAGAGCTTCTAAAAGTTCTGTATACTTTCCTTTTTTTCATTCAGAAGCTGAATCAGCAGCAATAAGCTGGATTTTAGGGCTTTAAGCCTTGAGGAGGAAAGCCTGCTTGTTCTCCAAAGACCAGCTGCTGTTTCATAGATTCTTACAAGGCTAAATGAACCCACTTATTTGCCACATTAAAAATATTCTTGTGTCTCCTCAACTGATGCTGCATACAGTCAATGGTTCTCATCTCTTCTTTGTTTCTACATTATTATGTTATTTTAACTTTTTACTATTCGGCATTGATTCAATGACTTGGCTAAAATATTGGGAAACTGGAGGTTATGAAACTAAAGATGAACACTTGTAAGAACATGGAGCCTTTTAGAGATCTCTCATGCAATTTTCCATGCTAATTAGCACCAGCACTATTATTCAAGAAAAGTAATCTCCAATAACATCTGTACGGATAAGGAGTGGTAATACTCTGAGTTTAATTAACTCTATGTGGAATGTAGGGCAACTGATCTATAGCTTCTGTCTCATAAGCAAGCCAATGCTCAGGAGATGTCTTTCAGGCAAATGAGGATGTTGGTGTCCTAAATCTATTTGTTGCATTTAATAGTTCTGTTTACATAGTGATGAATAGGCTTGACACAAATTACAGGAGCTGATGAAGGTCAGTCATAGAATTACATTGTTAACATTACTAGAATTATTCTTCATACCCTGGGTGTTCACAGCCTCAGGGCAGAAACAAACCTTATAGATAATTGCTTAGTAGAAGAAAGAATTCTTTAACTGCTGAAAACCTGTGAGTGTAAAACAGGACCTTTCTTCGCCTTAAGTAATTTGTAGATTTGATTGCTTTATTTTCTGATTGATTTTCAAGATCATGAGATTCCTTTGAAGTCTGATTTCTCAGGCATAACCATCTGCCCAAATGACATCTCTCCAACTTTCTTCTACGTATCTCTAATGCATCTGTTGCTGTTTTTAGAAGACCTTTAGGAGGCCAAACAAAATGTTGCCACAGGGAAGGAAAAGAATAAATACTTTTTAATTTCTGTTTTTTTAACTAACATTTCTTATACCGGGATTTTACTAAACTGAAGAGTTTGTGTGTGAATTTCTAAGTGCTTCTACTTTCCTTAACAGTTTGCTTTCCACAAAGAAGAAAAAACAACCTTATTTTGTCCTTTGCTCCTTTCAGTATGTTGCTGTGGTAACATTATGTATGTGCATACAGAGCATACAGAGTTCATAGAGTAAGTAGAAGCAGAAAGTAATTGTAGGCACGAAATCTCTGCATGAGGCAGCACAGTGAGATTGAAAAAGGCATATAATCACTATGTACAGTCCTGATTTGAAGGTACCCTCTGTTTGATGGCTGTTCAGTCTAACCCTGATTTAAAGATGAAGGAGATCAAAGACTGAAATTGTCCATCCACAGTCAGCAGTACCTAGACAACAAATGTAACAGGCACAGAGTTCACTTGGTCACATTCTTTCCTACTTAGGAAATCATGAAAATCATTTTTGCATCTGTATATATAAATCAGCATATACAATTATATGCATATATATCAGTGTCCTGTCTTTGGTTTCTGCTCATATATGTCCTTTTGATGATGTGTGTTAAGATTATCATGAATTCTAAACAACCTTTTGAGTAGAAAGCAAATCCAGAGCGAAATCCAATGATAGAGAGTAGTAACCATCAACATTCCCACTACCTTTCAGAACCATTTATGAAAAAGAAGTGCATGCTGGCCATAATATTTTCAAAATCTTAAACAAGCAAACAATTACAAGCCAAATAACCCAACATGGTACTGGAATGAGACCCAGGGCTCTCATGGGGAGATGCACCCAACCCAAACTATAAGGAGGTAAGTTTATTAAAAGGAACAAAGAAGAGCCAATAATAAAACACAAAGAGTAAAAAGTCAAAGGAAAAGTTTCAGATAACCACGTTTGAAATGTATAAAGATAACAATCTTAAACTATACATGCCAATAGCAGAGGAAGTTCTTGAGATCAGATATGAACACAGGAACAAAAAAACACCTCTACACAAGCCTATAGCAATTGCAAGGCAAAAGCATACGCAGACATAACAACAACATGAAGCAAAATGGCTGGGAGCCTGAGACAGAAAGGGAAACCTTATATTTACTACACTTCCAGTTATCATGTTGAAATAGGATTATTTGTTTATGGTTCTGCCAAATGACTTATGACTAGTGGTGAAAGTATTCATATTTGTGTACAAATACAAATATCCCACACAGTTGGACTTAACAAGGGGCTGGACCCTGGGACGTTCACTCAAGCATCCGGTGGTGGCCTCACTCATCCTTCCAATCACTCCTAGAGCCCCGCTGTCTTCTCGCTCGGCTAGCCACTCGGCAGCCATGCAGGGAGACTCGTCCTCCCTCCCCCTGCCTGGAGTGGCTAGGTGAGTGGGAAGAGAGTGACGCTCCGGGAGTGATTGGAAGGATGAGCGAGGCCGCTGCTGCTGGCAGGCATGTGAGTGGACTCTATGGCCCCAGGGGGCGGACCCTCATTAAATCCAGCTGCACTGGGATATTCGTATACAAATACCCCCATCTCTACTTATGACTTATTCCCAGTTTACCTATATGTGAAGACGTGATTTTTCCATGCAATAAAAGTTGCAGAAGAATTACTGAAAGTTGTCGCCGCTCATCTTTCTGCATCTGCATTTCCCTCTTGTACTGAACTGGCATGTGCCATTGCAGTGGTGTGTTTTGTTCCAGAGGTACTTTGGGCATTTCACATCTCTTCTATCCTTGTGCTTTCATTGAAACTTTCCAACCCTACTGCAGTCTGAAGTTCAAAGAGAAGCAAGGGGAAAGTGTCAGTCACTTTGGAAGCAGAATGCAAGAAGATACGGCAAGAAATAAGTTGACAAGGGAAAGTTCTACACTTAAATTCATCAGAATACAGTGGCGTAAAAAGTACTGCTTAGATTCCATCACAGCCTCAAACAAGCAGGCAGTGTGGAATGCTGAATGCTAAGAGACCAAGCTGCGTAAATAGTACCACATAGCAATGAATTCCATGACTAAACTAAAATGGAGTTTGTGCAATTCTTCATAATGTGTCCATGGCCACCTTAAGTGAGATGCTTGCTGTTTAATCAGTTTGTTAGGATCTCCAGTCCACCACTTGAAAAAATGAATGATATTGGAGTTTTTCCCAGCAAGCTTTACATGTAAAGCCAAGAGTGCAGTCTACTGCTGGAGCCCCTTTTCAAGCACGCTACAGCCTGTTCCAAGGTGCCATCTGGGCCTCAGATTACAAGATGACAGATCCTGTTCCTGAATTAATAGGCATAGCAGGAAAGTAGTGGAAATAATAGGTGGAGGAACTAGAGACCTAAGCTAAATATAAGCTGAGGAAACAATGAGACAATAAACTGAGAAGATAAATCTGTCAACGAAGGTGGCCCTACCCATTGTGCAAAGTGAGGCAGCAACCCGTGGGAGCATTTTAATGAGCCACTAATAGTTCCCTGCTGCTAGGGGACGGTGCTGTGAATGCCACAAAACCTGATTTACCGTATTTTTCTGTGTATAAAACAACACTTGTTCCTTAAATAATTAGACAAAAAATTAAGGGTCGTTTTATACACGGAAGGCAGCTGCTTTTCCTTGCCTTTTGCAAAGCCACGGAGCTTAGCAAAAAGGAAGGGAAGGCTCTCTTCGGGTAGAGCAGCCGTGAAAGGGCTACACGATCGTAGCCCTTTGATCCTGAAGCAGCCATGAAAGGGCTTCAGGATCAAAGGGCTGCGGTTGTGCAGCCTTTACCTGAAGGGAGCCTTCTCTTCTTTTTTGCCAAGCCCCGTGGCTTCGCAAAAGACAAGGGAAAGTGGCGGTCGAAGGGAGCCCTTTGATCCCTGCTTTTTTCTTCCTTTTGCTAAGCTCCGTGGCTTAGCAAAAGGGAAAAGCAAGGATCAAATTTTCTAATTTGGGGTTAGAAAAGGAGGGGTCATCTTATACTTTTGGGTTATCTTATAAATGGAAAAATATGGTAGTTTTGGACAAGGTGGTGAAAGACAGTATCCCATCACCCAAATTGAAGTAAAATTTAAGTGCCTTTTGAGTTGGCTTCTATACTTAGAGTTGGGATAGAATGTGATCATGACCCAGGCAGCAAAATATCTTGGTCTGCCCCTACCTATCTGTGTATATATATGTGTGTGTTTGATTAGGGTGGAGGCTGGAGGAAAATGATCAGCAAATGTGTGAGCTGTGGGTGCTCTAAAAAACAAGAGAGCTGAGGGAAATCATCTAGATGTCTTGATGGTGCACAGGTGGAGCAGCACAGCAGGAGTGAAATACAGAATATCTTCATAGCATTCGTGGGGATTCCTTCATATCCTTTAGCACAGTGGTCCCCAACCGTGGGCCTCCAGATGTTCTTGGACTTCAACTCCCAGAAATCCTGGTGAACAGAGATGGTGGTGAAGGCTTCTGGGAGTTGTAGTCCAAGAACATCTGGAGGCCCAAGGTTGAGGACACTGCTTTAGCACACAATATTCACTTCTAGAAGTATTTTTAAAATACCTTAAAGTAAGAGATTAACATGGAACTGTAATGAGCACTCATATGGCCTCACAATATGCAAACAATTGCACATTCAATATGCAAACATTGGACACTTTCTTAACTGCTGCACCCAAAACCCACTCCTCTATTTGAGATATACTGATGACATTTTTCTGATCTGGAATCCCTAGAAAAATTCCACCAGGAGTTCAGTATTCTCACCCTGGAACAATCTGTGCAACAGGACATCACTATGAAACTACAACATGGACACCTTAGCACCATGCTGTACTGGAAACTCAATGACCAATATACCTACCTGCACTTTTCCAGCTTCCATCCTGAAGACAACAAAATCAATTGTATACAGCCAAGCCCTAAGACACAATCACATCTGCTCCAATGGAGGCTCCAAGCTCAAGGATCTACAAAATGCATCCCTCCGTCTACATTACCCACCCCATATGATTAAGGAACAAATCAACAAAGCATGATGCATGTCGCAGAAGTAACTTACTGCAAGATAGACCCAGAGAACAAAATGACAGAACATTGCTAGTTGTCAATTACAGTCCACACCTGAGACTACTCACATGCATCTTAAGCGATTTCCATCCCATCCTGGACAAGAATACTTCACTCTTCAAAGCCCTTGGTGGGAGACCCATACTTGCCTACAGACAACCTCCCAAGCTCAAGCAAATACTAACACACAATGGACCACAAAACAGCAACACAGACAGGGGGACTAGACCCTGACACAGACCCAGATGCCAACTCTGCCCACACATCTATTCTGGCAACACAATTACAGGACTTAATATCAAAGGCAACGTCATCTGCTCCTCAACTATTGTTATCTACACCATCTTTTGCCAACAGCACCCCTCTGCACTCTACATAGGACAAACATGACAATCTCTTTGGAGATGGATCAACAGCCACAGATCTGACATCAGAAACCACAATCTACAGAAACCTGTCTCCAACCATTTCAGTCTACCAGGTCAATTTGTGGAATATTTGAAAGTCACTATTTTAGAACAGTATCATTACAAATAAAGAATACAGAGGGAATCAGCTGAGATAAAATGTATATTCATGATGGACACCCATATAAATGGACTGAATATAGGCCTAGGTTTCTTAAGTCATTACCAAATGTAGCACTTTTGATGTTACCTACCACCACTGATATCTTCTTCAAAACTAACAAGCCCATCTCTCACCACAGGGTTCAAAGGTAAAAACTGTCAATAATCCCTACATTAACACACATGATTCCTATTCCATATTCTTTCACTGTTATATTTAATGTTCTCTTTTTCTTAAGTTTCTTTTTTAAAGTTTCTCTTTCTAAAATTTTAAGTGAATCTTTAATCTTCAAACCCCCCCCCCCAATCTGCCCCTCTCATTTCATCTCTGCCCAGGCCTGGTCTGTTTCTTTCTTCTGAGGAATTTTTTACAGCAGAACACTAAAACAACAGAAGCCATAAATCACAGCACGTAAATGTGACATACATTCAAGAGTCAATCAATATTTAATATGAAACTGATACTTCATTCAACTTTTCATTCTGTTTCGATATGTCTGACGAAGTGGACGTATCCATGAAAGCTTACATTAAAATATAATAATCTTTAAGATGCCACATGTTTTTGACTTGTTTTGTTTCTTTGGATTTTCCTGATACACTGGAATTAGGTTTCCTATATGTTCTAACTATAGCAATCTCCCTTTCTCTCTCATACTTTGCCCCCACTTACAGTTGTGCAGTCACAACCCAGATCAATCATCTCTGATCTTTCGTTGTGGGTATTTCTGGTTAAAAACAGACTTCAAGGCAAGGCCACAGAACTTCAACCTTTTGACACAAAGCACTGCTTTTCTAAGTAGGGGAGTGATGTCTCCAGAAAGCCTGGCTATTAGGCTTCCATGGTGTATTGCTATGGATAAGAAAGGGGAAATTTCTACATTTAGGGTTTCTGCTTATGGCTGTTTGTTGTAAGGTCTCCACTGCAGCACCCCATTATTAGAGTCTGGATACGGTACTTCTTATCTAAAACTTCTAGAACAGAAACTCTGCCAGCTTGTGGTGGGGGGTGGATTCAGGGACCTGTAGTCCAAAAAATAATTAGTCCTCAAAATATATACCGCAAATGCATATCTCCTATCAAATGGGAGAAGGAATACTGGATATAAGAGTTTTGGATATAAGAGTAGTTTAGAAGGTGACCTTGTTGTACACCTCAGTAAGCAAACACCTAGGGGAATCAAGAAGTGTCTAGTAGACTTCCTTTTTTTGTTATATGAACTCAACCTGTGTTGTTAGATGCAGTGTAAATACATAGCTCAGTTCTTGGGAATGTCCTTGTAGTTTTTCTCACTTCTTTTCAGGCATAGGTTATTTCCTCCTTTTATAATTTTCTGCTACCCCTAGTTTGTCCTAACACTCATACCTTGCTTCTGAACCATAGTATGCAAATCTGTTTCAAAATGTGGGTTCAGACGCCATCCTGGAGATGAGGGACTATTTAGGGTTTGTCACTTCTGTTGATGCAGCGCACAATGATTGGCAAAAACCTAGGAAAGAAGAAAGAGCTCATATATGGATATTTATCTCACAGCTATATAGTAAATTTATTGTGGTTCTGGATCAACCTTATCAAAAACCCACAAGCCCACTTATTGGCTAATAATTTAGAGTGACACTATAATTTACAGAGGTGCAAAAGATATTAAAGAGGTGAATCAGAATAAATATAGCTTATAAATTTCTTTCCCACATTTACCACAGTGGATGCATACCAGAAGTTACTCCCCAGCAAATGATGCCCGAGGCTGTCATTAGAATTACAGAGTATCACTCCCTTCTGTTTCCCAACCTCTACAGAAGGTCTTGCTCCAACCAACCCATGAGTCTGTTGCATTTGCAGATGAATTGCTTGCATTAATCAAGTGTAAACAGTGTTTTATAAGATGTTCTGAGAAAGATGAGGTCAGAGTGGAGAGCAAAAGCAGAACAGGTAATGTCTGCTTAGTATACCCTGTTTGAATCATTAATCCAAATAGTGAAGAAAGCCAACAGGAAAAAATGATTGATCCAAAATATGCTGGAGGAGACCTTTGCAGATAGATACCCTGGCCTGCCAGAAAGACAGACAAGTGGGTGCTAGCTCAAGTCAAGCCTGAACTCACTCTTGAGGCAAAATGCCTACATTGAGGCTGTCATACTTTGGTCACACTCAAGACTCACTGGAAAAGATAATAAAGCTAGGAAAAGTTGAAGGCAGCAAGAAAAGAGATACCAACATGAGATGGATTGACTCCATACATGAGTTTGCAGGAGCTCAGCAGGGACGTTAACAGTAAGACATTTTGGAAATCAGTCATTTATAGCAGTGGTCCCCAACCTTGTGCCTCCAGATGTTCTTGGACTGCAACTCCCAGAAGCCTTCACCACCACCTCTGTTGGCCAGGAATTCTGGGAGTTGAAGTCCAAAAATATCTGGAGGCCCAAGGTTGGGGACCACTGATTTATAGGGTTACCATAAGTTGCAGATGACTTGATGGCACATAACAAGAACCAATAACTCTACACCCTGCTCAGATTAGGTTATTGTGAAATGACACCGAAAGGTTTTTCCTCAGCCTTTCCTCAGTATGGCCTCCTTGAGATCTGTGGGCTATAACCACCTTCACCACCAGCAAGTATCAAGCTGGCTTAGTTGATGGGAGGAAGAGAACTACTCTGTCTAGGAGATAATAGCCAAGTTTGAAATTCTGAAAACACATGGTGTGTGAGATTTGTTGAAATCTGACTTGCTAGAATATGAGAATCATCTCCTGCTAACAAGCAGTGGTTGTTAACTAGCCACAAGCCGCAGTCTGAATCCGTAGTTTGTTATTGGCTTACAAACTTTGGTTTGCTTAAACTATTGCTTGTCATGACATCTAGACCCACAATCATTGTTTGGCACTGGCTTGTTTCCTAAACTGCCTGCCTTGAAACAAGAGCTTTCAAAAAAGGTATGGGAGAGACTCAAACCAGAGGCAAGCAAAAATGGATTGAGTCTCTTCCACTCCCTTTTTATCAGCTCTGTGTTGAGCATAGTTTATTTGTTATCTACTGGGCAACTCATGGCTGAAGTAGAAAACCAGGGTTAACTCAATTCTGTGGGATCATGTCCGATACCTAGTGAGGGGCAGGCATAACGAAGAGCGGCATCTTTCATACGCATTTCAAAATATCTTCTGTTGTTAAGGTGCTGACGAAAAGAGCTGATTTTTAAATTATGGTCTGTAATGCAGAGGCAAAGCTGAATTCCATCACATGCTCAAAGGGCATCAGCCCAGCTAACACTGGATCACACAAGTTCTTATTTATCTTAATCTGAAAATGCTGATTGGGTAATGCCACACATTTTTTTTTCTTTTTAACCTTTTAACATACAGGCAAGATAGTACAAAGGCTTGCTATTCTTTTGAGTCAAAAGATTCTTGCCTTCCAAGCTGTTCTTGGTTCATCATTACAGCAGCTCCGAGCCTTGTAAAGTGTGTGTCTCTGGTCCAGTGGGGTCTAGTCATGAGGGGTGTTCATATCCCCCAAATTTAGTGGAAATTAGAGGAGTGTTGTGGGGAAAGACTTGCATAGACCTCTTGGAAGCAGAAGAACATCAGAGGAAATTTTTTTTAAAAGGTGTGGACAGGAAAGTGGACAAGCTGGTTGAGCATTCACATTTTGATTCATTTTCAGCCATGGGCACTTGTACAGTACATTATGTCATCCTCCACTTGTTAGAGGCATATGCACAGTAGGAAGAAAACAAAAATTATCTTAATCAAGTGAAACTACCTTCTGTATAGTCAAGATTGTCAATCCAGGGCATGATTAGCTAAGCAAGCCCAGAGCTGAACACTCTTCCTCACCGTGCTATCCCTTGCCAACTAGCCAGTGGTTCCCCCTCATCTTGCCATGTAAAGCACGGATGGGAATCAGGCTGCCATGAGGATATGTTATGGTCATCAGATGCTCCTTTTTTTCTAATAATATTTTAAAATGCCCTATGCCTCAAGGAACAAGATGCTGCTATAAAATAAGGTATGCCTCCATAAGGTCTTCCTCCCCAAATGTGACCTTGAGTTCACTGCCATTTTCAAGTTGAAGGGCTGGTGTGGCTCTCAGAGAGTCCTGGGGGTGGAAAAATGGCTCCCTGTCCCCCAAAAGCTTGCCCACTGTTCAGTAAGGCACTCCGTGTTTACTTGGCTGCTTAATAGTAGTGAGAGAGAAGGCTTTGCTTTTCCTGAAGTATTTTTTCAGTAATTCTCCTCTCCATATTGGTACTTTAGCAATCACTGTGTGTGTGGTGCACCCACAGCATCAGCAGTTGTCTCTTCCCTATGGTGGTAAGGTGCCTGTCCTCTGATTCCTAGTCAGTTGCTAGGAAAAAGGGTTGTAGTTTGGTGGAATGAGGACATACTTCATAAGTAGATGGTCCTAGACACACTTCCCAACATCTGTACTTTAAAAGATCTTTCACCATAGGAGAGAGAAGGAGCCATGGTTGAACTTGGAGAGAGGTTTTGACAGTACAGAGAGTATTCTGGGCTATGGAGGCTGAGCTATATAAGAGCACACAGATCTGGAATCAGATTTCCCCCTCTTGTTAAAAACAAATCCTTTTGAATCGCAACCATAGAGGTGGGGCATGGTTCTGTCAAATCTCAGTAAGCTCAAGCAAAGGTGTTTCCCAGTCCTGATGCCTAAGGTCTTTGGAAACTAAGAAGAGACTCCCCCCCCCATGTTTCCTACTCCTCCTATAATGCTTTAAGAAAGAAGAATCCTGAATGATAATGTCAATTAGAAACAGCTTAACCTGTAGAATTCCATCAACAAACAGCCTCAAATGTACAGAAAATGCAACATTTGCAAAAAGGTTAAGGAAAAAAATTACTTGACTCCTAATTTTTACTCTTGATCCTTTGATCCACTCCCATGTACCAGCAATGCTGAGAAATAATAAGATTAACAATAACAACAAAAAAAGGAGTCTTATCTCAGAAGAAAATTATAAATACTTGGACATGTCACAAGCAGAAATAATCAAGCAAGAGGAAGTTAAAAGAAGGCCTAGTAAGGAATATATCAGAAGGTTAAGAAAAGTCCTAAAATCAAAGTTTCATGATGGGAACACAATCAAAGCTATACAGATCTGGGCAGTGATGATTATTTGATATACAGTGGTGCCTCGCAAGACGAATGCCTCGCAGGATGAAAAACCTGCAAGAAAATTGTTTTCTGCGATCACTATGGTGCCTCGCAAGATGGTTTCTTCTATGGCCACGCTTCGCAAGATTCCCCCCCCCCCCCCGAGACCGATGCCTCGCAAGACGAATAAATTTCCATAGGGAACCTCGCAAGATGATTTTTTCGCAAGACAGCACTTCTTGCAGAACGAATTACATTTGTCTTGCAAAGCACCACTGTCCTGTAGACAGAATAGACTAGAAACAAGCTAAACTGACTACTTTAGATTGAAGAATTACAAAACCAATGATCCTCTATTATGCATCCATGCCACAACATTGACCAGGTGAATCTCCCACAGGGTGAAGGTGGAATGCAACAAGTGAAACAATCAGTTGAGCGACATAAGAAGGGCCTAGCAGAATGTATCAGACCGAGCCAAGTACTGTACGTAGAAGCACAGAGATAAGTTGTTAAAACAGGATTACTGAAGACCAAAGAAAGGCGGTGCTCGGAACAGAACCCAATACAAAAGGAAAAATCTTTTGGAATTGTGAATGGGAAGTACAGTGATCTTGATTATTTAAATAGATAAACCTGAATCCTTCTGAGCCTCGTGGCGCAGTGGTTAAACTGCTGTACTGCAGCCAAAACTGGGCTCACGACCCAGGGTTCAATCCCAGGTAGCGGCTTGAGGTTGACTCAGCCTTCTATCCCTCCGAGGTCAGTAAAATGAGTACCCAGCTTGCTGGGAGGAGGAGGGCAATGTGTCGCCTGCATAATTAATTTGTAAACCTCCCAGAGAGTGCTTGAAGCACTATGGGGTGGTATATAAGCAGCATGCTTTGCTTTAAAAAAAAATCCTAGTGGCATCATCCAAAAGTATGTATGGAGTGCCTTTATTTTGCCACAGATCATAGGTGGATGTAGGTTGTCAACCTCAAGAGTCTCTCTATGGAACAAACAGTCTAACTTTAAAATGACTTCCACGGAGCACAGTCACTTCTTCAGATGATAGTACAAAATAATAAAGGTCTAACAGTGTTGCAAGTCAGAACCAACCTATGCTAACTAAAGACCCACAACACAGGGATGCACGGCTTGGGAAATTATTACACGGACAGTATCCCAGTTCCCTCACAACTGATAATGTTGTTAAGAACAAGTTATTACAGAAAAACCGTTGATTTTAATAAGCCAGATACTACTTCTAGATAAGCAACAAAGAAAAACATATCACAGAAGTTAGGGTTTCATCAACAAGCAACCTTAAAAGTCCTGAAAGTACAAAAATTGCAAGCTTCAAGGATTGAGGCAAGAAATTAAAAGAATATGGAAGCAAGATCAGGTCATCCTCCCTCCCCTATGAACCGCATCAATTCATTTTAAAATCTTTGTTTACTAATTTAAAACAATTGCCCATAATTTGCTTCCTGACATCCAAAATGCCATGATTTTGCAATTATGTAAATCTCACCCACAATTTGACTCTTTGGTCCGCTCCATCCTTATGCACCAGCAATGCTGAGAAATAAGGCATGCGATACTACAACAGTCTTGTTTCCTGTGGAGAGCATTTTATTTATTTATTTAGTTGCTGCCTATCTCTCCGGACTGGGAACCAAGGTGGTTTACAATATAATTTATTATTTAAAATACAGTATTGCTAAAACTCAATAAATAAAAATCTAAAACATGGTTAAACCTATTATAATATTAAAATACAATTCAAACTGGAACATTTTAAAACATCTTGGTAAAAAAGACAAGTCCTAATTTAAACTAAAAATACAAGGAAGTTAGTACACCCACTCCTGCTGATCTGAAAGCCTGAGCAGGTTTATGTGAAAGAATACAGTCTTTCAGAAAACCTGGGCATGAGCCATATATGGCCTTATGAGTCATAAGCAACATTTTCACTTGTGCCTGGAAACAGACTGATTTAATTGATTTAATGGTGTTTTTAAATCTGTATTTTAAATGTATATTCTTATTCATTTTGTGTTTTAATTACATTTGTTCTATTTAATTATTCACTGAGATGTTATTAATGGGATATAAACTGAATGAATGAATGAAAACATGAACAAGTGAAATGTGGTGTCCATTTAGAATCATCCATCTTGAAAGTGATTGACTTTATTAGGAAAAACAGGAAGTGTCTTCCCTAAATTAGCTGGGCTTCTCTCACCTAAAATTGTCAACACTGCCTCGATGCCACTTTCCAGGGTTTCAAGCTGGATTACTTCCAAGTGCTGCTTGATTTTGAACAAACAAAGCTTGCATTCTGCCCCTGAGATATAGCCCCTCCTCACGTTCTTTCTTCTGGCCTGCATCTATTGTATGATTTTAGAAGCCGCAGGAATGTGGAGCAAGGTCCTCCTCTTTTTATTGCAGGGTGGGGATAAGTGGATCTGATATATCTTCTCCACCAGTCCATACCAGATGCAAACAAGCCAGAATCTCCAACACTTTGTGTTGTCATTGATGTTGTTCCTTCCTTTATTCTCTTAGTGCCACCTACACCCACATACAAATTGCCTGGTTTTGGCATTGTGGCAGCTCTTCAATTTATTCTTGTACTCCAGCCCAGAGCAGTTTCAATGACGCCAGTGCCCAAGCCCTGAAGGAAAGGCACTACCTCAGCTCGCACCTTAGACGACCAAGAGCAACTGAACAGAGAACTGATTGAAGAGCTCAGGTATCCTCTTTAACCCTTTCCCCTGCCTAGATTATGAGGAATTATGAGGTATAAGGAAGCGGGTCTCTTCTCTCAGCCTTCCTTCAGCATTTGCTTACTTGTTTTACCCCTTGCCTGGAACACTGTTATGAATGGGCAGGTAAAGGGAACAGGTTAACAGTCAGATAGCACTTGGAGAACACAGGCATCTGTTGCCACAGTGGTACAGATCAGACGAATCAGACTTGGAGACAGCAAGAAATGATCAATGTTTGGATCAGGGTTTGTGATACCACAAAACATTCTGGGGCAATTAAAAGATTCTAACTGAAAATAGAGAACACGAGGAGACAAACCAGAGTTATTCTGAAAAATGTTAAATGGCAGCTGAGGTACTGTAGCTGTGTTGCAGCAAGGAATGTGAACACCTGACCGTTTTGTTTTTGCTATATTTCTCAGTATCCTTTCAGCATTCTGACCCTGTCCAAGTTCCATACTGGGTGGCAGGATCTTGTTTGGGTTTCCCAGGTGGAGGTTTGTGCGTATTCTGGTTTCCTTTTTCCTAATGGACAATCTTAATGCATTTTCATAATGCTTTTCCTCCCATTAAATTAAGTGTCTTTGTACATGTGTTTCAAATATATACAGTTTTTGTTGTGCACAGGAATTTGCACATGATTTTTTTTTTAAAAAAAGAATGTGACTGAAGGATACATGGGCGCCTTGTATTAATACTCTCAGACTCCACAAATTGGATGAATTAAAACCACAATAGCAGTAATTGTGCTTTGGTTATTTATCCTGTTCCTTAAATAATTAAGATTATTTAAGGAACAGGAGACCTATTGAAAGTCAAGTTTGTATAGCTTGGTAGAATTTTTTGCTCAGCTCTTCATGAATTTTGGTCCCTCCTTTATGTAACAGAATGATCTTGGTTCACTTGCTATGTTTCATTTTTACCTATATCGCAGGATTATTGTGAGGGGAAAAGGGAATATATGTAATTTGAGTTAAAACTGCTTAAAGCCCTGGACTGGAACCCAGGAACCTATGCCCTTAGGTTAAGACAAGTAACCTAAGTAAGCCAGCAGGCATTTCTACCACTTAAACAAACTACAGAGAAGGAAACATTGAGCTGAGTTATAGCCCCATCCTGGGAAGCGTCTCCCACCCATTCATCTTCGATCACCTAGCCTGCTGGTCAACCCTGTTCACATTTAAAGTTTTCACACTGTATTCTGAACACAATGTGGCATTTCGCGAGGTTTATTTTCCCCAAAGCAGCTTAGATTATGCATTTGATCAGCAGGAATAGGTACAGAGAAGAACAGAACACTATTCCGGTTATTAAATCTTACAGGGCCAGGAGGAGGAAGTTCTCATCTACCCTATTCCCGTCATACGTTCCTATTTTCAGTTCCTTTTTTTTTTTTTTTTGCTCAGTGAGTTGCCTTGTGATTTCATTTGTTTGATAAGAGGATTGAAACATATATCAAGGAAGCGATTAATCCTTCCCGCATAATCCTTTTGGGCATGAGAGCTAATGTAATTAACACGTAGCAGGTTAATGTCCTTTTTGAAGGCAACAGGAAAAGAGGAAGACCAAATATGAGATGGATTAGCTCCCTAAAGGAAGCCAAAGGTTTGAGAAAGAGATTCTCATACAAGAGATGAGAAAGGCTGTTGAGGACCAGACATTTTGGAGGCCACTCATTCATAGTGTCCACTCTAAGTCAGAAGCAACTCGACAGAACATTGTAACAGCAACAACAACAAGGTTAATGCAGATTTAACACAGCGTTAGGATGCTTTGAATGAGTTCAGCTAATCTTTAAGCCTCTGTGAAATGAAGTTTCCTTATCCAGAATATTTTAGAAGTTTCATTAAAAGAAAGCAAATACAAACCTGTTTACAAAGTTTTATGTGTACATATTTGATGCCAATCATATCTATGAAGTACAGTTTATATCTCAGAACACACCACCATGCTCTTGGTGCATTTGAAAACCCACTAGACATGTTCACAGCTGAAGGCAAGGGTGACAAGCCACAGTCTTAACATGGTGTAACATAGCAACTGTTCATGTATTGCTTCCATGGCAGACCACCTAACAAACTTGGCAAATCTTCTCTATTTCTGATTTGCTTCTCCCCTGCCTTTTTTATTGATTCCTGTTTCATAGAGAGTAGCTGGAGAAGCAAACCCAGGATGAGCGATACTTGTGGGCTTGGGTGACAAAGTAGAATTTGCAAACCAACAAAAATGCATGGACTCAGGGTGTGGTTTGTGCCCAGTGCAGAGGCAGATTTGATATCACAGCAAACCAGACTTCAACAACTCTGTCATGGCATGTTGTAACATGTGGGTGCTATGTAGTTGCCATCCCAATAGAGGGTGGTTGACTTAAAAATGGAGCTGGGAATTGGATAGGGTCTGTTGTGAAGCAACATTTTAAAGGACCACATTACATTAGTGTGAGCAGCATCTCAAATTTGTCCACCTCTCTCTGATTAAATGTGCATTATTTGGTTGACTGGAAAGAACTGCGTATTTTTAGAAGATACTTAAAATACTGGTATGTTGTATTTTTGAAAAAAAAGTAGGTCATCACTCTTTCTCTGTTTGCTTAATAGTGAATTACATGCAATTGCCACATGAGATGATCTGCTGATATTCTGCTTAAGGATCATACACTCTGTATGCAACATATCAAAGCAAAAAGGAAGTCTAGCTAATTAAATTCACTTGCCATACACATGCTGACAACAAGACTGTGGCTTGACGGCTCAGTCACAGGACAAAACCAAGAAGTGGTTGCATACTGTACTTTTATTTACAATGTTCTTAAGACTTGAATAATCACTTTGAAATGTCTGTGTTCTTTTTTTAAGCATGTCAAATGTTTGTTTTAAAAAAAGGCTTGCAAACATTTACTAGAGAGGCAGGAAGAGCAGAAACAGCACTACAGTACAAGATTTAGTTTCTTTGAAGGAGAGCTTATCAGAGTTTTATAGCAGCTTCTTAGTATTTGTGTACAAATATTCAAGCAGAGTCTATTGGGAGCAAGCGGATTCCTGAGAGGCAGGCAGAAAAGCCACTGTTCCTGTATCATACTCAACATTATACTGTGGTTCCTTGAGCAACCTAGACGTTCTTTTATTAAAATAACTTCCTACTAAAAAAAAACCTGTCACACTTGATCTCAGCCCCTCCTCCTCTCCCAAGTAAATACGGCTGCTTTCTGTGGTTTCCTCTCTGCCCCTGCCCACTTCCAAAGTGGAAGAATCCCTTTCGTGTTTAGCAAAAGGACTGAGCCATCCTCTGAAAGAACCTGGACCTAATCAAACTTTAAAAGTTTTCTTCTTGCATATCCCTAATAGCTGTTGTCATTTTTGCTACCTAAAGTTCTACTGACAGTAAATGAGTCCCATACTCACATGGGTGGTGACTCAAGGAAAAGAAAGGCAAGTACATGGAGCAAGGCAAGACATGGCAAGATCAAGTGTGAGAGGAATCTGTGTTACATGGTTGAAAAATTGCTCAAAGTATCTGATTAAGCTAGAGCAGTTGTTCCTAACCTTGAGTCCCCATATGTTTTTGGACTGAAAGTCCCAAAAGCCTTCACCACTAGCTGTGCTGGCCAGGATTTCTGGGAGCTGTAGTCCAAGAACATCTGGGGACCTCCCTGTGAGGTCCATGCACATGCACACAGATCTCCATTGGGGCTGCTCACAGATGGCTGGTAGCTGGTTTGTTTACTTCCCCTTTTGGATGAAGCCCTGCCCCTCCACACACACATGGGTCAAGGCTTCTGCACAGTAGGAATGAAAATTAGAGGGAACGTTGCTGGGGACCCAAGGTTGGGAACCACGGATCTAGGGGAGAGAGCTATGTAAGTCCTGATGCCTCTTCGCTGGTTGGAGAGGTCAACTATCTTCTTAAAGCTGTGGAGTCAAGTTGGTAACACTTAGGCCCTTGCTGGAACTGAGAGGGTACCATTGCCTTATGAATTGACAGAATATGGAGATGCACAGGAGATTTAATGCACAGCAGCAGCATCCACAGGACCTAAGAGCAGTACACTTGAATCTCCAAAAGACCAAGGTACATAATACATGCTGAATATGACCACCAGCTCTCACTTGTCCATGGAATTCAGACAGTGGTCTTGATAGCATGTCCTAGAAGAAAAGTGAGCTATAAATGCAATAAAAGAGTGAATAATCAGTCCCCATGTCTCCTACTCACTTTAGATTCCTGCAAACAGAAACTTAAGGAGAGGGCCTGTTAAAAACATTGTCTCATGTGTAGCCTGTGCAGATTCAAACTTCAGCATGCCAAACGAAAAATTTATTCAGTTAATTTGTTGAACGCCACAACCAATTCTTAGATAGAAAGGAGGAGGATAAAATGATTGATGTATGCTAATTAAATAAAAATAAATGGTTCCAAGTGAGTGAAAGGAGGGCCTGTTGTAACTGTCCAAAAGATGGTAGCCACACAATTTGGTTATCCCAGGTTGATTCCAATAAAGCCTATATACGGTAATGGCACCAAGTTAAGTTTGCCTTTTCCTCTTTTCTGTACTATCTATTAATGCCTTGAGCAAATACTTTCCAATAATGTTTATGGTTTTAGCTGATAAATATTGCGGTGGAAACACTATCTAGCCACTCAGAGGAGTAACCCACCTAAGCAACCTGGTTGTAACAGAATATGCAAGTAGGGCACTCCCACCCTGGCAAGGTGAAGACAAGATCTTGTGTTATCAGTTCTCAAACGTACTTATGGTACTTTAGATGCAACTTTAACTTTCTTATCTAAACATTGTTCATTTTATTATTACAGTCTTGGGTTTCTTCTTGTCTTAGTTAAGTTTATTAACCTCACTGACATGGTCATAATAACCTGTCCTGTTCTTTGATAACTACATACCTGCATTATCATAATGGATCACAATACTAGAACACAATCAGTACAGATAGCTAAACTTTAACTTGTTTCTGATTATTTGTGTCCTTGCTCCCACCTGCTAAAAAAAAAGTTGGGAAATTGTGCTTACTGGCTGTTTGGAGAAAGACCCTTGGATGCAGGAAGCAGGGAGACCATCAAACTTAAGGAAAGGACCTGTTAGTCAGAATGGTTTATAGTTTAGGCAATTCAGCCAAGGTCTTGCTCAATTCTTAGTATTCAGTCTTTTTTAAAATTACATTTCCAAAAATTTCAGAGTCAGCACAGCAAGATACCAGAAGATGTAGGCAAAAAAAAGCTCACTCCTTGAAAATCTGGCCTTGTATCATCATTATTTTTTAAAGTCTGGGTTTGTTGTCTTCCATCATTGATGGGGTTGACTTCTGGTAAGAACTACAGAACTTGCCTTTTACTGAAAAGATGCAGCTCTGCCTGTACTGCATGTGGACATTCCTCTGCAGAGTTCTATGAAGACCTCTTTGTAGCCCAGCTATATGACCTGCAATAGGGGGAGTGCATAAAAAGGGGGGCGCCTGTTATCTTTCCTCTGTGTAAGGACCATTGTATTCTCTTGCAATGGCACAGGTTATTTTCCCAAGTAGAACTAAAGATTATATAATATCTGCATGTAACTGCCTGTTCCCCATGTAGTTGCAGGATGTGATATTCCAGCTGTTGAAATGCGGCTGCTCCATAGAAACAAAAGGGCAACTGTCAGAACTGAAGTAGGTTGAAGGGCACTGCAAGTATTGCCTTTCCCTGTGATTCTTCTGCCAAAAGAAACTGCTGATTCCTTTCTGTAAAGATAGGAAGGACAAGTACTTCCTGCTGTCATAATTTGTGGACTCGGAGCACTGGAGGGATATCTTGGATATGATCAAAGGTCAAGAGCAACTGCCATATGAGGAAAGGTTAACGTGTGGTATGCTTTGTTTTGAGGAAAAAACCCAAGTAATAGGGGAATCAATCAGACAGCTGTGCTGCCACTGGAGTGGGGAAGGATAGGGGGATGAATACCACCCCTATCATCTCCTCAAGGCCGCCTCCTTCCCCTGATGCTGGTGGGGTGAGACTGTGGCATCCCATGTAAAGAAGGGAGCTTGCCCACACTAGCCATACTTGCCCATCAGTACATGGGAGCTAGAGCCGGAAGCATCCTGGTGGCAGCTGAGAACGGCAGAGATGGAGCCTGCACTTCATGGAGCTGGAGCCACTCCCACCTGCTGTAAATACGTGCCACTGGTTGACTAGGCCAAACAGAATTCACACAGGCTGGCCATCAGGCCTGGGGAGGACTCCAGTGCACCTCATAAGGTGGTGAAGTGCTTATTGAAGGCTGAGAGGGTGGAGATGTATCCTCTCTCCCAGAACACTAACCCCTATGAGAAAGCCAGTGTGATGTAGTCGATATTACATCGGAGTAGGATGCAGGAGACCCTGGTTTCAAATCTCTGCTCAGCCATGGAAATTCACTGGAGTTAGCAATGGTAAAAAACATTTTAAATGTCTCAGTTACCTCAAATACCTTATTAGAATAACTGTAAGTTGGATACAGTTTGGTGGTATGAAACAACTGGGGGCCACACACAATAGGTGTATAAACTATAAATCAATTAGAATCCCATTGGTGTTTATGTAAGGTTTGCAAACTTGGCACAACTAATTGAAACTATCTCATGAGGTATTGGGGTGTGTCTCAGTCATATGCCTAGTCACAAACCTGATTGCACAACAACAAAATGTGCACTAATATCTAGTCAATTAGTTACAATTAGCCGCAGCAAGTAAAGCAGGCCTTTCAAGAATACGAGTAGGATTCTAACCACCATGCAGAAAAACTCAATTGGAATAAGTTTCCTTTTCCGTCTGCTTATCCAATTAAGTTAAGAAGTGGGAATTTAGGAAGTAATAAAAATAAATCCATATAGTGCATAGTAGAAGTATGGCATTTTCTACTAGAAGATGTGGCGACATTTGAGTGTGTTTAAAAAGGAATTAGACAAATTTGGGAAGGATAAGGATATCTTAAATACTGGAGTTAGTATGCCTCTTAATACTAATTGCTGAGGAATAGCGCTATGAGGATGGTGTTTGTGCTTATGTATTGCTGTGTGATATTTGATCTGATCCAGCAAACTTGTTCTTACATTCTTAGGGGTTAATTGTTTGTGCACATTTTTAGGGGTTGGTTGTTAATGTGCAGCCTAATAGTCAGTAATCTAGAGACAACCATATATGACCTCTGTCTGTCACTGTGGAACAGATTAAGCCAGAATCTGTTCCAGAATTTGCAATACCCCCTCTTAGGATGAATTGTTATCGTTAGGCATCCTTCAGTCTTGAGAGACTATGGTAACATGCTCTGTATGGAAGACTTGGAACAGCGTCTAGTGTGGCTGAGGCCAATACGAGAGTGACAATTCCTTTCACACTGAAGACAAATACAATCTGTCCCCTGTCCAGCTCCCTGATTTTGCTGGTTTCAGGACTGTCTCTTTGCCTCGGCCTGCTGGACAAGGGTCTCTTCAAAATGGGAGAGGCCATGTTGCACCGCCTGCCTCCAGGCTGAATGCTCAGATGTCAAGGTTTTTCATCTGTTGAGGTCCATTCCTAAGGCCTTCAGATCCCGCTTGCAGATATTGTTGTATTGCAGCTGTGGTCTCCCTCTGGGGTGATTTCCCTGCACTAATTCTCCAAACAGGAGATCTTTTGGAATCTGACCATCAGCCATTCTCATGACATGCCCAAGACAACGTAGATGTTGCTGTTTCAGTAATGTATACATGCTAAAAATTCCAGCTCATTCTAGGACTCGTTCTATTTGGAACTTTGTCCTGCAAGGTGATACCAAAAATGTGTTGGAAACAACGCATATGGAACGTGTTCAGCTTCCTCTCCTACCATGCACAAAGGGTCCAGGACTCACTGCAGTACAGGAGTGTACTCAGGAAACAGTCTCTATAGACCTGGATCTTGGTATATGCCATCAGCTTCTTATTAAAATTCCTTGTGAGTCTAGAGAACATAGTAGCTGCTTTGCCAATGTGTTTATCCAGCTCAACATTGAGGGAGAGAGTGTCAGAGATCGTTAAGCCAAGGTACACAAAGTCATGAACAACCTCCAATTCTTGTGTTGAGATGGTAATAGAGGAAGGTGACTCCATACCCTGGCCCACGACTTGTGTTTTCTTCAGGCTGATTGTTAATCCGAAGTCTTGGCAGGCCTTGCTAAAATGAATCATGAGTTGTTGGAGGTCTTCAGCTGCGTGGGAAACAACAGCTGCATCATCGGTGAAGAAGAAGTCGCGCATGCATTTCAGCTGGACTTTGGTCTTCACTCTCAGTCTAGAGAGATTAAAGAGCTTTCCATCTGATCTTGTCCGGAGATAGACACCTTCTGTTGCAGTTCCAAAGGCGTGATTCAGCATGACAGCAAAAAAGATCCCAAAAAGGATTGGCATGAGGACACAACCCTGTTTCACTCCAGATGTTAAAGAGATCTGAGGTTGAGCCATCAAAAACTACAGTGCCCTTCATTTCCTCATGAAAGGACTTGATGGTGTTAAGGAGTCGAGGTGGACATCCAGTCTTGGGAAGTATTTTAAAAAGGCCATCCCTGCTAACCAAATCAAAGGCCTTTGTGAGATCTATGAAGGCCACAAAGAGTGGCTGTTGTTGTTCCCTACATTTCTCCTGCAACTGTCTGAAGGAGAATACCATGCCAGTGGTGGATCTATAGCTCAAAATCCACACTATGATTCTGGATACACTCTGTCTGCAAGCACCTGGGGTCTCTTCAGCACAACATGGGCAAGCAGCTTACAACGGTGAGAAGAGAGATGCCACGTTAGTTATTGCAGTCGCCCCTGTCTACTTTGTTATTGTACAATGTGACGATGTTTGCACCCTTCATGTCCTGTGGTACTCCACCTTCCCTCCAGCAAAGACGAAAGACTTCATACAGTTCGGTGGTGGTGATCTCTGTACAGCACTTCAGCACTTCAGCAGGGATGTTATCCTTCCCAGGTTCCTTGCTGGAGGTGAGGGAATCCAAGGCCACTTTCATTTCTGCTAAAGTTGGTTCGCTGTCCAACTCTTCCAAGACAGGCAGGGCCTCGATGTTATTTAGTTCCTCTTTGGTTACTACATTCTCTCTGGAATATAGCTCAGAGTAGTGCTGCACCCAGCGTTCCATCTGCTGTGCTTGGTCCTGGATGATCACGCCCATAGCAGACTTCAAGGGAGCAGATTTCTTCTGTATTGGACCTAAAGCCTGCTTGATACCGTCATACATTCCCTTGATGTTACCTGTGTCCACTGCTATCTGTATCTGAGAGCAGAGCTGAAGCCAATAATCGTTGGAACATCTCCTGGCAGCCTGTTGGACTTTGCTACGAGCAAGTTGAAGAGCCTGCAAGTTGTACTGACTAGGACAGGCTTTGTATGCTGCTAGAGCTCTCCTCTTATCCTTGATGGCTGGCATCAACTCCTCCAAATGGACTTTGAACCAGTCGGCCGTCTTTTTGGTCTTCTTGCCAAATGTGGACAGGGCGGTGTTATAAACAGCGTTCTTGAAATGTTCCCATCGTTCAGGTGCATTTGCATCAGCCAGGCCTGGAAGGGTTTCCTGAAGTGCTTGGGAAAATTCCTCCACTTTTATTTATTTATTTATTTATTTATTTAATTTATATGCCACCCACACTACCCAAAGGTCTCTGGGCGGCTTACAGCATCCAAAATACAACAAAGATATGCAACAATTAAAATACAATTAAAATATATATAAAATTGCCATCGGACCCACAGCTAATATTATTTCAGTTAAAAGCCTTCTGGAACAGGAAGGTTTTGACCTGGCGCCGAAATGTCATCAGTGTCGGCGCCAGACGAATCTCAGTCGGGAGGGCATTCCATAGTCTGGGGGCAGCTGCCGAAAAGGCCCTTTGTCTACAAGCCATCCCTCTTACCTCCTTGAGGGACGGCTCTTTCAAAAGGGCCCCCTGGCTAGATCTTAACTGCCGGGTAGGCTCATATGGAAGGAGGCGGTCCTTCAGGTATCCAGGGCCCAAGCCGTTTAGGGCTTTATATGTCAAAACAAGCACTTTGAATTGGGCCCGGGCAGCAACTGGTAGCCAATGTAACTTGTACAGAATCGGCTTGATATGTTCCCTGGCGGCCACACCACTCACCAGCCGCGCCGCTCGATTCTGGACCAGTTGCAGTCGCCGGACCATCTGTGATCGCGACTCTTGCTGATGTCAATATGTTGTCTTCCTTCCTTTTTCGTCATTCTGGCAACTCCTGCGACGTTGCTAGAACCAGTTGTATTGGCTGTTGCCTTTTCATTGGACTATTTCAGCAACATGGAGAGGAGGGATTTGCTGCTTGGGTAAGGATGGCTGGGCTTTTTTGAAAGGTTTGGAAACCAGGGGATATGATGGAACGACAAAAAAGATGGTCTGGGCCGCACTTGTACACCCAGATGTAACCCAAAAGATTGTTTATTGGAGGACCTGTATTACAGTGATTCTGATCGTTCTTGTCACAACATGCTCAAAAGGTGGTGTTGAGGGAGCACTGTTTTATTCCATGGCCTTTGGCAAGTAGGAGACCTGTAACTAACAGTTTTGACACCCAGGGAAAGTAGCACCGTTTCCCACGCCCTCTGTCCTGAAACATGAGAATACCCTAGAAAGGTCAGGTTAATGCTTCCAAGAGAAAGAAGGAAAGAAACGAGTACTGGAAAGTGTTGCCAATTACTTTCCTACCAGTACATTCACCTCTAAATTTTGACAGCCTCAGCCTCAGTTGCCCTACTCTAGTTATTTCCATGGCTACAAGGCTCTACCCTATCCTCTATTTTATTTAGCATCCACATGAAGCTGTTGGGAGTAGTTACTTGTACCTTGTGATGAGCAAAGCAAAAGCAAAGTGTGCTGCTTATATACTGTCCCAAAGGAATCAAAGCATTCTCTGGGTAGTTTATAACATAACTATGGAAGGAACATATTGTCCCCCAGCAAGCTGGGTACGTTGCTTACCAACCCTGAAAGGATGGAAGGCTGAGTCAACCTTTGTCGCGATCAGGTCATGAGAAGAGTCCTAACTGCAGTACTGTAGTTTAACCATATCACTGCAAGGCTAATATAAGATGCCTCATGGTGCACCAATATGCTGATGACAGTGAGCTCTATTGCTCTTTTCCACTGAAAACCAAGGAAGCAATCAGAATCCATAAATGCTGCTGGAGCTCAGACGTGGCCAGAATGAGGATGAACAAGCAGAAATCAAATCCTGACAAGATGGAGGTATGCGGATCAATAGGAAGTCAGGCTCAGGAACTGGGATTTAAACTGCTCAGGTGCTTATAGGTTTTTAAAATCATTTTAACCAATTATGGGATGAAATCCTGTGGGGTTTTTAAAGCATGCAGAAGGCAAACTACTTTGAGAGCCTTTTAGATGACAATTCTTGAGTCTCTGCTGGGATACTGAAGCACATGCCAAGTTAGCAGATATGCATGGCCATGAGAATCCCAGTAGGTAAACTGCCAACTAGAAGGGACTGAATTTTTTGCTGTTTGCCTTCTGCATGCATAACAAAGCAACAGGATTTTAAGCATTATTTTTTGTTTGACTTGTAGTATAATAAACAAGTTGGCCACAAAGCAAACTTTGATGCTAGGTGTGGCAGTATAATAAAGTTTGATATGGGATGTGTGTTGGGATGGGAGAGCCTTCAAAGCTTTGCCTTCTCTGCCAGAAAAGTGGTCCAGAATGACTGAGCAAATAGGTACCCGTTGCTTAGAAAATGAGTCAGCAGTACCTCTCAGGACCAAATTGAACATTACAAAGAGGCCATCATTAGAAGCTGAACTCTGTTAGTATCCCAGAAGTATGATTTGTCAGACAAACCTTTATGACTGAGCAATCATATTTGAAAACAAAATCTGTGATTACCTGCTGATGACCATTCACAAACCAAAACAAACTCATTAGCAAAGTACCAGGGTGTGAAAAGCTTGTGCTCCGGCTATCAGAATTCTATGGTCTGTAGGCACTCTTGATCCTCAATGGGCTGGTTGACTTCCTTTGGTGAAAAATCCTCAATATTTTTCGTTCGTTTAGTCGTTTAGTCGTCTCCGACTCTTCGTGACCCCATGGACCAGAGCACGCCAGGCCCGCCTATCTTCCACTGCCTCCCGGAGTTGTGTCAAATTCATGTTGGTTGCTTTGCAAACACTGTCCAGCCATCTCATTCTCGGTCGTCCCCTTCTCCTCTTGCCGTCACACTTTCCTAACATCAAGGTTTTTTCCAAGGAGTCTTTTCTTCTCATGAGATGGCCAAAGTACTGGAGCCTTAGCTTCAGGATCTGTCCTTCCAGTGACCACTCAGGGTTGATTTCCTTTAGAACTGATAGGTTTGTTCTCCTTGCAGTCCAGGGGATTCTCAAGAGCCTCCTCCAGCACCACAATTCAAAGGCATCAATTCTTCGGCGGTCTGCTTTCTTTATGGTCCAGCTCTCACTTCCATACATCACGACAGGAAAAACCATAGCTTTGACTATTCGGACTTTTGTTGGCAATGTGATGTCTCTGCTTTTTAAGATGCTGTCAAGATTTGTCATCGCTTTCCTCCCAAGAAGAAGGCGTCTTTTAATTTCAGGGCTGCTGTCTCCATCTGCAGTGATCATGGAGCCCAGGAAAATAAAATCTGTCACTGCCTCCATGTCTTCCCCTTCTATTTCCTAGGAGGTGATGGGACCAGTGGCCATGATCTTAGTTTTTTTGATGTTGAGTTTCAGACTGTTTTTTGCACTCTCCTCTTTCACTCTCATTACAAGGTTCTTTAATTCCTCCTCACTTTCTGCCATCAGAGTGGTATCATCTGCATATCGGAGGTTGTTGATATTTCTTCCGCCAATCTTAATTCCGGTTTGGGATTCGTCCAGTCCAGCCTTCCGCATGATGTATTCTGAATATAAGTTAAATAAGCCGGGGGACAATATACAGCCTTGTCGTACTCCTTTCCCAATTTTGAACCAATCAGTTGTTCCATGTCCAGTTCTAACTGTTGCTTCCTGTCCCACATATAGGTTTCTCAGGAGGTAGATAAGGTGGTCAGGCACTCCCATTTCTTTAAGAACTTGCCATAGTTTGCTGTGGTCCACACAGTCAAAGGCTTTTGCATAGTCAATGAAGCAGAAGTAGATATCTTTCTGGAACTCTCTGGCTTTCTCCATAATCCAGCGCAAGTTAGCAATTTGGTCTCTAGTTCCTCTGCCTCTTTGGAATCCAGCTTGTACTTCTGGGAGTTCTCGGTCCACATACTGCTGAAGCCTACCTTGCAGGATTTTGAGCATAACCTTGCTCAGAATATTTTTATATTCCTGCAAGCCTTGGGGTTGCCCAGACTCTGCTGATTTCTTCTTTGTGCTTCATGGTTCCTAATTTTGCTGGACAGGCACTAAAAATCAGATAACTGAACTGGAATTAGATGATGTTGCCTTTTGCAGTGTGTAATACATAACTCACGGGGTTAACTGAATACTACATAAATCATTCTATGGTTTTAGAAGAATGTGTGTCTACAGTTAGAAGCAGAAGATTGGCACAGAAAGAGAGGCTGCTTAATTCTTTGCTCCCAGATTCTTTGCTGAAAATAAATCTTTCCATACACCCTCTAGTTGCTTTTATCCCTCTTACTGATGTCGATTTATTTTGCCCTGTAAGGGAAACGCAAGTGGCTGATTTTTCGTGGCAAAAATGAAGGAAATGTTTAAGAAGCTTCTCTCTTCCATGGTTCTTTTGCTTCAAATTATTTAAAAAAAAGTGGGGTGGTGGTGAATAAAAATCATTGAGGGCTACATGTAAGATGCATTTAATTGCATAATTTCTTAGCAGCCAAACACATATTGGCTAAAATCTTCTTACTCAGTTCTGCATGCACAATAGGGATGATGTCGTTAATAATGATAAATCACCATTGATTAAAGGCCAGTTGTCACTGATCAAGAGAGTCATGCCCGCCTCAATATCACCAAAGGAAGACTTTAATCAACAGTGATTTGCCACAGCTCTGATATCATGTCTCTTGCACTCGCAGAGCGGTGCAACAGAATTTCTGCCAGTGTTTTCACAGTGAGGTTTTGTATACACTGGTAAACTATGTTTTAGCACCAAATGCACAAGTAGGCCATTGATCTACCTTGTCTAGTATTGCCAACTCTGATAGGTGATGACATTGCAGTGTTTCAGGCAAGGTGCTCTCCTAACCTTACACAGAGATCTCTAGCATTACTAACCAGACCTGACTCTGCTAAGCTTCTGAAATCATAGAAAGTGAGGCACATTCAGGGTGTAAACAGTTCTAGTGTGTTTTTGGCCCACATGCTCCCCTCCTTTTTCCTCTAGCATGACCAGGAGAAAGAGTAAACTATTTATTTATTTATTTATTTATTTATTTATTTATTTATTTATTCATTCATTCATTCATTCATTCATTCATTCATTCATTCATTCATTCATTTATTTATTTATATCCCACTCATCTGGTCAGATTGACCACTCTGAGCGGCTTCCATAAAAAATATACAATAAAGCATAAAAATTATTACAAGTAAACAACACCACATATAATAAAACAAATAGATAGAAAGAGAAAGGAAATTAAGTATTGACAGGGGGGAAGGCCTGAACATATAACCATGTTTTTAGCTGGTTCTTAAATGTGCCCAGCGTAGGGGCTGCACGAATCGCTGGAGGAAGGTTGTTCCAGAGGCGAGAAGCCACCGCCGAGAAGGCCCAATTTCGTGTTCACTCCTTCCGGGCCTCCCTCGGCGTTAGGCTCCCCAGCCTCACCTCCTGGCTCGCATGAGTGGGAGCAGGCGTTCCGCCAAATATCGAGGACCTAAACCGTTTAGGGCTTTATACGTAAGCATCAACACTTTGAAGTCGACACGGAAATGGATGGGCAGCCAGTGCAGCTTGGCCAGAATAGGAGAGATGTGTTTACCATTTAGATTTGCAAATTGCAAGACAAGCCTATAGTTACACATGGAACATGACATGAATACAGGATCCTATTTCAGCTAGTCACCCCTCCTGTGCATGTGCTGTTGGCGTGCCAGATGCTAAGAACTGGTTTGCTTAATGGCGTATGCACGTCAAATCAAAGGACCCTTCCATTTCTATATTTACTCTCTTAGAGGAACAGAGATCAATTGATAGGAATGGAAAAGTTGTCAAGTAAATTATTCTAAGTCAAATTTGTACTCCCACGTTGCTTTCTTAAAGAAATTCCTCTACTCCCCATTGTGCTAATATTGAAGGCTGTTAAATTCACATGGAGCAGCGGTGTAATTTGTATCAGGTATGCATATACAAGAATAATAAAATCAGGGAATAACAATAAAAAACATGTTTACCAGTTTGTGACTGTCAAATTAGCAAGAACAAAATTCAAGTATGTCTGTAAGGTTTTATACTCTTGCCCTTTCTTTGCATCCCCCCCCCCCAAATTGTGCTGTCTAAAAAGCAAATGACTCTTAGTTATTCAACAAGTGATGTCTTTTAAAGCAAGGGTGAAGTGCTCAGCAGTTTCGCTGAAAATCTGTGACATCCATAGCATTTTTTGCCTTTTTAGTGACTGATTCAGTGCTTTGTCTCAAGCTGAGCCGTTTCAAACCATGTTACTGAATAACTGAGCAGAAACAGGGAGAAAATAATTGCAGCTAGCTGGTAAAGGGGAAAAATTCCTTTGCAGTAATTCTCACATGAATGCTTGAAAATGAATTTGGATTCCTGCAAGTCAGTCTCATGTAGCTTCGCTCCTCGCTGCTTGTTCAGAATTTGAAGCATGGGGTTTGTAATGGCCAACATTTCTTTCCTTTCTCTCTGGCTTTTCAAAGAAGTCCTTGAAGAGACCTGGAAGTGGAGATGACCTCCTCAAACAAAGACCCAAATGGACTGGACAACCCTACGTTTGTAGTAAGTCTGTACTTACTTTTTAAATTCAATGCCAGCAGAATAAACTTAAATATGAGTAGGTAAGTGGAGAGAGAGAGAGAGAGAGAGAGAAGAAGAAGAAGAAGAAGTGGGCCAAGTGAACAACTTTAGGTTGTGTTTACAGTGGGAGGGCGGGTTGCTCGGATTTATTGCAAAATTAGCTGTTTTTTCTGTTGTACGAAAAGAACTGTTAGGGTTCTAATACATTTCTGCCTCTGAGATTGTACCATATTGCCACTTACACTCTCTCCTGCTTTAAATTTGACAAGCAGAAAAGCGGAACTGTGGACTATCTTCCCTGCTCATTATGGCTCACGTAGTCTCTGCTTTAAATATATATATTTATTGAAGTTGCATCTTGAATATGATATTAGCACAGAAATTAAAGTTAGCATTTAAAGATTTTGAATGGTCTTATGGATACTGTACTTCTCTTTCTCATTCCCACCACCCAACACTCTTTACATGCCGTAACAGGTTCTAAGTCTAGAACCCTAGGTATGCATACTTGGGACAGGCTCCCTTCAGTATTCTTGAGGAATACATTTGTTTCGTTCTAATTTTTATGTGAAATTAACAAATGTTGCCACCAGATCAGAATGTTATCAAATGCCAATACTGTAATCTGGACTTTTCTGAAGTGTGTAATCAATCGTGAAACACTCTTGTTCAGGGTTCCAGCCAGCCAACCATGGCCTAATTCAAGAACACTCCATTGCAATCTATTCTCCCATTTCCTCCCCCTGCTCCCCCAATCTAATCATTCAGTACTCTGTGATCCACAAGCCTAATTGGATTATCTGGGGAGAAAGGCCGTTTGTTCAACTCCTTTTCCCTTAGAATTTTTTTGTGCATAATCCTTGGCTTTCTTATAAGCTTGCTGTTCCTCCCTGTTTGGCTCACACAGGCATTTAGCACTCAGTGCCCGTATGTTCTATAAAAGACAGAAATGTTAATGGACATTTCAAATTGAATATTTGGCAGTCTCTCTTTTTTGCCCCTTCCGGTAGGAACTCTATGAAGCAGTTTGCTAGTTTCTTGATTTCACAACAGGGAACCTGTTGGAGAACCGTCGTCAAGTTAGGAGGGTTCATAAGGCCAACACCCAAGTCTATGGTCTGCTCTGAAACCTACCACATATTTTAACATCCATCTCAGATTTCCCTGGTTGTGGCTCTTAGAACTTAGAATAATATAGAGATGGAAAATTTTAAAAGCAGAACTGGGGTGGTGAAAGAGGTGGCTCTCTATAACTTTTCTGAGATGTTTGTTTAGCATGAAATACATTGCCTTGAAGAGAAGGAAAGAGTTAAAAAGTGGGTCAGTTTGAAAGATTTCCCTTAAGAATGGATCCAGATAGTTTCCTTTGGCTTTTTTTCATTCTGTTTCTTTTCATCTTTGGCTAGGTAGCAGCGTAAAGTCCTGTGTTGCCCACACTAACCAGAATGATCTCCTTTGGTTTCTGCAGATTGATGATGGAGAACATTACCAGGACTTCACTGAAGTTGGTGCCACGGTTCTGGATGGTGAAGAAAAACAGAAAGGCCTCAGCAAAGACTGCAGTAGACTCGCTTATAGTGTTACAGATATTCCTCCCTGGTACCTGTGCATTTTCTTGGGAATCCAGGTAAGGCTTGAAAATAATAGTCAGTCAGGAATTCTTGGCAGTTGCGTGCTGTGTGATGAAGTAAACCAAAATATAGCTGAGAAGGAATAAATTTTGAAGGACATAAAGGCAACATATCGGCCAGATGTGTATTGGAACACTAAGCAGTCTAAAAGACAGACATGACTGAGTAGAAGGTAATAGAGTAGACCATCCACAAAGGCTACCCAACATGCATCTGAAGAACCTGACTGAAGTCCATGAAATCTTATGCTAGATAAAACCAGTTAGCCCTAAAGGTGCCGCAGGACTCTGTGTTATTTTTGCTACAGCAGACTAACATAGCTGCTTCCTTCAGAACAGTGTAAAAGTCTTTTCCCCCCTTGTAATACAGCCTTTAGAGATGGGCATGAACCTTGGTTTGGAGGTTCATGCTGGTTTGTACAGTCCATTCCCCTGCCTCCCTGGCCAGTGACCCACACACCAGTTGGAGCACACTTCTCTCCTCTTCTTCAACTGTTTGACCATCCCTGGCAGGAGCCTGGGTTTCCCTGTCCTGCCTCCTTGTCTGAGTGGTCAGGGAGGTTAGAGGGAAGGGAATCGAAAGTTCGTGGCCATCTGTATAAACACCATGGTGCTCCTTTTTAAACCTCTGTAACAAGTCACATCATGAATTATTTTTTAGTACTAACCTTCCAAGCTCTGTATAGTAGCAGCAGAACCGAAGGTAGAGGTGCAGAGATCATGGCTAAGTCAAAAAACATTGTGGTCACATTTTTGTCATTGCTTTTCAATTGTTATTTACCACTATATCCACTGAGCCACGTGCTAAGGATGAAGAAGATGTGACAAATAAATGAGGGGATTTCCTGTATGTCTTCTTTGCTTAAAAAGCAACCAAAGAGGGGTGGGGGTGGGGAGAAATGGGGGCAATTTGCATTGGGACAGTTGTAGTGGAAGTGGTTTCTAGTCATTTCCTCCAATTTAAATCTCTTCCCCTAAAAGGCTATTAGCTGCATAGGGAGGGAAGTGGAGAGATGGATATACTTCAGCAAACTCCCAAACTCACCTTTATGTCCAACAGCATCTTTTGGGGAGAGAGGGTTTAAACCACTGGAATATGTTTAAATATGTCTGGTATAGAGAGAGACATTTTTTCAAGACTGAGTATCCCCAGGCAGAATATGTTTTAGCCATTAGCTTGGTCTCCAGGGACAAGTTACATGATGCATTAGAGACAGAGGTGAGGGTGCCTGTACCTTTAATAATTGTGTGGAGGAGGAAACTTCAGCAGGTGTACCTTTTTCTTCCAATCACAAATATTCATGTAATTTTTTTAAAAAAAATAGGTAAAATTAGTTTTCTTTATAAATTAATTCAAAGTGGCTCGTAAAATCTCTAAACCATGTTAGAATGGTAAATAGAATGGTAAATATAATAACAAATGCAACTGTATTTTAAAGAGTGGTTTTTAAAAAGTTTTAAAACTGGAGGTGTTTGTGTGTGTGTGTGTGTGTGTGTGTGTGTGTGTGTGTGTGTGTGTGTGTGAGAGAGAGAGAGAGAGAGAGAGAGAGATTTAGTTTCAATTAAACTAAATTGAAAGAATAGTAATGATAATTCTGACTTATGGTGACTCTTTCCAGGGTTTTCTAGGTAGAGAATACACAGGTTTTCCATTCTCTTCTTCTGGGGTGTCCCGTGCTAGGTGGAATTAAAATGCCTTAGTAGCATATCTGGCACTTAGAAGGAGTCATCCAGGACTCTCTAGGGCAGTTGTTTCATACTGTGGATGCCATGAGAGGAAAGATTTTGTTCCCTCTGTTGTCATACCTGGTAAACATTACTTGCCTTTTCTCTTTCTTTTTTTTTTGTAGCACTACCTGACTGCACTTGGAGGTCTTGTCGCAATCCCTCTCATCCTTTCCAAAGCACTTTGCCTGGAGCATGATACTTTGGCCCAGAGTCACCTTATCAGCACCATCTTCTTTGTCTCAGGGATCTGTACCCTCCTTCAAGTCCTATTTGGCGTCAGGTAGAAATGGGCTTCTGAAAATATAACAGTACCTTTACAGGAGATCTATTTACTTTTTGGTGAATGAGATAAATGGTGCAAACGAACCCGTTAGAAATGAAGTAAACAGACACAACTTCTGTTAATTTCCATAACTCGGTAAAGGTCATAGAAATCAGAAGATGAGATGGCAATGGAGACGTCTCGGTCACATGTACAGCTGGCATATTGCTTTTCCTGTCTGCCCAGAAGAGCTTTATAATCCTACCAACTGCTATTTAAACATATCCAGAGGTTGGAAAAGTTACTTATTAGTCCCAGCATTCCCCAAATTGGCTAAGGAAATTTAGGACCTAAAAAATTATTATCATAGTTGATCTGTATTCTTTTGAGGATAAATGAACTAAAATGAATTATTTTCCTCTAAAGTATATGTTGATAAGTAGAAGAGTATTACCTAGTTTTGTTCTCACATAATCCTCACTTTCTTCTGTCCTCTTTACCCAGTTTTGTTCTTCACAGCTAATAGTATTCATAAGATCCAGAATTACTTGGTCTTTTTTTCCTCATCTTCAGTAGCTATGCTCCATATGTTATAATCTACCAACGGAAATCTGCCTGGCTCCCTCACTGAGTGTTTTTAAAAGCCATTTAAAAACTTGGCTCTTTAGGCAGGACTTCCCTCCAATTAACTGTTTCGTTTCTTTAATTTCCCATCTTGATAGTGTATATATCCACTCGTTAGTTGCTTGTATTATTAAGTTTTAATAACTATATCACTCTATTGTATTTTATCATTTTTTGTAAGCCGCCCCGAGTTGACTTTGTCTAGAGGGGCGGGGTATAAATCTAAATAAAGTAAAGTAATATATTCGCGAAGGCTTTCACAGCTGGGATCTAATTGTTGTTCTGGGTTTTTCGGGCTCTTTGGCCGTGTTCTGAAGGTTGTTCTTCCTAACGTTTCGCCAGTCTCTGTGGCCGGCATCTTCAGAGGACAGCAACCTGTGCTCTGGTGTAGTTTGGCTTAGGGAGTGCAGTATTTATGGCTGTAAGATAGGCTTTTGTCTTTTTCTGTAGATGGGTGATTAGTGTATATTGTTGTGGGTGTATTGTTGTGCTAAGAAGAAGAGATTATCTGTTCAGGTATATATTGTTGTGCTAAGAAGAAGAGATTATCTGTGGCCAGGTATATATTGGAACCACAAAACGAAGCATCCACACCAGAATCAAAGAACATGAGAGACACTGCAGACTAAAACAACCAGAAAAATCTGCAGTAGCTGGACATGAAATTCTATTTCAAAAAACCGAAATACTGGACAACACCAGCAATCATTACGTCAGACTGCACAGGGAAGCCATTGAAATCCACAAGCACCAGCACAGTTTCAACAAAAAAGAGGAAAGCATGAAGCTCAACAAAACTTGGCTCCCAGCTCTCAAAAATACAACGTGCAAAAGGTCAACGAATGACACCCATCAACTACAGGAACAGATAATCTCTTCTTCTTAGCACAACAATACACCCATAACAATACACACTAATCACCCATCAACAGAAAAAGACAAAGGCCTATCTCACAGCCATAAATACTGTACTCCCAAGCCAACTACACCAGAGCACAGGTTGCTGTCCTCTAAAGATGCCGGCCACAGAGACTGGCGAAACGTTAGAAAGAACAACCTTCAGAACACAGCCAAAGAGCCCAAAAAACCCAGAACAACCACTAACGTAAAGTAAAGTTATAGCAGAACTAATCTAAAGAAACAGCAAGATATTTCATAAACTGACAGGTTCAGGAAGCAGTAATTTATGCAAGCTGCAATTTTCAAGTGGAGACGGAACACTAACTTTTATCAAGCATACATTGAGATGTATCCCGTCTGTAACAAATCTGTAGGCACTTCATATGATCTGGAAGAAGGTAGAGTGGATTGATGGTGTAGCGCATTGGTTAAATTGCAGTACTGCAGCCAAAACTCTGCTCACAATCCAGGTTCAATCCCAAGTAGCTGGCTTGAGATTGACTCAGCCTTCCATCCTCTTGAGGTCAGTAGATTGAGTACCCAACTTGCTGGGCAGGGGCAATGTGTAGCCTCCATAATTAAATTGTAAACTGCCCAGAGAGTGCTTTAAGCACTATAGGGCGGTGTCTAAGCAGAACACTTTGCTTTAGATAATTTCATTACACAGCAGAATACTTGTTCAAATTGTGCTGCAGTTCCATCTCTATTGTATGTACACAGTCATTTGGCCAAACTACTCATTACATCATCTACACTTTTAAAGAGCATGCTTTAACAAGCTACTATTCTTCTGAATAAAAAACAACCATACAGTCCTGAACCAGAACATCTTCCTGATCTGGATTGAAGCCTGTCTGTAGTAAGGAGCACGTGGAGTAGGGGTGGGCAGTGTTTTCCACAAGGAAACTGACAAGATGCTCCAATCTAGACTGGAAGCACACTGCAGATTAGGATCTGGTGGCTGTTTTTTCTTCAGAATAAAATGGCTCATTTAAGTAAGCATGCTTTTCAAAGACAGGTAATGTGACCTCTCTTTCATATTATTAAAATTGACTTCATCCTTCACTGTTTATGGGTCTTAGTGAATAATGAGAGCTTGGAAGAGATAGCAAGTGAGAGGCACTTGAAAATCAAGGAGAAGTCTAAAGCCCTCCTAGCAAGAGAATACAAAATGGTGGAACCCAGGCCACTGGGTTAACAGTACCATATAAATTTACAACCTTTCTCTAATGGAATAATACTAACTTTCGAGAGGTGGGAAGAGATGCAAGTTGGTAAACCGTTGCTTTAAAATTACATTGACTTTTATTTACAATCATTAATGTTTCTTCCTTGTGAACAAGTATGCTAGTGTGCTTGGAGTTATAGTATGCTTGAATCTGGTTCTTCCAGACAGTACAAACATTTCTTTAAAAGTACCAGGTCCTGCATGGTTGGTTTTGTTCATCCCTTGCCTCCAGATGATGCAAGGTTTGGTCCAATATGATCAGTGCCTTTTCACCTGCCTTTCCATTCTTTTGTGTCTACTTTTTGTCTCTACTAGTTAATTTTGTTCTGGAGATAAGTAACGAGACATTTTGAATGGGAGGTTCATTTCTGCATCAGAGGTGATCAGAAGCCTTTAACTAGCTCTTCATTAGCTTTAAAATTGCCATTATGTCCACTAGTACCCCAACCACCACCACCACAAGCTCCAGATAGGATATTCCTGCAGGGGAGCAGGTGTATAAGCATTTTTCACCTAGAATCTCAAAGAGAAGTGATTTATAAAGACATGCAGTGCAAGGCGGACACAGATCCTGATAAGCCCTGCTTTCAGGACCAACTGCAATGAGTTGGATCAAAACGTTTGCCTCCATCTCCATAAGCCTCTGCTGTTTATCCCTAAATGCTCCCAAAATTGTCTGAAAAGCAAAGGTATTTACTGTATTGGTCTCCAGTTAAAACTCAGTGGAAAAGTATAGACCTTCCCAAAGTTAGCTTCCCATGTTATTTTTCTGTCCTTCTACTCGTATCATCTTTAGGAAAGAGTTCCTGAGAGTTCCTGCCTGCAAAGTACACATCAGGAATGCAGGAGACCTTATTAGAGTATCAGTTCATCTAATCCAGTGTTGTCCACTCTGTGTGCCCTGCTGTTCACAGTAGATTTCAAGCATTTCTGGCCAGATTCTTCCCTGGCTGTCTCTGGTACTGCCACAGAATGAACTCCATTCCTAAGCTGTGCAGCATTATTATATGGAAGAAAATGATGCCCTGAGCCTCTCCATCCTTGCAAAGAAAGGCACATGCATAGCCGAATTGTACATGGATTAGTGTGAGTCAAGGAGGGTCAACTATTATGAGACTCTTGAAAGGAACCAGCGTATGTGGTGCTATAAGCGTTTTTGTCCTTCTAAGGCTGAAGGAAACAAAACAAACCATTGCTCAAAGACATGATGTTTGCTTTCTCAACAATGAAGCCTTCAGAACAGGGCACAGATTTTCTTTGTTCCGTGTAAAGCAAGACCTTAATTTATTTAAGAGCATCTCATCTTGCACTCTTTCAGCTCCACAAAGGCCTTTTTGATGTTGCTCTGGTCTGCGATTGTGAGCTGCTCATTTAAATTACCTCAGATAAGCTCTGTTTTCGTTAGGTGGAATGTGCCTACATTTTAGGTGCTGGTAGTCTTTCCGAAAGCCACAAGCAATGGCTCTCAAGTGGGGCATGGACAGGAATTTTGTTTCCCTTCATTTCATAAAGACTGTAACACAATTAGCTAGTTGCTTCATATGTAGGATCGAAAGAGTTGAGATTTTTGCAGTTTGAATGTAGAAGAAACCCAAGAAGATAGATTTCCAAAGAAGTATCCAGAGGTTAAATTTATGCATGTAGGGCAAAGTTCTGAGGTCATCACTCTTAGAAGGCTGGGTTTCAATTCAACCACATTTATGCTGCTGACTTAGAGTTGCCTAGAGTTAGTTAGTTAGTTAGTTAGTTAGTTAGTTAGTTAGTTTAATTATTTGGGGGGCAGTTTTATATCTCTATTACTTGAAAGCATAGCATGGTTCCCCCCTCCATGCTGGGATTTGTTGTACTTACTAAATTTTGCTTACAGATGTGGGAGAAATTTGTTTCAGTTTATTTTTGAAACTTTTACCAAAATTCACAGGTTGCACAATCAGTATGGAAAGAAATAGCAATCTTATATAGTAGGATAGTAGCATGTCGTTACTTTTGTGCAGCCCCTGAGACTTTCTATTTGTGTGACTTGGCACGGGATGAGGATTACAAGTGGTAACTTGGCAACTAGTGGCACTTCATCCCTAGGATTTATGCCATTGCACTTATGTGAGCATAAAGTATCAACAGTATTCTGGCATCTGGCATTGCTATATACTATCAAGTTGGTTCTGACATGGGGACCCTATGAACTAATGACCTTCAGAAGGTCCTATAATGCAGTGATCCCCAACCTTGGGCCTCCAGATGTTCTTGGACTACAACTCCCAGAAGCCTACACCACCACCTCTACTGGCCAGGATTTCTGGGAGTTGAAGTCCAAAAACATCTGGAGGCCCAAGGTTGAGGACCACTGCTATAATGAACAGCTCTGCTCAGGTCTTGCAGCTGAAGGCTGTAGTTTCCTTTACTGGGTGAATCCATCGCATATTCAGCCTTCTCTGTTATAATTACAGTGTATATCAAATGAATATTGTTTATACAGCAAAGAAATAGGAAAAAAGGAGAGATACAAACACACCCAGTATTAACTGTTACATCATTTTATACTTTCTGTTGTGGAAGGAGAAAATAGGGTTTGGAAGATGCAATTAGTTTGTAGATGAATACTGGAAGGTTTTATAAGTTTACAGACAGGAGCAACTTCACAACATTCACGGAGCACATTAGATGTCATTAAAGATCAGTGCTGTAAGGACGTCTTGAAGGTGTGCCAGCACACATCTGACATTGATAGAGGAGGAGAATCTAGGCACAGGCTCACAGCTCAGAAGCAGAACTGTTCTCTATTGTTCCTTCCACCTCCTGTGCCGTTATAGGGTGCACTATCAAGATGCTGGTCACCAAAGTGAAAAGTAGGCAAAGGAGATTTATACCTGGAGAATGAACTTTTTGCTTGCAAAGCATGCCTTCTGCCACTGTGTTGCCACTGTGCCATTTAACCTTAAAATTCCCTAAACATCTGTTCACCCCAGAAGAGAGTTTGTGCCCTCAAAATAGTGACCGGCCCACAATTAAAAGATCAGTAGTCTCACTGTGCCTTTCAGTGGGAAGATGAAAGGACCCATGTTTCTAGCAAAGTTGTGACTTGCATCCCTATCAGACAAGAGGAAGGATTAGATCTTCCTGTTTGGTTATACCTCCTTAGTCACTGATTTCTATTTCTGCTAAGCAAAATAGCAACATCCTTAATTGTAAGGCCAGCTTACAGATGGAAAAGATTGTTTTCCCCCTAGGAATTCCATTTTCCTCCACACCCTACGAATGCTTCAGATGTAACCTTTGATATAAGGAGGAAGCCAATAGAGGCGAATGACTGCCTCAGGCATTTTGTACTATTGCCAGTACAAATAGTGAATCCGTCATGTACAAAATAAAGCATTTTAAACTTTTCCTTTGAGGTTTTGGGTACATCCAGTGCAAGAAAATTTGTTCCTATATCTTGCCAAGGCTTTTTTTTTTAAAAAAAAAATCTTGATCTTGCTATGGGAAGGGCAGCATGGGCATTCATTTAAAAAAGAAACCCAATTAACTAACATGTCAGGAGTATTTCACAGTCATTAAAGTGAAGGAGGATCAGGGGTGTGCTTGTGTACTGACAGATGTTTTTAAAAAGGCAGTGTAAGAATGGGAGGTGAAGATGAAAGAGCATTTTGAAAAATCTGGCTAAGTAGGCGTTCATGCTTAATACACTGTCCTGATTATGTAGAGAAGCAATCCTGGGAGAATGAAGGGAGGGGAAGGTAATCCTTTAGCGTGGTTTCTCTACAGCTTCCCAGGTACATTTACAGTGAAATATGTTATGGATTTTTTATTCATTCTCTGTGTAAATCTGTATTTCAACAAACGGAAACCAACAGGCCTGGCAATTTATTTGTACAGCCCATCTGGTGAAATTAGTACATTAGGAGACTGCAAGAATTGAGCTAGTTCCAAAGGAAGGTAGGAGCAACAAATTCTTTTTATATCTGTTCCTACTCAAGTCGTTGAGCTAATCTCCCTGATGCCCAAATCTAGGTCTCTCATAGAGACTGCACTATATCTTCCATACTCCCCAGCACGTACCACCATCTGGATAGTACCAGATTAGAGAATGTTGTCTTAGGGTTTTCATGCAGGCAAATTCCTCCCGCTGGGTAAAATCTCCTCTTCATGTCATGGGGCAGATTACAGGTTGCATGAGTACTGTGAGTACCAGGGCACATTGAAGCCTTTATTTATCTATTTGTTTGTTTATTTATTTAACTTTTATACCACCCATCTGCCTGCCAGGGCCACTCTGGGCAGTTTACAACTAAAAAAACAGATAAAAATAAGGGAAGACAGTAAACACAATAACAATCAAAATCAAAAGTAAATGAGAAATCAACTAAACATAAACTAGCAATAAAGTAGAAACTAAAAATAATAGGCTAGTTTAAAGGAACGATGGTGGAACAGATAGGATAAAACGCTGAAACTGCTACTGCATCAAGATGTTGAATACTTCAGGAAAGCCTGCTTGAAAAGTCATGTTTTCAATGATCCTTTGACAGCTGTTTCTCTCTTGCAATGTACCTTGGAGGGAATGAAAGTGGCAGTTATGCCTTAGTGCTGGCTAAGTGGTTCTGGAGGGTACCAAGCGGAAAAGGCTAGCATCACCTACAAAGCATATTCTTAAGGCTATTTGTCATCTACAAAGCAAGGAATGTGGGGTGATTGTAGGTGTATTGTACTTTCAGCCATGGTCATCTTCAGGTATGCTTCCTACTGCCTTTTATATGTGGGAAAATGAATACATATGTGATTGATGGTGCACGAGATGATCTACATGTGTATTTTTTCTCCTGCACAGAAGTGTATTTTGTACTAGCATGTTAAAAATGTGTGAATTGATACTGATATTTTGCAAAAGCAAGAATTGAGATGAGGAGGAATGTAATATGGAAGAGGTAGAAATAGAGTGTAATATGGTGTTTTCTTGCACAACATATTGCTGTTTGAGGTTGTCAACACTGGGGGCCTTTAAACTCATGGATCCATTTTTTTTCCATCTTGTACAATATATTTTCTCTACAATATCATTACTTTATCTTTCTTGACTACAAGTCCACTATGATGTATGCAGTCTCTTTCCTCTCACCTTTCATTTCTTTCCTTTCTCTTTTTCTCTCCAGTGGGCCACCTTATGATGAAGACCAGGGGCAGGAATTGTAGAACACTAATGAAGATCAGTGATCCAAGATAGAGTCCCCCATACTGGGAGGGTACCATACTGAGAAAGCTGTAACTATTCCATTCCTTGAGAAGTAGATTTAGATAAAGCTGACTTCAAAGATGAAGGTAGCCGCTGTGTTTGCATTCACATGTTGCCTACCCCATCCAGCAAAGCCCACAAAGTTAATTTGGCTGAGCTTTGTTTTTTCTTCATTTCTCCCCCCCCCCCCAAAAAAAAACAACCTCTTTTCAACACAGGCTCCCTATCCTACAGGGAGGGACATTTGCCTTCTTAACCCCATCACTTGCTATGCTCAGTCTCCCTGGTTGGAAGTGCCCAGCATGGACCCACAATGCCAGTTTGGTGAATACTACATCTCCTGAATTTGTTCACGAGTGGCAAACACGAATGCGAGAGGTAATCTATTGGGAATGCTCTGTGCACTTAGAGGGTTTTCTTTCACGTGGCTTTCAGCAGTGGAATGTTCTACAAGTTTGTGCAGCTTCTGCTTCTTCATAAGATATGTCAGAAATAGTTTCACTTTTGCTCCCAAACCTTCTGTTTATTTGACATAGGGAGAAGATGCCACCTATGCTCTGGCTGAGTTCATATCTGATATCTTGTGGTCCCTTTGGTGGTGGCTTCAGTAATATATAAAGTCCATGATTGTATAGAAGAGGGTGGTGACATGATTATTCCCTGGACTAGTATTGGCTCCATCCAGTGGTGCAGAGCTAAATTTGGAAGAGCAGATGCTCATCAGAACAGTCCCCATAGCCTCTTATCAAGAAAAGTCCACAGATGCAGTCAGCTGGATTAACAGTTGAGAAGCAATGTATTCTCAAAGGCTTTTCACAGCCTGGATCTGATGGTTGTTGTAGGTTTTTCGGGCTGTTCGGCCGTGTTCTGGAGATTTTGGGAAGAAAAACAGCAACTGAGAAGCAGCTCTTTTGAAAAACGATTGGCTCTTAAGTGCCCCTTTAATACTGGGCCACCTTCAAATATTTTGTGTTCAATGGAGATGGCTCAAAACACTATTTCTTTCCCAGCTACTGTGAGAGCTCCAGCTAAGTTCAAAGGAAACAGAGAAGCTTGGAGAGGAGGTACTGGATGATGTTACAATTCCTTTTACTCCCAAATGTCCCAGGGCTTCAACCCTGCACACCCTGGTTCAATTGCACCACTGTTCCCATCCCATCGGGCCTAAGCAGACATTTTGCACTATGCCTCTTGATGTGTTTCACTTCTTTCAAAACTGGGACGTTTTTAAAAGGTTACTATTGCCCTTGTGCCTGCCCAGCTAAGCAGAAGACAAAGTATTAAGAGCAATCAGTCACTTTCATTAAGTGAAGGAAGGGGATTGTCATATTTATTAGAGTGACTAAGGTGACATTTGGCTCCATGAATTTTCTCCTTACAATGAAACCCATTGAAATAATTCATCTTCTATCTTTTGTTTTCCCAGCTGCAAGGAGCAATCATGATTGCTTCCTGCTTTCAAATTTTCATTGGCTTTTCTGGCCTCATTGGATTTCTGATGCGGTTCATTGGCCCTCTGACGATTGCGCCAACAATAACCTTGGTGGCGCTCCCTCTCTTTGCCTCAGCAGGGGATGATGCAGGACAGCACTGGGGCATAGCGGCCATGTAAGTTTCACCACTTCTAATTGACTACCAAAATCTAATGGTTAGATTAGAATCCTTTGTCCGTTCTTCCATGGGTCTAGTCTATAGGCAAAGACAAAATTGGGAAATGACTTTTTGGTTGTTTTCATAAATGTGAGTTAAACCAAGCATGTGCAGAAACAATGCCAAATACAAGTTCAATGGCATAAACTCGGTCTTGTGTACATTACTGAAATGAGAATATCAATAGATTCCAGATAATGCTTGGAAGTGTGCAGAAATTCCTAGTGAAAATAGTTTATTTTGGAAATTATCCAGTCATTTTGCAAAGTAGGGAGAAGGTAGATCAACCAGAAAATATAAAAATTACCTACATCCAGGATGAAATCTCTTTTTCCTGTGTCAGTTGGGAACAAAGCATCTTCCTCTGCATTGTCCATGTCTCCATTTAAATCTACAGAATAAGCACACACAATTGTCATACAGTAACCTCAGCTGTCTCACACACATTTATGTATATGCATTTCAAGCTTAACCCAGAGGCCAATGTAAAAAAACAAAAAACAAATAAGAAATTAAAAGTTTGCAGTCACATAGATTTTCCTCTTTACATGTTCTGCATCTCTTGATTTGACTAAGTGGTAAGTTAATATTGGAGGCACACATAGCAGCACAAGATTTACCTCCTTTTTTGTTTTGTACCCATGTTTGGACAAATTCTTCGTGGCATTAAACAAGCTAAATCTGTTCCTTACCACCAATAGTTTTTAAAATTAGCTTTTCATCGGTTTCCAAGCAGTGGATAACGAAAGGTATGCACTGCTCCCTGCTTAGTGACAAAGCACACTGTTGTTTGTTTTTATCCTGCTTTTATGTCACAAAACATACAAGAGAAGCTCACAGACTGTAAAACAATGACACAAACAATTAAGCATCACAAAAATCATGATATGGTTCTACACGACATTTGCAAAACCAGGAATGTATTAAAACAAGCGAATCTTTTGCCCCTCTCCTGGGGACAAAGTCAGTCATATTGAGTTGAGAGGGACTTGCTCATTGGTAATGGTACAAAGGACCTAAAATAGATGGATCTAAATGCAACTGCTACTTCCCAGTGGGAGTACACTTGGTGAATCAATAGGAATTACGTAAGAGTTGATCTATCATTCAGATATTAATTGGATGTGTCTCAATTAGTTGGGAGTTGGCTGGTTAGCTCAGTGAGTTGGTTACCTGGCTTCAGATAAGAAGTGAGTCAAGAGTCTGATTCCCATTGTGCCTCCTAGGAGAAAAGCCAGCTAGCCTGTATAGATTTGGGTAAGCTATACAGTCTCAGTGCACCCCCAAAAGAAGAGGAGACGACTTTGAAATACTCTGTAGCTAGGAGCCCTTGCAAAGGTCACCATAAGTCCAAATTTACTTGATGGCAAGTAAGAATTACTGTAACATTAGCTGGGAGCAGAGAATTCAGTAGGACAATAGAATTTGGCTCTTCAGAAACTATAAACACTTAGTGTTGTCAAATATGAGTCCATGTTTAGATATTGTATTGGGGTATGTGAGATTTAAAAAATTTGCAAGTAGATTCAGAATGGTTAGGGTCTGATTTCATGGTGTGGAAAACTGGGGTAAGAAAAAGTAGGCATAATAAGAACATCTCTGAATTAAGCATGCATTACAAGCACATAAGCTTGTGGTGCAGATATTAGCATTAGTTCTTGTGTATTAACTTCCAGTTTCAGAAATTCAAATTATCATGGATTATTAAGAGTTCATCCCTTCTCTTCCTTTCTCTTCCTCTGCCATCTTAGAACCATTTTCCTCATAGTTCTATTCTCTCAATACTTGAAGAATGTGCCCGTACCACTGCCTGCTTACCAGAAAAGCAAGAAATGCCATTTCTCCAAAATCTACCTCTTCCAGATCTTCCCTGTGAGTTACCTCTTTAGACTTTGTATAACTAAATAAACCAGAGCAGGTAGACAATGATTCAGGTAAAGCTAAATTGTGTTTCATTTTAATCAGTTACCTTTCAAATACCATTGGAGATTTTGAGGACATTCACAAACTGGTACATTCCATGATGTTGTGCCAACTTGCTACCTGTTGGTAAAACCTGGTGATTTTCAATGTTGTTTTCAACATGGTAAGCTATGATGTGTCATAGGAATTGTAAAGTGTTAGCGTTCACTCTTTCAGCTGAATCAAATTACATTTCACATCATTTGGTTGTCTTTTTTAAAAGTAGCAGTTGAATGAAGAAGTATTGTGGCAGTACCAGTGATGGTTTGGTTCTTCAGTAGTAGTCTGAGGGTCAGATCAGAAGCTATAACTACCATATCATTTGAGGAAGAAGATATATTAGTGTGCTAAACACAGCACAGAAACATAACCCCCCCAGTCAAACCCCCCCCAGAACATTTTTTAAAAAGGACTTACCAGTCCGAAGCCTCCCAGCGCTCCGCTGCCTCAGCTGCGGCAAAGCGCCCGGCCAGCTCAAGTCCCCCTGGCACTGGATGACCTCTGCCTCCGATCGCAGTGGTGGGGGACCCCCAGGAGCTTCCCCGCTGCCATCGGAGACCTCCTGGGGGTCCCCCACCACTGTGATCGGCACCTTCAGGCTTTCCCGGGGGGTAGACCGGGCCTACCAGGGGAAGCCCTGAGGAGATCTCCTGGGGGTCCGATCATAGCGGCAGGGGAGCAATTTAAAATTTCTTGCCCTTTTCTGCTGCTGCAATTGGACCCCCAGGAGGCCTCAGGAGACCTCTTGGGGGTCCGATCGCAGTGGTGGGGGACCCCCAGGAGGTATTTGATGGTGGCGGAGAAGCTCCCAGGGCTTCCTTGCCACCATCGGAGACCTCCTGGGGGTCCGATAGCGGTGGCGGAAAAGGGTGGGAAATTTAAAATTGCTCCCCCGCCACCACGATCAGACCCCCAGAAAGTCTCTGATGGCGGCGGGGAAACCCTGGGACCTTCCCCGGCGCCATTGGAGACCTCCTGGGAGTCTCTTTTCCTAACCGTTGGGGTGAAAGAGCAGCCTCTTTGCCATAAACGGTTTGAATGGAATGAAAAAAAGATAGGGGAAAATTGAATTTGCCGTCCTTTTCCCCTGCCTTTTTTTCATTCGTAGATCGAGGCTCCATTCGCAAGTTGATGTAGATTTTTGCGAACAGAGCCATTCGTAAGTCGAGATGTTCGTTGGTAGGGATGTTCGTAAGTCGAGGTCCCACTGTATTAACCATTCCATTCAATTTGGTGTCATCCACAAATTTGATAGGCATTTCTTGCAGCCGCTCATCCAAGATATTAATAAAAATGTTGAAGAGCACCAGGCCTAGGACTGAGCCTTGTGGAACCCCACTTGTTATCTTCTTCCAGTTTGAGACGAAGCCATTGATAAGCACTTTTTGAGTACAATTCTGTAGCCAGCTGTATATCCACCTGACAGTTGTCCTATCCAGCTCACACCCAGTTATATTGCTAATTAAAATATAATGTGGCACTTTGTCAAAAGCTTTGCAGACGTCAATATATATTATGTACATTGAGTTGCCCTGATGCAACTGATTTACAGATTGCGTTGGCCCAATGAGCCACAGATACACAAAAAATACTTGATTATCATACAGATTAATGTCATGGCAGATGGGATGTCATAGCGGAATTATGTGTTATCAACCTCCCATTGTTTCCCCAACATAAGAATGTAGAACATTTCATTATTCCTGCCCCATTTCATTACTTGGGCACAAGCTCATCTAAGCTGCACCTTACCGTGAGGGCAGCACGGGGAGCGGCTCAACATGGAACTGCCATTTGCAGTAACAATCTCATGACTTTTTGTAAGATTCAGTAGCTTTTCAAGGTTACAGCTGTGCTTAGAATAAGTTTCTGCTCATCTTATCAACCCCTTGTGATGATCCCATGTACAACTGTGCAGTTAAGCTAGGTGGGAGTTAATTCAAGTGGCAAAAATTGATAGCAGTTTTTGTGTCTCAATAAAAAGAAAAGCACAGGGTTATTAACCAAAATTTAAAGGATAATAGGCAAGATCTAGTAACATTTGTCATGATACTGGAAACTGGGTGCAACTGTTAGAACCCATTTGTGCTACAATAGTATTTCTTTGACATACCAGGTATACACAATAGACACCTGGTTGATCAATAAAAATATAACTTTCTGCCTGGAGACCTGAGTTCAGCAAATAACAAAGATTCCTTGTCTCCTGTAACTGGGTAGGTGCTGTTTGCCCTCACAATTACCTGGCTTCTATGTTTAGTACTCACTGTCACTGACGTCTTCCCTACGGACTCTAAAGCGTATGGCTATTATGCTCGGACAGACAGCAAAGGTGATGTTCTATCCAAGGCACCTTGGTTTCGGTTTCCTTACCCAGGTATTGTCATGCTGTAATTTTGTTGATATTTGCTTCCTCTTTAGGAAAGAAAACATTGGTTATTATCCATCATCAGTGAAGTTCAGATTATTAGAATATAGATCCCAAATGCATTTTATAAGATGGGGGAGGAATCTGATGGTGCATCTTTTGTCCACCATATAATGAATTGCTGGCACACACAGCACACCAACCTGGTAACACCTTCCACCTGCAGCAATTTTAAAATGGAGAAAAATCAAAAGTTCCTCAAGGGGTTCTTGAGTGGCCTATAGCTGAATTGTGGAGTAATTTGAAGTTGCTCCTGCTATTGTACACAATCTGCCTAAAGCAACTCTTGGTCTTCTAGACTAGCTGGCGACTTTTCACTCTAACCATTGTAACCAAAGAACATAGGAGTTAAACAAACAAACATATACTGTAGCTGGTGATATTGGTGGGAGTCGGTTCCAACACTGGGCCAGATTATGAGAATAACCGAGATGAATTGAGTAATTTATGCTGAGGAGCCTTCAGTGCCTCGGATCCACAGATTTAACCTGGACAATATGTTTTTGTGTTTCCTGACATATAGGTCAGTGGGGAGTTCCCACAATCAGCCTAGCTGGGGTATTTGGCATCATAGCAGGAGTGATCTCCTCCATGGTGGAGTCAGTGGGAGACTACTATGCTTGTGCTCGCTTGTGTGGGGCTCCGCCCCCTCCCACTCATGCAATCAACCGTGGAATTGGAGTGGAAGGGATTGGCTGCCTTCTGGCTGGGGCCTGGGGCACAGGAAATGGTACCACTTCTTACAGTGAAAACGTCGGGGCTTTAGGCATCACCCGGGTAAGTCTGTTTGCAATTAAAAAAAATTAATTCTACTACAGAATTGTACTACCAGTTTTTGAAGAATAGAAATGAATACACATTTAAACAAAAGAGGGCCTAGTAGAGATAAGAGGTGTTTTTAAAATGCTGTGGTCCTGAGAAAATCCTTCCTTGTCAGATTGTCCGCTCCAGAAAACCCTGCACACGTGCCATGCTAGATTTCATGCCTTGCAGAAGATCCTGGGAACATTTTCTAGGATGGTCCTGTTCTGCTGTGATCTGCACATTGCAGGATAAGTTCAGCACTCAAGTGTTGGAGTATCTTGGTGGAGAAAAGTCATAATGAAACCTATAAAGCCCATCCCCTAATTCCTCTGAAACATGGTTATGGAAATATGGTTGCTTTAACTAAAAACAAGTTTCTAAAACAGTAACTCAGAAGGACAACATGTAAGGTGGGAGGGTGGAATTTCTGTCTCTGCTGTATATCAGACTACCACAAATTCTGATAAAGTTTCTGATTTTAAAAATCATTTGTCCTTCTCTAAATCACTCCTTGTAGATAAGAATTCAACTCATATAATGATTTTTTGGTTTATATTGTCAGCATTGCATAAATTTTTAATCCTAACAGTAGTAGCATATTCTCAACATTCAAGAACAGTTCTGTAGTAATGTGCCCATTGTTCTCTGTCTTACCAGAAGGGTGATGTTCAGTAACTCTTATTCTAATTTCAAGAATTCAGAGTTAATAACGTGACATGTCTTATTGAAAAAGTAATTGGTATTTGTGCTGCCAAGTTGTTTTTGAGTTATGGTAACCCTTATTGGGTTTTTTTGAGGTATTTGAAATGTTTCCTGTTGCTTTCCCCCAGTGAGTCTTAATGGTCAAGCAGGGATTTGAACTCATGTCTCCTGAGATCTAGTCCACAATCTATCAACTGGTTCTCATTCATTAGTGTGCTAAAAGATAAAAATGTAGTGGGCAGACCCACTCCCCTTGCTTAGACAACCACATGAAAGCAACCTTGCGAGCATTCTGCCCCCTGACAGGCTCGCTCTCCTTTGCATGACCGGTTCCAAAATCAGGTCTGTGACTGGTCACACCACTCACTGTGCAAAAGCATAACTTTCCAGATGGAAAAAAAATATCAGTGTATGATTGCTCTTAAGGGTGCAGTTTTTCTTAGTTAGATTTTGGGCAATATCTTTAACAGGGAACTCCATGGAACATTGATCAGACATAATTCTGCAGAATATTCGGGTAAAATTGTCTAGGTTGCCAGAATTTTGAAACCTGCCAGTCTCCTTGTCTTTTTTTAATGCTTTTGCCATCCTCTTCTGTTCCTCTTGACACAGGTAGGAAGCAGAATGGTCATTGTCGCTGGTGCCTGTGTTATGCTTTTGACTGGCATGTTTGGCAAGATTGGGGCAATGTTTGCTAGCATCCCAACACCCATCATTGGAGGCATGTTTCTTGTGATGTTCGGTATCATCACTGCCGTGGGAGTTTCCAATTTACAGGTAAGAGTTCTGCTCCCCCTGCCTTTTTGGGGGGCTGTGGTGGGTGGGGAAGATATTTTTATTCCATGTGAGTGACTCCACAGGCCTACCACTGGGCTAACTAAGGATGCTACCTCACATGACAGATGTTGGCAGTCAGTTGGAAGCAGAGTTGCAATGCTGAAGGACAAAGCTGCATATGTAGTATTGGCTACCTGGCAGCCACAGATTGCACTAAAGTATGCTGTATTCTCTGGACTACAAATACCATTATTTTCCCCATGGTTAAGTGAAGATTTGGCGGGCAGTTTGTTTGGCTTTTGAATAGGGAAGTGGAGCCTGAGTGCTCATGAGACAAAATGAATTGGGTCAGGCCTGGGTGAAGGAGAGTGATTTGGCTTGTGAGCACTTCCTTTGCAAACAACCAAACCACAACAGTAACAACTAGATTTGAGTATTTATTAAATGTGACCTCATTCCTCATTGAAATATGTAATCCGTGGGGCAGATTAAAATGCAAGATACCTTTGCATAATAATCTGAGTCGGCTAAGAAGTGTCCTAATAATTTGAGGTAGCTAAGAAATGCCCTAACAGTGCAAACTGAGATTCAGCCGAGTTCATAAATGACTATTACAGACAGATACCCACGTGTAATAAGTAGCTCCTCCTATTATGTGTGGTTGATGCACTTTGCAATGCTGATGATTGCTCGCAATTCTCTGTTAATTAGCACACTGATAGCACTGATAGGATGGCTACATATGAAGATCCCAGCTGCCTATTACAAATCTTTTATGTATTGCTTGAAAACTGATAAAGGCAGAAGGGAAGCTTGGGTTCCTGATGCCATGAGGAATTATATTTGAACTCAAAAAGCAACTCAAAAAAACCTCAAAATGTGCATGGAGCACAAAAATGTATACACCTATTAAATATTGCCATTAGTCAACATTATTATTTAATTTGTGTACATATTTTAAGTTTTATGAATCTTTTAAAAGTCAAGGTTGACTCCTGGTATAATTAAGGTATACAGAAATATAAGAACTATATATGAATGTGAGGGGTGAAGGCTCTAGCATTCCCAATATGCAACCTCAGCAGTGGCTAAAAGGGAATGGAGGATTAGCTACAGGGTGGGGAGCATGCACAGTCGAGAGGATGTGGACTAGCAAACTCATTTAGGCTCCAAGATGTTCTGAAGGTCTCCATGCAGGCACAGGGAAAACTCCAAATGTGTGATTCATAGAAACCATGAAGAAGAACTGTTACGTTCATGAGTGTTTCTTGCTACACTTTCCCTGCGAGAGCTGTAACTGGCCTCTATTATATTTTAAAGTCTGAATTGTAACAGAAAAAAAGAAACATGCTCATATAAAAATCTCACTCTTTAATAACACTTTTTAAAAAATTATAGCAGTGTTATCTGAGATTTCAGTTCAGATCATTTCAGAAAATCTCTTGTAGCGTTATTTCAGAATCTGAATGGTGGTAATAAAGGTCAATCTGCCCTATAAATCAGAGAGATACTCATGTAAGGTCTACTCTTACTGATGTTGATTTTTACAGCAACAGTTAATATTTAAGCTCAATAGTTTTATTTTGCTTTTCTTAATCTTATAACCTCAAACATGCGTAAAAAAAAAGAATATAGCCTAATATATTGTGAAAGATTATTAATCTGCCTACGAAGCCACACAAAACAGACCTTAGTGTCATGTTATCTCTGATTGTTCAATATTCTGCATTTCAATATTCATTATCTCACGTAGTCTGTCTTTAAAGTGAAGAACAGTCTGTACACCTTAACTGCACAGGGACCAAGTACTATTTTAAAATAAGATGGAAATACAATCGTAAGACATACCACATTTCAATTATTTCATGCTATCAATTTTCAAGGTGTGAGGAAGATCAGGTTCCAAAAGTATCATATTCTTTTTGTTCTTTGGCAGTGGATGAAAAGAGCAAGTGGATATTATATTTGGATCAAACAGGAAATAGTTCTGTTTACCCTGCCTCCCTTTCCCGTATTGTTCTCCAGATGCTGAATTCTTTACTGTAAACCCCTTTACTGTAAATAAGAGACCTTCCCAGGGTGACAAATTATTTGGTTTGAACATTGGCTGCCCTATAATCCTGAGAAACTCTACTCTCCCCACTGCTGCCACTGCTGCTGAAGTTGTAGTTGCCAGCAAAATTCAGAAGCAACTGTCACAACTCAGTGCTGTTGGAGAGTGTCAAGTATTCTCTTGTACTGTGGAATAGTTTCGCAAGGCTGTGTTAGAAGAGGGGGAAAGGAAGAGAATGCTTTTGACAAGTTGTAGTGCAATTTGGGCTTGGCAGAAGTAAACACAACAGTGGCTGCTCCCCCCTCAAACAGGGATTCAAAGGCTATGCATGGCTCTTTGGCCATCTCTTGTCCACCATGTCCTTTATTTTATTTATTTATTTATTTATTTATTTGATTTATATCCCGCTCATCTGGTAAATCTATACCACTCTGAGCGGCTAACAGGAACATATATACAATTATAATAAAATAAATTAAAAATCAATTAACAGAAAATGACAAAAATCATAAATAATTGCAAATAATAAATAGATAAAGAAGAGAAAAATAAATTAAGTTAGATTAGGTGCTGGCAGGAGGGAAGGCCTTGACATAGAGCCATGTTTTTAGTTGAGTTTTGAATGTACCCAGCGTAGGGGCCGCGCAAATCTCAGGAGGGAGATTGTTCCAAAGGCGAGGAGCCACCGCCGAGAAGGCCCGGTTTCGTGTCTTCTCCCTCCGGGCCTCCCTCGGCGTCAGGCTCCTCAGCCTCACCTCCTGGGTCGCGCGGGTGGTCCGGGTAGAACTTGGTGGGTGAAGGCGTTCCGCCAAGTATCGAGGTCCCAAACCGTTTAGGGCCTTATAAGTGAGCATTAAAACTTTGAAGTCAATACGGAAACGAATGGGCAGCCAATGCAGTCTAGCCAGGATAGGAGAAATGTGATGGAATTTTCTCCCTCCGGTAAGGAGTCTGGCTGCTGCATTCTGCACCATCTGGAGTTTCCGTATCAGCCTCAAAGGTAGCCCCACGTAGAGCGCGTTGCAGTGATCTAATCTTGAGATTACGAGCGCGTGTACTAAGGTGGTGAGCGCCCCCGAGTCAAGATAGGGCCGCAGCCGGGCAATCCGCCAAAGGTGGAAAAAGGCGGAGCGGACAACCGACGCCACCTGTGTTTCCATGGTGAGCGTCGGGTCCAAATGTATGCCCAAGCTGCGGACCCCACTCACCGGAGCCAGGGTGGCCCCCCCAAACGAGAGAGAGCCAACCAAGCCACCAACCACGGGGGGGCCCACCCGGGGGGGCCCACCCTCAGGACTTCCGTCTTGTCCGGGTTCAGCCGCAGGCCATTTTCCTGCATCCATTCCAGTACAGTCCCCAGGCAGCGCTGAAGGGACAGGACGGCATCACCTGCAGTTGGTAAAAAGGAGATGTAGAGCTGGGTGTCATCAGCATACTGATGACACAGCGCTCCACACCCCCTGATGACCCCCGCTAGCGGCCTCATATAGATGTTAAATAGCATTGGGGAGATAATCGACCCCTGTGGAACCCCACAGTTGGAGTTCCACGGGGCCGAGACACTCTCCCCAAGCTGAACTCTCTGGGGGCGGTCCTCCAAGAAGGAACGGAGCCAGGCTAACGCCAGGCCACCGATTCCCAACTCGGAGAGCCTCCCCAGGAGGATACCGTGGTTGACGGTATCAAAGGCCGCCGAAATATCGAGGAGGACCAGCAGAGACGTTTTGCCCCTGTCGGCCTCCCTCAGCAGGTCATCATACAGGGCGACCAATGCCGTCTCTGTCCCGTGGCGCGGCCTGAAGCCCGACTGGAATGGATCCAGGGCATCTGTTTCATCCAGGAGTGCTTGAAGCTGGTCTGCCACCACCCTCTCCACCACTTTGCTCATGAAAGAAATATTGGCGACGGGCCTGTAATTGCCAATTTCGTCCGGCACCAAACTAGATTTCTTTCGTATGGGCCTAATGAGTGTCTCCTTGAGGGCAGATGGGAATCTGCCCTCCAGGAAAGACCCATTTATTATTGCTGTGGCCCATTCAGTTGTTTTCGGCCTGGCTGCTTTGATTAGCCAGGCCGGGCAAGGGTCCAAGGAGGAGGTGGTGGCCTGACAGCGGTCAAGCACCCTGGCCACAGAATCAGGCGTTACTGGCTGGAAAGAGTCGAGAATAACCGGGCAAGACAGAGCGCTGGACATCTCAGCTCGATTCACTGCATTTAAAAAAGGAGAGAGCTCCCGGCGGATGGCCTCCACTTTAGATTTTAAAAATGCTGCAAATTGGTCAGGTGAAAAACTAGGGAGAGGCCCATCACCCGGACCAACTCCGGATAGGTCGCGCACTATACGGAAAAGCTCCGCCTGCTGGTTGGACGCTTCGCTTATCCGGTTAGCGAAGAATGATCTACATGCAGCCTTCACCTTATTCAGGTAAAGGTTAGTTGCGACCTTGACAGCTATCCAGTTGTTGTCTGTCGGGTTCTTCCTCCATCTACGCTCTAGCCTTCTCCTAATTCGCTTCATCGCCCGGAGCTCCAGGTTGAACCAGGGCGCCGGACGAGTTCTGCGCCGGAGAGGGCGTTTGGGCGCGATCGTGTCAACTGCCCGGGTGGCAGCGGTGGACCAGCTGTCCACCAGGACGTCAACAGGAGCGCTAGCCAGGTCAGCCGTAATCCCTCTCATGGCCTCCTGGAAACCGATCGGATCCAGTAGTCTTCGAGGGCGGACCATGGAAATAGGCCCCTGCTCCCTGCGGGGGGAGAGAGCCACTGTGAGCTTAGATTTTATCAGGTGGTGATCTGACCATGACAAGGGGATAGACACAAGGTCCGTCACCATCAGACCACTCTCGCCCCAATTGGAGGAAAAAAACAGGTCTAGCGTGTGGCCACCCACGTGGGTGGGGCCGTTGACATGTTGGGACATGTTCAAGGAAGCCATGGTTTCCAAGAACTCAAGAGCTGGCCCATTATTGTGCAAGTTACACTTCATAATACTATTGTATTTGTACAGAATGTTTTGTATATTATTGTACCCTAAAACCACTTGTATAATGTACGTATATACAGAGACAAACCATCACAATTCTATTTAACTGGTTTTCCAAATAATAAGTCTACTGTATGGAACTGTAAATAACACTCCCTATTTATTCAGTATACAGACATGAACTCTTCAAGAAATCTATTCATCTTTGGATTTTCTATATTTGCGGGTTTGACAGTTCCTCATTGGGTACAGAACAATACAGAAATACTGGAAACAGGTACATGAGGAGACCATTTTTTTGTTTACTACTTCCATCTAAAGCAATTACAATGTAACTCACTAAAAAGAGGAGTGCGGTTCCTATTAGTAACTTTCTATCTACCCTATAGCCTATATTCATATGTTATGTGCCCAGTTCTGCCAAATACATAAGCGTGGCTTTCTAGAGTTCTTGCTTATGTAGAGAACCTACACTTGAGCAAGAACCTCTTTCCTTCAAACTTGTTGCTCTCCGTGTGGAGAAAGCAATGACAAAAGGGCTGGACTTTCCCCTTCTGATGGAAACAACTGGGTTGAATGAGTACCTATTAACAGATACATTGTTCATACAAAGATGTAGCTGAATCTTGATTTTTGCAAAACATAATTTTAGTCTTGAAATCCCCAGTGAAACTGCTCCATATACCCTTCTGATGCTCCATGCAGACCATCTTTTTAGCAGATACAAACACATTTCAATGCCTGAATATTGTTTCTGGTTGTTGTGGGTTTTTTGGGCTTCTTGGCCGTGTTCTGAAAGTGGTTCTTCCACCCACTCTCAAGCCTACCCAGAGCACAGTTTGCTGTCCTCTGAAGATGCCAGCCACAGAGACTGGCGAAACGTTAGGAAGAACCACTTTCAGAACATGGCCAAGAAGCCCGAAAAACCCACAACAACCATTAGATCCCGGCCGTGAAAGCCTTCGCAAATACAATATTGTTTCTGTTGGTATCACTGAACAGAGCTGAAGATGGACTGTGTGAATCTAGGTAGATAATTGCTATTAAAGGTGCCTAGAGCCCTACTCAGTTGTTACTTACTGAGTTCTGTCCAATATATGAGCAGAGGAGTACACAACCCCCCTTGTAGCTTTCACCATGTAGGGAACAATATGAGTGCAGAAAAGAGGTTCCTAATCATGTGTAGGATGTCCATAGGAGCAAGAACTGTGCAATTTCCAGGGTTCTTGCTTGTGTGGAGAGCTTGCACATGAACGGGATCTTCTACAGGCACATCACTCTCCATGTGGGGAAAGCAAAGAACCAAGAAGGCTAGATGCTCCCATGTTTATGGACTGGAGAAAATGGGATAAGTATAAGTATGTTGTTAGACACCCAGAGTAGACTTCAGTCTAGATGGGCAGGATATAAATTAAATAAATAAATAAAATATTAAATAAAGTTCAGGTGTTTTCTTCCACTGTGTGCCCAGTTCATAATACTTTCTAATAAAAGACTGGGCTTCATAACCCATTGGCTTGACTCACTAAGGCAATCTGATAATCTCATGTTCCTTTTGTGTTTATGAAAACACTGGGTATGGAAAAATTATACAAAAGTCTGGACAGTACTTAAGACACTGGCCTTAAGGCATCCTTTTGTTTCGGTCCAAGACCATTTTGTATTACTCATATTAGAATTATTTTAGTGTGAGGTAAAAGTAATGGGGTGACTTGTAGTGGCTACTCGAAATGGCTCCCCTCTTGGATTCAGAGATTTGGTGAGGGCGGTGTGACTGCCTTGTGTTCTGATGTTTATTTGACCAATGATTCTATTTCTAGGAATTACACAGCTAGACCAAGTGATCCAGGTGCTGCTAACTACAGGCATGTTTGTTGGGGGATTCCTAGGCTTTCTCTTTGATAACACCATCCCAGGTAGGACTTACAATAATTGTCTAGCTGTCTTCCCTGTAGGCTTGCAAGTATGGCTGACTTTTGCAGTAGTACAGATAAGGCTGCTTCTGGCTCCCATTACAAGTCACAGAGCCTTGTAGAACAGGTCTCAATAAGGTGCCTTAAAAAAAAAAAAACTAAAATGCTGGCTAGGGCTGGTTACAGGGATCACATAACCCCATTACAGTGGCTCCACTGGCTTCCAATTCCTTTCCCGGCACAATTAAAAGCGCTTCTTCTAACCTATAAAACCCTAAATGGCTTAGGTCCAAGCTATCTCAAGGACCACATCTCCCATTAGGAGCTTCTTGAAGTGTTAAGATAATACAAAGAGGCCTTTCAGTCCCACCACTTTCACAGGTGCATTTGATGAGGACACAAGAGAGGGCCTTCTCTGTTGCTGGTCCCAGACTTCGGAACTCCCTCCCACAGGAAACCAGACTGCTGCCTGCTGTCTTTCTGCAAGCAGCCGAAGACCTTTCTCTTCAAACAGGCTTTCCTTTAAATGGCTGGTTGACCAAGTGGATTTTTAAGGGAGCATTTTATTCTGTCTTTCACTTGTGTTTTTAATATTGTTCTTATTAAGAATTTTAATGTAGTTGTTTGAAACTTTTTAAATATTGTAATAATTTATTATTTGGGTTTTAACTTTATTTCTTTTAAATACTGTGAGCTATCATGAATTAATTAATTAATTAATGACCAATTAATATCTCTCTGTGGGACCTTGCTAAACTCTCTTTCTCTCCCCCCACCCCTTGACAGGGAGCAAGGAAGAACGGGGAATTGTGGCATGGAAAGAGGGTTTTAAGGAGGAATCTGATGATACAGTGGATATTTCAGACATCTATGACCTACCCTTTGGAATAGGTTCCAAGTTCTGTGCTGCTAACTGGTTTCGTTACCTGCCCATGTGCCCCAAACGGCCAGCTCATCCCAGTGCAAGGAAACACAATAGTTATGGACAGAACAGCAATCACAACATAAGTTCGGAAAGAAACACAGAAATGAATGTGGACACAAGGATATAAAAGACCACAACCACAGATAAACTTGGTTTACGAAGCCAATTAAAAGAACCTTTAATTTCTTTTCTGCCAATTTTCATGTCATGACTGGTTGAAGCAGTAACTGGTTCAGCATGAGCTTGTGTGAACATTTATTTATAGCATGAATACAGTCCCCACTTTGAGGAACAGCCTAGCAAGAGGATAGAGTTCAGTGGCGCTCATGAAGAATGTATTCTCTACCATGGAAAGCTGTTGTCTGCAAAATCTGGTTGAATAGCAGAGTAACTGGAAAAGCTAGTCCAAAGGAGTTAAACTACTGCCCTAGGTCTCACCAGATCCAGCCTCAATGACTGCCTCAGCCGGACTGCAACATACTAACTCCTTAAAAGTCTCATTTATTTGCTGTGCCAAACTTTTGAATGAAACTGTGGAATTAAAAATAAATCTATAATATGGAATTGTTAGCTTTAAGCTGCTTTCGGGCTTCATAAAAGCTAGAAGGCATATGTAAATAGCCAGACAGAACAAATGTTATGCATATATGTTCTACATGAAACATGTACTGATGTTTTGACTATTCTTGCTTGAAACCTCTTGCAAGAAAAAGTGGCTAAACTAGCCAGGAACCTCTCAGGGCAGAAAAGCTTACCGTTGTGACCAAACCAGAGCTCCTGCTTTGTTGCTTCTTTACTAACATAGAGTTTGAAGTCAGTTTCTGGGTCCAGGCTTGTAACAGGAATAAGAAGATGCAATCCAAATTTTTTTTTTCTGCCTGAAGTTCCTGGTAAATTTAGATGCTTCTTTTTGCAGGAGACAAATGGGAGTTGCTTTGACCACTACTACATTTCCTTATGAATGGTAAAGCCGGAATTCTACTCAATATTATATGTGAACATATGGCCATTAACTTTGGTATGCTAAGTCTTGGGCATTTAGTTTCTTTTTTAAAATTTTAGATGGCCAAGTGTGACTCTCAACAGCTCCTATAATGACTTTTCTATGCAATATGAATGCCTACTGGAAACTCTGAAGGATGGGGCTATGGTCTATCCAGTGTTCTCTGAAGCAAAGAATAAAAGCCCGTCTGCACTCAGGATATACCTCAAATATGTAATCTTTCTGGCATGCTCAGAGTTCACTTTAGACTTTTCTGTTGACTTTATCTCAGTCTATCCCTCTGCAAATTCTAAAAGTCTTAGGCGACTACAAAAGAGAAATCTGTATAAAAGTTTTAAATTTTTTTTTGGCATTCTTTCTATACTGGTTTCTTGGCCTTCATTCACCTGCTAGCCACCTCATTATTTGTTCAGTTGATAACACAGTTGTGCATGTGAACATAAATGTGTGTAGAGGAGGTTTTCACATATGGTCCTTCCACAAGTAGGAGCTTAATTGCTTCTAAAGAAGCAACTTATTCAGCTAAGACCTATGTAATGTGTGCTCTGCATGACCCTTTTCTCCCCTACTGGGAGCTAATGGTTTATAAGGATTGGAAAGCATATCTTCATGGAGCTGCAAAGTTTAGATGATTAAGTGCTTTATGAAATCAGTTTCTTTTGATCGATTTCTTATTCAAAGAGCAAATTTTAAAGCAACAAGTATTAATTTTTAAGGAAAATATTTTTCCTAAAGCTTGGGTACTGAATACAATTTTGGAGAGACATTCTTCCTCTCTCTTGGACAAAAGACAATGCTGTACCATCGTCATTCCCCAAAAGTGGAGGCCACTTATGCCACGACCTCTGGAATTTACAGTCCAAAACATCATGGTCCCAGGATGTGGGAATGAGTGATTTTAAAGCAGGGTTGGTCAACTGTAGCCTTCCAGATGTTTTTGCACTCTAGTGCCAGTACCTTCCTGTTATTGGCTATGACAGCCAGGACTGATGGGCATTGTAGGCCAACAATGTCTGAACAGCCACATCTGTTATTCCTGATCTAAAAGGTGAATGCATTTTTCCCCAGAACTATTGGCAGAAATCCTGGTCAGCTGCTATGCAAATAGCATTAACTTTTTGCACTGCATTGTCCTAACAGACCTCTGTAGACATTATCTGTTGTATACCAATATGTGTAACTCTGTATGCAACAGATAATATCTATGGAAATTTCTTAACTTGAGCCACTTGGCCTCTAAAAGTTATGCTTTTGCATAGAAATGCAACAAGATTTCAGCCTTTTTGTTGTCTTTATGCAAACATATACAGGTTTTATTATCAAAGTAATAGATTTAATTGGGAGGTGTTTTTTTTTACTTTGTGGCTAGTCTGGTTTAACGTACATCACAATGGTGCACATATCCAAAATGGATAATCTGCATTCGTTATCTCTGCCCCCCTCAGCAAGTGCTTCTAATTTCACTTTCAGCATGTGATTAAACCCATATTTTTACAATGTGGATTTGGTATTTTGTATGGCTAACATTCCATAAAAAATAAAGACTGTACTGTTAAAAATACTTGGGAGACCATAAGTCCCATTACTGTAACAGAGAATTATGCTCCATGTCTCTGAAGCATCATTTTAAGCTATGATGTCAATTAGGCAAGCCAGTCTCCTGCAGTGATTAAGCAAGTGAGTGATGAATATGAGGATGAGAATATAAAAACCATATAGATTTCTTCAGAGTTCTTTCAAGTATTTAAGAGGAATGCCTGCGTACCCCAAATGATTTCTGAATAAACACTGTTCTTCGCTCAGCTCAACTAGCCTCCCCGTGATCAATGACATAGGAAATATCAGTCAATTCAGAGAACAATGCCATGAACATAAAGACATGTTAACATTCTTATCTCCTGGAACACCTCTTTTTTGAGCCGACCATAGTATCCTGCCTGGCGCTTTGCTAGGAAAGTCCCATTCAAATCATTGGAATGCAACTACAGCCTCACTATGGACTGTCTTTTGTCTTTGTTGGTCTTCTCATGAATTATTAGCTCATGATTATTAACTCTTAAGAGTGTGAAATCCTCCACTAGTCCTACTTAATTAATGAATAAGTGTTAGTAACTTGAAACAGTAAAGGCAACTTTATAGGTAACCCTTTAAATTGTGAGCATTAATGTACATTTTTTTACATTTCCTGCCATCCGTAAAGCAATGCCTAGCATCTCAACAAACTGCCAAAGTTTCCTTTTCAACGCAAACAGAACTGACACTCACTCTGTCAGCATCCCTGCTCTCTGTCCCCTTGCTACCCAGATTTCTGGCAAACAAGTTCAACAAATATGGTTTTTTGAGGAGTGATCTGTGAGAGTTTTACCCAGTCTTCTTAGTTGTCTGCTTTTAGAAGAGCTTTGAAACTATTTTATTCCACTTAAAAACTTTTGCTCTTCGCACATCCTTCTTGACTCCTTCTTTCAAATCACTGTTGATTTACTTCTGTGCTCTATGCTGCTATTTCATTGTTTTATCTTGCTCTGGAAACCAATGGGATAAAAATTAAGGGTCCAGCCTAGAGGAAATTGGGGGGGGGTGTATTTGCCAGATCTATCTCGGGCTCTTACCAAAACTCCTAACCCCCTGATGACTGGTTCCAGCCCAGTGAACTAAAGCAGTGGGTTACTCAGGAGTTTTGGACTGCAACTCCCAGAAGCCTTCACCACCAGCTGTCCTGACTGGGGTTTCTGGGAGTTGCAGTTCAAAAGCATCCGAGTAACAAAGGTTAAGAACCACTGAACTAAAGCAGTGGTTCTTAACCTTGGGTTACTCAGGTGTTTTTAGACTGCAACTCCCAGAAGGCTTCACCACCAGCTGTGCTGGCTGGGGTTTCTGGGAGCTGCAGTTCAAAAACACCTGAGTAACCCAAGGTTAAGAACCACTGAACTAAAGCATCCATTGTCTTAATTTAAATTATTCAAAAATCTAATGACATTTCTATTTATTTCCTCTTGAGGCAAAATAAGATGCATTGAAAAACCTAATGATCCTTACTTAATTTAACACCAATGATACATTTAATTTGTAATAATTAAAAAAACAGACCAAAATCTCTTAAGTAATGCATAAAAAAGCATTACTGTCAGAAACAGTGCCCAAGCATTTTCAAATGCTCTCTAGGATCACCAGTATAACTAATGGTACTCGTATCATGTCTCAAGACCCATGAGTTTGGCTCCAAGTGGATTGCCATGTAACAGGGAATACAACCCAATGGACTAACTTAGATTTATTTATATATGAGTGTGTAGAAGATTGCAGTGCTAATGAACTATCCTCCAGACATCAAAGGTTATCTTAGTAGGAACTTAGTCACTAAATAGTGGCTAATACCTGTCATAGCATCTGATCTTTGTGCCCCTCACTTTCCTTTTAAAATCAGCAGTGAACTTTCCTTTTAAAACCAACTGTGAGCGGATCAACAAGTAACAGGTGAATGCAATGGGTGCAGTGCAACAGAGAGAATGCAGAATGTGCAGCCAGTCACTATTTGCAGCCATAGAAGAACGTGTGCATGGATGGTGCACCGCAGGCTGTGGCCACTGATGGGAGAAGTCTTGGATGACACATGTTTGGGCTGGCATGATTGGGAAGGAGAGGTTTTGGAAGGTAAAATAGGGGAAAAGGAGCTCAGATAGCAGAAAGTAGACTTCTACTAAGTATGGGAACAGGTTGCAGTGGTTGCAATGGGGAACTGGTTTTAGGCAATGTTTAAAGGCAGCACACTGGGACTGAACAGGCTTTGGTATTTTCAGAACCTAGTCATTGTGACACTGTCCCCTCCCAAACCTCACACTTTCATTAGCCTCCTTAACTTCTGGTTAAGGAGTTTGGCTCTCTAACACATATGAGTTAGACAACAGTGATCTAAACTACCCATCCACACATGAATGTAAACCTTGTTAAGGAAAATATTCTAGAGTTTATCCAGGTGAGAAATGCCCGGGCTTGAAAAGAGAAAAAGAAAAAGGAAAAAAACCAATGGCATTAGTAACAGGTTGATGGGTTTTGCTATCTTTTAGTCTGGACCTACCTACAAAGCACCAATCTCAACATTATTCACAGGCTTTCAATTATGTATGTCAGGATTTAAAGTAAAATAATGTAGTCAGGCAAAGATTATTTGAAGTGAGTTTCTCAAAACATAATAAAAATCCTAATAAGGCCCATTGAGTCAAATGGACCTACTCTAGTTACAACTCACAATTACTTACAGAGGAGGTGGCTCACCAAATCTAATTCTAAGATTATTACAGTATTATCTTTTTTTGTTTCATGAAATGCAAAACAGTCCGTCGTACACATGGTTGTCGTCCCCCCCCCCCCGACTGTGAAATATGTTATGGAGGAGGTCTGGGTTTACAAAATTGAATCTGCTGTATCACATCTACTTTTGGCTCTTGATGGTAATAGAAATTATGAAACACTACAATTACAGCACAATACAAGCAGAACTAGGAATATTTCTTCATAATGTGTTGTTTTACCATAATCAGCATCAAACAGCAGGTGTACATTTTAAAAACTTTATAAATATCAAGTTGTAATGCATGTAAAAATACAAATAATTTAACTGATTAAAAACTTTGAAGTCAACATTAACAAAACTATTTTAAACATGATGCATGCAGTAGGAATTGGTGCAGTATCTCCTCTCCCCTCTGCTGATGGTGCTGGGAAAGGTGGGAGAAACAAATACCATTAAGCAACAATTACAGTTTTTCCACTTAATGAAATATTTTAATTTACAAATCTTCATCATCAAATGTCTCTGTGCATCTCAGCATCACGGTCTCATAATCTAACTGGAATACTTCTTCCTAAAGGACACAAAGGGGGAGGGGGGGCAGAATCGTACCTCCATTAAGATAGACTGATTTTGCAAAACAGGTTAATGAACAAACCCCTGGTCCCTTTTTCATGTGCTGCCAGAGTTGAAGCTAAGTGACTTTCATTTTTTTCACATTAAAAACACATGGGGACATCCTGGCAGAGGCTAAACAAATAAATGAATGTTATCCCACCATATTGTTTCCATACTAGGAGATGGCTCATAGGCTGGACACAGAATGTTATCTATCTCAACCCAAGCAGCCCTACCACATTGAAATCAAGGTGTCAAAAACCCTTGCCCAGTATCATGTGTAAGACAAGGGAAAACATTTTCAAGGTAGTCTAATAGGGATAAATTCCACACTAAAATACTGTATATCTCCTAAGTCTTTGGCCATGGTTCACTACAACTGTGCATAATCCATGATACTTAATGAGTTTAAGGACAACAATGGTTAAAGTCTACAGGGGGACGCAGAGACAGAGATTTCACTTTGCCATCTTAATACGTGCTCTTCTCTAACACAGTCCTCGTCGTCGTTGTCATTTAGTCGTGTCCGACTCTTTGTGACCCCATGGACCAGAACACACCAGGCCCTCCTATCTTCCACTGCCTCCAGTCCTATGCCCTGTCTAATGGGGGGGATGTAAAGAAATGACATGTGTAATTGAGCAAGGACTGTATTTCTTCTTTCTCTTTTTTGTTCCAGCATTTCCACTACAAAATAGTTAATATTTAGTTCCGAAAGCAGCTCCTCTCTTCAATAGTAGAAACCAATGTGGCAAAACCACAACAAAAAAACCCACACAGAACCAAACAGCTAAAAGAAATCTGTCTGCATAAGCAGTCACCTTTTAAGCCTGCCTATGGCTCACTGCCTGGAACGCAGTGATTTCTGTGCCTTTTGATCAGAAGCCTTGAATCCTCTCAATCCTGGTTCTGTGCCATGTTATCAGTTAAAAATCTTAACAACCTCTTTAGAATGCTGACATCTGAAGGCCAGTTAATATGACTCAGCACCTGTGCGATGAAGCATTTACTGTATCTATTTGCTTAGCTGCTTATTTCATTTAAAGCAGCCAACATTTATATCATCCCCCCCCCCAATCACCAAATGCAGGTTGGGCCAATGGGGAGGGTGAGTTGGAAATTCTGTACATATACAATAAAACAATGCTACGCCTGGTCACTATAAATCAAAATCTCTGCTAATCTACCTAATATGCCACTTTGCTTTAGTATTTTTGAATAACCGCAATATATAGATTCAGGGGTGTCTACAGCCTCAGTCAGTTGTTCCGAAATCCAGACTCAACAACACACTTGCAGGGGAGAAGCCAGCTCTGCCCTTCTCCTTGTTTCGCTCATGCCAACCGTGCTTAGTCTCCAGGAGATCCTGATCCCATGTAGGCTATACGCTTGAGTAAGAAAACCCGGAACACTTGGATTCTTGCTCAAAGGTAAAATCTTCTTTTCACTTGCAAAGCAACCAAAGAGGTGGGTAGAGCTAGCCTCTCCTTTATTGATGTCCTGATGATTCCAGGAACAACTGAGCTAAGCTTGTATCATTAGATTGAGGCAGTCATCTCTGGAGCTAAATCTGTGTACACGATGGCTCACCCTCAACCCCCTATGCTAGCCTGTCGCAGGGCAAAATACTGTCTGATAGCCAGCAGCCTGTAACTGTCAATTGAAACAGAATATAACTGTCAATCGGGATCAACAAAGCTTCAGGAATCTGACAGAACACTGTAATTATAGTCCATTATAACTGAGAGCAAGAGTGATTTAATGGCTGGATTACAAATCAGGAAGCCTGAATTCAAATTCCCACTCACACTCAGCCGTAAAACTCATACCTCACAGGAGGTTTCTGAGGATAAGCCACACTGGGTCCCTTTTTTTAGGAAAAAGGCAGGGCAAAAATATTTTAAGTCAATAAATAAAACAGGGGGAGGAGAGTGATGTTTACTGGCCGGAGCTTATTGAAAGGCAGAATATAATTGTAAAAGAAAATAAATAAATCTGGTCCTTCACTTCAGGTCTTGGATTGGCCTTGTCCAGATTTCACTAGTATGAAGAAATTTTTTTAAAATGTATGGCCAGTTTCTGCTAAAGATTCATCTCTTGGAAAATCTCTAGAGCAGTGCTGAGGAAGTTGTGGCCCACCCAGTGTGACAAATCTCATTTTGCATCATTCCCAACCCATTAGCTATGTCGGTCAAGTCTGACAGGAGTTCCAGTTCCACAACAACTAAGAAGCAACCTATTTTTCATCCTGGATCGAAGGAATTACAATCGTATTTCTTAGCTTAGAGCCAAACTATGTGGAGGAAGGCAGTCCTTCCTGTCTGAGAAACCAGATTTACAAAGGAAGAATGGGCTTGTGACCTGAAGATAACAACAACAACAACCAAACAATCTAATTTTTAAATTACAGAGATGAGAAAATGTTTTGTTTGTTTTCTATACTGCACCATCTAGTACTACTCTGGGTGGTTTCCAATGAGCCTATAAAACATAAAAGAGAACAGCCATCATCCCCAACTTCACCATAATATAAAAAGAACAAATCACTGAGAGCACAAGAGGGCAGCCACAGACAAAAAAAATTAACATATAAGAATAAAATGTAAAAAACAATTACAAAGGGAGGATGTCTTTAAATGTGTCTTTGAAAAGCAAAGTTTTTATATGCTTTCTAAATATTAGGAGGGTAGGGCCTTGGCACACCTCCACAGGTAAAATGTTCCACAGAGAGGTGGTCACCACTGAGAAGATGCTTTTTAAAGGGAGAGGTGCTTCAACAGGTAACAATGTCCCAAACAATTCAGGGCTTAATATGTCAACATTAGTACCTTGAATTGAGACAGACATATACAGGCAGCTAGTGCACGCAAGCCAGTACCAGAGAAATAGGATTGTATCTTGAAGTCCCCGAGACCTACCTGGCCAGGTTGCGCATCTCCTGAAACTCCATATCACCTTCAAGGGCAGCCCCATGTAGACAGGATCTCAATGGTCTATCTTTGAAATTACCAACAAGTGAACCAGTGTTATCAGTGACTTTCTGTCTAAGTAGGGTTGCAGGCGTGCAATCTGCCCAGATTGGAATCTTCTGCAGAGACTATCACACACAATAAGCCTTTAAGGAATTTCCTTTTTCCAGCAATGAAATATAAATGACCCTTGTTTTATAGATTCTTTCTCCAGACAAAGTTGCTTCCCTTAGTCCCCTTGATATCCCTATCTTTTTTCTAGATCCCAATGTTTCCTATCACAATACCGGGATCTGGAGGGGAAAAATTACGAGAAACAACATTTTCATATTTAGTCCATCTGAAAAGTTAAGAAGTTTAGAACTGCCTTATGGGATTAAAGCAAACATCTGTTTAATTGAGCAATTCATATCAAACCCTAGTCACTTAAATACTGGCAAAAAGCCCCCAACGTTTAACAGAGGAATCTTAGATAGTCATTCATTAATGTATATCATTCTTTTTAAATACCTTTGTGTTAGTGGTTATCATATCAGCTTCCATAAATTCACTCTATGCTACACCATGCTCTAGCTCAATAATGGGAACTAGAACTAGACGTAACGAGGGGGGGGGCCACTCACATGTCTGTTGCCGGCGGTGGCTCGTTTTCCCTTCCAATCACTCTGGAGCTCGTGGTCAGCTAGCCATTCCTGGCAGAAGGAGGGAAGACAAGTGTCCCTGCCAGGCTGACGAACGGATAGCCAACCGCGAGCTCCAGAGCGAATGGAAGGGAGAGCAGAACCAGTGGCAGCAGTGGATGCATGAGTGGATAGTCTGGCAGGACTCGCGTTACATTCAGCTGTGTGGGGGTATCCGTATTCAAATACCTCCATCTCTAATGGGAACCTTTTGGATCTCATGCTGGCAAAATTAAAGGTGTGTGTGTGTGGGGGAAGCACGGAAGAGGTCAAAATATACTGGCACTAAAGATCTCAAAGACCAACAAAGTATGTCAGTTTTTAAGGTGCCACAGTATTTTGGTCATTTGAGTTTTTCCTTTAATTTTGGTCAACACACAAAAACAGATTAAAACAACTACTTTTTTTGTCCCTCAGATGTTTTGTACTACAAATCACATAACCCTTTAATATTGGTTGTGCTGGCAGGGAGCTGAAGTTCCAAAACTCTGGAAAGAAAAAGGTTTTCTAGCCTGCTATAATAATAATTGTGTGTCATCAAGTCTGGCTTATGGCGATCCTTTCTAGGGTTTTCTAGAGAATACTCAGAAGTGGTTATCATTCCCTTCTTCTGGAGGCACGTTGGGACTCTGCACCTTGCCCCAAACCAAACAGGGTGGCTGTCCTCACAAGAGGCCCAGCGGGGAATTGAACTCCCAACCTCTGGCTCTGCAGCAAGGTCTCTAACCCACTGAGCTATCCAGCTAGCTGAGCTTGCTATAGCTGTACATAACAACCAGTGGCCCTAAATGGATTCTATGTGTAGGTCTCCCTTCTTGAGTCACAGCTATTATATCTTCCATAATTGTAGTTTTTCAGCGCTGTAAAAAAACTGGGCTCTCTGTTTCTGAGGTGATTATTGGTTTCGGTACCATTGTTCCTCCCTTATGTTGCTCACAGATGTAGTATAACATTTTCACACATATACCTAGTCATGAAAAGTTTATATCTACACATTTTCCTTAGAAACCAGGCTGAGGTGAAGTGTTTAATGGGCAGGATATTATTAGCAAAGCCAAAGCTGCGGCTGAAACCAAAACCATCCTAGGCTGTACCATTTATGCCTGTACATTGCTGAGGTATATAATGCTGTGATTATCTTAAAAGAAACTGCTGCTGGGATTTTTTTTTTAAATCTGTAAACAAGTTCAACTACTTCTTTATTGTCCACCCCAATAGCTGTCAACTGGAAACCTGTTATTCATGCCCAACTAAAAGCTGAAGAATCTTTGTTTTACTCTGATGGGTGAGTCGGACTAGGCTTTATAATCTCAGTCATCAACCTGCAGATTAATCAGTCTCATAGTTTAACTAGTGCATCTTTAAGCGGGTCTTACATAATCCATCCCATGGCTTGAGAAACGATGGATATAAGACAAATCTTCATTCTTGCAGTACAGTGGGGTCTCTACTTAAGAACGTCCCTACTTAAGAACAATTCCACTTAAGAACAGCTCCGTTTGCTAAATTTTGCTTCTACTTGAGAACAAAAATCCAAGATAAGAACAGGAAAAAAACCTTTCTTGCTCTTTTTTTAACCTTAGGTCATCTTAGGTTAAAAAAAATTCTCCCCCTAGTGGTAGAGTACGTATTAACCAGCTTTGGATTAGTTCCTATGGGAACTAATGCTTCAATGTACAAACGCACCTCTACATAACAAAAAAACAGCCAGAACAGATTAATTGGTTTTCAGTCCATTGCTTCAAAATTAGCTTCGTCAGAAGTGCTTTTAACATTGTTCCCTGACCTAAGGGGGAAAAAAAGAGAAAAATTTCCCCCTCTAGTGGTAGAAGGCGGAATAGCAGCTTCCCTTTAGTTTCTATGGACGGAAAAGAGCAGATACGGATTAAATGGTTTTCAATGCATTCCTATGGGAAATGCAGATTCTACATAAGAACTTTTCCACTTGAGAACCACCTTCCAATACGGATTAAGTTCTTAAGTAGAGACCCCACTGTAGAAGCAGGAGACTACTTTTACATGGAAAAATGTAGATAAGATACTGCTAGACACCATTTTCAAAGAGAACAAGGATGGTGCACAGCTTGAAGGAGATCTAAACAGAGAAATTAGTGAGGAAATCTGGAAGAAGATATGGGGAGACAGACTAATAAAAATATGTCTAGTAGGGTAAAGGAAAATTGTTACAATATGGAGATACTACTTAACACCCCAACAAAAATGAATACTGTATAATGAATAAAGAGGTATCACTTGTATGTTGGAGATGTAAGAAAGAAAGGGAAACATATGTGGTGGACATGTGAACAGAGACAGAAAGAATGGTGAACCGTCTTTAATGAGACTAAGGAAATCCTGGGGACTGATATACAAAGAAGTCCAATATTAGCTTTGTTAAATATGTCTAGAAACATTCAATTCAATTAAAAGAGGGGATGTAATTAAGTAATATTAACAGCAGGAAAACTGATATTTGCAAGAAATCGGAAGAATAATGACCAGTTTAATATGGAGGATTAGTAAATGAAGTGGGGAATTTGGCTATTAATGATAAATTAACCAGTGAATTGAAACTTTAAAAAGGAATATTAAAAGAAAGTTGTTTTAATGAAATTTGGAAAGTAAACATAAGGGTTAAATTCCTGACACAGGAGTCATTATATTTCTGGAAAGATACAGGGTACAGAATTTAAAATAAAATAAGTTGTTAATTAAAAATTGGGGTGGGGTGGGAATCCTGAGGGTTGTGGGCTACACTATGAATTTGTTTTATGTTGTTGTTATTATGTATTGTTTAAAGTACAGTTTTTTGTTATTTTTCAAAGTAATTTTTTTTAAAAAATATTCTACACAGCTTGTGCCTTTCCAAACAATATGAGACAAACTGGTGAGTCGATTTATTGTCTCTTTTTGTTTTTTTAGTCTTACAACTTCCGTAGTGGCCCATTTTAATGTGCATAGGAAAAACTAATGTACAGAGGGATCCCTATTCATTATACGTGAATGGTGAAAAGTGCCCAGCTTTTTCCTCTTTCTGGACGCTCCAAAATGCCAATTTGAGCCCTCTTGCTTCAACTGTAAGCCTAGCATGTACACTTCTGTATGTCCACAGAGCTGTCTTTGTTATTTAAGCTAGTGGGCAAGCATTCAAAATGTACTGCTAGATCACAGAAGTCTATGGCTGCGGGTAGAGCCTAACACAAACTGTTAGTAGATACTGGGCATTCTTTCAGAATGCATTGCCAACTTCAGAACTCCTCTTCTCATTTGTGTTGCACTTATTTTATGCACACTGCAGTCATAATGGCCCCAAACGCCATCAAAATACAGTAAATAAGTTATTTCCATAAACAGGATCTGACTGTGAGTGGCAAACTGAGTGCCTCCTGAGTTGGATGATTTCCCCTCTAGAAGTTTTAGGAACAAAGCAAAATGCAAGTAGATTGGGATGTTCTGGTCAAGAAACTAATAGTCGTCATTCCAACTATTTTCACAGATGTGAATTAAAAAAATACAGAGAACAGATTTCTAGCTGTAAGCCACTGGAAGCTATCACACTCTTACCAATCTACAGCACAATTTTGAAATGTTCATGCTGATTGGGTCATTGCAAGAGTTGTATTACAAAAAAGTAACTTCTCCAAGCTCTTTCTGTATTGAAGAAACACGTCCACAGGAAAATAGGATGTTTGGTCCCGCAACTAAGGAGCACAGGAAAAATATCTACCATTGAAATGGATTCCACCTACTAGGGCTAGATTGGCCAGTTACATCCTGTTCCACTCCTCTTTGAAACCTGCCTACACAATCCCCGCGGGAAGGTAGACAACAGGGTTGATTTTCTGATAGCAATTACAGTTATCTAGAGGTGAAAAACAATGCACTTGTATATTATAATAGATAACACATAACAGGTGCTAGCTCTGGTTAACCACCTTTTTATAAATGGGTGTGGCACTGAAGTACTTTACAATCTTATTAGTCAGGTTGAGTCTAAAAAAATATGTACACTTGAAATACACTGAACTATGGCTGCCATCCTGCACATGCTAAAGTTCTCGAGCAAACAGACTGACATTCACAATGTTTGTCTTGTATAAACTTAACAGACTATCCAGTTTTTGAAAAAAGTGGAGAAAGGAATCAAAGTCTATTGTCATCTAAAAAGTGAATTATATGTTTGCTTTTGGTTGGGGCTGGGTGGCTGGGAGTTCTTTTACTTGTTGTGAACAGCCCAGAATAGTGGCTTGCCACTAGATGGATGGTGTATAAATGCTATTATCAATAAATAAATGTCAATCACTTGAGTCCCACTCTGGATTGGGACCACAGCAGGTAGAGGAAGCAATGCATCTCTCACTCTAGGTTCCAAACTGTGTCAGGGCCTCACACTTTCTTTCTGTATTGAAGAGACACTTCCATTCAGTCCACATTGCAGTGGGAGGTTTGCATTATTGTATGAAAACAGTATGGGGATTCCAATCCCCTCGCTTTCCCACAGACCTCTGTTTTTCTCTTTAAATAAGCAAATTCACTATTCTGTGTGGTTACTCAGTCATCATTGTGCTCTTTGTAGGTGAGGAGGAATTCCCTCTTTTTCCCCCTCTATATTTTTAAACATTTCTGCGAATAATTCAGCCCCCCCCCCCCAGCCTGCCTCCGATACCTATTTCACACAGATGGTGCCATTTTGATTTTGATTTTCTGAGTGTCTGCTGAAAAAGATGGCACTGAAAGGTAGTGTTGTTTTTTTCTACTGAAAGATTCATACCTGGAAAATGAGTTTGCAATTTGTATAAAATGACGTTAGCTGACTACACCTCAGATCAGTGATAAATTTTGTAGGGTTCATATGAGAACATATTCCCACAAGAAGAACCCAGGCCACACATGCCCTTGGTACCCTGAAACATTTAGGGATAACTTCATGTTACAGTTAACAGGATATCTGACAGAAATAGACAAATGTGGGTTGAAACTTACTATTGCATTCTGCTACATACTATAGCTCTGAAATATATCCAACAAGGCTCTAAAAACAACTTCAGGATGGAATCTTCCCAGTGGTAAACATTAATCCTATTCAGGCAGTATCTACATGTCTTTTCTACGTGGTGCTGGAACGACCTGTGATAAAGCTCCCCTACCTTCATCAACACACTAAGTGGTCCTAACATATCACTAGAAACTCTGTAAAAGGAAGACTGATTTCCGTAAAACACATGCATTCCAAACTCCTACCTGTGGCGGCTGCATGCTACCAAAAAACAGGCTTTTCAAGAAGTTGGTGATCTGCAGGTAGAGTTGATGGTTATCCTCTTGGCTTTCTGAAACACATCCTGTGAAAGCTGAGCTACAAACAGAAGATGAAACTATACTAAACTCTCCTTACCAATTTTGGTGAAGGGAATGTGAGTCCTTTCCCTTATTTTACAAACTACTGTACTTTTTGTTTCTTTTTGTAGGTAGAATTAATCTTGTGGCCACAGGCCACACTGAGGGCGATATAGAGCAGTGGTTCACAACCTTGAGTTCCAAGATGTCCGTGGACTAAAACTCCCAGAAGCCTTCACCATTACCTCTGCTGGTCAGGATTTCTGGGACTCATAGTCCAAGAACACATGTGGACCCAAGACTGGGAACCACTGCTCTAGAGCTATTCAATAAAACTGAGTAGGCATCCTGGCTTGAATCAAGGGTTGCAATCTCTCTCCTCCTCTCAGTTGGATGGATATGACAAGGTGAACCTAAGAGAAGATCTTTGTTTCTGCTCTCATGGCATTCAAAGAAGTCCACAGTCCATGCCACTGTACAATCATTGTTGGCAAAACAAAGTGCTTGTATATATACCAATTCATATTTGTCAAAAAACAAGTATGTTAGCTGGTTGAGGTAACTACTGTAGTAACAACAGCTAATCTGTTGAGATGGAAAAAGAATGACGTCAAACTGGCAAGAAATTTAAGGCTACTACAAAGCCCAAAGGGCCTTATTTCAATAGCCTACTTGGTAACAAGTCATGCATGTGAAGCAAAGACAGACTGCTACCAAATATTAAAATCTTGTGCATCACATGTAGTTTCATATCCTCTCACTTCAGGCTGTTGCAAGGAGCTTGCATTTTTTCCCTTTGATGTACTATTTCTATATGCTATAATTTGTACCTCACAAAATATGATACTTCTCGAACCCGCTGTAACTGCCATGTGCAATGTGGCTTTCATTCCCAATTCTCTGGATCCAGCCCATGGTTACAACAATTTATCTGATATCATTGTTAAGGTACCACTTCGCTCCTCCTATTCCTGCCATACCCAGAACATTTATTCCTTTATTCACCAGCAATTCATCTGCAATTTAATTAAACTTCATTTTTTTCCCACAAGAACCATTTTTAAATTTTTCAAACATAGAACCACACATTCTGTTCCATTTAAAACACAGACACATAGAAACCATGGAGCACAATTCTCCTTTGCAGCCACAATTAAATTAATGGAAGCTGTGCTGAAGATTTACAGTTCAGCACCTGACAGTTTCTTAGGGTCATACTAGAGGTTAAGTAGAATGTGTAGTTCCTTCAATTTACTTGTCTTCTCTCAGACAGTGTAACTATCTCAGAGATACAGTGTTGGCAATCAGATTTGCAGATGAAGGCCATATTCACCTTCTGGTAACCAATCACAAAATGAAACACAACAAGACAGACAGTCGAGGAAACTCATGTGTTATGTCAAACAGACACCATTTCAGGGACTACCTCATCTAAAAGTGTAGCAAACTAGATAATGCGCTTATCACATTTTTAGAAGGGATACTTCCACTAGCAGTAAAGATGTCTGTTTGTCACAGCATGTTATCTTCACTTGATTAGAGAGTCTTCTGCTAATGAACATATTGAACTATCATAATCAATGAATGCTTCAGTCCCTAGCACTATATGGCTCTCTCTCATTCTCTCCTCTAATCTGTACGCAGGCCTTAGGAAACAATGGCCATGTGACTGAGGCAATTACCTTTGACTGGACATTTCTTGAGTTTCGTTTCTGTCAAGGAAGCTAGTTGCCACATCAAATGCATCTTCAAAGAGAATCTAAAAGAGAACGCATTTTGTATGCCAGCTATCAACCAGCTTTTGATAATTGCGTTTCACTGAATATTACACCACTCACAATGGGGAAGGAAGGGAATGCATCTAGACATAACAAGGCGAAACTGGCCAGTGTAAATAATGATTATATATGAAACCTTTTGGTGACACCCACCGCTTTTGTTAAAAAAGGTGTAGTTTCTATTTGATTGAGACAAGACAGATACTAGTAGTCTGGAAGACATGTAATTGCAACTTCCTTATTTTATGAGAGATTACCATGCTCAATTTTTTTAAAAGGTGAGACAGAAGCTGAGCAGTTTCGCTGGGAACTTTCAGTTTCCTGTAAACTTTGAATCTAGAGCAGTTATTCACAATATTTTTTGTTGGTGACCATACTGGATGCTCCTCAACTCCACCACGTGGATCTTAAGTACAATTCAGCTGTATGTGCAATCATGACACTTGGTTTAAGCCAAGTTTCTGTCACATGCGGCTCATATTTTTAGCCTGAGAATCTTCAGTGCATATAATTGATGCATCAAGCAACAAACAAGATCTTGCTACAGAAGTCCAAGCAAGCTGAGGGTTGAACTAAACTTTTCTCATCTTCTTTCTTTACTCCATATAGTGATAAGAATGAGCAGGAGTAAAACCGCAAGGAGGGGGAGGGAGAATAGGATTTCCTACGTGTGTCTCTCTTTCTGTATTGTGCAAAGTATTTTTCTTTGCCTGGAATGGCTCCTTTGCATACTTCACAAATGTCTCAGTTACAAGCCAAGCACGGAGTAGCACGGTCAGCATGCTCACCGACTAGTGAAGGCATTAGGCTGGATTTCATTCCTCTGTGGTTTACTAACCACTCTTCTCAGTTCCTGAACGTCCTAAAAATGTCCTAAAACTGTCCAGTCAGTTGAATCAAGCAACAAAACAGCAGTCATTGCTGCTACATCTCTTTTGCCAACATCTAGACCTAGTTATGTTATATTAAGGCAACAACTTGCTAAGCAACAGTTACCTTAGAAAGGTGTGTTTTTGTACATTTTTTGAAACAGAGGTGTGTGGTATCCCTAAAGCAGACAAAATAAATGGCCTAGACAACAAAGGCTTAGTGTGAAATAATGTGGCGTAGTATAGTACATTGTCTATTGAATCGGTGGAGATTTGGCAAACTGACTGTTTTGTAAATTCCACTGATTCAATGGTTGTGACTTACTATGATAAGCAACAGGATGTGAACCATGGCATGAAAAATGTGATTCAAACGAGGAGACCATGGAGGGACTAGAGAAAGGAAGAGGCTGTAGGGATATCAGCAAGGACTGGACTTGAAGGACTCACTGGAAGATGACAGAACAGATGGGGGGGGGGGGGAGAAAATGAAGAGAAATTGGTGGAGAAAGCAGATGGCCTGACGGCCAAATCAAACATAATGACCAATGTGTGAATGCTGCTGAAAACTGCTTCTGTGTGGGCAAGACTTTACCAGACTGCCACCATAACATGTATAAAAAGGAAGTAGGTAGATAAATGCTATTTTATGGGGAAATTTTCCATATACCCATTCCTCTCTCTTCCATACAGAAGTGCATAAACAATCCATGCTACAGTCAACATACCTGAAGCAGCTGAGAAAGTATGGGTCAAAGGAAAAGGCTGATGAAGGAAAGCTGGACAGAGTGGGAGAGTGGAGTTCAGACTGCTATTTGTCTGCCTGCTTAAACAGGGTAAATATATGGGTGATATTACCATATAGGTGTCCATGACTTGACGGGAGCATTTTTTTCCTAAGAACACATTACTTGATGCTGTTTTCCCTTTCCCTTGCGTGTTTCTGTAATGTAAGCCATGGTTCCACCTGCCAAATTCTTTTTTATTTTTTTAATTTTAGACACTGTCTTACATATCCTCAGACAGGCTAAAATCCTATATTTATGGGTCTGAAGAAGGTCACTTTAGCACCAATGGAGAGTTCCCTTGGTTTATAGCTTTTCCTATAATACATGCTTGCCATTTTCTGAATCATTAATTATTCCCAGGATCTTCCCTTATGTTAGGAATCATCATAATTCTTCTTGATGGTTTAAGAAAAGGCCACTACATCCTTTGCCTTTCAGAGAGAAGGAATTTAGTATTTAAAAAAAAAATGTAGAAAAAGCATGGAGCAGTAATCCTAAAAGAGGCTAATTCTCACCTCCTCGGATGTGGATAATACTGAACCGCTGGCTTCCTGACTATTGGTCACGCTGTCTCTCACACTGCCCTCAGAAGTCCAGGCAAGTTCTTGGGATGCTCTCCTGAACTCAGAGAGGAAATTATTTCTCTGACTACAGCAGTACTGCAGGGCGCTGTCCCGCCTTTCTTCAGGGAGACCCTGCCACAAGTGGGAAACAGCCATGGAGACCACAGGCAGCATAACCTCTTCAGGGCTCACAACCCCTTTATCTACCAGCAGGTCTACCGTCTCTTTGTAAAAATACAAGTATCTAGAATGAGACAGGAAAGGGAGACAGCTCTCAGGATGTGGTTTGGATGGCCCCTGATAGTGCACAGAGCCATCAGGTAGCCCTTCCATGCTTTGCTTACACAATAACTACAGGGTGAATGCATTGTCAAGGAAGCAGCCTTCTGCCAGCTCAAACGATTGGTCCAGTAAGGCCCCGTTCCTTGCTCTGATGGGCACAATATATTTCCCAGGGTATCCAGCAGAAGTCTTTCCTATCACCTTCTACCCAATCCTTTTTAAACTGGATATGCCAAGAAATGAGCCTGGAATAATCCTCAAGCAAACAACAGGCTATGTCTCTTAGCTATAGGCTATTCTCTTAATACAACACAATACCAAGCTAGAGAATCACTTCCTTTATGTGCACCTTTCACTCATCATCCTGCCCTATACTTCTCATGATTTTACTGCATACATTATTTGGCACGATAGTTGTGTACACAATGGCTCAGTTTTCAGCTATGTGAACATTTTGTCCCGTTCTGTGGCCCCTTATGCCTGCCACCTGCCTGCAGACAGTCTCCTTAAACTCTAACCTGAAAAAAAAAGGAATCAACTTGTTGGGTAGTGCAATAATATAGTCATAAGACATGATATAGTACTAAAGAGGCATGTTATTTTTAATTAAGGAACTAAACATGGAAGGATTTAAGAGCACATGTCTCATGAACCTACATGCTAGAACCCGTAAATAATCTGCACCTGTGAAATACCAGGTCAAGCCTGCATGAGGAGTATCAATAAAGGCGGGAAGGGAGGGAGCAGAAAACAGAAAGGAGTTAAATAGGTTTTGTACAGCTAATCATTTTCATGGCTAAAGCTTTTGCCAGCTCTTGAGAAATCATAAATTACTGTATGTATGTCACAAGGAACTGTAAGAGGGAAGCAACTTTGTGCCATCTGCTGGCCATGCTTGATTGCTACTGCATATTATTTTTACACAAAAATCCCAAATAGCTGTTCTAAACATAAGGAGAAAAAGATCCAAAATCTGTATTACAGGAATATTTTTATTGAGCCAACTATAAGGGCACAAAAAGATAAGTACACTTTCTGAGATCTTCAGATGTTACAAAAACAGGTTGGGCAATAATATATTTATGCTATGTGAAGGGCATACATAGTACTGTACTTTAAAGCAGCAAAAGTGGAAGATCAGTCTGAAGAGTGCATCAAGCCAGGTATTGGTTTGTCATTTATATTACCAAATATTTATCCCAGCTTATATGCAGCTATTTTTCTATTCCACTGTGTGGAAACAGTGGAAGCTCCATTGACAAGAACAGGTGAATGCTACTGGCAGAAACAAATCCACAATTTCTGCATTTCTGTAAAAGATGTGAAGTTCTGCAATGAATAGACCTGCTTTCCTGTATCTCTTCCGTATTATACATACCAGTGCCATAACCTCTCATGTCAGAGATGGAGGAAAGCTAGGAGTCTGGTCTACAAAGCCACCGGTAAAGCTCTGCCACCTGACCACTACATGTTCTTTTGTTCTTTCAGTAGCAGTATGGTGTGAACAACTTATACATGGCACAGTTTCTCCCCTTATTGAAGCATACTGAAAAAAGAAGTTGTACTTATTACATTTCTCTCAATTTGCATCTATTAGAATCACAGTTTTCTCTCTTGTGTATGGTGCTGACATATAGAAACAATTCCATCCTATATCACTTTTCCTGATGGATTACTTCAACAGGGCAAATGAAACCTGCTGCTTCACATACCGTTCAAACTCCATAAGATCAGGAGAGGAGATAGTCGGTGACTGTGTAATTTTTAGATTTACATCCTCTTCTATTGAGTTCTTCTCATGCTCTTGAATCACAGAGCATACAGTGGTGTCACTCTGAATCATAGCATTTGAAGGGGGTGCTATGCTGGAAGTCAAAAAGAGAAATCATAGCTTCCTCACTTGTTGGAAACGTATGGAGGAGTTTGGCAACCTGGGACATGTAGGCTGTATGCGACTCTCCAGACTCCTTTTTTTCATGCCACCCACAAGCCTCTCCCTAATTCAGTGCTTTAAACTCTATTCGATAAGCAGAATATGTTTCATTTAAAGGGTTTTTGTGCTTTGCCATTGAATTGCAGTGTCACAGAGGCGAAGTATAGGACCCAGGGGAAACAAATCTGGATCCTCTGGATCCACTAAAGTTGCCCCCACCCCACCCTACCCTATGGTTTGAGACTGATCCTTTCTGAGCAGTTCTCTTTACAAGTTGTGAGACAGGACTATATTGCCAGAAAGATATGTAAATGGAGTTTAGGATGAGACTTAATAATGTATTCTTGCATTGAGCAGGGGGTTGGACTTGATGGCCTTGTAGGCTCCTTCCAACCTCACTTTTCTATGATTCTATGTGCTTAAATGATTTGCTTTGCAGGAAGGACATCCTCAAAAAAATTTCTGGATGGAGATCAAAGCTGTATAACGATATGTTAGCACAATCTGTGCACACAGCACATGCCACTACCATAAATTACATCCACCTCTGAACATTAAAATAGTAAATTAATTAATTTCCCTCCAAACCCCCATGCATTATAGCATCAGGACAGACCACTGTGCTATACAGTCACTATTCCTCTTGCTGTCAGTGCTACACCCTGATGTAAATGTCTGTACACACCTTAAAAGGCAGGAGTAACTCATGCTGTTCAAGTTTTCACAGTGCGTTGAGATGCTTAAAGGCAATGATCTTAACTACCATGTTTCCCCAAAAATAAGACAGGGTCTTATATTAATTTTTGCTCTAAAAACACCTTAGGGCTTATTTTCAGGGGATGTTTTATTTTTTTCAGGTGCAACAATCTACATTTATATTACATTTTATATTATTTTGTTTTTAATGTAAAACTGTATATTTTAAATCGTTTTTATCTTCTAAGTTGTGAGCTGCCCAGAGTAGACTATGTCTAGATGGGCGGCATATAAATGCAATAAATAAATAAATAAAATAAATACATTTATTCAAACACAGTCATGTCATCTTCTGGTTGCTGCACAATGGTGGAGGGCAGAGTTTCACTTAAATGGGGCTTATTTTTGGAGTAGATCTTATATTACGAGCAACCTGAAAAATCATACTAGGGCTTATTTTCAGATTAGGTCTTATTTTCGTGGAAACAGGGTACATCTAGATTTTCAGCATCTTACCTGCAATTGCTAAAGTACATCTTGACATATTCCTCTTTTACTTCCTCCAAGCTTGAGGGACTGCCATCTTCCAGATTCAAAACGTCTGTTGCCAGCAGAAAGAACGGTCATCACAAACTGGCATATTATAAGGTTTGCTCAGGATCAGGCCCAACACAAGAAAGCAATGTGGCTAAATAATTTCAAATCTTATGACCACAGGGTTGCTGTTGTTTTCATTATGATTATCACCCTACAAGTATTATCAGATAGGGGCCAAAATCTTGTTGTGTAACTTTGGCCTGGCCCAACTCAGATTGGGTGCTGGAAATGTTTAATTTACACTAAACAAAAACTTCCTCTCCCCAAATTTTAGGTTCGAAGGCTCCCTTGGACTTCCTTTTGCCCTGGGGAATGTTTTGGGAACATCAGGACAGGAGAGGGAGCCTTTAAAAGGCATAAATTGCCAGTGGATCAATGGCTGTGATCCCAATCCTGGTAGCACTGTTCCCACAGTGATTTTTGACTTGTAGAGGTTTCCTCCCAATCTAAAGTTCTCAAAGGCTTCCCAGGGCAGAAAGGAGCCTGAGGGAGACTCAAAACATAAAATGGGTGGGTGGGTGGTTAATAGGGAGATTCTAATTGATGTAAATTAAATGTTTCCTGTGTCTCATCTGAGTTGCAATAATACTCAACAGGATTTTGCCCAGTACTGTATGTTCAAAGCAGCTAACAATATAATCACAATACACCTTACAATATAGAAACTGTCAAGGATAATTTCCACACTGAGGCAGAACAAGGCCCATGATAATCAGCAGCCATACTTGACAGGTGTGCAAAATGCTGAATCATGCAGTCTGGGATGATGCAATGTCCACACTGATAGGATGTGCATGTGTATAACTGTGGGGACATGTGGAGAAGATGCCGGATCTTTTCTAATGAATGTCATGCTGCTGGTTTGTACCACTGAACTTCTGTATATACTGTAAATACACCTGGTGTCAGAAGAAGCTGTCTATGTCTGTGTCATTCAATTGGACTGCCTGGGCTGAAACAAAAACTCTGCTAACTTACACCAACAAAAACCAATATACATATAGCACAATATGATTACATAGCAAACCTGTTAAAATTAAATACACAATACAACTGCAGCTTTAAGGTAGCAACTCAGAGATCTATGCCTTGACAAGGATCACTTACGCACAAAAATCACCTGGCCAATTGTGGTTCATTCTGATCCTAACACCACTCTGAATACAAACCAATTTGCCTAATTTCAGAAGCTAAGCAGGGTCAGATCTGGTTAGTATTTGGATGGGTGACCGATAAAGAACATGCGAGATCTCCAGGTTGGGTGAAGAAACAATCCCACCTTAAACTCTGGAGAGCCATTGCTGCCTGTCAGAGTTGACAATAGAGACCAACAGTCTGACTCAAAATAAGAAAAATCCCTATGTTCCTATGACAGGTACCAGAGCCAGTTGCCCTTTTTATTTCACTAGCCAATGACAATTTGGTGTTTGAACTCAATTCCTGGCATAATAATAAAAATAACCATATGTTGTCAAGTCAACTCTGACATGGCAAACTTTTTCAGGATTTTCTAGGTAGACAATACTCATAAGTGGTTTACTGTCCCTTTTTTTTCTGGGGGAGCCTTGGCACTGTGTAATCTGCCCAAGGCCACAAAGGCTGATTCTATTTGTAGGAGGCACAGCAGGGATCTGAGACAACACCCTATGGCTAGATATCTAAACCACTGAACTATCCAGCCAGCTCCTTGACACAATACCCAAAGTCAAATCTCAGCAGGCAAATGAAATTCCATTAGTATTTTGCTACCTTTGCCATAGCACAGGGATAGAAGAGTGAGGCCTGGTTAGTATTTGCAGAAGATTCTCTGTTTTGCATGTCCATTTGGAAGAACTAGGTACCAGATAATGTGAAAACCTCCACCTGAAACCCTGAGGAGCCACTACTAGCCAGAGTAAACAACCTTGGGCTGGATGTGAAAATAGTCTAAATTAGTAAAAGGCAGCCACATGAAGAAGAGAAGACTCCCTGGAAAAGACTCTGATGTTGGCAAAGTGTGAAGGCAGGAGGAAAAGGGGTGACAGAGGAAGAGATGGATGGACGGTGTCACTGAAGCTACCAACATGAATCTGACCAAACTCCAGAAGGCAGTGGAAGACAGGAGGGCCTGGCGTGCTCTGGTCCATGAGGTCACGAAGAGTTGGAAGAGCCTTGTGGCGCAGTGGTTAAAACGCTGTACTGCAGCTAAAACTGTGCTCACGACCTGGGGTTCAAATCCCAGGTAGCCCGCTCAAGGTTGACTCAGCCTTCCATCCTTCCGAGGTCGGTAAAATGAGTACCCAGCTTGCTGGGGGGGGGGCAATGTGTAGCCTGTATAATTAAAAAATTGTAAACCGCCCGGAGAGTGCTTGTAGCGCTATGGGGCGGTATATAAGTCCAAAAAATAAATAAATAAAATAAATAAACTTAGCGACTAAACAATAAGAAGCCACATTAAGCATGATGGGAAAGTGATGCAGGCAAGGACCAACTCTTACACATCATAGTTGACTTAGGTTTTGAATCAAGCTCTCCCTAGTCCACAGCTAAAATATCCCCTGCACCTAATACAATAAAGTGACAGCATGGAACTCTTTGAATGATATAGTATAAAAAGGTGGCCCAAGATGTCACACAAGGTAGCAGTACCGGATTAAGAGACATTTTGCTGCCTGAAGCAGAATCCAAATCCTCTTCCTTCAATTCCTACTTTCTAAAAATCCTTCTGTACCATTTGAGATACCATTTCCTTCCTATCCATGATTCCATGTGGACAATGGGACCATTTACCTGAGGAGGTGGTGGGTGTTCCAATGCTGGAGGTATTTAAGAGAAAATGAGACAAAATCAGCCTTGGAAGTTGGGTTGAAATGCAAATCCTTTCCTTAATGGAAACGTTATTAGTGGGCAAGAAATTTGATTGCCCAAACAAACATTTGTCACGCAAATGCAGACAATGAAAATGTTTTGGACATTTACATACAAAATCTCCCCAATAGCAAGGCCTGATCAGGGGACAGTGAGTGGTGTAATCCAAAAAGCAACTGTTACAAGTTATGTACGTGTCCAAATCCCACCTGCAACCTAAAGTGGCAAAACAGAGACATGTGTTCACTACCTCATCGGTGATTTGTGAAAGTAATGTCTGAGTGGAATACAATAAGGGGTAAGAACTATAGCAATCGGTATGGACTATTGTACTTACCTCTTATTTGGTCATGTCAGCAAGCATGCAGGTGGCAGTAGATGCAGCCAAGGAAAAGGTGGTGAATATATAACACCAGCAATGCACACACAGATTGGGGAGAAATAGTTTACTGAAATAGGGCCTAATTCTATCCTAATCTAGTTCAGCCTGGTGTGATTCCATAATAACGTGGACATTTTAAGGCAAATTTAAAGAAACAAGGGGCAATAAATTTGGCCAAGCATTTACATACAGTACCTTTCATCTTCAGCAAGTTTTCCAAAGTTTGTTCCAGTTCCAGAATATAATTCTTAGTCTTATATAAAACCTGACACTAAACAAGAAAACAGAAAATAGAGCCATTCTATTTCATGACTTGAGCAGATCAACATTTTAATATGCATTACATTCCCTGATCAAACTTTTATTGCTGGGTAAATATCCACCTAGAGACTTCAGATGCATCAGAGTACAATGAGTAGCCGAAGTAGATTACTTGCTTTTTCGCAGTGAAAAAAAAAGAGAGAGAGAATACATTCATCATACTGGTTAACAGATTACTTCATTCATTCTTTCCATCACTTAAATAATTTGAATAGTAACAAAAAAAAGAATGGATTCATGTGCTTGTCCATTATCACATGATGTTTATAACTGTCATGTGATAGTACAGTGGCTTAAGTTCCCTGTCACATGAGTCATCATGAATGGAGCTTTTTCATCGTGTGGCATCAGGAGCCGTGGAGAGGGAGAAATGTTTAGCCCGTTGTATGGAAGTCACAAACTGAAAATGCCTTCATGAACTGAGCACGGGTTATCCAAATAAGCCCATGCCAGCTTGAGAGGTTCATGGGCTGTTGTGAATAAAATGTGGTGTGTGAACACTGTGTAGAGGTGGTATAGACTGCATATCAACACCAGAGATTTAAGGTGGTTTAGTATTCAGCGATCAAGATACCCTTTGGTGAAGGCATGTTGGGACAAGCTGTATTAAGTCAGCAGGTGCCTTAACAGACATGCTCTATGATGAGCAAAGAAACTGCGCATTGCCACAGATGGCTTGCTTACAATTTATCTTCAAGCATTCACATTTTTTCCTTGGTCTTCTAAGCCCAAATCTTGGCGGGGAAGATGGAGCACCAGGGACCAGCAAAGTTGCCCTAGCTTACATTAATCCTATACTGCTTTAGAAAGTATCTAAACTCTAGTATACTGCTAGAGAAGTTCTCCTGAAAACCATCTCAAGCTAGTTTGGTGCTTCCATGAGCGGCTAAAAGGATATACGGTATCACAGCTAGAAGGATATATATCACTTGAAAAAGCTGCCCTCCAAAAGAATATACAAAGGTTGTCCCGATATGCATCCAAAATAGTAACATCATGAAGATATTTATAGTCTTCAGCGGGGAAAACTAGAATAAGCCATAAGCCAGATATCCAAAAATATGATATGCAAAGTTTCCTGCTGTCTTGTTCTGAAAGAAACGTTTTTACTGATAGAAATAATAAACTTTCAGTGATATTTCAACTATACAGTATAAAGTAGCCTGAGCAGAACTTAAGATTCTGAAGAACTTAAAGTAAATACTTAGCATTTAATCTGTCATATATGCAATTTCAATTTTTCCACCTATACCTTTGATGCAGAACTATCTTGCTGAGAATATACAACTTCTTGTAGGTTGCTGAAGAGTCCAGCCAGAGTAGCTCTGTGGCGTGCCTGAGACAAGCGTTTTTTCCCCGCTTGTGGCTTGGGATTCTGCAGTGGTTTACGGTTCCTTGAAGTCACTCTAACATATGGGGTGTTGCAGTCTCCAGACGTCTCCATCAAAAGCTGTAAGACAATGTCATCCCATTATTGGAATAGTAAGACAGTGGTCAGTACAACAAAATACAGGTATCTCCCAAAGCAACATGAAACACATTGCTCCATACTTTATCAATGCTCACTATCAGTGAGTCTTAAAGTTATTGTAAACTTGACTTGTTTAGGGTTTCATCACTGGTATTCATGGGATAGGAAACACATGTGCTGGCTTTTAAAAAAGGTGGAAAAACAATGGAAATTAGCCAAGCTGTGTCAACTTATTTCAGCGACAGACAGATAAGTATGCTCAACTCTCCCCATGAAGCAGAGGATAAACAGCTTAACCTGATCCAGACTGTGTGTGCATATGCCCAATGTTGGGTTTTGTTTTGTTCACAGTGTATGTTTCTCAGTGCTAAAAGCTAAAGATGACTTATACTAACATTTGTTCTAGTGCACTCCCAGTTTATCTGCTTGGTGTGCAAGACGTATCTCTCTCCTGGAGATTGCTGCATCTTTAATTGTATACTGTGAATGTGCCTGTGGTTAGATCCCTCAAGAACGGGAAAGAAGAATCTATTGTTAATGGCAGCAGGGAGACAAATGATGGAACAGTCTAGCAGGGCTGGTGCCTATGTTGAAGAAAAGATGGCCCAGAGATTTCTATGCACCCTGTGTCTCAGACACAAGATAACTGTGTACGTATGAGATTGTGTGGTACTAGAGACCCTATTAGGCATCTTTATTATGGGAAGGTTAAAGAAGTTTGTTCCTAATGTTCTCTGCCTCACATCTGTGGGCATATTTGTCTGTGCAATGTGGCATTGCTAAAGGCGGCTTTGGAAGATAATCAGTAATAATTTGTTGAAATGATAAAATAATTATAGTCCTAAGTGACATGTTCAGTAACAGAGTGGGCATTTTAGGTTGTGAACCTTAACATGGTGTTAAAAATAAAGCAAATTTAAAAGTATAAGCAGCCTCATCTTGTGAGCTTCTTGGCACAGATTTTGCTGTGCATATTTTGTTTGTAACCAAGAGGATTCCCTCTGTGTGTGTGTGTGTGTTAAGACAAGCTGTAGATGTGCTCATCCCCCTGCAAGGCACAAGCCTGGCAGTTTCTGAGTTGTGGCAACTGCAAGCTAATTGAACTCTGGCTCATAGAAATTAAGCAAGTAATGCTTTTTCTAGCACAAAAATGTGGTAAACTTGGGTCTGGATTGTGTCATTTTAAGAAACAGGTGGAGGCTCAAAGAGATGCAAGCTTACTTATAAAAAATTAAGAAACAGCATGTTCAGAACAAAGCATTTTCCTTTTATGTTTCCTACAGTTGTTAGGGTGTGTGAGTGTTTTTACATTTACAAGCATCACTCACATGCACCTCTACTACTGTCTGAAACATATTTAGTTTAAGCACATATTTGCCTAAATAGTACCCCTATTACCTGTAAGCCCCAGGCACTCACACAAATGTCCTAATCCTGCATCCTCTAGAATAAGATAAATCAGTTCTACGTCCTTGGGTCACAATCTTGCATGTCTACAGGGAGTGGAAGTCTGGTTAGATCTAGTGGGGCTTCCTTTATTCCAGGTAAACATACTTAGGATTAGAGTGTGACTTTTTTTATTTTCCTAACAAGCCTCGTGGTGCAGTGGTTAAACGGCTATACTGCAGCCAAAACTGTGGTCATGACCTGGGGTTCAATTCCAGGTAGCCCGCTCAAGGTTGACTCAGCCTTCTGTCCTTTTGAGGTCGGTAAAATGAGTACCCAATGCATGGGGGAGGGGGGCAATGTGTAGCCTGCATAATTAACTTGCAATCCGCCCAGAGAATGCTTGAAGCACTATGGGGCAGTATAGAAGCAGCACGCTTTGCTAATGCAAATACAGGAGGCATGTCAGCAGGGAACTCATGATATATGTCAATAAAGAACTATAGCTTAATAAAGAAATGCCACATTGTACTGAATTCCTAAAATTGATCCTAGGCCAAAACAATGGAAGACATAGGCTCACGGCTCACCCTTACAGTTTTATACTGCTTCAATGCTCCTGAAAAACATTATACAAGAATTAGCCTTAGAACCTTCTACAGACCTAGTTCAGAACTGTTATTTCTGACCACAGTGATTAAGGACCCCCATACTTTACCATACTCCCTATTTTTAGCATTACTCAGTTCCTGGGAATCAAGTGAAAGACAAGAGATGCCTTTAATGCCTTGTGATAGGTAGCAAAAAAGGCAAATCATCATTAGATTTTCTGTTCAACTAGGCAGAACACAACAACGGAGACTTCTCCCTGTTCTGGAAATGAGTTGAAAGACTGCTGAAATTTATGTAGAAAACCTGTTAAGTTTTAGAAATAAATGCCAATGGGGCAAAAGTACACAGGTGCCATTTCAGAATGAGAATACAGTACAAGCACCCAAGGCAATGAAGTTCTCTTCCCCCTACTCAGAGCGGCATGATGACAGCTAATTCTTAGATGATAGAGCAAATTTCCTCTCCCCATATTTTTAGTAATATACAGTATATATTCTAATATGTGCTGCCTAGATACTGTGTTTCCCCAAAATAAGATAAGGTTCTTATTGTAATTATTGTTCCAATAAACACATCAGGGCTTATTTTCCGGGGATGTTTTTTTTTTTCATGTACTACATTTATTCAAATAGTCATGCCAGCTTATTCTGGTTGCTGCACAGCGGTGGAGGGTGGGGTTTCACTTAACTGAGGCTTATTTTTGGAGTAAGGCTTATATTACGAGCATCCTGAAAAATCATACTTGGGCTTATTTTCAGGTTAGGTCTTATTTTGGGGGGAACAGGGTAGTTCCATTAGGGATACAATAGGACCATGGTATCCGTGGGGGTTCAGTTTCAAGCCCTCCCCCGCCCCCCTGGATGCTGAAAAATGCAGCAGTAGCAAATGATATTCATTGTGTGGTCTCTGCCACCTTCTAGTGGCTCATTCTGGTAAATACACTCTGGAAATCTGTAAAAATACGTATGGAGGGTTATTTAGTATTTTCAAGCAGCGGGCAAGTGAATCGGCGAATATTTATCCCATTTAATAGAGATTCTATTGCACTTGACTGAGGAGCCAGGGGTCATGGGTTTGATTCCACATTGTGCCTGTGTGATCACAGGCAAGCTACAGTCCCAGAGTTCAGCCCTGAAGAATGGATTGGTAAACTGCTTCTGAGTAATATATATGTACCTAGGAAACCCTGAAAAGGGTCACGTTAAGACTGAATCCACCTGACAACACAGAATTACACTGCAGTGGGACACATTACTTTAGAGAGGATTCTACTGAAATGGAAATCACTGGAACGAACCTTAGTTTCAGCAAAGATTTAGAAACAGGACTTTCTAAATTTTTAAGGAAGGGGCCTATGCTTTTGGAGCTCATTTTGTGTTTAAAAGGACCAAAGTTATCTCTAGATAGGACTAGGAACAATTCCAGTCTGAACCCTTGAAGCGACAGTGCAAGTTCAAGTGTTGACCGTAGTGAGGTAGACAAGCTAATATAGTCCAATTTAGTATACGGCAAGTTCTTCTACAAATAATTGCATAGTGAAACCAAATTACCAAATGTTTACCATTTTCCAAAGCCTATTTTGCCATTATCTAACAAGGGAGCGGAAGCGAATTTCTCTCACTTCCTAGAAAAGAAAAAGTTGAAGCCTGCTGTTTCTTAGGATATCTACCTATTTCCACCCTGCAGTTTCTGGAAATATCTATCAGTCTCTATTCAAATGTTACACTTTCAACTTCTTCTTTGTAGACTTCCTCAACTCTGTTGGACCTCACTGCCTTTTCCTAGGCTTGTATATACTTGCCTGACTTGACAGCTTGGTGGACTAGGTTAGGAGTTCAATTCCCACTGTGCATCCCAAAAGAGCCAGCTCGCCTGGCCTTGGGGGGCAAGTTGCACAGTCTAAGGATGCCCCCAGAAGGAGGGAAGGGTAAACCACTTCTGAGTACTCTCTACCTAGAAAACCCTAAAAAAGGTCACCATAAGCTGGAATTGACTGGAGGGCACACAATTAGTACTTAAATATACCTTCCTCAAGTGTGCCGACTCCTCCCCTACTTTATATCCCCTCGTTTCCTGCACACCCCTCTTCCTCAGTACAGCCTTGGGCTTGGGTAAAGGGCCAAGAGGCTGAAGGCCTCTCTGCGGGATATGTCTCAGGCAGGCGTGATTTACCGGGTATTGCCTCCTATTCCTCCATCTCCCCTTGCATCAAGGTAGCTGGCAAAACTACACCGCCCCCTCCCCGCCACCTGCGTCTGCCTTCCCGCCCATTCCTGCCCTAGCACTAACCTAACGATGTATCTCAGAGTACCAATCACAATGCAGGAGGTGTCTCCACCAGCCAATGGAAAAGCTCTGCTGTTAAGCTAGCAAGACTGTGGGCGGGGCTACGGGAAATGGCAACAAAAACGCGGGGGAAAAAGAAGTGTGGGGGGGAGGCGCGGGCGGCAGAAAAGTAAGGGGGCGGGACGGGGGAGGAGCGCGAACAGGAGCGCGGGAGACTGTCAGGAACCGATGAAGGGGCGCTAAACCTCCGGGAAGGCGCTGTCTTTCACTTCCCTTGTCATCTCGCATGAACGCAGGGCGACGTCTCTATTTAGTTGTAGACGAGGTAGCCGTGTTAGTCTGTGCAAGCATTATAAATACTGTAAAACCAAAATAAATAACGAAAAGAGCAACGCAGTATATTTAGACTTCTGTTTACGTCCCTCTGTGCAAGCAAGGTTGCGTTCACACGGATATAGGCTGGCTGCCGTCCTCGGGTTATTGACGTGGAAACTGGGTCCCGACTTAAAAGTAAAGTGTTTTAGGAAGAATATACTTACCGCGATGTTTAATCTATCCAGTGTTTCTCTGCCTGTTCAAATTCAGCACCGACCCAATGGGAATCTGCTCAGTCCTGGTCAGCATCGCATCGTTGAACGAAGATTTCGCAGAATCAGTTTAAAGTTTCCCCCAGCCATGCCATTCAGTAGGCATTCCCCCTCCCTTTTTTCAGTTTGACCTACTTCACAGACTTGTTCTGAGGAGAAATTAGAAAAAGGAGCCATATATGCCAACTTAAACTCATTAGGGGAAAGATACAATATGAAAGTATTGTATAAAATACATTCATATTATATAATATGAATTATATATATTATATGAAATATATTATAGTGGATGTTTGTCCAGATGTAAACAATATAGCAGAACATCATTTTTAAAGTAAAACTTTACCAAGGGTGTGTCAGACTGGAAGATCTGTATGCAAATTTAAACACAGAGGGGGGCATGCTGTCATATTAATATAATGGCTGGAATCCTGTTACTTTTATAAATTGGTGTATGTGCAGCAGTTAAGGAGACAAATGGAAGGTGACAAGGATTACAAGCATCCCCTTAACTTGTATAGTTTGCCATTACACTTATGCTGGGGTGTAGAAGTTAAAGGATTCTAGACAATTATTATCTACCAGCAGGTCATTTTAGATTTATGGTGAGCCTGAAAGAGGATTCTAAGTATGAAATACTCAGAATTGGTTTATCAGTCCACCCCCTATTTCTGGTGACACTGACAAGTGAGTTTGGCACTTGTGGAGACAGATGTTGGGAGTTAAATTCTTCACTGTGCCAATGGGAAAAGAGCCAGCCTGTGTGGTCCTGAGCAAGCTGCATACAATACTCCCTGGATGCCTCTGGAATAAAGGAATAGTGAATCACTTTTGGGTACTCTGCACTTAAAAAAACACCAGAGTTATCACAAGTCAAAATCGACTTGCTACACATAATCTTTATTAATAAAGGTGCAATCTTAAATCACACCACAAGCACCACCGTGCCATGGGGCAACCTGTACTGTATTGACAAATAGGTCGGAGGTAGTCCAATACTGTATAACAACTCTCTCAGCTGCTTCAGAACGTCACTGATTGGCATTGAGATATATACAGCGTTTAGTGTACGGTGGACACCATACAAATCATGCAAAAATAATTATTCATAGTTCTTTATTTACATAAAATCAAAAGAACCTAAAGTATTTCCTTTTCACTGCCCTAATGGTGGACAGATCCAACAGAAAACAACCCGGGTGGTAAAAGATATATTCTTATCAGATGAAGAACAATGTGGCCCCGGGGCACCGCAAGAAGAAGGACGCTGTATGCCACTTCTGATTATTTTCTACCCAGAAAGCCCTAGAAAAGATTGGCCTAAATTAGAACTAACTCGAAGGCATGCAATTGTTATTATTAGCACACACTAGTCTAGGATTAGATCCTGAAGTTGAGGCTCCAATACTTTGGCCATCTCATGAGAAGAGAAGACTCCCTGGAAAAGACCTTGATGTTGGGAAAGTGTGAAGGCAAGAGGAGAAGGGGACGACAGAGGACGAGATGGTTGGACAGTGTCACCGAAGCTACCAGGATGACTTTGATCCAACTCTGGGAGGCAGTGGAAGATAGGAGGGCCTGGCGTGCTCTGGTCCATGGGGTCACAAAGAGTCGAACACGACTTAATGGCTAAACAAACAATGGAAACAAATATGATGAACATATAGGTCTTTTTCCCCCACCCAGGTGAAAAGGAAAGTTGATTTCCAAATATAGGCGAAGAGTCGGACACGACTAAACGACTAAATGACAACAACAGGCTAGGATTGCTAACTTGTGGGACGTCCGGGATCCTTCAAACTCAAAATCTGGAGACGTGGTAAAAATTGTAAGGTTTCGCTCCGAGGCGCAGAGAATTAACTGTTCTCCCGCGTCCCATGGGGGGGGGGGGGAGGAGAAGTGCCTGAACGCTCCGATCGAACCAGACAGAGAGCAACAAAACCACAAGGCAGTCGCAACCCCATTCATGCTCAGCTGAATGTCAAATGCAAACGCGACGATCTCCGGCGTTGCCGGCCCAGGGAACGCACTGAGGGCGGAGCGAGCGGTGCGATTGGTGGTGGTGGTGGTGGTGGTGGGAGGCCGGGCGGTGCTGGGAGCGTCCGCGCGTCCCTCCCCCGTTCCCCGTGACCCGGCGGCGCGATGGCGGCCGCGGCGGAGCGCACCGACGAGCTGGTGCGCGAGTATCTGCTCTTCCGCGGCTTCACCAACACGTTGAAGCAGCTGGACGCGGAGATCAAGGCGGACAAAGAGAAGGGCTTCCGGGTGAGGGCGCGATGCTCGGACGGTCTGCGGAGGCTGGGCGGGGGGGGGGAGATGGAGAAAGAGGAGGCGCGGGAGTTGGCGCCCCACTTCCGTGGCTGCCGCTTTCCTCGCTGCCCACGGACACACACACCCCCGCCACCCCTCAGGCGCATTGTTTTGGGGAGCGCCGCGCCCGCACGTGCCGGTGTGGCGGAGGTGGGGCTCCTGGGCCAGAAGCAGGAGGCCTGCTTTTCAGCCCCGGGGAGGGAGGTCGGTGGCTTTTGGGCTTCCCTTCTGGCCCTTTGGCGGTGGCGCGATTGGGGAGGTTGAGGCCGGGCTCTGCGAAGCCGCCAATCCCACACACAGACTCCCCAGGACCAGGGTTCAGCCACTCTGGAACAGGGGAAGACCGGCAAGGAGTGGAAAAAAGCGCCTGAGCGTGTGCAGAGGGCTTCCCTTTCCCAGCTGAAGGGACGCGCCTAGTCGTTAGGGTTATCCGGAGGGGCCGTCTGGTGGTTATCTTGGCACTTTCTCTGTGTGTCTTGCTGGTGGTTCATGGTTTCGTATAAAACTAAAATGCAGCTTGTTAACAAAACGAAACTCCAAATAAAAACGGTTCAAAAGGCTGGCCCGTATATATATCACCCAATTAAAACATAATTCAGAAGCAACTAAATGTAAACAATTCAATAACAAATACCTATATAGTACTTGTACTCTTGGTTTTCTTACAGATGATTCTCTGGTCCCCTTTAAAAATTAGCTTTATAAGCTTATCCGCTCCATCTTGTATTCCTCTTGGTGTTGCACTGGGAAAGAAATCTAAGGGTTTCTGCGTGGAGTAGTACTATAAATTTAGATTTGTTGTATAGACGCTTACTACAAAAGAAACAAGTGCAGTCTTGGGCTGTAGTAAACTCAAATTCATTGTTCATTCATATCATTTCATTGTTCATTCAGAATAAGAAAGTAAGACTTGCTAGACTGGAGTAGGCAACCTGGTATCCTACAAATATGCTGAACTACAATGTCCATCATGGGACCACTTGCTACACTGATGGCAATTGTAGTCCAAACTGCAGGAATGACAAAAAGTCTTGCATCTTGTTTCTCAGAGTAGCCAGCAAATGCTGCCAAAAACTTGGAAGTTGTTAGCTGTCCTTGGGCACCAGGTACCCAGAGAGATGTCCAGTTTCTAAAACTGAAGGTAGCACGTAATCAGTTATCATAGCTAGTAGCCACTAATAACAATATTCTCCATACATTTATCTACATCCCATCACTGTGGAAATGAATTTGACCAAATCTTTGTGGCTGGGTTGAAATCCTGTGAATTATTTCGGTAGGGTTGTGCTTTAATAAAACTAATATAAACCTGAATTTGATATCCTGTAGTTCTTTGGAAAAGTATTGCTCAAAGATGTAAGCAAACAAGAAAGAGGTATGTAGCATTTTTTTATATTTTATTCAGTATTCGTTTTCAGGGACTATTGCCCACTTCACTCATCAAGTTAGGAGGCTACTGTCCATGAAAGCATATACTAAATAAAACTTGTTAGTCTCTGAGGGCCACATGACACACTTCCGATATATGGTGTTCCTATGAATGAGAGACCCCCCAAAAGGTTCTGTCATCAATAATTCTGCTCAGCTCTTGCAAACTCAAGGCTGTGGCTTCCTTTATTGCGTCAATCCATCTCAATATTTTGTCTTCTCATGGCACAGTGATTAAAATGCAGTACTGCAGCTGAAACTCTGCAGGTGGTGGTGGTTGTTTAGACGTTAAGTCGTGTCCGACTCTTTGTGACCCCATGGACCAGGTGAACCCTCCTATCTTCCACTGCCTCCCGGAGTGTTGTAAAATTCATGTTGGTAGCTTCAATGACACTGTCCAACCATCTCATCCTCTGTCATCCCCTTCTCCTCTTGCCTTCACACTTTCCCAACAACAGGGTCTTTTCCAGAGAGTCTTCTCTTCTCATGAGATGGCCAAAGTATTGGAATCTCGGCTTCAGGATCTGTCCTTCCAGTGAGCACTCAGGCTTGATTTCTTAAAAATGGATAAGTTTGTTCTCTTTGCAGTCTAGGGGACTCTCAAGAGCCTCCTCCAGCACCACAATTCAAAAACATCAATTCTTTGGCGGTCAGCCTTCTTTATGGCCAGTTCTCACTTCCATACTTCACTACTGGAAAAACCATAGCGTTGACTATGCAGACCTTTGTCGGCAAGGTGATATCTCTGCTTTTTAAGATGCTGTCTAGGTTTGTCATCGCTTTCCTCGCAAGAAGCAGGTGTCTTTTAATTTCGGGGCTGCTGACACCATCTGCAGTGATCATGGAGCCTAAGAAAGTAAAATCTGTCACTGCCTCCATATCTTGCCCTTCTGTTTGCCATGAGGTGATGGGACCAGTGGCCATGATCTTAGTTTTTTTTTTGATGTTGAGCTTCAGACCATTTTTGCACTCTCCTCTTTCACCCTCATTAAGAGGTTCTTTAATTCCTCCTCACTTTGTGCCATCAGAGTGGTATCATCTGCATATCTGAGGTTGTTGATATTTCTTCCGGCAGTCTTAATTCCGGCTTGGGATTCCTCCAGTCCGGCCTTTCGCATGATGTATTCTGCATATAAGTTAAATAAGCAGGGGACAATATAAAGCCTTGTCATACTCCTTTCCCAATTTTGAACCAATCAGTTGTTCCATGACCAGTTCTAACTGTTGCTTCCTGTCCCACATTTAGGTTTCTCAGGAGATAGATAAGGTGTTCAGGCACTCCCATTTCTTTAAGAACTTGCCATAGTTTGTTGTGGTCCACACAGTCAAAGGCTTTTGCATAGTCAATGAAGCAGAAGTAGATGTTTTTCTGGAACTCTCTGGCTTTCTCTGGGTCCACATACTGTTGAAGCCTGCCTTGGAGGATTTTGAGCATAACCTTGCTGGCGTGTGAAATGAGTGCAATTGTACGGTAGTTGGAGCATTCTTTGGCACTGCCCTTCTTTGAGATTGGGATGTAGACTGATCTTTTCCAATCCTCTGGCCAGTGCTGAGTTTTCTAAACTTGGTGGCATATTGAATGTAGCACCTTAACAGCATCGTCTTTTAAGATTTTAAATAGTTTGACTGGAATGCCATCACCTCCACTGGCCTTGTTGTTAGCCATACTTTCTTTCTAAGGCCCACTTGACTTCGCTCTCCAGGATGTCTGGCTCAAGGTCAGCAACCACACACTGCAGGTTACTCAGGTTCAATCCCAGGTAGCCAGCTCAAGGTCCATCAGATTTCCATCCTTCTGAGCTCAGTAATTTGAGTGCCCAGCTTGCTGCTGATGTCTGTGTGTGTGTGTGTGTGCGTGTGTGCGTATGCGTGTGTGCATGCAGTGTGTAAACGCAATAAATTGTAAGCCCAGAGAGTCCTTTAAGCATATGGGGTGATATATAAGCAGCACACTTTGCTTTTTAGCTTTTCTCTTCTGCCTCAACTTTCTCCAGTATTACTGATCTTTCCAGTGAGTCTTATCTTCTTATACTGTGGTCAAAGTATGGTAGCCTCATTATAATAATATTTGTTTCTAGGGAGAGTTCAGTCTTGATTTGCTGAGGCACACCAATTTCATTTAGAATAATCCATTGCTTTTTATGATAAACGCATTAAAATACTTTGCCATAGACTATAAAAGCACAAACTGACTTTCTCCTGAAATTCTCTGGTATGCTGCAATTGCTGTTGTTTAGTCGTTTAGTTGATTTATTTTCTCATGAGATGGCCAGAGTATTGGAGCCTCAGTTTCAGGATCTGTCCTTCCAGTGACCACTCAGGGTTGATTTTTTGCTGTAATAGCCAATATATGTTTTCAGTATGGTCTCTGTTGTCTCTTCCTTTTCAGAATCTGTCTAGAACATCACGCATTTTGCTCCTTATATAGTGAATTTTTTTGTTTCAAAACCTTGAGGTCACTTTGCTTGTATGGGAAATTAATGCAATGGTTCTATAATTGTTGCACTCTTTGATGTCTCCTCTCATGGAAATTGCCATGTATGTTGAATATTTCTAGTTTGTGGGCTATAGTTTTCTTTTGCATATTTGTTGGAATATTCTAGATCCGATATACGTAGATTGTAATTTTTCTTCTGGCATAATATCTATTTGTGCTTTACTTCTTTCAAGTGACTGGAGAGTGGCTTTCACTTTGTTATCTAAAACTTCACATTTTAAATCGTAGGACTCTACTTCAAAGGAATCTGTCATACTTGCATGTATTCTGCATAGTTCTTCAACATATAGGTTCCTTCTGTTTATTCTGTCCTGGTCAACTTTGAAAAATGAAAGCTGCATGAAAATTTATTTTAGGAACAGTAAGATGTATGTTTATCTCTGAGATAAGACTAATCCAGAACTGATAGAAATGGTGCCATACATATCTGCGCTCACATAATTGCACTATCTATCTATCTATCTATCTATCTATCTATCTATCTATCTATCTATCTATCTATCTATCTATCTATCTATCTATCTATCTATCTATCTATCTATCTATCTATCTATCTATCTATCTATCTATCTATCTATCTATCTATCTATCTATCCATCCATCCATCCATCCATCCATCCATCCATCCATCCATCCATCCATCCATCCATCCATCCATCCATCCATCCATCCATCCATCCATCCATCCCTCCCTCCCTCCCTCCCTCCCTCCCCATTTAGACTATGTCTACTCTGGGCGGCTTACAATAAAATAGCATAAAAACCATAATTAAAAGGAACAATTTAAACAGCAATATTTGCTGTTTAAATTGTTCCATTCTCATGCCTTTTTGTCAAAGATGCAGCTCCTTAATATGTTCTCATCCCCTACACATGTAATGTGTAAGGTGGCTCTCAGTATGTCTATGTCTTATACAGTACTGGGATGGTGCTTTCATGCCCCTCTTGAAAATCACAAACACAAATGTTGTTTGCTTATAGAAACTGTATTCATTGCCATAGGTGCCTGAGGACGGTAGAAGATGTTAGGTGTGTGTATAAACAGAATGGAAATCCGTATACAAAAATGAAAAAATGGGATGCGATAAGCATACTTGTACCTCTTCACAGCAGAGTATACATATGGTTACCAGAGGCCCTGATAAACATATGGCTTTCTTGTGTTTTCCAGATAGGGCTGTTTTGGTTCCAAAGGCTCTGTCTGAAACAGCCCAAAATGGATGGACTGGAGCAAGTCCCATGGACTTCTTTGATTTCTGCTGTAATTCTTTACAATGGATATAGTTGCCCTGCCTTTTAGATTTCTAAATGTAAATGATGTAACTTTTTCAGCCCTGTTGGGCAGAGCTCCGCCTCTCTCTCACACATGACGTCTTCCCTGCATGTATGCGCAGCTCCCCCCTCCTACGCAGAGCATTCTGACTCAATGGGAATCAAAAGGTCTGTGGGGAGGAGGAAACCTGCGCCAAGGGAGGCAGAGTCTCACACACACACACACATGCAGTTGCACGTCTTAGATGGAACCTTGGATGTAAAAATTGGATCTGAATGCAGGTTACTTTCATTGGCTACACAGTCGCTGAAATTATGTTTTCATATACAGTATGGTTAAAATTATGCACAAACATATGGCCCTTGTCATATTGGCTGCATAAGTCAGTGGTTTAGGGATCTGTTCGAGGAGCCAGAGGCTGGGAGTTTGATTTCCCACTGTGTCTCCAGGGAGAAGAGCCAACCTGTGTGGCCTTGGGCAAGCGGCACAGTCCCACAATACTCCCAGAACAAGAGAATGGTAAAACACTTTTGAGTATCCTCTACTGGGAAGACCCTGAAAAGGGTCGGCATAAGTTCGAATTGACTTGACAACACACTATTATTATTTTTATTATTACGACCCTTGTAAGTTTTGCTACGTTTTATTGCCGAGTCCTACTTCATGCTGTTTGTGGAGGTTGGCTTCCTTATATTCTTCAGGTCATACAGTAGACCCTCAACTTACAGATGGCTCGACTTACAGACTTTTCGAGTTACAGACTTCTCTGGCCGCAAAATTTAGGTTCAACTTGCAGCCAGAGAATCGACCTACAGACCAGAAAAAAACAAAAATGGAACAAAAATGGAGGGGAAAAAAACGGCCTGTTACGGGATTAATCGATTTTCAATGCATTGTAGGTCAATGGAGACTCGACCTACAGACTTTTCGACCTGCAGCCACCATTCCAATACGGATTACTTCCATAAGTAGAGGGTCCACTGTAACATATCCCATTGGCTAAGTCCTTTGAGTCCATTCTGATATTACAATGGCTGTCACATTTGCATAGCCTCCCGTTAAGTTGATGATGTGGTGCTGTCCTCTCATTGTCTGGCTTTCTGTGGTTTTCCTCACTCTGCTTCTTTCCATCTTCACCTTGTTAGCCCTGATTCAGACAACTCTCTTGCAAAAAGTCAGGCTTCTAATTCAGGGTTAAAATCACTGAATTGTGGAACCTTTGAACTGGGAAGACTGGCCATTAAACTGGAATCTTGCTGCTGGATAGACTGGTAAATTAGATAGCCTCTCACAGAGCCTGTAGAGAAAGAATACCTCCTTTTGGAAATGGGAAGGAAATGTTCCATTGAGAACAACCTTTTATTTTTAGTTGTTTCACAGAAAAAGACATGACTGTAAGTGATAAAATGGGTGAGTGATAAAATGTTTGGTCTGGAAGTGACAAATGGGAAATATCAATCAAAACTATGTTTTGGGAAGGAATATCTGCATGGAAAATCTTGGTCAACAGTGCAAGGACTTCTTCCTCTTCCCTTGGTTTCTGTTTACAGTACCGTAAAATAGAGCTGGCCCTACCAATAGACAGGAGTGAGATGGTTGCCCCAAGCGCTGGAGCATGGCAGTCAAGTGTCAGAAGAGAGAATTGTGCTCCATGCAGCCTGTTCTTGACTCTCTTGAATTAGCCTGCTGCCTTCAGAACGGGTGGAAGATGCCAGCTGCCAGCGCTGAAGAACAACGGAACTGCCAGTCTGTTGGGCTTTTCTGCATGGAATGGGAAGGGGGACCATCTTGTTCTGGCAGCAAAATGTCTTGGACCAGCTTTGGAACAAAATCTATTCTGCATTTCTATAGGTAGTTGTAGTTTTGGCAACTTTTGGTGACAGATCAGCTCAAACTTTTCCCCTCTTTCCTCTGTCTCTCCCTTCCCTTGTTTGTTTCTGTGTTTGTCTTCAGGTGGATAAAATAGTGGACCAGCTTTTGCAGTTTGTGCACAGCTATGATCTGGCTGCCCTTCGGGATTACTGGAGTTACCTTGACAGGCGTCTTTTCAGTCGGTTGGAGGATGTGTACCGACCAACAGTAAACAAGCTGAAAATCAGTTTATACCGCTACTACCTCGTTCACACTATACAGGTTTGTTAAAAGAACAGAATCTGGTCTGATCAAGCACCGTTTACCTCTTTTTTCCTCTTCTGATGCCATTGAGTTCAGGACACATTAAGCAATGAAAGCTGTTTTTGGAGATGCTGCTGTGGGGGTGGCGGCAGCAGAAACTAAAATCTGAGTCTCTGTTTGCTTTCTTGTATTTTAGACCAACAGGAACGATAAGACGCAGGAATTCTTTCTCAAGCAAGGCTCTGAACTTCAGAACCAGGCTGAGTGGAAGGACTGGTTTGCCCTGCCTTTCGTCTTGAATCCAGATACAAATCCTACCTTTTCCTCGTATTTTTCCCGCCAGTGGGCAGACACTTTCATTGTTTCCCTGCACAACTTCCTCAGTGTCTTATTTCAATGCATGCATATCCTTTTTAGATGTGAGATGGCAATTTCCAATCTTTAGCAGCAGCACCTTGTGCATGCTCTAGTTCTCTCTTGTTAGGAGATAGGAGTCTGTGATTTTGTTTGTTTGTGTTAGTGAGAATAGCTTGCTATTCTGACTTGCTTACATTTTCTGTAAGTCACGGGTTCATATCATGTAGCTTTTTAGCAGATGATCATGTTGTACAGGCTATATTGTCTAGACTCTAGAGGGTAATCCACACATGCTGATCTGCTCTAACTAAATTATATACAGTGGTGCCTCACACAACGAGTGCCTCACACAACGATAAATTCACACAATGATGACTTTTCCTGAAAAATTTGCCGCCTCACACAACGATGTTTCCTATGGGGAATTTTCGCACAACGATGTCCCTTTTCGCTCCTGTAAAAGTGCCTTAAACTGTTTGAAAAGTGTTTTAAATGCTTGCTATCGTTAGCCCACCTCCTGAAACGTATGCAAACTTAATTTGGTGTTGTTCTGAGGCGTCCTTAATTTTTGGTGATTTTTTGTTTTTTCTCTCATTGAACTCTATTAAACTGTCTGTCCAATGCATTTCAATGAGAGAAAAAACAAAAAATCACCAAAAATTAACGAAGATTCAGAACAACACCAAATTAAGTTTTCATACGTTTCAGGAGGTGGGCTAATGATTGCAAGCATTTAAAACACTTTTCAAACAGTTTAAGGCACTTTTACAGGAGCGAAAAGGGACTTCGCAAACCCATTCAAATGCATTGAGTCGGCTTCAATGCATTTCAATTGGGGAACTGCGTTCTCCTCAACGATGTTTCCTATGGGGATTTTCGCTTAAGGACGACAATCCATTCCAATTGGAACGGATTAACTGGTTTTCAATGCATTCCTATGGGAAATGGTGTTTCACAGAACGATGTTTCACAGAACGGGTTTTTTTTAACATCATTGTGCAAGGCACCACTGTATCTCCAGCTCAAGATTTGACTGATTTTAATACAAATCAAGAGTTGGGAGGGTTTTTTTTGTTTATGTTTGATTGTTTGCTTTCTCTTGCCCTTTCTTTTGCATCCCTTCTCCCTTACATTTTCGGCTCAGAGTCTTCCTGCCTCCAAAGAAAAGTTTTATTTTGTGCTTTCTTCCAGCAGCACGTAGTTGCTTTGTTAATTTTGCAGAATTTATAGGGTTTTTCTTTTTCTTGTATGCAGATTAGCACAGGAGCTTCACTGTGTTTCAGTATTCTATAATGTTTGTGAACATTCTGTGACTTCACACGGAACCTGACCAATTTTTGGATGGCCTTGCAGGCAGCTAGTTTTTTTTTAAAAAGGACTTTAGTTAGAGATTTAATTTTTTTCATCCTTAACTTTTCTTACCTGTGCCGGTAATCTTGAACTTTGAGACAGAGTGCCAGAGAAGTAGTCTTTTGCAAGAAGAAAATGAAATTCTGCGCCAAAAGGTAAGGGGCCAATTCTTTTAGCTTCTGTCTAAATAAACTGTCTAAATAATCACTGCTTGAGAATTAGTTTTTGGATTACAATTCCCAGAGTCATGTTAGCTGTGGGATTCTGGCAGTTGTAGTCCAAAAAAGTACCTTCCAGGCTCTGGTTTTGGTATTTAAATTGACTCACTGGCTATGTTCATAAGTCGCATCAAGCCAGGAATTCTGGCTAAATAAACTATGTGTGCATGAGAAGGATGATGGATTTCATGAAGTCCAAATCTGGAGCTGTATTTGAGCATGCCTAAACAAGCTGGCACCTTAAATTGGCATTGGACTAATTTCTGTTGTTGTCATTGACCTACTAATCCTGATTTGCATAGGCTCTCCAATTATGATTTTAGGCTTACTTATTACATAAAGCTGTCACAGGGTGTGGATAAGTTACTGTTTTGGTCTAAATCTCCCAGAATTCCCCAGTGGCTATGCTGCTGGCAGATTTTGGTCCAAAAAAGTAACTTTCCCAGGCTTTGCATTTTGTTCTGCTCTGTTCTTATACTCTTCCTCCCCTCTGCCATTTTTTTAAGCTGTTTGCTTTGCAAGCAGAGCATTCCCGACTGAAGAAAGAGGAACAACAGCAACAACACCCAGAGGACGAGGAATTGATACCTCTTCACAAGCTTCCTTCCTATGTGGCCAACATGGACCATCTGGGAGACTCTGAGCTGTGAGTCAGTATAAGGGAGCCTGCGTCGGTTAACTGCATGGTTGGATGACGGAAATGGACCTTAACAGTTGGTTGCATGTTGGCAAACTTGGACAGGCAGCCTTGGAGATCTGTATGTTTAAATAAGAAAAATGTGCAAAAAAAATTATTGAGCATCCGCATTCCACCACCTCTCCCATTCTGGGTTCTTGCAAAACTGCTTGATACAATCTTTTTATATTAAAAAAAATCATATATGAAATAGCTTTCTCTAGGACCTTTTGATCCATGTTTTTCCAGTTGTTACATTGTCATGGCCTGATTGTAAGAATAGTTTGCTTAGAAAACTCATCCGTGCCAATTTACTGCTTTTGAGCATCAGACGACGTGCTCAAACCCAGAAGTTCTGATTGTTAGTGAATTTATTTGCCTGTTTCGGACAAGTCATCTAGGTTTTTCTTCCTAACGTTTCGCCAGTCTCTGTGGCCGGCATCTTCAGAGAACTGGAGTTAGAACTCTGTCTGTGCTCTGGTGTAGTGTCTCACTCCAGAACATGGCCAAACAGCCCAAAAAACCTAACAACAAATTACATCATCCTTGTAGCAGAGATTTTTTTGGTAATTGAGATCCTCCTCCCATCCTGCAGGTCCCATGGCTTCTGCACGATTAAAGGAATTACATGGGAGCTGTAGGAGCCATGGGACAGAAGTAGGAAAAGTTCTGGAAACTGTGTGCTAACAGGATTTCAGTCATTATAGGCTATATGCCAATTGCTGATTTGCGTTTGTGTAAGTCATGGTGGCAAATTGCTGCTCATCAGTGTGGCACTGGTTATGTTCCTGGATGTGTGTGAGGGTGTGCACCCAGGAACACAACCAACACCTGTTTAATGAGTGGCAGTTTGACTCTGTGTCTTACTTAGACTTGCACAAGCATGACACAGTATTTGGAGTTTGGCTATAGTAATTGAACGCCTGTGATGTCTTTGAGTTGGGGGTCTCTGGTGTGGACTCTCGAGGTAACTGCCTTTCATTTTGCTTCTCTCTTACCCTCAGTGACATAACATGTAACCAAAGAAGCACTGCGCACTCTCTCCAGGCCCGAGGGGGATTCTTGTCTTCTTTTCTGTCTCAGAATAAAAAGGGTGCCTCTAGAGTGACACCGACAGCAGGAATCATCTCTGCACCAACAGGCGTGACACAGCTGGGCAAGAAAGAGCAGGTGGGACACCAGGTAAGGAAGAAGGGTATACATTTATGTCATAACTATTCTGATGACGGTAAAAAAAATGGTAGTCCTCCTTCCATCATTTAACCTCTTAATTTGGAACTAGGTTCAGTATCTGCTTAGGCTTTACATATAGGGTGGGATTTGTTCGGTTTTGAATTATTTGCATAACGCTAGATTGATTTTGTAATCTGGTATTACTTGCCACCTCTTTTCATATTAGATCAACTCCTGGTCATTTCTTGAATGCCTCATCTTGACTGATCCATTAGTAGAATGATAGCTCGCCTATATTAAAGCCAAAAGCCTCTGAAACACGCGTGTTTTGATGCACTTTTGGAATAGCCATCCAGGGAAGCACCAAAAAGGTTCTTGCAGGGCCTCAGATTGTCCAGGATTCTTCACAGTTTATAAACAGAAGATGGCAAGGAACATGTTACTTCTTTTCCACAGTTCTTATGTTGTTTCCATGGTGGGGAGTAGAATGAGGGGTTTAAGGGAGAAAGAGAGAAATGATGATGTACCTGACTGGCCACCACTCCAGTTCTTGTTCCTGCATTTGTGCTGTACCAGAGCTGCTAGTTCAGGCATGGAGCCCCAAAATTTGACTGATCTTTCCTTTCCTTTCCAGAGTACCAAAGGGAAGGAAGGGGCAATTGGCTGCAAGGAATCAAAAAGTCACTTTAGCGGCCTAGCAGTGGCAGAATCCAGCTCAGCTCAGCAGCGTCAGCGACGCCTGCAGGATCACGGGAAAGAGAGAAAAGAGCTTTTATCCAAAACAGCCTCTCAGGTAACGAGGATGGTGCCTTGAATTGATTCAACTATGAGATAATAATGTTTTCCTCCGTGTATTTTTATGTGTGGTAAAACAGGTGCAGATGTTGTAGTATTACCCAGGTTGAGCATTCTGAAAGAGGAGACACACGTGTAGATAAGGATTTAATGGAATGCCCTGCTGATTTTTAATGAGTCATTCATTTGCAGTGAGCAAGGCTTACAGGGTTAGCAGCCCTCATTCTGCCTGCTGACGCTTTCTGCTGAGGCTTGAGCCGGGAACAAGGGTATCCTCCCTTTCCCCCAGAGTGGTCTGAACCACCATGGTTTGTCCAGACTTTGTTTTTCCCCTTTCTTTCTGCACTTCAGGTGTTTGCTTCCACTTGCTGCTTTGTGGTTCTGCTGTGCACGGAGTGGCCAGCTGCGGTATGTGAAATTGACAGAGCATTTCCCATCAAGAGAAGAAGTGTTCTGCTAAAGAGCACTTCACCTTTTAAAAAATTATTAGCCTTTCAAGTTCAACATCATCTATCCAGAATTGAAAACAGATTTTTCTTTCATGTGCAGGGCTTGAAAAAATTTTTAGAATGTCTCACCAGTCAGTCAAAAACTTCACCAGTCAGCATGACCGGACTATAGCCTTGCAATTTATGTTAACAAATTTAAACTTGACACTTGTTCACTTTTATGTCTATGTAACAATGCTTACAAACCCAAAATAAATTGTATTATGTACACAGTATTTGCCTATATCTTCTTAGTAGAAAATGCATTGCTGTTGAAGTACCATTTATCGATGGCTTTAGTAGGGTTAAAATGTGGTAGTGGAGGTCCATTTTGATTCACTGTCATGAGGTCATCTAAGCTTTCAGTCTCTAAACACGATCTGAATTTATTTTTGATCAGATTCATCTGGCTGAAACCCCTTTCACAGCTAACTGTAGAAACTGGTAGAACAGAGGCAATTTTAAGGAGCTTCAGAAGAACAGGAAACCTACCCCCATCATGGTTCATTTCCTGCCTTGGACTGCAATTCCCAGAAGCCTTCACCACCAGCTGTGCTGATTCCCAATCTAGGGCCCCCCCAGGTGTTCTTGGACTGCAGTTCCCAGAAGCCTTCACCAGCAGTTGACCAGCACAAGAACCAGTCCAAGGACACCTGGGTGACCCAAGATAGGGAATCACTGATTTATACCCTCAGACTTCAGTTGCTTTATTACCTGTGTGCCTGTGGGGTCATGAATCTTGTATTTTGAATGCCTTTCTTTTGAATGTCTCCAGCAAAATTAAAACTGAAAGCAAAGTGCCTGGCCTCTTAAGGAGCCACGGTTCCCTCCCACCCCAGGATGTGTCCTCCTTTGGTTGAAATTGGGAGCAGGGAATCTCCATATTCTCCAGAATGGGACTACTCTACATTCTCTTGCAAAGCTATATCTCTATGTGCCGCTTGGACCCTCGTGAGAAGAGGGCAGTTTTCCTTTTGGAATGGAAGGGGGGAGGGGAGGACTGCAGGATTAGAGAGAGAGAGAGGCGGAGGAGAAGGAGGCAGGCAAGGAGGGAACTGTGACTTGTCGAGCAGCATTTTTCACTTGTCACAGACGAGTGGATGAGTGCATTTTTCAAGCCCTGTTTATGTGCTTGGAAGGCGTAGAGAGTTACGGGGAAGGATCCATGGGTCAGAAATATTTTTCCGCTAGGAAGAAATAGGTGTCTTGGTTACCTGTCCATCATATAATGAAATGCAGGTAATTGCCTTTTCTCTCTTGTCAGCCAAAGGCAGTATCTTATTATTCCAAAGCATCTCGACTTAGATCTCTAATAGCATTGCTTTTGTCTTAGGCAGAAAGCAGTCTGATCTTGCTGTATATCATCGCTGGCAGACTGTGGCTGGGACAGAGTGAGGCACCTCGCTCCATCACATTGGGGTTCATTGCCCTCCTGCTCACAGTACAGGCCATCCCTGCATATAAATATCTTGCAGCTGTGAACGCGCTTCAGTAGCATAAGAACTAGAAACCAAACTTCCTTCAAACTCAACATATTTGAGAAACTAACCTTAGAAATTGGAGAATAACTTTAACTAGCCTTTCCTTTTCTTTGGGTCTTCAGTATTTTTAAGATTGAGCTATCTGAAACTGTTCAATATGCTCTACATGTGTGGTGTAAAGTTATGTAAAACTTATGATGCCTGTTCTTCTTATTCTTAGTGTCTTTCCTGTCTTTTTTGCATGTTGAATTCACCTTTTTCACCTTGTTACCTTGCTGAGCTATCCATCCATCCTTCAGATGGGATCCCAGAATTACCTTGCTTGGGCTAAACTAGCTCTTCACTATGTTTTTGTTTCTAAATATGGAGAGTGTGCACATATGTGTCATGTACAGTGCATAAAAGGAGACGTATGGGTTCAGTGGCTGCTGTTTATTTTGCAAAAATGAACACTTCTTTTGGAGCATGTTGGTCTGCTCTCACCACCCTGAACCTCTAAGTGTCATTAGCAGGTTTGGGTGCCTCACCATTGACCCCCCCAGCATGGATTACTGCGGTGAATGAAGCAGTATCTGTCCCCCTGCAGTTCTTTGTTGAACTCACTCTCTGTGTCCTTTAATATTGAAAAGTAATTGAAAGAGCAGTTCTTCCACCTGTTACCTGCTTCAGCGACTGTTCTATAAGAACATAAGAAGAGCCCTGCTGGATCAGGCCACGAAGACCCCATCTAGTCCAGCTTCCTGTCCCTCACAGTGGCCCCACTAGAGGCCTCTTGGAGCACACGAGACAACTAGATACCTGTCTCCTGCATCTGACATTTGGAGGTACCTTCCTTTTAAGCCTATACATCCCCATCATGGCTTGTAACCTGCCATGGACTTTTCCTCCAGAAATCTGTCCAATCCCCTTTTAGGCCAGATGCCATCACCACATCCTGTGACAAGGAGTTCCACAGACTAACAACACACTGGGTAAAGAAATATTTTGATAGCTAAAATTTGGCCTGGTAGCGTTTTACCTGCTGAATTGGTGCTGAGGGGGCCTTGGATGCCTCAAACTCTTTAAGATGGTGAGATGAACGTGAGTAGCTTAACCAATTCTCCTGGCTTGCTGTACTATATGCAGGGTCCTTCTCTTGGTTTAGGGACAGAACGTTGAGAGGAAGACGGAGTCCAGCACCATTGAACCAGACCCCTCCCCTGAGTTGCACGCTGAGCAGGCAGAAGTCCTAACAAAAGCTTTTGGCTCCAGCACAGATGCTGGGGGCATCAGACAGGAGCAGCCGTTCATTGTCCTGAGTCAGGAAGAATATGGGGAACATCACTCATCCATCATGCATTGCCGGTAAGGGGTGCTTCCCTTGGGGAAGATCTGAAGGACGATTAGAGAACCCTTGTGACTTGTAGGATGCAGTACTAAACTTGAGCTTGTAAACCTGAACTTTGTTATAGAACCCACACATCCCAAGATGAATGGATGCTGTAGAGTGGTTACGCTGGAAGGATTGCAGAGGCTTATAGATATTAAAACTACTACTGAAATGTGAATTGAAATATCCTACTTAGATGTAACCAATCAAGTAGTATTATCTATTTCCTCCCCCCACCTACCCCTGCTTTTCTCCTTAAAAGGACCCAAGGCAGCTAAAGTACTACCACTGTATCTGCAGAATCAGTCCCTGCAGTTTCAGTTATCCACTCCCTAAAAATATTGAATTAAAAAAAACCCAGAAATGTGTTTCCAAGTTGTATTATCAGAACTGGCCACTAGAGGGAACCAGAGACTATGTTGTATATAGGACTTGCTTCATCCATGGTTTTTGGCATCTGCAGGGGTGGGTGAGTTTGGAACCGATCCCGCCATAGATATCACGCCCGTACTGCATTTCCCTGTTTAGAATAAGGCACTTGTTGGAAGGACAATCATATAATTCCTTTCTCTACTCAGGGTTGATTGCTCTGGTCGAAGGGTGGCCAGTTTGGATGTGGATGGGGTCATCAAGGTGTGGTCTTTCAATCCCATCATGCAGACGAAAGCCTCTTCCATTTCCAAGTCTCCCTTGCTCTCCCTGGAATGGGCAACGAAACGAGACAGGCTGGTAAGCTGATGGGTTTAAAATGGTAAAAGTCTAGAACGGTTACCAAAGCATCTGTAATCACTTTAAGGGTTTGTTCTCCTCTTATTTCTGGTCATGACCAGAGTGTGCTGTCTTTCATGCTGTCTTTTGTCTTCGTTCTGGTTTCCAGTTGTTGCTCGGGAGTGGCGTTGGGACGGTTCGCCTGTATGACACGGAGGCCAAGAAGAATCTTTGTGAAATCACCATTGATGAAGATATGCCCAGGTAATTCTCCCGAACTGACCTCCTTCCTTTGGCCTGAAGTGACTCATTTATTTTCCTCTTCTCGCCTGCACTACTGGTTCTGGTGACAGTAGCTGACCTGTGCGTCAGAGGCTGCCCATACTGGCCAAAGGCTCACTTACGCTCATTATGTTAAGATCATTACTCTTGTGCAATTTGTAGCACCTCCTCCCGGGTAGAGCTGGAAAGTTGCTTTTAAAAGGTAATTAGTTGCTGTTATTATCCAAACTGTCAGAATAATCGTTACTGTCAAAGAGTTACAGGTTTAAGAAATGTGACTCTTCCTTTTTTGCTGCTTAAAAGTAACCACAGGAGTTACTTCTAGTTACATTTTAAAAACCTGAACAGAGTTTTTAAAATGTAAGTAGACAGAGCACAACCATGTGCTTCAACCATGTGATTTTTCTTCTTTACCCTTTAGCAGGCTATCCCCCAGTGGCTGTAAAAGTCAACTAAACAGCTGAAGTAAAAGGCATGCATTTTTTAAATATTAAGTTGTGATCATATATCATAACGTAACTTATTTATGTCATAGTTAATGCAAAAAGAAACTAGATAACTAGCATACAAATAAAAATAACTAGTTATATATATAAAAATTAATTACTTCCAAACTCTCCTCATGAGTTCATCTTCATCTTTACTTGTATGAGCTATATAATGGCTGAAATCCTGTTGCTTAGTGTAAAAAAATTCTGCATACAGTAGCTTCCAGTCTGTCCCAAACTGGCAAATGAAAAGTCCCTGTTGAAATTCCTGGCAGTGGCATATATGGCAGCACCTATGTGACCCCAGGAATTGTGGTGAAGACTCTCTAATTTGCCAGCTAGAGATGGACTGAAAGTTCCGCATTTTCTTATGCTAAGCAACAGAAAGCAGAAGTCCAGCAGGCACTTAACCTTGTTCATGCTGCATTAAAGGTAGTGAGTTTTGCTAAGAGAAAAAAAATCTGCATGATGGGGACAACATGTACACCAAGTTCCACATTTTGCTCACAACCTTTGACTACTCTGACAAGCCCCTGTTTTCCTCCCAAACCTGGAGCTGCAGAGGCAGCGTGCAGTCCTTAAGTTCCAGGTTGGGATGAAGTCCGGTGTGGCTGTGTCCCCTGCATTGCCATTGCTCTTAGAGTGCTTTGGTGACACAGGACTCAACTAACAAAGTCCCATAAACCTTGCCAACTTCAAGCAGAAAAGTGGAGGATGTAATGTCACGTGGAGACATTGCATGAGATCGAGGACAAGGGAGAGAACGGAATCCTGACCATCTGTTTGATTCCTGAGGCCACCCAGAAGTCTGAACCTCTGCATGCATGATTGTAACATTATGGTGGTAGATGTTTAATGTTTTGCGAGGAAGGGCCAAGCATGGCTAAATTGCTTCCCATGCCTACTAAATGGCGCAAGGAAACTTTGTATAAGGGCACATTTAGACTCTGTAAGTAAACCCATCAACTTACAACTTAGACTCCGTACTTAGTCCTGATTTACATGCAAACACCCTTTTGGAAGTACAGTGGTGCCTTGCAAGATGAGCGCTTCGTTTTACGACGAAATCACATAACGACGAAGTTTTTGCGATCGCAAAAGCAATTGCAAAACGATGTTTCCTATGGGTTTTTTTTCGCTTTGCGATGATCGGTTCCATGCTTCGCTAACCGAGTATCGCAAAACGATGATTTTCGCACAGCTGATCGGCGGTTTCAAAATGGCCACCGGGTAAAAAAATGGCCACCCGCTGTTTTCTGGGACGGATTCCTTGCTGTATGGGCAGCGAAAATGGCTGCACTATGGAGGATCTTCGCTGGACGGTGAGTTTCAAGCCCATAGGAACGCATTAATAGGGTTTAATGCATTTCTATGGGCTTTTAAAAATCGCTTTACAATGTTTTCGTTCTACAGCGATTTCGCTGGAACGAATTAACATCGTAATGCAAGGCACCACTGTATTTTGTTCTAGATTTCTCCCAGGTGGCTCGGAATTCTAGAAGGGTATATCATATCCTTGGGAAACGAGCAAACATATAGACATAAAAGGCTGACCATGCAGCGACTTTGGAACAAATCGAACCTATTTCCAGCTGTTACTTGAACCACCCAGTGTAGCTGGTAGGAGCCATTCCAGAGTGCTTTTCTTTTCCAGGAACAAGCAGCAGTGATGGCTTGGGAGTTTCATCCCCTGCTTGTTTCAGGAACGGGATTAAAAATGGATAACAATAAAGATAATAGTAGGAGTAATACTAACAAAATACAGATAACAATTGCATTTTCCTTTCTATGCTGACCCACAATTTTGGATGCTAGAGACATGTGTGCTATCAAAGCTCTTTTTTGCTCTAGGTTTGGGAGAATACGAATATTACCAGAAGCTTTAATCTGATTGTTCAGGAACACGAGAATCAATAGGTTTTGATTCATACTTTTGCTTATTGTTCTGCTGTGTTTGATCGCAGCTGTCATCAGCTGTTTTTGTTCGCCTGTACTCCCCACTTTAAAAAGGCAGGGGTCAGAAGTTGAATGAAACACAGGCGATCTGTGCCTTCCGAAGTTGTGAGAACCTTGTCTGGGATGTTCTGCGATGAGGGAAGGGAGGAGGTGTTGTCTAGAGCTCTGATCAAAGCCAAAAATGGCTGCTTTCCCACAGGTTCCCGTGGACTTTATTGCACAGAGAACCAGAGCTGATCTTGGTTGCCCATCTGTGTTTTTCAGGATCCTTTCACTTGCATGCAGTCCAAGTGGCGCTTCTTTTGTCTGTTCAGCTGCAGCTTCTGGCCTTCTCAACCAGCTAGATTATGCAGCTCCAGATTCCGGAGGGAAAGGCACAAATCAAGTCCCCGGGAAACTGCTTTTGTGGGACACTAAAACCATGAAGCAGCAGGTATGGCTTTCTGTCCTCTGCCTCTCTCGTCCAAATTCTAAGGAAGGTATCCTTCCAATTTGGAATTTTAGAAAAAGTCATTGACATCTTAAAATCTTACAATGAGGCAGTCTTTCTCTGTGTCCAGTTTGTTGCAAAATTCTTTCAGATACTCCGTTTGATGCTTCTCTCTAATTCTCCTAGTATTGAGTTCAATTAGTCCTTTTTAAAAGTAGGTTGAATGTTACACTTTAGTAACTTTGATATTGAGCTGCACCATGAAGAGCGTGTGAATGAATGTTTGCTTCTGCCACCTTAATATGCCACAGGGCTTCTGTGACTAGTTTTGTCCACCTTCTTGCACCCCTTCCCAGAGAAGATGAGTCTGGCCACAGGTACATTCCCTGGTTATTTTCTGATGAAATTAGTCCACTGTGGCTTATGTGGGTTTCCTGTGAAGAATGTGCGAAAACTGCCTTTAATGCAGCAGCCCGAATGCTTTCTGGTGTGACATAATACTAGTGTAGTATTGTATATACAGTGGTGCCTCACACAACGATGTTAAATGGTTCTAAAAAAAATCAACGTTGTGTGAAACATCGTTCTGTGAAACACCATTTCCCATAGGAATGCATTGAAAACCGGTTAATCCGTTCCAATTAGAACGGATTGCCGTCTTTAAGTGAAAAAACCCATAGGAAACATCGTTGAGTGAAACAATGTTTCCTCCATTGGAATGTATTGAAGCCGACTCAATACATTTCAATGGCTTTGCGAAGTCCTTTTTCGCTCCTGTAAAGGTGCCTTACAATGTTTGGAACATGTTTTAAATGCTTGCAATCGTTAGCCCACCTCCTGAACCCTACGCAAACTTAATTTGATGTTGTTCTGAGTCGTCTTTAATTTTTGGTGATTTTTTGAATTTTCTCTCATTGGAATGCATTGGACGGAAAGTTCAATGCATTCCAATGAGAGAAAATTCAAAAAATCACCAAAAATTAAAGACGACTCAGAACAACACCAAATTAAGTTTGCGTAGGGTTCAGGAGGTGGACTAACGATTGCAAGCATTTAAAACCTGTTCCAAACATTGTAAGGCACTTTTAAATGAGCGAAAACGGACATTGGAAAGGGCTCTTTGATCTCCGTTTTCCTGCTTTTGAAGCTCTTTCCAATGTCCGTTTTCGCTCATTTAAAAGTGCCTTACAATGTTTGGAACAGATTTTAAATGCTTGCAATCGTTAGCCCACCTCCTGAACCCTATGCAAACTTAATTTGGTGTTGTTCTGAGTCGTCTTTAATTTTTGGTGATTTTTTGTTTTCCCTATTTAAATGCATTGAACTGTCCATTCAGTTGATTTAAATGGGGAAAATAAAAAAATCACCAAAAATTAATGAAGACTCAGAACAAAACCAAATTAAGTTTGCACATGTTTCACAAGGTGCACTATGGAATCCAAGCATTTAAAACAGGTTTCAAACATTTTAAGACACTTTTAAATGAGCAAAAAGGGACATCGTTAAGTGAAATTCCCCCATAGAGAACATCGTTAAACGATGGGGGAAATTCCTCAAAAAAACCCATCACTGTTTGAATTCATCGTTGTATGAAGCAATCGTTGTGCGAGGCACCACTGTATGTAGTTATATGTAGTTACATATATTATATGTAACTACATATATATTATATGTAAATAGTATTATATGTGACATAATACTAGTGTAATGAAAAATTAATTTCTTAATTTTTCATTACACTTGTATTATGTCACATATAGTGGGTCTTGATTCCTTTCCAGGACAGTTTAAAGTGCCTGTTCTCCTCTATAAAACCCCAGATGACTTGAGACCAGAATAATTGTCACATGAATCTGCCCACAGATTGCAATAAATCTTACGGGGACCAGCTGTATGGCTCACTATTTAAAGAGGCTTGATTGGTGAGAATGGAAGATAGAGCCTCTGTGCTGATTCCACCATGAAGGAGTACCTTCTTAAGAGCAGCTAAATTGGTCCCAACTTTGATCTTTTTAAAGCAAGGGATAAAAACATTTTTTTTTCTGTTTGGCTTTCATTGTTTAATTATGATATCGCAGTTTTAACTTCTCTGTCCTATCGGTTTTCAGATCTCTACCTCTAAACTTTGAAAAAAAAATACTTAAACTTGTTTGTTGATTGTATTAGTTATGAATTACAAAGCACTTTGTTGAAAAACAATTTCGAAATGGTCTTAATTAGTTATGTACCGTCAAATCAGAACTGACTTATAGTGACCCTAATAGGGCTTTCAAGGTGAGTGAGATATTTAAGGTGAATTATTACCAGTTCCACTCCTCCAGCTAATTTCCATGGCTGAACAACGGTTTGAACCCATCTTTCCGAAAGGTTGTTAGGCACACTCTGAAAACCTTTTGATTCTTTTATTTCCATAGTTCATGGGTGATTCCTCCTCTCATGCCATCAGCTGGCTTTATCTCTCTTCCTGCTGAACCCACTTCCCTGCCTTCTGTCCCTCCTGATTCTCCTTCCTTTCCCACCAGGTTTGGATGTTGTTGCATTCCAAAGTGGAGAATGTGTTGGGTAAGGCAGCCACCAGCACTCCTGGGAATAGGTGCCCTCATAGAGGATTTAGCCACAGGATGGTGATTCTGTATGCTAAAGCAGATATGCCTGGATAAACCTACGTCTCTGTCCCTTGAGCCTACAGAAGGAGTTGTATTTTATCTTCTTTATGGTGGGGAATAGTTCTTGGCCTTCCTTGGCAAGGAGCAGCTGTACTGAGGAAGCCGTAAAGGGATAGATAAGCTGGGTTGGACAGGCAGTCCTGGCTTCTTTCCTGGTGCTGATGGCTCTGTGTGTGTGAGAGACAATGAGATGATTGTTTGGTACAGCATTTGGTTGATCAAACTGACACTCTGGGGCAATTGTTCCCTTGCTTGTTGGTCATGACTAGAAAGATTCCAAGGGAAAAAAAGACACAGAATGAAATTTGTTCACTCTTTTGTTCTATCATTTCAGCTCCAGTTTTCCCTTGAACCAGAGCCCATCGCTATAAACTGCACAGCCTTCAACCACAATGGGAATCTGCTGGTCACCGGAGCCGCGGACGGCGTCATCCGTCTCTTTGGTAAATTGCCCACTTGGGCTGTGGCTTTGCTTAGATCATGTCCTGGTTGAGTTTGTTCTGTTTAAACCCTTTAGGCCCCAAGGGTAGGTGGTGGAGTAGAAGCCCCTGGGAAAGCTATAGTTCCTCGTCCCCTGTTTGACTTAGGAGGCCACTTCATGGGGTTAGGTAATGTATAATAACGGAAGAGAGGGAACCCTTTTGCAACTCCATGTATAGCAGCCCATTCACTCTACGTCATCTTTCCCAATCGGGCAGCTTCTAGATGTATTGAATGACAGTTCCCATCACTGCCAGCCAGCTTGGGGTGTCTTTCCCAACTTCAGTCACCAAGCCTTTCCCAACTGGGTGATTGCAAGGTGTGCTGGATTGCAACTCCCAGAATTCCCCAGCCAGCAAGTGTTATCAGCCAATACATCTTGAAGCTACTAGGTTGGGGAACTATAGATCTCTGGGCATCCAGTTGCAGCATTTGCATACAGTAGTACCTTGGTTTACGACCGCCTCGGTTAATGTAATTTTCAGTTTATGAATGGAAAGCCATAGAAAATAATGCCTCGGTTTACGTTTTATTCCCGCAGTGTGAAGGAAGTTTCCCCAGGATGCATTGTGCCTGGAGGTTGTGCCTGGATGTGTCTGGCAATCCACATTTCAGTTTACGAATTTTTTGCATTACGTAACATTCCGGAGAACGCATTAAATTCGTAAACCAAGGTGCTACTGTACATGCAACATTGCAAGAGGGCTCTCACTTGCTGTGAATAGATGATTCACACGGGTTGGGAAGTGGGACTACGAAAGTTAAATAAATCATAAAAGGAAGTAGGTTTACATCTCTGAAAATAATTTAATTTAATTTGTATAGTTCTGTCTGTGTGCATGGCATGAGTAGTTCTTAACTGAAAGAGACTTACAGGCTCAAATAGGCATATGGAGATCATGTCCATTCATCACTCAGGCAGCTTCCTATGAAATGGTATATTAACTGTTTCTCTGCTTGCACATATCTAGATCATTGCCTTCTTAGGGTTTGGCTCAGATTACCAAACAGTTACTATGTAAAGGCTCATCTGCAGGCGTTGGATTTTATATTAGGTCAAGTACCATATTCACTATTCTGGGGGAATCAACTCTCATTTAAAAGCCGTGGATTTGGTTGTGAGAATTTGTTTCAAATCATGCATCACTTGCCTGGGGAGAGCTCAGTCAATTTGCATATAGGTTGAGTGATGGTATTATAGGAAGTAATTGTTATGGGCTGTCAAGTTGGAACCAACTTACAGCAAACCCTAACAGGGTTTTCAAGGTAAAGGAGATACTGTAAAGAAGTGGTTTTACTGGTTCCACTGTCTCAGTCATTTTTTATGGCCAAGCAGGGATTCGAGCTCTCTTCTCCAGAGTCCGTCACTCTATCCACTATACCACATCACACTGAGAACCACATTACAGGATAGCAGTCGAAAAATATGGAAAGATATCCATAGCTTAGCATGGTTCATTGTCTTTCTCTTAAGTGGAAGCAGAGGCACACTTAATTAGGGAGAAGATGCATCATTTGCCTTTGTAGGTCCGGAGGTATCATCGGATGGAGAATTTGGCTTTTTGTGCTGTCAACTGTTAAGTTTATTTCCTGAGTGTGGTCTCAGAAAATTCAGGGCTTTGGTGAGGAAAAGGTGGAGCCAATGAAATCTCTAGATAAAGAAAACTCTTGTTCCGTTTATAAGGAAGAACTGCTCTCTTGTTTCGTCCTTGAAGCCTTTTTAATGCTTGTTCTTTAGGCTTCCTTCTGCAAATTTGGTGTTTTTCAGACGGCCTTCAGGGAGGATAGTTGTGGTCCGGCATATCAGAAAGGTGCAAGGTTGTGGACGTCAGCTTTAGAGAAGGCTTTTAAAAAAATTCTCACCTCTCCCCTTTCTCCCCCTTCTTCTTAGATATGCAGCAACATGAATGTGCTATGAGTTGGATGGCCCATGATGGGGAAGTCTATTCTGTGGAATTCAGCTATGATGAGAATGCCGTTTACAGTATCGGAGAAGATGGGAAGGTCGGTGTTTGAGGAGGACAAAGAGCAGTCCCAGACCCTGGGATTCCACAGTCCTAACACCATTTAATTTGAATAGCATTTATATGCCCTATTTGGACAGGCAGATCTAAGCAGCCTACATCTAATGGGACATAACGTAAGGAAATGCGTAGCAACTTAAAAAAATTAATATATTAAAATTATAAAATGTCTGTTACAGTGGTGTGCGACCTCCTTTGGAGTTATAATTGTAAGATGAGGCTGCAAGTCCTTTTGGAAACAAGCTGAATTCCTGAAGGAAGAGGCTTAATAAGCTGTGTTTGTCCTGCCCCTCTCCACATTTTATCCACCTGTAGTAAGAGGCACTGTCCGTGAAGCATGAAAGACACTCGTGCGTTCTTCTCTTTTGCCATTTTAGTTCATTCAGTGGAATATCCACAAAAGTGGCTCCAAAGTATGTGAGTACACCCTCCCCAAGGACGCCACAGGTCCCTTCGTACTGTCTGGCTACAGCGGATACAAGCAAGTCCAGTTCCCACGCGGGCGGCTCTTTGCCTTTGACTCGGAGGGCAACTACATGCTGACCTGTTCTGCTAATGGGGGCGTCATCTACAAGGTACTCTGCCTACTCATCTTATCACTTACCTGGGAAGGCCTCTTACCAAAACCAAATAACTGGCTTTTCCCTGGTGCCCTAAAAGCACCCAAGATAGTGGTGTTGTGTCTCATGCTATATCGCATCATAGGGGTGGAAAACTAGATATGCTCCATTGGAGCGAAACAGCGACTCTGCTCCCGTAGCAAGTGCGCTTGTGCCCACCAGCAAAAGTGACTCTTTGTGTTTGACAGCAGGGTAGGACGGGGATTAGAGATACTGCAGTAATGGGGGGAGGCCTATAGGTATCCACACTATAACCCCCCACATAATCACAGGGTTTTTTAAAAAAATTCCTGGTGATGGGAGTGAGCATTCTTTAGATGATAGCTGGAGATTTATAGTTTACACATTATCTGAATCACCAAACAGAAATCATTTCTAACCTCCTGCATTTGCCCTCCAAGCTAGTTAGGTTAAGATCAAGTAATTAAAAAAATGGTATATATACTTACCTTCAGCAGTGCTTCCGGTATTAATCAATAGTTCAAAATCCTGCTTTGTCACTTCTTCAAAGGTGATCTGGGTAAAACCCTTTCTTTAGGATCAAGATCCTTCCATGTGTTAATGCAACTAGTAATCTGTTATTTTTGAGCTAATGAAAGATTGAAGGGGCAGTTACATTGACAGATAGTCGTTGGTTCAGGTGGTATGAATACTTATTCTGATGTAGAAAAGCAATAGGTGTGTGTGGAGGGATAGAAATAAGGTAAGGTTGTGCTAGTCAGCTTAGATTTCAAACTGATAGGTAGGGTTTCTGTTACAGAAACCTTCTGTTTATGTACTTCTCATACACATCACTCCAGTCAGCCACTGTAGAAAGAAAATGCTGGACTAGGTAGTTCTGTGGTGTCTCCTCCATTAGGGCTCTTCTTATGGTCTTGTCTACAGATTGGGCAAGAGTAGAAAGCTGGGCTTCCAGATATTTATACATTTTGACTTTTGTCTGTTTTCCCTCTCTTTCAGCTGAATAGCAGTGACAAAGTATTGGAAAGTTGTCTCTCCCTGGGAGGACACAGGGCCCCAGTGGTCACAGTGGACTGGTGCACAGCTATGGATTGTGGGACCTGCCTCACCGCCTCCATGGATGGGAAGATCAAACTAACCACTTTATTGGCACAGAAGTCTTAAATAAAGCTGTGCCACTGGGAAAGCACACATTTGAACTACTGGGGTGGGTGTGGGAGAGGACAATCAGTATTAACCATTTAGATGCAAGCTGCTTCGGACAGAAGGGAGTAACTCAACCGCTCATCTTAACGTTCCTCTCTCATCTAGATTGGAAACTTGTTTCACTTAATGCCAAACCACTGCCAGTTAGGAGAATCAATTACAGCCATTTTCCAAAATATGCTCATAGCAGGCATGCAGTGCTCATCAAACCCTTTCCCGTGAGGACCAGATCCTTCCCCACCGCCTCTCCCACAAGTCCCCAGTAGCATTTGGCCATAAAGTCCTAGAATTGTGCCAAGATGTGATGCAGTTTTGCAGTGACTCCAGCAGGGAAGACAAGCCTGTGGAAAACATAACAGTATTCTATGTCTGCTACTGCATTTCTTGTAATAAAATATTAGACTGCATTTGTTACGTATGTGCGTGATGTGTCCATACTTTAATGAAACTTCTGTGCAGTAGTTCAGCAAGACAATTGTAATTCAATTGTATATTGCTTCACCTCATTGTATTGTGAGACTTCTGAAGAAGGTATGAAGAACACATGGCCATCCAGCTGCTTCTGAACAACTCCCATCATCTTTCACTATTAACTGTGCTGGCTAGAACAGTTTTGCATTGGGGGGGGGGTCACAGGTTCCTTGATATTACTCTAAATCCTTGCATCTACTTGGGAGACATTGTGCTGTGTTAGATTCCTGATAAAGTCAGTGGATTGCAGGTAACACTGAAAAATGCTGAGTCATCCTGGAAGAGTGGCCTCGAGGGTTGCATTTTTTTTTTTAAAAACTTGTATCCAATTTCAACTTCTAGATATTATTTTGCAGGACTGAAGAAACTCAGTAACGGGCGGGGGGTTTACTGAGCTTGGGCAGGGAGTTTACTGAGCTTTGTCTCCATTGCTAATGGTGAGGAACAGCATGGGGAGGGGGACACATTTCTATCCCCCCCAGCCCCATGTTGTAGTATTAGGGAATAACTAGAATTTGTTGAAAACTATAATTGTAAGCAGGATATTTAGGCACCTTCTACTTGTACAGCTTTTAAGATTCTATTTTTTTTGTAAGAAAGAAAATTGAGAACTCCAAAAGGATTTGCATAGTAGAACCATTTCTGCAGCAGTCATTTATTTTGGGGGGGGGGGATGAATGAGGCTGGATATCCAATGTGGTGCAGTGCATAGAGTAAGGAAGTGGTCCCCAACCTTGGGCCTCCAGATGTTCTTGGACTTTCAACTCCAAGAAATCCTGGCCAGCAGAGGTGGTGGTGAAGGCTTCTGGGAGTTGTAGTTCAAGAACATCTGGGGGCTAAGGTTGGGGGCCATTGGAGCAAGGGATTTGGTTTCAGGAGGCCTGGATTTGAATTCCTGCTCAGCCAGGGAAATTCACTGCAGGTGTGGAGCTGGCAACATCACTCCTTGAATATCCAAAAGTGTTGTGGCTCCTTTAAGGCTAACAGCTCCTCAGTCTGCTTTGCTACGTCACAGAGAATGCTAGCCAATGGACGAAGAGGAGGTGGAGTCCATTGTCACCTGATACAGGAAGTGCTTGTTTCCCAGACCTTGAAGAGTTACAGTCAAAAGGTTGTTACTTCTTTCCTTCGGTTTATATTAACGGGGAGCTGCAGTTTATGAACGGGCTGTATCTGAGTGGAATTCCTTCTTTCTTCAGATGATTTGAAAGTATTTCCAGAGGAGTCGCCAAGCAAGTAAACAGCTGGATGATCTCTAGTTGACTTATTTCTTGTTTTTTGGTTCATAATACTTGAAGAGTAAGTAAGTCACTCCTCAGTGTACAAACGGGGATGAGTCCGACTGAAAATGCAGCCCTATGCGTTGAGGGCTTGCCTGGGAGTAGTAAGCTCCCTTGAGCATGGGGGGGGGGCAGGGAAGGGGAAGGTGTATTTCTGAGTAAGCCTAACTCCTGTTGCCCTGTGTAAGCTCAGCCAGCTCCACAAACACGTCTCCAGTATGTTTGCAGAGGATGATGGCAACAGCATGATCGGAATGCTTTTTACTATTGTTAGTTTAGATAACGGCGTAGCTTCCTGTCTCTGTGTTTTTGCAGTAGAAAAAAGTGAATCTTTGGAAACTGCAGACAAGGGTGGGAGAATGAAAAGGCAGTTCCATCCCATTTTCACTAAAATCATGTCTGCATTTTCCCCTACAGAGTACATGCTTTGCATGCCATTTTTGTGCTGCTGCTGCTAGCCTCTTCCATGTGATACCATTATCTTGCATAAATTCATTGTTGAAGTGGAGTAAGAACCTGCAGTGGAACCGACGCACCGAGACTCTTTGACTAGGAGGTACAATAGTGGCATTTCCCACATCGCACAGGTTTTCCTGTTTCTTCTGAACCTAACTGCAGTCCTCCTAGTAGGAGATGGATTTTCTTGGTAATAATGTATTGTGAGCTAGTCCTGTGGAAACAGAAAGTAGCCTGACCTGACTTGAACTACACAGGGTGATTAAAATCCATTAGAATCAGCTCTTGGTAGAGGTGAAAATTGCTTGAACTGGTGTGTTTCTGTGTATCAACATACTGTAGCTGACAGCCTTTCTGAACTCTCCTTTGGGGGCCCCCGTAGGTGGCAGCAGCAACCATGGAGATTGTTCTATTGCATGTCTGCACCTCAGAATTCACCAGCTACCCAGTACACAATTAAGCCTTGGGAGGTTGCTAGAGGTAATTAACAGCTGAATAGCTCAGTGCATTGGGAACCGACATCTGGCTCCAGTTTTCCCAGTCCCCTAGCAACAGGACTCCTCTTGAGGTCCTTTATCTGTCAACCCAAATAGGTATTCAAAGAGAGAGGAATTCAGTACATTTTGAACAGTTGCCTCGTGTTTTTCAACCACTATTATTCTAATCAGCTTTTGAGTAGCAAATGTTCTCATAATTTTCCTTAATTAATTGACTGGGACTAATTGTAGATTCAGGCTTAATCAGTTCATTAGACATAGAACTGATTTAGTTGGCTGGGTAGCTCATAAGGTAGGCATCAACTGTGGAGCTAGAGGTTAGGAGTTTGATTCCCCACTGCATGATGTAGAAGAGGAGCCACCTTGTGTAGCCTTTGGCAAGCTTGCACAGTTCTAGGGTACCCTCAGACGAAGGGAATGGTAAACTATCTCTTGAGTGCTTTGTCTACTCTAGAAAACCCTAGAAAGAGTTGCCGTGCCAAAACTGACTTGATTGCATGCCCATCTTATTATTTCTGTAGATATGGTAGCTGTCCATGCCCAATGCAAGACTCCCCGAGTTGTCCAAACAAGATGCTCAGAGGAGGTGTTCCTTATACATATAACTAATGGGAAGCTGGCTCTTTCTCTCTCCTCCCTCAGAGGTTCCCCTCGCCCTCCAGCCCACCTTGAGGCTTCTCATATACTTCTTAAGCACTTTTGCTCTTCTGTTCTTACTATAGATGGACTAGTGACCAACGCAAGAGATTGGAGCAACCCATCTGCCTGATGCTTGATTTTATTAACCCATTATCTAGAGATACTCTGTACTTTGCTTACTTTATATCTCCCTTCAGGAGGCAATGCTTCCTGCTTTGCTTGAAGGAGAAACCCTAGTGAAAAACCAAATTAGGGATTGTACCGTCAGCTGCTTTAATGGCCATGTTTGTTCAGGCAGACATTTGTGCTCTGGAAATACTTATGTTGTTCTTCTTCTAATTAATAAAAGAAAAATTACAAATAGCAAAATTAAAACTAAAATACAGATTCAATAGTGACTACACACAATACACATTGAAACACTTATGTTCGTAGATGGGATCATTTTAATAGTTCTATTTCATCCTATTCCTTCAGATTAAAAAAAACCATTAGTTAAAAAATGGAGGCTGAGTTTTCCTGAAAAAGCTTAGAACAAGAGAATGGACTTTACTGTGTCTTCAGTAAGAGCTAGGTGATCATGTCTTGGAGGACAAGGTTCTCTAAGGGGCCCTGTTGCCTGCCTACTTAACTTCTCCAGAGACTCCTGGATGACTCTGTTGATAGACAGGTTAATGTGGAAGAATGCAGTCCTGGTAATATTACAGTTCACTAGCAAATAGTGAAAACAGCACTTTGCAGTGGTTGGGTGGATCAGAAATTAAGGCACTGAAAACACTGAATTTCCCAATATGTCCCATTTGACAGCATACTGCAGACAACCTGATGTTTCGCGTAATGCACTCTGTGCTGTGGACTTGGAAGATACACCAATGACTGAGCAGTGAAACCCACAGGGGAACTACTTCACAAGATCCTTGTGATCGTAAATGCAGGGGGAGATCCTTGTATAGCATCTCTTGAATTCATTGGTGAAAATCTTGGAGGCTTCTCATTCCTGGATGTGACCAAAGGATAACTGTGATGAGGTCATTTTTGAGGGACTATTGTGAGTACCAAACCGATTGACAGTATAAAAAACTGCAAATGGGTATGAATAGATGTACTTAAAGAGTTGCGACAGGCTGCCTGACGTGGATACAAGAGTACAAGGAGGTTGATACAGAATCCTTATCATCACAAAAGCTTTTCCTATTGTGAAAGCCATTTCTTTTCCTGAACAGAAGGAAATGGCATCTCCTGAAGCTGCAAAGAGGAGGATCCTCCCAGCATGGATGGCAGAAAGGGCAGCCGAGCCAGCGCAAGAGGCTGAAGCAAAGCCAAAGAGAAGGAAAATGGCAGCTTTCCCCAGGTAAGTTGTTCATGCTGCCAAATTCAACCCATAGAAGATAGAATTGGACTTAAGCCAGTAGTGCATTGTGAGATGCAGGTGGCCATGCACAACCACCACCATTACCCTTGCCCCCTGAAGAGACTCCAAAAATGGCAGCTGTTTTGACAAGCCATTTCTAATGTTTGCATCTCCACAAAGAGCAGGATTTTTGTAAGGCTAATGTGCTTGAACTGCCAGTTCAAGAAGAAGCTAACCCAGAGTGTTCTGTATTACAAATAGGATGTTGGCGTTGTTATGTGCCGTCAAGTTGGAACCTATAGTGACCCTGATAGGGCTTTCAAGGCGAAGGAGTGGTCTTGCCAGTTCCATTCGCCCAGTGAGTTTCCGTGGATGAGCAGGGATTTGAACCAAGGCCTCCTGAGTCCCATTCCATCACTCCATCCAGTTCACCACTCTCCCTTTTATTACAAAATAGATTGCTCACAATACTGTATCATGGCTTCAGAAACTTACCGCCACCACCAGTTAATGTGTAGACTGCAGCTTATTTTGGAGGGAAGATGGAAACTTGAGCAGTGTGACAGATATTTTGCCATCATTCTTGCGGTTCGAAAGCTCCTAATGTGCTCCTGCTTGCTCTTGCTGCACTACATCATGGACCTGGCCCTCTGTGTCCTAGCTGGGGAACTCTGGGAGTTACAGTCTAAAAAACTAACTTTTTCCAGATTCTGCTCTGATTGTGCTGGTTCTTTGAACTAACAGCTATTGCCACAGACGTTTGTGTGGATTGTGGGTGCCAGCTGTAATGCTTCTTGTATTGGTCGGTCGTAAAAGTTCATGCATGGAACTACAGCCCAATCCCGTCTCAGCTGCCTTCTCATATGTTTAATTAATACATCCTACTCGCCCACCCACAAATGCTTCCTATCTAAATAATCTTTGATATCCAGTACTCTTTTGGTGTAGGGGATGTGGTGGCGCTGCGGGTTAAACCGCAGAACCCTCTGTGCTGCAAGGTTGGAAGACCAGCAGTCATAAGATTGAATCCAGCTCCTGCCCAGCTCCCAGCTCTTGCCAACGCAGCAGTTCAAAAGCATGTAAAAATGCGAGTAGATAAATAGATAACAGCGTTCTGTGTCTAGCTGTGCTGGCCACTTGACCACAGAAGATTGTCTTCGGACAAACGCTAGCTCTATGGGTTGGAAACAGAGATGCTAAGCAACAGGATTTTGGTCATTCTCTGTAGTAGCTTTACCCTTTCTTGCACCGGTCATATCATTCTCTTGTAGATGAGTATATGTTTTTCTCCTTTGCCTTTTGCTTATTTTAGGTGTCACAGTATATATTTCTCTTTGCAGGCTTGAGACTGTTTACTGCATGAATGAAGCAGAGTTGGTAGACATAGCTCTTTGTTTTTTGGCTGAGGTATGTAAGCGCAGAGGGGGTAGGCTGCCCAAATTCTAAACTCTTTCTGCTTTGCCCTACTCACCTATGGGGGTTGCTGCTGTTTTATTGATCCTTGCTCCACCACTTCATGCTCTCTGGACAGTGCTGGGTCTAAACCAGTGATTCCCAACCTTGGGTCCCCAGATGCTCTTGGACTACGACTCCCAGAAATCTTGGCGAGAACAGGGGAAGGCATCTCAGAGTTTTAGTTCAAGAACAGCTGGGGGGCCCAAGGTTGGGAACCACTGATCTTCCCTGCTCCCCTTCTATGACAAGCACAGTGGATGGCTCCAGCCTGGCTCTTTGGCGATTAAGAATTGCATGTTACTGTAATTTTGAAAATAGGGATCTGGGCTGTAGATATACTCAAACCCTTTTCAACATGTGTCTGTTTCCTCACTAGCCCGGAAGGTACTAGAGAGGAATCTTAATGCCGTTGCTCCTTTATTAGGAACTATATGTGTCATGAGTTCTGGGGTGAGAAGCCCTGGCCCTCCAAATAGTTTGGCCCACGAGTCCCATAAGCCTCAGCTGACAGGGCTAATTAGAAGGAGTTGGAACTGTTGCCCAAAGAGCTAAAGAGAGAGAAGTTCCCCTGCTCCAAGAGGCTGCTCCAGACTTGCGGGAACATACGCTTACATATGCACGTTTTATTGCTAGAACTGCAAAGACAAGGAAACGGAGGCAGCATCCTCAGAAGATGAGGTCCCAGCGACTCAGCAAGTACCGGTGAGTCACCAGCGGAGGGCAGAGAGTGGCAGCGACCGAACTCCAAGCCCCACTGCGGGGTCCAAGCCTCCAAAGGAGTGGTGTACGCTAAGTGGCAACAAGAAGGCTGAATCAGAGGAGAAAGATGACGATGACGCTTTAAAATATGTCAGGGAGATCTTCTTTACTTAACTTTGAATCCTAGACAACATCAGAAACCACTTCTAGAGACCAGGGTTGCTTTAAAGGGAAGGAGTCTCCCAGTCTGCTCCTGACCTTGCTCATATCACATGGAGGAATGGTATGCCGTCATCCCGTGACTTTGGGACAGTGAAATTGCCTTCTAGATTTCTTGAGAATGTTTATTTTCACTCAAAGGAACAGAACCTTGGTTACTGAAGAACAGATTGGCCCCATCTTTGCTGTCCTTCCGCAAGCAGGCAAAGACCTTTGTCTTCAGTCAGGCTTTTCCTTTGTGACTGATGGTCTGAGGACGTTTTTAAAAATGGGATTGTTGTGCCCTGCTGCTTTAAACGTCTTTTTAGTGTTGATTTTATTTACCATTTTAATATAATTGTTGAATTCTTTAAAAATATTTGTATACTTACTGTTTTTAGCTTCTAAATATTGTCTTTTAAATAATGTAAGCCACCTTGGTCCCTTTTAAGGAGAAAGACGGGGTAAAATATTTTAAATGAATAAATGATAATAAATAATGAATTGCAATACCTCCTCCTCAGCTGCCACACTTCTTTCCATACTAAAAAGAAAAAGCAACATGTAGATTCTGCTCAACCTCTGAGCATCAAATACAAATGGTTTCCTTCTCCAGGGATAGGAGAAAAACTGCCATATGGCACTGATCAATTAAGCAGCTACTTAATGACGTTTGGAAATGGACTCTCATAGGTCTTGGTGGACTATTGTGAATATTACTATCCATGAAGAACTCCATGACATAATTAACTGGCTGAAACGCATTGGGACTTTTCAACAAATAGTCTTTCTCTTTTTTGTTTTATGTTTTTAGAACAAAAATACAAAAGTGCAAAAAACTAACTACACAATCTAAACCAGTGGTTCTTAACCTTGGGTTACTCAGGTGTTTTTGGACTGCAACTCCCAGAAGCCTTCACCACCAGCTGTGCTGGCTGGGGTTTCTGGGAGTTGCAGTTCAAAAACGCCTAAGTAACCCAAGGTTAAAAACCACTGATCTAAACTACCATGCACCCCATACCCACGGGACTCTTTAGAACAATACTTTTAATATGATTTGCCTTTCCAAAATTGTATTGATTGTTGTTTAAAGGCTTTCCCCTTTCCTTTCACTAGTAAATTCAACAAATTACCCCAAATAGCACAAAATATTTGAACTTATTTCCCCTCTTTTCTCTGGTTTCTCTTCAGATCATATAAATCTTTCACCTTTTACTCCTTTCTCTCTAAATATCCAGGATTTGGTTTATCTTCTACTGTGGATTTTATTTGATCGTTCCAATTTTATGGTTGAATGGTGGTAAGAGTGGATAAAATGCAGTACTGCAGTCAAAACTCTGCTCACAATGTGCATTTGATCCCAGCACTCAGCCTTTAATACTTCCAAGCTTGGTATATTAAGTACCAGTTTGCGGGGGCAATGTGTAACCTGCATAATTGAACTGTGCATCAACCAAATAATGCTTTAATTGCTATGGGGTGGTATATAAGCATCACTCTTTTTTTGCTTTGCTTTTGCATTGCAAGCAATCTATCCTACTTCATCCCCATTTTCTTCAGTGATAGAACTTGTTTTAAGAACCATTGATTTTCCTTCAGCCTTTCTTGATCAATGTTATGCTAGACGTCCCCCTCCCCACCTTTCCAAAGCTACAGCAGAAGCAGCCTCCTTACCTGGGAACACTGGCTTTAGCTCGGTGTTAAAATGTATTTTAATTCCTGTATGCTTTACGTTGATATATTATTGTATTAGTGACTGGACAACATCTTCCATTAACTTGAGCCACCACAATCAACAGTGAGGGATCATAAAAGTGTTGTAGTTCACCAATATCAGTAAAGCCAAACATTCACTAGCCCCACACTGGGTGGTCTTAGGCAAGTAAGAATTGCATGCTGTTAATTCAGACTAATGGTGATCCTTTTCCAGGGTTTTCTAGGTAAATACTCAATAGTAGTTTACCATTTCCTTCTTATGGGGGCTTCCTGGGACTGTGCAGCTTGCAATGACCTTGTTGATAAGATTGGTTATGGAACGTGGATGAATTAATGTAAGGAGTCCCATGAGACATCTGAAAGTGGTATAGCAGGGTCAGGTCCCAGAGCCATTTTGCAGCTCCACCATCCCTCCACATTTTAAAATGACTGTTGCCATCTCCTCTGCCCTCCTTCCAGTCTCCTAGCAAGAGATGTGGAAAATAATGTTGCCGCATTTTGACAGGGCCCTTGCAATTTTGGAGCCCCTAATACACCCACTTTTTAAAAGGGTGACTATACGTACAAAAGGGACGTGGTGACACTGTGGGCTAAACTGCAGAAGCCTTTGTGTGCTGCAGGGTCAGAAGACCAGCAGTCGTAAGATTGAATCCACGCGACGGAGTGAGTTCCCGTTGCTTTATCCCAGCTCACCAATCTAGCAGTTCAAAAGCATGTAAATGCGAGTAGATAAATCGGTACCACCTCGGTGGGAAGGTAAAACAGCATTCCCTAGTCATGCTGGCCACGTGACAATGTTAACTGTCGTCGGACAAGTGTGGGCTTGAAAAATGGAATGAGCACCGCCCCCTAGAGTCGGACATGACTGGACCAAAAAGGTCAAGGGGAACCTTTACCTTTATACATACAAAGAGGCTTTCTCAGTTAAATTGTGTTCAATTTAACTCATTTTCCAGTCACTATCAACTCTTACAGTACATAACCACTATGTTACATTTTAAAAAACAACAACTTACTATATGCCTGTTAGCCTGTTGGAAGTGTGTAGCCCTCAGGCTGCCTGTAGATCTGAAAAATGACCTCTGAACCACTATAGTCCCTCACCCTCAAGCTTTTGCTGGAAATGCATTCTGTTCTTCGACTGATTTGGTAAGAATGAGCAACATTTCAGTTTGAATTTTATGTTTATTACAGAATCCAAATGAGTATTTAACGTTTGTTCATATTCAATAGGCACCCAGGCAAAAAGAAACCCTTCTCAGGTGTGCAGTGGCAGGTGACAGACACATCCACCTGTCACCAAGGCACTGTTATCCCAGATATAAAGCACAACCTCAAAACCATTATTTGCATAGCTTGGAAGTAACTGTAAAGTTATCAGTAAAGTTACCTGCAGAGTTATTTTCCACAGTCAAGAAGGAACTGCTCACATTAAAGGATATAAGGACCGCCAACTTTTAATATTTTACTTATTACAGCAGCCGTGAAGGAAGGGTACTTTTGCTGCTTATGTAGACAAGATGGCTGGGTTGCTTAGTATTTTATCTAAAACAAGGATGTTGTGCTGCTAGTGCAACAAGGCTTTGAACACTTCCTTGGGAATGCTGCATTTGTGAGAAGTCAGAAGTACCAAGCAGCTTATTTCAAGCTTTGCCACAACAGGTGGGGCCCTGTATGGATGTGAGCAGTCCAGATCCTTGTTTATATAAAAATCAGAGCAGCCCTACCACCTAGCATACTTAAGGTAAGCAGCAACATGCTCCCCACAACAAATAATGTAGCATTAAATGTAACGAGCAACACAGAGTTACTCTAAAATCCCCAGCAATGTTAGTGACAAGTTATTTTTTTCTGTTGCTTAACAATGGAACTAAGAGTTAAAAAGTAATATTCCAAGCTTTGCTTATTTTTAAGCGAATGTAAAAACAGGAGTGCTGCACTTTAAATTATTGCATACAAGAAGAGGCAACCCACTCCTCCTTTGCAACTGGGTAACACTGCTATCTGAAAACTTTCCCCTCATACCCAACCATAGACAACTCTCCTCCCTGACATTTACTAGTTTGGAGGAGCAGAGTGACGATGCAACTCTCCAAGTGGCTGACAGGATGTGCAATGTTTCTCACAGTGAAATCTCTGCTTAAATGAGAAGCCCCCGGTTCTCTCTCTGCCCTCTGCACATGGCCAGGAGATATGGGACAGGAAAGAGAGCTAGATAACACAAACAACAGCTGGTCTGTAAATCAAGCAAAGATTTGTGGATACCTAATAGCTTACCTCCTACTAACAGCTTGCCACTTTTGGCACCAAGAAAACTTTCAATACTCCGAAGCTGTAGTTGACTTCTAAAGAATTACATACTGTGTTTCTTTTAAGGAAGTCTCAGCATTAGAACCAGAAGTATATAGAAACGTGTGTGGCCAGTAATACCACCTCTCTCTCAAGACACTCCTCTTTAATATGGCAAACACAGGCTTCTTTTCCCTGGGGACTTGGAAGGATAGTGTGGTTGCTTCACCCACTCATTCTTCTATCCCACTCCCAAATTTATAATACTAAGCACATGCTTCATGTTCTTATGGAAGACTCTTCTCAGAAAGCAGCTTTCCCTCGGGAAGTGGGTCTTTCAACTTTGCAAGGTACAGGACAATAATGATCAGGTGGACCAACAGCAAAATCTGAGCCCCAAGGAGGGCTGCAAAAACTGCACTGAGTTCAGAGACTTTAATCCACTTAGCAGTGCAGAGGAGAAACAAAGCAACACCAATGGGCAGCACTAAACTGCAAATAGCTAAAAGAAAACGGGCAAGTTTCCAGCCAACTCTGTCTTTAAAGCACAAGGCCTGTAAGACTGTGGTGAAGGCAAAGAGGCACAGGACTGGTGTGATATAAACAAAGACCCTGGACAACATCAGTGCAGACGAGTTGATGTTCATTTTCTCCAAGTCACTGAGAACAAAACAGCCCAGTTTTCCAGCTTCCTCATCCCACAGGCAGAAGTTGAAGAAGCCAATTCTTTTGGTTGGAAGATTGACAATGTTCCCAAATTCCCAGGCCAGGGCATAAAACAGCAGCACGGTACTGCTGACTCCAAGGGAGAGATTACTCAGGCAGAAAAGGCACTTTCTATACTTCTGCCACCATGGCCCTGTGCTGAGTTTCCCAATGGCGTGTTGGAACTTCAGCTGCATTTTCCTTTGGAAAACCTGTCAATAGAAGACAATCATTTCAGATTAAAGTCACAAATGTCCTACGTGATTTAGGGCAACCACTCTCCCCCTGATGTTTTTCTGAAGCTAAGCTGCAAAAATAGATGGCCAGAGATGATGTAGGAAGATGGTAATGGCACTGCCAATAAATGACCTTTTCCTCTTAGAGTCTGAATTAATAGTTGTACTGAGTCCTGTAAGGCATCATGCTCTGGAAGGGGAAAACTTCCCCAATGCTCACTGAAGACCCTTAAATACTGCAGCAGCAAGACTAAAGAACTGGGGGGGGGGGGAAGCTTCAATACAGGGGTGAGAAAAATCTGGCCCTCCAGATGCTTTCAACTACAATTCCCATAATTATTTAACTTTAGAAATGCTGGCTGGGACTGATTGGAGTTACAGACCAAAACATCTAGAAGGCCACCTCTGTTTTAATACTGCATCAATGCTGGGTCACCCCATCTCATTATCAATGGATGAGTCTGGTGGCCAATTCCATCTAGTCCTGTGGTGGTGAACCTTTGCACCCCCCATACTGTAGAATCCCATCCCTGGTGGGATTGGTCACGGGTCAGGGATAATGGGGTTCATAGTTCAACAACACTTAAATCTTCTCTGGTGCAAGAAGAATGTCTATCCTTGTGATTATAACAGCTGGCATTACATGTCCTTAGGGCAAATTATCTGGACTGCAGACCATTTTTCAAGAACCAAAGCCTAATAAAATTACATCACAATGTCATTTCATGGTGCAGCTTTGACTATTAGCAGGTTTTGTGTGAAAGTTTCAAGTAATGTTCTTCTTTTGTCACAGGCATGGTCCACTCAACAAGAGCATGTATTTTTGCAAATTTTCCTCCTTATATATTTCTTTACTGAAGATAAAATTAGTTTATTATACTTCTGCTAGTTTATTATACTTTTCCAGAGGCCTAATAACGACGATTGTGAGCACTAAACAAAACTAAAAAGCAAATAAAATCGCAACTCCCATGAATGGACCTTCTTTTGCCATAAAATAAAAATCTCTTTGGATCATTCCATAAAAAATTATAATGACCACTGTCAGGTATTATAGAAGAAGGATTGACAAATGGTATCACTGAGGATGGTGTTCTTATGTGGTAAGAAGGCTTCAATGGCAATTGCTACAGGGCCTGGGTTGCCCCAAGTCAACTGAGGGACAAAATCTAAAACCTTACCTGTAGTAAGACTATAAATGAAATGTCTCACCATTTGGGCACTTTTAGCACCAAGCCATGTGCTTCATTTGCAGTCTTAATCTGACTAATGGTAGGGCCAGCAGAGATTATATTTACTATACAATTAGTAAGATACAAGAATCTGCCTGTGGCATTGTAGCAAATATTACTCTTGTCAATCATCATCACTCCGCTTGATGCTTTTCATTTCCTCCCATCTCTGAAATAAGGCTTTGCATAGACATATTTTCTACAAATTACATCAAACCATGAAACAGCATCCAAGTTAGAAGGCTCTTTAGGTCAGTGGTTCTTAACCTTGGGTTACTCAGGTGTTTTTGAACTGCAACTCCCAGAAACCCCAGCCAGCACAGCTGGTGGTGAAGGCTTCTGGGAGTTGTAGTCCAAAAACACCTGAGTAACCCAAGGTTAAGAACCACTGCTTTAGGTGATCTGTAGACTGAACTTTGCCCCTTGACATTCAGATTACAACCTGCTCTGGTAAAATCATTAGGCAAAGGTGGAAACGAACAAAGATATAGCAGGATAATCCATACTCACCTGCTCAGGTTGCAGTTTTTCTAAGGAGAATGCAGGAACCAGCAAATAATGAAAATATGCAGGCACAATGTCTTTAGCATACAGTGAACACAATGCAGCACATCCAAATTTTCTTGTGACAGCTCTGGCACCTGTAGAAATCAGATTTCACATCATCATGATCTGATTAAAGTGCAGTCAGCCATTTCATTTGGTAACACCATGCTTATTAATTAGCCAGAATGATGTAGTGTGGTACATAAAATTCCAAAGATCATCTGATCCATATTAATATATATCTTTTTTGTTTATTTGTTGTTTTGACCTACATATTGCTCCGCAGTGCTGAAATACTTTCTGAGCAGTTTACAACATAGTCATGTGAACAACACTTTGCCCCCCAGTAAACTGGGCACTCATTTTACCAACTTCAGAGGGCTGGAAGGCTGAATGAACCTTAAGCTAGCTACCTGAACCTATCAGGATCGAAATCAGGTCAAGAGCAGATCCTTGACTGCAGTACTGCAGTTTAGCCACTGCACCACAAGGCTAATAGACCGGAAAGAATCTTGTTTTACTCGACACAGGCAGGAAACCTATGGTTCCTTGGAAGGCATTGTTATGTACACTCCGTGTCCCTATTAGTTTCCCTCAACCCAGGTCCACACTGGTGACGTTCCTTCTTTCTCTCTCGCTGCCACCAGTGGATTTCTCTTATCCACACAGTAAAGAACTTTACTTTCACGCTGCCAATAACAGAATTAGTTTTATTAAAGGGTATGAAAGGGTATGAAGGCCCGCGGCGTCAACACCCGCCGCGGGCCTTCGCAATGCTCTCCTGAGAAACCTATATTTATTTATTTATTTATTTGATTTATATCCCGCTCATCTGGTAAATCTATACCACTCTGAGCGGCTATATGTAGGACAGGAAGCAACAGTTAGAACTGGATATGGAACAACTGACTGGTTCAAAATTGGGAAAGGAGTACGACAAGGCTGTATATTGTCCCCCGGCTTATTTAACTTATATGCAGAATACATCATGCGGAAGGCTGGACTGGAGGAATCCCAAGCCGGAATTAAGATTGCCGGAAGAAATATCAACAATCTCAGATATGCAGATGATACCACTCTGCTGGCAGAAAGTGAGGAGGAATTAAAGAACCTTGTAATGAGGGTGAAAGAGGAGAGTGCAAAAAATGGCCTGAAACTCAACATAAAAAAAACTAAGAGAATGGCCACTGGTCCCATCAACTCCTGGCAAATAGAAGGGGAAGATATGGAGGCAGTGACAGATTTTACTTTCTTGGGCTTCATGATCACTGGAGATGGAGACAGCAGCCACGAAATTAAAAGATGCCTGCTTCTGGGGAGGAAAGCGATGACAAACCTTGACAGCATCTTAAAAAGTAGAGACATCACCTTGCCAACAAAGGTCCGAATAGTCAAAGCTATGGTTTTTCCTGTTGTGATGTATGGAAGTGAGAGCTGGACCATAAAGAAAGCAGACCGCCGAAGAATTGATGCCTTTGGATTGTGGTGCTGGAGGAGGCTCTTGAGAGTCCCCTGGACTGCAAGGAGAACATACCTATCAATTCTAAAGGAAATTAACCCTGAGTGCTCACTGGAAGGACAGATCCTGAAGCTGAGGCTCCAGTACTTTGGCCATCTGATGAGAAGAGAAGACTCCTTGGAAAAGACCTTGATGTTAGGAAAGTGTGACGGCAAGAGGAGAAGGGGACGACCGAGGATGAGATGGCTGGACAGTGTCTGCGAAGCAACCAACATGAAACTGACAGAACTCCGAGAGGCAGTGGAAGATAGGAGAGCCTGGCGTGCTCTGGTCCATGGGGTCACGAAGAGTCGGATACAACTAAACGACTAAACAACAACATGAAAGGGTAACTCAGAATCACAGATGGTCTCTGTTCAGGTTCATTAGATCACAATCATATCATATTTTATATTTCACATTAGATCACTTTTTGTTTACTTATTTTCAATTCAACCAGGGGCTATTTATTAGTAATATTTATTTATATTTATTTATTTATTTATTAAATTTATACCCCGCCCCTCTAGACCATATCTACTCGGGGCGGCTTACAACATAAAAATCAATATAAAATATATATAATCATTAAAAATACAGTTACTATATTAATTAAAACAATTAATTTAAGAAAAAAAATTACCAAGATGGGTAAGATAAGGAAAGAAGAAATAAAAAGATTTAGCTGACTGGAGGGAAGGCCTGCCTAAATAGCCAAGTTTTTAATTGTCTTTTAAAAACACCCAGCGAGGGTGCCAGCCGAATTTCTGTTGGGAGGGCATTCCACAGCCGAGGGCCCACCGCCGAGAAGGCCCGGTTTCTTGTTTTTTCCTTCCGGGCCTCTCTCGGCGTCAGACCCCTCAGCCGCCCCTGCTGGCTATATCGGGTGATCCGGGTAGATCTGGGTGGGAGAAGACGATCTGCCAAATATTGAGGTCCCAAACCGTTTAGGGCTTTATAAGTAATAATTCTCTCTCTATCTCTGACCGAATATCTCTCTCAGCAACCTCACTCCTCCTTCTCTCCAACTGACTAACTTTTCATAACTGTCCACTCTGATTCCAACTGTCCTTTTTCTTCTTCTCTTTCTTGGTTCCGCCCTCTTTCTTGGTTCATTGGCTCCCACATCAGGGTTCTAACATGATGGACAGGCGTGACATTTGGATTCTCCCTCACAGGCATCTCTCCCACCTCCCCAGGTAGTCATAAGGCTTTTAAAAATGCAATGTATTTTCAAAGGCTTTCAATGCCAGGATCTGATGGTTGTAGTACTTTTTTCGGGCTGTTTGGCCATGTTCTGAATTTTTAAAAATTCCTTTGCTCTTAGGGAAAAAAGATGAGTTGAACCCAAAGAGACAAAGGTGCCTCCCACAGCTTTCATGTCCACCTTGTATAGGCTAAATAAACTGAATGAATCCTTGGTCTGAACCAGCAAGGCTCCAGATGCCTGCATGTGTGTCTGTCTGTAAACATACTCCGATGCTTTTAGGGAAAAATGCATCCAATCTTATCCACCTCAGACTATCTAGGAAAAATGCTTTTCCTAATAATAACTTTAAACTGCTAGATTTTTAAAATAAATACAGGATATCCATCAAGGTATTCCTTAATGCCCAGTTAGCTCCCAGATGTTAATGCTACTACCTCAATGCACAGGAGGCAGTTAACACACTGCATTTTCATTAACTCTCCAGCCTATGCTATGAGAGCAGCCCTTCCAAATACTGCATCATACTATTAACCAGCTTGGTACTTGCACTTTCAACTCCTAGAAACTGAATTGCTTACTTATTTGTGCAATACACATCAAGCAGTATACAGAAACAGAGGTTTCTCTTTTGGTTAGTGGTTGACGCAGCAACACTGTGTCCCTTCACTTTTCTTTTCAATTCCATAACAGAAGTGAAGGAACAAACAACCCATTTAAACCAATAGTTTTCTTTGCTGTTAATCAACTATTAAAGCTAAACAAACTGGTTTTTATAAGACAAGCTCTAATGAAAACATTGGGTGCATGTGATTTACACTACCAACACATGCTATAGGGATAGATTTAATTCCACAGTAACCATGTTTTAAATCAGCTGTTTTAAAAACAGTAAAAATACAACAAACCACTCAAGTTTACACATTTCAGTCATGTACCATACTAATGCATATAGAAGAGTGTGCTTCACTTTTTGTGATGTGGCATTTTGATAAATATTAATGATTCCACATTTAGAACTAGTGAGTAGAAGCTAATAACAGCACTACCCTATGTATATCTGGTCAAAAGTATCATATTAAATGCGTATTGTTTTCAGATAAGTGTGTGTACATAATTTTTAGGTAATGCTTAACAGTTATACTTGAGAGGAAAAGCATTATTTTTCCTACCCCTATGACCACTGCTTAACATATCTTAATTGCAGCAATTTCATAGTAAGCAAACCCAGACTCACTGCCTTAAGAAACATAAAAGAAAGGAATGTTCTATCCATAAGGACCCTTTAGTTCAAAAGCCACAACAATATCACAGGAAGACAGATGCCTAGTTGTTATGGAACTCTGGAGACAACGCAGACACACTCTGGATGAAATTCTGTTGCTTAGCACAGCCTTATTGAGGAGCAGGCCCACAAAGGCACAGAACAGCCAACTCCACAAATCCCCACTGTTTCAATTGGTCTACTTTAGTTGTGACTTGCTATCTTGAGCAAAAGGATTTCAGCCACGGGGCAGTTAAAATCTGGAAGTAGAATTTGTAGTTTAACATTAACTTTGTAATGTCAAAAGGCATCATCAGGGTGGAAAATAAACAGAAACAAAAACACAAGAGGATAAACAGGAAGGAGGAAAAGAGCCAGGGCAGATGGGGGCAAAAAACTGCTTAAGTGGCAGTTTGTTGTTAGAAAGGAATGGGGAACGTGTTGTCCTACATGTTGCACATGGACCTCAAAAGAACTAACTCTGAAAATAGAAATGGCAGCAGATAGTTATCTGTGAAGATTCTCAGCCACCCAGGTGTGGTTACCTGGAAGTTAAATGATGGCAACTGGACTTCTTGTTAGGTTGAAAAACATGTGTGCCTGTCCTTGGGCTAGGAAGAGGCAAAAGATGATAATGAGGAAGGAAAACAATGGGGTGGGGAGAAAGTAGAAGGCAGAAAGGGGGTTGGATGAAGTGTGTCGATGTGTGTGGGGGCGGCAGTGACTGGCTTGTGAGGCCACATTTGTGAACAGCAGACACCTCAGCAAGACTACACCTTGGGCAAGACCTGGAGAGGGAGGGAGGGGGTAGGAGGGAAGCTTGGGCAAGAAAGAGCCCAGAGAGGCCGGATGCAGAAGGGGGCAAGAAAGAAACACACAGAATCTCCTCACACACCTTAGACTGGTTTTTGTTTTGATCTTCTTTCTTACTCACTGAAGTCCTCAAAGCAAAAACTGCAGGCTCACCTTTGCCTCAAGCAGAAAGGAAAACTGTCACGGACTCTACGTCCAGATGACCTCACCTGGATGACAAGAATCTACACAGCCTTATGAGGGCATGTAAAGAAAAAAATAAGGAACGGGGCGATGAGAGCTGGGCAAGGGGCCCCCAAAACCCACTTCCCACACAGTCCCCATCTGTGTGGGAAAACTAGCCAGTCGGTTGAGCAGGGCACACGGAAGAAATCAAAAGTGCAGTTCTTAAGTTTGCGAGAAACGCTCCTCCGAGCTTGACTCCCGATTGCCCGAAAAACAGGACCTCCAAATTTGGAGCCGGAGTTTTCCCGGAGTCCATTAAAATAGCAATCCTTTCTCTCCCCGCCCCCCCCCCGGCTTTTAAACCTTGATACACGCGTAATAATTTGTGCCGCAAAAGAGGTTTTCCGTTCCCTGGAGACACGCGTCTGTCTTCGTTTTCACGACCCTGGCGCAGTCTCTGGCTAAGCAGGGCGCGTCGATGTGAAAATATTCCGGGGAGTGAATGATCGACAGGCTTGTGTTGATGTTGTTGTTTTAAAAGTTCAAGTCGTACTTAGAACCCGACTCTTCCCGCACTGGAGAAAGAAGAGGAGGGAGCCAGCAAAAAACAAAAACAAAACCCTGGCCCTTCTCTCCAGAGTTGCCAAGAAAAGTTTTTTTGCAAACGGGGCGGGGAAGGGGGGGGCGATGGCATGGGAAGAGGCGCTGCCGAAGCGACGCAAAATAATCCTTGTGCAGATGCGGAAAAGGAAAACAAGCGGAGGAACGAAACAACGGTCCTGCACCTTCTCGACTCCCGATTTTTCAAAAAGAGTAATTTATACTTCATGCATTTTTCAAAAGAAAACTGCAAGGCAGCTTTAAGATTTGGGGAGGAGCAGGGAACAAACAAGTGCGAGGGTTACTCACCGAGCAACAAGGCCGACGCCACGGAATCCCACGCGACGTCTGCAGCGGTCGCGTGAAAGGCTGTTTTTAAAGACTCTTGTTTACGCGCTGGTCACGCGGCTCAGGCAGCGCCGTGGTTTTTTTTTTTTTGCTTTCGTTTTCGGTTTATAAGAAATGTGCCCGGTAGGTGCTGCTGGGAAGAGGTGCAGGGATCGTGGTCCGTGGGTTTGTTTGGCTCCTTTGCCTCCCAGCAAAAGACTGCCGTGAGGCCTCCGAAAGCGTTAGACGCCTTTCATCTGCTTTAGATCTTTACATACCGCCTTTCAAGGCCAAAGCGTCCACTTCAAGATAACGACAACAGCGACAATAATGATGTGCCGTCACGTCAGTTCTGAGTCATGGGGACCCTGAGTCAGGGTTTTTCTAGGACCATTCCCTTCTTCTGGGGGCGCCCTGGGACCTTGCAGCTTGCCCGGGGCTGCCGCTATTCACAAGAGCCAGAGCAGGGAATCGAACTCCCAAACAATCTGTGGCTCCGTGTTCAGATAGCTAAACCACTAAGGTGTCCAGCCAGTTCTTCCAGATAAGGGACAAGAATATACAAGTAAACCAGGTAAAGTAAATATAAAATACAAAATTAGGGTAAGGAAAGCAGGATACGGTGAGTATACAAACTCTGTATAAGCAGCACAAAAACGTTAGTCGCAACTGTAATCCCTGCCTGAGAGTAATTTATTTTAAAAGCTTAAATCTATTTTTCTGGTTGTCTACTAACACTTTTGGATTCTACTCTGTGAGGGACAGTCTAAATACCTAGCCTGTCCATCACAGTAGAACACTGATGTGATAACCAATGACAGTACAGGGCGGCGGAACCAGGATAATAAAAGGACAGAAAGACAGTTATAATCAGTTAGAACTAGTGAGGAGTTAGGCAGTTAGGGCTATGGTTGTGTTAGAGAGAAGAGTAATAGATAAAGGGACAGGAATAGGACAAGTCTTGGAAAGTTTATGTGGTTAAGATTGGAAAGAGTTAAAAGTGCTAAGAAATAAATAAATAAATAAATAAATAAATAAACCCTCGCTGTGTGAAAGCATCGTTGAACGGAACGTAAAAACCCATTGGAACGCATTAAACATGGTTTAATGCGTTCCAATTGGGCCGAATACTCACCGTTCAGCGATGCTTCAGGATGGCCGGCAGCCATTTTCGCGCCCTCCCCTCGCTTTACGAGGGCGCGAAAACGTTGCGCGTGGCCATTTTGGGGTTTCCGGCGGCCATTTTGTAGCCGCCAAACAGCTGATTGGTGGGTCGCAAAGCGAAGGTCGGTAAGCAAACTGCTTACTGACCTTTGCTCTGATTTTCGCCCTGTGCAGGCACCGTTTTGTGGTCGCATTTGCGATTGCAAAACCGGCCTCGTAGAGTGAATTCATCGCTCTACGAGGCACCTGTTGTGCGAGGCACCACTGTAGTTGAATATATAAATACCTTGATAAAAGTGAATCTACATAAGCAAACATAAATGTAATCAAAGCAACGTTTATTGAATGAATAATAAAAGACCGTCCATGATTATCTTTATATGATTTACCTACAAACTTATAAATAAACTTTGTTATATTGGATAACACTGATCTATTTGTCATATTTGGTACAGTGAGGAACATATCCTCTGGTGGCAACGGAAAAGCCTCACCACTTTCAGAGGTCCCCCGGCAGTCCTCCGATGGTGCTGGGCAAGCCTCCAAAGCCTTCCCCTGCGCCACCGGAAGGCTGGCAGAGGTCCCCCGCAACCGTGATCGCTGCTTTCAGAGGTCCCCCGGCAGTCCGCTGATGGTGCTGGGCAAACCTCTGAAGACTTCCCCAGCACCATTTTTGAATTTCCCACCCTTTTTCCGTTTGGAGGCTTGCCTGCGATGGTGCTCGGCAAGCCTCCGAACGGAAAAAGGCAGGGGAAAACGGTGTGAAATTGAAAAATGGTGCCGGGGAATTCTTCAGAGGCTTCTGAAGCTGGTGATCGTGGTTGCGGACTGGCGGGGGACCTGTGAAAGCAGCGATTGCAGTTGCGGGGGACCCCTGCCAGTCCTCCGATGGTGCTTCCCCAGCTCCCTACCTGGTGACTTTTTCAGAAACGTGCCTCACAAGACAAAAATTTCACAATATGACAGGACTCGCAGAACGAATTTTTTTGTCTTGCGAGGCACCACTGTACACACATTTCACTTATTTGAAATGTAGTGGTGGAAAAGAGATTTACAGATATCACGACTTGTCAGAAAGACAAGTAAAGCAAATTAAGCATGAATTCTCACTAGAAGCTAAAATAACCAAGCAAAGGGTATTGTATTACAGTGGCATCATGAGAAGACAAGCTCACTGGAAAAGGCAGCAATGCAGGAAAAAGTGCAATGCAGTAGGAAAAGAGGAAGACTGCACATGAGACAGATTGACTCAATAAAGAAATCCACAGTCTTTTGTTTGGTGTTGCAGTCAAAGCAGGACCAGGACCAGAGAGACTGGGATTCAGATTTGGGGAATAAACTATGATACTTTTGCCTACTTTGGGGATGAGAAACAGAGAAATGTGATTGCTAGCCGCCTAGAGTAATCTTAATTGATTAGATAGGCGGGATATAAAATAAATAAATAAAAAAAATTGCTACACACTTCAGAAAACTAGTCCCAGGTGTGTTGGTTGTCTTTTACTATGTGTTTGCTGTTAGTGAGATTCTGCTAAATATTCCAGTTCTGCCCAGTTCAATTTAGAGTCTAAACAGAATCTTGAAATACTGTACTTGCTGTTCTCAGCAAAATTGCAGAGCTAAATGCAGTGGAGAGGAACTTTGGAAGGTTCCTTTTTTCATGGTTTTATTTATATTTATTTTAAATACCACCCCATTAGTCCCAAGGCACTATTCTGGGCAGCTTACAGACAATTACAAATCAGGACAAACAAACTATGGACACTAAAATGGAACAGAAACAGCAATGACAAATCAAAACCATAAAAACCAATGGTACCAACAAATTTTCACAATAAAGAGGACCAGATGGGAGGCACTCAGATAAGGTTGGATTGAAAAGCCTGTAGTGTTTTTTAAAGCTCAACCCCCATCTTAGAAAAGCTGCTTTTGTTTTCACTTCACCAGTTTGTTTTGCAGAGTATCCCATGACTGGTCACATCTATCATGGCAGCGTTTCTCATTGTTCCCAGTTTGGGGACCCTGGGAATCAAAAACAGAGTCTGGGGATTTTGCTGAAGCCTCAGATGATCGGGATCTAACCAGTATCTTAATGAAGATCATCTAAGGAACCTGATAAATGGCATAACTGAATTCAATGAAAGATAGGTGGAGGCATTTTAAAAGTTATTCTTAACCAATGAATGGATTAAGTACTCATACTGTTACTTCGTCTTTTAAAAATCCAGAAAAATTAATGAATAATCATTTATCAAGCCTGTCTTCCTATAAACACCCTGGAAATGAGCACCATTGACTACAAGGGACTTACGCGTGTATAAACATGGATAACATTTTGTTTTAGAATTGTTACATCACAGGATTGCAGAGCTCCATCATAACATATGGTGAATCTCTAATGATATATTTCTATAGTACTATAATTTTTCAAACCTTGACCTATTGCTGCCAAGTTAAAAGTTTCTTTCTTTAAAAAAAATAGAACGATGTGGAAAATGCCTTAAAATTACTTCCACCTCCCACTCTGTCAAACAAAAAGCAATTCGTAAGGCTGGCCAGAAAAAAAAAATCAATAGTGTACCATAATACAATCTTACTGAAATCCTTTACTGGGTACTTTTGAATGCAATAAGGTAAAGGTAAAGGTAAAGTTCCCCTTGACAATTTTTGTCCAGTCGTGTCCGACTCTAGGGGGCGGCGCTCATCCTGCTCTTCAAGCCATAGAGCCAGCGTTTGTCCGAAGACAATCTTTCCGTGGTCACATGGCCAGTGTGATTTAGACACAGAACGCTGTTTACCTTCCCACCGAGGTGGTACCTATTTATCTACTCACACTTGCATGCTTTCGAACCGCTAGGTTGGCGGGAGCTGGCACAGGCGACGGGTGCTCATTCCGTCGCGTGGATTCGAACTTACGACTGCTGGTCTTCTGACCCTGCAGCACAGGCTTCTGCGGTTTAGCCCACAGCGCCACCACGTCCCTTACTTTGAATGCAATGCAATCCACCAATTGTGATTAGCTTTTGATGCCTTTTTAATTCTGATTTTATGAATCAAGTCTCTTTGTCTCTCTTTCTCTCTCACACACAAACACTTTGGAAGGTTCCTTTTTTCATGGTTTTATGAAAGAGTTACACACACAACCTCCCTCCCTAAATTTTTAGCAGTCATTTGCATCAGTTCAGTATGTCCCTGTTTCCTCTCATTACATTTAAACAAGCTGATTAACCCACCCGTCCCTCTCTTGCACCTTCCTTCCCGCCTTAATTGGAGATTTCCATCCTGCTTGCAGTCACCTCTGGCGGAAGCAGTAATTCACAAGCCAGATTGACTGCCCTGGGCTGTTCTACAGCAGTAAACAATAAAGCAGCCTTATCTCCAATCTTTATAAGAACTGATTTACAAGTGCTGTAACCAAGGAAGGTAACAATGTTGTTTCCCCATCACTTTCTCCCCCTTTTTTCTGTTTAATTTTCACTGTGATCTACCCTGTTTTCCCAAAAATAAGACTTAACCTGAAAATAAGCCCTAGTATGATTTTTCAGGATGGTATCTGGGCTATCCTATAGTCCCTTGTACACATTCCAAGGGCATAAGCCTTAATGCCTGGATAAGTATTGTTGTGGCCATAAGAATAAGGATTTGGATGTGTAGGAAGTCTCTGTGTGACAGGGTTCGTCTTTAGCCGGGGGGGGGGGTTGTGTTGTAAAGGCGGGGAAAAGGCGCAGAGGCGAATCCGATTCTTGAGAAATAACAACTTTATTCGCGTGTACACTTAACTCCACTGGATCAAACGGATCCTTCAATACTTCATCTGTTAACAGAGTATACTTCTTAGGTCTAACAACTGGTGGACCTGTCTCTTCATCTACCAAGGGGCCGGGCCAAACCACTCGCGGTCCGTCAAAGGTCTTAAAGGCGCACTCCGGACGGCGCATATGGTCCCACAACAGGGGTGGCGGGCCCAATCCCCCTCCGGGGGCTTCTGCTGGAACTCGGGGCCCGGGCGGATAACTCTCCGTCCCCCACCATGGTAGCCCACCGGGAAGACCGAGACCCTCCATTCCAAAGGTTCATATGTCCTACCGCGACCGCTAGTCAAAGGAGGCTCTGGCAGCAATCCTCCTTCTTTCAGTAGGTTTGGAAAACCTGGGGTCCCGTCCGCTTGGCTCCTTGCGTCCTTCAGCCAATCTGTCTGCACCCCTCTGTTCATACATCTGCCCAGCTCACCTTCCCCCAGCCAACTAAACTCCCGCGCAATTTCTCCCTCTCCTTTCACCTCCTCCCACATGATCAAGTCCATCTCGGCTCTGCCCTCATCCACCAAGCACACTTCGGTAGGTCTCCTTTGCAGTTCCTCCTCACACTCTATCTCTACCAGAATCCCTTCCGTACAGCCACTTGCGTCTTTCGGGCTCTCTTCTTCTGGGGACGGCACACTGGGTCCTACTCCTTCACACTCTGAAAACACTAACCACCACTAAGGTGCACTTGGCTTTTACCTCAATTGTGGTAAGTGTTTCTTCATTACATGCTCTGGGCCTCTTTGGTATTCCTACCAGTAAGTAATAAGGCAACTAGGATAGGAATTTCCATGTGAAAACTTCAGTCTCAAACTCTTCCATGGGCTTTTCTAGGGAATTTTATTTACTATTTGGAAGGAAGGGGAGGCATTTAAAAAAAAATATATATGTAGACTTCTTTTAGGGAATGATAAATCACTTCTCAGCACTCTACACTTTAAAAACTCTGGCAAAGGTCACTCTGGCAAAAGTCAGAATTACTGTGTTTCCCCGAAAATAACATGGGGTCTTATATTAATTTTTGCTCCAGAAAACGCATTAGGGCTTATTTTCAGGGGATTTTTTTTTCATGTACAGCAATCCACATTTATTTAAATACAGTTATGTCATCTTCTTCTGGTTGCTGCACAATGGTAGAAGGCGGGCTTTCACTTAACTAGGGCTTATTTTTTGGGTTAGGGCTTATATTATGAGAATCCTGAAAAAACCATACTAGGGCTTATTTTCAGATTAGTTCTTATTTTCAGGGAAACAGGGTCCCTTCATGATACACCAGTTATTATTTATTTAGACTTCTTTGGGAATTCGTAAAACTTAGGATCAAAAAAAGACATGGTTGTGCTAGATTTGGATCTGCCACTAATTCTTAAGAGGCTATATGTAGCCACCAAACTCTTGACTGAGGCCATGGCGTTAGACCTGTGAGAAGGGGAAATGTTGGCAACTTGGTTTCTAAGAGGTGGCATGCAGCCCATGGGCATATGTTGGCTACTCTGGTCTGTGTGGAGCTCGGTCAGGGAGATGGGTGTTGATGTCCATGCTTTCTATTGAGTGCTTATTTAAATTACACTTACAATTGATGATACAAAAACAATGCCACAGCAGGCCCAAAGTGTCAAGGTAAATCCTCCTTCCCTTTTACTAGATTTCTGCAAGCCATACATTGTTTTTCCCTTCAGGTTTAACATCAAAACAGACAAAATGGAATTTTCAGCATGTATACAATATTGAAACAGTGCCGTCTACGTTGGCTTGGGCACGTCGTGAGAATGGCTGATGGTCGGATTCCAAAAGATCTCCTGTATGGAGAATTAGTGCAGGGAAGCCGCCCCCGAGGGAGACCACAGCTGCGTTACAAGGACATCTGCAAGCGGGATCTGAAGGCCTTAGGAATGGACCTCAACAGATGGGAAACCTTGACGTCTGAGCGTTCAGCCTGGAGGCAGGCGGTGCATCATGGCCTCTCCCAATTTGAAGAGACACTTGTACAGCAGACCGAGGCAAAGAGGCAGTCCCGAAACAAGCAAAACCAGGGAGCTGGACAGGGGACAGATTGGATTTGTCTCCAGTGTGGAAGGGATTGTCACTCTCGAATTGGCCTTCTCAGCCACACAAGACACTGTTCCAAGACCTCCATACAGAGCACGATACCATAGTCTCTTGAGACTGAAGGATGCCTACATGAGACAAAATGCCTAAACAGGCTTTCTTAATATCTAATGTGAATCCCTACTGCAAATCCCAACCCCAATATCCTGCACTCTATAGTTTTGTTAAAGAAACACAGCCTGATAAAGAGGGTGGGCTTTAGATGCAAAAATGTAGACTTGCTTCCCTGTGCAATTTGACAAAAATTAAAGTCGATAAACTGGTTTGTATTTTAGTTTTGTTTTTATCTGCCACAGCTGATAACCTCATGGTTGATGTTCTGGTACATTTAAATCCCATGTCCTATAAAGTACAACTGCGCTTCATCAAAAATACTCATCCCCATTTTCCCAGCACCAAATGCCACAAGCCAGAAACCATAATCTCTGAAGATGTTAACACCAGAACCTTTTCAGCATCATGCGTTTGGTTTTTCAGGTGCTTCTCCAAGAATCTGCATCTGTTTCTAAGCGGGAAAGGACAGCCTCTCAATTGTGGTTGAAAGGTCATGCATAGAAGATCTGAGACTCAGGCATTGACTTTTATGTCTCTTGGAAAAAAATTTGCTGTCAATTTGGCATAAGGAGGTTTTTCTGGGTATTTTGGATCTGGTCTGTAGAACAGGTGTTGAACCAAATGCTTCACCGTCTTCACCGTCTTTCAGTACAATGGTCTTGTTGGTCCCTTTTGCAGTTGACAGTGTAGCCAGATGTAGCCTGCACAGACAAAATGAATTCACCTCAGTCTCCCAAGTGACAAACCCACAACGTTATTATTTCAACCACAAAAGCCTGCATGTGCTATCTTAGTTATACAATTTACTTCTTGACAATGCAGGTTGACAAGATACACATTGTGACCAACGTACCCTCTAATTTTCAGCCCCACTGGGCGGGCTCTGCCTCTCTCTTGCGCAACTTCACCCCTTCGTGCATGTGCGACTCCCCCCCCCCCATGCATAAGATTCTGGCATGACCTGAATCAAGGGGCTGAATGTGACCACTGTGTGGAGGATCAAGAAAGCTGCATGGATGGAGGCGGAGTTGCACGTGCGCACATGGCCTACAGCAGTGGTCCCCAACCTTGGGCCTCCAGATGTTCTTCAACTACAACTCCCAGTTCTTCGATTACAACTTCACCATCACCTCTGATGGCCAGGATTTCTGGGAGTTGAAGTCCAAGAACATCTGGAGGCCCAAGGTTGGGGACCACTGGCCTAGAGGGAACCTTGGTTGTGACAGAAGCTACCCAGTTTCAAAGTTCCATGGATCAATGTAAATTCCTTAAAATTTATGGGTAAATTTAGTGCAGTCTACATACATATTAAGAAAATGTATGTGGGGTGCTTTGAATATTTTAATATGTAATATGATGGTTATTAAGAAGTACACCTCCGCATGGCATTGTTTGCTGCTGTCTTTCCCTTGTTTAATTAGTTCAGAATGCATTGGCTAAGATAATATTTACAATAATCTAAACTCATCTTCAGAAAGTGTTTCCTGAACCACTCATCTTTTGCCTTCCACTATGATATTCTACTTTTCTACCTATTTTTGTTTCTCTCATCAAGCCCTGTCCTTTGTTTTATATGTGTGCTTACCAATCATTTAACTAGTGCATACAAAATAGTATTACACTGTAGCTACTGCAAATGGCTTTACATTGCAGCTCCCTCTGAAAGAGCATCCCCTTCCCCGCCTCCCCGGCCAAAGGCCCATTCACCAGTTGGACTGTGCTCCTCTCCTCCTCCTCTTCGGTTGTTCAACCAGTCCCTGGCAGGAGCACAGATTTGCCTGTCCTGCCTCCTTGTCTGAGTGGGCAATCAGCCAAGGAGGCAGGCCAGGGAAGCATGTCCTCCTGCCAGAGATTGGTTGAACAACCGAAGAGGAAGAAGAGGAGGAGAGGAGTGTGCACTGGCTGTTAAGTGGAGGATCCTGCCAGGGAGGCAGGGGAAGGGAACTTGCAGCACCTGTGGTTTGTACCCATCTCTATTTGAAAGTCAGGGGACTATAGCATCATATGTCACCCCCCTTATGGTTTCCTTCTTCCCTCTGGGCTTAAATGCAGTAGCTGTGAGAAGAATTGACCTTTCTGGGAACAGTATATTTGATACAGGACAGACATTGCCAGTGAGTCTTTAACCTGTTCAGAGACATTCAATTACATTTTAGTTTAGAATTAAATCAGGATCATGGGAAGACTTTAAGCAGGGGGACTCAAAAGATGCATTGAATAGACAGTTGCCTTCACTTACCTATGTTCACCTAAGGATCTGGGATGTCTTTCATCTCTGTAGTATTTTTCAGTGGATGCTCCATACTTTCCCTCAGACACTAAAGGCAAGGAGAGCTGTAGAAAATCTGGTGTCTGAGAAGGAGTAGTCAGTCGAAGACCTGCTTCACGGCATCCTCCTCTGCTTCTATCAGGTTTAGTGTTTCTTGATGGTGACCATTCTTTTCCAATTCTTTCCTTTCCATCTAAATGGAATTTGGAGTTCTCAAAGAGACCTAGGATCAAATAGAAATAAATAAGCAAAATACAAAGAGCTACTACTTTTAGAGATCAACTCGAAGTTTAGCTTATTTTCCATATTAAATTTATCTCCCATTTTTAGCTCCAAGTTTTATTTTTAATGCTCAGCTGTGAAGTAATAAATGGGCGTGCTTGGATGTCACAATGTTTTTAATGTATCTGCCATGATCCTTGTGTACACTGTTCTATCAGTCCTACTCACTACAAGTACGGGCAGGAAAACACGCCACAGACCTTCTGCCTGTGATTGGTTTAGTTCAAGTTTTCCTAAGCCAGTCAATAAAAATGCTCAAACAGTTTACCCAACAGGGATTGGGTAAGTCTTTGGGTCTGAGTCCCAAGCCACAAGCCCTTTTAAAAAGAAATTATTTTCCCCAGAAAAAAATGGAGGGGTGAATGGGTTCTGTGTTGTGAGTTGAGCTGGACTCATTGAAACTGATGCGACTTAAATCCAACTTGACAGTGAGTCCCACAACATGAATCCCCATCCCTGTTACCCATCAAGTTGTTACTTGAAAATCCAGTTATGCAACTCAATTTAACAAAGGTTGCCCATAGGCAATTGCTTATCCCCATGGTCCAGCCTAGCCCCTTATAAAAGCAGATTAGTCAATGCTATCAAGAGAAACAGCTGGGGTTCTCAGAGGAGAAGAGAGATCACAAGAAGCACCAACCAGCAAAGGATCATTGGGGACATTCTGATAGCACACAAGGGCTGGTGAGGCTTTTACTATTCATTTCAAATATTAAAAAAACCCACCTTTCATCTGTGAAGGTGTCTTCTCTCTGCAACTAGCAGCCCTTCCATGCTGATGCTTTTCTAATCGCCAGGTTGTAGCTTTGTTGTATGGAGAACTAAAATGTGCTTCTTGAGCCAGAGCTATATTTTGCAGTTCTTTTTCACCTAACTCCAAGGTGATGAATCCCCTTTCAGGGTGGGTTTCTCCAGTTGCCTGAGACAGAAACACAGAGCTGAAACAGATGAAAGCCACTCTTACTGACTGGTAGGTGAATTCATCAAACCAAAGAAGAAAATCAAGTAAATGCACAAAATGAAGCAAACGTTGTAGAAGAAGAGTCCAACATGATACACAAATGCCCATTAAATTTAGAATTACTATTAACAAGCAAAATGACTTCTAAGAACTGAGGACTATGTAACATGTACAGACACATCATTTGCATAAGTGTGTGTGTGTGTGTGTGTGTGTGTGTGTCTGTGAGTGATGTGCCACCAACATGGAGTGAACTGATATTGACCCTAACAGGGCTTTCAAGGTGAGATATTTAAGAAGTAGTTTTATCAGTGTCATTCCCCCCCATGACTTTCCATGACTGAGTCCTCATCCATCAGTCTATTCATTACACCACACTGGATATATCTTTGCATAAGCAGCTGTATACAAATGTTCAGTTTTAGACATATATATATATATATATATATAAGCGCTATTAGGCTGAATAATTTCACCAGGTAACTGCTGCTCTAATGAATATGTCTCTGTATTGCACCTTATAAAGATACAAGTACAGAGGTGCCTAGACTTACGAACATCTTGACTTGCAATCAATTTGAGTTACGACCAGCTCTGGTTGCAAAATTTTGCTTTGAATTGCGACCAGCGCTTTGAGATACGACCGGAAAAAAGGCTTCCTCCCTCCTTTCCTTCCCTTTTTTAACCTTAGGGGTCATTTTAGGTTTTCTTTTTTTAAAAAGTCTCTTCTAGTGGACAGATTACAGTGGTGCCTCGCTAGACGCTGATAATCCATTCCACTGAAATCGCTGTTTAGCGAAATCATTGTCTAGCAAAAAGCATTTCCCCATTGGAATGCATTAAAACCTGTTTAATGCGTTCCAATGGGGAAGAATCATCGTTGTCTAGCGAAGATCAGCCATAGGAAAGCCGCTTTGTGAACCACCAATCAGCTGTTTAAATCGCTGTCTTGTGAAGCTTAGGTCCCGAAAACACCCGTTTTGCAAGTGCGGAGGAAGCTGTCAAAATCGTCGTCTACCGAAAATCGGTTTGCGAAGCAAGGACCAAACATTGTCCAGCAAAATTCCCCCATAGGAATCACTGTTTTGTGAATAAGTATAGCGATCGCAAAAAGTCAATGTCTAGCGAAAAAACTGTTATGCGGGGTAACTGTCTAGCAAGGCACCACTGTAACTGCTTTTGCATTAGTTCCTATGGGAACTAATGCTTCGAGATACAACCAGTGCCTTGAGATACAACCCAAAATGGCCAGAATGAATTAATCACGTTTCAATTTATTCCTATGGGAAATGGTGCTTTGAGTTACGACCAACTTGAGTTACGACCATCATCCCGGAACAAATTAAGTTCGCAACTCAAGGCACCACTGTACTAAGACAGCTGGCCTTCAAGGATACAATCCGAAGTTTGCTGGCTTTGACAAAAGAGGAGGATAAAATTAAATTAAAAATATGGAGAATACGCCTTCCTCGTCACACCCTTCCCAAATGCAATCATACCCATTACTGGCAAAAGAGAAAAGCATTAAATTATGTTAGACTTATTTTCATAAAGGTAGAAAGTTAACTGTGAGTACAATCTCATGCCTACTCAGAAGTTCAGTGGTGCTTACTCTGATGTAAATATTTATAGGAGTGAAGTCAGAAAAACTTTCAAGGAAAATTGTCAGTGTCAAATGTGAAATTTTCTTACCTAGGATTTCTCTCCATATGTACCAGAGAGGCTGCAAGTAATAAAAAAATAAATAAAGATTATATAGCACCGAAAATAATCTCGAGCTTTCCAGGAAATTATTCTTTTATAAGAAAATATATTTTATATTTAAGTATTTTAGTTCTCTGGAAAGGTTTCTTTCATTTAATCACTTCACTTTGGGACACTGTTGAAAATTAAAACTTTCAGTCCAGAGCTTTCAATCTTACAATGTTCTTCTTATGATCCTTTATTTATTTTATTTTATTTTATTTATTTGTGCGATTTATATAAATTTATATTTATATTTTTAAGAAGATTAAACCCCCACCTGCTCCACACATATAGGGCATACATTTGGTTTTCTGCAGGAGAAACAAAGAGCTGTTATCTGATCATTATTTTGATTTTCAAAAAATTAGGAGAAATGGGAAAATAATACTCTATGTGAAATTGGCTTGGATTGGTAAAAGCTCCAGAAACCAGCAAGAGTATCCATATATTTTAGAGATTTTAAATGGCCTAAAACTTCCCAGTTTCAGATCTGATTTAGACAGTAGAGCTGCAACAGTATGTAAAGATAGGTGGATCACATAAACTGTATCAGTTTATCTGTAACATGTCATTTATCTGTGCAAGTCATGTGTTAATCCCTTAGGCTTTCTGTTTCCAAGCTGTTTTGCACTGCAGAGTTCCCAGAACATTCCCTTTTGATTCTTTCTTTTCACTTTGTAAACATCCTGGCTGTATTTTCCACATATTTGATTCTTCATGAAAATACATTTGCAAGCAAGCATACTTATTGATTCTTACAATTTCACTTGTTTATTTACTCACCGGATTTTTAAAAACCTATTTATAATACAACAGGGAATCCTAGGATAAACAGTTCACGAAGGCTGCAGATTTTTTATTAATTTATTTAAATAAATAAATATAGAAGGTCCATTCTACCTTAAGTGCGGGTTAGCTCATTCTCTGAATATTTTCCAAAAACATTGCATTATCACATAGCTCTTTAAGAATGATCTTCCTCTATTTTCAGCTCTCTTGAGTCCCACAGTGCCCCTTAGGGCATACAAATATTGAAGCAGAAAAAGCAACTCCAGGAGCAGTGTTTATAACATGGGGCAAGGGAAGGCTTGGTAGGGCCCAAATCTGTACAATTAAATCAAAATAAACAAGAGGGATGTCTGGTAACTTCCAGTGTTGATTTTTCTCTTCTTATCTTAGAACTACTGAGTTAGTTATAGGCCTCTGGGGTACTGGAGGCACAAATATAACCCCTAGTCCCATCAGACTTTTCTTCAGAAAACTTTAGGAGACTTGGTACACATTTTATGCTCACCTGTCTTGCAGCACTCTAAAATATAACAGTATGATCCTCATGTATGCTTCCTTACAGTAGTATGATACCAATAGATAAACTGCTGGACAGTCACTTATATCTCCCAGAAATATGACATTTTCAAAATCAGCCAATCAGTGCCCACAAATGTTTAGTGGTATAAAATGCAGCAGAGACTCCTTGTCCGAGCACAGAGGCCACTTCACTGCACATTTTAGGTGCAGGGCACACACGGCCATAAGTTGCCAATGAGGAAATCTTTAATGTTATTGTTGTAAACAGTCTAATGACACAGGCATTTGTGTATGCAAGAGAACAGAGTACACACAGGAAAAAATGTAAGTGCCTGCACTGAAAGTTCCATCATCTTTACCCCTGCAAGTATCTGGGTTCTTCCTTGTCGGATTACTTACTTCTTTGCTGGCTCTTCGCTTCTTTCCCCGTATTTTCCACTCTAGGAAGCCGACAACCAGAAAGTGCACCATTTCTTTTGTTTGTGCTGCACGCTTGGTTAAGGGCAGTAGGAGGCAGGAAGAGCCTCTGGGAAATTATTTGCTTCAAAGGCTGGGCTAGATCCCAGCCAATATCTGTATCAAAGATAGAACAGAACCAGACACAAAACACGAAGGTTGCAATCAGACAGGCATTTGTCCTGTCTTGAGAAATGAGAAGCTTCCTTGCCACTTGCCTACGGAGGGGAAGGGAAATGAACCTCTCCATTTCTTTTTATTTGGTGAGGTGACACACTGCATCAGCAATGTTTTGAAAAAGTTTTTAACACCTTTTCAAAGCATCACTGATAAGTTAGTAACATTTAAAAAGAAGTATAAACTTCCTTTCCCTTCCCCTTCACAGGCAAGTGGAAAAAAAGCTTTCCATTTCTCAAGATCCTTAAGTGGCTTCAGCAAGGGGACAGACAGCTGCTTAACAATCTTCAGAAATTGAAAACTTCCTTTCTCTTTAAAGGGAAAGATCAGTTATGATATTGCAAAACAGAATTGTCAGTGGTGCAGTGTGGTCAATCTTTGCATGTGAATGTAAAGGTCGCCCCAAATGATCATGTCTCAAAGGGACCCCGCTTAGTGCAATCTAGATAGACCTCAGTCAGGATAATTCAGTCATCTAGTTGTACCCTAAAATACTTTTATCTTACAAGGATAAAGGTCTGGACAAAATGTAATTCCTTAGTTTATTCCTGCATATGATATTAAGTGCCAGGATTTGTCCTCATATGTTCATCCTCACTGGCTCATTCTTCATGAAAACAAATGCCAGATATTTTTATTTTAAAATAATCTTAGAACTGCAGTGCTGGAAGAGAGATTATATACAGAATACACATATATACAGTACAGGGAGGAGCAATAACAATGTATAAAGGAGTAATACACCACAGGCCATTGAGAGGGGTGTAGTGAAAACACAAGCACGGATTTACGAGGGTTGTAAAGAGTCACATATCCAAGCAGTTGTTAAACAGGTAGGCTGTTAAGTGAGGAGTGCCTGTATATGTGTGTGTGTGTGTACACACACAGTATATACATATGAACAGTATGTGTATATACATATGCATACACACATATACATACCCCCACATATATACACACACACAGTATTTTATTTATTTATGTATTTATGTATTTATTTATTTGATTTTTTTATCCCACCCATCTAGACCAAGGGATATATACACTTTTATGTGTGTGTATGTGCATATATATCTATATCTGTAGCTCTCATACACACAATCAGTTACAAAACACACACACACACATGCTGGTGACAAATCTGCAAACACAATGGATTAAAACTAGTACCAATAAAATGCACAACCTGACTCAAAAACCATGTGACTACCATGTAACTTTAAATCAATTTTGAATGCCCTGTTTCAGCTCCTGATTCATTTTCATATTGTAATTGTGCCCTCATGTGAGAAAACTGCTGCTCTATAAAGAATGTTTTCTAATTTTAACCATGCTGCTGTAAGAGAGTCTAAGCTTTTTACGTATGCATGATTATATGAATTATAGCTGAGTTACTTACTTAAACCTTGTTCAGGAAAATAATGACTAAGATACTGGACTGTATATTTTGTTGGTTCATCTGGCATAGAATCTGGAGAAAAAAGAAAAGAATATAACTCATGCACTGTTGTTCTTAGATGGAAGGATCATAAATGAGTCTTAAACTGTTACATGTATAAACATTTACATAAAAATTATAAAGAAATCAGACAATTGATAGTTAGTACCATTCTCCTACTAAGTTTCAATGGGAGCTAGGATGAAATATTAATTAGCAAAAATTGAACAGATCACAGGTATTTGTTCAGTGCTGGGATGACCAAGAGACAGAACAAAGCACATCTGGTTGTCCTCAGGCATAAGCCATAAACATTTGGATCCTTTGTGTTCCATCCCACATTTATGGAGTTAAAATGTTTTCAGAGAAGCCTAGTTATTGGAATGGTGTAAAAGTAAAATCAGAAATATAAACAGTAGTGGTAGGTTGAGCTTCTGCTGCCAAAGGAGAAAACAAATGACACCTATGCCCCCACAATAAAGCCTACAGTCTCCCCTGGACAGTCCAACCCTGGAGGTACTAGAGAGGGTAAGATGTAACTTTATGTATTCCTTTGCAGGTATATATTTCAGAGAGCTTCAGGGCAAAGTAAAGAAGTTCCACTGCTCTGCAGCAGTGGTTCCCAATCTTGGTTCCCCATATGTTCTTGGACTACAACTCCTAGAAATCCTAGCCAGCACAGCTAGTGGTGAAAGCATCATATGATTCATATGTACAGGTCTAGACTTGATAGTTCTGTGCATACTGTGATTATAACTTTCAAGGAAATGTATAACATCCATATAACTGTAGGTATTATTAGCTGTGAAATACTTTGTTATTGTTTCTAAAGTTCTGTTCTACCTGTGGAAAATGTGAATCATCACAATGCTCTTGCAGTCTAGAAAACAATCTACTTTTAACCCTTGTTGTGCTGAGAATATTGTTGCATATCGACCAAATCTGCCTGCCATTGAGCATCCACTGCAGATACAATGGTCTTATTTCTTTTAAATCAAAGTCTGGCTGCTCTATGCAATGTACAAGCATTCTGGTCTGAAAGCCATTGAGAAATATCCCCTATCCTCAGTGTTTTGATCTGCTTTTTGGCCTCCCTAAATAGAGGGTTCATGCCACCAAAACTACCCAAAGCCCCCAGTGTATAATATATATTGTGTAGAATTTTCCCGTATAGCTATCTTAGCAGTTAACACAAGTACGAACACAGCACAGTGCAATAAATTATCTTTATTAATGGGCCAGGAGCCAGAAAACATCAGCCTAATCCTCAGGATTGATCAAAATACATGAAATCCACGAAACATTTATAGTCCGTATATTCCTGCTGGGTGGTTTCTCATCATGATCAACCTGAGCATTCTCCTGTGGGGTGAGAATTAAGCAACACTTTAGTAAGGAGTTTTTAGACTACACCACCCTAAATATACCCCATAAGCTATGGCTTTAGAAGATGCTCTTACCAGTCAGCTTTCATCCTCTACATTATTCTCACAGCCTTCATCTGAAGCCTGTTCCACCGTTAGATGTTCAGGGATCGTAGAAATTGGGTTTCTGTGATTCCTTGTTCCATTTTCTCAATACTACTGCAGGCCGGTTTCACAAGCTCAGGGCCATCCACATCCTCTGTAGATTTCAGAGTTCCTTCAGATGACTTCTGAAAATGTGGTTTTATGCCATGTCCACAATCACAATATTGGACCACCCTGTTGAGATTTTCATCTAAAAGTGTACTAAATATAATGTTGTATAATAGAAAGTAAAATGGCTGATATAACCTGAGTCATGTACTAAGTGGATTCAGGTGTGTACCAAGGTTGAAGACTTGATGTTGTCCAGCTGAAGAAATGATGTAACCTTATGAAAATGTAAAATGAAGTACAGTAATGTATTTTGTGATTGGTCCCAGAATGTATAAAAGGACATGTGTAATGGGGACATGTTATGTGCTGTAAGTCAGATCACTTATTTCTATGCCACATGTTGTATCATTTTATGTTATGCTGCCAGTTGAATGTCTGTCAACTTAGTCTATTTACACTTGACCCCCACCCCAACCTTCTTCCCCACTCTACCACTTTGACCCACACCCCCTCAAGTGTAAATAGACTAAGTTGAATTTTACTCTCTCAGCATTATAGTGTCTTTGCAACCTGATATCTCCTAACTCTGCTTATGTCCAAAGAGAATACATTACCAAATTCTCAACACACCCTAAGTGTCCTCATCAGCATACCAGGCAGGCTGGACTGGTTTTGGGGTCCAGCTTTGGCTTTGCTGTAAACACGTGTATGTCATTTGCAGACAGAGACTTCCTTCTCACACTGTTGGGGGACTCAGTCAGCCTCCCCATTCTTGATGGGGGGGCTAATGGGCAAATGGGGCTGGAAAAACTCACAGGTCCATCACATCTTTGGGGTTGCAAGCACCTTTTCACTTTGAGCTTAGGCCTTTTTATCTTTGGGATTAAGGTTTGGCTCCCCTTGTTCTGCAGGATAGAAGGGACATCCATCTTCTCCCCTCAGAGGGTGTCCGGCACTGTGAAAGTTTTCCAGCCACCCCACATGCTCCCTAGGACTTGCCCTAGCAAGCCCCAATGAACGCCTATTTCAGAGCAGGGCGTCCCACCTCTTCCTCTTTTCTCACAAACCATTTCAGCCACCCACACTCTCCCAATGACCACCTATGAGCCACAGGCCCCAGCCTTCCCCTGGCAACTGTGTCTTGTTTTGGGCCTTCTGCCTGGGGTTGGGGTGGGGGTCAAGGGGTGGTTTGGGGGGTGGGGGTTAAGGTGGTAGAGTGGGGAACAAGATTGAGGTGGAGGTCAAGGTAGGGTGGGATTGGGGGTGTGACTGGAGGGAGGGATAATCAATCAGACAGGTGCAATGCTACCCTATTACTTCCAGTGGTGACTGAAACTTGACATCAGTTGAGAAGAGGATCCAGGAAAAGGTGGCACTTCTTCCTGGTCTGTGGAAGGGGAGAGATGTTAGTAGCCTTCCCAACAAAGCATCTGTGGCAATGTGCTAACCAGAGATGAGTGGATCATGGAGAGTAAGAGCAGTTGAGTGATATTAAAGAGCTAGAACTTTACCTACATAAGATCTGGAGACTGGAGGCAGCTGGGCAGTAAGGCCACAGCTCCTTCTTTTTTTCCTGGACCAGAAGCAATATTACTTTGGAGTTGCTGGACCCCACACCTAAGAATATACATGTTGGCAATATGGCACACCAAGCTCAGTATTTAAGGTCAACCATATACTCAAAATTGATGGTCTTTTATGCTCCCCGTAGGTCTTAGCTGTCTTTGTTTCCCTATTTGTAGAAAATGCATGTTTTCTTGGTGATGAATAATCAATCATACTAAATGCAAAATAATGTAGATGAGGAAAATATGATGCTATGACAAAAATCTTTCACTAGCTGAAATAACACCTCTTAAAATATGCTAAATGTACAGTATTCTTTATTTTGACCATCAGATACCTATTTTTCCATACATTGCTAAGTAATCTGTGCAATGCCTAGGCCAGGTAAGAGCACCGTTTGGGGCTACATTACCCCACAACCTATTAAGGGCTACACCATACCATTGCTTCTACTACAACATCTACCCACCAGTTGTTTAGAGTGCAATGCTATTCTAAGCATGCAAAGGAACACATTTATGGGGTGGGGGGAGGCAAGAGAAGGAATTCAGTGCTGCATTAGATCATATGACAACTTTGTGAATATATTTTAAAAACCTCAGGATTCATATGTTGGTAGAACTGTTTTACACACATTACCTGTCTGGGTGAGCAAAGTTGTTTGGTGTGGTTTATCTTTTATGATAGAACTAGATTCCTTTAAAAGTTCATGAAACCTTGCTATGTTTTTTGGCTGTAAGAGAAAACAGAGATTAATTATAATATTATTAAGCTTTTCCCTCTCAGGTCTGACATTCATTCGTTACAAGAAAGCACTGAAACATGTACCCCCATGTGGGCTTCTAGGATATATGCAGTATCAATGTTGCTTTTCTAGTTTAAGTCTTGGATTTTTCTATTTACTGTAGTTTTTTTTTATATGTACTCTGACTTTCTTCTTAAAACACATTCAAAACAGCTTTTCAGGTCCTTTACAGTCACTCTAGGGGAAAAAACTTGATTCCAAACCATTTTGAATGGCTAGCTGTGTTATTTAGGCTGTAAAAGAAAAATGTTGAAACATAATCCAAAATGTTCCAAAAGGTGCATTGGGCAAGAGAACCTTTGAAGCATTTAATGTAATTAACACAAATGTTGCCTTTTTGAAAATTTAATAAAGCAGATATGGGAAAGTAGTATTCTAGCACATTCCTATTCAGGGGCTCTGGTGTGGGCAATCAGGAAGGTCTGTGTCCAGACCTGGTCAATGTACTTTCCAGATATGTCATAACCCTCTGCTACCTGTCCTGTTTGTCACATATTGACCAACCATGTGATACTATCACTATGATGCCATAAAGAAGGGCAGTGTACTTTCAGAACCAGAAGAGGGGGTTTGGGGTAGAAAAGTACAAATTTTCATATGCCCTTTAAAAGGTCCATAACTATGCATTGTGCAGCTACCCATGAAGACTGAACATTTCCAAGGAATCACCACACAAAAATTGTGTCTGTGATAGCCCTGTGGCATTTGTTTGTTTTCAGTGGCTTTTTAGGATTACAACTCCTAGAATCAGTCCTGTGCTGCCTGTCGGATACTGGGAGTTATAGTCCTCAAAAGCAGCTTCCCCAGTCTTTGAATAAGTAAACAACCTGTGTGCTGTAGCTGGCAATGGCAAAAGCAGTGTTTGTACTGGGCCACCACACGCAACAATGTTTCTGCTTACCTCATAACTCCTCCTGCTTCCTTTCAGAGTAGAGTGGAAGAAGGAGTTAACAAACACATAGCCTCTATCTGGCATCTTCCTAAGGTTTTGGCTTTCTTCTTTTATACACTCCCAGAAATGTGAAGGGCATCCCTAGAAAAGGCAAAAACCTTTTATCTGGGAATACTGCAATAATGCTATTAGTGCAGACAATACTGCCTGTATATCTTACAAGTTATCATATCACCAGCCATCTGGATGGGGACAGATCATTTGCAAGAAATACAGCAACCATTTGTTCTGCAGAAGCCCTTCCTGCTGCTGAAATATATGCCACTGGAAATGATCCTCAGAGTCTCCCAACAATGGTAAATGAGCAGCATTGCAGCACTCTTCAGCACGTGCTTGTTATGGATGTTCCAGTCCTGCAGTAGTGTTCATGGCAGACTGAAGTACGTATCATAGAAAATATTTGTATTAAAGAGAAAGATCCAGACGGTATGTTTTGGTAATAATGGCTAATAGGAGAACTGAGGCTCAGACAGATAATATAATTAGTACATCATGAGAAGCAGAACTCCCATAAATGACAAAAGGGCATCAGATTGTTTTAGCAATAGCTTGCCTTGCTCCACACTTTGCAAATTCAGCTTCTTTTACTTTGCTTGAACTGGCCAGTTTTATTCCAAAGGGGGAAAAAAACATCTCCAGAGTTCCAGTCTGTGCTCCCACATCCAAATTGGAAGTCTACATGCTGTTTTCCTGCCAAAAACGTCTCCTCTGGCTGCTGTTTATAGCACACTACTGCACATATCCAAAGGTAAACAGCAGGTGGCAGGGGAACTATCCTACAGGAAATGGGTGCATACCCCAACTAGATCAGGCATATATTCCGGAAGAACATAAGTGCACTGCTGATAAGTCCAGTGTTCTGTTCCTACACTGTTCAATGAACTATGGAAAATTTGAAAACATATCAAGCAGATTCTACCCACCACATTCCTTCAAAGAAAAAAACCACAGCTATTTATCTCTGCTTTTCTTGAAGTGGGTTCCTAATTTGGCTTAAGTAAGTTAGCACTATGGGAGAAGGATCTTTTCTCTGTCCAGCTCTGTCCGTTGACAGTTAAAATTCAAGCCCAAAGTAATAATCACACAACACATTTCAGCACTGTTAAATGATCATAGTGAATGAATCCGTCCACACTATTTGTAGGGATTCTTCTATCACATTTACTGTAAGTCAGGGAGTGAAATCAAATAACGAAATAAGTTAACCTCCAAACACAAGATACCAGGCCACTCCAATAGGTGTTAATGACTATTCAGAAAACATTATAAAGGAAAATTAAGTGGCTTTAAAGACTGCAGTTCAGGCACTATAGCAAAGGAAATTAACAAAAATGAGTTTCAGCATGTTTTTCTTGTTCAGCATTTTTTAAAAGTTCAGCTGTCCTTTTGAGCAATGTGTCTCATCACCACATATTCCTTCAAAAACCATGCCCTATACCCATTCAGTTTTTTCCCAAATGTTAAAGTCAAGTTTCTCATATGGTTACTATTTACAATGGAAAATAAAAAAAAATAAGTCAACACTGACAGAATTCATCTTGCAGAATTTATTCTATTAATAAGATATCCAAACCTTTTGAGTATTAGGGGTTCTGGAGAAAGACTCTGGATTCTGTTTGGAAATCTCACACTTTTCTCTCTGCATGTTTTGCAGTTCCATCAGTTTTAATTTCTGAAAAATCTGGGTCTGCAGAGAAAGAGAAATTTGTAACACCTGTTGCTTACATAGGCAAAACTAAAACTTCTATGGTAACAGGATGAAGCCTGAAGTAAAAATAAATACTTCAAATATAACATTAGAAGACTGATTCTTTCTGAATGTAGACAGCAACAATTCTTTTTTCAGCTCAAGTTCTAAACTACACCTGGAGGTCCCATAGGTACTGCAGAGTATTCTGGGTGGTTTACAACAATAGATAAAACATAGAGTAATAAACAATAAGTACAGAAGAATTAAAACTTTAGTAGAATAGGAAGAAGATCAGTGGTACAAGACATTGAGATGGTGGTACAAGGCGTGCGCCAGGATGATGAAGCATGACAATGGTTGGGATTGCAGTACTTATCAGAGTGTCTCTCCCCAATGTCATCTGCCTGACTCTCCAGATCCTCCCAGGCTATGCTCCTCTGTATACCACCCCCCCCCATCCCAAGGAGGCCTGAAAGTCACCCAAAAGTGGTAGGGCCTTCTTCACGATGGTTCTGACTTTGGGGAATCAGCTCCAAATGGAGCTATGCCTGGTCCCCTCCCTGTTAGCATTTAGAAGGCAACTCAAACGGCTGCTTTTCAGGGAGGCCTGACCCTATTGACCCTGTCTGATTTGATTTTAAACCTCTCATCCTGCTGTCTATATGGAGAATTGCTCATGGCACCATCTGTATTATTTAGTTAAATGTTTTAATGTTATTGTTTTCTTGTGGTACAATTGTATATGTTTTATTTATTGTAAACCACCCACAACAGCACACTGCACTAATTGGTTAGTAAGTGAGTGAGTGAGTGAGTGAGTGAGTGAGTGAGTGAGTGAGTGAGTGAGTGAGTGAGTAAGTGAGTAAGTGAGTAAGTAAGTAAGTAAGTAAGTAAGTAAGTAAGTAAGTAATTCTTGTATAGCAACTCTACTGAATCAAAAAAAAAAATCAAACATTTAGGGAGTCCCAGAAGAGAACAGAGATGCAGATGTAGATCCTGGAAAAGTTACATTTGGGATTATGACTCCCAAAATTACCTCATCAGCAGTGGGCATGCAGGCTAAGGAATTCTGAAACTCTAATTCGAAAAACTAACTTGTCTACATTTTGTGTTAATGTGTTCTTGTTATTTGCTATCAAGTTGATTCCAACTTATGGCAACCCTTGTAGGGTTTCTTGGAAAAGTGAGATATTTAAGGAATTGTTTTACCATTGGGACCTCTAGCAAGTTTCCACAATTGAGCAGGGATTTGGTCCTAGGTCTCTAGACTTCTAGTCCAACATTACATTGGTAAATGTATGGTCAGATGCATATTGGCAGTACCAATGGCACACACCTGCTGGATTAGAGTGACTGACTTGGGCTGCAATCAGATGGGCATTTAGCCTGCTGTTTGGTCCATTCCATGGATTGGTTGGTTCACTTCTTTTCTGGCAATCACACAACGTAATCACTGGAGTGAACTAAATCGTCCCCAGAGTGTTCCTACTCACAACTTTCTGAGCCCCTATCAGGGGCTTCTGCTTTTCGGTACAGGTAGGATCATTTTGATTTGGTCTGTTTCCAGTTTGTGTGATTGCCACGAATGGACCCAAAGTGAACCTCTGGCTGTCAAAGCTCCTTCTGGTTTGAATTTCTGATATTCTGAAGTGGCTTAATAAGTGAGCCACTTCAAGATATTGGCAAATGGAATATCTCCTCTGCTCCTAGGTGAAGGGACAGGGGAAGTGAAAAAAATGTAGACTATAGTAGACTATTGCTGTGTGCCGCATCACACTTGAAAAAGTTTAAAAAAATTTTTCTTTGCCTTGTCTGAAGGGCCAGTTGAAAAATTGCCAAATCCATGTTCAATTTGCCAATATTCTGAAGCAGCTCACTTATTAAGCCACTTTACATTATCAAAAATGTAAACCAGATGGAGCTGAACCAAATAGGACTGATTGAGCTCTCATATGCCATTTGGATGTGAGATCGCATCAAAAAGCATATTGGCACATCCTAACAACCTCAGAAGATCCTATTTAGCCTGCACCATTCCATTCCAAATTGACATATGTAGACAGGCTCTTGAGTAGTTTGTTGTTGTTGTTTAGTTGTTAAGTCGTGTCCGACACTTCGTGACCCCATGGACCAGAGCACGCCAGGCCCTCTTCTCTTCTCATGAGATGGCCAAAGTGTTGGAGCCTCAGTTTCAGGATCTGTCCTTCCAGTGTAACTACTCAACTAAACTGATTTGTTGCAAGCAGTGATTTGTAGCACTGCTGCAGACTGTACAGTATTTTCTCCAAAGCTAATTAATTAAAGTGTAATTGAAATTCTCACTAGCCTGAGTATTGGATATAAAATGAGAAACAAATAATGATATCTAAAGAAAATCCCACATTTAGAGTTATTTATATGGGTATACAAGGGAAAAGACAGTGAATTTGTATATATAGAGAGATTCATTTCCTGTAAGAGAGCAATTTGACTATTTTCCATTAAATCCAAATTTTGAATGTGACAGAGATTAGAAATCTTTGCAAGCAAGAATATGTAAAAAATCCTTACATTTTTAATTATCTGTTCTTGACTCTTGGAAATTCTGGGAGAAGTATCTACTGATTTTTTGTCTTCACTCTGAATAAGAAGTAAATACTACATTTGTAAGAGGAAAATTAAGGCAGACTTCTCAAAAATTTCACAATAGTGCAGGACTGTTAAAGACTCTTCAATATCCTGTATATTCCCTCTTATCTGCACAGAAGAAAGATGCTTCCAAGGTATAACTCTGCTCATGGATTTATTCCCATAAGATCAGGGAGTTAGGCTATTTGAATAAAAACAGGATTTCTCTGGTTCTGTGTGTAATCATATTTATGATAAGCAGAACAGAGAAGTGTGTATATAGCAGTGGCTAAGGCCTGGTTCAGGCCTGTTTTTATGGTAGACTGAACCCAGGAAGCTGTAAAATGGATAAACAGAACGAAAAGTGACTGAATACTGTTTTGTAGTGACAATACATTTCCCATGCCAATAAAGTATCCTGAAACAATGTTATAAACCTTCCTGAAGTACAGTTTATACATATTGATTATCATTGTGATGTGATGTCAATCAGCATAATGACTATTTAATGCTGAAGAATCATAACCTACCACTGGTTCTTGAGAATGTTTAGAAATCCTTCTTCCCGGTGATTCAAGAGAGAAGCCCCTTTCTCTCTTTGTTTTCAGACATTTCTTTTTTGGCTTTGCCTAATAAAAATAAAACAACCAAGCAGCCACCCAACAGTTTAAAAAGAAACAGAAACCCTGCAGCTCACATTAATATGATTAAAGATATTTACATAAACATTTTACTTAGAACTTGTTTTAATAATCTATCCTAGATCTTAGTAGTTCAAAAAGATCTAAGGGCAGAACTATGTGGTGGAAGAAATATATGGCAGCTGTCCAAAAGAGCAGCCCTTCCTCCTTCCATGCCAAGCTCCCTCCCTCAATAGCATCTCCTGCAATTTAAACTGCATGCCTGACAGCATTCTTCTGTGCAATAACTCCATTGTCCTCCACATCACTGTCTGCTATTTGCTGGGAACAGATGTCCCAAAGGATGTCCTGGTAGTGGGCAGTTTGTACTAGATATTAAAAAAGAGGAGGGACATCTTAGAATATTTACACTTTGAAAAGTCTGCTTCTGATTTATGATTAGGCACTGATTGTGGGTAAGCCCAGTACCACTTGACTAATTTTGCATGATTGCTCGGCCAACAGGCAACAAGAAGTGGATGCTAGCAACCCTTGGAGAGGCAGGCAAGCCTTGTGCCCAGTCAGAGTCATTTTGTGCCTTGCCCCACCAGCGGTGGTGACAGCTGGGCCTCTCAGAAGTCAGAAGTGTTGTTGCTGCAACAGTGGGTGGGCGGGCAAGCAGAGCTACCAGCTGCTGTTCAGCATATGTTGCCCTATTGTGCCATGTTGATGGAGGCTACCTGAAGCCATCTTTTCTCTGTGACGTGACACCCAAGGGACTACACTGAAGGCAGCCTTTCACCAATCACTCTCCCCATGCCTCACTATCCTCTTAGAGTTTTCCAGGACAGGATCTTGAAAATGTCTCCCTTTCTTTAAAGAATCAAACAAAAGAGAGAATTTAGTCAGATGTAACTATTGTCATGGAAGAATGGGAATTTTCTGTTGTACGCAGTCTTGAGAATACAGGATATTCCTCACTGAACCACTGAATTTGTCCCACCAATCTATGTGTCAAATTATTTAATTTACAAAAAACAATTGGCTTAAAATAATTAAACTGTTCTTTGAGACAAAATAATGTTCTGAGACAAAATAACATTAACATAGTACTTTCCAGTTGGATTTTAACTAGTATCTTGTAGGTAAACTATGAGTCTCCAATTGTTGTCCTAAGTAATGCAAAAGGTGAATAAGCAGTATGTGGCATTCTGCACTGCCTCAGGTTCTGTATATGCCTCAACTCCATAACAATGTACCACAGATTAAAACACCTAGCATTTGTCTCTAAAGAGACTGTAGTAGAAACCATCTGGCTTCACGGTCTATCGATATGCATCCTTATATGCCATGCTAAGGAAATGAATTTCAAGTAAAAAAAAAATCAATAAACACTAAGAATGTGAATGCTTAATGGAAATGTGTAACATACCTGCGTGTCTTGTTTAACTGCAAATTCATTGGAATCTGAGCTATCAGAACTGCAAAGGAAAATATGTTGTTTTCATGTACAAGTTTGCGGGTTCAAAATGTAAACTAAGATTCACCTGCATAATAAGTCAATTACCAGTCAAGCCATCTGGGAAACATGGCACTGCTACTTACATCCTAATCTAATGATGGGTCACAAAATATAAGCATATCAGAACAACTTTATTTACCTGGAATCTCTGTCTGCTGTTTCATTGAGAGAGATAACTGCATCATCTTGTTTTGCCATTTCCTCCAGTTCCTTCAGGTATTCCTTATACTAGAGGAGATTATTCATAGACATTAATGTCAATTTTCCACTACTGCCTAGTGATAACAGATTCTTTGGCACTTATACCAGAGAATTCTGTATAAAAGCAATATTTATTTGTATTACCTTGCCTTGATTTTCATTACAGAAATCCAACAATGAATCACAGAAATGATATCCAATGGACTCCAGATCCTTAGTACTGAAGTGAGTACCATATCTACTGCCTGGAATGTGAATGTGAATCTTCATTAGAGAAGAAATAAGTGTTCTACTCAGTATAGCAATGTTTTAATTTACCGTAACATAGGAAAACCAAGTTCTGACTGCTGTTCTACGAGACTATAATATAAAACATTTCTGCTAGAAGACTTCTATATTCCTGTGTAAAACTGCACCTTTTCTCAAGTCTGTATGTTATTAGGAGCCAAACTCCTTATGAGGTAATACTTTTTCATTATTTTAACAAGCTCTTCCTTCGTTCCAGATTTTGGAAATTAGCTTTGTTTCATTTAGAAATTGGTCATCAGGAGTTTCATTTGCATGTCTGATTTCTCATGCCCCATTGCTTTGAAAGACTGGTGTGTTTCAAGGGAAAAAACTGGAGTAGGAAATATGCATGAGATTTGACCTCGGACACATTGAACTTTCCTTCACAAAGGATATTGGCAAATACATAAATATTGACAATGGACTTCAAAATGGGAAACTGCACCTCTTTCAGATATACTAAAAGCACCTCAAAGAATTGGGGAAGATCATGGGAATTCTTTGAAAGAAACTGTTAACCTCTGTTCTTGCCTCACAGAAGTACAATTCCAAAGAATGAGGGAATGAGTGTTAAACTAGTTTGCAGCGTAGATAAGCCTGATGTAACCCCAGTAGCTAGAATCCTACTGGAATCTGCATAATATTTGTATAATTTGATGGAATCAATGGCAGCTAATTTACAAGGTGGGTTGCATGTTAGTGGAGCAATAGATCACATGATCAGGCACATGACTGAGATATATCTCAATGTTTCATCAGTTACTGTCAACTGTGGCAAGTTGCGCAAACCTTATGCAAACATTAGTTGGATTCTGGCCATTATGAATGTAAAGACATTAATCAACATTCCTTCTCTCTGTACCCTGTTTCCCCGAAAATAAGACAGGGTCTTATATTAATTTCTGCTCCAAAAAACGCATTAGGGCTTATTTTCAGGGGGTGTTTTATTTTTTTCATGTACAGCAATCTACGTTTATTCAAATATAGTCATGTCATCTTATTCTGGTTGCTGCACAATGGTGGAGGGCGGGATTTCAGTTAACTGGGGCTTTTTTGGGGGTAGGGCTTATATTACGAGCATCCTGAAAAATCGTATTAGGGCTTATTTTCAGGTTAGGTTTTTTTATTTAAATTATAATTAATAATTATATTAAAAGTGAGGGTAATTATACACTCACTTTAACTGTTACATCTGGTACTCCAAAAGTTCTCTCTCTCTCTCTGGCTAAACTACATTACAATATGAATCTTTCACATCCCTGCCTATTTATCTTTGTCAAACAAAATGTGTCTCTATCAGTGTGTCCTACTGAATCTGCTAAACAAGACTGCTGGATCCCATAATATCAAGTCTGGAATAAAATTGTATTTGCCTTACCTAGCGTAGACCCACAGAAAGTAACTTCCAAAGTATAGCTATTGCTGATGCCCATCTTCCACATCACTACACGACCTGTCCCTTCTTTGCCTTTCTGTATCTTGAAATTGCAGTCTGAGAATGAGAACTTAAGAAAAAAAGAAATGGAGGCTATCCTTTTGCAATAAGTAGCACTTATGGTCTAAACCAAACATTACAGTATATATACCACTATTGCTGAAAAGCACCCCTCATATCACATTCTCTCTTCAGCATATAGTTTCACCTATTTATCATGTGATGTCATGACCCTCATTTTCTTTTGCCCAGTCCACACTGTAGTACTCACGGATGAGTCAGAGGAAGGAATTGCGTGACACGGCAATTCATTATAATGGTAGTGGTTGGCTGGATAAACCAGAGAGATGGGTACCTGCTATGGAGCCAGAAGTCCAGAGGTCCCACTATGCTTCCCAGGAGAAGAGCCAGCCTGTTCAGCCTTGGGCAATCTGTGCAGTCCTAGAGCACTCACAGAAGATGGGAATGGTAAAAAAAACCTTCAGAGTTCTATTATTACTTAGAAAACTCTGAAAAGGGTCACCGTAAGTCAGAACAGCATTTATGTTGTAATTTATTATAACAGTAGAAGAGACAAAGAGGCTTGTTTAAGACGGAAGAAAACGGAAGTGTATTCGCGAAGGTTTTCACAGCCGGGATCTAATGGTTGTGGGTTTTTCCAGCTCTTTGGCCGTGTTCTGGAGGTTGTTCTTCCTAACGTTTCACCAGTCTCTGTGGCCGGCATCTTCAGAGGACAGCACTCTGTGCTCTGGTGTAGTTTGCTTGGGAGTGGGAGTAAAGGCTTGATTTAAAAACTGGAAGTGTTTTTTAAATCAAGCCTTTAAAGCGGTGAAAGCTAAAATAACATAATTATACCTAGATAAACTGCAATTCACTAAAAATTAAGGCATAAATAGTTCCCATTAGAAGAAAAGCATGCCTACCATTTGTATCTCTGCTCCGTATAAAAGAGCACATCTGCATTCCTATGCCTGATATGAGATGACTACACTATATAAAGCACAAGGCTGCTAATCACCATCCAATCTGTTCTATTCAAGTGAAAGTTATCTAACTTAAGTTTTGCTCAAATAATGGAAACCACTGTGTCTTGTATTATTCCCTTGTTACTCTGCCTCTCCCCTTCCTTCCTTCCTTTCTTTCTTCCAAATCTGGATTGTAGGCTCTTTGGAAAGGAACCTGTGTTTTTATTTCTCTCGATAAACAGCTATAAATAATTAATGGTGCTAAGTAAAATAAATAATGTATGTGTTATCTTTAGATTGACAATATCTTTAATAGTTCCTGTTAGTTACATGAGCCATGTAAACTGCAAGGTAGAAACACAAGTATTTACTGTGGTAGTGACCTATGTGATGAACAATTGCAAGCTCAGGAAACTGTTGCTGCAAGGTCACATGGCTTCTCTAACCGTGGGAAACAGTAGACAACTCAAGTACATAAACAATAATGTGAACAAAGCAATTGTGTAACGAGGGCCTGGCATGATTAGTAGGTCACTGCATCACATGAGGCACAAATGTTTTTTTTGGAAAAAGATGTTGTGATTTAAAAGAAGACCTCAAGCACACATTTTTGAAATGGCTACTACGATACCTGTAACACAGTAGCTCATAAATTCTAAAAACCAAACAATTTGCCTGTAGCCCTGAAGAAATATATTTTACTTGTAATCCGGAAGACAGCTAATTCAGTTTACGCAATGGGAACAAATACAGTGGTGCCTCGCAGGACAAATTTAATTCGTTCCGCGGTTAATGCTGGCTTGTGAAAAAATCATCTTGCGAAACACGTTTTCCCATAGGAATGCATTGAAATCTAATTAATGCGTTCCTATGGGCAAAAAAAAAAAGTCAGAACAAAGTCAAATTTGGCTTACAATGGGTTTATTAAGTGCTCATATATATTGTGCAGATGATTTTAAAAAATTTCAATCAAAATTTTTTAACTTTTTAAACATCATAGAAAAACATTTAAAAATCAGCAAACATGAGGCAGGAACAAAAAACAGAAAACATTCGTCTTGCGAAGCATGGCCATAGGAACATTTGTCTTGCGAATCATCAGCCCCCCATTGCCAAATCCATTTGTCTTGCAAGTTTTTTGTCCTGTGAGGCATTTGTCTTGCGAGGCACCACTGTATTACTCTGTCATGACAAAAGGCCACTAAAACATGAGAGAGAACGAGAGCTATTGTTTTGTGTCATTTAGGCTAAAAACTGCGTAACACATGCAAATGCCTGTGTGTGTTCCTAAAGGGATATATAAAGTGGTTCCTAGTATGTTTAACATTTATCACAGTACAACTAGCCTTGTTTTTAGATATTTACTAACACTAAGGACTGACGTTTCAGGATGTTTAGATCACTAAAGCAACTGAGAAAACTGGCAAACAATTTAGCAATTGCTGAGGTACTGACAGAGGTTTCTAACAACATTTAAAAGTTGGCTTACTTTATCTGGACAGTTTTTGCTCATAATGAGAGGAAAAATGCGCTGGTGTAAGCTTGCCCCTTCTTCTTGCTGCTCCCTTTTTTCACAGCCATACATGAAGACATTCTCTTTCCTGCTATGCCCATGAAGATCACAATACAGGAGAACACTGCGCTCTTCCATTATTCTGCAAGATGGGAGAATATTTATATCAAGTTATTTTAATTCAAATTTGGGAAGAAGACATTTTTTTCAAGGTTGCCTAGAGGTAGCCTAGATTTCAGAGTCCCTAAGGCTGAAGGCATGTTTACTAGGAACAATCTTCAGTAGATTCCTTTGTTGGTAGGAATAAGAACTTTTCTAGTGAGTGCAACAAAAGCTGAGTTGCACCTACTCACTGCATCTCCAGATACCAAGACAAGAAGTAACAAGTTAAAGTAATGGAGTGGTGTATAATGAGTTATGTGGGGAGGACTATGGGGAGGGACACTCTAATTGTGACAAGGGGGATATTGTACAGTTGGCAGGAAAAATACTCAAAACATAAGTGCAGTGTGTAAGTACCACAGAAAGAATAAATGTTTATTTTTTAAAATATTAACTATTAATATTTCCAGTAAACCTGTAAAATCGTGTCTTGACTTAAGAATGCCTTGACCTATGAACAGCTCCGTTCGCAAAATTTTGCTTTGAGTTGCGAACGGAGCTTTGATCTATGAACAAAAAAAGGCAGGGGAAAAGGGTGGGAAATTCAAACCATTGGTGGCGAAGAGGCTGCTTCTTTGTAGCTCCTTCACCCCAACGGTTCGGGAAAGGGATGTGGCGGTGGTGGGGGTGGCTGAGCGTCAGGAGACTTGAGCCTGGCCGGGAGGCCATTTGAATTTCTCGGGCTCCTGCCTCCCGGCTGCTATCGTCCATTACTGCTTTTCTTAGCTCCTGATCATTGAGATGATTCAGAGCTAAGCTAGACAAGATGGAATGGCATTTTAAAAAGTAGGGCTTTAACATTTTGCCCCCACCCCACCTCCGGTTCCCTGGGAGGCAGAGCCTGGCTGGGAAGCAAGGACTGGGGACGGAGCCAGTGCCAGGAGGCCGGAGCCCGGGAAATTCAAATGGCCGGGCTTTTGCTCCCGGCGCTGGCTCCGTTCCCATTGCTCACTTCCCCGCTGGGCTCTGCCTCCCAGAGCCTGGCTGGGAAGCAAGCAGCATGGATGGACCCCACGCTGGGAGCAAAAGCCTGGCTGGGAGGCGAGGACCCATCCCGGCCAGGCAGTGGAGCCCGGGCTGGGCAGCTGTGGAGGTTGCTGCAGCGGTGGAAGCCAGGGAGGTTTCAGACTGGTAAGATCCTTTTCCTTTTTTAAAAACTGTTCTGGGTGGGTTTTGGAGGGTGGGTTTGGACTGGGGGGGTATTTTCTGTGTTGTTTTGTTTTTGGATTTGTGTGGGGGGGGTTGCAGTCCCAGTGTGGCACTTGCTCTGTTTATTTTTATTTTGGTGTTGTTGTTTTTAATGCTGGAACAGATTAATTCAGTTCCCATGCATTTCAATGGGAAATGGTGCTCTGACTTACGGACATTTTGACTTACGAACACCATTCCGTTACAGATTAAGTTCGTAAATCAAGGCACCACTGTATTGTGTGGGGTTTAATTTGGACTTGGAGCTGAGAGGGTGGCCCCAGGTTATCTCCCCTGGGTCGGCAATCCAACTCCATTATTCCATGATACCCAGCGAACAAGTGGACTGCAGGATTTGAACACATCTGGAAACTGTCAGATAGGGAAGGTAACTTTGGTATTTCACAGAGGTTTTAAATAATAAGTATAAGGGAACTGAACCTTCACATGAAAAACACCATTGACAGGAAGGAACTGAACTTTGCGGAGGAGGAGGTGCAAAGCCCTCTTCGTAGCTAAAAGTGAAGGCATTTCCTTTGTTTTCTCTGCCAGAAGTTGTTTTCCCACATATCACAAAGGATCATAGCAATAAAACAAAATCTACATTAATCAAACATTCAAGCATCTTTGAACTAAAAATATATTCAATGGAACAGGCTGAAGACAGGCCATGTGTTAATTAACCATGGGCCAATAATAGACAAAGAGTTGCAATGCTAAACAGAGAGGAAAATTGATGTTACCTTTTTACCTTTTGATCATGGTGCGCGTGTACCAGATTGAAGGGAAGGAATCCTTGAGTTCTGATTTATAATTACGATTCAAGTCCCTGCCTGCTAAAGAACACCGGTAATTGCCCACAATCACACCATCTGGATTCAACATTGGTACGACCTTAAAAACGTAAGTGTCTCGGAGCAACTGGGCACTCCTTGAATCCCCCAGAATGTAATCCAGAAAGCCCTTCATCATCCAGGAACTGTTAGTTTCACCTGGGTGCACCCTGGCAGTCAAAATCACTGCTGCTTTCCGTTTCTCTTCTTTGGAGTCTTGCAAGGGGTTGGTGATGGTTAAAACATAGACTACGTTTCTCGCCAGAGTATGGCATAAGATGCGGATCTTGCAGAACTTGGACCGCTTTGGATCCGTAGCAATGGCAGACAGGTAGTCTTGTAAGTTGCTGTAGGTGTAAGGATAGCAGTGAGCAAAATAGCAGGTATCTCTATTATGTGGGAACTGGAATGTCCATGTCAAGGAAAAATACTGATGTCCATCTTGGCTACGGTTATTTCTATAATACTTGATTTCATCTCCTGTCCTTTGCCACCCCACTTTGTGGATCTTCGCTTCTGCTTCCGAATACAATAATGGACGCATACCATGATTGTACAAGCTTGTTGGCTTGGTGAAGTTGACAATGGTAAAACGGTAAGGTATTCCTGCCTGAGTGTTGGTGACCTGGAAGTAGTACCACTGTGTGTGCTTCTTTGTGTACAAATCAGTGCGTAGAGTCAGTTGGTAGTCAAAATCACTACTGGAACATGGGGGGAAAGAATATAATTGTTAATATGATTTATATTGTCAGACATTTGGGTACAGTGATACATATCTAACTTTACACATTTTCCCTTGATAGATTGGAATTCTCCTATCTGTTACTCAGTCTGTGTGGCCCTGGGCAAGCTGCAGAATCCCAGGGTGTCCCCAGAGGAAGGGAATGGTAAACCACTTCTGAGTATCTGTGAAGATTCTTAGTCATCCAGGCATGGCTATCTGGAAGCTGAGTCATGGCAACTGGGCTTCGTTCTTGTTAGGGTGAAATGTTTCACGACTCATCCAAGTAGCTGCTTCTTGGATGAGTAGTGAGGATACATCAGGGATCTCCTACCAACTCTCCTCAGACTGAAGAAGCTACTTGGATGAGTATCGAAACATTTCAACCTAACAAGAAAGAAGTCCAGTTGCCATGACTCAACTTCCAGATACACTTCGGAGTAGTTTCTGCCTAGGAAACCCTGGAAAGTGTTGCCATAAGGCAGAATTGACTTGACAACACATACTTATTATTCAATTGTTATTCAAGGCCTACCAAGACAGATACTAATATTTAGAAAGCAAAAAAGAAAATTATGAGCAACTTACATTTTGACTACCTTTTGCAGATTCCCACTTTCAAATCGTCCTTCGAAGATTAAGGTATTATCCCAGTCATCCCAGGACTGAGGAAGCACCTGCTTGGATGGGCAGCTGCCTCCTATACGAGAACACATAAAGCTGGAATCCTTACCAGCTACTGGGAGGAACAAAATGTGTCATTACTATTATTCAATTGTGAATTACTTTTTTGTTTAATTCCCTCCCCCCAAAGACTTTGTGTAGTACATACATTTCTTATGAAGTAACCAGATATATTTTGAAATAACTTGTTCAAAATTACATATTTTCTCCATTCCCAGTCTTTATGTAGATGGGTAAAATCGCAGTAGAAACAATAAAAACAAACAATCATGCCATGTACTTATGTTCAATATAATTGCAGAGTCCTACTGACTTCAGTGACATAAATATAATTCTTAGGAACAAGGTATGAAAAGTATATGTTATTATAATCATTGATTAAATGAGCAAGAAACTGACAATGCTTTAACAGTCTTTTGAATAGTGGGTCTCATCCTTTTGTATCCTGTGTCCCATCCATCACTCTATCAAGAAGCCTAAGTACCACCATAATTGAAACGAAGTGTCCACTTTCCCAAAGGAGAAAATGTATTTGTTTATAGGAAATTTGTCACTGATAGTAAATTGATGGACACGGAGGACATGGGATTAAGGAGAAATAATGGAGTGACCAAATTTATCAGTAACATGCTGAAAGATGACAGGCAGATGGATACTCCACGGCTGGGAAAAAGGAACTTATATGCATGTGTGGTGGACATGTGAAAAAGGAAATTAGAGAAATTATTGGATATGATATTCAGATATCATTGCCCTTGTAAATATAATTAAAAATAATCGTCTAAAAACAAAACAAAACAGAGTTAATTGTTACAATGGTTACAGTTGCAAGATTAATATTTGCAAAGAATTGGAAAAGCAACAAACAAATTAATCTTGGAGATTTGTATAAAGAAATGTGGAGCTTAGCAATTAATGATAAGTTAACATGTGAAATGAAAATAAGAAGAGGAATGATAAAGTCTAATGATTTCAAAGATGTATGGAATTCATATTTGGAGCATGTTTTTTTGAGGGGGAAAGGCTACGTGCCAGCAAAAGAAGCAATGTAATTTTGGAGAGGTACAGGGAAAAGGGATATAAATTGATACTTCTGGTCACCTAGTCCCAAGGGTGAATGTATTGTATGTAGTTATTATTGAATTTGTATTTTAGTTTTACTATTTTTTAAAAAAGATAATCTACGGCTGGTAGCATTTGTAGGAAAAAATATTGTCACATTTGCAAGAGTACACGGGGATTGACAAAGACTGAATTCTTACTAGTTATTATGAAAACCTTGCATTACTTAGACAGCTTCTGTGCTCCAGCATTAGTATGTGTACCGTTGTTTTGCAGAAAACACATTTGGTGGCCCATGATGGCTCCAATGTTCTTCTTTTAACATGTGTGTATCATGATACATGAAATCACACTACACTGTAGGAGTTGGTATCATTCTTTTATGATTAAAAAGGTCTGCTATATCTTTAATACCCCTCTTCTAGGAAGTGCTCAAGGTAAAATATGCATTAAATTCCAGAATGGGACTCACAATGGTAAACAGCCAGATACAAAACAGAAATAAAAGTACTGATATTAAACAGTAAAACCAGTGGACAAGTAGCAGGAATACATTTTTTTTCATTTTTGAAAAAAAAATGGAAACTCTGTTCAGTACAAGAAATGGAGAGAGAAAGAGAGAGAGAGAGAGAGAGAGGTAATGGATCCCATCTCCATTTTCATACTGGTTCGGATTGTCTTTTTGCCCTTCTTCCTGTAAGGTAGTATAATATGCACGGTGGAATGGTGAAATAATGTTGAACCCTAAAACTACAAATAATTACGTTAGAGATACTTTCAAATAAAATGCAGTCAAACCTTCATCAGCTAGATATACCACAGCACCCTCACTAGGCTCTGGACAGAGTGGCTCAGGCTCCAGACCTGTTGGGGTATACAATGGCTCCGGCTGAGGTGGAACCCACTCTGGAGGAAAAGAGAGAAGACATATTAACCTTTAACTGGAATTGCTAGGTTTATATGTTCAGACATGTCAGACCACCAAGGACAGCTTTAAACTTTAAAAGAACAATAAATAAATGAGACCTTCAGAACAATTTGTTGCACAATCATACATATTTTTAATACTACTCTTTCCTACATAAAATAAACTTCTCTTCACATTCCTTGGGGCTTTGTGCAATGCTTCAAAGGTTAATTAATTGTGTGCCATCATGTTGGTTCTATCCTAGTGGTGTTCTTGGACCATGCAGCTTGTTCAAGGCAGGACCTATAACTCTACCAACGCAGAAGCTTTGGGTGATCTTTGGGTGGCGCAGTGGGAATAGTGATGTGTGCTATGGCTGTAAATTATGATAACATATCACAATGAAGTTTTGCCCTTTGCCAGAAAAAAATCCTGAAGACACAAAACATCAGATAAAACATGATTAAGAGACAATAAATGCATGGGCAAGGTTTGATGCTGCTACTTAAAGAGTTTCCCTGCCAAAGAAACTTCATACTCTTTAATGTAGCATCTCTTACCAAGTAAGAGGCAGGGACATGTGCAGATCACCTCCAGCTGGCTGATGGGCCAGCTAACTAAATAGTAATATTTTTTTAAAAAAGTTAGCCAGCCTGTTAGCTTGCCCGGGGCCATCTGCCCATGTCCCCACTTATCAGCTGAGAGGTGGGGATATGGCAGATGGCCCCCAGTATGCAGTGGGGCTCTTAAAGATGGTGGCAGCAGCTGAGGAAGAGGAGGCAGTGGCAGGAATAGGGAGCAGTAGGATGGGGTTGATGACTGTGGGGGGCGATGAACCAGGGGGGTTGTAAATCACCTCAAAATTAGTTCAGGAAAGTTCAGGTTCTCCAGTTTGGATGAACCTGAACTGATCCGAACCAACAAATTAGCAATTTTTTATGACTCTCCTCGTTCATTTTAGCTTCGTGTCCATCTCTAATTGTATCTTTCTGTTATATTTAGCTCCTTCAGTCACCTTGGGTAGAAATCATACAAAAATGAACGATTTAAGAATAATTTTTGTCGCTGTTGTTATTACCATACTACTATGAGACCATCCATGTTCATGCTGATTTGTAAAGAATGACAAAACAATATTGTTTTGTGTATGAGCCAACTGGAAAACCAGAAACTTCTTTAAAGTCCCAGCCTATGTTGCTAAGCATGTAACTTCAGTCTCACTGATAGATTACACTGATAAGAGTTTGCCTATATTAAGGAAAGAAGTTTATACTAAAGGAGAAACTATTGGAGTTAAAAACAATGCATTCTAGTTGTCAAACCCATGATTTCTGTAATTTCTTCCAGATTATTAAAGGATCTATCCTAGAAATTATTTTCTGGTAACAGAAGTAGGCTTTGCCAGAAGGTGTCAGCATGGGACCAGAGATTTGGGAATGAGAAAAGCTCTATAATAATTGTTGCTAAATTATAGGACTCAGCATGAAATATCCAATGAAATGAATTGAACTTTGCCACAACACGTAGGCTTCTGATCATGTAACTTTTCCCCACAAAAGATGTGTAAGAAATTGGGTTTCTGTTTTCTTCACCTTGTTGCTAACACTCCACTACCATTTGGTAGCAGTCATCTATAATTGTCTTGTTAGGACCAAAACATTTCACTGCCTGAGGGGGAAAAATATCATGCCCTGTCCCACCCCCACCTATTTTTGAAGCTTCAACACCAGTGACATGACAGAGGCCTCAAATGCACCTGAAAGAAACAGACCAGCCTAGAAGGTGCAGGGCAGACTATCTGATGTACACTGCATTGTTCACTAGAAACTCTCCCTGATCCTCCAGCATCTGCTGCCTGGTGATCAGGACACCCTTATATCTTGCTATGGATATGCTTAGTATTAAGAGACCTCACACATCAAATATAAATGAGCAGCTACTTTTGTTTTGTTTTCTTTCTTTGGGAGGAGGGACAAATAAGGTTGCTTGAGGTACATTTGCCATGTGGATGTAAGGATTTCACCAAATGGCATACCAGACCTCTACACAACTCTTAGGTGATCCTATTTAGCCTGTTACAGCCTGCTCTGATTCAGCTGTCTAGCCAAGCACTAAGTTTTAATTCGTAATACAAAATGAATTAATTCAATAACATAGAACAAAAAAAATAATCATTGGTGCCCAACTCAAGTAGAACTGAAGTCACATCAAATTTGGCTCTTGAAATGACTATTTTCTATCTCCCAGTTTCTGAATCTTACCTGTAAATTGATAAATAAAGATTGTAAGTTTATATGAGGCAGTATTCAGTACCTGAATACAGGGTGCACAATTTTGCTGGCAATCCAGCACTTTAATTCTTTAGTACACCTTTAGTAGCTCTTAGGTAGATACTTGCTTCTTTATTATTATTTTTTAATTGTCAGTTCGTCTCCAAGTTACATCATTTCTTGACACTCATCCTCAGTTCTTTAGATCTCTACCCTGAGAAAGTCATCTCAAACACAAGAACCTGTCCAAAATTTTCGCTAACGATGATAGGTACAAACAATTCTTTCATCTTATTGGCAATGTGTTTTTCTTTCTTTAACACAACTTTAGTCAATGTTCCAAATTGCACAGACAGAGGAGACTGCCCACTACAATCACCCTTGCATGTAGAGAACAAAAACAATGGAAATGAGGGAAGGAGCTTCCATACTAATTTCCATTCCCAGTAAAAGGAACACTTTAAGATGACGGAAGGTGTGGAAGGAGGAGGAGACACTCCTTGCCCGGGGCCAGCCCTGGGCAAATAATTTCATTCTCCAGGACATTTAGGTTATGGTCCATTGCTGTAATATTAGAAACAGCTTTCCCTTTTTGACAGTGAAAGTAACATTGCACATTTCCTTCATATTACCAAAGAACCTATAGAGATGTTTTGCAGATTTGTTTACTTTTCATCAATGAATCAAAGCTAGGTAATCAATCAGCTAAACATTCTTTGGACAAAATCCTGTAGCATAAATTAAGGCCATGTAAGGCCAATCACATCATTGGCAATGGAAGACTGCAAATAATTAAAGAGCTGTTCTTTCCATTTCAGGTCTTGCACATCTCATCTCCAACGTGTCCATAATCAGTCTCAGCGCAGGCAAGCCGGGCAAACCCTGAGAATGACGCAGGAACTCTTTAGTTACCAGCAACTTGCTGCCGCCGTTCATGTAATCCAGCAGGGAGAGACTGCTGGTCTTGAGGCCTGAGGCTTACTTGAACCTATGCAATGTGACTGACTGCAGGTGAGTTATGCAAACCCCAAAAATCAAAGAAGTTTTTCATTACTACGTAGTGATCTCCCCCTACTGGTGATGCTATCATCTTTACACAAGCATAATTTATGCTATAGGATTTAGGCCTTGAATTGGTTGCTGCAAAGATGGTGAACAGCCTATTATACCCCCCCCCAAAAAACAAAAACAACAACAGTAAAGTGTTAATCAAAAATTACTACCACCATAAATGTCACAATGGCATAAACATTTTATTATTTACCAATATGCTCGATTCTGTCTCTGATTACTTCATATTGATGGGGCCAGCGTACTAAGTGTAGATGTCCTGCAGGAGACAGGCCATATAAATCTCGTGGTTCACGAAGTCGTGGCACCCATTTCCCTGAGTTATATTCCAATAAAATCTGTGTGGTTCGTGGCAACAATTGTTCACAAAAAGAATCTGTAAGATTACAGAGGGAAAGACACAAATCATTTTTGTCCTGGGGTTATCTCCAACTCAAATTAGACAGTACATTTGTCCAATACAATTGAAAAAAAATCCACGGCACTATTCTATCTGGCATAGTTTACATATAAGGATGTTATCAGTATGGCATACAATTCAACCTTACAGCAGCAGCAATACTGCTATGGTAAATTATAACTTGGCCCAGAGTAACATGGACAAAATTGGATATCAAAGCAAATACATAACTTGCTTTCAGAAACCATGATCTTTGGTCAGCATTATTATTTCTTCATTTCTAGGAACACCTACAGTTTTGTAAATGTGAATTTAGACATGCCCTCATGGCTATCTCCCTCCCCCCCACCCCCCGCAAGTAATTCTCCTCATATCACCATCATCATAAAAATATAGGAGAACAGAATCATGGGATCATGAGATTCTAGAACTGGGAGGGACCCCAAAGACCATCAAGAACTGCTCTCTAAAGAAGCAAGAAATCCAACATGAAAGCAATCCTGGCTCGTCACCATTCAACCTCCTCTTAAAAGCCTCCAATGAAGGAGAATCCACCATCTATCAAGGCAGTTCATAATCATAATAATCATTTTATAAAAGGTAGAACTGAAAAGGGCCCTATGGCTCGAGTCCAGCCCCTGTAAAGAAGGTACAGTGTAATATTATGCCTAGTATGTATGCAATCCATGTATATTCCAGTTCCCTACTAACAAGTAAAAAAAAAATTCAGACCTGTGAAAAATGTACACTGTTCAAGATCTTCTGTTAAAAACTGGCTGAAAGGATCCTCATCCTAAAATACATAAAAATACAACAGAGGAAAAGTCACTCTTTTTCTTGCAAAATCCAGATTAGATAATCATACCTTACATATGTCACATGGAGCATTCTGAATTGTGTAAACATAATTGTTGTTGTTACATGCCATCAAGTTGCTTCTGACTTGTGGTGACCCCATGAATGAGTGATCTCCAAAAAATCCTATCCTCAACAGCCCTGCTCAGCTCTTGTAAATTCAAGGATGTGGCTTTCTTGAGGGAATCAATCCATCTCATATTTGTTCCTCCTCTTCTGCCTTCAGCTTTTCCCAGCATTGTCTTTTCCAGAGAATCTTTCCTTTTCATAATGTGTCCAAAGTATCACAGCCTACATTTTGTCATTTTTACCTCAAGAGAAAGGAGTACAGTGGTGCCTCGCTTAGCGACATTAATTCGTTCCAGGAAAAATGTTGCTAAGCGATTTCATCGCTAAACGGAATAAAAAAGCCCATAGAAACGCATTAAAACGTGTTTAATGCATTCCTATGGGCTTAAAAACTGACCTTATGCGAAGATCCTCCATAGGGGCAGCCATTTTCGGTGCCTCTAAAGCGAGGCAAAACAGTGCGCGGCCATTTTGTTTTTCCAGTGGCCATTCTGGAACCGCCGATCAGCTGGCCGAAAATGGGGACTTTGCGATGATCGCTTCCCCGCGATCATCACAAAGTGAATTTTCCCCATAGGGGCCATTGCTAAGCGATCGCTCTGGCGATGGCCAAAACCCCATCGCTAAGCGATTTCATCGCTCAACAGAGCGATCGCTAAGCGAGGCACCACTGTATAAGGAATAATCTTAACAATGATTATTATAATTTTCTAATAAAAAGTATGTGTGTCTGACTGTTTGTCACAGTAGCAGCTTCAAACCATGTGGACACCTGCAATTTAGCCTGTGTACTAAAATGATCTGGAAGGGAGTGTATATATCTGCGGTTATTTGTTTTTTTAAAACACATAGATGGAACAGCCAGTCCCCTTCCTTAGGTGCTGTAGGGGTGCACCATGGTTTCAGTAATCATGATTTAACTCAGAGCAGGCACAAAGTGTGCAATACATAACTGCTGTATTTTGTTTGAAGACTTGAGTGCATCTAAAATCTGCAGATCGGATATATTTTAGCCTTTTTAAAAAATTGACAATTGCATTTTTAGATAACCACACACTAAATAAGAATGAAACAAAAAAGAATGAGGTGTTATCACAAAAGGAAGCATGTAAAATACAAAACCAGATGTACATTGTTAAAGACAATTTATTTATATTTATTTATTTATTTTATTTCTATCCCGCCTATCTGATCATATTAGACCACTCTAGGCGGCTTACAGTAAAAACAACAATGTAATTTTAAGACTTTACAGCAAAAACGTAAATAAAAAAAAAATAAAGAACAGAATAAGAAAAAAGATCGTCAAGGGTTTTCTGTTGGGAAGGCCCGCCTATACATCAATGTTTTTAGTTGTTTCTTAAAAATGCCCAGCGGGGGAGCATTTATGTACAAGCATTTATCAGATTAAATCCTGGTGTAATCTGAACAAAGAGCATAGTAGTGTGGGATGTTGGGCTGTGATCAAAGTAGAAAATAATGCCTAATCTATATACCAGGTAAATTTCCTACAGTGTAACTAATTTCCAATACTACCTGCTTGCCTGAATTGTCCATACATTTAAAATATTTGATGGAATTAACTGATCTCTAGGAGAAATGTTAACTCCTAAAGCAGAATAATCCCTGTTGTAAAACTGGGAGATTTCAATGGAAGAGGATATCTCAGACTAAAGTGGCTAGAAATGTTCTTTAATAGTCAGTAGCAATGTTTAGCCCAGCCCCCTTTTTAAAAGTGACAAGTAAGTTCTTACACAGCCATGCACTAAGAGTGAAACATAAAAAGAATAGGGTGTATCACAGCAGTGTTAAATTCAGTGGTGTGTAACTTACTTCATGATAGTTCCCTTATCAGAGCTGAGTACAATGTATTTAAACAATACATTGTACTCAGGGACAAAGAAAATAAAATGTGACAGCAGTAACACACTGCAATAAAGCAGATAAAGTACATATTACTTGACACAAATAATTACTGTTATGATATACTGTACACTACTATACAAGTACAATGTAAACTTATAAGGACTATATTCAGGTGTTTAAACTCTGGTAAGTAGTCATAGGTAACACATGTTTGAAGAAAGTATAAAACTGAGGAAAAAGCATACCGAATTGTAATAATCATCTGTTAATACTTCCACTTGCTGCTTTTCTTTATTTGAATCTTCGGACATAATCTCCTAAAACAAGGCCTTTTATTTCTTCTTCACAGACTGTGAAATATACAAAAATTAATCCTTTGAGGTGTACACCCATGCTTTTCAGCCTACAATTCTTTCTATTAACACCTAATTCAAATGTGCATTAGCTCTGTTATTATCATTTGCCAACATATAATTAAGCAAAGCTTAAATTTCTTTCCAATCTCCATTTATTTTGTGATTACCATTTTATTATAAATACTTAAATTATAATTTCTCTTCCACTTCATAATGACACATTAAATGCCTATTTTAAAAAGGCCTCAGAAGTGCAGGAGAGAACAAAAGACACAGTCAGGAGATAGGACTGACTGCTTTCCTCAGCCTTTAAACAAGATTGTGTACAATATAATTTTCTTGCAAATATGATATTGACAGAATAGTCGTGACAAGCTCTTGATCAATACATAGAGAGAGAGAGAGAGAGAGCCAATTTATTTCCATTGTGAGTTATTCTGACAGAAATCATTGTGTTCTATACCAGTGCTTATTCACCTTGGGTAACCCAAATGTTCTTGGACTACAATTCCCAGAAACCCCAGCCAGAACAGCTAGTGGTGAAGGCTTCTGGGAGTTGCAGTCCAATAATACCTGGTTACCCAAGACTGCAGCAGGACAACACAGCTAAAGATCTATTTTCCTCAGCAAGACAAACAAATTCAATAAATGCAACATTTTGAAATATTTGTGAATTTATCTTCCCAACTACCACCATCATGGTAGGAAAGAGCAGAGAAGCCAACAGGCCTGGGGACACGCCCCCCCCCCCAAATTTGGGCAACAAGGTATGTGATCTATACAAAGCACATTTAAGAATACCACAGTGACTGCAATAACAACAGAAGGAGATGTGGAGCAGTTGTGGTTTACTGATTTACTGAAATATAAATAAGGGTGGTGTAATGGATAGGGTGAGTGGCTAAAATTCAGGAGACCTTGGGTGTCAATCCCAGTTTGGTCATGGAAACTCTGGGTGAAATGGCACTCATAAAACCACTCTTTAAATACCTCACATACTTTGAATGCCCTTTTGTCAGTACAAGTCAGTCCTGACTTGACCGCATGTAGAGTGAATATTTCAAAGCAAGAGATAGATTTATTTAAATTATTTATATGCTGCCCTTCTACCCATACGGGACCTGAGGTGGTTTACAACAGATGAAACAACAGATTTTAAAAAAAACATTTATAAATATATTTGCTGTTGTTGTTTAGTCGTGTCCGATTCTTCATGACCCCATGGACCAGAGCATGCCAGGCCCTCCTGTCTTCCACTGCCTCCCAGAGTTGGGTCAAATTCATGTTGGTAGCTTTGATGAAACTGTCCAACCATCTCATCTTCTGTTGTCCCCTTCTCCTCTTGCCCTCACACTTTCCCAACATCAGGGTCTTTTCCAGGGAGACTTCTCTTCTCATGAGATGGCCAAAGTATTGGAGCCTCAGCTTCAGGATCTGTCCTTCCAGTGAGCACTCAGGGTTGATTTCCTTTAGAATTGATAGGGTTGTTCTCCTTGTAGTCCAGGGGATTCTCAAGAACCTCCTCCAGCACAATTCAAAAGCATCACTTCTTCAGCAGTCAGCTTTCTTTATGGTCCAGCTCTCGCTTCCATACATCACTACAAGAAATACCATAGCTTTGACTATGCAGACCTTTGTCGGCAAGGTGATGTCTCTGCTTTTTAAGATGCTGTCTAGGTTTGTCATGGCTTTCCTCCCAAGAAGCAGGTGTCTTTTAATTTCGTGGCTGCTGTCACCCTCTGCAGTGATCACGGAGCCCAAGAAAGTAAAATCTGTCACTGCCTCCATATCTTCCCCTTTTATTTGCCAGGAGGTGATAGGAACATTGGCCATGGTCTTAGTTTTTTGGATGTTGAGCGTCAGACCATTTTTTCCGCTCTCCTCTGTCACCCTCATTAAGAGGTTCTTTAATTCCTCCTCATTTTCTGCCATCAGAGTGGTATCATCTGCATATTGGAGGTTGTTGATATTTCTTCTGGGGATCTTAATTCTGGCTTGGGGTTCCTCCAGTCCGACCTTTCGCATGATGTATTCTACATATGTTAAATAAGCCGGGGGACAGTATACAGCCTTGTCGTAGTCCTTTCCCAATTTTGAACCAATAAGTTGTTCTGCATCCATTTCCAACTGTTGCTTCCTGTCCCACATATAGGTTTCTCAGGACATAGATAAGGTGATCAGGCACTCCCATTTCTTTAAGGACTTGCCATAGTTTGCTGTGGTCCACACAGTCAAAGGCTTTTGCATAGTCAATGAAGCAGAAGTAGATGTTTTTCTGGAACTCTCCGGCTTTCTCCATAATCCAGTGCATGTTAGCAATTTGGTCTTGAGTTCCTCTGCCCCTTCAAAATCCAGCTTGTTCTTGGACTTCAGTTCCCAGAAGCCTTCACCACTTGCTGTGCTGGCCAGGATTTCTGTTGTAGTCCAAGAACCTCTAGGAGCCCAAGTTTGAGAACCACTGTCCTAGTAGAGTGGCTCTCAAGCTTGGATGCTTCAGATACCTTTGGGCTCCAACTCCCAGAATCAGGTCACTGGTCTTACTAGCTAGGTCTTCTGGCACTTGAAGTCCAAAACATCTTGTAAAGTAGTGGGTTCAGATGTGGAGATGACTTCAGCATAGCTCTTTATTTGCAGGAGACATTACAAACACTCACAGAAAGCTGTTCTATACACTCAAACCTTCCCCAAAGCACACACCCGACATTCAATCAGTCAGTAACCACATTCAACAGCTAAAAACTCCCTTGGCCCATTGCTAGTCTGTATGAGTAACCTAATTGACTGGCTCAGCAAGCATAGTTAATCTCAGTAGAGCTGGAAGCAGTCTATCTAACAAAGGATCTTCACCTGTAGCTCCCAATACATTACACATTTTGTAGCTGGTAGGTTGAGAACCACTGCTGTAGTCTGGAGTTGGAGAACATGTGCCATTGGGACTGGAACCACTATCTCTCACCATCAGCAAGGCTGGTGGGAGCTGGTGTTGAAAAACATCTGGAACACTATTTTCTTGATTGTTTGAATCATAGGATCATGGAACCCTATGAGGCCATTTACTGCTCTAAAACAGTGGTTCTCAAACTTCGGTTCCTAGATGTTCTTGGACTACAATTCCCAGAAATCCTGGCCAGCACAGCAAATGGTAAAGGCTTCTGGGAACTGCAGTCCATGAACATCTGGGGGCTCCAGTTTGAGAACCACTGCTCTAAAATTTAGGAAGGTTTTCCTGATATTCTGGTGGAGAAACCTTCCCTCACTGAGTTTCCATGATCTATTCAAACACACTCTGGGCTGTGGATGTACTTTAAATTTAAAATGTTCCCTCTGGCCATGTTGTGTGCACTCAAATGCCTGTTGCCTTTTGCCACATCCAACAAAAGGCAGACACCCTCCACGCCTTGCAACATCCTCCCCTCCCTCTTTATTTAATATTCTGTTCGACAAAGATTTTTGCAGAACTAGAAAGCTTGGACATTTTTTTCATGCCTCTCCAGTTAGCACAATCGCGGGATCTCCCAAAGGGGACGTAGGAACGTTTTTTGCGACAAGCCCCTCTTTCGTTGCCTCCGTGGGTGCGCTGTTCACCTGCTGTGGCTCGCGCTCCCTCCGACACACTCGCGCCTCCCTCACCTTTGCGATCACGTGTGAACGCGGCTTCCCGGCTGCGGGGCGGGGGAGACAGGTTTCTACCTTCGCATGGCTAAACCTCACCCCCCCTGTCCTTGGCTTAAAGCCCAGCCGCGAAGCCAAACCGACGCCTCGCCAGGGCGTGGCCTCGGCAGCCTCTCCTCCACAGCGATGGCGGCCCCGGCGGATTCTAGAAGCGGAGGGCCAGAAAGGACGTTGCCCTGGCAACCGGTTCGTCGGTGGAACTGCGGCCTCCAGCTTCCCCTCCCATCCGCCCGACAGATCCAGATTGAGCCTCTTTTGGGGGGGGGGGGGTTGGCAGCTCGGTAATTGCCCCGTAGGGTTTATCCTTTATTGTACCTCTCCTGTTGTTCTCTCCCTTCCAAATTTGTTGCATATTCTGCACACCTGTAGAACTCCTGCATGACAATTTGGTACAGTGCTCCTACCTCCCGTCTTTGGTACAAACCATTTGGAAGGCTTCTTCCATCTCCAATGGCTGGTTGAGCCAAATAAATTCAATCATGGCCTAGTGGTACATTTGGAAGGATGAATCTCATCATGGCGGTCCCCAGAGCCCATTCCTCAAGGAGTGTCCAAAAATGCTAAATTGAGCCACATAAACAAACAAAGTGTAGGTCTTTTGTAAAGATAATGACTATTCATTTCTTAGTTAGTTAGTTAGGCATCCTTCAGTCTCAAAAGACTATGGTAACGTGCTCTGTATGGAGGACTTGGAACAGCGCCTAGTGTGGCTGAGAAGGCCAATTCGAGAGTGACAATCTCTTCCACACTGAAGACAAATCCAATCTGCCCCCTGTCCGGCTCCCTGGTTTTGCTGCTTTTGTGACTTCCTCTTTGCCTCGGCCTGCTGGGCAAGGGTCTCTTCAAATTGGGAGAGGCCGTGATGCACTGCCTGCCTCCAGGCTGAACGGTCAGATGTCAGGTTTTCCCATCCGTTGAGGTCCATTCCTAAGGCCTTCAGATCCCGCTTGCAGATGTCGTTGTATCACAAGCTGTGGCCTCCCTCTGTGGTGCTTTCCCTGCACTAAATCTCCATACCTGAGATCTTTTGGAATCCGACCATCAGCCATTCTCACGACATGCCCAAGCCAATGTAGACATCACTGTTTTAATAATGCATGCATGCTAAAAATTCCAGCTCGTTCTAGGACTACTCTGTTTGGAACTTTGTCCTGCCAGGTGATACCAAAAATGCATCAGAGACAATGCATATGGAACATGTTCAGCTTCCTCTCCTGCCGTGCACAAAGGGTCCAGGACTCACTGCAGTACAGGAGTGTGCTTAGGACACAGGCTCTATAGACCTGGATCTTCGTATGTGTCGTCAGCTTCTTATTGAGCCATACTCTCTTTATGAGTCTAGAGAACATGGTGGCTGCTTTGCCAATGCAAAGTATACTCGGGTACTTCATTACAATAGAGATGGTTTTCAACAATCCTGGAAAAAAATCAGTTTCTTCCTCCACCTAAGTAAGTGATGGCAAAACTATGGCATGTGTGCCACAGCTGGCATGCAGAGCCCTCTCTGTGGGCACACGAGCCATAAGTCAACTTAGCCACTTATCCATCCTCTGCTGGCACTCCTCTCTGCTGGTGCAGTGGTCCAGCATAGGGGTGCAATGGCAGCCATTACCAGTCTAACCCTATTGTGGACTGGAGGACTGGTAAGCATTTAACTGTTAATACCGCCCCTAAGGGGGGGGGAGCATTTAAACATTGCAGTGCAGGGGCAGTTGTTTCTTCTAAAAACTCAGTATTCAGGTTTAATTGCAGTGTTGGCACTCTGAAATAAATAAGTTCTGTGTTGCAGTTTGGGCACTAGGGCTCAAAAAGGTTCACCATCACTGATCTAAGTTCAGAGAGAAGGGGTGGGGTTGTGGCAGATGATGTCACAATTCTTGGTGCTTGGAAACTCATGGGGCTTCAACCCTGTGCAATCTGCCTCCATTACACTTCTGAATTCAACATGAGGTATTGTTGCCACTCCATTGCCAAGCTATGGAAAATAAGTTTTTTTTTTTTTTGGCTTGGCTCAAGGCACAGGAGGGGGAAACAGAATGTGCTTGTGTAGAACTATTTGTACTTCCTCCTCATTACCACCTCCTTGCTCTTGTTACTGCTCGGATGTTCAACAGCATCATGAAGCTGCCAAAAGTGAAGATGAATGGGAAGTGTACTAGCTGTGCTGCTTGGTAGCAGTTCTACATTCATTTGGTTTGCACACAAATACATGCTACTACTATGCTTTAATGACCACGTACAGAATGTTGTTCCATGGAAGTAACCATGTTAGTCTGTTACAGCAAAAAAGAGAGGTTCTTGTGGGACTTGTTAAGACTGAAAAATTTGATTTGTTATGAGCTTTCATAAATGTAGCTTGTGATTAGAGCACAATAATCAAGTCACAGACGTTTTTGTATGCTTCTTCTAGTAATGGGGGAAGAACAGAATGAAATATACGTAAAATGATAATTGTATTATTAACACAACTCCATACATTTTGGAGGGTTCTTTAACATAAACATAGCAATGGGAAGGTCAGTTACACCAGTCACTTACTCTTTGGGATATTAAACAGTGCTTTCTACTTACCCAAAGAGCCTCTTGTTTTAACATACTTCTAAAAACAGAAGTAGCCTGCTTTATCTCATAGTCCTTTTGGAAAAACTGTTGTGCTGTACACAGTTGGGTACTAATACAAACTTGTATGGATGAGCTGATTAATATATACAATGAGATACAATCTCTCAGCTTTGTTTAATCTGAGAGAAAGAAGAGTGAGAACCACAAGAACCTTCCTTCCCCCAAAGGAGAAAATCTGTTTAAGTCCCCAAAGCATGCCAGATGAACTCCTCCTAAGCAGTACAACTCTTGGCATGATTGCCTTTTTCACAAAAGACAAGTAGATTTGTGCTGGCATTCAGTGTTTTCTTTGATGATTGCACTGGCAATTGAGTTTAAGGGTTTCATTTCCCAGTGCCAGTCATGTTTTGTGCTTCATACTGATTGTTTATCAGCCCATCATTTCTAGTTAAGAAGAAATCATCTGTGTAGTTTAATGCAGACCAAGTGTAATAACAGGTCCTTCCTTCCTTCCTTCCTTCCTTCCTTCCTTCCTTCCTTCCTTCCTTCCTTCCTGTCAGAAGCACCACAGTGCAATTAAGAAAAATACCAGATAATTTTCACCCAATAATGGGCAATGTTAATAGCATTGGGGGCACCTAATATGAAGTCTACTTAAACTGCCAACAATAACAAAACAAATAAATTATATTTCACAGTTCTAACAAATGCTAAGAAAGAATGAAGAAAGGGAATAAGAGAGACATAATGGCTGGCATCCTGTTGGCATAACTGTGCTCACACCAGATGGATGATGTCATCAGTCACCGCCTTTTATCGCTAATTAAATGTTTCAAATCCCACCCAAACATATGAAGAGTAGGAATAAAAATAGGAAAGATACAGAAGTAGTCCTTTTTACTATTTCCTAAAATATCATGTCTTGTCTCTGAATGAAAATGGAATGTTATTGTCAAGTTGTCTTGATTTTCTTGCACTTAAATTCAATTATTTTATCTCAGCATGGTGCTAGGTTAGCAAAAGTGTGTTAAATAAACAAAACAAAAGCAAAGTGCTAAGAGATTTTAAAAGGGTATAAATCTCTCTCTCTCTCTCTCTCTCTCTCTCTCTGTGTGTGTGTGTGTGTGTGTGTGTGTGTGTGTGTGTGAGAGAGAGAGAGAGAGAGAGAGAGAGAGAGAGAGAATAATAGATGAGAAAAATGTTTTTTAAATATGTGACTTACCATTGTGGTCTGCTGTATAAATGTATGAATGAAATAGAGGAATAGGAATAATCTTACATGAATATCTCTCAGATATTGTTCTTTTCAAAGGCTTTGGCTCAGGGAATGACTTCTGCTTCTGTTTTTGTGGATAGCCAGCAACAAATACAGAACAATTCAGGTGAGAAAAGTTGGAAGCTACACAGGCCTGGCTTCCTCCCATAGGTAGGGCATTGAAACACATGGGAAACATGACAGCAGTAATTTTTAATGATAAAGAGAGGCCTTGAAACAATCATTGACATTTTTGTGAACCTGGAAAGGTTGCTTAACTGGTAAAATGTATTCATTCACCATGAAGCATTTAAGTCAACAGTCATACACATCATACAAATAGTAAAATATTAAGCTCCAGTTTGGTTTGTCATGCAGACGTGACAATTTGTCCTGTGATTGCCCACATTCTAAGTTATAATTTCTCTTGGAACCCTGTGTGTATTTGAAATGTTGTATTTAGACACATAAGGTCACATATTGCTCTTTGACTCATGCTTTGGAGAAGATACTGTATAGTTACTTTTAATTGTTTAGAAATGCATAATGTCAACATATTTTCATGTGTGCATCCATTGGCAGATAGTGTTGTACAGAGAACAACTGTGAAGTGTAGTCTCATAAAGTATTTCTGTTAACCCTTGTGGCATTCATAGTGATATGGTTATGGCAATGCCCTAATACACTCCAGGGAAGCTTATAATGCAACTTTATATCTTCCCTGCCTGGAACACTTGTGCAATATATACAGTACTAGGTTTACAATGTGCCAACAGTCATATTGGTTAATGGATAAGCGGCATGTTTGGTTATTACTGGAGAGTTGAGACCTGCAAAAATGTGATGCATATTTGGCATTATGCCTCACTAAACTAAAATTTAATTATTTAGTAAACATTAGTGTGGAGCTGTTGGTGTAGAACCTGGCAGTAAATCATCATTAGCATCTACCTGTTATAATAGTTTAGTATTTATTTCCTGCTTTTGTGGGGATTGAGTACATATGTTAAAATTGAGCACACTGAGTACATTTAGTACACTGTTAAAATTGCAGTGTTCAACCAGTTAGTCTGAATATGTGTTGACATAAGATCTATTCTGAAAAGATTAATGAGGTTAACCTTCTAACCCAAATTATACCTGTTTTTGTCTTACTGCTTTCAAAATTTTGCTGAAAATTACTAGGGAAGAATTCTTATAATTTTAAGTTCTGTTTCCACTTCTGAATGTTGGATGCAGAGATAACATAAATTTTTTTAATGGTACTATCTGAAGCATGCATATTAATCAATGAAGACAATTTTGTTGTTGTTCTTTAGTCGTTTAGTCGTGTCCTATTCTTCGTGACCCCATAGACTAGAGCACACCAGCCCTCTTGTCTTCCACTGCCTCCCGGAGTTGGGTCAAAGTCATCCTGGTAGCTTTGATGATACTGTCCAACCATCTTGTACTCTGTCGTCCCCTTCTCCTCTTTCCTTCACACTTTCCTAACATCAGGGTCTTTTCCAGGAAGTCTTCTCTTCTAATGAGATGGCCAAAGTATTGGAGCCTCAGCTTCAGGATCTGTCCTTCCAGTGAGCACTCAGGGTTGATTTCCTTTAGAATGGATAGGTTTATTCTCTTTGCAGTCCAGGGGACTCTCAAGAGTCTCCTCTAGCACCACAATTCAAAAGCACCAATTCTTCAGCATTCAGCCTTCTTTATGGTCCAGCTCTCACTTCCATACATGGCTACTGGAAAAACCATAGCTTTGACTATGCAGACCTTTGTCGGCAAGGTGAGGTCTCTGCTTTTTAAGATGCTGTCTAGGTTTGTCATCACTTTCCTCCCAAGAAGTAGGCATCTTTTAATTTCATGGCTGCTGTCCCCATCTGCAGTGATCATGGAGCCCAAGAAAGTAAAATATGTCACTGCCTCTGTATCTTCCCCTTTTATTTGCCAGGAGGTGATAGGACCAGTGGCCATGGTCTTAGTTTTTTGGATGTTGAGCTTCAGACCAGTTTTTCTGCTCTCCTCTTTCACCCCCATTAAGAGTTATTTAATTCCTCCTCCCTTTCTGCCATTAGAGTGGTATCATCTGCATATCTGAGGTTGTTGATATTTCTTCTGGCAATTTTAATTATGGCTTGAGATTCCTCCAGTCCAGCCTTTTGTATCATGTATTCTGCATATAAGTTAAATAAGCAGGGAGATAATATACAGCTTGTCATTCTTGAAGACAGTTACACTGTATCTTAAAAGTTATAGTTACGGTGAAAAGTTATACAGTAGTTATAGTGAATAACATACTGTGCACCAGTATGAATGTAATGAAGCAAATTGGCCACATGATGGCAACAGGTGAAGAGGAAATTAGTCTGTGATGAGTGAAGCAATGTGTAAATTAAGGCACCGAGCCTGGCGGTAATTACATGGTATTGTTTCTAATATGCAATATTGTATAAATTCCTTAGGCACCCAATATGGTTGCTGTCAGTTTGGGCAGAATAATGAGCACGTCTCTTAATTTATGCTTTAACTTACAAACATTCCCCCAAAAGTTGTCCTCTTCAACTGCATTGAAAACATGGCTTGGTAATGCAAAATTGGCCATTCTGTGAAGCCAGTCAGGAAAGTTTCTATTGACAAACCAAGCTTCTGAAGCTTTTTGTGACCCCAGCCCTGTGTTTCCCTTTATTTTCTTTATTTTGACCTATTTAACTTCCCAGGAGCCCACACCTTTCTACATAAGCACAGGACCTGGTGTCGTTATATCCTTTATTGCTGCGACCCCCAATGTGATGTGCCCACAGATGCACCACTTGATGCCTGCCCAAGTAACTACCCCTCCTGATCGTTAAACTGTGTAATAGTTAAAAATAATTTTTATTAATTAATGGAGGCTAATGTAAGCCTTCAGTGCCATTTTTTATCAACAAGGTTATGTAAACTGAACTGGATCTCAGAGTCATTTTTAGGAAATAAATCTACTACTTTGCAGACAGCACATCTTTCTGAAGTTTACTCAGCTGCTCTGAAGAAATAAAAAAGTAAGGTTGTGTTACTGTTGTTCATTTTGATATGATGTGTGCATGAACTGCTAGGTTTTCCTTATTTTGATATATTGGTTTTGCCAGACTTATGAGCACCTGTGTCCTTGTGTGTTTTACCTGTTTCTGTTTGTTTTGTTGTGGATACGTAGGAGATAAATTTTTCAACTGGATGGATTTCCCAGAGTGTTGCCATTTGCCTTCTTCAGTGAAATTAATATCTTGTTGTACCTTCTGAAGGGTAAATATGTGATTTGACATTTGAGACAGTGGCCTGTATTCCATCTTTTCTTAGCCAAGTTTGGGTGTGGTCCGGTGGACATTTTTTCCTGTAGTTTGGTCCACTTTGGGAACAGGATGGTTTGTGCTTTTTCCCAGCAACCACATGAGGTACAAGGAGTTGAGAACCAGCCTGTCCCTTATCTTTGCCTACCTACATCTTTTTGAGTCCTTGTCAGGGGCTACTGTGTGTGTTTAGAGCTAGACCAATTGATTTGTTTTCTAATTGAAAGCTTCCTCCTCCTGCCCCATAGAGAGAGGAGTACAGGAGGGGACAAGGAGGGAGATCTCTCTTTTCGTATTTTTGTATTTTTATTTTACTACTTCTTTTTTTACATTTTCCTTTAAAGGGAGAAACAGACTAAATAGCGTTGCTTGAGGTGCAGCGGGCTTCCTGCCCTGAAACCTCCAGTCCTTGCTGTGGATGCAAGGATTGCCCCAAATGGCATATTGCACCTCTGAGCGACCTTAAGTGACCAATCCATTTAGTCTAATCCAATTTAGCTCAATCCAGTTTGGCATTCTAGTCACATTCTTAGTTGCTTCTGAGACCCATCGCTTTAGACATTAGGCATTTGTCTAAAGACATTGGGGGCTGCATGATGGGGTCTTAGACATGGGTGTGCACCTATGTAAGCCATGTTCCTGAACATTCTCATGCATCTAGGAAAAGTATACCAGATCTTCATATGTTGAGCACATAGTTCTGTAGACACTCTCTAATTGTGTCATACAGACCTACTGTCTCAGTGACTGAAATTCTGGGAAGTTGGAAAGTGGCCATTTCTGGGAGCAGTCTATGTCCCTAGCACTCAATTAGTCATCCACGTGTGCAGGCAAACATCTGCATAAGGCTGACGTCTTCTTTAAATGCAGAAAATTCTGCATTCAAAAGAAGGCAAGCTTTCCCTGAGTGACTGGCTGCCTGGGTGGGATTTTTAAATAGATTGTTGTAGCTTATTGCTGCTTTGAATGTGGTTTGGTGTTGCCTATATTTTTTATATGGTGTTTGTTTGATCCTTTTTACTATCTGTATACTTCATGTTGTTAGCTTTAATATTGTCTTTTAACGATGTAAACCTCCTTGGGTAGTTAAAAGGAGAAAGGTGGGGTATAAACAAACAAACAAAGATTTTACGTTTTGGAGCTAAGGCATCATTTATGCTTTATACTATGTGGCTGGGCAAGTTAGATTTTGGTTTTATTCCCCCCTTTGCCCTCCAGGAAACTGGCATTTTGTGACTGGCCATACTCATGGTGGCAGCCATTTTGTAGGTGTACCTACAACACTTTCAAAATTCCAAATGTAGCTACCAGACCCAAAAGCTTGGAATTCCATGTGTTTCTCCTACATTCTGCTAGCACTCTACCTGTTTCTTTTGATCCATGCTGGGCATTATCCTATGTTATGAGACCAAATCCACATTTCATTTGAGGCTTTAGCCCAAGAATGGAAAAGGTCAACCTCCAAATGCTGTTGAAGCCCACCGTCCACCATTGTCCTGTAAGGACAATAGTTAGGGATGAGAGAAATGACTGTCCAGTAATATCTGGAAAGACAGCTCCCACCCCTCCTTTAGATTCTTTGAAACATTCTTCTCAGTTGGTTTAAAGATGATCATAGACTCATAGAATAGTGAAGTTGGAAGGGGCCTACAAGGCATCAAGTCCTGCCCTCTGCTTGAGGCAGGAATACAAATCAAAGGATATCCGGTGGTTGTCTAAGTTTCTCTTGAATGCCTCCAGTGTTGTCTGAGATACAGCCTCTAAGGTTTTTGCAAGCTGTCCATTAAAATACTAAGAGAAACAAAATTTTGAAAGAGCCTGAATGGATTAAAATGTCCAGCACATATCAGAAAAGCATACATCTTTTTTAGGGACACACTGTAAATAAAAATAAAACACATTTGAAATACAAAACTTTGGGGAAATTGCTAGCAGTTTTAAAAAAATACGTGTAAACTGACGCTTTGTGTCTTCAGTGCATTGAGAGTTTTAATAAATATGGGCACCAAAATTTTTGTTTATTTCATTGTATTGTTTTGACTCCCTCTCATCATATCACAGTACTCCATCCTCTCACTTCTCTTCTGCTGATGATTGGACATTATCATGGCTGTTCTGACTTGTATGCAGTAGTTGTAAACAATGATGCATTGCATCCAAACCAGTCTTCAAGATTTTTCAGCCAAGACATATTTCTTATTTCTGCACTCCTTTTCCAGTAATTGTAATTTTTGCCCCCACGACTGATATATTCTAGCTTTATGTATTGTGTATGTTTTATGATTTCTTGGTCTTTATTAATTCATGCTAAAAATATAACATCTTGAAGAGGAAATACTTAGCATTCTTGTAATGGATTCACATTTCAAATACTTCTATTTTTTTTCTATAACTACCTTTTTAAAAAGTCCATGATTCTGTGCCACAAAGTAGAATTAACAGTACATAGCACTATGAAATTAGAAATTGCTCTTTTGTTGTTGAATCAGTTGCTAAATTGGAAGATGAAACCACCAGTTTTTTTCTGCAGTTTTTATCATTAGTTTTCATAAATGGTATCAGTCTAGAAAAGGTGAGAGGGGATAGGGGCCCAGACCGCATTCCACTCTCAATATACTTCCTCCCACTTCAGAAGCCTGAGTGAAGAGATCAGTATTAAGTATTGTCCATAGATTTTGTGAAATAACATCAGGTTTATGAGCAGACATCATATTCAAGCATATTCAGGTTTTAAAAAACAACATTTTATTTTCTTTTTGTATTTTTTTTTAGTAAAAGAATAAACACAGAGGTATGCTTGGGGGATATATACCCTGACATTTTGACAAGTTTTTAAAATATAGTTTTTATTTGCAAAATATCACATTTCCCTTCTGATGGTGAACATTGAACTGGATTTTAAGGGGGGAAAATAAAGAAAATTTAAAAATGTAAATATACAATCTCCCTTCCTTGTCAAAAATAATAAACCACAAGCCAGCAATCTTTAAAAATGAGATGTTTTTTCTTTAACTGTTTAAACAAACAATTAAAGATCCAATGCTGTCCACTAATGATTGAAGAAATGTTTAAATGAGGAATCATCTGGTGAAGCATTCCCATTTATGGGAGAATCTGTACTATGTAAATCAATGCACGTATCTGGGATTAATTTTTTTAAAACTTGTGTTTTCTTATGGTGGCCACATGTCTAGTTTTGCAGAGAACAACCATCAATCTGGAAAAATGTTCCGGCCAAGTCCTGTTTAAAAATTTAGGCAGAAGATGGGAGAACAGAGGCTTGATGGTGCTTGTCAGTAATAGCAGCTGGATGGTAGATTCAGCAGGGATGTAGCTGGTAACAGGCATCCTCCCTGTGGTGAGATGGTCTATAATTCCCTTTAAATTATTGCAATTACTTTAAAATTCTCAAGTTTTATATAAATCTGTGTCCTTTCTTGTCTTTTTTGGCAATGTGTGTCTCTCTTATATGTTATTAATATTTATTAGTCGCATTTATTAACTATGCCTGGTGGTTCTTACCTAGCAAAACTGCATCATCCATATGGAAGGGATAAGATACCAACAAGCTTATGAAGATCCAAGCGATCAATCTGTGGAGGTAACTAGCGTGCAAGGAATAAAACTGGAATTTTATCATATGGAAAGGTTATAAAAAGTTAATTGCTATCTTAATGTTCATTATCTTGCTGTTATTAAGTATTATGTACAGAAAGGGGGAAGCTATGTTTGAGGCAAAAAAATCTGATCCAAAAATTAATAGACCGGTTTGCAGAGAAATGCTACTCTGGCTGTGATCCTCCATCCTAAACATATTTATTTGGAAGGAAGTGCTATTCTATAAATGTGACTTAATTTGCTTCAGATTGGTGTATACAAAAGTAGTATGAGAGATGTATTCAAAAAATAGAGAAGGGTGGCATATAAAATAGAATTTCAGAGAAAGCAGAATGAAAAAACAGGATGAAGCAAGAAAACATGTGATCAAAGACAATGGTCAGAATCCTGTTGGGATTCTATTCTAGGGTAAGTGAAATTATAAACATCGTAGTAGCAAATTTCAGCTGACTAATAAGGTGCCAGTCACATGCCTGGTGGTCATCAGCCAGTTATTTGACTGGGTGCATGACCAGACATGTGACTGTTACCTTATTAATACGCCAAAATTCACTGTCACAGTTTAATGTAATATCACTTAATCTTAGGGTAAAATCGCCAATGGATTTGGGCAGTAGAAACAGAAGTTGTATTTAGAAACTAAACAATATTCCACTCAGTATCTCATGAAGATGCAGAATCAGGAATTATTGCATAAAAAGCTGAAATAAATGAAAAACACCACCACTTGAAAAATGTTATTGAATACTATATTAGGTTTAGTAGTTAGAACAATTCCTATTCCTTCATGATAATAAGGTGCTATGTAGTAGATTTACTTTTTTTGCAATTATTATTAAGTTTATCATATTTAAAAGCAGGGCTGTTGCTAACCATAGATTTTTCCCTTGAAACATGAAGCTTATGTTTTCACTTCAATGATATCCCAGCCTCTTATTGTTTTCTGTTTTGGATATACACAGGCATAACAGGAGAAAAATGCAGAGCTAAATCCAGTTGTTAGTCCCAAATACTGTAGAATAAATCCATTGAATCAATGGGATTTACATAAGTATTGATTTAGCAAATCCCCTTCATTCAGTGGGTCTACTCCAGATAACTATAAATTGGATTTAATCCTGTATGTCTGTGTATAAAATGTCAACCACATGTTTCTAATTTCTGCTATATGTGAATATAGATTTAAAGGTGATCTTCACATTTGATAGTGTTTTAAAATCAAATATGCACATACGGAATATTCCATCTATGAAATAGCTTTTAGAGTTTAGTTACAGGATCTATTGTAAAATTAGCACACACAACTTGATGAAAAGTTTAAAATAAAATCCATTCTACCCAACAATAAAAGAAATTAGGACACAATTCTACTTGATATTTAAAGTAGGCTGACTAATGGAATTCCTATGCATATATACTCAGAACTAAGTCCTTCTCAGTCCAAGGTAGCTTATTCCCTGGTAAGTGGATGTATGATTGCAATCTGGATAGTTTCAGGTCTTTTGTATTTTCTTAACAAAAATAAACCAGCTAAATCCATCAGTGAGGTAAACAATAAAGTGCAAATATGATATTTAGAACCAGATAAAACACTAAGTGGGACCTTCACATGGGAGACTTTGTGATGCCAGATTCATCTGAAGCCAAAGTGTCTGTATAAGAATTTTCACAAAAGAAGCTACTTTTGAGTAATTGATTTCTTTAAAATTTGAACTTAAAGGGCTGGAATATTATGATACAAGAAACGTAGTGCTTTCAGCTATCTCTTCAGAGCAACAGGAGTCAAAATGAAAAGATGTAAGATGTTAGAGGAATCCTGGATCACAGAAGGAGACTTTGCATGCATGGAGAATTTTCAGGAGGAAAAGAGCACAATGAAAATGTGCATATGCTTTTCAAGGTCTTGGCTGAGAAGCCAGTTGGATATTTTAGCAGCATTTTCTAAATTCAGACAAAGTTGCCCTGAGAAGACAGCTGCTCAGAAAATGACCCATACCTACAAAACCACCTGATGTAATATTTCTGAATAAAGAGTGGAAGTAAGTATTATGGGTGACATAAGCAAGGGTGCTGGAGAATTAGATGATTCCAAATTGTGCCAACTCATGAAGTTCCAGATGGCTGAAAGCTTCCCAGGGACAGATCACTGTAATATCTGGAAAAGAGGGAGAGACAGAGAAATGGTTATACATGCATATGTCAAGCTGGACAAACCCATTTCAGAAGAAATTTTACTTCCTTGTAGAAGGACGGAGTTGGATTGAAGAAACAGCTTTTGTCTGTCCAGTTTTCTTGGAATTTAAAACATACACTCTGATGGTATTCTCTTATATAAAGAAGTTTTGAAGAGCACCTTTCCCCCTTACATTCAATAAGAGCTTGGTAAAGTTCTGCACATTCATTCATTAGTTCTATGTTGTCTCCATTTCAGTGTGAGGGGTTTATTTATTTTACCCTGAAAGATTTTCATATAAATATGTGTTCAAATGTAAATAAATATAAACAAATATATATTTGTATGAAATAAATATATTTATTTAAAATATTTAAATAGTACCGTATTTCTAAGTGATTTTTTCACACATTTCTCTTAAAGTAAAAATTTCTAGACCTATCTTAAGAATGCACAGTTTCATGTGCATGCTGATACCTTTTTTCCACTTAAGAATTAGATTGTAAAATTCAAAGATTTGCAAAAGGAATATGTTCCTGGGGGCACAACCATCCAGAAGGCCGGATCATCTTGTATGTACAGTCCCCTAGGAGTTATGGATCAGGTCAATTTGCTTCAAATTGTTGACTGACTGAAATCCTCATGCATCCCTACTTTAAATTATATACTGTATTTCCTTAAGGCCGTCTATTGCTGATGAGCTAGCTGTCTTGGGCAAACCCAAGGGAATCACATAACAAGGAATTAATTACCTATGGAAAGCCGTAACAGCAAATAGCAGCCAACAGCTTTAAGAATGTTTCTTAGTGGATGATAGATTTATTTATTTATTTATTTATTTATTTATTTATTTATTTATTTAATTAATTAATTAATTAATTAATTAATTAATTAATTAATTAATTAATTAATTAATTACTATCCCGCCTATCTAGCTGATCAAAGCCACTCTAGGCGGCTTACAACAAGGGAATAACAATACAGTATATATAAAACCAGCTTTACATGGGGAAAATCTATAACGAGATGGAAGAAGTACTAGGGAAAAGAAAGACAGGAGAGATCAGGAATAAGCTGAGGGGAAGGCCTGCCGAAACATCAATGTTTTTAGCTGATTTTTAAAAATAGATAGATTCATTATTTGTGTCAAAGAATTTAGAGGAACTTGCCCTTGACTACCAGAAACTGACAGAGAGAGGGGGGGCGGTGTCAGCAGAAATGGCTCTACCATTAGTAAAGCAGTCCCCTCAAGTGGCAGATTTCAAAGAGTTAGGAAAGGATAGAAAATTGTTAATCTAGTTGCTGCAATTATATTGCTAAAGTTTGGGAGACGTGTGGGATTATCTGTTCCAGGGATCAAAACAAACAAACAAAAACTGTCTGGTTTTGGATACTGTGCAGTTTGGTGAAGGGCAAGACAAAATTTGCTCCTATGCTTCAAGTGGCAACATGTCTAGTACCAGCCCTGGAAAACTGTCCATCATACCAAACTCATAAATCTTTCAGAAGCATGTGACTGAATAGCTTTAGATGCAGCAAGCTGGGCTAGATAATCTGATTTGCGATGGATTTGTTTGATCTCACAAGGTCCTTTTGTTTGTAAAGGAGATATGTTTTACATTATTTATGTTTACCTGTTCCAAGTCCCTCCATTCCTGGGATATCATCTCCAAAACTATGAAAAACAACAACAAAGGAGAGGAGAGGTGAGGTACAAGCAAGAAAAAGAGCGAAAAGACCTACACATGCGTCAATGTTTTTAAAAAATAAACCAAGAGAAGAATGTGGGTCAAAAAACAAATACCTATTTGCCCCTCTTACATAGTCATCCTTCCAGGCATGCAGAACTTTCAGTGCCAAGTGCCTAAGATGTAGAACATGCAAACAAATAGCCGTGCTATTTCCTAGTTAACCAATTAATTAAGTTAATTTGCCAAATGCAGATTGAGACAACACTGTGTTAGAAAAAACAATCTTTCCTCTTAAGGATGTACTGTTCCTAGATATGGAATTAACTTCTCCTGAAAATGTGAAAGGAAACAGCAGAGCAAGGGGTCTTTTTAATTGCAAGATCAGGCATTAATGCTTATATGGTTTGCACATTCTTGCATGTGGCAGGTCCCTGTTGTGCCTATAAATGTCAGGATTATAAACAGGTAGGATTTTGCAAATCCTAAATCAAGTAGAAGGGCAGCTTTAAATACAATGTAATCCGTTCTGTGTCTAGATCAGACCCAAGGAGCCTTCTGATGATTAGTAAACTTGTGTTCTCTGTGCAACAAATTCTTGTCATGCAATCTGCCATGCCTGCTTAGCAGAATTTTATCAGGAATGATAAGTTCCAGACAGTAGGTAGGCCAGGGTCCTACTATGGGAATACCCATATTAGCAGCAAATTTTGGGTGAGACCTCAAACTGTGCGCCACACTTTATCCAGGGATCATCATTATTCATTTGTAGCTTTCCCTCCTGAGTTTTCTAATTGCTGCTTCCATTTGTCATTTTTTTCTCTTTTCTTTTCACAAGGAAACAGTAAAGGAGGAGAACACAGAATAGCTTCACAAATGTCACTTGATTGGTAGTGCATATCTTAGGAGATATGATTATATATATCCACCATTGGTTCCTACACATAAAATCAAAAGAATGTTTTGTCATTGACTAGTTAAATTTGAGGGGACGTGGTGGCGCAGCAGGTTAAACTGCAGAAGCCTCTTTGCTGCAAGGTCGGAAGACCAGCAGTCGTAAGATCGAATCCATGCGACGGAGTGAGCTTCCGTCGCTTGTCCCAGCTCCTGCCAACCTAGCAGTTCAAAAGCATGCAAATGCGAGTAGATAAAGAGGTACCACCACAGTGGGAAGGTAACAGCATTCCGTGTCTAGTCGCACTACTCTCTTCGGACAAACGCTCTACGGCTTGGAAATGGGAATGAGCACCGCGTCCTAGAGTTGGACACAACTGGACTAAATGTCAAAGGAACCTTTACCTTTACTTTAGTTAAATTTGATCACTTACATACTCTTATCATGCCATCTCATGAAAACTTTTAAGAACAGGAAATTATTTTTACATAATGTGAGCCCTATCAGCCCTAGCTGGATCTGCAGACACTCCTTCCTCCATTCCTTGATCCATGAATGACATCATTTGTGCTTAAACCAAAACAGGGTTTATTACAACCAGGTTGGGGTTAACAACACAATTCTCTTGGACCTGTCCTGCACTGCCAGTGAACCAGGTTTTAAGTCAAAATGAGTCCAAGCCCTCTATCTCCCTGGTTACTTTCACCAGAAAGGGTTTCTGTCTCAATGGAGTTGTTCCCACTGACCTGAAATACAGGACCTGCGGCAGGGAGGATCAGTATGCCTGCACCAAGGACAACAATGCCAGTCTCTCACCCAAGTGTCCTCATGGCTCACGGTCTGCTGGTTTTGGTGTGCCTGCTGATGCTGTCTCTGCCAGCAGAGCAGCTGAGTGGGAATAGTTTCTCCAGGGGTAGGCTGGCTGGCTGGATATCTTTGTTCCCTCCATTGTTGTTTGCCCCAATATGAGGGACAGGACAGAGGCCACAGATTGAGATGTCTTTCCACCTTATCCTTGAACAGCCTGAGCTACACCAGTACCCCTATCCAGGTGTCCTCTTTGTACAGTATATATACTCCCAGTTCCCAGGTGGCTCTGGTTCTTTGGGGAGCTTTTCCTCAGCCTGCAAATGCTTTACTAGGTTTTCTAAGTCATCTCCCCAGAAACCATCCTCTACCTCCTCCTCTTCCTCAACTAGCATGTTGGGAAGCAGGTCTCTCATGTGCCCACCCTGTTCCACTGTCTCCTCCTCTTGAGTCTGGGTCTGTCTCTCTGCCTTTATATCTCCCAGATACCAAGGTCCTCTTTACCCCTTTAGTGGCTGTTCTGCTAGGTTTTGGTCAGGGTTCCCTCCTCTTGTTATCTGGGTTTCTCCCCATCAGAGTTCCTCTAGAGTGTCATCAACTAAATTTACCTCCTCCAGGCACTCACAATCCAGATGTGAGACAGCTCACAAAAAGGGGCACCCATCCCATTGTCGTCATTCTCACAGAATAGTTACAAAATGGGTATAGATTCTTAAAGTTAATTGGAGGTAATGAATCCCAAATCTCCTCTGATGGCCACAGCAAGATAAAGGTATACATGAGAGCCGTGTCAGTTTGTGTCATAATGTACTTGAACAGATTGTTCTTCCTTATTCCTTCAAAATGTGGTGGTATTTAAGTCATGTCATTTCACTTCACTAGTTCATTATTTTCAGTTACAAAATATCACTTGAGTGTCCCTCAGTAAAGCTCCTATAAACAATAGAAATGGATTTTCAACAAAGTTGTGTTCTCCAATGCAATGTTATTATTTCTACAAAAAAACCTACAGGCATCAGTTCTGTTTATGATGTAGTCTTACGTACTGTTACACATGTGTAACCCCCCCCCCCTTTTGAGCAGTGAGATGTTAGAGGCACCATGGTTAGAAAGGATTCAATTTTCTTGGAAACAGATCACTGAAGACTTATGGTATTTCTGCAAGGTAAGACCATTTACACATAGACAAGCTTATCTGCACCATTAACACTGCAATAAATTTCTGCTTCTCATCAGATAGTTAGGGGAATCTATAGCCTGTACTTAAGATTGCAGAGAGTTTCACATTCTGTTGCAAGCAGTATATATGTCTTTGAATTATAGCTTTTTTTCTTGTTTCCATGTTTCTCTCTGAGACCTCCTCTTTAGAGAGGAGAGACAAGTATGCCATCTCTAGCCAAGACTCATGCCATTTTAGGCCATCAGGTTTCATACCTGTAGATAGTAATGCGGAATAACCATGGTACTCCAGATTACTATGTATGGATGTGAAAGCTGGGCTTTCCTAATAATAATAATAATAATAATAATAATAATAATAATAATAATAATAATAATAATAATAATAATAATAATAATAATAATAATAATAATAATAATAATAATAATAATAATAATAATAATAATAATAATAATAATAATAATAATAGCAATAGCAATAGCAATAGCAATAGCAATAGCAATAGTAATAATGTCCCGTCAAGTCAATTTTGATTTATGGCAACCCTTTTCAGGGTTTTCGAGCTAGAGAGTACTCAGAAGTGGTTTACCACTTCCTTCTTCTGGGGGTACTGTCTAGCTGTGCAGCTTGCCCAAAGCTACACAGGCTGGCTTGTCTCTTAGGAGGCATAGTGGGGAATCGAACTCCCAACCTCTGACTCTCCAGCCGGAGACCTAAACCACTGAGCTCATTCAGCTAGTTCTCATTAAAATATTACATCCATCAGCTGTCTCTTGGCAGGTGTTTGAAAACTGTTGCTTCAAGGCAACTACATAAAGAGAATTAAGAAATCAATACTTTGTTTCCAATTAATCTTAGAATTAGAAGTTGCACGGTTGGGATGGTTCTGGACTTTCTTTGTAGAGACACCAAGTGTAGAGTCCAAACCCATAACCCTATGAAGTGACTCCTAGGAATCCTACGAGATTCCTTTTTAAGTATGGTTTGGTATGGTCCTGTAGGGATGTAAAGAATACTCAGTAAATTCTTCACTCTTATCTAAATGGGGACTGTCTCAATTTGTTGAGCCACCTCAATTAGTAATTGACAGTTCCCAATACATTTCTCCTTTCCTTCTCACACATAGATGAAAGAGCATGCTTTTTTCTTACAACTTCCTGATTTGCAGATGTACTCTACTTTCCCTTTGAGAAACATAGCATACACAAATAAAAAGCAAAGACTGGAGAAGAGTCAACCCTCACCCTTTAAAGCTTTTAATCATAGACAGTCCATGCAACAAAGCAGCGTCATCAACATTATGTGGAATTTGCACGCATGCAAATTTGCTTCATTTGTGTGAAAAACTTCATTTGTGTGAAAAGAATTCTCATTCTTTTTTTTTTCCTCGTTGAGAAGGCATGGACCATCTTGCCCTTTTACAGGAAGAACTGAATAACGGGGTTAATTTTGTGACAAGCAAGGTTTTGCACCGCTGTTGTAGGGGCTGTCGGTGTATACGCAGGCCAATTCAGCATTCTTTAATTTCAGCATTCTTACCCTTTTACCCCTTTCTTAGGGGGCTTGCTTTTGAACTGCCTTGTCTGCCTTTGCTTGAACTTGGGAGGCCCCTTGCGCGGTGTGGTAGGCCCTGTGGCTGCTGATGCATCTGCGTTGAGGTTAGCAGCAGGGGCGTTATCTGTCATTTTTCAGGGACTCTGAGGCACTCAGCTTTTTCTCTGGAAGGCAAAACAACGCAGTCAGTGAACATGAGGAAAAGGACAATACTTCATCATTTACAGTGCTGTTTGATTCAGCAACAGTTGGAAAATCTAGACAGCAGAGATGTTTTCAGAAGCTACTCCAGGAACAGGGAATTCAATAAGTGATGTACGGCCACTCCTTATCTATTCCACTCTATCTGATCGGGAGACCACATACAGCTCAGAACAGGGCTTTTATAATGTTGTAGACAAGAGGGAATTCTGGCAGGTTCACATAACCTTTCTGCTTTGCAAACCTAGGACACCACAAGTTCCGCCTGTCAAACCTCTTTTCCCCCCACAACTATTTCAAGTGACAGGAGAACTGTCCTCAGTTGTATAGCTTGGCATTAGGGACAGTGTAGCCAACTGATCCAAAGAAAATGTCATAGCTTGATCTTGTGCATGTAGAAGTATCTTGATATGCAGGGCAAGCTCTTTACAGCATAGAGAAAAACCTTATCATCTGCCGTAGTCTGCACATCTAGTACAGCTACTTTGGCCAGTTGAAACACTGGCACCTATAAGGCTCCATTATTACAAGAAAGAATTATTGTTTGATGGTGGGGCATAATCTTTATGCACAGAAGGCGCTAGTTACAATCTCTGAAAATGGAACAGTTGGCAGCAAGTGACTGGATTGATCCCTATCTGGAATCCTGGAAACTCCAACCTACAACATGGGATTCATATTTTTTTTGGTCTTTTTCTTCTTAATGAACATCTCATTAGAGTCAGAGTGACTCTGAGCAGAAAAAGACTTTACAGATACCCCATAATTATAGCTGAAAGGAAGTTAATGTTAGAGAGGAGTGACTGAAGCAGTCTTTCTCATTTGCTGTGCTTAAATACTGAAGTCCAATCACCAAACAAAGCAAGCTAATTTGTTCAGTCCTGGAGCTGAGAGAAACTCCTACTGTGACACTCAAATTATTTTATTAGTTAAGGATTTTCTTCTAATGATGGGCTATCTATAATGTCAGTTTTGCCCCTTGTCTAGAACAGGACAAGGCTTTTGTTACTTAGGAGCTGCATAAAATGTTGGTGAAGACTGCTTGTCATGAAAGGGTGAGAAAACTGTACCTGCCGAATTTCCCTCTTCTATACACTGACTTGGAAAAGTAGCTATGCTGGCTGGGTGATTTTGGGAGCTGCAGTCCAAAAAACTAACTTTTCCAAACATTTCACTGACTAAAAAGTAACTCTTTCATCCTTTCCATTTCCCCATTTCTTACCTTTTAAATTTTCTGTAATGCTCTGAGACAAAATTGCTCACGCCATAGGTTTGATGCATTTTCAACTAAATCACCAACTGCGTATGGTTTTCCACCTACTAGCTGAGACCACTGCACCAATTTAGACCAAAGAATTGCTATGTGATTGTGTAGAGTGAGAGATGAATGTTGATTAGAGTGAAGTAGGTCTCCCTTCGCCACAGGAGAAGGTGTTTATCCTTCCCTGTTTATCCCTCTCTCACATGTAAAGCCACATGATTTTCACTCCTGCCTCTTAGTGGCATTAAGTAATTTTCATTCTAGGCTATTCCCTTGCTTGTATCACTCCTGTAGAGAAATGACAAAATTAGCACTTCTCTGAACTGATGTTTAACCTCTTCATCTCAAAGCATCACACTGGTACCATCTCAAAATAGCTTTTCATGGTTTTTTTTTAATATCTCTATAAATTTATATCCTGTAAAAATATGCATACAAATATCAAGTCTCAATAATAATTTCCACTGAAGGAAAACACATACACGAAAGGAATACTTATCCTCTAACACAGCCATTTCAATTTGTTTTAGCACCAAGAGACCTTTACAGACTCTTTAAGACAATATGAGTCAGTCTATCTATGCATGATATTCAAACCAGTGACCAAAAAGCGGAGATGAAAATCAAATTTGATCAAATTTAGTTTAAGGATCTTCATTCCAAATATGGTAAATGCACAGATGACATATGCCCCCAAATAAGAAAACTACTACTACTACTACTACTACTACTACTACTCCTTCTTCTTCTTCTTCTTCTTCTTCTTCTTCTTCTTCTTCTTCTTCTTCTTCTTCTTCTTCTTCTTATTATTATTATTATTATTATTATTATTATTCTTATTCTTATTCTTATTCTTATTCTTATTCTTATTCTTATTATTCTTATTATTCTTATTATTCTTATTATTCTTATTAAAAACACGAGGCACAGTCAAAATGATAAAAACATTGACTGGTATTATATAACAGATACAAGTTTTAACCAAAAACGTATCTGTTAAATATCGGCACAGTATGTATGCTGTTTCCGATAACACCATTTTTTGCAGCTCTGATGGTGTCATTTCCGAGATCTGCAACTACTTATAGTACTGTGTGAAATTTCTTGGTACTGTTCCCAAAGTCCCAACTACTACGAGGACCACTGAAGTAACTTCCAGAGGCGAGATGTTTCAATTGCCAGGCCTCTGTACTTTGTTAGTTTTTCCAATTCTTTATTTTTGACTCAGGCATCCCCTAGAATTGCAATGTCAATGATCTAGACATTTCTTTGTCCATTACTACTGGTATGTCTGGTGTATTATGTTCAAGGTGTCTATCAGTTTGGATCCAGAAATCCCATAGGATCTTGACTTCCTCATTTTCTGACACCTTCTCTACCTGATGTTCCCACGGGTTTTGGGGGGCTGGCAAGCTACAATCTTTGCATAATGACCAGTGCCACTAATTTTGCTACTCTGTCATGCCTTCTTTTTTCTTGTTGTTATTTTTGTTTTTGTTCTTCTTCTTCCATATTTAGCTCAGTAGTTTAGGTATCTGGCTGTGGAGCCAGAGGATGTGAGTTTGATTCACCATTGTGCCTCCTTGTCAGGGGCCCAGCTCTTCGATTCTAAGATCAAATATTATTTGGACTACAGCTTCCAGAATCTCTCAGCCAGCATGGCTAGCTCAGCAATTCTGGGATCTCTAGTTGAAAAATAAATAAAATAAAGTCAAAATAAACTTTCAGTATCTGGAAATTGAATATCACAAGAGCCAATTAGAGAAAACATTGGAGTGAGATGGATATTACAAATGATTCAAGAACCAATATTTGCCTCTCAATAAAAAGCCACAGTTTATTACTGATATGAGTCATTTCTTAAATTTTTTTTTACCCCACCTTTCTCCTCGAAAGGACTCTGATGGAGATGTGTGCCATCGCCTCAAGTGAACAACACAATGGGACTTTTATGCTGAAAGGAACTTGATATCTGGAAAGGCAGCAAGACCCCGGGTACTACCACAAAGCTATTACATGCTGTATATATTTAGAAGCCGTTGGACACTGGTCGCTGTACTAACTTAATTTTCTCTATAGTATCATTGCCTGCAAGGAAGGGCAAGGAAGGTTTTGTAGCTAAGTGAGAGACTAGGAGAGGAGGGCTCCTCTCCCAAACATTCTGTGAGGGTGCCCTCTGTGCCATCGTCCCTAGTCATGAGCTGCCTACGGCCGCAGCCACGATGAATTCATGCATGGAGCAAAACCTTGGTCTGAAAACCATATTGCTTCTCACTTGACTCAGACTGGGAGAGAAAACCTTTTAAAAGAACTTATAAAAAGGGAAAGAAACAGGATGTAACAAAAGTCAGAGAGTTTCATTCTCACTGGTTTTCCACTATCACCATTACCATATCCTCGTATCATGATAGGAAAAACAAAACAAAATACAAAGGGCTCCTCCCTTGAATTTCTTCTAGCTGCTTTCATTAGCAAACTAGTGAGGGGAAAAAGTTTCAGCGATGCATTTTTTTATAGCAGTGATCCTTTCCCACCCAATCCAAAAAATGTACTAATCAGTTGTCCAACAAAGCCCTTCATGAATTTTTCTGAGCCACACTTTCCAGATAAAAGTAGAATTCATCAGGTAGGAACAGACAAAGTTATATGAGTGATTTCTTCACTCCACCCTTAGTGCCTGTCTGAACCCTCATTCTCAGTTTTCATCTTTTGCTTCGTGTCTCCCAACTCCCCTTTTAATACATTAAAACTTTATGGAACTTTGCACAATTACTGTTATGCGCCGTGAAGTTGGAATGACTTGTAGCAACCCTAACAGGGCTTTTAAGGTAAGTGAGGTATTTAAAGATTGGTTTTACCAGTTTCCACTTCCCCAGTGATTTTCTATGGCTGAGTGGGGATTTGAACCAAGGCCTTTTGAGTCCTAGTCTATATACCATACTGGGTATCCTCTTTTCACCACAATTCTGCTGCTAAAATTGATTCTTGTTTCAGGGAGGAAACAAAAGCCCTTGCTGGTGAGTGAACTAGGATGGACATGAACACTGAAAAGTATCTTGAAAATGGTGACTCAATTAAGTGTCCTCTGTCTTCTTTAGTTTAACCCCCCTCCCCAACTTGAAGCTCAGCCCTTTCTAATTTGTTCTGACAGATCCCTGTTTAGTGTAGGAGTTGATCCCTTGTGTAATGACCTTGCTTACGTGGATGGTTAATTTTATCTAATGCAATCGGCCCACAATAATGTCCTTTGCAAGATGCTGTCAGATGGCAATCCACCTCAGGGTTGGCCTCCAGATTAATCTTCTCTCTCCTCCCTCCCTCCCTCCCTCCTGTTCATTTTGTGTGCAAATAGCAAACTGTTTCTTTGTAATCCATTCCTTTCACAGCTTTAATCTCTGATCCTTGAGGAAAGACAAAATAGAGGATTAGGCTAATATCTTTTGTAGCAAGGTCAGGCTCCACCTCCACATGTACACTTTGAATCTTCTTAATACATTGCTTGAAAGACGTTTCATGTCCGGTCTCCATGTTTGCTAGGAACATCTTGATGGCCCAAGGAAATACTTAGTAGTGCTATATACTCAAGGATGGTGCAGTTTTAACCATGCTCCAAAACAAGATGTTGCTGGACCCATCATGGTGTTTGTTGTGATCTTCATAGCAGTGGTGGTCTTGAGAATCCAGTCTTCCCATGAAACCATTCAGATTCTTCTCAATAGCCCAATGCGAAATCAGAAGGTCGAGGTGATTTCCCTTTAGCTGTTTCCTACCTAGATTCTTTTAAACCAAGATTCAGATATGATTCCAGATTGACTGAGAAGTCCTACCAAACAAACTTGATATGAATTTGTATTGATGGCCGTATGCTCTCTATGTACAGCTGCCTTTGAAAACAAGTGTGGAAGCTTCAGTAGGTCCAAAATCCAGCATCCACACTATTTCCAGGACTAGCAAATTTGTGCATATATCCCCAGTCTTGGCTCACCTGCATTGACTCCCTGTCAGTTCCTGTATGCAATTCAAGATGCTGGTTGTGACCTATAATGCCCTTGATGGTTTAGGACCCAGAATCTCTCTCTCAGAAAACCGTGACCCATTTCATCCACTCTTCAATATCCAGGCTGCTTAAAGTGGCCACAGTGAGGTATGCCAAAATGGCAACAACAAAGAATCGAGCCTCCTTGGTGGTGGCCTCCAATCTGTAAAATATGCTCCTAGCCAGGCTCCTTCCTTCCTGACATTCAGGAAACCAGTGAAGACAGAACTATACAAAGCTACTTTCAATAACTTATCTCCAGATGCTCTTAATATTTTTTCGCTTTTCCTGTGCTTTTTTTTTTGTTTATTTTAGATCTAGATAGTTGAACCACCATATTGATGCATCATTTATGGGGTTGTGTGGGGGTCTGAGTTTTTAATTTGTAAAGTACCCAGAGTAGTTTGTCCATTAGAGGGGTGGTACATCAAGCAATCAAGCAAGCAAGCAAGTGAACAAATATCACCAGCACCAACACTTAATAACTAGCTTATTTTCTTCTCATTTCAAAGATGAAAGGATTTAGAAGGTGGAATCTCCCCCAACACACAAAGTACTTCTGAAGAATACTGTCTCTCTATATTTTCATGACAGGAATCGCCAAACATCACTCCCTGGCTCCTAGTACTCTCCTAGCAGGCAGTAAACATTATACTGTACTGCCAAGTGAGAAACCACTGACTACATAAGGCTCCCTGCTGTTTGTTATGTGAAACGAAGAAATCTACTGTAATTGATGTCTGCAGCAAAACACCCGCTGGTTTTAACTGAGCATTACAACACTCTTCACCATTCTCCTGGTCTCATCCTGACAGACATCCAACCACAAACTCCTTAAATTTTCTAGTGCTCTTACTCTTGAAGGACTGCATGGGGTTTTTGAAGCACCCTGGCCTCTTTGAATAATGCTCCTTCACAGAAGTATTTCCCAGCAAACCGAGCCAAGCATCCAGCTACATATACTTTGCAACCCTGCCAGTTGGTAAGAAAACCCTTCAAGAAGAAGGGATTGGTAAAGCCGAAGATTAACACAAGTTTCCAGGAACAAAACTTTCCAATCCAGGACTACATTTAATCTAATGAATTTAAAGTTACTGTGCCTGAAAAACAAAAACAACAAAACTAAACACAAATGGTATCCAGATTATACCATTTTGGTGTTGTGATGCTAGAGCTGCGCCTTTGGAAAGTTTTAATCAAACAAGATCAAATAACAAGAAATGTTAAATCAGCCCCTTCTGAATTTCAATAAATGCTTTGAGCTTTCTGTTTCGCGACACAAACCACCAGATCTTCTCCATCTCCTGTTATATACTTCACTAATTATATGATGCAAAGATTTAAATCAAAAACTTACAGTGTTGTGAGCTCCCTGTGGAAACCATGAAGTTATTTTCCACTTGTCTGATCAGGAAAATCTGGGAAATGCAATTCATCCTCCAGAAATACTGTACCCCAAGCTCCCTTAATCCACCTGGTGACATCACTGTTTAGTGTCACCAGTGATAACATCTTCTATCTGAGAGGAGGAGCCAACATGTTTCTGAGAGAGCTGATCCCAGCTTTGCTTTAAGAGTGCATTTGGGGGAAACTATATTAGCTGTATTCCTCAGAGAATGGCACCAGAATCTGGCAATGCACTTGGGCAATGTGTGTGGGTATGTTATGCACCGTCAACTGACTTTTGATTTTTGGAGATCTGTGATACAAAAAGGTATCATGATTATCTGCCCTGCTCAAGTCTTGCAAATAAAGGTTGTGTTTTCCTTTATTGAGTCAAAAAATCTTATATTCAGTTGTCCTCCTTTCTTTCTGCCTTCCACTTATCCTAACATTGTTGCCCTTTCCACTTCTCAGAATACATCCAGAGTACACTAGCCTCATTTTAGCTTTCTAGTGAGAGTTTGGGCTTTGATGGAGAGCAGGGTTTGAATGTCTGCTCAGCCATGGATACTGACTGGGGGGAATGGAACTGGTAGCACCACTCCTTAAATGTCTCACCTTGAAAGACCTATTTGGGTCGGTTCCAACTTGATGGGACAGAACACACACACACAGGCTCAAGTGTAAACTGAGGACCCCTTAATTAGTGAAATACTGATTTTCACAGCACATGATTTTCCTCAACTGTGTATCTTGCCTTTAGTGTACTTTTCTTTGTGATTGGCTATTGGAAACTAAGCATGAGCTTAATTTGCAGATCTCATTTGCTGAGGCATGTGTCACTGAAGAAATCCCATTGAAATAGGGAAACACCAGGAAATGAGAGGAAATATACTTTCCTTTTAATATATAGTTTGGCCCTATGTCCAGAGATTTACCATTATTCTACATCTTCTTCATATCTGGCAGTGATTTCCTTTAAAAAAAGCATTGCTTGCTATTAGCTCAGCTAACTGATTATATCAAGAGTATAATTTCGTGTAAGAAGTCTCTACACTAGTAAATAGTTTGGACTGAAAAACAGAGCTACTGAGAAGGTGGGAAGTATATATATGTATTAGTACAAATAGATCTGATGTGGATACAAGTGGGAATTTATCTACATTTTGCACACTATGTACGTCTTGTTGAAGGAGGAATACTGTAAATGTTCTTTGGGTATGTGTATGTGCCATAATTTGAGCAATAGTGCTGCTGAAGAAATGTACCGTTTGTGTTGCAAAGTTTTGGATTTCTGGTTAAATTCCTCTAGCTGCACAGTAGAAGTGCAGGGATGCAAAGAGCAGAATTAGCTTCAAGATCTACAGATTAGTATATACCCTTAGTAACTTACTCTGAGACATTTACTGGAGAAAAAAATAAAAACATCTTTTTTTACTTACAGTTGAACAGATCAAACAGCAAACTGAGAACAAGCATGACTGCTTACAACAGCAGGTCCCAACAGACTCACTGCTTTCGACAGATTGACTGACCCCAACAGACAAAAGAGAGGGGAAAAGTAGCAGAGCACAGAAGCATGGCTCTCTTTGAATTCAGAGGCAGGGAAGGAATGGTTGATTAGTGCCAGATAGAATGACATCCCCCCCCCAAGACACACCTATTGCACGTGGCATGCAAGGTTGCAAAAAACTCCATCAGTTCAGAGATAACTGACCCCAACATTATATGCATTACCCCGCCAGAACTCAGTGTTCCTCCACTTGCTTCTCTGGTGCACTGCAGTGGTCCCCAACCTTGGGCCTCCAGATGTTCTTGGACTTCAACTCCCAGAAATCCTGGCCAGCAGAGGTGGTGGTGAAGGCTTCTGGGAGTTGTAGTTCAAGAACATCTGGAGGCCCAAGGTTGGGGAACACTGCTCTAAAGGGGAAGATTAGAAGCAAAAAAAATCCCTTTTTTAGAACTAGCAAACTATTATTTTTATGTCTGAACCAAGGGGCTTCAGTTACTTTAAAGGAGGGGTAGATAACATACAACCCACCTACTTTGGGAGAACAGGATAGCAGTTGCTGAGAGACATAAATCGGAGGTGCGGCTATTTTCATGTCCTTCTGAGGACTTCTCATTAGGCAGCTATAGGAACAGGATGGTGGACTAGACAGGATTTTGGTTTGATTCAACAGAGGTCTTTTTATGTTGATAATAACAAAAATAAGGAACTGGTACAGCAATTAATTCTTGATAAACTAATATACTATTATTATGCTGTTTAGCATAGAAAGAGACACAACGTGGGAGACAGATTTGATTCACACAAAACACCAAACACTAAAGACAAAAGATGTGAGCCTGTCCTGCATCCAAGAAGTATTTTATTTGTGATGGTGAATGGCTACACAATATGTGCCCTTGTATTTATGTGTGTGTGTGTGTGTGTGTGTGTGTGTGTGTGTGTGTGTGTGTGTGTGTGTGTGTGTGTGTGTGAGAGAGAGAGAGAGAGAGAGAGAGAGAGAGAGAGAGAGAGAGATAGATCAATGAACCTGCATAACCGCGAAAAGTCTTCTGCATTCAACAAATGCTTCCCTTAAGCAGATATATAAGAGCTAAGCTCTTGACAGAAACAAACAGGAAAAAGGAGAAATGATAGATGGAGGTGATATGGATTCCTGGGTTGGGGATAAATCAAGCAAACTCTGCCAGAACTAAACAGCAAGGGCTGAAATAATTATTTTTTTATTTGGTATGGTTTCCTAATTTTGTTATTTGTAGTTGTGGACCTTTAATATCTATTGATTGCCATTTCTACACTCTACATGTCGATTTCAAAATGAAAATATTTCCACAGTAACATTTCTGTGTTCCAAAGTGTTATTAATAGCACCCAAGCAGGACGGGGGGGGGGGGGGAGGGAAAATGTCAACAGGAGAGAAGAGAGACTGAACCTTACTGAGGCACCTGCCTGCCTTGTGTGCGTGCACACGTGTCTCGTGTTGCAAATCTCCTCACTGCAATGCTTGCACTCTGAAGACTAACACTATGAGATTAACAGACAGAACACACAATTTGTGTTGGCTTCAGTCAGCTTGAGAAACTGGATATACTGTCAGCTGGTTTGCATCAGCCACTCCTGCTGATTTAGGGGTCTCTGTCTGCCCAGGAATACTCAAGCTTTCTGCTTCTCATGCAATGTTCTTTCTCCTGTGATAATCACTCTTCCTCTTCTTGTTAACATTCTTATTTCCCCACACTTTTGCCATCAGATTAACTTGAATGCTGTCATTCTCAACTGATTTTGGAGGCGAACAAGGGGCAGGACCTTATTAGTGCTTGAATGAAAACTATGTGGGAATACCAAGGATCTCCAGGTAGTACTAGGAATCTTGCCTAAAATTGTGGAGAGATGTTTACAGTATTTGGCTAGATAGATTAATTATCTGTTTTAGTATAAGGCAGTTTTTAATGTCTAGTTTGACTCTCAAAAGCAATGGCCAGAGTCCTGTTGCTGATTTATGTTTTTATAAGGGAAATTGTGTAAGGCAGGATGCAAATTGCAGTTCACTGAGGAGGTGCTGGTTGCATTCCTGGACACATGCCTGTGAGGGTACACCTTTTGCTCCCCTACGACAAACAAGCCAGACTCATGATCTAGCTTCAAAATTTCAATTTTTTACTTCAAATTCATCCGAGAATGTATCAACAGGTAACAACAGTTCTGTTCCCGCCTTCTTCTCCAATGTGGAGGTGAAGAGGCTCACTGAGCAGTTCAGTGGAATCTCAACCTTCCCCAAGATACCGGCAAGCCTGAGGAAGTGGACTTTCTGATCCACGAAAGCTCACAAATGGTATGATGCGTTTTTTTTAGTGGTCTATAAAGGTATTGCCTACTCCTGCATTTGTATTGTGTAATGATCACATGGCTTTCTTTTAATATCATGATGCAGTAACCTATCTTGTAATTTCAGAACTGAGTATATAATGAAAAAGATCAATTCCATGTCAGCTCAGCTGGAGAATACTTTCTAACATTTGGTTGAGATTCAGTCAATGATAGTAGCAGTTGACAGGTGCATCATGATAAGCAAAGCACTGTAAACGGTTAGATAGGTACAGTTGAAAACTCACCATTGGACAGGTTGTAATCACGTCATCAGATAGGAGGCATCATGAGCGGCCTGCTATTTTTAGATAACATCAATTATTTGGATTATGTGGAGGCAGGAGGTGTCTGGTAAAACCACAAGGCGCAGTAAGCTTGGGCTCTTAATGCTGCTTGTGAACTTCTTCATTACACAAAGGGCAGTTAAAATAGCACTTCTTCAAAACCTCTCCTATCCATTCGCTTGCTTCTGTCTTGATAGTTTGAGGTCTCCAGAGTCAAGCAGTGTTGAGATAATAACAATCTTGCATGCTTTGTAATACTGGGTATCAGTGGGAAGGAGGTTTGTAGGACCTATAAGGATTCTATCCTTTCCCATTAACTTTTTGCTAAAGTTCTTTTCACTGCGGAGTTTTGAATTTCCGGTAAATTCCATTTTGCTACACAATAGAAGTACAGAGACTCACAGAGGGGAATAACTACAGTTTCCCAGATAGTCCACCCTTTTTTCATTAACTGCACTTAAAGTCTTAATAATTTGCAGAAAAACGAAAACATTTCATTACTTACAGGTCAACAGTAAACTTAACAACCACATTGCTTCAAACAGACTAAAAAGAGGGAAAGGAATACTCACCACAGAGGTGGTGCTCTCATTGAATTCACAGGTGATTAGTGCTGGATAGATTGACAGTCACCTCAACCCAGAAAAGTCTCTCCTGGTCACTCAAACTACAGGCAGCATGACAGATTCTAAAAATGCCAGACCTTTTCCCCACCTCTGGCTTGCATCTCCTCTCTTCTTGTTTATTTATTTATTTTTTATTTTATTTATTTTATTAGGCCTACCCCGACCAAGTGGTTCTTAACCTTTGTTACTTGGATGTTTTGAACTGCAACTCCCAGAAACCCCAGCCAGCACAGTTGGTGGTGAAGGCTTCTGGGAGTTGCAGTCCAAAACTCCTGAGTAACCCAAGGTTAAGAACCAGCTCTAGACCAAAGGTCTACTCTTCTTGTTTATTGGATTCTTTTCCTTTCTGCTCCTGACCTCTGATCATGCAACCAGCATGGAGGGTCTGTCTTCTACATGTTTGAGACCCACCCCCATTGTTTTCTTTTTATCCTTCTGATTGTAACTATACACATTAACTGGAAGTAAGTATACCTTCTTGTTCTACTTAATGCTCCTAGAGTTATTTTATATCAACAAACTGCTAGTCTGTACGAGGGGGATAGTAATGAGACTGGGCTGATCTCGTCACATTTCTTACTCTGCTAACTAAAAGGAAATATCCAGAATACTTTTTTTCCAACAGGCAGGAATGCCTTTTCTTATTCATGGATATTTTAAGGGGATTGGCAAGGCAAATCATTTTGCATCATGTTGTTTAATTGTGTCCATCGTAATTAAATCATACCTTCTAAAGCAACAGAATATTTAACAAATATAAAAGTTGCACTTAGGTTTGAAAACCTATCAATCTGGAAGCAAAACAAGACTATCATAATAAGATAGCAACAAGAAGGATGCAATTTGTCATGCATTTGAATTCTTTCTTTTATTTCTTCTTTTGTGTGCACTTATTCCTGGTTTTCCCATTATTTTTCTGATACAAATAAATTAAATAACAAAATAACAAAATGCCACAGTTTGTTTGCTGTTCTTTTTGTTTCAGGTCCTTTTAAAAAAGTATTACTGTATAGTATTTTGTACAGAAAACAGAATACAATATAGTGTATATAGTTTTTGTTGCAATTAGGAGGCCAGATGTATCAAAACTCCGACCCTAATATGGTAAATAGGAAAGCCAATTAAAATTTGAAAGTTTTAAGGGTCTGATCATACTTCTGCACTATTAGAGAGTAGGCTGGGTAGGTGGGGCTCGTCAGCCATGGAAGGCAGCTCATCTAGGAGAAGGAAAACTCTGATTTCAAACCTCCACTGCCCTGTGGCTTATATCCACTCATGGAAACAGCTTCAGGAGTTAACCTAGAGCAAAATCTGGAGCTGGAGTCCCAAAGACAGTTCGTGTCATTCTGCCAACTCCTGCGACATTGCTGGAACCAGTTGTATTGGCTGTTGCCTTTCCGTTGGACTATTTCAGCAATGTGGAGAGGCGGGATCTGCTGCTTGGGTAACAGCCTATCCTCCATATTACTTTACCCAGGCTTCATGCTCGGGAGAGGACACTCCTCGATATAGAGCACGTTACCATGGTCTCTCGAGACTGAAGGATGCCTATGATGAGGAGGCCAGATGTATCAAAAGAAGAACACATTTAAAAATATTTCAGTGAAATAGTGCAATAGAGAGGAATGCCATATGTGCAGAAACAAAATGGAAGGTGAGAGAGTATGATTGCAAACTCATTTCCTTGAAAGTGAGTCTTATTAAACTGAGTGTGCTACTACATTGATAAATAATTTGAGAAATGCTCCAGGATTGGGACAGTCTGATTCACATTATTTTCCCTTGACTTTGTGGCATAAAAGTCAATATGAATCAACTCAGAGTTTTCCCTAATACTGTAATCTGTTTTCCCCTCTGCTGTTAGGGCTTCTGCTTTCTTGGAATCGAATACTTTTTTCAGATGTTGTGCTTGAGCTGACATGGAAAGGTTTGTAGCTGTTCTGTCTGAAGCTGTTCTAGGCAGCTACAGAAGGAGTGAGAGGCAGGGCAGTGGGGAAACTGGGTGCATTTGAATCATCTCCTCCTCACATCTGGTGACTAGGTTTGCTTTTATCTTCCTATTTTTTTTAGCCTCCCCCCCCTCTGTGTGTATATGTTTGTGCCTGACAGAGAGAGAGGGTGAGAAATAGAACAAGGTCTGGGCAGAGATGAGGAATTTTTCAACATAGCTCTTCTCTGTGCCACCTGAAAATTTGGACAGTCAGAGCAGAGCTACTTTAAAACTTCCTTCTCCCTCTCTAGGCTGAATCCTCCCTCTCCCCCCCCCCCTTGATAATCTGGAAAGAAGGGTAAAATGAAAACTTCTTCCTGCCTCTCAGGAAGTCAAAGAGAAAGAGAGAAAGAGAGAAAAAATCGGAAAGGAAAGAAATAAGCAGACCCAGGCACCAGGTATGAGGAGCAGGGGCAGATCTACTATGAAACTAATGAATTTAAGCTTCAGGGCCCCTATTGCTAGAGGGCCCCTAGAAGCAAATTGAGCCCAGAATTTTTTTTAAAAAAAGTGGAGATCCAGCATGGAACAACACAATTGAATAACAGTGGCTACCCATAACTCCTTGCTGGTTGCAAAGCCCCCACCCCTAACAGTTCAAGCTTCAGGGCCCCAAGAATGTAGGTCTGCCCTTGGTGCGGAGGAGATGAGTCAAATATTTAACAAGCTGCAAACAAGGCTGATTGGCTCCCTTCTCTCTGCTGATTTCTGTGCAATTGGCCAAAGCAAATTCATCTGGGGAAACCTGACTTCCCAGGTGCGACTTCCTAGTGGATCCATTTTTCCTATTGCGTAGTTGCACCTTCCGTGGAGCTAATTTTGAGTAGCTGTGCATAGAATAGCACTTTGCTCTCCCCTCTCAGGGCTCTGTATTTCCTCTCCTAATATTTTTATGTTAAAGCAGGATTCGGAAATGTGCCACCCAGCAGAAGGTATTGTTCAATTGCAACTGTCAGATCTCACCAATGACTGTGCAGTTTTAGATGTGGTGGGAGCTGCAGTTCAACAACCTCTAAAGGATCACACGTGGTCTATCTTAGCAGGGGTGCTTCAGCTTCTTGACTTTCTGCTCAGTTACCCAATGAGCAGCACTTATCCACGTGCTTTATTTTTCTCACCTTCAGGTTAGGGACAGAAGTTAAGCAATCAGCTGCCCTGTAAGCAGATTAATTAGGCATTAAACATCCTTATCTTTGGAAAGGTAATGGAGTGACAGGTTGCCACTAGACAAGGCCTAAGAAAAACCCTACCTTTCAGTTACCAGCAACACCCGAAATGATAAAATATTAGGATAATCAACGCTATACAACCTTTGTTCCATGTGGTGAGGATGACTTTTCTTCTCCGGCAACATTTCTTAATTATTATGTTTTATTTCCTCCAATGAGTTCAAACACTTACGTTGTTACATATTGTGGGTTCTTGCATGAAAAGTAGATTATATACAGTCCAAAACAAAGACAAAATAGCTCCTTCCCACCCCATATTTCTGGGAGTGTATTACACTGGGGGATAGCTTTAGGATGATGGGCTGTAGCTCAGATTTAGTTCTGAACTTCATGAAAAGGGTGTGTTGAAGATGTCTGCCTAAAACTATGGAGAGCTGCTGTCAGCAAATGGGTGGGGAGGCTTTGGTTCTCCTGCTGTTTTGGCCTATAATTCCCAACAGCCTCAGCATGGCTTATGGCAAAGGAGTGTGGGAACTGTAGTACAAACATATTAAAAGACATAGGTTTTCCATTTTAGTGTAGATCAGGGGTGTCCAACCTTTCACCTTCCCTGGGCCTCATTAGAAGATGAAAATTTGGTTTGGGCCGCACATAAATTTGGTTTGGGCTGCATGGGGGGGCAGCCCTAGCCGTCTTCCGCAGCCCCGCTCCAAGCACGCTTACCGGCAGCTGCGATCTCAGACAACAGAGGCTGCCAGCTTCGACTCCGGTGGTTTTATGGGGCCAGGAGGGAGTCCACCAATTGATGGGGACGGCGCAATGCAGTCACACAGCCCCCCCTCTCTCCTCCCCTCCCGCTCCTTCCTTCCTTCCCTCTCTCCTCCCCCCATCGTTGTGACGTGCCCCAGCCACATTCCGGCCACAAGTGCCGACAGTGTAACTTGAAACTTTGGAATTTCTTTAAAAATAAAAAATTGCACTGGGCCGCATTATGAGCCGACCTGGGCCGCATGCGGCCCTGGGGCCGCACGTTGGACAAGCCTGGTGTAGATGATTCTTACGTTTGCAGTTGCCTTGCAAATTATACGTGCACAATTAACTGGCACAATAGTTGACCAATATTTGGCAAGGTTTCTGTTGCACAATCCACCAAATACCACAACAACCACTACTACAGTTAGTTGTAGATGTGGAAATTTGTAACTATCAGTTGTGCTATTGACATAAAACAACTTCCTGTGTTCCTGTACTCCCCATGATTGTCACCCAGTGAGCTTCATGGGCGAGATGGAATATGAACTAGTTCAAATCAAACATGCAATTCAGGGCATATCACCAGCACTTTTGCCTGGCTTTTCCCCCCTTTCTCACACTAAATTTGGGGCTATGAATAAATTAAAAAGCACCCAGGAGTACCTGTACTGTACATATAAATGTAGAAGAATGTGACATCTTTATTAGACCACCAAAAAAAGCAAACAATTAATGCAAGCCATCATGGATTAAAAATCCCTTCTTCAGGCATACTCCAGTAACTTGTAGCCAGCACAGAACAATTAGAAATGTCCCAAAAATTCATGGCACAAGTTTGCCAGTCATGCTCTTAAAGTGAGTTTAAAGCTGATTAAAGGCAGGCCATGTGGCTGGAAATATCCACTAAGTGCTTCAGAGAGAGGCATCCCGTCATTCTACATAAGCCTCCTCCCACCCCCATCGCCTATATTTGGAAAACAACTTTCCTTTTCACCTGGGTGGGGGAAAAAGACCTATATGTTCATCATATTTTTTTCCATTGTTTGTTTAGCCATTAACTCGTGTCCGACTCTTTGTGACCCCATGGACCAGAGCACGCCAGGCCCTCCTGTCTTCCACTGCCTCCTGGAATTGGGTCAAATTCATGTTGGTTGCTTCGATGACACTGTCAAACCATCTCGTCCTCTGATGTCCCCTTCTCCTCCTGCCTTCACACTTTCCCAACATCAGGGTCTTTTCCAGGGAGACTTCTCTTCTCATGAGATGGCCAAAGTATTGGAGCCTCAGCTTCAGGATCTGTCCTTCCAGTGAGCACTCAGGGTTGATTTCCTTCAAAATGGATAGGTTTGTTCTCTTTGCAGCCCAGGGGACTCTCAAGAGCCTCCTCAAGCACCACAATTCAAAAGCATCAATTCTTTGGTGGGCAGCCTTCTTTATGTTCCAACTCTCACTTCCATACATCGCTACTGGAATAACCATAGCTTTGACTATGCGGACCTTTCCATGGGAAACACATAAGCTAAAGAAATGTTAAACTTTTCGTTATTGGAAGCCTTTGTCCAGGTAATAAGTCAGTTTGCTGTGAATAGGCTCTTGTGTAGAGCTGCCACTATAATCCTTTATGTCTTCTCAAAAGTAATTCTTATAATGTTCGGGGGGGGGATTTATTCCTAGGTACCTTAAGTAGGTCTTTGATTCTCAGATTTTTCTCCCCTTTCTACACTTACTCTAAAAAGTTTTTAAATATTTTTTTTTTTGCTCAGAATCAAGACAATCCTCTCAGTGATGAAACCATCACCAACAAAATACTCTTAAATGTTATTTATTCTTAAAATACTTCTCATATAGCATATCTGACAAGGAAGAGCCACTGTGGTACAGAGAATAGAGTGTTGGGTTGGGACTCAGAACAGTGAGTTCACATCTCCCCTTGGCCATGGAATGAACTGGTAAAACCATTCCTCAGATATCTCACATACTCTGAAAACTCGACTAAGGTCACCATAAGTTTAATGTGACTTGATGGCATTTAACATAATTTTGACTACTGAACTCTTTCAGATTCCTTCACTTGGGTTGGACAACTGTTAAGTAATTGCCATTTGTTTGTGCCCAGTGCCCAGCATCCCACTGATAGTCCCAATTAGAATAGACCTATTGACTCAGTGGGATTTCCTTGTATATTATGTGCAATAAAGTTGTAACCAGCTTATAGTGACCCTAATAGGGCTTTGATGACAAGAGAGATATTTATGAAGTGGTTTGGTCTAGATGGGCAGGATAGAAATCCATTAAATAAATAAATTTATTAGTTGCACCCTCGTCCAGGGAATTTGTGGTGAAACAGGGATTTGAAACCGGATCTCCTGAATCCTAGTCTCTCACTCTATCTGCTACACCCCACTAATGTCCTCTAAATGTTGAGTTATAATCATAACTTATTATTCAGCAATTGATTTAATAGGTCTACTGCTAGTTGGGGCTAGCAAAAGGATAGTAGCTAGTAATTTCTTATAGTGCTGTATTTCTTCCAATATAGCAAAGGTAAAGGTTACCCTTGACATTTAGTCCAGTCGTGTCTGACTCTAGGGCATGGTGCTTACTCCCGTTTCCAAGCCATAGAGCCAGTGTTTGTCCGAAGACAGTTTCTGTGGTCGTGTGGCCAGTGTGACTAGACACGCCGTTACCTTCCCACCGAGGTGATACCTATTTATCTACTCACATTTTTACATGCTTTAGAACTGCTAGGTTGGCAGGAGCTAGGACAAGCGACGAGAGCTCACTCCGTTGGATGAATTCAATCTTCTGACTGCTGGTCTTCTGGCCTTGCAGCACAGAGGCTTCTGCGGTTTAACCTACAGCGCCACCATGTCCTCCAACAATATAGCAAAGCCCAGAATAATTGATGAGTCACAAAAATATACATTATATTTTCAGTCTGTCCAGTTAATGATCTTTGAACTAAGCTGCAAAGTTTCTCCAAAGATGGTAGTAGTAAGTTTGTTGTGCATAATGGAGGAATTCCAATAGATGTAACTTGTGTATCGAGGCACATCTGCTTGATATTTGTGTCTTCTGAAAACTGTTAGGGACACAGAAGCCCTGCTCCCTTTTGCATCAGGAGCATTTCTAATAAGTTGTTAAAATTAGGTGTAATCAGTTTTGAATACTGTGTGTTTAAAGGAGCCATCAAGACTGGGGAATGGTCTCAGTAGCTGAGGAAGCGAAAGGAGTCAGAGCAACCTTCTTGAGTTTGGAGTAGATATTGCATCTTGGCTGGATCCTTGCATGTTTACTTGTGAGTAAACACAGGCCCCAAATTAATGCAATTTATTTGTGAGTCAACAGTTACAGGATCAGGCTGCACAACAGCTCTCTCAGACAAACCCGACCCTTTCCAAGGAAAAATGCCATCCCCAGCAGTGTCTTCTGGTGCTTAACAGCCTAAACATCAGGGTCTTGGGACAACTTCAAAACTAACACCTATTATTTGGTGGAAAATTTCATTGAGAGCAGCCTGTGCAGGATCAACCCCAACCCTATTGATCTCCCTTCGAGTGTGAGGGTGGGCGGTTCTATTCTTCAGAGCAACTTATACTGTATGTGTTATATCCAGATGTGGGACGTGCTTCCAATAGCAATTTCCCTTTCCTCCTGAGATACCAAAGCCACTCTCGCTTCACAATGAAAAGTTACACGAACTTGCACCATCAATGATTCTGAGCAGGAGCCAGAAGTTGAGACACGCTGATGAATTGCGAAATAAGAAGTGGCGAAATTGACTAGAATAGGTGGTGCAACGCAAGACTCTGGCGCGTGAAGATCGGGTTCAAATTACAGGTCCTTCTGCCCTCCTCGTACAGTTAGTACTCCTGATTTAGGTGTGTTCGAATGGTTAATGGGAAGGATTCAGGTGGGGGCAGAGCATCAACGCTCCTTTTTAGCTGGACAGCGTGCAAAACGGAGAGCGAGCCATACTTTGTGGTTTGCTTAGACTGCCTCTTCGAAATGCGCTCTGATGAGTAACATCACACTCAGGCACACAAGTCAAGAAGCTTACATATAGAGACGAATGTTCGTACAGGGGGAAATAAACGTAGATATGCACAACGCATCGTAAGTAGAGGAAAAATGATGCACGAATCACTTCCATCCCTAAACACTTCAGGAACATCTCGTTTGCAGCCCAGTGATAAGTTTTCTCCCGAAAGAGAGAGGAGCCAGATAACACTGCACGGCCGGAAAAGCGCCAACCCTGCAGCCTGAGGCTTCCTCTTCAAGTCGGATTTAAATATATATATATATAATTATTTTTTCACCAACTTCCTTCCTGCTTTCAACTGCCAAAGCTGAGAGGAGAGAGGGACCGCCGACACAGACGCCAACCACGGAGGGAGGGAGGGAGCAAGTAAGTAAGTAAGTGCAAGTAAGTAAGCGCGCGGGGCCGCGAGGTGGGGGCCGAGTAAGAGGAAGGCGGCCCGGCTGGTCTGGCAGTTTTGCCGACCGCCCTGTCGGGCTTCCCATTTTGCGCCAGGCGACGGAAAGGCGATTAATCCCCTCCAGGAGATTAGCCAAAGGAACGTGTGAAAGGGCCGCCGGACCCGATGAATTTGGGCCCATCAGAAGGGGAAGAAGGGAGGGTCTTCTCACGGGGGCGGGAGAGTAGCAGATGCTGGTGAAGAGCTGATTTGATATTGGGGAAGCCTTCGTGGAGACTTTTCCCCTCAAGGAGCCTGCTTTAAGGACAGCAAGGGCTGTCTGGAGGACTAGGGAGAAACAGCCTGTCTTAGTTTTGTATTTTTCAGTGGAAAATTCCATTCCACTTCCTGTGCCAAAGCTGGCTTGTTATCATTCCCATAAACTCTGGAGGCCTCTGGGCCCCTATTCTTATTTTTAGATGTGGATTGCTTCTCTTGTTTGTTTAAGGAGGCAAGTGAAATGGCTAAGGCACTGGCCTGGGTTGGCGTGCCTCTTCTGCCAGAGGAATGGCTTTGTGTTGGTTGCTAGAAATAAGGGTGTCTTTTTTTGTGGGGCAGTTAAGTCAGGACGGCCCCAAGACATTTTGCTGCCTGAGGTGGAGTAGCAAATGTCAAGGGACATATAAGTATCTAGCTGACAAAGTCTTTTCAGCATGCGAGGAAGAAGATTTTGTAAGAGTCTCCCCCTTCCAGGCAGTAAAAAGCTCATATAAACAGCCAACACTTCCCTTTCTTCTCATCCAAATCCGCTCTCTGGCTTTTTCCCCCCTCAGGATAGTAGTAGGACTAGACCTGGTTTCTGTCCTTGGAGTCAAGAACCTGTGATGGTCCCTGTTAGTTAAAAACATGGCTCAAGGCAAATGGATGGGTTTGATCCTCTCTGCTGAGAATCATTCCCATGAATTTTTTTCTATGTCCTTTGTGGCGCTGAATAAGGAATTCAAAAAACCATTATCTAAATAGACAAGTTGGAAGAATCACTGCATGTAATCACATATTTTTATGCATTTAATAGTTAACCTTTCTTTTTCACCCAACAGAATTTTTTAACAATGCAAGAACTTGTAAAAAGGAGAAATAGAAGCCTTAAAATAAGGCTACTAAAAGACTTCACAGTAGGGGTAGGAGGAAGCTCAGCTGAGACTATAGGCTGAACGAAAAAGCTGTTATATCTCACCAAGATATAGTTAAGGAATGGACCAGTTGGAACTTTCTGAGAGGAAAGAGTACCAGAAACCAGGCAGTGGAGCTGGGAAGTCTGAATCTTCCAAATGAACTCAGTAAAGCAGTGTAATGGGGAGCAAGGGCTTTGTGGACATATTCAATGGGCAGGTGGATTCATGGGGGAGAAGACCAGTCCTTTCAGGAACCTGTTTCCAAAGCTCATTTGTAGAGTGTGTAGGTAATAATTAACATCTGGAATTGGGTTAGAAATCTATTTATTTTTTTAAAATATTTGTACCTAGCCTTTCTCCTTAGAGAACCCAGGGTGGCATATATCATTAAAAGAGATTAAAGCTAACAATGGTGAAATAGACAAATACTAAAGAGGAGCATACTTAGAAATGTATTGTTCAGCAGGGCATACTGAACAGCACTGGTGTAATAAGCTTTTCTTAATTCTGTGCAGTTGGTTCTCAAGATGGTTTAGTTTATGCAAAACCTGGCAAATAAAATCAAAGGACCTCCCCTGTCAAAACTGGTAAGGAGCATGTGCATTTCACCCACCAAAGGCTCAGAAGTTCAGTACCCAGTTTCCATTCCTTTTATTCGTCACAAAGAGTCGGACACGACTAAACAACAACAACAACAAGGGCTCACTTGCCCAAGCTCTTGCCCTCTCCCAGTCGCAGATATTAATTTTGTCCCACCCAAACTTCCCCACAGCTCCAGCTTCCCACCTCCAGTAGTTCTTCCTAGAGCTGTAACCTTTTTGGTTCACAGAAGCTACATCCCCAATAAGAAAAGATTCACCTCTTCAACCCCAGTGTTTTCATGCTTCAAAAATTGAAATCATCTCTATTTGCTTGGTGTATGTTGAACATCATCCCCAGCCAAGATACTTTAAATTGGGAGAACTGATAAGAAGGGTACTTGGGTGCACCCTCAATTTGGAAAATAAGGGCACTTTATGCTCCACCATAATCCAGTAAAGTTTATTTTTATAGGATGCTCTTTATTTTGTTTCACCATATTTTATAAACTTTATGGTTTTGTCTGCAAGTGAAAGAAAGGCATTTATTTATTTATTTATTTATTTATTTATTTATTTATTTATTTATTTATTTATTTATTTATTTATTTATTTAATATCCCGCCTATTTGGTGGGTTAAGACCACTCTAGGCGGCTAACAGCATAAAATAGTATAAAAATTTTTAAATAGAAGAAACCTTAGGAGAGGGAGGAAACAATAGGAGAGGCAGAGGAAAGGACTAGCAACTGGAAACAGAGTTATCTGGATTCTGTGAGCAGGATTGTGCTCAAAATCATTTCACCCTTACAATTTTCAGCCACCTTTTGTAGTTATAGTCTAGGGTGATGAAAGCAGTAACAGAAGGAATACAAGTACATTCTTCAGTGCTGTGGTTGCCACTGTTTTTCCTTGCAGGGCTCTTTTGTCTTTAACAGCTGCATGACAGACAGAGTCTATCAGTTGAGGCTTTTCCCCTATTATCCTTTAACACTGAAAAGACTAGCAACCTCGCCTTTGGAATGAACCTTTAGTGTTACCTAACTCTGATGTTGCATTTTACTTGAGGACCACATTTACTCTTGTATGCATGCAGGGAAACACTTTACTTTCTGTATACTGTACAGTACTAGTTCCTATACAGCAGTTAAAGCCACAGGACCCCACCAGGAAACAAACTGGGCCATTATTATGATGGGATGGGTGAGCTGACACAGCGTTCCGTGTCTAAATCACACTGGCCATGTGACCACGGAAAGATTGTCTTCGGACAAAACGCTGGCTCTATGGCTTGAAGAGCGGGATGAGCGCCGCCCCCTAGAGTCGGACACGACTGGACAAAAATTGTCAAGGGGAACCTTTACCTTACCTTTTATGGGTGAGCTGAAGGTTGTAATTGCAGAGAATCAACCTTATTGCAATTTGAAATAGTTTTTGTGTGTACAAGTTGCACCTACTCTTTTTTTATGCATTTGTTCCATCCATAAATTGGGGGAAATTGACATTTTTTTACTTAAGTTGATTACCTTTGAGGATAAATGCAGTAATTGCCTTATGGATTCTTCAATCAGGAAAATGACATAGCAGGAGCTAAAAGCAAGGACTGACTTCTTTGCTCATAGAACAACTAATTACAGAAGAGTAATGAGAATTTCCTGTAACTGTTTTGCTTTACTATGTTGCTTCTCTTTCAGTCTGTAAAGAGCTGCCTTAAAGGACACACAGATCTCTTCCTTTCAGTGCTGAGAAATTGCCACCAGTGACAACACTTTAAACATCTTCTCTCACTTGAAATGAATGCTTTTTTTATAATAGCAGTCCAGGAATTCTTGTGCTTTGTGTTTTTTTCTGATAATACTGTGAAAACAGGTTAAAATCCAGGGTGTGAACAAATACTGTAAGAGCTGCAGCAGGAGGGCAGCAGATACGCAAAGGGTGCGGCAGGAGAGAGAGAGTGAAATCTTTGTTTCCTTGTTTTTTTAGAATCCTTTTGAAAGACAAGATGTGGAGTTGTGGTATAAAGCCCATCTACCTAGCCTTTTAAAGGCTGCGCAGTGCGCAAACAAAAGAATAGATCCTAAATGTGTATTTTGGATTCTTGTAATTTCTAACCTATTTTGCAGTGCAAAGGCTTCCGTCATTCAGTAGAAAAGTCTGAGACAGGTCTGGGCAACTTGGTTTATTCGGATGATTGCACATTTTCAACTGCTCTGAAATGCATCTGCCCTGTAGAATTGGCCCCATGCTTTTTCCAGCAAGGCACGAGAAAAGACGCATCACATTCTAGTTTGGAGCATTTTGAAAATTTACTTTTGTGAACTGCAGTTTTCAGAATCCACTGGCCAGCATAGTCACTGGCTAAGATTAATTTCAGCTGCAGTGATGTAACTGCTATGACCATGCCTAGTTAATAGAACTTGGAAAAGTTACATTTTTAGACTTCAACTCCCAGAATCCCTCGTGGGTTCTAGTAAACATAACATAAGTTTTTGTTAGAAGAAAGAGGGGAGCTTTTAAAAAAAGAGTATGGTCAAAGTCAGCTCAGTGCTTTGTGGGGGGAAAAGTACAGTTGACAGTTGTGCGGATGAGGAAGAGGAACAGGGAAAGAGGCATGTGCTTGCTCAAGCTCATGTATAAGAATCTAAACCAGAGGTGGTGGTTTGTGAGGATATGGCTTTTGAGCTTCTGGCATACTGGCTAGGATAGTCTGGGAATTTTAGTCCAATAAAGTAACTTTTCCTATATCTGATTGGAAATCAGATCCTTATTTCAGTTTTACACCCCAACCATTAGTCATGGTAGAGCCGCATGTGTACAGCTTCCTGCCCTCTCATGTCAATAAGCAAATTTGGGAGTCTAGTGTAGGCCATATCTAACCGATAAAATTTTTAAGGAGCAAAGAATCAAATAAGGATAGCTCTTCTTCTTCTTCTTGGCAACTAGTGAGTAAATTAGTGCTTTTCAGGATACAGCATTCTTATCCCATGAATTAGTATAATTAAAGCACATATATGTCACTAAGGAAGGGTCTACTCTCTTATACTGTGTTTCCCTGAAAATAAGACGGGGTCTTACATTAATTTTTGCTCCAAAAATGCATTAGGGCTTATTTTCAGGGGATGTTTTATTTTTTTCATGTACAACAATTATATTTATTCAATACGGTCATGTCCTCTTCTTCTGGTTGCTGCACAATAGTGGAGGGCGGGCTTTCACTTAACTGGGGCTTATTTTTGGGGGTAGAGCTTATATTAGTAGCATCCTGAAAGATCATATTAGGACTTATTTTCAGGTTAGGTCTTGTTTTCGGGGAAACATGGTAGAAATAGAAATACTTTGGAAGTGTAATCCAGTCCTATTCCCACCAACCTTTCCACACTCGTGATTTATCACTGAAATAGTTAAATATTTTCAAGGAAGCCTGTGGATGGCCTTAGTGTAGGTTTGTTCAGTGGTTAGATGCATGCGGTCTGAGATCAAGCTCTCGCATTGAAGTGAGAGAAGCGCGGGTAAGTGTCAAGAGTCTTGGATTTCTCTTTCAAGTTGAGCTTGATTTTCAAGTCCCAGATTGTGAATTACAGAATTGTCTTTGAGTAAGGATAGAACATAAAGCTGTTTAGTAGTTAGTTATTGTGGCAGGCACCCAGTATGGTGTCATGGATAGAGTGATGGACTCTGGAGAAATTCATTGGGGGAGTGAAATTGGTAAAAACCACTCCTTAAATATATCACCTGGGACGCTCTATTAAGGTCACTATAAATTGGTTCCAGCTTCATGGCACACAACTAACTAACCATTGATTGTAGCAGACAGGGGTGATAGCTCTGGGAGGAAAGACCTGTTTTGGAAGAACTGCTTGTGGTCCCTTTTTTCCTATATTATAGCCTTGTTTTGAGCTGTTTTAAAAGTAGTTATGGGAATGATTGGATGAGTTTGAGGAAACAAACTAGAGGTGCTACAATTGTCACCTCTGTCAATCAACCATGATTGTGATTAGTTGCTTCACTGGGTAGACACGGAAGCAATGGCATCTGGTAAAAAGAGTGCTTATGGAGTGAGTGCTGGGTGCAATTTGACTGTGATTGTGTGTGTGTGTGCGCGCGCACTTGCTTACTCTTCACTTATGCCTCCTGCGTTGCATCCCAGAGCCTCTGCATTTAACTCTCCTCTCTTTAGGAGAGCCTCGTGGTGCAGTGGTTAAACTGCTGTACTGCAGCCAAAAACTATGCTCATGACCTGGGGTTCAATCCCAGGTAGCGGCTCGAGGTTGACTCAGCCTTCTATCCTTCCGAGGTTGGTAAAATGAGTACCCAGCTTGCTGGAGGGGGGGCAATGTGTAGCCTGCAAAATTAACTTATAAACCGCCCAGAGAGTGCTTGAAGCACTATGGGGCGGTATATAAGCAGCACGCTTTGCTTTTAGCTTATAACAGGTGTTTCTTTTATGCTTTCTTTGTGTGTCACTGACACTTTTGCTTCTGTGTTTTTGGGCATCTCCCTTTCTGAACTGGGGTGAGTTGATTTTTGCTGGTCAATGCATGGCAGCACAACATGGGATAGCATTTCACTGAGATGTGGTGCTTCCTATGGTGGTTCTTCCAAGTCAAGGCAAGCACAGATCATAGTGAGGCTGACAGTAGTTGTATTCCTTGGTTGGTAAACTGAGTGCATTGTTGTATATATGCCATTTCTTGGTGGATACTGGGTTCTTTGCCTCTTAGAAGTTCCTTTGCCCTTGTGGATTCCACTGCAGTTAAAATAGCTCATTCTTCTGTCATTTCATGCAAATACTTCTAAGGTTACATTTGCATGAGCAGCAAACACAGACTGTATGAACACTGCTCCATATGATGAGCTGTTCTTGTGTTGCCACTGATCTCCTGCATCTGCCATCTCCTCCATAAGATAGTAACTGGCAGCTGGTGCACAATGTGGCATGTGGGTGAGAAAAGAGCATGGGGTGACAGACAAAGCCAGGGCTAAAATGGATAGTATTATAGGCATGCTTGCACACAGAAGCAGGCATTTATTTGCATTTGTTCACTCCCCAACCCATTTATTCACCCTAGAACTCAGCTGAGGAGCATTTCCTTCTCCTCGAATCCGAAATGTTTCTACCTGCATTTCCTTTCCTCTTCTCCCTATAGCTGGAGACCTTCACTTCTTTTGGATTTCATTTGGCCGCAACATGTTATTTGTGTGGATGAGGCTTACAGTTTTCTCTTATTGCTGCCTTTCCTTTTCTCCCTCTTAACCTACAAACTGCTCCTGGCTACATAGGCAGCTTTGTTTTATACAGTACATTTCTTCCTCCTTTTCATGAGGAAAACGATATGCCTGCTTAGTTCTCATGTTGTATGTGCTGCCTCCAACAAAACCTTTTTTGGCATTCTGTGACCATCTGAAACTCAGCAGCCTTTTCTATACGTTGACCATAAGGGAGGTTTCTTAACTTTGCTCTCTGTGGCAATCAATCAATCAATCAATCAACAACAACAACAATAGATTGGACCCAAAATGAATTAGAAGAATCGGATCAAAACTACACAATACATCAAAAAAGTGATTATATTTACCTCAAAAAATTGGAGGCCATGGATTACTGCAAGTACAGCAGGTTGTAGAGAAGAAAAAAGAAGCCTAAATGATCATATAGTACAAGTAGAGAAAAATTACTCAAGGTGGTGAAAAGAGAATATTTTGAAAACAACAGAAACAAAGACTCAATATCAGAAATGACAATTTGAAAATACAGTAAATTAAACAGTTCGAAAAATAAACCACTACGTGTACAGTATCTGAGAAATATTGATGGAAGGCATGACAGTAATTACATAATACCAGTCAATGTTTTTATAATTTTGATTGACTATGCCTGATATATTTGAATAATAAAAATAATAATAAATTACGCTCTACACCAGGGTATTCCAATAAAATCAATGATGTGTATGTGCATGTTTATATTACTTACCTGTACATCAGCATAAGACTCTCAGAATAAGGAGTGATCAAGAAGAATTATAGTGACTCTTCTAATTCATTGCAGTGGTTCATATGATACCTGAATTAAATTCAAAATGACAAATTAAAAGTTGTTATTTTCTTTTTTTTAAAAAAGTTCTCCCCCCCCCCATTGCTGTACAAATTGTGTAAAAACTTTAAAGAGGTATGGACAAAGGTAGTTGAGTTAATTTAGTCTCCTTTGTTGTCTGAGCAAAATAATTAGGGAGCCAAAAGTTAAACTGGCTAGAAAACATTTTCTTTTAATCCTGATGAAGAATGCCTGTGGTTTTAAAGCTTGCAAAACTTAAGAAAAAGCAGGACTAGTAAGCACAAGATTTCACTTATTCTGTAATTCTCATTCTGCAGGTCCAGCATTAGTACAGCCGACCCCTGGAATTGTTTAGAGATCAGTGGATGTGATATTTCCCTAAGTCTCTGTTCAAATGGGCCTTTGAACAGGGCTCTTTTTTTTCTTCCTCCCATGGAATTAACATGATGTTTCCCTTGTCTTTGCAATGCAAAATCAAATTTAAAAGGGTTGTAAAACTACAATACTTTTGGGGGTAAATGTTGAGATACATGCTATCTATTCATCAGTTATGTGCTGTCAAGTTGGAATGGACTTTTAAAGACGTTAATAGGGTTTTCAAAGCATGTGAGACATTTAAGGATTGGTTTTTATCAGTTCTACACCCCAGTGAATGTCCATGGTCAAGTGAAGATTTGAACCCTGCTCTCCAGAATGCTTGTCCGTCATTCTGTCCACTATACCCCCAGCCATTCATAGTTGGCTGATTTTACGAGTACTGATTTTAGTTGTACAGACCAGCAGAACTATCCTCTGAGTTCAATACTTGAAACTGAGCTCAAAACAGAAGATTGTTTGTTGGTCCACAATACATTGCATGCTTGTCTACAAGGACTAGGCTAACCAAATAATGTAGGTTCATTTATACTGTATACAGTATTTTATATGTAGTTCTGGATGTGACAATCTGTACTCCTAAGGCCAAGTGAGTAAATACCATATTTTTGCCATTGTCTTTGAATATTTTCAGCAGTAAGACCTGCTTAACTTGAATGGTTTCACTGCGACTTTCTCCACCACTCTGGTGACATGATGTAACCCTAATGGAAGGAACGAATTACATTTCATAATTCATAAGAATTGTGAAACATCACCTTTTTTATAGAAGGGCAAGAAAAAAATAGGAAATAAAATAATAACAGTTGCCAGATTTTGTCAACTGTCTATGAATAGTGAAGCTATGTATCGGTTTCAATAACATACTTTGGTATAATAATTGTTTTGTTCCGTAAAACCAAAATAGAAGTCAAAGAGTTGGTTTCAATAGGATAAAAATTATGTTGCTCAGAGCGCTTCTGTATAACAAAAAGGGAAGGGGATGGTTGTGAAATTTAGCTCTGAAGAAGGGCACATCTGAGCCACTATGAGATGGCACCATCTTGTTAGGCTTGGCCATGGATTTTAGAACAGTTATTTTGAGACATGGTAACACATGTTCTGGCCACATTCCATTTAATGTGTGTGGAGTGCTTAGCAATACAATGCCACAGGGCAAGGAAAGTTGTTATAATTTGCTATCTTTTCTGGTGTTGCATTACTGATCAACACAAAACTTTGGAATAATTAAAATAATGTTTTTTAAATGGTTGAAGCTAGATAAAAGTTATGCTGCTCACCTCTAGTGATGTAAAACAGGTGCTATTTATTTAATACACTCTTGAGACACTGCCTTAAGTCCTTTGTGTCTTGTATGTGGAACAGCAATGGGAGCACAAGCCTGTATGGAAAATCTAATATTCTCAGTGACAAAATGCTAGTGCTCAGAAAACGTAATCTGCCTGGAGTTCATATGCAACCTGGGAGAACAGGTTGCATTTGAGCTACAAATGCCAAACTATTTTTATTGTGCAGCCAAATGACTGAGTGTCCTTCTAGATCATATCCCACTCTAGTCACCAATATGGGTTTGTTATTTTCAGAAAGCATGGTCAATGTTGATGTAGTTATTAGAACAGTTCAGTCATATCCTTAGCCATTCAGCTCTTTGGGTGGCTATGGGTCATTTACAGTCTCTTGGCCTTACCCACTCTGTTGCGAAAATACACAGTACATTGTCTGTGCTTGTGTTTGCACAAAACCTTGTAGCCATCCTGAGGTTTTTTTAAAGCAAGCAAGTGATAATCAAAAAATTGATGAGTAAAATTATTTGCCATGTCATATGCGTGCAGAGTTCTTCCCTAATAGTATCCTGTGCTCTCGAAATCCCGTAAGTTTTAATTTCCATTTGTGAGAACAGCCACTTTTATCTTCTCTTCTTCTCTCTTCCATTGGCAGTGCAGAGCTGAAAAATTAGCTCAGGCTCTGCTGAGGGTCATTATAACCTGTGAAGATAAGTGTGTCTAATTTGTCTGGAAATGTTCTGTGGAGATGCACTGCTAGATGTTGTCCATTGGCCATCAAGGACTTGTGTTACAGATCTTGACAATTCATTTTTTCTTGTTTCTCCTTTTCTTTGAAATACCTGGATGCTCAGATTGCATGGTTGATGCTCAGGTATAAAGCCCTAAACGGCTTAGGGCCTCGATACTTGGCGGAACACCTACTTCCACCAAGTTCTACCCGTGTCACTCGCGCGAGTCAGGAGGTGAGGCTGAGGAGCCTAACGCCGAGGGAGGCCCGGAAAGAAAAGACAAGAAATCGGGCCTTCTTGGCGGTGGCTTCTCGCCTCTGGAATAACCTTCCCCCTGACATTCGCGCGGCTCCCTCGCTGGGTATTTTTAAAAAGCAATTAAAAACACTGATGTTTCGACAGGCCTTCCCCTCAACCAATTCCTGATTTTCCTTCTTTTTTCCTCTCTCCTAGTGTCTGTTCCATCTTGTCCAAAGTTTGTCCCTTTTTAAAAATTATTTTAATTATATTGTATCACGCTTGTTGTAAGCCGCCTAAAGTGGTCTTAAGTGACTAGATAGGCAGGATATAAATAAAATAAATAAAATAAAAATAAATAAATGGTCTTAATTGTTTCCACTTCAGGTACTTTTGCTTCCACCTTTAATCCCCCCACTTCCCCATCTTGTTCCTTCCATGGTGGAGGTGCTCCGTCTGCCCAACGTGCCTGCTGGAATAATTCCTTCCCCTTTCTTTGCTTCTTGAAATGAAGCCACAGGCTGTTTCTTCTCATGTCGCAAACAGGGCTCTGATTTCCAGTCACTGCCGAGAAGGCTGCATGTTTTACCCAGTCTTTCTTACTTCCTCCCCTTTTGGAGAAGTTTCAGTGCTTAACGGCTGCTGCTTATAGGAGGCTGCAGCCAGGCCATGTGTTGCCATAGAAACAAGCCACATGCTTCCTTCCTGCACAGGAAGGGGACCTGGTCACAGTACAGACAACAGCTATTTTTAAGTGTTGTGCAGTCAAGAAATTAGATGATATTTGCAGCTGGATTTATCGGCAGTATTTTTTTAAAAAATATATTCAATTATAAGCTCAATTCAGGTATTTTCCTTAATTGCTTTTTTTCTAAGTGTCATATTTAGCGTGATCTTAATTGCTGTAAATCCCTGTATATGCATGAAATATTTGAGTTTTTTTTTTTTTAATGTAATGGTATTGATCAGGGCCGAAGCAAATTGCAATAGCTTGTGGTCAGTGTTGGGCTGCATGGGGCTGGCTGTTTCATTTGTGGTGCTGATCTTTGTTCTAGCATGAAGAGGCTTGTTATCAGAAAGTGGTTGCTAGGAGGGATTCTTTGTGACTCTCGGAGCTGTGGGAAACATTTTGTCATAAAAAGGATTTGGGGACTATATAGACAGAACAGAGATTTTGCTGATCATGCATGCTAATATTTTATTTAAAAATAACTTTGAATTTAATTGCAGAGATCAGCCCTACCACATCTTTAAAAAATAAAAAATCCTAGAGTGAAACTGTCAGATCGTGGCCTGCAGAATGCAGAGGGTTTACTTCATGGAACCCCCACACTGGGCACAAGGGCTGTATAGTGCAATGTAGGTGTGGCTACTTTATGCACTGATCTGTTGTTGCCCCCACTAAGAAAATCCCTGGGTTCTAAGATGTGCCAAAGGTGACTGGGGTTCTGCTGGCAGAAGCTGATAGAAACCATAAGCCGTTAAATCGGAATCTCAAAACAGGAAGAATATGTGCAAACGTTTTCTTGATTTACCCTTTCCTCCCCACTTCCTTTTGTGCTGTGACTTTCTAGATTGTAGGCTGAGGGCAGAGACTAGTTTGTCTTTTTTGTTGATACAGAAGGTGATCTGAGAGGCTTTCTTATGGTAAAGTGAGATAATAAAATAAATGGATGTTGCTGGGTTCTCTCATAACCATTGCTGGTATCTGTGGCTCCAGCTGGCTAATCAGTAATAGGAGAGAGAAGCCCCTTAATAAGGTATGTTGACTCCTCCGAAGACAGAGAAAACGTTGCCTGTCTCCCTCAGATGCTGGCTAGGATGTATACCACTGGCATGAGGTTCCATTGTGCAGCCTCTGCTCTTCGTAGCTGAGAGAACATATTATTGGTAGGTCCTGTGGGAGGTGAGTCTTAAAAATCTACATACAGAGATAGTTGCTAAACCATGGTATTGGATACGTTCACGCCAAAACTCTTAGTGGCTGTTGCCGTTGTTCTTGCAGCAGTGGAAAACCAGTGGAGTGTAATGGTTACAGTGTTGGACTGAGGCTCCAGGTTCCAGACCCCAGTGAACTGTGAAACGCTGGGTGACTTTTGGCCATTCACTCTCTTTTCATCCTCTCGAGATGGTTGTACTAGTGACTAAAGTACTGTTCTGTTCCCAGCAGAGGCCCAACTCATATACACTATCTGCGAGTTTTACCTTCTGAAGCCGGGCCACCATGACTGAGAAGGAACCAGAAGTGCATGTGGAAGACGATGAGGACGAGCTAGACACAAAACTCAACTACAAGCCCCCACCCCAAAAGACACTTCAGGAACTGCAGGAGCTGGACAAGGATGACGAGAGCCTTGCGAAATACAAGAAGACTCTGCTAGGGGATGGGCCTGTAGTGGCAGGTATGGCTCAAGGATCTTGATAGAGGTGCATTTGCTTCAGGACATTCAGAGTAAGGGACGTGCTGTCAGTATTGGCAAACATTGAGTAGAGGAACTACTGTGGGTCACAGATGGAGAGTTTTCAGAAGGACCAACTTTCCAACCAGGGGAATGGAACCATCCTGGCAGACTTAGGGCCAAAGTAAATGAGATATCACTTTTGCAATGAGAAGGTGATAAAATGCTATCTTCCAGAGATGTGCTCTTTCAAAGGTGTTTTGTCTGTGTAAAGCCTTACTTACAAGATGACCAGGGACCAGACAAGAGCAAAATAATTTGCAGCTTGGGGAACTGTGGAAATTTCATGGCAGGATAAATACATTTCCTTTACCACTTAGAAAAGCTCTCATTGTGAAGCTGCTGTGTCTCAGTTTGGCCCTTTGTTCATCTGGATAAATTTGCTATTGCATATAAAGTCTCCTGCAGGGTGCATTTCATCATTGTGAGGCATAAACTAAGTTAGGTATTGGGGGAGGGGAAGTGTGGCCCTCTAGACTACAATTCTCATCATCCCTCACCACTGCCCTGCTGGCCAGAGGTGGTGGGGTGGCATTCAAGAGCATCTGCAGTAGGGATGTGAATCTTAGTGCCTATTTTCAGGGAGATATTGAGAGAAAAAATTGTCCCTTTTTCTTTGCAGTGAGAGATCTCTGCAGAAATCCACAGGAAATGTCCTGGGATTTCTTGGAGATTTGGATGGAAAAGGACGTGGATGTATTCAGAAGACTGCACAGGCTCCAGTTTTAAGCAGTATATTCACTAGCAGGAAGACGTACAGCTCATGCAATTGTCTGAATCAAGCAGAAATTGAAAGTAGTACTGTACGCTGCAAGGAAAGAAGGGAATAACTGAATGTCACCCAAGACCCACCGCATCCAGAAAATGAGCATATCAGGAGAACAAAGGTTCAGTCTAGCCGTTCTGTGATATGTTAGTATGCTATCTGACAGGAGGTTTAAGTAGAAGTCTGTCGTTTTGGTGCAGTTTATTCCATTCAGTCTGCAGGTTTCACCAGTTAGCCCTAACTCCCCTTCAACTTGTTGGGCATCGACTTCTGAGGAAGCATGCTTTTGACAGTGCTGTGTTTGGTCTTTCACCAGAGAAGCATGTGGCTGTTGGTAGTGTTCCCTGAGAGACTCCATATCTTGTGGGTAGGGAGTTGATTTGGAGGTACTGCAGGTTTTTGGAAAGCAAGGCTTCTTCACATAGAGGTGGGCGCTGCAGGAGTCTTTGAGGAGCCTGGTGGAGAATCTGGACCAGCTTTCTCCTGGTTTGGTTGACCAATAGTCTGTCTTCCTTTTCTGTGACCCCGCAGATCCATCCGTTCCTAATGTAACCGTTACTCGGCTCACTCTAGTATGCGACAGTGCTCCAGGGCCAATCACCATGGACCTCACAGGTAGGTGACACCGTTTTCCTTTCCTCGCATGCATCAGGCCTTCAGCCCAAGAAGAAATACATCGGCCTCGTTTCTTGATTTACATCATTGCAGATATGAATCCCTAGGCTGTTGGTGGGGAACCTGTGGTGTTGTTGGAATCCAAATCCCACGATGTTATGCAGCATGGCCAGGGATGGGGATGGTGGGAGTTGTAGTCTGGCAGCATCTGCAGGGCGATAAGTTCTCCCTGAAGACTTAAATGGGCCATGTTTCACTAGATGGTGAAATCTTTCCCTGCATCCCCTGCTCAGTGTGAGGGGCTTTTTTTACATAAAAATGTTAAAAGCTGTTTGGGCAGCTGGGTTTTGGGTGGTGCCTGTGAGATGCTGTTTGCCTCTCCTGATCTAGTCCATTATCCTTTTGTCCAGCATAGCCAAGCAAATGCTCCTAAGCAGACACCCAGCAGCTGGTATCCAGTGGTATGTTGTGTCTGAAGAGGGAGGTTACGTAGAACTTGCAGAGGCTGGTGAACTGATGCTGAATGATTTATCCTCTGGGAAGTTATTCCTTTCAAGGCAGTGTAAGCCAGCCAGTGGTCTGTGGTGCAGTAGCAACTTTCTTAATTATGCTTATGTGAAGAGGACTTTTTAAAACGTATGAATTTAGTATAAAGCGGCTGGATTCCTGTTGGTCTATGTGTAATGGTTGTATGACTCAGTGCTGCTAGCTGTGGCTAATTTATAAGATGCCAGTGCACATCTCGTCTGTCTTCTTGGGTGCATGACAAGCTACACAACCAAGATGCACCCCAGGACCATGTCTAATAGCAGCAAACCTTACACAAACATCTATAGGAACCGACTTATAGCGACCCTAATAGAGCTTTCAAAGTAAGTGAGATATTTAAGGAGCGCTTTTACCAGTTCCACCCCTCCAGTGAGTTTCCATGGTTGAGGAGGAATTTGAACCCTTTTCTCCAGAGTCATAATCTCACTCTATCCACTACACCAGTGGTTCTTAACCTTTGTTACTCGGATGCTTTTGAACTGCAACTCCCAGAAACCCAAGTCAGGACAGTTGGTGGTGAAGGCTTCTGGGAGTTGCAGTCCAAAACTCCTGAGTAACCCAAGGTTAAGAACCAGTGCACTACACCACACTGAGAATCCAAGTCAAAGGTAGTCCATTGTAAAATACATTACTTTGAAAATCTACTTTACCCCAACTGTTTTGGGAATTGCAGCTAAGTTCAGAATTGCAGCTGAGTTCCGGGAACTTGAAGGGGGCAGGTGAATCCTTTATCCCTGACAATAAAAACCACTTAGCATTTTTGCAATTAGTGCAGGGTAGGGAGGAGGTAGGTGAATTTGTAGGTGGAATCAAGTGACACTTGAACTGGGGACTTCATGGTTCTTAGTTGAGACCCTCAGCTCATATTTTTTCTGGACACATAGATGGGGTTCTATCTTATCTATAAAGAATTTGAAGAATTTTTTTAAAAAAAATTTGAAGTCACGTTAAGTACTGGAGCTGCTGCAGCAGTACGTCACAGTAGAATGACAGTACATCATAGATGCTGCAGTTGCATTCTGAAGACTCTGTTAAGGAGAGGGTCAGACTACACAAGAATGAAATGGGTAGATGGCAGACCTGGCTCATAGTTGATTTGCAAGAGGTAGGAAGTATTTCTGACTCCCAATAGTTGAAAAGTAGCAGCAAAACAATTCCCCTTCTCACTGCCCCCCCCCCAATCACACTGCTGAACTAGAGAGTCTGGTGTAACCTAAAGTCTGTTTTTATAGAAGGAGTGTGAGCTTTGTTCATTTCTGAACTCAGACTTTTAAAATTGTCATTGTTATGTGGGCTTCAGTCTTGGATAAAAGGGTAAGAAAACAAGGAGATCCTGCAGACGCAAAGTCTGCCTACCACTAGATGATTTAAAAAAATCTCCTCCAACTCTAAAATTCCATGTTACATCTCAAGAATAAGTTGTAGACACTCTTGCCAGAGTCTTGCATCTTAGCATTTTGAAATGTATACAGGACAGTGTTTGGATCAGTCTCTTTCTTGCTGGCACAGCATTAGAGCAGCCCCCACTTTTTTTTTTGCAGAGTTCATCAGTCATCTGTGTTCCTATAAATTCATCATCACCCATAGGGAGTTACTCTTCACCTTATATGGACTTCTTGTTGCTTTTCAGCCTTTTGGCTATCAAGTATAATACGGGTTCTTCTCTGTAGAGAACGGAAGTCAGGACTTAGCAAAGCAGAGATATTTCCTCTGCAACCGAAATCTCTAGGGGTGGCAAAACCACAAACTTTTGTTTAACAAAAACAAAACAAAACAAAAACGCAGTCACTATGAGAGGCTCTTAAATTGCTGTTGTTCCCACCTAGGAACAGGTCCCTCCTTATACATGTGCTAGTTTTACCAGGAGGATTCACACAAAAGAATCCTCCCAAGGAGCATGCTCATTGTTTCTGAGATCAGTGGGATGGCACAGGTGTATCCATATGCACAAACACACAAGTTCACAGGAACAAACATTTGTACTTAAAGAATACACACACTTTCACATCTGCATATTCACCTGAATCCAGCAATTGCTAGCATATTTATCTGGGACTTCATAGGGACTCCCCTGTGAGCCATAGGACTTGCTGGTTGGCTTTGGGCTGGTCATACCCTGTCATAGAAACATTGAATAATGGAGTTGGAAGAGGCCTATATGGCCATCGAGTCCTGTGTCATTTCTGTCTACCTCATAGGGTAGTTGTGAGGGTTATGTAAGGAAGGAAAAGCCTTGTTCACCATCGAGATTTTATAGGTGGAAAGACAGGATATAAATGCAACAAAGTATAGGGCAACTCAACTCTAGAGACATTTTAAACTAGTTAAGTAGCCCTCTAATTTCCCCATAGGATCTTGTTCTTTGAAGAGGCTGTAGGTGTAGGGAAGAGAGTGCGAAAAATTTCCGAACAGAGAAGTCTTCAGTAGAAGTCTATTGAAGCAATGTGCATATTTCTTTAGAAAAAGTTATCATCATTTTCTTTGAAACATTTATGCAATACCTTTCATCAAATTGGGTTGCAGACAAACTGGAATGAAATTGCTATATACAGTATTTGCCCTTCATATAAGTTTAATGTATTCATGTGTGCACAGTGCACCAATTTGCTGCGGGTCAGGATGGAGAATGTATTCCAGAAGATTAATTGATTCTCTCCCCCCATTTTGACAGGGGACCTTGAAGCTCTGAAGAAACAAACCTTTGTATTAAAAGAAGGAGTAGAATATCGAGCCAAAATCCACTTCAAAGTAAGCCACTTTTCCCAACGATGTTTTCCACGGTTTCCACTACTAGCTTATGTCCCGTTGTATGTATGCCTGTACTGAAGCCTCACTGAATGCAGAACTGTGCTTGGCCTGGTCTCAAGGGCCATAACTGGCAATCTAAAAAGTTTTTTCTTAAAAACCCACCCTGCTGAATAGTAATCTCTATGTAATGTGGACGTGCAGCTGTGGGCTGTACCCATAACTGGGTGAGATGTCTCTACAGATTCTGATATTCCTAATGTCCACCATGTGGTTATGGCAGTCCATCCACCACCCTTTCCGTTATCTTTAAAACCAAAACCCTTCATTTCACAGTTATTTAGTAACGTGGTCTGACAATTTTTTTTCAAGTTCTGTCAAACTAATGGGGGAATTGTTTGCAGAAAAGCGTAAAGTTTCATAAATGGCCTGACCAGAAATAGCAAATCAAGGGGAAATCTTGTTTTTCACTATGAATGCAATTAGAGTAGTGACAGATACTGTAGTGTCTATTGTGGCTGGTGGGCCAGAAGGCAGAGGAAGTAGTGGGCAGATGTGAAAAGTGGGTTGCATTCACATGCACACTAGAGGAAAGGAGCCAGGCAGGAGTGGGCTGCCTAAGGGTAGCAGAACTTGTGGAGTGGTGCATACAATGGCTGTAACAAATGTAGATGCTGTACTGTAGCTGTTGTTCACATCACTGTAATTAATTATATGCCATTGAGTTGATTCTGGCTTATGGTGACCCTTTTCAAGGTTTCCTAGGTAAATAGTTCTCAGAAGTGGTTTACCGTTCCCTTCTTCTGTGGATGTCCTGGGGCTGTGCAGTTTGCCCAAGGTTACACAGGCAGTTGCCTTTTCCCAAGGGTGCAGTGGGGAATCAAACTCCCAAACTCTGGCTCTTCAGCCAGGAGCCAACTCACTAAGCTACATCAATTTGGTAAACATCTAATGTAGAGGTGGGGCATCATTTCTTTATTTTATCTCTAGAAGTCCCCTCCCTCCAAGGGAGAGTGAAAGGTGGCAAGACGTGAAATGGAAAGGGAGGAGAATGAGGTGGGAGACACAAAGGAATAGAAGACTGTATTATTCTTAAGGAAAGAGGCTAACTAGCTTAAGCCTGAATTGTGCAGCCTCAGCAGCTTCTGCTTTTCTCTTGTAGGTAAATAGAGAAATTGTATCTGGCTTGAAATATGTGCAGTTCACTTATCGGACAGGAATGAAAGGTGAGTAAACAAACTACTCAGCAAAACTCTTCACCGACCTCCATATAGATGTCAATATAATATATCCTTCAATTCCTTTCTCAGCTTATCTCGCTTCCTCAAAATTCAGCCTTGCTTACCCAACAAAATGAAAAAAAGCTACAAACTGAGGCTGTTATACTTTGGGCATTATCATGAGAAAGCAATACTAGACAATGCTAAGAAAAGTGGAAGGCTGTACTTGTAGGAAAAGAGGAAAGCTTAACATGAAATGGGCGGAGTTGACAAAAGAATCCATGGCTTCAGTTTGAAAGACTTGAGCAAGGCCCTTAATGATGACACCTTTTGCTGATCATTGATTCATAAGGTTGCCATCAGTTGAAAGTGACTGGATGGTGTACATAACACCACCACAAATGTCTATTCCCGTGTTATGTCTCAGTAGTCATTGTTGAATTCAAGGCTATACCTCTGTGTTTGGCTTTTAAGGTAGGTTGGGGACTAGTTTGAGATACTGGAAGCCTGTTAATTTGTGCCGCAGAGCCTGGTTTTATGTCCCTATATCTCTTTGTAGAGGGCCAGATTCTCACTCCTCAGTTTGTTTTAGTCCTGATCATGCAAGCTATTCAGCCCATAGCTGCTGCAGTTTTGAAGTCAGTTCATCCTGACTTCCTAGAATTTCAGTCTTGTTCTTTGTGGTCTTATCGGCTGTTCTGGGCTTTATGATCTGTCCCAGTTAGCTGTACTGAATGCAGGTTGGTGATAAGTGTGCCTGCACTTTCTTGATTTCCCTGCACAGCTGGCAGCAACAAATCCATAGGCTGTTCGGTACAGGCTGGTAGGAAAACTGTAGCCACCACAGACTGAACTGTTGATGAATGTCTCTCACAGCCTCTGCATTCTGTCCAATCTTGGATCTCCTGTATGATATGTAAATTGGAACAAGTTCAGAGGAGAGCAACAAGGATGATTAGGGGGCTGGAAACCGAGCCCTAATGAGGAAAGACTGAAAGATTTGGGTATGTTTATCCTTGAGAAAAGAAGACTGAGGGGAGATATGATAGCACTTTTCCAACACTTGAAAGGCATACAGAGGAGGGGCACGATCTGTTCTCGATCACCTCAAAGTGCAGGACACGGAAAAATTGGCTCATATTACAGGAAGCCATATTCCAGTTGAATATCAGGAAAAACATCCTAATTGTTAGAGTAATATGGCAATGGAACCAATTACCTTGAGAGGTGGCTAGTGCTCCAACACTAGAGGCATCCAAGAGAAAATTAGACAACCACCTGACAGATATCCTTTGATTTGTGTTCCTGCACTGAGCAGGATGGGACTTGTTGGCCTTGTAGGCCTCTTCCAACTTCACGACTGTATGATTCTACCCTCTTTTCTTGTGGCTTGTTCTTTCCTAGTTGACAAAGCTACATTCATGGTGGGCAGTTACGGGCCGCGGCCGGAGGAGTATGAATTCATGACACCATTGGAGGAAGCCCCGAAGGGCATGATGGCTCGAGGAAACTACCGCAACAAGTCCTTCTTCACCGATGATGATAAGCATGACCATCTCACCTGGGAATGGAACTTGGCCATTAAGAAGGAGTGGACAGAATGAGTTCCACCTTATTTCCTTCTCTTCGTTTCTTCCTGCCACTCGCTGTGCCAATCTCTGGCACCTGCATGCCACGCTTCCTCTGCACAATCCACATGGCCTGTTTATTCTCACCAGATATTTTGTTAACACAGGCTTTTGGACAGATTCTGTCTCTCCTGTTGCTGCTTCATTGTAAATAATTACAAGGAATTAAACTGGGTCAAGCCATCCCCTTTCTGTTTTTACCAGATCAGTCCTTGAAGTGCCTTTGCAAGGAAAACTCATGGCTGTCGACCTAACTCTGTTATTATCATAGCAGATAGATTCTCTCCATTTAAAGATATGTCTTTTTGCCTTTTCCTACCTTGCAGTCTTTATTCACTGGAAACATCTTTGCGTGTCAGTGGATTCTATTGTGTTTAAGATTTCTTGGATGTAATCTCTAAATCTGCACTTGGGAATCTTGTCTTTATCAGTAACAGGAGACACCGTTCCTGTCCTGGTGTGTAAAACTTTTGATGTCTTTGAAAATAAAGCCAGTTTTGTTCTTTCCTTCCGAGTGAACCTCTCATGTTTCGCTTAGTGCAGTGATTTGTTCTGTCCTAGGCAGCTGCAAAGTATATGCAGATCTACCATATGTTTTAAAAATAGGTCCAGACACTTAATTTTGCACATTTCATTTTAGTAGGTTGGGAAATACGCTACCTTGTACCGATGGGAATTAGGGGTATATTTTCTCACTTAAGAATAGTGTCTGCTTTAGTGCTTCTTCTACCTTCCTCTGTAGCATAGCATTTACTGAGAGTTTACACTTTGTAAAGTGCTATATAACAGATGTAACCAAAAAGTAGCTCTCCAAGTAATTTGCACTTGATTGGCACAGTTATAAAGTAGTAGCAGCAATAAAATATCCTTCCAACCCAAAATAATACTACTGAATTAAAGAAAGATTGGAGTAACTAGGTGTAGATGTTTGTGCAAAAACTCTGTGCAGTGCTGTTGATATACTTATAAATTTAATTCATAGAACAAACAAGTAGATTTACCATGGAATTTTTTCCATATTTCATTTGTGCTGTCTTATATACACAAGAAAAAAATCAAGTTCGGTGAGATGTTCTTAGACAAAACTCTCAAAAGCCTTCACCACTAGCTGTGATGGCCAAGATTTCTTGGAACTGTAGTCTAAGAACATCTGGGTTATCCAAAGTTGGCAACCACTGGCTCAGTTTATGTAAATCTGAAGTCACAGAAAAGAGATCGGCTAAGAGAGAGATTGGGCAGGTTAAATAAAACAGCTACAGAAGGGAACCTCCAGGGAGAAACAGATCAATTTAGAGTTCTTGAATTGAGATAGCTCATATGAAAAATTTATGAAGGATATTAGTAATGGAAATAAAATAATTTTTTAAAATTCTTTTGGATAACCCCACCTTTATTCATGTATGTTAGTGAGCTAAAGAGAGAAACACACACACACACACACACACAAAAGGGTTTAATCACTTGTTACACATGCTATCCAGTCTCTTCTGACTTACGGTTACTTTAATTGGATTTTCAAAGTGAAATGTTCAAGGAATGGTTTTACCATTGTCACATCCCCGTTCCCAAGTGAGTTACCTTGACCAAGCCTTAGTTCAACATCTCATTGACTGCACCAGACTGGCTTTTGCAGTGATTTAGTCAAGTAAAATAAAGAAGGAAATATTATTTGAACAACAGAAAAATGGCCCCAAATCTACAGATTGTTTAAAAATTTTTAAATATCTGTATTTGGACTCATTTAAAAAAAAAAGTAGCTCTGTTAATCTGACTCAGCAAAAGAACATTTTGAAAAAAGGCAAAATGTTATAACTGTCAGTGACACAAATAATTAAGCTTGATAATTCCTGTGTTAAGAAACCATTACTACTTTGCCTCTTAGCTGTATCCTTACCTTGTTATGGAGACTTGTATAATATAGTTAATACAATAATATTTATACTGTGTGAGGACGTGGATTTTGGTCTCAACAATGAAATAAAACTGTTACCGGTAGTCCTAATGTGCTACAATATATAACTTTTCTTTTGTCGATATCTTTGGATTCTCAGAACAAAAGCATCAAACTGACTTTTTAATGTTCATACAAATCCTGGGGAAAAGCAATTTCCTCTTTTTCTCTCACATAAGAAAAAAAAAACTTTGTGAGATGTTGTATATTTGTGCCACCAGTAGGTGCTCTGAAAACACTGACAAAGGAGTAGTTAATTTCTCTTTAGGGTGATTGTTTTGCTCATGGACAATATGAAGCCAGTTGATACAGATTTCAGTAATTCATATAATTGATTGGTCAAGATTTTATGAATCAATGGCTGCCAAAAATGATTTTGGTGCAACAGTAACTGGACAAGACTGCCCTGGTTGCACTGTAAATGGGAAATAAAGCTATATGAATAATGTGTGAGACTCCTTTTTGCTGCTTATGCTGGGCTATTTTTGTAGCATACATTTTGTAGCCGCTCAGAGTGGTATAAATATACCAAGTGGACGGGATATAAATCAAATAAATAAATAAATAAATAAATAAATAAATAAATAAATAAAATAAAATGAACAGTGCTGAGAAAGTGGATCCTCCATTATTAATGAAATGAAGTCCATAACATACAACAGGAGTGGATTTGGCAGTTTACTGCCCCATAAGTCTCTTTATCTCAGGAAGTAGATTATGTTTGACCATTCCCAGGTGTTTTGTTCCCACAGCTTTAGGAATTGCCATATTGGATTAGTTAATTTTTAGTAGCTTTTCCATGCAAAGCTCAGAGTACGATACACTGCAAGGAGAAAAGAAGTCAAGACAATGAAAAGCTCCATCTTGCAGAGTCTTGTTACATTTCTTCTCTGGATGTTGCTCTGTGGGTATGCTGAAAAGGATCCTACCTCAGAAGGTAAGGGAGCAGTATCCTGCAAAGAGGATGGCCATATAGATCGGTGTGTAGAAAAGGAAAGTTCCAGGTGGTAGCACTGTACCTCTTTATGGGAACTGTACTTCAGCAGCCAGAAATGTGGGGTGTCCCCATGGAGAGACAGAGGTGTGAGGTTTTACAGGAGGGGCTTACCCTTTGAAAGGGAAGCCGTTATGCAGACTGGTGTGACTGTGACGTAGAATGGTGGATTGGCTGGAGGGTGGTGTGGAGTGGTTGACTAAAATACAACTTTTTGCATTCCTTCCAAACTACTATTTATTGTGGAGGCACTAGAACAACATCCCTGATTCCATAATAAGACAACACTAAGTATTTTAGCAATGTTGTCTTCACCTTTCCTTTTTCACTGTAAAGAGCAAAGGAGGCAAACAGTGTCAGAAGAGAATAAAATGCAATTGCATAAAGAAGCAGTGTTCTGTTGCTCAATCTTGTTGCCATAAGTTGCTCTGCAAAAGGCTTATGGTGTTGTCAGCCATGGTGATTTTTTTTTATTTTTTTTTTTTTTGCAATAGGACTTTTCCAATTTATCCCCAAAAGTTCCCTCGTCTCCTGTGGAATCCCTTTCACTGCTGGGAAGGCATTAGAGCCTATGGAATGGAAGGGCATGTCTGAAAATTTATATATAAATATCTGGCAGCCAAGGGCGCTCTGGGTGGTTAACAGCAAATAGACAGAGCGACAAAGTAACAAAATAAAAGAACATCAATACATTAGGGGGCGTGAATCAAATATAAAGTGCAGTGAAAACAGAGAGATAATACAATAAATTACAATTAAAAGCACTGCTGCCATGACTTTACTGATGGTTGCTATTTTCGGTAATTAATGATTCCCATTCTGTCATCCCCCATGGCTTCCTGAAGACAAAAGGTTCTCCGTGGGAACCTCAGAGCCTATGGGGGAGAAATTAGCCATGTTTTATTTTCAAAAATTTGCAGTAGTTGATGGTATTATCAGCCTTACACAATGTAACTTATGCAACAGGATTTCAGGCAATATATGATGGTTTTACTTGGTCATCTAAATCTAGTTAGTCAGCCACGAAGAGTCGTCTATCTTTGTAAAGCCTGAAAGAATGAGAAAACACTACAGTAATTCTCTTTAGCCAGATGTACATTCATTCTGCTTTTTTGAGTTATCTCAGTCAAAGAAGATGCTCCCACCGCATCTGTAATGGTTGATGGCAGGCAAAGTAAGCCCTGGAAAACAAAGCAAAAAAGTGTGCTGGAATTGCTGCAGTTGGGACTATTAACTCCTCAAATCCCCCAGCTAGAATGTCCACTGGCAGCACATGTTGCTGCATCCTGGGAGTTGCAATAAGCAAATATCATTTTTCCCAAGCCCTGAAAAGGATTCAGATATGTAGAAAGACAAACTAGTAATGTAAACCACCAAAGGGAATGTATGTGAGTTTGTGCAGAAATGTGGCTCTGAAAAATTAGTGTCTGTACTTTCCTTCCATTCTCCCAAGGTATTGTTGAAGATCTGAGGAAACCAGAGCTTTTGGAGGATGTCGCAGCTACTGAAGCATTCATCAGTTCCGCTGAAGTGGCAGTCATTGGATTCTTCCAGGTCTGTTGTGTGTTCTCAGCTGCAGTAAGATACTCAGACCTTGCCCCATGTCCTCTCGAGAATTCTAGCATGATTTCCTGATGATTTCCATGATGAGAATGTCACAAAAAAGGTGACGACTAGATCTTTTGCATCCCAAGAAGAACAATACCATATCTACATTAAACAGCAAAGGACCTCACAAGACACATTAACAAATGCAAAATGAATATACTTTATTACTTACTGATTACAATTCTAATAAAAGGGGGTTTCATGCATTCAGCACATTCACACCACATACATACTCATCAAAGAGAGAAGAATTCTTGATTTGCATTGCCCCAAGTTCCAAAGAAAGTAGCTGCTTCCAAAAGCCTTTGGTCTCAGCAGGCAAATTATGCCTGCCCGGACTCTTCCTTTTGTATTCTTTTTGGGCAGGTTGCTAGCTGAGCATGCGCATTAGATGCTTCTTTGTTTTTTCCTAGATATACTGTATGGTCCTTATCACCTATTGTGAAGTATGAAATGCTTTTAGATAGGTGTGGAATCTGCTTGCTCCGGAGGATCGTTTTACCAGGGTCTCCTTAATCCCTGAGTTTTTTCTACTCCCTCAATTAGCAGCAGATGGTTTTTGTCAATTTACCGAAAGCATAGTTCAAAAAGTTCACAGTTCAGTAGTTGAATTTCTCACAATGAGGGCTTATAGCCAGAAATATAAAGTCCCATAGTTCCTCTAGTTCTGCTGGTCTCCTTTGTGTTTGCTCTCTCCCTGGTTCTTCATCTTTTCTCTTCCTCCCTCTTTTGTGGTTTTATGTTGTGCAGTGTTTGATACTTTCCCAGTGATTTTATATCGTATGATACAACTATGGTGTTGTATCTTTTTAAATGTACCTCTTAGTAATGGAGATAACTTTGGTGATTGTGCATTCTAGGAGTATAATAAGTAAAAACTCTACAATAAATGGTATGCTAGTAGAGGTTATAGGCCCTTCACAGAAACATGTATAGTGTGTGCATGTGTGAAGGAATGGTTACATACATAAATATACAGTATTTGTAAAAAAATCCACACACAGTGGAGCCAATTTGCTGCAAGGCACTGTAGGAATGGAAATTGTGGTGTATTTCAGGACAGAAGCAGATGGAAGACAGTACCCATAATTAGACCCGAAAGCACTTACAATTGCAGAGAGGCAAATGAGTCAGTCTTTCCATAATTGAGAAATTAGACTTCAAAGGAATCCCCCTGGAGTCCTGATGACCAATCAACAAACCAAACAAGCGAATCTACATAATCCAGGAGGCTAGAGGAGCTCAAACATTGACACTAAGTTCAGCTAAGAATTCCCCTTTTCAAGTCATGAACTTCCTCTAATGGTCTTGGTAAGAGAACTGAGCAACTGTTGTAGCCTCTCAAGGTAAGCACAGAACAAAGGGAACCCAAGAACCCCTTGCCACTGATATTACTATATAAGGAGAAGATGCTGAGAACGGTTATTTCTATCACATCTTACAACTAGTCAGGTAGGCTGGGGCAAATGGGATGCAGAGTTCATCAATTGTATATGGAGGGCCAGGGGTTCCCCAGTTCTGCTTTAAAAGGCACCTCACTATATCTGTTGTCTCTCTCTCACACATGCTGCCAGAATAGCAGAAGTGTTCTCACCCCTTTCGGCAGGCTAGCCTAAGGTGTTCTGCTGTCTGAAACTGAACACAAAGTGGCTGTCCTTTCCCCATCTGCCTTGTCAAATTAAACATCTGAGGCGATTGTCTTTTCATTCTTTATAAATAAACAAACAAACAAACAAACAAACAAACAAACAAACAAATAAATAAATAAATAAATAAATAAATAAATAAAAGTTAAGCATCTGAGGCTGTCCAAGTTATTTTGACATCCAAGGTAAATCTGCAGATTCGAAGGAAGGAAGGAAGGAAGGAAGGAAGGAAGGAAGGAAGGAAGGAAGGAAGGAAGGAAGGAAGGAAGGAAGGAAGGAAGGAAGGAAGGAAGGAAGGGAGGGAGGGAGGGAGGGAGGGAGGGAGGGAGAACTGAAAGCAAACAGTTGGGTGGTTGTTGTGGTTTTTTCGGGGTCTTTGGCCGTGTTCTGAAGGACTCTGAAGCTGCCGGCCACAGAGACTGGTGAAACGTCAGGAAGAACAATCTTCCGAACACGGCCAAAGAGCCCAGAAAACCCACAACAACCATCAGATCCTGCCCGTGAAAGCCTTCAAGAATACAGTTGGGTGGTCTTTCACAAACGCACAAAATCAGCTGCTTAAAAGGACTGGCTCTGTCTGAGCTTTCAAGCACAATAAATGAAGAGTTTGAAAGCTAGTAAAGAGGTTTAATTTTGAGGGATATCAAATGCTCCTTGGAGTTTTAGAGCTCCCTCGGAAATCTGGTCAAATAAAAATAGCCACAAGATGTCAGCATTCATCCCTGAAACTCGAGCTGGGAGCAAATTGTCTGAAAACCTGACAATCTTCCTTGCCTATAGGATTACATCCCTAGACTTTGGGGTCTTCCTTCTCTTCCCTTTACATTATATTTCCCTCCTGTTTTTTTCTCCACTTTGCTTCTTTCTCTAGCATTTTATCTTTTTCTGACCTCTCTCCTTCGCTCTCTTTCACTTCTTCACAGAAATCTACATCTCTTGAAGTAGACGTTGTCTACTTTCTCATCACCAGAAAAGAGGATATGTGCCCTCAAACAAACAAAACACCCCCTCACAAACATAAAACTGTATATGCTGGTTTATTCGTGCAGGTGCAAGATTAGAAAAGCGTTTAATAATTTAAACAGAATTACAATGCAGTTCATTAGAAATGGGAAAGCCAGTGACTTGGTGGCCTGTGGGCCTGGTATGTCTACTATCCAGGTGTGACCTATGGATTGGCATCCTCACGGTCTCTTATTGCTTGTGATTCTTCATCTTTGAATCAGATTAGGCTGGGCACAGCCCCTCAAAAAGAGTCTCTTTTCAGAAAAAGGCATGTCCACTGACAGCCCTTCAAGTAGAGGAGAGTCTTCTGTAAAACAGGCCACGTCGTCACCCTGCAGAGGACATAGCTGTGCTATAGACTGAAATTAGGCCTGATATTAACTTCCTATCCCTCAGGCTCAGCAGCTGTAATTCTTCTGTAAGGAACAATCTCCAGGGCGGAAATGAGAGCAAGCTCGGCCTCTCTAGTTCTTGTTCCCTGGGGTTTCGGCATGTACGTTGGCACCATGGGATAAACTACAGCAGGCTCCTCTATGCCCCAGAGCTTTTGTGTTATATTTGTTTGGCCGAACTCTTGGTCTGGTGAATGAATCCCTGTGATGAGACACATTTTCATATAATATCCCGGCCAAAATCCTGCTCATGCCAACACAATGTAATGTTAGGTAAAGGTAAAGGTTCCCCTTGACAATTTTTTTTTGTCCAGTCGTGTTCGACTCTAGGGGGTGGTGCTCATCCCCGTTTCCAAGCCATAGAGCCAGCGTTTGTCCGAAGACAATCTTCCGTGGTCACATGGCCAGTGCGACTTAGACACGGAACGCTGTTACCTTCCCACCAAGGTGGTCCCTATTTATCTACTTGCGTTTGCATGCTTTCGAACCGCTAGGTTGGCGGGAGCTGGGACAAGTGACGGGCGCTCACTCTGTCACGTGGATTCGATCTTACGACTGCTGGTCTTCTGACCCTGCAGCACAGGCTTCTGTGGTTTAGCCCGCAGCGCCACCACGTCCCAGTAATGTAATGTTAAGCCAGTGTAAATGTGCTGGCTTTTCACCCGGCAACAAGGAATTACACCATCATATTGCACAATTGGCCACATGTCCTGAGCACTACTGATTGCACAGTACAGAAGTGTTTTGGGGATAGAATTTCTGCCTTAGCTGTAGTGCAATGACTGCACACATATCCTTGAGTTGCGCATGCATAGCTGAGCAGTAGGATTTAGGACCTTGGGTTAAACTCTAAATAGCTAGTCCAATCCCTCTGATGATGAGTAGGCAGAAAATAATTTAGTAAATAGGGATGAACATTGTCTCCCATCCCTTGAGATGCTTACTTTGTTTTTCTGTGGTAGAATTCTTCTGGTGGAGGAGGATGTTTCTGACTGAGAATGTTCACTGACTTTGACAATTCCAAGGATTCTTTTGGGATTGCTATGAGAGATAATGTGATGTCCAACTGAAGCAAGTTTGCTGTATGGTGTAACATACTGAATAATCCCTTCTTTTGTCCCCTTCCCCAATTTCTCCAGGATTCAGAGCGACCAGAGTTTTCAGAATTCCTTACGATGGTACAAAATGTGCAAGAGGTAGCATTTGGGGTCTGCACCAGCCTTCATGTCCTCTCTCATTACAATATCACAACAAATACCATTTCCCTCTTTCGTATGGTAGGTTTTTTTTTGTTTTTTTTGTTTCTGCTTGTAGTTCTGTTTCTTCTAGTAACTATATCCAAATGCTACAGGTGTTAATGGTGTACTTTGAGGTCTTTTCTTAAGCTCTGCTCATGATGGGAACGGACATAATAATTCTGTGTACTGTATTATCTTTTCTGTGGTAAAAAGATATAAAGAAATATTTCCACTAGCAGTTGGGAAAAGTCTGGAATGCATGGGTTAAAAGAAATTAGTTAATTTTATATTTAAAGCGGACAGAGCTCCCCCTCTTTCTCCTTTTCAATGACACATACAATATTGTGGAATGAGGTTAATTCAGCTGTAACTTTATTAAAACTAACATCAAAGGGTTCTAGTCTTGATTAATACATGTGCAATAAACATTTTTGTGGGCTTTGGCAGGGGCTGAAGTGCTTAAAAAAATTTGGACCAGGGCAGCTCCTTTAGTGGAACTAGAATCTCTACAGAAAATCCTGGCTTGCACTTCTGGCATAATTTTTGGAACTTCTATGTTTCCTTTGTTCCATCCTCAGCTCTGTGATGTCTTGCCTGATGAGAGCCATGCAGGATTGAATGATAGTTTAGTTTTGTGATGTTTTAGTGGTTTAAAAAAGCTATCATTTGCCTTCAGATGGTGTACAAGGGTTGTGGACATCTTCATTTGTTTGTGACTGATGTGACCTTGCATTACAGATGATGATGGTCATCATCATCTTAGAACTGCAGCGCTAGAAGGGACCCTATGGATAATTGAGTCCAGCTCCTTTCAAGGAGTCCCAGTGGGGGATTCACTGAGCTATCCAGTAGTTCTATAGAACAGTGGTCCCCAACCTTGGGTCTCCAGGTGTTCTTGGACTACAACTCCCAGAAGCCTTCACCACCACCTCTGCTGGCCAGGATTTCTGGGAGTTGAAGTCCAAGAACATCTGGAGGCCCAAGGTTGGGGACCACTGCTCTATAGAAGAAGGAGAGCAGCATGAATTAAACATGGTTATATAATTTGTTGGGTTGGAGTGGTCCAATTTAAACATTGAAATCATCCTTCCTGTAATGCATGGCTTCAGGCTGTGGGGTGGCAGTGGTAGAAATTACACATGAGTGAAAAAAGAAGTAACTTCCCAGCCATTGGAAAAATATCATGGCCAGGATGACAACACTAGAGAAGTAAAATATTGCTTTCTGTCTTGCTGGCTCTCTATGGGCAGTGATGTATGTTTCCAAGGCAGGAGCCATATTCGTTTGTTGCAGCAGAAACAACAGAGACCTTGTAGCACCTTAAAGTCTAACATGTTCTATTGGGCATAAACTTTCTGGATTGCAGCCCACTTTTAAGCTGCATGGAGATTTGCTCCAATTAACAGATTAGGATATACAGGCTTAGATGGACAGCTGTGTGGGTTTGCAAGGGAGTTCTAATCATTTTATGCTGTAAGCAGCCCCGAGTAGACGTGGTCTAGAGGGGCGGGGTATAAATAAATAAATAAATAAATAAATAAATAAATAAATAAATAAATAAATAAATAAATAAATAAATAAATAAATAAATAAATAAGGGGTAGAGGGGAGAGAGGGAGCTGCAATGCACAGAGGTTGACCATCGTTTTAACAGTGGCCATTAACAAGTAATTGTGTGGTGACATAAGAAATGTAGATGATCAGCTTAGCCCATGTCAAAAAGATTTCATCCTGGCTTTTCACGAAAAGTTGTGTCTGTGTGTCTGTTTATAGTGTAACACCAGGAAGCATTCAGACATGTATTCTTGTTCCTATCAGCCGAAGGGTTATTATCTGCCGCCACCAGTTACTTCTCAGTGTTCAGATTAGCTCATTTTGGGAGAGTACATCCTATCCTTGAAGAAGTGCCCAATAGAGATGGGCAAGCATTGCCTCCTCTCTGCCCTCCCTGTCTCTAGCTGTGTGTTTTGAAACTGTTTTTCAGTTTTCCCCACTTTAGCCTCAAGCTTATACAGCAGGGAAATTTAAAATGGCCAGACAGAGAAATGAAATCACATCTGAAAATTAGCTATGGTCAGGAAGAAATTCTTGTTGGTCTCCTCTAGGAGAGATGGCAAAGCTAACAATACTCTTATTTACATCCTGGCTGAGGTGGGAGAAGGAATGGAATGGGCGGACAAACACAGCTCCCACTGCTTAACCTAACATTGCAGTTTGCAGATGTACACAGGAAGCCCTTCAGGTTACTTTGCGTAGGTATGCTGGTAGCAATTTCCCTGACACGTTCGCATCCTGAACTGCTCCTTTGTCAGCTAAGACCATTATAGAGTATGTCAGATTGACCTGACTGGCACTTTCAGTAGTGAAATGACCTAGTTATCACTGGCAGAGATGATTTGTGCTACAGAAACAAAAAGGCAAGCAACGCTTGGGAAAATGACCTTTTGGAACGAAAAGTACCCAAATTCTCCAGATAGCATGGTGAATGAGCATGTTAACTGGAGAATTCGGGGGATTGTAGTCCTAAAAAGTAACAAATCATCCATTGTGTCACCAATTTAATGCCGGAAATTAATAGCACATGATCTTTTCTCCAGTTTTCTCAGAAGGCAGGTCTCCAAGCAGCAACTGTGGCTGGGAAAGGATGGACAAGATGGTTGTTTGCTACAGAAAGGCAGTTGCAGAGCGTGGAAACCAGATATAGGATGGGACACTCCCAGGCAAAGTGGAGTGTTACTATTGTGAGGAATCTGACTTGGGAGGACCCACATCAAGAGAAAGTTTTGGAAAAGTAAAGAAATCTTGCATAAGATACTTCTTTACTGCTGTTTCAGATGCAGTGGGTGCCTGCAAGCTCAAGGCAAATAAGTGCAGCAGGACCCTATCACTGGTCTTGAGAGATTTCTCTCTTCTTAATTTAGATTTCTTTGACATCTTAAAAACTGACAGATGTTGTTTGGCTTAAACTTTGGTGGACTACAGCTGGCATCATCAGATCCATGGAGTGTTGCCACATTTGGCAACTTATTATGCACATTCTTGGAGCGGGAGGTGGGTTGGGTGTGTGTGCAATCCGTGGGCTCAGATGGACTTGAAATGCGAAAAGTACTCGCTCCCTTCCTGTGTATGTATATAACAGTTGGCCAACTGAGGTAACCCTTCATGGATCTGATAAACTGGGTTTCAGTCCACAAAAGTTCGCTACAGGAAAAAAAAAGTCTTTAAGGTGCCACGAGAGTTTGTCTTGCTTTTGCTGCAATAGCCCCTTTGGACATTACCTTGATGGCCCATTTGATGAAATTAAATCCATGTGGAGAAACATTTGGAGCAACATGCTCCAGGGTGCATCCAGATAAACCCTTCAGGTAAGACTTTTCCTGTTTTTGTGTCACTGTGAAAGCATAAAGTGGCTGTGAGTTCTGCTTGATTTGTTTGCTTTTTGGTGCCATATCAGTTGAATTAGAATGTTCTCATTCTACCAACTCTGTCAGGATGAGAACCCAAAACAACAGGCATTATAACAATCTTAAATCAGGGTACCATAGTAGGGGAAGTCTTCAGTAGAGTTGCCAATCTTTTTCATACGTGTGTATCCCATAAATTATACAAGTGAAGCATTTCCCACCATTTCAACTGCATGCTGGGAAAAGCTTCAACTTCTTACATTGCAGCCTGTTAATGCTGTAAAAAGCATAGAAACCCTGACTGAGGTGGAAAGGTTTAGGTACCTAATCTCTTCCACTCTTAAATTCCTTCTCCACAGGATTTGAATTACAAGGGACCAGAGGTAACAAAGCTGAGAAGTTTACGTGGGACATGGGTTACTTGAAATTTGTAAAGAATAAAATAAGTTAGACTATGGATTTCATTAAAGGCAGCCATATCCAAATAAATTCTTTTATTTATTTACTATATTTATTCTAAGTAAATTCAAATAAATTATCTAAGCATGTTTGTTCTGTTTTACATTTGGAGAGAATCTATTGAGATTTGGCTCATCAGTAGAGCCATTTTACCTCATGGGTAGACAGGGTAGCTTTGTTGTGCTTCTGTCTGGAATTCTGAAATGGTGTGAAAAAAAATTTAAAATCTGGAAGCAGCCTCATAGGCTACTCGGAAAGAGATAGTCCCCACCCCCAGTCTCAGTAAGTATATAAAGGTTTGGAAAGATTTGGAAAGTGAATTGGAAAAAACTCACAATTTTAACCATTAAGTTCATACATCATTTCAACAGGTGTCACAAATGGAAAGTCTATTTAGCTGGACTATTTCTATTCAGTCACAGTCTTTTTCTCCTCCACCAAAAATCTGCTATATCCCAACAGTTTTGGTGAAATTAAATCTGATTATTTGATTGCAGAATGTTGTTATCCAGGGCCTACTTTTCTTGATTCCTATCTCTCCTGAATGTGTTGTTTGAGTTAAGGAGCACTTAACGGCATTTATGGCACAGGCCTTTTTCCAAATCTCCGTTGCTTTCAACAGGACAGCCCTTGGGTTAGCAATGGAGTAGAACAAAGACATTCAAATCATGTATGCTGGGCTTTCTTAAAAGAAGAAAAGATCCCTGTCTCGAATTAATAACCAAGGTGTTATCTGCGCTGAAGCATTTGGGTTACTTTGCCTGCCTGTAGCTCACTTTCACCATTTCTGCCTGTGGTTCTCTTGACCATAGTTGTGAATTTCCACTTAGTGCAACTTTTATATTTGCTATGGTAATATACAATGGGATAACCGCTATATTCACTTTTGGAAAAAAAAAATCAGAACAATTTCTGTATTGGAAAGGAAGGATACTCTGCACATGTTCAGAAGTACTGTTAAAAACAAGAAGACCGACTCTTTTTAAAATTAGCAAAACAGCTGGCCCAATCTGGAGGGATTAAATAGGTTATTGGCCTTCCTAAACCATTTTAGAGCAGACCTGTCTCCTATTTAGTTAGGTACTGAACACACATATACACCCATTTACTCTCTAACACAGGAGATCCTTTATGTCACAGCAAAATATGCAAAGCATAGGACTTGAGTTGATCTGTGTTTTTACAGAACTCTGTAGTCTGTTCCAGTCCTCAGACTTTCCACTAACTTTGGTGGTCCCCTTGGAAAGATCTCAAGGATTTATGTGCTGTGGCTCACTTTGGTTTAAGGCTAGTTTAGTCCTCCTTCTCCTTTTTTTCCATGGAGCTGCTCTTGTTTTGCTCCCAGGCTGTTGAGACAAAAATATCATCTTTCAAGTTTCTCTCTTTGGTCTGAAGATAGATACGAGGAGCACAGTCAAGGCACGAACCAGAACCAGGAGCTATGTACGGAAAAGAACCAGAGGGATGAGCTGTTTTTGGACAAGATCATACAAACCTTTAGTGTAGGAATGCATGATTGTGACCTTCCAGATGTTTTAGCCATGAACTTCTATCATTTACAGCTCCCATTAGCTCCTTGTTGACATAGTGATGAGGGTTCATTGGAATTGTAGCCCAATACCAGCTGCCCACTCTGATTTAGCAGATATTTTAAAAGTTTACACACATGTATATGCATGCATGCATGCACATATGTGCTCACGCACATTCCTAAATTCTGTAGTATAGTTTTTCCCAACCAAGAAATGTAAGACTATGTCCACCATTATCCCAGCCTGGGGATTGATAAGGTTTGTAACACATCTAAACACAAGAGACTGGAGAAATCTGATCTAGTCTGTGTTTTACAAAGCCATTGAGAGGGGCATCAGCTTTGAGCCATGCCATCAATGGCATAGTTCAGCTAAACACCAAAATGTTCCACTGGGATTCTTTGTTGTTCCCTTGGGATTATTTTCTTATTTCCTTCTGAATTGTCTTCTCAATAGACTGTCAATAAACTAGATCCAGAAACATGTCAGCAGATCTTCCTGTTTTTCATGGAGCCTAAATATATGCATTTTTTTCCTTATTCTGCTGGGGAAAAATCCTCTGTTTATTGGAGAGGCTTTATGCTTGCACAATGTTTCCAGGAAATCCACGTATGCTTGTGCCAATGTTTATTAGGTTTAAAAATAATGAAATAAGCAGATGAATGCTTTAAAAAATGAGAGAGATTTAGACTGGTTAAGATCCAGAGGGCCTACTAAGATGATCAGCTAATCCGCCTTGTCTCTAGGATCCAAAGGAATTTAATGTATCTGATAAGAGCCTTCAAAGGTTTTGGTTATTCTTTTTAAAGGCAAAGGGATAAAGAAAACAGTTGCTTCATTGTGTCAAGACATATCCAAATTTCAGGAAGACTATAGGCTGTGTTAAAATCTTAGGGTAGAACTAGACAAGCTCGCCTGTCTGGATAGCTCAGGGGGTTAGGTATCTGGCTGAAGAGCCAGAGGTTGGGAGTTTGATTCCCCGCTGTGTGGCCTTGGGCAAACTGCACAGTCCCAGGATGCCCCCAGAAAAAAAGGGAACGGTAAACAACCTCTGAGTACTATCTACCCGGAAAACCCTGAAAGGGTCGCCATAAATCAGAATTGACTTGACAGCATATTTCTACTGATCTCATAGGTAGAAGCAGTACTCCTTTAAGTGTTGAAGGATGTCTGATTGGGAAAGCATGTTATTTCCCGTAGTTAGATACAGTAGATGTGCAACTGATCACTGGAGCATACAGTAGATATCAGCTTCCTTTGCAGATGAGTTGTGCATCCCAAAGGAGATTGTGTAAACTACTGTGAAAACTTTATAAAAGCAAAAAAAATTGCTTTATTCTATTTTGCTTTTCAGCAAACAAAATTGTGCATAAGAATGCATATCATGTTCATATCAGAGATGGGATGGCAAATGAATGTGCTGTTGGCTTCTTGCAAGCTGGCCACAAGAGGAGAATGGTTTAGATCAGTGGTCCCCAACCTTGGGCCTCCAGATGTTCTTGGACTACAACTCCCAGAAGCCTTCACCACCACCTCTGCTGGCCAGGATTTCTGGGAGCTGAAGTCCAAGAACATCTGGAGGCCCAAGGTTGGGGACCACTGGTTTAGATGACTCTAATTTTTTTTTGGAAAGGCAAATGGTGTAGTTAGCAGTCCTCTTTCATGGAAGAGTTTTTTTGTGATACAAATAGTGAAATGCAGGAGGAAAGAGACTTGGAAGATCCAGGTTCTAGTTTTGAAAGAACCATGAAACAAACTTGATTATGATGCATCAGCCGTTGTTTTCTTAGCGTGGTCTACCTCACAGGGTTGTTCTAAGGGTAAATGGAGGGTGCTCTCTATGCTGCCTTGAACCCATTGGAAGAAAGGTAAGTTATAGATGTGAGCTGATGATAGTATTAAACTGGACAGACCCAGGATATCCCACTTCCTTGCAGAGATTATTTTGTTTTTGCAAGTGTCCAAAGGGGACATTGTCTGGAACAGAGCAATTGTGACTTTTCTCCTGTGCTTCAGGTGGACAACAAAAGGCATGATTTGGAAACAGCAGACATTGAAGGACTTGACGCCAGCAAGCTGAGTCGCTTCGTTCAGATGCAAGGACTCAGATGGGTGACTGAGTACAACCCTATGGTAAAAAAAAATTGTACTGGATTGGATTGGGTTGAGTTGACATATGTTTGATCACCAATCTCATATTTTCAGTCTGAGAGAGCAAATAATCTTATAATTAAGAAGAAAAACCTCCAGAACATGGCCAAACAGCCCAAAAAACCTACAACAACCATTAGAATTAAGAGTTTAGAGTTAATAGGAAGTTTGCTAGCGCTTTTTCTTTTCTCTGTTTGGCCCTCTCAGTCTGGAAACAAATTATTTAGTAGAGAATGCCAACTATACATGATTTACTGACTAAAGCTTCCCATAGTCTTACTCATTTATTTATGTAAGGCTAATTCCTTTGTATCTGGTCAAGAAAAGCCAACTTAGAGACAAACTAATGCAAATACTTTTTGACAGAAATCTGAGATGTGTTTCTAAGGCAAGGCAGAAAAGGAGGAGTTTCTCCAAGTCCACATTCTGGATTTACATTATTGCAAAATTGGCTCAAAAGATGGACCTAGAAGTTATATAGGCTAGGATGGTGTTAATTCAATCTGCATGTACAGGGATCCATTGAATAAGCAGGATGACATTTCCTGTACCTCTTTGTGCAAACATAAGCCTTGCACTTTCTAATGGGCTGATCTCTGCTTGTGCAATGGCAAGCTGGAGATTTCATGGGACAGCATGGGCAAGCATATGCTCCATCCATGAAGCAACAGGATAGTGGCCATAGAAGGTAGTCATTGTCATATGGACATTACGTAGGCTATGCATTGTGATGATATGCTACATGGTCCCTATAATCCTTATGGCTCCCCTACACTTGACTGGTACTTGTCAGGGCACACTGCTAGAACTGCAGCATCAGCTTGAGAGATACAGTTGGTAAGCAGTAAGTAACATTTTCTCTTTTGAGTCCTCCTGTTTTTTGAGATCTCCTGTTTCCTTTGCTTCCAGTTTTGTGCTATAGCCCCAAAATGAGAAATGTAGGAAAGACCCATCTGGGTCTCCCTTAATCCTTAATCAAAGGGAGATGGCTCCTCTGAAGAAAAATGGAAAAGTCATAGGTGGCCTTCCAGATGCTGGTCAATCTCTGATTGACCAGCCTCTCTCTTTTGCTGCCAGATTGCTTTCTGCTTGGTTGGTCATAAATGGTATATTCCTCTCATAGATGCATATAATTGGTAGCTGATGGCATTTGCTACTAGTCAAAGTTGGGGGCCTTTGGATAGTCCTTGCCTTCCAGATGACAATTATAATACCCATTATGGTGTGGAAGGTTAACATGGTACTTGCCAGAGCTTGGAAAAGTTATGTTTTCATCTACAAATCCCATGATCCCCAAGCCTGTATGAACCTTGTTTATGATGGCTGAGGGATTCTGGGATTGATAGTTTGAAAAAGAGTTCTTCCTAGCTATGCTACCCAGATATCTTTACCTCTACCATTTATTTATTAGTACTTTTTCGGATTCTTGGTTGGATTTTTCTCTTGCTGATGTTTTCCTTGCATTCCTTTTTTTTCTGTTTTGCCATCTTCCATGACAAACTGAATGAGGCACTTGAATGTTGTAGCACTCAGGACCTCCTACTGTGTCCAAAACTCCCAACATGCTCAAGCTGGAAGGCTCTTGGAGAAATGCACTCGCTGACCTCTTCTTATTAATTCTGGAACCCTCTCACACTTTCCTCTTTTTCATAGAAAAACTGGCAGAGTTTTGACACAACATCAGTCAGTTCCTTGCTCGTTCTCTCTGCGGTTGCGTGTAGCACATGGGGAGGCAGGAGGTCAGCTGTAGGCTGCCCAGGCCCCCCTGTTTGGCTTGTGGGAGCGGCTGCTGCAGTTCAGGAAGTTGGGGAGGAGGGGGAAGGAAAAACTGGATGACAAATTGTGCATCCCCTGGAGATTACGTGAAGAGACCGTTGGTACTGCCAGAGGCCCTGAGGCTCTTCACAGAGATCCAGTGTGCTCTGATCAGGCATCCCATCTCCAAATGGCATATGGAGAGCTCCAGGCCTCCTTTTTGTGTCACCCCCCCCTCACCCGCTCAGCTTTGTGGCTTTCCATTCAAGAGCAGTTAACATTATGTCCACATGTTTTCCGAACTCTGCTCTGTTTTTCAAACTGGTGCTTTTAGAGAACACTATTAATCTGTCAATGTTTTAAGTCTCTTATGTGTTTAAGGTGAAAGTTTTTAATCTTTTTGTCATTATTTTAATTTATTGTACATTGTCTTGGGTGCCTGGTAGGTAGACAAGTGATGAAAAAATGATAAAAATAAAATAGATTAAACAGAATAAAACTACCTGTATATTGTTCATGCATAGAAAAGGACTTAATTCACATCCTAAGTCTACATCATCCCCTACTCCTGGCTTTTAAAGATATTTAACTCACTGAATTCATGATTAGCTATACATTTGAGAGGGCAAAGTTGGTGTGGGGAGGGTTGGCTCATGTTTTGAGCATTAAAGGTTCTCTAGGATTTGGTGTTGCAGAAGAGGCCCAGATTTTATATTCCTTAATTGACATATGTCTTTTTCTGATTTCTGATCATTGGCAGACTGCCGTAGGACTCTTTGACAGTGTTGTTGAGACCCATCTTCTCTTGTTCACTGACAAGTTATCCCCGAACCATACAGAAAGAATCAACAAGTACCGTGAAGCAGCAATATTATTTCAAGGGAAGGTAAGTCTGAACATTCTGTGGAACTCCATGATATAAAGGAGTTTGGGGGAATTTCCAGCAAATGGAAATTATATACATTTTTGGTCAAACTAGCAGAGTTGTTGTTGAGTGATCTCCAAAACGTCCTGCCCTCAACTGCCCGGCTCAGCTCTTGTAAATTCGCCTGTGGTTCCTTTAGGGCCACAGTCCCCAACCCCCGATCTGCGGCCTGGTACTGGGCTGTGGCCTTGACTGGATCAGGCTGCGGAGACAGATCTCTCACCCCCCCGCATACACGCCCCCCCGCATGCACCCCCCATGCATGAACGGGTGCCCCACCCACCTGCTCATAGGCACACGGGTGCCCCGCCCACCCCGCATGCACAAAAGGTGCCCCCCACCCACACATGCACGCACAGGTGCCCTGCTCCCCCCACACAGACCCCCCCAACCAGTCCACGGTTCAGAAAATGTTGGGGGCCACTGCTTTAGGGAATAAGTCCATCTCATATTTGGTCTTCCTCTTTTCCGGCTGCAGCATTATTTCTCCTTTCCCAGCGTTATTGTCTCTTCTAGAGAATCCTGTCTTCTTATGATGTGCCCAAAGTAGGAGAGCCTCAGTTTCAACATTTTTGCCTCCACAGATAGTTCAGGCTCAATTTGATCTAGGACCCACTTGTTCATCTTTCTGGAAGTCCAAGGTATCCATAACTGAGCACGGAAGATCTCACACTTCATGTGTTGGAACACGAAAGCCAGTATGATGTAGAGGAAAAAACATTAGCCAAGGAGTCAAGTTAGGAGAGTGCTACACTAAGATACCAGTTGAAAAAAGTAATAAGGATAACTTGATATTAAACTACAAAATTGTGTTAGAACCATTGCATACAGTAGAATCATTGCTTTATTTGGCATAGGATTAAGGATTTTACTGGATTTATGAGTAAGTCTGGATCCAATCCAGTATGGGTGTTTGTGTACATATGAGGAAAAGAGAATATAATAAAATCTAATAATGTGGGTGCTGCTATAAAGTCTGAAACAAGGTTTAGTGTGTGGAAATGAAGGGTAGCTGTGCCCCGTCTACCTGTCCTGACCTTTGTTCATTCCGTGACTCTGCACAAAGCCAAGATACATAAACATATTGAGCATGTACATACTTGCTGTGCTTGACTGCATGCCCAGCTCATACATACAGAAGGAACTGGAATTGCTGCCTTTTACTATGCCCTGTCTGATGAGGTTGCCTCACTATGCCTAATAGAAGGATGGGCCCTGGATAGGACAATGAATTTGCAACTTATCAGATGGAAGACAGCAACTAAAATCTTCTCATTCATCCAAACTTGCTTTTTAATGGGCTTTTCCTTCTCCCACAAGGGGGCTGATTTATTATTTGGAAGAAGAACTGCTAGTGGGCTGCTAAGGGGGAAGAAACAATTACTTTTTGCTCGCCTCCTCCCAATGTCATTATTCTGGAGTCAATGCATAATTATAGTTTTTATCAATTAAAAAAATCCCCAACCTAATAGCAGCAATACTGGTTTAAGATTACTAGCCGTTTGCAGAGATAGAAATGCTATGCATTGTGTTGGACATTTAGGATCTGTTTCCTCACTAGCTGGGATGGCTAGCCTGGATTTCTGGGAAAAGAACTTGGAGTCACCAATGGAACTCCTGCTCCATTGGCTTCCTCCCAAGGACTTTGAGCTTTCCATATGCCTTGAGAACTTCTCCAAGCGGTGGAACAATTCTTCCTTGAACTTGTGTGCCAAATGAACTGTGATGAGGACACTGAGTCAGGGTTTTCGGACTTCTTCTGCTGCTTCTCTTTAAATTAGTGCCACAAACACCAGGGGCTTCTGAAATTGCTAGGTGATCTCATGCAGATTCTTTCCCCTGTTTGTGAGTTCCAAACCAACACTACACAAATGTTGTCATAGTAGGCGAAAAGGTGATGAGAGACAAGTGAGATCAAAGTTTTTTGCACATTTGACCAGGATCAGTTCCAGTTTTCTTTTTCCAAAGTCCATGGGGATATTATCCTAAACCATATTAGGGACAGAGGCTTACAATGGTTTGCTCTGTTTCCTGCCATATCCTATCTTTGTCTACACTTCTGCTGGATACATCCATGGGGAAGAGTCAAAATGCAGCCATAGAGCATTTGTGTTGCAGGTTAAGGATCCTACCAAGGTTAGTCTCTGATATCTTCAAGAAGTGCAAGGAGAGACCCTTGTCTGAAACCCTGCAGAAGCACTGCCAGCAACTATGTATATATACTGAGATGGAAAGGCTAATGGTTTGAATTGCTATGAAGTAGCTTACTATGCCTTTAATTTTGCAGCTAAAAAAACAATCTCGATTTTGTAATCTAATATAGGATGCTTTTCTTTATTTTTGGTACCTAGGAGAGAGAGTTTCATGGAATAATTGAGGCAGGAATAATTGAGCTGGAAGTTGATAAGGCCATCGAGTCCAACCCCATGCTCAATGCAGGAACACAAATAAAAGGATATATGCCAGGTGGTTTTCTAAATTTCTCTTGAATGCCTCCAGTGTTGTAGCGCTCACCACCTCTCAAGCTCATTGGTTTCATTATCATACTGCTGTAACAGTTAGGAAGTTTTTCCTGATATTCAACTGAAAACTGTCTTCCCATAATTTGAGCCTTTTATTATGTGTCCTGCATTCTGGGATGACCGAGAACATATCCTGCCCCTCCTCTGTATGACTACCTTTCAAGTATTTGAAAAGTGCTATCATGTTATCTCCCTTCAGTCTTCTTTTCTGAGGGCTAAACATGCCCAGGTCTTGCAGTCTTTCCTCATAAGGCTTGGTTTCCAGTCCTCTGATCATCCCTGTTGCCCTCCTCTGAACTTGCTCCAGTTTGTTGGCATTATTCTTAAATTGTGGTGTCCAGAACTGGACAAAATACTCTAGATGATGGCTAAGTAGAAGAGGGGAACTAGTACCTCATAGGATTTCAAAACTATACTTCTGTTAATGCATCCTAAAATAGCATCTGCTGCAGCCGTGCCTTCCCTCAACAAAATGCTACAACAAAATGGAGAAAGAGCACTTGGAGCATTTTTTCAATGACAAACAGGTATTAGTAGCATCCTGGGAATATCTACGATCAGCATTTTAAGTTAACTGCACATGGGGCCGTATCTATTGCTACGCTGGTACTGCATATGGAAGTAGGCACTGCATTCTTAGTGATGGCTAGTTTCCAGGGTCCTCGTAGAGGACACTGGACAGGTATGTTCTTCTCAAATATGTAGTCTTGCTTATGACTATGCTATTTAAATTTGGTATAGCATAGCAGAAGGATGGGGAACATGTGGTCCTCCAGATGTTGGACTGCAAGTCCCAGTACTCTTCTTCTCCATCGACAATGGAAGAACGAGGGAAGCTGCAAACATCAGAAAGGTCAAATATTTCCTATCTTTGGCTTAGCCTTAGGGCATGAGACAAGCAGTAGGCTAGAGATTTCTGCTCTAGGAGGCCAGACTGTACTGGAGCTGAATCAACATTAAACTGCTTGTTCTGCTTAAAGTCTCCATCCAGATAACATCACCTCTTCCTTCAGTTGCCCAGAGCATGCTTGACAGTGAAAAAAATTCTTTGAAACTTAGGTCTGTTTCTTTTTAATAAATCAGATGAGCAAGTGCCCAAATTTCCAGCTGGAAAAATTGGTCAATGTTGTTAGATTGTACAAAATTCAAGAACAGAATATTCCCTGTACAGCAGGAGCTTTTAAATGGAAGGGCGAGAGATGGGGGAAATGATGATAAAGAAAAAGTGGCAGACATAGCTCTGTCCTTCAACAAAAGTGAATGGACAGGGAATTGAGAAGGAATGTTTATGGGTAGAGATGGGGGAATTCATATACAAATACGAATGTCCCCACACAGCTGGACCTAATGAGAGTCATGTGTCTTGTTATGGTGCCTGTCCTGCTCCTCCTTCCAATTGTCCCCGGAGCAGCGCTCTCTTCCTGCAGTACTCCAGGCGCAGTTGGAAGAATGAGCAGGACCGGCACCGCAGCAGGACAAGTGAGTGGACGGCCCGGCCCCAGGGCTTCAACCCTCATTAAGTCCAGCTGTGTGTGGATATCCATATTCGTATACAACACCCCCATCTCTAGTTATGGGCTGTAGCTGCAGCCTTCCAACAGCTTCTACTTGTGGTGTTATGGTGCCCAATTGGGGAACTGACACTGTCTGCTCCTCATTCCACTCTGGATCTTTTGGTTTGCTGCCTTCTAACTTGGGCTGGCATACTGTAGATCTGACAGATTTGTCTCACTTTCTCTTGAATGCCTCCAGCATTGGAATGCTCACCACTTTCAAAGGTAATTGTTTCCATTCTCATACAGTACTGCTCTAATAGGAAGTTTTTCCTGATATTCAACTGAAATATGGCTTTCTGTAGCTTCAGCCCTTTATTATGTGTCCTGAGCTCTGTAATAATTGAGAACAGACCCTACTCCTTCTCTATATGATAACCTTTCAAGTATTTCGAGAGTGCTATCATATCTACCCTCTGTCTTCTTTTCTCAAGGCTAAACACACCCAATTCTTTCAGTCTTTTCTCAGAGGGCTTGGTTTCCTCCTATCCCTTTCTTGTTCTTTTAATGCTAATATCCCCTGTACAGATTTATAATACATAGTATAAGCTTTTGACATTTTGTTCACAAGTGCAGGAAATCAAATAACACTCTTTCCCAAGTAAATAAAAATAGTTTGGCCAGTTATAAAAAAGAATCAAACTTTTTTAAAAAAACCATTTGATTTACAATCCTGAGCACACTTATTTAGGAGAAAGTTCTGTTGAACTCAGTGGGATTTTGAGTATGCATGGATAGGACTGTACTGTTGTGGACTTAGGGAATTTTTGTTAAATGATACAGGATGCTTCATTATAAAGTGAAAGATCGTATATGTATTATGATCTGGAAAAAGCATTTTAATAAAGGAACATATACATAGAAAAGTATAAACTATACACACACACATATATGGAAGAAGGTATAAGCTGTATTCTCAAAGGCTTTCACAGCTGGGATCCAATGGTGGTTGTGGGTTTTCCAGGCTGTTTGGCCGTGTTTTTAAGGTTTTTCTTCCCTACGTTTTGCCAGTCTCTGTGGTGGGCATCTTCAGAGGAAAGCAGTCAGAACTCTGTCCCTGCTCTGTTGAACGGGGCACAGACAGAGTTCTGACTGCTGTTCTCTGAAGATGCCGGCCACAGAGACTGGCAAAATGTTAGGAAGAAATACCTTAAGAACACAGCCAAACAGCCTGGAAAACCCACAACAACCAAGGTATAAACTATCGTAAACAAACACATTAGTAGTGGATTATGAGGCCTTTGAGTATTTTTTCCCCATGGGATATTTTCCAGTTGTGGAATTCTGTCCCCAACTTGTGTTGAGCTAAGAGTTCTGTGTAAAGGAGGCTTCAGTAACTTAGGGCCTTTGGGTCAGCCACTCTATCCACAGACCATCCTGCTATAGGTTGGATGTTCTTTGATCTGTCATCATTATGCATCTGTGTGATGATATTTATTAGCCTATGTGCACATTGTAAAATATTTCCATATATCTGCAATTCTGTCCTTTTTAGGTACTTTTCATCTTTGTGGACATCCACGTCAAAAACAATGATCAGGTTCTATCTTATTTTCATTTGAAGAAGTCCCAGCTGCCTGCACTGGCTGTGTTCCACACGCCAGATGAGGAGTATGATGTACTGCATCTCGATGAAGTCTCTGTGGAGACTGTCAAGGATTTCTGTAATGGTTTCTTACAGAGACAAAAAGAAGTGAGTTTACACTGTTGTTTCTTAAATGACTCCTTGGCTTTGTTCCTGACAAAGCTGGTGGGCTTTAGAACATCCCTTTTTGCACTCAACTTAAGGCAGTGGTCCTCAACCTTGGGCTTCCAGATGTTCTTGAACTACAACTCCCAGAAATCCTGGCCAGCAGGGGTGGTGGTTAAGAAATTCTGGGAGTTGTAGTCTAAGAACATCTGGAGGCCCATGGTTGGGGACCACTGACTTAAGGAATAAACTAGAATGCTTGTTTACTAGAGATGTGCAGATTTATGTTTTGGACACAGCTTTTAGAATGCCCCAGGCAACGTGGCCACTGATCTATGTATTTATATTTAACATGTATGTTTGTAAGTATGCAAGTAGCAGCTACTATGGAAGCCTGGTTATTATTGTGGCCACAGTGTGGGGGAGAAGTGTTTAATCCTTTCTTCCCCTATTGAGATTCTGAGGGAAACCACTAATTTGATGCTTATTTTTATATTGGAAGGAATTTTTCCATTGGTGCCCATGGGTGAGTTCCTCTCAAAGCACATAGATCATCTGTTTATTTCATTTACATCACATTTTGTTTGAGGCAACATAGGCATTTATCATTCCTTCTCCATTTTATGCCCATGGAAAACATGTGGCTGTGAGGATTTCAGAATCTGAGAGATGGCCATTGACCTTGGACCACTTGTTGAGTTTCACAGCAAAGCTGCCATTTGAAACTGGATCCCTCATCTTAATCCAGCAGATTAAGATCACAATAGAGAAGGAAAGGATGAAATCCCCTTGTCCACCTGCTATGATGCCAGTAATTATCATCTCCCAATACTTCAATTATTAGTATTTGTATTTCTTTGGGGGAGGGGAGCCTATACATGTTGTATAGTTTAACTCTCATATGGCAAAAATTGCCCCATATTCCTTTTGCTCTGGACTTTGGCAAATGTCTGTATCTTCTCATGGATCCACTTCAGATCATTCTCAAGAGCTTGCAAAATCTAAATCCTGCCCTCCTTGACAAAAAATGTCCCATGTGGAAATGTTCACTGCATAGTTAATATCTCACTGAAGCAGAAGCTTAGCTCCTTCTGGGAAGTTGTGCAATTGCAAAAGATTGAGGGATTTGGCCTGAAAATAATCCCAAACCTGAAATTCTCAGATGGGAATAAATTATGCAGATTGGACCAATGTGAGTGATTATATTTAATGTGTGTCCTTTTCCTGGTTGTGCAGTTTGGTTTTGCAATCCATGGCATTTTTGTTTCCGTAGTTTTATTTATATTTTTCCAAGGATTGGGGGGGGGGAGGTTAGAGGTAAATGGAAAATTGGGGAGCTGCAGTGGCATACAGTATGTCCACAGGGATTGGGGCACAGAGACTCCAGCCCGTGGGAAGAGGTCGGGAGTTGGCAGAAGGCAATCAGGTTGGCTCATTTCCTTGACAGAGTGCAGCCTTATGAATTATGAGCCTTGTTGCTGTTGCAGAGAAGGAACAGACCTCCTTTTGCACTGTGAACCATATAATGATGGGTGGTATACAAGATATGTTAAGTAAAATATGTAAACACTCTGCCACAGATATCTCCAAAAAACTGCCTATGCTCCTTGGCCTATGCTCCTTGCCAACCAAAGAATGTTCTTACTATTTTGCAGTGGGGCAAACTATATGTGAAGGGAAATCTGCATCTCTTGCAAGTAGCACAGGTTTTTCTTCATAACGAGATTCCCACAGAGATAAGTTACTGGACAATCAGACTTGAAAATGAAAGCTGTATTTACCTTCCAATGCAAGATTTGGAAAGCATGTGCTTTGACACTCAAGCGTCTTTCTCAGCTTGCGCTGTTAGAGCTCCATGCAAACCAAGCTCTCTGTCTTGCAAAAAATTGTTGTTTGAAAGTCTACAGTAATTCACGAGAGGAAACTTGATTTGATAAACTGCAGATACATGGTGGATCAAACTGTATTTTCCTTTCCATGTAAGTGCACCCTAAAATGGGATAAAGATTGCAGCAGGGAATGGGGTGGGAGGCACCAGCTGCTAGATTGGGATCTCAAGTCCCCCCTCCTCCTTCTTTCCACAAAAATCATGGCGCTGACATGGTTTGCTTTGCTCTGTTTTGCTTCAGAAAGAAAATCCCAAGCCAGAGGATAAGATCTTCAAAGAGGAGCTCTGACCCCATTCTAAGTCTGCAACAACAACATAACTCCAGTGTAATCGTACAAACATGGTTGCTCTTACTGGCAAAATAATCAGCAGCAACTCAGTCATCTGGAGATCCTGACATAACAAAAATGTTCCCAGTTATTCAGTCCTTTCCCAGTCGTTCCTTCAATAGTCATGTTGTCTTCCCCATTTTATCAACTTTGTTTTCAATTCTGGTCTTCAGGAATTAGGATTCAATACTTTATTGTAAAGAGTGAAGTGTTGCCCACTGGGATACAGTGGTAGCCACCGGACTGGCTCCAAGGCAATTGGAAGTGGATAGAATTGTTCTTTGTGTAACTGGACATGTGTTATTCATGTAGTAATTAATCACTGGAAACTCTGGGTGTAGTGAAGCAGCTAGAGTAGAGAACTTTCAGCCAATGCCTTGGTTGCAGAACCAGTTCCAATCTTCTGAGGCTTACCTTGTTGGGCCTTCAGACAACGTCTTTCTTTTTCCAGTAGGCAAAAACCCTGGGTGGAGCAAAGCCTGTCTGGCTGATGAAGTACTTCTCCTTAACTCTTTATGATATCAGGTGCAGGGCTAGAGAGAAGAACTTTGGGGAAAAGGTTCTCACACTCTCACCATCTAGCCCAGTTCTCCCAGTTTATTACACTTGATTTATTGTCTTTGATATAGTGGGCATATTAGTAATTAAATTAATATCATTTAATGCTTTCTGCCTGTGTGTCTCTCATACAAGAGATTCTATGTGACTTCTAGCCTTGTACTAAAGAGGGTTCAAGCATCTTGATTTTGACCAATGAATCATGACCTTTTCCACCCTTGACGTTCTGCTTTCCTTCCTTTCTGGGTAACACTATTTCCCCCTTTAAACACAAGCAATTTAGGTTTTTTGCATATGGGTCCATATCACTTTGCTACCTTCTTCCATTAATTTAATTTGAAGGTGGAAGCTGAAGACTGTGTTATACCTCCTGATGACTAGCAATAAAAGAAAAGCCAGACAGCCTGCAGTATACAGAATGAGATAGAATCATACTGAGATGTTCTAGCTCTTAGGAAAGCTTCACTTCTAATGTTGAGCTACCAGTTTGGGCCTAAGGCCTGAGTTTTGTTTCTGTTTATAAAGCTGTGTATACATGCACCTCTTAGGGACTGCAGTGATAAGGAAGAATGCTTAGGGCTTACGTGTGTGACACCGCTGTTTAAAAAACAACATACAACCCTGTATGTGTGCTATGTGTCAGTTATACTTGGGTAGCTTTAACTGAAGTACTGTACTTGTTGGTGCCTGAATGCTGAAGGGTGGAGAGTATAAATGAAAAGTATGATCTTTCTCATGGATTCATTCCACCGATGCTGTGCCAAGGAGCTTGCCTTCCTCTTGGCTCACCGTTTCCAGTGTGAATGACTGCTGTTCTATTAAACAGTTGCCACATTGTCTCTGAGGATGGGACTGGACACCGAGAGTAACTACTAAGTGCTGCAAAGCAGAAAAACCACAGAAGCCCCCCTCCCCCCAGGAAGACTGGCCCAGAGAACGGAGCAGGTTTAAAAAGCATGTCTTGTTTTGTTTGCCCTGTTCAGCCACAGCCTCAGAAGCCAAGAGTTACCAAGAGCAAGTTATAGTGGTGGCAAAATAACATTAATATCCAAAGGAATGAGATGAACGGCTCTAAGGTAGAGTGAGATCTCTCCTTAATGTGCTGATTGCAACTTAGAAGGCCAATTGCATATTCTTGATGCCCCATTTTTGTCTACTTTCTTTGTCAATATTTGCTGCACTAAAATCAATATGAAAGCTGCAAACGTGAACAAGCTACTTTGGGTATTGGCACAAAGGCCGAAGAGGAACTGCCATGGTTGAGTACTGTGTGCTCTAACTGTGTTCAGAGATGGCAAAGAAAAACACACCCATACTCACACCTGATATCCAGAGCTTGGATGTAACACATGGCATTATTATTATTATTATTATTATTATTATTATTATTATTATTATTATTATTATTATTATTATTATTATTATTATTATTATTATTATTATTATTGAAACATGGAATTGTTACATTTGGAATTTTTTTGGATTTTTTGGGAGAGAAGTAATACTTGTTTTGGGATAGGTGCAAAACTTTGGGGGGATTTTGGTGGGAGTGGTGGTCTTTTTTAGTTGTTGCCATTTTGTTCAAAATTAACATTGAAATTAATGGATTAATAATATGTCATGTTACTTGCAAAAAGTATTAATAAGTAGCACATTTCTGGTAGGGTGCATGGGAAATCTAATGAATAATGCATTAGTATTTAAAGCATTGATTTTAAGCTCTGAAAATAAACATACTGAAAAACACCTAACAATATATGCCACCACACATTCAAATGGAATACAGAACCCCACCACACCTTGGTTGTTGCATATGAACAAATAATCAAGGGTTTTCTGCTGGCAATTTTCTCACTTGAGCATAATAAACACAATTTTCCCTTTTATACATTCTGAAGAAACAAATAACCAGAAATAGATGGGATATCAGTAGACCTAGTCCAAGTTACAGAGACTGAATCTGTCAAAATCCTAACAAGAGTATGGAAACAAATTTGTGACATTCTAGTCCCAAAGAAAGGAGATGTCAAGGAATGCTGTAAACATAGGACCATTGCATTCGCCTTCCCTGTAAGGAAAGGGATGCTTAAGCTGTTGCAATGAAGACCTTTACCATATACAGAAATAGAAATGCCCATTGTTCAAACCAGATTCCAAAAAGGAAGAGCCACTGAAGATCATATTGCAAATATAGGTTGTGTATCTTTAGGTACATGGTTTTGCACAATAGACTTTTGGCCAATCAACCCCTGTAGCCAAATGTACAATAAAGAAGTTGGAATGACTGGATGTTTCGAAGAGAAGGAAGGGAACAGTTGACTTGATTGGCCTCCCCATACATATGTAATAATGTGAATAATATTCATTCATAGAAGCCAGAGAGAAAACAAACAGGATGTAAGTGGGCTTTGTGGTTAGGCTAACGTGTCAGTGAGCAGAAGATGCTTCCCCTGTGGCTGTTCCATGAGTATCCACAAATAATTATAGAGGCAACTTTTTAAAGAGGCTTGTTATGTACATTGGTAAGTTTAATTCCCTTTCTTTCTTGTCTTGAAGACCACATTCAAAACAGCAAGTACCTGAACCACAGTGCAGCCAAAAAACCACTCCCTCGCCTCCTATAGCTGGCTATAGCCATGTAAAATACAGAAAACTGCAGGATGATGTCCTTGGAAGACCCTCCAGTTGATGAAGTAATTGTGAAGGCTGAGTGCAGAGAACAGTAAATTCCTGAAGAAGCTCAAAACAGCATTCTTGAGATATGGGCTCAGCATGTCTCAGCACAATGCGATAGCATCATTGGAGATTTTAAATGGGGGAAGAGAATGCATTTGTTAGACCAGTTCAAACTTGCTCACCATGACCCACTGCTTTCTCCAGGCAACTGTCTGGTATGGTTTGAACCACTGGATAGTGTGAACTGTGCCATTGATCAAGTATGTTGAGGCCATTTTTGCTTAAAGACTTGATGGGAGTTTGAAACTGACAACATTATATATATATATAAAAAATTATGTCAAAGAGGTTCTTTATCTAGAGTTTCAAGAAGTTGAAAGCACATCACACACATTATTGAATGTTGCCTTTGATGACACTATAAGGTAAAGCTTCTGTGCTTTCCCCTGAACGTTCTCAGCATTTCATGAAAAACAAAATGGCTGCCTTAAAGTATAGTAATGAGGGATGATGGGAGTTTGAAACTGACAACATTATATATATATATATATATATATATATATATATATATATATATATATATATATATATATATATATATATATATATACACAGTATATGTGATGTGCTTTCGACTTCTTGAAACTCTAGATAAAGAACCTCTTTGACATAATTTTTATTGTAGTATTTCAACTAATAAATGCCAGGAGAGAGTCTGGTTTGACAGATCCTACGTGGAAAAGATGTTGCTCTGGAAATGACAGCAGAAGAATTCAGGAGCATTTCAACTATTAGCATTATATGTTATGAAATGTGGTAAACCAGTAGCAGAGTATCTGAATTACTTGGAAATGCTTTTGGAGAGGTGATCATTATAATTAATTTCAGGAACAAATAAAAACGAAAGCAAAAAGGACTGGAAAGCTTTTAAGACTAAGACTTTTTCAGTGTGAGCTTCCTTAAATTACATTCTACTTCAAACACAGAGAGCACAATACCTGGACCACAGGTTTACATACTGGATACAGAGTGTGTGCGGGGGGGGGGAGAGGGGCTAAGTATGTGGATGTGAATTCTAAATGTATTGGCATGATTTCTACAATGGAGTACAATAAACAGGCAGTCCTTGTTCCTACAGTTAGGTCACTGAAGCAATTCTTCTATGGCCTGATGGTTCTCTGAAATTAAAAATCCAAGGCAAAAGTTAAAAATTTAGATTCAAATCTCAAAGTCTGCTTCCACAAACCAAAGGATTGCGTTTCTTCAGAACCACTTCTTCCAATAACACTAAAAGCCTCTCAAAGAAGGAGAAACCATTGGTGTCTTACCAGCAAAAATGCTGGATGAAAACAGAAGAATGTTTCAGAGGCAAGCATGCTGAATTATTTCTGCTTGTGTCTTCAGCTGTTCAAAAAACTAAACATGGGAATGTACAGTGTGAACTGCTATGTGGCACCTGCTTTACTACATGGTCTGAAAATTACCATGAGCAGGAAAACAAAAGGCATCAGGAACTCAAATAATAAGCACTTGCCCTTTTCTGGTTCAACGGAATGAGGTAGATACTATACTACACTATACTGTACTATACTATATAGCAGAAGAATTATATATATATATATGAATGCATGATACTCATACACATATACACACATAATCCATATGTGCCAGACAGATATTTTGAATGATAGCTCCCCTCACCAGGGGCCATTGACCATGCAGGGTGGGGCTGAAGGCCATTTTACTTGAGAATAGCTGGAGGACATAAGGTTGGAGACAATTGCCTAAACGATGTCCCAAAAGCAAGGGGCATAGATACCATGTCAAATTAAGTCAAATGTAATAGACTAGCTTCACACCAGAGAGATGTTATCTGACTTGCAATGTGAAATAGGCTAAGAGAGATTCAGTGACGTGCTCCAAATCCAACCAACAGTCAAAGGAAAGTGCTCTTAAAATCGGCCTGTCAACAAATACTTGTCCTACACCAACATGTACCCACATAGCAATTATTTTTGAGGGGAGTGGGTGGACGTGACTTATATTTAAGAGAGGGAATCCTGCTGTATTGGCTTGCTGAGGATACACTGGTGAAATGCCACAGTCTCATCATCCCACACAGTGCCTATTTTGCTGCATTTCATGCCCATGGGATGTAATGAGAATGTTCAGAGAGTTCTAATAATAGGTCTTCATCACGAGCTCTCCCCAACTACAACGCCTTTTCTGACAATTGGGAGGCATGAATATCTTGTGGTGGTTTCTCAGCCCATCTTTAACCAATGGGAACATATTTATGAAAAACTTAAAAAGCCACAGAAAACTCCAAGGAACATATTAGTAATTGCTTTACAGTCTGGCATTTGGGAGGTTTTTTTTACATTACAAAGACATAGGATTCCCAAGGAACTTCATATAGGTCATGATTTCCTGCCAGACCTATTCAGCTTCAGCAAGTTGAAGCTTCATTAGATGTCTTCAGAAAATAGTCACATAAGAGAAGACTTCAGTTAAACCTTAGGAAGAACTTCCTGATGACACAAACCTTTCAACAGTATACCAGACAGCTGTGTGAAATAGTGGATTCTTTTGTTTGGGATGTTTAAGCCCAATGGCCGAGTGCTAGGATATTATAAAAAGCAGATCTCTTGCATTAATAGGTGGTGGAGAAACTGGGAAGCTAGATGAACTTTATGAACACTGTTGCACAGTTTACTGGACTACCAAAACATCACCAAAAAACATGACGTTTTATGTTTTCCACAATGCTTCTTTGGGTTATGGATTGATGGATGTGAGTTGGAAGAAATATGAAAATCTAAAAATCATCTTAGCCAGATGTTAAAGCCATAGGATCTGAAGTTAGACTAAATGTCTTACTTGAGAGATGCAGAATTATAGGCTTGAAGATGCAGCTTAAGGTGTGATGGTACCAGTTTCCCTTCAAGGGAAGTTAAATCAGCTGTCTTTGTCTCTGTAGACCAGAAGTGCGCAACCCAGCAGGTTCCATTTTCCATCGCAGGGGCCAGGACCTATAAGAAATCTGCTTTACCACTGGAGATGCCCCCCCCAATACAGAAGATGTTGCACTAGATATGACTGGACATTCACTGCTGGTTTGGGCTCCCCAGTTTTGAACAGTTTAAGTCTTTTTGAGGAATTCTGAGCACTATTTTACTACAAAACCACAACTTCTAGTGTCCTCCAGGAGCAGAAGACAAATCCTTTTGCAAAAATTTAATTGTAGGAGGCAGTGAGAGGGCAGCAAGAAAGTCCAGGAGATGGAAAGAGCCGGCAGTCATCTGGTCTGGCAGAGGGCTGGCAGTCATTCAGCCTCCTTTGACTTTTAGCTGTAGCACATGACTCTTATATGTTAGTCCAACATCTGTTCCTATGGCATTATCATCTGGCCAAGGTGTTATTCCAAATTTTGTACTGCCCAGCATGATGAAGACATCCAGGGAAATTGAAGGTTCAACTGTCATGTGATGCTTTGCTGGTCCAATAAATATATTACTCAACCTTGACTTTTGCTTTTGCTCATGAGTCATATGGCTCTGTTTCCTTTTGGATGAACTTTGTGATCTCTTTTGACTTTAAAATTCAAGAAAACAATCCCGGCTAGATACAATGCCGCAGAGGAGACTGCAGGGAGAAATAAGCACAGAGAAAACATGTGAATTATCAGGCTAAACACAAGTTATCAGTCATGTGTTGTGACCTGTCCAATATTTGACAATTTTTTTCCATGCTGTTTTTTCCCCATCCCAAGCTGATGGCAATATCCGACTGATGAAGACCTGGCAGGTCTGCTTGTTAGGTTAACAGATATGGATGCAAGAAAAAGAAAGAAAGAAAAACAAGCACACAACAAATTCTATTTTCCTGAGGATTCTGTTGTCAGCCTTCAAAGTGTCTCATTGCTAGGAGATGAAGTGGGTGTACAAAGGATTACTTCAGGTCACAGGCCACTAATTTGGTCAGGATGGCGGGCTGGAAGGGGAAAACCAGAGAAATGTGGGCGGCAGACATACCACAGTCCCTGTCAATGGGCCAAGTGTCCTCAACACTCCAGATGATGAGGCAGAAAAGGGAATCAAAAAGTGCAGGAGAAACTTATAGCAAATTCAAGGGCATACAAATGACCAATCAGAGCCAAGTATGGAGGATGCAGTCAAAAGAGAATTCTGCCTGGTAGTCAGTCCTGGATCAGCACCAAAGTTCAGAGGCCTAAAAGCTGTTGCAGAGTTTTGAGTTTCTGGTAAAATTCCTTTGGTTGTGCAGCTGAAGTACTGTATAGGGATTCACAGAGAAGAATTGCTTCAAGTTCCCCAGGGTAGTCCACTCCTTTTCTCATTAACTGACGTTCACAGTCTCTATAACTTACTCACAGACCTCAACAGGCTAAAGAGAGGGAAAAGAACTCAGCAGAGAGGTGGGGCTCTATGTGAAATCCCAAGGCAGGCAAGGAATGATTGGTTAGTGCTGCATAGATTGACAAGTCATTCAATCTATGACATAAGCCCAGAATGCTCCTTCACAGTCAAACCTACCCGTGTTTCCCCAAAAATAAGACAGGGTCTTATATTAATTTTAGCTCCAAAATGCATTAGGGCTTATTTTCAGAGGATGTTTTTTTATGTGCAACATATATTCAAATACAGTCATGTCATCTTCTGGTTGCTGCACAATAGTGCACAATGGTGGAGGGCGGGGTTTCACTTAACTGGGGCTTATTTTTGGGGTAGGGCTTATATTACGAGCATTCTGAAAAATCATAATAGGGCTTATTTTCAGGTTAGGTCTTATTTTCAGGGAAACAGGGTACTAAAGGCGGCATGTGAGGCTGCAAAAACTCCAACAACAGTAGCTGCCGATGGTTGTTGTAGGTTTTTCGGGCTCTTTGGCTGTGTTCTGAAGGTTGTTCTTCCTGATGTTTTGCCAGTCTCTGTGGCCGGCATTTCAGAGGACTGGAATAGGAACTCTGTCCATGTTCTGGACATGCAAACAAAGTATCTGCCGACTTTGTTTAAACCTGTTTTCTCCAGGATAAGTTCTGGGGTTTTTTTTTTGAACAAGAGGTGCCCCAGTCATAACTTACTCCAGCACACTTTGTTGTCCTCTTCTACAATGTTTTTTTCCTCAGAGTACTTAATACCAGGAGAGACCTCAGAGGTCAATGTGGAATTAATTCATGAAGGCTGAAATATAACACACCATCTGCTGACAGCAGGGTGGAGCAAAGGAGAACCATGAAGAACAAGGTATCTTCAGTTTTCTGAGAAAAATTATGGAATTAGTCACACAGGAAACAGCAAAAAGATAAGCAAATATCAGGAAACTCAGTCCAGGTTGTGCTCCTCAAAGAAGGGGTCAAATTGTATAGAACAATATATGTTGCTTTTGTAAGTTTCTCTTCGTTTTTTAAAAAAAACTCCAAAAAGCCACACAAATGTAATCTTCAGAAGATGACTGATCACTACTCAGACGAATACCTGAAATGTTTCTCTGCGGATTCTCTATCTTCAAGTAACCTTCCCACATAGGTGCTTTTGGCATTGTGGGACAAAATAAATGTGCACCCTACCTATTAAGGGCTAAAAACAGCATGGAGAGTAATTTGAATGAAGAAAGAAGCCCAAAAAGAAAAGGGTTATTGCACTCTTGCATTTAATGGTGGCCTCCTGTTGCAACTATAACTTGAATAATTCCTTTGGAGAGAAAAGGAAAACATGGTGGCTGGGGGAAGGGAACTCTACACCCTTCAAAAAGGATGCTACAAAGCTAGAAAAGGTAAAGACTGCAACAATTCAAATGATGAAGGGACAGGAGCACCTCCTCTATGAGGAAATATCATAATGCTTTGGTCTCTTTAATTTAGAGAAAAAAGATAAATAAGGCATGATAGGAAATGAATAAAATGATACAGGATATTGAGAAAACAGATAAAAGGATTTTTTTTTCTTGTCCAGGAGTAATATTAGAATCCAAGGTCTTAGTATGAAGCTAAGTGTAAGAAGATTCAGGACAAAGTACTTCTTCACATAGCAGATAGCCAACACTGTGGAATTTGTTATCTCAAGATGTCTTTAAATAAGCACCTGTCACCTCAAGAACAATTTTCCCACAATGCCTGTTCTGCTTCAGAAGCACAGAAAAGTACAGGAAGGTTGGATGAACAATTGGGTTCTGATGCCTTTGTGACATCACTAACAATATGTACCATATTTCTATTAATGTAATTCGTATTCTCATGTGTGAAATGATAAATTAAGCTACCCAGGGAACAAATGGCTTCCCTAGATCTTAATTTAAAGCAACTGTCACCTGCGGATCTTAAAGTCAGCAAAGGACCCGCTTGTCTAGCAACACTGGCATTGAGTAGTTTGAGATAGTTTCACACAGTATTCTTTTGGAATTTTAATCCAAATTGGCTGGATAGTTCAGTAACTTAGGTACTGTATCTGGGTGTGGAGGCAATAGTTGGGAGTCTGATTCCCAGCTGTGTCCTCTGGGAAAATAGCAAGCCTGTGGCGCCTTGAACATATGCCATATTTTCTTCTGGTTTCATAGAATATCAAATGTCCATTTACAGATAACAAGCAGTTGATAGATGCCTGGAAAGTCTATCTTGTAATTATTGTAAGCTTCATTACTTATTGTATTCATTGAAGGTGATATTGTTGGTTTCTGGTACAGTATTTCTATCACAAGCTGAGTCTCTGTTCAATATTTAGATTAGCCTCCGTTCTCATGACTTCAGAGGTTCCACTGCATTCCATCAATGGAATGAAATCCATCATCTGGATTTCATCTTTGAGTAGCCTGATTTACAAGAGTTCTGCATCCAAGAGGTCATCTCGTAAAATGGTTTTCACGGCTGAGCTGAATCAGGACACCTTTTGTAACAGGAAAATTGTGACATTTGAAAACACAGTGATTCATGGAGGTGATCAATATTTGGTGGGTTAAAATATTTTGGGACTTATATTCCCATCCTAACCATCATGAATTCCTTATGGAAGCCCTTCTCAAACTGGAGTCCTCCAGATACATTGGACCAGATAGCACATCCGTTGGATGATGGAAATGATAGATTAACACAGATGGAGGGCATCAGGCGGGGAGGGGTAGTAAACTGACAGTGCATTTGATGTTGGAATTCTCTGCTGGTGCCATCTTCCCATTTAAAGTGCACACACATTATGGTGAGTCCCATTGAACTGCTGGATAGTTCAGTGGTTTCAGTATCTGGCTGTGGAGTCAGAGTGTGGAAGTTCAATTCCCCACTGGGCCTTCCTTGTGAGGGGTTGGACTTGGTGATCCCTAGGGGTCCCTTGTAGTTTGATGATGATTAAATGCTTTCCCCAGAGTGTTTCTTGAACCTAACATGGAAGCAAAGCACTCCTGCCCTCCTCTTTAGTGGAGAACACAAAACCAGTTGATCTTAGTCATATATCCTGGAAACTTTATATTTTGACATCTTATCCTGCCTGAAATAACTTGGGTGGCATGGTGTTTAATATAAACCTTGTTTAGTCTCAAGTCTCTCCTGCTTTAGCAAATCAACATCCAAACCCCCAAAAGGAGAAAGAAACTGCTTCTATTTCTAGTGGTGATTATGAGCCAAGTCTCTTAACCCATGCCTTATTTTTATTTAATACATTAACGCTGTCTCAAAGAATTTGTCTCTGTCTAAAAAAAAAAAAAAATGCAGACTTTTTTTCTTATTGTGGCTGGCTGCTGGTGGTGATAGAATGATCACTTTTTATTTCCAGGTAAATTCTCATCTCTCTGTCTTTTTTCACTACATGCTGTAAGTACTTAGGTTTCATAAACACTACTAATAAAGGTCCTGATCCATAAAATATACACACTGTCTCTGTAAGTAATCCACTGCAAAGAAACAGAACAAAATGCTTGGGTCACTTTTAGTTCCGTGAACAGAGCTTGGAGAAATAATTTGTATAGCAACTCAACTGGCAAAAACATAGGAACCTGTGTCTTGTCACTTTTCCCTAGGTAGATGAATAGTAGGTTTTAGGAATGATATTGATTAGGGAACAGTGCAAGGTGTGTGTCTGTGAGTGTTATACATAGCAGAGATGTTCAGTCAAAACTGGAGTTCTCCTTTTTGTACTTGCTCTTGTTCACAGTGGTTACACTACAATACTGCAGACAAAACTCTGCTCATGATCTGAGTTTGATCCCAATGGGCTAAGGTAGCCGGTTCAAGGTTAACTTAGCCTTCGGTTCTTCTGAGGTTGGTAAATCAAATACCCAGCTTGCCTGGTGGGGGACAATGTGTAGTTAAACTGTAAACCATTCAGAAAGTGCTTTAAGAGCTATCGGGCAGTACATAAGCAGCACATTTTGCTTTTGCTCTCAAGTAAAAACAACCTCCAATATTGATAATTACTGCTGAACTCTCATGAGATGTCTGCTTTGGCACCACTTCATCAGTGTATTTATGCAGCAGCAGGTTGTCCTGTACTAAAAAACTTTCCAGATTATAAATGAGAGACGGAGTCACAGGATGTAGAAAATAGAAACAAGCTCTTTATTCTATATTTCTTTAAATGAGTCGTTAAAAAACTCCAGCTCAACGTGTTTCAGCGAAGCCTTTTTCAGGAGCTGAGCATAACACAAAACCACACATTAGATATTGAATCATTCACATTTTCTTTTTAAAAAATTGTTTATATACATCTGGCTTGGGACTCTCAAATTTGTATAAATACATGCATTTATGCTGAGCACATTGGACATGATAAAATATAGTAGAATATCAAACCCTTACTGAGCTTCTTTGTACAACCAAACACACATTGTCAACCAAACACACATTGTCAAGTTCTGGACTCTAGTCTGCTCCAGCCATTCTCGACAAGGGCCATATGGCCCCCTGGGGAGCCTTGGAACATTTGAAAGGAATCACAGACTGGAAATGACCCTTCATACAGCATCTTCTAATGGCTGTTATGCAACTTATACAATCTTCATTCAGCCTATATTTTTCATATTGTGTTTAAGGTTGTGGCCAAAAAAAAGGTTGAGAATGGCTGGTACTCCATCTATTCCTCTGTCAACACCGATCTACTATTCTCTGGTTTATTTCCAAAGAATAGCAGAGATATAATCTGCATCAGAAGAAATATACAATGATTATTGCAATCTATGTAGAGTTTCACTCCAAAGTATAGGCACCATCAACCAGAACATTGGCTCACTGTGTAGGAACATGGCTGGTTGGCAACTTATGTTGCTTCAAGTGGGGTTGCATTAGAAAGTTTCTTGGTGGATTATATCCAACAAGTTTCATAGAAGACATCTTGCTCATCAGCCAAAGAACTTTGATTCTCAGAGAATCTGGAAGACTAAATACTATGAAAAAAGTAATACCGGTAAATTTTAAATTTTACCCATTGAGCTGTACAATATGATTCTCAGGACAATATCCAGGATTGTGCAAATAATGGTCTCTTGTCCCTTTGACAGCAGGTTGCTGCATGGCACCAGACATATGATGCATGTTGCAACCGGATGGGCAAGCATTCCAGAAAGTCTTCATCTCTCATATCAGAGCTTCAAGAACCTGGAGGGTTGTAATTTTGGTTGTTTGTCTTTATGTCTGGACAACATTCAGATCATTTTCTTCATACCTGAAAATGTTTGAATCCCTGGGTCCATTATATTAAATTGTGAACCCATCGTCATATCACAGAGACTATAATAGTTTATTGAGTACCTAAGATGTGGAGCCAAGGGTCAGGAGTTCAATTCTTCCCTGTGCTTCCTGTGAAAAGAGCCGGCCTGTATAGCTTTGAAGAAGTTGAACAGTCCTGGAGAGCCACCAGATGAAGGGAACAATAAACCACTTCTGAGTACTGTATACCTAGGAAGCCCTGGCAAGGATTACCATAGGTTAGAATTGACCTGGCAGCATGCAATTATAATAATAAATGCTACCTCCAACAATTTGACTCAACTCTGAGAGGCAGTGGAAGACTGGAGGGCCTGGCATGCTCCGGTCCATGGGGTCATGAAGAGTCGGACATGACTTAACGACTAAACAACAACAACCTCCAACAAAAAGACTCTTAAATTGAAGGGTTGGTTACTTCACACAATATCCTTTAAAAGTCTGCACTAGAGATATTCTCAAGTACATATTGAAATGTGTAAAACTTACACACACTTCACCTTACCATACTTACCTAGACCTAACACTCACTTCCAGGTGGCTGCACTAAGTGAGTTGAGGCAGGGGACTACAAGAGACAGGGCCTCCCAAGAGGAATCATTCCCTCTGTGGAATTCCCCACATAGAAAGGATTGTCTGTTGCATAGGTCATTGTCTGTTTGGTAGCAGGAGAAGACCTTTTCATCTTCATGGGTATTTTAAGAATGGTTTTATTACTTTCCCACCTTTTCTGTTTTATCCTGCTGATGATTTTAAACTAAATATACATGTTGAAATGTTTTGTTCTTTGCTGCTGGTTTTATCTTGGTTATATATTGTGCTACAGCTTTGTTGTATTACTGCTGTGTATGCTTTTAACAGATTTAACATTGCCCAGAGAACATTGATTAGTGAGAGATTTAAAGAGGCAGTAAAAAAATTAGGTAAATGAATGAATGAATGAATGAATGAATGAACGAACAGAGAGCATGTAAATGTTTTCTAACATCTTCGCTATCTTAAAAGGATGCCCTTCATGAATTCAGGACTGATGGTGAGCATATAGTACCGTATATAGGCTGATGGTGAGTATATAGTATATAACCTGTTTTGTACAGGGTCAGGCTGAGCTCTGTACCATGAGCAAAATAAGCCACAGGTGGTGTTGTAGCACTACAACTGGTTGCCCTTTTACAATTCAACTCTATATACATCTACTAAAAATATATATCTCATGGTATTCAACAGTCCATATGCCTAATGAATATGTACAGGGTAGCAGTCTCAGTATCATACTTTATGGACGAAGAAGACTATTACTACTACCACCACCATTAATCATAATAATTTAGGAACAACATCTAGAAATTTCAGATAGTATTATAAGCAGTTGAAGATCTCAGAGCTACAAAACCCAGCAAAATAAGAACAACATACATACTGCGCAAATATTTAACTGATACTTAGGCTTTTGGCTGAAACTAGTATAATACTAGTCAATGTTTTTATAATTTTGATGGACTGTGTCTGGTATTTTTGAATAATAATCTATCAAGTTGATTCTGACTTAACATGACCCTTCCCAGGATTTTTTTTAAAGAACTCAGAAATGGTTTACCAGTCCCTCCTTCTGGTGCCACTCTGCAACTGTGGAACTTGCCCAAGGCTGCACATGAGCCACGACACATTACCCCACCAGCCGCATACATTATGGATGATCTCGGTTGACTCCTCCTCTGATTGGAAATTTGAACTCCTTGCTTCCAGCTGCTCCAATCCACTTGAATATACCAACTCTTTATGGACTAGGTTCACTTTTATATGTGGGTTGTTTGATATGACAAGACTTGAGACAAGTCTATGCTGAAAGCTGAGGGCCCCCCTTCCTTCTTCAAAACACTAAGGGCATAAGAGTCTATAGGGGAGGGAGGCAGTGCTTGAAATCCTAAATGCATTTATTATGTCAGTGTACACTGATTCATTGAGTTGTAGGGGTGTAATCTAAGCATACAAGTTATGCTAATATGCAAGTTTGTGCCCACTCCCTACCCCTATCCTGGGAATGGGGAACTGGAGGAAGTACTGTGGATATCTCTAAGGGCCCTTTTGCTTTGCCTCCTATAACTCAAGTGCTCAACTAGATAGACAGAAGATAGATATAAATGCTTATAAAAATAAAACATTTAAATACTAAACCTATATGTTTCAGCACTCTGTTTACACAGTCAGGTATCCAAGGACAACAGATATTGAACTCATTCAAACCTTTACTTTGTTTACACACCATTGGGGTGAATAAGAAGATGTGCTGCAAGCATCAAGACCTCCCTACAAAGCACGATAACATCAGGGGGTCTTAACTGACAGATCTCTCAGCCATATAGATGAACATAGAACCAGTGAGAAATTTAATATGCTGGTAGGTAGAAATTACTATTCCAGAAAGGAAAAAAACCTACCAAAATGAAACTGGGACTGTAATTTTTTGTAATTTTGACTTTCTGGTAAAATGACCCAAATGATCAAAGATACATAGAAAGAGGATATGACTAAATCACATGTGGTTTTTTGAGGTTAGTTTTGGATCCATGACTATATAAGCAAGCATTAAGAAATGCTCAGCTAATTCATTTGCCACTGTGTGCATGGGTGCTGAGAAGCAATCAGCCATCTAGATTCCTTAATATAGGTTCCAAGAGAATAAGCTCATTTGTCATATTCACACACAGAATACTTAACAAATACAAAGACTTACGAGTACCTCCTCCCAATAATTTGTATGATGTCCCTAAGATGTTTTGGTTTAATGTAACTTTGCAGATTCTGTCTGGTGTTGCCTTAATACTCTGCCATAAGCTCCCACTGAACTGAGCGGAACCAGATAATATTATTGATTTCTTTTCACTGCTCTGTCCAGTAGTTCAAAGGAGCCCGCTTTTGAGGACAACACAATGGTTCTTCTGTCTAAATCAAGAAAATTAAGCTCTATTAATTGAATGAAAAAAATGCTATGAAACTCTGGATTAATTATTTCCCGAGCATCTGAAAACATGAAAGTAGAGGATGTTGGTATGGAAATAATTGGATCCCCTTGGGCACACAAGTCCAACTGGTTGCTTCTCCAAGTCAGCTCATATTTACACAGGTTGCAAAATAGGATCTATGCTCCTCTGCTCCATGTGGAACATTCATACCAGTCATGAAGAGGGAAGTGGCTCATGAAACCCAACTTGCCTTGTTGTTTCCATGTGTATATTTTGATTCACTGGTTTTGGCTTGCTGTCTAGAGCAGGGCGAGAATGACTGTGTCTTGTTGTTTTCCCTTCATTTCTCTCTGCATGCCAGACAAACATAACCAGCACTGGTATACACAGTCACATAGATCTTCCAGCATTACCTTATGAAAACCATAAATTTTTCTTCTAGTTAAGTACTTCCCCACGATCTGCACAGTCTCTTCCTTGAATGTGAGCTTTGCATCCTGTTCTGTGTTAAAACACCTAGTTCCACAGAGTGGTATTTTTTCTTATATCCTATTTTCCTGTATCTTGTTTTCATTCTCATGTCCCATTAATAACAACCACCCAACCATCATATGTACCAACCCATCAACAGTGGAGCTTCTGACACACTTGCATCACTCCGTTCTTCCTCGCTTGAAGCATTCATTTCCCAGGCACCACTTTTAGTTTGTTCTTCTGATGCAAGCCAACTGACAAGTCAACCTTGAATGTGCTGTGGAGGTGATAAATAAGGGAGAGAAGTATCACAGAGGTTGCAGACTTAAACACATAGGACCCACTGGGCGCAGATCCTGGAAGGATGTTAGGGAGACAGAAGGTGCATGGACCACTAGTGTGACAGCCAAGAACTTTCTTCATCAGTGGGTGATATTCCATAAAACCCATATTTTAATACATTTGCTTGTTGTTGCTGTGGGTCTTTTGTTGCTCTTGCTGCAACAGGCAAATATAGCTACCACTTTTAATATGTTGCTAAAGAAAGTATAGTCAATAGACTCAATCAAAAAGAGAAGAAATATGGGTCCAAATAGCACACAATTAGACTGCATACATTATTGTCACATGATAGCACCCAGGTCTTGGGTGAGTTTAGAATTATTTTATTTAATATCATATATTTTAGAACTTTGCATGGTCCGGTAAGATTAACTGGATGCTGTACTTCACAACATGCAAATATCTTTCTTCTCCACAAAAATCAATTGCAGAATCAGGTGATTGCATTTGAAATTTCCATTGCTTCCGGTTTTGTTTGTTTTAAAAATCTGCATTATGAACAGAGCAGATTTAGATATGTGCGTGTGTGATACTTTAGGCTTATTAGGATTATCTAACAAAGGAATCATCAACAATCCTTTTTTGTTCTAATCTTTTGACATATCCAGACATGAGAATGTAAGTATCCCACGGCACTATCCAGTCATTATGACTGTCATTAACTCTTGAACACATAAATCTTGGTTTCATGCTGAAGCATGGATGAGACTTGAAGTTCAGGTTGAAATAATGTGACCTGAATTGATTCATGTATCAGGACTGGTATTTATCCCATTCTGTGCTGCTGCCTCAAAATCAGGTGGCTTCAGACCAAATTGGAATGAATCTGAACTTGATCTGATCAGTTCAATTGAGATCTAGTTCAAATCACTTTGGGATCATTTGGCAATCCAGTTCATGGAAAAGAGAGTCTTCAAAAAACAGCACCATATAAGGAAAATGAGAAGGTGGGGAAAGCAGAGAATTGATCCCCTCTGTGTGTCCTACCCTGTCTTTCCATGTGACACAGATTTTGGAAAAAAATATATTATTAGCGCAAATTCAATGACCACCAAAATATTGAGATGTCTGAATTTTGATTTGGGTGTGGCTTCAAACAGAGTTGGGGCAGGCCTTAATGGATCTTAACTGGGATAAAATCAGAATCATTGAACAGGCCCTGAACCAAATTTTGTGTGTATGTATGTGTGGGGCATGGTGCTCTATTTCAAAGTAAATAATATAATACCATAAGAGAAACATGGAGTCTGTTCAGAGAGCACTTTATCAATCGTAGGCATTGGTCCTCCAGACAGAGATTTACTCATTATAGTAAGATTTTGCATTTCTGTTTGAATTGTAGCAATTATCTCTCATCTCATCCTCCCTATAGGTATTAGCATATGCAAAAATATATGCAAATATTTGACTTTTATTCTCCCTTTTGGCGATCCTTTTCCTCCTCCTCTTCTTCTTGGCTATATACATATGTCCAGAGGCCACTCTTAACATGACCTGCAGAAAGAATGTGCATGTGAAAACAGACCCATCAAAGTAAAAATTGGTAAATTATTAAGGAAGCATGGCAGGAAGCATGGTAGGAAAATTTAGGGGTGGGGGTGGGGGAGCAGAATACATATACCTGTTGCTTTGTGTTTTATATAACAATAAACTGTTGCCAACCCTGTATAAGAAACATATGGGATCTTTGGATTTTAGACAATGTTTTGGCCCCAGAAAGCCAGCCAGAGCAGCTTTGTGCAAAGTATGAAAGACTTCTATTTACTGGCAGTGAGCAGCATGCTGTCCAATCCAAACCACGTCTTATCGCTCTTCAAGTCTGGACAGGAAAGTAAGCTGGATATTTCACATCTGGCTGTAGCGAATGAGTCAGCGGAGGACATAGACCAGAGAGAGGAACAAGGAGCTTGGGGGGAAATGCAGAGGAGAACAACCTTTGATTTGTCATATCCCAATGAGATTTCCTTTTTCAATTTGATGTTTGGCTTTGTTTTTCTTATACTGGCAAGGATCTGACTCGCTGCACGGTCCCCTTGTCAGAGCACCTGCCAACTAAAAAGATGAAAAAATATCGACAGCTTCCCCCCTCTTCAGATTCCTTCCTTTTCCCCTTCCTTTCCAGACTGTAGGAGTAACAGCTTGATTAGTCAGGAGGTATGGGATGAAGGAGTCATTGAGAGGATGAGAAGCTAAGTAAAGAGATCCAATTTACATAACACCCTCCTGGATGGATGGGCCCATCTTGTGCTGAAAAGACACTTTTCACTGGACACTCATAATAGCTTATTACTATTTTTGTTCAGAAGTATTTTACAGGGAATTATTGCTCTTATAGATAGTGCCAGAGAGATGCAATACATAATTTTTGTTTGTGTTGCATAAGTACATTTGCTCTTGTCAAATCATTCTAGAGTTACTTTTGATTTTTAAAAGTTTGTTTCAGGCTCCTGAGCCAGTGTAGTACAGTGGATAGCATGTCAGCCTAGGATGCAGGAGTTGTTGTTGTTCTTTAGTTGTTAAGTTGTGTCCAGCTCTTTGTGACCCTATGGACCAGAGCACACGAGGCCCTCCTGTCTTCCACTGCCTCCCGGAGTTGGGTCATATTCATGTTGGTAGCTTTGGTGACACTGTCCAACCATCTCGTCCTCTGTCGTCCCCTTCTCCTCTTGCCTTCACACTTTCGCAACATTAGGGTCTTTTCCAGGGAGAGGATGCAGGAGACCTGGGTTAAAATTCTTGCTTGGTCGTGGAAACTCATGGGGGCAGGTGCAGTGCACTGGTAAATAATAATAATAATAATAATAATAATAATAATAATAATAATAATAATAATAATAATAATAATAATAATAATAATAATAATAATAATAATAATAATAATAATAATAATAATAATAATAATAATAATAATAATAATTGTCTGCTGTCAAGTCAATTCTGATTTATGGTAACTCTCTTCAGGGTTTTCAGGGTAAAGAAAGCTCAGAAGTGGTTTACCATTCCCTTCTTCTGGGGGCATCCTGGGACTGTGCAGCTTGCCCAAGGCCACACAGGCTGGTTCTTCTCTCAGAAGTTATAGTGGGGAATTTAGCTCCCAGCCTTTGACTCTGCAGCCAGATACCTAAACTACTCAGCTATTTAGGCAGCAGCACTGGTAAAACTACCCCTTAAATATCTCACATACTTGCAAAACCTCGTTAGGATCTCCATAAACTAGCTGTGACCCGATGGCACTCAACAATAACAAATTTTAGGCTCCAGAAAGGAATACAGATAGCCCCCTTAAAAAGCTTGAAAAGAGAGAACTGCACCTCGGGAGGCTTTTAAGCGTGAAATTAACAATAGTAGGACCAAATTCTTTTATATGGCAGAGGACGTGAACTAAAGGAGTCTGTGGCTGCACAATTTCCACCGTTGCTTTCTGTGGAAAAAAGAAGATATTTACTACAATGACTCTTCTTGCTTTGTTCACCTCCTGATACCATTATCCACTCTTTCCCTTTCTCTACTGTAGCAAGTGGGTCTCTAGGAAGGCCCCTCAATAGGTAGAATATACACATGAAAGTACCAATGGAGCAATCGCATGCCAAGAGATCCATATGCTGAGGAATTGAACTTCACAATGTCTTGGCAAGCATATGGTCTCTGAGTCATGCACTTGTCAGAATAATGGGAATAATCAAAGAGGATGAGATGGGGAAGGGTGAAATGAAGGGACTAGCAGCTCTTATTTAGTAGTCTGGATCCCCCACAGTGCTTCTCAGACATTGACTTTGCACTGCTTCACATGGTTGGCAGACATCTGCACAGGGCACTGTGTTGTCCAGTGCATTTTCTTGTGTTTGAGAATGATTTCCTCTGGAACAGGTGCCAGGCTTGGACCAGAACACTTCCAAGGGATGTGCCCAGTTGTACCCACGCAGGAGTGTAGGAGATGGCTGTTTGGATTTTCCTGTGCAGAAGGAAACTGGATAGAGCTATTACTTGGATTTGTTTGAGTGATTCAATATTTGACATACTGAACAAACACACCTAAGGTATAATATAGTTCCCCCCCCCCTGCCCCTGCATCCTACATTATCTGTTGAGCCAAATGGCCCCTCTTCCTCCCTAAGCAGAGAGATCAGCAGACTTTCCAGTTTTGAGACTTAAAATTAAATGATATTTTGATGGGGAGCCCAATTGTTGCCTTTGTTATGTGTGGCCATATGGAAAGGCTCATTTTTGTGTCATCACATACGTAATAGATTTCTTTAACCAGCCATTCATCTGCAACTAATTTAGAAGCCAATTCCTGGCGGATGCCAAACACCCACTCAGTTCAAATATGTTGTTTTCTGCTCTCTAAATCCATCCTCGGCATCTCTGTTTTAGTGAAGGGGGAGAATGGCAGAAAGTCCAAGTGCTTTTTCCTCCTACGATGCTCTGCATTTCAGGAATACAAGCCAAGCTGTACATGTTTAAAGACCTCCTCTGTTTGCCCATGAGGCTTTGGACGGATGCTCTTGTCTCTGAGTATTTGTGGTAATGGGGCATGATCGCTAGAGGAGGGAATGGAGTTGGAGGAGAACAACTTTGGTCCTCAAAAGAGAGTTTCCATTTAAAGCTCTCATGTCCTCTCAAGGCTTCAATTCAGGGCCCTTATTGCCTGGTTAAGGACTCACGCGTAGACACACACTGCCCCCAAGATGTGGCTTACACCCTATTAGCCACTGGCGTCCGTCTGTTCTTACTCCCCCCCCCCCCCGTCCCACAACCCCGGTTTCTGATTTCCTGAGTGAGGGAAGAGGAAGGAGATGTTTAGAGAAGAGGTGGCAGTCTGGAGGCGGAGGATGTGTGGGGATCAGAAGGGAGGGGTCACTTATCATAAATAAAAAGGTCCCCTCTTGCTTGTGAAGAGTTCAGAAACACGGGGAGAAGAGAGCCAGCTGCATTGAAGAAAGCATCTGCCCAGTGGCAGACGGAGATCCTTACAGTGAGTATGCAGGAGCTGTACTAATGTGTGGGCAGTAGTGCCTTGCAGGGTGGCTTTATATTTTTTTTAGCAGATGTGCTGACATGGTCCTTATCCGAATAGCTTTAGTATGGTCAGCTCCACAAGTCTGTCCTTTTCCAGTGCAGAATGGCTTACTAGGTGTATATATATGCCATCTCAGCATTAATTCTTGTGATTATACCCCAAGAGGAAATGGTGTCAAATGGTGATGACAGAAGGGCATCTGAGTGTGTATGATACTAATGCTGATTTTTTGATTGGGTGACGTGAACTTTTGCCTCCTGAAAAAGTCTGGCTTATCCTGAATATTAGATGATAAACTATTTGTGATTTGAATCTGCTTAAAACCAATTAACATACAAGCAATAGGCCTTTCACCCCTTTGGATGACATTGTGTCTCAGCAGAACTTTTTGGGGACTAGTTTGTGGTTAATAGGATATGGTTCATGTCCACAGCAAAGGCATTATGGTAACTGTAGTTGAGAAAAGTGACTCTCCCCAACTATAATCTTGGCTGTTTGAAAGGGGATGATGGAGGCTTCATTTCCCCCTCCCCCTGAACAATCTGTTCTACCCAGCAGTAAGAACAACATACAAACTGCTTCTGTTCAGCCAGGTAATTTTGTTGGAAATTATGGCCATTAATTTCCCTTAATTCTGCATAAACTTGAAAGCGACATCGTTTTTGGCACAAAAAAAGTAAACCGAGTCAACTGTAAACAAGGAACAAAATCCTTCCAGATGTTGTCAGGAGAGCCTTGCCAGCATTTCACCAAGCTGCCTGTGATAGTTCTTTGAAATGCTGATGCAAACCTGGCCGGATCAAAATCAAGCTTTTCATTGGAACTTTGTTGCCTCCACAAGTAAGCCTTACAAACCTCTAATTTATTTGCCCTTGGAAAATGTTAGGCATTTTTGTGGGTAAAATGTTTAGAGAAACAGAGGAGTTGTTTCACAGGCCTTTCACACTTCTGTAATGTAGGCAATTAGCAGGGTGACAGATGTAACAAATCAAGAGAAGGAGGAGATAAAAAGTTAGGCTGAGGTGCAAAGGGATGGGGTGGCAGTGGCTGGCTGGTCACTGTCCCTACCTGCTCGGATAAAAAAAACTGGAGCTGAAGGTTAAAAGCGGCTATCTAGAAAGTGAACAAAACACCGAAGTTGTCTCACTACAGTCTGCTAACCCTCCCACCATGAACCTCCAATCCTATTTTCTTGTCTTCTTTCTCCATCTCTCTCATCCTAGCCTTCTTTTCTTGACAGGCCCAAGGCCTTCAGATGCCAGAGGCTGTAAGCTCCTGAAATCCACACTTTATGCTCTGAAATATAAACAAAGTCCTGATCGAGACAAGTGAACATCCTTAAAGGAGGCAGTTTTTTTTAAAAAAGAAGATAAACATCAGGGTGAGATTAAGGGGTGGCAGGGAGTGCAAAGGAAGCTGGTGCAAGAGACAGGGGAGTTATGTCTTGGGGCTTAGAGACAGAGATTTGGCCTCTGGGTCGATCCAGATTTCAAAGACAAGAGGTGCTGCAACTAAGATGAGGCCAAAGAAAAAGATGCCTGTTCACAGCTGCTTATAAACAGTCCATTCCTTTCTGCTTTCCTTACTTCTTCCCACTTGCCCCTGGACTTTGGAAGGGGACTGGGAGTTTGCAATGAACAGTTTCCCAGCACTGCACATTCCAACATGATTTGGACACTCCTTTTCTCAAATCTATTTTTGCCAAAGGGAGCAACAAGCCTCTCCCTCCCCCTTGTGTGCTTTAAATGCCCTTTTCTTCCACAGTGAACAGGTTGCTACTTGCTTCCAAGTGCTTTCTGACTGAGAAACTCTGCTCAGAGATGAGAGAAAGTTACTTTTTTTTGGAATTGCAGCTCTCAATTCAGAATCTGGGCCATGTAAAAGTAAAAGAAGTGTGCAGTGATCTCTGAAATATTTGGCCCTGTGAGTCCAACAGAATGGAAGGGATCCATGCAGGATTTGGTCGGGTGACTAGCAAAGCTTCGCAAACTGTCCAGCTTTGGACAGACTTGTGGTCTCAAATGCCCAGTGTCAGCCATCAGTTCTATTTTGAATGTGGTTTTACAAGTGGTTTTGGTGAAGCCACAGGTTTTGGTAGCTGTCTGGTTATCCATCAACAGGCACAAATAGTCCTCTGTACTCGACTTCTAGGAATTTGGGATGTTAATCCTAAAGCAGCTTATTCAGCATCTTTCACAGGTTTTAAATTCAGTGCTAGCTGCCACTTCACAATCCATCTTGCTTTCCATTCCTTTTTACTCTTTTGCTCTTCACTATCCACATGTATTGACTCTTAATGCCGTGTGATATCCTACAGGTCCCTGTCAAAAACAGTCCATTTTACGTGCTCACAAACGTTGTCATCGGAGTACATTTCAAGAAAACAGCATAGAATCTATATGATTTATTGTGGTCACAGTATTTACCTTTTCAGTTTGCACCCCTGACTTTTAATAGTTCAGAAGTTTAGAATCACTCTGGTACAGATATAGAAACACATTATAGCTGGATCCTTTTCTGCATGCAGATCTCTCTCTGTCTCATGCACAAATAAGTCTCCAAAGGCAAGCATTTAAATGACTGTAGTGTATTTGCTGCATTGCCAAAGAGAGCATAAAGGAATTATATAGAAGAATACAATTCATTGAGAAGGGCTATGGATATCACCAATGATGAACTGTCATAGTAGATAGATAAATATCTAAACAAGGGTCATTCCTTTCTCTAGCACACTAACCACTTCTCATCTTGGTTAAGTTTAAAGTCTATCTCTTATGGCCAAACTAGATATGAGATGGGTAGTAGCGTATGTTTCTTGAAATGTTTTCCTTGCATGCGTTTGAAGATTTGGGATAATGATGATGATGATGATGATGATGATGATGATGATGATGATGATGATGATGATGATGATGATGATGATGATGATGATGATGATTAAATTCAGAAAAGATGCATGCAAGTAGGGGGAATGGAACTCCTCCGTACCTGTAAACATTTGGTTCCTGTTGCTGCCCTGAGTCCCGTTTACTTGTGGAAGGGATCAGCAAATAAATACTGTGAGATGTCCTTACTCCTGATTCCAGAGATGGAAGACATGTGCTCCTCTAGATGTCAATGGACTGCAACTCCTATGATTTCCCACCATGGCTATGAAAACAATAGGAGGACCACAGTTGTCTAGCCATAATTTATAGCCTGGGAGAAAAGGTACCAGAAGGTTATGCTCCCCTCACTCATGCACCCTTTTGTTACATTTGGGATATGAGTGGGGCACTCATGTGAACAGCAAATATTGCTGCCCTGCCATTTCTAGTTTGGCCATCACTAAACCTGTGTTGGAGTGTTGGACACTTTCGTTTCAATGGAAAACAAAAAATGGCATATTCAACAAAAACTAGAATGTTATGAAGAAGACTAGGCTACAAAGCATCTTCCTAGCATCTAATTTTTGGGAAAGATTTTTTTAAAATACAGAAGCATATTCAGTACTATGTCTCCTCTTCCCACTTCCAATCTGTAGTGATACATAAACAGACATTTTATGTATTTATTTATGTATTTATGTATTTATGTATTCATTCATTCATTCATTCATTCATTCATTCAATTTGTATCTTGCTCGCATGGGTGTCACAGCACTACTCTGGGTGGGCTACAACTCATAACATAGAAAGCAAAAATAAAAATAGAAATATTAAAACTGATAGCAATAGCCTTTTAAAAAAAAACCCAAGATGGCACCGACTAATCTCAGAGCGAAGTGGAGGAAAAGAAGGGAGGGAAGAAGAAGAGGGGAGAGAAAAGGTGGGAGAGGAGGTCAGTTGGTGTTGGTGTGAAAAGCCTCCCTGAAAAGCAATGTCTTTAATTGCTTCCTGAAAGTCCACAGGGAGGTTTCTTCTCATGAGCAGATAGCAGTTGGATACGTTGGCTAGCATCTTTGTATAGTGTTTTGCCAGCAGAAAAAAAAATGGGATTACCACTAATTGAAGAGTTCCTGTTCAGATGTTGAGATATGTGCAACTGCATATCGTTTTGCATGAGCTGCATACACCCCAATATATTAAAAAGAACTCTTTAAATAATGGCAGTATACTGCTGGTGATGATACTCTTTCCTGTTGTGTTGGTGGAGTTCTACAACAGAATACTGTCAATACAACATAATGCAGCATTTAATGTGTTCAAGGCATAGATGGCCAATACATGACCCTCCAGATGCTGTAGGGCTGCATCACAGCCAATAGTGAAGGATGATGGGTCACAGTTCAGTGATATCTGGAAGGCCACAAGTTGTCCATACCTGCTGTAGGTGAGGGCTAAAATTCTAACCATTGCTTATATACAACAATAAGAACAGATAGAAAGGCCTGGAGTATGAAGTGGAATATGAAGGGAAGCCAACACTGAAACACATTTTGGAATGAAAATTCCTCAGGGAAAGTGGTAAACACAGTTAGTTCATCTAGAGTCATAAATGAGGAACCATAATACTAGATCCGTGTATGTAGAACAAATGTGGTGGAAAGGAAGACAAGTCAGAAGACAAATTTGAACATGGAATAATTCTGTTTAGGAAAAAGTTTAATTTCCTGCCCATAGGTCTTGGCTAATATTTGGCATTCCACTCCCACCATCTAATGTTTCTGAGCATGCAGAGTTAAAACATCTCACCTTCCTTTGAACTGTGAAGTCCTCCCTCTGCTGAAAGGGAGGAGAAAGGAGAGTGCCTAGTCTGTCTAGAGGCTGATTTAACCCACTTTGTTGAGGGTGTTTTTGCAATACGTAGTTTCCGTGAGGGTCAGTGGCAGGCGGTCCCCACCTTCCTCACCCCCCCTCTCCTTCATTTGACTCTCTTGCCTTCCCTCAACTACAGCACTCATAATAAATGCTCCACTGCTGAACTTTGCAGCTTGCCTAGATTCTCTGGCTGGCCTTAGTGGAAACAGAGAACAAGTCAGACGCAGCAAGAAGGACAAAGAAGGAAAGAAAGCGACAGAAAGAGAGAGAGAGAGAGAGAGAGAGAGACCATGAGGACCCTCATCATTCTTGCGCTCCTGGCTGTCCTAATGATGACAGCTTACTGCTATGGTAGGTGATATCATTTTATATTGGTAGCTATCTTGAGTTCGGACCTCACATTTTGATCTTCTGCCACATCTCTTTCTTGACCAGATCCTTCAACCATGGCACTTTTTTTTCTGCCAGGATTCCAGTCCTGTCCCCTCTGCTTTCTGTCCACTGCTCAGTTCCAGCTCTCCAGTCAGACTTCTTTATGTTTCGTAACTATCACAAACTATCTGTACAGTGTTGCTATGGAGAAACATAAGAGAGATACTTTTCAAGTGAGACCATGCAATTTATACATTGTCAGCTTGGACAATTATAGGGGCCTATTTTCAAGATATTGTAAATGTTCATACAGCTTTCTTGACAAGAATTGTCTTGGGTTCTTGTTATGCTGAAAGAGTACTAGATCCTAAACAGTTGGCTAGATTGATGTGAGGTGTTATCTGATTAATATTAATTTGCTGATGCTCCATGGATGGTGCCTTGTTTTTCTCTCTCTTGCTATTCCAACTTTCCTGTTTGCACTATCAAGGATGGCCAAACAGGGGCTTAATTGGGATGATGGTAAAATAATGGGCAAGGGATTGTCTTTACTTGAGAAGTAATGTCTCTCAAGTCTATTTACTTAGTACTGATCATTGAGGTTGTTAGTTCCTTTCACCTACAGAAGCAAGAGTTTTTCCTTTGAATGGTTTAGGTTCATCTTTCATAAACAAATGGAAGGCTGCAGATTTGAGGTAGGCTATTCTACTATATCAAACATTGTGCAGTTCTGAACTATCTGAATTAAGCTAATGTAATGCTTTTACAAATGAAATAAGGGAAGGTGGCCAGACATTTGTAGGAGGTTGCCAATTTACACTTGCATAAGGGAACTGCATAAGTCTTGGTGGCAAGTGGGATACATGTTGGTGGCAAATTGCACCTGATTGCACAATCAGCTGTGGAACTGGAACACAAGCAGCACTTAGATAATGAGTAGCAAATTTACCTTCAAGTTTCCCTCACACAAGTGTAAATCAGCAACAGATTCCAGCTATGAAGTGTATTTGTCTACATCTAAGGACTACAAAATAAAGTTTCTATTGGGTTGAACTCTGTCACATTTTAACATTCCTTAACTTTGATTTGGTTCATGTGGTCTAATTATGTCAAAATCCAGGTATTTCTGACTTTAGTACATGAACATCTTTTTTACTTCCCCGTTGGATTAATACATGAGTTTTACATGGTGTCATGGTAGTCAAAGATATGAATGCTTCTTCAAAGAGATCAAGCATTCATGGAGATGATATGCCTCTAAGTAAGTGAACTGCAGTCATAAAAGCTGAGAATGGGATTACCAAGACCAAGAGCATATGAATCAGAGCCTAGATGAGTAACTTTTTAGACCAGAAATCCCAAAATAATTAGCATGGTTGCTAGCCACACTGGCTGGGAGATTCTAAGAGTTATGGTCCATAAAAGTCATTTTTCTCGGCTGTGGGTCTCATTGGCCACCTTTAGATATTAAGTTTTAGACCAAACCAGAGTAGTTCCCCCCCTTCTTCCCTAAAACAGCCAGGTGTATTTCCATATTTTTAATATTCATATTCCTTTCTGTTTTGTTAAGGGTGATCTTTCAAGCTGTTTTTGTTTCTTTTTCCCTAACAGAGTCCCATGAGAGTATTGAATCACACGAATTTACAAGTAAGAAACAGACTCACCAACTTCTTTGACTTAATGGAATGCTTAAGGCTCACCTTTTGGTTTTTGCAGGGGATCTTAAATCATTTTACCATGTCATTTTAAAGGTTCCATTCCCTTTTGACCATTTATCCCAGACTCCCAGATTCCTCATGGACACTGGCCATGTTGGCTGGAGGATTCTGGGAGCTGAAGTTCAAATATGTAACTATTCTATGTTGTGGGAGAGATGCAGCAAGAAGCCCTCCCTGCTTCTTCCAGGAGGAACATGTGGCACTCTAGAATGATGCTGCTTGGCTACAACTTCTTTTGCAAAACCTGAAGCTTATCCAAGCATATCATTGTTTCTCTCTTGCTTCTGAATTTGGTTCCAATTGTGCTAATACACTACAGTTCACTGTTAAAGAGATTATGTGAATATTCACAGATGGCAGTTGGAACTCCTCCCCATTTGGTGTGTACAGCAGGTTCACAAGTACTGTTCAGGACATGGGCAGGGGGACTTTCTCCCTGAGAAATCCCCATTCCGACTGCAGTAAGTCAAAGTTTGCAGATTTAACTGTTCAGGACAGACCCATTCTGGCTTCTGTTAATTTTTGAGACAGAATTGCCATTTTTAGAGACCTGTTGGCATCCAAAACACTGTTAACGACATGCCCAGTCTACAATCCCATGCACACTTACCTGCGAGTAATCTCAATGGAACACAGGAGACTGCAGTTGCAAGGGAATGTGCACTGCGCTGGGCTGTTAATTCAATATAAATTTGAAGACAAAGGGGAGGTTGTTTTACTGTAAAGACTGGGGGTTCCAAGGTTCCAACTCAGGAAGACATAAAAATGATAAAGAGCCACTTGGCAAATATTATTCAAAACAGCTTGTTACTAAAGGCACTTGAAAGACGTCAGCAGTGAAAACACCACCGAATTTTGCCATTCAGATTAGAAAAGCAGTCTGTTCACCAGCTGTTTCAGATCTGTGGCATACTTTTATTATCTGTAACATGAAACCTGGGTTTACTTCTTTACCCCATATGCCCCTCTTTCCCCTTCCTTTAGGGCAGTTTCCCCTAAACAGGTATCCCTAATTACCTTTGCTACAGCACCCAATATCTCTGGTTGGAACCCTATGGTGGCTGAGGGATTCAAGCACCTGGCATTCTTAACTTCCTTTGCCCCTGGTCTGTCCCCATCCATCTTTTCCTTTTAAACAATTAAGTCCCAAACATAACAACATAAAGTTATGGCCACGCTGTCTTCAATCAGAAAGTAAATCCCCATCTGCTGAAGTCTGACAGGGTGGGACATAAGGATAAAAAAAAGGCCCCCCTCTCCAGTAATTTTAGATCTACCATTGAAAAGTTTTGGAACAGCAGGTTGGTGATTGTTTTTACTTTCTTTGCTATTGGAGAGGGCTCTGGATGCTGGATTTTATGTCTTGAATGTCCTAAATACCAGAATAAGCCGGAAAACTCAAGAGGAAAAAAATAAGAACAAAATATTTCTCATACTGGAGGCACCAAGTTCTTGAAAAAGCTATTGCAGGCAAACTTCAGGGTCTCTTGCCAAATGGGAAAAATGATATAAGAGGATTAAGGGCAGGAAAGGTAAGGCTGATACAAGAAAAACATTTACAAAAGGTTACAGAAAATTATTTTTATTTCTGCAAGTTGTAAGAGTGCAAGGTGGTATCACTAAAGGAATGATAGACCTACGATCATGTGGCATTAACTCAAGCTCTCCCAAAGAAAGTCCTGTGTGGTCCAGAACATGGTAAATTTTAGCCATTCCCAGGTTCTCATAATCTAGAGGAAGGCTGGAGAATATGTTGCCCTCTGGATGTTGGACCACAAATGCATCTGATGTAGCCACCATAGCCAGGGGGGGGGGCAGAGGGCCATCTAGAAGGCAACTTGTTCTCTACTCCTGAACCGGATTAGATATCTTTGTACTTGTTTTCCCTTTAATGTTGACATCATTAATTCTCTAATTTGCTTATGAACAGCCAAACAAGTGTCCTCCCAAACCTTTGAGTTCCGTGCTTTTGCTCTTGTGGCCCCCGCCTTGCAAGGCGCTGCTTGTAGCAATCCGTTAGGGCTTTCCCTGCAATGGTAACACAAAGCTTTCTGCTCCAAAAAGGATATCATGCTTTTGCCCCACCTGGAGTGGAGGAGTGGTTGGCAACTAGACATGTGCAGATTTGTGTTTTGTTGCACTATAACTCCCAGGATCCTCGATTGTATTCCAAAAACACGAACCTGCGTACTTTTGTTAGCGATGCTGCATAAGCCCCCGTATTGGTAGGAGCTGCCCTTGCTTCTCCTCTATAATAGCTTTAGTCACGTGAAAGGGGCTTGATGTGACCACTGAAGACTGGAACCATGCTGCTGGCTCAGCTCCCAGGACTGGGCACATTCCTGCCCCTGCATATCTCACATTGGTGTAGATGGCAGATTTCATGTCCCACTGCATAGCTATCTGGGGCCGGGATCACAAGCCTGCCTGATGTCACCAGGCAAGACCAACATAGTGGTCACTGTATGAACACGCCCTCCACCAGGCTGCTGGTGGTTGCCACCATAAATGCGAAGATTAATGCCATGGGCACCTTAACAGGGACACTATTCTGCTTTTACACAAAGCTGTGGACCATCAGTTTTACCATGTAGTAATTATGAACATCATTTCTCCTTAGGCCCATTCATTAACAGAAGGCATGCCAATATCTTCATGAGGACTCCACCTGAGGACAGGAGAGATCATTACATGCGGGAAAGGTACATCATCTTAGTAGTCAAGGTTATGGAAAATGAGTGAGGAAGGAGTGGTAGAATATACCAGAGTGGTAGAATATACCAGACGGGCAGAATATAAATAAATAAATAAATAAATAAATAAATAAATAAATAAATAAATAAATAAATAAATAAATAAATAAATAAATAAATAAATAAATAAATAAATAAATAAATAAATAGAGGCGTTGTCTCTCCTTAGACAAGTGAGAAGCTATTGCCTTGGGCAGACCTCCCAAACTTGCCACTGTCCAGATATGCTAGGCTACAACCCCTGTCATTGCCTGCCAGCCAATGGCCCACATTGGCTTATGTTTTTCTTGTTGCTGCTGCTTCAACTTATATACTGCCTCATAGTGCTTGGACCACTCTCTGGGTGGTTTACAACATAATTGTGCAAACAATATTTTACATCCATTGAGGTAGATACTCATTTTACTGACCTCAGAAGGATGGAAGGCTGAGTCAACCTTGAGTCAGCAACCTGAATGTGTGGGATTGAACTCAGAGGCTTGACTGCAGTACTGCAGTTTAACCACTACACCACTGAGTTGTAGTCTACTCTAAGAGATCTGCAGGTTTTCTGGTTTGGGAAGGATTTTCTTGAGAAAGGGTATTTTTTAAAATTGGATCCTCCATGTGGTTGGTCTAAAATCTTATTATACCTTGTCCCCACATGCAGCCTCCTGTTTGCTTCACACTGTTTTAAGCCTAGTCTACATTTTTGTTTCTAAAGGGCAGGCTCCTCCCCACTGTAGAAACTGTCTGATGTTGTCTCTAGACAAGAAATATTGGGGTGAAACAGCTGTCACATTTTCAAATACAATCCTGAAAATATTCAGGTTGTCTTGTAAAGACTGCAGAAACTGGAATGGCTCACATAAAGCATTTCACTGGCATAGATAAGGAAGTTTTAAAAGAGGTAGCCGTGTTAGTCTGTGTTAGCTTTTCAGGCAAAAACAAAAGAAAAATGTAAAAATAAAGAGAACAAAAGCGTTGTGGCCCCTTCAAGGCTAACTGCTATATATTAATGTGAGTTTTCATGGATAAGTTCACTTCTTCAGACTTGTCCAGGAAAGCTTACATTAAAAAATAGCAGCTAGTATTGAAGGTGCCACAACATTTTTGCCTTCTTTACTTTTTATCTTTATTTTGTTTTTGCCTGACAGGTACGAGGGCAGAGTAAGAAGCAAGTCACAACAATCATTATGTATCTTTCTTGTTTGCTTCTTTCCTCTCATTTTTCTTCTTCTTCTTCTTCTTGTGCGAGCAGGATTCGAGAGCGCAGCAAGAGCCCCCAGGAACTCCAGAGGGAGAGATGCGAGGAGTACATTCCTTGTGAGCGTTACGCAATGCGCCATGGTTATGTTGCTGCCTACAAGCGTTACTTTGGGCAAAGAAGGGGCAAGTAAATACATCTGGAATCAGCATTGCCATTCCCAGTGCCTGGAGCCTGGGTGCTCTGTCTACAAAGAGAGACATCTCTGAAATGTATTGTTGCTTGTTGACGCCATGTTATTCCAACCTGCTGCTTTGTTCTTCTGTAGCCATTGATTCCTAGATTCTGTGTTAATTTGCACAATGCTGATGTAGTGGTGTTGGTGGTTGGGCAAAGAAAGTAGGGGGTGTTTATTACCAAATAAATGGCTGGTTTGATACTGTTTGTTTGTACTGTTTTCATGCTGTTTTCTTTGGAACATTTGCATGGCAGGGATTAGTGTTTACACTTCCACTCGCTTGCTAAAAAGAAAATATCTTAAAAAGTACAGTAATGGACAAAATAGATAAATAAATATAGGTGTCTCAGTACCCAACCTTTCCACTTGGAAAGAAAATGTATGCATGATGATGGATGGACACAGATTCTCCCTGCCTCACCACAGCACTTCCTCTGTCACGTTCACAGTGACAGCCATTTATCATTTGAGAGATACTGATGTGACAAAAGGCCCCCAGGATGTGATCAACTGTCCGCAAAGGCACCCACTTGATTGCACCCACTTAAAGGCTTGCTTTAATGGGAGCCGTCTCCCTCAAAGAAACCCTTTCACCTGCCAGGGAATCCCTGCAGCTCGGTCCCAAAAGGTAGGAGCCCTGCAGCAGCGCTGAGTCGGGTAGGGCTAGACTGCATTTTCCTGTATGTCCTCGGATTGCTTAGGAATAGATAACATCGAACTGTGCTCCAGTGTTCCAAATTGTGATCTGTTTCACTGTGTGATCACACACTTGCTAAGCTCTGTGGCTGGAGGTGGGGGCATGAACCGAGATCTCACTAGTTCTAATCCAGTACTTTCTGACCACTGTAGCACACAGACACTTAATGAGCACATGATTGACAAGAGTTTTTCAGTCTTCCCTCAAATAAATACCCTAGTTATGAGAATGAGAATGTAGCAGGGCTACATGGATTGTGGAACTATTTTTTAAAGACCAGCTTCAATTTATAACTATTTCTCTGCTAGTGCTGATTTGTGAAGTACAGTAATGGTCAAGAATTCAGATTAAATATGAGCTGCACAGTCATTCTCAGACTGAATCCAAGAAATCAGAAGATGGTTGGAAAGTCCACAGAGACAGCCAAAGATAGGGAAGAAGAATGGCAGGAAATCTCAGGCTCTTGATAATCAAACTGGGAAAGCCATAATAGGCAGCCAAAGTCTTTGATTAGTTGAAACACCAAGCAAGAGGAAGGGTGCGCCTTGGCATGACCAGTTTACTCACTATTCAGCAGTCTTCATAAAGGATCAGAAGTTAATAGAAGAAAAAGAAGATTAGAAGTAGCAAGAGATGGATTTCTCAGTTCCAGGTAGCTGGAGAAATCCATGCCAATGCAGAGAAGGCTTAATTTGAATCTTTCCCAAGGACATTTTGGAAGAAGAATAGTGTAACAAACAAAAGTAGTAAACATGTGTAGCAGGAGGGAAGAAGAGGAGAGCAGGAGGGAAGAAGAGGAGGGAGGGGTTTCTTCTAGCTGTGGAAAGATGTACCCATCTAATTGGTCAGGAATGCAAACAAACTAACACGCAAGTTAGTTTGGTGAAAGGCTCCTTCCTCCCATCTGACCATGTGTTAGATCTGCATGCAAGATTGCTAATTTGTCAATAGCATGAGTTGCTAGAGAGCAGAGGGCAGTAGCATACATGTGAGAGAAACTGCTGACTACAGTTAGATAGTGAAAGGCCAGTGAGGGAAAAATTATTAATAACAGAGGAAGAAAAGGAAAGATATATGAACTTTCTATGGCCAAGGGTCACTATGTTGAATTAATATATAGATGTGCAGTATTAAATGTCCTAAAGTACCTACTGATATATGCTTTATAATAGTGCCTTTTTGATCAACACGGACTTTGTGAGTACTTGTCACTAGTAGGTCCTGTTGTTGTTGCCATGAGCCAGCAAGTTTCTTCAAACTAATGGTGATCCTTACAGGATCTTCAAGATATGTGAGATATTCAAGGAGTGGTTTAACATTGTCATCCAGTGAACTTGGCCAAGTGGGAATTTGAACCCAGGTCTGACAATCCATCCACTATTCCACACCGGCATTTAGCTGGTAGTAATAGATGCTATGCTGTGAAAGTGTTTCATTAGTATTTGTGACTTCCAGACCAACCTAGGATGTTCCAGTGACTAAAGATCTTTGGCTCTTAACAGACGGAGCTAGACTGTACAAAATTATGGCCTTGCTACTAAAGTCATACAGATTGAGAGATACCCAGACAAGCACCATCTAAGAGGCTTAGCTTCACTGCTATATCATTCCAAACCAAGCAAAAACATTAGCTCTGCCCCCCCAACCATGCACAGACCACCCATGGACTTACCTGTTCCCATTAACATAGCACATCCATCTGACATGTTTATCCACACCAAAGGTGGTGCCAGTCTTAAGTGATTATGTCAATATATTTTCAGCCCACTACTGACCACAGCAGTTTGGCTTCCTTCCTCCAAATGTGACCATGTTCAGCACACAGCAGCCTTTTACATTTGTGAAATATGTGCAGTGTCTACTACGCAGGCCTTTAGCCGACAGTAGGTCCCTTTGCAAATAACTGAAAACACCATCATGACACGAACAGAAGCAAACCACCCACGGAATGTATGCTATGAAATTGTTAATGTATTCTGAAGCCTATTAAGCACAAATAGCTATTGGCATACCATAAGCAGGCTTTTGAAAAGCAAGATATGGTCTTCTCGACTACTGACCAATTCTGCTCATACAGGAGATGAATGGTCTCCAAAGTTTCTGAAAGTTTTCTTGATGTTGCTTTACACCATGTAGGTACTCAAAAGCTGTACATTTTGCCATCAGGATCACATGCCAAGCTCTATAAAGCCCCTCATTCACAGTGGATGCAACAGGAAGGCGCCAATGGGAGGCAGCTAGAATTTCTACTCAAGTTAATCAGCTCTGCATTGATTCCAGGTATTCAACACATATTATTTACAGTATCCTGGAAGTATCTCAATCATACATGAAAACCAAAGGGTCACTATATTAAATTATCTCATGAATCCCATTTCATTCTAACTCAGCAGCCACATCTACATGGCCAGCCCTTCCTTCACTTTCTGGAACATTGGTTTTCAGCCTTTGTTCCCCCAGATGGTTTGGACTTCATCTCTCTCCAAGGCGTGAGGTAGTGCTGCCAAATTGAACATCTGGAGGACCAGAGGCTGAGAATTATTCCTCTTGAATGATTCCAAGGGAGGAAAGGTGGGACAGTCTAATCTAACTGACCTGTCATCCTGTCAAGAACCTCTGACTACCAATGTGTAGAAACTCCTGTGAAAGCTGAAGTGCAATGGAACAAGATCTACCTGAGCCCCACAAGCTTTGCTGAGGGCAAAATCTTTCAGGGGTTTGAGAAATTCTGTGGACACTCAGCTAGGAAATGTCACTGGGTGGGGCAGGGGTGGTGTTGGAGAGGAGGAAAGGTCTCATCCACAGACGTTGTCTAATAGATATCCGTAACTTAACAACAATGGTGCAGGTAGCATGAATCCAGATCCTTCGGGCAAAATAAAAGCTTTGCTTTAAAAACTTAGGGAAGACTTACTGGAGAAAAAAAATTGTGATCTGTTAATTAAAGGGGAAAGTTGAGAGGGTGATTGGACAAAGGATTCAGACATACTGGCAGGGTATAAAAAAGGGTGGCTCACAGGAGGAGGACTTGTTCAGGATGAACAAAGAAGCAACGTAAAGTGAAGTGAAGGAAGAGGAATGGCTACTAACAAGAGAAATTGTCAAGGCCTGTATGCTATTGCTACTCTGAACTAAAACAGACCCATTGTCTCAGTGGTATCAGACAATTGCACAATTCAGAATCATGAACACATGTGAAACAGAGGCAAAATAAAAAAAAAAAACAATTAAAATATCAAGACAATCAGATGTTTTTTGACCAGAAGCAATCAGTGCTTGAGATGCACGCAGAGATTTTTCTTTGAGTTCAGCGGCCATCCATGAAATGGGTGGGTTTGGTGCTGTTCCAGTGCAATGCTTCTGGGAGTGCTGGCTTCATGCCATTGCCAAGGGGGTGCCTGAGTGTACTCACAATGCTTCCCCACTCTTTGGGATGGCTGCTTTTATGCCCCTCCCCATTTACATGAGTAAATGACTTTCTATTCAGAAACTGACTGAGTTAACTCATTTGGAATGAGTAGCAATAAGATACTGGCCCATAAGCCTCAAATAAAATATACTGACAAAAATAAATGCATTTCTGAAAGAATAATGTAACATGCTGAAATAATTGGGGGCTTTGCAAAATGATTAAGTGAATTGTTTAGTAGGCTTTTAGAAACCACCACCTTCTAAATATAAATTTCTATCAAAAGCACACTTGCAAAAATATTTAGAATATTTTGAAGGACATTGATCATGTTTTGCAACTGAGAGTGTGACTAGATGGTGGAATTTGGAGTGATCTGGGTCACAGTTTTAAAGGTTCTTATCTTTGGCGCAATTTATTTAATCCTGCAATTGAGCGAGCCTGACATTTGCACAGGAGATGTTTCTTCTCCAGTGAGATGGATCCGGACAGCACTTCAGATTGCTGCAGTTTCTCCCCCTTTCAATTACCTATGCCTCCCCCTGTCATTTTCCCCATCTTTTGTCATGGGTGTCATTCCACAGACCATGGCAATTTCCCTTGTTTTGGTTTTAGTAAGTAGCATAGCACTACAGTAATACATCATAAGGGTATTCCCTTATATCTGAAATAATGCTGCATCATTTAGGAGAGCAGTAAAAATTGTGAGAAGAGGGTTGTAAAGGGCTGTTAACAACCCTGCGATATATTCTGTATATATCACAACCCACTGAATACATCACAGGGTTGTTACCAAAGAGAACGCCACCCACAGCTCTATTTGGAAGTGAATTAAGCAACCACCCAGACTGCAGAACAGGAAAATCACCAAATAAACTCCATCCACAATGTTGTGCCAGACAGGAGCAGAACAGCCTGTAAAAAGGGTGGGATGAATCACTCTAACTTAAAACACATGTGGTCACTGAAAAATAGGGCAAACAAAACCACACCAAAAACAAACTAAATAACGATCTGTACATTTGTCTGATTGCCCCAATATGCTTGTATGGTCATCTCCTCAGTTCCTCGATAGACCATGAAGCACTCAGATATTCACACATGCAACTCTGTACTACATATATATTATGCAACATGCATTCCTTCAGCTTTCTAACTTAGAATAGCTACAGCAGCCTTCCCCAATCTGCTGCTCTCTAGGTAAGCTGTACAAGAAAAGGTCTCATCATCCCATCCAGCATACTGTACTAAGGACAGAACTAGATTGTGAAAGCATACTTCAGAGCCTAGATTTTATTTGTGCAGGGTATAGTGTGTTAGAGTGAGTCTCCTCTGTTGGTGAGGCCTTAAGCAATCCTTCCACCTTCACTTGAGAACATCTGAATAGTTCAACCAGTGGATAACATTAAGCAAACTTCTTCAAATCTGCCAACAATTACAGAAGCCAACAAATGGTAAGCTTCTATGTCACATTATTGTTACTGCAATGCAGTCCAATGCTAACATTAGGACATTTCCAGAAAGTGAAAAACATATCAAGTTGTTAGAGACATCATGTCTCCTTGGCTAAGCTTTTCAAACTCAAGAAACAAATGAACAAGAAAATGACCTTGCCATGAATAAATTGTTTCAGACAAACCAAAAGTTGGACTGAGAAGATGGGGTGAGTGGATCGGTAATGGTAAAGCCAAAGTGTTAATCAAACAACTCAGAAAAAAAGGAAGCTAGTCCAAAACAAAAACAGAGATGTTAACCCACTTGTAATGGAGGAGGATTGACTATTTTCTACATTTTGGGAAACCACCAGTCAGCAGTTCACTTCTGAACCTTAGAGCCATATTTTAACTCAGGACAAGTTTGCAGTTATGGAACATTTGCATTCAGGCAGAGCTGGAACCTTATACACTGATTGCAAATTAGCATATGCAAGGTTTAACGAAATCCATATAACCCTTGTCTTCTTTTTCCTGATGCATAAGTAGTTGTCCTATTTTGGGCACATTATGAGAAGTCAGGATTCTCTGGAAGAGACAATAATGCTGGGAAAGGTGGAAAGCAGCAGGAGAAGTGAAAGACCAGATATGAGATGGGCTGACTCCCTAAAGGAAGGCACAGGCTTGGGTCTATAAGACATGAGCAGGGCTGCTGGGGACAGGACATGTCAAGAGATTGCTCGTTTGTAGGCTTGCCATAAGTCGAAGGTGACTTGATGGCAAGAAACAACAACAGCAACAAGTAGCTGACCTACTGATTGAGTAGTGGAAATCTTTTAGGATCTGCTTTTTGTTTCATTTGGATGATGAGCAGGCACTAGAGATGGATAGGTCCTATTTTTAAAATGTATTTACAGTTATATAAATACAGCACATTGGGTGGCAAATGCGGGCATTCCAAGATCTGCCATCATTTCTCAGCTTTCCAGGAAGAGGCCCTACACTTGCCTCTGAAAGTGAGTAAGTTCATAGCTCCCATTCCCTTTGCCTCTTACAAATTGGAAAGTTCTGTTGCTTGTTTCCCATAGACATATCTGCCTGCTTGCTTCAACTGTGTCCTTCATTTGAAAGCAAGGGTTAGACCATGATAAGAAACCACAGTCATAAGCTAGCTTTGGACCCTGTACCAGGCCTTCATCAGGGTGGGCACTACAGAACTCTGGATGTTGCAAAAGAAGAAAAATTCCAAAAAAGCATGGCCAGATATGCATACTAAGCTTCTCTGTAAAAAGCAAGTTTCAAATTGGGGGGGGGGGGGTTGCTCTCTCACACTGCTTTCCCATCCTTCTTTCTTCTGTTGGAGTGTCACCTTCTCTTAATCTCCAATGAGTACCCGCTTAAAACTGCTTAAGTGAGAGCTACAGTCATCTTCCTATACTACCAGTAATCACCTGGGTGTCACCTTCTCTAAACTCCAACAAATATCTCATTCCAAATGCTTAAGTGAAATCTCCAGCTATTGAAAGATCATTCTCTGACACACGGATGAACCACCCTAGTTCCATTAACCAACAGAAACCTCAGCATGTATTACAATAAATAATTCCTCAAAGAGTGAAAGTACTCGAGGTTCACTCAGTCTGCCATCCTTCCGAGGTCAGTAATTGAGTACCCAGCTTGCAGGGGGAGGGCAATATGTAGCCTGCATAATTATGTTGTAAACCACTCAGAGGGCACTTTAAGTGCTGTGGAGTGGTATATAAGCATCACATTTTGCTTTTCTCTTTTGCAACTAACTCTTTCCCAAAAATATTTTTGTTTCATTTACTTCTTACCTTCTCCTGATAGGTTTAAACTATGAAAGAAAATTTTTCCATTTTCTGAATGAATAAGGCAAGGTTGCTAGACATTTAAAAATTGCTTTGGGGTGAATTTGCTTAGTAACCTTAGCCAATTGGACATACATGTTTCCAAATGGTTTCTGTTGTCCAAATAAAGAAGCCCCTCAAAAAGCAGAGGAATGGGAATGGTGGCTTTTTAGAAAATCAAGGCAAATATGTTCAGAGATTTTTTTTGGGGGGGGGGGCTTTCTGTCCCAAACCCTTGCTTATATGAAGAGGTGGGAATCATTACATATTGCAAAGAACCAAATCTTATAGTTCCCTAGCTTCAGCAGTTTTTAAAAATAATCACACTCAGAGCTTAGAAATATTACTTTTTTGGGATTACACCCAGTATTCTGCTTGACACATTTCTGCATGCAAGTGATTTGTACCATTGGGTGGGTGGGGCCCCAGTGTGTAATCGTGAAGATCACCCCATCAAATGCTACAATCCAGCTATTTGATTCCTGTGGTACATGGGGATGTTTCAACAGGACGCTGTCCAACAACTCTCAGAAATCTCCAGCCACAGGCTAGGTGTTGTAGTCTAAAACAGTGACATTTCCAAGCTGTGATAAGACCACGTTATGAATAAAGGTATGAATGGGAATGCAGATTCTTTAAAAATAAAGTATATGTTACTACATGCTAGAAGAAACTAATCTGGAGTAAATGGGCCACATGTTTGTGCCAGTTTTTGGTTTGCCACCTCATACAATGGCCATCTGAGTCATTCCCATGTGAAATAAGGGTGGCGGCTGAGTTTGGCAGGATATTTCAAAGTCTGACTGCATATTTTGAAGACAGTAGAGGCCAGTTCACAGATGTTCTGCAGATACTAAAATGAATGATGATACCAAAAATTATGTGACAAAGAAATTCCATTTTTACGATCTGATACAAAATCCAGATTATTCACTTGCACTGCATGATACCTGCCAGAGTGGTGTGGTTGTTGAATTAGGACTTGAAAGAGCCGTGTTCAAGTCCCAGGGAGCCATGAATCTCACAGGTCTGGTTACTCTTTCTCAGCCTCTCTTATTTCACAGGACTGTTGGGCAGATAAAGTGGGAAAGGAGAGAGCCACATATGCTCAATATTCATACCCTGGGAAATGAAGAAGAATGTGGGGCATCACAAAATGAAGATCAGCTTCTTTGAAACAGCTTTTTGAGGACCAGTTCACATGGACACATTGTTAGAAGAGTCCAACTTTTTCAGAGGTTTCAGCATTTGAAGACAAAAACAACAACAAAAAGCTTTTGCCTTTTTCCTCTTAAGATCTCAGTCGAGATATTCAGAATTTTTTTTGGAAAACTGGACTGAGCCATGATGTGGCAATTCAAAAAGAAAGAAAGAAATGTCGTTCGAAAAAAAAAAAACATAGATCAAAACATCTGCAGGGCCAAAGGTTCCCTGTTCCTGACTCAGGATATAGAGAAAGCCAGAGATTTATTATTATTATTATTTTTAAGGAGTTGGTCTCCTAGGACATCCTCTCCAGGAAATGGATATCATCTGTGAAGACAACTGTGATCTCCAATGTGTATGATTTTAAATTCAGCCTTCCTGATAGACTATAATATTTTAAACTGCAGGAAGAGAGGAAGAGTCAAACATGCCCTTAAACAGGAAAAAGTGCATGGTATTAAATTTAAAACCATTTATATCTGTTTGAAAACAGTATCTTATTGTCTGTTAATGTATTTTTCTATTTCTATTACTTTGCATTCTAAATCTCTGAGATGTTCACTGTCCAGTATAAACTGTTTCACCAATGTCACATAGCTTGGATTGTGTTCGCCTACCTACCTCTCTCTCTCTCTCTCTGTGTGTGTGTGTGTGTGTGTGTGTGTGTGTGTGTGTGTGTGTGTGTGTGTGTGTGTGAGAGAGAGAGAGAGAGAGAGAGAGAGAGGTAAAGGTTCCCCTTGACATTTAGTCCAGTTGTGTCCAACTCTGGGGGTGGTGGTACTCATCCCCGTTTCCAAGCCGTAGAGCCAGCGTTTATCCAAAGACAGTTTCCGTGGTCACGTGGCCAGCGCGACTAGACACAGAACGCCGTTTACCTTCCCATCGTGGTGGTACCTATTTATCTACTCGCATTTACATGCTTTTGAACTGCTGGTGTTTCAACCTTGCAGCCCAGAGGCTTTGCAGTTTAACTTGCAGTACCACGTTTGTATGTGTACATATACACAAAGTATATACAGTATCTTTTGTCTGATCAAATGGCTCTGCAAGGCTTCTGTCATGGCTACAAGACAGTATCTGGCACTCCGCAACACATCTTGAGAAAGTTGCTCTTCATTCATTCAAACCAAGCTCATCCCTTCCTGGATTGGTGACTTGAGATCCCGAAAGAAACTTCTGCCTTTATGAGCATCAAGAGTGCCTCTCTCCACCACACTATAATTGCTGCACCATCAGTTGCCAGAATGGTGTGTATGTAAAGACCAGGCATTTGGTTTAATTGCCAAAATTGTTCTAAGGAAAACTGGATATTATTTATTTACTTATGTATTGTTTAGTAAAAATCAGCCTCTTTCCCTTCACTTCCTTAGCACACATACTCCAGCAGTACAGGAAATGCATGTGCGCTATAGCAGTTGATTGCTGGCCTTCATTCTCAGGGTTTGCCTATATGGAGGCTAGACTCATAAGAAATGTTTGGAACTACCGAAAAAATACTGTTTTTGATGACAGGAAAATTTATTACCATTAAGGACTGATTTATTTTGGAGAGAGAAAGATAGGTTCAGTTACTATTGGTTACATGTGAAAGAGAGAGAAAGGTGGGAGGAAGTAAAATCAGACATGTGAGTGTAAGTCTCGCAGTGAGGAAGCAACAAAGCAGACAAACCGAAGAGCCTTGTGGCATATTAAAGACTCACAGGTTTTGTTTTGGCATATGCTTTCAGGAATTATGCTTTTTTTTAGATGCAAAGAGAAGACACTTAGGGAGGCAGTAGATACCTCTCTCGCTCCCTAGTGGTACATAGTTACTTGTGCAAAAATGATTGCACTTTAACTTTCAGCATTACCCTGAGACCAAACTTCTAAGCAATGATTGTGGATTCTGGGAGTTGGAGTCCAGAATGTAAGTTTTCCAAACTCTGCTTCCCTGGGTTCCAGAGGCCCTAAACCATTAAGGGCTTTATATGTAATTGTTAACACCTTGAAATCAATGTGGAAGTGGATAGGTAGCCAGTGTAATGCAGCCAGAGTGAGGGAAATATGGTGAAATCTTTTCACCCCTGTTAATAGCCTGGTTGGTGTGTTCTGGACTATCTGAAGCTTCTGCATCAGTCCCAAAAGCAGCCCCACATAGAGATCATTACAGTACTGTAGTTTATCCTTGAGACTATGAGTGCATGGATTAGCATGGTGAGCGCCCTGTGTCTAGATAGGGACGCAGCTGGGCAATCCGCCAAAGATGTAAGTGGGCAGACCGAACCACAGATGCTACCCGGATCTCCATGGTAAGTTCAGGGTCAAGATGGACCCCCAGACTGTGAACCGAATTCTTTGTGGTGAGAGTCACCCCCCCAAAAAGAGAGGGAGTTCCCTAAACCACTGACATCGGGGGGCCCCACCCGCAGGACCTCTGTCTTGTCTGGGTTCAACCTTAGTCCATTTGACTGTATCCATTGCAGAACATTTTCCAGGCAGCACCCAAGGGATGCAACAGCATCCACTACAGATGGAAAAAAGGAGATGTAGAGCTGGGTGTCATCAGTGCATTGGTGACACAAAGCTCCACATCCCCGGATGTGGAGCTTCGTGTCCACATCCCCACATCCCCTCCACATCCCCTCCAACATCCCCACATCCCCTCCAACGGCCTCATATAGATGTTAAACAGCATTGGTGATATGATCGAACCCTGCGGAACCCCACAACTGGGGGGCCATGGGGCCGATACATTCTCCCCAAGCTGCACTCTCTAGGGATGGGCCTCTAAGAAGGACCAGGGCCAAGCGAGAGCAAGGCCATCAATCTCCAACTTGGAGAGCCTCCCCAGGAGGATACCATGGTCAACGGTATCAAAGGCTGCTGAGATATCAAGGAGGACGAGCAAGGACATTTTACCCCTGTCGGTCTCCCTAAGTAGGTCATCCAGCAGGGCGACCAATGGCATTTCTGTGCCGTGGCATGGCCTGAAGCCCGACTGAAACTGACCTTTGGATGCTACCATTGTCTTTCCTCCCCACAGCAGTCAGAAGTTACTTTTTTGCTCCTCAGCAGGATGTTTGTTATTCAGCTGTTTTCTTGCCTTTGCTTGAAGTTTACAAGAGCCCTTTGGAAATTCCACAAGCCTTTCTGGCTGAAGGCAGATGTGCAAATGGCTGCCAGAACCAGATGTCTCTCTTGACCCAAATAGGAAGTTTGGAACTGGAACCAGGACACAAGAACATGGCAGAATGTCAGGGACTTCCTGGCTTGTGGCCTGCTCTAGTTAGGGACAGAATATAAAATGCTGCTGAAAAGCAAAGGTTCCTGAGAAGCTGCTGGATCCTAAAGAGACGCTCCAGGCATAAGCAGAGTTTTCTAAGAAGAAGGGAAGATGAGGGAGATTTTTCTTATACTGCTGTTGCTTTCTCTGGTCCTGACAAATCCATGCTGTTGTGAAAGAGGTAAGAGACTCATCCAATATATAGGCAACTGGACCTTGATTTTCAAAACTTGGAAAAATTACTTTTTAAACTATTACTTATGCAGTCTTCCAACCAGCCTGGCTATGTTCTGCGGGTTGTAGTAAAAAAAGGGAACTTTTCCAAGCTTTGTGATTTCGCATGAAGATTCAAGACAGATAGCCCAGGAGCAGACCTCAGGATCTCACTGATTCATTGTGAGGCTGTTTGTACATTGCACTTGCACAATGTTGGTGCATGAAAAAGCCAACAGCAAGGGAAAGGTACAAGGAAGAGAGGAAACATGTGTGGCCTTGGGCCCATTGCAACAGTTGGCACAAGGCAGGGAGTGGAGCACCAGCACCAAAACTCATGGAACTTTTCATTCCACAAGTAGTTGCAGAGGGTTTGCAAAAAGAAGACTTGTCCTGGACTCAGTTGTGAGCCTCCCACATGGCCAAGAAGAAGTACCTCCTATGTTGTGTGTGTGTGTGTGTGTGTGTGTGTGTGTATGTGTGTGCGTGTGAAGACTGTATGGGACTTAAATCCAATTGGAAGTAGAATCACTAGCTGCACCTGCCAGGTATGTGGTGTCACCTACTCAAAATATGTTCCCACCCCAGGCCTTTGTTGCCATATTATCTGGTTACCTGGGTTTTATTGAGCATCTGGGCCAATTTATTTTGATTGTTCTCCGTCTCTATCAGTTGCCTGTCTTCTTTAGTTCTCATTCCCTCTAAACCAGTATTTCTCAACCTATTTCAAGTCATAAACCCCCTTTTATAATAGTCAAGTGAGCTTTTCCTAGCCTCCCCTCTAGCCAAGCTGAGACAGACTCACCAACATCACCCCCAGGAACAACTGGGGAGGGAATCCCCAGATCCCAGAGGGAAGAGGCATCCCTTAGTGAAGGAGAAACGCTGCTTTTCTCAAGGGGGAAAAAAGAGTCAAGAAGGGACTTTTTTGACTGCACCCCCCATCCTGCTCCCCGCTGGCTCCCTTCCTCTCTAAGAACTCAACTCAGTGCCTTTATCCCTTATTGAGAAACTGCTCAATATCCCTTATTGAGAAAGTGAAGTAACTAGTAACCCATTAGCTTCATCACAGGCAGATGGAGAGACACCTCTGCTTTGTTCAAGCCTGATGGCCTTCCAGAAAACACTTTGCAACCCCCTTGAGAGTTGTGACCCACAGGTTGGAAACCTATGCTCTAAGCTAATTTTTCCAAGGTTCCTCTGGAGTTGGAGTAAAACTATTAAATCACTTTAAAGAATGGGTAGCACATTTATACCCAAGGTTAGCTACATCTTTGGACTCTAATCAAGGATATGTATAATTAACGCGAAGTTCAGGTCCAAAGCTGAGAATCCCCCAGCCCCAAAAGAGTATTGAGCATTGTAGCCTACAAAGTAGGTGGTGGTGAAATCCTTTGTTTTCAAAATCTGTTGAAAAGGAGTTTCCCAGACAGCTCTGGAACATCTGCCAGCGATACCCAATAATTTATTGTGGTTCATAGATTCAAGCGCATGACAATACATTTTGTTGAGAATATGGGATTGGTAAGAGAGTAAGCTGACGTTGAGTTCAGGTTTGCCGATGAGATAGTGGGCAGCGGGGGGGGGGAGGGGAGAAAAGGAGGGAAGTAGTTGGAAGAGTCACAAAATCCTTTACAGGATGCCAAATGTCTCCAACTATCTCATATATGTTTTTCAGATATGGACAGAGCCTTGGATAAAGGTGAGTCACAGTCACTTCCCCTGAACTTTCCTCATGTCTCCTTCACTGTCAGGCATCTCCCGCCTCACACAGTTTTTAAATACACTCCATGGATTATTTCTGACTTTAACAAATGTGGATTCTTATCAGATGGATACCTATGTTTGTCTTGGTTCTTCTGTTCCTGTTTATAACAAGTGTTAAATTTCTTGTAGGCTGTCATTTTTTTTTAAAAAAGTCAGTTATTTAAGGTAAAACAGCACTGCTGAGGTAAAGATGACAGTCCTAGCTAAGATTAGGGCAACAGCTCAGGTTTATACCCCATTATGTGTGATATATACTTTGATGTCTTCAATACTGTACGTACACTGGAGTGGGCTTTTGATTGCCCCTTCCAAACTTCTTGTTTTACTGGAAGTTCATTGAGAGAGAAAGAGGGGAAAACAAACTTATTCTGGTTCTGTTGGATCTCTTGACCTCACACGTGGACACCAATTATGGTGAATAATACAACTATTGAGCTCCATCTTGGAATTTCCTAGTGAGCCAAATAAAATGGAGCAGTTTTACAAGAAAGCCTGTGATTTCTGGCATGGCTTAAAGTGATTTATAAAAAACAAACATATTTAGGTGTTATAAGAGAGCTGGCACCAACACAATTTACCCATTAGTCGCAGTGAATAAGCCTCTGTTAGCTGAGTACTTTTTGCCAGTTTAGTCCTCTAGTAAAAGACTGAGTACTTTCTGCCAGTTTAGTCCTCTAGTAAAAGACTGAGTACTTTCTGCCAGTTTAGTCCTCTAGTAAAAGACCTGAGTACTTTTTGCTAGTTTAGGCCTCTAGTAAAAGATTGAGAAATAAACTGATTTAGAGAAGTAGTTAATCTGTTGCAGCAAAACAATATTCTCATGGCACCGTAAAGACTAACAGATTTATTGTAGCATAAGTCTTCAGGGACTGGAGCCCACTTAGTCAGATATCATTTGATGAAGGTGACTCTGGAGCAAAGGTGGTTCAAGACAAGAAACTCCTCCATTTTTTGAAGGAGCATGGAGGAAAAGGCAGAACCTCAGCCACTTGCCCTAGAAGTGAAATGGACTTCTTCCACTTCACCGTCATGATTTTTGGCATGGAAGATTCTTCAGCAGCTCTGTCACTTACCTTCTGTAAAATGGAACTTAAGTCACAGTCCTGCTAAGAAACTAAACAAGTTCAGTCAATTGTGAGACACATTTTTGTGACAATAAGAAGCTCATGAATGGATTCTAAAAGAAAATTTTTACCAATGGCCATCAGACATTTAAGCTCCAAAAGAAAAAGAGTAACTGTCCTCCTAGTTTGTAGAACCAGTCTTTCAAGAATTGATGAAAGAGGTGCAAATGCATTATTCCTTTTTTAAAAAAATTGCTGATACCTTGCTTTTCTCCCAGGACTAAGGCTCAGGGCAGTTCCAAAAACAGGTATAGATTGCAAACAGATAGAAGTGGGTATAGATAAAAATATTGTATGAGCTTTCATAGGCATCTAATTGATTTGCAGAACTCACTGAGACATCTTCTATGAAACACTTTGGGAAGTATTGCAGAACAGGTGTTGTTGCTAGGTGGATACTTGTAGAAAGAAAATGTGTTATTTTAATGGACTTCCAGGTTAATCCAGAGCACAGCTCTGAGGCTCAGTCTGCTGGATGAACAGAATACAAGAGAGGTTTTCATTTCTGAAACCATTTAACAACTGGTTAATAAAAGTTTCTGTGTTCTCATATTCTAAAATTCTTTGTTCACAGCAGGGGTGAAGATAAATAGAGAAACAGCCAATGCCTTTGTGAGAAGGCAAAAGAGGTCTTATCCGTATTATGAAAGGTAAGAGCTTGATATCAATAATCCATAAAGACTGATTTGGAAGAATGTGTGGAGAAACTTTTGAGAGGCCAGGTTTGTGTGACTAACTTACGGGTGCCCTATGAGTTCCATTGTGGCATTGGAGTTTGACCTCAGGCTCCCCGTGTCCTAGCTTAACACTCTTAACCATTACACCACACCAGCTCTAAACTTGCTCTTCAGCCATGTTATTGTTGTTGTTACATGCTATCCTATTGCTTCTGATTTATGGTGACTCTATGAGTTAGTAACTTCCAAAAGGTCCTGACGTTAAACAGCTCTGCACAGATCTTACAAGCTCTGGGTTGTGGCTTCCTTTATTGTGTCATTCCATCTCATGTTTAGTCTTCCTCTTTTCCAATTACCTTCAACTTATACTAGCACTAGGTATTGTCTTTTCCAGTGAGACTTGCCTCCTCATGGTGTGCCCAAAGTATGAGAGCCTTTGTTTCCTTAGTTTCACTTACAGAGAGAGTTCAGGTTTCATTTGTTCTTCTTTGTTTCTCTGGTGGTCTATTGTGGACTCCATCTATCTTTGTGTTATGGGCTATCAAACTGGCTCCAACTCATGGCAACCTTAGTAGGGTTTTCAGGTTGTATCAGATATTTAAGGAGTTGTTTTACTAGTGCCACTCACTGGTGAGTTTCCATTGCCAAGTGAGGATTTGAATCCATATGTTCTTAATCCTAGTCTGGCACTTTACCAGCTACACTGCGCTGGTTGTCATGATTGTCTCCACCCATGCAGATTCAAATAGTCTAGTTCTCTGGGTTCTGAACAGGAGTAACTGTTCTGGAGACTGTTGTTGAGACAAAAATGAAAATTTGCTTAAAAATATCTATGGATAACACAGGAGGGTAGATGTCTAAACTTGTTTAGAGAAGCCTGTAACTCTGGCTTCTGTGTATCCAGAGCTGCTTAGTCACTACAGGCCACTATGGATTATCCTCTTTCCAGCACAGATATAAGTAAGAAGGTATGGAAAGTGACCTCAAAAACAGAAAGGGGAGGGGGAGAAAGCCAAAGAAAACAAATCTGCATGAAGAAAAGGAAGCAGAGACAAACTCCTAGGTTATCATTCTATTGCCCCATCCAACATCCCTGCGGATCAGTGGTTCTCAAACTGGGGTTTCCAGATGTTCTTGGACTGCAATTCCCAGAAGCCTTCACCACTTGCTGTGCTGGCCAGGATTTCTGGGAGTTGAAGTCCAAGAACATTTGGGGACTTGAGTTTGAGAACCACTGCTAGATCACCAATAGGTATTCAACTAATACAACCATTAGTCTAGAGTCTAAAATCACATGATGATGCCACCCATTTGGCAACCCTGGCCACTCTGGGTGGTTTACATGGTACAATAATACAATACAATATAAAGCAAAACAATACAATAAAACAGAACCATAAGACAAAATAATCAATGCAGTTTAAACAAAATGGAAATAATACCTATAAGAGCATTATAACAAAATAGTGTTTCTTCTTCCTATTTCTGTTCTCCCAGGTACTATGAAATGTTCAAGTCCCCAATGGAGCTGAAGCATGAGCAATGCGAAAGTTACGCACCCTGTGACTACTACGCTGAAGTAGTAGGATTCCCTGTCGCCTACCGTCATTTCTTTGGAAGTGCCTGAAGGTGGACATTTCCTCTTCTCCTCTGGCTGGGACATCTGCAGGGGACAAAGGCAACTGCAGGTGGGAGGGCAGGGGCGGGGAAAGCAGAGAATAAACAATACAACAGATTGGTTCCATTTCACTTGCATGAGATCAACACTGATATGCACACTACCATTTTTGCCGATTTTCAGAGAAGCATTTAGGTCCTCTTTTGTTCAGGAATATTTCTGCCAATAATTAATTATAAACCCTTAAGATTTATTAGGAGGTTATTGATGTTCCATGGGAAAGGGAGTAGGCAAAGACGGATGGCTTAGCGTGAGAGTGGGTCTCCTCCAGTTGTTGAATAATAGCTTCCATCAGCCACAAGATCAAAGGTAAAGGATAATAGTTTTCCAGGATCTACTTCAAAACATCTGGAAGGCATCAAGTTGGTTATCTATAAGAGAAGACCCTTAACAAGATAAACAGAGGTATATTTTCCCTTCTGGGAAGCTGCCATAGTGGGCATCTTAGAGGCATATCCAGTGCTAAATTTTCTGACAGTTCAAATTTTTGCAAGAGCAATGAAATCCTGTGGAGGGCTCACAATCCAATTATGAGACCTATCAACACTGAACACACAAAAACAGTGGTACTTACAGTACATCAGCACTGATTTTACAAGTCCTGTGCATTCGGTGACTTTACTCTAACCTTTGGTTTTAACCCGGTGTAATCAGTACAGAAATGAAAAAGACAGTAGTGCGATAGTAGCAGACAGCCTGAAGTTAAGAGGAGGGAACAAGTAAACCCACTTCCCACAGCCCAGTCACATCTTACTAAACATGACTCCAACTCACCACTCACAGAAACACAACATGGAAGTGATATGCAAAAATAATACTGCTTAGGATGTAGGGCATTATCACCATTGATTGCAATTGGAGAAAACAGGCACACAACAGGCAGATGGAAGCAGAGGAGTGAAGGAGAATCAGAAGTCTCTTCTGATCATCTCCCAAGTAGTTTGGAAGGATCAAGAAGGAAAAGCCATCTCTTTTTCTCTAATCTGGCTGAGAAGAGCTGATTGTGGTACATTTCCCACCTAGCTATCTACTCGTACATGTGTTTGAATAGTTAGTGGTGTAATGGAGCCAGGGTTTGCAGGGTCAAAAATGTGGGACTATCAGAGTCACCAGGGACTATGATATGTCCTGCCACCCCTCTCTCACGCTTCCCTTTCCCCTCTGAGCTTAGTTGTGATCCTTGCAATGGCTGTGAGAGAAATAGATTTCTTCAGGAACAGCTGTCCCTCTTTCCTTGCAAAGCATTTTAGAGTGATTTGATGGCTGAAAGTGATTTAGATGAATAGAAATGAAACCAGCTAGAATCCACTTCATGTGAGTAGATTTTTACTCACAAAAACTCATGCTGAAACAAATCTGTTAGTCTTTAAGGTGCCACAACATTTTTCCATTGCCCCTCCACCTTTTTCTTTTCCATCCTCCCCCCCCCCCGTTTAATTATCATGATAAGTACCTGTACTTCCAAAAGTACCACTTGTTCACCAGTGAGAGAGGGCGGGAGAGAAAGAAGTGCGTGACTACAAAGAGAAAGGAAAACCAAGGAAAAGTGATCCAGATTTAGAGTATGCATTGAAAACTATTCTTATGTGGATCTTGGTAGCTGCAGCATCCATGCATCTGGGAGGGCTAACACGGAGCCTCTCCCACACATGGTTCAAACCCCTGTTTCAACTGACAACCCCCTCCCCACCCCACTCTTCTGGATCTTCGGCAGATGACTGCCCATGTTCAAAATAAAGAGAAGAAATTACGGTATCCTTTCCCTTAGAAAAATTCAATTGTGATATTGAGGAAATCACATCCCACTCTGTGTTATGTGCAACATAATATGAAGAATAAGCAGTCCTGAGACCACATGGATTATATTTTATTTTGTTTGTGAACTACTGTACTGAACTTCTTGGTAAGCTGATGTGGAAACAGTGCTTTAGAGCAGACAACGGCTGCCTCTTTTCTATATAAATGCCTGTTAGACCAACAAACACTACTCTTTAGAATACTTTGTCCTGGTGGCATGCCATGTAGCTTTTGCTTTTATGAGGCCCAAAGGGCTCTTATGAGGCCCAAAGAACGCTATGCCCTTCAGCTATGCTGATGGCACATCCTTGGCCTATGAAGGGGGGGAGGAAACCTTACAATCAAAGTTGTTTGACTGCAGATAGATGCCACTATCTAAGGCTACAGTTACACTAGAAAGTCAAATCATTTTGATTGCTGCAATTTGATTCACAGTCTGCAAGACAGTGATATTGCATTGGGAATCTCAATCAGTGCTCACACAGGAGCTGCAGAATGATTCAGGAAATTGCCATGCACACTGGAATCAGTGTCATTTAAAGTGTTTTTTTTTTTCTTTTTTAAAAATCCTTGAGAATGATGCCCTTTGCTCCCTAGCTGGTTACTGCTGTTCTGCTGCCACCGTATGGTGATCTCTGGTAGCAAGGCACAACATGTGGATAGCGTTTTAGATTTAGAACCATCTCATTTCATTTCAAATTAAAGACATTTTGGAGAGTTTTACACAGGGGTTTGGGCACAAATTTCTTTGGGTCTTCTTCTCTTTTAAAGTCCCAGTTTCTTTAAAGTCCTTTTTTTCACAGCGGGGATGTCACTAGTCCATATGGCATTCCTGAAAGAAACAGGCCAGTTCTTCTAATATATGAAGTAATGGATGGCTCAAGGACTAGCTACAAGCTCCCTTAAAGGTGTTAGTCGATGTGTTCGGATGAATCAGAGTTCTCTCAGGGTGAAGTGTTCTGCTGTAAGACAGGAAAGAGGGGGACTGGTACATATGTCCTGGTTGTGTTGTTCCCATCTTAATGTAGCTAAACGATGGGGTCGAGGAAGAGGTGTATTGAAGGACGTGAAATCAAGCCGGATATTATCAGGCTGTGACTACACTGGCAAGCCAAACTGGACTAATTTGGCTTTGCTGTGGCTTGATCCACAGACTATTTTATGCTTCTACTTGGATTAGGTGATCACACACAGAATGCTGATCATTTCAGTGCAAGTGTCCACACTGGCCCGTTAACCCAATTCAGTTTGATTTGTGCCATAGCCCACAGACTTCGCTCCTTTCATCTCGCCTTCTGCTGATCTCCCTCTTTCCTTTTACAATCTATTGTAAAATCAGTGGATTGTCTAAGTTTTGTAGTGTTAGGGACAAGGGACAATTTTGCAGAATGCTCCATAAACTACAAACACATACACAAATACCACAAATACATACTAGTCTGCTGTAGTTTGTTGGAGTTGTTTCTATTTCATATCACTTTTTACTTTTTTGGATGTGTGCAGAGGTGATTTTGTGCTAAAATATTGTATCAATACAGTGATAAGGTGATCTAGCAATAAAGGCTTAGGACAGTGATGGTGAACCTTTTAGAGCCTGATTGCCCAAACTGCAACACAAAATCAATTTATTTATTTCTTAGTGCCAATATTGCAATTAAAACTCAAATGCTGAGGTTTTAGTTTAGAAAAAACAACTGCTCCTGCACTGCAAGGGTTAAATACTCCCTTCCCCCCCCCCAATGGGGGGCATTAACACAGAAATACTTCCTGGTCCTTCAATTCTCCATTGGTCTAGGCTGGTAATGGTTGCCATTGCACCCCTCCGCTGGACCACTGCACCAGCAGAGGGGAATGCCAAAATCTGGGATCAGAGGACGATTAAGTAATTATCTATGGCTACTTATGGCTCGTGTGCCCACAGAGAGGGCTCTGTGTGCCAGATGTGGCATGCGTGCCATAGGTTCAGCATCATTGGCTTAGGACCTGGTTATCTAAAGCAGTGGTTCTTAATCTTTGTTACTCAGGTGTTTTTGAACTGCAACTCCCAGAAACCCCAGCCAGCACAGCTGATGGTGAAGGCTTCTGGGAGTTGCCGTCCAAAAACATCTGAGTAACAAAGGTTAAGAACCAGCGATGTAAAGCAGTGGTCCTCAACCTTGGGCCTCCAGATGTTCTTGGACTTCAACTCCCAGAAATCCTGACCAGTAGAGTTGTTGCTGAAGGATTCTGGGAGTGGTAGTCCAAAAACATCTGGAGGCCCATGGTTGGGGACCACTGATCTAAAGGGCCACCTTCTCCCATACGAGCCTGCCAGTACTCTTAAGATCAGGCCAGGAAGCCCTTCTGAAGGTGCCATCCCTGAAAGGCGAGGGGGGTGGCATACCGAAATAGGAACTTCTTGGCTGTTGCCCCCCAACTTTGGAATGCCCTCTCTATAAAGATCTGCCTGGCTCCAACACTTTTGGCTTTCTGTTGCCAGGCAAAGGCTTTTCTGTTTAGCCAGCATTTTAATTAAATAGTATCCTTTAGCTGGCCGAATGAGCAGCAGAATTTATTAAAGGTAAATGGACTATTTTAATATAGGTTATTAAATATTGTCTATTTTTAATGGTTTTAATGTTTTCTAAAGTTTTAATATTGTTGTACGCTGCACAGAGACCATTGGTAACTGTGCGGCAAAAGAAATCTTGTAAATAAAATAAATAAATAAATTAGGTTGTCTGTCTTAATTTTTTTTTTTTTTTTATGCTTTGAAGCAACTAGGGGAAAAGATTGTGACATACTAAGCCCGGTGTGATGTCCAAAACATCACACCGGGCTTAGTATGTCACCAGAATATCACTTATTGTTACTCTCTCCATCCCTTTGAAGATCACACGAAGAAAAACTGTTAGAATTGCCCTAGCTTGAAAAAAAAACAAACTAGAAATCTCCAGCAGCAGAAGAAAAACCTCCCCTTTGAAAGGCAAAAAAAAAAAGCCAGGCTGATACGCATTGGCCTTTGTGCTTCCAAATATATGGCCCATCCACACATACCTAGGCATTTGTCCACTTCCCCCAACATATACTGCACCAGTCTCATGTGATCTAGGCTTAACCTATAGACCAGCCAAACCTCGGGCAGCAAAATTGCTAGTTACAACTCTGGCCAAATGGCTCTTCCATGACAGGCAGTTCCACATTCTGGGTACAGAAGAGGGAGGAAGCTACCTTAGAATGAGTCAGACCTTTATTGCCTCTAGCTCAACACTGTCAACTCTCTCTGGTAGTAGCTCGTAAGGATTTCTGACAGACTTCTTTCCTAGCCCTACCTAGAGATCCGTGGTATCACTTATTAGTCTCCTGTCCAAGAGCTAACCAGGTTGGGCCCTTGGACCCTGAGCAAATGAGACTGGTCACCTGAGAATTATTTATGCCGATGATTTTGGCTGCCAATACACTTGTTTTAAAATTAATGTCATGGGTTCCCAAATACCAACTCTCATAAAGACCTCTGTCACTACATTCTGAACTGAAGTGTATTCCAATAGAGTTGCCAGATACATGGGTACCAAAAGGAGGACATAGAAACACAAAAAAGAGGACAAAGGACGTATTGAATGTTTCATTTGAATAGTTCTGGATTAAAACCGCAATCAATACAATTTTATTACAATAGCCGCCAATAAATGTCTGACCAAGAAACAGTCATGTTAAAAAATAAAAATAAATTCAATGGAGGCTTTTTTTCCCAAATACCAAAAAATCATTATTTAAACAGCCAGTTGTACCCAAACCCACCCTGGCCTGGCTGTGGGATCCCCTGGCCACTCACACTCTGCACAGGCTCAGAGGCAACCTTGCTAATCTGGATTCCCAAACAAGGCTCCGGCGCAGGCAGGGGGAAAGCGGTGCCGGGCAAAACGAGGCAGCCTCCCCTCCCTTGAGGGTCATAAGTTCAAGGCTGGGAAGTGTGGGAGTTGGAGTCCCTGAAAGTGACCTTGAACACATACAGTCCGGGCACTCGCCTTCCCATCAATGTGCTCGAGCGCTGCTTGCTCCTGCCTGGCTCGGTGGGCAGCGCTCTGCTCGCGCTGTCTTTCTGGGCTCCACATGGGCTGGGTGGGCATGTAGGATCACGGAGCAGCAGTGGCAGCGGCCAGAGGAGGCGAGGGCTGTGCTCCAGCAGCAGGTAATGGGGGGCGGATGGGCAGGTGGGGGTGCGGAAAGACAGGGGGGAAGGGGTCCTTCCACCTCTCCCCCTCCCATCCAACATTATAACATAAAATATACAAAACCTGATATTTTAAAGGTTTTTATCTTTGCCTGCTGGACAGATGACATTAGGCTAAAAAGGAGGACATGTCTTACTTTTGCCTGATGTCTGGCAACCCTAATTTCCAAAGACACTTCCAAAAGTATCTAAGGCATGTATCACCATAGCCTGGTCAGACCTTGTTAAGGCTCACAAACGTTTTTCTCTCAACTGTGAGAGGGCAAGTTTTTGAAATTGGTCTCAGAATATTTTTACATTTGGGAGATTCTTTTGTGCAACTGCACAAGAAGAGTGACTGGTGTCTTGCATGCACATTTAAGACCTAGAAGAATATGATGGGACACCAGACTGTCCTATTGTGCTTGGTTCATATGCAGTGATGCCTCGCAAGACAAATGCCTCGTGCAATGGAAAACTCGCAAGATAAAAGCATTTTGCAATTTTTGGTGACTCGCAAGACAAATTTTTCTATGGCCATGCTGCGCAAGACGAATAGGAACACATTAATTAAATTTCAATGCATTCCTATGGGAAACTGCACTTCGCAAGACAAAATTTTCTCAATACAAAATGACTTGCGGAATGAATTATTTTCATCTTCGGAGGCATCACTGTGTTTGTGTGCATGTGTGTGTGCACGTGCGTCCATGCTGACATTCAGAAAGGGAAAAAAAAGATCCAGAGACATTCTCTGCAATCTGTGCAAAGCATGATTTTAAAAGTGCTTCCTTTTTCCTTTCATTTATTTCCACATGTTCACTGCTGTTTAAACAGAAGTTGGTTTCCAACAGTTGAACGATGACCTTCTTCTTCAATACAGCTTGTCGATGATCAAGGAGACATACTCTTCGGCTATCTTAACAGTCTTTTGAAAACTTTCACAAACTGGTTTCAGTGTCTTCACAACCTCTTCCAGGTAACCTGCAGCTAATTCAACAGGACTGGGGCTGTCCTTCTTAGATGTCTGTCCCCGAATAGCTGCCCTCATGAAATTGGTGAGTGAAAAATTTGTGTTGTTTACTGACTGACTGCGAGGCCTTGCTTCTGTTGACTTTGTCTGGGATGAACCAGGGCTGGGGGTGTATGGAAGTGCTTTAGCAATCTCATCATGGGTCATGAGAAGGTCCCCAACTCGTAGAGCCAGTACTGGTGAGTTTGATAAGTCCCGAATGGCAGACTCTAGTTTTTCTGGCAGATTGCCATGTTTCATCAAGACTGCAGAAATGGGACCACAGATATTTTCAAAGACTCCCTTATATTGGGCATAAATGTCGCGTAAAGTCTTGATTCTTTCATCCACTGAGGGGGTAGGTGTGGCAATCTTGGAATATAATGGAAGGCTGACTTTCTGCTGGATCTCTGTATCCTTAGACTCCACAATCTCCTGCATCTCCCTCAGAGCACTCACCAGAAGCTGGAGGTTCTCTTTGATGCTAAGGTTTTCTCTCACTATGTTGATAGACAATTCTGTGCCAAGAAACTGGTTGAGCATTCGGAATATGGTGTTCGTAGACGAGACAAATATGTAGACGCAGTCATATAGATTGCGGCTGGCATTACGTATCCTTTCCTTATCCTTCTCTGCACCAAAGAATGAAAGCATTTCCAAAAACAGAGAGAGATGTCACACTGAAAGAGAAAGCAAAGAAAACTCTATGGAATAAAATCAATAAAACTGTTGTAACAGTCACACATCTTCTGAAGTCCCATTAGCAGCAATGATTATAAAAACCTAGAACAAGATAAAATTTATTCTACATGAACGAAGCATATACAAGACATATTCACAAAGGCTTTCATGGCCAAAATCCGATGTTTATTGTAGGTTTTTTGGGCTACAGCAGAACAAGGCCAAACAGCCTGAAAAACCTACAATAACCATATACAAGACATTTCTGAAGATCTAGTTCTACACTTCCAGCTAAAGAAATATATGTTATTGGATAGTTAATTACTTAAAAAAATTTTAAAGCAACACACACATATTTCTTGTGTGGAAAAAATATGGACCATGTATAATAACAGAGACACTAAAAAAATCTAAAATATATTTGGAACAATATGACTGCAATTAAATGTGGCTGAGATATAGCAGCAGAAACTGCAAGGTGTCCATTTAAATTCTGAGTTGAAGCAATGAAATGGCAATGATGGTTTACTGTATGCCACTATTAAAATTAAGCACATTTTTTCATGTCCAAAATGTACATTATGGTTGGTCTCTCATTAAGAACCAACATTCACTAGTGTTCCAAAAACAAGAATCTGACTACATGGTGTGGGGATGCAGGAAATACTATGGGCTTGAAGGCGGGCTTATTCACATTTCCCACCATTGATCACATGATACAATGGAAATGCGAATCCACCCTGTCCCACAGCCCCAATCTGTACGTTTTCCTCCTTAGCAGAGACTTTTCTATTTTCAAAAAGTTGAATCCCTTCACTTTGGTTCGAAGTGTATGATAGCTTTGAACCGATGCAGTAAGGAAAGCCCACTTGCAGGGAGCAAACGTCTTTCCCAAGGCACTTTTCTTTTTTCATTTTACACAGTTCTCTGTGGGGAACACTCTTGTGGTTATTTTTGTATGATAGATAAAGAAATGTAACTTGTCTCTAAGAGTGAGGTTGTTGTTTTTAAAAGATGGTGAGATAGCTGTACCCAGTAGAGTATACTGGACAACATGATGGACCAGGACTCTGGAGACCAGCTTTCAAATCTCCACACTCATCAGTGGAGTTGAACAGGTAAAAACAGTTCTTAAATATCTCACTGACCTTGCAAGCTCTATTAGGGCCTATAAGTTAGTTCTGGCTTGATGGCATGTAACTAACTAATTAACGAGATACCTATATATGAAAATTGAAGTAGAAAGCCTTTTTATTGTTTGGAAGAAAATTCTTTATAATGGTGCCACCTACAGGGTTAAATGCAAAAGTTCAAGGAACAGCAAAAAAAAATCTCTTGTTTTGAATCTTTCAATCACACAAACATAAATTCCCTGGTGTGACTTTACAGCGAATGATTAGCATTTCCCTCACTGTGCAGTCACACTTTCAGGCCTATCTTAATGACTGAGCACACAGACCTGTGAGTCAAGATCAATGATAAACATCAATATTGTGAGTAGAGATGGGCATGAACCGCTCTTTTGGCGATTCATGCTGGCTCGTTTACCAGCCGAACAGGTGTTTGGTGGTTCCCAGCTCTGCCACCTCTGGCACTGCCTCTGAGTGGGTGCCTGCTGGATGAGGCTGGGCGGGGAAATGCCAAACACCTCACGAATGGCATCCTTCAGTCCCAACAGACTATGGTAACGTGCTCTGTATGGAGGACCTGGAGAGTGTCCTCTCCAGTACACGAAGCCTGGGTGAAATAATATGGAGGATTGGCTGTTACCCAAGCAGCAAATCCCCCCTCTCCACGTTGCTGAAATACTTCAATGGAAGAGCAAGAACCAATACAACTGGTTCCAGCGACGTCACAGGAGTTGCCAGAATGACACGAACTGCCTCCGGGACTCCGACTCCGGATTTTGCCTCAAGGTTTACTCCTGAAGCCTTTTCCATCAGTGGATATAGCCACAAGGCAGTGGCGGTTTGAAACCGGAGTTTTCCTTCTCACAGATGGGCTGCCTTCCAAGGCTGACGAGCCCCACCTATCTGGCACCAAACACCTGTTTGGGTGGCAAACGAACTGGCACAAACTGCTGAACCAGAGGTCCATGCCCATCTCTAACAGTGATCTAATTTTCAAACTAGCAGTGGCACCCAGTGTGGTGCAGTGGACAGAGTGACAAACTAGGTCCCCGGAGACCAGGATTTGAATCCCCATTTGGTCATGGAAACTCATTGTAGGGGTGGAATCAGTAAAACCACTCCTTAAATAGCTCACTTCCTTTGAAATGCCAAGTGTGATGTGTGATGGCACCTAACTAATTAATTATATCTATGGAGATTCTCAGTCATCCAGGTGTGGTTATCTGGAAGTTGAGTTACGGCAACTGGACTTCTTCAGTCTGAAGAAGCTACTTGGATCAGTAGTGAAACGTTTCATCCTAACAAGAAAGCAGTCCAATTGCCATGACTCAACTTCCAGATAACTAATTAATTTGGCCTTTAGACACTAACCACGTTTATTTCTTATGGGGTATGAATCAAGGTCTTTTAGATTTAGAGGCATAAGGTTTTACACCATAAACAGCAAATTTATTTTATATCAGGGAAATCAACGAAGAAGCCACATAAGCCCATTAAGCTGTTTCCCCTCCACCCTGGCCCTCATATAAGTCAGGCATCAAGTTCCCGTCCAGCTGGTGTTCCCAACATGTTGCCTGGGTGTTCCTTCGCCTACTTTTATCTACTTTTCATGTGACATTTGTTTACCTCTACTTCTCCCAGTTCTACTACCAGAGCTTAGCTTCTTGTTTATTTATTGCCAGTTCTGAACAGTGTGCTAAGCACTGATATTGCTCCTTCCCTACAGGGCTTGGATGCTGTATTAGATGGACAGAGGAGAGATGAAGACAGAAGTCATGGACTGACAGTTAGTAACGGAGATTGAGGGAAATTAACTGGCAATAAAGGCGCAGATAAAGTGAAGCCAGTGGAATTAAAGGGAAAAAAATCCAAATCTCAAATAATCAGAACCTTCCCCAACCAGCTGTCCTAAAAATGTGTTAACATGCCAGCTCCCAAAAGTCCTCAAGCAAAACCTGTCCTTATGTCCAAGATCCTCCCACAGCGCCTACTCACAACTAAATCCCATTCAGCAAAGTTTCAAAAATACTAATTGAAAGTAATAGATCATTCTCCATAAGAAAGAAATATCATTTATGTTCTGTTTATGTCAAAAACCTGCTTATGTAAGACATTTTTTTCTACAATGGTCCACCCAAGTCAAATACTTTGTTTGAATAATGCTTTCTTTTGTCACATCAAAAGACTAAGGTACATAGACTAAGGGCAGGACTATACAATGGCTGAAATCTTTTGTGGCAGTAATGCAAATGGTGTAACTTTAGGAAGCAAATTGTGGCAAGGTAAGAAATTGCTGTAGATAGCTGTTGCATACTGAGCCACACAACTTGGCCTGAAACAGATAATGCCTAGGAGATTGTTTAACTAATGTCAATTTGCATCCAAAAGCCACATTGTGTCACTGCAACAGGATTTCAGCCACTGTATTAAACACAGTTTGAAACGAACCACTTACTTAAGGCAGCCACTTTTACTTTGAATTAGGTTGGGCCTCATGTGGGTTTCCTACTAAAAACTCTTGCCATGTAGAGCTTTTAGATAAGATGACTGTTATTCAGGCAGCTACTTAGTACTGAAAGTGACAAATAACAATCGAAAGGGAAGGTCTGTGGGTGGGGAAACAGAATGGGCATGTGATAGGGGTTGGTATTATATACAGTATGGCTGCCTTTTGCTCTATAGTATTTCAAAGTGCCAGCTGAACATGAAGCAAGAGTAGGTAGTAATAGATGTTACCTTGTTCAAGAACACATCTTGTGTGTATTATTAGCAGAACTTGAAAGTGCCACTTTGTTTGGATTACACACACACACCCATGCCACACGGCCACGGTAGCTGAGAATTCTGGGAGTTGAAGCCCAAAAAGTAACCTTGTGAGCTCTTCTTATGAGTCAAAAGGTCAGGTCTAGTTCACCTTTTTGTTGTATGTAATTAACTGAATGTTCATGATGTTTACATTGACTCACAGATGGTGAGGAACACTTGCACTTAACCCTTAAGAACATAAGAGCATAAGAAGAGCCCTGCTGGATCAGGCCATAAGGGCCCATTGAGTCCAGCTTCCTGTCTCTCACAGTGGCCCCACCAGAGGCCTCTGGGAGCACACGAGACAACTAGATACTGTACCTGTCTCCTGATACTCCTCCCCTGCATCTGGCATTTTGAGGTACCTTCCTTCTAAGCCTGGAGATTATACATCCCCATCATGGCCTGTAACCTGCAATGGACTTTTCCTCCAGAAATCTGTCCAATCCCCTTTCAAAGGCATCTAGGCCAGATGCCATCACCACATCCTGTGGCAAAGAGTTCCACAGACTAACAACACGCTAGTTAAAGAAAGATTTTCTTTTGTCTGTTCTCACTCTCCCAGCACTCAATTGGAGCGAATGTCCCCTGGTTCTGGTATTGTGTGAGAGCGAAAAGAGCTTCCCTCTATCTACTTTATCCACCCCCTGCATCATTTTATACATCTCAATCATGTCCTCCCTCAGATACCTTTTCTCTAGACTAAAGAGCTCCAAATGCTGTACCCTTTCCTCATAAGGGAGGAGCCCCAGCCCAGTCATCATTTTAGTCGCTCTCTTCTGCATCTTTTCCAGTTCCACTATGTCTTTTTTTCAGGTGTGGTAACCAGAACTGGACGCAGTACGCCAGGTGCAGCCTTACCAGTGTTTTGTTCACCCTTAGCATTTTTATTTTGGAATGGTTACATCTGCACACAAAACATAGGTCAGCTTTTGGGGACGACCTGCAGCATAGCTTCCACAATCTTCTGTCTACCAAAGGATAGCTGAGCGTCAGGCGCTGGGACTGTAGCCGTGCGGCTTGTATTGCTGAGCTAAGCAAGCACGGGATGCTGCATGTGCAGAGAAGCACGAATCAACTGGACACTAGTAACTCCTACAATCAACAAATAAGAGCACAAAGAGAATGACTTTCTGCAAGACCTCTCCCTAACTAAGTGCACTGCAGTTAAAGGATGATGTGGATGATGATCATTTGGAAGTGAAAATTAGGATTTGAATACTAACTGATCGGAAAGAAACATTACTGAATGAACCATGGAGAAACAGATATCAGAGAAGCTTTTTACTTAACAGTAAATCTGTCAAAGAGCCTTTGTTGCTGACAGGAAAAGGTGAGTCTTTCTTTGTCTTGTTTTTCTGTTTGATTCCACTTGCAAGGCCCCCATCCTCCTTTGGCAGTGCAAAGGTACAAGCCTCTGGAACTCTGCATGTTACACTGAAGCCTACATGCCATTGAAATACAGTGGGAAATGCTCATGAGGGGTTGTTAGCCAGCTATCTAGCATTGCCCAGACAAGAAGACTGAGCAGCTGCTATAATCCTTTGGATGATGTCCCCTCTGCTCCTGCCAGTCATTTTGGTACAGGCTACCTTTTACCCCTGTTAACAGCAGGAACTCTGTGTACTGGTAAGATAGGCATGGAATGGGATTATTCCATTAGCTCTTCCACTTAACTCTGTTGTGAATTCTTGCCAGCTACATTTCAATAATAAACCTTATCTTCCTTTTTTTCAGAAGAAGACCCTTTAAGTCCCACTATACAACAAATCTCTGCGTATGTGTGTAGGGTCATGTTGTGATACGAATCCATGAATTTGTTGAAGAACACAAAGTGCTGGATCAGTACAAGTAAGTCTGTTATTATATCAGTGGTATAACTTGAAAAGTTGTTTCTAAACAATGTACATTAGAACCAGGGCTCATATTGTCGAAGCTCTGAGACTTTCTGAGCAGAAGGGACTATTCCAATCCTCTCAGTAGCTGGGAAAGAAATCTGTTTTCACAGGAACCATATATTAGCTGAAATCTAGCAGTAAGTTGCCACTAGAGTAGGTCCATTGAATCAATGGAGGTGTGGTGAGTCAACTCCTCTGTAAGTTCCATTGATTCACAGGGTCTATTTTAATGAAGACTTACGACTGAATTTCAGCCATTGTTTTAAATTATTCCTGCAGGAATGCAAAATATTTAAGTTGGTCTTGAATGGGAAGTTTGGATCCATTAACTTTATAAAACGTCAACCCAAAATTGTTAACATGTACTGATTCCATGGGCTGCCTGTCTGGATTCTTCTTGTTGGGTGGAGTGAATGTGGAGATGGACACAATGAGCATCTGCACTTCCAAATTTAACTACGCCACCATATACAGTGGATAAATCAATTGGTCAACCTGTGAATGAATGAATAAATGAACAAAAAATGCTGAATAAAATATGCAAATGTTTAATTTATTATTAAACAAAAATGAATCTCATAACTCTGAGGGGTCTCCAAGCTGCTCTGAGAATCTGTTGAAGGTATAAATCAAATATGCACTTACATATACAGTGACTTTGGCCCTATACAGACTACAGATATGAAATGGTTTTGCAACTGAATTGACCTGCCATGGTTTCCTTCAAGAAATCCTTAAAACTCATAGCTGGTCCCATTAGAAAACTATAACTCCCAGAGTTCCCTGGGAAGAAAAGCTAACCATTCAGTTAGTTTAAATCTGTAATGTGGATATATCTTTAGACTATGAGAAGCTTGAGAGAGAGAAATTGCCCTCTATCATTATTCAATTCAAATGCTTATGCAGCAAATGCATTTTCCTCTTTCATTAGCAGTTCGTCTTTGCAAAATGAATCTAAGTGATCTCCTCTACCCTGGGAACTCACGTAGACGTCAAGATGTGATCAAACTGCACCAGGAACTGCTTGATGGAATGCGACTTGATTTTGAGGCTACCAATGACCTGATTGGAACACTGAACGAACATTTGGGAGCCAAGATGATGGCCATTAAAATGAAGGAATGTGGTACCGTTAAAGAAAATTGTGACATTATCATCCAAGCCATGAATATTATTCAGCAAGAGATACAGAAGTTTGATAAAGAAATAAAGGAAAGGTTAGAACCAGGGATGTACCAAAAGCTTTATGATATCAAACAGCCTGAGCTAGAGAAAATTGCAGTTGTTCAGAGGATGGTCTCCATTATACTTGGGGAGGCTACAGCTTCTGCTGGTGCAATTATCATGAAATTAATCTGTTCAAACGTTGTAATCATTGCTGTTAACAAGCTAGTGGCTCTGCTTGCTCAGATTGGGGTATCTGTTCTTGGGGGCATTGCCCTTAGTGTTCTTGGTCTGGGTATTGACATCATTCTTCATGCCATCCTTGGGGCGGTGGAAAAGGAGCATCTTCTAGCATCCATTCAAAGTTATGAGCAGCATTTAGCTGAATTCAGAGATGCCTCTGAGACCTATCGGTGTGCCATTGCTGAAGTAAATGCATTGGTGAAGGACAAAGCTAAATTAACGGAATTTGGAAATGTTCCTACCCATCAGTGACATAAATTTCCTTTCCTTTTTTTAGTATGACTATTTCATTTCTGAACTTCAAGATAGAGAACTTAGAGGCAAATAAAGTGTAAGAAGACACTTGGAGTGAACAGTAAGAACCCATCCATTCTGGGTTTCTACAGACTTGTTAAACAAGCTAATACCTTTACTCTAGCTTAGTTCCTGCACAAGCAAGATCAAGACACACAAAGAAGAACCATTCTGAACTTCCACAGATTATTTGAACCAGACTAAAAGATATAAGAAGGAGCATCTTTTAAAAAGTAACTCTTTACAAAGTTTATAAAGAATTATTTGACATACATCCAGAGCTTCACGTAGAAATAGAACTGGGGAGGATGAGGTAGACATAAAAACAGAGAAAATAAAAATGACAAGACATTTGTGTAATGAGAACAGAAGCTCTCCAAACAGGGACTATGTCAGGGATAGTATCCAGAGGCCATCCCCTCACAGACAGAGCCAACGAACTCACAACAGAAATCAGCTGAGTGCCAATACCATATGTATTAGTCTCAGAAAACCAGCAAGGTTTCTCCTACTAAAGCTACGCCCCCGACCCCCTCTGCTATTCCTTAAAGAGGGCTTCAAATCCTCTTATGCTGCTTGTACAAACACTTTGGAATACAACAAAGAAGACAAAAAGGGAATCTATATTATGTTATTATAACCAGTTAGCCATACAGCCTGTTGAAAGCTCGTGTGGCCTATAGGGACAGAAAGGAAAACAAACATTCTGTTAACAGACTATTATAGGGGTGGCAACAAGAAGACCACAATTACAGTAACCTCCAGCAGATTAGAACTTGAGCCCAGGATGGGAGAAGGGGGAAAAATCTCCCACTTACCTTTGTTGATGTTGTTTAGTCGTTAAGTTGTGTCTGACTCTTCGTGACCCCACTTACCTACTGTGTAGCAAAACAACGTCAACCACCAGGCACATGGAAGGGCAAAGGAGAGGAGCTCTCATTTGAACCACCAAGGCAGGCTCCACAAAGCTCCCTAACATGGGTACAAAAGCAAACAAGAAACAGATATGTTATGGGGCATTTGTCCTCAGCCACAAAAGCTACTCAACAGAAAAGCCTGTTGTCATGTGCCATCAAGTTGTTTCCAATGTACAGTATTTCAGCCCTACAAATTAGTGCCCTCCAAAAAGTCCTAACATTAATGGCTCTTGCAAAGTAATAGAAGGGTTTAGCCACATTTTGCATGCAGAAGATCCCAGAGGATGAGATAAATATTTTTTTTCCTGTAATGGCCACCTCTTCATTCCTTTAGCTGGTCTGAAGATGAAACACCTATCTTCAATGGTGAAACAGCTTTTTGTGCTGCTGCTTTCAGTTGGGCACCAGTATATTTTTTCATGAGGCTGGTTCTGTGGGCAGAGCAGGGCCTCTAATAACTTCATAAACCCTCAGCTAGCAAAACTAGGATATAATATTGTGCTCTTATTAAACAAGCTAAATGTCCTTTCTAGCTAACAATAATAATCATGTGCTGTCAAGTCAAATCTTCAACCTTTTAAGGGTTTTTCTAGGTACAGAACACTCAGAAGTGGTTTCCTTTCTTCTGGGGTCAACGTGTGACTGTGCCGCTTGCCCAAGGCCATATAGGCTGATTCTACTCATAGGAGGCACAGTGGGGAATTGAACTCCAAACCTCTAGTTCCACAGCTGGATAGCTAAACTACGGAGCTATCCGGACAGCTTCTTTGTCTCTAAAGACACACTAAACTTTAACTATAATGATAGCTCTCTTTCATGGAATAAATGTTTTGTTTGCTTGCTGTGAGTGTTGTGCAGAATCATTTGTGTGCAAAAGTGACAATGCATATTAACACTCAAATTCCATATGTTTATGCCAGAATATTTACACTGCATTAAATCCTATTGAAATTAGTTGCAGAGGCGTTAACTATAAAATGTGTGGATGCACACAAAGTACGCTGAAGAATTACCATACAAGATGAATGGGAGGCCAGTGCTTCCCTTCTGTTGTTGCTGTTGACAAGTACCTCAGCAGATTTGCCCTGAAAACGTGTGAGTAGTGCCACTAAATAATCTAAAACTAATAAATAGTATGCCACTAAACTAAGGATAAAACTTAAATTGAATTAAAAGCATCTCACAGCTGTTTATTAGAGACTACTTTGTGAAAAGTTTTTTTAAAGAGCTTTCGGAAAATATCCAGCCTCTGACTTTGGTAAGTCTTCAGGCAACAGGAGATATGTTGCTAGGGGAAGCTGATAAGAGTGGGAGAACTGAAGTCATTTCACACATTTTTATCATCAGCATATTGTTATAGTAGGGGGGAGTCTCCACTGTGCCTCCTGAGAGGAGGCCCAGTTAAGAACACCCAGACTGCATCGGGCTGATGGAATCACATTCTGTGCTGCCTGTGCAGCCCTGGGCCAAAGGCATGGTTCCAGAACAATACCAGAAGGTGGGAAATTAGTTATCAGTACTTTATAAATGGCGCAATTATTTGTTTATTTATTCAAAATATTTCTACCCTGCCTTTCTCCTTAAAAAGGACCCAAAGCAGGTTACAACACTGAAAGGTGATATTTAAAAGTTGAAAGCTGAAAACAGTAAGTATACAGGGGTGGTTGACATCATTAAAAGAGAATATTTAAAACTACAAACAATGAATAAGGGGTTATCTTATATCTTTAACATGTAATATTAAGGCAAAGATCAATAAGTACACAGAAATTTTTAAAAAGTCACTCTGAGAAATGAAAAACAAAAAAAAAAATGGAAGATGCAAGTAGTACTAAAAACCCTACAAGGGTTGCCACAGGTAAAAAAACCCCCACAAAACTTAAAGGTACACCATCATTAATTTCCAGCTTAAAACAAATCCTAAATTGATTGATTGATTGATTGATTGTATTTATATCCTGCCTATCTGGTCAAACGACCACTCTAGTACAGAGCTCAACTCTGGAAGAAGACAGACACGCAAAGACATTACAGAATTAATACGTATTAGAAACCAATACATACATATTATTTAATCCTTTTAAAATGTGAATATGTCAGTGTATTAACACAAGGCTTATTCACGTTGACCATCAGAATTACACATTGTAAAACAAAACTATTTAAAAGGGAAGATCTTGGAACAGAATTTATACAATACTAAATGTGAGCCTTTTGTATCTATTATGATGAATTATGTGTCCCAGATTCTTTCTTGCTAATATGCTGTAATTTACTTAATTTTAGTTCAGGTAATAAAAACATACTTTAATAAACAACAAACAACTCTCTTACCTTGTGTTTTCTTAATTATTCCATCTGCACATGTTCCATTCCGAATCAGCCTGGGATCAAATAACAGAATAGTGTTACTTTCTTAAAATTGTTCCTAGATTTACTTATGATCCCAGAAACATAAATAAGGCCACATGCCAAGGGCTGCTTTGTTATTCCAGGAATAGTCAGACTCCATTCTATTAGTTCTCAATTATAGCTTTAGTTCACATGCTCTAGGATCTAGAAGAATTGTGTACATGGGTGAAAGCTTTCTCATGTACATGGGGGCATCCACACACATTCTTGTACACAGAAAGAGTTTATACATTTAACTAACATTCTAGAGAGGGAAAATGGTCCTGATCATATTAAGAGCTATACACCCTTTCAAACTGTGAAAGAAACATCAGCACCAGGACTGGGCATAAGTCCCCTGATTCAATTCCGCCGTCAGTTTGGGCTTGTGAACAGATTCTGATTGGCGTCATTTTTGCTCCGTCCAGCTTCGCTTGTGCCCCTGATTCAATTTGATGTGTAAGCTTCCCGGTGACTTACATTGGAACCAAAATGGCTGTAACTTTTTCAGTTTCACACTGAAATGCATGAAATTTGAATACATGATTGATCATGAAAAGGGGGAGTAAGCCTGCCAAATTTAAGACAGACAGCTTGAGGGTTTGCATCTTTGAAATTTGCTTTTAAAAAAGAGAAGAACAAATAGGCTGAAGTGATTTACGCTCCATCCAATTTGATTTATGCTCTGGACACAAAACAGTTTGTAAATTCACTTTTCTTTGGAGCCAGATTTAGTCATAATACCCAATCCATATCTTGTACAAATCAATTAGTCCAAAGTACTGTAAGCCAACTGATTAACTCAGCATTTGTCCATATCTGATGCATAACCCTAATGAGAACTAACTGCTCCTTCCCCCCCCCCTTGGTCTTTTCTATACTTTCTATACTTCTTTCTCAGCCTTCCTTGGCGTCTTTCTACCCATTTTGTCTTGTGACCACTGACAAGTGTATTTCAGTGGGTGTGAAGGAGACATGTATGTATCAGCACACTGAGCTATGTGTGCATTCATAAGACGCTCATTGGTCTAAAACACTTCTGCATAGGATTAAAGGTCAATGAAATACAAGTTCCTAATAAGAATACAAGTAAAATAGAAACACAGAAATCCCCAAGCAAACTTGCCATTCAACTTATTACGGTTCCTCAGAAAGAGAAGATGAAACGGAAGGAAAAGTCTAGTGGAGGAGAACTGGGCAGGAGACAGCTCATCTTGGTGTAATGTTATCAGTGGCTTTCACAGATGGTGACCTCATAGAGGCCTGTGAGGTGGGTTAGCTTGTCCTGCATGATACAAAAAAAAGACAATGATCTCATAGGTATGATCAGGGGAGCTAGACAAGATAACATACACGATTAAAAGGAAGCCAATTGAGTTATGTGCAACTTTGGTCTGTTTTTTAGGCTGTATAAATGCAATGCTCATAACTTTTTCTTTGCCCAGTTTTTATTGCTATCAGATTGCACTATTTCAACACAAGACATAGAAAGACCATTTTTTTAGGAGATTAAAATCATTAGTTATTAAAATGTATTAGTTTTTTGTATCTGTCTATTGAAGCTGCTAAAGAGAAAGCTAATTATTCTCAATGGCCAAAATTTTATTGTTTAGCACAGTAAGTTGCACTAGAGTAGAAACATAGAATCCTAGAATAATGGAGTTTGAAGGCACCTACAACGCCTTTGAGCTCAATGCAGGAATCCAAGTTTAAGTAGATCTGACAGACGGTTATCTAACTTTCTCTTGAATGTCTCCAGCATTGTCACACTCCTCTAACAGGAAGTTTTTCTTGATATTCGGTCACAATCTGACCTCCTATAACTTGAGCTAATTATTGTGTGTCCTGCACTTTGAAATGACTGAGAACAAATCCTGTCGTTCCTCTGTATGACAACCTTTCAAATATTTCAAGTGTTCTATCATATTTTCCCTAAGTCTTTTCTTCTCAAGGCTAAACATGCCCAGTTCTTTCAGTCTTTTCTCAGAGGGCTTGGTTTCTAGTCCCCTGATTATCTTTACTGCCCTCCTCTGCATGTATTTGTTTCTCTGTATGCTTCTTAAAGTGCTGTGTACAGAGTAGCTCCACTGAATAAGTGGGGATTTGGTGAGTCACCCCCTTTGTAAATTGCATTGATTCAAACGAGTCTATTTTAGTTCCGCTTTAGCATAGTAACTCACAACTAGAGTAGGCCCATTTGTCAGTGTAACTTAGGGAGGAGTTGACTCATCAAATCCCAAATGATTGAATTGGCCTACTCTAGTGCTACTGACTATGCTAATATCTCTTTTAATGAAAAAGACATATATTTCTCATGAGTAAAGAGTTCATGTTAATGCTTTTTACCTAATTGGTATCACACTTATTAGCATTCGTAGAGCCACTCTGGTATAATGGATAAAGTGACAGACTAGGACTTAGGAGACCAGGGGTTCAAATCCCTGCTCAGCCAAAGAAACTCTACCACTAGGTAATATAAGTTTGGTTTAATCTGACCCAAATTGACTAAACCTAGTGAGTTTACCACATTATCACCCCAATTCTCAGAGGGAGGACTCAGCTTTTCTATGCCCCCCACAAATACTCAGCCAAGCAGAAATATATCTGTTTCAAACAAAGGCCAAATTGAGAGGTGTGTGTATCCACATGGCCTGTGCTTATTTGTTTGGAGAACTGGATTGTTATACTTGATCTACAGCTAAACTGTAACCATAAAACAGCAACCAGACTCCTGACTTACATCTAAGACAGCCATGCCTGGCAAAATTTATCTTGCCAAGAACTTTTGGATTTTACATTTAAGAGCAACTTTCCTGGCAAAATCCATCTTGCCATGAACATTTGGACTTTAACTCCTTCACACTGGTACAAACCCAATGAAGTGTTTTAATCGACGAAAACTTGTGTATTCTATCATGGTTTTTTAGTGGTCTGTAAATGTATCACCTATTTTTGCATTTGGATTTTATTTTGTTTGGACCACATGGCTACCCTTTATTTCTACTGGGGTATATGTGTGGTAATGGTAAAAACTATTTCTTGAGTATCTCCCATACCATGAACCCCTTATTAGAGTTGCAATAAATTGGATGCAACTTGGTAGCGCCTAGCATAGCCTAGCCTAGCCTAATTTAACTTTACTGGGGCTCTTCAGGAACCCCGCACGGACTGGACTGCCTGTGTGTTTTGCGGGCAGGGGGAGTACAGATTCCTGCCCCAAACGACCCTTCCCCTGCCCAAGCACTGGCGCCATTAGCAGGGCGGGGAGGCAATGGAGTTCTCTTCTCTTTCTGGCAGTTAAGTGGGCTATGCAGACGCTGAGATACTATTTGTTAGGAGCTCCTTTTACGCTAGTCACGGACCATGCCCCTCTTCAATGGCTGAACCAAATGAAAGACACTAATCCGCAGTTAACTAGGTGGTACCTTAGTCTACAACCTTATTCCTTTCAGGTACAGTACAAGAAAGGCGCAGCCCATTCTAATGCACACTATTTCTCTCGGCAGGAAAGAGAGGAGAGTGAGATGGAAGAGAGGACGGTCCACTTGGAAGGGGGGGCGTGTGAAGGAGGAAAGAGGAGTGCGCCGTCCTCCGTGGAAAGTCATACTGTGGAAGAGGCCGAATGTGCAGTAGGAATACTAATTGACATTGAGCAGACGGAAGTAGTGTCTGAAAAACCAACGGAGGTGTGCCTTGTGGAGGAAGGAGGGGAGGAGCTAGATTTAATAGTTTGGGAGGAGATAAAAGGAGGAGAAAATGTGCGGGCTTTTAGAATCTGCACAGATGCAAACCCAGAGAGGAACAAGAATCGAGGGGTCCAGACTGAACCCATGCTCGGATTTGAGACTCCAGTAGGAGTTGCGGCCGGTTTTCCCAATCTGGCTACGGGAGGAGGTTTGTTGCCAGATCCGAACTTTCCCAGGGGGTCGGAAAAGTCTTGTGAGCCTTTGGAATGGCTGGTAACAGTACACCATCACAATTATCCTGGTGGGAGGAGGGTAATACGCCCTGGACCCGAATACCAGAAGAAGCCCCTGGAGGGAGACTGGGCGAGGCACCCTTGTTGCGGAACGGTTTGTGCCGTTCGGAGTGCCCCCCTCCGCCCAATGACCGATCGAGAGAGGTTCGGACCGGCCCCTTACTAGGTGATCAAGAAATACCCTCTGATGTGCGCGCGAAGAGGTACCATTTGTTAGATGACCGTATGTTACAGGATCCGTTTGATCCGAAGGAACTAAGTTTTGTAAAGAATAAACTTTCTAATGTTGGATTTTATGAAGAGCCTCCGACTCTTTTTCCCGCCTTCACCACCAGTGCCCCCCCCCCCCGGCTAGAGAAGAACTTCCTTACACCCCATCTTTCTTTTTTAGTCCTGGATGCATATTTCACTCTCTCAGCTGCTCCTCTCTTATTTTTATATCTTCAGAAGAAAGGGTGCCCCCCCCCATGGTTGAACTGACTGCTTTCTTCGCAGAAGAGGTTCATTGACTCCCATCAGCAGTTAAACGGGAACATATATTCTCTGATATCACTGCAGCTTAACAGAAGTTTGAGAGATGTATATATATTTAGCAGGCAGCCACTGAGCAAACACACACTTTACACAAAAGCACCTCACTACAATTACTGATTAATAAGAAGTCTACTTCACAAAGGTCAAGAGTAAAAATTTCAGTTAATTGTAGTGAATTTGAAGTATTTGATTTACAAAACTTTTTCTGATGGATGCTGTTATGTCTAGTACAGCATTTAGGTATAGTTAATATATGAATCAGACTTTATCTCATGTTTTTAAGGATTCTATTACTTTTAGTTGAGTGCTTCAGCAATGTTTACATCCAGAGCTTATTTTACATCCAGTTTTATCACCTTCTAACTGCAGAGCTGCTCATCATCTCTGTTTGTGCCCTGAATTCTATTAACTAAAAGGGAACATTTTTATTTACCATTCGTAAGCTTAAATCCTGCTTTTTTTGTTATGTATTGTAGAAGGAAGGTAAAAAGCATAGCAATGCACTCACTTCCAGCTGGCAATTAATGAGTCCCCACTAGGATTCTCAAGTGCTCACCAAGCTGGTGTATGCATGTACCATCAAAAATTGTAGCAGTGGCTCATTAATTGCCAACTAGAATTAAGTGAATGTTATGTCTTTTGTTTCTACCTGCAGTATAAAGCAACAAGACTTCACCTACAACTGTGTAAATTTCTACCAAGATGGGCCACCTGTGGCCCATCAGATGCTGCTAGACGGCACATTCCATCAGTCCCAGCTAAACAGTGATGGACCAGGGATAATGGGAGTCTACATCTGGAAGGCCATAGATTCTCCAATCTTGAGTCTGCTCTGTCTCTTCTTATTTATTTGCTTGATTAGTGTATATCTTCTGTCTCTTGTAGCTACAGTGGTTGAGCTCTTGACTTGCTGCTTAATCACATTTCTTTGTAAACCCACCAAAGGTTGCTTTTCCTGTAATTGCTATATTTATAAATTTAATTTAAAATGTAAAATTTATAAATATAAATGCACCTTTCATCTAAGCATGCTTAAATATAATTTTAAGTCTATTTTAATTCATGTTTGTGTTATAGATTTATTCAGAATATTTTATTGTCCTTAATCTATGATTTCATTAATCTGTTTCACTGCTGAATTATGTCATTTAAAAAAAAGATTTCTGTGGCAGTCTGCACTTTGTAAACTCTGCTAGCAGCAAGGCATGCAAGCTATAAAGTACCTCAGTGTCTCAGTGTAGAAAGAAAAGGTGAAATAAAGTGTTATTCATTGTCAATGTATTCGCAAAGGATGTATTATTCAGGTCTTTAAAAATGCAGCAATTTATTTAAATGGCTCACAAATGGACACCACTGCTCACCCATTCCTCATATTTTTGGGGGGAGGGCGCAATTTACGTTTGAGGAAAAGATGCCTATCCCCTCTGTATTGGTAGTTCTCTGTTTATCTTTTTGCAAATTCTAAACAGGGAATTGTTTGCTTTGGATTTCCTACACCAAACCTTGCACAGATGGCAATGAGTCTCATCATTACATTTTACTCTCAAACCCACAGCTCCATTCAGTTGCATGCAGAAGCCTCGTATTCTATTTATAATTATTGATTTAACTAAAATATTTATATGCTGCCTTTCTCCTAAATGATACAAGACGATTACAGTATTAAAACAAAGTTCAAAGCCAAATAATAAATTGTACCAATATTTTAAAAAGCATGAAACAAATAGCATATTAAAACTCTTTAATATGAGCAAGGTTAAAAATACAGTACAAGTAAAAACAGACTAAAACGATCCCTTTAAAATATCCCCTTGGTCGTCCTTTTATGCAGATAAGTGCTGAAATTAGGATTGAAATCCCCATTTCACTATGCTGCTCTCAGGAAAGTAATAGAAAATGTATTTGTTCCACGACATAAGATCATGGGACAGCCATAATGCTGAAAGAGCATTAACTAATTTCTCCATTTGGTTTTATTTGAGATATCATGCGGGCAACACACCATCATAGCACCGCTTCTGTTGCTGTTACGTGCCGTCAAGTCACTTTACGACAAGAATTAGTACGAATTTTAATAAGAATTCAGGACACAGACCTTATAGTGACTTTTATTTATTTATTTAATTTATTTATTTAACTTATATGCCGCCCACACTACCCGAAGGACTTTATCAATTAGTGGTCTCCAAAAGATCCTATGAATGATTAACACTCCTGATCAAGGATTTGTAACCTTGTGACTTGCAAAAGATGAGCCAAACCGTTCACTACAGCACCTCAACGTTTGAAAGATTCATAACTGGTCTTAAAATCCTGAATTTCTCTGTTTCACTTGGTTACGCGCTACACCTCCCGCCGGCGGCGGCGCAACCGGCAAATTCGAGAATCTAACAGGGTTATTCAAACGAAGTCTATTGAGCCAAAGGGCGGCTCTTTTACCGGAAGTTCAGGCTGTGCGCCGCTCTAGGCTTCCCTTTGCGTGGTCGCGCGGCTTTTCAAGATGGCGGCGAAGGCGAGCTTTTTCGGAAGCGGGTTTTGCCGGGCCTTTTTCTCTTTTTGGGAAGAGTGAGGGCGCCCGGGGACTTTCCCTCCCGCACCGCCGACTGGAGCGCCTCTCGTGAGGCTTTTACCACGACATTTATCCGGGTCACCGTCCTCGCAGAACGCGCCCGGCCTTGGGATCAGGTAACGAAAGGGCAAGGTGGGAAGCCTTCTGTGACGGAAAGTAGACGCTTGTAGGGCTATGGAAGAGGCCTTCAAAACGTTGGTTACCTTTGTGCCCCTCCTCTCCTTTAATATGTCCAAGGTGGCATAGATGGCTGCCTTCGTTGAATCCTGTATGGCTGATAAAAGTAAATCGCATCACTCTGGTGCCGCTCTTTTATCTTTCTAAACTGCCACCATTTCCCTTCAGAAATATAAAAATATTGTACATTTATTTATTTATTTTATTTATTTATTGCATTTATATGCCGCCCATCTAGACATGGTCTACTCTGGGTGGCTCACAACATACAAATAGCAAACAATTTAAAATATACACAATTTACATAGATAAAAAAAGGAAAAAAATATATAATCAAAGAACTTACAATTGTCTGATTGCACCCCAAGTCTTCTGATTTCTTGGCTGCAGTCTCCATTTGGACTAATGACCGAATCAAGGTGCAAAAAAATCCTTTAACAATCTCAGTATCTTTACTGCCAATGTTAAAGCTATGTCATTCTACTTGCCATATAGCCTGTAACTAATAATGGAGATCAGATCAGGCAGAGAGGAAATGAAGCACAGGCTTTGATAGTGTCGATATCTAGAAACAACAGAACTGCATCAGTCCTATCCTCAGTTAGATAAATCTTTCCTAGTTCAGTCTAATTCATCCATAATTGGGGGAAGAAAGTCTCACTGTAATTAATGGGCCTAGTTCATAAAGCAGAGTTTTCTCTTTAAGGTATGAAGGAGTGGAGCTTATTTTTTACATCTACTTAACATGGAAGTTAAGGTACTAATGTACTTAACTGATATGCAGAAAAGTGCATCAATATGCTCACATTTTGATATACAACCATACTACAGGAAAAAAATTCTAGGCGAAGAACACTTAAAATTCCCTTTTGGGGGAATTCTGGGATTGTGCAGTTTGCTCAAATCCACACAGGCTGGCTCTTCTCCCAGGAGGCACAGTAGGGATTTGAATTACTAATGCTAAAACCACTGAGCTATGCAGCCAGCTAACGGAAAGCTAGAGAATTTAATAAAACTCCTTTTTACTGTATGTAAGTTGATCATGTCTTATTATATAAATGTCTTTGTTCCTCTTGATCAAATTATAATAAATGTGTTTTAAAGAGGCTCCTAGGTGTCTGGGATGGCTTCCGTGTTGCAGGGGAGGGTGGAAGCAGAAATAAACAATTTGTGCTTAACACTAACGGTGCTAAAATATTTCCCTTTCTTTGGTTTAGTTTTGTTCACTGGAATAGCAAAACCAACAAACTGTCAAAATGGGGCGAAGATCAACATCTTCCACCAAGAGTGGGAAGTTCATGAATCCCACAGACCAAGCTCGTGAGTGTCTAGAATCTTTTTTTGTTAGGTTGGTTTTGGGTTTAAGGTTGATAATATGTTTGGATAAATGTGCTATATAATTTTAAGAGTTGAAGTCAATTAGTCTGTATTCTTATGGACAAAATCTGTTGCCTTAATTTTTCATTAGCATAACTTGGATTGGGTGCCAGAAGCATTTAATTTAAGCTATGGAAAGTTTACTGTCTCTTCCCCCCCCTTGGGGTGGTTGGGGGGAGTTTTTAATACTGTAGTAAAAAATTGTCACTGGATTGCTGCCAGCAGTCAGCGAATCTGGCAGCAATTTTGTACTAGTAAAGGCTTCCGCTCTCAGTTCCTGAGGCTCACAAAGGCTTCTCTATGTCAAAAGGGAGCCCAAAGGGCCCTCAGAACTTGAAAGAAGGCTATAGGAAACTTTCTATGAGGAGAAATTAAATATTTCCAGTGCTTGATTTGAGTTACGCTGACAAAAAATATGCAACAGGGTTTTGCCCAGTATGTTACAAGTGTAGTGTTAGCTAGTGTTTGTTGCAGGATATAGAAATAGCAACAATATGGAAATAATGAAGGTAGTAGAGTATTTTATATTATGTAGTTATATATTGTTTTAGGCAAAGGCACTATGTTGATGGTGTATAGTTACACTGATATTACTTTATAACATTTAATGCACAACAGCAAGTTGTAGAACAAACTATGACTTTGTAGTCAAGTATCTCGCTGCTTATGGCTTCTCAAGAGTTAAATCTAAATGCTCTTTAATTCAGCATTAAATTGCTTCAAATTAATTGTGTTTACAAAGAAACAAATTGGTTTTACATGATTTTGTTTTCTCTAAAGACAGTTTTAGGAAAACATGGGATAACTGTCTAGGTCTTGTCAGGTACTACTATTAGTACTTCCAGGCAGCATAGAGTTAGATTTTATGGATTAAGATTTTCTAATTGAGCAGATGTTGTAATCTTAATTTGTATAATAGTCTAGCATAATTATGAACTATGTAAGGATGAATGGTGAAATTAGACATTCCTATGGAAATTTGCTTGTCTATGGTTCACTGTGATGTTCTGCACTAAACTTCAGAATATAAAATAAGAAATAAAGGCAGATACGAGTACATAGGTGGTTCTGAGATGGAAAAATCAGAAATATAGCAGTAAAAATTGCTGGAAAATGTCGTATGTGTTCTATGTTATGTTCTTGATCTGAAGACTTGTGTTTAAAATAAACAGTTTATTCAGAGCACGTGAAAACTGAAAATAATTCTTATCAAAATATAATCATTTTTTCAAGGAAAGCTATAATGAGTTTTATATTGTCATTAATTTTTTTAGTAAAGCATAAGGATGCACACTTGCTTTTCTAATACAGTATTGTGATGTAAAATTCAAACGCAATATGGTATATTCTTGGACAGTTTATAAAGGTTATGTACCAGATTTGCAAACAGACACTTGCCAGAATCCCATTATTGTTTGTATAAGTTTGGCAATACTTGCCACAAATTGTGCCCAACTGATTAGGTGTTTGAAGTGGATCTTGTTTGCATGTCTGGTCACTTGCCCATTTATACAACTGGGGCTTGCCCTAGCACGTTGTTAACTGCAGATAGCTGAAACAAGCTATGTGAACCTTAGGCGAATACCAGTAGGATTCCTGCCACTATTGAGTTTGTGTTTGTGGCTTAATCTGAAAATAGAACTCTTGTGATAATTGCTTGGCTGCTTTGTTTGGTACTGGTGCCATTCTGATGAATAGGATCAGTCAAAACAGTTTGTTTTACAGCTTTCTGGGCTAGCAGTGCAACATGTTTCATTTCACACACAGCCTTTATTTGGCTTGTTTAGTAAATTATAAATTATAGAGAAAGATAGAAGTTTATTTTTTCTTCTGAATGAATATGATCTGATCCTGGTTGTGTTTCTTCTGAAATCAGATGTAAAAGTATAAATCTGGTGTTATTTTTTATTTGAAGTAAGTTCCACTGAGATCCTTGAGTCTCACTTCCTAGTTAGCATGGTTGAATTGTTGCCCCAAATTTGCAAGTTCTGGGTTTGAAATTGGTAAGCTTTTTCAGATTGTTTCTATCTTTGTAGGCAAGGAGGCTCGAAAGAGAGAGCTGAAAAAGGTAAGAGATTATTGCTTTGCTAAAAGAGTGAACAACCTGGCAACTGTGTACTCCTGTCTGTTATATTCTTAACATAAACAGGGTGGGGTAATGTAATACTTGCATGCCTTGCTGTCAGCTGATGAGCCTTTTCCTACCTAAAACTGTTGTCTTGACCAAGTATTTCATTAAGTTTAAAAAATTGTACCCTGGGTTAGGATTGTGGGGCCATTGATTTTTTTGTAAATATGCATATTTGTTCAATGGGCAACTATCTTGTTCTCACCTGTTAGCCTAAGTAACTGTACATTGACCAAAAGAGCAGGAAAAAGAAAAACATGTATCATAAGAAGCACATAGCTGATTAAATCTGACTTTAAAACCCTTTTGAGTTGCTAGTTTAGAAAATATGAGACTCAAAATACTAAATATTTTTGAGATTATTGTATATGTTGCCAGCATAATCTGAGATCTTCATTCTGGCCTTTATTTTTTGGTGATTATAGAACAAGAAGCAGCGTATGATGGTGCGAGCAGCAGTGCTAAAGATGAAGGATCCCAAACAAATAATTCGAGACATGGAAAAACTTGATGAAATGGGTGGGTTCAAATATTATCTCTTTGAAGCTTGAAAAAAAATCAAATATGACAAAACAGATCTCTAGTAGCTTTAATAAGTGGGCTCAGATAACGTGGGGAGAAGGGGAGGACTGAGGATTGTGTATAGAAAATTGACCAATTATGATTAGGAGGCAGTTCTGCCTTTTGTTTTTAAATGACTTATATGCTGTCCTTTAATAATGTTTTTGGATGGATTTAAAAAAGGAAAGATTCCCCCAGTAATATCATAAAAATTATTCATAAAACAGCAATTAGAGCAGCATTTAAAACAGTGTAAATTAGGATAAGGAAATTTGATACTTAGGTGTTTTGGACTTCAACTCTCTGAAACTCACTAGTATGGCAAATGGCAAGAGATGGGAGTGATAAAACATCTGGATGGCAAAGGTTCTTTATCCTCACTTTGAAGATCTTAGCCTGGTATCATTGTAGGAGCCAGTCTGGAAAAAGAGTTCTACAGAGGGGGTGCCATACTAGGAGAAGCCCTCCCTTACCCAATTGTTATGTTCTTTATCTCAGATAGTTGTGGATGGAGAACATGGAGGAGGGCCTCCAAATATTATTTTACCTCACAGGCTGACTGATGCATCAACAATTTCTGTTGGTACTTTGGTGTCAAACCAATAGATTGGGGTGTCAAAATAAGTGCAAGCACATTTAGTTTGTTCAGAAATGAAGTGGAAACCAATAAAGCTGTTTGAGCATTAAGACAATCTTCTCCCAACATGGGTCCCACTTAGTATCCTTGCAACTGTATTATGACCCAAGTGCAGCTGCCAAGCTCTTGAGATGGAAGGCTGCATAATGGAGAGGGGTTTTTGGAAACCCTTGTTGGAAGAAGCCTGGCATTGATGGCATTCATTCTTACTTTTCTTTATATCCTAGCTTCATTATAGCAGAACGCTGAAGGCATTCGTTCCCATATTTATTCCTGATTTTATGTGTAGGTACATTTATCTTGAATTTGATACGATGAGAAGCAGGGAAGGCAAAAGCTTATCCCAGATTTATGTGTAAATCTTTTCTTCTTCCCCACGGTTGCTCCAACTCTGCTAATGCTGGAACAGAGTTTAACCCAGTACAACAGCCACAACTCAATGAGAAGGTGCTCAAGGACAAGCGTAAAAAACTACGTGAGACTTTTGAGCGTATCTTACGGTTGTATGAGAAAGAGAATCCAGACATTTACAAGGAGTTGCGCAAACTTGAAGTGGAATATGAACAGAAGAGATCACAACTCAGCCAGTACTTTGATGCTGTGAAGGTATTTGCCCCTATCATTTCTTTGCTTCTCAGTGTGTACAGACACTGCAAGGCTGGTTCTTTGGTGGCTACAGCATTTATGTCCTTCATAACAGTGTACACAAACAGTGATGTAGCATTTGAAGTTCATTTGCATAAATGCAGCTTGGTGCTGTAGGCTGGCTGTTCTTAAATTGCTTCTTGTGAGCTCTGGTGACTTGAACTAAACAAAAATCCCCCACCTCTTTCCCATTCTTGAGAGTGCGTTTGTTTAAATTGAAATGACCAGTACAGTTTCATTCACATAATTTGCCATGGGACGTTCTTCTGCCTGGTTCTGTAATGGGTACCCTCCATGCTACTTATAAGTACATCTTTAGCTTTAGTAGACACTTAATGTTAGGTGATTGGCTAAGTTCTTAATATAATTGTTCATATAATGACTGGCACAATTCAGGTAGAGGTAAGAGTCAATGGCAGGTTATCTCTCTAGCTTCTGTGAAGGGCAAGAAGAAACTTATTATCAAATAGTCATTGTGGTTGATTATTAATCATGATATGCATTTATTTACCACACATTGACATGTTTCTGCAAAACCGCTGAAGATGATTTGCATTTTTTAGTAATGAGGTGACTCCAAGCAGTCCTCCTTAGAGTAGAGCTTTTGAACTAAGCGGAACTTGTCAGTCACAAGTTGCTTAAATCCCATTGATTTCAATGGATCTTTTCTATGGAGGAGTAACATTTAACTTAAGAAGCATCATTCAAAACGAAAGCATGTAAATCTTTCATGACATTTTATAATAAGAATGCAGCAACTTCCTTCAGGAGATTGTTATGGGAGGAGGGAATCCATCTAGCCAAACTGCTAGCTATCTTTTTCTCTTTCTGACGCAGCCAGTGTAGAACTTATCAAATAGCACACTAGTGCTCAAAGTCTCTCATATCGGGCAATCCTGTAGCAAACATTTACACTGACTGGCGATCTGATGGTGATTTTTAACAGTCAAAACCTCCATCCTCCCACATCCTGTGGTTTCCAAAATCTTCCCAGGGGAAAAAAGGGAGCCCCAGATCCTGAAAGGAGGACAGGAATTTATCCATTAGTTAAGATATTTCCAGTGTGTGATCTGGGTTAAACTGGCATAAATTTATGCAAACAAGGTTTTACCCATCATCTCATAAAATAGTCTAGGATTATTCTTGTCTTTCAGCCTTGGTGAGAATCTTGTGAGCAATAAATAAGGCAGAGCTGGGCGGTAGTGTTTTTTTTAAACTGCCATGTTGGCTTTTAAGCATGAATACTTTTAAAAATCAATCTATCTTGTCAAATTGAATGATAGACACTTTTGTTAATGACAGTCTTCTCGCCTCACTGAGTTTCTGCTGCAGTTACTTCCCAAAGGAAAAATTGGTTTTTGTTTAAACCCTTTGGTAATTGTTGAAATCAGTGCTGTATCTGTACAAAGAGGCTTTTATAAATGTGCTTCCATTTATTGTTTGTTTATGTATTTATTTTGGGGTTGTTGCTGTTGCCACTTTCTGGGTTCATCTGGCCCAGATTAATAGCGATACAGTATCTGAAGCAATTTGGCAATTCACGAATTCCTCTTAGTATGTTATCCATGAATTAAGCATTGCTGTCTCCTGAGGTAACCTAAGGAGCGTTCTAATTTCTTGCAGAATGCTCAGCATGTTGAAGTGGAGAGTATCCCTTTGCCAGATATGCCCCATGCTCCTTCCAACATCCTCATTCAGGACATCCCTCTGCCTGGAGCCCAGCCCCCCTCTATTCTCAAAAAGACATCTGCATATGGGTAAGAAGGACGAATGTTACAGAGACCAGGGCCCCCTAAGCATTTTGTTGTGCTTAGGTTACACTTACAGACTTGGTTTAGTAGTTTCTTGTGCTTTAAGAAATATTTTAGCTATATATTGCAATTTATCTATTAGCTGAATTGTTTTGTACAGTGGAATGATAGTTCTCAAACTGCAAATCAGAGCCCTTCCATCCCTGGTACTTTCCAGCTCTATTGGATTACATTTCCTATCTTCCCCAGGCAGCATAGTCACTCAGTCTCCACGCAGGGTGCGAATGGGGGGGACATAGGACAGCACATTGGGACAGTGTCAGATTGGTGAATGTCATTGTAAGTTAAGGACTGTGACACCCTTCAGGCTGCATGTTTGTGCATAAAGTATTAACTTGGCTGGTGATGAGCTCTGGGGCAGAGGCAGAGATGTTAGAAACACATAAATTGAGTAGAACTTTTGTTCAGCTTCTTGTTCTTGTTGTGAATCCTGCTGTTGTTTCTGTTGCCACTAGAGAGAAAGACCCAGAGTGGCCCACTTAAGACTTATTGTCACTGGACATGAAATAAGCAGCCAGAAACTGGGGCAGAAACTAAGCCAGTGCTCTGTTAGCATCCAGCTCTTGGTGGCTGCTTTGCAATGAAACTGAGTCTAGAGAACTCTGTACAAACTCTGGAGTTCCTTTTTCAAACAGTTTTGGACATAAATACATTGTCTACTAGAAGCAAAGTAGGTATGGGAGAATTTGGGGATCCTTGGCTGTAGCTGGGCTGCAACTCTTCCCCTAGGCAGCTTGGTATATTTCCGGCTACATAGCTTAGTTCACATCCAACTATTTAGGGATAAATTAAATCTCTAGCTATTTGCAACAAACAAAACAGCAGTTGAAAACACTTAACTGAAGAAGAGAATGGAATACAGTGGTGTCTCGCATAACGAGCGCACCGTTTAATGATGAATAGGGAAAACATCGCATTGCAATGATCGGTAAGCGTTTCGCTTACCGATCTTCGATTTGCGATGTTTTGGAACAGCTGATCTGCAGTTCCAAAATGGCTGCCGGAAGAAGAAAATGGCTGCCCGCAGCGTTTTTGCACCGATTCCTTGCTTACTGAGGTGGCGAAAATGGTGGCCCTATGGAGGATTCCCGCTTAGTGGTGAGTTTATCCCCCATACGAACGCATTAAACAGAGTTTAATGCGTTCCTGTGGGGTTTTTTGCCCCGTATAGCAATGTTTCCGGATAGCAACGATTTATCTGGAACAGATTATCGTTGCTATGTGGGGCACCACTGTATTGCATAATAAGATGAGTTGTTGTTCTTACGTGCTGTCAAATCACTTCCAACGTAAAGCAACCCTAAAAGGGTTTTCAAGGCATGTGAGATATTCAAGGAGGGGTTTCCCATTGCTACTTTCTCCTCCATGACTTTCCATAGAAATTAGAACCAAGGTTTCTTGAGTCCTAATCTAGTGCTCTGTCCTCCTTGGCTCTTGGCTGGATGAGTTGGATAGGTAAAAAGGCAATGAGAGGAGACCCTCCAGCTTGTAATATGGAGAATGGTTGAAGAGAGCAGGCTAGACTAAAATGAGCTCTGGGATTAGCCAGTCAAGACTAGGAGTCTGAGGCAGGCCTGATTAGAAGCTAATTGATGTGTACAAGAAAATTAAGGCAGAGAAACCTGAGACAACTCAGAATAACTCTCTTCCTCCCCAGCCAGGAGTGAGGGATGAGGGACATTGCAATTCTGCAACACATGAAGGGCATATATTTTTCATCCCTGCTGGGAAGTGGGAAGTGGCTTTGTGGCAGTGCCTTACTGGTTTTATAAATTTAATTCCCAGAAGGCCCTTTCCTGTTCTTTGTAAAGTATGGTTTGAATTCTAATTCTGTGAAGTGTTTATGAAGAACTTCCTTTATTGTTGCTTTGACTCGACTATTTAATTGGTTTGAATTATCTCTTTAAATTTAATTGTAAATGTTTTGCATTCTTACTCATGGAAGTATTTTATCAGCACACGTCTGTTCATTTATTAATGTTTGATACAGTTTTAATTCACTAAATTTTAAGGATGGGAATTGGAGGCTTGTTTGATTGGTTTTTCATTGCTAAAATCCTTATCTTATTGGTTGCATTTACATATATGTGTATACTATGATATGAGTTGGTATGCTCCTCTATCCCTCTTCTTTTTCCATACAAGTATGATATCAGGGCATTCCTTCCATTTTCAATAAACTGCTGTTTCTTGGGTCAGAACTCAGGCAGACTTTGGTTAGTGTTAATGTTACTGAGCTTTGTTTAATTATTTGTGCTTGCTTTAGCTAATCTGTAAATACTAATTATAATTCATGAGTTAAGAAATAACAACAAATTACAGTTAATTGGAAACAAAAGCAAATACTTCTGATTTCCCCGTAGCCGAATTGGAGGAGGGGAATTGTGAAAACTCAGGCAACACTGGTCCATTAAGTTAAACCTTCATTAAACTTTATGCTCTGTTGTAGCATGAGTTGTAAGAAGGTATAGAGAAGTTCTGACTAAAAGTTTTTAAAATCCATAACCTTTTATTTTTTCAAAATCCTATTCCAGACCTCCTATCCGGCCTGTTTCTGTACTTCCACCTCCTGGACATGGTGTTCCTCGCTTACCTCCAGGCAGAAAGCCTCCTGGACCTCCACCAGGTCCACCTCCACCTCAGGTCTTGCAAATGTATGGTCGTAAAGTAGGATTCAGCCTAGATATGGCCCCTCGGAGAAGAGAAGAAGAAATGTCTTATAGTCCAGAGACAGGTAAATAGTTTTCCTCGTCCCCTAAGTATTCTCTTATAGCAGTGGTCCTCAATCTTTTTCGACCCACAGACCAATGGGGGGGGCAGGGTGTACTTCTGGGTGGTGATGGTGAGGCAGGGGGCGGGAGAGCTGTCTCTACAGCCCGGTCCTGCCAAGGCCATGGACTAGCACCATGCTGCGGACCAGGGGTTGGGGACCCCTGTCTTATAGAATAGGAAAAGGGAAGCTTCCTGACAAGTTTGTGGGGGATTGTCTAGAGACTTAAGAGGTGGAATTAGAGAAGTAATTTCAGTTTTGAAGACCAGTGTTTTAAGGAGAGAGAAACTCAGAATACATTGCAAAGCAGAACTGGGGAGGTGGTGGTTGTCTAGATGATTTTAGACTGCAACTCTCACAAATCCTAGCCAGCATAACCAGTGTAAGAAATGAAGGAAGTTGCATTCCAAGAACATTAGGAAAGTTACAAATTTGGTGCCTCTGTTTTAAAGAAGCTGATTATTTTCTTCTCCAAATAATGGTTTAAAGATAATGAAAAGGAGGTCAAAGAATATCTTTGTTTGGGACATTGTAGAAGCATATGATATATTTAGTTTGTTTGTACGTAACTCTTGTTACATACTCAAAATGTTACTTGCTCCTTTGAAATGGAATATCCCGGCAGTCTTGTGTTTGTGTGGAAAAGATACTAATTTTTGGATCCAGCTGCTGTGGCATTGCATTTGCTGAATGAATAGCATCAATGTTGAATAAGGTTTACTTTCTCTATAAATTTGAGACCAACTTTTCATAAAAATCTGATGAGCTGTATTGTTTGTAAAGAAATTGCTCCACAGATGTAGCACTGGGTTTACCGAAGAAAGCAACCAATTAGGACACAAAGGAGAAAAATTCTGCATCTGCCATTTGGTACTTCTAGAGTCACTACAGTACTCACTGATATTTCATAACTGTTCTTCTTGGCTTCCTTTACTTGCCTGGCTAATGGGGTCACTGTCATGTAAAGTAGTAGACCTGAAACACTGATGGCTTTCATTTCCCCCTCTTGCACTGGAAGATCTTTAGCTTTGGTTCTCAAAACAAGTTGAGCATACTGCATGTTACATAGATCTTTCATAGTGGTTTCATGTTTGAACTTTTAAGGTCCACGGGGACATGACGAAGAAGCTTCTAGTACTAGTGAAGATGAGGGGTACCCTGAGGATATGGATCAGGACAAGCATGATGATTCAACTGATGACAGTGAAAGTGACCGAAGTGATGCAGACAGTGAAGGAGAGGAGTTCACGCACCACGAGGACAATGCCGAGAGAGAGGCGGGTGAAGACAAGAAATCAGGTAAATTATGCTTGGACACAAGCAGAACTAGTGAATTGCTACAGAAATACACTGAACAAAAGGTAACAAATACTCATGAAAAAAGACTTGGCTTGTTTGCAATTAGCTATATGCCATGTAGTTAACGTACGATACATGGAATTTAGATGTGATAACTGGCACAGACTGTGAGGTAAATTGCAGTGTAGTCACACCCACAGTTATAACTATAGCACAAATATTTGTTGTCGTTTAGTTGTGTCCGACTCTTCGTGATCCCATGGGCCAGAACATGCCAGGCCCTTCTGTCTTCCACTGCCTCCCGGAGTTGGGTCAAATTCATGTTGGTAGCTTTGATGACACTGTCCAGCCATCTCGTCCTCTGACGTCCTGTTCTCCTCTTGCCTTCGCACTTTCCCAACACCAGGGTCTTTTCCAGGGAAATTTCTCATGAGATAGCCAAAGTAATGGAACCTCAGCTTCAGGATCTGTCCTTCCAGTGAGCACTCAGGGTTGATTTCCTTCAGAACGGATAGGTTTTATCTCCTTGCAGTCCAGGGGACTCTCAAGAGTCTCCTCCAGCACCATAACTCAAAAGCATCAATTCTTTGGCGGCCAGACTTCTTTATGGTCCAGCTCTCACTTCCATATATCACTACAGGAAAAACCATAGCTTTGACTATGCGGACTTTTGTTGGCAAGGTGATGTCCCTGCTTTTTAAAATGCTGTCTAGGTTTGTCATAGCACTAATATAACTTGCAACAATAGAACTGTTCCTGCAGATCAACAACAACAACAAAAAACCTAAATTAACTACCTGAGTTATACTTTAGGGGGAAACTTGTGTAAAGGTAGACGTCTTAATGTCAGTAGTTCCAGAGGCCTGAAGATTGCTCATATCCTCCTGGACTTGAGAAGGGCTTCAGTCCACCCCATTTTTAACTGTTATTTCTTTTTCAGCTGCTAAGAGAAAGCCCTCATTGGTTCCTCTGAGTGAGGGATTTCAAATGGTAACGTGTATTGCTCTCTTGGCATCTGTCTTAAAAGAGCAGTGCAGTGAATCTGCACTTCTCAGTGTTCTTTTCCCCCTCATTTTTTCTCTACTCTGGATCTGAAATCAGTGGTGCTGCAGCCACACTAAGAATTTTGATGATTTTGCAGCAGGAAGGGCAAGGAAAGTTTATTTCTGAGGTGAAGGACTTAACTTTCTTTCTCCTTTGTCACCATCTCAACATACTCCTGAATTATTGTTTCCCGACTTCTGGTACCTGGATTCCTCACTTCATGATGCCTGAATTCCAGATTTACATAGAGAATCCATGTGTGTACCAGTCTGCCCAGTTAATACTTCTGGATTCCTTGCTGTGCTGCATGGTTACTTCAAAATGTACAAATACCCCTGATGTGCTTTGCTTTTACACACTCGTTGAAAGGCAGTGCACATCCCTGTTAAAAACAATGGGCATTGTCTGAGCAGTTGTGTATGGCCATGAGCTGCACTTAGTATATCCCATCTTAAAGAAGGCATCCAGACATTTCTTTGATGTTATTTGGAAGAGCACAGAAGGCATGGGCTGCACAGCCAAACTCCGCTAGGTGACTCAGGACCTTATGGGACCATCAAAAGCAATCTATCTGAGGACTGCAATAATAGAACCACAGCCTGTGTAACCCCTAAGTAGCCTGTCTTCAGGGGATTTTGGGCTTTATGCCGTATGTTAATCGCAAAATCTTAACTCTAGTCCCATAGTTCACTGGCAGTCTGTGCAGTTCTTTTAGGGTAGGCTTTCCAGGCTTCTGGCCTTAGCCTCAAACTCTTAACCAGTCCGTCATGTTGCCTCTCTCTTTTCTGATTGTCTTATGAAGTAGTAGTGAACAATGTAGCTGAAAATGTTTTGCTTCTTTGTAAAATTCATATTTAACATTGCAAGTGGATAGCTATTACCTTTAGGAGTTACAAAATATGATTGCCTACCTCTTAGGGCAGTGATGGCGAACCTATGGCACGCATGCCACAGTTGGCATGCAAAGCCCTTTCTGCTGGCACGTGAGCTGTAAGTCGCTGGATCACTACTCTTTCCCCCCTCCATAGCCAAACCTCAGGAGGTGGCTGCAGCCGCGGTGCTGGCGCTTCGTCAGGCGGTGGCCCAGGATCCGGAGCAGCTAGCACTGGTGGCAGATCCTGAGTGGGGCCTCGAGGCTACCTCCATGTCCGGGATTCTGCCGCTACTTCCGGTTCCGCCGTGGTCCACCACCTGCGGGATTTTTTTCCTTTTTCCAGTTTGGGCATTCAGGCCCAAAAAGGTTCACCACCACTATCTTAGGGTATTATAGTTAAAATGTTCTGAATGTTATGGTATATGCTGGTAAACTTGTAACCTTTTGTCACATGTTTCTGCAGGTCATAGTGTACGGTTTGCTGACATTCCTGGAAAACCACGAAAGAAGAAAAAGAACATGAAAGATCTCACTCCACTTCAGGCCATGATGTTGCGGATGGCTGGTAAAGTAGCCTTGATTTTTCTCAGCCGTTTTTCCTATTCAACATCTTCTGTCTCTCCTATTTTTAGATGCAAGATAGAAAAAACACCTGACAAAGATATCCTTAAAAAAGCTTTTTAACTGAGGATCTGGTATTTGTAAATAGATGTGATACCTGAAGGACTGCCTCCTTCCATATGAACCTACACAGCAGTTAAGATCTAGCTAGGGGGCCCTTTTGAAAGAGCCATCCCTCAAGGATGTAAGAGGGATGGCTTGTAGACAAAGGGCCTTTTTGGCATCTGCCCCAGACTATGGAATGCCCTCCTGACTGAGATTCGTCTGGTGCTGATGCTGATGCCATTTCAGTGGCAGGTCAAAACCTTCCTGTTCCAGAAGGTTTTTAATTGAAATAATATCAACTGTGGGTCCTGATGGCAGTTTTTAGAGTATATATTTTAATTGCATTTTAATTGTATTTTAATTGCTTTATCTTTTTTATTGTATTTTAATTGTTGTAAGCTGCCCAGAGACCTTTGGGTAGAGTGGGCGGCATATTAGATGAATGAATGAATGAATGAATGAATGAATGAATGAATGAATGAATGAATGATGTGACCATTTGCTTATCCATTTCTGTTAAAAGTAGCAATTCGTAACTGGTAACTTGGATGTTGTAGTCATTGAACTCCAAATGTTTGAACTAAAAAACTTTGTTGCTAAATCAGTATGAAAATGAAAAGCAACCTTGGATGAAAGGATGTGCTCATGTTCTTCTCAGCCTGATTATGTGGATTCTGGTGTGAACATTTTTTCAGAGATTCTATGGATTGACTGAAGCTACAAGCTGCCACTGCTTGTAGAATAACAGTGTTCAGGATCTTTTCAGTAGACCATTTATTATGTAAAGATAGAGCCTCTCTGTTGTTCCTCTGTTTGTGGAATACTTGAGGCAGATGTAGTCAGCTTTTCAAAGATTAATCATGAACCTTTGTTCTGATTTTTTTTATATTGTTACAATGGCAGGTGCATTAATATCCAGACCTTTATTTTTTATTTCATTTTTAAACTGTTTAGGATTAGTCACATCTGACATGAATTGTATCCTAGATTTTCATATTTCTTAAGCAGCTGTTTTGAGACAGTAACCTCTTTTTTGTGTTATGTAAAGATATTGTTGGAGCCCTTACTTAGAAGAGGCTTCTAATGAAATGAAATTTGTGGCAGTTCCAAAAGCATTAATGCATGGTCATCTCCAGCTGTGCACACTCCAGTTTTTAAATATGTAGCCTTTGTTGTCTCTTTGTAATTATCTGGGCAGCTTTTATGTCCGGATTTTAGCCCAGCCCATTTTTATAAAGCACAACTCCTCCCAAATGGAAGGCCTACAAAAATGTTATTTCTGGACAAATGTAGTTGAATTAATCATGAAAAGTAGTAATTTTGGTTTGACTTTGATAATGGTTAATATTGATACAGAGTACTAGAGCCCGAGTAGCAAACTTAGGATAACACATACTTTTATGGGAAAGACAAGACTTTGTCGAAAGTATGCTAGTTGCTGTAGTCATTTAGCGCCACCCTCTCCCCCTAATATTTTGGAGTTTTGTTGGTGATGAATAAGTAATGGTGGGCTCTTGTCTTAAAAATTTGTTAAAGAACATGTCTTCAGAACTGATGTATGCAACTTTAGTTCCTCCGTGTTAAAATCAGCTTCTTTATTATCTGATTCCTAGACTTACAGAAATGTTCTATATATGCTGAATAATAGAGTTGTTGGAACTTTCTTGTCCATGGCAATATGATACAGTGGGGTCTTGACTTAAGAACAGCTTGAGTTAAGAACATTTTGACTTAAGAACCGCTCTCATAGGAAAATATTGACTTGACTTACATACTTAGATTTGAGTTAAGAACTGAAAAAACCCACGTGGGAGGCAGGGAAAGTGCAAAATTTGAACTTTCAGTTAACTGTTGGCCAGTGAAAAGGGTGCCTGTCTGCTTCCTCACTCCTCCCAGCATTTAGAGAGTGGATTGGGAGACAGTCTTCAGACTGCCTGGTACTGTACTGCCTGGACTGTATTTTCCCTGCCTGCCTTGAACCTTTCTTGACCTAAGAAAAAAAGAAACAAAATATCCCCCTCTAGTGGTCGAAAGCGGAATAGCAGCTTCCCATTAGTTTCTATGGACGGAAAAGAGCAGATACGGATCAAATGGTTTTCAATGCATTCCTATGGGAAATGCAGATTTGACCTGAGAACTTTTTGACTTGAGAACTGCCTTCCAATACGGATTAAGTTCTCAAGTCAAGACCCCACTGTAGTAGTTTGTGTGTGAGGATTTTGGTAGGTTTCCTCTACTCGTTCACAAGACTAAGCCAAACTAAATGTAACATTAATTGCTTGGATACAATTAATATGGGGTGATGTTACATAATAGCTGTGTGGGTAACCTTTCCCTGTTGCCCATAGAAACTTTCCTTGAAATGCAAAGAACACTTTTGGTGGTGGTGAGGTATTAATGTCCCACACCCAGAGTCAGTGAGCCTTAGACTGCTCAGGTATCCTCTTGGCTACTATTAATGTAACAAAAACAATGTTATATATCATTTTGGCCCTGAGCACAGTTATTTATCAAATTTTGAAAACTTTTATTGTCTAAAACACATGTTCATAGTTTGTATCACTTTTCTATGAGGCAGATAAAACATCTTAAGCAGGGGTGGCAAAACATCAACTTCAGATAGCATGGTCAGGGTCGTAGAAATTCTACTTGAGTGCCATAGGTTCTCTCCCCCCCCCCCCCGACCTTAAAGGTACTTGAGTTTTGAATTTCCTGAATAACACACTCTCGGAAAAATCCTTTACTGTGCATCTCAGTTAGATTTATTAATCCTGTAAGTTTGTTCTGTTGTTAGACTGCTATATATACTTTGAAGCCTCTAAGTATTATAAAGGCAGAGCCTGTATTGTTTCTCGTTAGGCCAGGAAATTCCTGAAGGAGGCAAAGAGGTAGAAGAATATTCTGAAGAAGAGGATGACGACGACGACGACGATTCTGATTCTGAAGAGGCATCACAGAAACAACGCACAGAGGAGTCCCATGCAGAGACTGCATCATCAACACCATCTCAATCAGCGCAGCAACAGCCACAGCCACAGCAGCAGCCCCCACCCCCTCAACCTGTTCCTCCAACTCAAATACAGGCACCTCCCATGCCTGGGCCGCCACCTCTTGGACCTCCTCCTGCACCACCTTTGCGGCCTCCAGGACCACCTACTGGCCTTCCTCCTGGGCCACCCCCAGGTAAGCATTTGATCAAGTGTGAAGAACCTCAGGGTGCTCATATAGCTTAGTGGGTCATAATGTCTGGAGGTGAGGAGTCTGTCTCCATTGTGCTTCTCTGATGAGGGACCAGCTGAGGTCACCCAGAGTGTGTGTGACTGAGAGATTATGTGCCCCGCCGTGTGTCGAGCTGTGAACAAGTAGCACAGTCCTAGAACACAACCAGAGAGGGACTGGTACTTCTGGGTACTTTATAGCTAGTAATTTCTTGGAGGGGTCCCATAAACTGGAATCAACATGGTGCATACTAATAATTTTATTGTAAAGAGACTTGGCATTGTTTTGCTGTGGTATCCCAGCTTTGAAATTATGAAAATAACGTAGTAAAATGACATTAAAATAGCAGCAGAGGCTTTCCTTTAACTGTATATGAATGTTGAAAGAATAAATAATATTCTTTCTCTTGAGGCTGACATTCAGTGTTCGTTCTTAAGATAGATTGTAAGATTGACAACAAAGCTTTGGACTGGGTGGATGTTTCCTGCTCCTCCAGCTTTTATGTATGAGAATTTGAAGGAGAAAACACAATATTTTCATTTAAAACTTAGTCGCCAAGTTTGTCTTAAATCAAGGTATATTTGAAACATAATTTCCTCACCTCTTTTTTTTTCTAGCTAAGCAAGGAGCTGCAAGAGCACACTGGAGTATCACCAATTTCAGAAATATAATGACTGTCATTGTTTTCAGGGGCTCCTCCATTCCTCAGGCCACCTGGATTGCCTGGACTACGTGGGCCTTTACCACGACTTCTGCCACCTGGACCTCCCCCTGGCCGCCCTCCTGGCCCTCCACCTGGTCCACCTCCAGGTCTGCCGCCAGGCCCTCCTCCAAGGGGACCCCCACCTCGTTTACCACCTCCAGCCCCTCCAGGTACTTAGATCATTTAGCAGTGGGTATTCCTTGTTCTTCCAGTGTTATTTTCACCTAGAGGACAAGAGCAGAAGACTTGTATTAGTCCAGCAACAATTATTTTCATATTAAATCCTGCAGAAAAATCATACTTAGCTACATACTATATTGAATCTCGAAAGTACGTGGTATTTTTACTGTCTCCGCTGATTCTAGCATGAAAGCTGAATAGTCTGTTATCTCAAATGATTGAAGGTTTTAACTGCATCATTTGATCTGCTGGAATTTCATATAAACTTAAGATAAAGTGTGCACACAGTTGGTATAGATGAGCCAATGCTATATACTGTGCTGACCTGTAAATTTTTTGCCTCCTTCCTTGATCTTAAACAAATATCAGAGGGATAATTCGTTTCTCTTCCTGCAGGTATCCCTCCTCCTCGTCCAGGCATGTTGCGCCCTCCTTTGGTACCTCCCCCAGGCTTATTCCCACCTGCTCCCATTCCAAATCCTGGGGTCCTGAGTGCTCCCCCCAGCTTGATCCAGCGTCCCAAGGTGGATGATACTAGTGCAGCCACTATTGAGAAGAAGGCCACAGCAACAATCAGTGCCAAGCCCCAGATCACCAACCCGAAGGCTGAGATCACCCGTTTTGTGCCCACGGCCCTGCGGGTCCGCCGAGAGAACAAGGGGACATCTGCCTCCATCCAGAAGAAACCTGATGATGAGCCTTCTGTTCAGATAACCAAAGCAACTCCTAAAGCTGGCTCATCTGCTCCGGTTTCTGTACAGACCAAGGATGATGTGTATGAAGCATTCATGAAAGAAATGGAGGGGCTTCTGTGACAACTGTTTCAAGTTAACGTTTATATCCTCTGTGATGATGAGAGCAGACTACTATGTTAGGGACAGGGTTTCCATGTTGTAGTGGCATCCAGTTGAAGAACTTCTTTCCTAACAAGTAATAGTTCCCCCATTCCTCTTAACTTGTGATCAGAGTTGGGGGGCGAGCCCTCTGTAGAGTGGAAAAGGAACACAGTTGTCTGTCTACCATCTAACAAAGGTCTAGCAAGACTCAGTTGTGTCTGTGCTCCCATGGAAAATCTTTTGTCTCCTTGAGTATTTTTTTAGTTAATGGGAAGAATAAACTCGTGAACACATACATACCTGTGCATCAGGTTTGTATTTTCTGTTTTGGTGGCTTTCTGTAAATATTTTGTAATGCTGGTTTTTAGTTGAGTGGGATTAAATGGTTTACCCACTGTCAAAGATGGATAAAGCTGATGTTTGCATAAATAGCATGCAGACATTTTGCACCTGAGATAAATATCCTGCAGTCGTTTCAGTGGCTTCTTGCTGACAGGAGAAACATGATTGTCTCATGAATGGGAATAAATATTTGATGTACTACTACAGTCTGTGTGATTGCACATCTGTATGACTATTTTGCATTTAGGAAAAGTTACTAGAGGCACACACATGCAGTGAATATAGGTAAGAAGACATACGTAAAAGGGGGCCTGGCTTTTGAAATTTGGTGCACAAGTACAGATTTGTCACTGCTTTCTTTTTTTATCCTTGATTTCTGCATCAGAAAAAGTGAAAACTGGTACAGTGGTGAAGTAGGTTGAATTTGATGCTTTTAAAAAATTGGGATTTCCAAGAGAGACTGGAAACAGGAACGCCACATGACCTGTGACAGTTTAATTATTTATCTCCCAGCTGATTCCCTGGCTTTGGTTAAAAGAATGAATGGAAGCAGAGGAAGCAATCCACAGAAGGACGGCATCTATTCCTGTGTCTAGTAAGATATTATATTGATCTGAAGTGTTGCTTATGGACAGCTTACAAAGAAAAGATAACTGTGAAATAGCAATCACAAGCAAGGTGATGCCAATTGAGACCGTTTTTGTTCTACCCAGTTTTCCCCCAGCATTTTCTTCCTGTATCTGACACTATGCAAATATTAAGCTCTTCTGTACACTGACTAATAAAAATGGTGTTCCCCCTAAAAATAAGAATATTACAAGGAAGAATTTATGTATTGTCTGTTAAAGAACATTAACGTAAAGGTTCACCTTGACATTTAGTCCAGTCATGTCCCACTCTAGGGCGCGGTGCTCATCCCCGTTTCCAAGCCATAGACCCAGCTTTTGACTGAAGACAATTTCCATGGCCATGTGGCCAGTGCACCTAGACACAGAACGCTGTTACCTTCTCACCGAGGTGGTACCATCTTCTTGCTTTTCTACATGCTTTTGAACTGCTAGGTTGGCAGGAGCTGGGACAAGCGACGGGAGCTCACTCTGTCACGTGGATTCAATCCTACGACTGCTCGTCCTCTGACATTGCAGCACAGAGGCTTCTGCAGTTTAACCTGCAGCGCCACCACGCTGCGGTAATATTAGCAGCCATCTAATTTTTAACATACATTTGCACTCATTTCACATGCTTGCAAGGTAATGCTCAAAATCCTACAAGGCAGGCTTCAGCAGTATGTGGACAGAGAACTCCCAGAAGTACAGGCTGGATTCCGAAGGGGCAGAGGAAGTAGAGACCAAATTGCTAACATGCACTGGATTATGGAGAAAGCCAGAGAGTTCCAGAAAAACGTCTACTTCTGCTTCATTCACTACACAAAAGCCTTTGACTGTGTGGACCACAGCAAACTATGGCAAGTTCTTAAAGAAATGGGAGAGCCTGACCACCTTATCTATCTCCTGAGAAATCTCTATGGGGGACAGGAAGCAACAGAACTGGATATGGAACAACTGATTGGTTCAAAATTGGGAAAGGAGTACAAAAGGGCTGTATATTGTCTCCCTGCTTATTTAACTTACATGCAGAAAGTGAGGAGGAATTAAGGAACTTCTTAAGGGTGAAAGGGCAGTGCAAAAAATGGTCTGAAGCTCAACATCAAAAAACTAAGATCATGGCCACTGTTCCCATCACCTCCTGGCAAATAGAAGGGGAAGATATGGAGGCAGTGACAAATTTTACGTTCTTGGGCTCCATGATCACTGCAGATGGGGACAGCAGCCATGAAATTAAAAGACACCTGCTTCTTGGGAGAGATGCGATGACAAACCTCGACAGCATCTTTAAAAGCAGAGACATCACCTTGCTGACAAAGGTCCACATAGCCAAAGCTATGGTTTTTCCAGTACTGTTGTATGGAAGTGAGAGCTGGACCATAAAGAAGGCTGGCCGCCGAAGAATTGATGCTTTTGAGTTATGGTGCTGGAGGAGACTCTTGAGAGTCCCCTGGACTGCAAGGAGATAAAACCTATCCGTTCTGAAGGAAATCAACCCTGAGTGCTCACTGGAAGGACAGATCCTGAAGCTGAGGCTTCAATACTTTGGCCATCTCATGAGAAGAGAAATCTCCCTGGAAAAGACCCTGATGTTGGGAAAGAGTGAAGGCAGGAGGAGAAGGGGACGACAGAGGACGAGATGGTTGGACAGGGTCACCGAAGCAGCCAACATGAATTTGACCAAATTCCGGGAGGCAGTGGAAGACAGGAGGACCTGGCATGCTGTGGTCCATGGGGTCACGGAGTTGGACACGACTTAACAACTAAACAACAACAAAAATTTTAACTCCTAAAGCACAGTATCATCTGCTATGATGAGAGGTATGGAAAATAACTGATGGCCCGTGGAAGTGGCTGCACTGATTCAGAGAAAAACAATTGATGACAGCAAAGAGGCTAATCAAAAGTCAGATACTATGAATCCACTTAGTTTCTGCCTAGAGATGAAAGAAAGGGGCCTACAGGAGGCTGTCTGTAGCAAGACTTGGTGACAGAGTGGTGTTTAGAAAGGAACAATTTACACTCCTCTGTTTACATTTCTTTATTCTCCAGTGTATCTTTGTTTAAGTGGGAGAACAGTGGTTTCATTTACTCTGAGGGCAAAAAGTAACTTGCAATGCAGTTACTTACCCTTCTACATCTCAAAGGCTTGAAATCCTGTTGAAACTTATGGAAGAGATGACTCAACTGATCTCTACTGATTCAGTGGGCCTATTCTAGTTAGAACTCACTACACTAAGCAACAAGATTTTAACAATTGGGAGCGGAACTTTCCTGTCTGATATAGAGCAGTTGTTCCCCTTCCTTGCAGTAATGTTGTCACACTCAGAATCTGTGCCTCTGTAAGCTCTTAGGCCTACAGGATTTATTTATGAGTACTTGTAAATGGTGGAGATTCGAGCATTTTAAGGTATACAATAACATGGCACTTACAGATTGACATACAACATTTATGTGGCCCATGAGATGTATGGTACATTAGGCTATGCAGGAAATATCTGTACATACTGTATAGGTATGTTCAATGTGCATCTGGAATTAAAAGTTGTAGAAGCATGTTGAATCTGTGAGGGAAGCACATTTCATGTAGTGGCACCACATTAAATGTCCTGCTATGGATGATTGCAGAATAAACCTGAGAACTGTATGGTACCACCAAGAGGGCTTCTCCAAATGAGCTTGAAGGTCATGTAGCCGTAATTCGTATCAGCCCAGGCCTGTTGAAAAGTCCACATTGTTGGCACATACAGTAGGAACTGTACAAAATCTTTTGCTCTATTTGAAGTTTTGCCATGCATGAAGACTTTTCTAGGATTTCTCATGGAATTGTAAAGCAGGAATGAAAACATATGGCTCACCAGATGGCCAATGGACCGCAAGTCCCACGAGCCCCTCACTATAGCCAACAGTTAGGGAGGCAACAGGACAGAAAACTAGGGTATGGTGGGACCTCCCCTACTACTTTTAGGCAATAAGAATCATGAGTCATAAATAAGGGACTAGCTCCTCCTTCCTACTGGAGGGGACCTTGGCCTTCCTAACTTTGGTTGGATACAGAACATCCAAACAATGGGGCTGTACCCAGAGCAGCCCCCCAACTTTTCCATTCCATCAGCTCTTCCCTTCCTTGCACATTTCCATCTACAGTATTTTACCAGCAAGGAGCAATTCCAGGATATATACTCCTCACCCCACTCACTGTAGTGCATGACCAAAAACATTCTAGCTTTCTGCCTTTCATTATTTCTTCTTAGCGGGCTCTTTAGACTTATCAAGTAAATTATGATGACAACACCTATCTATCTCAAAAGGCAATAAAGCTTTCCTGTGTCCCCTGTTTCAACCTCTACGACTTTAGACTGAGGATTTCCTCTTTTCCTTAAAATGGCGGCGCACGAAGTAGTGTGTATACAGCAGGGCTTTAAAATTACTACCCTAGGATCGAGCAGTGGATCCCAGAGGAGCCTTTGGGTTTCTCTTTGGGGCCGTTGGGCGGAGGGATGGCGAGGGACGCCGGGCGAGCCGAGCGCTGACCCCTCTCGCCACGGAACCTCCTTCGGCACGACGGCCCCTCGCCCAGGCGCAGCGGAAGGGCGCTTGTGGACAATCTTCGCCGGCAGCGGCTTTCCAGGCGCCTCGCCGCCGGCTGGGGGTGCGTGGGTGGGGGGCGCGTCGGCAGCGGGGGGCAGGGGGGTTTGCAAGCACCCCATTGCCTCTGGGGCTCCACCTGCGCACCCCCCCCCCCCCACTCACCAACTCTTCCCCCAGAAGAAAGCGGGGGAAAGTTGGGCGCTGGATCGCTTGGGAGGCCCAGTTAGAAGCCGCTCGGTCGGCCTCGCCATTGGCTGAGACTCGAAACTCGATGCTCATTGGAGGAGGTCCCGATTTGAAAACTCGCGCTCTTGCTGGGGGGGGGGGCGCCCAAATGGACCGCCCACGAGCATCCTTCACCCTCGCTTTTGTGCCGGATCGACCGACGGAATCGCCCAAGTTGTCAGCTTTTCGCCTTCGCTGCTGCTTTGGGGCCGCGGGACAGAAGCGGCTGGCGTCCTCTTGGGCTCATAAAAGGTGACTTGTTGTGCGAACACCTCTAACCTGCGTTAGGTCCTCTAAATGCGGACCATGTCCGCCTAGTTGCCCTTTCCGAAGAAACGCGGGTCCTTTCGAGCCTTCCACGACGTAGTGCCACTGCCAGGAAAATGCAAAAGTTTACAGAGGAGCGCCGACAGTCCGCTGCTTAAACGCAGGCACACGCAAGACACGCGCGCGCGCACACACTCTTTTCCCTTTGATTACACAACGTGGGTCCAACGCACTGACTTCCATGATGGTGGAAGGGGAGAAGAATACTGTATTGTCTTACTAGCAGATTTTTTTTTCAGTTGCACCGAAATAAATCTGTTAGTCTTTATAGTGCTGCCATATTTTTCCTTTTTTTCCTTTTCCTCCCCCGCCTCTTTTGACAACATGTTGAGAGAGATGAACACCTGCTTCTTTAGGGGAAAAAAACATTACTGTACCGGACACGGGAGTCAGTCCGGCCTCTGGGAACCTTTTAGGGAAACGGATGGATGTAATGTAACAAGCTATTAAAACAGTCATGTATTGCCCCGACTTGGTCCATTAGGCTTTACTGCCGATCAGATATGCATGGGATCTAAGCTCTCGGGTACACTTCCCTGGATGCAAATAGTATTCAACTCAAACGGACTACTCTGCAGAACTGCATCCACAGTGGGCCTATTAATAGACCGTGTGGCATATAGTCATTGTTCCAACTGAATATAAATACAGTGTGCCTGAATCTTGTCTTGGAAGTACAGTAGTAGGAAATAACGTTTTACTGAATCGGATGGTGCTGAACATCCACGACAGCTCCTGCTGCAATTCTGTTGTGAGGGTACACGGGTCTTTCTTAATGCCAGCCTTATCTTATTTTTTAAAAACACATTTTCACTTGTGGGGTTTCCTGTTTACAGTAATTATAGGGCCATGAGCAAACACTGAAATTCGTTTGTGAGTATTAAAGTTTCCCTAGCAAGCAGAAATATATTCCTTGGAAAACAAAGGCGGATTTTTTTCTCAGCTAGAATACATGGTGAGGGCGAGTCATAAACCAGCCACTTTCATTTGGAAACCTAAAGACCACCAAAAATACCCAAAAGGTATTTTGCAAGTGATTTGATCTTTAAAAAAGAATTTATTGCACTTTGATTATTCTTAGAATGGTATCCTAAATCTACATAAAAGCGAGCTGTGAGATGTCTAAGTGTGCCAGTCAATTTCTTACTTTGAAGTATTTATTTCCAAATTAATCTCTAAAACCGGGTCGGGGATCTTACATGATCAATACATTAATTTTCAGTCCAGATTACGATGTCTTAACTATATATTAATATCACATTCGAGATCTTTTATCTGGAACTGGTGAGTGGGTTAGGGCTCTGCTGATTAGCAATGGTGCTTCTACTTTGTGGAAGTCTTGTGTTACCTCTGCCTATTTGAAGTCTAATTACAGCGAGAATATTGGCACAAAATACTCCGAATATGTCCCGCCACCGAGATTACTATCTAAAGATGGGACCTGCATCGTTTTCCCGTTGATTTTGGAGATTGCATAGCTTTAATTTACAAAGAAAAACAAAACTTTCGCTGCTTCAAGGTCTTCCCAGATCCTGCATCAAGGGATTTAGAGCTCTTTTAAAATCGTTCCCTTCCATTTTTCTCTTTCAAAAACGAAACGGAGAGAAAGCACCCCTTGCTCTTCCCCCCTGTTAAAAGAATTGATTATTTGGTGGCAGGCATTGTGTGAAATTTGCGGTTTATTAACTCGAAAGAAACACAAAACTGAGCGGTCGGAAGAGCCCCTTCAGCCTGGCAGCAGGGCGGGTTCTGCAGCCGACCAATCACGAGGCGGCGCCTCTCTATAAATAAACAGCGGCTGACCTACTTGAGCTCACTTTTTTCTTCTTTCGGGGTTCGTCGTGTGTGCTCGTCTCAGCTGCCATGTCCGAAACCGCGCCTGCCGTAGCCGTGAGCGCGGCGGCTCCTCCGGCCGCTGCCAAAGCGCCGGCGAAGAAGGCGAAGAAAGCGGGCGCCGCTAAAGCGCGCAAGGCATCCGGGCCCAGCGTCACGGAGCTCCTCACCAAAGCGGTGGCTGCCTCTAAGGAGCGCAAGGGCATTTCGCTGGCTGCCCTGAAGAAAGCCTTAGCCGCCGGAGGCTACGATGTGGAGAAGAACAACAGCCGCATCAAGCTGGGTCTGAAGAGCTTGGTGAGCAAAGGGACCCTGGTGCACACCAAGGGCATCGGCGCCTCGGGCTCGTTCAAGATCGGCAAGAAGGCCGAAGGCAAGGAGAAGGCGCCCAAGAAGAAGGCGCCCAAACCGAAGAAGCCCGCCGCCAAGAAGCCAGCCGCCGGCGTTAAGAAGCCCAAGAAGCCGGCCGCTGCCGCCAAAAAGAGCCCCAAGAAACCCAAGAAGCCGGCCGCGGTGAAGAAGGCCGCCAAGAGCCCCAAGAAGGCTAAGCCGGTCAAGCCCAAAAAAGTAGCCAAAAGCCCCGCCAAGGCGAAAGCCGTGAAGCCCAAGACGGCCAAGCCGAAGGCGGCCAAGCCCAAAGCTGCCAAGGCGAAGAAGGCGGCGCCCAAGAAGAAGTAAACCATGGCTCGCGTATACTTTTTCAAAAACCCAAAGGCTCTTTTAAGAGCCACCCATTTCGTCAAAAAAAGAGCTGTCGTGCACCTGGCACTTAATTTCTCCCCCTCTTTGGGGCAATCTTGGGTATGTTTGCGCCGAAGGACGGTACCTTTGGGGGTGGGTGGGTGTCGAGCATCCGCAAAGCTTGACAGTTCTTGTAACTTGACTAAGTCATCTATGTTGTCAAGTTCTGATTTACGGCGATCCTTTTCAGATTTTTTTCTCCAGGTACAGTAGAGTACTCGGGAATGGAGGGGAGGGGGTCCTAGGACTGCACCTTGCCCAAGGCCACATTAGCCGGCCTTTTTTTGGGATGCACAGTAGGGAACTGAACTCCCAACCACCTCTTATCTCGCTGAGCTATCCAGCCAGCACCACATTACTACGTAGCCATTATTAACTGGTTTCCGATGTCCTCATTTGTAATGTTAATAAAGGATACATTTCGATCCTTTGTGGCAAAGAACCTATTTCTGGCAGCTTGCTATCCTTCGTGGATGGCAGCCGACGGGGACTGCATTTGATTAAACGGGCAGCCATACAGTACGTACACGAAAGTTTATAAAACAAGTTAGAATTAGTCTTAAGGTGTCACGTTTTTGTTGCAACGGGAGACTATTGGCTACACCTCGCAGGCTTAGCATCAGTGGTTAAAGTTTAAACGCGTTTTCCTGCTTTTGAAAACTTCCCGCAAGTTAGGCTTTCAACGGGGGAAGTCTCCTTTTACTGAGACGGACCATGAGTCCATCTAACTGTCCGAGGAACCCCCTTGAAGGAAACTAGCTTGGAAGTATTGTCCCGGAAGGGAGGGGGATTTGGTTGTGGAAGAGATGAGGAAAGACTGTCCTCGGGAGGACGTCTCATTAAACTGATCGTGAGTAAGCGTGCGGCAGGCGTGTATTAAGTACTATTGCGTTTGCTCAGCTGGATAGGTCGGAGTGTAAATGTGGGTGGGGGGTTAACATGCAGTTACTCAAGTGTGGAATCGCTGGAGACGTTCTTCGGCACGGATTCGACTCCTTGCTGCCACCGCTCTCTAAACATCTTACAAACCTTGAAACCCTTTTAGGGTTGCCTTAGTCAGCACTGACTCGATTGCACAACTTAACATCCGAATGCATAAAATCGGGTTCCAGTATGTTTATAAGGATATCGCATTTTTCTTAGTGTCTCCCCGCTGTCGGAAAACTTCCGGCATGTTAAGTGTTAAAAAATCATATTTTTTTGCTGTAGGTAAACGTTTGCCAAGGTTCACTGGTTTACTTCTAAAATGAATAAATAAATATATACTGTATATATATTCGATAGTAGTAATATCGCGGAGGTGAACTTCTACCGGGTGGAGAAGCGTGACAACGTCATGTAAAGCAACATGTCATTTAGCGATGTAGGAGAGCGACTGTCAAATGAACTTTCAAAATGTTTTTAAAGTGCCTGCACTCTTGCTTTGGTATCCAGTGTAGGTACAGTTGATAGAATGACGGACGAGGACTCTGGAGACTAGGGCTGGAATCCCCGCTTGGCCACGGACGCTCACAGGAGGATCTGAACTAGTAAAACAACCTCGTAAATACAGTATTTCATTTACCTTGAAAGCCCTAAGTGGGTTCCCAATTGACAGCACATTACTAACGCTCGCTTTGCAGCCCTTTCCCTCTACATCAAAGACGTCATGTTTTGTGATTGGCTGAATTTGTGAATTTGTCTCAACAGCCAATAGGAGAAAGGTATCACATTGCCCAATCAGGAAGGATGTAAACAGAGTAACGATGCTGTTCCCTATCCAATAGAAAAGAAGACATTCAATCCTATTATTTGCATGAAGCCACTATATAAAAGGCAGGCACACTCAGTCGCTTACTGTCTTTAGGGAGAGTGTATGGAAGTATAAAGATGCCGGAACCAGCCAAGTCGGTGCCCGTTTCTAAAAAAGGCTCCAAGAAAGCGGTGACCAAAACGCATAAAAAGGGTGATAAGAAAAGGAAGAAGGTTAGAAAAGAAAGCTATTCTATCTACGTGTACAAAGTTCTGAAACAAGTCCACCCGGATACTGGCATTTCTTCGAAAGCTATGAGTATAATGAATTCCTTCGTCAATGATGTTTTCGAGCGTATCGCCGGGGAAGCCACCCGCTTGGCCCATTACAACAAGCGCTCCACGATCACCTCTCGGGAGATCCAGACGGCTGTGCGGCTCCTGCTGCCCGGGGAGCTGGCGAAACACGCGGTGTCTGAAGGAACGAAGGCGGTCACCAAATACACGAGTTCCAAGTAATTTTCCCTTCGATATTTTGACCCAAAGGCTCTTTTAAGAGCCAACCATCTCTTCAGTAAAAGAGCTCTCCTCACAAATTCTTAAATGTTAACATTAAATACGACTTTGGTTTTCCATCAACCTTTGAAAACGAATATAGTTTTTTCCCGTGGTTCTTTAAACAAGCACTAAGTGAACTAAATAAAGAATGTAAACAAGGGAAAAATCTCAGAACTCATCCATTTCAAATGATTTTTACAGTTCGTTGGCCAAATAACATCCGTCGATTTCAAATACATGTGCAAACTTGTAGAACAGTAGGATTTTCGGGTAGGGCGTCGGGTCTTTACCGTCAACCGCTGAAAACGTTTTGAAATACCCGCTTTCTACAATTATTGGTCAGTCCAAGGAAGTTCCTCAATAAATTTCACCCAATAGCTACCGTTTAAGGGCTGAGTTCATTCGCTTGTATTGTTAGTACAGTATTCAGTTTTCAGTAGGCGTGTATCTTGAATATTTAAAATTCACTGCTAATTGTTCGCGAAGGGGACAGAATACTCTTTTAAGTCCCCTCATAGAATAAAAACTATGAAATGGCTTAAAACATATTTGGATACATGACAAACCCACGGTCTATTTTATATTTTCAGCATGCTTGTTGAAAAGCATGGGATGGCGACATACATTAAATAATAACAAATAATTTGCTACTTTTAATAGAATAAAAATTGAGGCGCCTTGATTTTTATTTGCTGAGTTTTGCTAATTTAAAATTTAATAAAGCGCTTAGCTTTGCTTTTTCACAGGACGCTTATGTAATACGGAGAAAGTACGCGCCAAAGAGGCAGGCGATTTTTCTCATAGGAACGCGGGCCTTTTCAAACTATCCAATGAAGCTTCGGATTTCCTAGCGTGAGCGAATCAGAAGCTTCAACCGCTCCAATGAGGACCGTCGTTTTTCTAGCAGCAGCCAATCAAAAGCTAGGGGTCGCATATAAATTTCCTCGCCAGGCGCATAGCTTTCAGTTGGTGTCTTTGTTCGTGGAAAGAGAGAGATGGCTCGGACGAAGCAGACGGCTCGCAAGTCGACTGGCGGCAAGGCCCCTCGCAAGCAGCTGGCCACAAAGGCTGCCCGGAAAAGCGCCCCTGCTACCGGCGGCGTGAAGAAGCCTCACCGTTACCGCCCTGGTACCGTCGCTCTGCGAGAAATCCGCCGCTACCAGAAGTCCACCGAGCTCCTGATCCGCAAGCTGCCTTTCCAACGCCTGGTGCGTGAAATCGCCCAGGATTTCAAAACTGACCTGCGTTTCCAGAGCTCGGCGGTGATGGCCCTTCAGGAGGCGAGCGAGGCTTACTTGGTAGGGTTGTTCGAGGACACGAACCTCTGCGCGATTCATGCCAAAAGAGTGACCATTATGCCGAAAGATATTCAGCTGGCTCGGCGGATCCGTGGCGAGAGGGCTTAAATCCCTGCTCATCTGGCTTCCGTCCCATTCCTCCGCCGCCCAGCCCTACAACGAAACCCAAAGGCTCTTTTAAGAGCCACTACATGATCACTCGAAAGAACTGAAGTTTACGTTTTTTTGTGTGCAATATTTTTTCTAGTCTTTATTGGTGTTTGCTTCTGAGCGTGCTTTGCTGTGCAATCCTATACGCACGTTTAGCTGCACGTTTACGAGTATGTTATCGCGAGTTATTAAGTCCGATGCAGGGACTTTTACAAGATGCGCAGAGGAGTCTCCCGTTCACAAGCACGCCGAGCAAGTCATTGAAACTGGTGGTGCTTATTTTCGGGCAGGGCTGCATATAATTTTGCATGTCTGTTACAGGGGGGCGGATCTGCAGGGCTTGCTGTCGGCCGAGACGATGAGTGGTGATGAGTCTTGAGAGGCACAGTACCCCAAAGCTTTGGCTTCGTTCTGCCTCCGGCAAGCCTTTTCTGATTGGTAGAAAAGCCTCGCCCTGGGGAGTTTAAAACCTGGGAGGCGCGCGGCCTTTCTGCACGTCTCACTTCAGAGGAGCGATCCGCGTTGTACCAGGAGCGAGTGGGAGGAGCAGCCTTCATTGGGCTACGTGGAGGGAGGCCCTTTACCCGGGGGCCACTCCTCCCTCGGCCCTTTCCCAGTCTTCTCTCATTCCCGCTTCGCCATCGACAGCTTTGTGTGCCTGGTCAGTGGGGGTTTGGTGCTCGGGCAGGTAGTTTTAGGTCGCCTTACAGTTTCTTCTCCAAGGTACTTGCTTTTTTTTTTCTCTCGCTTGAGCAAATCCCTCCTTTTCTCAGCCTGTTAACATCACCACCTTGAGCGTGTATGGTTCTGTCTTTGATACAGGAGGAGCTACAATCGGAGAAATTAGTTCTCTGTGTGCTTGTCTGAATGCAGATCGGATCACTAATACATTTAGCTCAGTATTGTCAACTGTAGCCCACAGTACGTTTCCAGAGTTTCAGGCAGGCAGGTCTTAACCCTGTGTGCACACCCCAGCTATTTCCCAATTTCACATCCATGCCTAACCTTTCATAAATCAGAGATGGGTGTGCTCATGTTACTATTGGGGTGGCAAAACACAACCCCATAGACATCCCTCATGTGTATACATCACAGTGGGTGACTACTAGAGGTCTGGAACCCATGCATGCATTCCTTCCTCCCTTTGGACTACAGAGCACCATCCTTAGCACACCCTCATTAAAAACAACACCTTAACACTTAGAAGCACACACCCTTAGAACAGCTCCCTGCATCATCTAGGATGCCTATGGAGGCAGTTTTACCATACTTCTCCGCAGGGATGGGACTTAAAAAATTGCTTCCAGTTTTGGGGGCAAAAACTACACATCCTAAACTGAAACAGGCTTGGATGTTTTTGTTTGTTTTGTTTTTAGTTTTAAAACGGACATACATGCGCATTGCCCACTCCTGTACACACAGAGGGACTATATAAGTAAATCTCTGTGCATTTTTGTTTATGTGTATCCACATGTACAGTATGTACAATATATATGTATACATATTCGTGTATGCATGAGTTAGGTTTCTGGTTGCATAGCCAGAGGCTGGGAGTTGAATTCCCCACTGTGTCGTATGGGAGAAGAGCCAGCCTGTGTGGCCTTGGGCAAGCTGCACAGTCCCAGGGTATCCCTAGAAGAAGAGAACGTCAAACCACTTATGAGTACTGTACTCCCTACCTAGGAAACCCTGAAAGAGGGGCTTCTGTATGTTTGAATTGACCTGACTGCCCACAAGACCGATTATGTGTGCATGTGCTTAGAGTCAAGCTTGACTGAGACAGTTCAAAACAAATTTGGTCCTGTTTTATTGTGGCATGTTTTATAAGGGAAAAAAAAACCAGTGGCTATTTTGTGCTCTCAGGCAGCACTTTTTGTTTGCCAATTCTCACTCTCACGGGTTGCATGGAGCCCTCTGTTTCTCAAGTCTCAGTGTGCTTATATATATCTTTAAAAGACAGATCCCACAAGGGTCGCTTCCCTCCGGTCCGCTGCCAACTGCCACCACACCTGGTGCTTATGAAACCACAGGATGCTTGAAGCCACAGCCCACTGCCAGCTGCGTGTGTGGTGAGGACAGCAAGGGGGGGGGCTGTGTTCTGATATGTTCCTGTGATAAAGGTCAAGAGAGCTGGTGCCTGGCAGTCTTGGATAGCAGCCAGCATCTCCGACAAAGGCCGGGGCTGAGGTTGTCCTTGGGCCACACAGCTGGGTCTATAAGCCACCCACAATCTGAATTTTCCATTATCCTTATGGAATAGGTAGGAAATTAAAATGAGGACATGCTGGTCAGCACCAGCATCAAGCGTGTTGTAATTGGTGATGGTGGTGTATGTAGTGAGAACTGGCATTTATTAATCCTCATGTTCTAGGACTCTGCCTGGCACGGAAAAGATCTGATGAGGGATTGCTCTTTGCTTGTCTCCTGGTTTAGTGCCCTGGGTCTTCTCGTTCTCTGTACTCAGCCGGTGAGGACATTGTTTCCCAGGCCAAAGCTTTTCAATCATAGAGCTGGAAAGGGATTATGAGGCCATCGAGTCCAAACTCGTGCTCAGTGCAAGAATCCAGATAAAAGCAGATCTGACAGATACCCTTCTCCCATTGCAGACTCAGAAGATGTGTTAATGTTGAAGGGGATTGTGTGGCAGTGGAGAGTGAGGCATTAGAGAAGTCTCAAAAAGCTTGGAAGCATCAGAGCAAGAAGAGTTCGCTCCCATAAATACTAGCTATTCCCAAGTGATCATCCAGGCCCCATGCTTGGCATGCTTATGCTCCGAGTGACCGTTGGGAGGCAAACTGCAGGGGAGTGCAAAGAGGCATGGTTTGCTTTTTACCTGGTCTTTTGGATTAGTAACCAGGAGGAGAATGTGTGACCGGAAATGGGAACTGTTACTGTTTTGTGCCCCAACTTCAGAATGACCCAGTCAGATTGGCCAGTGGATTAGGGTGTTATGGGAGATGTTGTTCAGAAGAAGGAATTTCCCATCTGTGTGTGGCCCTGCTAAATGCTGACTTGCTACTTCAAATCAGTACAGACAATGGTAAGAGTCCTAAGAGATCATGAGAAGTACCCTTCAGTAACATCTGATGGGCTATTCAATTACCCCTACTTGAACCTAGCATGCATACATTTTAAACATTTGTTTTCTCTGGACATGTCCAACTTTTTTGCTAAATCATATACAGATAGTACTCGTCGTTGTCGTTTAGTCGCTCAGTCGTGTCCGACTCTTCGTGACCCCATGGACCAGAGCACACCAGGCCCTCCTATCTTCCACTGCCTCCCGGAGTTCTGTCAATTTCATGTTGGTTGCTTCGCAGACACTGTCCAGCCATCTGTCATCCCTTTCCTAACATCAAGGTCTTTTCCAAGGAGTCTTCTCTTCTCATGAGATGGCCAAAGTACTGGAGCCTCAGCTTCAGGATTTGTCCTTCCAGTGAGCACTCAGGGTTGATTCCCTTTAGAATTGATAGGTTTGTTCTCCTTGCAGTCCAGGGGACTCTCAAGAGCCTCCTCCAGCACCACAATTCAAAGGCATCAATTCTTCGGCGGTCAGCTTTCTTTATGGTCCAGCTCTCACTTCCATACATCACAACAGGAAAAACCATAGCTCTGACTATTCGGACTTTTGTTGGCAAGGTGATGTCTCTGCTTTTTAAGATGCTGTCAAGGTTTGTCATCGCTTTCCTCCCCAGAAGCAGGTGTCTTTTAATTTCGTGGCTGCTGTCTCCATCTGCAGTGATCATGGAGCCCAAGAAAATAAAATCTGTCACTGCCTCCATATCTTACCCTTCTATTTCCCAGGAGGTGATGGGACCAGTGGCCATGATCTTAGTTTTTTTGATGTTGAGTTTCAGGCCGTTTTTTGCGCTCTCCTCTTTCACCCTCATTACAAGGTTCTTTAATTCCTCCTCACTTTCTGCCATCAGAGTGGTATCATCTGCATATCAGAGGTTGTTGATATTTCTTCCAGCAATCTTAATTCCGGTTTGGGATTCCTCCAGTCCAGCCTTCCGCATGATGTATTCTGCATATAAGTTAAATAAGCTGGGGGACAATATACAGCCTTGTTATACTCCTTTCCCAATTTTGAACCAATCAGTTGTTCCATATCCAGTTCTAACTGTTGCTTCCTGTCCCACAGATAGTACTACATTTCATAATTATTTATTCATTAGGTATTATATTGTAACTCACATTTCTTCTTCAGTCCAAGGTCCCATACATAGGTTTCATTCATGTTGTTCTCACAACAACTCTGTGAAGTAGATTGAGCCTGAAAAGGTGTGTCTGGCCCAGGCTCACTAAGTGAATTTCATGGCTGAGTGAAGAGTCAAATGTTTCTCTCTGTGAACCTGTCTGACACCTCCACTACACTTCATTCAGGCCAACCACAAGAGGCACCTGTTCCAACAGGGAATCACTGGGATGCTAGTTGGGTAAGGAAGTGGAGTTAGCCAGAAAACTGCTACCTCTTAACAAGAAATCTGATGCAGACTTTCCAAACAGCATTTTCTAATGATTCATAAAAATAAATGGTTTCTGACTAATATCTAGTCCTCATATGATGCAGTCTGATTTTCCCTAGACTTAGTATCTGATCAGCTAAATAAATGTGGTGTTGCTTCTTTTGATCACAGAACAAAGGGAACATCTGAGCTGCATATTCAGACTTTAGAATGCAATTTGGCAGCAATCTGCAATAAAATGCATCTATCAGTATTAAAGTGTGTACATTCCTGAAGACCAACCAGGTTGATAGAACCTGTCTGCCTGCCATCTCCTCATACCTCTGAGATGAAATAGCCTTTTTTACACCACACCCACACCTCACATGACTGGCTTGTATTCATGAGCATCACATGCTAGAAGCCCAGAACAGGAATGACTGACCCATCTTGATATGGAAAATGCCAGCCTAACTCAATTTCAAAAAAATTTTGTATGCTGATGAGCTACATGCCTTACTAAAGAAAGAGGGCAACGTGTGGGGGTAGATGGAGAGAGCAATGATATGTGAGGTTGACTTTGCCTCCTCCTTACCTGAAAGTTTTAAGCAGGGGAATCTGCCCCTTGGGTGAAAAAGTGGTTTCTTCGCCCTGAACTATACTGCAAAACCCCTGCCAACCCAGCAGTTCGAAAGCATGTAAATGCAAGTAAATAAATAGGTACCACCTTGGTGGGAGGGTAAGGGCATTCTGTGTCTAGTCGCGCTGGCCATGTGATCATGGAAACTGTCTACGGACAAACGCTGGCTCTACGGCTTGAAGACAGGAATGAGCACTGCCCCCTAGAATCTGACATGACTGGACTAAATGTCAAGGAGAACCTTTACCTTTACCTATACTTCAAGACATCTGGACCTTGCTGTGGAGTTGGTGGCACAGGATTTTTGGCTTATATGCAAGATGTCCCTAGGAGGTCATTGAAGATTTTGAGATCATCAGAGGAAGCTTTTCTCTCAGTCCCGCCACCTTCACAGGTACATTTGATGAGTTTATGAGAATCTTCTCTGCCTCTGCTCCCAAGATGTGGAAGTCTTTCCCATGGGAGGCCAGTCCGACCCCCTTTTTGCTATCCTTCTGGAAGTGCGCAAATAACTGTTTCTTCAGGCAGGCTTTTCCTCAATAACAGGCTGCCTAAGACATGGTTTCTAAACACAGGACTGTTTGTTTTAACATTGCAAGTTGCCTTGGGTCCTTTTGAATTGAAAAGCAGGGTACTGTGGTGCCTCGCTTTACAATTGCCCTGCATTACAACGAAACCGCTTAATGACGATCTTTTTGCGATTGCAATTGTGATCGCAAAACGATGGTCTGAATGGGGGAATTATGCTTTGCGATGATCGGTTCTGTGCTTCGGGAACCGATTCTTCACAAAATGACGTTTTTTGAACAGCTGATCGGTGGTTTCAAAATGGCCACTGGGTGATTAAAATGGCTCCCCACTGTGTTTAGGGACGGATTCCTCACTATACAGGCAGCGAAAATGGTTGCCATATGGATGATCTTCGCTGGACGGTGAGTTTTTATCCCATTGGAACGCATTGAGTGGGTTTCAATGCGTTTCAATGGGGTTTTTGTTTTCGCTTACGATGTTTTCGCTTAACGGTGATTTTCCTGGAATGGATTATTGTCGTTAAGCGAGGCACCACTGTATAAATATTTTAGACAAGATTCTCTGGAAAAGAGAATAAGGTTAGGAAAATACAAAGGCAGCAGGAAAGGAGGAAGATGAAATAGGAGATGCGTTGACTTCCTAAAGGAATACAGCAGAGCAGGGTTGTTGTGGACAAATGATTTGTCCATAGGACACCATAGGTCAGAGCTGACATGTAAAAGTAACAGATAATTCAAGCAAGTAATAATAAAGGGACGTGGTGGCGCTGCGGGTTAAACCACAGAAGCCTCTGTGCTGAAAGGTCAGAAGACCAGCAGTCCTAAGATGGAATCCACACGATGGAATGAGCTCCTGTCACTTGTCCCAGCTCCTGCGAACCTAGCAGTTCAAAAGCATGTAAAAATGCGAGTAGATAAATAGGTACCACCACGGTGGGAAGGTAATGGTGTTCTGTGTCTAGTTGTGCTGGCCACATGACCATGGAAACTGTCTACAGACAAACGCTGCCTCTACGGCTTGGAAATGGGGATGAGCACTGTGCCCTAGATTTGGACATGACTGGACTAAATGTCAAGGGGAAGCTTTACCTAATAACAATAAGGTTAGAGGAAGGACTCTAAAAAGAGAAGTCGTCAAAGACTTCATTGAGGTATTGTTGACACAAGTTGGAACATATATTTTGGGGAGTTATAAATCACAAATGAACTTTTCCAAACTTTGAGTGTGAAGCTGAGTCAGATCAGAAGCAATGCACACTGTTGTTGATTTGCCTGAACCTTTCCCCTCATGAACTGAGGAACAATCTCCTTCACCATAATGTAGACGGGAAAATATCAGCTTCAACTTTGGCTGGACCCAAAGTAATACATATGAGATCACACCTCACAGTCACCCTGCCATCTTTAGACTGTAGCTCCCAGAATTCCTCACCATGATGATGAGGACTGATGGGATTTGTGATTCGAAAACCTCTGGAGCACCACACTTCGCTGACCCTTGCTACAGAACATGCAGTGGTGGTTTCCAGTCTCTTTCAGCCGGTGCAAGACTGGACATTTCTGAAAAATGCCACCCAATGCATATTCCATTCCCCTTTCATGCCTGAGATTCTCTTACTCTAATCATAGCATTTTTAAATAGTTCTAATGATTCCGTCTTTTATTAAAATGTGTGAGAATAATAAGCTTTCAGAGGCACATAGTCCTGAACGGGAAGCAAGGAGTGAGTTTCTACCGCCTTGGTGTTGCAGTACTTCTTTTCTATTCACCCCCTTGTGACTACTGTACAGGCAAAGCCTTCTTGCATATGTGAAAGACGCCTTTGGCCAACTACATCCGTGGGTTGCAGGGTGATTTACCACTTTAGCAAGGGAAGGATAAAACGTGAAGGTAATTTAAAAACCAAGGAGTATCACTGAGATTTGTGGACTGTGCTCAGTTTATGGAGGAAGAACTGGCTTGACATATGCCCATTATACTATCACACCTTGGGCAACTGCCTAGTCAGTTATCCTCTTTCAGCTGATTCTACATCTTAGTGTTTCACCTTCATGTTAATCAGTCCAGATGCAATGCATTTAATGACTTCTCCATATGTATACAATTGCATATATTATGAGATCCTTTGGGATGAACAGTGTTAGTCAAAATACTTGATATTTCCTCGTTTTATTTGGCCCAGAGAGAAAAAAAAATGGTGCCATGCTGTTTTAAGATAGGACGGAGTAGAAGGCAAAGTTGAATCTACTGATGATTGGCAGGGAATTCTTTCTGACTCCCATTAATTTTAGAAAAGCAACAACGAAAAGGCTTCTCCCACCCTGAAAAGGAGGTTGTCAATATAAAGAAAGGTTGGGATAAAACCAAAGCTTGGAGACATTATGTTTTTGCACTATAGGTCCCGGAATTCCAATTGGTGGTTCAGAACAGGAGTGGACTTCTGTATAAATAGCTTATGAGATGAGTTTGTGTCCTGGAAACAAAAATTTGAGCTGAGTAGTGGATGAAGATGCATCATGAAATCTGCTCACTTATCTGTCCTGTTTGTATATTTACGTTCACAAATGACTTTTGTACTGGGATCACATTCATAACATGGATACCAATTGCTTTTCCCAATAACAATGGTCATTTTCTCTTTTGGAATTTTATTGCTATTACAACATTCTGACTGCTCCTGTGAAGTCAGTTACATTGTGAGCCCATTATACTCTTATCTGGCCTGATAAAAGACAGTGCTTGAGGACAGCTCCACTCATAACCACTCCAACCATAAGACAGCAAAACTTGGAGCAGTGTCTTGGCTTTCAAAGTTTTGAGGGTGAGTGTTAAGTGCAAGGCACAAGGAATTTCTCTGAAACTGCTCAATGAGGAAAGGAAGATCTGTTGGATGCTGAGACAAAGATGCTGAAAAGTCTGTAGAGCATCTAAATAGCGAACAAACATGCCACATAGCTTTGCGATTCTGGTTGCTGCTGCTCTGCATTGGTTTGTAACTTATAAAGGTAAGTAACACTTCCATTTAGCTGTTTGGCTGCATGAATTATGATTGCTTTTACTGCACATGTGAATCTTGTTCATTTGTCTGTATTCTGTGTTTTAATATCCATCACTTCACCTGGAATTAAGTCCTACTGAATGCACTAGGGCTAACTACTGAATAAACACATAGTTCTGGGCTGCTAAATGGTACATATCTGATGGCTTCAATTAGTATCCATTTAAGACACCAGACTGGGCAGAAGTTGACAGAGGGTCTAGGTTAGATGTATGTTTTTCTTTTAACTGAGCTGATCAATTTCCACCATTGTAGAGCTTTATCATTTAGGGGAATTAGCCTATTGATTTTTAAAAAGTCACACTCCCCCCCCCGAAAAAAAAGATGGATCCTGATAAATACATATTTCTTGATGACTAGATTTGGGTAAAATGAATTGTACTTAAGACACTAACACTACACATTTGTTTCATAAATTTTCACAAGCTGTAGCAGTTTTCCTGGATTAGTATTACTTGTTGTTCTCTTTTCTAGGCAGTAGCAGCAATACTGGTCTTGCAGGTGCTTCCATAGTCCCAGTTGGAGGTAAATGCTAAGTCTAGATGTATTTAATGAATTTATCAATTTCTACACACCGTAACCGTGTAGTTATGGTTGACTGTATGTTTTGTTTCAGTTTCTTCATACTACTAATAATATCCTATACAGAGAGTAGGGTTGTTTAGACTAAGCTTTAGAGGACTAATGTTTATTTGGAGTGGAAGTTAAGGTACAAGAAGGACACATCAATGTGCCTGCGTTTTGAATGAGGACAAGTGTGTGTATTGCTCCGTGGATTAAAATTATTTGCTTCAGGGAGGTATATTGGTTTTACTGTAAACCTTTGAAGTATCAGATGCTGGGGACGGGTGTGTGTGGATTTGCGTTGGCTAGGATGTCCAAGGTTATGGATACTACCAAATTATCCTGTTTTGTGGACTTGCATATAGTAACTGGCTACCTGTAGGGAAGAAACTGGAGGTGAAGTTGTACAGATAGATCTCCAACCTGGTAATGTGATGTTTTGGTGCTATCTGTGTTCTCCTTGCCTTTTTTCCCCAGACCCAAATATAGCAGTGGGGAAAATATCATCCCAGTCCAGTACCTATGAAGAAAAGGGGACATCAGAGAAGGCTATAGATGGATCATTGGCCAACAGTTATGCCCATGGAGACTGCACTCTGACAAACAAGGAGTTTGAACCATGGTGGATGGTAGATTTGACTTCAGCCTTCCAGGTATCTGCCGTGGTGATAACCAACAGAGGAGACTGTTGTGAGTCACGGATAAAAGGAGCTGAGATTCTGATTGGAGATTTGCCGCAGAAGGGAGGTACAATGAACCCCAGGTATTTGCTTGTTGTCTAATATTGTTAAGATATCAGCTTTAATGGGAAGCAGATTATGACGCTGTTCAGCAGGATCTTCCTAAGCAAACACACTTAGATTTAGTTAGTGGAGCCAACTCCCAAGCATCATTTGGTAAGCTTCCTTTTCTGGATTACAAGTCCCAGAATCCCACCTCAAACTTTTCCATGCTTTAGAACCAAACCCAAGAGCAATTAATCTCTATGCATTCAGAAGTGATAAAAATGAAAGGCAGAAGGGTTGTGCCCTGGCCTCTCCTCTACCTCTTCTACCTTTGTTAATAGGGAAGGCCCGAAGAGTAACTATAACTGCAGTCATTGCATTCAGGGTTGCTACGTAATTACCACAAAGGGCTGTGATCTCACCTTTTCATCATGGTTACGGTTTCTTTTTAGAGTGCCTCTGTCAACACATATCCTGCCTTCTATCTCTATCGTTTTTGAAGAACTCCATATTTCTGCAGAACCTACTTTCATATATGTCAGTTTCAAAAAAAGCATGCTGTGGCTGCGCGATGAGACCAGTTCCTCAAAATATTTCCCATTTCTATGGAATGGACAACAAATCTGACAAAAATCCCACAGGACTGGCTATAGCTTTTGTGGTACTTCAGATTGTGGGTAATCCAAATTCATTTTAAGGTCTTTAAAACCACAACTGGTTTTAAAGGATTGTGAATCAAAAGTGTTATCAGCTCCAAACAGCTCTGATATACAAATGGGATCTGCAACAAAGTCGTCCTGCTCTTTTCTAGCATATGCTCATCCATCATGTTCTTATTCTGCCACGGCCTCTAAGAATATCCACTGCTCCTTAAGCTATAGGGTGGGCATTTCGAGCGCACCGCATAACGATGAAATCGCATAGCGATCCGTTTTTTTGGATCGCTAATGCGATCGCTTAATGTTTTTTGAATAGGGCTAAATTCGCTTTGCGAAGACCGGTAAGCGTTTCGCTTACCGATCTTCACAAAACGAAGCCCGACTATCAACTGTTCGGCGGCCAAAATGGCCACCGGAAGCCCAGAAATGGCCCAAAATGGCCACGCGCAGCGTTTTCGCGCCCTTGTTAAGTGAGGCGAGGGCGCGAAAATGGCTGCCGGCCATTACGAAGCTTCACTGAACGGTGAGTATTTGGCCCATTTGGAACGTATTAAACGATGTTTAATGCGTTCCAATGGGTTTTTTTGATCCGTTCAACGATGCTTCAGCATAGCGAAGGTTAATCCGGAACGGATTAACCTCGCTATGCGAGGCACCACTGTATCTGTTTTCTGCCTGGATAATGCAAGTTTGGATGCATAAGCATCCACACTCTAAAAAATAAGTTTGCTCTTCTCTTGTGCCTCTTCTGAAATTATTAACTATAGCAGTGGTTCCCAAACCTTTTTGACTTGCAGCTCCCTTGACTTTACTGGTCACTAGCCCTGGCTCCAATACAGTAGGACTGTCATATCCATGGGATCAGTACCCATAGTTTTACTTATCCACTGCCTGAAAAAAAAAATGAAACACATCAACAAACATTCCCAAGGTGTATTACTAGGACTGGCCACTAGCTAGAACCAGAGATTATGCTAGATATGCACATGGTTTAATGGGAATGCACTTGTGGTCTGACTTCTCCGAGGGAAGCCGTTTCTGGAAAAATGGAGGAGGGAAGGCTCACTTGCAAACAGAAGGGCAGGAAACCCAGACTGGGCCAGGTTTCCCTTTCTGCACCATGCGTGGATGGCACTGAAATTGCAGGTGCTGCAGGATACTTTTGGAGGGGGGGAAGGGAGGGGGAGGGTTTAGAGCAGTGGTCCCCAACCTTGGGCCTCCGGATGTTCTGTCAGAATATAGAAATTTTATAAGCCTGAACCTGTATATGTGTTTCATTAATGAGCTGCCATTGTGCACAGATGTGAGAATGCTGAATCACTCTGGAGCTGATGCAATGATTTGAAATCAAAAGAAGACCACGTGCAAGAGAATGAAGCCATCTGCATTCTGATTGGACTGAATTAGCCATGTACATGTATATAAGTGGACTGTGTCTTTGCTTCTCTCTCTTCCTCCACTATCACTTGCTGCCACACATGCTGTCAGACTGTACAAAGAGTTCCTGCCGTGCTGTTAAGATACCTACCTGTATATAACTGTAAATACGTGTAAATACAACCGTCTTGCAACAAAAGAATAACTCTGCGTTTTCTACTGTCGCCAAAACCGTAACAGAGGTTCTGGGCCCAGCAACGTGTGCTGCGCAAGCCAGACAGAGTCCAGACGGCAACACAAGAAGAACTGGTAAAGTGTCGGTGGTGAGTAACGTGGGTGAAGTATATTAATGAAGGAGGAGAGTGAAAGTGGCAGTGAAGTAGAAGATTTGGGAGAAGACAGTTCGTCTGTTACCCCAGGAGGGGAAAGGAAACAGAGAACTGCAAGAGAAGGCAGGATGGCGCACAGCACAGGAAGCATAGGAGGATTGGCTATAAACAGGCTGAATGACAGAAACTAGAGAACATGGCTAGAGGTGTGAACATAAAGGATTGTAAAAATTACTTGGATTGCCAAGTTTGTAAACAAAGCAAAACGCATGTTGCTCCAAAAGGGAGACAGAGTGTCAGAGAGACAAGCAGGCCATTTGAGTTGGTACATGCTGATCTGATAGGGCCATTTCCACCCTCATTAGGAGGGGCAAAATATGCACTGGTGATTGTGGATGATTATACACGTTTTTCATATTGTTTCACACTGAAGTCAAAAACAGGTTTTCCAGACATTTAAGAATTGGCTGAAATCAGTTGAACGGCGCTTTGGCCACCAGGTGGCGCAATTGCAGTCTGACAGCGGTTCAGAGTTCATGAATACACAATTCCAAAGATGGCTAGAATGCACAGGAATCAGACACAGAAAAACAAGCCCATATAGTCCATTTCAGAATGGTGTGGCCGAAAGGAAAAATGGGGTGCTCCAGGAAATGAAGGATGCACTGCTAGCGGACGCAGGGATGCATCATGGGTTTTGGGCGGAGGCGTTGAAGACATCGAATTTTTTGGTGAACAGAATTTGGTCATCCACCATAGATCAGACCCCATATTTCATGTTATTTGGGAAGGAACCTTCTTTGAAGCACTTAAGAGTGTTTGGATGTACTGCTTGGGTACATGTGCCAAAGCAGCTAAGGAGAAAAGGTAAAGCGAAAACAAAGAAAATGAGGTTCTTGGATTATGAGCCTGGCTCAAAAGCGTACAGATTTGTGGATGGTAACAGAAACATTGTAATTTCCAGGTCTGGCAGCTTCAATGAGGGAGAGAACTGGGACAGGGTACATGCAAATTCACAAATATATATCCCATTGAATGACAGAAGAAGAAGTCAGTTTAGACAGACAAAAACACATGAGCAAGACACAAAGTCCTCTGCTGATGAAGATGAAGAAGATGTTGAAGGACACGAAGAACACGAAGAAAAACACATTAGTGAGATTAGTGAATCAGAGATAGAGACAGAAACACAAGGTCCTAGGAGGTCTGAAAGGACAAACAAGGGTGTGCCACCCAAGAGATTTGGAGTGGGTGGTGTGAGAGTCTGTCATGTTTATGTAGAACCCAGAAATTACAAAGAGGTTATGGAACTTCCTGTTTTTGAAAAGAGGAAAAAGCTAGATGCCATGGATGAGGAAATGAAATCCATGGAGGAGCACAAGGTGTTTACAGAAATAAAGCTTCCTACAGAACGCAGAGGTTACAGGTAACAAATGTGTGTTTAAATGAAAGTTAGAAAAACATGGTTCTTGAATGAAACAAGTGGTGCAAATAAAAGTGGTGCAAGAGAACACTACATGTATACACATGGCTGAAACGGAAAGAGTGAAAAACAGAAGTAAAAATATTGACATTAGGTATCATAATGTAAGAGAGGCTATAAGAGAGAAATTAATTGAATTAGAATATTGTCAAATTGAAGATAACATAGCTGATATACTGACCAAACCTTCATGTACACAGAAGCATGAGAAATGTGTAAATGAGCTGGGAATGTGTTATGTTCAGGCATAAAAATTAGGAGGGGTGTCAGAATATAGAAATTTTATAAGCCTGAACCTGTATATGTGTTTCATTAACGAGCTGCCATTGTGCACAGATGTGAGAGTGCTGAATCACTCTGGACATGATGTAATGACTTGAAACCAGGAGAAGACCAGGTGCAAAGCATGAAGTCATCTGTTTTCTGATTGGACAAAATATGCCATGTATATGTATATAAGTGGACTGTGTCTTTGCTTCTTTCTCTTCCTCCACTATCACTTGCTGCCACACATGCTGTCAGACTGTACAAAGAGTTCCTGCCGTGCTGTTAAGATACCTGCCTGTATATAACTGTAAATACGTGTAAATACAACCGTCTTGCAACAAAAGAATAACTCTGCGTTTTCTACTGTCGCCAAAACTGTAACATGTTCTTGGACTACAATTCCCAGAAGCCTTCACCACCACCTCTGCTGGCCAGAATTTCTGGGAGTTGAAGTCCAAGAACATCTGGAGGCCCAAGGTTGGAGACCACTGGTTTAGAGGATTCTGTGGCACCCCTGGGTTGGTTTCCTGGTGCCCCATAGAGCCACAGCGCAGAGTTTGGGAACCACTGAACTTCTCTGTGTTCAGATTCTGTGGTAAACAAGCTGCTGTCCAGCATGTTCCCCGTCTGCTCTGTTCATTCTGAGTTCCTTCAGATTCAGGCTAGTTCTAATGTTGGTGAGTTTCCCAGTGTGGGCTTCCCACATTGCACTCCAACGGGGCTGATCCCTAGGGTGCTTTGCTGCTTTGTGTCTGAGTAATGGTCTCATTCCTTGGCAGGTGTGCTACAATCAACAGCCTGGGGCTCGGGGAAACCATGTCCTTCAACTGCGGAGGGATGCAGGGCCAGTACGTGACCATTACCATCCCTGGGAGAAATGAATTCCTCTCACTCTGTGAAGTCCAAGTTCTTGCACACCCATGGCTTCACATAGGTGAGTAGGTGGCTCATATTCAAGATGGGGTGGAATCCTGATAATCCTGTTTGTTGCGGCCCAGCTGCAGGCTCCACCTGGACTGGAATAGCTATTTCAAGACCTGTTGGCCCAGTGCCTGCATGTCTGCCATTTGATGATGTGTGGAAGGAATGTTGGCATCAGAGGACAAAGAGTACAGAGTGTGCACCTGAAGACCAGATGTCTCCCATGATCAATCCCAGCCTTCTAAGAGCCATTTCCTCTCATCAGTCTCAGGAGAAGCCATTCTTTTAATGTTTCTATGCCTGCTTTCTCTAAGGAAACTTGACCACCTCTGTCCTTTCCTGGTTTCCCACAACCCACCATTTGGTTAAACATAAGGCTTATCAGTGATATGATACCTTCATTAAGCAATGTTAGAAACTCAGACATTACTTTTATTTTTTTTGGTAGTTCATGATGGAGGGCGGAGTCCTGTGAGAGACAGTGAAACAGATTTAGGTATGTTCTCCTTTATGCTTCTTATTGGTGTTTAATTTTAATCTCTTCAGTGGAAGGCCCTCAATGTGTTTCTAGAACAGTAGCTGTGCTAGCCATAGAACTAGTCAAGATACCAATTGTATAATTAGGAGATGGGGAGGATTTTTGCTCTAAAGATGCAGCTGTTCAAGGTTGCCATAACCTACCAATTACTGAACAAAAGCAAGTGAATAGTTTGTTTTAACCGTTAGGATGCTGCATCAGAAATAACAAAAGAGATTTGTGGTGTCTCATTGACTAACAAACTTACCAATTTTTTGATGTTTGTTTGCTTCTTTCTAGTACTTGTAACTAAAATAAACCAATGATTAATAGAAATTTGAAGACAGATAAAACAAAACTTTTTTTGTGTGTAGCTTGTAAGTTTAGTATTTACTACCAGAGGATGTTATGATAGCCATCGGTTTGGAAGGCTTTTAAAGAGAGATTAAAAAAATGCATGGAAGATAAAGCCAAAGTGGTTTTAGAAAACCACCAGTATCAGCGGCAGCCTACTTCTCACTGCCTGTTGCTGGAAATGATTTGTAGGAAGATGCTGTTATACTTATGCCCTTTGCATCTAGTTAGCCTATTTGGGAAAACAGTCCTTTTTAGAAGAACCTTTGCTCTAATCCAGCATGACTCTTCTTTCTATGAACACTTCTATGAACAGAATTAATATTGATTCTTAGGAAAAATGTGTTATTAGGGATTTAGACCCAGTGAGAATACAAGCATGACTACAACTATCCATTAGTTACTTCAGTATGATTGATGATGCTACAGCTCTCAGAATCTGCCAGTTAGCATGTTCACTGGAGATTAGCTAAGGGAGTCTGGGAAATGTAGTCTGAAAAATAAATTTCCCCTGTTCTGACTTAGGCTTCTTTGCGGGCTGGTTCAAGAGGGTGTGCTGTCTAGAGCTCTGGGTTAAGAAACAAGCAGCAGCTGTGATGTTACTGTATTAAACATGGACCTCCTAGAAATTCCATGTGGACTTATTGTGCTAAGTAACTGATTTCTTGGCACTATCATCTCTTGTAGGTCTGCAGGGCAGAGTGCTGAGTTTTCACAATCAGTCCAAGAGCAGTTTTGTTATCATCTCTCCAATGCAGCCCCTGAATCTGATGGAGTTCACACTATGCATGCGGGTTGCAGTTGAGGATCTGGGCGAACGCAAGGTCATCCTTTTCTCCTATCACTCTCAGAATGATGAACTGAGGATCTTTCGTGAAGGAAAGGGCCGCTTCAGTTTATACATGGGGGGTCAGAATGTCATGTTTGCCCTCCCTGATCTCAGCACTTTGGGGAGCCACATATGTGTGACCTGGGAATCCAAGCTTGGCCTCACAGCCTTTTGGATGAATGGACAGAGAAGCATCCGAAAAGTGCATAATGTGGGGCATATCCTTCAGTCAGGGGGCACTGCGATTCTTGGACAGGATCAAGGGGTGCAAAGTATGTCAGAACAGGAGGAGCGGCGTTTTGTGGGGGAGATAACGGAACTTTACATGTGGGATTATGTGCTGAAATCAAGTGATGTGCAGGATGTATTCCAGGTCCGTCAGTTTCCTAAAGGAAACATCTTTGACTGGAAAATGTTATCATACAAAATTACAGGGAGCGTGAAAGTATTGCCTAGGGACTAATGACTAAGGAGGATATACATTGACATCACTGTGCATGTAGTTTTCCATTTTGTAAAAAAGCATGAATTCCCTGCCTCTGAGCTGTGGAAACTAGATGACAAAGTCTTGAAGTATTTGCACACTTACTGTATATACTCAAGTATAAGCCATACCCCTTGGCTTATACTCGAGTCAGTGTCAAAATTACATGTTCTCCCCTGCAATGCTGGTGTTCTCTGGACTCCCCCACTCATCTATGGGTGCCTGCAGCCTCTGTGGGTGGTCCGATGACCCAGGTTAAGTACACTGCATTTCTACTTCCAGGACACTCCCATCCTCCTCCTCCTCCTCTATGTACCCACCTTCCTCCTCCCACCTTCCTCCTCCATCCTCTGTCTCCCTCCATCTTGTTACACAGCAGTACAGAAGTAGATAAGCGCAGCATCCGGTATGAGTCCTCCCTCCACAGGCAGTGAAGTGTGTCTTGCAGCTCAGAAGGGCAGTATCTTCAAAAACATTTTCTAGATTTTGTACATCTTAATCATGTCCCCCCTTTTCTCTAGACTAAAGAGCCCCAAATGCTGTAGCCTTTCCTCATAAGGGAGGTGACCCAGCCCAGTCATCATTTGAGTTGCTCTCTTCTGCACCTTTTCCAGTTCCTCTATGTCTTTTTTCAGGTGCGGCAACCAGAACTGTACACAGTACTCCAGGTGCAGCCTCACCAGTGTTTTGTACAATGGCATTCTAATGTTGGCTGTTTTATTTTCAGTTCCCTTTTTAATGATACCTATGATGGAACTGGCCTTCTTCACTGCCGCCACACACTGGGTTGACACTTTCATCGAGCAGTCCACCGGAACACCAAGATCTCTTTTCTGATCTGTCATGGACAGCTCAGAACCCATTAGCCAATAAATAAAGTTTTGAGTTTTGGCCCCAATGTGCATTACTTTACATTTTCTTATATTGAAGCACATTTGCCATTTTGCCGCCCATTCTCCAAGTTTGGAGAGATCCTTTTGGAGCTCTTCACAATCCCTTCTGCTCTTCACTACCCAGAAAAGTTTTGTGTCATCTGCAAACTTGGCCACCTCACTGCTTATCGCTGTCACCCAGGTCATTTATGACACAGGTTGAAAAGCGCCGGTCCCAGGACAGATCCCTGGGGCACACCGCTCTTCACCTCTCTCCACTGTGAAAATTGCCCATTGACACCTAATCTCTGTTTCCTGGTTCTCAACCAATTCTCAGTCCATAAAGAGGACTGTAGGGATCACCCTGCTTCGGCTCAGGTAGAAGATTGTTGGCATGTACCAATGAGAGCTGTTGGGAGGCAGAGCTAGAGAAACCAGAAGGGAGGGGTGAGTCAGAGTCTGAGGAGTTCAGTCAGAGACAGAGAAGAGAGAAAAGAGTTTTGGGGGGTTCGAGGCAGAGAGAGTGTTTAAGGAGTGATTAGTCAGAGTGTGACCTGTATTAATGAAGATAGAAGAGGTTAAAGTAAAATACTGAAGCTTTGTGTAACTTTTAGAATGTGCTTAAGAACTAGTCCTAAAACAACGTGTAATTAATAAACCTGTTTCTGTTTAAAAGTTCAGTACTGAACAGACCTCAGTCTTTCATAGGAAATATAGGTTGATAAAGAGATCAACACGTGGGAGTGTGTTAAAGGGCGTGTTGGGGTACCTTTGTGAGCTCTTTGTTTGGTGAAACAAGCAGGGGCCACGGGGTAAGCGTCACAAAGATCTGCCCTCTTATCCCCTGACGGTGGAGTTTTCTCGGCAGCCTTGGTAAGGGACCATGTCAAACGCCTTCTGAAAATCCAGACAGACAATATCAACATGCTTGTTGACCTTTTCAAAGAATTCTAAAAAGTTTGTGATGCGAGATTTACCCTTACAGCTGATTTTCCCTCAGCAAGGCTTGTTCTTCTATGTGTTTTAAGATTTTATCTTGGATGAGGATTTCCACCATCTTCCCCGGAACAGATGTTAGGCTAACTGGCCTGTAGTTTCCCGGGTCCCCCCTCTTTCCCTTATTAAGTCTTTGGGTCTGAGTCATTTGCCCCGCCCCCCTCAGACTTGGGACTAAGAACTTGATACTAAGGAACTGGGCCTCCCATCCCCACCGCCACCCCAGCCACCATCAGCTTACCTCCTCCTGCTGCTCCTGATGCCTCCATTCAGGAGCCAGGCTGTTGCCTACCCCCATGCATGTACTGAGCAGCTGATAGCACAGAAGAGGCAGGCCCCCTGAAACGGGAGGAAGGCAGAGGGCTTTTCATTGTGACACTCTAGCCTGCTGTACTCTGACAGCAGGTTCTCGAACGCCCCTCCGCCTCTTGCTGCAAATTGCCCTGGTGACACTCTGTGTAAGGCTAGAGCATCACCAGGGCAACTTACAGAAAAAGGCAGGTTGGAGCACCCACCCTCAGATTACATCAGGCTAGAGCATCACCAGGGTGACTTATAGGAAGAGGCAAGTCAGAGGACTTGCCCTCCAACTACAGGGAGCTAGAGCATCCGATGCAATGACTTTGTAGATGGTGGCAGCGGCAGCAGAAAGGCTGGCAGGGGGCCATAGGGACTTGGCAAAGCAAGTCAGACAAACGGGTCCATGTTGCAAGCTGCATCAGAAAATCCCAAGTCAAGTCTGACTCAGCAGTGAGTCCTGATCCCTGAAATGAGAATGATTTTTGCTTGTCTCTTAAAGGTCTGTTTGAGAACCTGCTTGCAGCCAAATCTTCTTAAGCCACTTCACAATATGGCAAATTCAAAGAAGAAGACTTGATTTGATTTGTTTTCACCAATCTCACATACACTGGAAATGAACAAAAAAAAAGGCAATCCTTCCCATACCCCAAATTAGACACTCCTGGCAAGGGCCAGAAAGGTGTGATTAGGAATGCTTTGCTCCAACAAAGGCATCCGATCACTGGCTTTAGAAGCGAACCAGCTTATCTCCACAGCAGACCAAACAGGCAGCTAAATGCCCATGTATTCACCCTCTTAGTTGCATGTTAAGGGTTTCTCTTCCCCTTCTTTTTAAAGAACAAATGAGAGCAAGGAAAACTAATTGCTGCTTTTGATCTAGCAATTTATTCACAAAAAAGCATTTTTATGGTAGAAAAAGGAGATCTTGGTTAAGAAATGCAAAACATCTTTCCCTCTTTAGCTAGCTGGCATTCAGTTCTGTGGCTCTTTAAAAGACATAACACCTCATACTTATTTATATTGTCTGCTGAAAGTCTCTGTAACACAGTGGGTGAAAGGAGTGTGGCTTTTAAATGAAAAACCAGTTCAAAATCAGGTCAGTACCAAGAACTGTGGTGCTGGAGGAGGCTCTTGAGAGTCCCCTGGACTGCAAGGAGAACAAACCTATCAATTCTAAAGGAAATCAAACCTGAGTGCTCACTGGAAGGACAGATCCTGAAGCTGAGGCTCCAGTACTTTGGCCATCTCATGAGAAGAGAAGACTCCTTGGAAAAGACCTTGATGTTAGGAAAGTGTGACAGCAAGAGGAGAAGCGGACGACAGAGGATGAGATGGTTGGACAGTGTCTGTGAAGCTACCAACATGAATTTGACACAACTCCGGGAGGCAGTGGCAGATAGGAGGGCCTGGCATGCTCTGGTCCATGGGGTCACAAAGAGTCGGACACGACTAAACGACGACCAAGAACTTGAATCCAAACACTGGGTTCTTTTCTTCTTTCCAAAATAGATCCCACACAAATCACCACTTTGCACAACCACAGTGTGTATGAATGGCTGTTATCCCAGCTTCTTTGTAGTATGCATAACAGGGAGTTGCTGTGAATGTGACAACAGGCAGATACACAGGTGCACTCATGCATCCACATTTGATTTATATTGTGTGCAAAACCACTGATGTTACAAATGGGGCTAGAGATTTTGAAAATCTTAATGCAAAGATTCTTAGCGCAAACGAGCATTACTGTGTGAAAAACATTCTGATTCATTTTTCTGTGTTCTGCAAGGTGCAGTCATCATATAACCTTTATGGACTGTTTGGTTCAAACCAATGGGTAGGAAGGGGTTGTGATTCAAGGACTGAATTGAGAAAGATCTGGAGATGCATGGGTTGCTGTTCCCCTGGGGGATGATAAGGCCCTTGCCACCTTGGCTTAGGTAGCAGAGTATCAATATGTTTGTGCAGGAGGGGCACCGGAAGGCTGAATCCATATAGTGATTGTGTATTTGCAATTGCATTTTTTTTATTTTAGGGCTTCAATGGCTGTACACTTGGATTTGTTTGCTTCATATAGTGGATCTCCTAACTCTGTCAAATATATGTGGGACTTTTTTTTATTTGGCTTCAAAGAGACAATTGTATTTTTCCTTGTTTCTTCGAGCAACACCTGCTCTGGAGCTGGTGAAAAGAACCTGGGATGTTCAAATAGTAGCATCTGGTTTTAGGCTGTGTATATATCACTGTTATTGTCACTTGTTCATTCTCTCTCTCTCTCAAAACATTTTTGTAAAGTTTGTATTCACAATAAAAAAAATCCAAATTTATTTCTGTATTGTTACCTTTACATCCTGCCTTTCCACCAAGATACTCAAGGTAGTACAGATGTTACTTTCAGTCCATTTTTACCCTCACAACTACTTTTCATCTCTCTCCATTGTGAAAATTGCCCATTGTTCATTTACTTCCATTTCTTTTTGTCCAGTGTGCAGACCTATGTATAAAAATGAATTAGAGGCGTTAACAAGGCAGAGTGGCACATCCACAGAAGGTTCACATTCAATTTGCCACTCCTCCATCATGATTAGAAGTGGGGAAAGAGAAAGGAAGACAAAGGAAAGTATGTTTTTTGCCTTAGAAGTGAACTTCCGCTGCCTCTCCTAGTATAAAGTCATTGCTGAAATCATCAAACTCCTGTGGTGGCAGCCGAAATAATTTTAGATCCAGGGCACAGGAAGAGTGGGGTCAGAGAGAACAGGCAGAAGGTGTAGAAAAGGAGGCTCCCTGCACTTCCTTTTAAAGAAAGAATCAAAGAGACGTGCCCGTTCACTCGGGGTATGATTAGATAGTCAAGTCATCCTAGGTGGGATTAGGCTAAACAGAGTCACTACACAAAGTGTAGTATGCCATGTAAAACGATCTTTGAATTCACACACAAGCACCTGGTAGTTTCAGGTGCTGTTTTCCTCCACATTTCATCTTCACAATAACCCTCTAACATAGGTATGAGGGTATACTTGGACCAAGGTCACCCAATGAGTCTCCCCAATTGCTGGGGAGAGATTTGAATTCAGCTCTACCAAGTCCCACTCCAACAATTTAACCACTACATCACATGGTTACTGAAAGGAAGGTAGTATATTGGCCAGGAGAAGGGTTAAGTGTTCTCCTTCACCCATTACTTCTGTATTACAGCTGTCCCCACCACATCCTGTTGCTTTGTGGCAGGGCTGAATCCTATTAGGCCTATGAAGTGGTCATTAAAGTCATTTCACCCGAAGGCTTTGGTCTGAGATTAAAATCTGTTTCCCTGTTATGAGGTCTTCCATGTTCTTTTCCCACATGGTCCTGTTAACATTGTACATTGTGTTTCCATTACAAGTTCTACTCAAGGAAGCATAAGAAAAGTCATACATACCTTTCTTTCCAGCTATTTTGTCCTGTAGAAGAAACAAAGTAAGATGCTTAAGATTTCCACAATCTTCACTTGGTGATCAAATGATCAACTGATGACACAAGCTTGTGTTCGCGTTTGTATAGATAAGATGTGAGATGCAGAATACTTGAGACCACAGCTGGGGAAAGCACTGCATACAGGTTGTATTACTTCTGACTACGTGCAGGTCCCATCCTTCTTTCTGGTTTCTGTGTAAGGAAGGAATAATGTTTAGAGCTTCCACTTGAAATCCAGGCACACGGCAGGTTATTTAAGTTCTTTTCAGGGTTAAGCTCAAAAATGTGTGAAGAGGTCAGCAGTGGTGCAGATGGTACCTTTACCTTCTACACTCTGATGCTGGTAGCAGAAGGTCTGAATATCATGAGAGTTTCTAGACATTTTCATTTAAATGCATTTGGCAGCCTTGGCATGATCCAGGAACCATGCCTTAACAGGAGGCTCAAAGGCTAGTTCAACTAAATGTGCAGCAGCTTCATTTCATCTTTAGCCCCAAATGCATGAAGGTCTCAGATTCCTTCATCTAGTATACGGACATTGAAAGTGAGGCTGACGTACACCAATACACTCCCACTCCCACCTTGACATATTAAATTTGAGCAAATTTCTTGGCCATTCAAAGACAGACATATCACTCTGTTGCCACAAATAGCATCTTTTCTAGCTGACAGTGTGAAGAGCTGAGTTACTGTTAGAGCATGTAAAGAAGGGTGATGGGTTTTTAAAACAAATTTTACTTTGTCATTATAGTTACATGTAGGGTTTTTTTTTTATAACAATGCTTTTTGCTTCATTTTTAAGCTGCCTTGAAGACAATGTTAAGTTAAAACAATTTGTTAAAGATGACCCAATAAATGACCAAGTATGGTTTGGCAATAATGGAAGGAAAGAACCCACCACATTTTAAATGCTGTGTTGAAATACATAAAAATATTGTTTGTGAGAAACATTTTGTGGTTAAAATGCATAAGGGGTCTCCGTTTTGTAATCAAATTAGAATGTGGGCCGGTGGTAGAAGTAGGGACAGGCCTTTGGCTGGAAAGACAGAGCCACCTAACACAGAGAGCAGCAGGACGTGGAGCAGCAACAAACAGACCTTAAATCTGTAATTGGGCTGGCACTATGGCTGATACATCTTAGAATCATAGAATCATAGAAAAGTGAAGTTGGAAGGGGCCAGCCAAGGCCATCAAGTCCACCCCCCTGCTCAATGCAGGAATACAATCAAAGCAGATCTGCCAGGTGGTTATCTAATTTTTTTTCTTGAATGCCTCTAGTGTTGGAGCACTCACCAACTCCCAAGGTAACTGGTTCCACTATCGTACTGCTCTAACAGTTAGGAAATTATTCCTGGTATTCAGCTGAAATCTGGCTTCCTTTAACTTGAGCCCATTGTTGCATGTCCTGCACTCTGGGATGATTGAGAACAGGTCTTGCTCCTCCTCTGTATGACAGCCTTTCAAATATTTGAAAAGTGCTATCATATCACCCATCAGCCTTCTTTTCTCAAGGCTAAACATGCCCAATTCTTTCAGTCTTTCTTCATAAGGCTTGGTTTTCAGCCCCCTGATCATCCTTGTCGCCCTCTTTTGAACTTGTTCCAATTTGTTAGCATCCTTCTTGAAGTGTGGTGTCCAGAAATGGACACAAGACTCAAGGTGAGGCCTGACCAGTGCTGAATAGAGGGGGACTAGCACCTCGCAGGATTTGGAAACTATACTTCTATTAATGCACCCTAAAATAGCACTTGCCTTTTTTGTAGCCACATCATACTGTTTGCTGATATTTAGCTTGTGATCTATGACAATTCCAAGATTCTTCTTGCTTGTAGTTTTGCTGAGCCAGGTATCCTCCACCTTGTAGCTGTGCAATTGGTTTCTTTTTCTGAGGTGCAGTACTTTGCACTCATCCCTGTTGAATTTCATTCTGTTACTTTCAGCCCAGTGCTCCAGCCTATCAAGGTCATTTTGAATTTTGTTTCTGTCTTCTAGAGTATTAGCTATTCCGTCCAATTTTGTATCATCTGCAAATTTGACAAGTATTCCCTGCACTTCCTCATCCAGATCATTAATAAAAATATTGAAGAGCATCGGACCCAGAACTGAGCCTTGGGGTACCCCACTAGTTACCTCCTCCCAGTTAGAAAAGGACCCATTAATCATCACCTTCTGAGTATGATTCTGTAGCCAATTGTGTATCCACCGGACACTTGATCGATCCAGCCCACTCCTAGTTAGCTTGCTAATCAGGATATCATGGGGCACTTTGTTGCAACAGAATCTGTTCCTTCTTATTGTTAAGAATGAAAACACTCCAAAGCCTTCTGTCAAGGTCATGTGGCTGTTAAGAGTCATTGTGCTTGGGCTTTCTAAGTGAAAGTGCCAACATTCCTGGGTGTAGATCCTTCCATGATGAGTCTCTAGAGTGCCATGAGCTGTAGGTGGAGGGAGCTGTCTGTCCACTATGTGTCTGTGAGATGGAGGAGCTGACCCACAGCAGGGCGACTGGGCAGCCCTATCATGCCTACCCTTTCCCCAGTTCATACTGTACTGCCTGAAAGTCTCTGTCCCATAATGGTCAGTCCCATAATGGCAGAAGGTACTGTGGACTACGTGGCCACTATTAAATTAATAAAAATAAAAATATTATTTTAAAATTAATTAAAAATTAAACCCCCAATAATGGTGAGATGCACACCCTTGCAAATGAGAATACATGCTAAATTTTAGTTTTCTAAATTTCATGCTCTTGGAATTACCCCTCCTGTGACTGGCTATGAGCTGTCAGGGTTGGGTTGGGTGGGTGGTTACACAGCATCATAACTTCATGACCTATCCACTCAAAGTCCATACAACAACCATCCTTCCACAGTCTCTCTCACACAGTCAACCTTAATAATGTAATAGTATTTATATACAGTTTAGGTAAAGGTTCCCCTTGACAATTTTTGTCCAGTTGTGTTCGACTCTAGAGGGCAGTGCTCATCCCCGTTTCCAAGCCATAGAGCCAGCGTTTTGTCTGAAGACGATCTTTCCGCGGTCACATGGCCAGTGCGACTTAGACACGGAACGCTGTTACCTTCCCACCAAGGTGGTCCCTATTTATCTACTCGCATCTGCATGCGGGAGCTGGGACAAGCGATGGGCGCTCACTCTGTCATGTGGATTCGATCTTACGACTGCTTAGTCTTCTGACCCTGCAGCACAGGCTTCTGTGGTTTAGCCCGCAGCGCCACCACGTCCCCCATATACAGTCTAGTATTGAATAAACTTTATATACGTATTTTGGAGGTCACTTTTGCATGTGGTTGCTATTGGTCAGAAGCTACCTGAAGCATGTGAGAACAAAGATTTACTATATTGAGCTGAATACAAGAATAAAGGGAAATAATATTCGAGAATGCAAGAGGGATTTATAAATATTATTAGAAATATCTCTATGAAAGAGCTAACAGAGTGGCTATACAGTGTTGTATATACAGTATACTGTACTTCGTGGTGATCTCAGCCTGTGCCTCCTACACATCTTAGTTGTTCTACTTTAAGGGTGAACAGTGGCTCCTTGTTGCACATCATAGTTGTTACAGAATTACACAACTACCCCAATTCAGTCTGGTTTTACACACTTGTCCAAAATCAGTGCATTTTTTCCTGTTTTACTTTAAAAACATATTATACTTTTCTAAAGCAAAGTAGTACTTATCTTCAGGCTGAACTGTTTAGCCTTAGACCAACAGATGCAGGCCATATTTTTGTCCTGCAGTAATAGTGTTTCTGTGGTTTACATCAGTTTAAAATGCAAAATTGAGTAGACAAAGGTTTTTTGTAAAGAGAGTTCGCCTTTATTTGCTCAAACGCAATAGGGATATGCAAATCATTGTAAATGACCCACCCCATGTATAAATCTGATTCAGCAGCAAGCCACATGGGCAACATGGAGTGGAGAGGGGACACCATCTTGTCTTTTGCCTGAGGTAAGATTATTATGTCTGGCCCTGGATATAATGTTAGGTCCTGAGTACAATAAGATGTTTTTTCCTCATTTCTCTTTGCTTCCTCAATTCATCATGCAGACGTTGTTCATCATGTTAATTTTGCCCAAGGCAAAATTATGTTCTACCAGAAATTCAAAAGAACATCATGGGTCCTTTGATCTTATTGGAGGATGGCAGCATCTCAAGAGATATATATTGGCCTCTTCCAGTTCCAGCTTTATTCAACAGAACGTTCAGCAAGAAGTTCTTCTCTAAGCCTGATACCCTTGCTTTATATCCTGGGACACTATGCTGCTTTTCAGCATGAAGCATTGTCTCTGTCTTCTGATTTTGGCCATTGGGTCAGCATTGGCTTTTGTTAAAGGTATGTTGACAGGGCTGGATACCTGTTTCCTCTTATTTCTCTCTCTCCCCTGACCCCTCTCTCCACCATATTTAGGGACTGAGTGTTTCGACTTGCATCGTTTTGTCTTTGGCTCATATGATTGCCATATCGCTCCTTTGCGGCTGCAGCCTGGTATCTTCTGTTTACATTGAAGGTGATGCCTTCAGCGTTGCAGAGTGTGTTGGTCGAATGTTACTTCCTAATGGCTCAATTGAGTACTCTGGTACTTTGTAAACAGAACAAAGAAAGAGGTGGGGTCTGGTAAAGAAGACAGTGGGGATAATGGCAGAGAGGAGGGTGTGTGGTAGGTACTACAGAGAAAAATATACCTAATTTGACCCTTTGCCATTTGCCACTAGCGATGCAACTTTCTGTGGAGATTCAACATTTCCTCTAAACAATGACAATGTTTTCAGCCAGTAGAAAGTGCCAGGCTGTGTCCTAGAAAACTCTCAGCGCAGGGCAACCTTTTGTATAAGTTGCCCCCTATGCCTTCTTTTCCATCAGCAGCTTGTAGATTACAATAGTATAATTGGGAAACCCTCTTACCTGGAAGGATCCTCATTAACTTGTAGAATGTCTTAAAATAGCAGAGAGGAAAGAAGAGAGAGTTGTACACCTTTATACATCCTTCAAAATTGAGCCAATAAGTATATCTTTTGAAAACATCAAGACATGTTTCACTTATGTGTTTGTGTAGCCCACAAGGAGAAGGCAGCCCCTCCAAATCAAGAAATCATTCTACACTCACATCACAGTCTCCTTTTCCTTCTGCCAACTTTCTTCCAGCTTTCCAAAACTACCTGCACTGCATTAACTCCCAGGGCATCCTGGAAATCCATCTAAGGAGACAAATGCCTTAAACCCAACTGAGAAAATACCTTGTTTGTTGTTTTCGTGTGTTGTCAGTCAGAAGAGAGATAGTTAAAGAGTGGTTTTACCAGTTACACTTCCACCATCAGTTTCCATGGCCAAGCAGCTATTTGAACCCTGTTCTCCAGAGCCCCAATCCATCATTCTATCCACTACAATTATTAACTCTTTTAACTCTGTTTCCCCACTGGTCTCTTTATTTTATGCAGCGACATCTGATGGCTCATGTGCCAAGAAATGGACGGAAATAGGAGTGAGCTGTTACCGCTATTTCAGAACACCCATGACCTTTGAAAAAGCTGATGTAAGAAGCAATTTCCCATTGTAGTAGCACTGGGAGGGATAAACGGGTTCTGTCTGCCAGTACTGAAGGGAGAAGACCGTAACTATAGTGGTGGTTATAGCATCATTTCAAATGACATGCAAGGGCTTCATTTTATTTTGCCAGTGGTCTAGGTGGATGTATGACTTTGGTAGTGCAGGCTAGACACAGGAATAACTTGAACATAACTTATTCCTCGGGAAAGCCTGGGGAGTAGTCCAGGCCTACTGGGGGAAGCCCTCCCCTGGTAGGCCCAGTCTACCAGGCTTTCCCGTGCAGTAGACTGGGCCTACCAGGGGAAGCCCTCCCCTGGTAGGCCTGGTCCACCCTGGGAAAGCCTGCGGGAGCAGGGGACCTCAGAGAGGTCTGCCATGGCAGCGGGGAAGGCCTCCGGAGGTCCACTCGCCGGCGATCGAGCCTCCGAAGCACGATTGGCAGCGAGGGGGACCTCCGCAGGCCTTCCCCACTGCCATGGGAGGCCTCTCGGAGGTCCCCGCCACCGCCGATCGTGCTTTGGAGGCTTGGTTGGTGGCGGCGGGACCTCCGAGATATCTCCCATGACGGCGGAGAAGCTCTGGAAGGCATCCGGAGGCACGACCTAGGGCCTACGGACTGGAAGGGGGAGGCGGGGAAAGCGCCAAAACTGAATTTGCCACTTTCCCCGCCTCCCCCTTCCGGTCCATAGGTCGAATCTCCGGCTGCAAGTCGATTGGAAATCTTGCAGCCGGAGAAGTCTGCACGTCGAAAAGTACACATGGCGAGCTGTACATACGTCGAGGGTCCACTGTACATCCCCCCTCCCCCACTTAGCTGCAGTACATTTTGGCTTTAACAGAAATAGATGAAAACAAATAAGACAAAATTAATGTTGCATTTAATTGGGACAGCGAAGTATATGATCAGTGACCACTGGAAAAGTCAGAAGCACACGTTGGTTCAGTCATAAGCAGGTTTTAGTTAATGAATAGCTCAAGAAAGTATGGGACAGTTTAACACAGTCCAGTCTTCATCTCTGTTCTTCCGCCCTTGACTAATTTGCCCTTTGGAGCCGTGGAAGACCTGTGCAACAGAGGGGCTACAGGACTGGGACGAATGTGGGCTTACTGTGCTGGGCAAATGGACCTGTCCTTGCTTGTCTCCTGCTTGCATGCATTTCTCATAGCATGCCTAGACTTCCCATTCATCACACCTTGTCTTAGATACAGAGCTCTTTCATCACAGGACCACTTTGCAAACATAGAAATCGTGGCCCACTTTGACTGATACCTGGATAAACTTGTGGTTCTCGAATTGGGTAACCCAGATGTTCTTAGACTGCATCTTCCAGAAACCCTGGGCAGCAACGTTGGTGGTGAAGGCTTGTGGGAGTTGCAGTCCAAGAAGACCTGGGTTACCCAAATTTGGGAACCACTGATCTAGAAGAATTTTCTAACAGTTGAGACTCATATCAGTCCATCCCCCTCAGGGTGTTGCAGGTAAGCCTTACTCAAAGGGGCTCAAAATGAAAAACTAAGCTGGGGCTGGGTTCTGACATTAGCACAGCCAGTGACATCTGTGATTTGCTTTGTGTTCCCATGTAGTTAAAGTGCAAAACGTCCTTCAGTGCTCGTCTTGCCTCCATTCATTCTAAAGAACAAGCCTGTAGCCTCGCCAAGTTTGCTGCTTCCCAGAAGCCGAATGCAAATATTTGGATAGGTCTCACTGATTTATCCATGGTAAGTAGCTGCAAACACTTCGGTGCTGAACTTCTAAGGAGACATCTGAATTTCATCCTTCTGGCTGAAATCACTTGAGTGATTTAAAGATTTGAATTTGGTAGACCTTTGTGTCCCAGAAACCCGATATCCAAATGATGTCAGCATTTATACTCAGAAGGTCAGCCACAAAACAAAGGAAGCTAATTTGCAATCTACAGAAGACGTGAAAAGCTCCTTTTATAACAACTAGACATTTCAGAAGCAATTCCTTCTTTTTCTAATGATAAGCTATCTATAGTATACAATTGGGCCTTGAGAAGCACTATTTTAGTTTCTTAGTTCTGGGACCGAGTCCTTGTTAAAGTTTTTCCTATTGCCAGAATAATCCCCTCTCCTAGCTCTTGATACTTTTCTTCTTTCCCCTTCTCACATTATGGAGCCTTGCTTTTACTGATATAAGAATCCTGTATCTTGACCTTAGTATTCAGTAGATTTTAAGTGATATTTCAGCCAGGGTTCAGGAGTACTAACCCAAAAACAGAGAGTTGCAAAGCCATTATAAAGAGTACAAGTCCTCTGAGTGAAAGGGAAATGAATTTCACTTCCCAGTGTCCACAATCTTTGCCCTTCCTCCTGGGATGAAAAAGTCCCGTATTAAAATTAGGAGGACTGGTACCTGGAAAATGGGTACCAAGGTTCTCCATTGAATATGGAATGGGGACCATGTTGCACTATGACTAAGGGAGACAGATGAATACATTTGCATGCCTACTCAGAAGTCAGTTTCTTTGGCCAGTATCTTTTGAAGCAGGGGCTGGATGTTCCACTCTGCTCAAATTTTTCCATGTGACTTCTGGTGTTTTATTTCACCAGCTGGATATCACTGTTCCAGTGGAAGAGGCTTGTGTGTGTGTGTGTGTGTGTGTGTGTGAGAGAGAGAGAGAGAGAGAGAGAGAGCAGTTCATGTTAACAGGATTCTATCCACTGAGTTTAAGGTTGGAAGAGTGCTGCTGTGTGTATGATTCACTCCATTCTGAGACATTTTCTCCAGCTGCTTCCAATGTCTTCATCTCCCTGTTAATGTTGCTGCTTGTCTTCTTCCAGAAATTTTACGTATTTCAATGGACTGATAGAACCCGGTTCAACCTTGAGGCTTGGGAAAAAGGTCAGCCAGCTAAGAAACCCAAAGAACACTGTGCACAGCTGTTGAGCTCTAGTGGTAAGTGAACAAAGGTTTTTTTGGACAGATGGTAAGGAAACAGGAGTGAAATGTATGTGTCTTCTACAACACCTTCAGCTCAATTGTTTTTCCAGACATCCCAGCTCTAACAGTTTTTATGACCTGGAGTTCATTTTACGTAGATTTCGATTTTAGTCCATAGTAACTGAAATTGCCTAAATCACAATGGCAAATTGCAGCTGCTTAATAAGGTGCGGATAGTATGCTTGATTTCATGGCTGGTACGGGACCAGGCATGTTGTTAATTTGCTGCAATTTGGCAACATAATTTATGTAACTTCAGTTTTTCTAGAATAAAATCCCCATGCCTTTGGCATATTTGGATCTGGGCTGAACAGCTCCAAACTTTGGAGGCGGAATGTGATGGAATTGGGGTTAAGGATGACCAAACGAAATAAATTCTCAGTTCTCAAAATCTGCAGACAATTGTCTTAGGTCCTCTCGTCATGTCACCTGGTCATCTTCTTTCTTACTTTTTATTTTGTACTAGAAAATAGTTGGGCCCTAAACCAAAAAAAAAATGTTCATGGCAAGAGATGGGAGATTCTCTGATATTAATATGTAGGATGGGATTTTCAAACTTAAAGGACTCCCAGTGCCATAATTTGGTGGGAGCCTCTGGGTCAAAGGATAGAAGCAGGAGCCCTGAAACGGACAAAAGGTAAAGCAGTCCCCTCACCTCCACACCTTCATTTCCACTCTACTTCTTCAAACTGTTTAAAGAGTGCCTTGCTACATTGAGGGAGTCATGAGGATCCTCTGTGGATTGTGAAGAAGCTTGGGTGGGTGGGGGGGACTTGTTTCTATATAGGGTGCCTCCATAGGGAGTGTATGGAAGCTGCTTTGATTGGAACTCCTGTCTATCCTGCTATAGTTTGTGGATGTTAACCAGTTTTGCAGGTTCTAGTTGTGCTTCATGCAGCCCTCAGAACAGTTGAAACCTGAATGTCACCCATTCACACTGACCATTTGATATCACAGAAGATGAATGTGTGGACTGCTTTCACTGCCAACCTCCGGGTAGACAGCAAAGGGAAGAGGAGCTGGCCAGAATCCTGTTGGGTTCCTGTAGTGTGAATTCAACATTATATAACTGATCATTCCAGCTATTGCTGCACACTCAGAAATTCCCAGATCATGGACTCATTTGCAATCCCAAGGAAACTTTATGTAAAATTTCAGAGTAGCAATCATCTGGAGGGATCCACGGGAATTCTGCACATACCTTTTGCATTTCAGTTCCCAGTTCACCCCAGAATTGCATCCCCACCTACTCAACCACCCACTCAAAGATATGCATCAATCAATCAATCAATTAATTAATTAATATGCCGCCTACACTACCCAAAGGTCTCTGGGCGGCTTACAACATTTAAAATACAATAAAAACTCAACATTTAAAATACAATTAATATATATATATAAATTGCCATCGGACCCACAGCTAATATTATTTCAATTAAAAGCCTTCTGGAACAGGAAGGTTTTGACTTGGCACCGAAATGTCATCAGTGTCGGCGCCAGACAAATTTCAGTCGGGAGGGCATTCCATAGTCTGGGGGCAGCTGCCAAAAAGGCCCTTTGTCTACAAGCCGTCCCTCTTACCTCCTTAAGGGACGGCTCTCTCAAAAGGGCCCCCTGGCTAGATCTTAACTGCTGGGTAGGTTCATATGGAAGGATCCAGAAAATCCGTTTCATCCAGCAGCGCCTGGAGTTGCCCAGCCACAACCCGCTCAACACTTTGCCCAAATAAGGGAGGTTCGCTACTGGTCGGTAGTTAACCACCAGCCTTGGGTCCAGGTTAGGCTTTTCAAGGTGGTAGGGACCACTCCCTCTCTCAGGGAGGCGTTCACGGCCTCCTGGACCCAGGTGCGAACCCCCCTGGCTGATCTTCCAGTTAGCCAGGATGGGCAAGGGTCGAGCAGAGTGGTGGTAGAACAGACAGATCCAAGCACACTGTCCATATCCTAAGGTCTCAACAATTGAAACTCATTCATTAATATTTGACCTAACCACGGCACACTGGACACATCCTCTGATTTTGCAATAACTGTGGAGTCCAACCCACTGTGAATCTGAGCGATTTCCCCCTCAAAATGGATGGCAAACTCATCACAACGAGCTGATGAGCAGTCCGGGACCTCCACCGGATTTCCCGGTTGAAGAAGATCCCGGACCACCTGAAACAACTCTGCTGAACGACATTCTGAGGAAGCAATACGGCTGAGAAATATTGCCATTTTGCCAGCCGTATTGCCACGAAATTGGCCCGAGAATGGGCTCTAAGTCATGTTCGATCGGACTCCCAGCAGGATTTCCTCCACCTGCGCTCCGGCCGTCTCCCCTCTCACTTCATCGCCCGCAGTTCAGAAGTATACCAGGGAGCTGTCTGGGCTCTGCGTGCAGGGAGAGAGCGCTTAGGCGCAATCATGTCAACTGCCCAGGTCATCTCCCTATTCCAAAGGGTGACCTGAGCTTCAACAGGAGCACCGACCGTGTCAGATGGATAATCCTCCAGAGCATTCAGGAATCCATCTGGATCCATTAGTCTTTGAGGGCAGATCATCATAATAGATCCTCCACCCTTGCAGAGGGGAGAAGAAGCTAATAAACTAAACTTGACCAGAAAGTGGTCTGACCATGACAATGGGGTCACGACCAGCCCCTCCACATCCAAAGCACCATCTTCCAGTCTCATTGAGAAAACCAGGTCCAAGGAATGGCCCTTCTCATGCGTCGGGCCGATGACACAATGAGACAGCCCCATGGTTGTCATGGTGTCCATGAAGTCCTGAGCTACCCCAGTCAAGGGAGCCTTGGCATGAATGTTGAGGTCCCACAGCACCAACAGCCTGGGAGTCCTCAACACCAGGTCCGAGACTACCTCCGTCAGCTCAGGCAGGGAGACTGTTGGTACACAGCAGGGTGGACGGTACACCAACAGAATCCCTAATCTGTCTCGCAAGCCCAACACACAATACAGGCCCTCAAGACCTCCTCTCAAAGGGATAGGAAGCCAACTGATTAATATTTGCGTTTCTATTATATAAGCATATGTAAATATTGGTATAATCATCTGTTGTCAATGGAGGCAACACACCATGAATCTGTTGGTAGGCTGCTGTTCATGAAAGCTTTTGCCACAATAACATTTTTAAGTTGTACCAAGTGCCACAAGGCTTGTTGTTGTTTTGGGTGAAGACATCTTTAAAGTCATCAGGACAGCATCATTCTAATAGATGGAAGCCTGCTAATGGCTGGATATAACCCCAAAGATGGCACAGCTATGAAATACACCATTAGCCTGACACCGTGACTATGTACCTCCTCTTTTTCTTCCACCAGGTTTCCTCAGATGGGGCACCAAAGATTGTGACATCCCTAGCCCCTATATTTGTAAATATACTCCCCATCGTATGCTTGATAAGTGCTAGGCAAACGGAGCCTCCTCCTGCTCTGCAGAGGAAGTGGTACTCTTCCCCCTTCAACTGCATAGATTGTGCTCACAGCTGAAGCCTCCATCAATGATGAATAGCTCTGCTTCCCCCACCCCCATATTCATTTGATCTCTTGTATCTTTCTTGAAGGAAATCATAATAAAAAATTAGAACTTGCAAATGTCTTGTTTTGCTGTCTGCTACGAGCTGGGAAATAGACCAAACTAGCTTTCCAGAATTTCCTGCTTTCCCGGTATGCTGAATGACAACACCTTTTGTCTTGAGTCCATGTGGCTCTTAGGGATGGCTGTATGTAGGTTTAAGAATTCATTGCACTTGTAACCGTGATCTCAGAACCCAGCAAGCCTGTCTTTAAAAGTCCACTCCAGCAGGGAGAAAATATGAGTGCAGAAGGGATGGAGGAAGATACCCATCGTTTCTGAATCTATTCCTCCACCTACTACTTCTCTTATCTTAGGAACATGTACTGTACTACCAGAACTGCTGGATAGCTTAATGGTTTAGGTCTCTGGTTGCAGAGCTGGTGGCTGAGAGTTCAGTTCCCCACTGTGCCTTCTTGACAGGGACTGGACTTGATGATCCATAGGGTCCCTTCCAGCTCTGCAGTTCTAAGATGATGATGATGATGATTTGCTATCAGGTCAGTTCTGATGTATTTCAAGCCTTTCCCAGCTTTTCTAGCAGAGGCTATTCTGGAATTGTGCAGTCTGCCCAAGGGGTAACATATCAGGACCACAATGAGCCGTTTTCCTTCATTTGGAGGGCAAAGGACACTCATCTCATGACCAAGATGTACTCATTTTGGACCGAGGAGATAGGTGGTTTGAAAGAGGGGTCAGGGAGGCCATACATGTGCATATAGAAAATCCCTCACTCCATAGGGATGGAGGCCTTTGATACAATCTGTCTCTACTGATCATGCTTTCATCTATCCCCAGAAAGATTAGGACGACACACACCAGAAAGAAGAGCACTACTGTTAACAACCTATGACAATTGGTGCAGAAGTGAGATTTTCACTCACCCCCAGTCCTTTGTCCTTCTAATGAGCCTGGGGGAAGTGAAACTAACATGGAGGATATATCAGGGGTCTCCTACCAACTCTCCTCAGATTGAATAAGCTACTCGGATGAGTAGCAAAACATTTCAACCTAATAAGAAAGGAGTCCAGTGGCTATGACTCAACTTCCAGAGTTCCAGTCCTATCTTCATGCAGCACTGGTACAGAGATCCTGCTGGATCACAGCACGTTCTTCAGACTGCTTGATTCACGTCTGAAAGAGGCTATTAGATTGCCTTATACAATGGAAAGGGTACAATGCTGCCATATTTCAAAATCAGCATATACATTTCGCCCATTGTTTCCCCCCAGTGACCAAAAGCAAGGTAGCTTGCTACTTCCAAAGCTGTGCAAGCCCATTAGTAGATAATCACACATACTTTATGGCTTACAACAGTTTCACAGTTTGACTGCCTGTTTGTGCGCATTGGCCTTTTAGTTGCACATTATGGTATATTTATAATCTGAAATCCATTCAATCAGTCACTAGAAAGGGCACTTGTGCTAGCTCAGTGGTTCTTAACTTTTTTGAAAGAAACGCCCCCTTGAGCCATTGAGGAAGTTATTATCGCCCCCCTCCCCACGCTGATATCTTATTTATTTATTTATTTATTTATTTATTTATTTATTTATTTATTTATTTATTTATTTATTTATTTATTACACTTAAATCCAATGACCCCTGAAAACAAAATTCAATTCCAAGAAAATGAAATGCCCCAAAAAAGGAACATTTAATGATTTAGTTGCAAGCGAATTTTAAGACACAAAAAGAAATATAAAAAGAGCATAAAAACAAACTGCAATGCAGGAACTAAAAATTTCAAGACGAAAACTCTGAAACTAAATTAAGATTGGAGGAAAATATATATTCATGCACACTGTAAAAAGGCTGCAGCCATCTTCACAGGTTTGGCTTGCTCCAGCGCCCCCCTACCGCCCCCTTCTGCTCCAGCACCCCCACGCCGCCCCTTTTCGTTTTACCACCCCCCTGAAAAATGAAATCGCCCCCTGAGGGGCAATATCGCCCACGTTAAGAACCACTGTGCTAGCTGATAAGCTGTAAGGACCTCCAAAAGCCTGTCTGAAGCCCGGTTTAGCCATTACTAATTTTAAGAAGCAGTTTGGATTGTAATGGTGCCACACATTCAGTCTGTGAGGATGACAGGGTCACAGCAACCCCTCTCAGTGAGCCATTGCGCTCTGACTCAGGATACGAAGCTTCTGCTCAGCTGTCTTCACCTGAAACAAAGTGCCGGGAGCTTGGAGACAGCCTCCGAGAAGCTGATGGGGAAAAGCCTACCTTTGGTAGACAGGGGGTATAAAGAAGGCTTTACTGTCAGGAAAGGTGAAAGGTGAGAGAAAGAGACAGCTGAGGATGTGTGTGTGTGTGTGTGTGTGTGTGTGTGTGTGTGTGTATGTAGTGTGTGTGCAGTGTGTGTGTAGTGTGTGTGTGTGTAGAATAACCCTTTGGAGAAAGAACACCTGAAGGACAGAAAGACAACTCTTAGGCAAGAAGAAGGGGTAAAAGGTGGTTTTGGGGCAGTTGACTAAGCCATCTCAGGAAGCACAGCCCAAACTGAGCCGAACACTGGACCAGAGGCATGGGGAACAAGCAGTGGGGAAAGACCTAAAAGGAGTGGTCTGGTAATTGCTGGGTTGAGGAGTCCTCTGAGAAAGAGGTCCCAGGGGATGGAAATATATATCTATTAGGAGGATCTCTGGCAAGGGGTTTGGGTTGTTGATGTGCCAAAAAGGGGAAGCCTTCACGTGTGAACACAAGCAGCCCCCACAATCCTCATATTAGGGAGAATGAGAGAGAAAGGAAAGGAGGAGTCCTATTTCTTACCATGATGGATGCTGGCAGGGGAAAATGACTGCAATTGCCCACACCAAGGGGAGAAAAGGGCTGGAGCAATGACGGAAGAGGCTTGCCATACATGTCCTTGGTGTGGGCATATCAGCCTTCCCTCTTCCTTCATCGGGAAGATGAAACTGACTGAGAGCAAGTCCAGTTGTGAGGCTGAACTAGGGGTGCAGACTGGGACTCTGTGAGAGGAACCAGGGTCTCCTACAAGATGATGACCATTCTGGTGAAGGGAACTAGAGACTGGTTGAAGAGAGCAAGAGACACGGAGCCCACCACTAGAACTGAAGTTGCACATTCTAATTGCAGTAGTTTATTATCTCCCACCCCTCCCCAGTTTCAATAAATCTGGGTGAAGTTTCTCTGTTGTTTGCTGTTTGGGTGGATGTCAAGATGGAGGGAGGGGACCCCTCTGAAGCCCCAAGAGCAATTGAGGATCACAAAGGTTTGTCCCTGAAGATGCATTTAGAGTTAGTAATGTCTAAATAAGATCTGAATAGTATACTCAACTCCAAATGGATTTCACACCAAGCTTGGAAAAACTACTTTTTAAAGACTAGCGTTACCAGTTGACAAGGTGCACATGTGACTGTATTGCAGAAAGATGTGAGTGACAACTGGGAATCTATTCAGAAGGGAGATCATGGAGACCACAGTCCAGAAGAGGCAGGCTTAAACCAGAAAAATGGGAAAAACAAGGTCTGACTGATCTGAGGATCAAATAAACTTCTCAAGACATACAATATTATAAGAAATTTAACTCTGAACAATTTTGTTCAATGGAGTTTGCCAGAATGTAGATAGTGCAATCAGTGAGATGTTACACATGAATACCTTCCATGAAAAGAGATGCCTATAAATCTCAATAAGAAATCACCTGCATTCTGCTTTTATTACCTACAACTGCTTAGAAGTAAATTACTTTCTGATATCTCCTAACGGTAGCCCAGTGAACCCTCCAACATCCTTCCTCTGGGCCATTCTAATGTTAGCCGATATACTAAGCACCAGAAAGCACTAGCCAGGTATGCAAGATCATCATCAGGTCTGAACTAGTTAAGAAATAGGAAGGAAACTAATTTAAATATTAATATGCCTGAAGAGGTTTGGACAGAAATATGGAATAAATATCCATATAAATCAGTATCAGCTAAAACGAAAGAAATGATTCTGAAAGTTGTTCACAGATGGCACCTATACCTTACAAAGCTACATAAAATCAAAAGGGATATATCAGATAAGGGCTAGAGAAAATGTGGACAAAAGGGAACATGTGTTTTTTTGCCCCCAAATAGAGGCATTTTGGCATGACGTAATCAATTGGAAAGAAATACTGACTAATTAAAAAAATTCCAAATGAAACATTACTATTATTTTCAGCATTTACAGGGGGGGATGAGAAGCTGCTTAATAAAGACCTAATTGCAAATATTATAGGGACAGCAAGGTGTGAGATTGCTTAAAATTGCAGAAACACTCAAGATCTCTTTCATTACATACATTTTTGAACAGGACATCGCAAACACTCTTGATGGAGAAATTAACCAATAAGACAAGAATACAGAGGAGAAATAAAGCACAGCCAGTTTTTTGAAACTTGGAAACCTTTGTTAAAATACGCCAATGGACTAAATGAAAAGTTATCAGGAAAAACCTCCTGTTAGAGCAGTACGACAGTGGAACCAGTTACCTCGGGAATTGGTGAGTGCTCCAGCCCAGGAGGTATTCCAGAAAAACTTAGATGATCACCTGGCAGATCTGCTTTGATGGTATTCCTGCATTGAGCAGGGGGTTGGACTTGATGGCCTTCTAGGCCCCTTCCAACTTCACTTTTCTATGATTCTATGATTCTATGTCCACTCAGTGAGTTGTCCCTCTGTTGTCTTTGTATAGTCACTGAAGAAGGCCATAAACTGTCTACGCTGAAATGCTATGGGCACCTTTTAAAGTGAAAGAATTCTACATTTTTTCATACATCCTGAGACTTTTCTCTCGCTTTCATAATTGGCTTTATGGAGATAGGGACAGGTCAGAGAATTGAAAAATCTTCCAGTGGTCTGAGATGACAGAATATTTATCTCAGTTTGTATCAATGGAAATGAATGAGTTAACTCTACTTCTTTTTATTTACGTACAAAACTATTGCACCATTTCTAAACTTTCACCTATTTTGCCTAAGAAGACTTTATCAAACTCTTTCCTCATTTTGTGATTGAGGACACATATTATTTGTCCTATCTGTAGAAATCAAATAAGGGAGTTGTGTGCTTAAGTTTTGGTCAGTTCTGATTGGAGAGGGTGAACGTCGAGAGGAGTTTATTAATCTTCTTCAGATTCTGCACTGACACTTAGGAGCACTTCTCTTTGGTCCTTAGCTTCTTTCTGTTTTTACAAATCTTGCAAAAAGGGCAGAATGCTACTTCTCAGAAGTGTGAGACAAAATCTCTGTTTGCTGATCTTTCTTCCAGCACTGAGGGCATCTGAAGGTATGTTGCTGAGACTCAACAATATCCTTCCCATGTTGCTTTTCCACAATATTCATTGGCTTACATGTAGATAAACTTAGATTTTCTTAGATCTTTTAATCCACTGAATTTTGGACATCCATGTTTATTTTTATATGCTATTTATTCACTGGTGATGGCATTTTAACGGTTCCCCCCACACACATTGTTGTACTGATTTCACAGTATTTCAAAATACAGTGTTGTAAGATATCCATAGGGTAGTCTTGTTGGGTGGCATACAAATAGCAATAAAGAAAATTAAATAAACATGTAAATAAATAAAAGCTAGCCTTGAGTACTTCCCTCTGAGCTTAAATATCAGTTGTGATCTGTGTATCTCCTAGTAATTTAAATGTAATATGGTAAACTTTCTTTAGATTTGTAGCACTGGTTTTGTTCAGGAAATTGGTGTTTAGTTGCTTTTAGGGCAAAGATGATCTTGCAGTTTTACCCAACTGCCTTATGCCTGCTGTTGTGCGCAAGCTTTCCCCACTTGCACCCAGGTTCTTTTCCATATAGGCCAACTTTTAAACAATTAATCTTGAGATATCACTTGAAAGCAGTCCATTAATTGTGTCATAGCAGCTTGTTCCTTACAATTTCAATGGGATTTACAATGTAATCCAATATAGGTCCACTAAGAAGCAAGTCCCTTCAGTTCAATGGGACTTCTAGCTGAGGCTATGTACACAGGAAAAAATGTGAAAAATGCTACAGTTTTGGGGCAGGATAATTCACTTTTGTTTTCCTTGATTACATGATCAACCCAGAGTCCTCCTTTCATCCCTATTTACCCTCTGCCTCTAAGGATAATACTTTTTCAAAAGCTGGATACATTTGCATTGGTTCAGGCATGGGATTGCCTGAACCAATGCAGAAAAGAAAGATGAGCTGCACACATACTACCCTTTCCCCTATTACTCTTGCATTGTAAGGGAGGATGAGTAGTGCACACATATATCTGGTCCTCCTCACCTTTTGTTGAGTCAAGCAGAGGCTGTGGGAGGGAGTGGAAGTATCTTCTTCCTGTACTTTGCTAGGCTTCTCTTGGCTCCCGTTCACAGAGATGACGGGTGTCATTCTGTTGCTGGTGGCCATGAGGTCACCCTCCTCAAGGCCTTCCTGCTGCTTTTCTGTCTAGTTGTGTAACTGACCAGCCCTAAACTGTTATTGTTGTCTGGTGCCCACATAGTAGTGACTGGTGGTTCCAGTGGCATTGGAAAAAGCATTGCTACTGAATGCTTTAAACAAGGTGCTTTTATAACCCCAATTGCAAGAAATTAGAAGCAACGAGGGCCAAGCAAGAAGTTGAAAAGTTCTCTATTAACAATAAACAGGTTGTGCACATGATCTTTGTTGATTTCTCCAAAGATTGTGCATATGTGGAAAACGTCCTGAAACAAGTTCAAGAGAACTTGAGTCCAGTTGACGTGCTTGCAAGCTGTGCTGGAACATCAGTTCATGTACAATTTGAAGACCTTGACACACGTAGGTTTCAGCCTGTGGGCTGTTTACTCAACTTGGGTAGTAAATACTACCGTGAATGAACAGATTGGGAAGGATTGTCTTTGTGCCATCCCAGGCTGGGCAAGCTGAATTGCTTGGTTATACAGCTTATTCTTTAACAAAGCTTGCTCTTCAAGGTTAGGAGAAGCTTTGCAAATGGTGGTAAAGCCCTATAATATCTCAGAGTTGCCTCACCTCTTGCCTTGTGAGGGAGGATAAGTTACACACAGAGACACACACTTGCACCTTCTCCCTCGACTCCTTGACTCCTCTCTGTGGGCATTGAGGGGGAAGCCAGCACACAAGCAGGGAGCAGCATGAACAAAACTCATTTGACAAGATTTTTTTTTCTTTTTAAACAATTAAGGACCGTTCCCTTTTAACAGTGCCGCCTGCTGGGCTATTGCAAACAATGTGTTAATAAGGCTTCCTCTCTCTTCCTCTGTAGCCAGTTGGAAACTGGAATTCCTCAATGCAACCGCTCAGTGAATGAATGTGAGGGAAATTGCATTTCCCTTGCTGTGTCGTTGCACCCTAAGTGATCTTCAGATTGCAAATTAGTCAAATCTAACTTTAGTGCCACAGGAGTCAATACACTTTGTGATGATTATATATTAACATCTAAATGATACCTTGTTATATTTCCTTTCATATATTATACTTGGTGATGGCTTACCAGCAACCGAATCTAGCATGGCTGAAGATATGGTAGAGCCCAAACTCTCGTTGTTATTTTCAGAGATCTATCCTTACTTTTCACTAAGGGTCAAAACAGAAGAGAGATCTGTTCCACATTTAGCAAAATAACTTGCTTTGCTTAGTGATTGGTCACTGGGAGGTAAGCATGGGCTTCATCTGCAAATATGATTACTTCAGCATGAAGATCTCATCTGCGGAGAGGGAATCTGCAACTAGTATAGCTTGGGCCCATACTGGGATGCTGCATAATCCTCATCTCTCTAGTCATTTGAAGGTGTCTGAGATATATGTCCGAGCTCTTTTCTTGAATTGGACAGGGGACATTTGTCTAAGGGAGCTGTTGATTCACTTGCTCTTTTGTGACCAAATAGTGGGTTCTAAAACTTCTCCTTCTACAAACCACTTCCCAGTGAGTCCCAATGTATTAGCTTCACAATAATGTCAACAACAAACACAAAACAAAACAGAAGCAAAAAAAAAAGACATTGTGGCACCTTAAACTGCTATATTTTAATGTAAGCTTTCATGGAACATGCCCACTTTGTCAGACATAAGAGTTAGAATACAGAGACTACTTGGGTAAAATATTCATGTAGGGCTCTAAGGTATAGCAGCCAGTCTTTAGGGTGCCACAACTTCTTTTTCTTGCTTTTGTTTTATTTCATGTTTCTTGTTGATACGTTTGCAAAAAACCAACATGGATACAACTTCAAAAACTTCACAATAAGATACTTATTTCTTGAAGATAGCTGCTTACTAGGAAAGTAACAATTGCTCCAAATTCATCCTGTTCATCCAGGACAATCCTTTATGTGCCCTCAATATATGTGTTATAAGAGGACTGTATTATATGCCAGATTGAATCCAGTTTTAGTGATACTTAGAGCAGGCTCACTGAGACTGACAAGACTATTGACAGTCATCATGACTAAGGTAAGTCCTGTTGACTCCGATGGGCATATACTAAATAAAACTAACTTTGGATCTAACGGTTGTTAACAATGTGTTCAACAATATTTAGAGATCCACATTCAGAATTGTTGTTATCATATGGACCTGTTACCTGTTCAGTGAGCTTGACCACAGCTGCAATAAAGTAGAAGCTCTTCCTATTTCTTTTTCTGTCCAGTTCCCAATGTGGCGCCCTTGGGAGTGGCTTTCCAATCCAGCACTTTCAGTCCTGAAGCAGTTGCTAGTAATGCCATTGACGGTTCTACAGAAGGTGACTATGGGCAAGGCTCATGCACCCACACAGAGTATGAAAGTAATCCATGGTGGATAGTGGACTTGAAGGCAGAGTATCGTGTATTCCGGGTCAGCATCAGCAATCGGAGAGACTGCTGTTCATTTCGGATAAATGGGGCTGAAATCCGAATTGGAAACTCAACAGAAGAAGGGGGCACCAAAAATCCGAGGTATTATATGTTAATTAGACATTATCTCTAAGACCTTTAGGATTGTGACACAGGAAAGCAGACAGAATGGTGATGATGCAGACAGATCCCAACAGCTTGATTCTTGAAGCAGAGCAAACGTTTGCTCTATTTTTAACGAATTTTCATGTAGCTTTGCTTGCTTCTGGTCATGCTCTTAAACAATTAATATTAAAAAGTAAAATAAAACGAATTGATTTATTTTCAAGATGTGCTACAATCGACGACTTGGGCCCAGGGGAAACCCGGAGTTTTTATTGTGAATTTTCACAAGGACAGTTTGTGACTGTTCACCAGCCAGAAGGAGGAATTCTCACACTTTGTGAAGTTCAGGTGTTTGGACTGAAGATAGATTCTACCAGTAAGTAAAAATGTAGGCTCCTATTTTGATGTTAACAAGAAACACACACAGACACACACACACACACCTTTTAGGGCACGTCTGTAATGGGGCAATCCATGTCATCTCAGGTCTTTTTCTCCAGTAGATTTGCAGCCACCTCTCTCCTATTTCAAGTCTGGTCACAGAAGGCCCTATTATGAGGCCTCCAATAGTAGGAAGACCTACCAGTGGTACAATTGTACCTTTGGAGCGTTTATTTAGTACCAAAACTGACCACACTCCTGCTTGCCTCTTGAAAATAATGCTTCTAATGAAGCCAGTGGGAAAGAGGAATGAAGAGGATCAAGGATTTGTATTGGAGAAAAGAAAGGGTATGTTTGTGTCTTGTATAGACAAATCTCTTGTTTTGCCTGGCAATAGTGTGTTTTAGAAGTGGCAATTAGACTATAAGCCCCACCCCATTAGGATTGCTGTGTAACAATTTACCATCCTTTCAGGGCACCCAAATAAACACTACCAGGGTTCTTTCAAACAGAGCACTTATTCTCTGCACTGTACCTGGGTTATTGTTCATATTAGTACCACAGTTTTCCTCACCATCCGCGTAGCACAAAAACTTGTCCCAGTTGAAAGAGTGACAAAATCTGTGGCTACTTTTTTGTGTCCTCCTGAGCAATGGATTTTTTTTTAAAAAAAATTTCCTCTTGATTCATTGTGGGAGGGAGTTTAGTGCAGTGGTACTTGCCTGAGAAGGTTAATCCCGCATTCATGGCCTTTGGCTGGAATCTTTCAGCTAGGCTGCCTAGTGCTTTTATCACCAAAAGCAAAGGCACCAATAAACATACAGTAGAACCTCTACTTACGAACGTCCATACCTAGGAACAATCCAACTTACGAACAGCTCCATTCGCAAAATTTTGCTTCTACTTGCGAATGGAGCTTCAACATGCGAACGAAAAAATGCAGGGGAGGTGGGGAAAGTGCGAAATTTGAACTTTCAGTTGACTGTTGGCCAGCGAAGAGGCTGTTTGACTGCTACCTTGCTCGTCCCAGCGGTTAGAGAGTGGATAGGGAGAGAGTCTTCAGACTGCCTGGTATTTTACTGTATGGACTGTATTTTTTGGGCTTTTTTAATTTTAATTTTTGGATTTTTGACTTTTTTTTAAACAGAGAGACTGCCTGTTCAGGGTGAGTACATAAACTGTACAGTATTTACTGTACTGTACAAGGTTTTTTGCAGCTTGGTGGGGGGGTAGGGCTAGGTGGGGCTTATGTTTCTGTGCCCTGATGGATCTTGCAGTGTAGATTTAAAATGTGAAAAGTAGAGTGTAATATTAAATTAAAATTAAATGTGAAAATTAGACTGTAATATTAAAATGTAAAATTTATTTATTTATTTTTCCATATTGTGGCTTCTAGGGTGTGTGTACTGTGACCTCTCTGTTGTTTTAAAATGTGTGGGTTTAAAATGTGACTCCAAAGTCTTTTTTTTCTTTGGGGATCTGTTTGCTGTAATAATTATTGCTGGTTGTTGATGCAGGCAGGCTGTAAAATGCAGTTTAGACTTCACAGTCTTTTTTTTCCTTAAATTCAGAAAATATTCTGAATTTAAACCTCATCATAAAGCGGATTTGTCGTTTAAGGAGGTAATTGTTAAGTGAGGCACCACTGTATTATAGATCCAAGGTGGCGAAAGTATAACAAATTAACATAGATGAGGACAGGGAAGGTGGAAATTTCCCGTTTAGGAGGGCTCTCATTTGCTGCCTAATGACAAAGCTGTTCTTGTCTGTATCACCAGATATTAAGTAGACACTCTTTTAGCTGTTACCCCCTATTTATTGAACTACTCCCCCAGGGAGACATGCCTGTTGCCAACGCCAATATTATTTTGACATTAGAAAAAGACCTTGTTCAGGCATTTCAGCAGGTAGGGTGAACTGAATTCTAATCATAGGGTGAACTGAACCCACTCTGGTGAATTTATATCACTCCTCATTTGCTCTGCATTTGTCTCCATCATGGCAGATACTTTATTATTTTTGCGTGCACTAAGAAAGCTTAGAAATCCTATAAATGACAAAATTTTAAAAAAATCAATGCTTTATGATGGAAACTTAGCTCAATCATTTTGCTTTTACAATCTTATTTTCCTTGTCAGATGAGCAAAGCAAGCTATCCAGGCCAGTATTGGAACTGGAAGAAGGAGAACAAGTCAAGACATCTGGTAATTATATTGTTACATATTACTGCCCATGCAGGAGTACCACTGCTGGTTGTAATATTGTTGACTGAGTAGTAGCAGGAGCATGAGTGGCTCATGGAATGGGACAAAATTTGGGAGGGTGTCCTCCTCACTGTCACAGTCATGAGCACAGACAGCACTTTAGGACAATTCAGCTGAAAGTTGGCATATTTAAGTTCCATTTCTTTTGATGAAAAAAATATATAACAATTCACTTGGCTCTCCGGCTGAGAATATGCAGGGCTTAAAGGTATGTCACTTCAACATGCCGTGCCCTTTCTGTTGACAAAGTTTATAACATATCCTGCACACACTACTGTGAAACATGTGACTTAACCCTACTCTGCATCAGGCCAATAGCCCCTCAAAGCTGAATGTAAAGGAACTCTGGACCTACAAATATTGTTGAAAAGCATGTCCTGTCTTCATTAACTAAGAGCTATGTTGGCTGGCTAAAGCTGTTGGGTGCTGGAGTCTGAGAACCTCTGGAAAGCTATAGATCCTGCAGCACTGATCTGAACCCAGCACCGTCTGCTCTATTGATGGGGGCTCCTGAAAACTTCAAGCAGAACTCTTTCTATTAACTTCTTGTTCATGGCACATGGAAGCCACAGGCTCACTGTGGGGCAATATGGAATGAGGATTTGAAATCAAAGAAGCCCTCAAGAGTCAAACAGCCGTATAAATGTCTATCACCGTCCCGTATCCCTTTTCATATAAAATGAGCATACTTCAGCAAGCTCTCTGTTAGCTTTGTACTCAGTCCACAACAGTAATGCTTCCACAATGATGTTTTGTGTAGTCGGTTGCTTGTTTTTATACTCCTCACAGTTCTTATTTATGATTTATTTGTTAGTTGCATTTATATCTCAGTTTTCCGTCAATGAGCTCCAAGCAACATACATTGCTCTCTTGCTCCTTGCTTTCACCTCATAAGAATTCAGTGAGGTAGACCATGCTAGGAGAATGAGACTCAACCACCTAACAGGTTTCATGGTTCATCTGAAAACTAGCTGTGGCCCAGTCCCATATTTTAACCACTACACTAAGTAGCTCTGTTCCTAACCACTTACCTCAGCTCTCGCATCAGTCAATCTATTCTGAAGATGTCAGTAGTATTCTCTTTTCCCCCTTTCTTTTTCTTCCTCAGCATCATACTCTATTCCTGCTTCATCATAGTTTTCTAACCCTTCACAGTTTAATAACTACTTTTCTAGCTTCAAGCAGTTCAGTCTCTAGGGGTGTTCTTTTTTACTTACCTTTTTCTTCACATTATCCAGATGAAACAAGCTGTATTTGCCAGCTGGAGATGTCAGGGGACTTAATTTTAGATTTTGGGCTTGGAGGCTTAGTTTCTGTGTACTAGGCTATTATGGCCCATCTCTTCTGACAAAATCAAACTGCAAAAACTATTTATTCAGATCAATACTGGTAACCCGTGTGGTGTGTTCTCCTTACCATGTGGCTTAAGATTCTTGTTCAGCAATTTAAATGGAGAGCAGGACTTTTTGTCTTCTTTCTTATAGTCCCCAATGTGGCTGTCAGAGGGAAGGTGTTTCAGTCGAGCACCTATAATGAGCTTGGGAACCCCGACAATGCCATTGACGGTTCAGTATCTGCAAACTATTTGCGAGGGCACTGCACCCATACAGAACTAGAAATTAATCCTTGGTGGACAGTGGATTTGACAGCAGAGTTTCGAGTGCTCAGAGTGGGCGTCACCAATCGGGGAGACTGCTGTTCAGAGCGGATCAATGGAGCTGAAATTCGAATAGGAAATTCACCAGAAAAGGGAGGGATCACAAATCCAAGGTATGATACCAGTTTAAGGCCATTCAAGGTGCCATACTTTAAAGATAATTTCCGTTTTTCCTTGTGGATGTGGTTTCTCTTGAACGCTAAGCAGGAGCTACATTCCTTTTGAAGGTGTGCCACAATTACCTCACTGGGGCCAGGGAAGACAGCTGTTTTTGACTGTGGAGAAATGCAAGGACGGTATGTAACTGTTACCATCCCAGGTGTCCGGATTATCTCACTCTGTGAAGTCCAAGTGTTTGGTGAAAAGGTTAATTCCTCAGGTAAGTTCCCTCTTGTGATTTAGTGAACTAGCAGAGGTTGATGTTGAAAGAACATGGGTGGTTGCAGTGCAGGCGGTGCTGCAGACAGTCAACCTAGAAAATAGGGATATGGTGACAGAATGCAAACATATACAGACGGCAGATGTCAAACAAATATTGTTGTTAAAGGCACCCGGCATTCGGCCAGAACAAAAGTGATAACTTCTGTGCCTTGTGGCGCAGTGGTTAAACTGCTGCACTGCAGCCAAAACTGTGCTCACGACCTGGTGTTCAAATCCCAGGTAGCCGGCTTAAGGTTGACTCAGTCTTCTATCCTTCTGAGGTCGGTAAAATGAGTACCCAGCTCGCTGGGGGGGCGGATGTGTAGCCTGCATAATTAACTTGTACATTACCCAGAGTGTGCTGTAAGCACTATGGGGCTGTAGATAAGCAGCATGCTTTTTAGTTTGAGCTAGCTCAGAGATATTGTTTAGTTGGGATATGATCACATGAGGAACTATATTTTAATTTCACCATTTTCTATATCCCCGCAATCACATGACATGCGGGGAAATGAGCTCCAGCCTGACTTTAATACGTGCCCAAGCTGCAGGGTCTCTACTTAAGACCTGGCTCTTTAGACAGGCTTTCCCTCCTGTCATCACTTGAATATTTCCCCCCCATCTTGAACTATATTACTATTGTTGTTTTTTATTTTATTATATTGTTTTTATTTTATTTTTTATTGTTAGCCACTCAGAGTAGACTTTGGTCTAGATTATTTATTTATTTATTTAATATTTAACAAACAAACAAACAAACAAACAAACAAACAAACACACATACACACATACACACATACACACATACACACACACACACACACACACACACACACACACATACATACATACATACATACATACATACATACATACATACATACATACATACATACATACATACATACATACATACATACATACATACATACATACATACAATTGGTGGCAGGGCTAGAGCAATTCCCCAGGAGATGGAAGGGTGATTTAACAGATCATGCTCCCATTAAAGTGACCCTTGCTGATGTGATCAGATACACACCTTTGCTGCCATCTGATGGTAGATGCCATCTAGAATATGCCTCTGCTCTCTAAGACAAATGAAATGGAAGTTTTATAATTAAGAGTGAAGCTCACTTCAGCAGTAAAGGATGATGATTGTCCTCTGACATCTTTCATGGCTTTGCTAGTTGCAGATTATTAATAATTTGCTTTTGTTGGGTAATTGGAAGCAGCAGGCTCTGATTCCATTATTGGTTTTGCATCTTTGCTTTAAAGATACATTTCTGGAGGAATAACGTGCCATTGCCTCCTAATTGCAAAGTTGCCCATCTTCTGTGCTTAAACCTTTAGTTACTGATATTGCTGTAAAAACCCCCAGATGTTGTGCTACTCTGGTGGTAACAGTTAATATCAACAACAACTCTGTATAGCTTATATTGGTTTAATTAGATTTGGCAATGCTCAGCTATTTTATGATGAAATTCATGATGAAATTTTGTGTGGATCTTGTCTAAAAGATTTTGCTAACAAGAAAGAAACTTCACCTGGAGAAGAAGAAGACACAGAAGGTCAGTATAAAGGTCTTTGGATTGTCCCCATCAAACCTAAAATATACAAACTGGAGATGAGCAGGCAACATTTCTTTAGATGGGTAAATTCAATCAACATGTGAAATGAGGCCTTCACGGCCTCTCCACAAACTTCCACAGCTATAGTATACCTAGCTCCAATTCTGGACAGCTATGTATGCATGTTTTTGTAAATATACTGACGACTATATGAAAATGGCGTTGGGTGCGTGAACAGTATGTATGCATAGGCTGAGTGCTGGAAGGATTGGCAAATGAGGAATAGAATGTGGGATACTGAGCTAAATGCTGATCGGCTGATGTGTTTAGAATGTGACAGCAATTGGTAAAGGAGAGAGCACAGTTTGTTTCATTGATTCTGTTTGGAGCAGGGATCCCCAACCCCCGGTCCATGGCCTGGTGCTGGTCTGTGGCCATAGCAGGACTGGGCCTCAGAGGCAGACCTCCTGCCCTCCACTCCCCCCATGCACATGGGTGCCCCTCCCCTCCATGAGTGCGCCCCTCCTCTCCATACATGTGCGCGATCATGCCCCTCCCCTCCATAAGCATGCCCCTCCGCACAAGTGCATGAGCACACCTGCCCCTCTGTGCATGTATGTGAGTGCCCCCCTTCCCTCCATGAGCACACCCCACCAACCTGTAAGCAAGGGGGGGTGTCCCACTCCTCCTGTGCATGGACCCCAGCCCCCCAACCGGTTCATGGTTCAGAAAAGGTTGAGGACCACTGGTTTAGGGCATTCAGAGAGTGAGTTGGTTAGAGCATTTGTCTTGAGTTAATGAGGAGAAAACAGTTAAGGAAATGGTGGCCCAAACTTTGTTGTTTAATGTAGTGAATTGCACTAAAATAGGCCCATTGACTCAGTGAGGATTTGGTGAGTCAACTCCTACATAAATTCCATTGATTTATGCTTATCATAGTGTGTCATAGTTAGAGTAGGCCAATTTGAATTTGAATTACTCACTAAATACTCACTGAATCAATGGGCCTACTTTAGTGTGGTTTACTGTGTTTAGCAACAGGATTTTGGCCAGTGTATTGTAGGCCTCCTAAGCAAGCGTGGACCCCATAAACACACCATACACATAACTGTAGGGGGAAAGGCCACATATTTATTGATTACAGCAGCAGTTTCACTGGCCTCGTATTGGGATTCAATCCAGTTTCATCAGGAGACCCAAATGCCATTGTCTTCCCAGGTCCATCTGGCAGACCACCTGAAATGACAGACCCTTTGGAGACCATATGGTACATACACCACGCAAGGGCAGGATCAGGCTCTCAAAGCCCCTAGCTAGGGCACTTCCTGACCCTGCCTTCTGGGTCCTCTGAAGGGATTCCACACCAGCCAAGACAAGCAGGTCCTGCCTACTGTCTTTCATCCTCTGGTTCCATTCCCAATGCTCCAAACCGCCAACAAAGCTGTGAAAGGAATATACAAAACTCCCTTGTAACACAAAACTTGTAACACAAAACCTTGCCGTGAAGAAAATCATTTTATACATGTATACCCAATCAGATTAAGAATTAAAGGCTAACTTCAAAACATAGCATGGGTGGGAGAGGGAAAGAATGCCGCCTCAGGAATGACTGGAGCCCAGGCCTGCAATCCACCTGCTTTATGCTGCACTGACTGGTGGACCTGAATGAAAACTTGCCTCTCAGGTCCACTAGCCAGGAGTCCTCCCCACCCACAGCCACACAGCCAATCAGGATTGGCCAGCACAACCCTGGCCATTTGCTGCCTCTCCCAGGCCCCCTCATGGTACCACCACGTGGCATGTTGGAGGCCACCAGAGCCAAACTGAGAGTAGGTTGTAAGAGGAAGCCCCTCCACCGCTCCGGCCACAAAGCAGGCCCCAGGTAAGTCTGAGTCCCGTCCTTGTGTGGAATCTGTAAAAACAACTAATTATAATGTTAAACAATAGGAGAGATTATAAATAAGAGTGTGGGAATAATATAAAAGGTTATAAGGATTATCATTGTTTTGCACTTCAGTTTGAACTTCTTGATAAATTACCCTTCCCTTATTTCTGTATACTGTTTACCTGTATTTTTCAAATAAATTCTTTTTGTCTGATTCTTAGTAAAAACTTTCCTCTTTATTTATATATAACATGTTAAAGATATTAGCAGTCTCAGAGAACAGAGAGTGCAACGCCCACATCAGTTCAGGCAATGAAATACCAAGACCCACCCTAAGGGGGGTGTCTTTTTTCTTAAAGTAGGTGCCTGTATATTTTCCAGAGTTGGTAGGTGCCAAAAGTGGAGCTCTCTGATTTAAGCTAGGCAGTGAACGGGAACACTTCCACAGATGGGGCACCAAACTGGTGACAATAAAAGGACGTCTTCCACATTCAAATTTTCCAGGGGAGAGGGGGAGGGAGGGAGGGAAGCAGAAAGAAAGAAAGAAAGAAAGAAAGAAAGAAAGAAAGAAAGAAAGAAAGAAAGAAAGAAAGAAAGAAAGAAAGAAAGGAGCTTTGCTTATACAGTACTGTATGGCAAGGGTAAAACTGATGGCACTGCATAGCGCCCCCATCCTGAGTTGTAGCCATTCATCCTTCCATTTGCACGTTTCCTCCCCATTTTGGAAACATACAGAAGCCCAAATCATCTCCAAATCAGGAGATCCAGTCCCAATTTGTATAGCAAGTATTTGCCTATAAATCAGATCAGATGGGATTCGCACATTCCAAGTTTTTATTGTCTCAACTTGGCTTCGGTTTGGGGTTCCACCAGAAGACAGCGGCCAATATAGGAGGGTGGCATTTTTGTGTCCCAGCTGAGGAAGGATACGTCATTGTGGAACTAAGTCCTACTGAATTCAGTGAAACATACCTATGAGTGAGTCACCTCAGAAACACTACCAAGAAACAGTCTGACTTTGTTATATATTATCCACCTTTTTTTGTTTCATGTCTTCCTTATTGTAGTTACTTCCGCTATTGAAAAATGGGTAAAGCAGAAAGAACTTAGACCGCCATTGGAACAGAACAGAGGGAAGCAAGCTTATTTAACTGGTAAACTGACCCGTGCGCTCTCTCTCTCTCTCTCTCTCTCTCTCTCTCTAACTCTGATTTAATAAACATTTGCAGAGAACTCCCTCTCAGCCTCTCTGAGTGCACTTGATTTACACTTAGTACTGGTATGAGAACATTACTCAAAATAGCATAAACCCTACAGATTATGTGAAATCCAGAGGGTTGGGCAAAACAGCATTACGTACTTTAATCTCACTCACAATATTCACATTCAGTTTTTGTGTCTTACCATGGTTATCTGGTCAGCCTGGTATTGCAGGGTTTTGTCACATGTTTAAGCTGTACCAGTGGGCAAATCAACTATTTTTAAAAAGGCAGGTGATAACTTTATTGGACCACTGAAAATTAATCAAAGAGCTAGCTTTTGACCTAAACTGGTCTTCATCAAGCCGTGCACTTATGGATAGTGCAGAAAAGAAAATATGTGAGAATCTCACAAAATCTTGGGAGATGTCTGTGCCAGCTCTATTTTTTAAAGGCAAGCCTAATAATGCAGATTGCAAATGCCAGTCAGGGCTTTAGATTTCAAACACCACCCCCGGTAGTTGTTGGCTGCAATTTTTCTCCAAACTCCTCAAAGGACTGCCATTAAATCAGTAATTGCTATTTTGATGTGATTATCTGTTGGATATTATTTATGAGGAAAAATACACTTTCCTTAATTGGTCAAAGGTAAAGGTAAAGGTTCCCCTTGACATTTAGTCCAGTCGTGTTCGACTCTAGGGGGTGGTGCTCATCCCCATTGTCAAGCCATAGAGCCAGTGTTTGTCCTTAGACAGTTTCCGTGGTCATGTGGCCAGCACGACAGACACAGAACGCTGTTACCTTCCTACCGTAGTGGTACCTATTTATCTACTCGCACTTACATGCCTTCGAACTGCTAGGTTGGCAGGAGCTGGGACAAGCAAGGGGAGCTCACTCCGTTGTGTGGATTCAATCTTAGGACTGCTGGTCTTCTAGCCTTGCAGCACAGAGGCTTCTGCGGTTTAACCCACAGTGCCACCACGTCCCTCTGGTCAAACTGGTCAAAACAGTTTTGCAATTGTTTTCCATCCTGTCTGTTTTAGATTGGAAGGACCTTGGGGGCTAGGACTAGTCTAGGCTTTCTAGATCATTCTGAAAAGTGCCATGTAGATTAATACCATATAATGCCATGGTAAATGATCTTATGCCAGCTGATGGCAGTGGCTAAGGACCTTCAGTTTCCTTTCTTTGGAAACATTTAATAGGAACACTGGCTTTAGGCTGTTTATTATTGATTCAAACAACATTGGACAATTCTTTTCCCATGTGGAGAGTTTTCAGAAGTCATTCAGTGGTACAGTACTTTGAATTTTAAGGCAGAGCCCAAAATTCAGTTTGATGGTATGCGCTGTCAAGTTGCATCATACTTAGGGTGACCCTAATTTGCTTTTCAAGGTATATGTGATATTTAAAGAGTGGTTTTACCAGTACCACTTCCCAGGGACTGAGGAGTAGGGGTTTGAGCCAATGTCTGCTGAGTCCTCGTCTGTCACTCTACCCACTACATCCATATGATTCCTCACTTGAGTTCTACCACACATGAAAGGGCAATCATGCAAATGCTGTTCATATTGCATATCCAGACATGTAATAGGCAGCTCACTAAATATTTAGATTGCTTGTTTGATTGATATTCTGTAACAATACAATTCAGGTTGTATTGGAGAGAATCAATAACAATCCCTCTTTCTCTCTTTCATATCTATTCTTGCAGTCTACAATGCAGCCCTTGATGGAAAGGCATTTCAGTCAAGCTCCTACTCCAGTCTGGCATCTGCTGAACATGCCAATGATGGCTCCACATCTTCTAATTTTTTGCAAGGACACTGTACCCACACATTGCTAGAAGCTAATCCATGGTGGACAGTAGACCTAAGGGCAAGATTTCGAGTTCTCAGTGTAGTTGTCACTAATCGTGGAGACTGCTGTGAAGAACGGATACAAGGTGCTGAAATCCGAATAGGGGACTCAAAAGATGAAGGTGGTATCTGAAATCCCAGGTATTATTTGAGTCCTCATTCACTTGAATGATCAGGGAACTTATTGAATGGGAAGGATTGGAAACCAGATATCGAATGGTTTAACTTATACTATTTATTTGTTAATATGCCACCTTACTACCTGAAATAGGGTACCTTTTGAAGTAAGGCGAGGGACTCGTCTCCCACTATCCCACATCCAAGTGGTGAGAAGTTTCAGGAATTCCAGTTCTTACTTAGAATTTAGTTTCCTTAGAGGGAAGTCAATAGATGCTCATCTCATTTCTCTTATATAAAAATAATACGGTCCCATCAAGTTGATTCTGACTTATTGAGACCTTTTTCAGCATTATCTAGGAACAGTACCCAGAATTGATTTACAAGTTCTGGAGCTGCCCTGGGACTTGCTGAAGGCTACACAGGCTGGTTCTTCTGCTGGGAGGCTTAGGGGGAATCAAATGCACAACTTTTGGCTCTACAGCTAGATCCTTAACTTACTGCCATGAAAGCTCATGCAAAAATAAACCTGTTATTTATTTTAGTTATTTAACCTGCTACAAAATTTTGTCTCCTTTTTAAAAGCTTGCAAGCAATCTGTGATGGGACGGGATCTGAGAACAGGCAGTCTAACATGATTGGGCTCCCCCCCCCCAGTGCCATAGGCTTTCTTGCAGAGAACAAATTCAACTCTACACTTTGTTCTGAGATCCCGTCCCATCACAGATTGCTTGCGAGCTCACCTACTTCCTTAGCTATTAATCCAGACCCCAAATCAACATTTTCTTGAGTGTGGGGATGGATTGCCCATTTACAAACCTAGAGTTAGCTAGACTAAACATGATGACCAGTCTGACTCTTTTAGCAATCTCTTTCATGGGGCTGGATGATAAGAGATCATTGAAACAATTACCATTCCTTCCTATAAATGCATTGCAATACTAAAACATATGAGCTACTTTGCTTTCCAGATGTGCTACAATCAGCTCCATGGATTTGGGAGAAACTCACAAATTTGAGTGTGAAGGAATGCAAGGACAGTATGTGACCATCACTATTCCAGGCACACCCAAATACCTCACCTTGTGTGAAGTACAAGTCTTTGGTCAGCGGATAATGCCTCTTGGTACGTCTAAAGATTTCATAAATAATTTCTGCACTGCTCTTAGCTAACCTTTGCCACAGAAACTCAGTTGTCTGAGCCATACCTGTGCATCTTTGGGTTCTGAAATATATTGTGAGATCATAATGATGAAAACAGGGATCAGCTGCACAATGCCAGGACTGAGGACATCTGGGCCAATACACTTGCACAAATGTGTGTACTATTGTTACATGACTGATTGATTTTGTATGTTGGTTTTGAAATGTGAATAATTAAAAGAAGAAAAATCAACCATCTAGTATCAGCCTCTGGTTCAATATTAATCAGATTGTTAATTCAAACAATCTCAGCAGCTCTCTCTTCCAGAGGATACAATCTCTTGAACGTTTCAAGAAACCACTACTGTTTGTTTCCCCTATTGGAATCAACAGCATGCCCTTGAATTTGGCTGCATGCAATATCCAGACTACATGCTCACTTAACAGTAGCAATTGGTCTTCCCATGTATTAACTCCCCATAACAAGAGTGACAACACTGGTACTGACTCTTGATGTTCCCCATATGTCACAACCAATACCGATAGCCCTGGTACCATTGATTATCATCCTGTTAGCTACTAGCATGCTTTCTTTTACATTTGGTATCAACAACCTAATCCATAAAGACTTCCCTGATTCTGAAATATCACCACATGTTCCCATATCCCAGGAATCTTCCTTAAGCAAGGACTCAGGCTTTGCCTCACATTCTTTAGCAGATTTGTTGTCTCCTCTCCTTCCTGGGACATGGTGGCGCTGCGGGCTAAACCGCAGAAGCCTTTGGGTGCTGCAGGGTCAGAAGAAAGACCAGCAGTCGTAAGATCGAATCCACGCGACGGAGTGAGCTCCCGTCGCTTAGTCCCAGTTCCTGCCAACCTAGCAGTTCGAAAGCATGCAAATGTGAATAGATAAATAGGTACCACCTCGGTGGGAAGGTAAACAGTGTTCTGTGTATAGCCGCGCTGGCCCGTGACAACGGAAACTGTCTTCGGACAAATGCTGGCTCTACGGCTTGGAAACGGGGATGAGCACCGCCCCCTAGAGTCGGACACGACTGACTAAATGTCAAGGGGAATCTTTACCTTTACCTTCTTCCTGGACCCTCTTATGGGAGATGACATCCCTAAATAATTAGAGGATGTTAGACTCTGATCCAACATCTGATCCAACATTTGATCCAACAGTCATGGTCCCTGGCATCTACTATGCCACCCACTTCTCACAGGATAGGAAGTTTGTATAAACTTCAGGAAGAGAATGCTGTTTTTCCTTCCAGCACTCACTACCCAATTCTATTGTAGTGAAAGCACCAACAGTGAAAGGGAAATAACAGATCTGTTCTACTTCCACTGATGAAGAAGAACAAAAATGAGATCTTCTGGGATGCCATTTTTGTTCCTCAGCTGTGCTGAGTTAAGAACTACCAAGCCTGCATGGATATTCACCAGCAGTTCAACACAACATCTGCAGTGGGTTGCCCGTGCATGTGTAGCTGTAAACGAGTAGGCATTCTTTTGCATATGTTGCAGTGAATGCACATATATTGAAGGAACAGGGATCAGTGGTGCTACCAATGTTAGGGGGCACCATCCACAGTATACCAGTCCTCTCATCTACAGACCCTTTGGCTATGCATGGAGAAGGCTGAAGAGGGAAGCGGGGATCCTTAATTAAGAGGAGAAAGTGACACAGACTACTGACTATTCCTTATGTAGCAATTTCGTTCCCCTTTGAAATCTACTGATCTACTGCTCATGCTAAATACATACTGCAGTGTTCATTATTAAATCAAATACTATTTAGGAGCCCACTTCCCCTATTTTTGGAATATGCTTGCTTGTTTAACTGCTTTCTTTCTGCCTGTTTTGATTCATATCAAAATGTTGCACAAATTAGAATTATGCACCTATATAAAATATAAATAAAATTAAAATATTAGAATATTAGAGTATTTTTAATTGTTTAATTGCTTAAGTACATTCTTTTGTACCTTATAGTCCCCAACGTGGCCCTTGAAGGGACGGCATTCCAGTCCAGCACCTACAACAAACTGGGGTTTGCAGAGAATGCCATTGATGGGTCCACTGCAGTCAACTTTATGCGCAAATCATGCACTCACACGGATCTAGAATTAAATCCATGGTGGACAGTTGATCTGAAGGCCGAATTTAACGTCTCAAGCGTTAGTGTCACCAATCGAGAAGATTGTTGTGCAAATCGGCTTAATGGAGCTGAAATCCGGATTGGGAACTCACTAGAGAGAGGAGGCTCTACAAATCCTAGGTACCCACTAGTTTGATGTTTTTAAGGGGCTCACAGAAATAAGACACAGGGAAGAAAATGGGGTGGAATGCTAGTACAAGTAATTCACTCAATGACAACAAAAAACAATAATCCACGTTGGTCCAGTACTCTTGATCTGTATCTTTTGTTTCTTTCTGTGGCCAGATGGCTGTTGATGATGTTCTTAATATGAATTGACCATTTAATAGAAATATAAATGGATTTCTTTTCAAGGTGTGCTATAATAGCCTCACTTGGTGCTGGAGAAACTCAGAATTTTGATTGTGAAGGAATCCAAGGGCGATACGTTACTGTGACAATCCCTAGGATTCAGTTTCTCACACTGTGTGAAGTCCAGGTGTTCGGAGTGAGGGCAAATCCCTTGGGTGAGTAGAAAAGTTTGTTGTTTATCTGTCCTGCAGCAATTCTGTGCTGGACGATGCTTAGGTTCTGTACAAATGATGACTTCTATTGGAACAAGATCCCTATGTAGTTAGCTTGAATCTCTCTTCGGTAGCTTAACAGTCACTTTGTTTTGGGAGATGGGTGGAGAAGCGAGGGAAGCCTTATTGCATGAGGGATTGTCTGTTTTCTTAATGGTGAGAAGTCATACTGTTTATCCTGTCCAAAGCAAAATGGATCGTTATTATTAGTACATCCTCATTTCTCAGCATTGCTGGTGCATGAGGGTCCAGTCTAAAAATGCTCACTGATGATGCTCAAGTGCATCCAAAGTGCAAGCTCCCCCTGGGGGAGAAAAGAAGAGTTTGCAATCACTTGTAAGAATTGTCTGGGTTTTTTTTAACTGAAAGGCATAGTATAAATGTTTTAAGCAGAAAAATAAACAGATGGGACAGGAAAGGAGGCAGTCCTCATTTATTTATTTATTTTATTTGAAATATTTCTATCCCGCCTTTTTCCTTAAAAAGGACTTTCATCCTTGGCACTGATTACCCCCACTGTTACATCCAGAGCAAAGCATACGTAACATCTGTCTACAAAAGCAAAAAGTACTAGAAAATCAGAGACAATAGTAGGTATTAAAAGAAAGCATGTATCCTGCGGGCAGTGAGTGCCTCCAAGTCTCTGAATGTTAGGTACAGTGTGAAACACACCTTTGTCATCAGTGTCAGCCCTTGCTGGGGAGGTTTGTCATGCAGTTGTTCTGGGAGGAGATAACTCATAACAGCTAGAAAAAGTGCCTTTAGGAATATAGCTCCCAAAAGCATAGCCAGTTGCCATATTGGCTGGGGGATTCTGGGAGTTGCAATCCGAAAGAGTCACTTTTCCAAGTTCTATAGATATTGCACAAACTGTTTAACTTTTTAGTAATTGCTCTGAAATAAGTTTTGCTGGAGAAAATGTGTAAGCAATCATTAGACATACCCATTCGATATATAAAAATTATGATTCATTGCTGCCTCTTAGGTGGGGCATGCCCATGGACACTTTTTTAAAAATAGAAAAAGTAGAATTTTATCTGCATAGTTCATGCTTATATACTCAGGACTTAGTTCAGAGAGACATGACCCAAAACTCAGGGGCCAGGGTCTTTGCCCTCCTCGACTGAGGAAAATCACCATGGCCAAATGTGAGAAGACTTATTCTGGGCGCTGATCAATATAAATACTCTTTCCTCCTCAGCTCCCAAACATATGGATGATCCAGATATTTTATCATAGATGAAGAAAGTATAAATGACACGTAAGTGCATTTTTCTTCATATTTACGTACATGTTTAAAATCTGGGCAGACTTACCGTTGTGGGAGGCGTCAATTTGGATTGATCCGGTCTTCTTCCTTAGATTAAACCTGGAATGGAATTTGGGATTTTATTCAGTTAGAATTATTATCCAGCATTTGAGTGAGACTTATTTGGGGCATAGTTACTGCATTGCACAGTTCTTAGGTCTGATCATTTAACCTGAGCAAGAGTTATCAGTATGTAGGATTCTAGACTATACAAATAGTCTTCATCTGTGCTTACATCCTGCCCGCAACCAGGGCTCACAGCAGCTTCATGAGGCGTGTGAGGAGAAAAAATTCATTTTGTGAATGAAATTAATGTGCACATTTTTGTTAAAGTAAATTGAAACTAGGGAGAAAAGGGAGAACAGCACTGGGACACAAGATAGCTGTGGAGTGTAATGCTTCCCATTTTTTCTAGTCATGTTAAAAAATTTTCCTCCTAATTCTCCTGGTTGCAATGAAGGGGAAGTCTCCCCTTGGGACTAGCGTGCAGTTGGAAAGTTAAGCAGAGTGAAAGGGATCAGCCAGAATCTGATGGAGCTTCTGTGTAATCAGTTCTTTTTGTCTTCTAGATGTCCTCAGCAAGGATTTCTTTTCCTGATGAAGCCGACAAAACCCATGTTGTCTTAAAATCCATGTACAATAGTTTTTCTTCACCCAAGTAGAATTGTAGAGTTAGTAAACTATCACGAATGAGTTGTATTCCCAGTTGTATTTTCTACAGTGAGTTCAAGGATAAGAGACAAATGGTACCCGGAGTTTGGATGTGAATAATTTCTAGAGATTGCTCCCCTCCCTTTAAACTGATCATTTGGAAACTGCATGTGTTTATGTCAAATCTTGGAAAAGTCATTCTTCTAAAGTACATTTCTAAAGTACTGCTCCCAGAATGGCAACTCCCAATGAGAATTCTGGGAGCTGTAGTTCAAAATAAACAATAAAATACAAAATCATAAGCTTTGGACTGTGGTCTGAAAATGTTTGCTTTGGTCTCACCTGTGTGGCTGCAGTGCAAGAGGATCCAACTTGATGTTAATTTGAGAGGAAGATTCTGAAATGTTCTAAGATAGCTTTTATTAAAAAAAACCAATGAAAAAACAGAGACATTATACATATTATGTTGGACTTGGGACTGCTTCAGTTACGACAGTTTCCTTAAATGCAAACATATTTTTACCATGGACTGCTGAGCTGTTATATGAATGTCCATTCCACAACCTTTATTCAGGTTTTATTCAGATTTACTTGACCTCTTATTTGGTGTAATATGAACTTTCCACTCAATTGGTGTCAGTAACACTTGGATCTGTGGACAGTTGTTCCATGTGGCAACTATAGGTGGCAGCTACTGTACTTGGTGTAGTGTCCTCAGATCTGACCCTGTCTATCCATTCAGGTCCGTGACTCTTTCTGGAGAACAAGAAGCATAAGAGCGCTTCCTGGTCCAGCTAACCCTTGTCTGAACAGCAAGCTGTTCTTCATCTGTGGCACATTCTTATATACTTGGCTGTTCTTGGTGCGTGCCTCCTAGATTAGCCCTTGAATGCTGACTTGCTTTTCCTAACCGTTGGCTTGCTGTATGTCTCCCGGCTTATTTCAGACTGCTGTTCATGGTCCGGTCCTGAAAAGGGAGATATCTATCTATTGATCGATCGATCGATAGAGAGCCACAGTTTCCTAATAGAGTATCATGTGTTTGGGAAACACAATGCCTGAAGTGGACTTTTCACTTTTAGAAGAAAAACAACAACAACGTATAATTCGGGAATTCTGATCCCAAAAATCTGATGTGATTGGACCTCTAGGGGTGGCATAACAGATGGACCCACCCTGCCACCAAATTTCTGGTACCCTCAGGTACATTGCTCCTCCCACTGCCAGGCCTTTTCTCTGCTGTTGTTAAACCTCTGTCCCTGCCCAGTGCTGCTGGGAACACATAGAGACCCTGACCTCTCCTTTGGCTTGAGCCAACTGGCCAGCTGTGTCTTCTTGGGTGGGTGGTGGCAAGGATGCTGAAGGCCCACACCACACACTTCCTTGTAAATTCCTACTTCATATCAAAGAAGCTAATCCTGGCATGCTCCTTTCTTTTGGAATTCTTGGTAGTTCTCAGCAGAGCCTTGAGCTGTGATTTAGTCACTGAAGGACCTATAGCTGTCTTGAATTGTATATAGTAGGAAACCTTTACACAGAGTTGAAAAAAATGCTCTTGCAGGGATTACAAAACTCACAGTCCTCCACCTGGTGTGATCAATGTTCATTCTGGCTGTGGAATTTGGGGACATGTTATCAAAAACCACAACTTTTAGAAGTTCTGCTGGTATATAAAGGTTGGCAGCGCATGTACTGTATCTACTGTATCTCTGATTGCTTAGACAAAAACCAAAACAAACAAGCAAACAAAAAATCCCATGATCAGCAAATACATATAAAGTTTAATAAGACAAAGGCTGATAAAACAGGAATGAAACATTTTGATGTGATACATGGATGGAATGAAACGCTATACTTATCAGGAACGATAAGACACTTGACACAAGTTGGAGCACTTGTTCTCTAGAACAGCATTGATTGTTGTAACACCTCGCTGATCCTGATGTCCCGTTTCAACTGCTTGATCCTCAGTTCAGCTGTAATTATTGTTCTGTGAAATTTTTGGCTTAATTGTTGACGGTACAGAAATCTTCACTGGTGCTGCTCTCCTGCATGGTTTCACCTCATACAGACTAACCACAGCCTGGACCACATCTAACGTTATTGAATGCCTGCTACGTGCTTATACCTTTTTAAAGGTGTAATCCTATTTCCCCTGTGTAAACCAAGCTACATTCAGCACCATCAATTTTGCTATATGCTTGCTTTTAACTCAGACTCCCATCTTTGTCTGATACAGATTGGACAGGCATGTGTTTAACACTGATTATATTGTCAGCACAATGCATTCCCTTGGGGGGAGAAACATCTGATCCTCACATCATAACTGGCAACTTATTTTACAGATGGATCAAAGGCAGACATGACTAAATCTGCATACAATCCATTATAAGACTACTGCACAACCATTTATCCATGGACGTCCGGATACATCTATAAAATCATTGGGATACTGACTGCAGTAGATATATCCTTAACTTTTTTTAAGCTGGATGGCTCTCTGGCCTCCAGTCAGTCTCAGGCAATCCAAAAGCAGCATCTGCCCAAATGTTCATTCTCCAAGTGAGCCCCCCCCCCCTTAAATTGGATGATTGGTTGAGATCATACTTTATTTTACTCTGAGCATTCATTTGTCTGACTGGCTGCAGTACCACCAACCCCTTCAGAAACAACATATAAAGTCACCAGTTATTTCAAGAAAAGGAAGGGTCGTGTATTCCCTTTGGGAGATGACCGCATTTGCTCAGAGTCAGGAACAGGAGGTGTGTGTGTGTGTGTGTGTGTGTGTGTGTGTGTGTGTGTGTGTAAATGTGCTTTGGGAAAAGCGAGTGCACAATGTTCACTTGCAAGGATTGCTTCCTGAATATGATATGGGCTGCACTCTCCTCATGACTAGTTTCCAATGTGTCACGTCCTTCTGAACTAGGGGTGGGGGGGAGGCGAGTGGGCCAGGAAGTGACAAGTTCCTGGTATGATGCAAAGCAGTCCCACGGGGGCAATAGGACTGCAGTAAGTATAAATTGGATTTGTCCAGAAACAGACTGAGATTCCTGCTTGGGAACATTGGTCTGAAGGGAGAACCAGAGCGGGTGAGATGGCTATTCATTTTGACTGGAGGGGGTGGGTGGGAAGGGAGGTGTTTGCAAAGGCTGGAACAATTCATTTGATAAAGCTCTGATTTTGTATCGTGTTTACCTCAGTCCTGAGATTATTCCATTTTACACAGATTTCAATAGAAGGCAATGGCAGTGATGATTAGACTACTAATAATCTTATGGAAGTGGTGTAGCCTCTAAAAGTATTCAAGATCCTAAAATATTGTAACCTGAGGGTTGTTTGCTCAAAGGGGTATTTAAGACAGTGTCATTTAAAAAATATTTTAACCACAGTAAAACATTCATTGAAAATTCAGCAAACCCATGCACAAAATTGGCAGATATCAAGGCATACAGTAGCAGAATTTTGATGGGAAATTGTGTGTGCAGATACATAGGTGTATGAAACACAAATGTATTATTACTGTTGTTGTTGTTGTTGGTAGTAGTAGTGTAGTATTGCCAAAGTTTTCTGGGCAGATTGCAAGTTATTTAATAAGCCACAGTAAGGTTATATAAGATAACATCAGAAGCAAGAGGGAAAACATTGCACCACATAATACTACAGTAAAACCATCAGGTAAGGAGAAAAGAGCAGAGGACTAAAAGCACTTAAACAGTTCTTAAAGTGCTTGGAAGTTGTCTGGAACAAAAGTCTTGGAAAAGCTCTCTGGAAGATACTGAGTAACTAAATGAATATTTGACAGGGACTGGACTCTATAGGTTTTTTTTTCTAGCTCTGCAGTTGTAAGATTATTATTATTATTAACTGAAATGTAAATTTTGTGGCCATGATGGAAATGCAGCCAACACAGGGACGTGGTGGCGCTGCGGGTTAAACCGCAGAAGCCTCTGTGCTGCAGGATCAGAAAACCAGCAGTCATAAGATCAAATCCACACAACGGAGTGAGCTCCCATTGCTTCTCCCAGCTCCTGCCAACCTAATAGTTCTAAAGCATGTAAAGGTGAGTAGATAAATAGATACCACCACGGTGGGAAGGTAACAGCGTTCTGTGTCTAGTCGTGCTGGCCACGTGACCACAGAAACTTGTCTTTGGACAAACACTGGCTCTACAGCTTGGAGACAGGGATGAGCACTGCGCCCTAGAGTTGGACACAACCGGACGAAATGCCAAGGGGAACCTTTACCTTTACCTTACTAAATCTAGTACATTTTAAAGTGATCCTATAGCATTATTGAAAGTGTAAATGATTGCAACAATTTTCTCCCCTTCCCTTTCCTTTTAGATGCTTCTTCATAAATTGCATTCTGTTTTTTAAATCTGCCTCCTGTTAAGGTGATGGAGAACAATAGTTTTGCTCATCCTGTGGATCCTACACACCACTTCCATGCCTTACTGCTGGACCAGAGAAACAAGCTACGGGACCACATCAAGATCCTCTGCGAGATCTCCCGGAGAATCAACAAGTTCCACAGACGTTCTTGGATCGCCAATCTCACAGGGAGCTCTCTCAGTGCCACAGGAGCAATCATGGCCATCGTAGGTCTGTCCTTGAGCCCTGCTACTTTAGGGGCTTCTCTCTTGGCTTCTGGCGTGGGCTTAGGAGTAGCGGCCGCAGGAGGGGCAGTCACTGTCACATCCGACGTCTCCTTAGTTCTCTCCAATTCCAAGGTGGTGAAAAGGGTAAAGGAAATTGCAGTGACTTGTCACGGTCAGATGAGAGAAATTATGAATTGCCTGGACTTCTTACACCGCAGTCGGGGCCCAAGGGACCCCATCTTACTCCAACCTGAGAAAAATGCTTCCATTGCGTTGTATAATGCCATCTGCTTCATGGTCTTCTGTGGTTCCCATGGGCTGCTGGTACCAGAGTATACAAAAGAGGTGACCAAAGTGAGCCATGCTGTGCTGAAGGCAAAAGTCCAGAAGCTGGTGGAAAGCCTAGAAGCCTGTGCAAGACCCATGGATGAGATCTGCGAACTTTTAGAGAACAGGAAAGATGGTCCTATGAAGACCAGGACTCTGGGATGTCCGTGACCAGAATCACTCCTGAGTAGCAGCAACACCTGTTGCTAAAATCCACTTGGACTAGGCTAAGAAAACTATGTACATTGTGTTGTTTTTGTCTTTTGCTACTATCAGCTCTGTGTCTGACCAGGGATTTCTCCAGGCACCTACCCCCACAACTCTGGGTCTCCCTCTTTACAGCACTGCTTCCCCATCTACACATATAGCAAATGGAAGCTATAGCTGCACAGCTACAGCCTGTGCACTTAGCGCTGTGGCATGATGCAGCCTATATGGCAGGGGAAGGGGAGGGAAGCTGGGTGAGGCAAAGCTTGGGTAGTTACCCTTAAAGAAAATGAACAAAATGACATTATGAAGTCATTCATGGCTGAGGAGAGGTAACATGACAATTGCTCAGTTCTGGGCTGGCTTCAGCATATCATTGCACTCCGTCTTATTACAGGTAGCTCTCCTCTTCCAGGGACTGCCCCCCACCAATGTTTGAGATCCAAACTACAGAAAATACCAAATTTACTATTAGAAAGTGATAAAACTGTATCCCTTCAGAGATGAATTTCTTCAAAGCTGTGGCATCTGCACAATCATGTTTACAAATGAAGCCTTTGCTTACCTCACAATGATCAATCACCAAACAAAAACAAGGCTCATTTGCCAAATGTGGTTGAGGAAGTTGTACTGGGATAAACACATATTTTTAATCTCTTAAGGAAGTTTTGTTTCTAATATGTTGTGAATTGTGCCAGGTAGTTTGACCCAGGCCGAACTGGATGGAAGACAGGCTTCCATGACACAAGTACTTTGAGTTAATGTTTAAGGCCAGAGTCAGCAGTAGAAACAGATGGGAATAGTCCACAAAACCCTGGTTTTATCTTACTCTCACAATGCTGAGCTTAATAACAATAGTGGTCATGATGGAACTGCAGCCAGCACAGGAAGGAAATGGCTGGAAGTTCCAGAACTTGTTGTTCACAAAGCTCAGTAAGGCGAATAATCAAGGATGAAAGGCCCAATTGCCTGAATTTTTCTCAGTGATGTTCTTAGCAGCAGATGGGAATTTGCCTAATAGGTATAAGAAGGGTCAAAATGATTTCACTTTGCATTGTGTCTTGACATTTTAGAGTCACATTCTCTTTCTCCTACATATCTTTTGTGTATCCCTTTCCATAACAGATGTTCAGGAACAGAATGTATTTTTGTATTTATTTCTGTAAGGGTTATTTAAGAAATTTTTCAAGATTTTTATTTAAGGAAATATTAATGATGATGGCTTGAAATGGGAGCACTCATTTTATAGTGCTAGAATTCATTCTATATGACACATGGCAACTTCTCACCAACTTTTTCATTCCAAATTTCATATTCAGCATAAGACAAGGCAAAAGAGACATGGTTGGCTAGGAAACAACGAATATATCCTGAAAATAGCTGTACATCTTTACTTTATAGACTGGAGATGGTCCTTAACAAGTGGATTATGTCTGCACAATATATTTGCAACCACCTTACTAGAATGGACTCTTTGCAGAACATGTTCCATTTGATTTTTTAAAAAAGGATTCCACACCTACTGCTGGCTTTCCAAAATAAATAAATGATCCTCCCCAAAAATTTATTCAACAAATGCCAAGGATTTACAGAGCTGCACCAGTAAAGACAACCAGTAAAAGTTTCAAAAGAGGTTCTGTATGAGGCTTAGTGTCTAATAACAAATGGTTTTGGCTTAGACATGGCAGCCAGTGACTTAATAGAAAGAATATTCCTATCTCACATTTACAAATGGATGTTTTTCTTAGTAGAATACTTCTTTACATTTATTGGCTATAACACTTTACACACTACTGTGCATAGTGATAATGGCCTACTTCTAATCCATTTACATAACCTCTTCTATAAAAGGAAACACTTTCTTTATTTTCAACATTCTAGATTTGAATCAGCAACGGTGCTTCTTTTGTGAGCCTCTCTTGCTTTACCATTGGGCTTCACACAGTTAGAAACCACAAGAGATTTAACATAGGCTACTAATTTCCTCACATACTACTGACCCTCAGAGAGAAGCATATGGGTGACTTAAGATATATAGCAGTGTATGGGTCTCTAAGATAGTGTGTATTGCCCAAAGCAAACGTTTACTTGAATATGCAGACAGGAAAGTGATTCATGACACCAGTTCTGTGTCTGAACAATGTTATTGAGAAGAACTAAGCAGAAGATAGGATAAGGTCTTAGATGGAGTGGCCTCTTCACAATGGCTAGATAACTATGTAGTGGTTTCTTGCATGATGGGACAGATACGTTGGGATGCTGGACCTGTGGTTGGTGACTGAGTACAAAGAGGGTTCCAGAGTTCTGTATGTCTAGAGTTCATAAATTACAGCAACAACAAAACAGTTGCATGTTTGCCTGTCTGGTTTCATGACAGATTCAGAGGTCATGAGACAGCAGCTAACAATTATTTAGGACTGACTTCTATGATCAACACAGCAAAATCTGTGGCTTATTTGAGGTGTGTTATCCCTTACACACTTACAAACACATGTGAAACAGAACTGAATACAAGAAGAAACAGGAGAGAATCCTGTATGGTATACATACTATAGATGCATGTACAAAGCTTTCTCAATGCAAGCACTGATGAGGGCATTGAATTTAATGCATGATGGTACTAATGGCACTATTGGAAAGAATGAAGAAATGGGTTGAAAAAAATGCATATATGCTCAGTTCTCAATGAAATACAGTGGACCCTTGACTTACAGACGGCTTGACTTACAGACTTTTTGAGTTACAGACTTCTCTGGCTGCAAAATTTAGGTTTGACTTGCAGACTGAGATTTGACTTACAGACCAGAAAAAAACCAAAATGGAACAAAAACGGCCTGTTACGGGATTAATCAGTTTTCAATGCACTGTAGGTCAATGGAGACTTGACTTAGACTTTTTGACTTGAGAACCGCCTTCCAATACGGATTAAGTTCTCAAGTCAAGACCCCACTGTAGTAAACTACTAGTTAGGCCATACTGCAGAGTCCTGGTATGACATCCTATTCTTTACACATACGCACACAGAGAAGAGTAGTTCTCTTTGATACACTTAGCTTTTTTGTGCACCAATTTCCTTCCCTCTGTGGAAGTCTTTTCAGTCATGTGAATGCACTTCCATATCTAAAGTGACACAATAGCCTAGACACTGGTGTACCATGTCAGTGAAAACTATGTCATACATTACTAGTAATGACTATAAACCAAAGATTGTTTGATCTTTTTGATTTCTTTGTGTGATGAATGTAAAAGGAGAACTTTAGACTCTCAGAGAGCAAGAGAAGAGATGGAAAGATACTAGATCCCGAGAAATCTGTTGATTGAATGAGATTCCTATAAACTGCTTAATATTATAAACTGCTTAGTATATTTGGCAGTGTTCTCTTGCCTTCTGACCATTTGTGAAAAGGAAGGAAAAGACCATCTACTATGATCTCTTGCTTACCTCAGGCATTTATAGAACAAATTTCCATAAATTGTTTACTTTGATGCAATATAAAATGCAGAATACACAAATGAGCATGAACTAAAGTTGTGCCAGTATCGATATTGCTTCAGATCATGGAATACCTTTGTTGAGCAATGGGAATTTCACAGAAGCTTTAATAAAAACTTTGAAGGATGCAGCAAGAGATGGTTAAAGTCTCTTTGTAATAACTTATTTAATTTCAAAAAGAGGGGTTGAGCAAGCATTTAGGTGGAGTACAAAAACAAGCACACAGGCAGCATTATAAACACCAAGTGTGTCTCACCATTTCTCCTCAGACGAGAGCTTTTTAGGGATCCAGACAAGGGATAATGGGGAAAATATGCAGATACAGTAGTAGAAAAGGGAAGTTGAGGAACTGGCAAATATATGCAGAAGCAAGGGAATATAGAAAATGACCAAGGGTGTTAACAGGAATAACAGGAGCCCCAAATAAGCAAAGTGGAGGGGGAAAGTGAATAAAGAAGGCAAACACCAGGAGAAGAAGACAAAAGACAGGGTTGCTAAATGGTTTTCACTGAAAAGAATTCTCTCTTATTTTAGATCAAGAGACCCTATAAAACATAATTCCTGCTGCTTCACCTACATAGTTTTTAATGCTCAGAGTCAGTGCAGCAAATCTCTGGGGAAAGCAGAGAGATGACCCACTGTTATATTTATTGCTCTTAGAAGTTGAGGGAGAGAATAGTTATGTCTACATCTGGATAATGACTGTGATGTCTATACTGCCTAACCTTTTCAGTCACACGCTGAAAGTTTATTCAGATTTCCTGTCACACTTCCTACTGTTCTGTCAAGGACAGGATGTAGAACAGTTGGTCTCCAGTAATCAATGGCTTTAGGTACGTAATCATTTCCAATGTGCTCACGCACATCGCCTGTCCTTTTCCTCCAGATTTCTAAAAAAAGGAATGATGCCAGGGGCACAAGGGTTCCTTTGGGTGGTGGCACCAACTTTCTGGCTCATTCAGAATTCTACTATGGCTTTTGAAAATCTGTTGTGATGTACATATTAGCTTCAGTTGCACCTAACAGTCTACAACCAAACAGGGACAGGCCCTCAATTTATAAATTACAACAACAAGGATTTATGCCCCACGCTGGCACCAATTTTGGTTCAGAAATTTGCACGTCTCATTCACTGAGAGCCAACACATGTAATGGTTATAATCTTGAACTGAGATTTGGAGATCCCGATTCAAGTCCCTGCTGAGCCATGAAACTCACTGGGTGACCTTGGATCAGTCATTCTCTGTCAACCTGACCTACCTCACAAGGTTGTTATGAGGATAAAGTGTGTTAGAGGAGAACCATGTATACCACTTGGAGGTCATGGGAAGAAAGGTGGGATGTAACTAATGATCCTGAATCTAGGATCTAAGCTTGAAGGACAGGCTGATGGCTCTGTTACTCTGCAGTGCCTTTGTTGTTCTCTGCAGGCCTCTGTCTCCCTTTCTTATCTATATGAGAATCACCACCTTTCATTTTATATATATATAAAAAGTCATTTGGGCAGGGTTTGTATAAACATGGATAGAGTGACTAACTTTTCTTTACAACAGGCATGCTTCCCCACCTAGCAGAACCTGCCAAAATAGCCTATGGAATTTGGAGGTTAATGAGAGCAAGGTATACTGCGGGGACAAAAGCAACTTGTGGTCCTCCAGTGTTTTTGGACTGCAGGTCCCATCTATTCATGTCACTAGTGGTGGATGATAGGTACTTGTCGTCCAGAGAGCCACGTATTCTGCATTCCCCATCTAGGCATTTTAAGAAAGAGGAAAAAAAAATCTAGATCAGAGATAAGCAGAAGATAAGCAATACCTCTCAGGGTCGTAGGAATCCATGTTAAGAGGGGGGAAGGGAGGAAAGGAAACGACACACAGAAATTAAGGGGCAATTCAGACTTCTGCGCAGGGTGTCCGCAACCAAACAACTGGTGACAGCTGAGGCACGAACTTACACTTTTTCTAACTTGGCTAAAAGGAAAAGCCAGTTCCTCAGCACCGCTCCACTATTGCAGAGTCAGAAAGGAGAGTTGAGAGCAGCCTACAATTCTGCAAGATAATTGTGGTTATTGAGAATGAAGCTGGTTTGCACACTCAGCTAAAAGTCTCCCAAACAATACGCTCTGCAACCAAAAACCAACCACTCTTTACAAATCTCAGGCTTCTCCAGGTACGAAAAGCAAAGAACTGTCGTCTCTTCTTTTTTAATTATGTTTTGCGTTTTCAGACAACACCTGTCCAAATTTCGGGAGCCTCTTTCGCCTAGAGAAGCCAAGAAAACAAAACAAGACACACAGTATTCGGAACTTGCTGCTGCGTAAACCGCTGTCCCCAGCTTACTTAGTTGAACTACTACTCCCAGCATGCTTCGCGGCAACCAAGAGGTCAAAGGGAAAGCTCAAGATGGCGACGGGCATGGAACATGAGGAAGCGAGTGGGGAGACGATTAAAACCTTTAAGGAACTGGTGAGAGGACCGTTGCCTTTTCTTTTGGCACCCGATTTCTTTCACTTTGAGCTGTTTTTTTCGTCTTAGCCGGCTTGCCCTTATGGGTCCGTGGTCCTAACCAATGATTTCTTTTCAGACTTCTAACACACGCACTTCGCTTGAATAACGTTACTGTGTCTTTATAGGAGGGTTCCTTTTAGATATCAGATATAGACGTCAGTTGGTGGGTGTTTTTCGAAACAGTAATTACACTCATGGCTGAATTATTGCCACCAGTTGCTTTTTTTCTTTGCTGAGAAATCTCTGTTAAAATCAAGTAAACCCAACTGCAGAAGATGCTAACAACATTATCTTTCAATAAAACAGGTTGAAGTGGTGATGTGTTAACTTCTATGTAAAACAAGTTTTGTGTGAGCCCAAAACATGCTTAGAAGAACGCTTTACCTAATTTTAAATGCATGGGTTTTCGGTGTGTGTGTGTGTTTGGCTTTAGTAGGTGGATCTTGAGGCTGTAATAAAAAATGTTTGACAGATCAGTTTTGCGGTCACTGATGTGCCACATGGACTCATAGTATCCAAAATAAACAGGAAAAATGAGTGCAATTAATTAACTGCTTAAAGAGGTGTTCAGAAGTACTGGCTTTTCATTGGGAGACCCAGATTTGTATAAAGAGGATTTTCCAATTTCTAATTCCTAATAGGGTAAGTTGAGGGAGGTTAAACTAAGGTAAGGATTGTCCCAAGATCTCAAGTGAACCGTAGTGTTTATTTATACAAAGTATTGTCTTTTTTTAAGTATAAGAACAGTCCCACAGTGTGATACAATACAAATGAAAGTAATAAATCCATTTCATAAATCTGTCTGTAACCATTCATGCACAAAAATCAGGAAGAGCACATAAAGCAGCAGTTGTACTTCTGTTTTTAATGTGTTTTAGTACTGTTTTTATTTATGACTTTTAGTGTCTTTGATTAATAAATTTTAATATTGGAATTATTTCTTGTTTTTAGCTTGTAATTTTTTTAAAAAATGGTCTAAGGCACCTTGGACCCTTTTTAAGAGAAAGGGTGGTAGTGGAATATTTTAAATGAATAAAATAACTTAATATAGAATTGCAGTTATGAACAGAAGCATATCTGGTTCAAGTCTTACAAACCATCCTCTGAAGCAAACTCCCTTATTTTTATAATTACTGTATAGTGCTTATTGATACTGGGTGGCTGTATTAACTTCACATGAAACAAACATCCCATGGTTTTAGGGTACTACAGTTTAATTATGAAACCAGGATTGCAGCTAACTGAGAAGACTGTAGTACAGATGTTAGTAATTCTTAGTAACACTATTGGATTTTGAAGCCTGGGGCTGCTCGGTAAGAATTCATTTTCTGTTTGGAATACCAGGGAGTGACAGATGTGCTGTGCGAAGCCTGTGATCAGTTGGGATGGAAGGTACCTACTAAGATCCAAGTGGAGGCTCTTCCAGTTGCACTTCAAGGTGAGACTAATTGTCAGAGTTGGAATTCCAGAAAAGGAAGCAATTCCACAATATTTTATGTGTAATACTCTATCCTATTCTGCACCAGGGGTAGACAATGTTTGGGTCTCTAGATGGCGCTGGACTGCAGCTCTTTCCTGCTCTGACCAGTGTAGCTACTGCTGGAGAATGCAAGAAGTGCAGGGAATGGCATCCAGAGGCTAGCACTTTGCCCATTCTGTTTTACAGACTGTTCATCTCTAAGTATGCATCCTTAATCATACAGAGTTCCTCTCTCTTGGACTGAGCTGCTGTGTTTTGCTCAGAGAGAAAGATGAGGTGCACCTATGAGCCTGATAGGGTAGTAAGAGTCCAACTGATTTACAGAATGATAACAGAACACTTATCTTTCTTTTGACCTTGGTGTGCCTTACGTGGGGCACTAAGAAGTGTATATAAGCTACAACTAGTGCAAAATGCACCTAGCGGGACAGCTCTGAGTTTCAGTGCAAAACCAAAGGTTGGGCATTCTGTTCCCCACTGTGCCTCCTAGGAGAAGACCCAGACTGTGTAGCCTTGGCCAAGCTGAGCAACTCCAGAACTCCTCCAGAAGAAGAGAGTAGTGGCCCATTCTGAAGATTCTGTACGTAGAAAACTCTGGAAAGGGTCACCATAAGTCAGAATTGACTTGATGGCTCATAATAATAATTATTAGTGCAAAACATAGCTGCCAGACAGCTGCCTCATGTGTAATTTAGAAAATATATAATGTGTCTTTTGAATCAATTGCACTCATATCCGGTTTGCTTCTGAGCTCAATTCAAGGTACTGTTGCTGATTTATAAAGTCTTAAATATTTTGGGGCCAGGATAGTTGAAAGACCATTTTCTCCCTCTATACATGCCCAGAAATTGCGGTGATGTTGCATGTCCCACTGCCCTGAGAGGCAGGATTGGTGGGTAAACAAAACAGGGCTTTTTCTGTAGGAATCCTTGGGGGCCGAGGTTTTTGTGGTTTTTTTTTAAAACATGTGGTTTTAAAATAATGTTTGGACCTGTTTTTAAAGAATGTTTCAGTATGTTTCTGAATGTTTTTAGTCTTAATTTCACAACTTTATTCTCTTGTAAGGTTTGAGACCTCCGGTAGGTAGAAGGGCAGTAAACTTATGGTTTAAATATTCTGTATAACTGTCAAGAGTCAGTTTATAGATGTGTATTCTAAACTTAGAAGTCCCATGCCTTGTTTGCAAAAGTTATCTGAGCAGGAGCTGAAATTGGCATGATGGTTTCTGTGCTTCTGATTAATGAAGTTTAGCCAGAACTAGACATCTGAAGGAATTATTAGGTGTTGAGCAGTCAGACCTGGGTGCAGGTCTTAGAAATTCAGGAAAGAGCAAAGTGTAAATATTCACTGCTGTTTTTCCTCAGCAGCCTAACTTGACCACAGGGGGGAGGAGAAAACTAGCATGCCTGTGTCTGCAGTGGTTCCATGGGGAGGAAAGAAACCTAAGGTGTGAGGAGTTCTTTGTTCAGTGAGCTGTGACAGCCTTTCTCTTTCCATCTGTCCCCCCCCAACCAGTCTTGTACCCTACACAAGTTTTTAATGTTAATTCTCACAAGGCTTTACTATCGGCTGTGCTAGCTGGGAATGATGAGCTGTGTAGTCCAGGACACATGGAGGGCAGCAGGTTGTGGAAGTCTGCCGAACAGTCATTAACCACAAATATCACTTGATTATAGGAGGACTTGTTTCTGAAGTTACATTCACAAGATCCTAAACTTTTATTATTGCAAAGATTTCTGTTCCTCACCGTTTGCACTCTGACTTTGTCTAAAGTAGAAGCAGGCAATACACAGGCTGCATATTGCGTGCACCTCTCCACCAGTTTGGGAACCTCTACTGTGCTAGCTCCCCCCCCCCCCGCCCGGCCAATTTAAACTGTTGAAAATGGAGAATTGTACTCCCAGAAGGTCTAGGGACTACAGTTCACCTTCAAAATTGCACCTTCAAATCCCCATGTGCTTCATTTTGCTGAGCAAGTTGTAGTTTCTTTTTTTGAAATAGAAACTGTTTTTACTGAGAAGTTGGGAAAGTGGCCTGTGGTGGCTGCTTAAGGAGCAGGGTAATTGGTCCATTTAAAGTTGAGCTTCTCTGAAGCTGTTTTCCAGAATTGCTTCTCTATTTTCTCCAGCTGTGCTCCTGTGTTGTTTTCTTTCCACTCTGGTTGTAACATGATCTTTTTCTTGTAGGTCGGGACATCATCGGCTTAGCAGAAACAGGATCGGGGAAAACAGGGGCTTTTGCTTTGCCCATTCTTCAGGCACTGCTAGAGACCCCTCAGCGCTTCTTTGCTTTGGTCCTGACACCGACCCGGGAGCTAGCCTTTCAGATCTCAGAGCAGTTTGAGGCTCTTGGATCATCCATTGGTGTCCAGACCAGTAAGTGGTCTTGCTGCAGACCTTTAAATATATGGAAAGCTTACTGATATTTGTAGTAAGGTGATGATGGTGTAGATGCAGTTTCATGAGACTTGTTTGTATTCTACTTGCAACAGGGTGAATTTGATTTAAATTTAAAATCTGGATTGTTTTAGGATTTAAATGTTGTTTTTAATTGTGATTTTAATCCATTTGTTTTTTAAAAAATCATTGATTTTTTACCCACCCCGAGTTGCCAAGTATGAATCTTGATAACCCTGAAATATACTTGTCAGTAATATGAAAACATATGTGCAGTTGAGACCTTGGGATAAAATTAACAGCCATCAGCATACAGAGAATTTGTTAAAAAAAGGATGTTGGGAGGAACTGTACAGAGGCTGAATAGGAAGCTGGGGTGATGTGGTGGGGAACTGATTGAATTTTAAACGGCTTGATTTACTGTCTCTTATCTTCCCTTTCCTAAGCTGTGATTGTTGGAGGAATTGACATGATGGCCCAGTCTCTGGCTCTGGCCAAGAAGCCACATGTAATAATTGGTAAGTAACCAGCATAGATCTCACAAAGGCCTTTGATTTGGTTAGCAGGGATGGCCTTTTTAAAATACTTCCCAAGACTGGATGTCCACCTTGACTCCTTAACATTATCAGGTCCTTTCATGAGGGAATGAAGGGCATTGTAGTTTTTGATGGCTCATCATCAGATCCCTTTGGCATCCGAAGCAGAGTGAAACAGGGCTGTGTCCTCGCACCAACCCTTTTGGGGATTTTTTTGCTGTCATGCTGAAGCAGGCCTTTGGAACTGCAACAGAAGGTGTCTATCTCCGGACTAGATCAGACAGAAAGATCTTTAATCTCTCTAGATTGAGAGTGAGGACCAAAGTCCAGCTGAAATGCATGCCGGACTTCCTCTTCGCCGATGATGCAGCCATTGTTGCCCACTCTGCTGAAGACCTCAAACAACTCATGAATTGTTTCAGCAAGGCCTGCCAAGACTTTGGAGTAACAATCAGCCTGAAGAAAACACAAGTCATGGGCTAGGATGTGGACTCACCTCCCTCTATTGCCATCTCCATGCAAGAATTGGAGGTTGTTCATGACTTTGTGTACCTTGGCTCAACGGTTCTGACACTCTCTCCCTAGATGTTGAGGTGGATAAATGCATTGGCAAAGCAGCTACCATGTTCTCTAGACTCACAAAGAGAGTATGGCTCAGTAAGAAGCTGACTGCATATACCAAGATCCAGGTCTATAGAGCCTGTGTCCTGAGTACACTCCTGTACTGCAGTGAGTTCTGGACCCTTTGTGCACGGCAGGAGAGGAAGCTGAACATCTTCCATATGCATTGTCTCCAACGCATTTTTGGTATCACCTGGGAGGACAAAGTTCCAAATAGAGTAGAACGAGCTGGAATTTTTAGCATCTATACATTACTGAAACAGCGACATCTGCGTTGGCTTGGGTATATCGTGAGAATGGCTGATGGTCGGATTCCAAAAGATCTGTATGGAGAATTAGTAGGCAAATCGCCCCAGAGACCACAGCTGCAATACAAAGATATCTGCAAGCGGGATCTGAAGGCCTTAGAAATGGACCTCAACAGATGGGAAACCCTGACATCTGAGCGTTCAGCCTGGAGGCAGGCGTTGCATCACAACCTCTCCCAATTTGAAGAGACCCTTGTCCAGCAGGCCAAGGCAAAGAGGCAGTCCTGAAAGCAGCAAAATCGGAGCTGGACAGGGAACAGATTGTATTTGTCTTCAGTGTGGAAGGGATTGTCACTCTCGAATTGGCCTTCTCAGCCACACTAGACACTGTTTTAAGTCCTCCATATAGAGCATGTTACCATAGTCTCTCAAGACTGAAGAATGCCTAATCTAATCTAAACCATCAGGCTGGATGATTCAGTGGACCGAAACGGTAGAGAATATTACTTTCTTGGAGTACAGCTTCTGAAATCCCCCAGCTAGCGTGGGCACTGAAGTACTATCTTAAAAAATAATCTTTCCAGGCTCTGGATTACTGTAATTAGACCTTAAGAATCCATAAGGGCTACTTCCCTGAATTCCTTGTAAGCAGGAGGGCTATCACATCTATACATCTTAATTCAGTCAAAGATGAGCAGTGAAATTCATATGGGGGGGGTCTAAATGCCTGGCCATGTGTGACCCCCCCCTTTTCAAAGCAACAGTACAACCACTTTTCAGGATCCTTTAGAAAATTTCCTCTCCTCAGACTATTATCCTCTCACTCCTGCACACACGACCATTCTGACATCCAGCCATGCAATCCTTCTGAACTCTTGCTGCTCACCTTCCTTTCTGGCTTTCCTGATCTCCCAGATGACTTTTCCTGCTCTTCCCTGGTCTCCAAACCCTCCATTACTCTCTTTAGTCCCAGGCCCGTCTTATCAGACAGCAGTGATAGGGCTCTTGTTTTCTTTTTCTTCGCAGCTGGGGATGTGCTGTAGCCACTTGCTGTCCTCGTTTGTCCAGAACGTCAGTCGTACATTCTTTGCTATGTGCAAAGTCATCTGAGTTATTAACTATTTCTTCTTCACCCCTTCTCTGGGTAGCTACACCTGGCCGCCTGATAGACCACCTGGAGAACACAAAAGGCTTCAATTTGAGAGCTCTGAAGTACCTGGTTATGGATGAAGCTGACCGGATTCTCAACATGGACTTTGAGACTGAGGTGAGCTCCACCGCATCTCTCCCGCTCTGGGAGGGACCTGTACAATTTCAAGAGACTGGTGTTTTTGACCATTGTAATTCCAGAATATTTTCTCCCATACGTGTTGGGAACTTGGCTCCGCCTCACTTATGAATAGGGAATATATCATCTGGGATAGCTAGGAATCTCTTTGTTCCCTGGTGTGTCCCTCCTGTTGCTTAGCAAGAAACAGATGTTATCAGGAATGGTTCTTTAACCTTGAAGATGGGGCAGATGTGTGGTCTTCCAGACGTTGTTGGGCTGGAGTTCCTTCCAACATTCCCCAGCGGCCGTGCCCTCTACAGCTATTGCAAACCTAATAATATTTGAAGGTTCACATAGTCTTGTTTTAAGGCAAAGCCAAGCTTTTGAATGTTAGAGGAATACACTCATATACCAGTTGCACTGAGAGTATATTCAAATAATAAAAATTATAGAGGATAAGATTTTGTCATGCAAAGTTATATGTACTAATTTACAGATGTACTGTGGGCAGCAAAAGCCTTGTCTGAAATCTTTCTCACATGTTATATGATGTATTTTCTACCACAAATACTCTTTGTTATGAACAGACCTTGGACGAGTTCCTTTTTTAGTTTACGGTTCCCATGTAGTCAGACTGATGGAGATTCTGGGATTTTCCAAGCTCAGCTTATGGAGTAGTGGAGTGGTTTGACTTAAAGGGGTAGTTCCTGCGCTGTTCTTTTCATCAGGCTGGACTGTGGTCCAACAATGGTGCCTGGAGCGCATGTGTGGATGTACGTGCACAGAACCAAATTTTGTGTGCGCATGCTATCAACTATCTTTCATTCTTTGTTTTGCTTGTTTTTACTCTTCGCAGGTAGATAAGATCCTGAAAGTGATTCCCAGAGACAGGAAGACATTTCTGTTTTCTGCTACAATGACTAAAAAGGTATGTGAGGAAGGTGACATTTTGCATTCAGTTATAAAGGGTGGGATGGAGAAACCTGGGGCCTGACGTAGCATTGTGGCAGGATGGATGCCTCAAAATCTTGATCTGATCTTTGCTCAGGTTCAAAAACTCCAGCGTGCTGCTCTTAAGGACCCTGTGAAATGTGCAGTTTCATCCAAATATCAGACAGTTGAGAAACTGCAGCAGTACTATATTTTTATCCCTTCCAAGTTCAAGGTAAGGTATTTCCTCCTCCTTGTTTCATATTCTGCTAGAATCTCCTGGCCCTGTTTGAATGTGTTTTTTCAGCCTCATTTTTTTTTGGTTTTGAAACATATTTTCCTCATCTGTTTAGGATAGTTACCTAGTATATATTCTGAATGAACTTGCTGGCAACTCATTCATGATATTCTGCAGCACTTGCAATAATACCCAAAGGACGGCCCTCCTGCTTCGGAATCTGGGTTTCACTGCTATTCCCCTCCACGGACAGATGAGTCAGGTATGGGTTAATCTGAATGTAAGGAAATGACTGGTATCTACTGCACTGGAACAATCAGTATATTTTAATTGTAGCTTGGAAGAATTCTTCTCTTTTTGAATGTTTTTTACTGGAGCTCCCAGAACTCACTCCAGCCAGCAAGTGGTATGCTGTGGGGATTCTGGAAGTTGTAGTTGATGAGTGATTTTTTTTTCTCAAGCTCAGATATTAAACATCCAATGTTCCTTGTATCCTCCATCAGCTTATAAGCTGCCCAGAGACCTTTGGGTAGTGTGGGCAGCATATAAATTAAATAAATAAAAATAAATTTTCTTTTCAATTTCAATTTATTAACCCTCATCCAGTCCATTATAAGGTCCAGACATGAGTTCAGTACAGAAACTGCCTCACCTGGATTGGTGGAAAATGAGAGGTAGAGCTGAGTTTCGTCAGCATATTGCTGACTCCTCAGCCCAAACCTCCTGATGACCTCTCCCAGCGGTTCCATGTAGATGTTAAACAGCATGGGGGACAGTATCGAGCCCTGAGGAACTCCATGACATAAAGGCCATGGGGCAGAGCAACTGTCCGCCAGCACCACCCTCTGGACACGGTCAGCCAGGAAGGAGCGGAACCACCATAAGCAGTGCCCCCAATTTCCAACCCAGCCAGCCTATCCAGAAGGACACCATGGTCGATGGGGTTGAAAGCCGCTGAGAGGTCCAGGAGTATCAACAGGGTCACACTGCTCTTGTCTCTCCCCTGGAAAAGGTCATTGTACAGGGCAACTAAGGCAGTCTCCGTACCAAAACCCGGCCTGAAATCTGATTGAAATGGATCCAGAAAATTCATTTCATCCAGCAGGGCCTGGAGCTGCCCGGCCACAACCCACTCAAACACTTTGCCAAAATAAGGGAGGTTCGCTACTGGTTGGTAATTAACCACCAGCCTTGGGTCCAGGTTAGGCTTTTTAAGGAGTGGCCGAATTACCGCCTCTCTCAAAGAAGCATTCACGGCCTCCTGGACCCAGGTGCGAACCCCCCTGGCAGATCTTCCAATTAGCCAAGATGGGCAAGGGTTGAGCGGGGTGGTGGTAGAACGGACAGATCCAAGCACCCTGTCCACATCCTCAGGTCTCAACAATTGAAACTCATCTATTAATATTTGACTTAAGCACAGCACACTGGACACATCCTCTGATTCTGCAGTAACAGTAGAGTCCAACCCACTGTGAATCTGAGCTATTTTCCCCTCAAAATGAATGGCAAACTCATCACAGTGAGCTGATGAGCAGTCTGGGACCTCCACCGGATTTCCCGGTTGAAGAAGATCCCGGACCACCCGAAACAGCTTTGCTACACAACATTTTGAGGAAGCAATATGGCTGGAGAAATATTGCCGTTTCGCCACCTGTATTGCCATGAAATAGGCCCGATAATAAGCTCTAAGTTGTGTTCGATCGGACTCCCAGCAGGATTTCCTCCACTTGCGCTCCAGCCGTCTCCCCTCTCGCTTCATTGCCTGTAATAATAAGTCAGTCACAAAAGTGTAGCTTCATTCCACGTTTCGAGCCTAAAAGCTACAGAAGTGTATTGATATTTTCTTTCCTTCCCCATCAGAACAAACGATTGGGGTCACTGAACAAGTTCAAAGCAAAAACACGATCCATTCTGCTAGCCACTGATGTTGCCAGCAGAGGCCTGGATATACCCCATGTTGATGTTGTGATTAACTTTGACATTCCAACCCATTCCAAGGTAAGTTTCAAGACAGGCTGCTAAACTAGAGGTTTTCCTGACTCACACTTGCTAATGACCTCTTTTTGAAAAAAATGATTCTGATTCAACTGAAAGACTGTTTGGATAGCACAGGTTTGTAGCTTGCTGGTGTTCTTGCACTGGTCCCAGTTATGTGATTCTCAGTTCACAGCATGGACTGGAGTGCTTCTGGGCCCATGTGAGCTGCCCTTGGTGGAATGCCCGTTGCAGAACTCCCCAGGATTTGCCCTGCCTCCTTCTTTGATCAAGGAGTTGAAGACAGTTACCACCACCAAAACACTAGTGCCTCCAGAAAGCAAGTGAAGGCAATTGAGGACACAGTTGTGTGTACGCAAGAAATCTCTGCATTCATGAAAGTTAGAACTACAGTGATGCCTCGCAAGACGAAAATTCATTCTGCAAGTCGTTTCGTATTGTGAAAATTTCATCTTGCGAAGCGCGGTTTCCCATAGAAATGCATTGAAATTTAATTAATGTGTTCCTATTCGTCTTGCGAAGCACAGCTATAGAAAAATTTGTCTTGTGAGTCACCAAAAAATCGCAAAACACTTTCATCTTGCGAGTTTTTTGTTGCGCAAGGCATTCGTCTTGCAAGGCATCACTGTATGCCTTTTTGAAAATGACACTGGTTCTTCTACATATATGTTTATATAAATTCTGTAAACATTTCCACGCTGGAAATGTTTCTATACAGGTTGCTTGATTATCCAGTCACTCTTTGACAGTCTGTACCTACCAGATATTTTGCAGCTTTAAGAGTGGATCCCTGGCAAGATCTAATGGCTAGAAGATGAAATGAAGAGTATCTTAAGATATTCTAGGCTGGTAATGGACAGATATACTTGCTGTTACATAGATAGTGTTTTGAAAGAACTATTTCTGCGTAGGGTGGATTTGATTTAAATCATGGTTTAAATTAAAAAAAACATTTTAAAATTAAAATAAATAAATTTAAATTGTGATTTCAATCAGTTTGATTTTTAAAAAATCATTCATTTTTATCCACCCTGTTTGCACACGTTCTCTGGCCATATTTTTGAAAAGGCATATGATTTAAATTGAGATAATGGGATAGTGGCTCTCCAGGTGTTACTGCACTAGAGTTTCTGTTGTCTCCCCATTGACTATGCTGGCTGCGGCTTCCGATCACATAGTTAGACTGGTCTTTATCACTTCCCTCGGTGAAACAAGACAGTATAGAAACATACTAAATGCATGTCCACAAAGAGTTACATTAAACCAATGGTTCTTGACCTTGGGTTACTCAGGTATTTTTGGACTGCAACTCCCAGAAGCATTCACCACCAACTGTGCTGGCTGGGGTTTCTGGGAGTTGCAGTTCAAAAACACCTGAGTAACCAAGGTTAAGAACCACTGCATTAAATGAGCATGTTGGGATTCCCTGCATACTTTGCCTGAGTTGTTGTTGTTTTGTTACATTTTGCTGTGTCTTGTTCTTGTAACTTAACCTGCATCCCTTTCAGGATTACATTCATCGGGTGGGGAGAACTGCTCGGGCAGGGCGCTCTGGCAAGTCAATCACCTTTGTCACACAGTAAGTAGCGCTCTGTGCAATCTTCATGGTGCCACCACTCTCCGATGTGAGAGAGCAGCAGAGGGTGGGAGTCCTTGTGGGATAAGCTGGAAGTTGGGTGCTAGCTCGAATTTAGGGCTGCTGGTTCAAAGGAACAGTGTGCAAGAGGTACTCAGACTAATTCTGCCTGCTCCCAGGTACGACGTGGAGCTCTTCCAGCGTATTGAGCACCTGATTGGTAAGAAGCTGCCTGCCTTCCCCACTGAAGAGGAAGAAGTCATGATGCTGACAGAGCGTGTGGCTGAAGCACAGAGGTTTGCTCGCATGGTAGGTTGGGTTTGCATTTCTGTTGTGGATTTGTGTAATTTGGGGCGGCAGAGTCTGAAAATGTTATTTCTCTGAGCCATCACATCTAGAAGCCAAAACAAGCTACTGGCCATACTGACTGGGATTCTGGGAGTTGTTCCGCCATATAAGTAGCATTTCCAAGTGCTTCGTGCAGGCCAGTGTGAAACAAATCAGTTGGAACATTGGTTAGGTTTGCGCTATTAAGACTAAGACTGCATGAGGAGCCTTGTAATCAAATTGTGTGCTGTGGTCACTCTTGGTAAAGCAAATGGACCATTTGTGGCCCTACTGGTGAGCTTGGGTTACAACTTCCATCTGCCCCATAGGCAGTGGGGAGAAATGCCATTAATATAATCTTAGAACTGCAAGTCTCAAAGGGACCCTACGGATCATTGAGTCCAGCTCTTGTCAAGGAGGCATGGGGCAGAGAGGGGGAGTCAGGCTTCCAACCTCGGGTTCCTCAGCCAGACACCTAAACCACTGATGGGAGTTGCAATCAGACAGAATTTTGGAAAGCCCCGAATTGAATCACCTCTGGTTTAAGATGTGTGAAATTTCTTCTTGCTTCTTTGCAATCTCAGTTTCCAAAGGCCGCTCCTCCTGCCACTGCTGAGCCTTGTTAAATGCCTCATTAACAAATGTGCTACTCAAATAGCTGATTTCAGAATAAAGACAATGGTTTCTAGAGCCTGAGGCTGGTATAGAGATGCTAATTGGAAAGAGCAGTTTTGGTTATCAGACAAATCATATAACTCTTGGAATGTGTTTTCTGGGTGTTTCTTAAAAATTGATTGTAAAAAGGCCAGCAGACTGCAGTGAACTGAATGTTGTGAAAACATATTTAAAATGGGGCTGAGCCAGAACTGCAGCGAGATTGAGATGGGAAGTTAATAGTTGTAAATATTTTTGCCCCTGAAAAACAAGGGATCCTTTATAGATTTTGAGCGAGAGCTGTGAACAGGGACTAAAATGTTTGCCCCTTCAGAACGAAGGCAAAAAACCAAAACTTTCCCTTTGAACCAGCTTGTGGTTGTAATGTAACCAGACTAGGCTATTTTACATTTTGATGTCATGCTAGCTATGATCTCGGAATCCTATTATCACTGTTCCCAGGAACAAGATCATTGGAGAAAACAAATGCCAAATCAGCGCTCATTCAGCTTTTTTCTGAATCCACACGTGATACCTGTGGTGATGATAGAATGCGTAGTGCTTTCAGCGGTTGTTAAACCATAGAATCATAGAGTTGGAAGGGGCCTATAAGGCCATCGATTCCAGCTCAGTACAGGGAATCCAAATCAAAGCAGATCTGAGAGCGTAGCCAATTTTCTCTTGAATGCCTCCAGCATTGGCTCGCTCAAGGTAATCGGTTCCATTATTGTACTGCTCTAAAAGTTAGGACATTTTTTTCCTGATATTCAGCCTAAATCTGGTTGAAGCTTGAGCCCATTATTATGTGTCCTGCACTCTTAAGATCTTGATTATCTCCATGACTGACAATTCAGAAGCTTCCAAGAATTCTGCCCTTTTAAATTTTTTTATTTTTGCAGGAGTTGCGGCAGCATGAGGAAAAGAAGAAACGTTCTCGAGACGAGGCCGATGAAGAGGATGATGCAGAGGGAGCATTGGGTGTCAGGAACAAAGTTGCTGGTGGGAAAAAGAAGAAACGGAAACCTTAAGAAGTGAATTCCACCAGACTTTATTTCTCTGTGGTTTTTGGGTTATGGGAGCCATCAAGCTGACCTTCTGGTGCTAGTCCGGAGAATGAGACATTTCTTCCTCCACCACCACTAGAAGATCTGACAGTCCAGTCTCCCAGATGTAATCCAGAAATGATTTTATTGCTTACCTGAAATTTTCTCCCGATACTGAAAATGCCTTAGTTTTACAGCCTGCTGTTGTTCTGCTGACCACAAGATGGCAGAGGAGAGCAGATTTTGAAAGCTTTTTCTAGGCCCTGAAATTGAATATGTACCACAAAACCTTTTCAGCCTGCTACCTCCCAAGATATGAAGACAGACTTTTATATCCACTAACCTTTGTGAAAATGCAATTGGCAAAATTTGGTAAATAAGCAAATAAATCAATCATGAAGATTTCATAATGTGTTAATATGGAAGATGGTATCCAATAGTGAGGTTGTTGCTTTTTTGAAAGGAGGGACTATGTAGATAGTGGAAATCCTTATTCCCCCAGAATTGAAAAGGAAAGCTACATAAACCAAAGGGGTATTTCATTATCAATGTCTCTGTTGTGTTTCATCTTTGGCTTATTGCCCCTTTTCTCAGTTCATACTCAGTGATCCCTGGTCATCCTCACTCATCCGTCTCTTGTGAAAGTTTTATGTCTAGACCTGTCTATTAATCACAGCCAACTCTGCATGTAACGTTGTGAAGTGCTAGAGAATACCTTGTTCTGTGCTTGGCTGTGTGTCTGTAAGACGCTGTTTACGTGGTCTTTTCCTTCCTCGTTAACCCTGAGGCAATTCTGCCTGAGGTAACATTTCTCCAGTCACAATCTCTGTGAGAAGAGATTACAGTTCACGATTCTTCTAAAGCATAATAAGCCATGTTGGTCCATAAGAGAAATCCCCAAATCCACCATTGGCAAGATTGTTATTATAAAATAATAATTGTATGCTGTCAAGTTGCTTCTGACTTACAACAACCCTTTCCATGGTTTTCTAGGTTGAAAAAGCACAGGTGTAGTTTGCCATTCTCTTCTTCTGGGAATGCTCTAGGACTATGTAGCCTAAGGCTCTTCTCTCAGGAGACACAGTGGGAACTAAAATTCTCAACTAGAGATCGGGGTATTCCTATTCGTATACAAATATCCCCGTGCAACTGGACTTAACGAGGGTCCGACCCCTGGGGGCTGGACCATCCATCCATTCATCCATCCACCCACCGGTGGCCTTGCTCATCCTTCCAATCACTCCTGGAGCCCCGCTCGGTTAGCCACTCCAGGCAGAGGGAGGGAGGATGAGTCGCCCTTCACAGCTGCTGAGTGGCCAGCCAAGCAGGAAGAGAGCGGCGCTCTGGGAGCGATTGGAAGGATGAGCGAGGCTGGCGCTGGACGCATGTAGATGGTCCGGCCCCAGGGGCTACACTCACGTTAAGTCCAGCTGTGTGGGGATATTCATATACGAATACCCCTATCTCTACTCCCAACCTCTGGTTCCCCAGCCAGATACCTAAATCACTGAGCTATACAATCAGCTAGACCTTTATTGCACCCAATCAAATATATGGCTTGTGCAGGGAGAGCTTTGAAAATCTGAAGGTTCCTGGCGTTTTTCTCTTGACACTTGTCTTGTTTGGGCTCTTTCACATTATGAATGTCAAGGTAGTGTAACTTAAAATGTATTTTCCAGTCAGAGAACTTCATCATTATCTGGGGATTGAAGGTGTTTCTATTTTGAACATGCCCTGCATGCAACACAGCTGTGAACTGTGAAGCTGTGCCTTGCCTGGTATTTACCATGTATCTTTCATCGATAACAGGTTTCTGTGTAACACATTTTGACACTCTAACCTTAAGAGACCTGTTCTTGACTTTATTATATGGCTGTTGTGGAGGTTAAGATTTATATGTAGTAAGAACCTGTGTGTGTACCACTTTTCTTCTATAGGAAAGAGTAACACACATAAAATAATAATAATCCTAACTTCACATAAATATTGAGATGGATGTAGTCTCAGCTAGTTAGGATTGATCGGGAAATGGAATTTGATGTGGTAGATACTGTTAAATATTTCTTACATTTCTTTTCTAAATTCTTATGTTGATGTCCTCCTCTCTGGATCTATACTGTAAGCTTAATAATGTCCATAGGCTTAGAGGTGAGTTGCTAGACTTAACTGAAGAGGCCTGAATAGTGGAGAGGTTCAAATCAGGACTGGTCCAAGACAATTTTCTTTTTGAAGTGAAAGATAAATGGTATTCCCTCCTGTTTCATTTGTAAAAGCCGAGTGGTCTAGCAATGAAACTTCACTTCAGCACAGAGAACAGGACAGTATCTATCATTGCTTTCGAGCACAGCAGCCTAGTTTAGGGAGTGCAGGGAAAATTGTCGGGTTGCACACAGACTCCTGTCTTCCCACAGCTTGTTCCCATTTTCTACCCCTCAGCACTTGCCAGTTGATGGCTCTGCATCACATTCTCAGGTAGTAGAGCTGTCCCTGCCCCAAAGTGTCATCTGATTTCATAATTTTTTTTTTTTAAAAAAAACACCAAGGTAAGGAAAAGGCAATGTAGCACTATTGGCTGCAGCATGCTTGAATGGGTTAGGAGCTGCTTTTTGGACGGTACCAACTTTGTGAGTGTGGTGGGTGCCCCACTGAGGAGAGATTTTGTCCACTTAACTGCAAGCTCAGTGGAAAAAGGAATTGGAAGAACGCCGAGCTTAGTGCTCCAAGGGAGCTTTAGCAGAGGTCACACAGATTATTGCAGTCCTTTGCAACTTATGATCAGTTTTGTGTTTTGGCAACAGGTCATTTTATTTGGTGTTTTATGCTGGTACTTCCTTGCCAATTGTGTCAGAAAGCCCACAGTGCGGTTGGTGTATGCAAATAAATAAATAAAAAATATTTAACCAAGTGGGTTGGCAAGCAAAGAACAAACAAGCTGAGATAACCCTGGTACACTTCTGATCTTGAGTATGACATGCTCTCCTGGGAAGACTTGTGGCCTTAATGAGTGAGTGTTGAAAAGTCACATTTTATTTCATGGGTCTTTTGCACAGGAGGAGCAGAGCATGTGGAAGATAATAGTCCTGTGCAAGAAGACCTGGTATATTTAAGCTAGTTGGCTGGTTGAGATTTCCCTCTCCCTTTATCTTTCAAGTAGGTGTCCTCTTCCGAGGCGAACTTCCCCTGAATCTATGAAAAGCAACCTGTTACACCCACATTCTTAACAGTGGCTCCACCTGCCGCAGGTATGCACATTTGTTTGCTAAAAATATCTTTTCTCCTATCCCCAGTTTCAGTGGTAAGACAATGTTTTTCTGATTATGTTAGCATCAAGAGTGATGCATGTATAAAAGAACATAGGTAAATGAGATGACGTGCAAGGCCTAAAGGTGTGTGCCGAAATAGCATCTCTCTGCTCAGTGTTCAGTTTCTGGCTAAAATCACCAACCTTGCTTAGAAGAAATATACATATTTCTGGCAGCAGGAAGGCTTCTAGAAAGTAGTAAATAGATGTTGGCCACCTTTGTCTTGTTCCTCAATTGATGGAAGTTGAATGCACAAGCCAAATTGGCCCTGACTACCCTGCAGAGGTACCCTTCCTCATGACATTTAGGCTTTGGGAATGGGGGCAGAAGGAATTCCTGTAGGTTTGGATGACAGCTTTTTTGTTCCAGTCTTACTTGCATGATGGGGGAAGGAAACCATCCCTGTGTGCTTTGCATTTCTCATCACCTCCTGTATGGAAATTGAGAGCCTTTATTCAGGCTTGATTGTTGTGCAATGGGGGGACATGTTTGTATCTGCACACACAAACAATGTGTGCATGTATAAGAGGCTACTTCAAGAGTATGAGCAGACAGAGAAATGAGTAGGGGAATTGGAGGAGAGTGTGTGGGATGACCATCTTTGAACAGAGGGTGACTCTACTCCAATCGGTGCTGACACAGGCATGCAGCACTCAAGGCAAAACAATGTGCCGAACTCTGCAGTTCACTTCAAGTTACTTTGGCTTTGAGCTGTGCGAGAGGGATGAGAAAAACAATGCAGTCATCGCAAACACAGGATGTAGGTTTGCATTACACATTTCCTGTAGGGACTTACGATGATCAGGGAAGTAGTTTTCTGCACAAGTATTTGGGGAGAGAGAGTGGAGCATGAATGTTGATATGTACATCTTGCTTTATTAATTATGAAAGAAGCTTTGACAGTCGAGCATAGCAAGTTTAATGAAATTATTGGTAAATATTTGTCTTGATTTAAGAGATTTCCTATAACTGGCAATTCTACGGGCTACAGAAAAACGGCACTGAAACTTCAAGATTAGGTACAAAAGACATAGACGAAGAGGAGGATGTATACTCTCATCATTGCTTTGCACCTTGTATCCCGAAAACACCTTTAAAGAGATTACTCAAGTTCAGAGCTGATTTCTGATTCAGATAACGACATTGTCAATGGAGAGAGAACTTTAACAACATGCAGATAATACAGTATTACTAGCTGGCAGTTTAAATGGACTCGGAAGATTACATGGTTAAATCAATGAAGTGAACACAGATTAAAAATGAATGTGATAATCAGTAAAAAGCTAATATGCCCAAAAATGTCATTAGAGATACAAAATGAATGCGTGGGGCTGACAAAAGTGCCCTAGTGTTCATTTGAATGCACAATGGGATTGTAGCCACACTGTATGAAGATGGTTCACAGCAGATGTCTTTAACATGAAGAATGTGATAGGCAGCCCAAACTCAGCACCCATTCATCCTTCTGTATCACAATGTTCTCTGGTCGCAGGGCAGTGCCAAGTTTCTGATGCCACAGTGAAGCATAAAGAATGGCCTCACAGTCCCTGTACAGACAAGCAAATATATTCTTGGACGCATCTCATTATAATGGCACAACTTTTTAAAAAAACTCCAAGGTGCCACAAACTTCTCTCTCTCTCTCTCTCTTTTTGCCACTAGAGATCAGCATTGGCATTGATCAATTTCCTTCTGAAAATTGTTACAAAGAACATGGGTAACAAAAGACCATCAGATGCATCAAAAGCATTTTCCCTGTCTAGAACCTGTTAGTAACAATTGTTCAGTCATCCAGTCCCTTTTTTGGCAGTTTTTTCATGATCCACATTTCAGACTCTTAGTTTTTGTATCTCATCCCAACAGAAGACAAGGCAGGTAAACTGACGTGTGTTTTATTTCCTTTAACTATAAAGGTTAAAATCAGTAAGGAGAGGTTAAAGCTGTCTGGCCAAAACACTAGAGAAAAACATAAAGAGACACTGTTGACAGTTCTTTAAAACAAAATTCAGGGGTGAGGATGAGCAGGAACTGATTTAAGAGTTGACAGTGAAATAACTATATAGCAGTGCCAAGTGGCTGACATTATAATTAAAAGAAGAAGGTTTCACATGTATTTGTATTTCAGATTTGGGAATATTATCCCTGGTGTGCAAGAGAAACAGTATATGTTCTCCAAATAAGTTTAACTCTTCCTTATGAGGAGGCATTTGCTTTGGTTTTAAAATGTTCTTTACCTCACAATCTTCATGCAACTGAAGGCGTTTTATAGTATATTTAGGCAAGACAAAAGACCACACTTTGCCTTTTGAACAATATAAATCATTCCAAAGAATAACCCAAGAAATGTAGGCCTTTAGTTCCACTTAATTTTGAGCTTAGTGGAAAGACTCTAACTGTACAGAACAATCTGAAAGACATTTGAATTTGGTTTTATGCACCTGCATCTTGGGCAGAGACAAAATGGAGGCAATCTAGAGGCAAACAGGCTTCTTGAAGACTAATAACTGAATTCAAAGTAGAACTGAATTGCCCATTTACAGCTGCTCTTCTCTGCAAAATTACTTGTACGTAATCAAAGCTGAATTTGCTTCTGAATAAAGGCAAGCATAATCAGGCTGTAGAGTTTCACTGACTTCATCAAAACAATGGTAAGCCCATTTCTTTTTCTCCACATTTTTGCCTTCCTGTGACATAGCAAAAGTTGGCGCCTGTATTGAGCTGAAGGGTAGGTAACTTCGCTGTCTCTTGGAAGTCAAGAATGAGTTTAGCAGAAGTGGGCAACAGTCCATGGGTCACACGTGGCCCTTCAGCCTCCGTATCAACACCAGTCTCACACAGACAGAGGGCCTCTAGGTTTTAGAAACTCTGTGAGATGGTCTGTACTGCAATCCTACAGAGCAATACATTGCAGAAAGACAGTCTGGCATCCTTCTAGACCAATAGTTCCCAACCTTGGGTGTTCTTGATTTCTAGCTCCCAGAAGCCTTCACCAGCAGCTGTGGTGTCAAGTTGCACAGCAAGAACACCTGGGTCACCCAAGGTTGGGATCCACTGTCCTAGACCACAGACAGTTGCTAAAGTATTTAGCAACAGCTGCAGTTGTGAATGACTGTCACATTTTGGTAGTGCTGGAAGAAATAGCAAGCTGGTGGTGGTGCAGGCCCTGGCCTAACCAGCTCTTTGGATCCAAGAAATTGCCCACCTGTGCCATACTGTTTTCTAACTTTGTTAAATAACTTGAATCAATTAGATCTGTAGCTTAAGGACTGCTTTGTGCAACAAATGGAGTGTTCTTTCAACCTTCTGTTATGTAAACATCACAGAGAAGGGTTGGCATCTCTGATCTGAGCAGCTTTAAAGAAGATCACATGCATCTCCCAAAGTTGCACGAAGAGTTAAGCAGTGAATAGTCAGGGTGGTGGTGGTAGGGCGGGTTTTAAGGCTCATACCTTTCTGTATGACACTTTTAGGATAATATTGACTGTTGGGAATATTTCTCTAGTATCATAAAGTAACACGGATGTGTGTCTAACCAAAAAGGCTTTAATGGCAAAATTGGCCATAAGCCCCAGCTTGCCTATTAAAAAAAAACAGTCAATAGGAAAAGACATGAGGATTAGTTTATTAGATAAAGCAGTCTTGCTTGTCCAATATAAGGTTTAATCAGTGCTAGGACTGACTCCAGTATGGCTCTTGTGTCTGCTTTTAGTGCCAAGGCACAGCCATGTCATGTACAGGAACAATAATAGATTGTACTGTAATTAAGTGTGCATGCTGACTCCCTCTCACTCACTGCTTGGCAAGCAGTTGTAAGGCAGGAGGGATTCTAGACCAGAGGCCAATATTTCTACATAGACTTGATCTCCAGCAAGTCTGTATGTGTATTAAGGGGTGGCTGTTAGGATCTCTAACTCCTGGGGCAGAACCTAAGTGTTAAAAATGTGATAATAAGTGCCATCTTGAAGGATTAAAGAAGGTAACCTGTTTTTGATACCCCAAACAGTTTGGATTTAAGCTCCTTTGGGCCCTGGTTGTGCAACAACTATGAAACTTATACAGTAGATTGAACATGATGGATTGTTTTTAAAAACAGCAGCCAAAATCCTGTTGCTTAGTGTAGCGAGTCACAACTAGAATAGGCCCATTGAATAAGTGGAGATCTGGTGATGCAGCTGCCGTATAAGTTCCATTGATTCAATGGGCCTTGCTAAACAACAGTATTTCGGCCACGAAAAATCAAGAAAAGGCCATGTGGTCCCCATGTGTGTGTTTAGTCGTTTAGTCGTGTCCGACTCTTCATGACCCCATGGACCAGAGCACGCCAGGCCCTCCTGTCTTCTACTGCCTCCTTCATGGATTGCTGCCTTGTCGTGGCGAAGGGGCTTCAGTAACTCAGAGAAGCTATGGGCTATGCCGTGCAGGGACACCCAAGACGGACAGGTCATAGTGGAGAGTTCCGACTAAACGCAATCCACCTGGAGTAGGAAATGGCAATGCCACTCCAGTATCTTTGCCAAGAACGCCCCATGATCAGAAACAAATGTGGTCCCCAAAACAATACAAATGCAGGAACAGATGATATCTTTATTGGATCACTAAAGAAACTAAAAAACAACAGAAAACAAAACACACAGCGAACTTTCAATGATAATTCATCTTCTTCAGGCTGTGCACCAGGTTCCTGTGGGTGGTTACAAAATTATATGCTTTTATTGAAGTCCCAAAGTTTCATGGCCATTGGTCGGGCCAAGCTAAGTTTTTTAGATGGAAATAGTTGCAGTCTGCAAGAGGGCTATGGAGGGGAGGGTGTGGCTTCAAGCTTTTCCCCAGCCAGGCTTTTAGAATTTTTCATCCAGCTCTTTAGGATTTCAGCAAGTAGGTTTTCCCCAGGGAAAGATGCTTTTTACTGACTGCTGATAATTTTATCAATAATCCAAGACTGTGCTGACCTCCATTTCTAATCTGGACATTAAACTGTGTGAACTCAGGGATGGGGATGTTCACAGTATTACTGCATGTTCCTAGAATAGGAAACCTTTTCCTTTATGACTTCCATTCCAGAACAAGAATCCACACTGTCAGTTCCTAGTTACTCACCATGTTAGGGCTAACTTGTTGTTATGTGCTGTCATGTTGGAACGGACTTAGAGCAACCCTAATAGGACTTTTAAGGTGAATGAAATATTTAAGGAGTGGCTTTACCAGTTCCATACTGCCTATGAGCTTCCATGGCTGAGCAGGGATTTGAACCCTTGCCTGCTGAGTCCTAGTCTATCACTCTATCCATCACACCACACTGGTTATCAGAATTAATTCCTACTCCTTTATATATATATAAAACGTTGTAGGAATTAACTCTGATAACCAGTGTGGTGTGATGGATAGAGTGATAGATACTATAGTATATGTATAGTATGCAGCTGCTCTTCATTTCCTTTCTTATAATAGGTCCACGAGCTCAATTGGGATTTGGACCACTGTATGAGTATTATGAAAAGCTTAACCACTTTCTACAGTCATCTGCACTCCCTTAGTCCACCCTTCCAGGGAGCAGCTAAGAGATGGCACCTTATTTCCTCCCCTAACCCTGCATGCTTGCGTGTGTGCGCGCACAGAGGATGAATGGTGGAGAGGAGGATAGACGCTTATTAAGATTTAAAAATAGTCGGTGACAATTGTGTTTCCCTCCTCTTTTTTAAAGTTTCCACGGGGAGGGAGATTTAAGGAGGGGAAACATCTTCAGAGGCTCTTCAGCCCAGCCCAATGTGATGCTATACATCCAGTTCTGATCTGTGCACCTTCTTTTTTTAATATGAAAAAAATTAGTCTCAGCAGCATGCTATGATCAACATAACATGTAGTTTATCCTTCTGCATATATCTATAATTACTTCTAGCTTTTCAAATGCATTCACTAATTGAATCTGCTACATCTTGTGTGCACATAGCCTGCTAATGATATAAATGTTTCTTTCTTTTCAGTGATAAGATACTTCCCCCTCCCCCTGCTGTTACTTCAGCTTCTAGATTATCCACCTTTAATAGCCAGCCCAGTTCACAAACAGGATGGCTTTTTGCCCTGTTGGTTCCCATGAGGAACAATAAGCTTTAAAAATCCACTAAACACATTGGGTTGGTTTGCTAATTAGTCAAGGAATAAATGATAGTTATAAATATAATGCTAGAGGGCAAGATCTGAACATGTTTAATTCTTTGTTCTGGGGCTTCTTAGAAAAGTATATGATCCTAAAAGAAGTCGGCATAAGTAATATGGTCTTTGGAGTCCAGAGGATGAAATTCTGGGAAACCAGACTTGACTGTGGGAGGAAAGATAGACGTTGCCAACCATGTTGAGCAGCATGGCAGTGAGGCTGACAGAAAAACAGTGACACTTGTGTTGCTTTCCCAAGTGATCAATAGGGGGAGGGGCGCCTCATATTAATTTCCTACCAATATGTTTACTGTATTTTATTTTCAAGCTCTGTGAAAGTGAGCTGTTACCATTTGGCAAACACAGTTATTACAAGGAGTGGCTGTTTGTAAAATTCAGGCAGGAGACCTAGCCAGATTAAAAAAAAAAACAATCACTGTACAACTACCCTGCTTCCCCTAAAATAAGACCTAACCTGAAAATAAACCCTAGCATGATTTTTCAGGATACTTCTAATATAAGCCCTACTCCCAAAATAAGCTCCAGTTAAGTGAAACTCTGTCTTCCACCATTGGGCAGCATTGTGCAGCAACCAGAAGAAGATGACATGACTGTATTTGAATAAATGTAGATTGTCGTACATGAAAAAATAAGACATCACCTGAAAATAAGCCCTAATGCATTTTTGGAGCAAAAAATAATATAAGGCCCTGTCTTATTTTCAGGGAAACGGGGTATGCATGCTTTGATAAAGGTTGCTTATGAAAATGCTCTTCATATATTCCACTTGGTACCAATTCCTGTTCTGGTCATGTGTGCCTGCAGTGGATCAAGAATGTGGTTTCCAGGAGATGTACTCTTGATTGATTAAAGAGTATGTTTAATTGCTATAGCAATGAAGTTGCAAGACACATAAAGATTTCACCCGTCAAATGAAAACATGGTCAATGAGCACTCAGACACTGGAAAATAATCATCAAGAGTCTCTTCTACATCATTAATTCTGCAGAAAGCTTTCACACCTGTAGCAAAAGCTTATTGGATTTCTGTGTGATATTCCGCCTTGCTGGAATCGCAACACAGGCTTAGAAGGATATATTATGCCTCTTCCCAGTTCTGCCTATTGGCCAAGAGATATAGCTGGCAGTCATGGATCTCTGGCGCTATGCTGGTTGTTGAGGCACCTGCTTTATTTCGTATTTCCTTGCTCTGAGCCCTGTGTCTCTTCAAAGAGGCAGGCATATACAATACTAGCAGGTGGTGGTACAGCTTAAATGAGGACCTGATCACACAGCCAAATGAATCCCAGTTCTATCATTTTTTTCAAATACTTCTTTTTGTACTGAATCATGGTCACGTTGTATATATACCTGTGTGAACGCTCCCATTTGTTTAACATTACAGATTCATTTCTTCCTATTTGAAACATAATGGCTGGCTACACCATGGAACTGGACCATAAAGAAAGCTGATGGACCATAAAGAAAGCAGACCGCCGAAGAATCGATGCCTTTGAATTGTGGTGCTGGAGGAGGCTCTTGAGAGTCCTCTGGATTGCAAGGAGAACAAACCTATCAATTCTAAAGGAAATCAACCCTGAATGCTCACTGGAAGGACAGATCCTGAAGCTGAGGCTCCAGTATTTTGGCCATCTCATGAGAAGAGAAGACTCCTTGGAAAAGATCTTGATGTTAGGAAAGTGTGACGGCAAGAGGAGAAGGGGACGACAGAGGATGAGATGGCTGGACAGTGTCTGCGAAGCAACCAACATGAAATTGACACAACTACGGGAAGCAGTGGAAGATAGGAGGGCCTGGCGTGCTCTGGTCCATGGGGTGATGAAGAGTCGGACGCGACTAAACAACAACAACAACAACACCAACAACACCATGGAACTGATCTATTTTTTCTGATGTTTCCTTGGGCAGTGCTGCCCCTTACTTTCATTTTAGTTTATTTTTTTAAATCCGTAGTGCAATAGAGAGGCCTGAACCTTCTGTCCTCCCTTTTCCCCTTGTAAAGGAGTACAATAGTTTGCAAGAGCAGTGGATTTTTAAAAAAAGGCAGAGGATAAACAACCCTCCTTTCTTTACAGTTCAAAGCAGGAAATGCCCATGCTCAAGCCCTCATTCAAAGGGAGGATGGAAGGCTATCTCCTTTAAGCAGCCGGGAAAAACAACTTGAGTATATTGGAAGGAGACAGAAGTTGCCAATTTCTCAATATACCTGTCAAAAAATAGGGGGGGGGGTTTACACCCAGAAAAACTTTGCAAAGGAGCATGATACTTTGCAAGAGCAGAGGGTTAAAAAAAAGACAGAGAAGCAACCCTCCCAATCCCAACCACCCCACCCCAGACAAGCTCGTTGAGAAAAGATTGCAGACTGGAAGTTGTGAGGAGAGATCTGGAGAGAGAGTGGTTGGAGGGGTTGAGAAGAACTTCGGATTGTGATTTTTCCCTCTCTGATTTATGGCCTCTGGAAGGGCCCGGCTGCTCGTATGTGTGACTCATCTGCCCCATCACATCTGGCAAAAGGAGCAAGGAGGGGCCATCAAGGAGAGGTGGGGCAGCACCTGACATATGTAGCAACCATACTGTGGTTCACACACGCTGTCCCTGTTAATTTAATCTATTTCCCCTTCCCCACTGTGCCCAGAAACCAGAGAGCCCTTTGCAAAAGAATTAATTTGATAAAAATCTGCACACATGCAATACCAGTATAGAATAATCCAGAACATCATTGGTACAAAATAACACAACCCTCTTGGAAAGAGGAAATTAAACCAGAGATATACACTACTGGCTGGGAAAATGATTTGATCATGGTCATGCATCTGGAATTTTTTGAAATAAACTAACTGGGGTATAACTGGGATTCATTTGGCTGGTGTGATCAGACCCACAGATGTGACAGAGTATGAAGAAGCTTTCTAGACATAGTTACACAACAGACCCTGCCAGCTCTTAAATAATGAGTGTGTGTATTCCTAAATCCTGTAAGGAGAGCCAGCTCTGCCATTAGGCATAACTGCCCTACTCCAATAAGTGAAAGGCAACTGTCTGTTCTTTGGTGTCATCTTTTTAATGCCGTGATGGTAGGACCATCATTTTGTGTCTTGGGCATCAAAGTATACACCTTGCATGTTTTCGGAGCAGTCCTGCACTGTGTAGCTCCCTTCTCCTCTGTGGGACCATTTGGTGCAAATCGAGATCAGAATACTGCCACTCTATTGTTTTTGTTTCCCTCCTGAACGTTGAGAACAAATAATGGCAGTCACAGAAAAAATAAAGGTCTGGCTTCATGATCGTGGCTTCTTTGAGCCTGCGCTGCATTTTACAAGAAGAAGGGAATGTTTTCTTTTAGCACCAAAAAGGATTATGAAATGATGAGAGAGGGAGGTCCTGTCAAAATGGTGGAACTGATGAAGAGAACACACGTGGAATGTAATTCTTAGCCTAGGCTCAGTTTTTGACATATGCTTTGTTATTTTCCTAAGCGCTGCCCCTCGCTATCATTCAGTCCTTTCAAGTTTTCATAAAGTCTTTTAAAACAAAAACAAATTAGAGGCAAAAACATAAAGGCAGGAGCCACACAATTATTCCATGCAGCACCTCAACTATTCCTTCATGTTGTTACAAGATCCCGTTTCTCACATCTGTGCAGAGCTTGACAGATCCTTGCATATTTATTTCTCCAGCAAAAAAGCACATGTTGATCAGTAAAATTCAGGCCTGCCTCTGCTAGGCCCAGATATTTGTTTTGTAGCTCTGCTGACTTCACAGAATGAACAAAATGATGTGTTCCATTGTTTATAAAGCACCAAAAAAATTCCTAGATGCTCTACAAACCTTAAAGAAAAATACCAAAAGACCCTCCCCTCTGAATGTTATAATCTAGAAGACAGGTTGGCAAAATAAAGGGGGAAGTAGAAAAAAGCAAAATATGTATGTATGTATGTATGTATGTATGTATGTATGTATGTATGTATGTATGTATGTATGTATGTATGTATGTATGTATGTATGTATGTATGTATGTATGTATTTAATTCAATTCAATTCAATTCAATTCAATTCAATTCAATTTAATTTAATTTAATTTAATTTAATTTAATTTAATTTAATTTAATTTAATTTAATTTAATTCAATTTATACGCCGCCTATCTGGTCATCGCAACCACTCTAGACCACTCCCACAAAAATATTGTGGGACTTTGAAGACTACCAGACTTATTACAGTATGAGCTTTCATGGACCAAAATCCACATCTTCATACAAAAAAGACTGTAAATATTTGTCCTCTGTATTAATCTACAGTACATGTTGGTGAAAGTCATGTTTGTTGGAGAAAATAACAATCTTGCATGCAGCCTAATACTGGGCTTCAGTGGGAAGGGGGCTTCACAGCCTAACATAACTATGCCTAACCAATTGGCAAACTTCTTTTTCCTGTCTCTGGCTTGCTCGTCCCCTTTTCATGTTTGTTTGCTTTACTTCCGGTTGTTCGTTTGCTCTCTTTTTCTCTCTGACCATCGACTATAGCAGACATATAACTGCCTGCTTTGTGTGAACTGTGTGCATGATGAACTGAGTCCTCTAGCATAAGACTGCAATTCCTCTCCTTTCTTTTATACTTGGGAATGTAACTGAAAATCACAACTGTAACTAAAGATACCTTAGAGTGATCTTTATTATACAAAGTGCTCCTGTGAAAATAGGTGATGACTTTGAGACTTGAATTAGTTCCCTAATTCTCTGTCTCTGTGCAGTTTTTTGTATTTTAAACTCTGCTAATAATAAAGAAATTATCAAGCTCCACAACCATGCTGGGGTGAATATATGTGTAAAAGACAGACTGATAATGCTTCATTGACATAGAAATGGAACTATCAAACTATTAATTAGCAAGCCATGTTTTCATACCTTGAAAATATTATTTTTCTTGAAAAGCTTTTGCATATTTTACTCATTTCCGACAACAACAGCCACCACATTCATAGATTTGTCTCAAAGTAAGGCACCTTAGGTGCTGCAGAGAATGCTCTCCCATTTCAAGTAGAAGCCAATCTTTATTTTACAGGTAATCCATCACTGGAAAGGGCACTTCCTTCTCTGCCAATAAGCCCTTGATTGTTACAGAAGCAGCTTTTCTCATCAACTGTAGTTGCAAATTAGCATAGTTTTGTTTTTGTGGTTGATCTTCAGGATGTAAGCATGTTCTTTAGTTACAACTCTGATTTCTCAGACTCAGAAGTCAGCTTGAATCATATCTTTAGAACATTAATGCACTTTCAGCTTTAATTTTGAGTTATCGGTAACATATAGTTTGACCCTGTGACTCAATGACCATGCTTGCTAGCTTCTGTATGTATAATTCAGGGATGAGCAAGTTGCAGCCATCTAGAGGCCTTTGCACCAGAACTTCCAGCCCTCCACGCCACTGGCTAGAGTGCCCACCAGAACTTCCAGCCCTCCATGCCACTGACTAGAGTGCCCAAGGGCTAATAAGCATTGCGGTCCACTGGCATGCGGTTGACAGCCACATTTGCCCTCTCCTGATATAAGTGGAGGAGTAGGGTACCATCTTATTCTTTTCACTGGGCACCAAAATATCATGAGCTGGCCCTGTGCTGCAGTGTGATCAGACAAGCTGGTACAACAACGTTCCATACAAGATGTGTCTCAGATGGCACCTCATTCCCAACCCACTTGCCATTGTTTTGTTGATCAAATGTTCAACATGGGTTTAATGAGGTTTTGTGCAATCTTCTTCGGGGATGAGAGGGTATGATTTGATGCAGCAAGGAAATAACTGCTTTTGCTGTATTTTCGGGAAGATGATGAGGATGATGAATGATTAGTCCCAGGTTTAGCAGCTTCAAGAAGGAAGCTAAGATTTACCTTCCCACGCCCTGTCAGACGGGCCTGTCATTCTGATCTGACCCTTTCACTCCATGCCATGTGTTTTCTGGAATGTACAGTTCTGATTTCAGCCATATGTCAAAAGAAACAGCATAGCAATTAGAGATGAGGGATCTATGACAGAAGTCATATATCAGTTGCTCCCAGTATTTTCTCATTTAGTCGTAACCAGTACTTAATAGGTCTCCAGGTGATATTAATCACTGCAAAATTGTCAGGAAACTGAGAAATCTAGTGGTTGGAACAAGGCAGGAAGTGATGTTCTTTCCATAACTTTTTGTATGGAATTAACAATTACCACCTGGTGGAGGAAAGAAGTTGTAATCATTGGGGGGAAACCCGGCCTCAATATGCTACATCCATCTGGAAATCACACAGCATTAAGTACAGTAGTTCTTACATTAAGAGAAATCTAAATGGGAACCACAACAAAAGTTTGCAACATGAAATCTAGCTCTTTGGTCCATGGTTTGAGTATGGCACAAAGAATTTTCTTGCCTGATGTGAAGCATGAGCTGTCTCCTCCCCCATTTCAGGTACAACAGCTGATCCAGACTGATTCTTAGTTTTTTTAAATAGGGACACCGTTTTCAGAACTCCGTTTTCATCTGAGTCAGGGTATTTGTGTGTTTCCAAGGTGATCACCAGGGCACACACACACACACACACACACACAAGATGAACACAGGGAGAAATAAAAAGCCCAGAGACATTAACTCAATGGAGTGGCACACTCATAGGCCATTTGTGTTAAACCCAGCATTCACTCACTGCAATTAGAAGTAGGAAAAGAAAAAGAAAAACTAAGGAAGATGAAAGAGATCATGAACTTTCCTTGCCTCTCCTGCTTCAAAATCATGATTAAATTATCAGAGTCTTGTTGCTGCAGCACCAGTAATTTCTGATCCAAGGAACAGGAAAAATGAAATCAATGGAAGCAATGTAGAGAACAGCAGGCTCCTGGCATTTTTTTTTTAAATCAAAGAGCACTGTGTCCATTGCCTATTTTAAGTTCTCTACTTACTCCCTTCCCAGTGACTGCCTTAGGAAGCTGCTCAGGGCTTTCTGTTGGCAACTGGAAAGAAACAAAAGGGGAAAATAAAAATAAAACAAAATGCCAGCTCTGCAGCTGCCTGACTAGAATCCCTTTGTTACAATTCCACCTTTCAATCTATGACCTGTACCTTCCCTAATCACAGGAATTAGGTCTTTATAGAGAACTGGAAATGCACAATTACCACCATGAACCTGAACAAGGAAGGGGTTGGATGGCTTTCAAAAGGAACAGAGCAAGTTGATGAAAATCAATCTATGCCCTCTTTATTCATGCACAACGTGAGTCAAGACACTTCCACACATTCTTGATTCTTACAGCATCTTCCCAACTGCACCTAGGTGGGGAACAGGTCACATGCCACAGATGGTTCTGCCCATTCTATACCCCACAGCATCAACTGCCTTATGGTAGGGCTGGTCCTGATTTCTTAAAACTCTTTATTGCGTATTAACTACCTTGAGTCCCTCTTTTGAGAGGACAGTGGGGAAGAAATAAAGTAAACAAAGACATAAATAATGAACTCGATAGCACCCGGAATCCTGTTCAGCCTCCCCTTTGAAATATGAGATTTCACTCATATCAATGTTCTGTTTGCAAATATAATCACAGATCTTGAAAAAAATTAAGTTTCTAGATTGCAATTCACAGAAGAATTTACTTACTTACTTACTTACTTACTTACTTACTTACTTACTTACTTACTTACTTACTTACTTACTTACTTACTTACTTACTTACTTACTTACTTACTTACTTACTTACTTACTTACTTACTTACTTACTTACTTACTTACTTACTTACTGCCCCCCTAGTGTTAAAGCACTATTCTCGGTGGCTTAACAGCAGGTTAAAACAATATCAGAATAACTGAACACTTAAAACGCTTACATAGAAAAACCCAATGGCACCAAAACAATTTACAAATGCAGCAAGACAGGAGATGAGCAAAATATCAACCTGGGTTGGTATGAAAGGCCTCCCTATAAAGAAAAGCTTACAGGTTTCTTCTCAATATGAAAAGGGAGGGAGTCAGGTGTATCTCCTCCAGAAGCCGATTCCATTGGGTTGGGGCCACCATGGAGAAAGCGCTGCCTCTGATGGAAGACTTTTGGACCTCTCTCAGGGTGGCCACCCAGAGGAGCCTGGTCTGGGAGAATCTGGTGGGTCAGGCAGATGACATAGGGGTCAGATGCTCTGACATGGTCCCAAACCATGGAGTGCTTTATATGTCAGAGTCAAAACTTTGAACCTAATCTAGGGTACAATGGGTAACCACTGCAGGTGAGCCAGGACTGGAGTGATGTGCTCAAATTTGCTCGCACCACTCACCAATCTGGCCACCATGTTCTGGACCTGCTGTAATCTCCAGGTCAGGTTCAGAAGGAGCCCCACTACAGAGCATTGAAATAGTCAATCTAAGAGATAGCTAACATTTGCACCAATGTCCTGAGAAAACCCACATCAAGGTACAGGTGGAGTTGGGCAATGTGCCTCACCCAACCTGTCTGAGGGCCCCCCCAGGAACAAAATCTGTCTTGCCTCTGTTCAGAACGTTCATACTGGCCGAGGGAGTCTGGGAGTTGTAGTCCAAAGAATTATCTTTCCCAGACTTTGCACACAGCCTAGAAATGCACTCATTCCTTTTGAAAAATGAGGGTGGAGATTTCAGGAATTCTAAATCTCATGCCCAGTACTAGATGCTGCGCTTGCAACTGTGCTGTGACAGGGAGCCCTGTTTATGGGACAGGCAGTGCCCTTCTTTTCTGGCCTGGCTTTCTGTCGTCTGCAGGTGTTGGGCCTGCCAAGAATCCTTGTGCAACCTTGTGTGTTATTTGTACTGTATTAGCCAGAGATTGTGGGTTTGCTTTTCACATCTCACAGGCAGTAAATTGCTGGTTAAACATTTATTAAATCTTCTCCTGAGGCATGGCTTGTGAGTGACCCACACATTTTGCTCTGTTTGTTTATAAGATAAGTGAAGGAATGTGTTTGGAGGCTCTCACCTCTTAAAGAGCAGGCAAGGAGCCCATGAATATGATCTAAACTCTGATGGGACTGGGAAGGAACCCCATACCTTTCATTAGTTCATCTTCCATTACTAGTCTGTCTGCCTGCCTGCCTGCCTGCCTGCCTGCCTGCCTACCTACCTACCTATCTTATATGCCACTACACTACCCAAAGGCCTCTGGGCGGCTTACAACAATTAAAATACAATTAAAAAGATAAAACAATTAAAATACAATTAAAACATATACTCTAAAAATTGCCATCAGGATCACTTAAGCATTTCAGGTCCAAGTGTCTTTTAGAGTTTTAGACTACAACTGCCATCATCCTACCCAGCCAGGCTGGGAGTGAAGAATGTTTTAATCCAAAGCTTCTAGAGAGGATACTAGGTTGTGGAAATCTGTCTTGAAGCACAATGAAGGTGATGGCAATCTTGAAAAATATACCCTGGGTCACAGAGAGTCCTTTGATGGGCTTGAAACCTTACCAGCTTGGCACCTGCTGCCACTAATTAATAAAAAATAATTTAAAAAAGAAGAAATAAATGTTTTTCTCTTATAGGCAAGTTCATGAAAGAAAGGTGTTCCATTATTTTTGTCTCTTATTTATGGATCTTTGTGTTATCATCATTCTTTTCTTTTTCTTTGTTACTCAGCTTAACTTGCCACACAGAAAGCAATTGTACCCTTCCTTCTGAAGTCCTGCATGGAAAGATAAGACAAAAGTGGATGGACTGATTAAAGAATAGATTGGCTGGAATCCTACTGATATTTGTGTCGTGTTGCAGCTAATTGACAAAGTATTGGGGCATGTGTCAGCCACATTTAGTCTTGGTTACATGACCGATTTGCACAGTCAAGATGTGCCCAGAATCTCATCAATTAGGCACAATTAGCCATTGCAACTTAAATGTTACGCAAACATTAATAGGATTCAGTCCCTTACATATGTATTAGTGCCTTTGCACCCAACCTTTCCTCCACCGACCTCAAGGTGGCATACAGGGCTTTTCTCTCCCCCTCTATTTTCGCAAGAACCCTGTGAGGTAGGTTATACTGAGCGACCATGACTAACCCAGGGAAGTTTTCATTCAGCTTCAAATTGGTGTTGGTACTCCAGTTACCAATTGCTTCCCCCCCCCCCCCAGTCTTTACTATAGGTTTAAGGGTGTACCATGGTTCACCTTTTTAAAAACATGTTTACATTACACTGGAATTATTTGGGAAACAGTGGTGACACATGATTTCTGTTCATTTTCAGCCACATTTTATTTGTTTTTTTACAACAGGACACATTTCTATTATAATAATCTCAAGGGAGGGTCGTTGCAAACCTCTAAATGTGATCAAAGAAAAAAAAAAGGTTCCTTCCCACAGAAGATTATTTTATTGCCGCCCAGGATCCTGTCCTCATGGGAAACAGCAGAGAAGGGCAGTATAAGAACCCAGAGTAAAAGCAACTTTCTGCCTTGTGAACTTCCAGCAGTTTGAAACAATATTTTAAAACATGGTAGCATCAAGCGTGTAGCTCGCCATGCAATCCTATGCAAGTTTACTTTGCCATAAATTCCACTGAAATTCACTGGTTTTTATCTAGGTAAGTCTTCAGGCTAGAATCATAGGCCAGTTTAATTATGCCTTTCAAGACCTGTTGCTCTAAAATACCAAGGCTGTTTGTTATAAATGGTGGGGTGGGGAGGAATCTTATCAGCTTCATGCTGGCAGGAGTTTATGGAGTTTCCCAACAGTTGTCATAAGGCAAAATTTCAAGGCACCATGGAATATATGGTGAGTTATGAGTGACTGACATACCATGTAACAAAGATTCCTAAGTTTTGGAGTATTTCTTAAGTGTCTCAGATGTTTCAAAGGAAGATCTTGTTCAATCCACTTTCTAAGATTAGAATGCATTGGTGATGACCCCTACATACCACAATCCTATATCCTAAATGTACTGAGATCAAGACATTGTGAGTTGAATGGAATATATTTCTGAATGGACTAGCTCAAAATTGTGGGCTGCCTCTTCCACACATGCTCTAGAACAGTGGTCCCCAACCTTGGGCCTCCAGATGTTCTTGGACTTCAACTCCCAGAAATCCTGGCCAGCAGAGGTGATGATGAAGGCTTCTGTGAATTGTAGTCTAAGAACATCTGGAGGCCCAAGGTTGGTGACCACTGCTCTAGAACAGCCATCCTCAACCGGTGCTTTTAGTTCTCATTGGTCCTGGAATCACAGAGATTCTATACCTCAGTGGAAACAAAAATCAATAATTTAAGATACGCAAATAATACCATCTTACGGGCAGAAAGTATCAATGACTTTAAGTCACTTTTTTCTAAAGCAGTGGCCATGCTTGCTGTCATTAGGGAAACAAATCCTTTGCTTTGGCTGTGGTAGCTGTCTGCACAGTCAATGTCCTCCAGTCCAACTCTGGAACTTTGCCTGCCCTCTGTCTTATTCAGGCAGTCCTGTGTACTTTAACCCTGACGTTATGGAGCAGTGGGCAAATATCTTGCAGGCTGTGATGTCTTCAACAGAGACCATCTCCACTTTAGTAGAGATGCCTAATATTTCCTTGTGTGAAATACTAGCTGGATAGCTCAGTGGTTTAGGTCTCTGGCTGCAAAGGTTGGGACTTCGATTCCCCACTGTGACTCGTTGACAGGGCTGGACTTGATGATCTTGTAGGGTCCCTTCCAGCTCTGCAGTTCTAATGTTACTATTATTATAGTTCTTCTCTTTATACATAATGCACCCGGAAGTGTTAGTAGTACTAGTAAATGCTGGTATTTTAGTATTATGGTATGTACAGTAGTAATGGTATGATGGTAAATTTATTTTGGCAATTTAGTAATGGATGCCGTCTCCTCTCTTCCCTTTAAAGTTCCGAGCCAAGATGCATCACCGATTGTGCACATCAGCATCCTGTGCTGAAATCTAGTTGTCATGGGCTGCCAATGGTTATGTGTTAGGAGTTTCAGACAATTTTAATTACTTTAATTACTTTGATCTTTAGTAATATTAAAACCCCAATGTTCTTTTATAGTTCCTTCCTTCCTTCCTGGGTAATCAAGCAGTTTTTCCTCCCCTTTCCACACTAAAGCAGACTGGGTTGAAAAAGTGATGGTTGCTTCAATAATCAACTCTTCTTGCCAAAAAGGGACTACCTGCATCATATAGAAAAAAATTACATGCCTATATTAGCAGTTATATGGCAAACCTGGAAATTAGAAATAGAGTCAGTGCAGTATAGTGGTTAGAGTACTGGGTTAGGATTTGGGAGATCTGTGTTCAGATCTCCACTTGGAAATGAAACTCAGGTTACTGTAAATAAAAACTGCTCTGAATTCAGCAACAGTTAACAATCCATTGGATTACTCTGTTGGGAATTTAATTATGGCAATAAAATTGGGACCCTTAAATGCCTATTACAGTTTGCTTTCCTTGTGCTCCCAATTTACGGAGGAATAAAGCTTCTCTGAAGGACACCACATATGTAATAACTAGGGTACAGTATAAAAATCTTGCTGATTCAGTCAGGTTTTCTGTATTCGCAGGGTGCCTTTGGATCAGTCATTGCAATGATCAGGGAAATCTATACACCTGGCAATTGAGATCTCAATTGTTGGGTAGAAAATGGCAGACTTTGTGGTTTTTCAGTCAATGAGTGTGGATGCTTGTGCTTTTGCTGATAGCCTTCCGTTTAGGCAGTGATGTGTCTGCTTCAGGGAGCAGATTCTGGGTGTCATCAAAGGACATCAAATCCTTACTTACATTGCAATTTTTGCATGTTTACTATGAGGGATGGAGAGAGATACTGCTGATATTTGGCCTTGAGTGTAAAAATGTCTTGGGGTATTCTGTACCTTAATTTGTGTGTGTTGTGGCATTGCCTTAGGCAGCAAATGCTATGAGTCACCTCTGCCTGAGGAAGGACGCCTTGTGAAGCTTGTAAAGCTACTGGTTTTTCTGAATGCACCCAGGAATCATATCACGTGGCAACTGGTATGTGCAGAGTAAACAAAGTTGATTTATCTCTCTTTGGCTGCTAAAGTGCTACTGAAAACTGGATGTTGTTGACCTCCCTGAGGGTTGGCCAGTTGGTTTTATAAGACTGCATGTTTGGTCTCTGGGACAATTATGCAATATAGAAAACTGAGTCCCATCCACCCCTCTGTAAGAGGAAATATCAGCAAGATAGTACTCTACGTCATTCTACATTTGTACCCAAATGCGATGCAAACCATCTTGTCATCTTCCTATCAGCCCCGCTGCCATTTAAAGCAGTATTTAAATTACTGGCACCAGCAGTAATTTTTGTGCAGTGGGACATTCATCCCCACAAGCTACCCTCAGCTAGCCCACTCCTACTTGCCTCCTTACCATAGGCAGAGAGGTCAAGAACTCCCTTCTGTTCCTCTGCTGCTAAATTCCCAGCCTCAACACATTTCATAGGAGTAAGGAGAAAATGGACAAAAGAAGATGGACCATTAAGACAACTCCCCAGCTATGAAACCAAGCAGAGAGGGAAGCAGCATCAGGAAAGAACATTTCTAATCTGGAGGACAGGTTGTATTTATCTACTCAGCTGAGTCGTCAGCTGAATCAAGGTGGTAGGAGTGAAACTCTATCTGAGCTAATATCTGCCTGCCTTTTTGTTTGTCTGCATATGCATGAATGCTTGCGGGCATATCTGCCTGTGTGTTTGGTTGTGCATCTTTGTATATGCTTCTGTCCTGGCTCTTCTTATCACGCTGGTCCACCCATGATCGGCTGATGTGCCATTCACACGCACCCTCCAGCCACAAAGGGCACCACCTACCATTGCCCTCTCCAACTTTACCTCCCCACAGTTCGTTCTTTCAGGCAGTTCCTCCTTTTCATTGTTCTGTTATTAGAAGTGATTTGGGAATGGTCAGATATGAATACAGGGGGGTCTCGACTTACGAACGGCTCGACATACGAACATTTCGACTTACGAACTGCTCTCATAGGAATATATGGACTCGACTTACGAACTTAGATTCGAGTTACGAACTCTTTTTTCCCCCTTTTTTAAAAGCTAAGTCATCTTAGGTTAGAAGGAAAAAAGAAAAAATATCCCCCTCTAGTGGCAGAAGGCAGAATAGCAGCTTCCCATTAGTTTCTATGGACGAAAAGAGCAGATACGGATTAAATGGTTTTCAATGCATTCCTATGGGAAATGCAGATTCGACTTAAGAACTTTTCGACCTGAGAACTGCCTTCCAATACGGATTAAGTTCGTAAGTCGAGACCCCACTGTAGAGAGGAGGGGGGAGATAAGGTGAAGGAGATGTGAAGGTTTAGCTCTCGCCTCCAGTGTGACTTCCCACCACCACCACACTTTTAAGATAAACAGACCACACACACCCAGCCTTGTTTGTGACCAGGGCAAACACGTATCAAGAAACAATGACATATACGGCCATAAATGGCACTTTGTTTCAGTAGACTATTCATTATTTCAGTATTATTTTCACATTTCTCCTAATTTTAAAAATATCTCATTGTGAAAGGGAGGGTGGATTCCAGAAACACATCTCATGTCTATTGAGGGAGCACAACAAAAGAGTTCCTGCTTTCTCCCTGATCCCAGCTTCAGCATAGCTAAGCTAAAATATGAGACATCAGGGCTGCACGAGGATTGAAGTATTTCCCCCTCAGCTGCAGGTGGCTCTAGGTTGGTTACTGTTTTCCAGTGGTGAGAGAAATGTGATCTGTACACACTCCCCCCTAGACCTTCTATTGTTTACTATTTCTTCACAGGGTTCAGTGGTCATTTCTGGTGTGAGCTGGAGCAGAGCAGAGTGCCGAGAACATGTAATGAATCTGCAAAATGATGTCTCCTTTCCAGCAGTGGTAATCGTCAGCTCCAGAACAAGAGAAGTAAAACTGAAGAAGAATCGGTGAAGATGAGGAAATGTGGCATCACTTTGATATGAAATAGGTTGACACCAGAGGCAGAAAAATCCTCCATTCACAACTGATCAGAGTAAGCACCTGGCAAATGTCTGTGGGGAACGCTGCATTATTAAATTAATAGTTATGGTGACCTTCTAGGTCTTCTTTATTTCAAACATCATCTCTCTTTTTCTGACACCTGCTCTCTCTAGGCAAATGCACATGCTTGATTAATTGTGCTAATAGGAGTCATTCTTAAACAGTCCTTTTTAATGCTTAATTCCTGGAAGACTTCTTTTTCTCAGTATGTGACACACACATTAGTAATAGGTGCTAAAACTCCAGGTTTAGGTTGCTGCTGTCAGGACCAATCAATCTGCAGTCTCTCAACTCCTCATTACTTGGGCCACACAAAAGACTGACATATTTTCTCAGCGAGAGCTCGGTGTTTCACTTCCTGCAGCCAAAGGATGGGAAAAATAAAAGTTCATGATTGAAGTCCTTATACTTTGCCCTTACCTTTTTTAAGGTGGAGAGAAAGGTGTGTGTGTGAGAGAAAATATTCTCTGAGGTGGGACAAAGAATCACAAGGAATCCAATGCTTCTGTTCCTCTATTGTTGCACACGTTGTTCTTTGGTAGAACAATGTATTCCAGGCAGGGATCTTTCTCTGTCCTACCTAAAGATACTACGGATTGGACTTGAGACTTTCTACAGGCATATCCTGTGGTCTTCTCTTGAACAAAAGTATTTCTCCCACAAGATTGGAGGATTTTTTATCTACCTGACCAGGGCATCCCATTAGATATAACTTCCCCTTTGTATTACTAAAAGTAAATTATGTGTTGGCCAAGGAGAAAAATTAGCCATGGTTTGTTAGGACCAAGAGGAATAACATAGTTGCATTCTAATATGCCACTGCCGGGTATCATGTTTTTACATAAATTGCACCTTGCAATATCTTTCTGAAGTTGCATGGACTTATTCTGTGATGTTCAACACATGGAACCAAAAAACTTTTGAACAATTGATTTATTTTTTATTGTATTTTCACTGTTAGGAAAAAGGAAAGATTCTTGGGGTCCCCCCCCTTCATTTATGTGTTACGATAACACATAAATGAAGGGGGGCCTTTGGCTACTCTTCAACAACACAGAGGGAGACACCATTTTAAAAATAATCTTGGGCCACCCCTGGCAAGAATTGTGCCCGGAGAGGGAGTAAAAATGGCCCACAGGTAGCAGGCTTCCTCTCATTGTTGCCAGGTCAGTAGCACCCCATTCCTTGAAATTCAGGGCCAAAATATAAGACTAGGGGTGGGTGAGGTTTGTGATGTCACAAAGGTGGGGAAGGCAAGCATTTGGAAAGAGTAAATGAGTAAAAACATTTTTCTGTGGCAGTCCCTGCAGCAAATGGATGGCCACCATTCTCACTGGGACATAGCTTCCACATAATCTTAAGTACAGCACATGGATGTGGGCTCAGAGACCTAGAGAATCACAGCCTTGACTACTTTTAGTACTCTGAGACCTGGCAACCATACTGATTTTTTCCAATTGAACTTTTTTTCTTTCCTTATTGCAAGTCAGATTTATACCTACTAAAACAAAGGTAGAATATGAAGCCTTCATCTTCTCTTTAAGGCTCTATCCTTTCCTATATTCAGTTTAATGACTTGTTTGCTTCTCACCTGCTTTGGAGTTTGAAGGAGTGGTTTCCTGGTGTAAACGTGTAGTAAAACAGGGCTCGGACTGCAGAATAGGAAGTAGATACATGATCAAATATCCCTTTCAGACACTGGTGTTGAAAGGAGTGTTTTTGAGAAATGGTTTTTTGAAGTGTAAATTTGTTAGATCAATCTTTTAAATTTTAAAAAAAGGAAGGCGAAGGGTGTTTTCTTGATGTCATTATGACATGTTTGTATGTAGCTAAGCAGCAGGAATGAAGCAGGCATATTTGATAGCCAGCCAATAGGACAAAAATGTACATTATTCAGAGGCATTCCAGAGCAGTGAGTACTTTAGTCTCTCCCCGTGTATATTTAAACAAGGCTTGTGCAACTGATGATGACCCACTAGGCTGAATCAAGGCCAGCAGCCTCCGCCTCCCACCACCACTCCTCATCTCTGGGCAGTGCCTGGCAGGCAGAGAGCAGAAGGCGCCCTGGGCCCCTCATGAGCTCTTGGAGAAGGCTAGTGAGCTGCACTTCACTTGGAGGCTCGCATGAAGCATGTGACCTCATCCTAAACACTTGGGTGGACTTCCTTTCACCTCTTACTCCCACCCTATAGCTCCATCAACACAGTTCTTTGTACAACTGGATGCTTTCTTAATTTTTTAAATACATGCCATCATTGACTCATGTGGAGGCTTTTTGGACACTTTGATTTTAGCAAGTAGAGAGAGTATACCACTAGTGTATACTTGTCACTTGAGTAATATACCATCCGAAAGTGTCCCATAGGCTATCTTGCGGCTCTCAGTGATGGGCCTGTTTCTCCAAAACACACACAGAGTCACAGCCTCAGTGTGATTCAGGGCCCCCATGGCTGCTTCAAACCAAAGCAAACCAAGACTAATCAAATACCTGCCACACCACACGACCTGCCTGTTAAAATGGCAAGACCTGAGAACTGTTTTACACGTGCCAGTTGTATAGAAAACAAGAGATGAAGACCAAAGTTGTTATCCCATTGCCTAAATGCAGAGCGGAAGGAAAAATCCCATATACATCCCTTCTGCCCTGGCAGACTCCCCACTGCACGACTGATCTCTCAATTAATGAGAGAAATGGGAATGCGATAGGGAGCTTCCTGGAGGAGGGAGCGAAACTTTAATAAATTCCCTTTTGCTCTACATCAAGGCAACATGGTGCTAGCCCACCCCTCACCCCCAAATTCTTTGCAATGCTGGACAAATTACCAAAAGTTGTAAGAACAATACATAAACTAAAGTTTCATTAAAATGTTCTATTCAGAATGTTACTAATTAAATACACAAGGTTGGGCCCAAACCTAGTCTTTTTTTTTAAAAATAGCTAACATAAACAAACTTGGTCACTTAAAACTCATTGAGTTCTATGAGTTTGTTCTCTGTATGACTAAGTCTGGATCTAATCCAGGATTCTTTTACTCATACAGAATTGTTTACTTCCAACAGTATTATCACTTGTATTGGTGGCCAAACCCCAATTATTTAAAGAAGAATGTTTGTCATCTAGCTTAGTGTCCTGATTATCTTTACTTTTCAAAAATCACAGCGCAAATTCTGCAACTGTGGTTCACAGTTAAGATTCTGAGTTGTGACTGTTTTAGGGGTGGAGTACTAAGTGATTATTATGAGAGAAAATAAGAGCAACCTTAAATCAGGATTGAAAGTGGAAGTAGATAAAGCAACTTGCCTACATTAGCCTCAGTCCTATAAACACAGTTAGTGACTTACATCTGAGACACCTTAGGGCCAGTCTGTTAATAAAATATCCCTTCAATCCTTAGTACACACTATGGTTTCTTTATTTCAAACCTCTTCATCATATGTTGAAAACCTGGTGTGGTTTTCAGTACAGATTAAAATATAAGAGCCATGGAACAATAAGACATGTTTTTGTTATATGCCCTCAAGTCGAAACCAACTTCTAGTGACCCTAATAGGGTTTTCAAGGTAAGATATTTAAGGGGTGGTTTTACCAGTTCCACTCCCACAGTGAGTTTCCATGGCCGAGTGAGGATTCGAAACCTGATCTCTAGAGCTCTAGTCTGCCACTCTGTCTACTATACCACACTGAGTAAGATATAAATACAAATATAAGTATAAAGGCTGTCCAAATAAAAGAAACAGAAACTATAAAGTGGATAGTGGTGATGGCAGTGATGGCAGCAACACATTATAACAACTACCTTTATAAAAAACTTCACAGTCAAGGATCCTTCTGGTCAGATAAAATTTAAAAAATTGCTTAAAGTGTTGGCAGTTATCAGCTATTTCCTTGTTTTAGGCATTGGCACAATTTGTAACCTTAATACTCTCAGTCTGAAGGGTAATGTAAGCTGAAGTTACTCTGTAAAGTTAGATGAAATGGCAGCCAGTAGTATAACTGCTGGCTTGAATAAAGAACTGTCAGTCAAGGATAGCCATCTAGCCATTTATTTTAAAATGAGAACCTTTACTGTCCCAAACCACTCGTGGCTGCGATACTTCTGTGCAGCCAAATGCCTGCTAAAAGGATTTACTGTGCCAAGAGACACTTGCCAATTGTTCAAAGTAAGGACCTCTCTACTCTGGCAGTGAAATCTAAGCAACACCAAACATTATATTCTCTTCTGCCTGAAAAGTTACATTGACAATACTTACTCTTAGGATCTCTTTCTTTTTTTAATGTCCTATCAAGTTGCTTCCAACCTATGGACACCCTTAATAGGATTTCGAAAGTATTCGAGATACGTACTTAACAAGTAGTTTTACCATTGCCACCTCCCAATCAGTTTCTATTGCTGAGTGAGAATTTGAACCCAGGTCTGCTGAATCCTAATCACTCACGCAAACCATTGTACAAATGTTCTCAGAATCTTTTTTTTAAAAAAGAAGGCTTGCCAGTCTTGCCCACCGCAGTTATAAGAAAAAAAAAATCAATTCTTGTAGAAGAATGCTTGCTAGCTGCAACAAACCGTACGCATTCCTCTATCATGTGGAAGAGTCTATGCTTTGAGGAAGAAAGGTCAGATTTTACATATACCTGAAATTCTGGTTTACACTTCGTGGATCTGCTGAAGTGACCCATAAAGCACTTCCTGTAATAAATTAGTCTTCAATGTTATTTTTGCCGTAATAGACCAACATAGCTGCCCCTTTAAAAATGGTTTCAAACTTTATGTTTCTTTCTGACAATGACAATGCATGGCAGTCAGAAAACACGTGGGATCAATAGTATCTTCTTACCAGGCTATGTGAAATGATTTGCATCACTTCTAGACAGTATCATTTGACACGAAAAGGAATGGTTCTTGCCATTCTAACCAAATTTGGTTGTTCAAATAAAGTTTAAAAACTGGAAATGCTCTTGGAAATGTTACAGAGGGAGCCAAAAAGTTACTTCACATGGCATAAACATATTCCAGATTAGCCCAAGGTGTGACTGCACCTGTTGTTTTTATAGCCTCAGGCAAGCTTTAGATGTTTTGACAGCTTAAGTGAAATATTAAAATTATATTCCATTCCTTCAGTTCCTTGCACTGCAAGGCCATGTGGCTGGGGACCCACACCTGTCCATATCATCATCCTGGCAGCCAATCTTGCTGTGAGCACTGATTGTTTCCCACCTCATGGCCCTCCACAAGCACTATTCCAAACTTCAAATAGGCCATTGTTACTCAGTTGCCAGAGGATCACACTTTGAGTGTGCTGTGCTTACAGGGCTATTTCCCTTCTTTGGGCTGATGCTGTTATTAATCAAAATGTGGCAATTGCCGCAAGCGTCAGTGGGAGAGACAATTGCATGTTGTCAAAAAGGAAGAAAAAGCAGAAGCAGTTTTGCATAAAAGTTCATATGCTAATTTCAAAGCAGAGATGCAAAATTAGAAATGTTTTTTCTAATGTTATGGTCCTTTGCCTTTAAATTCGGCTCTGACTAACAGGCCTTCAAATGGAGGGGACATTCAAAAGGATGTTTGTCACTTTATAGCCCTTCAGGTGGAGGATTGTACTTCTGGAAAGAGGATGTGTGTGGTCAGCATAAAGATCAGATGCGGAGAAATAGTTGTGGTAGTCTCTGATCATTCTGCCTGAGCCCCCAGCTACTTATTTCTCGTCAAGAACTGAAGATGCCTCACGACCTACATCCCATAATCTTCATATTGAGTGGAAACCACCCTCCTGCTTCCCATCCTAAACTGAGATGAAACTGCTCATTCGTTCACTTCTGTAGATGGAATTGGGGAAGGATGACATCTTGTTCTTTGCCTCATACAGCAACATTTTTTGAGTTGTCCTTGTGCCCTTTTCCTTCCTTTCTTGTGGCCTGTAATGAAATTTACCACCCTTCATCCACCAATCACTATTTTAGATACATTATATTTTAAAAAGTGTATACTGTAGTTGGATAAAAAATGTGCAGCTGGAAAAAAAAGTCTAATTGGGAAAAATGTTCAGTTGGAAACTGATAGATCTGCAGATGGAGAAATACATACTTATATCTGTCTGCCCAAACTAGATACAAACAATTTCATTTTGGCCAGAATGACTTCTGTTTCACCTGTATCAGTACTGAAAATTGGCAGGCTTTTTTGACTGTAGTACAACAGACACTAGAGCAAGCACTCACCTTGAAGATTTGTGTTTGGCTTTTTGGGGGCAGGATCCAGCAAGGCATTTCTGCAGTTGGAAAATCTGTTTTAAACAAAAACAAAACAAAAAGTCACAAAAATTGTTTCCTTGTGGATGTTAACCAACCAGTAGCAAAGAGATGTCAGCCTGAAAGGTAAGTTGGCTGGTTTCCTTACAATTTGAAACAGAATCGTAACTGGGAAGGGAGCTGGTGCTATGACAACACTCAAATGACTTCTCTGAATAAAAGAATGTATTCGGGCACCTCCTAGGTTGGTCTAATTAGAAGGACATTGGCAGCAGGGGCAATTTGGTAGGGAAGAGATGTTTTCAAACAATCAAACAGAATGTGTCTCACAATCCTGACATATGCCTGCAGGATTTCTCTATGGTCACTTGAACACACAAGAGCATGAACTTTTGTGCTGATGTGTGACTAGCTGAGGTAAAATGTAGGCACAGCAATGTTGGGGCGTGTCTGTCAACGCATCTTTCTAATCTTTTATCTTGCAACACCTACACAGCAAAAACTGCCCCTTTGTTCCTGATAGGAAATACCCCAAAATGTGCAGTCATGAAGAACTTGTGCTATAAAGATAAAGAATGCAAGGAAAAGAGAAAGTGTGTGTGCATGCACCAGGGTGCTAGGTTTGCTGTTTGTGCTTCATGGCATCCTTCTAATACTTAGTTCCATTGCTTGGTTTAGAGTAACTTCTACAAAGGAGGGGAAAAGAAGAATGATATTTTTGGGCCAGGGTCTCCCTCAATCCCACTTGATTTCTTGACACCCAGGGAGATACTATTTTTCGGCTGACTCAATAAATGGCAAAGCATTCAGTTGTGGAATTGTGACAGGCAAAGGTCCCTTCTCCACCCAGCTACTAAGGGTGACTGTCCAGTTGACGTCAGAATTTTTTTACTTCATCTCCTGGCACCAAGATGTTATATTTATAACAGCACAGGGAGTAGTGGAACTGGAATAGGCGTGCCCATCTCTTTCCTATAACCCCCCCTTTCCCCTCTTCATTTGCTTTTAAAGCTCTTCATAAGAGTATGCGAGAACAATTTTGAGGCTTGTCTCTCAGGGAGAGAGGCTAAAAACAACAGGAGAGGAGATTATTTGCGGAGCGGGCCGTGCAGGTATTTCTCTGGTCTGCCTCTGCTGCTAAAGAAGACTTCTTTCCTACTTCCCAGCCAGAAGAGAGGTGAGGCAAATGAATACCCAAGCTACCGTTATGGGACTGAGCACTAACTTTGATAAGAGGGAGTGTCGGCTCTGCGTTTCTTCAGCTTTACCTGCTGCATTGCAGCTTTCAAGTTGCTTCTTCTTTTGATTGTAATGTCAGAAAGGTGAAGGATGAGTACAAAATGAGTGTCTTGAAAGCTATCCAGGGCATTCCCCCATTAGGACCCCTTGAGAAACATATCAGAATGCCAGAAGGTACAGTGGTATAATATTGATTTGGGGAAATAAGGGTGTATTTTACACTCAAATCATACCTGACACTGAGCCAATTTCTCTTTGCCTTTTACATCCACAGCCGTGCACACTTTACAGGGTTGTAGTCCGGCTGAAATAGAATAGCCTCAGATATACTGCTTAGTGAACAACTTACCTGGGGCATGAGGGGAAAGAAGAAGTTTGGACTAGATGGTCCTTTGACTAATAAGAAACTCTTTATGTTAATATGGTTTTATGAGACTCATTGCATTTCATGTGTTTCAGTTATTTTATTTATGTTTCTATTTATAGTTAGGTATGCAGTTGGTCACACATATTGAATTATAATTATTAAGCATTTTGTTTATTCTTAAAGTCACTTTTCTTTGATAGTATACACAATGTGATTTACAAGAGAAAAATCATGTCAGAAATGGCACAATGGCAACATAACTGAAACCAGTATATGGCAAAGCTCTTTAATGAGGGACCTTTGTAGCGTAATGTGAGTGGTAAGAAGGGGGAAGTTGAAATGCTGGCATTTCTCTCCCCAACTGTATTGCTCCTGGTTATTTTTTTAAAAAATGTAATTGATTTTACTGACCGTTTCTGTAAAACAAATACCAGAGGGGTGTGAAATGCAAAATCAAAAAAATCAAAGCAGGCAATAGGTTCAAACATTTTTTTCTCTGGGTGAGGATTATTTCTGATCATTGTTCCACTCTGGGAGAGAAATAGCTTGGTGCAATTTCTGAGGCGATGTTGGGAAAAGTGAAAGGGTTCCTCTCCTCCTTCACTTCCCCCCCCCATGCTACAGTTTGAAATTGCCTCCCCCCGTTCCCCACTCTATCATGAGAAATGTATAACAAACCAATTTTGTCATATGGATCTTTTCCCATCACATCTAACTTGGCTCCAGCTTGGGTGTTTTAGAGAGATGGGTTATTAAATGAGCAAAATAAGACATAGCCGTTAATGTAATATAAATATAGAAACAATAGTGCACAACACATCTAAACAAAGTCAATAACCAAATGTGTGTCTAGCACATATCACTCATGTATTTGTCACTACAATGGTACAAAAGACAGGCAATTTGTAGTCTGTAATAGTAATTCCATTCTTTCATTGCTGGTTTTATATCTGGCATGGCAGTCTCTTGTCATATTTTTTGATGGTACCAAGATAGCAGCTGGCATCCATTTTCTGACCATTTCCTTGAGTATGAAACCTGCTGGGTTATAATCTCAACGTTTCTTATTTATATATACACAGTTGCATAAAGCATGCCATTGCCTCTTTCCGGTACATTTATTTTGCATTTTCACAGCTGATAAGTTTAAAAAATAGAGCACCTGAAATGAAGCTGTTTGTGTTGTGTTATAAGCCTCTTTGTGTCCCATTGGCTTCAATGCGTCTTCATCTGTTTAAATGTAAGCACTGCTATTTGGTTCCTTTGACAACTATGAGTAGCAATCATAACATGTGGAATTAAGCTCTTTGCAGTATGGAGGGTGGCAAATGAGGCAGAGAATGAATGATCTGTAAATTAGCACTGTGTATATTCACCGAAATAAATCTCAGTAAATCCAGAGTATGAGGATGGAAGTGCATAGGAGTGCAATCTTCAATTTTTAAAAAAAGAAAATTATTCTCAGCAACTGTGGTACTTGTTTCTATTTTTTAAATTTCTTTTTTATTTGAACATATAAACCTACCAACTACAAACAAAATACAGTATAAGATTAAAAAATAGAAAAAAAAATGAGAAAAAAGAAAAAAAAATATTCCCCCCTCCCCCTTTGAGGACAGAGATTCCAACCTCATTAAGTCCCAGATTTCCAAGTTTTCCAGTGAGCATTGAAAGAAAGAAAAAAACATAGATCATTTTGCCCTAAGCTTTGATCTGCCCCTGCGCCCAAACATGTATTAAGTTCCAGCTTCGTTTTGCATAGTCCCTTGGTTGTTCTCGTAGTGCTTCTGAGAGTGTGTCTAGTTCTATGATATCCAACATTCTTCAGGAACTCCTCCATCGTAGGTATGTCTTCATGTTTCCATTTTTGGGCCCAGAGTAACCTAGCCACTATAAATATATATTTCAAACAATATTTAATTTTCTTATCAGTAACTTCTGGCATAATATTTAGTACAGTGGTGCCTCGCTTGACGAGGATAATCCGTTCCAGCAAAATTGCTGTAGAACGAAATTGTCGTCAAGCAAAAGAAAAAAAAACACTATTGAAATGCATTGAAAACCGGTTCAATGCGTTCCAATTGGCGAAATACCTCAGCGTCCAGCGAAGATCCTCCATAGGGTGGCCATTTTCCAGTGCCTGCATAGCGAGGAATCCGTCCTAAAACACAGTGGGGAGCCATTTTGAAAAACCGACAATCAGCTGTTTTGATTGTCGTTAAGCAAAAAATTGGTTCCCGAAGCAGGGAACCAATTGTTGTTTAAAAAACACATCGTTTTGCGATTTCCTCATCTAATGAGGTAATCGTCAAGTGGGGCACCACTGTAGTGCTATTTCAGGTTTGAAATTTAATTTCTTTTGAGTAACCCCTTTTATTATTTCCCACAGCTGTAACCAATAGCCCTTGGCTTTTTCACATGTCCACCACATATGATAATAAGTTCCTCCTTTTTTTTTAACATTTCCAACAAATACTGCTGCTACCCTCTGACATTTTTGCGAGCTTTACAGGGGTGTAGTGCCATCTATAAAACATTTTGAGGATATTTTCTCTTAAGTTTACTGGCTTAATCATTTTATAACACTCTTTCCACATCATTGTACAATGATCAATATCAATATTATAACCAAAATTACTTGCCCATTTTATCATTGTCTCCTTTATCCTCTCATCCTCCAGATCATATTCCAATAGGTATGTATACATTTTCTTTATTATTTTCTCATCAGTGTAAATCCACAGTTTGTCTACCTGGACTTCACCCTCAAAGAAGCCCATATTTTTATCTTTTTTATATCTTGATTCTAGTTTATTCAATGACCACCAATCTGTCGCCACCCTTAGTTCCTCTAATTCTTGTTTATTTTTTTTTATATTTTGTTCTCTATTAAGTAATTCTTTATATGTTAGTAACATTCCTTTCTGATTCAACACTTTCAATGTAAAAGCTTCTATAGGAGCTACCCATATTGGAATTTTCTTGTAGGTTTGTGCTTGAAATTTATGCCACACTAGGCCTAATGCTTTCCATACAATATGTTCCGTAAAGCATGATTGTTCCTTATATTTCTCATACCACACATATACATGCCAACCCATACTTAAGTCATGCCCCTCCAATTTCAATAATCTTTGGTTTACTAAAGTTATCCATTCTTTTATCCATATCATACCACACACCTTATAATATAATAACCAATTCGGTAGTCTTGCACCCCCCTTTTCTTTCAAATCCTGTAATAGCTTAAGTTTTATTCTTGGTTTCTTAGTCTTCCATATAAATTTTGTTGTCAGATGATCCAAGTGTTTAAAATTTAGTAATACTGGTAGATTTAGAAAGAGGAATAAAAGTTTGGGCAAAATCATCATTTTTATCATTGCAATTCTTCCCATCAGTGACAATTGTAGCTTACTCCATTCTTCCAGGTTTGTTTCTATTGATAAATATTTAAGAGACCATTGTATGTCCAGGGAGATGCTAAAACTAAAATCATAGATAGGATATTCTGGCACGGAAAATTATTTGTATATATTTTTTTCATTTATATACCACCCCATTAGTGCACTGCACTATTCTGGGCAGTTTACAGGTAGAACCAATGTATATAATACACTATAAAATAAAATTATCATAAAACATGTGTGTGTGTGTGTTTAGTCGTTTAGTCGTGTCCGACTCTTCGTGACCCCATGGACCAGAGCACGCCAGGCCCTTCTGTCTTCTACTGCCTCCCGGAGTTGTGTCAGGTTCATGTTGGTTGCTTCGCAGACACTGTCCAGCCATCTCATCCTCGGTCGTCCCCTTCTCCTCTTGCCATCACACCTTCCTAACATCAAGGTTTTTTCCAAGGACTCTTTTCTTCTCATGAGATGGCCAAAGTACTGGAGCCTCAGCTTCAGGATCTGTCCTTCCAGTGAATAAATTAACTTGCACTCAGATTCCCATTGGAGAAACAATACATTTAGTAATAATATATTCATGCTATATTTGAGCTATGGGACAAGTTCTTAGTTTTCACTGCCCTGAAGCCATACCTGTCACTGTCCAGTAGATGGAGAAAACAGATAATTACAAGGAGCTTAGTATCCAGACCTAGACAGAACCGACATCTGTATGACTTATTTGAGATGGACTTAAGGCCGAATGATTGCAATGGGTGTGCTCTAATTATAATTAAGTCTGAGCTCAGCACAGTTGTCACACAGCTGACTTTTGTTGTGGGCTGAGTGAATGCATTTCGGGCCTCATTTAGAGGTTGCTCTATGCACTTCATTCTCGTTATGTTAAAGTTGGAGTGGGTATTATAGGCAATACTGGCTAGGGCTCTTGGCCTGTTTTTCAGCAGCCCTTAGCATGTTCACCCCCATGTTATAGGAAGCTGTGGCTGGGAGCCAACTGAGAAGAGTGGCAGCATCAAAGCTGCCACTGGGGCTGGGTAGGTGGTGCGCTGCCCAGCTGATGGGCAGTGAAGCCAGGCTGCTGCCTAGATTGCAGTGGATCTGGGCAGCTGCAAACACTAGCAGCTATTTATAATCACATGACTGTCACATGATTATAAATTAAATGAAATTACCTCAACGTATAGGGCAAGGTATGTCATCCATGTAATCAGGCTTACTGTTTCAGCACCAGGTTCGAGAAGCAGAGGGTCACATAATAGCTAAGACTTTTTTGGGTAACTATCCAAATATATCAGTGTACATGGTGCTACAAAGCTCATAAGTTGACTCATCGGGAGTCAAGAAGCTGGGAATGTAGGTGCCAGGCAAGCCTCATGGGGAAGTAGTTCATAAATTGAATGACACCACTGAAGAATCTCTTTTCCTTGTAGACACTAGGGATGTGCACTGTGAAAACGTTCATATTTGTTTTGAGTCTGGTTCTGGTGTGTGTGTGTCCTTTTATTATGTTTGTGTTTTTTGGTGCCCCATTCTTGTTTAACATGAGAGGACTGCCTCTTTTTGCTTATTTTGTCTCATTCAGTCCATGAACATTTGCTCATCAGCATAGTCAGTTCTGGACTAGATGGTGCAGGGATAAGGCAGCTTCAGAATACATTCATATGATCCAGTGAACCAGACGACTTGATCTAATTCATTACTGGCCTCTTTATTGTTTCATTATTTTCTACATTCTTATAATCTCTAGTTTTGTTTTTTTAATCCACAGCAATCCCACAGAACCACTCAGAGGCAACATGGCAACACCTCCAGGCTGCAGCAACATATCTTCTGACTATTATTTCCTCTGTGACACCGAAGCTGCCTGGGGCATCATTCTGGAATCCTTTGCTACAGCTGGTGTGGTTACCGCATTCATCCTCACATTAGTGCTCCTTTTTCTTATCTGTAAAGTCCAAGATAACACAAAAAGAAGCCTGGTCCCTATTCAGTTCCTCTTCCTTCTGGGCACTCTAGGAATCTTTGGCCTCACTTTTGCCTTCATCATAAAGATGAACGAGGGAACTGGCCCCACCCGCTTTTTCCTTTTTGGAGTCCTCTTTGCCCTCTGCTTTGCCTGTCTTCTTGCCCATGCCTTTGACCTCGTCAAGCTAGTGAGAGGAAGACGCCCACTGTCTGCATGGATGTTGCTGGTTATCACCATCGGCTTGAGTACTGTGCAAATAATTATAGCCATACAATATGTAGCCATCAATATTGGAAACCTAAAAGGCCCCAAGATGGATGACAGAAGACGTAATGATTTTGTTTTGCTTCTGATCTACATGCTTTTTCTGATGGCCTTGCTATTTGTAGTTTCAATGTGTGTGTTCTGCGGGTCGTACAGAAGATGGAAGAGGCATGGTGTACACATATTCCTCACCATCTTGGTCTCCATAGGCATCTGGGTGGCATGGATCACTATGTTGATGAGAGGCAACACAGATTTAGAGAAACGACCACAGTGGGATGATCCTGTTATCAGTATTGCTCTGGTTGCAAATGGCTGGGCTTTCCTGATTTTGTACGCAATTCCTGAACTCTGTTTCCTCACCAGTCCACAAAAGCCTGGGGACTACCCTCCAGAGAATAGTTTCTGTCAGCCTAAAGTTTTGAAGAAAACCTATGGAGTAGAGAATGAAGCCTATGCTCCAGAAGACAACACACAAGGTATGAGAAACCATTATGCTATCTGTAGCTGAGCTGTGGGATTGGCAAGTGCTTTGTGTGAAGAAGAAAGCGTGCCTTTGATGAGTTGAAAAATAATTGGGTCGTTTCAGGAACAGAACTGAACAGAGCAAAAGTAGCTTGAGGCTTTTCCCTAGGACAGCTTCCCATGCTCCCATTTGAGGTTGTGAAGTGCAAACAAGGACCACATATGAAGTACTGCTGGATGCCCTTGAGCCATAATTGGATGGCCAGCCTCCTGGTAGTTCCTGTTATGCTGGCCCATTGGTAGACATGATGAAAACAGGGGAAAGAAGCTGAAAAGCCACCGCTCATTTATTTGTTCATTTTTGCCATTCATCATTTGCCTGACAAGGGTAATCAGCCTTGATTAGAGGGTGAAGTCAGAAAGCCAGATCAAAGTGTCATGGAAATCAAAGCAGAAAACCAACTGGAAATTAATTAATTACACTTATGTATGTGACAAATAACAATGGCTGAGATCCTGGTAATTAATTACTTATACTTACCAATAAGACAAATGACAATGGCTGAGATCCTGTTGCTTAGCATTGTACTTGCAGCTAGAGTAAGGTAAAGGTTCCCCTTGACATTTAGTCCAGTCGTGTCCAACTCTAGGGCGCGGTGCTCATCCCCGTTTTCAAGCCATAGAGCCAGCGTTTGTCCGAAGACAGTTTCCGTCGTCATGTGGCCAGTGCGACTAGACACAGAATGCCATTACCTTCCCACCAAGGTGGTACCTATTTATCTACTCACATTTTTACATGCTTTCGAACTGCTAGGTTGGCAGGAGCTGGGACAAGCGATGGACGCTCACTCCGTCACATGGATTCAATCTTACAACTGCTGGTCTTCTGACCTTGTAGCACAGAGGCTTCTGTGGTTTAACCTGCAGCTAGAGTAGGCCCACTGAATTGACAGAACTTACAGAAGAGTTGACTCACCAAATCCCCACTGATTCAATGGGCCTACTCTAGTTGTGATATACTATACTAATTTCAGTTAGTATGTCTTTTTGATATAATAAAAACAGTTAGATGACTTAGAATTTTAGAAATAACCCCAAACTACTGTTTCTTCATAGAAAGAAGGGGCACCTCCTTCTTTAATATTTCTTTTTCATTCCCTGCTATACCATCACACAAACGTAGCATAGATAAATGAATATTTGGCCTCAAATCAAGTTTCTGCTAGCTTAAATTTGTTCACAATGATAAACAGTGTATCCATTGAGTAATTAGGTACTGTTGTGTTTGGCTAATTTACCAGTTCAACTTTGCAACTTTAAGGCAATTTCTTGCTCCAATGAACCTAATTTTTTAAATTATTGATCCAATATGTAGATCATCCCAGAGTGACACAGTGATAGTTGAAGTTTTTTTTTAGTGTGCAAAGATATATCAACAGTAGACCCATATTCTGAGCATATAGTAATGTACAATATAGGTACAGAAGTAATGGCACATCTGAAAGTAGCCGCACAAAGTCATGGGAACATTCATTCAGGTCTTGGCAAGAATCCCAAGCCATAATTATTAGAAGTACTGAGGTGACTGTGCCTCAAATCCAGTAGTTAGAACAGATCCTCTAAATAAACTGCCGAATGCTAAATTGATACTTATACAAGTCTCATTTGTTCAGTGGTTCTGTTCAGGTTAGGACTAGCAATTTGATTTTAATGGCATTAATTCCTTCTAGATTTCTTATAGGGATTATTTATGTAGAGATCCATGTAGAGAGACATTTTTGTGGTAGCTAGCATGTAATTGTATGCACGATTACATGGAAGTAAGTTTCTTTGTTTATTGGGGATTGATTCTTAATTATGCAAGTAAAAGATTGCGGTTGGTTATTTAGTACATGTATCCACATCGTGTAGTGAGGCAAGCATTATCAAGAACCTGGAATATGGAGCAGCGGAGATCTGTGATATTTGTTTTGTCATGACTGTCTAAACATGGATGCCAAAACCATACACTGTATTGGATATGAAAGTAGGCCACTGATTGTATATAACCAAATTGAGTCTTCTTTGCTTATGATATCAATCTACTGACTTTCTTTTCTTTTCTTTCTTTTTTAAGGAAGCAGAGATGGCTCGTATGTGCCTTATTCAACTCACTTCCAACTGGAGGTAAACAAACTTTCATTTTAAAGTATTTGTTACAATGCAGCCTCTTTAACCAAATAGCTTAAAAGCAAATTCCAAAAATGTTTTGAATGACCAGACATCAAAGGGGAGCCATACAGAACTTAGGCAAGATTACATTGGCTTAAGGCTGTGTCAGATATTGCGTGCTCTATCAGAGGGGGTAGAGTTCCTCATCACCATCTCCAAGTTCATCCTTGTTTGCTGGAAATTAGCATAGATTCCAGGATACAGTACTGGGACTTACCAGGATTCACTTCTACAAACTGAACCTTAAAAATCACTTCTCCATTCCTCTCTTCTCCATATAATAAAACTTCCTCTCCACTAAAAAAAACCCAACCCCCTAAAAAAAATCCTCTGAAATCCTTTAAAAATATTTTATTTTATTTAAAAAACACACACACAACCTACCAGTGCCTACCAGAGCTTACCTTAGGGAGCTTGGGACTTTCCTTCTGGAACTTCTCCCCACTTCTCTTCAGAGAACATCTTGAACTCTATTTTTTTTTAAAAAACTAAAAAACACACACCACAGTTCCTGCTGGGGCTTCTGCTCTGTAGCTGTCTGTGTACAAAATACAGTCAATCCTTTTCAGCAGAGAAGCTGTCATAGCACTAAACTCTGCCCCCCAAGAAGAAAGAAAGAAATCACACCTTCCAGGAGGGGCAAAAAAAGAGCATGTAGTCTTGGAATTTCTTACTCTTTCTCACTGTTTGAAACAAGACATATCTTGCATTATCTGGATGGTGGGAAAAATACAAATACCATAGGCACATAAGTAGGTACTTTCTCTGGAAGAACTCAGAGAAAGCTAGACTGCTTTTGATAAAAGTGATAAAGGCAGCAGGTGCTCACTTTGTATGTGAAAAGCCAAGTGTTACTCTGTGTAAAAGAAACATTGTGAGACAGGTTAACAGGCTTTAACCAAATATGAGATGTAGATCCCTCCCTACCACATGGTTTAAGATTTAGACCACTGCACCAAGTATTCTCATGTGAGCACTTCTGGAATGAAAGGTGACATTTTGTGGGCAGTGTATATTCCCTAAGTGCCATTTCACCGGGCTTTCCACAGCCCCAGTTTCTACAGCTGCGATTTCCTGACTATGCCTAGAAAAGTAGCCAATCAGAAAATTTATAGAAAGTATCTTCTTGACATCACTGCTGATAATACTGAGGGCAAATCGAGTGAAGTTGGAGGGAAATCAGGGCTAATTTGCTCTTAGATGTTTGAAAGTGTGTTTGGTCATAGGGGCAACTACACCAGCAAATAATACTTTAAAGGAATAGCCCCAGGACTGAGATGGTCAGATTCATAGCATTTTCTGTAGACAATGTGATGTACAAGTCAATATGAATCAGCCCAATCCAATTATTTTTTCATTCACCCTGGGGCCTCTACTTTTCTTCTTGTGAATACATTTGTGTTGGCTCAGGCAGTGTGATTGCTTGTGCCAATGCATATAGTTTCAGATCATTCTTTGGAGGAGTCCATAGTTCTTCTCTTTCAAGCCATTCCACCTACACCATCAGTGAGGCAGAGCAGCAGACCTGTTTAGATGGAAAGCCAGGTATCACTTGAATCCTCTCCTCCCCTAACTTGGTACATAGGGTTTTCCTGTTTTCTTCTTCTCTTCTTTTCCCATTCCATTTTTAAAAGAACAAAGGAAAAAAAGAGCTAGGTGTTAGCATAGAGTGAGGAAGAAATTGCTAATCAGTATTTCTTTGAAGCTTGTTAAAGTAGCTGTGCTGTAGTCGTGCCTCCTGCAGATCTGGATGGCCACAGCAGCGCTACATTAACAAGCTCCAAGCAAGGCTGATTGCCAATTTCTCTCTCTCTCTCTCTGCTGTTTCCTCTTTCCTAAAGTGAATTCACTTGGGGAAACCTGACTTCCTGGGTGCAACTTCATAGCAAATCTATTTGCATTTTTTCCTGTTAATTGCACCCTAAAACAGGCAAAAGAGGGGAGAGGGATACAATAATCCATTGTGCTGAAGCTTCAAATGAGGAGCATGTAGTAGGAGAGGAGGGGTGGGGAATGATTACACTGCAAACATTTTCACTACCATTTTGCAGCACCAATGAAAAATCTAGATATATTTAATCTTAAAACATCATAATTATAATTTCTTTCCTTTTCAGAAGCTTGAGCCTCAACAGGATTTCTCCATTCCACGGCCCAAACCCCGGCCCAGCCCATACCAAGGGTATTCTGGAGGCGTCCATTAAAAACCTCTACAAAGAACACAAGAGAAGCAATACCAGGTTGGCTGAGGTGCTGTGGAACCATGCTGGATATGCCAATGCTTCTGTTTTAGGAAATCAGGGACACAGCTCAGCAGTGCAGTGGATGAAGGAGAATTAATTTTTCCTCCTGATTGCCTTTTTGTTCATCTCTGAATAAGTGACACTTTATCCTTCTTCATTCATCATATCCCTTCATTCAATGAATCTCCATTGTCCTTTTCAGATATATCCCCTCAAACAATTACAGTTGCCCTGGCCCCACATAGGCTCTCAGGTTCATTAGAATGATGATCATCCTAGATTTTTAGTCATGTAGAATACTGTGCATCTAGCTAGACCAAGATGGAGGATAGAGAGCCAGTTGGTGCAGCCACATGTTCTCCCTCATGTGATTGCAGTTGCATAGGAGGTAATTGCCCAAATAGGGCTGATGGCTTCTTTCCATTCCATGAGACTCCTTTATTTTTAGCAATTTGTCCTACCTTATTTTTCTTCATGATGTGATGGAAATTAGGAACAAATACCTAGTTTAGTCCCAAAACTTCTTAAACAGAATGAGACTTCTCGGTGATTACTCTGTTTTTGCCTAGGCCACATCTCTGAATCATCTATGTTCACGTATGTTATTTCCCCCTCCTTTTCTTTCTGAAGCATTGGAATTAGTGACAATATTCAGTGCTCCCAAGTAATTCTGGGAATTGTAGTTCCTAGAAAGTAGTAGTTCCGAGCTCTGCATTCCTTGGCTGTTCTGGTAAACTACAATCTGGAGCAATTCTGACCCAGTTTTAGACGCACACCCTCTCTCTACATAAGCTGTGGTTAGGAAGCCATGAAGAGTTTCTGATAGGTTCTAATTTAAGTGCTTGGTTGATACTAAAGTCATTGTAACAAGTCCAAACTCATCTTAGGCCTCTCCTCAGCATTTTCATATCCTGAGTCCTTGAAAAGTCTTACAATGACTTCTTTCTATCTGTGGGTGGCTATCTGTGAATTGTCATAGTAACTGAACTAGAATACCTCTTTCATTGAAGTATACAGATAAGTCATCAGGCAATCCGAACTGTCTTACTAGCACTAGATGACCATCCTTGATTTCATCAGACTGAAGGCCTTTCTTTAGTCATCTTTCCCCCAAACAACACTCAGTACTAAGACTGTTACATACGGACCATGACAGAGAAAGACATCCTCTGTTCATCCCTGCTGTCTAGCAACCAGAAGCATATATATGGAGACTCTATTTTTAGTCATCATACCATTGTGGGATTGATGTGTACAATTTCCTTTAAAATCATTCACATTAGTGGGGTGGGGATCCACCCTATGTACCCTCCTTTACATGTGGAAACTCCCAGACCCTGTCCTTGGTATCTCATTGATAAAAGATTCAGGTAGCAGCAGCTGATGGAGAAGCCCCTTTTGCCAAAACCTGAGGCCCTGGCATGGGCCCTTCTGATGTCATGGGGTGGAGTAGGCAAGGTTTGGCTGCCAGCAGAACATGCATATAAACATCTTTGCACTGAGCCATTGAGCCAGCTGCAAATGGGTGGAAATGTGTGCCCAGGCTTCAAAAACACTTCACACCCAAAAATGAGCTCTGAAATTCTTCTCTGCCCCCTCCCCCCACCGACACCTGGAGAAGCACAGCAATTGCATAAGCCTGGCAGCCTTAGTGAGGAACATGTATGAGATCAAGAGAGGAGTTGGTGAAACAAAGGAGCACACTAAATGCCGATCCTCACAGGCATTCTCTTTACTGATTTATAAATCTCCATCACAGGCACAATTCAGATCCTTGTCGCCAGCATGTGTTGCCTGTGGATGCGATCCTTGGCTCTCTGCTGTGTCAACAGCTCAGTATGAGATCCCTATCCTGCCATGTATGTGTAATACACAAAGATAAACATTAAATGATCCATATGCAAGCGTGCCATGTTAACAGCCAACAGTGAATTATTGGTGGAAAACATGAAATGAAATGGAGTGAAACTTGTAATATACCACATTAAACTCTAACGAGGCATAGACGTTATAGGGCTTTGATTTGTCATTAACACTTTAGCTTGGGAGTCTGGAATGAATAATGCAGAGATGTGGGGAAAAGAAAAGAAACTGAGGAAGTGAAGATGGGAGTGAGATCTAAACTGCTAAGGCAGCAATCCTGTACCTATACACCCCAGAGTACGTTGCACTGAACTCAGTGGGAGTTTAAGTAAAGTGTGGCAGAGAAAGAAAAACAGGCAGTAAAAAACGTATTTTTATTGCAAGCCCTTTCAGAAAATCACTTCAGATTCTAGTGAAAAAGTTGTAAAGCTAGCTCAGGAAAAAAAAAAAAGCACAATCCAACCAAATTCAGCCTCCTTTATATCCTATTGCTTTTAGTGGAAGAGTTAGGCCTGTGATTTATCTTTGTCTCACTGAAATCAACTGAAAGTTCAAATGCTGGATTTTGCCCTTAAGTCTGTGAGATGGGAGTGTTAAAGTTTTTGCTTGTGTGCTTGTAACTACCTATATTATAATATTTATTTGTTTATTTTGCATAATACATTAAGCATGTGGTTAAATAAATAATTATATATATTGTGTGTTGATAGTTTTTTCTTTTATTAATGCTTTTTAAAATGAAAGATACTCGTTCTGCACTCTGAATATGGAGCATAACAAGCTTTCTATATTTAAGGTTATAATCGGCCATATCTGAAGCACTATCTTCCACAGAGTATCACCCTGCTAAAATCCTTTCAAAATTTTCCTTCAACTCTCTTTATTTCAGTGCCCATCAATATACACACCATACAAGTATCAACTTAGCAAAGCACCTCCAGCACATTTGAGTCCTGTATATGTTTCAGGTGTGTGGTATGTGCATTCATAAAGGCATCCATATGTGGGTGATTAGAAATTCTAAAATTATGCAGAGAAAATAGCATACTGACTGGAGGCAAATAAGGAACCGTTTTGAGAGACGCCAGGATCAGATTTGAACAAAAAGATACAGAAAATAAACAAGAGCGAAAAACAATAGAATGAGGAAGTGGAATAGAAGAGATAAAAAGATAGGTTGCCTGGAAGAGTATATATAAAAAGGAGAGAAAAATAAAGCAAAGAAATGCACTTATTGACTATGACACTGAATGCACAAAAGAAGCCAATGTCAACCTGATGTCATACTTCAGCTTGACTTCATTTTTTTCAGATATTGCTATATCATCCTACCACCACCACTCCTGCAGTGCTCTACTGCACGAACAACCCCTATTTCTGAAAGCAGATCTCTTCTATGAATGCTTCTAAACCTTAACAACCCAATATTTAACCCTTTCTGATCTTTTAGTCTTTTTTTTTTTTGCTTTATACTTTGCAATGATGAAAAAGGGAGCTAATGTCTCTCATTCCAGCTTTTCACCATTACTATAAAGTTACTGTTACATCTTAGCAAGACCTTAGCTATATTGATGGCAAATTCTGGGAGATATAGTCCAAAATACTAAGATTTCCATGTTCCCCCTGTTATATTTCCATTGTGGATGTTTAAGTTGCCACCTTTGGAAAATGAGGCTCTTGCCTCTGAACAGCCCTATAGTGCCCAATTTCTGACTGATTTATGGAGAATTTTTTTACTAGGTGGTTCCTTCCACCTCCACCTAGCAATCCCCATGCAATCAAATGAAGCGATAAATATGTTTCTTCCTCCTGCTTTGTTTGAGGTTAAAGGAAAACAACAGATCCTTGTTATCAAGGCTACGAATATATTTCCTTCAGAGTTTCCTCCCACCACTTGAAAGAAACATTCCATAAATTGGCTTATTTGACTGAAACAGTTTTGGCTCTATTAAGGAGCAATATGATATAAGCAGGATTAAGTCAGTAATCTTAAATACACTTGGCAGGAAAGACATCTTTTGGAACATTGTGAGGTTTACTTTTGAGTAAATCCAGTTTAGCCAACAAAGCTAGAGGTATGCAAGTGTTAGTTGTTTGCAGATCATACAACAGTTGCACCGTTGGCTATGATATAGAGCTATATATTAATATACCCTTCAGGACAGTCTTTCATGTTTTGCTTTGAGTATGCACCATTGCTTGTTTTCTTCCTTCTGCTTCTCCCTGTCAAGGGCCTCCCAATATTTTGCCCTCCATGTGATCTTTCCTGCTTCAAATCTCACCTTCCATGCCCATGTCTTTGTGTGTGACTGTGTCGTCCTCTCTTCCCCATGCAATGTTTTGAAGTCACCCTGCTTCTTTCCCCACCCTGAAAGTCAACATGTTGCTATGAATGATCAAAAGTTTCGAAGGAAACTGGTGTTTGCTTTCCTCTTTACTGTGGTGATTAACACAGAGCCCTGCCCCTCCCATTTTAAAGCACTTGGGCGTGACGGATGCGAAAAAGGGCTGCTGGTTTTTTCAGCATTTTCCACCCAGCACAAAATATTGGGCTAAGTCCCAGTGTTGGGTAACAGCAGTGAACAAATCCAGCTGCTATAGGTTCAAATCTCAAGGAATCAGAAATACTTTAGGCTGAAATCTCAGATGTATGGATTTCGTTCAGATCTCTGACAGGATTACATCGCAACAACACTCAGTTATAGTTAGGAAACTCTAAGGGCAGGCAAGCAATGTGCAGCAAAAAAATGCTAGTGGGTATACCACTCTTTTATCAATAATTATACTCAAAATATGGTTGCATATCATGTTTCCCCGAAAATAGGTAAAGGTAAAGGTTCCCCTTGACATTTTTAGTTCAGTCGTGTCCAACTCCTGTTTTCAAGCTGTAGAGCCAGCGCTTGTCCGAAGACAGTTTCTGTTGCCACGTGGCCAGCGTGACGAGGAAACGCTGTTTTACCTTCCCACTGTAGTGGTACCTATTTATCTACTCGCATTTGCATGCTTTCGAACTGCTAGGTTGGCAGGAGCTGGGACAAAGCAATGGGAGCTCACTCCGTCGCATGGATTTGATCTTACGACTGCTGGTCTTCTGACCCTGCAGCACAGGCTTCTGCGGTTTAGTCCACAGCGCCACCCTGTCCCCGAATATAAGAGTCTTACCGGTATATTAATTTTTGCTCCAGAAAACGCTTTAGGGCTTATTTTCAGGAGATATTTTATTTTATAGTCCTGTCCTCTTTTTCTGGTTGCTGCACAAGGGTGGAGGGTGGGTTTTCATTTAACCGGGGCTTATTTTTGGGTTAGGGCTTATATTATGAGTATCCTGAAAAATCATACTAGGGCTTATTTTCAGGTTAAGTCTTATTTTTGGGGAAACAGGGTAGTAACAATAACATTTATAATGACAAGATAGATGTGTGGTTTATTCAACATATAATGAGATAAAATTGAATGATGGGTCAACTCAGTGTCCCTTGTTTGTTCTCCCCAAACTCTCAGGTCCATCCTCTGAATGCATATACTCTTTTTACACTTCCACCAGTGGATCTAGTCCACACTATACCAAATATATGTATCTCAGACGTGTGCTGCCAATACAAAAGGTTTATTGAATTTTTAGTTTGTAAATCACAGATGTAAATCATAGATGTGCTTTTATTATTGATTAAGATCTCTCATTAAAGTACTTGGGTTTGATTACACGTTTGTGTCCATATACGTATTCACAATATCCACTTCAACAATACTCTTTGACTATCGATCTATTCACTATTCCTTCTAACTCTTTCCTATTCTCTTTAACACTCCACCTTTCCAATCTCTGTCTTAACTTTTTCAGTTCAGTCTCCTGTTCCCCTTTCTCTTTAGCTATCTAACTGTCACTCTATGCCCCTCCTGTCCTATCATAGGCTCTTGCACATGAGCTCCATATGATGGACAGGAGTGACGTGGGCATTCTGCCACACTGGGTAACTCGGTAGTGGACCACACATGCAGTGGTCAAATCAGTAGTTTAGTTATATTAGGCCCTAGACTTTATAGTCTTGTGCCATGGCTCTCTTTAGATGACAAATGTGTACCACTCCTGTTGCTACAAAGTGTGGCGTATCAGCCCTACTGTGTTTGTGGGCCCTCTTGCTCAGTCCCATTACTGGAACCTTGGCCATCTCCTGAGCTTCCTACTTTCATGGCATCTCTGGGCACATTTTAATGGGGAAGCCACATCTCCAGCCAGGGCTTCAGAAAATACTGCTGTTGTTACTTGCTGTTAAGTGGCTTCCAACTTGCACCTGAAGGGACACTTCAAGGATAGCCAAGCACTGGACATATATTTATTTTTGACCCCGGTGAGCATTTTACAGCATGCAATAACAGGCAAATTTGCATAAGGCAACTATTGTTTGATAGTGAAGCAGGGTGGTGCTTTCCAACATGTGAATCACTGCTTTTCAGCCTGTGACCACTGAAATGAAAGGATGTACTGTGATATGTGACTATTCAGGGTGTCCTTTCTTTCTATAAATAGAAGCTGTCAGGTCACAAATTTTAAAAGCTTGTTGGTTTTGTTTTGAAAGAAACTAAAAGTTAGGTGGAGTGGATTAGTGTTCCAGACAACTGATGGGTGGAATGCAAATACTTATGGTTGGGCAATGTTGGGCAGTACTTTATTATTTCCTGTCAAGTCAGTTCCAACTTATGACTGCCCTCCCAAAACGTTCTAGATAGAAAGTATTCAGAAGAAGTTTACCATCCCTTCCTTCTGAGGGCACCTAGTGACAATGCAGATTGCCCACAGCTCTACAGCCTGGACCTTCTCCTGAGGCACAGTGGGGATTCCAACTTCCAAACAGGTGGTCCGACCCACTGAGCTGTCCAGCCAGCTACAAGTGGGCAGTACTGTCACGTATCTATATTTACTCTTTTATCTTCTTTTTAGTATGAAAATTATGGATGACAGCACCATAGTACATAGAAGAAAAAAGAAGAAGAAAGAGGAAATCTTAGACATACTGTATCTCAAAATAATAGAATTCTAACATTGGAGAGGATCCCAAGAGCCAGTTATTCCAGCCCCTGTTCATGTAGGAAATACATAGCTCCAGTTTCCTTGACAGATGACCATGGTCTGTTCCATGGCTATAGTCAAAAGGTTCTTCACAATGTTTATTCAACATCTCTTTTCTTGCTTCTGGTCTCACCCTCTTCGTTCACACCCTGTTTTTTTTTGGAGATGCAGAAGAGAGGCTTGTGGCTTGCACCATCTTCCATGCCCTTTGGGCATTTGAAAATGCCTACTGTATTTCCTCTCAGTCATCTCTTTACCAGGCTAAACCCACCTGTTATCAAAGCCATGTTATCCTACCAGAGCTCTTCCTTAGTGCAAAGAGAAGCCACAGGAATACACAGATATTTACTGGCTTTGCCCATGGTTTAGTCTAAAACCCCTACCTATGATGCCTCAAACCTCTGATCTGATCACCAAAAGGCAGCTAAGTTATAGTTCTTCCCCTCTGAGCACAAACACGGCAAGGTAACTCCATACACCAGGCTTATATCTCTCCTGTCTCATGCTTATGTGGAGTTGGTCAACATTAGCTGTTGTGGGCTTCAGACCCTACCAGGATGGAAAAACTGGTTTCTGCTGTTTGCTGGTCAGCCCTCAGACAACCCCAGGCCTTAGATTGACAAGACCTTCTGCTTGTCCACAGATTCCCATTTTCTCAGCTCTTTGTCTCTTCAGGCCTTTCCAGCCAGAGAAAGTTGCTTTTTATCTGAGTCTCTCCATTTAAATCCACTCTTCTTCCTTAAATGTCCTGTGAGTGCTACCATCTGTATAGCTAGTTGCCTATATTCTCCCTCCTGATTGTAACTAGTTTGGTGTGCTGTCCTTCTGATTATCTGGATGAGTAAATCTTTCTTCCTGGATCCTCAAAGGCAAAGCAGGGGGTGACCTGGCTCCAATACCCAACTCCCTCAACAATTTCTTTTAGGGTTTGATTTCCAGACCCTTTTCCATGTTGATTGCTCTCCTCTGTGCATGTTCTATCCAGCTTATCAATGTCCTTCTTAAACTCTGGTGCTCAGAACTGGGCACTATACTGGAAATGAGATGTGGCAAATGCAAAATTGGCACTGTTGCTCTGTGGTATTATTGTTTGCCTTGATCCGGAAGTTAGATTCTGGATCTCCCTTTCCCTCTCGGTTTCTTTTGGCTCAGACAGTTCTAGCAGAGGACTGAAAATCTTGGGCCCTACCCAGAAGTGTAACTCTGATATATATAAAATAATTGGCTTTGCAGGTTTTGTATAGCTGCATTTAGTTACCCTCTCAACTTGGGCAACCTTGGCTGTAGCAACAGGATCTGTTGAAGGATATTTTTGCCTCCGACAGCTCATTCTTAATAAATAAGTAAATAAATGGATGAATGAATGAATGAATGAATCTTTCAGAGGGCATGACTCTTTCTTCTTAAGCACCAAGGATACAATAGCATTGTGTTCAAAAACACATCATCCTGCACTGTGAATTTTAAACAGCATAGCATTTTTCATAGCAGCCCAAATTTGCTTCTCAGTTGGATATTGTACTTGCTAAATTGAAAGTTAATGTCAAGTATTAATTTAATCATCAGCTGCCTTCTGCACCAGAAACCACTAACATGTGGTAATACCTTCCACTTCATGATATTGCTAATGAGGACTTGCTCATAAAGAATTGTCATTGTCTTCATGCATGTTTTTACTACCTTGATAAGTGTTTATATTTGGAAACAGGTGGTTTGTAATAAACCTGCCAGCTCCTGCTAATTGAACAGGTGATATCTGAATAAATACTGATTGCCGAGCTGTGTAAAATGGATGTTAGAAAACATTCAGGGCCTTAGCTCTACATGTCACTTTCACAACTGGCCACTTGATGGCATGACTGCACCAAAAATCCTCACTCATTTTGCCAGACAGGCTGGATTTAAACTGGGTCTTGCTATCATCAAATTCATGCACTATCCATTTGCGCACCATCATCTTTATTTCTTCCTGGCACTGGCCTTCTTTACAAGGACATGGTCATGCTCTTCATATATATGCTGAATTATTAGACTGTCTGTCTAGATCCAATTGGCAATTTGCTAGAATTAAGGGACAGTAGCCTAATTATCACAGGATGCTGATCTTGCAGGAGGAAAAAAACTACATGGAGAGGGTAACCCATGAAAAAAGTACTAATGCAAATAAATTCAGGATAAAGTAAATCAAAAAAAGTGCAGGAGGGAGAATAACGTACTGGCAGAGCTCATGGAAGGATGGTTTAGATACAAAATACTCCCCTTCTTCACTTTTCACATAGCTCAAGACCACAGCTACCCACAAATAAACGAGCAAATGCAAATAAGGTGAACACGATGAAGGTGCTTATAAACAAGATGGCTGCATGCGGGTAACCGAGGACTCAAGTAAACAAGCCAAGCCATATGCTAGGAGAAAAGACATGTACTGAATGCCTTAATTCTTGCCATTTCAGGGAACAGAAACCAACGTGTCTAAAAAGCTGTTTAGACAACTAAATTGAGCTTCACAGTTCTGATTTGCATGGTCTACCAGTGTTTTGATTATGCCTCTTTTCTGTCATGAAACGAGCCACCCATACAGACCGGTACCTACACAAAAACTCCAACCACCACCCATGACAACTCTGATTATGAACCATAGTTTATGTGAATAAGCATTAGATGTTTTATGATGTCTGCATTCTCATGATAGTTCAAACATTTTTTTTGCATTTAAAGCAATAAATATTCTCACAGGTTTTTTCATCTCTTTATACCAGATCAGATTCATCTTTACACTGTAAAACTTTCATGTCGGACCATCATCACTCCCATTTAAATCATTTATATAAGAACAGTATGGCAAGTTTAACACTACAATTCCCATAATGCAATGACATGACAAAAAAGGCATGCATACAACATTTCCAGAACCTTTAGCTGAATTAAGCAAACACAACTGATCAGTACAGTAGAAGACTGATTCTTTTCCCACAGAAAGTTGGTGCTTGGTAATAAGAGAATGGAATAGAAAACATAATTCTGCCTACAGGTTTCATGCATGCTATGTATATTTCTGATTACTTTTTTACAAAAATATAATTTTAAGCACTGTTGAATATGCTTTTGTAATGTGCGGTTTTTCATAAGTTTCAGTGTGATGGCTATTCTCCAAGCGATAAAGAATCCCCTTTCCGTGCACTCCTTAATTCTGATATAGAAATAGAGCTCACCTTGCTATTGTTCAACCTACATCTTTATCATGAGCTGGCTAAACAGCTGAACACTCCCTTTCTCAGCACTGAACTCAACCATCAGAATTGGGCCCTACAGGCGAATGGCTATTCCGAGAACGAAATCAAAAGAGCCATCAAACCAAGAAAACAACACCAAACTGAAGAGGAAAAACAACCACCCACAAATACAGTATTTCTGCCATATATCAAAGGGGGTCACGGATCGCATGGGGAAACTTAAAAAAAAACACACAACCTACAAACAGTAGTCAGACCCACCACAAAAATACAACAAATGTTACGGTCAGCAAAGGACAAAAGGGACCCCCTCACTACTGCAGGAGTATACCAGATACCTTGCAGTTGTGGACAGGTATATATTGCAATCACAAAATGCAGTATTCACACCAGAATCAAAGAACATGAGAGATGCTGCAGATTAAACAACTGGAAAAATCAGCAGTAGCTGAACATGCCCTAAAACAAGCTGGACATGTAATTATATGTCAAAATACTGAAATACAGTACTGAACAATCATTATGTTAGACTGCACAGGGAAGCCATTAAAATCCATAAACATCAACAGAATTTCAACAAAAAGGAAGAAGGCCTAAAACTAAATACGGCCTGGCTCCCAATATTGAAAAATACAGCCTGTAAAAGGTCAATGAACTCTACCTAGCCACAAGGACCGGGGATCATTGCACAAAAAAGACCAGCTAATGACACCCATCAATCACCTATAATCTCTCCCCTCTTATCACAACAAAAAACACACTGATCACAGTATCTCCTGAAAAAATACAAAAGCTGTTCCCACAGCAATAAATACTAAACTATCCAACAAACAGCAACAGAGCATGGACAGAGTTCCTACTCCAGTCCTCTGAAGATGCCGGCCACAGAGACTGGCAAAATGTTCAGAACACGGCCAAAGAACCCGAAAAACCCACAACAACCATCAGATCCCGGCCGTGAAAGCCTTTGAGAATACATTACATGTTCATTCTTACGTATCAGTGATTTCTATGAGATTCAAGGAAGTTTTCTTAATTTTCTTATGGAATAAATAAAGAAAGTCAAATGGTTTGACATTTGCTGTTACACAATATTTTATTGCCAAATATCTGTTATACTGATAAAGTCCTAAATACATTATGGAAATCTGTGGCAATAAAAACTGATATGTCTTTGTATGGCAATTTCCAGTGTTTATGGCATATACTATTTTTGATTACATTTTAAAGTTGTTTCATATGTCTCATGGGCCAAGCAAGAGAATCTGAGCTAGCCAGTTAAGAGTGGCTGTGACATCAAGGTCCATTAGCATGAACGTCTGGGTAGACAATCACTTTCTTTGCTTGTACTGTATATTAAACTGTTTATGTGAATGCTCAGAAAAATTGCAGAATGGCTGTCTGTGCACTGGACCTGAACATATTGTTGTTTTGAGTTGGACCTACACATATTAGTGATGTATGAATATGTACATCACAACATGGTATCCAGTGTCTATGTGGGCTGGGGATGATGGGTGTTGTAGTTCATTGTCTGAAGTGCCTCTCCTCTGATGAAAAAAAAATATCTGCAGGATGCAGAAAATTGAGTCAGAGCTTATCTAAGCAACCGTCTGTGCTCTGGACACCTGGAGCGGCTATAGACTTTGTCAGTGACACCAAACCATGGTGCTGAAACTCAGGCTGTTTCCTCAAGAAGTGCACCAAGTTAAGGAAAGCTATATTAGACCGTTGAAGTGAGAAGCCACTATGCTGCGACTTTAGATTATTGTCATCTCTCTAACCTTTGCTACTTATTGTAAATCCTTCATTGAAACAGTCTAATTTAATAGTCTATTATTCACACAGTTGTCCACTTTGGCAAAGGTATGTATTTCTAAGGTCACTCATGATAACTTTTAGTTGTGATGTTGACAATGAAATGGCAAGTTTTCTTTAAACAGCTTAGTGACATTCTTTTTATCTGAGCCATTCAAGAACCGAGACAGATTAGATCATCCTGTTTTATTTCTTCTTTCAATACATCAGGATTTCTGGCAGAAATTCTGAGTGCTAATTTAGCACTCACCCAACAAGCCAAATCTGGTAGCTGTACATAGGAAAAATAATGCTCCTTGTAATTAAGAAAACCACTAGCAATGCAATAGGAAATGGGGAAGGCAAGGGGAGTTCTGGAGACCTTCCATCTCTTTCTGCTCTTTGTCCTCCACACCCCATATCTCTTTGGAAGAGACAAGGCGTTAGAAAGGAGTAAATTGCAAGGATGGGGATTCGAATTGCGAATCTCACTGTCAAGTTGGACTTCTGTCACACTGGCAACTTGACTCAAACTTGACTCACATTTTTAATGGCTCAGACTCAATTCATGAGTTGGACTTCCCCCTCCCTTTATTCAGGTTTTTTTTAAAGCTTGTTTTTAATAGGGACTCAGACTTGGGTCTTGGTATCAAAGACTTGGACTTGGGACTTGGATCCAAAAACTTGCCAATATCCCTGGTAAGTGGGGGCCTGGAGAGTTGGATTACATTTGCAACACAGGTTGCAGATTCCCCTCCTCTGATGTAAACAAAGCCTAGCTGCCGGAAACAGAAAATTGAGTCAGAGCTTATTGAAACAGCCATCTGCACTCAAGACTGTTTCTAGATCCCTGGAGTGGTTGGCGCAGTGGTTAAACTGCTGTACTGCAGCCAAAATTGTGCTCATGACCTGAGGTTCAATCCCAGGTAGCCGGCTCAAGGTTGACTCAGCCTTCTATCTTTCCGAGGTTGGTAAAATGAGTACCCAGCTCGCTGGGGGCCCCCAATGTGTAGCCTGCATAATTAACTTGTAAACCGCCCAGAGAGTGCTTGAAGCGCTATGGGGCGGTATATAAGCAGCATGCTTTGCTTTGTTTGTAAAACCACGCTGCTTCTCAAGAAGTGTGTACTAGCTGATGAGTGGGAATCCAGAGTGTTATAAACCATGTATGTGATTGGTTGAATCTGCAGCTGTGAGACAAGGAATACAGGATAGACATCTCCAGATGAGCATCTCTCTCTGTTTTAATAAGCCACTCTTTTCGTGCAGACCCAGTGCAGCTCTTGACATATCCAGATTTTGTTGGGGTGATGCACCTTGGCCTTCCTTTCATTCACAAGCAACCAGAGACATAACGAAGAAGGAGAATGTAACGGTGTCTTCTAAGTGGGAAAGGAAGTGCCTCGGCACTAATGGGAGCAGGATACAAATAGAAGAAATAAATAAATAAGTATAAATATATCAATGAATCAGCCAGGTTGTGAAACCAAACCTTCTCCTTGCTAAAGTACACATGGCTGAACAGCCTCTGACCTGTCCTCCAACTGGCTTGTTAAGCATGACAAATCTGTCTCTCGGCTACATAAAGGGTAGTCCTTGGTGCATTACTGTCTTTTAGTGCTTAACAGCCCTCAGTGGGAAATAAATAACTGATTTATGAGACTACTGGCCTCTAAAATTTCCAAGAGAAATCAGGGTAGTCTCTGCTAAGTGCTGCATAAGCAAACATTTGGTGGGCTACGTTTATCCTAGCAGAATGGGAAATGCAAATTTTAAGAATATTCTTTGCTCCTAATTTTTACGGAGAACTTTTTTGCATCATGAGTTTCACTGGTTGTTTTTCACTGCCTAAAAATGATTTTTAAAGGCAAATCCAAACCCTTAATGAAATGTGTAGATGCAAGCATTGTGCAGAGCTTATTCAGAATTGTTCCACTTCAGACCAAGGCTTGGAAAAGTAACTTTTAAAAAGTACAACTCTCAGAATTTCTCCATCAGAATAACCATATCTCCCCATAGGACTCTCCTCAATTCTTAAGATCTTTGGGGGGAATCTCCCTCTTGGTCCCACTGCTGTCACAAGGACTCAAGAGATGGCCCTTTTGGTGGCTGCCCCCCCCCGGTTGTGGAACTCCCTTCTGTGAGAGACCAAGCTGGCCCCTTCCCTGCTGTCCTTCTGCCAGTAGGCAAAGACCTTTCTTTCCAGGCAAGCGTTTAACACGAATTGCTGCTCAGGAAGGGAACTTAAGGAGGGATTTGCTTTTTTAAAAAATGTGTTTTTAGATGGTTTCAAAGGGATTTTATTTCGTGCTTTTAAATTGTTGATATATTTGCTTTTAAATTGTTGATATATTTGCTTTTAAATATTGAAACCCCGCATTCTAGTACTGTATAAGGCTTGTTTGCATTTCTGAAAATTGAGTACAGTGAAGTTTGGGTTTCCCTGTCTCAGATTGCTGGCTTGTTGTCTCAGGGCATTTGATACACTTTCACAGCTTTCCAGGTAGAGAGAGACCAATCTCCAAGTCAAGTGGCACTAGAGGAGGAGGAAGTTTGATCTTTGTGTGTGAAAGGATGCATCAAAGCCTAGGCATGATGTTTCAAATGGCACCAGTGCTCACTGACACAGCAGAGAGGGATTGGAAATAGAGCTCTGCAGATTTGTGGGCTGAATTTCCCACTGCTACCTGGGGTATTAAAGAAAACGATTCTCCAAAAACACAAGTCTGCACAGCTCTAGTGTGAATGTACACTGTGCTTGTGCAATGTTGCCACATCAAAAAAGGAAGGAGGGAGAGGACGAGGAGGGAAGCTGTGAGTGCCCACAATTGAGCCCACCATGCTATTGGGAATAAGGCAGGGGACAGAGTGCCAGCACTGTGACTTCTGAACCTTCTTGTTGCACATTGAGCTGCCAACACTGAAGGCATCGAAAGGACCTCCCATCTGTAGGACTGCCAAGCACAAAACTTTGAATTCAAAGGGCACACCGTTTTGCAATATTTAAAAATGGTGTGTGTATGTGGCAGATCAACAATGTAGAGACACAAATGAATTTAAAGGTCAGCAAAGTTGGCTAGTAAGTATCTGCCCCCTAGAGTTTCATGGCGGATAGAGGAACGCTGAAGACTGCAAAACAGTGGGAAGCAAGCACACTGTGGAAGAGAAAAGAATACAGTTTTCTAACTTACAGGCAAAGAAACAGTAAATCTGGATATACTTGTAGTAGTATGTAGTATGCCACAATGAACCCCAAAGCAGCTTAAATTTTCTAGGTCTTGGCACAGTATTAAATCACAATACATAGATAAAGTTCCTCTGGACTACAAGCCACAAATAGGACAGGGGTTAGAATTTCATGGTAGGAGGATAGAAAAGTTGGTCTGGTGGGACATGTTTGGAAGATTAATGAAGGTTGGAAAACTCCAGTGATCTTAAGGTGGGCAGAGGACTGCCTGGTAAAAGAGAAGTTGGCCAATAAAGGAACCCAGAGCTTTTACTGGGTTCTATGCATGTTAAAATTCAATTTTTGTCTGTTGTTGGTTCTTTCTTGGCTTCGGAGCACCCCACCATGTCCTGCTTGTATGCTGGATGAAGCATTACCCGAGGGATTAAGAAATGTGGTTCACCTTCAAAGTTCTGGAAAGCAAGAAAGATTTCACATTTGTTAATGCTGGTGAAAGTGGAAAACAAAGCAAACAATCAAGTAAAGGCAAAGCAATAGAGTGGTGTGTTCACAGGTTGTGCAAGATTAAAGGTAAAGAAGAGGAAAGAAAAGCTTCTGAGACAGTGGTGGTGGTGGGAACCTGCACTCATTTCTGTTTCAATCTATGCCCGTTATTCAGCTGAGGCTCTGATAAATCAAGTGTAGAGGACCGGTGAATCTGTATGAATTTTACAGGAGTTCTCCAAGATGCTGAACTCTACTTTGAAAATGGATTCAGCTGTTTGGATCACCCCTTTAAAGTTCAGACTCAAATCCTGAGTTCATTCACACACATAGCCATGCCTTTGGAGTCTCCAGTCTCCACTGTGCCCTTTTTTAAAAAAAAAAACCTAAGGATGTCACAGGACTATAATTCTAATACAAGAGCCGAGTAGGGAATCTGTGTCCCAGGGACACAAAGTCTGGCAAACAACTTCAAAGTGCCTTTGAGCAAAAGCAGTTTCTTCTTTCATGCTGCCCCAGCTGCTGATGCCTTGACTGGTTCTTACCAGAGCCTTTCTAGGACATTTTCCAGGGCCTTTCTCTCCAGAAAATCTGATAGTGGTCTCCAGATAGGGTGGCCACTAGAGATGGGCACAAATTTTTTTAAAAAACAAATCACCAAATTCATTCAAGAATTGCTAATTCATTGATTCATATTCGCGCAAACCAATGCCTCTAATGAATACAAATCTATGATTTTAGTTATTTTTAGTTATCATGCTCATGTCTAGTGGCCACTGACACATTGCCAAGAATGGGGACATGCATCATCATCATCATCTCAGAGAGAGAGAGAGAGAGAGAGAAAGAGAAAGAGAAAGAGAGAGAGAAAGAGAGAGAGAGAGAGAGAGAAAGAGAAAGAGAGAGAGAGAGAATAGCAATTTGTGTAAATGCCAATTATGTGTACAGATTATTATTATCATTTATTTGTATAGGGTGATCAACATAAATGGCTCTGTACAGATAGGTTAAAACAGAATAAGAAAACTCTGCCCAAATGGCAAATAGTCTAAAACATGAAACAAAAAATTGGAGGAGAAGGGGAAGGAATAATAATGTAATGAAACAAACAAGTAATTTTAAATGCACAAGTGAAATTTAAAAAGAAAACCCTCCTCATAGTATAATGCAACCAAAACAGAATAAAAATGTCAGCAACATACATATATTTCAACATACAGCATGGGGAGGAGCAGCTTACATATAATGGGGGAGACACTTCCAAGGAGATGGAACAGGGAAGGAGATAGGATGAAGGTGCCTTCAAGTGCAGGTGATCTTAACCAAGTGAGCCAGGAACAAAAACAGAATTTAAAACAGAAGAATGTGGGGAACAACTGGGCCTAGAGTGAGAAACCAGAAACCAAAAAATAAGGAGCTGGCGGTGTATAAAGGGCTTTAAAAGTAAGAACAAGAAGCTTATGCTTAATCCTGGAACTGAGAAGAAGCCACTGCAGAGGTTTTAAATGGGGAGTAACACAATGAATGATGGGCCAAATATACATATATCTGCAAAGTTTTGAATAGAAACATGTGGATTAATATGAGTTGTGGAAGATCAGCCAGAAGATTATAATTGTCTAAATAAGAAATAGCTAAGCCATAAAGTCTTAGCAGAAAGAACAGAAAGAAAAAGACATGTTCCTGTCATAAAAGAAAAAAAAAGATAAGTCTTAACTTGAGTGTAAGGAATAAAAGAAACAGACATATCAAAAAGATAGCATACATGCTCCACAGGGTGGATAATAACATTATCAATAGGTATAGAAAATGTGTGTAAAAAAGGTTTTCAGGGAAGAAAAATGAGCAACTCCATCTTAGCTAGATTAAGTTTCAAGATGATGATGGAGCATCTGAACTGAAATACTGGATAAATACAGTAATTTGAAATATGAGTTTGAACACTAGAATACTGTAAAGATCTGAGGTCAAAAGACAGAGTTAAGTATCTTATGCAGATGATACCACTCTCATGGCAGAAAGTGAGGAGGAATTAAAGAACCTTGTAATGTGGGTGAAAGAGGAGAGCACAAAAAATGGTCTGAAGCTCAACATCAAAAACAAACAAACAAACAAAACCCCCAAGATCATGGCCACTGGTTCCATCACCTCCTGGCAAACAGAAGGGGGAGATATGGACGCAGTGACAGATTTTACTTTCTTGGGCTCCATGATCACTGCAGATGATGACAGCAACGCTGAAAATAAATGACTCCTGCTTCCTGGGAGGAAAGCGATGACAAACCTTGACAGCATCTTAAAAAACAGAGACATCAACTTGCCAACAAAAGTCCGAACAGTCAAAGGTATGGTTTTTCCTGTAGTGATATATTAAAGTGAGAGCTGGACCATAAAGAAGGCTGGCTGCCAAAGAACTGATGCTTTTGAATTCTGGTGCTGGAGGAGACTCTTGAGAGTCCGCCGACTGCAAGGAGAACAAACTGATCCATTCTGAAGGAATTCAACCCTGAGTGCTCACTGGAAGGACAGATCTGAACCTGAGGCTCTAATACTTTGGCCATCTCATGAGAAGAGAGAACTCCCTGGAAAAGTCCCTGATGTTGGGAAAATGTGAAGGCAAGAGGAGCAGGGGATGACAGAGGAAGAGATGGTTGGACAGTGTCATCGAAGTGACTAACATGAATTTGACCCAAGGCAGTTGAAGACAGGAGGGGCCTGGCGTGCTCTGGTCCATGGGGTCACGAAGAGTTGGACACGACTAAACAACAACAACAAAAATGCTAATGAAAGCCTGAATCCTTCTGCATAATTATCCAGTGTTGACTCCTTTTGTTCAACTTTCAGCAATAAATTTCTAGATGTGATGAAATCCATGTAGGTATTTACTATTTCCACCAAGCTACATAACTGGTATGTTAGAGTTCTGTTAACAACCTCGCATGCTGCCTGTAGTTTGTGTGACTGGGGGGGACTTTCCTGGGTTGCATTGATAGTCTATCCAGCAGTACCCAATAGTTCCTTCTAGTCTTTGAATTCAAAGAGAGCCCCGCCTCTCTCCTAAGAATGTTCTTTTCTTCTGTTTAGTGTGTTGTTAGTAGTGTTGTTTTTTTTGCTGTTGGTCTCTTTGGTTGCTTGCTAAGTATGTGTGGAGTATAGAAAGCAGAATACAGAAGTCTGTAACTTGAAGAAACTGTAAGTAAAGAAATGTTTTTTATTCTTTCTCCTACAAATATCTCAGAATAAATTACCAGGAGTTTCAGTGACAGTCAGTGAGAAAGGGGAGGGCTCTTTGGAACTTATAGCAATTCTCCTCTGCAAGTCTCTGTACTTCTACTGTGTAGCAAAATGAATTTTATCAGAAACTCAACATGGTGTGAATAGGAAATGTGTGTGATGACTTCTCTACTTATAGTAATCCACAGCTGAAATGTACACTGATGGAGTTACACTGGCTTGATTTTTCAGTTGCATTTCATCCACTGTGAATTAATGAAAGATAATACTGCTGTTTAGCTAAACAAAAAGAAGATGAAAAAAGGAATATCTAATTTATAATGAATGTATAATTAATAAAATCAATTCATTCCTTAGACTTTCACCAGAGGCAGTCAGCTGTCTGAACACAGGAATAAAGAGTAGGGAGAGGGTTAAGCCAGGACTGAGAGCAAACAGAATGAACAGTATTTATAGAAAATGGTGTAAATCTATCAAGAGCCAGGATAACAAAAGGCAGAGAAGAGGACAATGCATGTGTAGAATAGACTGAAGATAATAAAACAGAATGGAAGCAGAGCACAGATGATATGGGAATAAGTGACATTAATAGAAATAACACAATGATCTGAAATAAGAATCAGAAATAGAACAATTATGAGAGAAAATGAAGTAAAGGGAGTGACCACTGGTGTAATTGGGGAAATTGATCCAAAATTTTATATCAAAAGAAGCAAAAAGAAAATGAAAACGAAGAAGCAGCAGAACTAGAGGAGTAATCCACATGAATATTAAAATCTTGTAAAAACCAAAGCAAGAGTGTTGTTAATAAAAACAGTCAGCATGATTCAAAAACAGATGTGAAAGTTTAAAAATAGGGTAAGATGGACAATAAATGATCTGCAAATGTAATTAGTAAGAGCCATTTGGTGTAGAGACCAATAAAAGAACAGATTATGAACAACTGATTTGACAGTGACAGAAGAGCAGTTCGAGAGAGAACAGGAAAAAAGAAAGCTGAGAGGAAGAACAGTGATAAACAGAAATTAGGTATGATGAAGAAGCATGAGAAGGAGCTATTCCATAAGGAAGAACAGCACAGATGTAATAAACAAAAACCCAAGATAAGAATGATATTCAGACCAGTTTCTCTTATTATATGGTGAGATATAATCACAAATGTCCTTTTAAAAGTATCAACAAAAACAATTACAATAAAAAGGCATAGCAGTCAGTGATCCTTGGTACGCTGTAGCTAGGCCAGGTCAAGTGAGGCTTTGCCTCAAGGTGGCCAATTTTACAGAGCACTGAAAATAAATAAGTGGCAAAATATTTATTTATTTATTTATTTATTTGATTTGTATCCCGCCCATCTGGTAAGTCGATACCACTCCCAGCCCTACTCATTTATCTTTTTGTGAAAGCACACCTCCTCTATCTTTTTTTTTTTTTGAGGGGGGGTGGCGGCGGCTGTGCCACCTTCTCCACTTCCACTTTGCTGGGCTCAAAGTGGAGGGAGTGGGAGACAGACCCATGTGTCCACTGAGTCTAGAGGCTGAAAACTGCAACTTGATCATGTCACAGGACCTGATCTCCCTCTTTATGTTTTTCTACTTTTAAAGTGTGTCTGGACTGAGTAGCCCTCCAAATAGAGGACATCTTCAAAAAGAGGACCTTGGAACTTCTTACTTCCTCCCTTGCCTACAGAAAAGAAAGGTAGCTGCTGGAGAACAGTATTCGTGTATGCTGGAGGAGAAATGAAGTCAGACAGATGGATGCATATATACATTTATTTATGGAAAGGAGAGGAAAACAATTTTCTACAGTCTTCCTCCCCCAACCTTCCCCCACAGAGCCTGAAGCAGAGAAGTGAGGGAGCTACATGAATCTGAAGATTTAAGGGCTGTAGAGATGTCAGGGAGGTTACAGGTGGCTGTTTATTGACTTCCCAAGGTTTCTCTCAAATGCCTCCCAGAAAGTACAGTGCACCTTTCCTCCTCAGAATTTACATGAATATTATCTTTTCCTGTTATAGCTGGGATTATAGACAGATGTACTTCAGGGACTTAGCTTCAGTGAGCTTTCATCTCTGTTGAAAGCCTCCTCTAGCTCCGGCATCATTATTTTAGTCAAAGAGTATACATGAAGCAATTATAAGGTTATGTCTGTTTGCCCCACCTTTCCAGAGAAACATTTACCTCTAGCTGGAGGCTGTTCCCATTTGGGGGAAGCAAAACATCTTCCTCAGCTCCTTCTTTATCTGGGGCTAACAAATAAAAGAGAAATTACAGAGCAATTAGTACCATAGAACTGAGGCTGAAGGCCAGGCCATGGAGCTTCATTCAGCCTAGGAAGTTCAAGATTACATTTTGTGTCAAAAGCTCCTAAACACAAGAGAAGGTCATTGTCTATATTTTGCATTACCATTGTGTAATGGTTGTTGTCACAAAGCTGTGTAGCATGTGTGACAAAGCTTTGGGTAACCGGGATGGCATGGATCAGGTAGATATTTCCATGCCCATGTCAGTTAGAGCCTCATGGTGGATGGTGGTGGAGGACAACACCCACATGAGACCAAGAGGATTTTGTCTCCAAATCTCAAATGGAATCAACAGCCCTATTCAGCTGTTCTTTTTTAAAAAGTAAGTTTCAAGGCATGAGCAGCAAGAGAGCTCTTTCCCTGAGGAAAGCTTCTGCCATAGGTGCAGTCTCTTCATATAACTCGGGATCTTGAAAAAAAAAATCAGCATTCCTGATTACCTGGAGAGTCTTTACCTGTAGTAAACTGTCTCTTCTTCTAGTTGTCCCTCTTCATCTGGAGACTTCAGTAGACAGGGATAGAATTCTCTTCCTGATCATACTTCCAAATTTGACCCCTTTCTGAGCACTCAGATAGGACTCATATCTGGCCCTGGGCTAACAAGCAGTTCAATTTATTTATTTATTTATTTATTTATTTATTTATTTATTTATTTATTTATTTATTTATTTATTTATTTATTTATTTATTTATTTTTGTTTTGTTTTGTTTTGTTTTGTTTTGTTTTGTTTTGTTTTATTTGACTTCTTCCCTGCCCATCTAGACCAAAGGTCTACTCTGGGCGGCATTACAAATTTTAAAACAGTTAAAACAATGAACATGCACTATAAATCCAAGTTAGCAAAATGTCAATTTAGGATATAGCAGGAGGGAAAGCCTGTCCATTTGGTCAGGCCCTGACTTTGCTTCTAAAGACACCCAGAGAGGGTGTCAGGCGCATCTCCATGGGCAAGTTGTTCCAGAGGTGAGAGGCTGCTGCCGAGAAGGCCCGGTTCACTATCCTTATAAACACATTTGCTGAGGATATGAGAAAGTGTTTTCTTGGTTGCAGCCATCAGCTTGTGGAACTCTCTACCATGGGAGGCTAGGTTCGCCCTCTTCTTGTTGGACTCTACCAGCAGGCTTTCTATCCAGGGTTGCCTTTGACAACTGACTGACTGTGAAGGAATTGGCACTTTATTGGGCATGTGTGTGTGCATTTTACTTTTCCTCCCTCCCTCCCTTTAAGTTGTTTCAAGTTTGGTTGATGTTTTTAAATAGGTCAATCCACTGAACAAATTCTAATACTATAACTGACAGTGCTTTTAGCTTTTCTCTTTTTCTTAAACATATTGTGAACTGTCCTAGGTCTGCACATTGGGGGAAAGGTGGGATATAAAATAAATAATACATGATCCTTCTGCATTTTAGCCTTTGTTGATTCTTGTGACTCCTAATGCAGAAACAGAACAAAACCTCCTTTTTTTGCAAGAGAAGGCACCAGCTGCACCACATTGCTGAGCACCCTATTATTTTCAAATTTTAAATGATATACATTACTACAGTATATGAGATAGGAGTGCTCAGTCTACCAAGATCTGGTGAGTCCTAAGATAAAATCCTTTAATCATGCTACATGCACAAACTGTATTTTACCAATAGAATTTGGGTAATGTTCTGAATATATTTACTGGCCATTTATTGAAATAATTGACTAGTACTTTATCTCTCCATCATTTTCTTGTGTTAACAGTAGATTCCTCCCTCCCTAGTTTGACACAGAGAGGAGGTGTGGGTGAGCACACATATTTACAAATCCAAAATAAACACAACTTTTGTCCTTTGTATTTTCAGATCCAACACAGTTTATTTACTTCTTCCCTTCTTAAGGGTTAGCTCCAGACATAGTTACTTCTTAGAGTAATTAGAGACACCTAATTTAGACACCATTGATTTCACTGGGACTAAAGCATGACTTTGAGTGCACTGAATAATATATTTTTTCTCTTGAGTTTTCATATGCATAAACAATAACTGACCCACTGTTTCCCCCATACATCTGTTTAAAAATATCAGTATCATTTTTATTTCTTGTTTAGCCATCCACACCAGAACAGCTGCATAGTACATACCTTGAGTTTGCCAAAGTACGTACCTTGAGTACTCTCTTCAACACTTTGTTGTGTGGTTGCAGACTTCTCTGGAGGATAGTACCCAGCTTTGCATGGGGTAGCAAGGAAGCAAATCTCTGGCACTGTATACATCATCAAGAAAACCCATCCATTCACCACCAGAGCAGCACCAATAAGTGGGTCATCCCACTTGCTTTGGACACTGTCAGATCTACCACTCACAAGTAACACACTGATCCATGCTACCCAGATGGCAATGGAGAAGAAAAGAGTGACAAAGATGTATGTCCCGTGCTTCTTCCAGCCTTTGTATGGTCCACAGAAAGTAAGTGTAGAAATCAGAAAGGCAAAGACCATGAGGACAATCACGTAGGTCAGAAGAATGACAAAGTCTTTGTTGCGTTGTTCCCGTCCCATTCTAGCAAGATCTATGCCATCTCGTCCTACAGTGAGGACAATGTATTGGATAGCTACGATGACCTGAACAAACGTGAGACCCAAAGCATGGAGCAGTATTGAGAGCTGTGAATAGGGAACCTTTCCTCTCACCAGCCTGATGAGATTGAAGGCATGCATCAGAAGGCAAGAAAAGCAGAGGGCAAATAGGACCCCGGGCAAGAGAAAACGAGTGGGGGCAGTGATTTTATTAAGCCTGATGATGAAGGCAAAGGGGAGGCTGAGGATTCCCAGGGTGCCCAGAATGAAGAGGAACTGAAGAGCAGCCATGTTTTTCTTGTTCTTATCTTCGACCCTCCAAGCAAAAATGAAGCATGTCAGCAGGACTGCCAGGCAAGCCACGATGCCTGCAGCAGCCACAGTCTCTAAACTGATGCCCCAGGCTTCGCAGGCGTCACAGAGGAAATAATAGTTGGGGTCAATGTTGCCACAGCCAGGAGGAGGTGCTAGGGTGCTGTTAGCCATCATAAGTGGGGCAGTTGCCTTACTGGTGAAAGCAAATCTGGGGGAAGAAGAAAAAAATGGTCATACAAGCCTACGTCCAAACACTTATTCAATGACCAAAAACTTTGCATGCAGTTAATGACACTGATGTGTAATGCTGTTGTTAGGTAGATAAATTAATCTTAATTTTACTGGTAAACTGAAATTAGCAATGACACGAAGTGACTTTCACAGTCAAACTAGGCTTTCTTGTTTTCCCCACAAGGAAGAACATAGCCAGCATTTTCAGACTTTCACTTTCACTTGATTATAGTGAAGTCTCTGAGGCAGAGAGAGGGATCTCTTGTTCCTCACACAATTGGGGCTGGTTATTTCTGGGCTAAAAGCATTTATGCCACATGAAGAAGAAATGCTGCTGCTGCTGCTGCTGCTGCTACCGCTGCCGCTGCCGCTACTACTACTACTACTACTACTACTACTACTACTACTACTACCACTACCACTACCACTACCACTACCACCACCACCACCACTACTACTACTACTACTACTACTACTACTACTACTACTACTACTACTACTACTACTACTAATAATAATAATAATAATAATAATAATAATAATAATAATAATAATAATAATAATAATAATAATAATAGGGCAGTATTTGGACTGGCAAATGAGAACCGGTCTACTGTATATTACTAAAAGTTCCACAGTGCAAGGATACATGGCTTGAGAAGCCATTACATGACCTCAATGATAATGTTAAGTCGTCATGCTGAAACTGAGGAATTCATATGTTCAACCCAAGACTAAATTATTTGCACTAGAGACTATTAGAAAATAATTATGAAGTAATGTGTGAGCTACATATGTTGGGCCTGTCACAAATCTCAAGGAACAGTATCCTAGCTGGATTCCCTAAGCTATCACCAGTGGGATTGCACATGGAGGCATGACCGAATTGCAAAGAATATTTTTCAGCAGCTGGCTAAATTTTAAGGATCATTCACATCTTTTGCTCCATATTATAAATTTTAGCCATCTCCAGTTTTAGAAAACAAAACCACAAGACTACAATGGAACTAGCAAGTTACCAGGACAAAAGAGATAATTTTAATAAGTTGGATTTAGAATTTTTGATAAGCAACAAGGAAAAACATACCTTCTAAAAGTTGGACTTCTATCAACAACCTACCTCAAAAGTACAGAAAGCACCAAAATTGCAAAGTACTAAATGTTATGACAAGATATTAAAATAATATGGAAGCAAGATCAGGTTATCCTCCTTCCTATGCTATTTTCAGCTACTAGAGTTCTATCAAAATCTTTGGTTACTAATCTAAAGCAATTGCCAATAGCTATTAATTGGCTTCCTGAAATTAAAAAATCTGTGATTTTGAAAACTTGTCATCTCGCCCTCAGATTTTTCGGACTCAACTTCTAATTTTCAGGCTTGACCCTTTGGTCTGCAGTGCTGAGAAATATGAAGTGCAACGTAGTAATAATAAGGACAACATTGGACTAAGCATTAGGAAAGCTGCATTCTAATCTCTGCTTGGCCATAAAATATACTAGGTGACCAATTATTCTCTCAACTTGGTCTACTTCTCAAGGTTGCAGTAATGGGAAAGTGTGAGGAAGAGCCATGCATGTTGCTTTCAGCTATTTTGAGGAAAGCTAGACATAAATGTAATTACAATGCATATATACATTCATAAGTACATTCATGGAACACCAGCACAACAGTACATTCATTGATTCAGGGGAGCTAAATAAGTATGACAACATAAGGAGATCCACCTTTATAGCACTTGCCCCTGGCTATGACAGCTTAATAATTGTGGATTCCTGGCAGCACCATCATTGGAACAGAAGGATTGGAACTTATGTCTGATAGTGTTCTGCTTCAATCAAGATGATCTGAATTCAGCTTCCTCCTTAGCCCTGAATATCAATTTGTTTTCCAAGGCATGCCAATGTCTCATATTTGGACCTACCCTACAATGCTGTTGTCTGTCAAACATGGGATTATCCTGCCCCAAATTCCTTGAAGGAAAGATAGGATATAAAAGTCCCAAATATAAAATGAATCAGGGACCCTTCTCCTCTTCTAGAGAAGGAGGAGTTTCAGTTTGTAGAATGAAGGCAGACAAGAAAATGTGCATTATAGTTTTGTGAAACAAGCTGTTTTCATTTTAAGATATAGTTGCTTCTTCTCTTCATTATCCATAAAAACCCTTTCCCCCATAACACATATTTTTGAAACTGAGCAAAATCTGTCCATGGGTGAAATTCTAACCTCAAGGAAAAGACAGGCAACCACCACCCATAAATTTTCTGCTTACAGTACACCCAAAATATGAACATCCTGGAAAGATGAGGAGTAGAAAAAAGAAGCTCTAACCCTGCTAGAAAATTTTTATTTAGAAAGCTCCTAGAAGATCCGTGGCTCAGTTTCTTTTCCTTACCTTTGCTGTGATCTGATTGTAAAGTGAGGCTTGGAGCGTGGAGGAGAAAAACTTCAGCAGTGCTTACTCTTGTCTGTTCTGACAAAAATCACAACTCCAAGCCTACCTCAGCAGCACTTTGAAGGACAAGAATCTATGAACACTAATATTATTATTACCATTCGTTTTCCTGTCTTGAGGAGCTAAGGACCAAAAACACACTCCCAGGGCAGCTAAGACATCAACGAAGACACACCTATTCTGGTTCCTCCACCACTACCACCACCAAGTTGGTCACTTGGAGAAACAAAGTGTTGTATGAGGTATTCAGTTCTTACAGTTTTTCTAGCACACCACCCAGCCTTTCCATTTTTCATATTTTAAAGAATGACTTGCTTGCAACAGATACTTTAAAACATAAGCATACACTGGGTGTGATCCTGCTCATCACTGGAGATACGTCTGTGAGCAGAGGATTTCTAGTAGCTCAATACAGTCCTTCTGATATCAATTGCTAATCAAGGTAAAGGAAAGTGATTTGTTTCCTGGATCCTGGCTGCAAGTGTGCCTGAAATGGCTGCAGATAACTGTTTCATCCCAAAATATCTGACAGCTGATCTGCCATCACTTTCTCGGCTACTTTGGCCAGGAACCACAAATGTAGCACTGCCATTCTCCACAATAAAAGGATCAAGGGATGGCTGTTCTCACAATGTTTTTACAGCTCTGTCCTTGATGACCGATGTCATTTCCTTTCTCTACAGAGCTATCTTGACACTGACATGGAATTTAACAGCTTCCCTGAGCAGGGCTTTGCCTGCCAAGAGGAGCAGTGGTCAAGCACATAAACACAGGGTGAAGTGTATGAAATGCTTTGTTTGTCTCCTCAGATGTCAACAACAGATACTCATCCAAAATGAAGAAGCTGCACACCTGTGGGCGTTTTCCTAGAGTGGGATAAAAGTCAGAATGGATCTGAGCAATTTCACTAGCAAAACTGCAGAGCTTGGAAGTAGCAAGTATTTTGAAAATGATAATTGGTGGGGGAAATGGAAGCCACAGAGACTTCAGCAGCCCCACCTTCCTACCTATATGTCTCTATATTGCTCATGTAAAAAATTACCTGTTTGGAAGCAGTTGGGTGGATACTCTGTCTCCCAGATCTTCATAATGTGTATGTTTATTTTTACATCTAACACAGAAAGGAACAAAGCAGTTATTCTAGGTATGTATCATTGCTAAAAACATTGCTCTTTAGGAATTTCATCACCGTGTTTGGTGTTCTTTGAAATGGCACTGTAATGACCCATTAACCTAATTGTGTGGGGTTTATTGACTATTTCATTACATCCAGGATAAGTAACATTACATCTTGGAGAAGAAATCAATTGTCCATTAAAAGTCATAGATATGTAAATAGTATAATTTAGCTTAATACAGCATAATGGCCAGAATCTTTATGATTATTTAGGGAAGGCATAAGTGCAATGGCATAAACAACAGAGGCTATTTGTTGCCACTAATTAATGAGTTGCCACTTGTATCCTTCATTGTGCACCACTTCATGGAATGGAACACAATGAGGGATGTAAGTGGCGACTCATTAACTAGCAGCAATGTATTGCTATAGTTCTCACCATTGCATCTCTGCCTCATAAGTAACCTAACAGGATTTTTGCTGGTATAAAATACTGTAATGCAGTATTTTTCAGAGAGACAGCTATGTTAACTCTGTTTCAGCAACAGCAGAATCCAAACAAAAACAAGAGTATCATATTTTCCTCAAGACAAACAAATCTATTTCATTGTGAGCTTCCATGGCTTACAATCCACCTCTTCAGATATATGTGCAGTAATACTGTAATATTACATAATATGAGCAATACATTGTAATATGCACGCCTAGGTACACACAGGGTAGCACAAATAGTTATATGTGTTTAGCACACGTTGAACTGTGCTAGAAAGAGAGTGTCTAAGGACAGGGAAACATGAGTTCAACAATAGTAAGACTCATTCAGTGAAATGTATTTTGAGATGAGCAAAAAAGTTATGAATGGGCTGAGAAAAAATGGTTTGTCATTGGCATGAAGGCTCTGCAAAGATGGAGTGCCCAGTTGCGCCACATTCCGTCTATTTCTGACAAGGACGCCATTGTTGCCAATGATCCTGATACAATACATTAAGTTTTTGAACAGCTTTATAGTAGGTGTTATACATCTCAGGCTACTTACAGTCCGGTTGGAACTGATGGGTTTTCAGATAGATGTACTTGACATGCTCTTTCCGAAGAGCAAGCAGCTGCACTTGATAATCCTTCTGCAAAAGAGGAATTGCAGTGACTACAGTAACCCCTGAGGCAGTCTTCCAAAGTTACCATAAAAATTGATCAGCCCCGGCACCAAATCTACTCAGCTATCCTTTCTTCCAGTGACTGATGGAGAATGAGAATGAATGGAACATCCAGGCTGGCTGGGTCATCTATTCGGTATTCAGACTGATTGCTCCCCTTGAACAACAGAACTTTCCGAAACACCTTCCTATTCTAACCGAGGGTTGCATAGAAAGACCTCTTAAATACCTTTAATTCAATTTCTCCAAAACCATCCCTTAACCGTTAATGATATAGGGCTGTTTAAATTGATTGATGATATGTACAGCAAGCTGAGGAACAAATCCTGTGAATGGACAAAAGACCAAAGGACAACTTCAGAGGTACAGCCAATTGATTTCAGTCCTCATTGTCCTAAATTATCAGAAGATCTTGCTTAATGACAGTTGTTTATTCTGAGCAGGCTGCCAGGTTTTTAACCCAGCAGGTTAACAAAGGTGGGACAGATCTTATCTTTGCCTACACTACCTGGGCAACACTCATGGTTTGGCCACATATAGAGTGATGATCCTTGGAAAATTTGTTGGCAGTTAAAGGTGAGGAGGTGTTCAACTATTCTAGAAGTGCCTCTCTATTGCATAAGCACAATCTGCACAATTGTCCTAGTAAACATATTTTACAGACTTAAATGCATGGATCCAATATCCCTGCCTCTCCTTTGTTAAGTTATTGTCATCACAATTGTCATCAACAACAACAAGCTGGGAATTAGCATCACTATTACTAAATTAGCATCACTTTGCATGGATCAAACTGACACAGGATATGACCAGATGGGTATTTGTTCCATGCTTTGGTCCAGGTCTGGGATAGACTGGTTCATTCCTTTTCCTGGTAACCGGCCTGTCGCTGACTGATGTCTACACACACCTTCTGGATCCCTGTCACCAACTGAATGTTGGTGATTTTTGGGGGGGTGGGTGGGAGGAGGGATGCAGGTACAGTTGCTCTGTTTTGGTTTGATTCCGGTGTGTGTGATCACTGGGATTCAACCAATGTGGATGGCTTAAGCTGTCCTATTGTTTAAGCTGCTTAACTATCTTGAGAAATGGAAAATGTCCTTCTCAGTCCCCTGCAGAGGAAAGGGAGAGGAATTTTTTATTTCTTTTAAGTTGTGGCTAATGCATCAGCAAAAACTTGAAATTTTTTTTAAAAGCCCTTTCAATGCAAAAAAATACATCACTAATGAACTATGTCAGTTAGCAACAATTTTAAAAACCCAGAAAGCGAAAGCTTTCAATTTCTCAAGATCATTAAGTCACTTAGGCAAAACATAGAGGAGGAAAGAGGAAGGGGATTATTTTGTTTGTCTTTTCTTTCCCTTGAGGCATGCACCTCAAAGTGACCCTGTTTAGCATGACCTAGACTGATCCAGGCCATGATATGCGCGCTGTTTAGTTGTACCCATTGTTAATTTGTTACCAGAACTCGGGCTTCCTTAAGCGCTGAAAACTGCCTCTCTATCAGTCCTAGTGCAGGCTCTTCTCACCGACCATATCTTGCAAATTAGCTTATTTCAATGCGTGGGTGGTCATTGGAAGATAAACACAAGCTTCATCTGCAAGTGCAATTGGCCAGGCACACGGCTCCGAGAAAACATCTCAGAAATATATTGGTGATCAAATGAGCTAAGAGAATTTTAAGAAATAGTAAAGGTGGTTCCAGATTATCTGGCAAAGTATTTTGTTTTGTTTTTAATTATCATAACCTTAGAGCTGCACAGCTGGAAGTGACCCTACAGTTAGGGAGGCACAGTGGGGAATCAAACTCGCAACCTCTGGCTCTTTAGCTGGATGCCTAAACCACTGAGGTGTCCAGCAGTTCTTGTTCTGTCTTATTTTGTTTTCGTAAGAACGGTGCAAATGTTATGGATGAAAGCAAGGGCTTATTATAGCAACGTAGATCACTAGCTTTTTCACCACAAGCTTCTTATTTTAAACGATGCAGGAAATGACATAGAGCATTGGCTGGCTTAAACTTGGCCATTAATTTCCATTTGCTGCAGGGGTCAACTCAAGAGCCCATTTAGTCAAATCTCCTGTCTTCAGCAGAAGAAAATCGGATGCTTCTAAAATGCCTACAAGCTGGGCAGGAAGGCAATGGTTCTCCCCACTGTTCATTTTCCAGCAGTGTTTACTTAACAGAGTGAATGCAGACCTAAAATGCGCAGCTGGGAGAAAAGTGTGCAGTTTAAAAGTGGATAGATGTGCAGCTGTAATAAAAGGGGGAAATTGACACATATTATAGATTGGTGATAACCTACTGGAATGGGAAATAATAACAACACAAGGATATGATAAACCTGGAAGGGCCTCCAAAAGCCTTCAGGGATGAGAGTGGATCATGAAAAAAAATTATGATAGAGTGTGAGCCAAAAAAAAGAAAAAAGGTTTTATCTTTGATACATTTGAAAACAAACTAACCCCAGGATGTTTCCAGATGAAGCTTTCAGGGGGCAATTATCCTATCTCACTCTTGGAATGTGGGTGGTTTCCAGACACCATGTTTTTCTTGTTACCCTCCTGTGTTTTCCCATCACTTCCTCTGTTTTCTTTCTGTTAGAAAGGAAAAAGATGGGGTATTTGTGCCTGTTGATTGGTAGTGTTGTTTTTCATAGGTTTTCAGAGCCTATGTAACACAGAAGTGCCATTTAGCTATCATGGTTGATGATACTCATTGATGGACCGATCCTCCAGGAATCTATTTCTCTTCATAGCCATTTAAGTTACTACCTATCACCTTATCACCTGACATTAAATTCCACAAGGTAAATGTGCATTGTTAGAAGAAACACTTTCTGCTATTTGCTTTTATTCTACCAGCAATCGATTTAGACAGCTGGTAACCCCACTTTCTAGTATTACGAGGGATTTTCCCCCCTATCTGCCCAATTTCTCCACACCATGCCTAGTTTCGTAAGAGTTATATCTCCCCCCCTTTTCCTCCCCCCCTTTCGGTCTTTCCTTCTAAACTGAAAAAAGATTCTCTTTCCCTGTTAAGGAAAATGTCTCACCTCATTTGATTCTGTTGGTCATTTTTTCCTGTACCTTTTCCAGCTCTGTAATAGCCTTTTCGTGATAGGTGATCTGAAATGTTTCCCTCTATTTCTTAATTATGCATGGCACAAAATTCACCTTTTTCACTACAATCCAGTGATGTTTTCACTGAGCATCACATTCAGGATCTCTTTCCAGCACAGTCACATATCCTTCAGTTTATGTGTCAAGATGGAATTTAATTTGCTTCTATGTGTGTGTGTGTGTGGGCATTTCCCCGATGAACAATGCTTTTTTATATATATAAATTGCATTTCACTTTCAGTTTTGTTGCCCATTTACTAAATTTGGAGTGAGCCTTTTGAAAAACTTGATTAGATTTTCACTACCCTGAATAATCTGTGATCAACAAACTTGGCTAAAGACAGTAATTTATGAATAAATTAAGCAACATTGCTCCTAATGTGGAACACTAGTTTTCTTCCATTATTGGATGTGTTTCATGGGCTGCTTCCAGACAAGGCTTTTATTATTCACTCCCTTCTGACTTGTTCATAGAATTTTACAGGAAGTCCAGATGGAATCATCTTCTATTTGAAAACCTACTTTGTTTTCTTACTTCTGCCTTATTACAGAAAATTCACCAAGGAGGGAAACAGCTGCATCCTTTCTTTTGACCATTAGGTGGGCTGTAAGGTCAGCAATTTGCCCTTCCCTGAGAAAGGAGGGTCAAAAACATACCCTTGGAAGAGATCCTTTGTGATGTCATGGTGGTAGACTCCTATGTCTGTGTAAACAAGGTATTAAGAAGTGCTTTTATCATTGTCACCCCCAGTGAATTTCCATAGATGTGTGGGGATTTGAACCCAGGTCTCCTGAGTCCTAGTCTGTCACTCTGTCCACCATGTTACACTGGATATCTCAAATGTAAGATAGAGGTTTTTTTTTTTTCTTTTTTGCAGAAGCCAGGATGATTGTTCCTCAACAAAGCTTGTTCTTAATTATGTTTATTTGAGTTCTAGTTTTGTTAGGATTCTAACACAGAATTCTCAGGATCCTCACTAAGATTCAATTCTTGGGCTTCTTTGTGGGCAACCATGACCACCAAATGTTTGTAGTACAGATATGTCGAAAGAAAATGTCCAGAGAATCCAGTGCTGAAGTGAACACACAGATGGAGCTGGAATGTCTTTTACAGGGCACATACTTAAAGGTAGTTATCACATCCATTATCAATTCTCTGTTCCTAAGAGTAAACATACCCAGATGTCACAATCATTCCTCACTGGGATTGGTTTCCAAGCTCTCCTTTTTGTCACGCTTCTGAACACATTTCCATTTATCAATATTTATTCTAAAACTGTGGTAAGCTGAACTGGACAGTACTGTAGTTGAGATTTAACCAGAGCAGAAAAAGAGGTTACCTACCTGTAACTCTGGTTCTTCGAGTGGTCATCTGTGAATTCACACTAATGGGTTAATCCGCGCTTGCGTGGAGCAGCCTCGGAACTTGCTAGCTTGATCTCCCCCACACTGTCTATAACTCTGCCTACGGCACCAAATGCCTCAGTTCCATTGAACCGACCACCGCTGCACAGCATGCAGTGGCACACGTGACGTACAGCGGGAAGGAAGGGCGTGGAGTGTGAATTCACAGATGACCACTTGAAGAACCAGAGTTACAGGTAAGTAACCTCTTTTTCTTTTTCATGGTCTCTGTGAATGCACACTAATGGGTGACTAGGAAGCTCACTTACCAGGAGGAGGGACATCACGAAAGTGCCGAAGCCAGGACAGCTCGACCTACCGCAGCCTCAGCCTTGGCCCAGATATCTAGGCCGTAATGGGAGACGAAGGTAAACGGAGTGGCCCATGTGGCAGTTCAGCAGATGTCGGCAATGGCTACCCCAGGAAGAAAGGCCGCCAAGGACGCTACAGCTCTTGTAGAGTGAGCTCTGACTGGGCCTGGAAGAGGAGTCTCAACTAAATCATAGGCAAAGTGGATGGTCTGGACAATCCATCTTGAGATGGTCTGAGAGGAAGCTGGTGCTCCCACAGAGGGACCAGCAAAGGTGACAAAGAGTCATTGTGTCGTACGGAAAGTTCCTGTGCTGTGGATATAATATGAGAGAGCTCGCTTGACATCAAGGGAGGTTAGAGCCTTTTCGAGTGGTGAGGTTGGTGAGGGAAAGAAACCAGGAAGGACAATTGGCTGATTCAAGTGGAAAGAAGATGAAACTTTGGGGGGAAAGGTAAGGTCCAGATGCAGAGTCACCCCGTCTGGGTGAAAATGCAGGAATGGAGGGTCTGCCCTCAACACAGCTAGTTCTCCAACCCTTCGGGCTGATATAATTGCCAGGAGGATTGCCGTTTTGAAGGACAACAAGCGGAGTGAAGCAGAAGCCAAGGGTTCAAAGGGAGGCCTCATGCGTCGTTGAAGAACTAGTTGGAATGACCACTGTGGCATTAGGGGTTTGTAGGGAGCATATTTTTCAGCCCTCATAGGAACTGCTTCAAGGTAGGATGTCTAAAGAGCATGGCTGCTTGAGAAGATGGAGTCTGGTGGGCTACAAAGTCTGTGGAGACTTTTAAGGTGGAGTGTGAAAGACCTTGTCGAAATAGGTGGAGGAGGAATTGAAGAAGTACATCTAGAGATGTTGGGCTGGAAAGTAAGTGGCTTGCTGATGCAAATCTACAGAACACGTTCCATTTATAGGAGTAAGTCAAAGAGGTTGAGGGCTGCTTCCTTCTTCTTCCTTAGTTTTGTCCCATCTTGTCATAACCTTTCCTTTGTATAATTATTTTAACTGTATTGTTGTTGTTTTATTGTTGTAAGCCGCCTAGAGTAATCTTAATTGATTAGATAGGCGGGATATAAATACAGTCAACCCTCGACTTACAAACGGCTCGAGTTACAAACATTTCGACTTACAAACCACTCTGATAGAAAAATATTGACTCGACTTGCACACTTAGATTCGAGTTACAAACCCAAAAAAACGTGTTTGAGGTGGGGAAAGCATGAAGTTTGAACTTTCAGTTAACCATTGGCCAGTGAAGAGGGTGCTTATCTGCTTCCTCGCTCTTCCCAGTGTTTTGAGAGTAGATTTGGAGACAGTCTTCAGACTGCCTGGTACTGCCTGGTACTGCCGGTATTGCCTGGTACAGTGCGGTACGGACTGTATTTTTATTTTTTGGTGCTTTTTTAATTTTTGATTTTTGGATTTTTAAAAGGTGTTCCCTCCCTCCTTTGCTGCCCCCCTTTCCCCAAAAGGTGCTTGTATTGGCTTGTCTTGATTTAAAAGATGCTTTTCAAGGTGATCTGTTGTCTGAAAGGTGCTTGGTTTTTTCCAGAAGGTACTTGTCTTGGCTGAAAATGTGCTTTTCAGGGTGTTCTGTTGAAAAGGTATCTGTTCCCTCCTTCTCTCCCTCATTTCTTTCCTTTTTTTTAACCTAAGTCATCTTAGGTTAAAAGGAAAGAAAGAAAGAAATTCTGCCCCTAGCGGTAGGAACGGATTAACCGGCTTTGCCTTAGTTCCTATGGGAAATGCCCCTCAACCTAAGAACCAAAAACAGCCGGAACAGATTAATTGGTTTTCAGTGCATTCCTATGGGAAATGCTGATTCGACTTACAAACTTTTCGACTTACAAACTGCCTTCCAATACGGATTAAGTTTGTAAGTCGAGACCCCACTGTAAAATAAATAAATAAATAAATAAACATCTACTACAGTCAGGGAAGTCTCCAGGCTGTCAGGTGGAGGGATTCAAGATCTGGATGAAAAATCCATCCTTTGTCTCGAGATAGTAGGTGAGGAACCATCTTCAGCCTGACGTATTCTGAGGCTCTGGAGAGTAGAATTGAGAACCATGGCTGACGAGGCCACCAAGGGACTATAAGGATCACATCCGCATTTTCATGTCAGATCCTTATGATGGTCCTTTGGAGAATGGAAATGGGTGGGAACATGTAAAGGAGGCCAGATGACCATTGCACAAGAAATGCATCCCCTAGGGACTAGTGGCTGACGCTGGCTTGTGAGTAATACCTAGTACATTTCTTGTTGTCTTGGGATGCAAAAACATCTATTTCTGGAGTTCCCCATTGACGGCAGAGGTGGTGAAAGGTTGCATTGTCTAGAACCCATTCGTGGGAGCAGGATTGTAGCCCGCTTGGATGGTCTGCAAAGGTATTCCCCTTGCCTGCTACATGCACAGCCACAGAGTATATGTGCCAGATAAAGCACCATTCGCAAAGGCTGATGGTATGAAACAGAAGGTGCAATGAGTGAGTGCCGCCCTGTTTGTTTATACAGTATAATAAACTATTATGGTTTTGTCTGACACTACTTGGATTACACGACCATGGAGCAGGGGCTCGAAGGCTCGAAATGTTTTGACAATCGCCAGGAGCTCCAGTTTGTTGATATGAAGGCCAGCCTCCACCGAGGACCAGCGGCTGTGAACTGTGTGGCAGCTGAGATGAGTGTCCCAGCCTGTCAGGCTGGCATTCACAGTGACTTGGATCATGGGAGTGAAGAGGCCAAAAACCCTTCCTACCAGCAAATTGGAAGGGAGTCTCCACCAATCAAGCTGTGCAGCAAACTCTGACGTAACCTGCAGCAGTGTGGACGGATGGCCGTGAGTCATCAAGAACAGTGACAGGAACCAGGCCTGAAGAGACCACATCTTCAGCCGTGCATGTTGCACCACAGCCATGGTGGATACCATCAACCCCAAGAGTCGCTGGACATAGCTCACACGGCTCACCTCTGGGTCTGGTGCCAGCCAAGAACGCTTGACTCCTCCAACAGTAGCAGAGGCCAGTGGCAGGTGCCTTTTGCAAGGTTGAGAAGGAGGCAGAGGAATATAGCCCTCTTTAGCCTCAGGTGCAATGTCACGCCATCTGCGGTACTGAGCTGGAGCCCGCAAAAAGGGCTGAGCATAGGGTTCAAAGTATCCATACTGAGGGTACAGGTCATATCGACAGGGTCCTGGATGAAAAGGCAGGTCCCATTCAAAGTCCTCCGACCCATAGGCCAGTAGGTAGTCAAGGTAATGCCATCGGCCTCGACAAGCAGAGTACCCCGTCGGCTCCAAATGCTGGCTATATAGGTCTGGTTGCTCAGGCAGCTCCAGGTGTTGGGATTTATGGGTTCTCTTGCGAGGAACCTCAGTAGGAGCCGGCGGTGGTGGCGAGGCCACCGGTTGCTGCATCAATGAACCCAACTAAGAATGTGGGCTGGCCTGTGCCAATTCAACAAACTCTAGAGAGGTGTCACCCCAATCAGGAATATCACTGACAGAAGGGGATAGCGGTAGCAGCTGTAGGGGTACATCCTGTTCCTCAGAGGGTACACTCAGGATCACCGAATATTGCCGGGATATCTACGGCCTCAGTGCTGAGATTTTAGCAGCTTTAGCAGTCTTAGGGGTTTTCTTCTTCAAACTCAATGTTGAAGATTGCAACAGTGTCGATGCCACGGCTGTCGACCTCAAGGACGATTTTGGTTTGGCTGCCATTTTCACTGCCTTTTGGGCTGCAACCTCAGGCGAAGTTCCAAACGAAGCTGCAACAGTGGCGGTCGAAAAGGAACTGAGGCATTCGGTGCCGGGGCGGAGTTATAGCCAGCATAAGGGAGGTCCCAGCACCATGTGCTTGATCTAAAAAGTTCTGGGGCTGCTCTATGCAAGTGCGGATTAACCCATTAGTGTGCATTCACAGAGACCATGAAGACGAATAGATACAGTAGTTACCATAACTTCCCTTACCGGGTCATTATACAGTGGTGCCCTGCTTAACGAGCAATTTGTTTAATGATGAATTCACACAGCTATTGAGTTTTTGCGATCACAAAAGCGATCGCATAATGATGTTTTAAATCGGAAAACATCACTTTGCGATGATTGGTAAGCTGTTTCGCTTACTGATTATCGCATAACGATGTTTTTCCATCAGCTGATTGGCGGTTCCAAAATGGCCGCTGGGTAAAGAAAATGGCCACCCGCTGTGTTTTCGCGCCCTTTCCTTGCTTTACCGAGCAGCGAAAATGGCAGCCTCATGGAGGACATCTGCATAACGGTGAGTTTTGTGCCCATAGGAACACATTAAATGTGTTTTAATGTGTTCCTATGGGCTTTTTTGCCCCGCATAGCGACAAATCCACATAGCGACGATTTTTTCGGAACGGATTATCGTCGCTATGCAGGGCACCACTGTACTTCTGTTGATGCAACTTAGCATTGTATTAGCTTCCCCCCCCCCTTTAGACTCTTGTTCAGTTTGTAGTCTATTAGGACTGCTATATACTGTATTTGTGTATGCACTTTTGTTAGTTGTATGAATTATTATATTTCTGCATCTCATTCTTCCCAGCTAAGTGCACAGCTTCACATTTATCCCTATAGAAATACATTTTGTTGCTTTGGTCCAGCGTTGTCATTCAGCCATTCTCATCAGAGGGCACATACCCACTTGGGATACCAGGCACATTCAGAGGGATCCAAAGACTGGAAACAATTCTTCACACACCGCCTTATAAGATTCATTATAAGAGTTATGTAATCCTGCTTTGGTCTATATACTTTTCGTACTGTGTTTATGGCCATGGCCAAAAAGAGATTGAGAATGGCTGCTCTAGTGTATCATGGACATCTTCAAACCTGCAATATTAGGTATCCCTCTCAGTTTAATGTTATCTTAAAATCTGATGAGCTTCTACTCCTTAATCCCATTCATTTATACAGATGTTATAACTCTGGCTACAGAATATTCCCCACCCCTCTTTTATTTCTAGATCCAGAACCCCATGTGCCATATGCCTTGAACTCATCAGGAGAATGGAAGAATGTAAATATATACCCCCTCTCACAGAAAGCTAGGCTGGCCACATCTTTGATGTCTTTCCATAAGCAGGTGAAGAACTTTCTCTTCAGGCAAGCTTTCCTTGAGTGACTGGCTCCATGAGTGGGTTTTTTAAAATGAATTATTATGCCTTACTGCTTTGAATGTGTTTTGGCATTGCTTATGTTTTTTAGTGTCGATTTGATCCTTTTTAGTATTTGTATCCTCCTCGTTGTTGGCTTTAATATTGTCTTTTAATGATGTGAGCAGCCTTGGGTTGCTTTAAGGAGAAAGGCAGGGTGAAAATATTTTAAGTAAAGAATAATAATAAAGAATAATGAATGTGTACTGCTCAGGAGCAAATTAGTAGTACCCAGTATCATCTCTGTGCTTTGAAGTAGGTATTTACCAGATGCTCAGATCCATGTAAAACAGGTGTTTGCACAATGAAGAAATTTACTGCTCTGCTAAAAATGAATGGAAGGTGCTAATTAACCACCCCAAAAGAGCTCTACAGAGCTCCATTGTTAAGAGATTGTACAATTAAATTGTAGTCTTCAGATGAAAGAGGACAAACTGTTCAGCAGCAAACCATGTGCTAGAAACATCAGGAGCGAGAGAGCTTCTGCCAAGCTACATATTCTACCTGTAAAGGTGATCCACAGATGAATAATATGAATACATTAGTTGCCAACATGGCAAAGAAGCTTATGTCCTTTGATGCATGAGAAAAATCAATGCATTTTAACAACCACACATGAAAGTCAAATGGAAGCTAAGCTTGCTACACTCTTTCGCAGTACTGTACCTTTACCTTTCTCAGAGTAGTATGTCCAATGCTTGTAATGCCATATCTGAAAAGAACCTCTGCTCGAACCCTTTCTGCACATTCACCCTATTAATGTAATATACTTTCCCTGGTTGCAACGCACACACAAAACCTAAATCGGTTGTGTCCAAATTTCTGTTTATTTGTTCATGTAATCAACTGAATACTTTGATGCACACAAGTTCCCACCAGAGTAATGTAGTCCTTGCAGTAAAAATACCTCCTCACCCCTCTGAGTGAATACCTGTCTACTAGATCAGGAATGGGTAAAGTGTGCCCTTCCAGATGTTGTGGGACTGAAATTTCCATCAGCCCTAGCCAGCATAGCCAATGGTAAGGAATCGTGGGAGTTGAAGTCCAATATATGAAGGGTCTCTGTGCTGTATCTTGTTGCAAACCCCTACATTAGCTCTTTTAGCAATGATTTGTACACTGTTCTATATAGAAGGCACAGTCAGCTTGTGATGGATCCGCAATTGTTTTGTACCAGGCATAAAAATGCCCATGCCAAGTCAAGCTCAGGAGCACCTAGGTTTCCTCTTTCTAGAAACCAGCTGTGCAGATTGCTGGGGCTTGTGGTAGTAATAGCAGCAGTTTCCCTTTTCATCTGGCCATTTAGTGAACTGGTTGGCTAGACCCACAAGAGACTGGAAAGGGCCAAAGAAATGTCACAGAAGAGAAAGAAAAGTGGTCAGAAGCAGCAGTCAAACCAATTCCAGCAGTGTTCCTGAGATACGATTCAAGCAGATCTTCATGGCTGAGCAATCATACGTTGCAGCTCCCAGTGATCGGACACAGAACAAAGCAAGTGAATTTGCAAATCGCATTTGACGGCCAGGGTGATGTCCCCACTTCCTTTAGCAGAAATTTGACTGCCCATCAACACTCATTTAAATGGAACACACGTGTTCATCACCTCAGCATTTATGTTGTTTCTTTGGCAATAATTTTTGACAACTAAACTATTAGTTTGTTCCACAAAATTATACTTATGACAGAAGCAGTTACACCCCTACAAATATGAAAAGAATGATCTTTTCTACTTTTAAAAAATGTGTGCTTAATAATAGTTCATCAGATCCACATTTAGATAGAAAATTGCATAGCTGTTCAGAATCTGACAGGCCTCAGCAAAAGATGCTGGGTGTTTTCCACTTGGTTGAAATTCAGTCTCCTATTTCGTTGTTTAAAAATATATATCCCTGAAATTATTTGAGGAAACGGGTTGATAATAAGAAATGATCCAGTGCCTCGGTGCAATAGTTACTGCAGTGTTCTTCCAGACTGGCCCCAACTGTACCTACCTACCTATCCACCTATCTACCTACCTACCTACCACCCCAAGCTTCCATATATCTTCAAATTGCAAGATTCACCAAGACCCATATCCATGGATATTCCAATGAGAATGAGGCAGAAATTGCCCCGTTTTGTAGTCTTTGGGAGGATGGAGCCAGAATATTTACCAAGACACACACACACACACACACACACACACACACACACACACACACACACACACACACACACACACACACACACACACACACACACACACACACACACACACACACACACACACACACACACACACACACACAGAGAGAGAGAGAGAGAGAGAGAGAGAGAGAGAGAGAGAGAGAGAGAGAGAGAGAGAGAGAGAGAGAGAGAGAGAGAGAGAGTTTAAGTGACAGGAAAGCAGAGAGACACACACATCTTGGATACCACTGCTGCTTGTCTCTCCTGCTTTCTTTTATCTCCCTCACAGCTTTGTCATTTAATAATTTATTACCTGTAGTATGATCCCAACCCCCAATAACTGAAAAAAAAATCAAAATAATTGCATGTTTCTAACTGCCACTGACATCAGAAATATCAGTAAAGTATCATAGAGCTAAATCTCACTCATCAGGGAGATTAAAGAAAGGAAACAAATCCTGCCTTGCTGGAAGAACATTTTGCTGTGGTGGCTATCTCGCTACCTGGTAGTGCTCAGGAAATTATCGTTTTTTAATCTGAGGGTTTAAAAATATCCTGGAATTTCAGAGACCGAGTAATTATGTTTAATGGAACAAGAGCCCAGTTTTGAGAAGCCTTCTGTTCACCCTCAAGATGAAGACATGCAAAATAAGCTAGAACAAGGGGTTGGGAGTGTGTGACCCTCCATATATTGCTATACAGCAAGACTACCACAACAAGCCAGCATAATGCCTGGTAGAGTATTATAGAAGTTGGAATCCAGTTTCCCCCACATTCCCATCTCTGGGGTGGGGACAACAACGTCATTTGGCTCAGGTCTTACCTCAGAAGAGAGCTTCTCTTCAACAAAGGGTGCATAACTGTATGGCCTTATATATATACAGTATATGCACTAATATATACAAACTAGTTATGCCAGACTGCCCTAAAGAGAAGGTTAAATCAAATTATACTGTCATGCAGCCTGTGAATACTTTTTTACACACCATTCTTTACATTAAAATAATTTTGCCGCCTTCCCGAACAATGAGGGGGCCGCAGAATGCAAAAATCCCAGACCTCTGAGCTCTCAGTGAGTCTGAAACTTAGATTACTTCTTACTTTACTAAACTCCACACTAGTGTGGCCAATGGCCATGCTGGCTGCTAGATTCTGGGAAATGTAATAGTAGTAATAGTAGTAATAGTAGTAGTAGTAGTAGTAGTAGTAGTAGTAGTAGTAGTAGTAGTAATAATAATAATAATAATAATAATAATAATAATAATAATAATAATAATAATAATAATAATAATAATAATAATAATAATAATAATAATAATAATAATAATAATAATAATAATAATAATAATAATAATAATAAAATAAAGTCTAAGCTCTGAGCGCATTTAGAGCACAGGCAGGGATGAATGGGCTAGAACTTGGAGAATCAGCTTTTTGAATGACACATCTCAGAAGCCCGCAGTCAGTGTAGATGGCAGGAATGCTGGTTATTGGATTCTGGGAGTTGGCTTTCAAAAAATTAACTTTTCCAGCCTCTGTATATGTGTACTCATTTCTACAGCCACATCACATACAGGCATAACATGGTATACAATTCAACATTTACCCTCCCGACAGACAGTCTGCTTTTATTTCACTATGTTTTCTTAAATTGGTATTTCATCAAACAAGACAGAGGACATATTAAAGAACTGAAATAATGAGATAATTAGAAAATAAAGAGGCTAGTAATGTTCTGAGCAGCATATCACTTTTTTCTGAAACCCTCCTCCCCCATCCTCAACTAAATGCTGAAGCCTGTCACAGATCATTACAAGACATGGTAGTTGAGCTGTTTTGGAGATGAGCCCAGCTGGCCCTTCACTGGAATTTATTTACAGGATTGTCTTTTGCCTTTCCAAACTTGGCAGCTAATTCTAAATCTAGACTTCAATGCCTGACCCATTCAAAATTGCTTTTACCTCCTATTTAGTGTTTCGTTCTCTATGACCAGGTGTTTGAGATAAGAATTCAGCATACCACAAAACCATGTTGGAAGTGCACAGGAAAAACAAAATTGATAGATGAGATGAAGGAGGCAGGGCTTAGTGTAGGTGTGGGGAACCCATCTCTCTTCAAATGGTTGAGTCTGAAAGTTCCCACCAACTCTAGGCATCAGCTCCCTTGGTGGGAGTTGTGATCCAACAACATCTGGAGGGCCTTGTGTTCACCGTTGTTGTCTTAGCCAGGAGTGTAGTGTAGGGATCAATAAAAGCAATAGGATAAGTTGAAAGAGACAATTGGGGGTGGGGGAAGGCAGAACGTGAGGACAGAAACATTGGGAAAGTGAAAAGCTGAAAAGCATTTAACTTTCCTTTTTTTTGCTTTTTTCAGCCTTTTTTTGGCAATCTGTGTGGCCCCTGAAGAATCCTAAGGGCCCAAAACCTGCCACCTGGGCCTGCCAAAACTCACCTCTGGCGTAGATGGTCAACAGTTTCCTATGCTGCCCTTTGCCACTACTGACCATGCGCAGCATGTGAGGAACTGCCTTTTCCATGTGTCTTTTTCTGACCTTTGAGATAAGGAAATGAAAACATCCATCTGTTTTTCAAGCTGGTGACCACCACTAGTTCTTTTCTGTTCTTCTCCCATCCAGGCTTTGGAATCAGTTGCTGTGTTTTGTGCCCAAGATCCGGGGACTGACTTTGCAAAAACGTGTTGCCAGGACTTTTCATTTTAGGCAGGCTTTTTTACGGCGAGACATTGCTTTATTTCTGGCTCCTTGTTTGTAATCTGGCCCTGTTATAACATTTTATTCTGCTTGATTGCAACTTTTACAGCTATGTATTTTCACTTTAACTGTAACCCATTTCAAGAAGAATTACAGGAAAGTGGATTGTGAATTGCCTAATAAATAAATAAATATATATTCTGTGAAACAAGATATTCGTGCATCAACAAGACCAGCTGTTCCATGTGCAGGGCAGTGCAGATGATGCTTGTGTTGATGTTTTGGAGACTTATATTGGATAATATAAGTGGTGGAGTGGAGGCTATGCAACCTCCTGGGTGCGACTGTGGCCTCAGCCACCACTTGCCTTGGGGTTAGCAGTGCATCACTGACTTTAGCCATGTCGTAATGCAGCACTGAACAAAAATCTCACTTCTGCACTAAAATAAGCCAAGTGGGGGAAGATGCATCTTGTTTTCAAGGATAATCAGGTGCCCAAAAGGAGGTGCAAAGCATTTTGTTATTATCTGCTGTCAAGTCAGAGCTGACTTATAGCAACCCTACCAGGGCTTTCAAGGTAAGTGAGATGTTTAAAGGGTGGCTTTATCAGTTCCATGGCTGAGCAGAGATTTGAACCCAGGCCTCCTGAGTCCTGCTCTGTCACTCTATCCTCAAGACTACACTGGATATCTCCTGCAAAGCACATTTCTCTCGAAAACAAGGTATGTGTTCCATGCATTCCTTGTTTTAACACAAGAATGTATTTGGTGGAAAGCAGAAGTGGAACTTTCTCGCTTCCAGTTGCCATTATGCAGCTAAGTTAGGAGAGTGTGCTTGTTGTAAAGTGACCGGGAAAGAAATAAAGAGATGCATGGAGCCACAGACGTTGTCCACTTCTAGCCGATGGCATCTCTGTCTGGTGTATCGCAACTCACTTTTCTATTCTCAGCCTCAGGTTTTCAAGCACTTTTCTCTCCACCTTGCTTTTGTGGGAGGCTGTGCATTCTCCCCTTTTAAGCACTTAAGCAACACATGGTTAACAACTTTAAGCGGCCATTTCCTTCTCTTCCCTGGAGCTTCATTCAGTTAACCCCAATTAAGGCATTGAAAAGGAACTTTCTTCTTCAAATGGAAGAGAGCATCCAAAACCATCCTGAGAGAAAGATCCTGCATGCCTTTGGAATATTATATCAGTCTCTCTCCATGGTGCAACGAACTATAATGCAGTTGGTGAGGGTGGCTCTTGGCAAAGCTATATTTCCCACTCATTTTAATGCAGCTAATGTTGTGGCTGTAAGGATCAGGCTGTAAAGACTAGCTTAAGTGTAAGAACATCTGGTTTCACAGCTTGTGGCTGGTACTGTCAGTGGATCATCTGCTATTTTACAAGTATATTTGAGAGTCAACTCTGGGGATGTTTTGGAAGATGGACAGAAATTATCTCCCAGTTCAGGTTCCAACAACAGGTTGGCAGAGCCTTCAGGAAATACCCATCTGTTAACAGATGCCAACTTTGCTGCTTTCTAAGCACAGCTTACAAACTGAAGAAAGCAGGAAAAACCACTAGGCTAGTCAGGTATAATCTAAACCAAACCCCTTATGAATACACGGTGGAAGTGAAGAACAGATTTAAGGAACTAGATTTGGTGGACAGAGTGCCTGAAGAACTATGGATGGAGGCTCGTAACATTGTACAGGAGGCAGCAACACAAACCATTCCCCCAAAAAAGGAAATGCAAGAAACCAAAGTGACTGTTCAATGAGGCCTTACACATAGCAGAGAAGAGAAGGGAAACAAAATGCAAGGGAGATAGGGAAAGTTACAGAAAATTGAATGCAGACTTCCAAAGAATAGCAAGGACATACAAGACTGCCTTCTTAAATGAACAGTGCAAAGATATAGAGGAAAATAATAGAAAGGGAAAAACCAGAGATCTGCTCAAGAAAATTTGAGATGTTAAAGGAACATTTTGTGCAAAGATAGACATGTTAAAGGACAAAACTGGTAGGGACCTCACAGAAGCAGAAGACATCAAGAAGAGGTGGCAAGAATACACAAAGGAATTATACCCGAAAGATCTGGATGTCCTGGACAACCTCGATAGTGTGGTTGCTGACCTTGAGCCAGACATCCTGGAGAGTGAGGCCAAGTGGGCCTTAGAAAGCATGGCTAACAACAAGGCCAGTGGAGGTGATGGCATCCCAGTGGAACTATTTAAAATCTTAAAAGATGATGCTGTTAAGGTGCTACACTCAATATGCCAGCAAGTTTGGAAAACTCAGCAGTGGCCAGAGGACTGGAAAAGATCAGTCTACATCCCAATCCCAAAGAAGGGCAGTGCCAAAGAATACTCCAACTACTGTACAATTGCACTCATTTCACATGCTAGCAAGGTCATGCTCAAAAGACTGCAAGGTAGGTTTCAGCAATATGTGGACCGAGAACTCCCAGAAGTACAAGCTGGATTTTGAAGGGGCAGAGGAACCCGAGACCAAACTGCTAACATGCACTGGATTATGGAGAAAGCCAGAGAGTTCCAGAAAAACATCTACTTCTGCTTCATTGACTATGCAAAAGTCTTTGATTGTGTGGACCGCAGCAAACTATGGCAAGTCCTTAAAGAAATGGGAGTGCCTGACCACCTTATCTATCTTCTGAGAAATCTATACAGTGGACCCTTGACTTACAGATGGCTTGACTTACAGACTTTTTGAGTTACAGACCTCTCTGGCCCCAAAATTTAGATTTGACTTGCAGCCTGAGAATTGACTTATAGACCAGAAAAAAAACCAAAATGGAACAAAAACGGCCTGTTACGGGATTAATCGGTTTTCAATGCACTGTAGGTCAATGGAGACTTGACTTACAGACTTTTTGACTTGAGAACCGCCTTCCAATATGGATTAAGTTCTCAAGTCAAGCCCCCACTGTATGTGGGACAGGAAGCAACAGTTAGAACTGGATATGGAAAAACTTATTGGTTCAAAATTATGAAAGGAGTACAACAAGGCTGTATATTGTTCCCCAGCTTATTTAACTTATATGCAGAATACATCATGCAAAAGGCTGGACTGGATGAATCCTAAACCGGAATTAAGATTGCTGGAAGAAATATCAACAACCTCCGATATGCAGATGATACCACTCTGATGGCAGAAAGTGAGGAAGAATTAAGGAACCTTTTAATCAGGGTGAAAGAGGAGACCGCAAAAAATGGTCTGAAGCTTAACATCAAGAAAACAAAGATCATGGCCACTGGTCCCATCACCTCCTGGCAAATAGAAGGGGAAGATATGGAGGCAGTGACAGATTTTACTTTCTTGGGCTCCATGATCACTGCACATGGAGACAGCAGCCATGAAATTAAAAGACGCCTGCTTCTTGGGAGGAAAGCGATGACAAACCTAGGCAGCATCTGAAAAAGCAGAGAAATCACCCTGCTGACAAAGGTCCACATAGTTCAAGCTATGTTTTTTCCAGTAGCAATGTATGGAAGTGAGAGCTGGACCATAAAGAAGGATGACCGCCAAAGAATTGATGCTTTTGAATTGTGGTGCTGGAGGAGACTCTTGAGAGTCCCCTGGACTGCAAAGAAAACAAACTTATCCATTCTTAAGGAAATCAACTCTGAGTGCTCACTGGAAGGGCAGGTCCTGAAGCTGAGGCTCCAATACTTTGGCCATCTCATGAGAAGAGAAGACTCCCTGGAAAAGACCCTGATGTTGGGAAAGTGTGAAGGCAAGAGGAGAAGGGGACGACAGAGGACGAGATAGTTGGACAGTGTCATTGAAGCTACCAACATGAATTTGATCAAACTCTGGGAGGAAGTGGAAGACAGGAGGTCCTGGCATGCTGTGGTCCATGGGGCATGACTTAATGACTAAACAACAACAACAATGCACAGTTGGCTGTGTCAGCCCACAAGTAAAGCATGGATATTTTAGATAAGGATAAAGGGCTTCTCCTATTTTCTACTATGGTTTTTTATTTTGCCTTTAGGTTAAAGGGAACTGGTCAAGTACAAGCATCCTTGGTTGGTTTGGATGTTGGTCACTTTGCTCTCCATAAATAAAGTGGTCAGGCTTCCCACTTGTTCTAGAGTCACCAAAATCTAACTTGGGAAGTCCATCCTGTTGTAATGTGCAATCTGTAACATGTCCTTTCTCTTTAATGAACAAACTTGGAAGGAACCTCATGTGTTCCCTATAGTCAATCACCTTTATAAATGTAGCTTTGTTTCACCCTCACACACACACACCCTCCCTCGGACGGTGCTAAACTACATGCAAGGCATAACCTTTGAGTTTGCCTATTTTTGGCGTTACATGGAATGCTGTTGCATATGTTGCTCAATTGTATATGGTATGTATTATAATTTTAGATGTTATGTTTATTTCTTAGGGATCCCTGTGTACCTTTTCCTAAGAGGCTTAGTAAAGTATATATTTAAACAACGTATCTCGGTGTCTGGCAACCTCCTTTATAAACTTCACAACACATCCAACTTATTATGAGTACTTTCCTCTACCAAAGATACGAGGACTGGGTTTGATACGTAAGACCAAGAAAAAAAAATCCTGCCCTCTCCTAGCATTCCGTGTACTGAAAAGATCCGGGACTTTACATCAAGACTGGCAGTGTGACCATGTTCTCCACTGTCTCTGAGTACAACAGGTTAGTTTTGAGGATGAAAAACAGGCATAACACGGCTCTGTTTACCTGAGGAGAATGGCTAGAAACCGTTGCTGCTTCTCAGCACCTGCTGCCTGAGGCAGTTCCCTTTGTATGTCTAAGGTTAGGGCAAGCCGAGAAGTAGTTTAGCTTTGCTGTTCCATTTTGATCAGATCAATCAAAGAAATTTAACTCACGATTTACAAAAGAAAGATCAAAGGATATATATTCTGATTAAAAGCAATTTACTTTAAAAAAGTTGAGTGAACCTCTAAAAAAATAAACCTAGTTCCTGTGGCCTTTGGGGAAGTTTTTCCTCCAACTCCCCCTATCTACCTCCCCAAAAGGCAGTTGTAGATCTCTGGCCTTTGGGGTTGCTCACTTCTTCAGCAGCCAAACCTCATTACGTCTCCCGTACGGCTTCATGGGGGGATCATAGCCATTGCAAAAGTAGAAGTCTTTGTGGTAAGTTTCCTCATTTCCCAAAGCAGAACTCAGCTTGGCTGCATAATTCACATAGTCCACTTCTTTGGCATAGCCTCCAAATTGCCTATCAATAAGAGAAAAGAAAAATACTGGAGTGTGATGACTAGACCAAAAGAAATTGTACATAAAGAAAAATAGAAGGAACAAAGCAGGACTTCCTCCTAAATGAGCAGCTGTTGGTAAGCACTATTTTTCAGTGTACCTACTTTCTACCCAGGTCTGGCTTGTGGGTTCAACCTACAAAATTTCATTGATGGGATGCTCTTTTGCACAACACTGCTGCTGCTCCCCCCCCCCCCCCCAGAATCAAGAGGAGGAGCAGATCTCCAGGCACCAAATGTTGGGAAGGAGAAGTGCCAAATTTACAGTTGTTCCTCCTGTGCCTCTTGGAGAACAGATGTGACCTGTCCCTGCATCTGCTAAATTGGCCTGTTTTCCTTAGGTGTGGGTTGAGCTGGGGAAATTTGGGAAGAGTCTGGCAGCTGTAGCCCAAAAGTTAACTCTTCCAAGCTCTGGGTGCTAGTAAGGATCCTGTCCCACAACCAGTGTTTAACTGCCAAGTTGTACACAGACAGGGGTGGGGTTAGACATTAACTTGTCCTTTGTTTCAGGGAGTAAAAATGTCTTGGGGGATCCTGCAGTGCCTTATTCATCCCAAAGGAGACCAGCCTTCTCAGTGGTGCCTCAAGCAATTCAAATGGGAAGGACAGAACGCTAAGGGTTCCTGTGTCAGGCATTAAGTTCCCTATCTCTGAAGAAGGTGCTCAAGAATGAACGCATTAGCAATGGGAGAAAGAACCCACTGACTTGTGACCTTGTTCCTCTGGGTCAAACCAGAAATCATATCAAGTGTGCAACACTTCAGATTGTCCTTTTTTTCCTTAAAAAAGAAAAGAAAAGAAAATGAACCCTGGGGTCAGGGATTCTGACCAACTGGGACTATAACACTGCAATGCAGAGGTCAGTCTTTCACAGATTTTTTTTTTCTAAGAAAAAACCCACTCCTCATTGTATTCGCCTCACAAATCTAATAGGAGGTTTGGCAGAGTGAGTTGGGGATAATTTTTGTTAGGAAAACACAATTTGCAGTACCATGCAGATGTAGAAGGAAGATAGTGGCTTCTATTCAACGAAAGAGGCAGACAGGAGAAAATATGATCTTTTGACATCAAGTCTAGTCATGTACTGAAAACACAGTCGATCAAGGTGATACAGATTGCCTTTCAACATTGTGATAATGTTCTGTACAACACTTTAAAAGGCTTGTTAGCACATCAAAGAAACATTGATAATAGCTAATAATAAAACAGTACATAAAACTGATAATGAGCAATGTGCATCAAAAACAAAACAAAACATCCAATTAGCTGTATTTTCAAAATCATTTTTCACAAAAATTAATTAATTGAATGACATGTCTAATGCATTCTTAGTTATAGAGGAAAAATCAGCCAGTGGAGATTTCAGGAAACTTTTGATAAAAAAGAAAAGAAAAAACAGGATCAGCTCCTATTTGCCCAGGTGTCAGTCATGGCTAGAATCAATATGTGTATTTAGTGGCAATTTCCTGAGATGTCAATCAAGGGAACATCATCTACCATAATAGCATAAAGAGCGCTTATGGTTCAGTCAACTGCCATGGAAGACGACACAGGGTGGAAAGGCTCAGCATGACACCCCATGTCAGATGCTCAGTACAAATGATGGAACCATGGCTTCATATTGCTTTCTATGCACTCCTGTAATTAAAGTCGATGCCCAGCCCAATCCTGGGCAAAAAAACAAGACATCCTCTTCTGAAAGATGATCCTTGACAGCAGATTTCTTCACAATTACTACAATAAAGTTTCAGCTTTCTCTTGACAGGAGAGTGACACCCAAAGGCCACTCTTGTTGAGTGATCTGCTGTGTCATCCCCGCCGGGTGTGCACAAACCTGCTCCCCAACTGGAAGTGGCAGGAGGAATGAATTCTTGTTCTCTCATCTTGGCTGAAAGGAACTGCCACACTGAAAGTGACAGCCTATCCATTTTCAACAGTTGTCTGGGCCACACATGGATTTAGTGCTCCAGACGCTGAAGAAAACTGCTGCATAAAGGTGAAAGAATTGTTCTCCTGGATCAGACAAACAACTCAGCTAGCCAGGTCTGTGGGCTTCTCCCCTGCTTCGTTCTCAATTTTTTGAACCTCAGAGTATGTATTAGATATGTAATCTGTCTTTCTTCCCTAAAATATATTGATATTATAAAGTTGCCATCCCTGAAATTTTTCTCACCAGCTGTGCTGGAATACAACTCCCATAATCCCCAGCTAGAAGGACCAAGGCATGATGTAGTACCATACATCTGGAAGACTCCAGTTAAGACTGCCTTGATACAGGAAGGCAAACACTTATTTCTAACTTGAAGATATTAGGACTGGGACGGCTCTCACACATCAATACTTGTGCTTCTAACAGTGTCGGTGCTGTGACAAGACAGGTCAAAGGCAGATCTCACAAAAGATTTTTTTTTAACCAACAGATTTCAAATCTGAGAGCTGCAATCCAAAGCTGTACGTTTTCCAAGCTGTGGTCAAAAATACTGCAGGGCAGTCCCAAATATCTAGGACTGAATGGCTGTCATATATACAGATGTGCATAACAGATCTCCAGTGCTGTTGTGCTTTGAAAGAAAAACAAAACTCTTTGCCCTCCTGAAGCTTTACTGTAATATGCATGTAGCTCCTGAAGATCTGTTCACTGAACTGTTTTTTTTGGCACAAGTACTAATCTTCCTTCCTAATGGTTTCTTTTGGGGGAGTCTAAAGCAAGAGGCAAGCACACTGCACATGCTCAGAAACTTCCCATCATTATGAGGGTGGACAACCTTGGAAGATCCAGGGACCACATTTGCCCACCCTTGGACCTCTGAGGGTAGCATTTCCCTTAGCACTTCTCAAAATATTTTTTGTCTGCTGCAAAAATGGCAAACAAACCTCCCAGAGCCTCAGGAAAACAGAATCTGATATTCAAACACAAGTTTCTCCTTTCCTGGCCTTGTTTTAGGCTGTAAGAGCTTTTCTTTAGAAACAAGAAGGGACTGGCTGGTCACCTCTGGTTTCTAGAAGAGAAATTTCAAGGCCTAAAAAACAAGCTTGAGGAAAAGATCGTGTTTAATGGGAAAAGTGCTCCCTAGGAGGGTTCTAGGGACACAATTTGCCATTTTGGACCCAACTGTGGGGAAGTCAAGAGGTATCTGAGGCACTGGGGAGCCTCACTGGGTCTCTTGGGCAAACTCATGAGGTCCCACATCTGAACATTGCCTGCTCCTACATTACGATAGAACATTCCACAGCAAAGTTATAGCTCTGAATTCTGGTTGCAGGAGTGGGTTCGTTTGAGCTTTGGCCTCAATGAAAATAAATAGACAGATAAATATTAACTTATATATTGTCACCAGTGTCCACACCACTTTCCTAAGTTACATGAGCCCAAAGGTAAGCTTCTGCTCGGGGGAGTTTATAGTCCATATTTCATTAGTGTCACAAAGATCACCACCAAGATCTGCAGCCTTAGTAGCCAACCCAGATGTGTGGATATTGACCTTTTCAAGGATTCGATTGTTACTGTGAAATTAAAGCAAACCTTACTTGTGGTGAAAAAGGAAAGGGGGTGCATCCTGGCTCAGTGAAGCAGTGATTCAGGACTCTTTGCTTTACCACAGCTTACAACTTGCTCAATAATAGTGACTAAAAGCCCTATTTGGTTGTTCCTAATCTGAGTATCCCTACATATTAGAGATGGGGGTACTTGTATTAGAATATCCTCCACAGGTGGAAATAACAAGGGTCTGGCCCCATGGGGCTGGCCTGTCCACTCACCATTCTGCCATGGACATGCGCTCGACGGAGCCTTCCTATCGTGCTCTTGTCCGCAATGGATTAGCCACTCTGTGACCTGGTAGAGAGGCTTGTCACCCCACCTTCTGCCAGAAGTGGCTAATCCATTGCGGACAACAGTGCGATAGGAACACTCTGTCGAGCACGCATCCACAGTGGAATAGTGAATGGACAATGAGTGGACCCTCATTATTTCCACCTGTGGGGGGGATATTCAAATACAAATACCCCCATCTCTACTATATATGCACCACACTCTATTGCTGGTTATGTCCAGGTTCAAAAGTGACCTCAGAAAGAGGAAACTCTCCTTGTCCTGTGAAGGCTTTCTTCATGATCTAAAACATTGGAAAACTGACCTTATGCATCATGTAGGAGGTCTCCCCAGATAGTGGAGGCTCTCTGCTGAGTCACTCTCCATGTATCCATTGCAATAGAGGAGGAAGGGACAAGTGCAACAGCTAAACAGAGCTAGAGAACAGCATGGGATCCAAATCCCTTTTCTCAGAACCAGCTTAGGACACTTACGTGGAGTAAACTGTCATTTCTTCTCTTCCTTCAATCTGGATGCTTTCGTCAGTAGGCGAAGGAGGACTGGCCTGGAACTGGCTTGGAATCCGTAGCAGGACTTTCACTTTATGCTGCAAGGACCCGTCTTCTGCAGGAAACACAGTGGAGCACACAGGGGCCATCATGCCCATCCCAGCACCTGAAAGGGAAACACTGATCACACATGTACATTCTCTTGAGACACAAAAATAGGGTGGTTGCTTCCCCCCTGCCCCCGAATACTGCAAATGTATTATTGAGCAACTGAATGAAGGGCAGAGCCATGGAAGTACATCATGTGGGAGAGTGGAGCCTATGGTCAATGGGTTTAAATTGACCTAGAGATCTGATTAAAAGCACCTCTGTTTCCCGAAACTCCTGTCTCCTCTCTAAAGCCCACCCTCCCACCAACAGAAAGGCAGGAGGGACATCCCCAAGAGACTGCCAGTTTCTGACTGTATGGGTTCTTACCCTGGTCATTGCTTCCTCCAACATATTTCAGGAGCTTCAGCACTGCTTCTTTTACAGCCTCATCATACGGCTTTCCAGTGACCTCAACTGTGGCAAACTTTCCACCTTCATATACCTTTTCCTCGTAGCCCACTTCCTCCTGGTAACACAATTGTAAGAGAACAAATTAATTGACAGATGCAGGAATGTCATGTCGTAAAACAACAGGATGACAACAAACATGACACTACTTATATATAGGTAGTTCTTCTAGTCCTGCTATTCAGAGATCAGGTGAATCCTTCAAGGAAGACCAATCAGACAAACAGGGCTGTACCATTCAAATTGCAGTGTCAGAGAATAAACTCCGTTTAATAATATCACTATTCTACACATTGCACTTTATCCTGCATTTAGCAGCACTAATGGCACATTTCCACTTACACAATCCTAATGAAGCAGCAAAGAACACTGGATTCAGTCACCCTGCATAATACCACTAATAGGGAGGCATCTGCATGCTTGGGCAAACTCTAAAGTTTGCACAAGTATTGAACATTCAAATACAAAACCTGCGAAGACCCAACAAAGAAGAATAAACATCCTCATCAGCTGTGGAATACTGACTATCAGCTGGGGACAATACTAGTCTGAATGGAATAGAATTGTGATGGAAGGGCAAGGCTGACTGGTATCGTGAACAGCACTACTGTGGTGAGGAGTCCCACAATATGTCATGTCACCACCTACTTTTTCTCTGTCTGCAAATATCTCTGAGAATCCTGGCTGTTGAAGTCAAACACATTAGAAGGGTATCTTTTTGGGTAAGGTTGGATTTGAACCTTGAACAGAGGCAAGCCATGCTGGAAATCCAACATTATGTTTGTTCCCCACAGTACCCAACCAACAAGAACCACAAAAACAACACTCTCTCCTCCATCACTTTTCTAGAGCTGGTATTTAGAGGGATGCTGCTCTGAAAACTGTAGGTTCTACAATACAGTCATCCTCCCTGGCTTTGTCTCATCTATTTGTAAAAGCCTCTAGGCTGATGCCATCCCCATCACTACATTCCATGGCTGGCAGTAAATGCCACACGTTAATTGTGCTGTCATTTTTAAAGGTCTATATAGAATCTCCTTTTGCAATGGAATGACTAGAACTGCATACAATATTCTAAATGGACCAAGATCAAAATCAAATATATAGGGGCTGGGGAAAAGCCTTATTGTCTGGCCTGATTTGGCCCTTATTTGTTGTGGACAATGCTGGTCTAGACAGACTGATGGTATATTTGAGAATAAGGCAGTTTGCTATGTTTCTCATTATAATATAGCCATTTCATTTTCAGCATCTTTCTTAATATTCTCTAGCACAGAACATGCCTTCCTCACAGCCACCACATTCCAAAGCTGACATTTTTATAGTGCTAGTGAACCCACACCTCCAGTCTTAGGACAATATACAGTTCCAAACAAAGATTTAAAGATGCTTCTATAAATTACAATTTGCATAAGTGAGTTGCTTTTTGAACATGCTAAGAACATTTGCTGCTTATGAATTTGCTTTCAGTGTTTGAATGCTATGGATAAGACCATCAAATATTGAATTGGGCAGCCATCAGTCCGTCTCTAAGAACAGTTGCTATTGTTCCTTCAGTATACAGTTGAGATAGTAGTTGATAAACAGGTCCTTTAAGGACAGGCCTCATGAGAGTTATGTGTGTGCGTGTGCGCACACGCATCTGTGGCTGTGGAAGCAACAGCTTTGACAAGCTGCTGAGAAGAGAATGGACAGAAAAATAGATATATGGTACATAGCATGTAATCTTAGGACAAGATTTGCTGGTAGTGCTTTTGGGTTGTCAATTGTACTGGGATGACATGGAATTTCATAAGAAATAGGAACCGCAGAAAATCCTCCTGTTGTTGGACTTGGATAAGGCTGTAGTTTCAAAAACGCATCAGCAAAAGCTATGTAGAAATGGAAACTAGTTTAGAGAGTATGTGGCACACCAGCTGGTGTGTCAGGTTTATGTCTGTAGATTATCCACTGAAGGTAAAACTTACTGGGCAAAATAACATATAATGTAAGAACAGAAGAGTCCTACTAGATCAGCTGACAGGCCTCTCTTGTCTTAACGTTGTGTTTCCACAGTGGCCACACAGATGCCTCTCAGAAGCCCACAAGCAGGGCATCACAGAAATTGTCCTCTCCTGCTGCTGTTGTCAGGCAAATGCCATTTAGAGTCATGTTGTCCCAGATCCTGGAGGAAATATACAGCCATCATGGCTATAAGACATCAACAGATCTCAGGTCACTGACTATGGTCATAACTCAGCTTCATGACAGCCGTATTGTGCGTTTGAACACAGAGCCCAAAGCAATGTGATGCTACATGTGTTTAATATATTTGCTTTACATTCATAGTAGCAGGTTCAAAGTTTGCCTAATCTAGTTTGGGATTGAAACAGCAGGCAGGTGGGGTTAACCATTCCCCTGCTTGCTAAAATCCAGGCAAGGGGAAAAGGCTGTATCTGCCAACGGAAGCGTCTTTCCAGAGGTTAACAGGAGCTTTGTGGGCTAAGATTTTCACTGAGGCCAAAGCCAGGGGTGAAAAGTTAACTTTCCTCCCTGTATACCAAGAGTTCTGATCCTTGCAGCTGTCCTTTTGAAAGGTAAAACAGCAGCAACGACAGCTACATTAATGCATTTGTGTATTTCTCATCCCATCTGTTCTGGCCTACAGAACTGTTTCGATTATGTCAAAAGAGGAGAACTTGGTTTGTAAATACAAAACAGGTGCATGCATAAAGAAGCCTGAAACCCCTTTCTTCTTCCCTTCCCCCTCTGTACAAACTTTCTCCCCAAATATTTTGCTCTCCGACAGCTTCCTTTCATCAGTGGAATCACAAATTGGAGGCAGGCAAAACTCAGAAACGATGCCTTTTTTAAAACAAAATTCAGAACTTTCAGTGCTGGCTGAGGGCATGCTTGTAGTTCTTGTCTCAAAAGGAAAGAGGTGCCACAACGCAACAAGCATTGGTGGAAGAAAATTTTGCAGTCCTAACTCACACATTGTTTGTGATCTGATGAGATCTGTAATCTTTGTACGGTGGAAGAGGTTCCTTTTCTGCACACACAGAACTGCTGCCACCACACCTGGCTTCTCACCCTGATGTAGCTCCTGGGATTGCTGTGAGGCTAAAACACTACTTTAAACTCCCAGGAGGAAGGCAGGGAGCAGAATGTAACAAATAAGTGGCAGAGAAAAACATGCAAATTAGAGCTCATCAGAATACAAGAAGAAAACACCACCAGCTGTGAAACAGCCAGAGGCTTCTATTCCTCCCTTTGTGGAAGGAAGAGTTAATGACCTTGGGTAGCTATAACGCTGCTTGATCTAATATCATACACCACTGGGCCCCGGCATTAGGTTGTTCACATACGACTCATCAGTCTGCAATTAGTTTCATACAGAGAAGAGAAAATACCACATCATAAAACATATCCCTCTTCTTCTTTTTTTAAACTGAATGACTGTAGCCACAAGACTACTTTAGGGAGCTATAAGGAATTTCAATGCTGCTAGAGACAAAGCAGGTTTTTCTGCAGGTAATCCTGACTCATTGTCTCTACCACAAGTTTAATTAAAGTACTGTCAAGTGCATTTCCATATGGGGTTGGGTTTTCACATGAGCACAAGGGGGGGGGGAAAATCTAACAGGTGAAGCTTTGCCCATCATTTCCATGACGGAAAAACAACGCTAGTTTATTTTTGCTGCAAAAATGATGAGAATTCTAATACGTTACAATTAATGCAATACAATACTACTAGATCAATGTTCTCTTGGGAGAATAACCAATAATCAACAATAAAGTAACCAAAAGAAAAAAGAAAAAGAACAAAAAGACAACCACCTCCCTTCTGTAACTACCCCATTGTTCAGATCCTTTCAGGAGAAACTCTTCTAAGGTGTCCACCAACTGAGGTAAGCCAGAAGGTATTGGAAGAGATTGTCTCTTCAGTGGCCACACCCTGATTTTGCAGAGCCTCTTCCCAGAGAAGTGCGCCTCACACCTTCTTTATGGCCGTTTCAGTACCATCTCCTTTTTCCTGATCTTCTAAATTAGCGAATTTAATACTAGATTTTGATCCCTCGTTTCTAGCTGTGTTACTTGATGGTCACTCCCTGTTTCTAGCTCTTTCAATGTTCCATGGCTGTTTGATGGGGACTTTCCAGCTCCTGGCACTGGTTTATTTTTTTAAAACCATAACGATTACTGGAGGGGAACTTTGTCCCTTCCAAACTTAACTGGTCACTGCTGCACATACGACGTGAATCACACACAGGTCACCCCTTGCAAAATATCTTCTGTGGACTTGTTTTAATTATTAAGGATTAAAGCCACCTTTCAAGAAAGCACTCCTCCTTGGGCCAGTATTTAGCACAAAACAGATGTTGCCCGGGGGGGGGGTTTCTCCCCATCCAGGCATGGGACCTGCTCCGCGACTGCTTAACTTGAACAAACTAGGGCGCTTGCTATGCCTTCGGACCCCGTCTTATACCGTCCCCCCGCTGCTATTATGTCATACCCCTCGGATCGCAAAAAAACAGCTTCTAGGGACAAACCACTTGAGTTGGGGGGGGTACACCAAAGGAGGAACAGAAAAGTAGACTTTCAGTGGAGCTTGCGAGGAACAAATTACTCCCAGAAGGGCAGCCCGCGCCGCTTCCTCTTCGGCTCGCAGGAACCGAACTCGCCTCTCTCCACTCCTACCTTTTCCCCCTTGCTGAGGACTCGGCAGGGCCAGCCCTCCGCCGTGCCAAAAAGGGAATTTTTGATCATCCCAAACATGCTGGCGGCGGAAGACGGTCGAGCCCGCCCTGCAGCAGCCCTTCCCGTCCAGCTGGCCTCTCGCCTTGCTTCCGCGGCGAGCGAGCGAGCGAAGTAAAGCGGCAACTCCGCCCCGGAGTCGCTCCCCTGGCTCTTGCAGCTGCAGGCCTCGACGTGTGTGTGTGGGGGGGGGGGGGAGAGAGGAGCGGAAGGGCGCCACAGCTGGATGAGCAGACCTCGCCCCGGAAAGCGAGGGCCGTCGCCTTCCCCGCGGACGCAGCGGAGCTTCCGCAAGGGGTGGGGTGAAGGTTGCCACCTTTTAAAACTCCACAGCGGCTGTGCCCCTGTGCTATTAATAAATTAATAAGCAGGAATAAAGCGGGTGAAGTCCCCCCATATAGTATCGAAGTAAGTTTTGTAGCAGGGCGCTGTTAAAAAAATAGTAAAAAAAAAAAAAAAACGATTACAAAAGCAAAAAAGGTTTGCAAGTGTGCGACGTTTGAGCTCGAGGAGGCGTTGACTCCATCGACTAATTTTCACCGTAGATGGGGCCCATGTTCTTCAGACTGGCAGGCGCCACTCAAGCAGTCTCTTGAAGACCTTTTAACACTAGCCACCACTCCTTACTGCCGCTAGGGAAGACCGTGAACTGCAGGAATAATCCCCCCCCCAAGCCCTCTTCCAGGTATTTTGGAGTTGTTCCTTTTACACTGTTCCGGCCAGAACCTCCTTTGATCCAGGTTGTTATCTTAGATTGGATGGTCCATGAAAGGGTTAGAATGAGAGTTGGAACGGCAGCAGTGAAGGAACTAGGAAAAAGAATCATCAAGTTAAAAGGATGTGTCACTGGAGACCAAGATCATCCACATTTTTGTATTCCCCATCACCACATATGGGTGTGAAAGCTAGACAGGAAAGAAATCTGATAGGGGGAAAAAAAAACCCCGATTGATTTGAAATGGGATTGGCCAATGTGTTTGATCAGCAGCCAACGGAGCTGCTGTAACAGAGAGGTTATGTGATCCCTGTAATCAGCCCCAGCCGGCAATCTGGCTCCTGCATTTTGAATCCGCTGAAGTTTCCTGACACTTTTCGTGGGCAGCCACCCATAGAGTGCATAACAATAATCCAGCTAGGATGTAATAAGGCATGTGCTGCTGTGGCCAGGTAGATCTCTCCAGGAATGGGGCCAGTTGGCATACTAGTTTTAACTGTGCAAAAGCACTCCTGGCTACTGTCAAAACCTGGGCATCTAGGCTTCAGCTGTGGCCAGGAGTGCCTTTGCGCAGTTAAAACCAGTAAACCAGTATGCCTTCTCCCTTTATCTGTAATGGGATTAGAGTGTCGTGGGCTGGCTCTGTCACTAGGGAGAAGGAAGTCGCCTCTGGAAGTAGATTCTGGATATCAACAAAGGGAAACCAATAGTTAGCAATAAATCTATCACTGTTGTTTTACTGCCTGGGAAATGGAGAGAGATGACTGGGATTTTCTGCCTTGAGCCAAAATATCTTTCCTATCTCGGGGTACAATGTACTTTATTTGGATTGTAAATGTGCTGGTTTTTGCCTTGCCTCAAATGTCAATATGTCTTGGGCCTGTCCTGAAATGTCTGATAACTTCAGTCTGGATCTAGATTAAGAGCCAGGCAAGTTGTGTGCATAGCTTCGAAGTCATAGAAGAAGTAGAAGATCTGATTTTCTTTACATAGAACTAAAGGTTTAGGAGGAGAACATATGTTGAAAAATGTATGCGGTTGCATGAAGAGGGCAACTATGTCTGTAGGCCATTCCCATAATTTTAAGCACTTGTCAAGAAAGATACTGCCTGTTTCCTCTGTCTATGTGCCATTCTTTCAAAACCTACTAAAGACAACTCCATTATAAAATTACCACAAATCTTGTCATGCGTATCACTTGTAAAAATGTAATCAAGAAACAAGGATTAAAACATACAAGAGATACTGGGAGATGATTTTTTAAAAACATACTATACATACTTTTCATAACAAATACTTCACATGACAAATCATGTGAAAGTCAGTGTCATAAAACATAATAGTCAATACATGTTTATTTTATTTATTTATTTATTTATTTATTTATTTATTTGACTTATATCCCGCCCATCTGATAAGTCTATATCACTCTGTTCCAATTCTTTCAAAACTGCCCTTTCCAAAAGCTCTCTTCAGGCACAAAATCAGAATCAGCTAAACTCACAGCATATGCTCAAAATTGTCACACACTTCCCAATGAAATTCAGCAGACTGAGCTCATCTTAAGGTGCTCAGGCTAAAACCCTCTGGTGACTCTTTTTTTTCAGAATTGGGATTTGTTTGTTGTAAACAAACAAACAAACAAAAACCCACCACAACCTTGCATACTTCTCCTTTAACACTAGATGTCAGTGGGTAGTACACCCTGTTTCTAGTTCCTAGGTACTACCTGCTAAAAATTTACTTACACCTTTTTAAACACATTTCATTGTCCTTGGGACCATCCTTTTCTTCCAAATATTCCTTTGTTAGCTGCTTTTACTTTCTTAATGCATAGGGATCTGATGGAAAAAGAAAGCCCATTCATATTAGGTACATGGAAAAAAGGCACAGAAAAACCAGCAGGCAACCAGGCTGGCTGAAAGTATTTCTCATTTCGGTCTGCTAGTCTCCATGTAGAATTCCAAATATACTGAACCAGAACTGGCCATGCCATTAGCAGTGTGAGGTGGCTGCCTCACAGAGGGCTGATCTGAGCCAAAATAATAAAAGCTAACGGTATTGTGGTCACTATATTTACTCCCACAGAGAGGCACTTCTGCCCTTTTCGGTTTCACATGTCCAACGATTGGCAGCCAGGTTTGATTTCGACTGGTGATGAGGTGTGTGGCAGTAAGATGTTTGATCCCACCTCAGATACAAAATGTCTTTGGCAGCTCTTTGCAGAATCACTGAAAACCACATTTGTTGTCCACATGAGAGAGAAATGCTTTCAGAAATGTCAGTACACATGGCCTTTCTTTCAGTTGGTCCTTTATTGTGCTGTATCAGCATTGGGGAAACTAAAGACCCAGAATTTCTCTCTTCTCAGAAAAAGACTAATTCCTCCGAGTTCGCCTCCACACATATATCCCGTTTCGCTTCACGGGTCGGTTCCTCAGGTAGATGCTGCTGAGCCGCTGACTCCTGAGGGCCTTGTACCGGATGGGAAAGAGGGCTCGGCTGATGACATTCAGGCGCTCATTCAGCTCTGCCAGCCTCTTCTTCATTGAATTTACTTGCTTCAGGAGATTATCAATTGCCTCAGAGACAGGCTGGAGGCTGCAGATAAAAAAATAAAAACACACACACACACACACACACACACACAAAGAGTAAACACTAGAGAATATATATAGGTCAGGGAATACAGTATTTACTTACACAAAGACTTCTTTCTTACCCTGCTGGTGCCTATAAAATAGATTCAGTTCCAAAATAACAATATAATGAGCATGAATAAATGCTGCAGGGAAAAAATTAGATAGAACCCACAAAGCAAGCACATCCCTGAATCAAATGGTGAAATGTTGCTCTTGTGGGTACTGTACTCCCCAGTTTAGGAAGTGTTCCTTCATATAGCCAGGCCACAGACAAGCATCTCTCTATCACATCCTTAAGCATGGGAGGAGGCAGTTCATACAGTAAAGACTGACAACTTGGGGTCCTATTGAAGGCATGAATCAGGGGGATGACCTGCCCCAGGCTTGCCATATAACCACACAAGATGTCTGTGGTTTCCAGGAAGGGCTTGAGCACCTCCACCAACTGGGAGAAGGCCAGCCAATCTGTGGCACTGATGCCTACATCTCTCCCCCCTGGGCAGAATGGGCATGGAGGACATGATGTCCTCCAAAACGGCCTTCTGCTCCATCAGGTGGGATGCCATGGTGTAGGTGGAGTTCCACCTGGTGGGCAGGTGTGCCAGGAGAACGTGGGTCTCCTGACCCAACTCCTCATGCCTCTCATGCAGCCGGCGGGCAGCTTTCAGGCTGTGGGAGAAGTGGCCCACCAGTTGGCGGCATTGCTCCAGGAGTGCCCACGTCTCCCAGGTGCTGCGTCCCACTTGGGCTTGACGTGGCTGCCCAGGCCGAGGGCATCACGTACCACAAAGTCTAATTTGTGTGCCATGCATACAATGCCCTTAAAGCTTCGTTCAATGCCATCAACATGTTCCGCCCAACATCTGTGACCATGTGGCCACGGGTCACCCCCCCCTCTAGTGCCCACTCTTGCAGTGCAGACAGGAACTCAGCAGTGATGTTCCTCCCAGTCGCCTGAACTTCTATGTTCTGCACCTATCTCTCCCTTAACACACTGCCCGCCTCCCTGCGCCTGCCTCTTTGCCCGCCCACCCACCTGCCCACCCACCTGCCTACCCTCCAGTCCTCCTGGAAAAAAAAAAGACCTGCCTACTCGCCTGCCGGCATGTAAAACTGCCCCTCAGTCAGAAATCCAGCTGCTGATTCCAGTCACCTCCTTGGGTCTAGTTCCAACCAAGTCGAGCCTGCCTGCCTGCCTGCCTGCTGGGTCATGTTGGCCCAGCGGGCCAAGCTTAGTCTTATCATCTTCTTTCTGCCAACTGGGTTGACCCCCAGCATGCCAAGTTTATATTAACAACTGCCTGCCTGCCTGCTGGGTCACATTGGCAGAGCCCAGTCAGCCCTCCTGGTGTGGGTTAAACAGATCAGCTCAGCAATCTGAAGCCAAGCAATTTGGTGATGGGGTGATGCGCAGACAAGTTGTGGGTGTGGCAGAGCCCAGTCAGCCCTCCTGGGACGGGTTAAACCAGACCAGCATGCCTGCCTCAGACATCACTCAGACATCTCATCAAGCTTGCACACCTGAATGTGCCAAGAGGGCCAGCCAGGCCTCTCGGCAGTTGGCGCACCCAAGGCCGGTCCCGGCATCCCAAACATGGCAAGACGGCCGGCCTGTCTAAGCGGCTCCCCCCCCAAACCTCCGAGGGCTATCTTTATCATATCTGGGCAGTCTCAGCAGCCAAGTTACAATCCCCAGCTTTCTAGTTATAAACAAGCATCTTTGTCATCCCATCGCATGGCTTCAGATTGCAGAACTGATCTGTTTCCGACAGCTCTGCGGCCCTGTGGATTAACCACTGTTAGTAGCACCGACCCTGTTCATTTGATGGTGCTGCTGGTGCTGTTGGAAGTTGCAATCTCACTTGCCTCCTGGGGGCAAAAACCTTTCCTTTGCAGGCAAATCTGATGTTGCTGAAGAAGACTAGAGTCTGTTCTGCTGCCTTTTTCTCAGTCCCTTGATGGTTTCCCAAAGCCTGCTTTCCAATTGCCCTCTTCCTCAGTGCCCGATGGGGCAACACACTCTACTTTCAATGCCTCCTACAATTCCTACCTCAAGGGCCTTCCCTTAAAATTGGATCTGCTGGACGAAGTTGCCTCATCAGGCCAAGGGCCTTCCAAATCGGGTCTTCTGGGTGAAGTAATCCCATTGGTCTAAGCTTGTTCCACCTCCTGCCTGCTTGCTGAGTTAAGTTGGCCCAGTGGGCCGAGTTTGTTTCAACTCCTGCCTCTCTGCGCTCCCTGCCTGCTGGGTCAAGTCACCCCATTGATCAAGTTGCCCCATCAACTTTGCCAGCAAATGTGATACGGCTGAAGACTCTGCTGCCTTGAGCTTCTTTCCAATTATTCATACCGGCCAGTTCAATCCAGCGTCCTAGCCTTCTGTACTGCCTTGGCAGGTAGGCAGAACCTGGAACAACCTGGATCTCCCACTTGAGAACCCCAGCGGCGCTGCGGATTAACTGTCATTAGTAGTACCTTGGACCCTTTTCTCCTGTTGGTGCTACTGATTCCCTGAGAGCCGGGCTCTGCCCCCCCACCAAGCCTGTCCGGGCGTCCCCCATACCAAGATGGACAACAACAACAGCACCTATAACAAGCCCAGTGGCTCAGCACTGCAGTTTAACCCACAGTGCCACTGTCTACCTTGCTGCCAACTTCCTCAATGCCCAATGGGTCCAATAGTCTATGTTACTGGCTACATGACAACTTTCTGAGTCCTGCAGCTCCTTCCATTTCCAAAAGGCCTGCAAGATCATTCCAACTTCCTCAGGCTTGATTCTCAAATGCTGCTTGCTGACTTCAGCGTCCTACCCTCCTCAGGCGTCTCCGTGCCAAGAGAGCCAATTTCAGTCCCACCTAAACTTGACCAATGTGCTCCCTCCTCCTGAGATGTGCTGTGTGTGACATGTCCCTCCCTATCTCCAGGATCAGTATCCGCTGATTCATTTATTCTGAAAAATCTCAGAAATGCATATTTATATGTATTTCATGATTCCAGCCTCCTTGGGCTTCATTCCAATTATTCATGCCTGTTCATTCTGGCCTTCTAGCCTTCTCTACTGCCCCAGAAGGCTGGCAGAAGCTGGGTGAGAAGCAAATTTGGTGTCTCTAGGTCATCGGAGGCCACATTTATAGCTGTTTAAAGATGAATATTTGTGTATTTGTATTTGTTGATCCGTTAACCTTGACAAAGAACGGATCAAAATGAATAGCAATTTTTAAAATTTGTCTCCATCTCTAATCCAAACCTTTTAGGGCTTTAAAGTTGAATACCACAAGTACTTCAAATTATTTCTGGAAGTGAATTCTTAATCAACACAGCCCTTGTAGAGCAGATGTAAAGTGATCCAGTAAATGAGGGCCCATGGCGTTTTCCCTAGCCTAAGGAAGATACAGTATTAGAAGGAAACCACGACAGTTGGCTGACATCCTTTCTCACTTAGCACAAAACCAGAGGCACTGTGCCACAGGTGTTAGAATGATAAACAATGTAGTTAGGGATTGCCTGTGGAAGGACAGTCCAGGTCTTTTACTGGACTTTGAGTAAACAGTGCCTGAAATCCTGTTGTTTACTGTAGTATGTCCCAACTCGAATAGGCCCATTGAATCAGTGGAGATTTAGTGAGTCAATTCTCCCCATATATTGTGTTGATTCAATGGATCTATTCTAGTTGTGATTTACTGTGTTAAGTAACATGATTTCAGTCATTGGTTTCTCCTGGGGAGCTGAACAACCTCCATCCCCTCCTGATCCTTTTGATCTGTGCCAACCATAGACACTTTTTGCTTCTCAGAATAAAACAATAGCACCTAGTGAGATGAAGGGTACGTCATGGGAGATTAAGTTGTAGGCTGCAAAATGGAGTTTAAATACATGATCAGTACAAATCTGAAATGCTAATACGCAAGTCTTGTACTTGTCTGCAAGGAAGTTCAACTGAAACACAAGCCCTCTTAACTGACAGTCAAAACTCTACAAAGAATAACTAGAATAACTAGAATAATTTATTTCTACATTTATTTATACATCCTATAATTATTTTTTTCAGTTTAGATAATTTTTAATTATTTCATAATCTGAATCATTTAATAGTCTGTGGCCAGATCCATTGGTGTGCAGGGTGCTTTAGCTGCCCAGAGTGGTGGAATAGACCAGATGGGTGGGATATAAATCAAACAAACAAACAAACAAACAAACAAACAAATGAATGAATTTATGTGGTGCTACATCCTGATGAGCGCACAGTCCCAAACTCAGCCCAATCTGCAAATTTTGGGGGTCATTAATTAAACTGCAAATTAATTTAGGGTAACTTAGGGTAATCAGATGACAAGAAAGTATTGAGTTTGATCACACTGGAAAGGGTTGCTTTGCTGGGAGCAGTCTCCCTTAAAAGTGACCCTTCTATCCGTAATAAATCCAGCCTTGCTCCCCCAAAAGTAGTCTTGGTGCTGGATGAAAAAAGTCCAGCTTGGGCATGGATCAGGGTCAGGCTGGTTCGTGATCTCACATGTGTCATACAATAATCAGGAAACAGCTTGTATTGGATTGATCTATTTGCTCGTCTGATTGCACTTTTAGTAAAGCGGCATTAGCAAATTAATTTGTTAGTTAATTTGCTGAGTAACTATTGAACTTGTTATTAACAGCACCTTAATTTGTTACTGCAGTTTTACTCCATAAACTGCAGAGGGAGAGGTGTTCACAAGAATCTGTGCCACATGTGCTAAACTGGCTTGGTTTGCCTTAGGTATTCTGCATCTTGAAGGTTCTTTTTCCTGCATCATCTCACGCAGCAAACTCCTGGCCCTGGGGAAGGAGATGGTTCCAGATACAAGAATGGTCGGGAAGTCACTCTAGGAATATACAGTAGGTAGAGGCACTGCATAGTCAGAGAAATGAGGCATTAATTGTCTCCAAAGCCGCATACTGATTATACAGGAACAGATCAAAGTGAGAGACTAGTAGGAAACATGAGTGTAGTTGAAGTGTGAGGTGACAAGGGCATGCACCGAAGTTTTTGCTGCAGAGACAGAAAGGAAGAGGGATATTTCAGCAAATAACAAAACAGATGAATGATATATGACTTAAGATTTTTGATTGTAAAAGAATGTGTCTGTTAATAAAGATGTTGAATCTCATGAAACAGCAAAAGAGCATCCTGACCTCTCCAAAAATTTCCCTCAGTTGTGACCAAAAATTCTATTTTTCATCATGGCAATGTTGCAATATAATTGTAAAATGACAGTCAAGCATTAGGCCTGGAGAACATCTAGCCCTCCAGGTGATGTTGGCCTGCTGTTTCTATCAGCAATTACAGAATAAAAAGTGTGGGTGGAAGCAAAGTGTACTGCTTATATACCACCCCATGGTGCTTAAAGCACTCTCTGGGTGGTTTACAGTTTAATTATGCAGGCTACACATTGCACCCACAGCAAGCTGGATACTCAATTTACCAAACTTGGAAGAACGGCAGGCTGAGTGAACCTCTATCTGGCTACCTGAGATTGAACCCAGGTCATGAGCAGAGTTTTGGCTGCAGTATTGCAGTTTAATCACTGCATCACAAGGCTCCTAGAATAGTCAGTGTGATGGAAAAGGGGAGTTGCAGACCAACAAGATGAAGGAGCAGAAGGTGCCCATCTCTGCCCTAAAGCAATACATTTCATTATAGCTTTATATGGTGAGAATTTTTGGCATATGGCGATTGCAAAGCATTTGTGATTGAGGCAGTTTCTAGCAAAGAACTTTGGCATTTTAGTCACACACAGAAAAGATTGCCTCAGCATTGAGACAAAGTATGCACAGTACTATCGTTTTGGCTGGTAGCCTTGTGATAACTTGAGCCTTATAAGTTACTGCTGCATTTTTAAAATTTTCTCCTGCCCTGACACTTTTTGGAGGAAAGAAAAAGAAAAAAATGCAGTGGTGAGGAAATGGTACCTCCACTGCTATAATTGCTGCCTGAAGTATCTGGCTTGTATCACTCCATTGCATTTGACCATTGGGAAGCTAAGAAGAATAGTGAACAGTTGTGTCTTGAATAGAGATGGGAGATTTGCATTTGTCTCCCAGGGGAGATGGATATGAGTATCACCACCACAGGTAGCCATTTGTTTGACACCCCCACCCCCACCCCAGAACTGACTGGTTCACTTACCTTGGTACATGCGCTCGTAATCTCAAGATTAGACCACTGTAATGCGCTCTATGTGGGGCTACCTTTGAGGCTGATGAGGAAACTCCAAGTGGAGCAGAATGCGGTGGCCAGACTCCTTAGTGGAGTGAGAAAATACCATCATATCTCTCCTACTCTGGCCGCACTGCATTGGCTGCCCATTCGGTTTCGCATCGACTTCAAAGTGTTGATGCTTACGTATAAAGCCCTAAACGGTTTAGGGCCTCGATAGTTGACGGAACGCCTACTCCCACCAAGATCTACCCGTATCACTCAATCGAGTCAGGAGGTGAGGCTGAGAAGCCTGATGCCGAGGGAGGCCCGGAAGGAAAAGACAAGAAACCGGGCCTTCTCGGCGGTGGCTCCTCGCCTCTGGAACAACCTTCCTCCAGCGATTCATGTGGCCCCATTGCTGGGTATTTTTAAGACCCAACTAAAAACTTGGATGTTTAAGCAGGCCTTCCCTCCACTTAATACTTAATTTTTTCTTCTTTATTTATCTCCTGTTGTCTTTTCCATCTTGAAGAATCTGCTTATTGATTTATAATTTCTTTTTTATCTTGGCATATTTATATGTCTATATGTTATATTTTTTATTTGTTTGGAAGCCGCCTAGAGTGGTCGTAATGACTAGATAGGCAGGGTATAAATTAATTAATTAAATAAATAAATAAATAAATAAATAAATGAATGAATGAATGAATGAATGAATGAATAAATAAATAAATAAATGAATAAATGAATAAATAAATACCGCTTGCAGTGCGGCATGTGTGGCCATCCTCATTCATGCCACACCAATCGCAGAAGTAGCCCGGCTGGGGCTTCCTCACCTCCCTCCACTCAGCAGCTGAGTGGGGAGCCTCGTCAGCCCTCCTCCTCACCAGAGTGGTCAGCAACAGAGGGAGGTGGGGAAGCCCTGGTCAGGCTATTTCTGCAATTGGTGTGACACGAACAAGGACTGTCATGCATGCTGTGCTGCAAGTGGTAAGTGGACCAGCCAGTTCTGGAAGAGAGAGTCAAATGGGCCAGCCGGCTTACCTCTGGTGGAGATATTTACAATTATCCCATTTAAACCATGCTTAGAAGAGGCTTTTTAGTAACAAGGTTCAGCATGACAGTATACGGGAAACAGTTGTTTTGATCCTAGTGTGATGGAAGGTGTGGTATCTAAACAAAAAACTATGAAAATCTTATAGGATTTTGTCATGCTTCAGCTATTGCATAGAAGGTAGCTATCACACTATGGCTGATTGCTGGTGGTAAGTAAATGATGGTTTTTGTAGTGTCAGGTGTCCTGCTAAGGGATGCTAGCATGGCCCAAGTCCCTTTTGTTCTTCTGCTGTTTATCAAAGACCCTTGTCTTTTTTCTTTTTCTTTTTAAAGCCCTTGATATTTAAGCTAGTTTATTGTTGAAAGGTGCTCTGTTTGCTTTTACTTATGTGTTTTTAATTCTGCTTTTAACGTATTTTGGTATTTTAATCCTTTGATTTTATTTCATTGTTATTGGTGCTAACCATCTGAGCATTGTTACATTTTTTTGGCAAAAGATGGAATATAAATGGAAAACAAACAAATGTAGAGGTTTAAGGTCTGTCTGGTTGGAGATGTTTGAGCTGGTATTTTTTCTAAAAGGCAGGATAGGAATTAAAATAAATAAACATATAAAAATGCTCTTGGTGAAATATGAGAAGTCTTTCCTTTCCTTTCCTTTCCTTTCCTTTCCTTTCCTTTCCTTTCCTTTCCTTTCCTTTCCTTCCCCCCCTCCCTTCCTTCCTTCCTTCCCTCCCTCCCTCCCTTTAATAGAAAATTCTTCTGTATATTTGAATTCATTTATTATTGAGATAAGGTTACTATGACATGATTTTAGCTCCAGTTTTTACATGGCAAATATTTTGTAAGATTTAGTATAGCTTTGGCAATGAGTTACAGTTTAAACAATCTGACTAACCTCATGTAGCAATGCATAAAAACCATACCTACATTATGTTGTTAAAAATCTCTGGCTTCAGGGATGTGGTAAAACACTACTCTGAAAACTGGAGGGTGCCTTGAGAAGACCCAAGGAATTTCTGCAGAAATGTGTACAGACTTCATGTACATCTTTACCCAGAAATAAGGTGCACTGATTGCTGTGAGACTAAAATATACCCAGGTACGGATATACATCACATACTCTTTGATTAGATATGCAAATTTTAGTTGTGACTTACTATGATTATCTCGCTCCAGAGGGAGTAGATGAAGCACCCTTTGTCCTTGGACCATGCTGAAAACATTTCTGCTCTAACAGAAACAATGCTATACTTTGTAATCGTAGGAAGACATTATGGTAGGCATTTATGATATATTTAGCATGTGAACAGCCATTTAGAGACACCTGTATGCTTAACTAGCAGTTATGCTCAGTTTTGCTCTTACTCTGAGAGTGTATTTTTCACATGGGAGTATTTCATATTCTGCACTGTAAATGTTTCAAAATATAAACAAACAGAAAACACGCTGATATTTTCCCATTCACATCCCCCTTCTGTGAAATATAGGTTAATTTCACTATGCATGCTGTACATATTTTCCGAGAGGTAGCCCTGTTTGTTTAAGCAACGAGAAAAATGAAGAAAACACCTTATGGCCCCTTTGAGACTACCCCATTTATTTCAGGGCAGATTTTCATGGATTGTGGTGCACAAAAGCTCATGCCGAAATCAAGTTGTGAGTCCCAAAAGGGCCACAACACTTTTTGTTTTGTTGTAAATGGGATGGATTTTTAAGGCCAATTCTTAAGGGGCATCTTGGATCTCTTCCCATTCCATACAGGCAGAAGGGAGTAGTGGCTCCAACTAGACACAAGATCATCAATTAGTCTTGCAGGGAAGTCAAGTATCCTCATGAATAGGCATCCTTATATGTGGTCTTCATGACAGTAAGTCTCTGCTCACAGAGAGACCTAAAGCTAAACACCCCATTCCTTTGCCTTTGGTGGATTCCTGGAACTAGTAACAGATAAGCTTCCGGTTTACTAATGCTCCCTGCCAAGAACAAACTGTCTAAATGTGCTTGGACCTGTGACAATGAAACCGTTATTCTGGATTGGTGTTTATTACTATGCACTGAGTGACCCCAGACTGCATTTTGTTTTGTCTTATGTTTTTCCTCACTGGATACTTGTCTGCCTCTGTTGGCTGCAAATTTTGGATTGCTGATCTCGGCTTTGGCAGCTCCCATTTTGGAACTGCTGGTGACATGACCTTGCTTTTTGGTGCCCTCTTACTCTGCTCTAGCTTGCCTTTCTCAGTAGTAGAGCCCTGTGGCACAGTGGTTAAACTGCAGTACCGCAGCCAAAAACTCTGCTCAGGACCTGGATTTAATCCCAGATAGCTGGCTCAAGGTTGACTCAGTCTTTCATCCTTCCTGGGTTAGTAAATTTACCCAGCTCACCGGGGGGGGGGGGGATGTGTAGCTTCCATAATTAAATTGTAAACTACCCAGAGAGTGCTTTAAATGCTATGGGGTGGTATATAAGCAGCACACTTTGATTTGCTTTGTTTTGAATTGGCACTAAGTAACATGTTGTGTGCACAACTTGATGGAAATTGTTCTGAGCTCACTGGAAGAAAGGTGGCCTATAAATGGGACAAATAAATAAAAATATGCAATCATTTAGAAACAGAGCATTCCCTTTTGGCCACCTCTCTCTCTCTCACTCTCTCTCTAAAGAATCTCAGGGTGTCAGACTAGAAGACTCCAAAACTGTCTATAAACAGTTCATTCGTAATACCCAGAGTATTCTAAGGGAATAGCCAGTCCCTAAAGGAACTGCCTATTGAGGCATGGGTGGGATTCAGGGTGTGTGTGTGTGTGTGTGTGTGTTGTGTGGCTAGAACCTGCAAAATATGACTACCAGACTGGGTAAAGCTGTAGAGAACTAGGATCTTATGCAGATAGATCTTTATCACTTATTAGTTAAATTAAAGTAATTGAATGAAAGCCAATTTAGATCTGAACCAGTTCATGCTTAGTAAATTTCACTGAGCTGAGAGAGAGCTGCTTCTTAGTAACTACAGAGACGCACCATCCTAGGCATGTCTACTCAAAAGTAAAACTTATTGGGATAATTTCTGCTTTCAGAGTATAGAGATGCAGACAAGATTTAAATCCATATCATCTGGGTTGATGGCATTTTGGAATAGACTTCGGGCTAGAGCTTGAAAGAGGTACCTTTCTACATATCAACTCCCAGATTCCCCCAGACAGCTTGGCTGCATAGTCTGTAGTCCAAAATTTATAACTTTTCCAACCTCTGCCTTCAGTCTAGACTGTACTTGAATCCTGTTGAACTCAATGGGATGAGTTAGCCATGATTAAATTAAAGATGCACAGTATGGGGAGAAAATGGATACAGAGTAATTAATCTCCCTTTCTCATTGTGATATAGCCCAACATCATCCAATGAAACCAAGTGGTGGGAGATTCAGGACAGAGAACATAAAGTACAGTACTTATTTGCCTAATATGTAGTTAACCTGTGGAATTCACAGATTGTTGATGATTTAAATAAGCTTCAGAAGTGCTGGTAATGTTGGGATCTTGTGATGCCATCCAGTGTGTCAGCTGCAGTGGATGCCAGTCTATTTTTTTAATTGCAATTGAAGATATTGGTTGTTGTGGCCCTTACAGCCTCAAGAGGCTTGGGACCAGGCTGCTCTCCAGACGATCAATTACATTTGCCACAAAAAAGCAAAGAGGCAAAAGGGCTAGTGCTACTTGTACTCTTACCTTGAAAGTTCTGGCAGTAGAACGTTAGGATGACTCAACAAGGAATGCTTCGTCTGCCAAAAGATGCTATTCGCCCATTTCTCCAGCACGCGTGTGATACTCTTTATCCCTTGAATGTTGACTTTATCTGCTGAAATATCAACAATGACAGGGCAATGAGTGTGGGAAAAGAAACATTCAAAGACAGAAAGCAACTTTAACCCCATTGTCTGTCATTATTACACTTCCATTTTTATGGATTAAAGTATATCATATTTACTGTCCTAACAACACAGAATTAATGACAGGAAGAGAAAATTGTGTATATTCCTTTTTCTGAGAAGAATAGCGTTTGGTTTTTGAAACCTCCTAGCCGTTATGAAAATATAAAGGGTTGCTTCCATCCCCTACTGTTTTCTTGAGCTGCATTTGGTGGGAATGAGGGAGAAAGAGAATCATGTTCCAGAACCAGCTTTATGCGGGCTGGGAAACCCTTTGCCTAGGAAGGTTAGGCTTGTCCTCTAACTCATAACGTTTGCAGCCCAATAGTCCTCCATTTAGACCAGTGGTTCCCAATCTTGGCTCCACAGATGTTCTTGGGATTAAAACGTGCAGAAGCCTTCACCAGTTGCTGTGCTGGCCAGGATTTCTGGGAGTGTCAGTCCAGGAACATCTGGGGACCCAAGGCTAGGAACCACTGATTTAGACAGACATTTGGCAAAGAAAATTCATTTTTATTCTTCTGGAAATGTTGCTCTTGCTTCTGGTTACATTGTCTTATTAATGTTTCTGCTGTTTTGTTGTGTTTTAAATCTTGTGTTCATTGATTTCTATCCTTACACTTGAGTCCTACCCTCACCTCATTAACTGTTTATTGATATTTTTTGTACTCAATGGTGTTTATTAGTCGCCTAGGCTATGTATGATTCATGACTGGATGGACCATAAATGTTTATAATGAATAAAAAATGATTTGTGAGGTGAGGCGAAGTTTGGCACAAGCAGCGTTATCAGAAGCAGGGCCTACAGGAATATGCTCTAATTCTTGGGCTTGCCCAGAGAAATTTTTTTTAAAAAAAGCTGAACACCAGGATATCATCTTTTATGTTATGGTACTTATTCCGGTATTCTCAGCAGTCTTATCTCATCCCCCACATAACGGCTGTGGAGGACAGCTGCAGCAACAAGATATGTTTGTTGCCAAGACAGCTCTACTTGGGGTGCTTTTGCAAAAGGCAGTGGAGATGTCTATGCTTCTTTTCTGTAGCAGAAGTTGGAGTCTGTTGGGGGGACAGGATGAAAGGCAGAATACTGTTTGCCACTGTCTTAAAAGGGCTACGTGAGCATTGTGTGCTGGAATGGCCAGGGATAGGGAGAATTGGGAGTTGTCTTAACCTCTAACATGTAGGGGGTGTCTTTTTTCTTCCAGATGTTTTGGTTTTCAACTTGTGGAAACCCCAGGTAGCATGGTCAATAGTGAGTTGTCTAAAATATCTAGAGGGACAAACATTCCCTGTCCCTTCTCTTAACAGTAAAAGAAAAAAAAAAGAAACAGATGTTTACTCAGGAGTAAATTCACTGTGTTCAATAGGGCTTAAACAGGTATTCAGCAGTAGACTAAAAACTGGATCAATTATATTTTCCTAACAACTGAAATGGGGAAACAACTGCAACAAATTGCATTGTAAAAGCTTGGGGAAGCTTTGTTAAGAAAACGTCCTCTCCTCAAATCCCCCTACCAGGATAGGTCAGTGTCTATACTGGTAGGGGGAATTCGGGAGATGTGGGTTCAAAACAGTGGCCTTTTCAAACTGTTATATTTGTGTTGTACAAAATTCATTTGACAGAGAAGGGCATGTTTTTTTAAAACCTGGATTTCAAGAACAAAATAAAGCATACAGAATATGTATCAGTACAGAAAAAAATATTGGCATGTATATTGTTATGTCTTTCCATTTCTAAACTGCAATAAGATATTACAGAAATGGCACCATGGAATTCCATTTCTTTTGGAAGATAAAGCATTGCAGACTTCAAAGTATGTTATGCATTCAGAGTCAAAGTACTTTATGCCTTTTTATGACTCTGCACTGAGGAGTGGTACTGGTAAAATAATAATATTAATAATATAATAATAATAATAACAAGAACAACAACAACAGCAGCAGCAGTAATTTCTGGGCGTGTCCTGAGACTGTGCAGCTTGCCCATGGTTATACAAGCTGGTTCTACTCCCAGGCAGGGCAGTGGGGAATCAAACCCCCCAATCTGTGGCTCCACAGCCAGATACCAGATACCTAAACCACTGAGTTATCCACTCTTTAAATATCTCAAAAACTCTATTAGGACTGCTATAAGTTGGAATCTACTTGATGGCACCTAACACTTGTAAACCACCCTGACTAGTGTGTGCAACACACACATACATACATACATACACACACACACACACAAACTGATGCCAATGTGACTCCCTGTGGCAAAGAAAAAAAAAGAACAACCACAATATCGGAAGAAGGTAAAGAAGATACTACTAATATACTTGTTGTTTCAACTTATATACTTCCCCATAGTGCCTAGACCAGTATGAAGATTTGCTGCTGCCCCTTGTGTTCAACTGCCTGAGATCAGCTTGTTTAGTGGACTCCTCAAGGCAGAAGAATACACAGGTGGCAAGAATACACAGAGGAATTGTACCAGAAATATCTGGATGTCCTGGGCAAGCCCGATAGTGTGGTTGCTGACCTTGAGCCAGACATCTTGGAGAATGAGGTCAAGTGCACCTTCGAAAGCTTGTCTAACAACAAGACCAGTGGAGTTGATGGCATTCCAGTTGAACTATTTAAAATCTTAAAGGATGACGCTGTTAAGGTGCTACACTCAATATGCCAGCAAGTTTGGAAAACTCAGCAGTGGCCAAAGGACTGCAAAAGATCAGTCTACATCCCAATCCCAAAGAAGGGCAGTGCCAAAGAATGCTCCAACTCCCGTAGAATTGCACTCATTTCACACACTAGCAAGGTTATGCTCAAAATCCTACAAGGCAGGCTTCAACAAAATGTGGACTGAGAACTCCCAGAAGTACAAGCTGGATTTCGAAGGGGCAGAGGAACTAGAGACCAAATTGTGCTGGATTATGGAGAAAGCCAGAGAGTTCCAGAAAAACATCTACAGTACTTCTGCTTCATTGACTACACAAAAGCCGTTGACTGTGTGGACCACAGCAAACTATGGCAAATTCTTAAAGAAATGGGAGTGCCTGATGACCATATCTGTCTCCTGAGAAATCTATATGTCGGACAGGAAGCAACAGTTAGAACAGTTATAAACATTGGGAAAGGAGTATGACAAGGCTGTATATTGTCCCCCTGCTTATTTGACTTATATGCAGAATACATCATGTGGAAGGCTGGACTGGATGAAACCCAATCTAGAATTAAGTTTGCCGGAAGAAATATCAACAACCTCAGATATGCAGATGATACCACTCTGATGGCAGAAAGTGAGGAGCAATTAGGGAACCTTTTAATCAGGGTGAAAGAGGAGAGCGCAAAACATGGTCTGAAACTTAACATCAAGAAAACAAAGATCATGGCCACTGGTCCCATCACCTCCTGGCAAATAGAAGGGGAAGATATGGAGGCAGTGACAGATTTTACTTTCTTGGGCTCCATGATCACTGCAGATGGAGACAGCAGCCCCGAAATTAAAAGACGCCTGCTTCTTGGGAGGAAAGCGATGACAAACCTAGACAGCATCTTAAAAAGCAGAGATATCACATTGCCAACAAAAGTCCGAATAGTCAAAGCTATGGTTTTTCCTGTAGTGATGTATGGAAGTGAGAGCTGGACCATAAAGAAAGCTGACCACCAAAGAATTGATGCCTTTGAATTGTGGTGCTGGAGGAGACTCTTGAGAGTCCCCTGGACGGACTGCAAAGAAAACAAATTTATCCATTCTTAAGGAAATCAACTCTGAATGCTTACTGGAAGGGCAGGTCCTGAAGCTGAGGCTCCAATACTTTGGCCATCTCATGAGAAGACTCCCTGGAAAAGACCTTGATGTTGGGAAAGTGTGAAGGCAAGAGGAGAAGGGGATGACAGAGGACGGGATAGCTGGACAGTGTCATCGAAGCTACCAACATGAATTTGATCAAACTCTGGGAGGCAGTGGAAGACAGGAGGGCTTGCCATGTTCTGGTCCATGGGGTCAGAAAGAGTCAAACATGCCTTAACAACTAAATAACAGCAAGGAAGAAGATGTGTTCACAGCTCACTTCATCTAGACTAGAGCAACAGTCAGCAACCTGGGGCTGTTCAGGTGATTTGGATTCTATCAAGCCCAATCAGCATGGTCAAAGGGCACAGGTTATGGAACTTCTAGTCCAAAAAATCTGAATAGCAACAGGTTTAGACTTTCTATCTCTCCCCCCCCCACCTCTGTCTTCCTACTCATTCCAGCTCCAAAAGCATTTTTTCTTTTCTCACATTTACATCATGCTATGATCATTCCTGCAGGAAACAGCCATAACCGGTAAGTTTGAAAGTAATAATAATCAAACCTTTGACATCCATCCAGTGACACTGCAGACAAAATAACAGTGATACTCGTAGACCCATTCATAGTCACATGTTTAGCATCACATCAATTTTAACTAAAGCTGTCTATTACATATTACATACTTGTGTAGTCCTCAGTAGAGGAAGTGAACATATTAAATGCAATGGCTTTCATTATGTTTATAGATACAGAGTCTGTTTCTACAGATTGCATTGCATAATCTAACTTCACGTATTGCAGAACTCAGAAGTATTGGATTCAGTCAATTCTTTATCAGAAAGAAACATCCTTATTTGTTTTAGTAAGGGAGGGAGGCTTTGTAGGACTGTAAACATACTACCAGCAACACCCCTCTGTCTTGCTTTGCTGGAATTTCTTACCTCCTTCTCGGTAGTTCCATTCCTGAATCTGATTCTGAAGTTCTTTCTGACAGAGGCCAACGGGCAGGAGACAGATGTAGAGGAGAAGTGGGAAAGTGCCCACAATCAACATTTTGACAGCTTTCATTTTCTTGCTGGAAGGACAGGTCAATTTTGAAAAAGAAAATCTGAGTGTAACTGATTATCAGAAATAATTCAATAGGCTAAAATAATACCACGTAACAGCTTGCACATGACTGTAGTACTTCATACAGCAGGTGAAGAAGTGCATATTTCCTCCACATATACTTCTTGCTGGTAGAAAAGCAGCAGTTCTAGGACTAGCTCAGTCAGTCAGTCAACTTAGATACTGCCCAATAATGCAATACACACTCCCTGGCAATACGCTCACTCACTCAAACAAAAAAACATTAATTATAACACATCATCAGCAATGAACAATAAACAATAAAGGAATCATGACTCACCAAAACTAACTAAAGTAAACAAATTTAAAACGCAGTTGGACATTGAGTAGTACACATTAATAAAAGTGAACTGAGCACTGAAACAAACAGAGCCAGTGGATATAAGCAAGGATTGGAGATTTGTGTTCATAACTGTTAGTACCTGTTGTTGCGTCCACCCTCGTACCCCTTGCTTGACCATCAAGCCTCAGAGCACACAAAGGCAAACACTCCCCTCTTTTTCACTGCTGCCACCAGGTGATCACTAAATCACCATTGCTTCAGAAAGATTCAGTTCCACACTTCAAGGTCTTTTAAATAGAACTTGTTTATTGATTACAGAAATTGAAATACACTCCTAACTCTAATCACACCTCAGAATTCCCCAAACTCCACACTCTGTCTCCTTCTCCTTTCTCTCACTCCGACTCCTACTGACTCTGTTACTCTTATTGACTCGTGCTGACTGACTCTGACTCTCTGACTTCGCCTCTTATAGCATCTCTCTCAGTAATGCCTCTCAGCAACATGAATATGCATGAACATAACAAAATATGAACCATTTACCTAATAAATGGGGAACACTACACCTGTAATCAGTTTAACTATTGCATTTTGGACCTGTTGTAATTTCTGCACTAGTTTCAAGGGCATCCCCATGTACAGAACATTACAATAGGCTATTTTAGAGATTACCAAAGCATGAACCACTGTTGCTAGGCATTTCCATTCCATTGCATTGCATTCTGTGATTGCACAGGTGGGAAATCAAATGGAGCTGATAAAAGGCACTTTCGGCCATGGCAGATATCTGTATCTCCATAGAGATGGCCAAGTCCAAGAGTACACCTGGACTCTGAACCCAATCTTTCAGGGTGAGTGTAACCCTGTGAAGATAAGGTAGTTGTCCCTCTAACTGGTCAGGTGAACCTCCCAAAAGTAGGATCTCTATCTTATCTGAATTCCATTTCAGTTTCTTGTCCTTTGTCCAATCCATTATTGCAGCCAGACAGCACTCCAGGATCTGCAGTGCATTACTTGGAGATGAAGAGTGAGAGACAGATCTGTGTGTCCTCTGCTGTTGGTGACAATGTTCATGATGACAATGAACTCCAAATCTCTGAATGACTTCTCTTAGAGGCTTCATATGTTAAAAAGCATTGGGGAAATGATTGAACTCTGGAAAACTCCATAACAGAGGTCCAAAGGGGTAGAGATCTCCTCCCCAAGCTTTCTCTGAGAAAGGCCCTCAAGGAAGGATTGAAACCACCAGAGAATGGTGCCCCCAAGTCCCAAACTCAAGAGATGACACAGAAGGATACTGTGGTTAATGGTATCAAAACCCATAAAAAGCTCCAGGAGGACCTGTAGGGTTATACTCCCATTGTTTGTCTCTTGGGAGATCATCATGCAGGGTGACCAATGCAATTTTGGTTCCATGATGTGGCCTGAATTCTGGCTGAAATGGATCAAGACTATCTTTGCCCTCCACGAACATTTGCAACTGGTCAGTCACCACTGACCCAATCAACTTGACCAAAAATGATATTTTTGTCATTGGCCTGTTTTTTCAGAATGAGCTTTAAAAGGCAAGGCAAATATTCCTCCCAAAGAGATGCATTGATGATATGTATAGCCCATTCTGTAGATACCTCCTTAGCTGTTTTTAGGAGCCATGAAGGGCAACAATCCAGAGAGGAAGTGGTGGCTTTGCACCATGCAAGTGCTTTGCCCACATCTTTGGGTTGCACTAACTGATCCAGTACAACCTGATTAGACAGTGCTTGGGACATCTCCATCAGATCCTCTGAACCCAACAAGGAGTCCTTAGTTCTAAAGCAGGCTACCAGTCTATCACAGTTTTCTATATTTGAATGTAAAGTTTGCTTTTGTCCTCGACATGCTAGTTTCCCATTCCCAGAAAGTTTAACGTAGGGGAGCTTTCAAACATGCCATTCTGCATACATCGTGTGAAGAGGTTCTGTCTGCTCTCATTGCTATTTTTGTATATTTAAAAGTTGTCATCCTACAAGAATGGCAGTGCTATGATATGAAAGAAGAATCTTTCAAGTTTTAAAGATCTTTTTTCAACTTAAAGACCTGCCTTTAAAAATATAGGGCATTCTGGTGAATCCAGATAATAAAGATGCCAGCTCAGCTCTATCCAGCCATGTGCAATAGCAAATAATAGGCCCTGATTATGGTACACCCCTCAAGAGAGATCATAAGATACAGGCCAGCTACTGAAGGGTCTGGGCGAAAGCAACAGCCTTGGTAGTACAGCACTTGCTTTGCATTAAATTTCCCCAAGTTCTTTCCTTGTACTGTATCTCTGGTTTTGAAGGGGTCACAAAGGAGGAGGTTGTGGAAGGCTGCTCCCTTGAGACTCTGTGAAGTTGCTTGGGGTTGTAATAAGAGATAGTATTGCCTAGAAGTGGGAAAAGTTACTTTTTCAACTGCCAGCCTCAAAATGCCTTCATGGGACATGCTGGCTCAAGCAATCTGGTAAAGCAGCAGAACAAATTGCAAGGTAAATTTCATATTATAAAATTAAAATCAACTGGAACGAGTGTTGACTCTATTCATAAGGTTGTGTCATGTTGACTGAAAAAGTACACTCCTGGATTCCTTCCAAAAAAAAGGAATAGGTTTTATTTTACAAAGAGCAGAATCAAAGTAGTTCTGGTGAATAAAAGACACATGGACAGCCCGATATGACAATTCCATGCTTGAAGTAAAAAATAATGCTGCAGCTATTTTTCCTTGAAGGTCACGTCCTTCCCCTCCTACTCTCTCTTCAACTGTCCACCCTAACTGCCTCTAAACACCCATTCCTCAGCAGTTTCTTCCATCTCCCTGGCAACCAACCACACCCACTTCATTCTGTTCTCCGGTATCTAATCACTCCCACGTCTAGTTATTACATTTGTACTGTATCTGTATGCTGTCTGCATGTGAGAGTCAATGCATTGTAGTGGTAATGTTGTTTGAATGGGATGTAGGAGATCCTGATCCGCTTCTCTGCGGAGTCATGACTCATCACATGATGGGTGATCTTAGGTCACATACCCTCTCTGTCGGACCTGCCTCATGAGGTTATTGTGGGATGAGGTGGGAAGGATGAAAGCCAAGTACACTGCCTGAGAGCACTGGAGGAAGGCAAGGCATGATTGCTGCTTATAATGCAGATACACATTGCAATGAAAAGGCTTCACACATCTTAAAGGTGAATGAAATTATAGATGGCATAAGCCGTCATGGACTCCAGCCCACATCTACCAGCTGCATGGTGTGCTATGTTATCTAAAACCCGATTGTGCATTAATATGCATGCAACTTGACGTTGTGCCATCTCTGAGGCAAAATGTGATCCTTGAAGTACTTTTGCTGGAAAATTGCACAAATGGACCCACTGAGAATGTGTGATTCTGCAATTTCATGGAGCATAACACCTGGCACATTTATACCAGCACAAACAGCCTGCATGACAAGCATGCACCCACACACATTCACAGGCATGTGGGGACACTCTGTGTGTGTGTGTCTGTGTCTGTGTCTGTGTGTCTGTCTGTGTGTGTATGTGTCTGTGTCTGTGTCTGTGTGTGTGTGTGTGCGTGTGCGTGTGATTCTACTGCAAACAGTGATTTCAGAGAGCAAGGGATATGGAAAATGCAGCAGATTATCATCATCTATTATTGGCTCACCTTTCAAAAAATAGTTGTGTGGAACGAGAAAACAAGCAATGGCCTCTGTTTTTGTTCCAAGCCTCAGGATACAGTATAAGCTTCTTGATGAATGATGTTTCAGCTAGTTTTGTAAATAGCCATTATGAATAATGTCATACTGGTATTTCTGCATTTCATTCCCCTTTGAACTCACCACCACCCCATTGTATAATGCCTGTCAAGAAAAGGCTTTAATTGTAACAAAACTCCACTGAACAACATGCCTGAGTTGCAGTAAGCATAGCTGTAATCTTTACAACCTATTTATGGATTTTCAATTGCCTGGCAAAATACATTTCTACAGGAATTTTATCTGACAGTGCTTTTTTGGGGGGGTTTGTTTGCTTTTTTTGTTACATGAAAAGCAATTGAAAGGAAGTCTGAAGCAGCTTCAAGGCTGTGAAGTGAATGTGTGTGTGTGATTATGTGTGTGACAGAAAGACAGAGGTTGAGGCGGGGGGGGGATGCCTCCTGAAAGATCTATTTACATTTAAGAGAAAGCTGTAGTGGGATAAATCTGCGAAGATTCTTAGTCATCCAGGTGTGGTTATCTGGAAGTTGAGTCATGACAACTGGTCTTCTTTCTTGTTAGGTTGAAATGTTTTGCTACTCATCCAAGCAGCTTCTTCAGTCTGAGGAAAGTTGGTAGGAGATCCCTGATGTATCCTCCAAGTTAATTTCACTCCACCCTGGTCTATTCAGGCTCGTTAGAAGTACAAAGGACTAGGGGTGAGGGACAATCCCACTTCTGCAGTCATTCTCCACCCAATATCATGGGTCGCTGATGGTTGTAAACAGTGATCTTTCTTGTGTGTATCCCTAATCCTTCTGGGGATGGATGAAAGGGCATGCAGTTTCAGAGAGGCAGATTCCCCCTTGGTTTTGTGGAAGGGAATGAAACCATTAATGCTGTTTACCTACCCCATTCCAGCACTAGGCCTTCCTCATGGTATTATCTTATCTTTATAACAAGAAACCAGAATGTTAAGAGCATAGGTACCTTGTACATCACCTGAGGAACTGGTCTCAGAGCATTAGTTCATCTGGACCAGTAAATGTCTATTCTGATTGGCAATTGTTCTCCAGCTATCAAGTTGGATTCTTTCCTTGCCTTTGTGTCACCTGGTGCTTTTCCTTCCAAATATTAATCAGACATGACTTTGATCAATTTTCAAAATCCGACATGATCAGAGATATTCAGGGTGCTGCGTAGTAATAATGTTAACTGCATCTGTTGAATTAATATATCCAGTTTGACCCTGGTAATGTTAGATCAGTTCAAATAAAGATTAATGGAACATTGGATATAATACTGAGAATAACCTTTACTCTGTTGCTTCTTAAGAACTATGAAGTGGCAGGCAACCTCCTCACAGCTGAAAGGATGCTGCTTTAAACTGGAGTAAGATTTCACCTTTAAATGAGATTTGGCTACATGAACAGTTGTTTACATTCTCATTGAATAGACCAATATTCATTTAACAAATGTATGGAGGATATAATGCTTGACATTTCTTTAGAGAAGATGCAACTACAATTCATTTCATTTTGGAACAATTTAAATCCTAACTGCCAACTAAAATTCATATATTATTGATATATTTAAAAAATTAATCTGTCAGTCCATTACAAGGAAATGGTTTATCTGTTAACTGAAATCTTGTTTATTGGGTCAATTAATCTGTGTCTACAATGACAAAAAATAAACCATTATATTTTCTGCATGGATATTAGATTTGCTGTTGGGGTGGGGACCCATTTACATGAAAAATGAAGGAGTTCATCCCTTTGAGGAAACCTTCCCAATAGAAGCTGATCAAGTAAAAGAAATTACTTATCACTATTTCTGTCTCCACTATCCAGGTTGTAAATGCTGTTACTTATGTAGCCAAAACTTAAGAGGGCCTGGGGATGGGGGTGTGGGAGAAGGATAGTGATTGAAGTGTTGGACTGGCACTTAGGAAATCAAGATACTGAAATCAACTGAAAAAGGGACTGTAGCAAAGAAATCAGAAGAAGTCTGAGGCTTGAAAGAGCAACAATGAAGGAGCTTAGAAAAGACCATTAAGTGTAAGGATGTGTCACTGGACACCAAGACCAAGATCATTCACACACTTGCTTTTCTGATCACTATGTACAGATGTCAAAACTGAACAATAAAGAAAATTGACAGGAAATATCATGCTGGAGGGTTGCTTTTCAGATAGCTTGAACTGCCAGAAAAAGTGGGTCCCAGTTCAAATCAAACCTGAACTAACTTTGCAAGCAAAAAGGTTGAAACTGAGGCTGTCCTCCTTTGGGCATGTAATGAGAAAGCGAGACATGCTGGGGAAAATGATAATGCTAGAAAAAGTTGAAGGCATCAGGAAAAGAGGGAAACCATCCATGAGATGGAGTGAATGAATAAAGAAAATCACATCCTTGAGTTAGCAAGGGTTGAGCAGGGCTGTTAATGATAAGATACTTTGGAGGTCACTTGTTCATAGGGTTGGTATAAGTCAAAAGCAAGTTAATGGCACATAACAAAACAACAACAACAATTCAGCCATGACACTCTCTGAATAAGCTTGTGGCAGTCATTCATCATGATGTAACTCACAGGGTGTTGTGAAGAAAAAAGTGGAGGGAAAAAGCCATGTATATTGCTTTGTGTTTACTGAAGGAAAAACAGAATATAAAACAATTGGTAAAATAAATAAAAGAGCACCCCAATACACAAGCCTGAAATGGCAAGGAAGCCATTCAGGCTGATTTTGGCTTTGTCTGAACAATAACAGAAAATTCTGAATGGTGTGAGTTGCTGTTTCACTGTGGAACAGACTGCCTCAGGAAGTGGCAAATCTACTTTCAATGGTTGCCGATCTAATTTAGGGAGAGCCTGGACTGTCAGTCCCATCCGCATGGCAAGCAGTCCCCTGCCCACTGTGTCTACAGGAGCTTCCAAGAACTGGTCACTCACAGCACTGCTAAGTTCCTTTTCTTGAATTGGGTAGGATTGGGTCAATTCCTTAAAAAAGCTATCATTACTGAATCAAGATTATCTGCACTCATCCATAAGATTTATATCATTATTAGCCTGAATTGCATAGTTTCTCATGTGAGGAATGAGGAAGTGAGTCTTCCAAATGGCTGATGATGTCACACTGCTTGGACTTTTGGTAAGCCCTAAGAAAATTAAATTACCTTTCCAGTGGAGTATGAACATCATCTCATAATAACTTGGGAACAGTTCCAGGCCAGCCTCTTGGCATCCTTAGGAATTATTGAGATTTTGCTCAAATATGAATGAACCTGAGATTTAATTATACTGTATATTCAAATATATATATATAGTCCCCTTACTGTACTGTATGTGTTGATAATATCAGGTTAATGCTGCTAATATTGAAAAAAAAACCCTATACTTTATAAAAGATACACAGCCTGATTTCATAACTACTGAAGGAGAAGAAAGTCCAGATGGGTTCAGTCTGAATGGTTTGTGTTTCACATTTTCAGATGAATTATGCCATTCTTAGTCTTATGTAACCCTATTGAGGGGTCATGAGGGAAGGATGAGTTTTTCAAAAGGAGCATTGGAGAAGATAGAATTAACCCTTTCCTTCTCAAAAAGAACATCTCCCAGAATCTCCTTCTGTCCTGCAATTGACACAAAGAAATGGGTTTTTTAAAACATCTAAAAGCAGCATGATAGGATGGGCAAAGAAAATTTCCTATCTTTTGATCAGGGATTAGAGATAAGAGAGAGTCAGTGGGTAAAATATGTTATCACTAATCATTGGCTAACTGTGGGGAGCATTCTAAAGACTATGCCTAATGCACACACTAGTGGGTGCAGTGGTTCTATAAGATATTTCATATAGCTAGCAATATTCAAAGGCATGGGAGAATAGGAGGGAAAAGAGAACAAGGAGAATTATCTACTTTGTAATTGCTATGGATACAGAAGAGATGCAAGGATGACAATTTCCTTCAAAGAAGAATTATTTGATGAAGATCCTACAGTTTTAGAAAGTGAAGTGAAACCTGCTCTCAAAGCAACTGAAAGAAACAAATCATCAAGAATAGAAGAGATGCCATTAAAAATAGAGACTGAATCTTAACAAGAATATTCCAGCATATATGGAATATAAAACAACAGTCCACAGACCGGAAATGCAGAAAATATATTCTGATTCAAAATAAGGAAATACCAAGACTGCAGTAACTGTAATCTCCTATGGAAGCAAAGTGATGCTCAAAGTTTTGTAAAAAAAATATTATTAACATATATGATGCAAGAAATGCCTGATGTTCAACTGGGGAAAAAAGAGAGAGAGTAATTAAATATTGCATTTCAAACATACTTTGGCTATGGGAGTGTATTGAAGAATTTCAGAAGAAAATCAGTTTATGCCTGGGTTACAGTAAATCCTGTAACTATGTTAAAAAGGGGAATGGTAGTATGATGCTTATATACTGCCACATGCCTTTGCACAGTTGCACAGGCCCCAGTGACGCATACCTTAGTTACAGCTCGTCAGGAGTACTGCAACATGTTCTACATGGGGCTGCCTTTGAAGAGTGTTTGGAAAGTTCATCTGGTTTAGAATACTGCAGCCAAACTGATGACTGGTGCTGTTTACAGGGAACATGTAACTCCCTTATTACAACAGCTTCACTAGCTGCACTCTGTTCTGGACCCAATTCAAAATGCTGGTTATTATCTATAAAGGCCTATATGACTTGGGTTCAAGCTGTTTAAAGAATTATATCATCCCATGTGGGCCTACCAGGCTTTTAAGATTTTCTTTCAGTTCCACCACCTTCCTAAGCTTGTTAGGTGAGGACATGAGGGAAGGCCTTCTCAGTGGTTGCTGAGGAATGAGTTGCCTCGAGAAGCCAGATTGGTCCCCTCCCTCTTGTCCATCATCCCTCCCTCTTTCCATCATCAGGAAAAGAGCCTCCTTTTCAAACAGATTTTAGAGTGATGAATGTCTAGAAAATGCTCTATTATTTGAAATTCAGATATTTTTCAAAATCTTTTTTAATCCTGACTGATATTTCATTGTTTTTCAATGTCTAGTTTTGTGTGTAATTTTAAACTGTTATAACTGTGATTTTAATCATTGTGAGCTGCCTTGGGTCCCTATGGGGAGGAAACTGGTATATAAGTAAACTAAATAAATAAAACAGTTTTCTGTACTTTGGTTCAGTCATACATCTAAATGATTTCTGCAGCCAAGAAATCAGAAGAAGACTACGATCGAGAAGGGCACCTATGTAGGGTGACAAAAGATCATCAAGCGTAAATACGTATAACAGGAGACCAAGGCCGATATCATTCATTTTATAGTATTCCTGGTTACAGCATATGGATGCAAAACCTGGACAGTAAAGAAGGTTGACAGGAAAACATTCAGTTAATTTGAAATATAGTGCGAGATGAGAGCTTTATAAATACCACAGAGAGGCAGAAAGACAAATGGGTGCTAGTGGTGCTAGAAGCTAATATGATTAAACTTATGCTATTGTATTTTAGGCATGTCATGAAAAGACAAGACTTACTGGAAAAGACAATAACATTAGGGAAGTGTAGGGCAGTATGAAAGCAGAATGATTAAATGTGAGACAGATTGACTAATAAAACAACCCTTGGCCTTTAGTTGGCCAGATCTCCTCCGCAGGGTTAATGACAGGACTTTGTGGAGGTAAATCGTTCATAGAGTTGCCACAAGTTGGAAGTGATTTGATGCCTAATTACCACAAATGGCTATGTAAAGCAGATCATTGTGGTTACAATGTATATAACCTGACCCTTATCCCCTAAGCCTCGGTTTCAGGTGAACATGAACTCAGGCGTGCACCCCTTATTTTAGTTAAGCAGGCTGCGCATTACAGTTTCAAGTAGTATGATGTTAGTAAGTTCTTTAGGTCATTCCCCTCAAAGCCCGTCATGCAAAAACATTCAGCTTGATTCTAAAATTTCAGACCACAAGCAGAAGGAAATGCTCACATGTATGTTTCTTACTTCTGAATATCTTTAAAAAGAGCATTATATATACATTTATATTCTACAGCACCCCAATATGTATACCAGTATTGAACAAGATCGAAAAACACTGAGTTTATTATCCCCAAAGCTCAAAACATATATTAACACAGAAATGAGCAAAAAAACCCCAAAAAACAACCAATCGCCAACTGCATACTCAGCCTGTGATCCTAAACACCCTTAATTGGTAGTAAGCCCCTCAGTAAAACTTGCTTTGATGTAGGCATGCATATGATTTTATTGTTAATCTGTGGTATGCATGTACATAGTTAGCTATTCTCAAGCTGGTGTGTTTTTAATCAATATCCGGGCATTCTCTCTCTCTCTAACATTCTCTTTTTCTCTTTTACACACACACACACACACACACACACACACACACACACACACACACACACACACACACACACACACACACACACACACACACATTTGCTCAGTATGAGATGTTAAAAGGGTTTTCTAAAGTGTCAGTTGCACCATTTTTCATGCATAATAATATCCGCCCTGACTTCCTCTATCAATTGTTATTAATAATTGATCACTCTCCTTTCCAAATAAACAGTTCTTCCTTTTAAAATTAATTCTGTCATGAAAATGTCTGATCAGCCGTTCCCAGCAGAGAAGAGACCAAAGTCTACAATATCAAAAGGCTGAAACGGCTGCTCCAATCTCTTCAGCGGAACATACCAAAGTGCAGGACACCAGAGAGCAACCCACTCCCTTACAGTTCCGGTCCTGTGAGACGAAGGGGCTTTGATCTTTAGTCGTTTATGATATAAAAGCCAGGAATAAATTCTCTCACATCTGGGACTCAAAAATCTGACCTTCTTGATCGAAGGCTCAATAAAACATAGACTGTAAAAAATTCAGACACAAATCCCAGATGTTGTATTTTCTGGGCCTCCTGGGGCAGTTTTCTCTCTCATTCCATTTTCCTGTACCATAATACTTTGAATTCTATTGATTTTGCTGTGTAATCATCTTCACTCCTGGTTAGCCAAGTAGAATGTCCTTGTCCCTGTGTTGACCACTCATAACTAAAAACTGGGAATGGATAGTTATGTTTTTCCTTCACATAGTCAGCGTATACCTTTGAAAATATCTATAAACTATTGACCTCTAAATGTTTCAATAATTTAAAAATATACTGAGCAAAACAGTATTTAAAATCAAATATATTACTCATGAAATACATGATGGGTTGGCATATGGTGCGAAGACGTAAAGGAAATAGTGTTCCACATGGATGGCTGCCACATACTAAATGTCCTGCTCTGAATAACTATGGAGTGGACTTTCTCAAAATGTATCACTACTAGCTTGTATAGGCGACCTAAAGCAGTGGTCCCCAACCCTTTCCAAACCATGGACTGGTGGGGAGGGATGGGGGGTGGGGAGTCCATACATGGGTGGGTGGAGCACCCACACGTGCATGCTTGGGGAGGCAGGGCACCAATGCATGGATGGGTGGGGGCACTCATGTGCGCATGTGGGGATGGGCAAGCACCCATGCAAGTGCATGGGTGGGTGGGGCACCCATACATGGGTGTGTGGGGCACCTGTGCATGCATGCGGGGTCCCGTGTGTGTGTGTGTGTGTGTGTGTGTGTGCACGCGTGCGCGCATGCGTACGTGCGTGCGTGCGTGCCACGGCCCAGTACCAGGCTCCAGACTGGGGGTTTGGAACCCCGGACCTAAAGGACCTTGAGCTGAAAGTGGTATGATCAAGGTGATGCTGATGAAATGTCATGTTTTGCTTTTGTCCCATTAGAATTTTTCAAGCATTCAAAGTGCATTTCTATTTATCCTAATCCAAGATAAAGCAGGGGTCAGGGCATGGACTGAACCAGTGGCCTGGACCAGCAAGGAACTGACTAGCAGAAGACACATCTCGGTTGGCAAGATTATATCAGAGGTGTACAGTTTTTAGGCTTTCACAATCAAATTTGCCTTTTTAGTAGAATGTACTAGGGGGAAATCATGCACGCACACAAAAAAGATATCTTTTTCAAGATAGCATGCATAGTTTATACATACCGTTGGCAACAGTGGCGCTCTCCGAATCTTTCGTTTCATCCTTTACTGCTGTAAAGTGATGTTCTGTTTCTGACATATGCTGAAATAATTGAACTAGAAAAGCCTTGATTTACAAGGACTAAGAAGCCACCTCCCCTGCCCACCTATTACTTCTTCTCCTTTACCTCTCAACTAATCTTGCTTCAGCCCTAAGCATGTTCTTAGTGATGTGGGTCTAATGTAAAACACATAAGGACCTAGCTCTAAACCAGAAATCAGTGTGAGACTCTCAGTGACCTTAGTGGTTATTACTCTCTCTTAAGCCCATTCCATGGAAGCCGGTGCATCCAACTGGCCCAGGGTAAAAGCTGAACACACAAGGAAGTCTATGTGAGATCATATTCTTCAGGGAGATTTCTGAGTCATATCTTGCTGGAAAGAGTCTGATTAGCACTGCCAAGATTGAAATTGGGCCCTCATTTCCTTTAATACAGGAGCCAAGACAAAAACAAACCAAAAGAACTCTGCAACAATGCCATTGCAGAATAGTAGTTGTTTACAAGATTTCTTTTCATTCACTGTTGCTAAGAGAACATACAATGTTTTATGTACAGAGTTGTAATCTAGCACATCTAGAAGGCACCAAGTTGGGGGTGATTGAGTCTAATAGAAATATCTCCTATTTTGAAGTGAAGTGAGAGCATTATTGCAATCTTCCACAGCTGCTATTCACTATAAATGGATCTTATGCCCATTTTCCAGCTGTGGAACTGGAAATCAATATTTGGCAAAACAAGGCAAAACTGTCCATGCTCTGTGGAAATGAAATGGGGCAATACAACTGTGGACCAAACCAAAATGGGGAAAACTGCAGCCGTCTGGTGGGATATGTTTGAACCTTCTTATTGCAGACCCTCTTTGTTTGGGAAACCTATGACAGAGCTCTCATAACTGCAGTACAAAAAGTCTGGAAACCCTCCCTAGTAGACCCTTCCTGTTAACTTTGATGTTTGTGTTTTGGGTTTGCTTGCCTAATGGTACTTCCCTTGAGCTCTGGGCTATTTCTAATGCTTTCCTGTGGGTGGTCTCTTTTTCTTCTTCTTATGGCTTTAATTACTTTTGTTAATAAAGTAGCTTTATAGTCCAATATCCTCCAGATGTGCTGGACTATAATCCCCATCACCCTAACCAGGTACAGGTGGCTGAAGACGGCTAGAAGTATAGATCAACACATCTGAAGGGTGCCTTGGGAGGGGGAGGGTGGCCTGACAGAGGGATGGAGTTGAATGGTTAATTAATACATACATATTATTAGTGGAGGAAATGCAAGATCCAAACTAACAGATGCCAACTATTATCCTGTTAGTGACATCTGACATGCTTAGACATTCCAGTGTGTGTGAGTATGATGCTCTCCGATCACTAGGATCCTATATTCTGCAGCAAAATCATGCACCGAGATGTCAGCTTCCAACCTCATATTCCTCTCTATTCTCCCTTTCCTGTTTGTTTTAACATTTTCTCCCCAAGGTACCATCTTTCCAATAAATTGTAATCCTGCATATGACAGATAAGCAGAGACCTAGCTAGAGAGATTTTATGTGCATCTGACTTAAAGCCTTCAGGCAATGGGGAAATGTTCACTCCTTCAGTCTCTGCACTCACAGACCTTTTGAATTTTCCTCACACAGCTGCAAATATTCAGGGTTATTCAGCCCCATTGCCAAATATAGCTTTCCTTTCTGAGAGACCTCTACCTTCTCTGCCTGATGAGAACGTGCTGTACTTATCACAACACGGTGAGGAAGTAAGCTCCATGTTTACTCTCTTTTGGCTACATTTACTAAGTGAAAAAACCCACAACATTGGATCAGCATCTGTGATAGTGACAGAAATGGAATATTACCTTAAAAAATAATTGGTTACTGTAAAAGTCCTTCAAAAAGTATCCTGTTTTCCCGAAAATAAAACCTAACATGAAAATAAGCCCTAGTATGATTTTTCAGGATGCTCAAAATATAAGTCCTACCCCCAAAATAAGCCCTAGTTAAGTGAAACAACCAGAAAATGACATGTCGGTAAAATAAAACATCCCCTGAAAATAAGCCCTAATGTGTTTTTTGGAGCAAAAATTAATATAAGACCCTTTCTTATTTTCGGAGTAACACAGTATTTAGTTACATTTAAAATAACACTTTTTAAAAAGTTACTTTTTACTTTCTCATAAATTAGTTTTGTTTACTTTCCCCATAAACCTAAATGTTATAAGCGTGTAGATTTGTTGTACAAAATGCACTCCTTTCCCAGTCACCTCTCTATTGCGTTCACATCCACAGTAGAGCAGGAGGAAACACTAGAAACATGTGATGTTCTTTCCCTTTAGTACGACCATACACCTCTAACTATGTAATAACTGAAAAGTTACTGTTATATTGCAGAAGGAAAAAGCTTATTTCTTGTTAACTTGTAACTGTAATATAAGGTAGTGTTATCTTTCTTATTGGGACAAAGAATTTATTACAGACAACTAGTTATTTGTAATTACAGTTATTTCCAACATCTGGTGTTGCTGAGAAGGGCTGCAGTCAAGGTTCCCTCTAACGTGTGTGTGCGCGTAGGTGTGTGCAACTCTGCCTCCCTCCACGCAGCAATCAAGTTCCACCCCTTTGGTTCCAGTTGTGATGGAACCCTGTGCACGGGGGGGGGGGGCAAAGTTATGTGTTGTGTGAAGTTGTGTGAAAGACAGGCAGAGCCCCACCCAGTGGGTTTGAAAATTAGAATGTTGGCTACAGTTCTTTATCTGGCTCCTTCTTTGATCTCTGTCTCTCACACACATTTATAGATATAGATATAGGCTGATATCCTGTTCTTTAGTGTATGTAGTAAGTCACAACTAGACTAGGCCCATTGATTCAATGAGTCAACTCCCTTATAAGGAGTTTTCCCATTGTTTCAGTGGACTGACTCTAGTTTGGCTACTATGCTAAGCAAAAGGATTTCAATCTGTGTTTTGATACCAGACCAGGAGAGTAACACACAAGTCTGTGTTTCATTTTGGTATAATCCAAGAAATGCTGGTTGAGAGGCTTTGGGAAACGTAGTCCAAAAACTAAGTTTCCCACAGTCAGAGGAAGTCTTAGGTTATTCCTCTTGTTCACTTGACCCTCCTCAGAAAGTCTCATCTGGCATGGTTGTTGTGGGTTTTTCGGGCTCTTTGGTCGTGTTCTGAAGGTTGTTCTTCTTAACGTTTCGCCAGTCTCTGGGGCCGGCATCTTTGATCACCCACAACAACCATTAGATCCCAGCCGTGAAAGCCTTCGCGAATCTCATCTGGCATCTTCACTGTGGCTGAGGACCTTTACGTATATTCTCTTAGGTTTTTGGTATTTCGGGATGGAAGTCTATATGGTCTCTAACAGGGAGAAATCCAATTTCCTATCCTCACCCCTGTCTGCTCCCACAGATCTTTCTGTGCCCTTCATCATTCTCACACTGGAGTTGCAATGCCAGATTGGAAATAAAGTGTACAGAGCTGAGGCTCGGCCTACTGCAGTGATGCCAACCTTTTTTTGAGTCATGACTCTCTTTAAGTAACTTGCAACACCTTGATGCTATGTTTGCATAAAAAGACATTTTAAATGGGTAAAGTCATCCCTTCTCAGAAAGTAGAGGCTTCTTTCTCCCCCTAAAGGGCCTGTTTCTCATGCATACATGTACATGCTAACTTTAATATCTGGCCCCAAAAGGTCAAGGAAGAAATTATTTACCAAGGATTACAACACATACATGGGGACGTGGTGGCGCTGCGGACTAAACCGCAGAAGCCTGTGCTGCAGGGTCAGAAGACCAAGCAGTCGTAAGATCAAATCCACGCGATGGAGTGAGCTTCCATCGCTTGTCCCAGCTCCCGCCAACCTAGCTGTTCGAAAGCATGCAAATGCAAGTAGATAAATAGGGACCACTTCGGTGGGAAGGTGACAGCATTCCATGTCTAAGTCGCACTGGCCATGTGACCACGGAAGATTGTCTTGAGACAAATGCTGGCTCTATGGCTTAGAAACGGGGATGAGCACCGCCCCCTAGAGTCGAACACGACTGGACAAAAAAAATTGTCAAGGGGAACCTTTACCTTTACCTTTTACAACACATACAGGGAGACCCATGGGCCACCAGAGAACACTTTGCAATCCCCTGGGGGAGTCTGGACCCCCAGGTTGGGAAACACTCGCCTAGTGGGACAGGGAAGTCTCTATGCCGTGTCCAAATTGCTCCCAGCCTCTGTGATGACTGCAACATTGGGAAACATTTACACCAACCCAGTCTAAATTATTTTCCTAGAAACAGTAAAAGATGGGGAGGGGGTCAGAGCTTCAGTTATAATTCCCAGTGACATTGCCTGCTAAGAGATTCTGGAAGTTTTAATTAAAAAGAGAGATAAATTTTCCAAGCTCTATAAAAAAAGCCAGAGGGGAAATGGCACATGCCTCTCCTCCTTGCTTCCCCCATCCTCAGCTTTAGAGCTCTCTGAACTTGTATTAAGTCTGCCCACCTCATTTTAAAAAAATCATCGTGCTTCTTCCACCTGACTCTACCACTGATTTTTTCTCCCCTTTGGTTTCAACTTTTTTTTTGACTTAAACTTTTAGATGCTATTTTGCTTTCATACTGGCATGTTTTTAAACTTGATTTTGTGAACCACCAGGGCAGCCTGGCTATTGGGCAGTGTGGAAATAAATGAACCTTGTTTAAAACGAAAACTTGTAGCCTGCTCATTTATTTAACAAACAGTCCTAGCATGATTGCTCCATGCCCACATTTCAGCTGAAAAGTGGAGGGGAAAACACATTCTTGTCATGCAGCTGACTTCACAGTATTGCACACAGGTGATTTAGATCAGAGGGCCAGTGCATTAGAATTAACTCAGTTGCTAGACTTAATGAGAGCTTATGTGTTTGTGCTCAAAATATGAAGTTAAGTGTGCAGGCAGTTTGTATGGGAAATTGTTGTTTGGAGGCTTTTAAATAAAACGAGATAATTCTTTTCATCTTTTAACCTTTCTGCACAATTTTATTTATAGAATTTGATGAATTAAATTATATTGTGCTACCTGTTCCATTATTACATAGCAATACATATAATTAATTTACTTTCATTGATCAAGAAATCAAAAGAGTACCTTTGAGGCTAGCAGTTTCTAAATTTGTAGTCCTAGTACTCTACATATATTTCCTATGAACAACTGTATGTGAAACTAATATGACTTACTTTTTAGTAGATGTACATGGGATGTCTATCATTAATTGCCTTGAATTTGATCTCCTTCTTTTTAAAGTGAAAATTGTTTATGTGTTATGAAACTAAAAAAAGACTTGGCTATGACCAATGCCAGTCCTTCCTAAAGTAGAGCTTCTGAAATGAATGGAACATTAGTCACAATCAACGTACATCTCACTAATTTCTCATTAGGCAGGATTAGCCCTAGATTTAACCCAGAGTGGTAAACAGAAGAAGCAATAAGATTCAAACAGATTTAGCTGTAGCTACAGTTGCTGAAATTTATACATGTGGAAAAATAAAGTATATACAAAATTCAATAAGTCAAAACAAATAGCAGGGTTATAAAGTGTGAAATACATCATGACCTTTGTCCTCAACAGCACAGAGTTTGTTCATATCATAGAATGGTAGTCTGCTTCTTTCTAAGAATTGTATTTTCACACACAAGATTGTCTATATGAATCAAATTCTTTCTCTCTCCCTCCCTCTCTCTTTTATGAAAAAAGCCTCCTCTTAACATGCTGATCTCTTGCCACTGATGTGAAGAATCACACATGCATTCAAGTTCAAAAGACTGTACTCTCTCGGAATGTCTTCTGTCTGAATTCTTTTTGCAGATTTATTAACCCCATGCTACTCACCAGAAATTTAAGATGCTCAGATGTGTTGGATAGTTTCAGTCACACCTGGGAGGCACAAATTGCTCCTTGCTAAGTGGGGCATGACACATGCAAATATTACCTGCTCTCAGATCAATCTTCCTGAGATGAGATTTCCCAGCACATTTTGGTTGCCTCTCCTCCTCTCTCATGGCCACCCTTCTGGACCTCAACTTCTCCCGAATGACGTTTCCTGCTTCTTCTCCCTAGACCATATGTTTTCCCAAACATTGGTTGGAGCCTTTGCCAGCTGTTTGCCCTTCCAACCCAGCCATTCAAGCTGAACTTCTCCCCTCCAGCCCCAACACATGGGAGCCGTATGGAACTGCAAACATCAGTCACTGACCCTAGAGTATCTATTCAACTGTGATTCTCCTATGAAGCGTCACCTTCTGGACTAGGCTCCTTGCTACCCTTTCTAGCCTCACAATTCTTTGGCAGCCCCTGTCCTCATCTGATAGGACCCCTTTTGCTTTCCATCCTTTCCACGATGCAGTTTTTCCTTTATGGAAGGCAAAATCTCCAGCTAGCTTGCAGTGAATTTGTTCTCCACATTGCTTCTGCTGATTGCCAATTAATTCTCTGCTGATTACTTCATCTCAAAGATATTATGCCAAAACTATTTCTGTCGCAATAAACAAGGAGAAAGAACTTTTTCGCAGTCTGTTTCCCTTCTCTTAAAATGTCTCAGCTGCCAGATTAAACACAAGAAGACCCAATCAGCACTTGTATCACAGCAGAATCTGATTAATGTCTTCTCAGAAGTAAGCTCCATCGTGTTCATCAACACTTCTGCCCTGGACAATGGATATCAGATTGTTGTCTAAAAGATTTTCAAAGAAACTTGTGATTTAGCAATAAGTGATTCTTGTGATTTGAGTTTGTGGAGTTCTTTCTCTGGATTCCAAAATGAAGCAAGACATCAAGATGTATTGTAGCAGAAATACTATATAGGGTACAGTTACATTAGCAGTAGTGAGTAAGCTAGTGTGGATTGCTTGAGAACAGTTGGGCTTGATTAGAATGATTTAATCGAGCCTGAACATGCACATAGAAATGGCTTCTGCTAATATTGCCAAGTGGCTTAATAAATGAATCATTAGGTGAGACTAATAAGGTTTTTTTTTTTAAAAAAAGTCTTGGTTTCTGGGGTAAAATTCCCTGGACCCACTGAAGTTGTACAGTCCTGCTCTGTTATAACCATGAACTTTCAATCTCCATGTCAACTCCACGTCAAACCATAATGGGTAGAAAGTTGATAAGAATCCTACCTCAAGAATGTTCCGAACTAGAATCACTTACTTTCTTCACATTGATGATTTGTTGTCATTCCCCCAACTGCAGAAAAACAACAACTGAAGAACAAAAACAAAACAAAACCAAAAAGCCCCACAAGTTAATTGTGTGGTTGGGTGGGGAGAACAGTAAAGGAATGCATCCTGTATGATGTATGCTTTGGGCCAGCCTTTTCAGTAGTTTCCACCACATATGTTTGATTACAAAATGCATTACCTCCTCCCTTACAGAACTTATCTAGAGGGCATCAGGTCTGGAGGAAGGCAGATAGGTAAGTGTGAACCTGTGATAATGAGCAGGGCACATCTAGATGTATGGGATTTATGGTTATTTATGCCAGATGGTGCTGTAACCCATCATTTTAAAATCCATACCAGATTCTTTTGAACAAAGGTATGAGTCTGTAAATGTCAATTATTATTAATAGCCATTAGATAAAGGTGGGCAGCAAAGACCCTTCACATGTTGTTGTACAGCAGCTGTTGTTAGCACTAGCCAGCATAACCAATGGAGATCAATATCGGTGTTGCAATCCAAGAACATCTGGACAACCATACGTATCTGCTCCTGCTTTGATGATGCCCCATAGCCCTTGAATTGCAGAATGCTTGATGATCTCTTGAAATAGAGGGGCCTGGCTAGAAAGACATGTGTGCCGCTAAGCCAGTTGCACCCCCAGCCCCAAAGCTACAAAGTAGTGGGACATATGGAATTTTGATCTAAATAGTTTTTAAAGGGCTACAACAGGTCATCTATATGTATCACAAAAGGCTAAGATTTAAAAAATGGAAGAGGTGGCCACAACCCTCTTGTAGGCTAAAAGCTTAAGAGCCATTTCACATCACACAGGAAGAAATATGTTTGCCACTGAATGGGAAGTCAACAGGGAGCTAAAATTACAGCTATTCCTTACACTGTGATGACTGTACCTGCAAGATACCTGTGTTTCAAGCACCTCCTGGTTATTGGCAGACCTTGAATTTTAGGTGTACGTAAAGAAGTCAATTTGAAAATGCAGTGCAGCAGAGGGGGGCTGGGTCAATGAATGCAATCACTCATTCTGTCACACACTTCTAGATCCCTAGTTCTTTGTCCTTGTTCTCCTATTTCTTTCTATTACCTGTCTTTGATCAGAGGTTTTTACTTTATCCTCTTTTTCTTCTTCTGGATCACTGCCATTATAATGAGTTTTTCTGCTGATATGGTATTACCGAGAAATAGAACACAGTGGGCTACAATGGTATCTGGGCATAATGTTCTCTACAATGTAATGTAGAACAGCATGGACTAGCATGAAAAAGTGAAGAGTGGGACCAAAATTGCATCAAAGCAGCTTCCAGTGCCACTATTATTAAGATGTATTCCTAGCAATTCAGGTTGCCAAGGCAAAGATGAAAAAAAGAAGCAAACAAATAATTTGAAAAGAAACCCAAACAATCATCTGGATCAAATGGATTTCTCACAGCTGCTTTCATTTTGAAGGGACAAATTTCATGCAGTTTCCTTCATCATCATTCAGCAGAAAGGAGGAAATAAATTCCTGGGAGCATCTTAAATTCAGAAAAACAAGATGAAGGCATTTGAGGGAAAGGCACTGATGAAATGCTCTGAGCAGCAATTCTCATGCTTTTAAAACATGTTTGTGTGAGCCATTCATTGATATCAAAAGTATAAATTTTAAAGAAAAAACAGCCAAGAAGCACTAACTAAAACATGCCAAAACAATCATTTAGTAGTAATAGTATTAGGCAGTGTCCTCTATTACCCTACACAGGGTATTTGTCTCAATGAACGAATGTGCTTACAACTTACTACAGCCTGCAGTATTAATGCCATCATCCTGATGTTAGCTAATATATCTTGGCCAGCGTGCTAAAATCACACAGCTCGCTGCAAATTAAACAACATGACAAGCCCTCAGCACATAATCCTCAAATCATTATATAGCTGGCAAAGCTCCTATGGAGTTCAGTGATGCAGTATTTTTAACTCTTGCTTTCTGACTTCTCCAGATGGGCTAGAAGGCAATATGTAAAACATCACCTTCTCTTGTATTCTTTATCTAATCGGTGGGCTTTGCAGGCCTCTAGTCTTTGGAACAAGGATTGACATTGTGTTCTATAATTGTGGTTACCGTATTTAAATCATATGGTCTGTAAATCGCTACCACATTGAGGGAAATGTGGGATATACATTTACAGAGTAATGATTATGACTGTGGCTAGGCTACGGTTGCTTCCAAATGGGAAGGTCCCTAGGGCTGCCAGCCAAATAACATAGTGCCATTATTCCATCTCCTTATCCTTAACAGATTGTGTGTGTGTGATAAGTGAAAGACAGGAGGGAAGTGGAAAATCACAGAAGAGTTACAAAAGTGAGATCACAATGTCTGTCATATAAGTGGACGAATGATTACATAGCAAAAGCCTAATCTGAAAGCATGTGGTGATTTCTTTCCCTTTATATTGGATATAATAGCCATCAAACCCACATTCTTCTAATAGAGCTTAAATAGAAAAAAAATCTCTTCAGGGTACAGGAGAGCAATGAAATGAAGTCTGCTCAATAGAAAAGACTGCCTTTAAACATCTACAGTGCCTTGTACTGTAGTACCTTAAAATGCAATGTGAATATGCATCTGCTCCCATTTCAACCTGTCTGCTTTTCAGCACACTTGCTGATACTATAATCCAGTGGTTTCCAACCTTGGGTAACCCGAGTGTTCTTGGATTGCAACTCCTAGAAGCCTTGGACAGCACAGCTGGTGGTGAAGGCTTTTGGGAATTGCAGTTCAAGAACACCTGGGTTACCCAAGGTTGAGAACTACTGCCCTAATCCATGTGCCTACACCGTTAGAGGTACATAGCTTACATACATAGGAGAAGGCTGTTTACTAGATCTGGTCTCAACGCCTTCACTATCACTGTTGGAAAAGGGACACCATTGAAACTCAGCAGCCTCACAAAATGTAGATCTGAGTTCCTTTCAAAAGGGAAGAAGATGCTCTAGCTTGCAAGTCTGACAAGGCTCTATGGTGTGGAGCAGCATTCTAGCCTCTGCCCCTAGCATAGAGAGCTGCCCAGATATGCTGTCGAATTAGGGTAGCAAATGCAGTGAACAGTAGGTACTTTAGTGAATTGTTGTGTCCACAACTGCATTGCACTGACAATGGGTTGGAGAGGATTCTCACATGACCCACCCTTGTCCACACACACCCTTGCCAATGTTATCCTGTTACCAGCACCAAAGTAGGCTTTATTGGCCAAGTTGTTGTACATGGAGAGGAGGGTGCTATCTTGACCTTCACCTTAGCCTGAAAATGGTTTGGGGAGTACTCTGGGCACTTTCCTTTTCTATAACAAGGATTTAATGATACTACTTTGTGTTGAGGATTATGAGGATACAGTAATATCAACTAATCATATGCTGTCAAGTCAATTCCGATTTATGGCAACCCTTTTCAGGGTTTTCCAGGTGGAGAATATTCAGAAGTGGTTTACCATTCCCTTCTTCTGAGGGGTGCACTGGGACTGTGTAGCTTGCCCAGGGTCACCTAGGCTGGCTCTACTCACAAGAGACACAATGGGGCATTGAAATGCCACCCTCTGGCTCTACAGCCAGAAGCTTAAACCACTGAGTTGGCCAGGCAGCTCTGGGGACAATATACAAGACTGTATTTTGAGTATTTGGAACATGCTGGATAGATGCTATATATTAAAAAGTGGCCATAGGCAGGAGCTTTCAGAATGCATTTATTTCTCAGTCCTAAACCATGTGCTACTGAAACTCCAGGAGATCCAAGATGGTAGCTAACTGTTCTGATCTCTTAAAGCTGTGGATCCACCAGGAATTCTTTTAATGGCTCTCACGGGGTGTTCTTTGTAGTTAACAGTTGTTGACAGGCTGAAAATACCCAAAGAACTCCCAGTGAGCTTATGGCTTTCACCGAAATGAGAGCCCCACATATTTCACTGCTCCAAACGGTAACTACTTTGTGAGCATCAGAGTTAAAGAATACATAAATTAAACAACAGAAACCAAACAACTGGTCAGTTTAATACACTCCGCTGTAAACTGCAGAGATACACAATACATCCTACAGAGAAACGTTAATGGGCGAATTTAAAATCAAAAGCAACCTATATCTCTATAAAGCTGCCTCTTTGGACATAGCAAAGTTGTAATCTTCAAACCCCAGAACCTTCCAGACAGATGGGACCATGATACTGTTTCCTGATCAGTGTGGCAAATAGCCACAGTATCTGGGGATGAGTGGAATTGTACTACAACATGTCTTGTATTGCTAGGAACTGCATTGGCATTAGTCGGTTGATGTTCATGACGTTAATGCAGCCATATTTCATACCATAGGTACAATAAGAGCAGATGCTGGCATTTTCTCCAAAACAAAATGTTTAACAGAAATGCTGTAAAAATATTAGTTCCAAATGAGATGCACTAACTGCAGGAAAAGATTGCTGGACCACCTGTGACATCTCAGTGAAAATAAACATTTATTTATCTTTGCATTATCAACAAAATATAGTAACTCTGCCAATGTCAGGCTTTCTATACCCCCTTTTCTTGATGAATCAATGGATTCAGATGAAAGGGAAAAAGTGCCTTCTTGTTCATGGGCTCCAGGTACTTATTTTTGTATAATGTGTATTTTTTATTTGATATAAATAAATCTGGAAGATCTGTTTATACTGTATATTGGTATCAGTTGTTTCATGGAGATGGGAGCCAATTCTTCCATCACTGAAGCAAATAAGCGGAGAAATAACAAAAACCAATTAAATGTCTTGCATTTTGCCCTTGTGATTAGAATAGTAAAAGGTACTCAAGAAAGTCCATCAAAAAGCAAGTGAAGAATTTTTATGAAAACTCATTCCTAGGAACTTTTAATTGTGCAGTCTTAACTCAGTGCAGTCCAATGCAAATTGATGTGAAAGTAATACATTTCACTGTTCTGAGTGGATGTTACAGGATAGTCTGTGGAGGGTTGCAGCTCTCCCCCCCCCCTTGTTTTGGTCATCAGTGATATGTCAGTGTTCTCCCTCCGAAGATGGCTAAAGAAGTCTGAAGGAGAATTTGCCAAGGCCACCCAGTGATTTCCAGTGAGCTTTGAATGTCTTTTTCATACAATACAAGCCACCTTACATTATCTCCTTCTTTTATGTTGGCATCGGGAGTGCTACGCCCTTTGAAAAGCCACTTCTGATCCCGGTCAGAGAGCCATGGCTGTACACATGTACAAAGAGGTCGTTTCAGGTCACTGTAGGCTTTGTTCTGCCGACTGCAGCATTTTTTCTACTGTAGCTAAGCCTTTGGCTGCAGGTCAAAATTGTGTCCATTGTGAGGTATTAATGTTTACATGTCTGGGATAACAAGTAGAGATGGTAACATTTGCAGCACCCACAAATACATTTTGGTCTTGGAGCCAGAAAGAGGTGAATGGCTGTGCAGAGCAGGAGGGGAAGAAAAACAGGTTCAGCAGTTACAGCCCACTGAGTCTGGATGGCAAAAAAATAATAATAATAATAATTTTTTTTTGGTAACTGTAGAAAAGAATGCTAATTGCAGAGCTTGCTCTCTTTTTCGTCTTATCCATTAGATAAGAAGACCTCCTCCATGCACTTCAATTAACTACAAATGTTCTGCTGTTTCTTGATTATCGATTCAGTTATATTGTTTGATTTCTTTTTGGTTGCCATTTGCTCTTGTGTTGCACATTATTGAGTGAAAATTATCTGATTTATTTATTAATTGCACTGTGATGCTTCTGTCACAGAACACAGAAAGAAGGCAGAGACCAAGTTTGATGCCAGAGAATTTTGGGGATGGGACTGCCCAGTGGGAGACGGAACCAAAAATGAAAGAAAAGGACAAAAAAAATGCCTCCATGTTTTATCTTGGAACTACTAATAACTAAGAAAGGCCTGTTAGAAAGGAATACAAAATCTGGTGAACCACCAGATGTTGGTATTAGGGGAATGTGGAATAGCCACATAAGGAAGCCTATAGAGCTATATTCTGCCTGGAAAGTCAGTTTTGAACCCAAGACCTACAATGGGCAAATTTACATGGAATTTCCAAACCATCTTTTGTATGTCTTTCTCCTGGCACTCTTGCTGGGGATGAAGGGAACTCAAGAGTCTTCTTTTACATCAGATGGTCCTTCAGTTGAAGGACACAGAAGACTGTCCTCTTTCAGAAGGTGTCCTCTATTTGAAGCATTATCCAGTCCAAATCTGATTGAAAGAGAAAGAATAAGGAATGTGAGCAAGTTGCTCACACAGAATTATCACTAGGAAAGCAAGCTTCCAGAAGCACACAGCTCATCTGTTCATGGCCTAGCCCACTCCGCTGAGACATACTGTAATTCTGTTTTAATTATAAAGATTATTTCTAGTTTTGCATCTGCGCATACAAATCAGCACACAATTTAATGCAAATCAGTGTCTTCATTTGCCATCTTTTGTTGTTGCTGTTGATTATGCTTGTCCTCCTTGTGATGTGCAACTGGCGACCCTACAGGAAGGTAGAAACGGAAAGGACAGATCAGAGAAGAGAAAGGGAGCACAGGAAACCCCCTCTGTATGCTCTTCAAGCTCCTTACTCATCTTCTCCTGTTTATTCTAGCTGTCATCTGAGGAGGAGGGATTTGGTGAAGCTTTTAGAGGCTAACTACAGGGGCTGTTTAGCTTACTGTTTGTAACGCTGCAGGGATGGGCTGGTGTGCTCTTAAAAATGGCAAGCAGACAATGTCTTTTCTAGAGTGCAACAGTCCATCCAGAGCATTTCTACCCACACCTTTTTGGCCCTCGTCAAAGGGCTTCTTCTTTTCTGGTGCAGGTAGGATCGCTCTCTGGTTTGAATCAGTTCTAGTGTTGCTGGAACCAATCCAAAGCAAGCCTTCCTCTTTCAGATTGCCAATGTAATGATAGGTAAAGATAAAGGTTCCCCCTGACAATTGTCCAGTCGTGTCTGACTCTAGGTGCTCATCCCCATTTCCAAGCCATAGAGCCAGCATTTGTTCATAGACAGTTTCCATGGTCACATGGCCAGCGTAACTAGACACGGAACACTGTTACCGTCCCGCCTTGGTGGTACCTATTTATCTACTCGCATTTTTACATGCTTTCAAATTTCTAGGTTGGCAGAAGCTGGGACAAGCGACAGGAGCTCACTCCATCCATTGATTTGAACTGCTGATCTTTTGACATTGCAGCCCAGAGGCTTTTGCAGTTTAACCCACAGCGCCACCAAGTCATGATATCAATGTCATGATATTGGCAAATCAATCCCTTTCCTTGCTCAGCAGAGGACAGAGGAAGTGATCTCCCCCTAACCGTATGTAGACTATCACTGATGTACTACATCAGTTATATTTAAAAAAATCAAAAATATTTTCTTTGCCACACTTGAAAGGCCTGGTCGAGAAACCACCCACAGTCTAATTTACAGTGGTCACTTTGTTAAAAGCAATTTCTCAGCTGACCCTTTAAGAAAAGGCAAAGGAAAGATTTTTTTTCCTAAAGCGTGTAAAATGCCACATTGATTCATGCAATTTGCAATCATGCAACTTTTATCTCTTTGTCTTGCAACCATGTATAAATGTTTCCCAGGTAGTCTCTCTCTCTCATGTCTGAGGAAGTGAACTTGATCCATATTAAAAATATATAGCTGTTAGTCTTTAAGGTGCAATGTTTTTGTTTTCTTTAGTGTTTTTGTTCTTATTTTGTTTCTTGTCTCAATTTTTTTTAATAACTGATGCAGCACATCAGCAATAGTCTATATACATTTTTAGTTCACTTCCCCAGCTCTCTGACAACCAGGGGAAGTGCTTGATCCACCAATATCCTGAAGTGGTTCACTTATTAAGCCACTTCACAATAATGGCAGGGGCCATTTCCCTGTGAACAGTCAGGATTATCCTAGATCAGTGATAGCAAACCTATGACATGTGTGCCACAGCTGGCATGCAGAGCCCTCTCTGTGGGCACACAAGCCATAAGTTGCTGGATCGCTACCCCCAGCAGCCAAACCTGAGGAGGAGGCTGCAGCCACAGTGCTAGCGCCCTGACAGGCGGTATGCCGGGATCCAAAGCAACTGGCAGGGTAGTGGTTGGTAGGTAGTGGCGAGGTTGGGCACGACTGGAGGTGGATCCGGAGAGGGGTCTGGAGGCACCTCTAAGCCCAAGATTCCCTTTTCTGCCACCGCTTCTGCTGCCACCACTTCCGCTTCTGCTGCTCCCCCCCCCACCTGCTGTTTTTTTTTTCCTTGGCAGTTTGGGCACTTGGGCTCAAAAAGGTTTGCCATCACTGCCCTAGATGCTTCTAATCAGGTCCGACCTCAAGCAGCCCACACGAGCTCCCTCGCTGCTGCTAATGGACGCGCACCCTCGCATTTCTGCTGTGCTGCTCTCTCCTCGCGCATCACACAGCCCATCCTCTTGGGGCAGCAAAATACTGTAACTCGCTTTGGTGTGTCCCTGCGTCGTTAAAGAGCAGTATAAGCCTATGTGGCAACTAGAACATATTTCAGTCACATTAAAGCAAGCATTAAACTGACGTTTTAAAACCCCCACCCTCCCAGCAATGCCAGCCATTCCATGGTCATGCCAACCCATCTCATTCCCTTTCATGACCCACTCCTTGTGCTCTTTATAGCTCGCACAGAGCCTACAGAGCTGCAGATGTTAGCGCCCCCTTTTTTTCCTATCTTTTCCTATAGATTTTCGAGTAGCTGCTTTTTGTTTCCAGTAGATATTCTCATCCTGTTAAGAGGCTACTACGACAAAGACAGAAAGGGAAGGCTCCGCGTTGCCCCAGCCTCGCAGAATTAAGCACCCGCTTCCTTGCGCTCCTGAACTACACTTCCCAGGAGGCAAAAAGAGCGGAGCGCATGCGCATTTTCCCTCTCCAGCATGGCTACGGTGCTGTCACGGGCGCTGAAGCTGCCAGGTAGGGGTCTTGGGCTCCTCGCTTGTTGAGCGCGGGTATGGCGCGCGGGAAGGTGGGAGCGAGCTGGGGCCGGCATCCTGAGCACACCCAGAGATGGGGCGCTGCAGCCGCGCTTTGCTAAAGGGGAGAGCATCCGGGTCCCATCCGGCGGGGGGGAGAGAGAACAACCCCTCCCTTCCCGCGCTCATCCGGGTCTCAGCAGGTGCCCTTCATCTCTGCCCATGAAGACGCAGAGGGGGGGGTCGTTTGCATCCTGAGGGAGACGGAATGCTTTCTGGGGGGTGGATGGGTCGTCCTACATACAGTGTATATGTTTGTCAGGCGAAGGATGGGACCAGGAAGGATACTAAGAGGTTGTTATGGCGATCCAGACTTGCTCCAGCTCCTACTTGTGAAAGAGGACGGGGGGGTCGATCCTGAATGGAAAATCAGGAAGGCGGTTACTGGTCCTGAGAGATGGCATGGGGGAAAGCAGGGAGGCTGGGAGGGGAAATGGAGATGGTTCTGCTGCTACCCTGAGGCGACCGGGAAAGGGATGCGTGTCTGTGTGGGCTTTTCTGCGCTCTCCTTTCCTCAGGGCGACGACTGAGGCAAACCTTCAGTTTTGATCAAAACAACACCATCCATCATTTTTGCAAATGTTGACATGTGGAAGAGGAGACATCACCCCAGGAGTTAGTTGGTCGGGGCTGGAGGAGGACATAGAGAACAAGCACCTAGTCTAGATGCCATTGTTGCATGGCTTGCAGGAGCTTTTCTCATCCTTTTCTTAAACTTCAAAGGCTTTCCCTGCAATCAAACCATTGTTTTAAACTTTCCAGCGTTGAATCAAACAGCTTATCTGAGTGCATACAGAGGATGCTTAATAATACATAACTTCTGGCACCTTGACATACATTCCAGTATTTGCTGGATGCTGGAATGTATGTCAGTCACACTAGTTAACCTGTTTATTTTCCTTTGCATTTTAATTGCAATAAACACTGCAGCCCTGCATACAGATGTACAGGCAATTATTTGAAGTCTATTTAATGGAGGTGTATGCTCTGCCCACTCCCAGTAATGTATTCCAGAAACTCTTAGTCATTCATTATCTAAGACATTTGATTTTTGCAAACTTGCATGTGACTCAAGTTCACAGATAAGTATTTTATAGAAAATCCTCTTGGACATGCCTAATTTTTATTTTCCACTTGCCATTCTTACTGTTGGTGCCTTTCTTACTGTTGGTACTAGCTAATGTGGTGTAGTGGTTAGAGTGCTGGAGTAGAACTCGGATGTTCTGAATTCAACTCATTTGACTGAAAAACTCAGTGAGCTTGCATTAGTCTGACATAGCTCATAGGATTGTTGTGAGGATGAAATGGGAAGAAGAGAGGAAAGGTGGGGTATAAATATACGTAAAATCTTGTTATGTAAAAGAATGGGGAAACAAATACACTCATTTTTTCTATGTGACCTCTTGCAGAGCAGTTGGTGATTTGTGAATTTACAAAACAAAAGTACTGTACAGCAAACTGAACAGTTGGACTCTGGGGTACAGCTTGATTGTGGATGCCTGTCAGAACCAACGAGTTTAGGGGGACAAGGCACCAGGTGGAAATTTTGGAGCTGTATCTCAACACTTCACATTTCATTTTTTGAGCCTTAAAATCTCAACATCTCAACACTTCACATTCCATTTTTTGAGCCTTAACATCTTAAATTTGGTGTTGCTTAAAAAACAAACTGTTTCACACTCAGGGGTGTGTCATTTCTAAGATGCAAGGAGGGACATTGAGTTAAAAGTGAGGGTAATAAATATGGCAAAATTAAGCATATGAGAGAGAGCCCCATCGTCTTTCTCATTAAATTAACTTAATAATTCTACTGGCTTCCTCTCCTGTGTTTGACCTGGCATAGTTTTTCATGGTCCTGGCAGAGTAGAACCGAAAAGAAAGGAAATGTGGCATTTTCTCATTGGTTCCTAGAAACTATAACATCATACAGCAAACCTCCACTGCAGCTTCTTATCCATTCACCACTCGATCTTGCTAATAATTTTAATGAGGTAGTCACATGCTTTTTTTGTTTGATTTGAAGAACAAAGCATTCTCTGTGGTATCCACTACCACCATTTGCATTCTTCTTACTAAGGCTTGTTGACTCAATCCTCTAGCCCGGCTCCACCTGTCTTCTTTTTTAATTTGCTCACTGTAACCTAGAGTTCCTCAAGGCATTATGTCTGGCTCCTGGGAAGACAGTGGAGATGGATCTTTCTGTATGGGCTTGTCACTTTCACGGAGGCTATTCAAAGCAGGGAAAAGAAACTGACAAGATAGCATTTTTAGCAACCCTAAAAAGAAACACTAGGTCCTGAACTTGGTAAGCCTCCTTTGCTCCCTTTTCCTTTTGTATTCTGTGTTTTACACTGCAAGCTTGAGACTTTCATGTATTAATCTTTGTAACTTGCTCTGAGAGTTTTTTTCTTGCCTCTCAGAGCTAACAATATTATTTATTTATTTATTTATTTATTTATTTTATATATATATATATATATATATATCTATATCTATATCTATATCTATATCTATATCTATATCTATATCTATATCTATATCTATATCTATATCTATATATATCTCCCGCCCATCTGATCAACTGACCACTCTGGGCGGCTAACAACACATTAAAATAAAACAATTTAAATACAACATCAATATATAGCAGGTTGTTCATGATGGCGAGAAAAACAGATAAATCAAATAGTGGCTGGAAAAAGAGCAATAGTAAAAAGGTAAAGGTTCCCCTTGCCATTTAGTCCGGTCGTGTCTGACTCTAGGGCTCATCCCCGTTTCTAAGCCATAGAGCCAGCATTTGTCCAAAGACAGTTTTCCGTGGTCACGTGGCCAGCACAACTAGACACGGAATGCCGTTACCTTCCCACCAAGGTGGTACCTTTTTATCTACTCACATTTTTATATGCGTTCGAACTGCTAGGTTAGCAGGAGCTTGGACAAGCAACGGGAGCTCACTCCATCACATGGATTCAATCTTACGACTGCTGGTCTTCTGACCTTGCAGCACAGAGGCTTCTGCAGTTTAACATGCAGCGCCACCACATCCCCCCTATAGCAATAGCAGTCATACTAAATTGTTTTTATTAGTAACAGACACTTGCCATTACTGTATAGTAACTGTAACAGTTACAACTGTTAGTAGCAATAACATTCCTGTTCTTACATTCAAGGATGAAATGGGAATCTGCATGACTTTTGAACAGTCAAAATAAACAGCAAAGGCAGTTGCTCTTTGCATTCTTCTGGCAGGCGTTTTTCATCAGCAGGAAGAATCCTTCTATCAAAGGAAGGGGGATTTTGGTCCCAACCCTTCTTTAATTTACTTGCCCTCTTTTAATCCTTTATGTCTTCAGTAGTTACTAAGCCATTATTTAAAAAAAGCTTGAAAAATAGAAACACTAACTGCTAATGCTTCATTTTGGCACCTTCCATTTATGAAAATGAAATCCAAAAATGGTTAAGCCATAATAAAGACACAAAGTTAGGGGGGAAAGTCACATATAAAGGCTGTAAGTTCTAGAATCTGAAATGTTGGCTGAGAATTTTAGGATCTGTAGCCCCCAAAAAAGTAACTTTTCCTAGCACTGTGAAGATTTTGTTTTTGGTACCACAAGACAGTTCTCTATTTTGGCTGGAAGAGAATAACACAGTGGAAATTTATCTGTCCTATAAACTCCATGGTCTAATGCCCCCTTGCATTTGTTTTCTTTTGTCATGTTATACTTCTTTCTACACTCACTGCCTATAATTGGGGGAAGCTCCTAATGAAAGACACTATTCCATTCTTTTGTATGTATACTAAAATAAAAGCTCCCCAAACAGCCATCTACTTGAATACAAATCAAACACTCTATGGCTGAAATCCGGTAGCATAAAGGTACTAGATAAAGCTGATGATGTAATCAGCCACAGGGTTTTTTTTGGGGGGGGGAAAGGAAGGAATTAAAGGTTTCTGCCCTTCATGGTTTGCTGCCTTGTCCTGACGAAGGGGCTTGAGTAATTCAGAGAAACTATGGGCTATATCATGCAGCGCCACCCAAGAAGGACAGGTCATAGTGGAGAGTTCTGACTAAACGCGATCTACCTGGAGCACGAACTGGCAAGCCACTCCAGTATCTTTGCCAAGAAAATTCCATGGACAGAAACAAAAGGCTAAAAGATATGATGCTGGAAGATGAACCCCTCGGGTTGGAAGGCATCCAACATGCTGCTGAGGAAGAGCAGACAACAAGTACAAGTAGCTCCAGAGCTAATGAAGTGGGTGGGCCAAAGCTGAAAGGACGCTCAGCTGCGGATGTTCCTGGAAGTGAAAGGAAAGTCTGATGTTGCAAAGAAAAATACTGCATAGGATCCTGGAATGTAAGATCTATGTACCTTGGTAAGCTGGATGTAGTCAAACATGAGATGACAAGAATAAACATCGACACCTTGGGTGTCAGTGAAATAAAATGGACAGGAATGGGCGAATTCAATTCAGGTGATTATCATATCTACCACTGTGGGCAAGAATTGCGTAGAACAAATGGAGTAGCCCTCATAGTCAACAAAAGAGTGGGGAAAAGTGTACTGGGATACAGTCTCAAAAATGATAGAATGATTTCAATATGAATCCAAGGCAGACCTTCAACATCACAGTCATCCATGTTTATGCACCAACCACCTATGCTGAAGAGGCTGAAATTGACCAATTCTATGAAGACTTACAAAACCTTCTAGAACTGACACCAAAGAAAGATGTTCTTCTCATTAAAGGGACTGGAATGCTAAAGGAGGGAGTCAAGAGATAAAAGGAACAACAGGAAAGTTGGCCTTGGAGTTCAAAACGAAGCAAAGGCTAATAGAGTTTTGTCAAGAGAACAAGCTGGTCATCACAAACACTCTTTTCTAACAACACAAGAGGCACCTCTACACCTGGACATCACCAGATGGCAATACCGTAATCAGATTGATTATGTTCCCTGCAGCCAAAGATGGAGAAGCTCTATACAGTCAGCAAAAACAAGACCAGGAGCTGACTGTGGTTCTGATAATCAGCTTCTTAGAGTAACATCCAAGCTTAAACTGAAGAAAGTAGGAAAAACCACTGGACTAGTCAGGTATAATCTAAACCAAATCCCTTATGAACACACAGTGGAACTATTGGGTATGGCATGGCCTGCGACAATTCACGCGGCAGAGTAACAAAAACAGTCTGTTTAGCAGCAGTGACTTTTTGGCTGAGCATTTAAATCAAGTCTTCAGCTGTTTTGAGGTGGAAACAGGAAGAATCATTATTCCAGCACCTACTATCTAAAGTACATCTCTAGAATCTGCCACCAACAGACAACCACTACCACTTCAGATTTCAGTTGTGAGACGCGCTTTCCAGAATATTAATATTCGAAAGGCAGCTGGACCAGATGGAATCATGGAACAAGTTGTTAGGGGCTGCGCTGCAGAATTAGCTGAATTTTTAATAGATATTTTCAATCTATCCTTGATGCAGTGTTCTGTCCCCACTTGCCTGAAGACATCTCTTATAGTGCCAGTCTCCAGGCAGTCAGCTGTGGTATCTCTCGATTATAGACCAGTAGCTTGAACATCTGTTATTATGAAATGTTTTGAGAAATTTGTGCTGGATTACATTAAGGCTAGGCTTCCACCTTCTTAGGACCCATGGCAATTTGGATACAGGAGAAATAGATCTGGTGATGATGCTATGTCCATTGTTCTCCATACTGTATTGCAGGGGCGGGCAATTAATTTCTTTAGGGGGCCACATGAAAAATCTGAACGGTGTTCGGAGGCCAAACCAACTTTACTTAAAAATAAAATGAAACAGTGATGTTATGATAGTTTTTATTTTAAATTTGTTAATCTTCACAAATACTAAAGAGTTTTTTGCGGTATGTTAAAGATAATCAACTGATCAACTTTAGACAAAAAGCCTGGGCCGCACTTTGCCGAAGTCTGCTGTATTGAGTTACTTAGAACAACAGGGAACTTATGCAAGGCTGTTGTTTGAGGATTATAGCTCTGCTTTTAATACCATTCTACCCATTAGGTTGTTTCTTAAAATGATCAGCCTGGGCTTACTTCAGAAGATTTGTGTATGGGGAAAGAACTTTCTGACAACTAGGCCACTGTCAGTAAGGATGGGATCTCACCATTCTTCTACCCTGGTACTAAGTTCAGGAACTCCCCAGAGCTGTGTGCCAAGTCCCTTCCTCTATTCCCTGCACACACATGATTGCACCCCACTGTATAACACCAACACAGTTATTAAATTTGCGGATGATACGATAGTGATGGGGCTCATGAATAAGAACAATGAGTTTGCTTACAGAAAGGAAGTACAAGGGTTGATACTCTGGTGTAAAGAAAATAATCCTGCACTTAACATAAAAAAACAACAACTAAAGAACTCATAATTGATTTTAGGAGGAAGAGAAATGTACACTTACCACGGTACATAAATGGCAAGGAAGTGGAGAGGGTTGGTAGTTTTAAATTTCTGGGCACTTGCATCTCAGAGGACCTCTCATGGACTATAAATGCCAACATGCTAGTGAAGAAGGCACAGAAGTGGCTGTATTTCCTGAGAATGCTCAGGAAGTTAAATTTATCTTAGCATTTACTTCTGTCCTACTATTGTAGCACCATTGAGAGTGTCCTAAACTATGGCATTCTTGTATGGTTTGGGAGCAGCTCTGTAGCAGACAAAAAAGCTCTACAGAGAACCATTAAAATTGCCCAGAATATCATCGGCCTCCAGCTATCAACCCTGGATGACATCTTCACATCCGGCTATCTGAGGAAGTCACACAAGATCCTTAGAGACTCTTCCCATCTTGTTCACAGCTTCTTTGAACTGTTGTCGTCTGGCAGAAAATACAGAACAATTAAAACTCTGACCACATGTTTTCTGAATAGTTTTTGTCCCAGAGCTATAATTGCACTTAATAATGAATTTAAAGACCACCAGCAGGGAACAGTTGGACAGTGTTACTTAGCCTGCGGTGTGGATGTTTGTGTTCTTAGTGGGGGATCTTATTTTGTTTGTTTGTTTGTTTGTTTGTTTGTTTGTTTGTTTGTTTGTTTAATTTATATCCAGAGTGACTGCATGAGGATTGTTTTACTGCCATTGTCCATACTGGCCACTCAGTCTAATGTGGTTCAATCCATGACATAGACTATAAATCATAGACCATGAAGACCATAAACACCCATCCTTTAAGAATGTCAAGTTTGACTGTTGAAGGAGAATGGGGCTCCATAAAAGGAGGAAAAAATGATTATACTGTATCTCCAAATGGGCAGAGCAAGATTTGTATAATTGTTTTGTTGTTTTATTTTTTAGGTTTGTACCTTTTTTGCTTTATTATTTAAAAAAAAAACAGAAAAGAGAAAGAAAAATGTGAGCAGTTAGTGCCAGTTTCTAGAATAATATGCAGATATGTGTAGAAATTGCTCCTGCCCTGCAATTTGTTTGTCTGGCTTCAAATGCATTGCTAATGGATGGTTGACAGCCTCTGCTGGAGGGCTAAGATGGGCAAGAGGACACATTTGGCACATTTAGGTTTTGATGTGAAGTAAAAGCATAATAGTTTCATGGAGAACAGTTTCCCATTATATAAAGTAAAAGCATTGACCTCTAGTGATTAGAATGATTATAGGGGAAAGCAGACAAACTCTCCATGTTCTTTCCTGTACATGAATATTCTTTCCTTCTGCCATGTATTGTCGCTTGTATCTGGTAAGTGTGCGTGTTGTCTAAAAAAATGACCTCCCTGCCATTTGGATCATTTTTAGGGGGCCTGAGAACGTCAACATTTGTTTAATCCCCTTTTACTTCATCAGCATGACTGGTTCTCTCTCTCTCTCCTTCTCTCTACACAGGGAAAAAGAGTCCAGACCTTGGAGAATATGACCCTCTCACCCAGGCTGACAGTGATGAAAGCGAAGATGACTTGGTCCTCAACTTGCAAAAAAATGGTGGTGTTAAAAATGGGAAAAGTCCCCTGGGAGAAGTACAGGACGTGGACTCGGATGTGGAGGTTGGAGTGACGAAGCAGCACCTGTCAGAAGGGACAGTGGAGGAGTATCCTAGTGAGGCCCCAAGTAGCCTGGAGCAGAAGACGGCCAGCTCTTTGATGCCATACTTGCGCACAGCTATCTTTTTGCTCACTGTGGTGGTCTCCATGATCCTTGTGCTTGTGTGTGCTTTTCTTATTCCTTGTCCTCCAAGAGACTTGCATAACACGTGGATTCGTAACTTGGGTCAGGAGGCAGGTAAACACCTGGAAGGGCACCTTCAGACTGATACCATGCAATAAATGTCAGACTTAAGAATTCAAGGGATTTGGTGGAAAATGAGAATAGTTGTTACTTCTCCTGTTATATAATTATGTTCTGACACTGCAAGCAGATTTATAATGAAGTCTGCATTATTTTGATCAAATATTTGACAATGCACTCAATTATTCAAATATGTAAGCAATCATTAACTTTCACTCAAGCTTATCTTGTTTGCAAATCCTTCTTTTTGGCCTTAAGGCTCCTACATGCTAATTACTTTAAGAAAGACTAGAAAACCTGCATTGAGCATTATGGTGAGTCTGTGACCACAACAGATACATATAAGCACTTTTATTTTAACAACAGTGCTGGCCAGCAAGAAATAATAAATAAAGCAACTGCAGCAAAGCAACAGGCAAAATCCAACAGGTCAGATAGATTTCTTTAGAAGTTTGAGATGATAGATTGAGGGAACAGTCTTCAGGAAGAATCTGAGAGATTTGGTGGAGTGGGATTATCCCTCATCCTCAGTCCTTTGTTCTTCTAATGAGCCTATTAAGATGAGGGGGAAGTGAAACCAATGGGGGGGATATATCAGGGATCTCCTACCAACCCTCTTCAGACTGAAGAAGCTACTTGGATGAGTAGCGAAATGTTTCAACCTAACAAAAAAGTCCAGTTGCCATGACTCAGTTTACAGATTATTTCAAGTTACAGTGGTACCTCGATTTATGAACTTAATCCATTTTGGAACGACATTCGTACGTCAAAAAGTTTGCAAGTCGAAGTAGCATTTCCCATTGAAATGCATGAGATCAGCACCTTCGGAGCTCTCAAAGGGATTCCTCCGATGTTGGGTGGAAAGCCCTTTGAGAGCTTGTTCATAGGTCGAGCTCCGTTCGCAAGTCAATGCCAATTTTTGCCAACAGAGCCTTTCGAAAATTGAAAAGTTCGTATCTACGGACGTTTGTAAGTCGAGGGTTGGCTTATTTACTTGTACAATTTTAAATGTAACTATTTAACAGCAATCTCTCTGTTTAATATCAGCAAACTAAGCTCAAACCCAGTTAAGTCCCATGAACACTAGAATCTTTTCTGTTTGAGACTGGAATTCTATAAACACAACATTCAGAATCTTCACTGGAAAGAAACAAAATAAATTTACATAAATTGATTTAATTTGTATGCCTGTCACAATAGCCACATATTTCTTCTGTTTTGGCAGGACTTTGAGTGCAGAAAAAATAATACACTCTTCTAGATTGCAAAAGTACAGAGCAGATCTAGGGCTAAAGGCTGTATTTAGATGGAAATCAGTGTGTTTTAATGGTTAGATAACAAATGAGAATGTGCTTAACATCTATAAGTAATTGAGCCACACAAGGAAAAGTTGATTACATCTGATTATTTCAATAGATATGTTCTAGCTGACCAGTTAAACTGATTATTTTTGTTTCTTTAAGTCAATCCACTCTGCTAGAAGATTAAATAGTTATCCAGCTTTAGGTCTTTTTTTCTTTTGGTACAAAAAGATTCTCATGCTGATTTCACTTGCCCCACTACTGGTTCATATAGCTGTTAATGCTGTTCTGGAATGTTTTGTGTTGTAGTGTGCTTTGTGGCATGTTGTAATGCAGGCAACATCTTTTGTTTCAAATCCACTTTAGAACCACATCAAAAATGGCAGAATGAATTCATTCATTTTCTTATATTCAGCCTTTGTTCCAATAAAAGAACTCATGGCAGCTTAAAAATATTTAAAAGACAAACACAGGTAAAAAAATAAAAAATAAAATATTTAAAATACACTACTAAAACATTTAAACTTACTGTTAAATCAAATTAATATAAGAAGTTAAAACAGTTTAAAAGTACATTATTATTATTATTATAGCTGAACAACAAGCAGAGCACCTGCTTTAGATGTGGAAGATCCCAGGTTAAGTTCCCAGAGATGGCTAAAGAATTATCCTCCAAATCCAACAGAACGTGTACCTGTAAATACTGGGTTACATGGACCAGTGGTCTGATCTGTTAGATGAAACTTCCCTTGTGCTTAAGCAGCTGCTGTTCTTTAATGTTCTTTAATATTTAGACTGAAGGAATAAAATCAAGACTATGCTAGAACAATATACAAGAAGGAAGCAATGCCTTTGGGTCAATGGCTGACCCCTAATTGGTCTTCCGTAGGCTCCTCTTTGAACATACTGCGGTTTAGCTCTGATATAATGGTTTCAACCAGCTTTTTGGTGGATTGCAAACACCAGTATAACATCAAAAACTCCTTGCCAAATTTATATACATTTATTTTAAAAGCTATTTCACAGAATCATCCCCTTATCCGAATCCTACCACATACTTTAAGTTATACCAAGGAATTGAAAGATCTTACTTTCAAATTAGGGCCCAAAGTATATTAAGGCCCTGCTGAGAATATTGCTATGGGAGAGAACTCCCTATTTTTCGGTGTATGAGACCCCCCATGTATAAGACAACCCCCAATTTTTAACCCTTGCAGCAGGCGGAGGCGAAGGAGCAGCCACACTTGGACGCCCCTCATGGCTGCCCATTGACTGGCTGCGGCTGCCCAATCGGCTCCTCCAGTGCCATTTGTGGGCTCCCTTCAGTCAGGGGACAAGGCAGTCGCGTGAGCTTGAGATGAGCCCCACGAGTGGCTCTGGAGGAGGCGATTGGGCGGCTGCAGCCACGGTCACAGTCAATGGGCAGCTGTGAGGGGTGGCCAAGCATGGCTGCTCCTTTGCCTTCGCCTCCTGGTGCTGCTGCCCATTCACCTCCAGTGCCACTTGCGGGGCTCACCTCAAGCGCATGCTGCTGTCTTGTGCCCTGCCCAAAGGGAGCCTACGAATGGCACTGGAGGAGGCAATCAGGCGGCAGTGGCGGCAGGAGGCGGAGGTGAAGGAGCAGCCGCGCTCGGCCATCCCTTGTGGCTGCCCAATCGCCTCCTCCCACACCACTCACAGGCTCCCTTCAGGCAGGGGACAAGGCAATGACGTGAGCTTGAGGTGGGCCTTGTGAGTGGTGCGGGAGGAGGCGATCGGGCAGCCGCAGCTGCAGCCAATAGGCAGCCGTGAGGGGCGGCTGAGCGCAGCTGCTCCTCCACCTCCTGCTTCGGCATACTTCCGTGTATAAGATGACACTCAAACTTTGCAGTAACTATTTTAGGAAAAAGTATCATTTTATACACAGAAAAATACGGTAATCAATTTCAGGAGTTCTAGAAAAGTATATCCGAATGCATGTAAGCCAGATTAAACAGCAAGAAAATGCCCTGCCAGTAGGGAGAGTAACTCAGATGGTGAGATGTTAGAGGGACAGAACAGTGACAAGTTATTGGCTGACAGAGCTATGTGGGTTGTGCAACCTCCTTTCTCTCCTTTAGCTAGCCTTCTTCCCTTGCAGTAGCAAAGGGGGGTGTTCTGTCACTGGTATTGTTGTAAGATTCATCTGCCAGTCCAGTTGTCGTCTTCCCTCTCTTTTTGCCTCAGTCCGAAACAAAAACAACATAGTTATATCATAGTCCGCACACAGTGATAGTAATGAGTGTATATTTCGGGGGGGGGGAGCTTTGAATGGAAGGTAAGGAATTTCTTTAAAAAATTAGCATAATTCATTTTACTCCTCAGGTGGCGTACTCTTCCCACCAGAACTTTTTGATGTAAATGGTGATGGTCTTCCTGACATCCTGCTCTCCTTCACAGCTCTGAAAAATGCCAGTGTGCTAGGTAAGCATTTGGATCCTCCCAGCTATCCCTCAAACCGACAGCAAAAATGTTCTCTTTATGCAGTTATACCATCACACCACACCGTTCGTTTCTCCCAGTGGCTGCCTGTACCTTTCAACGCAACCTGCTACTTTAAAAACAAAAATTAAATAAAATTATGTACATTGATCTCTAACTAATGGAACAAGATGGTGGAGCTGATGGGAGGCAGCCAAGATGGTGGCATTGCTGACTTTCAGCCCCACTTCCCTCTCAGTGAAGACTTCAGAGCAAATGACCGAGGAAGACAAATACAGAATCTGCTGGCCTGGATCCAGTATTATCCAGTTGTGTTGGATTATATTTTGGGTGATTGCAAGCCAGCACAGCTATTGGCCCATGAAGCATTGTGCCAGCCTATGGAAAAGCTGCTGTATCCTTGCTATAGAGTAATACCATATCTGAAAAGATGTAATTTGTACACTTTGGAAGTTGTAGCTGCAATAAAACTGAACCACCAAAAGAAGCAGAGAAGTAGCATGTTTTCAGGAAATACTGTCCAAGGCTATAGCCAGGTGATAGAGTGTGTGGAAAAGACCAAAGTTTGTCAGTATTAGCTTTTTGCAAATGGCCATGCAGGTTGTTGGAATTCTGGAAGTAGTTGTCCGAAAAAGTAATTTTTTTGTGTCCTGAGAAGACACTTGTGGTTACCTTAAGAACCTGTTATGACATCTTAGTCAGAAAACTGTGATCTGTTGGAGAGTGTTAAGCTCTATTTTATTTATGTGATTATTCCATATAATAAATATTTCAGCACTCCTAAACCCTACTGTTCATCTCAGGAAAACTCAGACAAGCAGCCAAGAGCAAAGAGCAGGAACAAATTTCATTTCAACTGATGTAGTAAAGAAATTTCCAGGAGGGCAGTTCCCTTGGGTCTCAGTTGCTGGCTAGAGGATGAATAAGCTTGTTTTTTAATTATCCTGTCATTGACTCAGCAGTTATGAGCTGCAAAGAAAACATAACTGACACTTGTAACTCATTGTGGGTTAGGAAACCTGGGAGTGCTCAGCACGGTTGAACACCCATTCAACAGCAGCTTTCTTCATTGTTTCCTGCTTAATCCGCTGTGCACATTTACACAGAAAGTGAAAGCTGGCTGAATTTAGCAGGGTTGATGTACTGGTAAGCCATGACCCTACAGAATGGGGAATTCTGGAACCTGTAGTCCAAACATGAAAAATCAAAATCCAGGCTCTACTGATAGATTTTAATATCTATTCTGCCTTTCTCCCAGAATTGGAAAATGAAGGCCTAAGGTATGTGAGTCTCATTGAAGTCAGTGGGACTTATCTCTGAGGAAATACAGTGGTGCCTCACTTAACGACAATAATCCGTTCCAGGAAAATCGCTGTTAAGCGAAAACATCATAAAGCGAAATTAAAACCCCCATTGAAACACATTGAAAACCATTCAGTGTGTTCCACTGGGGTAAAAACTCACCGTCCAGCGAAGATCCTCCATACGGTGGCCATTTTCAGTGCCTGTATAGCGAGGAATCCGTCCCTAAGCACAGCGGGGAGCCATTTTAAGCACCCAGCAGCCATTTTGAAAACCCGACGATCAGCTGTTTTTGATTGTCATAAAGCAAAACTTGGTTCCCGAAGCAGGGAACCGATCATCGCTAAACAAAATTCCCCCATTTAGACCATCATTTTGCGATCGCAATTGTGATCACAAAAAGATCATTGTAAAGCGGATTTGTCGTAATGTGGGACAGTCGTTAAGCGGGCATGACTGTAGTTGTAAGCTTGAGTAGTAAGTGGACTTCATGGAATCCCAGCTGGATAAATCCATGCCATGGCATGTATTTGGAATTCTGCAAAGAGCTTTATGGGATACCTGAAGATGACAGCAAAAGTCAGTGTTAGGTTCCTGTACTTGGGAAGAGATTTGACTACATATTGTGTGTGTGTTTCTCCTCAGGTGTCTCCAAGCCATGGGTAACTGTGATGGCCCTTTCGGGTATGAACGGCAGCACCCTATGGTCCAGTCATGTTAAGGAGGAGATTCGGAGTGTGCAGTGTAAGGGTTTGAACCTGCTGCCATTGGCAGAACCAGTCTGCCTTATTACTGGGACCTCAAAATTCCTCAGCCTTCTGAGTGCCTCCTCAGGTGAGTCCAATAAATATAGATAGAAAATCATCAGAAAAATAGCTAGTAGAGCTAGCAAAGCTAGCGTAATTCAGTGACTATTCCTTGTTGGCTGGCTTCAAATTCATTTGGGCTGCAGTATTGCACAGAATTGGGGTGCAATCAGTTTGCAGTTTGGTGCAAGTTGGGGACTGGCTGGTTTATTCCTTTTCCCAGCAACCACACGTCATATGTGCCATCAATGTCTTTTTGGGTCCCTGTAAGGAGCTACTGTTGGTTTGGTGTGGACAGGATCACTAAATTTTCGTTCAGGTCCAGTGTCTGTGATTGCTGAGATTGAAACAAAATGGTTGGCTCAGAAGTTTCCTTTACTGAAGCTGCTTAATGATCTTGAGAAAAGGGAAGGAAGTTTTCCATTTCTCAAGATTATTAAGATTTTAAATAAAGCATGAAAGAGGATACAGGAGGGTTTTTTTTCCTTTAAAGGGAAAGATCAGTCTAGATTTTGCTAAGCTGGGTCACCTAAGGTGCAGTGTGATTGCTCCTTGCAGATGAATGCGAAGATCACTCCAAATGACATACCGCACTTCAAAGCAACCCTGTTTAGCATGATCTAGACCAGTGGTCATCAGCCTTGGGTCTCCAGATGTTTTGGGACTAAAACTTCCCAAATACATATGCTTCTTAAAGTCTATTTAACACTGGAATTATCTAAGTTAGTGTTACTGAAAGTGGAAGATAAAGGAAAATTTAGAATTTGTAATGCGTTCATAATCTAAACCAGGCTTCCTTAATCCAAAGCCTTAGAGATGTATTGGACCACAATTCCCACAATCCACACTCATGATGGCTTTCTTGTCTGTGGAAGATGAGAGCTGTGTTCTCACACTTCTGGAAGAAATCATAGTGGGAAAGATTGTTTTAAACTAGTAGCATTAGAGCTCTGTACATAGGCAATGAAGTGAGAAATCTAAAATGCCAAGGTACTTTGGAGATGGATGAATTTCACAGGAGGATGTGAGGGTGAGTTGTGCCAATGATTTACTCTACATTAGAGATGATGTTTGCATTTTCCTCTACTGTGCCTCTCCCCTGTCTGAATCTGTGCTCTGGTGCTGTCCTCTGAAGATGCCAGCCACAGAGACTGGCAATATGTTAGGAAGAACAACCTTCAGAACACGGCCAAAGAGCCCGAAAAACCCACAACAACCATTAGATCCCGGCCGTGAAAGCCTTCGCGAATACATGACCTGATTTGTTTGAGACTTTTGATCTGCTTTGACTTGTAGTGTCTTTCTTGTCTCTCTCTGGTCTCCACTTCATGAGGATCTCCTTGAGCCTCCATTAGAAACGTGCTGTTTGTGTTTTTTGATAACACTGATATGGTCTGCCTCCTACAGGGAAAACAGTTTGGATGCTTAATCCATCCCACCTGCCAAGTGGAACCCTGGCAGCTCCAGCTGTTACTGTACCAGATGTGGATGGTGACAGGGTCAGTGATTTAGTGGTCCTGGCCATTGGAGAAACACAGGTATGGTTCATCTTCCCCTATACAGTGGTACCCCACTTAATGCTTACCCCGCTTGATGACGAATACGCTTCACGGTGAAGTTTTTGCAATTGCTTTTGCGATCGCAAAACAATGTTTGAATAGGGTTTTTTCGCTTTGCGATGATCGGTTCCCTGCTTCGGGAACTGACCTTTGCATTACGACGATCAAAAACAGCTGATCGTTGGGTTTCAAAATGGCTGCCAGGTGTACAAAATGCCCCCCGCTGTCTTTAGGAAGGCTTTTTCGCAAGACAGGCACTGGAAAATGGCCGCCCTATGGAGGATCTTCGCTAGACGGTGAGTTATTCAGCTCATTGGAATGCATTGAACGGGTTTTCAATGTATTTGAATGGGATTTTTTATTTCGCTTGACGAGGATATCACTTAATAGCGATTTTGCTGGAACGGATTATCTTCGTCAAGCGAGGCACCACTGTACCATGGCGGATGATCTCAGTGGAGCCATCAGCCATTTTCAAGTTTGACAGCTTCCCGGGGCTGGACATTGGAGGGTGAGGGGGAGAGATGTGGCCGAAGAGAATAATTTGCATATTGTGTTTAATTGATTATGTATGTATTTATGATAAAGTTTGCTACAGCGGGTTTTTGATAAGTGAAGAATGGTTTATCTGAGAAACTTTTTCTTAACTGAAAAAGTTTGCCATGCCCTCTCATGGCCAATTATTTACAAAAATAAAATGGGGAATGGGGTATTGATGGCTGCACAGATACTGAAGTGACCTCATAACATGGCAGAATGGCTCCTTATGCCCCCATAGTGCACAAGAGGATCTTTAGGAATGTTTAAAGTCTTTTAATTTTTTGGAGGATGGGCTGCAGAAGCAGTTCTTATGGTCCTCATGTGGCCCAGAGCCTGCATGTGTCCCATCCAGTCCTAAGTGGAGTGGCAGAGAGGAGAATGTGATCTGAGTAGAGCACTGTTCCCTAATCTGATACTCTACGGATGTGTTGCACTACAATTCCCATGACCTTCAAGCCCCAGGTTCCAGAGGGCTGGAGTAGAATATGATGGGCAGGTAACCAGCTGCCTTCCATACAGGTATTAGGCCCTGCCAGGCCTCTTTCTGGCTTGGAAAGCAGAATGAACTAGATGTTGTGTGTGTGTATGTGTGTGTGTGTGTGTGTTTTGACAACTGATGCACCCTTGTAAGGTGCTATTGACCTTTAGCCGTCATCTGATATGTGACACCCCCAACACTACTTTGCCTTGCAGCCAGGGTTTGGCAAAATACATAAGGTTAAGATCTAGGATGGACACTTCTGTCTGACAGTAAGAACTAGCAGCTTGTTAAATGTTGTGTCACACAGTGACATAGGTGCCGCTTTGTGTTTAGGGAGTGGTGTAGGCTGGGACAGACCAATAGAGTTTGCTGTCCAAGGCACCTTCCTTCATTCCATGCACACATGGACTGGCTCTCTTGAATTTCGGGGTCCTCTGCCACACCTCTGAGCAGTGGGATAGCTTAAAGGCCACAGGATGGGTCATATGGCACATTCAGCGTTGTCCTCCAAACAAAAGGAGTAACCAAGGAGCTCAAGAAGACAGGCTCGAGAGGCTGCTATTGCCGCCTCAGGCATCTGTCTGACTCTGCTTAGTGTAGGGGCTGACTTTCTGTGTGGGATTGCCCTGCAAGATAAAGAGGCTGCCTGTGCATACAAATTCACTTCCACACTTCCATGTATCTTCCTTCTTCTTTGTAGCCAGATTTATGCTTCATCCTGGTATCGGGTAAAACAGGAACCCCTGTGGGAGGGCCTGTGAAGTACAGCATCAATGGAAATGGAAAACTGATTGGCCCTCAGGCTCATATCACCAGCCATGGAGCCGTCTACATCTTGTTTGGCTTTGGTAAGGCGCCTTGGCAGTATAATATTTCCAAAATGCATTATCCATAGAGCCAGTTTTGGGGTGGAAAAAAGTGATCCTGCATCACAGACTAGTGACTGATTTGAAAAAAGGAAGAAGAACTAGGGTGAAAGTGCAGCCATTCTCAACCACAATAAACAAGAGATGAAAGAAATATAGGCCAAATCAGGATTGTATAAATCGCATAACACACTTTATAAGGTGGTGTGTGAAGAATTGTTTCCAGCCTGTGGTCCCTTTCAAATGTGCCAAGGCCCATACGGCCCCATTGAGAATGGCTAGTTTAGAGGGACAAGCCAGAGATACACAGGAGTAACTACTTCAAGAAGAGAAAGCGAAGAGGGCTGCAGTTAGTGAGACAAAGTGCATGTTATAATTTGGATATTTAATATTCTGGATTGCCAGAAAGACAAACAAGTGGGTCCTATATCAAATCAAGCCTGAACCATCTTTGGAGACAAAAATGTTAAAACTGAGGCAGCCCTACTTTGGGCACATCATGAGAAAGCAGGGTTCTCGAATAGACAATAATGCTGGGAAAGATGGAAGGCAGCAAGAAAAGAAGATGGAATATGAGATGGACGGAGTCCCTAAAAGAGACCACAGACTTGAGTCTGCAAGAGCTGAGCAAGGTGGCTGAGGACAGACAGTTTGGAGAGCAGTCATTCATAGGGTCTCCATGAGTCAGCGGTGACTTGAATAACAAGAACAATAACAGGTTTGACTTGCTATAGATGGTACTTACCAGGCATTAGGATTGTTAAGTGTCTGTCTTATATAATCTTGCAAATCCTTAGAACCCAAAGAACCAGAATTTAAAGCCGTCTGTATGCCAGTAATAAAACTCACAAGGAAGGCAAGTAGCATATGAAAAGATGCTCAGTACTATTTAGTACCCTATATTTGTCTCAGGACTTTTCTGCAGAACCTGTTTTTGTGCAATCTACACACATTTTCTGAAGGCAGTTATTTGTACTTGGGGAAAATTGTGATTACCAAATTGCCCAACTACTTTTATTGTGGGTAGGACATGCTGCATTGTGAAGTCTGTCACATTTACTGAATTTTGGGGCGTTATGTAATTATGACATTCGTCTTTGCAACAGTTGATGACTGTATGGTTGGAGATTTTTATTGTTCTATCTATATTCTGTGATAGCTATACACATTCAGTACAGGAGTACATTTTCAGCAGTATTTTTCTTTCACATTAATGTAGTAGAATTTTATATGGCATACCCTTTAAACATTTCAATGCCTTTCCTATATGGGAATCCATATGAATATCATTTTTCTAAAGGCAGAAACAAGCATCAGAAGACAAAGTCTCAGAAAAGGGACTGGAGGGGATATTTTGAAAAAAAAAAGTGGGGATATGATTAAATCATGTATTGACTTGCTACGATTAGAGGCGCATCTGTACAGTTTTTTCACTTCCCCTTGTGGGGAGTCTTGAAGGCAAAGGGTGACATGGCTGGAAGGTAGCAGAAACCAAGTGAAATGCTGTCTGTGGAATTACTGCACAATGGCTAGAGCACAAAAGTGCAAAGTGAAGCCTTCTACGTACTGCTGTACTACAGCTCCCGCTATACTCCATCAACAACTATGTTTGTTAGAGCTGATGGGAATTGTAGTCCAACAACTTATGGAAAGCTGCAGTTTTGCCATGGATGAGCTAGAATGTGGTAGTTTCACATTTTCCGTGATTTGTAAAAGATAGCTTTGCAGCAACGTTTGCACCTTTTCAATTTCCATCTACCTTCATGCCCCCCCCGCCTGCTTTGATGAAATGCATGAGAACATTAGTCTTTCCTCCATTCTGTCACCTAGGTAATGTACAAGCAGTTGCCCTGCGGGATATCTTTGCTCAGGCCAAAAACCGAGACAGCTTTCCACCTGTGCTGCAGCAAGAAGAACCGGAGTGGGAGAAACGGCGATCAGTCAATTTGTCAGAGCTGATTGATATTTACAGGTAAAATAATGGTATCTCCTCACTGTGAAGTAGGCTGACTTTCCAAGTCGTAACAGAAGTCCCTATTGCATATGGAGATGAGGAAAATCATCTGCTGGCTACCTGTCAGGATTTTTGCTAGAGATATATAATACCTTGCCTTAATATAGAGTGTTGAACTCAGTGACTTGTGGTGGTTGTAACTTTTTCTAAATGATTGTAATTGTTCATAGTTAAATATTTTTTTCTGACCTTACAGTCCATTAAACCTAGCTATTACTGTAGTCCTGGGCAGAATGTTTGATCATAAGATTTTTCATGCTGCTCCCTTGCTTTGCTTTTTAGCAAAACATGGAGTTGCTATGAAATCCTTCCCTGAAATGAAGTTAGAATTGAATTACGTATTTGGTTCTGATATTTTGTAATAATGCCCTGAAATGCCAGGGAGATTTCCAGTGAAAGCTGCATTATTTCATTCAAAGAGTTGACAGGGCACCCAATTATTTAAGTACTGCACAATCATAGTTACTTTCACTCAAGCCTGTGTTGCTCTCAGTTATGCTTATTCTTATTTTTTAATTAATCTCAAGAATCTTACCTGCTAACAGGTGCATGCAGCTTTTAAGAAAGACTACAGAATTCATGAACTACTGGATAGCTCAGTGGTTTAGGCATCTGGTTGTGGAGCCAGAGGTTGGGGCTTTGATTCTCTACTATGCCTCCTTTACAGGGTTGGAGTCAATGACCTATAGAGTGTCTTCAAGCTCTGCAGTTCTAAGATAATAATGATACAGTAAGGTGATGGTCACAACAGTCACACTGGTTCAACAGGAAATGTTAGGAAAGAATGCATTCACACGGAACGATCTAGGACAGGTACTTGAATCAAGAAATTATAAATGCAGTACAGCAGAGCAGTAGTACCAGCTAAAATTCAACAGGCCAGGTAGATTTTCTATACAGTTCTGAGGCAACATAGAAAAACAGTCTTTAGGAAGAAGAAATCCTCCTAGAGATACTTGTGTGGAACATCCTGTGAGAAATGCATTTACTTTTACTGTTGTTTTGGCTTTTGAAGTGTTTTAAATGATGAAGGCTCTCGATCTCTAATCTGCTCTGAATGTTGCTTTAGGCAAATGGTAATAGCAACTCTGCTCCAAGAAACCTTTTACCCAAACAAATCATCCTTCTGTTAATCTCTCTCTGAGAATGGCATGAATTCTGACTGAGATCCATGTCAGAATCTGCTTGAGCACTTCCTTAGGAACTGCAGCATGTCGTTCTTGTGTTGGGTGGTTCCATCTGAGCTGGATAGCATCCTAAAGTGAAGTGATGGGTGCAAGCTCAGTTACCTCACATTTGCTCTTTGCCTCCCCAGTGGCGGTGTGGAGTTCCTGCAGGCGGTAAAATCTCCAGGAAGCAACTGCAGTGACCTTCTTGTCACTACTGAGCACGGTTTGACTTTACTACGAGGACAGGACTTAGAGCCTCGCTGGATTCTGAACCAAAAGGACATTGACAGGTGATGGAATGTTCTTGTCTTTGCTGGAAATCACTGCCTCTGTTCCTTCTGCATATTTCAAAATACAGTTGAATGGACTCTCTTTGCTATGCCTTCTTGGTTCCCGGTCCATGAGACCGGCGAAACAGCTTTCCCTAAATCAGGGGTAGACAGCCTTGTGCCTCCAAGAGACTTGAGAGCTGTGCTGGCTAAGGGATTCTCGGAAGCATCATCCAAACCCCCCCCCCCCCCAAAACTCTTGACGAAAAACTTGACAAAGAGATCTTGAGATTGTTATTATTTCTCAGCCTAATCTACTTCCTAAAATTCTTGTGATGATAAAACAGGGAAGAAAGTCAGGAAACAAAGATAGGCAGATTTGAAAACCAATGCACAGACCTCTGAAGCTTTTATAAAATGTGTTTGCTTGTGTGAGCTTTATATTGGATACTTGGTGAGACCAGAGTTAAAGAGGCATTTTCAAAAAGTGTGGGAAATGCCATGGTTGCTAATGAAACGCATGCATGCAAAGAATGTAGGCACTACAAAGTCATGCTTTGTGGTGAGGAGCCCAATTACATCCACAAATGTTCTCTCATTGTGTAAGGCTGTGGAATAATTGGTTCTTAAGGCCTGTGCTCCGTTTTCTCTGTCTCTGCCTCAGATACATCAGCAAATGATCTTTGCCCGCACCAGGGGACCTGACACGATGGATGAGCTGCCTAATCTTTTTGGGCAACACTGGCCCTTGTAGGAATGCAGACGAGCTCCTTGCCTCTCCTTTTGACACTTGTTTTCTCTATTTTTCCAGCCAGCCTTCCCCAGGATACTTCAGTGACGATGGGATCCTGGACTTTATGGTTCAGGCACAGAGTGGAAGCAACATCACAAAAAATGTATGCTCATTAATTCTTTACCATTAAAAAGATTTGGAGAAGCAGCAGTTCCCTCTCCCTGGTGTCTGGGGTGGCACTCTTAACAGTCAAAATTACTCTGTGTCTATTGCTGTCTATTGAGTAGCAGCAAAAACTTGTATATCCTGGAAGCAACTGGTCAAAAAATGTTCTGCATAGTGTCAGTACTGCAGGGCAAAACAGATATGATACTAAATGCATCTTCGTATTTGATTTGTAAACTTTTTTTAAAAAAATGCAAAGAGTAACTGCAGAAGTGGGAGTAGGACTGATAGTTTTTGAGATCACACAGCTTATGTGGAGGGGGCTTTCATCTATTCCTCCCTTGTTTCTATTCTGATGAAAACCAGTCATTTGAACCTGTCCTTTGCATTGGGACTGATTTCAGTGACTCACCGACTTCCATGGAAGATATCCCTGCAATGGTTCGGGTTTGGCCTCCCCTGGTTTTGTCTGAGACTCTGGAGACAGTCACGTTGAGAAATCATAACTAGGCTTTATTGGAATATGTAAAATATGTTTGAATTCAACTTCTACGTTTTCTCTCGTTGCCAACGGGTCCAGTGAGGGCATTCAAACATCTTTAACGAAAGGGCTACAGGTCAACCCATCCCAAGGTCCTTTCAAAAACAGATTACTGTCCTCCATCTCACAAGTCTCTATCTCAGGATTTAGTAACGGGGTGGTCTCTTCATCTCGCACCTTCGTCTCGTACTGTTCCTCCTCTCCTCGTAGAGGGGTCCATGGTCCGTTAGGTAGCCCCTCCTCTGGGCTTCTTCTAGCTGCCATACCCGGCATTCTCTCTCCTCTCTGTCTACCACCTCCTTTTCCTCCCTGAGCCACCTGCACCACTCTCTGGCCTCCAACTCACCCCAATAGGAAGGACGCTGCGGTAGCCCCCTTCTTCGCTGGTAATCTGCTTCCTCCCTGGGAACCTGTACGTTCTCCCATTTAACGGTCCATGGGTCCTCTACCCATATCATTTCCCAACCACCCAGTATTACGTCCACCTCTCCTTTTATATCTCCCATTCCCGTCTCCACAACGGACCTCCCCCTTTCCTCTCTTCCCGCCAATTCATTCCCGGTCTGGGTGGCCACTGTCATCTTTGACAGTTCCCACTCTAATCCCTGGGTATCCACTCCCCGCTGTTTGGTCTCAATGGGTGGTGCAGGCGTGTCAGTCTGTGCCTCTTATTCCTTTATGAGGGAGGACAACACTCTGGCGTCTCACAGTCTCCCACTGCAAAGAGTGAATTCAGAGGAGGGATTATTTTTGGTACTACAAGAGACTTCTTATCTCAGCAATTATTGTCTCCCACCATGGCTGCTATTTGCATTTTTTTGGCATGCATTATCCAGCTCCACTACTATTTTGTTCCTTTCCCCTGTTTCAGGTTCTGAGGCTTCCTATGGCTCCTTTTGCCCTGGGAAAACCTTTGGGAGTCTTGGGATAAGGGTGGGGAGCGATGATGATGATGATGATGATGATGATGATGATGATGATGATGATGATATAATATAATAATAATAATAATAATAATAATAATAATAATAATAATAATAATAATAATAATAATAATAATAATAATAATAATAATAATAATAATAATAATAATAATAGATGCAAACACACATTTACAAGATGGGGAGATACTTGGCTCAGTAATACTACAAGTGAGAAGGATCTTGGAATTGTTCCAAATCACAAGCTGAATATGAGGCCAAAGTGTGATGTTGCTGCAAAAAAGGCCAAAGTTGTTTTAGGCTTCATTAACAGAAGTATAGTCTCTAAGTCCCACAAAGTACTAATTCTATTTGGCACTGGTCAGGGAGCAAAAAAGGTGACCCTCCCCTGAGGTTTATCCCCCTGCTAATTAGAGCTATACTATTTTATAATACAGAGTCCTCATTCTAACATGCTTGATTCCAGATCTTTTTAATGCCCCTGCCACCTCGCTTCCATGTGTGTTTCATTACTGTGCTCACACAAGACTTCTCTATTTTCAGCTGTTGGTGGTGGATGGTAAATCAGGACTCCCAATCTGGACCTACGAGTTGCCCTGTCATATGAAAAAATCAGATGCACTATCAGTGTTGACGTTGGACAAAAAATCAGTCTTCCTCTTCTGGGCAAATGAGAAGCAATTTCCCTTAAAAAGCTTGGTGAGTAAGAGTCCAGTTCCCTTATATTACAAGGAAACATAGGTTTTCACTTCAAGAAAGAAAAGATACGCTTCCCAAGCTCATACGCCATTCTGCTTCCTTTGGGAGCCATGCACCCTAGTTTGTTATGTTTGGTTACAGGTTATAGTTACATAATGGGCACATAAAAGCAGTTTGCATGATCTCGGATGTATTTCCCCTTTTCACTTTTCGTATTTTCAAGGGTCAGGCCTGGTCTGGAGAACACATTGGCGAGCTAGCCCTGACATATCTTCAATACAGTTACAGTACTGTGTTTTCTTTGAAACTCTGTGATGCCTCATAGGATAAAAACCTTTCGGCTGGTTTAGATCAAAAGCATAATACACAGTAATTTGGTACTAATCAAGTCGCAGTTTTTAAAATGAAACTAATAAGGTATTAAGGCAGCAGCTTTTAAAACAATACAGTGGTCCATGTGTTGAAAATGAATTTGGGGTTAAAAAAAGCTGGGGGCTGAAATACAGTAGTATAATTTAAGGCTGAGGCTCATTAAATCTAGTATTCCTTCTTTAGATGGCAGAGAAAGAAAGGAGTGCCTACAGAAGCTTTTGGAGGATAAGAATAAAGAGTTAACAAACAGAGTGGCCAAATTTGGACGGCTGGCATTGAAACCAAGGGATAACTGGCTAAATAATAAGGATAGAATAGGAAGTACTAGAGATATGGTAGAGGATATAAAGCTGATTAAAGTCTATATAGTTTATCAGATGTACAACCTTACCATTGTTTTATCATTTTATTGTGCATTTTAATGTATATGTATCTGTTCAATGGCCAGCGGTTATAATAAACTTTTACGTTGTGGGAATACCTCATACCTCAACTGAAGACCCACATGAAATGACTCAGTTTTTTAATACTGAAATTATATTTTAATATTTTTGTATTTTGTTTTTAACTCAGCATTCTGGAGAATGTACATATTTGTATTTGTACTTTTTAATCTGTTAGCATTGTGTCTGTTCAGCTGGCACCATGCGTGTGTATGTATTATTATTTGTACTTATGTTTTAAACTGGTGGAAATTTGGATCACCAAAGTGGTCAGAACAATAAAGACCATCTTTAATTTAAGGCTGAGGACAGAATCAGCCATGGCCATTTTTCAGAAAGTAAAAATTTCTGATCTGCACCCTACCCCAGAAGTGGCTCACCTCGGTCTAGCTTAGGCCCAGCTGTGCCCAGCTTCCTGTTCAGAAAGGAAGCTGCTCCAATGCAACTTATAATCAAGACCATCAACATATTTAATTTCATTTCAACCAATAAGCTTCATATTTCTACTTGGCTTTGTGCTTCTATTATTTCTTTGATTGTTGTGGTTCTATCTTTAAAAACTGAACATTCTTGTGCTTCCAAGCATGTTTGTCCTATTGCCAACATACTAAGCATCTAATGAAAACATTAACTACCCGATTAGCTTCAGTGCTAGAAACATGCATGTTTATTTTTGACAGGTGTTATCAAAAAGAAGCTTATTAGGACCATTGCCAAAATGTACATGAAAGTGTTATCTTACCACAGATGTTTGTAGTGACAAGAAGCATTGTTCCATTTCTTTTCCTACTCGGGCTAATAAGGAACTTTGTTTACATTCTCTGCCAATGTGCTTAAACGGCAGCATAACTTTTAGCTGAAATATTCTCACAGCTGTGGCTGAATGTTTTACTATCTCCGCTCAGAGGCTTCAAGACAAGAATATTGCATGTTCTTGCTTATAATTGCCAGTGAAAGGCAAACTGCTTGCAAACAAGAATGAAGCAATCAATTTTTAGTGTTTTATATGAACAGGATCTTATTAACTTTAACACATTTTTTCTGCAACAGACTCACACAGCAATACTTTGGAAGGTGAAAGTGCTTTGGCACAGCTTCATACACAGTAGTTATAAGACACACACAAGAGCTATCTTCACTGAAAGTTACCTTTATACCCTAAGGAGACTCATCCTCCACAATGTATGGTGCTGGGTCTACGTAGATGAAGTTACTCACACTGTGGACAGTGTTGGACAGTTGGACAGTTTAAAAACTGTTGGACAGTTTAGGTGTGATTAACTGAAGCCCTGTCATTTCAGTGGGACAAGGGCTGGACGTGATGATCCATAGGGTCCCTTCCAGTTCTGCAGTGCTAAGATGATGACGACGACGATGATGATTAAAATGTGTCTAACTTATGTTGATTACAAGTCTTTGTGGACGAAATAGATCATTCGTGACTTATTGTTCTTCTCAGGAGCCCAGCCCAAGGGTCCACCATCTTTATCTCCTCCATCCCACTTTCCCTACATTCCTCTTGGACCTCAGTAACACAACAGGCACAGTAACTGCTTCATCCAGTGAGTATGTGCTGTTGTGTTTGTGGGGGGGAGGGAATAAAAGTCAAGGAAGTTAAACAGATGTTTAAAGACTTTCCATTTTATGATGGAAAGGGTTCGACTCTTAAGGTTCGACTATTAAGAATCTTATAGTGGTGAAGTTGTATTTTTCTGGCCACCTTGTACAAACCTAAAGAAGCAAATTTGTGGATGATCATGTAATAATTTGTAATTCCTATATATATATCCCAATTGATTATGGTTGTAAAGCAGGCAAAGGTTTCAGAACCATTAGTTGTTAATTGTACTATCATATAACTGATGTGTGCTTTTTGTTTTGTAACTGCATTTGCCAAAGTCAGAAACACTGGCAGAGATTGCAGTTCTGCAGAGACATTTGTATTCACTGCAGAGTTTCAGACCGCTGAGCACCATGCCTAGATTTTATCTGTAACTAGAAGCCAAGCTTCAGCACCGTTTCAACAGTCAATGGAAGTTAGCCTGGCTGTCAGATCTGAATGCAGCAAATTACTTAGTGCTCACCAGTATTTTCTTTTTTCTTTCTCCTTGCAAGTTGGAATCAATGATCTTCAGAAAGATGCATTTTATGTCACTGTGACCACAAGCCCCACTTCCGAGCACCAGCCAGGTTTTCTGTCAGTCAGCAAACTCCGCCTGAGGTGGGCCCTCCTGACTCAGAGCCGAGAGGTGCCCCTGAAGGAGACTGATCCCAAAATCAGCCATGGGGAACTGAGGCGGTTTCTTTCTCGGATCAAATTCACGGATTATGCTCACAAGGTGAGATGTTGAAGAATCACTGGCACAGTGCATGTAAGAGGAAGAAGAATTGATGGGGCAATTAGGGAGAAAAGTGATAGAGATGTTTATATTTGAAAGTCTGGTAAATTGCAGAAGAGAGGACTTGAGACACAAGGTAAAAGTATGTGAGGATAACAGGGAGATGGATCCTAGATTTTGACTTTGGAGGGGTAGGTATGCAGTCTTGATTTTTTCCTAGTAATGATTGTGGTCCTCTGGAGACTTTGTGGGCATAGGCCTTGCACAAACAATTGCAACTTAGAGCTGATGGGGTTGTTCCTTTTTCCAGGTATGGGATGAGCCCCACCACTGACTCTACTTCCATTACATACTGTTGCTTTTGTCACGGACTTGGCTGAGCCATGCATGACGTGAGAGTGTGGGTATTTCTTATCTGACAGCAAGCAGAAACTTTCAGCCAGCTCTGCAGTATGTGACTATTATCAGGACCTTGGCTGTAGAATAATTTTGTACTGTATTGTATTGTATGTGACTTTCTCTCTCTCTCTCTTTCTGTTTCCTTCCTACCCCACCCCAGTTCTAGCCATGGGGATTCCTCAGGTTTTTTGAGCAACAGGACAAAAATGTGATGCTGCATATCAGCAGGCCAAGCTAGGTAGCCAGGCTTTGTGAGGCATTCAACTAAGGGACGAGGTGGGACCGGCCATCCAGCTGCCAAGAGCTGTATAATGCTGGGGAGGCTGTTCCAGCAACCCTCAGGCATCCTGACTTGAAGGAACATTGCTCAGCCTTTTAATTGCCACTTCCAGGTAGATATAAGATGTACGTTATGTGCAGGGATACTGGTGTATGTGTATATATGCTGTATTTTTAATTTATATTTTTGTTGTTCCAGAAACTCTTATTTATATCTTAGAAAGATTCAGTGTACTCTGCCTCTTGTTGGTCTACCCTTAGCTTATGACATTCACATTTTGGGTTCCTTCAGCTCTTCTACCTCCTTTGTTTTAGGGTCACCACAGTGTCCCATTCCATCTTCTTCCCCCATCCTCCTTCCGATTCCCAACCAAGGCCAAGTGGCATATGCTGTAGCCCTGAGTGATTGTACATACTTATTCAGAACCAGATGTGTTTTGTGCTGATGTTGTGTCCTCTCTAGTCTCCCCCATTCTGATTATCATGCTGGCATGAGCTGTCCTGGAGTCCGCTATCATCATGAATAAGCAAAAGGCAAGAAAACATTCATCATAATGCTCTTGATCATTGCCTATCTTGCAACATCCCATCTCTTGGTGAAGTGCTACTGTGGCAGGGGACACTGTCTGTTTGCAAAAACTCTCATCATCATCATCATCATGAAAATGAAAAACTGGTGTCTTACTCTGGCAAAAGCAGGCAATGAATTGTTATCAGGGTACTGTGACATTTTCCCTTGTGAATGATTCCTTGTTATAACTCTGAGGCTTGGTGGCTATTATTTGCTAAACTATATAGAGGAACGTTCCCACTACGTGGTGACCTGTAGATACGTTGTAGTGTAATTCCCATGATGCCCAGCCAGCAGGGCAGATTTCTTACTTACTAGAGAAAGTCAGGTTATTTGCATTCTTTACTACTTGGATTGACCTTTCTGATGAGTGTGAGTTTTCTCAACTGTGTCAGCTGAACGGGGTCCACTCAGTTCAAAGCTAATGTTTTCTTTGAGAATGTGGACTGTCTTCTGATTGCAGTAGATCAGTGGTTCTTAACCTTGGGTCCCCAGATGTTCTTGGACAAACTTCCAGAAACCTTCACTACTAGCTGTGCTGGCCAGGATTTCTGGGAGTTGTAGTCCAAGAACATCTGGGACCCAAGGTTGAGAAGAACTGTAGACTCCAAGCTTTGTTAAAGATAGTGATTGGTTGTGAGAGTAAGTCAGGATGACATTTTTCACCCTGCCACCACCACTGTTGCGCCCTGAATCCCTTCATTTCCTCCCCCTTGCTACTTCGTCTACCCTGCCACCACTCTCTTCTCCCGCCTTCTTTTCCCTCTTTACCCCTACATCTTTCTTTGAGGGGTTCTTCCTAGACAGAGGCATCATGGCCAAGTTGCCCACTATAGAATAGGCAATCACCATGACCACTCTGCCCACTATGTCTTGTTCTAAGAAATGATCCCTTGAAGCTGAGGATGTAGGGCCTTCTAGGCTCTGCAGAGATCCAGACCAGATGTTTATCTGTGGTGGCATTTTTGCAATAGAAAAGAAGACATCCCAACTATCCAGAGTGGAACAATCTCTGGAAAGATCACTCAGGTGCAGTGGCTCCTCCACACACCTGCAATAGCACCTCCCAGCTGCAACATTTGCCGCATACAAAGGTGATTATTGGTGCACCTCACAAAATGGTGGTGGTGGCGGCTTATCTGAGCAGGGGAGATTTGCTGCCCCCTTTTTTTGCCACCTCAGGTGGGATTCAAGCAACCTTGTGGGAAAAACAACCCTGGTTGTTTTGTGTGTAATGGCAGCAGACATGCGGCCAAGTTGTATGTGTTAGAGAGCCTTACTGCCTTTGCTGGTAGCAAATTCCATAGTAGGCCTCTACGTTGTACTGAAGATGTTCTTCTGTTTCTCTGCCCTTTAACCCTACCATTCAGCTTCATTGGATGAATCTGGATTCTAGTATTATGACAGGGGAAATAGCTTTCTATCCATTATTTTTGCACTATGTGTAATTTTATACACTTCTGTCATATCCTCTCCTTCCCCCCCTCTTTTTTTTGTAAATGAAAGGTTCCCAAATGCTGCAAATGTTCTTTTTTTAGGATAGTTGCTCCACCCTTCTCTTTATTTTCACTGCCTTTTTCTGCACATTTCCCAGCTGTATGATAGCAATTTGGTGGCATGCGGTAACCTGAAATTTATCCCAAGTGTATTTGCCCCATAAGATTTGTACAGAAGCATTACAACATTGATGGCCAAAATTCAGTTGTGAAACACCACACGTGTAAAAGGAATAGCACCAGCAATTTTCAGAATTTTCTGTCTATTGGTACACATCCAGGTGCATGATAGACAGTCAGAACAGTTGTACACCCCACAATGATTGCGGTGATTGCAACAGGATTCTGGCTAACATTTGGCTTGTGATTCATTTCCTCTTGACTCCTGGAATGGAATCAATTTTTTCACAGCTGTCATATACTGGGTTAACCTTTTCAGTAGGCTGTGACCACAGAATTCCTTTTTTGTCATGCACTCCCATCTATGTATAAGGAAAGTTAGGATTTTCTGCTCGCTGTGCATCACTTTAGACTGAACGTATACACTGAACCACATTTGTCACTTTAACTGTCTGCTCATGTACTGTATTTGGAAATATCTTTTGGGAGTTCATTGCAATTACAGTACTTCTTGTTTTTACCACTCTGACAAACTTGTGTTTTCTGACCTCTAACTCACCTTCAGCTCCTCTAAAGACTAGTTAGATAATTTATGAACAAGTTCAGAAGTGCCATGCCCAGTACAAGCCTTTGAGGAAACTTCATTTATTACATGTTTCCATAGTGAAGACTGCTCGTTTACTGATGCTGGATCAGAGCCATATAATGGTAGGGAGAAAGTTGTTCATTGTTATTGCATTGAAATAAAAATCTGTACATATTCTGTCCCTTGTCAATATCTCTTTATCACTTGCTTTCCCCCTCCCCCTCATACTAGCCCCTAAGGCATGACTTCCACACACTTTCTCACTTAGTAATTCTTCAGCTTCTGAAATATATATTTTGGAGAGGAGTTTGACTAAATAGCTTTGTAAATACTAGCAGAACAAATAGCACTTGCCCTCCCCTTGCCATCCTTGAGGCCTGGCCAGTGTTTATAATCAAAGGTATTAACAAAAGGCATTTGTTCCAGATTTCCTTAATAGAGAGAGTTAGTTTTCATGCTACCCAGTCCTAGCTGGTAAATTCTGTAAACCACCTGAAATGACAGAATGTGTTCTGAATTTGTTTAAACCACAGACTTCATTTGTTTTGTTTGATAAGACTAGATTCTCCATAATGTGAATTTTTTTGGTGCACTTTAAATAAAGAGCTTGTATGTAAATTGTTTGAACTGTGAACCATAATGAAGCAAATAAATATCATGTATAGCAACTGTGTGTCTTGTTTTTCCTAGCTTTTCTGAGCATATCCAAGGGAACTCTTGGAGGGAGAGCACACGTGATGTCTTCAGTAGAGTCCTAAGTCTGTGAGCGACTGTACATAATTTCTGTGGTGACCCTGCCATGGGAATACATTTACTGAAGTCATGACATGCAGGCAGCTTCTGCACAGGGCCCCATGTGGATAGACATGGGAGTCACACAGTGCCAACTAGCTAGTCCATCATGAAGGGACTTTTCCTTCCCCTCACTGCCCATCTCTGACCGGGATTTTTTACAGCATTGCTTGACTGGCTCTTATGTTAATCACACAACTCCCTCCCTCAGTCAGCTTTAAAATTGTGTTTGTGTATATATCCCAAACAAAGCAGACACCTAGATAAATGTAGCAGTACAGGAGTGAAGGCAGCAAGAGACATTAACACTCAGTAAAATCAATCAAACTGTATATTTGTATGCAGATTCTGTGAGAAAACTCCATTACAGTGGGTGTGGGGGGAGAAATGTGGCAGGTTGGAAAAGCATTAGGAACCCATCTGTGTGTGGTTGAAGCCCCGGTCATGTGTAACTCATGCAAAGGGGTTCCATGCACTTAACAGTGCTGCTGGCCCCACCCTCATTTGCATCCACCCTCCTGGTTCTGTCTCCAACCTGCTTACATTGCATGAGGGTCTAAAGCAGGGATGGCCCTCCATTTTTGTTGGTTGGCAGCTCCAAGAACCCATAGCCAACGGTGAGGAATCCTGGGAGCGGCGGTCTAACATCTGGAGGGCTGAATTCTGTGCACCTTTGATCTGAAGGGAGAGCTAGGTAGATGCTTTCTCCAGTTGGACTGTGTGAAAGAAAATGCAGGCAGACACCATTTCTTCATTCTTGGCCCTTTAGAAAGTGTCCTGCTTTAAAATGCCTTTTTAGTGAATGTTTTGACCCTAGCTCAGATATAGATATAAGGTGAAGCTTTCTTACGTCTCCCCTCCACCACCAGGCTATTAATCTCACAAAACATACAGTATTTAGAAAACTATAAACAAGCCAAGAATCATTCACTGTGGAGTATATGTTCACTGAAACATTTGAGACCTGAACTAAACATAAATTTGATTTATTCCGATCCCAATGTTGGCCAGAATTGTGCTGTCCGGCCAAAGCACAAGCCTCACACTGATTCCAAATTTCCCAGCAGAATGAAACAAAGAAGCTGAAACCCCAGAATAGGCTAGTGTACTGGATTAGAGTTCTCTTCGTTTTCTACTCTCTGGAAAACCCTCCCCATCTGTCCTAACAGGGATCCTCCACAACAGCCTTTCTCAGGACCTCATTCATCTCCAGGTCAGGCTCCCTCTGTAGCACCTTCTGTTGCAGCTCAGAGTAGAAATCAACAACTTCGGAGACGGAATGGGGAAGTTTATCTTGGTGCTGGTAGAAGCCACCTGCTTGGTCTCTGTGGTGGTGGTACTGTGGTGGCATGAAGCACTGATGGTGTTGAGATTGGTTGGCTGAAAAGCTCCCTTCGCAGGCTTTCTCATGGTTGCGTTTGAATGCCAGTACAGTCTTGGTGTATGTGTTCAGTGTTGTGACTGCAGAAGCCATGCAACATGTAAAGGAGGCCCATGCCATACTGAAAGAGAGAGGGGATGGGGAGAATAAGGGTCTTATAACTGGACTTTATTTTCACACTTAAGCATTGTGGGGTTGTAGCAGTGGTGTTCATACCTCCCACTATTCAGTTAAGTAGGAAATAACTTCCATAGTTTCAGTGCCTTTGGGGAGCACATGAGAGCTAGTCTATGTAAGGTTAGAGTGTTGGGATTGGTGTGGTCTGGTGTTCAAGTTGCCATTCCTTGGTGAAGCTCATGGAGAATGAGTTTTGGCCAATAACTACTTCTCGTCCCAACTTACCTCACACGATTATCATGAGGATAAAATGTGGTAAGGGGACTACGTACACTGGCTTCAGTTCCTTGGGTGAAATGCAAATATATATGTAAAACAAACAATGACTTCAGAAGGTAAAGCCCACAACAGAGTGACACCAGAAGGAAAACGTAGAGGGTGTATTTGTCTGCCAAAGAAACCTAAGTCCCATTCTAGGTTTCTGCAGCTTTTTTTTTTTAATTCTTACATTTATATCCTACCTTTCCTTCAATGGCCAGAATCCTGTTGCTGATTTACACTTGTATAAGGGAACTGACATAATTCATGTTGGCAAATTGCTTCTCATTAATGAGCTGCTGGTTGTACTTCTGCATGCAAGCAATTGTACAATCAGGCACTTTGCCAGGAAGGCAACTTGCATTTCACTAACGAATGGAAATTTGCCACCAAGACTCATGCAATTATTGTGCAAGTGTACAATGGCAAAAGAATTTTGGTCATGGAGTCCATGGTGGTGTACCTGGCTTTCCATCCACTTCACTGTCCACCCTTTATTCCTCCAAAGATCTGAGGAATTAGATAAGATGGCCAGGTTAACAGCACTCCATTCTCTGAGATTTCACTGCCAAAATGGGGGCAGCCTCCTGCGATGTCACGGGAGCACACCTTTCGATGGCACAGCAAACTCAGTAACAACCTCTAATCCAAAGGCCAGTGTGTGCATTTCAGTCTGTGTAACAGCTCTAGAACATCGAAGGTAACAAGAAACAAAAGTTCTAAGCATATCTATGTGGCATGTTCTGAGGCAAACAGCTGTGTCACAAAATGGTCTCTAAAACCTCAGTCAGCCTGAAACCCACCTGAGAAGGTATGACCAAGGTCACCCACTGGCTTCACAGTTCAGTGGGGATGTGTGAACACCTGGGTTTCTGAAGTCCCAGTCCAACATTTTAACCACTTTGCCACTTTGGCTGTGCTACACTGCTGCCTATCCGGCTCCTCCTTTACTGATCACAGCTTTTCTAGCAGATGGTAGAGGAGGGTGATGTGGTAAAGATCACAAGTCATTCTACTGGCCCAGCCAGATGCTAGTTACTTTCCTGCCTTCTCTGTCCTTTTTCTTATGTTTTGTTATGTACTAAGATTATAAGCAGGTGGACAGGGATTTTTTAACTGATTATACCTAAGCCATTTTGAAATACTTTTTGCTTGAAGTGTGGAATAGGATAAAATACTTGAAATAAAAAGGTGAATTGCATACACAAAGAGCCCTGGGGCCTGAATTTTTGTTGTTGTTGTTTAGTCATTTAGTTGTGTCCAGCTCTTCGTGACCCCATGGACCAGAGCATGCCAGGCAGTCTTCCACTGCCTTCCGGAGTTTGGTCAAATTCATGTTGGCAGCTTCGATGACACTGTCCAACCATCTCATCCTCTGTCGTCCCCTTCTCCTCTTGCCTTCACACTTTCCCAACATCAGGGGCTTTTTATTTATTTATTTATTTATTTATTTATTTATTTATTTATTTATTTATTTATTTATTTATTTATTTATTTATTTATTTATTTATTTATACCCCGCCCATCTGGCCTAAAAGACCACTCTAGGCGGCTTTTCCAGGGAGTCTTCTCTTTTCATGAGATCTGCATAATAAATACTAAATGCAGGGAGAACAGTTCTATACAGCAGATTAGCAGCAATGAGTGTGAAACCAGAAATGCAGAGAATTGGATATTTTCTATGTGACCATGGGATGACTCATGAGTAGAATACAGCAAACACATTAGCATCATAGAAGGACTATCTTCCTGAGATCAAAGACTTTTATGAGGGGGGGGTAAAGGGCTTTTTAAGAGTGGATTAATACCACTAGTATTGTTGAAACTTTTTTTAGGTTTCTTTTTTTAAAAGTAGTAAACAGTAAGAATTATTTTCTTGGGACAAAATGACTAAAGGGTGACTCACACCCTTCCGGAATGTGAAACAAGTTCTTTTTGCTGGACCCTGTATGTTATGCATATTGCCATGGGGCGAAGGTTTTGTTGGATTTCTCTGCCCCAGGGCAGATCGGTTTTGGCAGAGGGACCACATTCAGTGAGAGGTAGATCATATCACAAAGTCCTGTGTTTTAGATTGATGTGAAGGCCAGCTCCAGCCTCAGAATGAGAAAGGAAGGAGGAGACCTAACCTGAGGCACCATCACATGTTCACTACTTTATGAAATGTGGCATAAAAATATTCTAATGAAGAAAAAAAAATACATACTAGAAGGCCCAACCATAGTCCCATGAGTGTGGTCTCCAGTCTTCTGGCCCCAGGCTAACAGTTGCCTGGAAGACTTGACTGTACATCATGTGAGCCACCATCCCAAGTAGGCCTAAATGGAAAGCAAAGGCAAAAAAAAAAAAAGTCATCTATATCAAGCTGTAATTCAAGTGGAACCAACAAACCAAACATTGTTTTTCCGTGTTAGTTTTCAGATCTAATGTTTTACTACAAGCTTCTTGGATTGAAGTGATCACCAGCTGATTGTAGGCTCCCATGGGTCTTACTCATAAGGCTCCTCCTGGCAACTTTCCTATTCCCTGCCTTTTGTTTGCTTTTTACTCCATTGCATTTCTCTTCATTGCATTGCATACTTTTGTTTGCCTTTAACACCCAGCTGCCACTCTGGAAATGACAAACTTGCCCTCGTATTTTATGGCTGCCTCCAGTTTCCACTGCAGAGCACCTCTCATTTACATATCATGAGCGTAGACACTTGCACATCACAGGAAATGCATTAATACCCACATGACACAAATGTGCAAAAAAATTGCATTTCCTAAATTTATATGTACAAAATTAGACACCATTCCTATAGAATAAATAGAACTAAAATGTATTTCACAATATTGGATGACCACTGACTAAATGACTTGTGTGCCTGTCCTCTCTGCTGTCCAGGTAGTTACTTTGGACAGGTACTTCAAGGCACTTGCTCATTCTTATGTTTTTTTTTTTTTTGGCCAGTACCCTTTTGCTACTCCCAACTAGAGAAGACTGACTAAATTAGTAAGTCAACATTCAAGAATGGTACATTAATCCATTAAATCAATTAGTCCACTCTAGCTAGGACTAGCAATAGGATACTGGCCAGCGTCTTTCAGTGGAGTGTGATCTGGACAGTCTTTCAAGCATAGGATGCCTTCCAATACTGCACAGCTGGCTAACTGTGGGTTGGGGGTTTTATTCAGTCCCTGAGCTGCGGCATCTCTGAGGCCCCATTCTCAGTTCCCCCTCAAGCAGCCCTCTGTGATTAAAACTGGCCATTCATCAAACATTTGGGGGGGGGTACCATAACTTATTTTAAGTTTGGGGGTCAAAACCAAAAATGACCATCTACTGTCTTCTAGTTTTGAAAAAGGCCTCCACATACCTAAAGCAGATGAAAACATTGTGCTATGGCTATTTGAGCACACAGAGGGTGTCATAGGCCACCGGGGGGGGGGCACATATTTTTCTCCACAGTATGTGTATATATGCGGAGGGTCTTTAGAGGGATATGTGTATTCCCAGGGCAGATGCTGTTCCCAGTCCTCTGGACATGTCTCCTTCCTGAAACAGAGGCTGTCTGCTAAGCAGTTCTTCAAACAGTGCTGTCTCTTCTGTTAATTAGACCACTCTAAGTTTCCTATCAAGTGCTCACCTGACAATACTGAGGAGACAGCTGCAAAGGCATTGAGCTTCAACCCACAAACTGGGTTTCCTGTGTACAGCATCTCCATTATCAGAAGTATGAAGCTAATCAGCAGTAAAACTATGTACATGATTTCTGAGCCGACTGACAACCAGAGGATGCCTGTTGTGTGAAACCAGCAAAACAAATAAGGGTTATAGCAATTCTGCAGATTTGAGGTCTCTTCTTTTGCTATTGTCTTCATTAAGCAAGCAGTCAGAGGAGATTTTAAACCATGCCTGTACACTCTGCCAAGACTATTTGAAATGAAAAAAGAGATAGTGCTGGAAGATGAGACTTCCAACAACAGTTAAAGCAAGACTACAGCAGGCAGCCAGTTTGGGGCACCTCCTTACAGAAGCTTAAACACCTCTTTTGATGTGATAGCCAAGCTGAAATAATTTAGAAAACCCCTAACATGCTGCTCTACATGGATGACAGTCTGTATTTCCCTTGGTGGCTTGTAGGTTGTCCAGGCTTGCTCCAGCATCCTGTAAGCATTCTCACATATTCTGAACAAAGATGCTGACTGATCTTTGCAAGGACAAGGCATTTTAAGCAAGGAGACCACCACAGAGGGGCATTCATCAATTCTATTAAGGGCTCAAATGTCTGAAAGGTTGGAAGTATTTGATATAGTTCTCAAAACAGCAACAGAGTTGGTTGGAAAAAGTGGGATCTCTGGGTATGTAGTCAAATGGTGGGAAACTTAAACCTAACTCCTAGGTGTTCCCTAGTCACACTGGTCATGTGACAACGGAAACTGTCTTTGGACAAGCGCTGGCTCTACAGCTTGAAAACGGGATGAGCACTGCCCCCTAGAGTCGGACAAGACTGGACTAAAAATGTCAAGGGGAACCTTTACCTTTTAAGTTTAAGAATAGGAACATTTGGAAAGGAGGGAGAAATCCGTGTCTCAGTATCTTAAGCATTATTATTAGATTATATATTATTAGATTATTATTTATATACTTGCTACGCCCTTGAAAATACCTGAAGCTTCCTGAATTTAAGGATTCCTACATTGAGCAGGGTCTGGACTTGATGGCCTTATAGACCCCTTCCAACTCAATTATTCTATAATGCAATTATTGTTTTATTGTCTGACTCCCTTCCCGTATGATCTCCTTTGGTTTCCACCACTGTGGATCAATCACATTTTACTGTTTTATGTACTTGGAGCACACAAAGCTATTTACTAAGTGGCCAAGCCTACTGAAGCTGGAAAGAGGAGAAAATAGGTGTCCTGGGGTCGCAGAATACATTACAGAAGTGTACCATGAGACAGAATAGTACACGGGGCCATCCGTATCACAGTGGCTGCTGGTGGCATATGCTGGGAGGTAACAATAGGGTCCTGGAGGAAGCACCCAATCCTGTGCACCTTACAGTAGCCTGCTACTCTTAGATATGATGGGTCATGCCAATCTTTTCCTCATGCTGAAAAAAAAATAATCAGCCGCCAATCCACTTGGCTTTTACACCTGGAATAATCGGGATTGGGGGGCACCATTTTGTTCATCATTACAGGTGCAAATTGTCCTGGGCCAGCCCTCCTACTTGGGTAAAGTTCAGTAACAGCAGTACCGTCTTGGGTTTTTTGCTCCAGGATCATGTTTTTCCCTAAAGCCTGTGCAGGCTCAAGCTTGTCTTGTTCACAACCAGTCCACCAGAAACACTCATTCTTACCTCGTTCTGCTGGAGGAGAAAGTTCAATGAAGCTGCGACACTTCTCATCTAAAAGAATACAACACAGAAAGAAAGAACAGTATGTCTTGGAATCTAAATTACTGTTCTATCATTGAAAGTTTTCTAGGTTCTTTATTGGTCGGGATCATAGCCCCACTTAAGTGTTCTCCTTGTGCATAAACTCTACATGCGAAGAGGGTAGTAGGGACAGTGGCTGCCACATCCTTCCCTCCCTGTTTTCACTAAGCTTGCAGTCTGTAGAAGATGACTGCATTCCCAGGATTCTAGTATCTCCTAAATTCGATAAAATGCTTAAGCCAGAGCATGTGTGGTACTTCTCTGGTTGACATCAGAGACATAAGGACTAGAACCTTGTTAACTGTAAGTTTAATGGGAATATATCCTACCAACCACATAAGATTTCAGCTCCCCATTGAAATCAGGGATTGATGGAGGGGGGTGAGGGAGAATATTGGCTTAGGAATTGTTCACTGTGAATCCCCTCTGACCTATGCTGACCAGGACAGAAAATGTAAGTGTTTTCCCCCTCACTTCTCTACCCTTTTCATTTCTTGCAAACAAACAAACCTATTAACTAATTCCCATTAAGAATGGAAGCTAGTTAATAAGCTAACAATGCTAATTCCATATGTAGCACAGTTTTTTTCCTTTGATAAGAGAGTGCTTGATGCAAAAGGGAGCATAGGAAACAGCGGGCCTCATAGTCTGCCAAGGAACTCAGCCCCCTGCCAGTTTAGCACCATTGGTGGTATTTCCTGCAGAATCCAGGCATCCTGCAGAAAGTACTGGCTGGTAATTTCAGTATCGTGGGGTAGGAGAAGGAATAGTATCTACTCCATGTTTTAGCCTGAACTTTGGGAGAGCGATCTGAAGTGCCGAACCTATTTTGGGGTAGGGCCCAGCATTTTGGTTATCTCCTACAAAGTTCAGGAGTGGACTCACTGCCCCCATGACTTTGGGGTCACCAGGCTCCACTGCTTCCTGGGGCTCAACTAATGGCATAAGGAACATCCTGCAGTTTGTCAGAGGCCAGCTGATGCTTAAGTCAAGGTGGATATGACAAACTCATAAAACACAATTTGCTTCTCTCTTTCGAGCTCAGAACATTGATAAAGACAATACAGGAACCAACCAACTGAGGAGGATTTTAGTTCATTTAAAGGTGAGTAAATGTTGAAATTCCTATTCACTTGTACTGAATGTGTACAGAAATAAATTCTTCTAAAGGGCAGAAAGAATGAAAAAAGCCAACCCTTTTAAGATTGCCGAGTGGCAATCTATATACATAATTCAGAAGATAGCTGACTGTAGTTGTATACTAGCCTATGAACAAGTGTTCAACCTGTATAAGCTTTGTTGCTAATTCCTTCTTAACGATATTGCTTTCTAGGCTTCTGACTCTGCAGATTGTATTCCCTAGCTATTGGTTTGCTTTGTAAAATTATTTTGTCCTCTCCAGCTGAACATAGTCTTTTTCTTTTCCTTCTTCTTCTTTCCTCCCCTGCCTGGAAGGCTAATCTCTTTGATCCCCTTTGTATCACTGTACTCAGCTCTTTCATGTTCCAAATTCCTCCCCATTCAGTAATAGCTGTACTTCATTTTGTTTCCTCAGGACTCTGTCTGCTACTTCATGGGCAACTGCATAGAAGTGACCTCACTGACTCAGACACAGCCAGAACATGAAACAGGGAGTGTAAATTGTGTTAGTTTCCATGAAAACTATTTCCAGAATACTATGATTTAACATCAGGATTTTAGAGGCTGTCCTACTGCCAGATTATCACAGAGATTTTGTGATGGGACAGAAGCTGTTAAGTGTTCTGTGAGCAGACTTTCCGATCCCACATTACAATAAGTAACAACAAGTTGCCATTTCAGCAACGTTCAAACATCAGTCTTGAGAGATTCATTATTTTTAAGGGACTCACATCCACCCAAATAGATTCATTCTTATGTATCCTGCAACACTTCACACATACCTTGAGCTGGGCATGTACCACTCATTCATTGTACATCAAACAGAAAAGAGTAAGACTAATTCAGATCTCACCGTGCATTGTTTTTCCCAATGATATGTCAACTTTTGGATAGCTCAGTGGCTCAGGTATCTGGCTGTGGAGCCAGAAGTTGGGAGTTTGATTCCTCCCAATGCCTCCTTGACAGGGGCTGGACTTAATGGTTCATTAAGTTATAAGATTACTACTACTACGACGACGACGATGACGACGATGACTACTACTACTACTACTACTACTACTACTACTACTACTACTACTACTACTAAATAACTTACCTTTGGGGGGAAAGAGGGCTCTTCTGCCCTCCCTTGTGTACTACTAAGGTTCCAAACTGAGGTGTGAAATAATTTACACCCTCCCTCTCTCCCTTCCAACCTTTGTATTAGAAAGTAGGATTTGACATTTTATAGAAAATGTGCAGGGCCAGTGTATTATTTATATTTAGATCAATAAAGAAGTTGATTTCCAGCTGAATCCACTGGTTAGCAAAAAAAAAACCTTCCAAAGGGACTAAAACTGTGTAACCAAGTGGCATTCACTATTACAAGGGAACAATTACCCTTGAAAGAAAATAAAACATAGATAACATTGCTGGAACTCACGAAGAAAGTGGGTAAAATTGCTGATAAAAATGGTGGTGCAATGACTGATTGTAACAGCAACCATGAAGGAAATTTTATAGTAGATCAGAAATACCATTATCATGCCAATTAGATTTCTAACTCTCTAGACAGGGATTCCTGAAATAGGTTGTTATGGAATCTAGTAATCTTTTCAGGCATTCTCTCATACAGTTAGAACATACTAGTTATATCCTCTCCATGTGGAGTGTGCAAAAAGCTTCCTTTATATCTGGAGGTTCTTGGAAGAATCCAGAGCCCTGATTTTTCAGGGTTCTCGATGACTTGGAGAGCCTCCATATGAAGAAGAGGTTCTTCTCTTCAAACTGTTGCCCTTCATGTGAGGAAAGCAGTGAAGAAAGATGGCGGGTTGAGTCCATGCTATACTTCAAAATTACTCCAACTTTGTATTCACGGTCAGGATCCGATTATTGTTGTAGATTTTTCCACCTGTCTGGCTATGTTCTGGAGGTCTTTCTTCCTAACGTTTCACCAGTCCAAAGAGACTGGCAAAACATTAGGAAGAAAAACCTCCAGAACACAGCCAAACAGTCCGAAAAATCTACAACAACCATACTTCAATTTTGTTATGGAATGCTGAAAGGGGATTAGATCAAGGACAGATGTGTCCATAAGACCCAATAGGTTGTTTTGTACCTTGGAATTTGGTCCTTAGAAACATCCATTTAACCTTGTTTGTGGCCTTTAGGAGTGTTTTTTAATTGTCTACCTCCACTGGAAACATTCAGGAACCAACCGTAATTTGGCTCCTCCCTTTCTCGAAATCTCTCTTGACAGCCATTTCACCTGGTCGTTATGTAACACCATTGGGTAGCAATACAAAAGGATCAGTAGCTTTCAAATTGTGCCTCTAAACCATAAAGCACTTTAACTGCTGACAGAATTTCAGTAACTAAAGCAAAGTGTGATGCTTATACTGTATACTGCCCCATAGCACTTACTTCACTCTCTGGGCAGTTTACAAGTTAATGATGCAGGCTACACATTGCCCCTCTCCCCCAGTGAGCTGGGTACTCATTTTACTGACCTCGGAAGGGCAGAAGGCTGAGTCAACCTTGAGCCAACTACCTGGGATTGAACCCCAGGTCGTGAGCACAGTTTTGGCTGCAGTACAGCAGTTTACCCACTGTGCCATGAGGCTAACTAAAGATGAAATGGAATGAGCTGAAATGAAATTAATGCAGGGCAAGGCTCTTGCCTTTGCTGTTCTAAATATATTACCTGAGCCTTCGATGTTCTCCTCACATGAAACCCACATGCCTGTATGGAAGTACCGAAAGGCAAAGCGGTCATCCCCAGTCTCCCAGCTATAGTGCACAACATCTTGCAAAGGGAAAGAGGAATTGCCAACTCCTCCATCAGGAGGCAGAGGGACACCTATGCATTTGGTAGTCTTCGTCTTCCCACATAAAGGCTTTGGAACTTTTTGAGTCCCAACACACCAGTAGCTGCCCAGTAGGGCTGTGGTGGACAGGCTGAGGGCCAGCAGGTTCAGAAGCACAGCCAGGACAGCACGGCGCCAGGGAAGGATCTTCAGGAACTCCATCTGCAAGAAATAAGTGAGTATCAGAAACTCTCATATGGCTCTTCATTGTTCAGTCTATTAGGAGATTCTATCACACTCCCACATTTTTTTTTACCAATAATCTACATATAGGACTAGATAGGCGGGATATAAATTAAATAAATAATAATAATAATAATAATATATCAATAAATGTGTGTCTGTCTATCTATCTTTCTCATAGCTCCAAGACTGAGAGATTTACACACCTGAAAATTGCCAGAAGAGGTCCTTAGAGATGTGTGGCGGGGTTATTTGGTTTTTAAATGTGGATTAAATGAATTAATTTAATTAATATCAGTTATATAAAACCTGTCTGTAGCCTAGATTACCATCTTCAGTCACTAGCTGGCAGACCTTTGTAACACTTCCTAATCAATGAACAAGAAGTTGTAGTCAGCTCTGATATATTCAGTTCTCCAGAAGGCCTCTGAGGAGCTCCACGTAGCTACAGGAATGGTGGAAAAAATGAAAATACATAGTCCAACTGCTACTTCTCTTTATAGCATTTTCAAACAGCTGACAAAGAGGAAAGGAGACAAAGAAAGCATGAAAGTCCCACTAGGGGTTAAGGGGGAAGAAGGAGAGCAAATAGAGTAAATCATTTAATTTTAGTCTGTTGGGTAGGGGTGTAGCTACACAGTAGGGAAAGTACTGTAAGCTTGGATTTGCTGTGATCCACAGTTTTTCATATTGAATTTCCATGGGTAAAATGACAGTAGCTGTTCAGCCAAGGTTTGAAATTTTGTATGCACAGTGTTAAAATAATTAAGGGGAATTATAGAAAATGCAATCCTAAAAATCTAAATTGTGATTAACAAAATGAGGCTTGAACACGACCATACTAAAAGTCACTGCAAAACAATTAGCTTACTCTCTGTCCAAGCCATTGCAAGGAAAGTAGCGCCAACGTAAAACAACAAAAATAATACTGCCGTGCAAAGTAACTTGATATAGTAAAGGATCTCTTAGCAAGCTAACACTTGAGCATGTGTAAATAAATGATAAGGAAATACAAAACATTGAAAAAAATCTCTAGACCCTGAAACTCCTAGGGTTCTGGAATGCAAGTGTAGCAGATTGGTATCTTACCAAATTTGTTTACCAGCAATTAGGTCTCCTAATATTTTGCTTACCTAACAAAACCCTACTGAAGCAAATTACTATGGAACCAGTCTGCTACTGTGGCAGGTGTTCCGAGGAATAAGTCAAAATATAAATAATATTCCTTATTGCCACAGCAGGTTGTTAGCTTGGCAAAAAAATGTTAATTCTCATAGAAATTTCAAGAGACATGCTTCATAGGTTAGCAGTTTGCTACTCTGTCAAGCTTGAGTTGTGTACAGTTGAAGGGAAATATAAACAAATGAGAGAATTATAAATATAGGGAAACAATGCTCACACAAATATATGACACACATACTAGAAAACAAAACCACAGATACTAGGTAGCAGACATCAAGGAGCAAAAAGCAATGATGCACTAGTGGGCTTCATTTCTCGAAGCTAGAGGCACATGGAGAGAATATGGTTTTCCATCCATTGATGCAAACCGATACGATTGGCTTGCCTGGGTGAGAACATTGTTAAATAATTTTTCTGTATATATGAATACACTGAAAGGTTGTGGAATATATTTTAATTTTATATCTTTTTACTTTAAAACATTTTCAGAGATGATCTTTTTAAGGTTCCTGCATTTTTAAAATGTATATCTACAGTTTTGAAACATGATTATAACATGATTTAAATCCTTGCTTGTAGCTTCTACTTAAATGTTACAACTGAAATGTATTTTGCTTAAGTATATTGTCTGCAACTCAATTCCAAACTTCATACATTTTTAAGTATTTGCACCTACAGTTTTTTCATTGTTGTAAGTTTAATTTCTGTATAATAGAAATGTGCCTGCAACTTCTCAAAAAATTACATTTTTTAAATAACTCTTGGATTTTTATGCATAGAAGCAATGTACATGAATAAAGCTTGCAGACATAGATGAGCTGATGTTGCCTGGAATCATTCCAACAATGGAACACATAACTTTATGCACAGTTGAATTTTAATATTACTGGGAAAGCATATCTCGTTCACACTGGAATTAACTCTTTCGGGGATAAATGCCAGCTGTGACAGACCAGCACATACTAAAACTACCAAAGGGTGTTATAAAGTTTTATAGTGCTCTGAGATCATTTTTTGAGTGTCACATTTTTGGTCTTGACAATCCATACAACATGCAATTTGCAGGAGTAAGCAGAGGCAGAGCCATAGAGCTGTGTTTTTACAGCGTCCCAATAGCAGAAGATGTCTTTGGCAAGGTGCTAATTGACAATTTCCATCTTTTTTTTAAAAAAAATAGTACTCCTAAGTGACCTAAAGATTCTGTGTTCCAGTGCGACCTTGAAAGTCTTTTAAAAAAACAGATATGCACAGTTTGCAGACAACAGGACTCAGCTGAGGGAACTAACACCCTCACAAATACCCTTTTGTATTCAGATCAGGCAATCACACTGGGTGGAAAGTGAACAAAAGACATGTCAGTCCAACTGGAGCAAATTTAAACCATCCTTGCCAGCTGGAAAAAAAAAAAAGGATTTCCCCCCTAAAAAGCAATTGTTCCACAACAAGTTTTATGCCATGTAGTCACTGGATTTTAATTTGAATTCATCTGTGCCTCAGCTGTTGCGAATTCTGGGGTAAATTTCCCTAAGAGTCTGAGGGGTCTAAAAGACAGCATTGCAGGGATGGTGTAGAGGGTTAAGCAAAAGTTTTCAGAAAACTGAATGTCACTGCCTGTGTTACCTGATGGTTGCCTTCTTGAAAGAGATCTAGTATCTTGGCCCTTTATTGTGCACTGCTTTATCCTGCACTTGGTTAAGCGCTTTCATAATGCTCATATTGAATGTGGGAGAAACAGGTATGAGCACTCAAGTGTTGCTATCATGATATTCCAGCCTAATTCCATCCTTCTCTCATAGTTTCTCCTACATTTTCTCTAGTCATAAAGAAAATAGGAATTCCTTCATGCCAATGTCTTCTCAAGTGCCATATAATGTAGGTATGTTTGGTGAAATGATATCAGAGATAGGAAATGTTTAATTTGGGGGGCTACGACTCCCAGAATACTGCAGTCAATATGATTGCTCCCCACTCTGGGGAGGAATAGAACCAAAGAATAAACGTTTCCTGTCTTGAAATAATACTGATACTTTTTAGGAACTGGGTTCTTTCTCTCAGCAGAAGTCAAAATTGCTAGTCTAATGTGTAACAGACTACTTGCAAATTATATTTTTCCAAGCAAAGAGTTTGCACATGCAGGTCTATAAACAAGAAACAACACTGGTGTGGATCCAATGCTTTACCCATGTGCAACTAGCCACACATAAGAAGTGAGGGTATTAAGCAATGCCTCCAGGCATTTCACAGGATTTCCTGATTAGCAGAGCTCACACAATTAAAACAAAAGCATCACCTCCCCTGCTTTGGTGCTAGCATGCTATGGATTTTCTAATTTATTCCTCTGCTTTTTAAGTTCTTCTGTGCCTCATTCCTTTTTAACTCTCAAGGCCCCATTCTCCTCTTGGGTTTTTCCCTTTCTTTTCAGACCATCTTTTTTGCAATTCTGCAAAACATGTATCTTTAGTAAGAAACAACTGACAACCCCTTTTGCCTAGAGCATAGAGCAGATTCCTGCACACGTGCTCAAGATTTTTAAGTTTCATCATAGCCAAGGAGAATATTTTGATCTCATCCCTTCCACTGCATTTTTAAAGCCATGTGAAATCTTCACAGGTGATTTCCAAAATAGGAAGGTCACAAAGTATGGAGGAGACAGAGGAGGAAAAGAATTAATCCCAGTGCAAACATTTTTCTTCTTCGCATATATACCCATGCTTGGGTTTTTTCAATGTCAGAATGCATACAATAATGTGTATATTCCACCCTAGAAGTAAATCCCATGCCGTCAATGCAGTCTATTCCTGGATAATTATATTTAAGACACCAGTCTAAGTAACTCCTAGCGACCCACAGTCATCAGGGGAATAACTCCAAACACTAAACGTCATATAAATACATTCTCTGTAATTACATATCTTATTCAAACATCCTTTGTACTATTAAAAATCACTGGGGTAGATGGAATACTGATAGAACTATTTCGAGCCACAGAGACTTAGTCTATCAAAATCCTAACAAGAAAATGCCAGTAAATATGGAAAACAAAACAATGGCCAACAGACTGGGAACATTTAATATAAATTTCAATCCCCAAGAAAAGAGATGCAAAGGAGAGCAGTAACTATAGAACCATTGCTTTAATTTCCCATGCAAGCAAAGTGATGCTCAAGGTGTGGCATCAAAGACTTTTAGCTTCTCTGGAACAAGTCTGTTGTTCAAGCTGGATTCAGAAAAGGAAAAGACACTTGAGCTCATTTTGCAAATATTCACTGGTTATGGAGTACGCCAAAGAATTTCAGAAAAAGATCAGTTTACACTTTCTAGACTATAGAAAAGCCTTTGACTGTGTGGCTCATGAGAAACAAATGGGTGAGGGAGCTCAGCACTTGATTGTCCTAATGTGTAACCTATATTGTAGACAAGAAGGTACTGTTAGCACAGAATGGTTTCCTATAGACAAAGGTGTCAGACAATGGTGCATTTAATCCCCTTATCTGCTCAATCTGTACACAGAACATATATGGAAAACCAGACTAGATTAAGATGAAGGAGTGAAAATTGATGGAAGAAACACCGATAATTTAGGTTATTTAGATGACACTATCTTACTGAAAGAAAGCAGCAATGGCTTGAAAGGACTTTATTGAAAGTGAAAGAAGAAAGCGCCAAAGCAGGAATGCTGCTGAACATTAAGAAGACCAAAATCATGACTGCGGAAGAATTATATAGCTTTAATATTGACAATGAAGAAATTGAACTAGTTACACAATTTGGATACCTTGGGACAGTCATCAATCCAAATGGAGATTGCAGCCGAGAAATCAAAAGAAGACTAAGACCCAGAAAGGCAGCAATGATAGAACTAGAAAGTCCCATCAAGTGTACTCAGGATGTGTCATTGGAAATCAAGATCAAGATAATCTACACCCTTATATTGCCAGTCACCATTATGACTGCGAACACTGGAGCCATAAAGAAAGCTAACAGGAGAAAAAAAATGATTCATTTGAAATACGATGCTGGAGGAGATCTTTGTGAATACCCTGGACTCCCAGAAAGACAAACAACAGGGTCCCCTAGATCAAAGAAACCAAGCCTGAACTATCCCTGGAGGCAAAAATGTTGAATCTGAGGCTGTCCTGCTTTGGGCACATCTTGAGAAGGCAGGGTTCTCTGGAAAAGACAATTGAAAAGGACAAAGCTAGGAAGTTGAAGGTAGCAGGAAAAGAGGAAGACCAATTATGAGATAATTGACTCCCTAAAGGAAGCCACAGACTTGATTTAGGAAAAACTGAGCAGAGTCGTTGAGGACAGAACAGTCTGGAGATTGCTCATTCATAGGGTTGCCATAGGTTGGGGGTAACTTGATGGCATGCAACAACAACAACAACAGCAACAACAACAAAAACAAAAACAAAAACAAAAACAACAACGGGATTGCTGTAAAGATGATGTTTTGGGATCAGCCCAGCCTTAAAAGAGCAGAAAGGATGCATGGCAAAGAAGGAAGGGTATCCAGATCCTTTCCTTTTTTCTGAGGATGCCAGCTTTCCACTAAACTGCAGGATGGTATGCTACAGAAACAAAATCATCTTTCGCAATAGCATTACAAGCTCAAATTACCTTTCCGGAGGATTCTGCAGTTGTTGCAGTTTAATCCGCAGGCTGTACTTAACATGGGTCTCTGAAACAGCCTTTACTCTCCCACATCTCCCAGTTTAGGTTCCTGATAACAAAATTTATCCTGTCCCCCTTATACTTCTTCATCCACCTTCTTCCAGTTTTAACCCCCATCTCAATCCCCCTCCCCAAATTCCCTCCAAGCTCCCCTGTGATTATTAAATGCTGTCCATCCAGTCAGCAGCTGTTTCGCAGGAAATGGGCATTTTATAATCCACAATGCAATCACAGCACAGCTGTTCAAGCAGATTAACGACGAAAAGATTGGTGTTGCAGGCTGGGATTAAGCATAAGAAGTGACCTCCATTCAGTGGGGGAAAACGATTCAGGGAAAACAGAGAAGGAGATGGTGGTCATTCATGCCCACTGGGAATTGGGCTGACACCTGGTTCAGAGGCAGAAGTTACCAAATGTGAAAATGATGACTCTCCAGATCATTAGCCTCAGAAAGAGCAACAAAACACTCAGGGAGCCACAAGGATACATCCACTTCTCATGTTGTGATGGGAAATCCTATAAAGCGCAGTTACGGTGTGTTCCCAGAGATGGATTTTCTTTTATTGTGCCACTGTCTGAGCCTGTAGGTAACAAGTTATGAATAATACAGTTGCCTAAAACAAGATATTTTATTTTTGTAACAGGTTATAATGGAACCATATTTCAGAAATTATTTAACTGGTGATGAAGATTAAGTTAATGAGTAATGTTTTCTAGCTACTTCTGAAAGTTACTTTTTGAGGGAATTTTGGAGTTGTTTTGATAGCAATTTTTCAAGTTTTCTCTTATTCTTATCTCCTCATGGGTTTTTTTAAGCAATGAAAAACAACAACAAATAATATGCCACAGAGTAAGTATTGCAGTGAGGTGCACCTGAGGAAAGGATGGCATCCTGTGCTGGAAAAAACAGAGTAGTCTCTAGGGTGTGGCACTACAGACTGCATGGTGAGGGAAGGATAAACTCACCACCCAGCTCCCTGCTGTTGGTACCTGTCGTCCTGCTTGGCCTCTGTCTTAAGCAGTGTTGCTCTTCTCTGGAACAGGCCTCTGAGTTGGGATATTTGATACCATTGACCATGGAGTCCTCCTAGGGTGGCTCTCTGAGCTGGGGATCAACAATCTGGCCTTGGCCTGGCTCCAATCCTTCCTCGAGGACCATCCTCGGAGAGTACAGTTTTGCGAGACAATGTCCACCCCTTGGACTCCTGACTGTGGAGTCGATCATCTCACCAGTGCTATTTAATATCTATATGAGGCCCCAAGGGGAGGTCATCAGGAGCTTTGGAGCATTGTGTCACCTATACGCAGATGACACCCAGCTCTATCTCTCCTTCCACCCTTCTGTAGAGGATGCTGTCCTGTCCCTTGAGCGCTACCTGGATGCCGTGCTGCCATGGATGAGGGATAATAGAGTGAGGCTGAATCTGGGCAAGACAGAGATCCTGCTGGTGGGGCCCTCTAGTGTTTGTGGATTGGGTGCCTCCCTCTCCTTTGGGGTGCTACTCTATCCACTAAGGATGAGGTTTGCAGCTTGGGTGTACTGCTGGACCCAGTGCTGTCAATGGAACCTCAGATAGTGTATGTGGTCCATTCTGCCTATTTCCACCTAAGACGGATTGCCCAGCTGACCTTGACTTCAGGTCCCTCACCCTGCTGATTTATGCACTGGTAGTCTCAAGAATAGACTACTGTAATGCTCTCTATGTGGGGCTGCCCATGAGGCTGTTATAGAAACTTCAGCAAGTCCAGAGCATGGCGGCCAGATTACTGAGTGGTGTTAAGAAACACCAATACATTTCTCCCACCCTGGCCAGCCTGCGCTGGTTATCCATCCATTTCTGTGCCAGCTTCAAGGTCATGGTGTTAACTTATAAAGCCATAAGTTTAGGGCCTCGATAACTGATAGAATGCCTTTTCCTGATGAGATTTACCCATCCCATTCAATCTTTCCATGCTAGACAGTTGAAAGTTTTGACCCTCAGAGAGGCCCAGAAAGAGAGAACCAGAAACCGGGCCTTCTCAGCGGTTGCTCGTCACCTCTGGAAAAAGCTTCTGCTCAAAATCCGCCTGTCCCCTTCACTGGGAATTTAAAAGTGACTGTTAAAAACATGACTTTCCCAGACCTTACAACATATTAGTTACAACACCTAATTACAGTGAGTGGTCTCAACATTTATACTATCAATCCGGCTGTCTTGCTCTATATTATATTATTTTATATTATTTTACCTATTTTATTTAAATTGTTGGTTGTTTTATCTTTATTTTAGTTTTGTATTACTATGTTCATTGTTGGAATAGTGTATGTTCTATTTGTCTAACATGTAAACTGCCCAGAGTGGCCTAGTAGCCAGATGGGTGGTATAGAAGCCGAATGAATGAATGAATGGATGAATGGATAGATGAATGAATGAATGAATGAATAAGCAAGCAAGCATGCACAAGGTTAAAGTCCTCTCTCCCTGTTATAGGGGGGAGTGGCTCTGATGATGATATTTAATAGTGAACTGGGACCAGAAGGCCCTACTGATTCCACTCATGGACATTTAAACCAACTGACCGACCGACCAACCAACCAACCAACCAACCAACCAAACCCCACACTACCACAATTGGCCAACTAAATCAGAGCCCTTTGAGCCACATAGGATTCTGTAAGGCTCAGAAGCTCCCACTTTTCCAGCAACAAATCCCCCACTACTTAGAAAAGAGAAATATATATACTTTATTCCATAAGAACCACACACAGTCTAAAAGGATATGATCTACAGTTTTCCATACCCCGCAAACATTACAGATCACAGTATCCATACAGCTAATGGCAAATAGATGGCTCTGAGGAGCATAACAAGGAACTATCACCTTAAATAAACAAGTCTGCCCAAGCTCAGTCATAAGTTAAATATTTGAAAATATCTCAGTTCATGACAAAATAAAAAAAATGTGGCCAGCATACCTGGTTGCCCACTGGGATTGCAATTCACAAATAATTTCCCACTAGTGGCAGCATTTCACTTTCCTCTGAGACTAAGGTAGAAGAAGTGGTTTTTAAAAAATATTTCCCTGCTGGTTATGGGAAAGTCAGAAATATTTCAGTCGGAGCATTATTTTTATTTTATTTTTTATTTATTTATTTTTGATTTTGGCTGTTGACTGACTGAAATGATGAAAGGCAGATGTAAGAGAAATAAGCATGTGAACAAACTATTCGGTTTTGTTGAAAGCAAACAACATAGCTTGTTATTGTTATCTGCCTTCGGCCTGGAACTTACTTATAGTGACCCTATCACAGCTGTCAAGGTGAGATGTTTAAGGAATGGTGTTACTAGTTCCACTCTGTCAGTGATTTTCTATGGCTGAGCAGGGATTTCAACCCGGGGTCCATTACACCACATTGGGTGTAACAGAGAAAATTTCCTTTAGGAAAATTTTAAAATATTGTACTAATTATTGACAGTGGCTAACTTTTCAAAGCACTACAGGAACAACATGCTTTTGAAATGTACTTTTTCCATGTATAATCTTCTCTTTGTATGTTTTTCATGTTAACCCCCCAACACTCCACGCCCCCTTCATTTGTGCTCCCTTCTCATGTCATACCACAATATGCATTTTCTAATTCAACTGCTGGCTAAGGAACTTATCTCAGATCACACACATGGTTCAAAGATTTCTTATGGTATGTACCATACATTGCATAACTGCCTAACTGGAATAAGGAGTGTTTTGTAATTTGGTTTGCTTATTTGAGAGTGGATTAATTTATTGTCCTCCTGGGGAATCAGAGAGGCTTATTGGTTTCCCTGAAATACTGCCACCATTACCCATCTCCCTCATGATATGATCAGTTCAGCTACAATGCTTTATTAGCTGGAGCGGCTCTATCATTAGGCAGAATGGGGCAATCACCACCAGATTTCTATACTGTATATTAAACTTTTGTTGGTCAGAGGATCTGTCCAGGGCAATTTTCAACTATGGTGTCTAATCTTATTGCTGTAGGAAAAGGAACTTTGATTAAAAGAAGCAAATGGCATGTTCATTTCATTACAAAGAATTAAGAAAAGGTTGTGTGGTTCTTAGGATTACACAATTACTAGGACATTATGAAACTTAGTATGAACCCAGTTGACTTGCATCTGTGCTTGATATATTGACTGTGAACACCACAATGCAGTTCATCATGTCCTAATATGTGTTCTAATATTTTTATTATTCCAGTTCTTTGGCAGGAGCTGAAACATATATACTGCTAACCCATGGTGCTCAATAGAGAGCTGGATGAATTTTTGGAGAAGGCTGTCAGTGGTGACAAGCAGGCATTTCTGCATGGATTCCATGGAACAATCTAAACACTGCAGAATATTAGGAATCCTGCATAAAATCTGAAGAACTGAACAAAATCACTATATTTTAACAGTGCACGAAACTTAATTTTAAATGGATGCAAGTTACTTTTTCAGTTTCTCATAGAGTCTTCATTTTATATCTTTAACAGAGAGTAAATGAGAGCCTTACCAGGGAATAAATTAAGCCAGACATCCTGGAGAGCGAAGTCAAGCGGGCCTTAGAAAGCATGGCTAATAACAAGTCCAGTGGAGGTGATGGCATTCCAGTTGAAGTACTGTATTTAAAATCTTAAAGATGATGCTATTAAGGTGCTACACTCAATATTCCAGCAAGTTCGGAAAACTCAGCAGTGGCCAGAGGATTGGAAAAGCTCAGTCTACATCCCAATCCCAAAGAAGGGCAGAGCCAAAGAATGCTCCAACTACCGTACAATTGTACTCATTTCATGCGCTAGCAAGGTTATGCCCCAAATCCTACAAGGTAGGCTTCAACAGTATGTGGACCGAGAACTCCCAGAAGTACAACCTGGATTTCGAAAGGGCAGAGGAACTAGAGACCAAATTGCTAACATGCACTGGATTATGGAGAAAGCCAGAGAGTTCCAGAAAAATATCTACTTCTGCTTCATTGACTATGGAAAAGCCTTTGACTGTGTGGACCACAGCAAACTATGGCAAGTCCTTAAAGAAATGGGAGTGCCTGACCATCTTATCTACCTCCTGAAAAATCTATATGTGGGACAGAAAGCAACAGTTAGAACTGGATATGAAACTACTGATTGGTTCAAAATTGGGAAAGGAGTATGACAAGGCTTTATATTGCCCCCCTGCTTATTTAACTTATATGCAGAATACATCATGCAAAAGGCTGGACTGGAGGAATCCCAAACTGGAATTAAGATTGCCGGAAGAAATATCAATAACCTCAGGTATGCAGATGATACCACTCTGATGCCAGAAAGTGAGGAGGAATTAAAGAACCTCTTAATGAGGATGAAAGAGAAGAGCCGCCTAGAGTGGTTGCAATGACCAGATAGGCGGGGTATAAATGGAATAAATAAATAAATAAAGAGCAGAAAAATGTTCTGAAGCTCAGCATCAAAAGAACTAAGATCATGGCCACTGGCCCCATCACCTCCTAGCAAATAGAAGCGGAAGATATGGAGGCAGTAACAGATTTTACTTTTTTGGGCTCCATGATCACTGCAGATGGTGACAGCAACCCTGAAAATAAATGACTCCTGCTTCCTGGGAGGAAAGCGATGACAAACCTCAACAGCATCTGAAAAAGTAGAGACATCACCTTGCCAACAAAGGTCCAGATAGTCAAAGCTATGGTTTTTCCAGTAGCGATGTATGGAAGTGAGATCTGGACCATAAAGAAGGCTGGCCACCGAAGAATTGATGCTTTTGAATTGTGGTGTTGGAGGAGTCCCCTGGACTGCAAAGAGAACAAACCTATCCATTCTTAAGGAAATAAACCCTGAGTGCTCACTGGAAGGACAGATCCTGAAGCTAAGACTTCAATACTTTGGCCATCTCACGAGAAGACTCGACTCCCTGGAAAAGACCCTGATGTTGGGAAAGTGTGAAGGCAGGAGAAGAAGGGGACAACAGAGGATGAGATGGCTGGACAGTGTCATCGAAGCTACCAACATGAATTTGACCCAACTTCGGGAGGCAGTGGAAGACAGGAGGGCCTGGTGCGCTCTGGTCCTTGATGGGTCACGAAGAGTCAGACACGACTTAACAACTAAACAACAAATGAGAGCCAATATGGTGCAGTGGCAAATGTTCTTGGTTTGAGACTCGGGAAGAACAGGTTCTAATCCACACTCAGTTGTGTCTTTGTGTGACCTTGGGTCAGTCATTCTTTCTAAATCTCATTTACCTGTCAGGGTTTCACTGTGAGGACAAAATGGGAAGGAGGAAAAGAGGGTACATGCTGTTCTGAGTTCACTGGAGGAAAGGCAGGATACAATAGGAATAACTGCATGAATGAATATAGTCCCTTGAGTTCATTGAATTTAGCCCTTAATTAGCATGTAGTCAGAATGCCACGGTGTACTAGATTTGGTGGGAAAAGTGCATGCGCATGTGGGGAGCTAATGACACATGGAAATTCCAACTCTGAATACTCCCCAGTGTTAGTCAAATAACCCCACTCTGTGGGACTCAGAGCAACAGCACAAGGGACTGTGCCCACCATTTCAAACCACTGGCAAGGCTTATAAAGCCTATGTCTACTAAAATAATTTACAAAATAAGGTTGTGTAGGTTGAATTGTGGCAATTATTTATCCCAACAGGAGGTGGCAACCTCTCCTCACAATTCCATCAGGGCTGGGGGTGGAGTGGGTATCCCCTTTGTTCCATTTGTAGAAAACCTCCTTTTATAGGAAAGACAACCATTCTTTCCCCCTCAGGCATTCTGCAAACTGAATTATAGCAGAGTTTTCATAAAGTCGTCCTAGAATTTCATTGTAGAATTTTATGATGTCAATTATACAGAAAAGGTCCTTTGCCTGGCCGCATCTGATCTGTTGGAGAGAGAGCAAGGTTTGTGTTTCTGTTTTCACTTTCTTGCTCATCCACTTATAAACCCACCCACTCACCCCCAGAATGAGTTTTTCTTCATTTTGTCTGGGGGGGGGGGAAAGCCAACATCTCTTGTAGGTTATTGTGTGCAGGGTTTCCCCCTCAGTCTGTTTGATGTGTCTTTGCAGCTTACGAAGCATACCTTTCCAAGAAAACCACTTGACATATGCACATGCTGATTTCAAACAGCAAATCAATACATTGCTTATCACTTTTCATATAGAAGATAATCTACAAGTGATACATTTTGTTAACACCGTTTTTCCTATGGGGGGAAAAGTCACACAAATAAACCACTAAACATTAGTATCAGATGATAACGTCGACAATGACTACTGCTTCCATTATACACAGCCCACCAAATGTTGGTCGGATTTAGTTCCTTAGGTCATCCCCATGAACCTTGGGATATTTCTAAGTATTTCTTTAAAATATATGCTGTTACAAGACTGGCTTCTGCAGCTGGTATATGTGATCTTATTTACACCTAGAGTACAAACATGGCCTTTTGGTATCACACCTAAAGCCATTGTTTATCACCACTACTACTACTGCTACTTGAGTTTGTTGTAATAAGGAACCCAGTATATTGGCCCACTATAGGATATAACATTTATTTCAACAATTAAACAAATCTTCCTAGATTCATGATCTCAAAATCCATATTTGCCCTTCGAAGTCAGCTCTATGATTAGAATGATTAGAAAAGGAAGGTTAGCACAATCTTATTCATATCTACTGAGAAGCAAATCACATTGACTTTGATGGGACTTATTTCCTGATAAGTGTCCATAGGACCACAGGATTCTGAATGGATCTGCCACATTACTCTTAAAATTTTGCACCTTTGCTGTTATCAGCATAAACTACCTAAGAGGCTGCCTAGAAGGCTGTGTCCTGCACTAATTTTGTAATGCTAATAAACAAATCAATTGATCTAGATTTTCTCTGTTTCTTGTTTTTCAGACTTTAAGTCTGGCTCATAATTCACTCTATACTTATATTTACATGAATTTTTGTGCATACTTCTCCAAAATTGTGCATTTTAATGCAATTTTACCTATTAAACACATTTTGCAGAAAAGATTAATCTCTAATACTTTTTATTGCCACTTTCACTAATGCATACACTTTTGCATGCTATTTTGTCTTTTTCTGCATGCATTTTTGTTTTTGTATTTGTTTTTGAACTCTATTGTAAAATTCACAGAAGTCCACTACATTTCAGTTTGCGTATTAGGTTGAGAAGTGAGATGTTAGGCAATGCTGATTTACAATGTATATCAAACAAATCTCTCCCACTCCTTTTCCTGAGCCCCCATCCCACTGGAAGAAAGTGTATTTTCTCACAGATCTAGAACTGTTGATAGTTAGAAACCTGCTGTGCTTCTGCTCTGAGAAGAGCCTATGCCAGTTTGTCATGGAGTAGCATAGGACCAGCACACAGTGGTAGCTGGTACCCGCTGTGCTTGTGAGGGGAAGAAAACACCACAGAAGTGTGTTGAGCCAAGGGTGATGGATAGTATTTGTGAAGGCTTTCATGGCCGGGATCTAATGGTTGTTGTGGGTTTTTCGGGCTCTTTGGCCGTGTTCTGAAGGTTGTTCTTCCCAACGTTTCGCCAGTCTCTATGGTCGGCATCTTCAGAGGACAGCACTCTGTGCTTTGGTGCAGTTTGTTTGGGCGTTGAGTATTTATGGCTGTGAGATCAGCTTTTGTTCTCTTGGGAGAATTCAACAAATTCAACAAATTCAACAAATGTTGAAATACAACAAATGTATGGTCAGCAAAGGACAGAAGGGACCCCCACCACCACTGCAGGAGTATACAGGATACCTTGCAGTTGTGGCCAGGTATATATTGGAACCACAAAATGAAGCATCGACACCAGAATCAAAGAACATGAGAGACACTGCAGACTAAAACAACCAGAAAAATTGCCAGTAGCTGAACATGCCCTAAAACAAGCTGGACATGAAATCCTATTTCAAAATACTGAAATACTGGACAACACCAGCAATCATTATGTTAGATTGCACAAGGAAGCCATTGAAATCCACAAACACCAGCAGAACATCAACAAGAAAGAAGAAAGTTTGAGACTCAACAAAACTTGGATCCCAACACTGAAAAATACAGTGTGCAAAAGGTCAACAAACTCTACCCAGCCACAAGGACCCATGATCACTACACAAAAAAGACCAGCTAACAACACCCCTCAATCACAGTGACAGATAATCTCTCCTCCTTATTACAACAATACACATAACAACAAAAACACACTGATCTACCACAATCACCCATCTCCTGAAAAGGACAAAAGCTGATCTCATAGTGATGGATAGTATTGGGGTGAAAGTGATTATTCACACAAATATGTATGTACAGAGGCAAGCAAGCATTTCTACAAACACACAGCAGGGGAGGAACACAGGCAGGGTCACCACTTTTATAGACACAGGTAAGAGAGGGTGAATTGGGAACAACCTGAGCTTGGGCAGTGCCCCATTTAATGTCATGGACAAGCACACAAACAAGACGGGACCTCCCTTTTTGGGAATACTGTAGGATTCAAATGTGTTGAACCAGCAGCCCAATTCTTCCAGTCAGGGCTATCTATATAGCATTGTTCTGACTGATATTTTTGCTGTCTCATACATCTCGCACACTGGTTGTGGGGGGGTGAGTACTCAACCTGAGGGACTCAAAGGTGATGTTGCTTTTCATAGCTCCTCTTGCAGGTCTTCTGTCAGGTGGATATGCAGCTCTGTGATGGTGATTCTTCAAAAGGCCTGGGAAGAGGGGTAAATGGGCACTTCAAAACCACAGAAAAACACCAAGACAGAACAAGAAAAGGCACATGGTAACACAGCAACTTAAACAGATGTGCAGCCCTACCCAGGCTCCATTCTGTCAGTTTTTCCAGATGCAGCACCCCGTTGCCCACAATCGCCAGCAGCTCTTCTTGACTTACGGTGCAAAATTACTTCCCAAAAATGGTCCCTTGACTCTTCGGGTTTTTTGGGGAAGAATCTCTTCCAGTGCAATGATTTCAGGAGTGCCAGATATCTCAAACTTGTAACAGACTGCAAAGGACAGATTTATTTTGCTTGAGCCCTACGTAATTCCACTCAGATCTCAACCTTTATTTAGCTCTTTAACTCTTCCTTGGCAGCTAACTTAGGGTGTGCATTTCTAGCTTATTAACTACATTTTATAGAGAAATGCGGGAGGCTTTTACAGATTTGATAGGATGAGAGATTTCACATCAGCAGTTTTAAGACAGAAAATGAATTAACAGCTATTAGAAAGCCTTCAAACCAGGGCCTGCTAGCTAAAGTCCCAGCTGATTGCAGTTGCTCTTGCACAAGCTTTGTGATGCTATGATATGGCATTGCAACTGGTTCTCTGCAAGAGATGCCGAGATTGGACTGTGCCACAAAAACTCCCTTTTTGTCCCATAACAGATGTGTATACTGTTTCTTTTCAAAGAAAAGTTGCACATTTTAAAAAAGGCATTCTAGGGCTTGAAATATGACATAGGTATACAAATAATATATACATATCATATAAATGTTTACAAATATATAAATACAAATTAGAAGACACTATGATAATAGATTTTACTCTTTATATCTTCATAATGAGTATGTGAAAGTTTGAAACTGATGGGTGAAGACAATCATCCATGTCTTTCCTTTTCTTGCGAAGCTTCTAACATACTCAAAATCTCCAGACCTTTAACTTCTTAAGTGGAATAATTCTTTCCAAAGTTGCCCATGTGTTCTGAATTATGTTGTAGAAGTGGCAGGATTTGCAAAATGCAATGTGTCTTTCTGTTTAGAAGGGCTTCTAAAATAAATTCATGCCAGCTTTGTTTCTGCAGCTTATGGGAAATTAATAGCAGCATAAAACATTCAATTGAGTTCTGAAGCGGTTTTCTTTCTCTTGAATAAGACATCAACAATCATGTGTTGCATACCATGTCAGTTTGTTTTTAAGCTGCTTTTCCAGCTGTATGGAAAATAAACAGGCAAAGGCCCTCAGGCTGGGATTCCATCAGAAGCTGATGTTTAAGAAATGTTTGTGTCATGTAGCTTAATATATATATCAGGAGCCTGATACTTGCGCAGTATCCGCAGCATACCTTTTTGATAATTTCTTTTTTTTATTTGGGGCAACTCATGTTGATGGTCCAAGAAATACATGGAGTTAGGGGTGTGTGGAAGCCCACCTGAGCACCTTTTAGAAAACATCCCAACTTGCTCTGTCCCCAGGCCCATGACATTACCCGCGATATTCCAGATCTCCATTTTTTTTTTAAAAAAAGGAAAATCTTATTGTGTGGATGGCAGCTATATAGCAACTTAATTGTGTGACCCATCCACAAACTCATACAATAATCACCTTTCCACAGTCACATACATATACATACACTAAAGCCTAATTGTATGTTTCAATAAAGTTCAGTAAACTAAACGGAGCAAGAGAACAAAGGGAGAGAAAAATATTTGAGAATAGAAATGGCAGCACAAATCTTTCTCTTCACCCTACTGCTTCTAGCAGAGTGTCTGCAAAGGGTTAGATATACCACACAGTAATGACCTCCAGCACTTCAGCCGTTGGAGCATCCAGGGGAAATTGTGGTCTTTATTGGGGGTTCAGTTATTACATACCTTCTGGTGCTAGCAGCTTGATGCAACTTGATGGGGGAATTTGAAGAGACCTGGGCAATGTTTAAAAGGCTCTTATCTTTGAAGTGATCTAATTTATCTTTGAAGTGATCTTATTTATCTTTCACTTGAGCAATTCTTCCAGTCACAAAGGAGATGGTTTTTCTTCTGTGAGAAGGATCCAGATAGCAGTTCAGATAACTCAATTTTCCCCTTTTCAGTTATTGATGCCCCCATCTCTTTCTCTACCTTTGGTTGTGCCTGACATTCTGCAGGCCTCTGTGAGTTCTGTTTTTTTCGTTTCTTTATTTAATTTAGTAAGTGGCATAGCGCTACAGCAATGCATCAACCTAACAGGGATACTCCCTTTTATTTGTAATATGAAAGAGGAAAATAAAGGAGAGCATTTTCCACCATCCTTTCTACTGTTGTAACCCACTGTATACATCATAGGATTGTCACTTAAGAGAACATTGTCTACAACTCTATTTGAGAGAGAATTAAGCAACCTCACAGACTGCAGAACAGGATAACCAGGAGCACTCCAAATTGCACTAAATAAACTGCAGCCCTAACACTGTGCCAGACAGGAGCAGAACAATTAAACAGAGGGACAGGGTTTATTGCTCTTACTAAAAACATACATGGTCGGTGGAAAATAAGGTGAACCAAACTGCACCAAAAGTGAACCAAATAGTGAGCTCCTGGGAACTGGAAACTAACTATTTCTAGAGGACTGATGGGAATTGGAGTCTATTGGTCAGAAGCTCATCAGTCCTTTTTATATTTCAAGTGCCTGTTTTTTTTAAAAATAATCTTTGCAACAGTCCTCTGAGGTAGGCCAATATTATTAACATCACATTGCAGGCAAGAGTTCAGAACATAAAATATTAGTGAGTTCAGGGATGAAGAAATGTGAAATAAAGATTTATTCACCTCATAATGTTAAATATGATTTGCCAACTGTTCTCCTGTATTATAGAGCATATTAGATAAACCCAGAGATAGTAAAATTTACTGTTACTTCCAAAATTGCTTGGCCAGTGCAGTCATTGCTATGGCTAAGGCCCTGGAAATTAGAGTCCCCAAAGTAACTTTTGCAAACTCTGGACAAATTGTTGAAATTTTTTTTAGCCAGCTCGAAGAAAATGTTGATCTCAAGGATCCAGGTAAGTATCTAAGGAGTACTGTCATAACTCAGCAGTTTTGGTCGCACTGATTTAAGGCATGGTACCATGAACAGCAAAGATGCATATATTATTTGCTTGTTTGTTTAATTGTGAAGTCAGCAGCGGAGAAAAATATGGCTACTGTACAACAGAACACTTTTTAAAAGGTTGGTGTCATATGAAGGAGTTAGAGCTGGGATAAAATGGTCTATAAGCACACAGTGTACTCTTCAATGAATTAAGTTGACCTAGGGCTGACAAAGAAACTTTGTTTCCATTCAGTTTTGATCAGAATCTACCAATATATGCCAAATTATATTAGGGAATACAAAACTGACAATAATGTGGGCAGGAACTGAACTGACCAATTTGCCCATTTCTTTAAATCCAACAGACTGAAATCTCCAGTTACCAGACATCAGTCAGGAGTATTTTTCTCTCCACCTTAGTCTAGTTCCCTCACTGTTGTACAGTTTAAAGTCAGATCATAGACAGTGTGTAAAAATGTAGCAACAAGAAAAATTCCCCCGATTACCTGTGAGGTGAATTACATTGCATTACAAGGGCACAGAGGCACAATACTGGCATTTTGTATGTGGATTCTCTATCACATGTTGTTTGCTCCAAAGAGAATTATTCTGGACTATACTGACAGTAACTGACAGAAAGCCAGAGTTTCTGCCTCTTCTTGGACTGCTGTTTAGAATTGATCCACAATGCTTTCATGTCACAGTAACTATAATGGAAGGCAGATCAATGGTGCAGCTCAGTGTATATAGTTGTATGACTCTCTGCATCTGTTCTTATCTGCTTTGGAAGAGCTTATTGGTAGTTTTCAATGTCAGGTAAAAGGGCTAATCTGTGGCCAGTGTCAGTCTAGATTTCAATGTGCATCACAGGATGAAACTAATTGGAGGATTATTCCTTGCACAAAAGGAACTCTAGATCTGAAAGTTGAGAAAGTTTGAGACTCTGAAGGGGTGGAGACTCTTAGGCCAGCCCTACCATCACACAGAGTGAGGTGACTGCCTCACGCAGAAGGTTTGGGATGTCATGAAAGGGAAGGAAATTGTTACTTAAATATTGGATCTTGTACTTTTATCAGCAGAATGGGAAGAGATGCTTGTTGGATTTTCTGCCTTAGGTGCCAAAGTAATTTGGCTGGCTTTGGGTATTGTTCATTTCAGTCTGAGTAATCTTGGAATGCCATTATTGCTTCACAGCAAAATATCTGGAGTCCGCCCTCAATCTCTCACAGAAAATATTATCCATCTCTCCCAAACTACAATCCTCTCCCAAACTACAATCCTCAGGATATCAAGGTAATTAAATGATAGAATACTAATATATAAATTTGCCCTTTAGGCAAAGAGTGTTTATTTTTCTTCTTGCTCAGAAGGACCTTCTCTGATCCATTATTTTTCTGTAATGTTGGCAGCAAATACAAGGCACAGCAGAAGAAATGAGTTGCTCAGTAGCTCTTCAATATGTAACAGGGACACTGTTTTCCTGTTTTTGAACCACGATGCCTTGAAGGGGTTGGAGCTTTTTTGCTGTCCAAGTCTGAAAGTACTGCTCTTGTGTTGTGCATCTGGATGTCCTTTTGCTTGGGGTGCTATTTCCTGTACAACCAGACTCAGGTCGAAGTGAGGGAATGCCATTCTCAAGATTGGGTTAGAGATTCTGTGGCTCAGGGTTTGCATTTGGATATCATGCCCTTAAGTGTGGAAAATGCATAGGAAACACACGAGAAGAGGAAGAACAGGTTCAAAGGATTATTGAGGCCCCCATTAGAAGGATGGAATCTGATTAAGCTAAGTATGGTGAGGATGGCAAGAACATTTCTCTTACCCTTCCCTTTCAACTCACATTTACTGATGGCTTACTTCACACCCTGTAGTTCTGTTGCTGGGGAAACACCATTGTCACACAGTTCTTGTTTTGGAAACTCTATCTAAGGCTATGTGAAGAAGCCTGGAACATCATGCCTTCAATTCTCAGTTCAGTGACAAAACAGCAAATGTTAGACAAAATGCCTTTCCCTCTGGCTGCTTCTGGCAGCGTGCAAGCCCAATAGACCATTAACATTTCCAAAAATTGATGGTGGTCTTCAAGAACAAGAGATGTCCAGGTGGAGAGACCTTTGTTTTGTGTAATGAGAAACACCAGGGGTTAGGGATGGATGGTTAAATAGCTGTGAGGGATATGCCCTCTGTACTTGCTCAAGGAGCAGTCTGGGAAACAACATTTGGCACAACGTAAACTCTGACTAGAGCTTAATTGTCACAGAACAAGTTCAGAAACTGAAGGAACTTCTCTGAGGAAATGTAAGGCATTGTTGCATAGAACTGCGAGATCTCAGCACCTTGGCTGAAGTACCAGAGAATGCTTATGTATCTCTAGGTCTCTAGACAGAGAGATAACTCTCAGGGTAAGTGACTCTGGAGGAGGAAGAAAAATGATTTTACTGTGTGCAGCACCATTATTGCCTTGGTGCCCACTTCCTTTCTGATCTCAGCTAGCACCAGGGCTCACTGCTCAACACAGAGGTTTGTATGTGTCTTGAGCCCATCATATATTTGAAGATACGTAATGTGCAAACAAAGAGAGAGTTAGCTTTGCAGTTATTACAACAGGGTCCATCTCCTATATTATCAGAACAATCTGACTCTGAATCTCAGGTTTTATCTATGTAATCTCAGGGAATGGGAAGCTACAGTACTAACCTGGAAACCTTGTTGCATGGCTGTAAAAAATAAGGCGAACGTTTATCCCTGGTCTTCTCTGGTATTAAGGCACCAACTATAATTATAGTCAGCTGTTGAAAATGTTTGAGTGTCCAAGTAGGAGTTTTTCACTCCTCCTGCAGTGTGCAAATGAGCTTCGCTTCCTTAGTGACAGGTCTTCTGGACATAAGCAAGAGTTTTGTTTGTAAGCCACGAAACTCCACCTAAATCATGACTGTGAAACACTGATGTGATGTCAGCTCCACATTTTCATTTCCAGACAACAGCACTGCTTCCATATATGTAACAAAGATGAATATCCAGCCCACTGTTTATCACATTGTGCCATTGGGTGGGGAGGGGAAGGTTGCTATAGTAATGCTTTCTATTATTATTTATTTATTATTATTTATTATTATTCATTTAATTTATATGCCGCCCACACTACCCAAAGGTCTCTGGGCGGCTTACAGCATCCAAAATACAACAAAGATATGCAACAATTAAAATACAATTAAAATATATATAAAATTGCCATCAGACCCACAGCTAATATTATTTCAGTTAAAAGCCTTCTGGAACAGGAAGGTTTTGACCTGGCGCCGAAATGTCATCAGTGTCGGCGCCAGACGAATCTCAGTCGGGAGGGCATTCCATAGTCTGGGGGCAGCTGCCGAAAAGGCCCTTTGTCTACAAGCCGTCCCTCTTACCTCCTTGAGGGACGGCTCTTTCAAAAGGGCCCCCTGGCTAGATCTTAACTGCCGGGTAGGCTCATATGGAATATGAGCCTACCCGGCAGTAATTTGTCTTCCCCTTGGTGTGGGCAATCAGGCGTGTCTGCCTGGAAGATTGCTGTGAGGGTGGATAGCATTATTTAGGACTGTTTCATACACGCATAGAACACTTTTCCTGAACAGAGATCTTCTCTGTAAAACAAACAATGGTTTGTTTTGCCACAGAGACATAGGACAGAAAGCTCTTCCTGGTCTTAGTGTCTGTAAAACAAAGCTCTCATGCCTATTCCATGGAAGCTATTTCCACATATGAAAAAGGTAAAACAAAGCAGGCTTCGATTACACAGCTGGGTATAAGCAGCTCAGTGATGTCAACACTGCACAACCACAAAGTCCATAAACACTTCTGTTTTAGAAGAATGTGGCACTCACAGAGGAGTATGGCAGTTAAGACAGCCGTTAGGCTTGTCAGATCTCAGGGGACTAGCGGAAATCCCACAGAATTGTTCTGCATCTCCAGTTCTCCAGGGGGGAGGCAAGTCTCAGAGTGAGCAACGTGGGCCAAGGAGTTTGATTCTTGTTATTTTGTGAGGTGTCTTTGCACCCTGGACACCCAATGCCACCTGCTGCTACCTGGTATCACAGCTCACTTGGGCAAAAAGGTTTGTATGTGAATTGCATAGGAGCCAGGAGCCAGGCAAAGTGACTAAGGAACTGATGACACTTGAGCCCATCATGATATTTGGTGGCTGCCCCCCAGCTGCTGATCCATTTCTGGGCAGAATTCAAAATGATGGTTCTCATCTAAAAAGCCCTAAATGGCTTGGCCCAAGTCATGTCAAAGACCGCTTCCCCCCTTTATGTGTTAAAATCATCAGGTGGGGCCTTCCTCTTGGTCCCGCCCCTTTCACAGGTGTATTTGGTGGGTACACAGGAGAGCCCTGAATCTCAGAACAGTAATAGTAATCTCTCTCTTTAGATGCAGGTTGTTGCAAAGGACAAGAGACAGCTGAAAAACAAAGGAGTTTCTATTCTACTCTCCAGTTAGTGTGCAGAAAATGGAGTAGCCTAATACAGATTTGTGGTGTGAGAGACTGTTAAAGGGTGCATCTGTCTTTCAGTTTCTCATTTTCAAGATGAAACCACAAGCATCAGATCTGCTCATTTCCTTTTTGAATCACGCGCAATAAAATACACTTGAGAAAAAAAATTGCATGTTGATACACAGAAACACCCTTAAGTCATTGGGAAATATGTACACTAAGAAAAAATGGATGAAAATGCATGTCCCAGGAAAGTATGTGTATACAACATGGACAGGACAAGAATGCAGTGGGCTGTTGAGAAATGCAAGGGAAACAAAGCCAAGAGTCTCCCATCTGACTCTAAATAAACATGCATGGGATAACAGTATTAATGATTCAGTGATGACTCCTTCCTGAGTCATTTGGGGGCCACAACACCCATGTCGATTCAGTAAGACAGAACAACATCTGACTTGATTACAGTTGTTGAATTGCCTAAGGTTTACTGCTGGACTCCATAACCTCTTAGTTGCAGGTTCAAAGGGATAAGGCATTCACTTTGACCTCCTTGTCTAAATGATGCAGAGTTTCGGATACAATCCCTGTCACTTTATTTTTGGGCAGAGCTTGCGTATCTAACTGCTGGACCACAAGTGAACGTTCAATAGGTGATACTTCTTTCTACATGTCTGTGCAACTAGAAACTTCATTTTTTCACAGTGCCATTCATACATAAGATAACCTGGTGCATTTCTTAAACATATGTTCTGGCTATGTCTGACTTCCATCTGAGGGAAAGTTAAGTGTATTAACCTTACACTGAAAAATCACTGAATTTTATAGATATAGACATTTTACTAAATTACCTGTCTGTTTCACAAAGATTAACCAAGGGTCAAAGGACATGGATTCTCCATCCTTTTATTGTGGCTAAATGACTGAAACTGTGACACTGAAGGACAAATGCCCACCTTTTATTAATCAGCGGCTTGAGGACCCTATAGTTCTTTTTTTAGCATTTTAATATTATAGATGATAATTGTACAGGGATCCTTACCTGGATCTCTGGATATCCTTAATCCTATGACAGATATTTATGTCTTAGAATGAGGGTTCACCAAAATCTGTCTTCATCACACTGCCAGTGTTGGCTGGGTGCCAACTCCAAACAAGGATGTGGCGTTGGCATCTGCAGAAGCTTGGAGTCAGCGTTAGGATATTGAAACTACAAGAGTACTCTGTTGGTGAAAAGAAACCTTGGAGCCCAAGATAATAGGTTAAGCAGAGTCTCCTATCAGGCAGCTTCAAATCCTCCCTTCTAATAAGCAGAATAAAGATGTGGGGGGTTTAGGAAAAACACGGAGAGAGTTTGATAAGAACTTATAACATGATACATTCAGACTTCCTATATCAGCATACATGTCATTATATATTTAGCTTGTGCATAAATCTCTTAGAGATGTTAGGAACAAATCCTGACATATTGTTCCATATTGGGTGTTAAACTTAACATATTTAGACCCACCTTTTCTAAGTACCATCCCGATCAGCTTTACAAATGCTCTTACCTAGGTACAGGTTTCCACAGTAATATGAAAAGAATCACTCTGAGATCTGGATTAAATTCATTTGATCTTGCAGTATATTTGAATATTTGAAAATTTAGAAAGCAGAGACACAGATCTTAGCTCAAGTATAGTTTCATGCAAATTCAAGAATGTATGGTATGGTATATCAATGATTTATACATAGCAAGGTCCTATTTGATGTGAAGATATCCTCAAACCTCACTTCAAGGTTTAGAACACAGCCAACCTGATGGGAGAATATCTCGTGGAATACTGGCAGCCTGGTCTAAAGCTGTGCTTTGGCTTATGTCCAGTGTTTAGAGTTAACATGTGCTGTGTACGAACTTCCTAATCTCTGGGCTGGACCAGCACAAAGGTCAAAATGCTCTACTTATATTACAACAGTCTATATTTTATGGCAGTTGTGTCAAGGCTTTCAGTCAAAAAAAGTTTAACTTCTTATTTGTAAATTTCTGAACATTTCCTGCGTACTTTCCTTATGAACAACATATACAGGTTTAAAAGAAACAAGTTTTTGCAACAACAAAAAATAGGGAATAACTGTGACAATCAAATCTGTAACAAAGTTTATGCTTAATTTTGTTGATTTTTTTTGTATTTTTTGTAGTTGTTACTGTCACTTTATTCTTTGCCTTTTTTGTTTTTAGGAGTTTTTGTCTTTCTTCGTGTATTTTTATTTTGATTTGTTCTTTCTCTTTTAATATCGGTAAAGCACAATAAAAAATCAATTAAAACTCCCAACACAACTCCTTTAAGGCCAGGAAAGAGAAAGGGCTGAAACAGCCTGTGGTTCCCTGCCTGGATGAATGAACCCAAGATTTGGGGGCACTGTTTTCAACCAAACAATCACTCTGTATTCTTTTGCTGGTGTAGACAATTGTGGCGTCCGCCCAGGTCATGAAAATTAATGAGCTATCTACATGTACCAATGAGATTGCTGGAGATGCAGAGTCACTAGATATAAGAGTCTCTGCAGGAGGGGGGAGGAGGGAGGACTGGTGAATTTGGTGTTTGGGAGTAAAGAGAGAGGGTTGGCGGTTGAGGGTGGATGCAGTAGGATGTTTTGTTAAGAGTTAACAACATCGGCTGTGCCTTCATTACCTGTAATAATAAACAACTTCTATTTGGTTCTTTTTAAAATGACACATTGCCGGGACCTCTATCGTTAATAATAAACAATGTGATGTAATCAACTGGTGGCAGCGACACGACACGTGGCTTGTGCCCTTTGCTTGGTGAAACAACCAAGGGATAGGCGGGAACATGAAGAAAGGCAGCAAAAGGTTTTATGGCACATTGGAGATGGGCAGATTTATCACAGCATGAACTTTCATGGGTTTAATCCACTGCTTTAGATGCATAGAATTAAAATTATAGAGTTTCAGATACACCAAATTGTACACATGATTGAGGGTGGGGTTGGAGTGCAAATGGATGCAGAAAGTGAGAGTTATATTATTAACCCCAGCCAGTCATAGAACTCTTCTTTTGCCAGAGCAGACCTTGGGATAAGTTATTAATTCCCAGAAACCCCAAACCAGGCTAAAGTGAGTGAATGATTTGTAGTCTAACAAAATAACTTTCCCATGCTCTGCCCTAGACTCCTTCGCATATTTTTGTGGGCTAGGCCGGTGTTGATCTGAATAAGAGAAAAATTTCTTCAGGTCACTCGGTTTTATGATCTCTATTGCCCTCTACTGTGCAATCAATAAATCCATTCCAACCAAATACCTTGTTTGGAAGGAAGAATTAACTGAATCTCAACTGCTGGTGCTGAAGGCACATTTTCTTGTGCCAGAGATGGTATCAAGAATGGGAGACGGGGCCTCTTAAGGAAGTTGGAGAAAGTTGAGGAGCAGGAGGGTGTGGCGGGGCAGAGAGAAACATGACCCAGTACTGTGATGTTGCATAGTCTGTTACTGTGTGCAAAGAAACTGGAAGGGTTGCTCAACATGCCACAGAAATCTGTATAGAAGTTGCTACTTTGAAGAGATTGCTTCTACCATGGGAAATGAACAAGACAAGTAAGACATCTGGAGTGTCATGAGAAAGTTACAGTTCTGATGAAGAATAAAGATATCACCAAATTGCAACAAATGTTGACGTGCAGAGGTACAAAATCAGTATGAAGGAAGGGAATCTACACACAAGACAGCCTGGCCTCCTTCTGTGAAAATTTCATAAGAAGAGTTTTCATTTCAGTTGAGCAAATATTTGACATATTTCTTCTCCTTGTTCAAAGCCAAACCTTCTATTTATAAAAGTTGAGCTTCTGAATGTGGCATGTGATTCCAGTGAAACAGATGTTAATTACAGAAATACATTATTCCAGTCTCGTCCAAGATCTGTATGAGAGAGTTTCAGAATCAGTTATTTGCATGATACCAACAGCTGAGGCTTCAAGAGGATTCTTAGCTAAGGAGAGGGACACCTTTGTTTTAATTCAAGTATTGGGGTTTTTTGCTTGCTTACAGGGTCATATGGGCTTTGAACATTAATAAAGCCATGAGGTAAGCTGTTTTAGCTTCTGCATTTTAAGTCTGCAGATAAAACTGATCCATTTTGAGCAGTGCATACAATTCAATCACAGTGTTAAGACAGAGCAATAAAAAATTGGACAGAATTCTACGTTTCCGATTTTAAAACTGGCTTAACCATCTAATGGTTTCTAGAGAATTCTCTGGTTCTTAGAAGCTCTCCCCATTCACTCGAATAAAGATGTACAGTACCAAAAACCAGTCTTGTGTTTTTGACACCTGAGGCAGACAAGCCCACACGTAACCGTTCTGTGTCCTGACTGTTAGATATATCTTTGTATCTATATCTCTGTTCCAGGTGGGCAGGCAGACAGGCAGGCAGGCAGGCAGACAGACAGACAGGTAGATAAAACAACTGAAGATTTGCTGTCTTTATACAAAATCCAAAATCTGCTACTTAATCTTAGATTCTTAGAACTGCAGAGCTAGAAGGGACCTTATGGGTCATTGAGTCCAGCCCCTATCAAGGGAGGCACAATGGGGAATCAAACTCCCAACCTCTGGCTCTGCAGCCAGATTAAGGTGGTCACCTCACCAGGTCTCATAGAAGGGCCAGTTCTGGGACAATGACATGATACTGATGCGAACTTCCAAGCCATCTATAAATCTGCTGAGGAAATGAAATAACTCACACCGGCAACTTTCAGTATTTTTTTAATGAGAAAATTGCAAGGTCACTTTGCCAGAAGCAAAACCTCAAATAGGGATCAGGAAAAAAAGAAAGGAAATTGGTGTGTGTGTGGGGGAAGCAGAGCGAGGGGGAATATTGCCAGTGCTCTATCTGAGGGAAACGACACCTTGCCAGGTGAATCCTGAGAGATCCTAAAGCTGTGCACAATGTGCCAAAACATAATGAATTCCACAAAGGATCTCCTCCATTTTCTCAAAACTACTGGACTTAAGAGCAGTGCCTTCTTGGCTGAGTTTGGGTGGCCAGTCCAACATTACAAAAGTTTGGCTGCCATTGGACAAACTGGGGGATGTTTTCTGCAGCAAAAGAGTCCTCAAAAGAAGTCTAGGTGGTACATGAAGTTGCTGATTGCTGTAGTGGTAAGGAAGGATGCTTTAGGAACTATCCGTGTTTCCCACCAATGTAGTACTTTACTCTTCAGTTGTTTGACTATAGGCAGTGTCGTGGAAATCAGGATAGCCTTTGCATTTATCTGGAATTCCTACTGTTTGCTCACTTGCCACGAGGGCAACTCCTAGTGATTCAATTAGGGCAGAGAACACCCAGAATATTGCTTTCAATTACATTAAAGGCAGGCAACTAACAGAGTACCGTCAGGAGACGTTTTGCCTGCACAACCTTCCCTAGAACAAAGGCAAACATTTACATTTGTAAAAGTGCCTTTGCAGTAATGGTGCCGATCTGAAAGGACAAGTAAAAGCCATCATGATTTAGGTAATAGGAACAGAAGACAGAAAATAGAATCCTGAACGGGTGGGCAACATTTCTGGAGCTGAGGGCTAAGAAGGACCAGGTGAACAGCAGCCTGTTTTTTAAGATTTTGAGGCTAGTGGATGAGCCCTAATGTGTCATGGTATGAGCCACTGGGATGTTACAGAAGTGCAGGAGTTCAAAGGGAGGTTGGGCTACTTTGGGTGATTGTGGCAAATAGGCATGGGAGGAATCTGGATAAAACCCAACCAACTAGGGAACAAGGCAGCACAGAGCTAGCAGAAGAAAAACAAAAATGAAATAGAAAAAAACACTTGCATCCTTTTATTCATGATTATGTGTTTATTTGGAACATTTATGTCTTGTCCTATATCACAAGATCTCAGGGTAAGTAACAATAAAAGCAGCTGACAACAATTTGAAGCATATAAAACAATCTAAACAATTTAAAATAAAACATTTGCAAAAGGCTCCATAATCTACTGAAGCCAAGAGTCTTAAACCCCAATGGTTATGGGTGAACAGACACATTTTGACTTGGTTAAAATGTCTACATAGGTGCCAGTCAGACCTCCAAGGAGAGAGTATTAGTCTCTCTCTTACTGAACGTGATTCTGTTGAAGTTCAAGTCCTTGCTTTTAATGGCTGACCAACTGGGCAGCATGGAAGAATGGGTAGAGTACCCGCAATCTCCTGCACAGGTAACAGGCAGCTGCTGAAACTGAACATCTCCTGGAGAGCTGAACAATTTACAGGTTTTCAACACGCAAAGGATATCAGTAGATAGCCAACCTCAAAGCCTTTTAATGTTTTGTGGGTTAAAAGCAGAACATTGTGTTGGACCTAACGAGCAATTTGTAATCAGTGCAGGACTTTCAGTACTATGGTTGCATGATCTGGATACTATGCATCAGTTAGCAACTTAATAATTATAGATTAGCAAGCCTATTTCAATTTATGGTGATCCATTCCTAAATAACGAGTTATCCAAAGTGGTTTACCATTCTCTTCTTTTGGGAGTCTCTGGGACCCATGTACCTCTTGCCCAAGGCCACATAGACTAGCCCTTCTCCTACAAGCACAGTGGGGATTGAAGTCCTGACTCCTGATACGCCAATCAGCATATTGCATCAGTGGAAGGTCCTGCTCTTCTTCAATGGCATGGATGACAGTGTCAGATCAACTCAGAAAAGGCTGTAGCTGGCACACTACGCCGAGTTGTGCAAAGGGAATCCAGAGGCTATGCAGAAGCAGAAAACTTCCAGTTTATGAACCTGACCTCTTGGGGGGAGTGCAGTCCTTTCTATAATAGGTTGAATCCTGGTCCCAGAGTGTGACTTTCTACTGAGAAGCGCCACCTCTGTCTTGCCAGAATTTAATTTCAGTGTGTTCACCCTTAACCAGCCCATTATTGAGTTCAGGTAGCGTTCAAGGGTGCCGACTGCTTTGTCAGTGTTAGGTGATAAAGAGCAGTAGAGCTGGATGTCACCAGCATATTGGTGGCATGGTTCCATTTAATTAAAAATGTAAATGTTGGGAAATCCAATTACAAATCCTTCCAAGAAGAAATGATGAAGATTATAAAAGGTGGTGACAAGGAAGAGCAGAGGAGATAGAGTTGGAATAAAGAGGGGGTTAATTAAAAGGGTAGCTGTGGAGAAAATATTATTTGCCCTTGACAGGGAGGCCTGTCAAGGGCAAAGATGGGGCCAAGAATCTGAAACATATGTGTGCATGTGCACTCATTAAGGGAGCATGACCTTGTGCGAGACCTTGTTGGGAGACATTCTGTAGGATCTCCCTTACAAGCCAACCTAAAGACAGTCTGACACTTGCTGAAAGAACAGGAAGCAAAATCAAGGACGAGCCAGCTTGCCTACACTGCTTCTGACTCACATTGCCTTTCCCGTGCCACCTGGTGCTGTAACACTTTTGAGTTCTATGGGACTATTTTTGTTCTTAGATATTTATTGATAAATCTTGCAAAAACCATTTAACAATATGAGTTTCTTATTAATCATATTTATATAAGAGACAACATGAGGAATTCTAACAACAACAAAATGCTACAATTTATGCACTCAGGGCCTTAGCAACAGCACCACTGCAGATGTTGCTTGGAGAATTGCAAAATTCAAGTGTTCTTTTGAATTCAAATTCAGACAAAAATCCAGGATTTCTTCCTCAACTCAGTTGTGTATCTGTAATATATAAAAATCAGCTCCCATATGCCCAATCTTCAGACCCCTAGAATAAAATATCAATTCAATTGCATATACTGTACATGAATTCACTATGTGGATTCAAACATATAGGAATTGTATCTGGGCCAAGTTGGCAAGGGTCTTAGCAGTCTAACTGGCAACAGCAGCTCCAGCCTCTTCAGCTCTCCTGCTCTTTCTGATTCAGATCTCTTACTCACAACTCCACTCTTTCTTATTGGGAGGGAACCAATATCGTATAGGGATTACACTACCCCTCCACAAGCCCTTTTCCCAAGGAAAGAAGGAACTTAACCCCAGGAAAGGGGATTGGAGGAGGAGGAGCCTTTGTGTTCTTGCAAGATCACAAAAAAGTAGGTCGGTGGTGGGAAGAAAAGTGAACCAGATAGACGGTCATTGTACTCTTAACAAATGAAAAGCCTGATTAAAGTTTTTCTCTCTCTTTTTTTCTGAAATGGTACCTCATGTTGAATGAGAATGAGAATGTTCAGGAGAACCCCATCTGTCCTACACAAAAGCAGTCAGTTCCCTATATCCTTTATAGGTGCTTGACCCAGATGTGGGAGCTTTTTTGAAGCAAGGCAAAGGAGTGTAGGTCCTTTGAAGGTCCTGAGATTGTGTGTGTGTGTGTGTGTGTGTGTGTGTGTGCGTGTGTGTGTGTGTGTGTGTGTGCGCGCGCATGTAAGAGAGTAACTGAGAGAGAGAGAGACTCTTTCAAGCTTTCACTTTGGATTACTTCCATCCACCCCTCCCCCTTCCTCTACTACGTAGCCTAATTCCCTTTGATGGGGCTTAGGGTTGACAGGCCTGAGGCACACCGGTTGTGCAATGTTGTTACAAAAGAAAGCCAGGCATATGGGGAAGGGGCTGAGAAAGAAAGCTGGTTGGTGCATGCCCTTGACCCCATCATGGAATGTCAGCATCACAACTCACAAGTCTTGTTGCACAAATTCTGGCAGCAGTGGCAGAAGGCCTGGAAAAACTGTGGGTGGTGTGTACTGTGGGTAAATCCAAAGTAGTGTTTCCTATCTCTTGTAATACTTCCTAAATCATAGAAGGGGAAACCAGAGATGTTGAAGGACAACTGGTACCTTGAGTTGTTGGAAGCACCCCTCCCATCACCAGTTTGTTTTTTGAAAAAAAATCTATTGCTTACAGTGGGGTGGGAAATGCATGTCATTCTAGACGTTGCTGCACTACAACTCCCATCAGCACTTGCCAGCACTGCCACTGGTTGGGGATGATGAGACTTGTGATCCAATGGCATCCTAACAGTCAAACACAAGTCATTTTAAAATAAAGCCACTGATTTTTATTTAGAGGGAATGACATCAAACATGAGTTTGAAAAAGAACTAAAACAAATGGATGGAAGTTCGTTTTATAGATAATCCTTTGATATTCTGGGCGCAAGGGAAAAATGAAGACATCTGCTTTCTTTTTACTAGCCCCGTTCAGATAGGGTGCATAGTAAACAAAGTCTGCTTGTTGTCACCCCCCCCCACTCCCCCATCCCAGTATGTCTCCCAAGTCAGCCATCCAGCTTGCTGACCCCCCAAGCTTACTTTCACCTGAAGCGGGGAATCATTTCTTTGAGTTCCCCCACAAGCAAATAATCAAGCACAGGAGGAATTTTCCTCAAGGTTACTGCAGAGGAGAGAAGGGTTAAACTCCCCCATCCTGATGTCTGTTTTTTTTTTTTAATACAGTACTTATGGACACTCCCAGCTGCTGCTGCTTTACTTTGAGGAAAGAAAATCCATTTCTGTGCAACAAATGTAAAGACAAATGAAATATCAGGTGTCGAGTGGCCTTGAGTTACTCACTGGTGCCTCTATCACAATTTCTTTGTAAACTTTGAAGAATGCCCTCAGTTTCGCACCTGTAAAATGGGAACAGCAATGACTCATCTGACAAGGTTATAAAAAGGATAAATGCAATGAAGATTTTTAAAGCACTTTGTGGACCTGGAATAATGCAGAAATTACTAGCAGCCACAAGAGCACTTTTGGCATGTTATTTAAACACTTAGATGCTCACGTCATATCCCATATCGCACCCTCGGGGATAACTGTAACATACAATTTCCTCTCAGGCAGTCACTTCAATGCTTTGCTGCTGGTGAACAACTTAAAATTGTTTCTAAAGAAAATGATTTCATTTTTATCCTGAATCTAGCCAGCTATTTGGTCATTTTTGGAAGCTTAAAATGTCTTTGAATGTTTGGCTTTATTTTTGAAAATAATTTCTGGTTATTTCCATACTGGATTCCATGGCTCTTTACAAGGGTGTGGGCCATCATGCTTTTGAGAAGAGAGGTCCCTCAAGGCTTCAATTTTCAACAACGGAAGCAGATTATGAGGCTCTGTGAGAACATTAATTTTTTGAAATTCCAGAGTGTCAAAAAATGATTTTGAGGACTATAGAAACTTGGCTATGCTGGCTGTAGAATTCTGGAAGTTGTAGTTAAAAATAATAGTAGCTTTCCCAAACTTTAAATTTCAGACAGGGGCACACAAAGATAAACAATAAAATTAGAGGAGTGGCACTCAAAGACAAACAATCTCTAATGATTTATTATAGCTTGTCCAAACTATTGCGACAAATTCTTCTTTTTCCACATATAAATAAGCCTTCCGCGTTGGCTGCATCCCATCTCCTAAGATTTCTGGGTCAAAATCTGAGACCAAAGGCTGGGTCTTTATAATGTTATGGAGGAAGAAACTGGCACAAGTTGGGAAGAAGGCTGGAAGGGATTCTCAGCTGGCTGGTTGGGAAAACCAGCACAGATCGAATTGGAGTAAATGGGCCCTGAACTAACCAGGGCAATACGACAACCCAGATCCAGGGTTGCTGTCTGGCAGCTGGACAAGAAGTAAAATATGCTCACCAGCTAGAGAGATTTTCAACATTTCCATTTTCATCCTGCCTCCACTTACTTACAGCACACATACACATGAGGAGTTTTTCCAAGCTGTGTAATAATGCTGGGGTTCTGGCCAGTCCACAGGGATTTCCTCCCCCCCCCCCCCAAGCTCTGAGCTGATGCTGCTGGAAGGTACTTTCAGAAGGCCTCATAAGTCACACTGCTAGGACTATACAGTGGTGCCTCGCAAGACGAATTTAATTCCTTCCACGGTTAATGTCGTCTTGCGAAAAAATTGTCTTGCGAAAAGCGTTTTCCCATAGGAATGCATTGAAATCTAATTAATGCATTCCTATCAGCAAAAAAAGTCAGAACAAAGTCAAATTTGGTTTACAATGGGTTTATTAAGTGATATTTAAAGCCATACATATTGTGCAGATGATTTTCCTGCTCTCCCTCAACCAAAGTGATTCCCTTACACTCCAGATGTCACCCCGAGACCTGACAACCGTGCAGTGCTACATATGCAAGCACTGTCACATCAGTGAAACAGAAACGGAATTAAGGGCTCCTGATCACTCGTTGCCCAGTTGCCTCATACTCAGGATGAGTATGTAGGAACAGATAGTATTAAGAGACTGGGGGCACGGGGAGGAGGAAAAAGTGTGTTCCTTCAGGCTTGGTTTTACAATTAGGCAGAATGAGAACCATGCCCACGTTTCTTTGTCCATAACTCAGAGGAGAAGCAGGGAAATATTCGAGCCCGCCCATTCCACCAGCACTAGACAGAAAACTAATGTGGGCTTGAGGCCTGTGATTCCCAATAACAACCTCCTAAGAGAGTGAAAATGAATACTCACGGCAAGTATTGTATTCATCAGATTTCATGGGTTCATTTGTCAAAACAAGCCAGCACTCAGCTCTGATTTGCAAACTCAAAAGGTGCAACATTTTCAGCTGCAAACTATAGCAACCGCTCTGGTGTCATTGCCACACCATGTGATAATTGCCCACTTCAGTTCAAGGACTCTCTTCTCCTCTTACCTTGAACTAACCTATTCATCTGGAGAGATCCCATGCACCCACGTGGCTCTCCACACATTAATGAAATATTCTTCCCTTGGGTGTCTCTCTCCTTCCAGCGGTCCTGATGCAGTCATTCTCTTGCCACAAGAAAGCTTTTCCAAGAGGAAAATTCTTTCCTTCCCCTGCCCCTCCCCCCGGCTACCCTGTTCCAGGCCCAGGTCAATTCTCAATTCCCTCAGTGTTTGGAGAGCCTCACTGGGAAGGAAACAGAGACTTTGCAAATATTTTGTTTATCATTTGTACAGTGGGGTCTTGACTTGAGAACTTAATCTGTATTGGAAGGTGGTTCTCAAGTCAAAAAGTCTGTAAGTCAAGTCTCCATTGACCTACAGTGCATTGAAAACCGATTAATCCCGTAACATGCCGTTTTTGTTCCATTTTGGTTTTTTTCTGGTCTGTAAGTCAAATCTCAGTCTGCAAGTCAAACCTAAATTTTGCGGCCAGAGAAGACTGTAACTCAAAAAGTCTGTAAGTCAAGCCGTCTGTAAGTCAAGGGTCCACTGTATTTGCATTCATGAGGAACTGTCCTTTCACCATGATTTCCCACCACAGGTAGCCTCAGGGCAATAGATTCCAACGTGGAGCTCCTGACAAGGACAGGAAGTCTCAGTTTTGAAAAACTTTACTGCAGCTTCTCCAGTGCAGATGGAAGCTATAGCTCTGGCTCTTGGATGTTCTCATATCATACTGCCCTGCAATTTTATGGGGACTTGTGTCTAAAAATAAGGACAACATAAAATGGGATAATTTGAACAGATTAAGAGGTGAGACAATAATCACTCTTGTTCCCATAGCTTGCAATGGTCTTGTGTTATAAAACTATAGAATCCTGGATAAAGCAAAGTGTGCTTCTTGTATACCTCCCTATAGCACTTAAAGCACTATCTGAATGGTTTACAATTTAATTATGCAGGCTACACATTGCCCCCCCCCCAAGCTGGGTACCTAGTTTACCAACCTCAGAAGGATGGAAGTCTGAGTGAACCTTGAGCTGGCTGCCTGGGATTGAACCCAGGTCATGAGGAGAGGTTTGGCTGCAGTCACTAAAAGATACACCTCAAACCTTCATATTTAAACTGTGATTTCTCCTTCATATGCATTGCATATCTCAAGCTTGTGCAGCCTACTTTTGGATTTTCAGAATAACCCAGTCCCTGCAGCTGGGAGGTGATGTCCAAAATGACTCGAGGACCAATTTTTTCCACCCTGGTTTCCTGCAACATGCAGTCCAAAGTTGGGATTACTATATACAAATCTACGCTTGGTTTACTAGAGTGGACTGGTAGCCCAGATAGGCGGGGTATAAATCAAATAAATCAAATAAATCAAATCAATCGATCGATTGATCGATCGATCGATCGATCAATCAATCAATCAATCAATCAATCAATCAATAGATAGATAGATAGATAGATAAATAAATAAATAAATACATAAATAAATAAAAGATGATAGATAGATAGATAGATAGATAGATAGATAGATAGATAGATAGATTTATTTATTTATTTATTTATTTATTTATTTATTTATTTATTTATTTATTTAACTCTACCCCTATAATTAACCAGCAGAACAGCACAAAGACTAGATGAGGATGGAACTTGGAACATTGCTTTTCAAAAATAACTTGTTGCATTACTAGTTATCTGCCCCAACGGACAACTCATTGCATTACTGTTCCTGGAGGCACAGAAGCAACAAGTTTGTGTTGCCATTGTGTTATAATAATTACACACCATTATGTCAGTTCTGACACGGCAACCATTTTCAGGGTTTTCCCAATATAATGCTCATAAGTGATGTACCATTCCCTTCTTTTCGGAGCCCTCTGGAACTGTGCAGCTTGCCCAAGGCCACACAGACTGGCTTTACTTACACCGTGGAGAACCAAACTCCCAACCTCTGGCTCCACAGCCAGTACCTAAACCACTGAGCTAACTAATTAGCTCACCCTAACATTACTCATTGCTTTATTTTCATCACTTGCATCTGATTATTTAAAGTGGACAAGAGGTGTGTGCTTCCTCTTTCTAACTTGAAAATCAGGCTCAGGCACCACTGAGAACTGTGTAGTACCTGGTCTCTTCCTTTTTTTTCTAACTACTACACAGTGCAGAAGTGCCACAGCTTCCTGGTGTGCCTAGACCATTCCATTAACAGAGTAAAAGGATGCTTTAGGAACACCAGGAAGTGTGTCTAGACTCCCCCACTCCCAACCTTTCCATGCTGTGTCATGTGAGCAGGCTGTGTGTTCCTGAGATGCTCAGCAAATAATACAAAATAGTGCCTATCAGCTATTCTGGAGAGGGGCTGAAGGGACTGGAATGAAACCACTTCCTTCTTCTCCCTTGCCAAACAGCTCAGCAGCACAATTTTTGCTTATCAGTCCAGGCTATGTGAAGACATCCTTGAAGGTTCAGAAGGGGGGTTGAGATGAAGGAGAACGGCAGTTGATTTGCAACATCTCATATGCTTTTCCAAAGAAGAAATGCTCAGCAATACATTGAAAAACAGAGCAGCAAGAAAGCAAGGATGGGAGCAGTTTACCCTATCTTGGCATAGGCCACTTGGAGTTTCTCAACCTCCCACTTTGTTTTTGTTTTTGTTTTTGTTGTTGTTGTTGCACAGTACCAAGAACAGTGGAGGTGTCACTTAGAAAGTGGAAGGAGTGGCATCTTAGTCCAGATATCTTCTCCCCTGAATGCCAGGCTTGCACACTGTACAACCCAGATTGCTCTTGTGATTGTCACGTGCATACCCAGGTAGGCAGAAGGCTAAGATGGGATAAAGCATCCTGTTATGTATCAGTGGGCTCAGACGGAGCTCTCTGCACTTGGACAGTCCTTGGTTTGGCGCCTGTAGGGTAAAAGTGTAGCATATCTGCCAGTGTACAGAAGCTGCACACAAACACCCAATGGCAAATTTAAAGGCTGCACAGGCCTCCTTTGACAAACTACAGGAATAGCTGAAGATGCTTTGCTACCTGAAACAGCAAAGCAAATTGATCTGGCTCATCCTTGAATCATGATGCCAAGGCCTGCCAAGCCATTTTGGCACCTGAGGCAGTAGACACTGCAAATGCTCCTTCCTGTCGCTGGCAATAAAAATATAACTGTCATAAATTTAAAACACTCACCATTTGCTGCCCTTTCAAGTCAACGAAAATTGGCCGCCCAAGGCAGCTGCCTCATTCTGTCTTATGGCAGGACTGACCTTGGAAAAATGTACGTACCATGTTTGGTTTGCAGAGGGGCATTTTGTGAAGTGAAACCTGATAAATAACCCCTACTTTGCATTGCCATGGAGGGTGCCCCCTTGCCCAGCCAAAGATGCTGAACTGTTGAAATGAAAAACAAATACCTCAGCCACACAATAGCTAAAATCCTGTTGCTTTGAGTAGTAAGCTGCACTAGAGCAGGCCAATTGCATCAGTAAATTGCCTTAGGTCACAACTAAAGAAGGCCCATTTAACTCAATGGAATTTACAGAAGAGATGACTTGCCAAATTCCCACATTCAGTGGACCTCCTATAGAGCAATTTACCACATGGAATCTGCTGTCTAAAGTAACTACTTCACACTTCATTGTGATCAGAGATACAAGATATTTTGAGTCTTTTGGACTATAGCTCTCTGATTTACCATTGACCATGTTTGCTGGGGTAACCAGAGAGAGATAGCTCCGTACACTAACTTTTCCTATTTCAGATTATGATACATCTTTGCTCTTCATTTATATTCATTTAGTAGCAGTGATTTTTTGGCTGAGCAGTTAAATCAATTATTAACCGTTTTGAGGTGGAAATAGGAACAACCATTACTCCAGCACCTACTATCTATAATACATCACTGGAATCTACCATCGACAGACAACCACTACTACTGCAGATTTCAGATGTGAGACGCGCTTTCCAGAATATTAACATTTGAAAGGCAGCTGGACCAGAAGGAATCATGGGATGAGTTGTTAGGGGCTGTGCTGCAGAATTAGCTGGAGTTTTTACAGATATTTCCAATCTATCCTTGTTGCAGTGTTCTGTCCCCACTTGCCTGAAGACATCTATTATAGTGCCAGTCCCCAAGCAGTCAACTGTGGTATCTCTCAATGATTATAGACCAGTAGCTTGAACATCTGTTATTATGAAATGTTTTGAGAAATTGGTGCTGGATTACATTAAGGCTAGTCTTCCACCTTCTTTGGGCACATGGCAATTTGCATACAGGAGAAATAGATCTACTTATGATGCTGTGTCCATTGTACTCCATACTGTATTGAGTCACTTAGAACAACAGGGAACTTAGCAAGGCTGTTGTTTGTGGATTATAGCTCTGCTTTTAATACCATTCTACCCAATAGGTTGGTTTTTTAAAATGACCAACATATGCTTACCTCAGAAGATTTGTGTGTGGGTAAAGGACTTTCTGACAGATAGGCCACAGTCAGTAAGGATGGGATATCATATTCTTCTACCCTGGTACTAAGTACAGGAGCTCCCCAGGGTTGTGTGCTAAGTTCCTTCCTCTATTCCCTGTACACACATGATTGCACCCCACTGTATAACACCAACACAATTACAGTGGTGCCCCGCATAGCGACGATAATCCGTGCAGCAAAAATTGCTGCAAAGCGATTTTGTCGTTATGCAGTTTTTAAAAGCCCATAGGAATGCATTGAAACTCACCTTTAAGCGAAAATCCTCCATATGGCCGCGATTTTCGCTGCCCGGTAAGCGAGGAATCCATCCCTAAACACAGCGGGCGGCCTTTTTTTTACCTGGTGGCCATTTTGGAACCGCTGATCAGCTGTTGGAAAATCATCGCTATGCGATAATCAGTAAGCAAAACGGGTTACCGATCATCGCAAAGCAATTTTTTTCCTATCTAAAACATCGCAATGCGATCACTTTTGCAATCGCAAAAACTTAATCACTATGTGGATTCGTTGATAAATGGGGAGCCCGTTAAGTGAGGCACCACTGTATTAAATTTGCGGATGATACGACAGTGGTGGGGCTCATAGATAAGAACAATGAGTCTGCTTACAGAAAGGAAGTACAAGGGTTGATACACTGGTGTAAGGAAAATAATCTTACACTTAACATAAAACAACTAAAGAACTCATAATTGAATTTAGGAGGAAGGGAAGTGTACATTTACCACTGTACATAAATGGCAAGGAAGTGGAGAGAGTTGGTAGTTTTAAATTTCTGGTCACTTACATCTCAGAGGACCTCTCATGGACTATAAATGCCAACATGCTAGTGAAGAAGGCACAGAAGAGGCTGTATTTCCTGAGAATGCTCAGGAAGTTAAATTTATCTCAGCATTTACTTCTGTCCTACTATTTAGCACTGTTGTCTTAACTTATGGCATTCTGGTATGGTTTGGGAGCAGTTCTGTAGCAGACAAAAAATCTCTACAGAGAACCATTAAAATTGCCCGGAATATCATTGGGCTCCAGCTATCAACCCTCGATGACATCTTCACATCCTGCTGTTTGAGGAAGTCACATAACATCCTGAGAGACTCTTCCCATCCTGCTCACAACTTATTTGAACTGTTGCTGTCTGGTAGAAGATACAGAACAATTAAGACTTGGACCACACATTTTCTGAGTAGTTTTTATCCCAGAGCTATAATTGCACTTAATAATGAGCTTAAAGACCACTAGTAGTAAATAGTTGGACAGTGCTATCTTGCCTGTGGTGTGGATGTTTGCGTTCCTAGTGGGGGATTTTTAGTGGGTGGGGAGTGTTTGGGGATTTTTTATGTGTGTGCATGTGGGTCTGATCTCTGGGTGTCCGTGTGAATTTCGTTGTATGGGTATACTATGTATATACTTACAATGACAATAAATTTATTTGATTTGATTGATTTGATTTAAATATTCCCTGATATAGTTAGGCATCCTTCAGTCTCGAAAGACTATGGTAACATGCTCTGTATGGAGGACTTTGAACAGCATCTAGTGTGGCTGAGAAGGCCAATTCGAGAGTGACAATCCCTTCCACACTGAAGACAAATACAATCTGACCCCTGTCCAGCTTCCTGATTTTGTTGCTTTCGTGACCGTCTCTTTGCCTCGGCCTGCTGGACGAGAGAGGCCATGATGCACCGCCTGCCTCCAGGCTGAACGCTCAGATGTCAAGGTTCCCCATCTGTTAAGGTCCATTCCTAAGGCCTTCAAATCCCACTTGCAGATGTCCTTGTATCGCAGTTGTGGACTCCCTCTGGGGCGATTAACCTGCACTAATTCTCAATACAGGAGATCTTTTGGAATCTGACCATCAGCCATTCTGACGACATGCCCGAGCCAACATAGACATCACTGTTTCAGTAATGTATACATGCAAAGAATTCCAGTTTGTTCTAGGACTACTCTATTTGGAACTTTGTCCTGCCAGCTGATACCAAAAATGCATTGGAGGCAACACATATGGAAGGTGTAAAGCTTCCTCTCCTGTCGTGCACAAAGGGTCCAGGACTCACTGCAGTACAGGAGTGTGCTTAGGACACAGGCTCTATAGACCTGAATCTTTGTATGTGTCATCAGCTTCTTATTGAGCCATACTCTCTTTGTGAGTCTGGAGAACATGGTAGCTGCTTTGCTAATGCGTATATCCAGCTCGACATCTAGGGACAGAGTGTCAGAGATCGTTGAGCCAAGGTACACAAATTCATGAACAACCTCCAATTCTTGTGTGGAGATGGTAATAGAAGAAGGTGAGTCCATGCCCTGGCCCACGATTTGTGTTTTCTTCAGGCTGATTGTTACTCCAAAGTCTTGGCAGGCCTTGCTTAAACGATTCATGAGTTGTTAGAACTCTTCAGCAGAGTGGGCCACAATGTCTGCCTCATCGACAAAGAGAAAGTCGTGCATGCATTTGAGTTGGACTTTGGTCCTCGCTCTCAATCTAGAGAGATTAAAGAGCTTTCCGTCTGATCTAGTCCCGAGATAGACACCTTTTGTTGCAATTCCAAAGGTGTGCTTCAGCATGACAGCAAAAAAGATCCCAAACAGGGTTGGTGCGAGGACACAGTCCTGTTTCACTCTGCTTCGGATGTCAAAGGGATCTGATGTTGAGCCATCAAAAACTACAGTGCCTTTCATTCCCTCATGAAAGGACCTGATGATGTTAAGGAGTTGAGGTGGACATCCAGTCTGGGGAAGTCTTTTAAAAAGGCCATCCCTGCTAACCAAATCAAAGGCCTTTGTGAGATCTATGAAGGCCACAAAGAGTGGCTGTTGTTGTTCCCTGCATTTCTCCTGCAACTGTCGGAGGGAGAATACCATGTCAGTGGTGGATCTATTAGCTACATTCCAGGTGCCCAGCTTTAGGGCAGAGGTTTTCTTACTATTGTTGCGTGGTGCAGGGTTATCCATCTGCTTGTCAACTTTCACCCTAAACTACACGCAACCTGTGGGGTTAACAGACCGTGGCAAGGTAGCACCTTACTGGCTGGGGGCTACCCAGCTTAAGGCGGGTGGTATCTACCTAGTGAGGTGCAATGACCTTTCCCACCGTCAGAAGTAGCCCGTGGTGTCATGCTCTACGCTAATCGAGCAAAGACTTATAACCGGTAACTACTTCTTCCCATGTTGTTTCAACATTGTATGTGAAGCTGGAGTGTCTGATATCCCATAGGGTTTTCCCCCAAACCCCTTTTCCTTTAAAAGCCACCAACTGTGCTTATTGGTTGAAATATTTCTTCCAATTAGCAATCAAAGCTAAAATGTTAAGCTGTGACAAAGATTAGCCCTGAAAGTTCAAACCAGGTATGGAAAGCCTGGGGATCTGTTGTACCAGTTCTTATCTGTGGGAGAACCTTTGACTGTTTGTTCTGCCAGAGTGATGACTGTCTAGGCAGGGAAATCCAGAGAGGGTTACTGTTGCTGACATACATTCTGCTATTGTGAAAGCCTTACAGGTATTTGCCTCTCCCTCCTTACTAGTCTCAACAGAGGAAAGCACACAAGCCCTGGTGACCCTTGGAGCAAGTGAGGAGGAACTTGAGTGGATTATCCACAGGGAGGCCAACGATGCATGTAATCCTTGGAGGAAAACGCAGGCATCTCTTTGTGGTAGGTGATCTAAGAGGTTGCGGGAAAATGAATTTTGAAATGGTGGTGGCTTGCTCCATGCAGGCTGCTGAAATCTGAAGTAAAAAAGGTCCTCAGAAGGAGACATAAGCAAGGTTGAGTATTATTGTCAGAACTTAACAAGAGGCTTGAAGAAAAGCTACACACATTTTCCAAGGACAGAAAAAGTCTGAGATGGGAAATAGTCCTTGTAACTACCTTGCACAAACTCCTAGAGCCAGTATGACCTTAGTAGGTCAGGGTTTCTCAGAGCAAACTCCAAAAAAGACATTCCTACTCCCCTCCCTCCAAATATCTGGAATATATACCCAAAACGCAGAGAAGGCACGCCATGTCCAATGGCTACACTGCTTTGGGGTTTCTGGGACAACCAAGTAACTTTTCCAAGAGACTCTAGGGCTTGTGTATGACATGACCAATGAAGACATATTAAGGAGATTGTTAATTGTATAATTAGCATTTCTCCTAGTTTGGCTAAAAAATTTTTTTTACACACAAAAATTGGCAATAAAATACCGATATTCAATACAAATTCCAGACAACAGAAGGATATCTGCTAATTACTTTTGGTCCGCAGGTGACAGGTTTAACAGAAGAACAGGCAGGGCACCATTTTACTCCCAAACAGTTATGGATGACTTCAGCAGCATGTCATTATAACCATTCCTCTTAACTTCGCAAGCTCTGAAAAAAGGAAGCAAAGATAATCACTGCCAAAGGAAAAGAATGCTGAGATTCTTGCTATTTTCAGAGTACATTAAGAGTATTCTTTCTGCAGAACACTAAAAATGAATTTGCAAAACAAAACACAAGTATGTGAATGAGCACTTTACATTCCTATCACACCATAATTGTACAGGTGAGCGGCAGCTGGTGGGTGTGTTTTTCATAGGCGAGTCTGATGTAATATCAGAAAGCTTGTATAATAGGATGACCAGAGTATGTTCAGAGTATGGCTTAATAAGAAACTGACGACATGTACCAAGATCCAGGTCTATAGAGCCTGGGTCCTGAGCACACTCCTGTACTGCTGTGGGTCCTGGACCCTTTGTGCACAGCAGGAGAGGAAGCTGAACACATTCCATATCTGTTGTCTCTGACATATTTTGGTATCACCTGGCAGGACAAAGTTCCAAATAGAGTAGTCCTAGAACTAGCTGGAATTTTTAGCATGTATACATTACTGAAACAGCGATGTCTACGTTGGCTCAGACACGTCGTGAGAATGGCTGATGGTCAGATTCCAAAATATCTCCAGTATGGAGAATTAGTGCTGTGGTACAAGGATATCTGCAAGCAGGATCTGAAAGCATTAGGAATGGAACTCAACAGATGGGAAACTTTGACATCTGAGTGTTCAGCCTGGAGGCAGGCGGTGCATCACAGCCTCTGCCATTTTGAAGAGACACTTGTCCAGCAGGCTGAGGCAAAGAGGCAGTCCCAAAACCAGCAAAATCAGGGAGCTGGACAGGGGACAGATTGTATTTGTCTTCAATGTGGAAGGGATTGTCACTCTCGTATTGGTCTTCTCAGCCACACTAGACGTTGTTCCAAGACCTCTAATCAGAGCATATACCACAGTCTCTTGAGACTGAAGGATGCCTAATCTAGGATGTTCATGATGCTGTGGGTCTCTAGAGGTACCTGCCCATTAGTATGATGTGGCAATGAGGTACCCTGCATTTTCTCTATTATACCCTCTATTTTATACCAGGGTTGGCAATCACCTGGTTCCCTAAGGGCCCATAGGGAGGAGATAATGCATTGAAAAAGTCCCCTTGTGTGCATTTGAGTATACACACCCTGCCCCCTCCCCAGCAGGGTTTTCGTTAGAAAAATGTCCACTTTTCATAAGCTGCTTTGGGTCCCCAATAGGGAAGAAAACAGGAGAAAATTAACTAACTAAATAAATAAATATGAGAAAAAACATTGAAAAAGGAGAGAGAAGGTGACAGGGAATCTACTCCAAAAGCAAACACAGAACAATCAGCAACTACCCCCTTCCCCCCCCCCAACCACAATTCCCCAAACCCTACCAGGGTCATCAGAACACAACCTTTTCAGTTCCCTTACCTTTTTAGTTTTTAAAAGGATGTATAGTTAATAGAGAGGCAGCACTATGTAGTGGATAAAATGAGTGCTGGGATTTAGGAGACCTGCTCAGCATTGGAAATTGACTGAGAGATGGCAATGATGAAACCACTCCTTAAATATCTCACATACCTACTTAGGGCCACAGTCAGACATGATTTGATGATATAACACAACGTCAAATCACAACATGTGACTAATTGTTTCGCTTACAACTTTATCCTGTTGTTTATATATTTTTGTGCATTTGCTTCTGTTTTGGTGTGATTTCTATAAATTGCCCTAGAAATTATTTCGGGGGGGGGGGGAGGAACCCTGAAAAGCAGGTGGTACATTCACTAAACATCTTCTCTCAGAATGAGGTTTACCACTGAAATTATTTGCCATTCAAATCTTCACATCTTCTATAGAACTCTACAAATATTTTTCTTCAGACAGTTCATGATGTACACATAACCAGCTATACCGAGAATGAAGTAATCCAAGGGCTGATGATGATTCATATTAATCCACAAACTACAAAGTAAACTCACTGCAGCTTTAAACAAAAAGCAACCTTTTCTAACAAGACATGCTTTTACATGCATTCTCAAAAATAAATCCCATTGTATTCAGTGAGGCTTACTCATAAACAAGTAGATTGCAGCCCACTTCTTCTGCAGTTAGTTATTCATGTATTATCTTTTGTTCAATCAAAAAAGAGTAAATCTTTTTCCCCCCAGTGTTATTGAAATAAGTCTCTTTCCCATGGCGGCATCTCAATTTCAACAGGCAAGACAGCTTTTATAAAAGTGAGTATGTACAGTGGAATCATATCTGGTCGAATGCACCTTATGATGGCATTGACCTCTGCAATCATCCTATGGAACTTCACACCTTGAAGAGCTGCAAGAGCATGAACGGTAATTTGAACATTGACTCTACAAATTCAGTGGAAACCCCTTTGCAGACCCCCTCCCCTCGATTTGTTTAACATATGGATTTGATCCTTACTTCAGTTCTGTGGCTGAACATTCCTAGTAGCTGCCCTAGTTCTCAAAGTTCCCATATACTGTCAAAAAAGAGAGGGGGGAAAAAGCCCACTCTCATTTGGAGAGGTGTCCTGTGGATTGGGTTTCAAAGGAAGGGAGGAATTCAGAAATGAGCCTCTCAATGAAATGATCTCCAGATGTGAACACTTTCCTCTCCCAGTCTAGGCAGGAGGATAACGAGCAGAACACGCCTTAAGTACTTCCATGTAGTGGAAAGGAGAGGCAAGAGTCTTCATTACAATGGAAAAGGGAGGCAAAGAGGGGTGGAGAAACTGAATCAGAAATAAGCAGCCAGAGGGGAAAAACTGAGCAACTGTTTGAAGCATTTCAGGGCGTGTATTGTGTCTAAAATAATATTCCCCCTGTGTGCGTGGTAGTATTTTAAATTATACATCAGCAATCAGCAAGCCAACCTCGAGCAGTTTAGGGATGGGCCCAGTCAAATAGGGGATAAAGAGGAAGAAATCTAACTTTCAGGAAGTTTAGCCTCCTCTTAATCAGGGCTACTTATTCATTCTTCCTTTCTGAAATTTCTCATGAGAGGCCCTATCAAGAGACACAAAGCATCATCACATAGTGCAGTTAAAACTATGTTTGGCAGCAACAGCTGTGTTCCCTATGCACAGATTTTAATATTGCTCTAGTCTGTTCATAACTCTGTCCCAGAGATCTCTAAGACTGACAGCCATTTTGAGAGGCTGCTGAAAATTATCTGTACAAAGCTTAGAAACCATATTGGTCTATGAAAAAGAATATTTCCCCACCTATCACTCTACCAGAATAGAGGCAGAACTGGATAGCTACATACAGTGTGACTGCTTGGTATTTAGCTTGTATTTTTTATTTATTAATTGTTGCTTGTTGACTTTGAAACTTTGTCATATCTTTTAAAAACACCTGTGGTGTCCTCTTACTTTCCTTCCTCTTCTCCTTCTTTCTAAAAATGTTAGCTGCCCATTTGAGTAGCACATGTTTGGGGAATTACAAGAAGTTGGCTTGGCTCAAGATATTTGGCTTTAAGAGGTAGGACAATACATGGCATTCCTGCACATCAAGGTATATATTTCTGGCACGTGAAGCAAACAAAATCCCATCCGTGTATTTACGAAGGCTTTCACGGCCGGGATCTAATGGTTGTTCTGGGTTTTTCAGGCTCTTTGGCCGTGTTCGGAAGGTTGTTCTTCCTAACGTTTCACCAGTCTCTGTGGCCAGCATCTTCAGAGGACAGCACTCTTAGGAAGAACAACCTTCAGAACACAGCCAAAGAGCCTGAAAAACCCACATCAACCATCCCATACGTGCCTCACTGCAGACCTGGCAGTAAAAACAGAATAATAATAAATTTAGTAGTAATAACTTTTGAACAAGTCTCCTCTTTCCTAACCACAGAAATCTGTCACTTGAAGCCACTGCTTCATTTTAAGGGCATTGCTGGTACTATTAACATGGCTCCAACGGATCATGGTTGTCGAGGATGCCATTAATACAGCATTGACATTGCCAAGTTGCCTGTGTTGACCCATCCTTTTCATCTGTTAAATGCCAGCACTAAGCAAAAGACTGAGGACGACTTGTCTTGGCTTATTGTTAGCTGGCACTGAGCCCTTAACAACTGGCATGAGACTGCAGAGCTTGTCTCTTTCCTACACAATAAATTGGAAGGAATGTGAGGACTATTCCATTCAGTTGCACTGGACATCAGCATAGTTAACCCTCACAGGTTCTGAGGACATTGGAAGTTCAGCATGATGTGAGGTATACTCTTTCCCCATTCCACAATCTGAGACAGCCACATATTTTGGCTGGCATCTGAAGACTTTCTCAACATACTTCCATTTAATATTGACATTAAACCTAAGACATTTTCATTAAAAACATATGGTGGCCTTTCTCCTACTTTTGTCTTATGAGTGTGTTACAGAAAACTTTACTACTATAGAAGCCAAACCCTTTCCACCACCTATTGCTGAATTGATGGTATAGTCAAATATAAACTGCTGGCATCTCTCTTTGTGCTTAGATGCTTCCCCCATATCTGAAGGGCCCACATTCATTGGGGGATGATGACAGCTATTGACTGCACTGCATATGAGGATGAAGAACAGGAAATTTGTTTGAGTTCATTTGCGTAAGAATTTTAGAAAACTGGCCCTTTGTTTTCATTTTCAGAATATAAAGAATTTAAGAGTAAAAAAAATGAATATGAGAAAAACAGAAAGTGACAGACTTATCCATCAAGAACCAGAATTAGGAGTTTTCATCTCAAAGCTCAGATTGGAAGCCTTGTGTATGCAACTCTGTTATTGCTGACTTTGACTTGCCACCTATTTTTATATTATTATTATTATTATTATTATTATTATTATTATTATTATTATTATTATTATTATTATTATTATTATTATTATTATTATTATTATTATTATTATTATTATTATTATTATTATTATTATTATTATTATTATTATTATTATTTAGTTTTAAAGAAACATGTCATCTGTAACAGTGGTCCCCAACCTTGGGCCTCCAGATGCTCTTGGATTACAACTCCCAGAAGCCTTCACCACCACCTCTGTTGGCCAGGATTTCTGGGAGTTGAAGTCCCAGAACCTCTGGAGGCCCAAGGTTGAGGACCACTGGTCTGTAACACATGTACATGGCCCAATGTGGTAATTTCAATGCTGGGAACAGCTATGTCTATTAAATTTGGCCAGTGCAGTTTGTAACTGAAGAATTAAAAAGTGTTTGCAAATTACGTATTTTGAATGAAAAGAGTGTGAGGTTTAAAAATGCAATGTGGGAGAATGTCAAGCAGACATATTTCCCTACCACTGTAGAGAAGGGTCAGTCATTATGTCCATTGATCTTACTTTGTGGTTTGCCATATTCATGCCAAATTACCACCAACAGTTCCCAACTCACTGGACTGGATCCTGATTGAGACATGTGGCTTAATCTGGTGGAGGTAGGTGTTCCCTCCCCTACAAGGTAGACTTTCCACCCCATCCCTGAAAATGCTACACTGAAAATCAGAGCACCTTACCAGATGGGATGGGTTAGGATTTGGAGAGAAAGGTTGACTGAAATTGTGGGGCTGTACTTTCCACGAGTAGAAATCCCTCCCTCTCACTCCCAACCTCTCTGTCTAATAATTTCAGGGGCTGCTGTAGGAAGGCATGGGATGAGGTAATCTATTTCTGCCCACCCAGCTGCACACACCTATAATTTTGTTTATTATCATTTTTACAACCTAACACACAATTACTGCACCAAGGATGTAAAGGATACTAAAAACAAAGCAGAACACTGCATGCTCAGCCATTTCCCAGGTCTTACCACTCCCCCCCGCCCCCACACTAACAAGATTTATTGGCTCCCTGGGAGAACAAGATGGCAGTCTCATATTCCCTGATGCCCCCCTTCCCCTACCACCCCACCCCTACTTTTTGTCTGTCCATTTTTGCAAGGAACTGCAAGATTCTGTGCGGCTCAATGCCCTTTCCAGGGAACCTTGGATAGGAAATACACAATTTTGCACAGACATTATAATGATTCTACACGGATCAATATTTCTCCCAGGAAAAAACAACCATGAAACATCCAAGAAATCTCTTGAGACGGTCGTAAGGGGGTGGGGGTGGGTGGAAAGAAACCTTGCATTTAAAAGTCTTCCTACAAAGAGAGGGTTTTCCCCTCCTTGGTTTCTTGCTGAGAGCTAGTGACTGTAAGATTCACAGCACTACTGCATAGTAGCATTTCTCATTATACGCAGGTGGGGCTGGGTTGTGTTCATAATACAGTTACTGTTCCTATCATTCCAAATTGTACACCAACTTAACTCAGAATTTGCTCAAGGCTGATGTCTCCTTGATTGAATTTGCATGTGAACTTGTAGGATACATACATCTCCTTCACAGATTTATATAATATTAATATTGTTGCAGAGTTTTTCACTTCAATGTGCAGAATTTAGGGTGGGCGAGGAGTTTTATTGTTCTGCTTAAAATATATGTGTAGAACTTCCAGCACTTGAAAACATAACATTTTTGGACTACAATTCCCAGAATCCCACAGCCATACTGTCTAAGACTTGGGGGGATTAGGGAAGTGCAAAACATAACAGATACACCCTGAGCAGAAGGAATTATAAGAAGTTATTTTTTCTGTGTCATGCAGAAAAGAGACGGAGGGAGGGAGAGTGAGAAAGAGAGCTGTGTTACCTGCCATGTCAGAGGAGCTGCCCATCTTCCTGGACTCACAGAAAAATGGAAAAGCCTCTCAGGTATGTAGCGAGCCACCTTACAGGTTCTTGAGCTATGCATCTTTCCTCTACTCAGCCCTTCTTTCTTAGTCTGTTCCTCTTCTCCACTATACGTAGAAGACGTTACTCAACAAAAGGCTTATTCATCTAACTCATGAAACAGCTTTTATGTTTAAAACTGGAAACCACAGGCAATGCAAACATGTTCAGTGAAACAACGTTATGGCAACTCCCATGTCCGCTGAGTCACATCCCCTCTGCTTCTGGCCTCTCTTTTGTCCCATGAGGGTTGCCAGGCCACAATTCAGCACTGGCAATAGAAGCCACAACAAACAGCAGCCCCTGTTGTGTGTGACTTCCAAAGGAACATCAGCACAGGTGGTAATCCTGTCAAAGGCATCCCGGCCTAGAATCCCTTCCCTCAACAGCTTCTGTGAATTGTGTTTGATCACCCCACCATACCAGGTTACAGCTGAATAGCAAATTAGTTGCGTTCAGGTAGTCATTAATCTCTCTCTCTCTCTCTCTCTCTCTCTCTCTTGGCAATGATGGGATTGCTCTAGTTACTCACACACCCAATAAAAACATGCCAAGGTCATGGGATTCATTTCTTGAAGGCTGACTCTGAATGGCTGCTAATCCACATGTTGCACAAACACAGAGTGAATAGAGAATTTCCTGGGGATGTTGCCTCAATGTGTTGGGTACCATTTGTGGTGGAGGCTCATTGGGGGTGATGGGGCATCTTCAACAAGCCCAGTCCTGCCTACTTTGTTACCTGAGGGTGAGGGTCAGGACCCAGTCATATTCTCTTTCTGCTGAACTCACAACACTCTGTGACAGGACAGTGTTTTCAATTACACCCAAGGCTAAGTGCACACATATAGATCTCCTCCAACAATTAGTGCCATTGCAAAATCCCTCTATCCTCTGCCACCTGAGGCAACTGGTTCACTCTATCTAACAGTAAGTATCTGGGCCATATGTAGTAGAGAGGAGCCTGAAGCCATTTTGACCACAACTGTTATGGTCTTTCCCCCTGCCACATAAACCATTTAACCAAAGCACTTTCTATGGCCTGTTTTACTAACTTTTTGTGGCTTATTTTCCATCACACTTGAAGCCGAGTGCACAGTATGCAGAACTGGAATAAGATTAGAAACTTGAAAGGTTTGTGGCTGCTATGAGCTGAGAAAATAGAAGAGGTCTAAGAACATCCAACAGACAGAAGGCAGAATGGTGCACCATAAGCACCTCTCTCACACTGCTATTGCTATATCAATCTCTTCGCTACCGTCTCACCTTCATTGTCTTGCTCCCCTTCCTATACTGCCTCCTGCTCTCTGAGTAAGATCCACAATTCTCTATTCCCCTTCCACAAAATCTGTACTCAAATAGGTCTGAGAGATGAGGCACGCATAAGAATGCTTTGCTTTTTCTGATCAAGGAATTGGATGACAAGAACTGCGGTTAGCAGGGAGACTGAAATATAGAAACATCAGCGTGGCCATCACATCACTGCACCTTCTTGGATTAGCATCTGCTCTGACAAGAGTTATTGTCTTTTAACAATTCCAGATCCTCCCTCCCACTGAAAATATCTGTTTCATATTATTTTCCCCAAGATAAATTGCTTGCATATTTCTGTGCTGAATCTCACACTATTATTTCCTGCCCATAAGGTTCCTTGAATGCCAAAGAGTAATAAAACACACTATTCGTGCATCACACTAAAAGCAACACTTAGCGAGAGAGAATGTAAATGGTTTGCTTGGGTTTGTATATGAATGAAGGCGAATAAGTATCCATGAGAGGGGCACCCTAACTCTATAAGCATTAGCTACGATTCCCAGTTGGACACACACAGCTCCACATGTACTGTTAAATTTTTGCATAACTACACAGAAAGAAAAACTTGAAGCATTTTTTGGGGGGTGTGTGTGTTTAGTCGTTTAGTCGTGTCCGACTCTTCGTGACCCCATGGACCAGAGCACGCCAGGCCCTCCTGTCTTCTACTGCCTCCCGGAGTTGTGTCAGGTTCATGTTGGTTGCTTCGCAGACACTGTCCAGCCATCTCATCCTCGGTCGTCCCCTTCTCCTCTTGCCATCACACTTTCCCAACATCAGGGTCTTTTCCAGGGAGTCTTTTCTTCTCATTAGATGGCCAAAGTACTGGAGCCTCAGCTTCAGGATCTGTCCTTCCAGTGAGCACTCCGGGTTGATTTCCTTTAGAACTGATAGGTTTGTTCTCCTTGCAGTCCAGGGGATTCTCAAGAGCCTCCTCCAGCACCACAATTCAAAGGCATCAATTCTTCGGCGGTCTGCTTTCTTTATGGTCCAGCTCTCACTTCCATACATCACGACAGGAAAAACCATAGCTTTGACTATTCGGACTTTTGTTGGCAAGGTGATGTCTCTGCTTTTCAAGATGCTGTCCAGATTTGTCATCGCTTTCCTCCCAAGAAGAAGGCGCCTTTTAATTTCAGGGCTGCTGTCTCCATCTGCAGTGATCATGGAGCCCAGGAAGATAAAATCTGACACTGCCTCCATATCTTCCCCTTCTATTTCCCAGGAGGTGATGGGACCAGTGGCCATGATCTTAGTTTTTTTGATGTTGAGTTTCAGACCGTTTTTTGCACTCTCCTCTTTCACTCTCATTACAAGGTTCTTTAATTCCTCCTCACTTTCTGCCATCAGAGTGGTATCATCTGCATATCGGAGGTTGTTGATATTTCTTCCGGCAATCTTAATTCCGGCTTGGGATTCCTCCAGTCCAGCCTTCCGCATGATGTATTCTGCATATAAGTTAAATAAGCTGGGGGACAATATACAGCCTTGCCGTACTCCTTTCCCAATTTTGAACCACTCAGTTGTTCCATGACCAGTTCTAACTGTTGCTTCCTGTCCCACATATAGGTTTCTCAGGAGACAGATAAAGTGGTCAGGCACTCCCATTTCTTTAAGAACTTGCCATAGTTTGCTGTGGTCCACACAGTCAAAGGCTTTCGCATAGTCAATGAAGCAGAAGTAGATATTTTTCTGGAACTCTCTGGCTTTCTCCATAATCCAGCGCAAGTTAGCAATTTGGTCTCGAGTTCCTCTGCCTCTTCGGAATCCAGCTTGTACTTCTGGGAGTTCTCGGTCCACATACTGCTGAAGCCTACCTTGTAGGATTTTGAGCATAACCTTGCTAGCATGCGAAATGAGTGCAATTGTACGGTAGTTGGAGCATTCTTTGGCACTGCCTTTCTTTGGGATTGGGATGTAGACTGATCTTTTCCAATCCTCTGGCCACTGTTGAGTTTTCCAAACTTGCTGGCATATTGAATGTAGCACCTTAACAGCATCATCTTTCAAGATTTTAAATAGTTCAACTGGAATGCCATCACCTCCACTGGCCTTGTTGTTAGCCAGGCTTTCTAAGGCCCACTTGACTTCGCTCTCCAGGATGTCTGGCTCAAGGTCAGCAACTACATTGTCTGGGTTGTCCGGGATATCCACATCTTTCTGATATAATTCCTCCGTGTATTCTTGCCACCTCTTCTTGACGTCTTCTGCTTCTGTTAGGTCCCTCCCATTTTTGTCTTTTATCATGTTCATCTTTGCGCAAAATGTTCCTCTAATATGTCCAATTTTCCTGAACAGATCTCTGGTCTTTCCTTTTCTGTTATCTTCCTCTATTTCTTTGCATTGTTCATTTAAGAAGGCCCTCTTGTCTCTCCTTGCTATTCTTTGGAAGTCTGAATTCAAGTTTCTGTAACTTTCCCTATCTCCCTTGCATTTTGCTTCCCTTCTCCTCTCTGCTATTTCTAAGGCCTCGTTGGACAGCCACTTTGCTTTCTTGCATTTCCTTTTCTTTGGGATGGTTTTCGTTGCTGCCTCCTGGACAATGTTACAAGCCTCTATCCAAAGTTCTTCAGGCACTCTGTCCACCAAATCTAGTTCCTTAAATCTGTTCTTTACTTCCACTGTGTATTCATAAGGGATTTGGTTTAGATTATACCTGAGTGGCCCAGTGGTTTTTCCTAATCTCTTCAGTCTAAGCTTGAATTTTGCTATGAGAAGCTGATGATCAGAACCGCAGTCAGCTCCAGGTCTTGTTTTTGCTGACTGTATAGAGCTTCTCCATCTTTGGCTGCAGAGAATATAATCAATCTGATTTCGATATTGCCCATCTGGTGATTTCCATGTATAGAGTCGCCTCTTGTGTTGTTGGAAAAGAGTGTTTGTGATGACCAGCTTATTCTCTTGACAAAACTCTATTAGCCTTTGTCCTGCTTCGTTCTGAACTCCAAGGCCAAACTTCCCTGTTGTTCCTTTTATCTCTTGGCTCCCTACTTTAGCATTCCAGTCCCCTAGAATGAGAAGAACATCTTTCTTTGGTGTCAGTTCTAGAAGGTGTTGTAAATCTTCATAGAATTGTTCAATTTCAGTCTCCTCAGCAATGCTGGTTGGTGCATAAACTTGGATTATTGTGATGTTGAATGGTCTGCCTTGGATTCGTATTGACATCATTCTATCATTTTTGAGATTGTATCCCATTACAGCTTTTCCCACTCTTTTGTTGACTATGACGGCTACTCCATTCCTTCTACGGGATTCTTGTCCACAATAGTAGATATGATAATCATCTGAGCTGAATTCGCCCATTCCTGTGCATTTTAGTTCACTGATGCCCAGGATGTCGATGTTTATTCTTGCCATCTCCTGTTTGACCACCTCCAGCTTCCCAATGTTCATAGATCTTACATTCCAGGTTCCTATGCAGTATTTTTCTTTGCAGCATTGGATTTTCCTTTCACTTCCAGGCACGTCCACAGCTGAGCGTCCTTTCGGCTTTGGCCCAACCACTTCATTAGCTCTGGAGCTACTTGTACTTGTCCTCCGCTCTTCCTCAGTAGCATGTTGGACGCCTTCCGACCTGAGGGGCCCATCTTCCAGCGTCATATCTTTTAGCCTTTTGTTTCTGATCATGGGGCGTTCTTGGCAAAGATACTGGAGTGGCTTGGGGGGAGGGGTGAGCAATAGTTTTATGCACACATACCTGCTTACTGGCTCAGGTAGCCCAAGCCCAGCAACTTCCTTGTCAAGGCTGAAGACTCACAGCATCTGCAAAAGTTCCTGATAATGGCTACATAGTGTTTTCAGTATTAGAAAAGAGCAGCAGAAAAGAAATGGGAAAAGCTACTTTGGGGAGATCTATAGCATCCAGAATCCCATAGTTAGCACGAGCTAGGAATAGTCAAGAACTCTTGGGCATTCAAGGTACCTACTGTATATCATAGCGAAACTCTCATTCACAGACAGATTTTTGTGTCTGAGAAATCAGGCTCGCAAACAGGGCCCATGTTTACATTCCATAAACCAATCACAAAACAAAACAAACTAATCTTAAAAAAGAGAGGCACAAAAACGTGCTGCAGTGACAACGAGATGCTTTCCGCTCCCCATGACTAGAGGGGAAAAGCATTAGGGAATGCTAATCAGATTTGAAGATTACACAAAAGTGGGTGGAATAGCTAATCCCTTGTAAAACAGAAACAAAATTCAAAATGATGTAGATAGGATTGAGCACTGGGCTGAAAACAACAGAATGAAATTCGACAGGGATAAGTGCAAAGTACAACATCTAGGAAAAAGAAACCAAACCCACAGTTATAAGATGGGGAATACCTGGCTCAGCAATACTACAAGGAAGAAGAATCTTGGAGTTGTCGTAGATCACAAGCTGAATACAAGCCAACAGTGTGATGTGGCTACAAAAAAGGCAAATGCTATTTTACGTTGCATTAACAGAAATATAGTCTTCAAATTCCAGGAGGTACTAGTTCCCCTTTATTCAGCACTGATTAGGCCTCATCTTGAGTACTGTGTCCAGTTGTGGACAAAACACTTAAAGAAGAGTGCTGACAAATTGGAACAAGTTCAGAGGAAGGCAATAAGAATGATCGGGAGACTGGAAACCAAGCCCTATGATGAAAGTCTGAAAGAACTGGACGTGTTTAGCCTTGAGAAAACATGTCTGAGGGGAGAGTTAATAGTACTATTCAAATACTTGAAAGAGTGCCATACAGAGGAGGGGCAGGATCTGTTCTCAATCATCCCAGAGTGCAGAACAGGCAACAATGGGCTCAACTTAAAGGAAGCCAGATTCCAGTTGAATATCAGAAAAAACTTCCTAACTGTTAGAGCAGTACGGCAGTGGAACCAGTTATCTTGGGAGTTGATGAGTGCTTCAGCACCGGAGGCATTCAAGAGAAAATTAGACAACTACCTGACAGATATCCTTGAATTTATATTCCTGCATTGAGTGGGGGTTTGGGTTCCAGGGCCTTATAGACCCCTTCCAACTTTATTCTATGATTCTGTGACTTGTTGCTGTGGAAATACTGTATATTGTTTGACCAAGTCACTGCTTATGTCCCTTGCAGCACATGACTCACATGAGTTGCTGTGCAAGGAGGGACACAATCAGCAACTTGCTAACTAGTAGCAATTTGCTGCCCAAAATTTACACCATTGAATTCATATTGGCATAACTAATGAATAGGATTCTGGTCATAGGTAAGTAAGTAAGTCAGTAGACAGACAAATAACAGACAGTCAGAGCTTGATTTTTTTTTAATTTTAATTTTAATCTTTTGTATTGTAACAAGAGGATGCATCTGGGTTGAATGAAGGTCTTACCCATTTTATTCAGAGAGCTTTCAAAAGTTACTACTTAGGCTCCGAAATTACATGTCTGGGACATGTAATCTGGAAGTTTTCAACCCTCCTAAATTCTGCATACTCTGTTGTGGTTCCAGGTGTCTTCTGATGCAAAGGAGAGCTGTGCTGCAACTAGACTGTCAGGTCAGAAAGTCTGATGCTGGAAAAACTTCCCAAGGGCCCTATAGACCTTTGTAGACTTCTAGGAAAAATCAGAAGCCTATGTTCATCAGAGCTGGAATTTATCCCAGAACAGGTTAATTCCAGAATGAAACCAGATAACCATTTCTAATAGTATCAAAATTCATCTGGGTATCAAGGTAAAGGTTGCTTCATTGCTGTCATGATTCCAGGCATTTTAAGTGCTCACCCAGCCACTTAGAATATTTTTCATGTGTCCGGTAATATGCTTAAAGTCTAAAGATTGTTCAAAGCTGTAATGGTTTTTACTTTTTAATGATTTACAGTATTTTAAAGGTGTATTCTCTGCTTTTTGGATTGTACCTTTTAAGGCTATAAGCTCCTGCAGTCTAAGAACATATGCTTCTGCATGGTTTGAGTTCTGCCTACAACTTAAGTTTTCCTTTTGAATTATTTCTTATCTGCAACTTCTCAAAGTTGTAAGAATTTTGGATGGCAATCACACCTGCGGGTTTTCATAAGTCCAAGAATGCAAGAATGGGTTTCTGTTTAAGCATTTGTGTCTACCATTTTTCTTAGCTTTAAAAATGGAAAAAGTTACATGTTTTCAACAACTTCAAAGTATTTTTGTGTGCATATGGAACAAGAAAGCAATCTAGATGAATAAAGCTTGTAGAAATAGACAAGCTGTTTTTGCCTGCGATCCTTGCAACAACAAAGCAACTTTTATGATACCCAGATGAATTTTGATAGGATTGAAAATGGTTATCAAGTTCAAATTGGAATTAACCCTTCCTGAGATAAATGCCAGCTGCAACAAACACTGTATTCTGATTTTAGTAGAGGAAATGCCCATTAGGGCTCTTAGGAAGTTGTCCAGGTGTTAGACTTTCTGACTTGTCAAAATCTCAAAACCCCTACGGGCACATAATGCTACTTCAACCTATAGACACAGCCCAAGGAAGTTCAGTATGATCACCACAATTGGATACTCTTCTCTTTCAGATTTCTTTTTCCATCTTATAGCTCTAAGTCAGGGGATCCTGACTTCTTGGTTGTGGCACCTCAGTTATGGAATACTCTCCCCTGAGAGGCTCAACTGGCCCCAAGACTTCTAATCACATTTTTCACCAAGTTAAACCATGAGTATTAACCAGTATTTTCAGGGATTAAGGACCATGGCTTTAATAGACTATGGAGGCTTCTCTATTGTAGTAGTAGTTCTAAATGGTTTTAATCAGCTTAAAATACTGAATTTTAAAAATATTGTTTTTAATTATAGTATTCTGTCATGGAGTACAATGGTGGAATATAAAAGCACTACATACAATAAAAATAAATGAAATAAATAATGTCACTGGGAACTGTAGCTAAGCTGAGGGAGAACAAGGAAAACTTAGGTAGGTGGCAGGTGAACCTTTGCTACTCAAAGAATGCCAGGGCTTCAACCTGGAAGTCACTAGCTCCACAATACGGCTGTGTAACAGGCAGCCCTGACCTCACCTGTCCGTCACGGCTGGGCAGTGGATCATCAGCCAATGGGGTGACGGAGGGTGGGGCTGAAGAGGGAGGAGCTGGAAGTAAAAGGGGTGTGAGGAGAGTGTGGGAGATCAGATCTGGAGTGTGAGAGAGAAAGAGCTTGTTTAGAGGCCTGCGTGCCTAAGTGTTCAGTGAGGGAAGTCTGTGATTAATTAAATAAGAAACAGTGATTGACATCGTGATTAGCTACTTGTGATTTTCATATTTTATTTTGTTATACCAATAAACCAGTTTTGTTTTGAAGGAAACAGTTGTCCTTTTTGAATAGTAATTATAATTGGTGGCAGCGAGTGTGTAGTGGTGTAGTGGGCACCCTGAGAGGCCTGAGTTGGCAGTGACATCAGAGTGGCCTGCCACGTAACAGGCTGGTATCAAGAATGTAACATAAATGCAAACTGTGACCACTTTTCTCTGCTGTTCTCATATGTCTACCCTTTACATGCATGCACTTTTGGCTGAATTATAGCTCATACAGACTCATGCAAACGTATATGAGCAAACTAGAGAAAAGTAGGCTAAGATCTGAAGTGTTATAATACTAAAATTTATTAGTCTTCATTTCCCCTTCCTAAAGTGGTTGTAATTATTTGTCCAAAAATAGGATGTAATGATTGACATATCAGTTTTTCAAAGCACATGAATTAGTCTCTCAAGGTCATGGGATAAAAATAATAATATCTGCAGTTCTTTGTATTTATGTCCTAGATACTGAACTTTCTTGTTTAAGATCAGGTTCTTGCCATGAGGTCTAGAATCTTCTTTTCATGGAAGCTGACAATTTCTTCTTATAAAAAGTGTTCGAAGCATTAAAGCTACCTGTTTCAAAGCAGTCCATCATGACCTCAGTTATTGCCTGTTAACAAACTGCTTGTCTTGATACAAGATACCCCATCTATAAAATCACAGACAATGATGTAGTCAAAATCAAGCAATTACAGGTTCTGTTCAGTTAAGTGAAAGAGGGAAGTACATGGGCTAGATCTGCAGATCAGTCACTTTTAATTACTGTTTAGAGATTTCTTTGACGAAGATTAGCGCCACAATGCTATTAATAAATAGCGGTGGGAAAGGATGACACATTATCTCTGTATCTGTTTTTCTTGTATGGGAGGATTATAGTTTGAAAAACTGCCAGAAATCATGGGAGGGCCAGAGAATGAGTGGAACGGCCCAGTCATGCACCTGCAGGAAGGAATCTGACTACATTTCTAAAAAAGCTATCAAGTGTGACTGTAGCAGCAGCAACAAGAGCAATGGGCTTAAAAAAAATAAGTGAGACACCCAGGCTGGTTCACTTTCAGGCAGGTCTCATCTTGCAATATAATTTTGCTCAAGTGGCCTGTGCTTAAAAACAATAAACACAGGTACCACCTCTGTTCTTCTTCAGAGGTTTAAGGAGAGAATTAAACTACACAGCTGGATGGAATGTAAACAGGAGTTGAACTTAGTTTGTGGCAAATTTCTGGCTGGAAGAATCAGATAAGTTCAAATTTTTACCAAGCTGTCGAGATGGCCCATACGGGCAACCAAATGTTCTTTTTCATGTCCAGTGGGGGACAGGTTTTGTTTGGTGCCAGAGCATGATCGGAGCTTGGTAGAGTTTCTTTTTTTTTGGGACTACAGTACCTAAAATCCTCCTTCCAGCATGGCTTCTTGGTATCTGTAGTCCAAAACAGAATCTACAGTGGTGCCTCGCTAGACAGTTACCCCACATGACAGTTTTTTCGCTAGACATTGACTTTTTGTGATCCCTATAGCAATTCGCAAAACAGTGATTTCTATGGGGGAATTTCGCTGGAAAATGTTTGGTCCCTGCTTCACAAACCGATTTTTGCTAGACAACAATTTTGAAAGCTCCCTCCGTGCTCGCAAAAAGGGTGTTTTCGGGACCTAAGCTTCGCAAGACAGCCATTTAAACAGCTGATCGGCGGTTCGCAAAGCAGCTTTCCTATGGCCGATCTTCACTAGACAATGACGATTCTTCCCCATTGGAACGCATTAAATAGGTTTCAGTGCATTCTAATAGGGAAATGCTTTTCACTAGACAATGATTTCGCTAAACAGCAATTTCAGTGGAACAGATTATCATCGTCTAGCAAGGCACCACTGTATACCTTGTGATTCTCTTAAGAACTGCTCCTGGGTTCTCTTAGGAACATCTTGGGGATTGAGACAGGAGCATCTCAGTTTCAGAAGCAGCAGCCCTGATGCCTTCTGTAGTGTGGAAAAAACTCGCCAGAGAGCTCTTTAACTTTTGATCTGTAACACTCTTTAGAAAAAAGGTGAATCATTATTGTGTACTAAAAGTGGCTTAAAACCAGCTCTGTGATGCTAGGCCTCTTTTAATCTTAAAATCAGGGTTCCCTGTAGAACGAAATACAAGCCATCGCACATAGCAAAACTGAACTCTTCTCTCCCCCGCCTTGTGGCATCAATGAAAGCTCCTCTATCGAGCCTGAAGGATCATGCATGACAAATTCAATTCATCACAATGTTCTGAAGGTCATCACATGTTCCTACAAAATATCAGATCACATGGATATCTTCAGACCTTGCACACACTTCATGCAACAGTAATTAAAAAAAACAAGGTCCCCCCCCCCCTTTTACAGTAATAGGCCTGCTTCCGTAAAAACATCTGCGTGTATTGCTTCTTCCTGGGCTTCTAATAAACTACAGTTCATAGTCTGCAAAAATTCATCATCATCATCACCATGCCTCTTTAACTGCCAGTTACCTTTCACACAGCATCTCTAGGAAGGCATGATTTCCATTAGAAAACAGTGGATGGAAAGAAGAGACTTGGCCTTTCCATGGGAATCCTGTTTTTTCCTTCCAAATCTCTTCCCTTGCACAGGTTTACAAACCTATGTTTCAGACAGAAACTCTGGTCTGGAAACTTTGCCAGGGAAAGCACTACTGGAGGAGGAGAATTGTAGGGATGGGGGAACATTTGGTGAGAGAATAATTAAAGGCCTTCCCACCTTTCACTTCAATGAAAACTGCCCTCACCAGAATCCCATTTTTTCCAACAAAAAAACCCCCAACCAAACAAAAAAGGAATCCTGTGGCAAAGCCTCAAAGAGGTCTGGTGCAGAGGCAGAACTAAGGTGGCCATTTAAACCTCATAGCAAAGGAGGACAGGCATCACTAAAAAGGAGGACAAAAATGGCCCCTGAATTTTTGTAAAATTGCTTGTACAAAATTGGCGGTAGAGATGTAAAAGGAGAAATGAATTTTACCATTTAAATGGAATTAAAGTGCATCTCTTTGGAATGGGGGAAATGCTGACCTGATATCCTATGTGTTTGGTGGGAGCAGTGCTCACTGTGGGCGGACAATTTCAAGGTCCCTGGTCTTCCTCCTTATGGCTCCTTATCTTTAAATGAAACTTGGACAGGGTGGGCCTTCAAATGGAAGACATTCCAAAAAGCAGCATTTTTCTCTGAAGCCTTTCAGATGAAGGACTCCCCTCCATGAAAGAGTACCTGTGGCCATCCCAGGCAAAAAATATTGTTTCACTCTGAGAACGGACTCAGTTCTCCCTCACCTTCCAATCTGCCGTTTCATGACAAACAAAGGCGTGACTCCCTGTGTGGAGGGCATTTATTTAACTTACATGTTACAATGACAAATGGTACGATATAGGACTAGTTGATCACTTGCCTGGAGAACACAGTTTGTACTTCTAGATCATTTATTTCCCATTTGTGTCTTCCCCTGCCAGGAAAGCCTGTGTTCTTTGTCCATGCTCTATTCATTGCATCCTGTATCTCAAAGTCAAATCAGGACAGATTTGGGCAGTCTACTATTCACATGATCTGACTGTATTTACTTGATAGCTAAGGACAGAAAGAGTTACAAAGCTAGCCTGATTGCATTCCTATGTTGTTTTCAGAAAGAAACCAATGTAATTACCTTATGTTTAGATATGCCAAAATAGCTACGGCTTAACCCAATTCCAAAAACAACGGATGGGTCTACACAGCCATTTCTAGTGTTTTTGCATTCACACATTGTGCTAAATCTGACTTGCTAACTCTTCACCTTTAAGGAAGAGACACAGGATTTGAGGCTCATCTCTTGAGTTTGCCTTCGTCCTTCTAAAGATCCTCTTCCCCCTTTCAAAATGTGGACTGCAAGTTGACAGACTGTCTTATGGGCATAGGTTGCCTGCCTGTTCCTCCTCATTCACCTCTTCATCCTTCCATTCCCCACCTAATAGCATCCCAAGGCAGCTGCAATGATTCTCTCTGATAACAAAGAAAAACTGAAAAAGAATGTATGGATACATTCAGAGAAGAACTAAACCTGAACCACTCAATAATAGCTACAAGCTCCTCTAAATCTGTCACATGTTTCCCTTATAAAAGAACAGTTCATCTGTTCTTCTATGCTTGCTGTGTGTGTGTGCTTTGCTTCAAAGAATGTGACTAGATGGGAAGCTGTCTTCGGTTGATGTGAAGCTCTCTATACCACACCCTGTGCCAACCCAAATCCTTGCCATTGTTCACACAGAAATGTTTGATTATCCTGGGAAGGTGTGTTGCAGGTGCCCACAGAGACAGGTGCATTTCATAACCGTAGAACAGCAGAGCTGGAAGGGACCCAATAGACGATCAAGTCCAGCCCCTGTCAAGGAGGCAAAGTGAAGAACCAAACTCCCCCAAACTCTGGCTCTGCAGCCAGATACCTAAACCACTGAGCAGTTCATTGTTCCTACAGTATATATCACATCATTCTCTGTCATTAACCTTGCCCTCTTCCCTGCCACCCCCCTTTTTTGTTCACTTTATGAAGCAATATAGTACTGAAAGGACAAGACAGAGCTACTTCTGAATTACCACCTCTTTGCTTATTTGACATAGCAATAAACTAGTAAAAACTTTTTTTAAAAAAAGGTGGCGATCTTTTTAAACAGCTATCAACTAAAGATGGGCACAAATTAAAAATGAATCACCAAATTTGTTCAGAAATCTCTAATTCATCAATCCATATTCATACAAATCAATGCCCCAATGGATACAAATCAATTAATTTGTAGCAATTTTTGATTCATCAATTCATTGGGCTATAAAATGCCCCCAGGCACCTAGAGACACCAAACTGCAGGGAATCCTCCTCTGACTCTCCCTTAAAATTCCCCCAACTTTGGTGAAGACTGGATTTCAAATGTCTGAGTTATACACCCACAAATAGGACCCTCCAGAAAAGTTCTCCCCAGGCACCTAGAGGCACCAACATCACAGAGAAGCTTCCCATGACTCTCCTCTACAGTGTCTCCCACTTTGGTGATGATTGGGGTTCCTCAAGCCAGATGCTAAAGGACACTTTCCTAGGGGGACCCACTTTATGGGTGTATAACATGGATGTCTGAAACCCAATCTTCACCAAACGTGGAGGGATTGTAGAGGACAACAAGGGGAAGCTTCTCTGTGATGTTGGTGTCTCTAGGTGCCTGGGGGAAAACTTTCCTAGAGAGAGCTCTTTGTGTGTGTATAACCTGGATGTCCAAACCTCAAACTTCATTAAACTTGCAGGGCTTGTAGATGACAGTTAGAGGAAGGTTCTCTGCAGATTTTGTGTCTCTAGGTACCAGGGAGGGGCATTTTATATGGTTTTAAATTTAAAAATGAATTGACAAATCATTTAATCGATTTGTCAGAAATTGATTTGTAATTCATGATTCATCAACCTTGATGAACCACAAATCAAAACAAATCACCATTTTTCTGATTTGTGCCCATCTCTAGTACCTACCGGAGAGGTATAAGCCAGAAATAAGTAATGCTGAGCCACCAGACCTGGCCTCACTGAAAACATCACCCTCCATGTGATCAGGATACTTCCCCGCTCCAAAGCCAGATAAAGCCAGAGATCAAGATAAAATAATGCAAGCAGAAAATGCTACCAACCCCACCCCCAAGTCCCCAAGCTCTGCTGGCTGAACAAAAGGGGAAACTACATTGGCCATTAACCCCACCATTTACACTGGACTGGGTACAGGTGAATTTGAACTAAAACCAGGGGCCTACGTGACTCAATGCAGGGAAGTCTGTTGTGGAATTTTCTTTTTTGAGTGGGGAATTGTCTTTTTGTTGATGTTGTTCTGCTGGCAGGGGTGGTTTAAATTTGTTCTGATGGGGTTGACATTACTTATGTCTGCTTTCTGCTGTGTGACCACCTGATCTGATGCAAAAAAGTGTTTGCCAGGGTGTCAGTTCCTCTCAACCAAGTGCCCCTCATCTCCACATAGTCTTTTTTAAAAATTTATTTAAAGCTTACAAGTCAGTACTGGAACAAAGTCTCACTAGCACACATAGAAGAAGTAAACAAACAAAAGGAGAGGTGGAAATTGCCAATTAGCACTTTAAGACAGCTCCTGCTGTTGGAACTTCATGCAAACAAAGCTCTTTCTCTCTATGCCCTGCTGACTCCTGCAAATTGTCATCTGGACAGCAACAGCAATTCATCTGAGGAAACCCGATTTAATAAACTGTGAATGCAAAGTATATCAGACGCTGTATTCGCCCTGTGTAATTGCACCCAAAGTGTACCGACTACTCGTGGAAGAAGACTGTGCCTGCCTGTGGTTAGGTTTAAGTTGTGCAGTTAATGGGAAAAACATGGCCCCAAAGTAACTTCTCCAAGTTCTGCAAAACAGTGAGAACGCCAGCACAAACAACAGGATGAATGCCCACCTAGTCGCAGCCATAAAGAGAAAGGGCACGTGTTTTTGTGCAGAGAAATTCTGTGCAAATTTTGGAGAGCCTGGATTCACAGGGTGGGGAGAGGTGATCCTCGCCTCACATTTTCTTCAGGGCTTAAAAATTCCTCATCCAGGTGTCTTTTCATATCAAGGCAGTTGGAATGGACAAAAATCAAGGACTTTACTGAGTTCCCCCCTCTCTCCTTAACCTTTGGAAGGTGGACACATGACTTGTTGTCCACCCGGAGTTCCTTGAGAGACACACCCTGATGCTGACATTCCACAGTGAACCAGAGTTCACTGCTTCCCCAAGTTATTTTTCTCTATGAATGGGCAACATTCTCTGTGCTGTGGCCAAGGAGGGTGGTGGTTGATTGCTGTGACTCACATAGATGGTATCACCACCATCTGTACCCAAACAGTTGTTTGTTGTGGTGTGCACTGTATCCATGTTGCATTGTTATCACATTTGTAACTATGCACGTAAAAAAAAAAAGGTTAGCACCAGAATCAAGTTTGTCTACATAGATCTAGCCTGAGTGTCTTCTCTCTCTCTCTCTCTCTCTCTCTCTCTCTCTCTCTCTCTTACTCATGAGGCTGGAGGACACCCTTTTGACACAGGCTCCTCCTGGCAGGCTGCTTTTGCTGCACTGACTCACCCGGAGAAAGGAGAGTTTGCAATTGCTGGTTTCTGGCTCCCTGCCAAGAAAACTGGGCGTAGTGCATTAATTCCACCACTACCCACCCATCCCCCTTTAAAGCCAGCCTGATTCACAGAAACTCTTCTAAAACACAGTCAAAAGACACCACCCCATTACACATCCCAATACAGCAGCAGGGGAAACTTATAACCCCGCCAGGCAAGGCACTCCCTTCACTGCACTTCAGCGTTTCAAGGCAGCAGGAGTGTAAGAAACCTCCGTCCACAGAAAGGCCCTTTCTTTCTCAAAGGTAAGGCTGCTTTCTGGCATACCTGACTGCACGCATCTGTTTGCTGTGTCTAAGCTGGCATTGCTTGCTTTGAGCTAGGAGCAGCTTTCCTTCCTGTTCCTGCCAGGAAAGTTTCAGAGGGTTTTGCCCTTGATTTTAACACACTCGGGTTACAATTCTATAGTCGAGCTTGGATACCTTTCTTTTTGGACTACAAATCCCAGGATTTGTATGTTCCAGCTTGCTCACTAACAAGGCTGGCTAGGGGATTCTAGGAACTGTAGTCCAGAAAAGAATCTTTCCCAAGCTTGTCAAGATACTGAAGTGCCAGCCTTGTTGAATTCAATAGGATGTGTTGCTTGAGTAGACGTGCATCAGCTTGAGCTGTCATTTCACTTAGAAGGTCCCGCCAGCCACATTTTTTTGCAGGAATCTCAAGCCAATGAAGTGGCAGCTTGCAGGCTGTGTTGCTAAACGGCAACAATTAAGGCATGCATGTTGACTATAGAGCGAGGGAGAGAAAATGGAAGAGCTTCATGTGTCAACACCCCAAAGCAGGGAATTGCCACATTCTTTTATTAAGACACTCTTGGTTTTGCAGACTTCACGGTTGGGCAAAAGTTTGCTGTGCTGTGTTTTGGAATGAAACTTCAAGTGAAGGTAGGGCTGATGTTTCTCAGACCACAATGAATTCATTCACTCCAAAGCAGTCTGCTTCTTTTTGCATATAAATTCTGGAAATAACAGGACAAACAGATCTGGATTAGGCTTCTCTGCCCCACTAGAATGACCACAGGCTGGTTGGAAATCCTGGGAAGCTCTAGCCCTAAAAGTAACTTCTCCAATTTACATGAAACAGTGATGATTTTCATGGGGATTTTAAGTAGGATGAAGCCACATCAATCTAAATGGCTCGGTTGCTTGCAAACTAGCTTTAGACAAGGTTTGACCTACCTAGCTTTCCTCAGTAAACGTCTTACTGCAAGCAGTCCACTAATAGATGTGTACTGTAGTGTCAATTAGTTAATGGATACCATGTTATCCGAATGTGGATTGTGCCATGTGCTTGGTGGTCTTTCACAATACCGTTGGAATTATTACTGCAAGCAATTTATATGCACTTCTGGATGTCTCTGTGTAGGGTGAGATTTAATTAGCTCATGTAATTAATTGGCTGGCACCCAAGCAGTTCAGCAATTTGAAATGGTCTTGTCAGTGGACAGTCTGGACTAGTGAGGTTCTACTGGGATTACTCTATTCCTCTGTCTCAGCTGTCACAGCTGCTGGCCACTGTTTTGCTTTACATCCTGGAAGTTGCCCCAGTCTAATGGTAGCGAGAAAATTTCCAGGATTATTACAGCTGGATGTAATCAGACGTCAGTCTCTGGTTGCTGTATTTCTTTCTCCCAAATAGGTCTGCTCAAGATTTTAACCTTAGATCTGCCTGCAGAAGAGGCCCCCGATTAATAGCTGGATTACTGCTCTTTAAAAGGAAATGTATACACATTTTATCAAACTGGTAGGGGAATTGTGTTTGAACAGACCAGCACACTGCTTGAAAGAATGTAGAGTTCCTTAGGTGTGGACTATTTGACATGTTTCCTTTTTTTGCAGCAGATTCTTCTTTTATTGTATAATAAAGAGAACCTAATTAGACAAGGGAACAACTCTATTTTCTCAGTAACCTAACTGCTTTGAAGGGTCCCATCCAAATATTGCCCAACCAGGAGGCTTCCAAATGAATTAAACTGTCCTAACCACAAACTTGCTGTCTGAGCATGATGGGGGTTGTACTCAAACACACTTATAAAACATCAGTTTGGGCAGGAAAGGCTGATCTGGTTTTTGCACCTCAATTCTACCCATATTGGTGAGGCCAGAGGAAGACATGAAATGGATCTGTGCAAGGACAGAAAAGTTTGTACTTGGGTGTGGATTATTCTTAGATAAGAAGGCAGTGCAGAACTGCTGTGTTAAAGAGACAGTGATTTGCTCTCTTTTAGAATGGCCTAGAATTCACATATGCTTTTCAAGAAGACTGATGTTATGATCAACATGTCAAAATTATTTCACTGCGGGCTAGGTTTGATACATCCACTTAGCAAGGTTTACGATAGGCCTTCACTACATGGAACACATAGTGGAGAGTATTCTTATTTATGATATTGTTGAGCCTTTTTTAGTGCATGTGTGAAGAGCTGTTCCATATGTGTGCCAATACACTACGAAAAGCAAAAGGCATATAGTTAGAGCAAATTTTTGTATTAGCCAACATAAACGTTATCTCTGCACTGCTGTAATGAAGACTATAAGGGTTTAGGGTCAGGTTAAATAGCTTTGTCTTACGAATCAATAAATGTGACTGCTTTACATGGCCTCAGCACACTTGTTCAGTCAAAATAGTACGAGAAGATAATTTTATTAGTAAACAAATGCAGGAGACAATTTTAGAGTTTTCTGCCCTCCAGTCCCATTGCCTGTCCCCATGAAAGTTTGAAAATCATAGCAGGACCGGCAGAGTGCCAGGGGAACTCTCCTGACCTCAATAAGGATGGTCTTTCCCAAAAGTTGGATCACGCTGCAGCACTTGTCTGATTTAGGGACATCATGTGAAGTTCACCCATGATTATGGGGTGATGTGTTGCACATGCAATGACACATGACTTTCTATGAATACAAGGAGTGGGTCTGGACTGACAGCCAGGACAGAATGCTTCAGGTGACTCATCCTGTCCTGTGCAGAAAAGAGAAGATGAAAGTTGCTCAAGGAACATCTCAGGGCAGGGAATGGGTGGGACGCTCATATGTGCTGCCTTCCTTTCCTGCTGCCGATCAAAAACAGTCCTGCCCAGTCTGGCTAAGAGTACATCTAGCCCACTGACTGGCAACTTAAAATCCTTGCCCCAAATCTGGTTCTCCAGGAACCCAGCTGAGCCCCCTAAGCGTTCTCAGGGGACCACCCTTTTTCTTCATGATGCCATCATTTGGTAGATTCCCAGCTTTATACTTTCTTCATTTTGAAAGGTGGAAATGCTTCTCTAAAGTTTTGGTTTCTGTCAGCAGCAGTTTCAAACCAAAACATGCTGGCCTTATTTTTGGCCTGACCCCTTTGCCGTGGTCATGCCCAACACTGCACTGTGCCTCCAAAAACCTCTTTGAAATTAAATACCCAGTAACCAGTTTCTAGCAGTGGCCGGCCAGATCCCTCCAGGAAACTCACAGGCAAGGCAGGAAGGCAACAGTCTTCTGCTACAATTTCATTCCAATATCTGATAGTCAGAGGCGCACTGCCCTGAATGTGGAGCTTACATTTAGCTATTATGGCTAGTAGGCATTGATTTGAATGGAGAACCATCAGTGAATCAAAACTCATGAGATCTCCACGTATGTCATCATAGTTTGTCATACATTCTGCTAATTTTCTCTAATGAAGAGATACTTGTTCCCCTACTAATATTCCCATTCATTAACATAAAATCAGGGACATTTCTCTGGGAGCTTCCAATATCAGAGAGGAGGCAAGAGATGGCTGGGGAAAGAAGCTGCTACTATTTTATGCTACTGTCTTTATTGCTCATCTGCTATATTTTTATCTGTAGGGCTTATAGTTCATTTATTGTCACTTTAACTGGCTCTTTATGCATTTTGATCTTTTCCCCCACCTGAAAATGGGCTAGCCTTTTAAAACAAACACTTGAACAAATCAACCAGTTCCATAAATTCCCTGCATTCATTGCTTGCAATTTATTCCAGAGAAAAGGAATTTGCCATGGTTCCCTTCCTGATATTTCAAAAACATAAGGAAAGGACTGAGTCCTTACTCCCAGGCTTGAAATATACATAGATACAGACCTGAGATAATCTTTTTGCCTTCAACTTGACCATAGCTAAGAGATGTGAAAGATGGCTGTGATTTGTGTGAAATGGGCTGCATTTGAAGCAATTTTTTAAAATTTCAATATACCTAAAGGAAATGAAAGTCAATGTTGGTTCAGTTTTCTGCTTTGGGAGAAGATGCAACAAATATAAAACTTGGTTAAACTGATAATGCAAGGTACAGCAGAAATACAGATAATCCCTAAGCATGTAAGCAGGGCATCTCTGTTTTTTTTTTGTTGTTGTTGTTGTTGTTTTTTTTTTTGGAGCCCAGCAATACTCAGCAGACTCAAGCCTTTGGCAGTGGATGCCCTTGACTCTTCATATAGCAAGAGCAGGGAAAATCACTTTGTACGTTAGGACGCCTCTCAAAGTCGCTCTGAAATGAGCTTTGATTCCTGGATTGAGAAAATGCATTTGGTCATATCGGCCTGGACAATTGCCTGAGAAGTTAATGGAGCCAGAGTGTACCTTCGTGGATCTGTGACTTCAGTTGTCTTACAAAATGGGCTACTCTTAAGCTTTTAGTTCTGCAAGAATCACTAGCCATTTTGCAGGTCAACAGGAAAATTACAAGGAAACAGATGGTCATTCTGATCTTTTCTCATGAGGATTCTTTCCTGTAAACCATATGGAATTGCTGGAAATCTTTTCAGTTTACTGTTTCAGCACTGCCCTGTCTCATTGTGTGTGAGAAGAAATACATTTCTGAGCTTGGTGTTGCACACATTTGTTGGGCTACAGTCAGCAGACCCCTGGTTAGGGATATTGGGAGCTGTAGTCCAAATGCATCAGGTGACCATAAGGCTGGCCCAGAAAATGCTGATGTAGAAAATTCAGATGCAACTGTCTGTAATGGAGCTGAGTGTTCCTCAACCAAGCATTTCAAGGACGGTCCCTCTGGCTATGTTTCCTTTAGGTTTCCAGGAATGATTTACCACAAAATATTGTTTCTGAGTGCCTGCCTGCAGAGCCAGAGGCCAGAAGTTGGAATCTTCACTATGTCTTCCAGGAGAGGGATCAACCAAGATCACCTGGAATGTTTGGGGCTGATGGGTTTAAATGTTCTGCCATCTGTGTGGCCTTGGACAAGCTGCCTAGTCCAAGAACGCCACTGGCCGGAGGGACTGATAAACCAGTTCCAAGTACTCTCTACATAGGAAATCCTAGGACGTTTGCCATTAATTGGAATCAGATAACAATTATTTTAAGGACTGAGGGACAACTGAGAAAATGCAAAACAGTGTGGTAGTGGGAATAGGAAGCAGAGTGGGCGCCAGTTTCCTCATGCTCTGGTGCAGGAAGAAAAATGCTGCTCCCTGCTGCTACCCAATCCTTCTCCAGGTCTCTCTGCTAGCATGTAGCAACATCCACATGGGGAGAGGGGAAGAAGAAGCTGAGGAAAATGGTGGAAACCTTGTCATCTTCTTTCCTCAAATGGCTGACTGTCTGCCTTAATAGCTTGGCCACTTCTCAGCTAGCTGTTATGACAAAGCCATAGCTTTGGGGACCCTCAGAGCCAGGCGTTATCAAACTACCTAGTTAAAAAGCAACCATGTCATGTATGAGGCAGGTGGCAACTTAAGAAAAGAAGACACAGTCAGCAGCCGATTGAGTAGGGTGTGTTTGTGGCTGTGCTGCCATCCTAGCATTCTACTGTCTGTGAGGCAAGTCACTTCACCAATGGCTGGCCCACCCCTGGGAGAAAGGATTTGGTTCTGAATGTGCAGTTCAAACCCCCTTATCTTTACAAAAGACCAGGTTCTGGTAGAGATTTAAGAAATACTAGGACTGGTGTGTTTTGTATGAATCATCCTAGCCGCCTGTATTTTTTGCCTTTCCTTCAAGGCCTGGCTGTTGGGGCTGTTGGGGAAAGGTGGTTTGCTTGTTTTCTTGATTACAGGTTACAACAACTTATACCTTACCTCTAAGAAAAAATGCATAACAGTGTAATTTTGGACAGCATCAAGCAAATATCCTGTCAAAAAAAAAGAGAGCAAATCTCTTTTGAAAAGCAGTTTAAACAAGGAGTATTAGGAAGGATTTGTGCCATTATGAGCAGGTTGCTCAAAGGAAACAGGGCAGGTGAAAGAATAGCACTAAGCTCAGCATTCTGACATCTCACAAAAGGCCATAGCCCAGTTATTCTACTTTCTCCAGATGCGTTGTACATGATAGCTCAGGAAAAAGAAATGTTCCACTTCTGCTTAGTTTTCATCATAGTTATATGTTAGAAGAAAAAAAAGCTTTCCAATAAATCAAAAGAGCTTCAATCATGGGTCACATTTTTCTTTAGGGAAAAAGAAATTGGGTGGCAACTAACGTTTCTAGCTTGCCAGGGATGTTTGCATAAGTCATGGTTAAACTGCCTGGGTTTTAAATGGAAAATGGAAAGAACTGGCCATACTAGACCTTGATCTGTGGCTGCATATGACTGCTTTGGGCAACCCACATTCCTAGCTGACCACACCTTATTCTCTATCTCCTGCCCCCTCCCTCCTGCCATGAGTAGTACACTTGGTAGCCCTGCAGGAGGGTTTCATGGTTCTGAGGGCATGCGTCTTGATAAAAGGGAGCAGAGAGCATGCTCATAGTTTCTGTCTTACAGTCAGGTCAGAGTCTGCTGGAGAATTGTTTAAAAATGGCATACTCAAGTCCAATGTCCACATGTATGATGTCAATGGGCTGTGGAGTGGGCCTTGAGGGGCAGGTGGGAGGAAGCTGCTGGAAAGGAGGTTGAATGAATACAAATAGAAATGAGAGCAAAGAACAAAAAACTTTGGGGCCAAGAAAGAGAAACACAAAGAATTCCCACAATCTGCAGAATCTGCAGAAGCAGAACTGGATCACTTGCTGTGGAATTCGTTGTTGCTCTTACTGCTATAGATGTGGATTGACCACTGCTAGCTCGTGTGTTAGTGAATCTTGAACCAGAGTTTGAAAAGTTACTTTCTGAAAGTAATTGATTGCAAAATATCCTGAAGTCACTAATTGCATTATATGTTCCTTTAAAAAAAAAGTAACCTTTTCCCTTACTCAGTTTTGTGCTGTTTTAGTTCCTTTTGGTGGTGGTGGGGATAATTTATCCTACAATGTAAGAAAATGATCTGAGGTGGGGTTCTGTCCCAAAATTACACACACACCCTAGAATGCAAACTTCCAAAAAGTAATGCGAGAAACTAACAAGTAAACCTTACCTGTTAAATTGGGGGGTTGGGCGGGGAATATTATTAGCCACTGCTTTATTTATGAAAAGGAGTAGTGCAAAATCTACTATGCTTTTCTCAAGCTCTCCCCTGAGTACTTTATCCTTCTACTCAGAAACCAACCTCTTATAATCACACTTTGCCTCCTTTGTATGAATACATTTAGGGTAGAAGACTGATAACCTGTGGTGAAAATAGAAAAAGGAGATGATAGCTATTCTGCATAATTTAGGGACAGAATGAGCTAATGAGCTATGCTACATTGAGTTAGACAAAATGTCCATCTAGCTGTGAGGTTTTAGTGGCATAATATCAGATGGACTGGAAGCGGTTCTTTGGGGCTTCAGGTAGGAAGGAGGTTTCCCTTTTCCACCTAAACAGGCCGGATCCTTCTGCATGCCAAACAGGTGCTCTACCACTGTGTTATAGCTCCTCCTAATGATAGTGTGCACTCTTGCAAAATATTTGTTTGTGGTCTTCTGGATGTGGCATTAATCAGAACACCCAGGAGAAAAACTTTGGACAATCCAAACTAAGGCATTTCTTAATCCAGATTTGATCTCTACAAGTAACAGTGACTGGGTGTTTTTTTTCTGCCATCTTTTATCCAGCTAGTTAGGGTGTAATTACAGAGAAATAAATTGCAGTTTGGATGGCTTGTGAAGTTGTCTGGTGTAATCTATCTCCTTATGATCACACAACATACAGTATAGGAAAATGTGCTCTAGCCCGACCCTGATATGATTCTATCTACTTTTCAGGCCTGGGCTGGAGCAATTCCTGGGCAGATTGAAGGGTTCCTTTAAGGGGAATTGCTCCTTTTAAAGCAACCCTTCTCAGTGCAATCACACACACACACCTTTGCAGCCATCTGATCACACCTGTAGTCTTCAGCCAGTAGTTGAAGACATCTTTCATGGCATGGTTAGAAATGTTGTTCCCAGCCTGCTACTTCCTACAAATCAAGTCCTCCTTAAAGTGGGAACATCCCCCCATTTCTTCTTTATATATCGGGAATAAAGCCTTAGGGTACAATCTGACAGGGAAAGAGGTCACATACGAGATTCCTTGTGGCGTGGTCTGGTGTGAGCAGATTACTAATGAGCAACAGTGTTCCAGCTTGACCGTGATCTGTGCCCAAGCTGGACCTTTAACAACAGAACTACTCTTTTGGGGTGCTGGGCTGGAGCGATTCCTGGATGGACAGAAGGGTCACTTTAAAGGACATTGCTCCTGCCCTTCTGACCTTTTCCAGTATGATCAGGTGTGATCCTTTCTCACTGTTGGATCGCATTCTGATTTTAGTGTTGGGATATAAATGGGAAAAGACAAGCTAGTGAGTCAATATTTTTATATTGTAGCTTCCGCTGAATTATTTGCAAGGTTGTCTCCAGTACAGAACTCCTGAAGGTGGTTGAAAAGCGGGCAGCCCTAAGTGGTGCCCTATATGGCACATTTCTGATGAATCCAGGTGAATGTTTCTTGCCCTCTTTTTTTAAACAGCTGTTTATATTGTGGCATACAATGTGTTTTCCCTGCCTAAATATTTTTACTACTCTGCTTGGACAAAAAACAAGCCCAACCCCAGTTATGAAAACATGTATGTTTTCATTCCCATAGCCAACTCAGAGGTGGGATGTGTAAACACTTGTATTAAGACCGTAGCCAAATGTCACATTGCTTGTTTCTATATGAGTGAGCAATTGTGTGCATTTTTCAGTTCTAATTTGAACAACCAGTGTGTTTTCCCTATAGCTATTCTATTATCATGAAAACTGAAGAAAAGGAATTGGATGAAGCAGTGGGGGAGATCTTTACTCTGGGTGCTCCAGATGTTACATTTCTCTGCTTTGCTTATACTGTTGCAGTAACAATTACATCAGTTCTGTAAGGCAGGGCAACCTTTTGGTGTTGTAATGGTGGTGATGGTAAAGAATATTGGAGCTGGGAGCAAGTGGTCTACCAGAGACCATACAGGTGACTTCAGGGCTGGGGAAAAAAATTGAAATCCATGACTTCGACTTTAAATAAACATGCTGCTCTCTCTTCTGAATTGACCCTGTCCTTTGCTTACTTTTGTTATACACACACAACCCGGGTCATCCACCCTTTTTACTAAAGTGATGAAGCTGGAACAACAGGTGGCTCTTCAGACTATTACCCTCAATGACATGCTGTAGGCAATCTTTCCATCAGGCAAAGACTAAATGGGTCTAAAGAGACTGTTGCAGCCAGCAGCCTGGTTACTTCCCTTGAACCCTGAGCCAAGTTCCTTGCTGCTAGAGAAGAGAGCTATCTGTGCCTCATTCCTTGCTATGTGCCCCTAACCTAGGCTGCTGCCCTTGGCTGGGTCACTGGTCTTGCAGGTAGATCCACCTCCCAGTTTAACTGCCCTTTGGACATAGAATTGGGAGTGTACCCCTTTGTCCTTCACTAAAGGCAGCAAAATGGGCTGTCCTAACATCATATTGCCCTGAACCCAAACATGGAAATGACACTTTTTTGGACTGCAGCTTCTACAATCCCCAGCCAGCTATGCTCGGTTACAGAGACATGTGACCACTTTGTGACAGCCAGATCATTTTGAAGTCACTGATTTCCTAAGCTTTTCCTGTAAATGAGTCAGAGGAAGAACAGAATAGTTGTCCAAATTCATATTACGATATCTACTCCTGAATTGACAATAGTTCACTACTGTCATACTTTAATTTCTTGTTAAAGTACCAGTCATATGGGAAATGCTGATCCCATAGTTACATCCCATGTCAACATTTGTACCCACAGTCAATGTACGTGGGATATAAGGTATGAGTTTCTGAGTTTTTCTGAACTGATTTGGAGCCCAGCTACATGATGCCAGATTTTCAGTGGCTTTTGGAGATGTACCAAAGATGCCGAGTCCTCTTCTGAAAATTATACATAGGTGTGAGTGGTGCCCATGTGCACATACACTTCAGACACAACAGAATTCAAGTACAAATAGAGATCCTTGAAAATACCTGTGTGCATATACTAGTCTGGAGGTCTTTGTCAGGAGGTCAAATTGACACAATTCAACCAGGACAGTCACATATTTGGTGGGTCTATGATTCAGAATGGCATTGGCCTGTCTCTCTCAGGAATTAAAAAACTGGGATGCAGAACAATTGTCCCTCTGGATGTATTGACCTACATACCTGCCAGTCAACATGGTCAGTGGGTAAAGAACTACAGGAGGCGAAGCCTAAAACAACTGGTAGGCCAATCTCTTGCCACAAAAGGATATGATTATACAACACATTTTTAAAAAGGGTGGGGTATTGTGTTCCCTAATAACATATATGTTGCTATGTTCAGAATCTGTGAGACACACAGTTCAGCCTTGAAAGTTTGCCGTAGAGTGCGACACCCACAGGTTTATTTGTCCTCACACACCCAAATGTTTTCCAGTTTACTGTAGGTTTTCTGGAATTATCTTGAAAAAGGATAAAATTCTCATTTATTGATTTCTTTTCGATTGCACCTTTCCTCCAATGAGCTCAAGGTGATGTTACTCTCAAACATTCCTCTGAGGTAAGTTAGGCTGAGAAGACATAATTAGCCCAAGTCAGTTTTGTGACCAAGCAGGGATTTGAATCCAGAGTCCTGAACCCTGTTCATACACTCTGGCCTTTATACAACATGAGCTCTTTTTTAAACAAGAGCAGTAACATAGGAATTCTCCAGGAACCTTTGCTAAATAGTGCAGGTGGTGTGAGGAAACACATATAAACCCAACACTTTCCTGATGTGCAATGGTGTTGCATGAGACAGACTCTCTCTCTCTCTTTCTGTATGTGTGTGGGTGTGTGTATGTGTATGTGTGTGTGTGATATATTAGCCTAGCTGCGGAAAGAACTCTGTGAGGCTTCCATTCATTGCAGCTCCCCTTCCTCTGTTCCTTCTTGCTCCCCCTTCCCCCTTCCCTGCACGTCTGGAACAGAAGTAGCCAGGGGCAAAGGGCGACACTCTCTTTCCCTCCAGTGGTTGCTTTAGGCTGCCTTCCAGGCCTCACAACAGCTGCCTGTCTCCACCCCTCCCTCCTCTACTGCCAAGAGAGCTTTGGAGTTTCTACCGAATCTCTCTCTCACGTGGCTTCGCTAGCACTCCAGGGCTGCTGTTTCTGTCTTTCTGAGCAAGCACCAGCCACTTGGCTCTTGCCTTGGCAACAGAGAATCACCCATTCCCCAAATGAATCATAGCCTTGAAGCTGGGAAACCAAGAGCGCAGCTCATGTTTTCCGTTCCTGCCCTCACCGCAAGCTAGAGCAAAGCTGCTCCCTCCAGTGTGCTTTTCCCAGCAGCCATTTCTTTCTGTCAGACAGGGCTTGCTCAGTAAGCGGGGGGGGGGGGGGTTCCACTGGGATCCTGTTCCATCTCTTCATCGGTTTCCCTTCATCAAGGAAACCCCTCCTAAAAACCAGCTGACACATGTTAAGTTGGCTTCATGGCGCATCTCATTCTGGTTTGCTTCAGACCCCTGCCAACGTTTGCATACTCCTGGGCACTGAATATAACCTGCTGTAGGCTGTTGTATGTACATGCAGGGTACATATTTGGATCTTTCTAATTCCTGCTCATAAATCAAAAAGTCCTAAAGCTCCCAGGAGACCTTGCTGCTGAAAGACTCAGTAGGCGAGCCCAGTCCAAGCATCAAAGACAGAACCTGTGGGCAACCTACAGTAGCACATCTGTGGCATGGTGGGGAGCAGAGCAACGGGAAGAATAAATGGATGAGAGACCCCTGTCGTGCATTCTCAATTGGCTTCGGTTTTGTATCATCATACCCTTGTAACCAACTCTTTGGGAGAAATGACAGGTCCCTTAAAGTCTGACCATTGTTGTATCCCTTCTAATGAGTCAGTAAATGGTGACATCCTCTTATTAGATCATCCTAAAATACTCACTGCCATGTATCTCAAACTGGACTCTCAGTAAAACTGAGTCACATCCTATGCAAACAAGGAAGAGCAGAATATACATAATGTCACTCTCCCATCATATAGGAAGCTACCTAATACTAGCCTTCCCAAATTTTCAGCCCTTCTGGTATGTTAGGGCTCTAATTCCTGTCATAACTAGCTGGCACAGCTACTGGTGGAAGTTGTGGAGGAAGGCTACTCTTGGTCCTAAAGTGTAGTACTGTTTACTCTGACTGGTAGGGCCTCAGGGTCTGAAGCAAAAAAAATGTGCCCTCCCCATCTCCTGACCTTTCTAACTGGAGATGCCATGGATATAACCTAGAACCTTCTGCATGCAAAGCAGTTCCCCTGCCACTGAACTACAGATGCTCCTTTTCCTTCATACCAGGAAACTATGCTCATGCCTGGATATTCTTCCTTTCTCCTGGAACAAAACAGGAAAGAACCTCTCAGGGTTGAGTTATTGGAACCTGCTGTTGGACCAAGGGAACCCATACTTAAAATGCTGTTTCTTCAGGACCTGGTGAGAAGAATGAAGAGACAAGGACGTGTTCTCAGCCTTTTTTACTTCCTCTTTGCAGCAGATGGTTGGCAGTGTGGGCTTAAATGATCCAAGAATCCCAATGAAACTGTTCAGATCTTGAGATGAATGGCATAGTTTACTGAGGGTGGCATCCGGTACTCGGTGTGCTACAAATCTTACCATATATTTGTGCTGGCTTTTGATTCATCACTTTAATTTCCAAATGCCTTCATCTTTGATTTAAGTCATCCTATGCTCTATTACTCATTCTTTTGAATAGGAGCTAGCTTTTCTCTGCTGGTTGTAAAATTTGTGAGGGAGGCCCAGACACTATCTATTAGCAAGAGAAGACTACTCTCTACATGAAGCTCTTGGCTATACATTCTCCACTGTGTGTGCTTGTTATCTCTTTTCTCTACCCAAGGTGAAAATTTCCAGTCCACCCAGTCCCTAATGGATGATTTCTCTATCATCTCTCTCTCTCTTTCACTATCCCTACACTCTCCCCCAATCCTTTCTCTTCCTGTTTCTTCCCACTAGCCTCTTCTTTCTCTTTCTATCCTTCCACTTCCTCTTCCATCTGTCTGTCATACTCTGTCACCAGCCTCTTTCCCTCTCTGCTAACCTTTTTCTTCGTGCATACATTTCAAGAGTAGGAGAACACAAAGAAGTTGGCTGAAGGATGGCAGCTGAGACAGGGCAAATCCTAAGCAAAAATGATATTGCTGGCAACAGCTGAATAGTGGAGTCCATTGCCTCAGATGGCCTAAATATGAGCAAAGATGTACTTCTGTATCATTAGGAGGCCTGAAAATCTATTTCTTCCAGTTTTGCCTATTCCTTTTAAGTTTTGCACATGCACTGCTTATAGTAAAGATTAATCATCACTGACAATGCAATAGAAGTTTATATATCCCAGCAATTCCATAAATTATAAGACAAGGGTGTGGAATCATTTTGAGACAGGTTTTTGATGAAGGGTTTTTGAAAAGGTGTTGAATGCCCTCTGTTGAGGATGCTCTTGGTGTGAATGTCCTACATTAGCAAGAGTTGGAAAAGATGAACCTTGATGCCCTCTCCACGCAATCCTTCCGTGGGCTGGATGACATCCGTGGTGGAGCTACACTTCTAATGTTATCCCATCTCCCTCTGGCATTTCAGCTGCAGAATCTGGCTTCACTATGCATTGGTTTTCCCCAGTGAAGCAAAGTCTTGGCACATTAAAGTACACTAGGGGACCAGCCAGAGGGGTTTTGTGGCAACTTGCACTTTGGCCAAGAGCCAAGTTTGCTGTGTGGGTGCTTTCTTCAGCTGGAGTAAGCCTGGGCACAACAAAGGCAGATTTGCAGCCAAGATGCTGGTTGAAGGAATATTCTTCCAGTGAGTGCCACAATCATGTTTTGCTTGGGCTTTTCCCCTTTGGAGATATCAGTGTGACAGCTTCGTTCCCCTCTTCCCTTCCCCCTTCCCTTTGTGGGGAGGGGAGAGAGGAGGGAAGCAACTGAGTTGTGGTCTTGAGGCCAAGCTCACTTGCTCTCTTGTGTCTTTTTCTTTGTGGCTTGGACCAAGGGACTCACCCATGGATGTGTGGCCCAGAGGGGATGGACTTGTAGGACACATATGGCCAATGCAACTGTTGACCAGCTGTAGGGAGGTGTTTAGAATTCTGCTTGCCCAGGGTTTGACTGAAGGACTTGAAAGTATGTTTTAAGCCTCTAGGATCCCGTTTTGCCTTCATACTTACATATAGGAAACATTAGGGTGCACTGATTATATCTAACAGCTGTTTCTTCTGCAGCATCTGCACATTATAATTATGTCTGAGAATCCTAATCTATGTACAATTCATGAGTCTCAACCATTTCCCAAGGGAAGGTTACTGGAATGTTCATAGTACCACATGTACTTTCTCTTCCCTTCCCTTCCTTTCCACACCCACACCCAACTCACAGTTCCTTGCACACCTCATCACCATTCCAAGCAGATGTCTGTAGCACTCACTCACTCACCTTCCCTTGCACCTGAGCAGAGAAGTCAGTGATCCCACTAGTAAACAATTGTAAACCATCACCACCACCCAAAAACCCACATACAGAATGTCATTTTTTCTTCTCAGTATCTGCAGGTAGCAGCAGCAACATCCTATGTGAGGACAAAGCCCTCAGTTCAGTGGTTTGATGCAAAGCTTTTCATGCAGAAGGCTTTAGATTCAATTCCTGGCTTCTCTAGTTAAAAGTTTTAATGCAAAAAATGCTTGCCTGAAACCTTCAAGAGCAGCTCATGGAGTAGATGACACTGTGCTAGTGGGAAATCAGAGTGTGGAAATAATGAGTTACAAATAATTTGTTGCTAGTCATTAAATTATTTTTCTATAAGGAAGATATAGTTAAGATACATCAGCTCAAATCTTTTTGCTTAACATAGCACAATTCGTAACATGCAGTCAATTCCTAGCTGGCAGAAACAAGAGCCCTAGTCATGATTCTCTGGAGCACAGATTGCACATGTTCAAGGACTGCAGTGAGAGTCTTTATTTGCTGTCTAGGAAAAGAACTGAATGTTACAAACTGTGTTACGCTGAACAACAGAATTTCAGTCTGAATCTCAGCAAGGTCCTATCACTCTTTCCACAGTGTAACTGTAAAGTTTTCGTTAGTTTTTTTGTTACAGGGTGTGACCTTAGTAAATGGTGGAGGAGAAATATCATGTGGTTGATGTGTTGGCTTGGGCTGTGCCTTGTGCTCTGCTGTGGATGTTGAAGCAAAGGTGAGGTTTCTGGGAGAAGAGTGGCTGGATAGTTCAATGGTTTAGGCACCTGACTGCAGAGCCAGAGGTTAGGAATTTGATTCCCCATTATGCCTCCTCAGAGAAAAGCCAGCCTGTATGGCCTTGGGCATGCTGCATAGGATGACCCCAAAAGAAGTGAATGGTAAAGCACTTCTGAGTACTTTCTACCTGGAAAACCCTGATAAGAATCACCATATGTCAGAATTAAGTTGATAGCACATTATTATTATTAATTATTCTTATTATTCTTATCATCATCATCATCATCAAACATTCATAAATAGTCTTATCTTCAAGGCCCTGATACATCCAGACACCCTGTCCAAACAAACAAACAAGCAAAAAGTCTCAACCAACTTAAAATCCCCTGTGGTATTTTTCACTCTTGCATGAATGCTGAAGGACCAGGGCTTCTTTCTTTTTGAGCAAAAACACTAGCAAACAAGAACACTTTTTTGGTACCAAAAAGTTATATTTTCTGGATTCCCCCTTCCCCAAACTTGTATGCTATGAAAATTATAAGATGGGTTTTTTTGTGCAAAATAGAAGGTCTTTTTGCATGAAATACAAAGCTTTTTGTGCAAAATACAAGGTGTTTTATGCCAAATACACAAAAATGCACAAAATTTTTATACTCTCACCTATCAAGGAGAAAACATGATATTTGTCATTCTCACCTTAAAAAATGACCATTTACATTTCTAGTGTTCTGTGCCACAGTCCAGTGGCTTGTAATATATGAAATCTGTAGGTAACTCACAAGGCGATTTGAGCAACTTTTGAGAAATATTGGATTTCTGACATTAAAAATGTAACTGTAAGAGTCACTAACTATTTTTACTCTTTGGGACTAGAATTATAACTAACTGCAAACAAGCAAAACTCTGTCAGTCGCAGCAGCTATTTGAAGCTAATCAACAAGGAGCCACTTGCAGCAACTTAACATGATTTGACTTGCACTGAAGTAAAATCCCTTCTAAAAAAAATTTATAAAGTCTGGGTCAAGTAGCAAGACCCCACAATGAGCAGCTTCCTTCTTCTCAGTGAGTAAGAACATGTAAGTAAAGATTTGGCTAAACCTTTGAGCCTCTACATTTCTTTCCTAAATGCCTTCTCCTGCTAGATTTCCTTGGTGCAAATATTCTCCTCCCATCTCTAAGCTAGAAGGCTGTCCTCTCTAGGCTGACATCTGGCAGAACAGCAACAAGGTCAATTCTGCAGGTGAAATTGTGACAGGGCCTCACCTTTGTTGCATTCCAGACCTGTGGCACAGACTCTGATCTTCATCTCACCAGAGAGTACAGAGTATCTTTTTGTTATTTTCTGCTCAAGGGTGTGGAGAATGTTTGCATCTTGCAGTTGGGTGAGGCTACAGAAAAACAGCAGAGACACAGGTCACATGCAATGGCTCTATACTTTTCAGATCTCTGTCTCACTGCAGGTGGAGTTAAGCCCTTACTAGACAGTAATTACCAGAATTTATCTCCCTTTATTTTTCATCACCCCAACACCAAAGAAACACCCAGAATCTACCTTTCTGTAAGCCCCGATTCCCCCTTTTTCTTTTTGGCTTTGATATTATGCCAAAGAAAGATGCAATACCTCTCATTCAGATGACTATGATAAAGTGGAGAGGTAGGAAAAATATAAAGAGGGGCACACAGATGTTTGTGCATACAGACACACACAAGGATCCATACAACAGCGAACACTGCTTGTTTAGATAAGTTACTTGTTTTAACTACAACTCTCACAGTCTCCCAGCATGACCGTGGGCAAGGTTATATTCTCCTAAAGCAGTGGTTCTGAACCATGGGGCCCCAGATATTCTTGGACAAAAACTCCCAGAAGTTTTCACCACTATCTGTGCTGGTCAGGATTTCTGGGGGTTCTAGGTTGGGAATCACTGTCCTAAGGTAACATTTCCTAGATCTGGTTTAGAGGTAATCTGGTTTTTAACAGATAACGTGTTCTGATCTGAAGGGATGAATTTTGAATCAGGCCTGACTGGTCTGCATCAGCAGTCTATGACTGTAATATACCCTACTATAAGAAAGAAACTGCAATAGGCAGGTGGTCCTAAGAATGGGATGGAATTGGGCATTTCATGGGCTGAAAGATTAATATCAATCTCATGGCAAGTCCTTCTCCTGTGTCAGTGAACAAAATCTTGTGCCTAATGCAGAGGTTTTGTTTGGAGGGAATAAAAGGGTGAGGAAATTGATCCAAGCAATGTAGAATCAATAAGGGAGGGGTACAGTACTGAAAGGTATGGTTAGTGTGCTTTAGGAGGTGCTTTGTGGCTTTAAGGAGGTACACCAGAGAGAAGGAGCACTGCCAAAGGGTGACCAAAGAAGTCATTTCTCTCTCCTATTCCTGTTATTCTGAGCATTCTTGCTGGTTATTTCTTGATCCTGGTATAAGATAAGTGGCCAGGCAACAGTAATGGTTGACAGACCCAGGAAGAATAGGAAAAGTTGTGTCATCTTGTTCCAGAAAAGACCTAATAATTTTTAAAAGCTACACACAGGGCTGCAATTAGTTGAAACAGAGGGAGTGGGGAAGGTAGAATAAATGAATAACACATGTGCCTCTGCAAGGCCCCATGTTTAAGATTTACATAACACACATCATTAAAGGAAAGTTGAGTGGCATTATATATTTATTACTACCAGACCTCTATTTCTAATTTTTCATTGCATTTTCCCTGATCATTATCACACTGGTTGCTGGACACTATCCTTTAATATAGTAGTCTTACTATCATCATCATCATTGAATTTTCATTACAGTTGTAAATTTACTAATCTTGTTATTAACTTTGATTGGTCCACATAGAAAGAATTAGATCAAGAGCAGGAAGAAATGTAGATCAGCACCTGTTTGCCAATATCTGGGTGATTTGCAGGGACTGCCTTATCTCAGACCATGGCACTGATCTATCTAGTTCTATGTTGTTTGGCTCACCAGGGTTTCAGACAGGAATCCTATACAGCTTTAGCTGCAGACAGTAAGGATTAACTTGGGAATGTAGACATGCAACACATTTGGTTTTCCTGGCAAAATATTCTTCTCTTTTCTATGTACATTATATTTTGCCATTTATTATAGATCGAATGATCATCTTTTCTTCCAATTCACTACCAATACCTGATCTTAGATTAGGTATGTAAATCTTAGCTTGTGTTGTCCTTGAAGGCAAAGGTAACAAATTGCATCATCTTTCTCCTCACCTTCAAGAAAGTGAGATATTTTATGATGGTATCAACAATTTTCACTCCTCCTTGAGATGAAGAAGTGAAAATTGATGGAAGAAACATCAGTCACCTAAGATATGCAGAAATTACTGGCAGAAATCAGGAATGACTTGAAATAGCATTCAGTAGAAGTGAATGAAGGAAGTGCCAAAGCAGGACTGCAGCTAAACAACAAAAAAAAGCAAGAATCATGACTATAAAACAACTACACGACTTTATCTTGACAATGAAGAAATTGAAATAGTGAAAGATCTTGTATATCTTAGTTCACTCATCAATTCGAATGAAGATTGGAGCCAGGAAATCAGAAGAAGACTGAGCCTTGAAAGAGCTGAAATGGAGAAATTAGAAAAAATCGTCAAGTGTACGGGTGAATTATCTTGGTCCTGAAGACCAGGACCAAGGTAATTCATACTCTTGTGGTCTCAGTCATTATATATGGATGTGAAAGCTGGACAGGAAAGAAAGATAACGGGGAAAAATTGATTCCATTGAAATGTGGTGCTGGAGGAGAGGTTTGCAAATCCCCTGGATTGCCAGAAAGATGAACAAGTGGGTCCTGGAGCAAATCAAGGCTGAACTATCTTTGAAGGTAAAAATGATGAAACTGAAGCTGTTCTACTTTGGGTACATCATGAGAAGGCAGGATGCTCAGGAAAAGACAATGACATTGGGAAAAGTTGAAGGCAGCAGGAAAAGAGGAAGACTAAATATGAGGTGGGTTGACTGCCTCAAGGAACCCAGGTGTGAGTTTACAGAAGCTGAGCAAGGCTGTTGAGGGTAGGACATTTTGGAGATCGCTCGTTCATAGAGTCACCATAATTCAGATGTGACTTGATGGCATATAACAACATCAACTAGACAGATTTGCACAAGTTGTTTAACTTATTCAAGTTATGCAAAACCATGAGAGCTGTTGCATTATTTTGTGTCTCTTTCAAAATCTGAAATACCTAAATGGTACTTTGCATCTTTTTAAACAATCCTTCTGTGATTGCTATTTGTTACTGTGGGTTTGCTTTTCTCCTTAAAGGGAAAGGGCATGAGTTTGCTATATTGAAGACACTGCAAAACCTTGGGTGCAGGGGAAGAACATGAGAGTCTTGCTCTCATGCTGGAGGCGAAGAATCTTTTGAGGCTTGGTTATTCTTTGTCCAGGTGCCTTGTTATATTGAGACAGTGTGGGTGAGTGCCTTAGCAAGTATTCTTTCCATTCCTATCTCAGGTGCAAGGAGCAAAGAGAAGGCACAGGCAGGCACACCCTTAGTTACAGAGGAATTCTGAAAAGGGAGCAGAGCTTCATTACAGCAGCTTGCATGACTAAGATGCCAAGATTTTTCCACTATCCAACCAAAGTAGTCAGCATGACGGAGAAATCCCACAGTTAATCAGAACTTGTGGCACAGACAGGAAAGAATGGGGAAATGAATCAACTTAATTACAGATAAATAGTGGTTTTCTTTAGCAATGTACTGAGGGAAGCCTATAGTATCGAAAAGGACAGAATGGTGCCCATGTTTCAAAGCATGGCTTGTCCTTGTTCAAGAGCTGTAACAGCAAGAGCATTGATCCATCCTCTCCAGGAACAGGCTTCCTTAAATGTCACTGCATGTGACCTGGCAATAATCTAAGACTCAGTCCATGGGAAGGCTTGCCCATGACTCTGGTTACTATAGTGTGGTTTATACATAAGAGAATCAAATCGTAAAGCTTGTCCCTAGAATTTACTCATTCAGGCTGCCAAAGAGGAAGTGCATACTTTTGAATGCCCACAAACTCACATAGAAAGGAAACTACCATAATAATATGTTGGTGGCCACCTACCCTACAGTGCTTCATGGCTCCGGAGTGCCATCAGAAGGGAGGAATGGAGATCACTTCCGAGTATACCTGGAAAACCCTCGAAAGGCTTGCCATAAGTCAGAATTGACTTGAGAGCAGACAGTTTCAGTTTTGTGATTAGTCTTCAGAGTTGAGCATGGGAGTCTTTGAAGTCTTATTTCTTAAACATAAAAGACAGTTTCAGTCATGTGTCCCCAGCACTGACATGCTTCCAGTTCTAAGTCTGGCTATAATGTTAATACATGTTTCTTCCCTGTACTAAAATGGACTGTCTCAATCACCTTTCTCCAACATTGATGGGCTTTCAGCTGTAATGCCAAGTGGGGTTTCCCCTCAGATGTGTATTGTGTGCCGTCAAGTCAATTCTGACTTATGGTGGCCCTTCCCAGGGTTTTCAACGTAGGGAATAACCTGGTAGCTTACCATTCCTTTCTTCTGAAGGCATCCTGGGACTGTGCAGCTTGCCCAAAAGCCACACAAGCTGACCGTGCTTATAGGAGGCACAGTGGAGAATCTCCTAACCTCTGACTTTGCAGCCAGCTCCATAAGCCACTGAGCTATTCAGCCAGCATTTTATTTATTTATTTATTTATTTATTTATTTATTTATTTATTTATTTATTTATTTATTTATTTATTTATTTATTTATTGGACTTATATACCGCCCCATAGCGCTACAAGCACTCTCCGGGCAGTTTACAATTTTTAATTATACAGGCTACACATTGCCCCCCCCCAGCAAGCTGGGTACTCATTTTACCGACCTCGGAAGGATGGAAGGCTGAGTCAACCTTGAGCCGGCTACCTGGGATTTGAACCCCAGGTCGTGAGCACAGTTTTAGCTGCAGTACAGCGTTTTAACCACTGCGCCACGAGGCCCATTTTAACTTCACCGGGCATTTGCTTTAGTGGGTTGTTAATATTTCACCTGTATGGTCTATTTTTACTTACCTTGCCTGTCCCTGATGATGTCTTTGCTATCTTTAAATATAGATGTGGTGATTTTAACTCCTGCAAACCACTCTGTGATAAACAGTATTCACCTGATGGGCAGGTCCACTACACTTGTAAGTCCAGAGGAGCTGGTGTTTAGAGTCATCCAGCAGTCACAGTCATTCTCTGCTGGATAAGATTCTACTCCTCTTGATAATTCAGGTTCACTGCATGAGGTTCAGCCCTGGACTTGAATACCCAGCTTTTGATAGTAGACAGGAACAATTTTGCGTCTATTAACTTTAATAAAATGCAGTAGGACCCCTGTATCTGCAGGATCAGCATTGGAGATTTAATTTATCCACAGTCTAAAAATATTTAAAGAAAAAAATCTAGAAAGAAACTATTTTTGCATGGATGGAACCACAGATAGTGCTATGAATAATTATTTGTGATGATCACATGACATGGTCTCTGGTGCGCTCTAGTGACCAGGTCCGGTAATAGATGTGAAAATAATAGTTTTCTTGTTTTTTTCCTTTTACCATATATATAGTGTTCATTATTATCTGAGGTTTTCAGTATCTACAGGGCACTTAGAGCCAATCCCCAGCAGATATGGGGGTCCTACTGTATTCATAAATCAGCTTTTGGTCCTATGGACTATCTACCTGGGTCATGAGCTACAGAATTCTTCCACAGAGTAAAGCAAATGGAAATGAAATGTCCCTTCTTCACTGACATGTCCTATTGCCCAAAACAAGATATAAAACATTAATGTGTGGTGTAATGGTTAGTATGCTACACTAGAAATGAGGGGGGAGTTTTAAATACATATTCACCAGGAGGCTCACCCTTATAGGGCTGTTGTTAAAACAAAATATAGAGGGAGTAAAAACATCATGTACTTTTTTTGATCTCTTTAACATGTGTGTGTGTGTGTGGGGGGGAATGTTCATGTGTATGTCATCGTTGTCTTCCCTGAAACCTATCAGTGGCTGCATTGCAGTGCTGGGTGGGGCAGGGCCTAAGTGGCTGGAGTTTGTGAAAGAAGCTGGCATTGAAACTGTGCCAAGATCCCTTTGAAATTAGGCCAAGGTGCAAGTATGGCTTTCAGGCCACAGGTCTCCCCGGTACACTGTAGGGGAAGGGTGGGACAAAAAAGAATAAATGTAATCTCTCTCTTTCTCTCTCTTTTGTAAAATTATAAAACTAAAACCTCAGAGGTTATAAACTTATTCAACTTGTTTTTCTAAACACACCCATGACTTTTCCACAAGTCTGCTTTTGATTTCCTGAAAAACGTGTTGTGGGAGTCTGCAGTACCTTATGAATATCTTAGAGTGATTAAACTACAGATTTTCTGGGATCTGTTGTGTCATTGGCATGAGTTTAACACTAGTGACTTTAGCACATGTGGTCAGCTATTCTTATACCATATTCCTAAAAGTAAGATTTTTTTTTAATGTTTTGTGTGTTTCTCCCTAACAGACTTCTCTGCATTCGAGGCATCCCTGTGCTGAGGAGGCAAGATGCTGGTGCTACTGGCGGGGATTTTTGTCATCCACATTGCCACTGTGATTATGCTCTTTGTCTCCACCATTGCTAATGTAAGTAGCAAGAGTTTTCCTATGTTACTATTTCTGGGCATTGTCTCAGGATGGGCAGCTTTTCTTCACTTGACTTTGTAAGAGTTACTCCACTGGGGGTTGCACATTGGTAGACCGGAAGCTAGCGATGGAAACGACAAAAACAACCCTACGCAAGCTGATTCCTTTTGTCTCTCTTCCCGGCACACTTCTGCCCTCCCCCACCAAAATTACTTTTTTTAAATAAATTAATCGAATATTCAGAATGATGATTACTCCACCCACAAAAGTAATTTGTTGCACTTTGCATTGTGAGTATGTTGCACTTTCCCTTGCCAGCAAGGCAGACACACACATGGAGAAATACTATCTGGTTTTCAGGAGTGACCAGTTCTAGTATTGCACTTAAAAATACAAATAAAAATACACAAGACAACAAAACTATGCCTCCCTTGTCAGGTATGATTGATAAGAGCACAGCATTAAATTTGAAAAAGTGCTGTCAACAGGCTTTTAAAGTAATGAGAAAACACTACTTGTTATACCAGAAACATTGCTATGTTGCTTTTGAGATATAAAAACTAACTAGTTATATGCAATGATGATAAATGTAACCATGGACTTCCAAACTCTGCTATGTTTTCTGCCATCCCCTCTTCTCCTGCCATCTTGTTTTTCTGAACTGACTGTTTCTGGAGAGCATTTGAAATTTTTAAAAAAGCTAAGAACGTCCACAACACTTTTCAGGTTTGATTATGTAGCTTTGGTGTTCCTACTTGCTTTGCATGTTGGGTGGTTGTTGAAACCCATCAGAAAAGTCACACCCTGAGAACTGGAATGTTCCCTGTTTATTAACTGAAACAAAGCAGCAATTCAAGGCAGCCTAAAGGTGCGAAATGGTGATGGTTCTACTCTCCAGTTTGGAGTAGAAAGCAGCCGGGCACGCCCCTCTCCGAAACCAGTCAAGTGAGTGGAATTAGCACGCAATCATTTTGCATTCTTCTACCCTAGCAAAGGGAGGACAGTCTGCTATATAATTATAAGGTTGATCCCTGGAATCATAAAACATTCTTCCAAAGTCTGGGTGAAGCCAAGTACAACACAAAGACGGAGCATTATTTAATGTTGGTATTATAAATCAAGGCTGACTCCTCCCTAAGCCAGGCAGAACCCCACCCTTATGCAGACCTCTGTGACGGTAGTAGTATGTTTGTTTCAAGAGAACAGCAATATCCCAGAGCCAAAGAAGTGGGTGTTTTTTACTGAACCAGCTCAAATGGCTCTATCAAACAAAGATAAACAAACCTGTTAACCTTCAAGCTACTCCAAAGAGCTGGGTTTACTGGGTGGCGGTGCATGTCCAGTTTCGCTGAATGCTAACGTTTCTATGCTGTGTGACGGCTGACGAACCCAGAAGGAATTTCTGAAAGAATACAATTTTCCCAGTGTCTCAGGATTGAATTGGGGAATGCAGATGAATCATATTTAACTAAAACAAAAGGAAAAACAAAGAAAGAAAAAGACAAAAGTTCATGGAAGCTCACATTAAAAGGTAGCAGTTAGTCTTTAAGGTGCCACAGTGTTTTGGCCATTTTTATTCTTTGACTGATATAGTAGTGCAGACTAACACAGCTACCTCTTCTAAAACTCATATTTGGCTGTGATTCATGAGATCTGGGTTCCTCCCTATAAGATTTATACACCAGTTCCTTTCACTGTCTTTCAAACTAAATGCAGAAAGAGTACCTCCAAGATGTTGCTAATGTTTTTGGTCAGTCCCCTGAGTGCCTCCCTTCTTCTCCCTCAACTACTTCTGGAATCTTCTCATGACTGTCTCCCTTTCTCTCCCCTCCCCCCATTTCTGTCCTTAACTGATTCCAACCTCTTCTTCTCTCCAGTCATTCCTTAAGAACAGCCACACTATTACTGTATTTTAACCGTTCCAGAGGCTCCTCCTCTTCCAGCTCCCTTCTTAGCATGTCATGACTGTACTGCCCCCTAGTGGACAATCTCATACCCACCGAAAATACTGACCTCCACCTAGCAGCTCTTTCAGAGGGACCAACAAGCCGCCCCCACAAGTCCTCCATCAAACTCTGGAAAACGGAACAACCAAATTCATCAGAAATTTCATTACAGAATAGGATGTCCCATCTCTCTTTTTAAAACAAGAGCATGACCTAATTTAACTGGAACTTTTTTAGATGCTTTAGTTTATTGATTAGTCCTGCCTGCATTCAATGTGACACAAACAGTCCTATAAGTAAGTCATAAATCTTCCATTTGATTCTGTTGCCCGTCAGCGTTGATTGATCTGTGTGGTGATTAAAAGAAATAAATAGGAAAGTTCGGATGCCTCCGTGGGTGTCTTCCAGCTACATCCAGCCACAGATGTTTTTAAGATTAAGGTCTTGTTGTGTCACAACTGGGAATTGCATTCAAATCCGGTGCAACAGATTGTAAAATAACATTCTCAGCAGGTCTGCTACCTGTATGTAGTCAAGGCATATAAGACTTAAAAGGAGTTTTCAAGCAAAGCTTCTCTGGCTGCCAGTTTCTTTGGATGCTCGGCAGCATGTGGTCCAACTGCAAAAGGGAGATGAAAAGCTGAGCATTTCCGGGAAGCCTCTTGGCAGAAAGCCACAGCAGCATCAAACAACGTCTCCTGGAAGAGCATTCTCCAAATGTATTGGACTGCAATTTCCATAACCCTGAGCCAGCATGGATGATGGCACAGGTAAAGTTGTATACCGATTCATCTGGAGGGCTTGGGGTTAGGGAAAGTGAGCATAAAGAACAGTGGGTTTCATGTGCCTGAAACCCCAGAGTGAGAAGGGCCATTTTGTGCACACTCATGTGTGCGCACATAGGTGCACAGTCCACACATTCTTACACATATGGTGGTCCACCAGACTGCACATTCTTTGCCACAGGCTGAAAGGCAGACTCGAAATATGAATAGCACCCTGGTTTTTTTAAAGTACAGACATCAGTCGTAGCAACCGATAATGGTCAGGACTGCAGTGGTCAGAATGTGAGGATTCGAGTCAGATATCATCATGATAGCTAGGATATTTTGAAAGATGTCGTTCAAAGAACAAGTTTTCCCATCTCTGGTTTGTCTTTCAGAGAAGGGTTCTATGCCTCAGGAGCAAACCTCTCACTATAACACTGAGTCCGGTTTGGCCCCAATGGTAGCTATTCAGCAGAAAGCTACTTACCAAGCAATCAGCTGCAAAAACAAAACAAAACAACAAACAACAAACAAACAAAAAACCCCTAATAATAGATGATGCATCATTGGTGGAAGGCACCCCACTCCCTACTGGAGAATTGCTTTCAGAGTTCCTATGTAATCCAGAAAAATTGCTGATCTAGACTCTAGGCCACAGCATAACTGATCTGTCAAGCTTCCTTCCAGATCTATAATGGTAGAACGCAAACCTGCCCCTCACTCTGCCAATTCCTTTATTTCACAATTTTGCTGCCTAATGGCTTAGTCCTGTTTTTCTAAAAATTTATGTTGACAAGATGAGTAAGAAGTTCTGTAAGGCATGACAACAAAAAACAAAGATTGTCTCAACCTGCTGTTTCCAATGAGGGTGGCGAATTGCGGCTTTTGGGGGCTGTGATATCCCCAGGCAACTACCTTTCCCAACTTGTTGTTCTCTAGAGATGCTGGACTACACCTCTGTGAGTCCCCGTTCCGTGATGGGAATGATAGCCCACCATCTATGCGAGGCACTGAGTTGGCAAAGGCTGCCATAGGGAATGCTGTCATGAGGTCTATGTTCCTTGCCCTCCTAGCAATGATAGACCTGAAGCACTTGCTCAAAAAGGTTCAGGGACATGTCAGTTTATTGATTCTCAGGGAGTTCTAAATCAAGCGATCACTTCATTGGGGCAACTAAAGGAAAAATGGTGTAAGCAGTCTTACACACTACCTGATGTAGTAAGTTATTCTTTATGGTCACTTTATCAGATGAAGCATAAGTCTGCTTAAGAAGATACTCTTTTAAAAATGGCTTAACTGGCTCTGTAAAAGAGTCTCTTAACTAGAACATACTAAACTTTCAGTAAATGAATGTGCACCTTTGAGGCATTCTCTTGCTTTCATTCCTTGTCCTTGGGACCTTCTCCCTTCCTTCCCTTTTTTTCCCACAGCCACATGACAAGTTAGGCTTTCAGCATGCCAGTGCCAGCATGGCCAAGAGCAAATCTGTACTTCGGTATAGGCAGTGCTGGAGGAAAGTGCCCTTTGCAAAGCCCTAGAAGAACTGACCTGATCCGTACCTCCCAGGCTTATGTGCAAATGGAAACTTAGCTGTCCATCATCTTTTCCACTTCCTTACGTTCTGACAGGATACTCAGCTCAGTAGACCCATTGCTATATGTTTAAAAGCATGCCCTTTGCAAGGAGGAGAATATTTAAATTTAGATTTAAATAAAACTTTTTTGCAGATTTATTTATAATGGCAATTAATAAAGAAACAAGATGTACGTGTGTAAAAGGGACATGGAGCAGTAATAAACGGAGAGCTTGGGAAAGTTCCCTTTTTTTTTTGGATTGCAAATCTCAGCCCTTAAAGAGCCCGTGTGAAAGAGAACCAAGTGACACCGTGCATAGAATAGGGCTCTAGAATCATCTTAGAATTGGAGAGCAGGAAGGGACCCTATGGATCACCTGAGTTCAGCTCCTGTCAAGGAGGCCCAGTGGGGAATTGAACTCCCAACCTCTGGCTCCCCAGTCAAATCCCTAAACCACTGAGCTATCCAGCAGTTTTCTGCCTCAAACCTCCAATCAGCCACAGAATTCAGTCCAAATTCAAATCTTCAATCAGCCATGAAATTCACTGGGTGCCCTTGGGCCATTCACATTCTCTCAACCTGATCTACCTCACAGGGCTACTCTTGGGATAACATTGGGATAACAGGGGAGAACCATGCATGTCATCTTGGGCTCCCTGGATATAAATGGAACAGTCAGACAAAATGACCATCTCAGCCCTGCAGTTCTTCTCCCATCATGGACCATACCTGAGGGGTTAAAAAAAATGTCTGGTGTCACTCCTTTTGCCACTGCAGGTTGTTAGGATAATTCTAATAAAGTGACCATCGTGTGGATTCTATATTGCTGGAAAATTAACTCTGGAATAGTATAGTCAACTCTGTGGAGCTGGGTTTCCGGACGATTTTAATATGCCCATTTAAAATGACCCATGACAGCTTAGGGTTTAAGAGGCAGCTCATAATCCCTATTAGGCAAATTGTGATTAAGCGTGTAGCCTTTATGGGAGAAGCAAATACTGTACAGCACTCAAGTGCTATTCTACCATTTCCTTTGTCTCAGCTTAATGGCATGGCAAAGTGCTTTAGGAGAGAGGGAGGCCAGCAGGAAGTACAGTGGTTTCGAAGGCATTCCTGATGAAAGATTGAAAATGGATGCTTTTCAGACTGCTTTTTCTAGAGCACAGAAAAGATATACAAAAGAGATGCTTCCGGGTCTCTACAACCACCCTGTTGAAACTGGTCTAGCACTGGTGTTGAAAGGCCTTCCTTATACGTGATCTTGCATGAACAAGCATAGGAAAAGCCCCTGGACTTCCTCAGACTTATTTGGGAGTCAACCTGGTTATGTTTATATGTCTAGCTAGTCGCTACCACCAGCCAGGAAGAAAAGTAAAAGGCAGGTAGGTGTAGAGTTTATAGTCTATGCTCAAGGAAAGCATGGGGACATTTTACTTATGCTTACTTGAGCCACCCATGAGTTTGCCCAACCCAAGGAATGGATCCTATGCTTTAGTTTAGGATGACCTCTGCTGGATATATCCTCCTATTTGAAAAAAGCCTACCATTTGTGTTTTTTTCTTATGCCAGCATAACATTGAAAAACAACAGGATGAACACTCAGAAGCCAAAAAGCTCAGGAAACCACAGGAAATTCTTCATCTTCTCAGCACTCTGTTGTTCCTGGGTTTGGCATAGCTCCTGCCTGAGCAAAAATCTAATGTCCATGAAAGCTTCCATCAGTTTATATCGCCTGTCTTCTAAGTCGCCAAAATTTGCAGCCATTTGTTGCTACTGAGCTTCTTAGAAACTTTCACAAACTAGTCAGAAACTGCACTTTTCCAAAACTGTCTTCAGCAACATATCTACATCAAAAATGTCATATTTCTTAACAGACAACATAGTAGCCAATGGTTTGTACATGACTCTCAGACCCTTTTTGTGGCCGCCATGTATCCTGCATATTAAAGAACAATTGGCGATAAGCCAAGACCCTTGTTAAGTTGCAGCGGCTTCCTTCCTTTTCCACCACCCCAGGAAGGAAAGCAGAACTCTTACAGAACTTTATGGTATTGTAGGATGGTTATTATAACCCTGAAAGCTTCTTTATACTGTACTATTTGAGAATTAACTCGACAAATCGGTCTTCTTGGATAGACAGCCATAACAACAAAAGATTTTCTGTTTTGTTCTAGGTTTGGATGGCAGGCCGGATTGGTACTGCGACAAACTCAACAGGGCTCTGGATGGAATGTCTAAATGGGCAGTGTTCAGATGTTCATGTTTCAGACAGTGACCTCTGTAAGAGACCTTTTATTTTCCTCTTAATGTAATCTGCAGTTTTTGAAGCACTGTGATGCATCTAGCATCCAGAGTGCCTTCCTTCGCACTTATACCTGTTTCTTTCTCTTCCATGTTTTGGCACCAGCTGCCCTCAAATCAGTGCAAGCTTTCATGATCCTGGCCATCATCTTTTCCTTTGTCTCTCTGGTGATGTTTGTGGTGCAGCTGTTCACGATGGAGAAAGGAAAACGCTTCTACATCACTGGAGCCTTGATGCTGATTGGCTGTAAGTGAGATTCACACAGACACACACAAATATAGTTATCGGTTTGATTTATATCTCTCTTCACGACAATCCAAGTAGGACTTAAGGCAGTTCACACACACACACACACACACACACACACACACACACACACACACACACACACACACACACACACACACAAATTAAAACAGGTACAAACAATAACATGGCAATTTATTAGATTAATAAAGAATTAAACAGAATACACTATTAAAGCATAGCAGGAGTTTACATATTGCCAGTTTGGCCTAGCATTTAGCCATGCCATTCAGTGCCGAAAGAAATCATTAGCTAGCCGGGGTTCCCAGTGTTCATGACAAAAAGAGGAGAAAAGCTAGTTGCTATCTCTTCTGGAAACAGAGATATAAGGCAAAACAATTAACAGAGCAGCATTCACCAGCCTGGCACTTTCCACCTGTTTTGAACTACAAATTCTATCATCCTTAGCTAGCAATCAAATATGTAGTGCAGAGCATTTAGAAAGTTCTAAGTCTGGGAACCCACCAGAAAAAAACAGAAGGAGGCCATTTCAGGGAGGAAAGAGCTAATTGCCACTGTGGGGAACTGTGTCAACTACAACACCACATGACATTTCTGGTCGGGTTTCCTTTAAAACTAACTAATGACTCATTTTTTAACTTAGAGAATTAAAAATTTTACCCACTACGTTCATCTACTTTAAATAAGGTTTGTGGGACCACTAACTAAAATCTTAACTAATTAGGCTTTTGCTCTAACATTCCAATCTCACACGTCTAGCCAAGGCAGTGGGCTCCTATTTCTAGGGCTCCCTTTGTGAATGTTATATGCCAAAAAATAAAGCCTGACTGGTTGTCAATTGCCTCCAGTTCTTTTAATTGTATTAAAATCCAGCTAATTTTTGAGTTGTAGCTTGGAGGTTTTTTAAACTACACTATTTTCTCTATCTGCATAGTTGATGAGTTAACTGAGATTGGGTATTATTGTTTGATGAAAATGTTGTGAGGGCTTTTGCTTTGGGCTACAGTCTGTAATCTGTTAATCAGTTAACCAATTCCAAATATTTTTAGCTGACTGAGGTGGCATCCCTGAAAAATGGAGCAACAGATTTAAAGTGAATAATTGAAACATAAATATTTACAAAAACTGCAAGTAGCAGATGCTATTAAGTGCATCTGTTTAGTTTACCAATGTGGAATACATACTGCTGACAAAGACTGAGGTTTAATCTCTTAATGAGAGATTATCTGCTTCAATTTCCTAAACACTTGGGTCCTGGCCCTCCAAGAATCAGGGATGAATGGACATGTGTGGTCTCAAACCTCTAGACTGCTGCCCTTGATATAAATGGTGCCAAGACTGAAATATTGTGGTTGAAAAACAATGCAATAATCAAGGTGCTTAATTTGCATATTTGAAATACGAATAATGTGCTTCATTAGCATAATAAATAAGACTTTTAGAACATGCAAATCAGTGCACCCAAATTTGAGGGTCTGGAATATAGCAACTATAAACATGATTGAAACAAAACTGTATTTTAAACATATCAATTTAATGTGCAGCACCTTCCCATTAAAAATGTCTTTATGGCAGACAAGTCATTTTTCCACAGCGAGACTAAAAATGTTTTTGTTTGGAGGTGGAAGGACAAGAGGGAGGGAGTCAGTCATTAGGACTACACACACATACACACACCATGTTTTGATAAAGCTCTAGAGCAGTGACTAGGGATGTGGTGGCGCTGCGGGCTAAACCGCAGAAGCCTTTGTGTGCTGCAGGGTCAAAAGAAAAGCAGTCGTAAGATCGAATCCACGTGACGGAGTGAGCTCCCATTGCTTTGTCCCAGCTCCTCGCCAACCTAGCAGTTCGAAAGCATGTAAATGCGAGTAGATAAATAGGTACCATCTCGGTGGGAAGGTAAACAGTGTTCCGGGTCTAAGTCGTGCTGGCCACATGACAACGGAAACTGTTTGGACAAACGCTGGCTCTACGACTCGGAAACGGGGATGAGCACCTCCCCCTAGAGTCGGACACGACTCACTAAAAATATGAAGGGGAACCTTTACCTTTACCTAGAGCAGTGGTTCCCAACCTTGGTTCCCCAGATGTTCTTGCACCTCAACTCCCGGAAATCCTGGCCAGCAGAACTAGAAGTGAAGGCTTCTGGAAGTTCAAGAATATCTGGAGAGCCAAGGTTGGGAGCCCCTGCTAGACAATGGTTTGTAGGCCACTCTAGGACATATAGTAAATCATGGAGCATTGTGAGTGATTAGCCAGACTGGATTGTAGGTTATTCTAGGGCAGAGGCCATGAAGCTAAGAAATCTAGATAGTTTGTACCCCACATTTGGAAGAGAATTTGTATTATCCCTTCAAGACATAGATTGGCACACATGGGAACAGCTCATCCTTTCAGTCTTCTATCCTTATGACAACCTTAGCGCTGTTTGTATTATTGCAAGCGTTTGAAGTAGGAGAGTTTAAAGAGTTTCTTCAGAAAAGAAGATTCATTTTTTCAGAAGTATTTAGGGAGACCTCATCCATATGTAAAGGCAAAAACAGACTACAAACCAGTTTTATAGTCAGAAGCAACACTGCCTTAATGGTTAAAGGTTTCCCTTCCATGAGGATCCATAGCACCCCACGGCTACCAATTAGTTTGCTTTTGTTCCTTGAAGATAAGCGCAGGACTTAATGGCAAGATAATCTCATTGGCCTGGAAACTGAAAAGGCCATCTTTTGAGGAAAATGTTGATCACTTCTGATTACAAGGCTGCTGCCTTGTCTGCTTCTGCCCTCAGAGACCTGAATAACTTTGTGACAATTGAGCTATCCGGTATTCAAAAGCTAGAGCACGGATTAGCAGCAGAGCTTAGAAAATCTGGGTTTTTTGGACTTCAGCTCCCAGAACAGCATTCTGGGATATGAAGTCCAGAAAAGTAACTTTTCCTGGCTTCAGTTAGAAATGTTATAACAACAAACTCAGCACAGTCGATTGGAGGGTTTTTAATTGTCATTGTGAGAGCCAATCTCCTCAGCTGTCTCTGCTCATTCATATTAGCCACTATTGTGGCACCTGAAATCATTTGGATGGATGAAATGTTGGCATTAATGCATTTCTCTCTCTTCTCCTGCACAGGGCTTTTTATCCTGATTGCTGTTTCTATCTACACTGCCCGATTTCCGCAATACTTCGTAGGCAAGGAGGACCACCATGGTTATTCCTTCATCCTTGCCTGGATTTGCTTTTGCTTCAGCCTCATCGTTGGGGTTCTGTATCTTGTACTCAGAAAGAAATGAGGGCCCCATTGGGTGAAAGTGGGAGGGAGGATTAGAAAAACCAGGGGGCTTGTGGGAGGGATGTGAAGTCACTTTGCAATGAGAATGGTTTTCCAAAAGAAATGATTCCACTGCTCAGCAACCATGCCCAGTCACTGAAAGGCATCCACCAAAAAGAGAAAAAGAAGAGGCTGCAGACTCCTCATCAGGGGATCAGGATGAGGAATGCTTGAAGACCCTTCACAATAGCCAGAGGCCGTCTCCTTTCTCACACAATTATTATGAGCATCTCTTCTGAAAGGACATTAAACTTCTGCCTCCTTGACTGCAGAAAACCTAGGAACAGCACTGAAGATTTTTGCCTTTCTTCTCTAGACCTCTAGCAAAGGGACCTCCTCTGGGCTCTCTGCTCTTCATCCTCGCTCCTTTGTGGAAGGTGTGGTGAGATGAGCACTGAGATTTGTCAGGCCTTCTAAATTTAATGACGGTACAGATTCCTTGTTACGTGTCCCTGAAAAGTGAAAGACATGAAATGTGGAACCAGCCTCACTTGAGGCCAATTTTCAGGATTAAAAATCACAAATGAGTAAGCCTGGGTATTTCCACCATAGTCTTCATCACTTTTCTTTCCTTCCTTCCTCTTTTAAAAGGAGGAGGATAGAGTTCTTGCTGCTGAAGAGATGAGGGAGGTGGTGGCAATAGCCGCTGAGAAGAGTGGTTGAGGGCAGAGAGGCAAAAATGTTAATTATGCAGAGTGGAGACCTTCTGTAGTGCTCAAAAGAATATCATCAAAGGGCATCACTTCCTGTTAGAGCTCATTGTGTACCTATTTGACACAGCTGCACTATGAAGGCCTCACAGAGTCCCCATGGTATCAGTAAATTGATGGGTCTGTGGTGGTCACAGCCCACAAGTAGTAAGACTGAAAGAGCTTTCTCTGGTCAGATCACTGAAGCATTCACCATTGGCACAAGAAATCTCTCCTCTCACCACCAAACTGGGTTTCTTCCATTATCTCTAGATAATGGGCAACTTCAGAGTGCTGCATTGTTAGGGTTAGGGGGTTGGTTTTTTAAAAATCAGGTTTTTAAAAGCTAGTTTCGATGGACAATGTGTACCTTGTTCTCCTTAAAGGCCTTTAAATCCTAGAAGAAACGTGCCCTGTGGGATAGAGCAGGGCTGTTGTTTCAGGATTCTGCCTGGCTGGGTGATGTCAGTCAGGGTTTCCAGTTTGCCTCTTCCAGCGCCACCGTCCATGCTTTCCTTTTGTATAACTCATCTCCCAGGGGACTAGAGAAAGCCCAGCTAATTAAAAATTTGCAAACAGAAAGCTAAGCAGGAAATGGCAGTGTGGAAGCAGGAAGAATTATCATTATGCTATAGTTTCTGTCCACATCAGGATTTTCAGTCCTTGTATTCCTGCCACTGCTATCCGTTACAGATTAGAATAATAAGTGGGAACGATGAGTGGCAAGAAGATAACACTTTCTTTACTCTTTGCTCCATTCAAATCATATAAAAAGGGGACACAAATTCAGGGCTGCCAAGTCTAGTTGAAACAGTATTCTCTTTCCTTCTCTCTTTGTTACATTCTTTTCCCATATAGACTTCTGTAATTGGTTAGATTGTTCTACTGTTTTACTTGCCATTTCTTGAAGTTTACTTCAAATGCAGTCAATGTAAATATTTTGATACAAGTGTTTCGAACAGTAAGGATAAAGAAAAATACAATCCATTTCCCTTTATCATTCTTGCTTGAATTGATTTTCTTGGAGTGTGCATCATGGTTTCTTTTTTCTAAGTTTGCTCATAAAGATGGGGTGACCGTCTGCAGGGTTACTATCTCTAGAGCAGGTGTGGGGAGGAAGTGGATTGAGGTCTGCTAGATCTTTGACTGACTTGCAGTAGATCTACCTCCCGTCTTCTGTTAATTAATAGTTATGGAATGTTGTCAAGTCGATGCTGTCTCTTTCCAGGGTTTTCCAGGTAGAGAATACTCAGAAGTGGTTTACAGTTCTCTTCTTCTGGGGGTGCCCTGAGACTGTGCAGCTTGCCCTCCAAGGCCACCCAGGCCGGTACTTCTTCCAGGAGTCACAATAGTCAGAGATCAAAACCAGCTATCCAGGTCACGGAAAAATGACACAAAACTGAATAATGCAAATCAGCTCAACGCCTACCTTATAACTGTGTGTGCACCTGTGTTGATGAAGAAGGCTAAACTATCCTTGAGGTTAAATGAGTAATACTGTAGCCTTACTTATATAAGAGAGAGTTGATCGGTCTGAAGGCACTGGCTAGAGTCTTAGCAAATGTATGCTTCTCCAGTTCAACAGGCAGAGAGACAAACCTCGGAGTAAGTAGCACTGGAGGAGCAGAACCCTTCTGAAGTGTTTTAAAGACTGTGCATCCTTTGAGAGTCAGTGTAGTGTAGTAGATAAAATATTGGACTAGGGCATAGGAGACCTGGGCTCAAATCACTGCTTGGCCGTGGAAACTCACTGGTATATGCCAGTGTTAAACTACTCCTGAGTTCTTGAACATCTCATATACCTTGGCAACTCTATTACTGTCAGCATAAGGTGGAAGTGACTTGACAGTGTCTCTCTCTCTCTCTCTCTCTCTCTCTCTCTCTCTCTCTCTCTCTCTCTCTCTCTCTCTCACACACACACACACACACACACACACACACACACACACACACACACACACACACACACACACACACCATCCACCTCCATCTCCAATGGGCTCACCAGTATGACAATGTTTGTATGTGTGCTGCACTTATGCCATGCCACAATGCCAAATAGCCAAGCACCTGACTTGGGAGAGAGTGTGGGTCCTTGTGCCCATGGTGTCATTTGGAGTAAGGCAATAAATGAAGCATCAGATTTACAATTCTTGGACCTTCTTCTTACAGCACCTAGCAGCCCTTGCAATATGGTACAGGACCCAGGGAAGGGTAGAGACACTCCATGAGGTGCTGGTGACCTTTCCTCAAGCCCGAGAAACAGCATAAAGCCTAGGAAGGCCATGTGCCCAAATGGGCCACTCTTGACTTGGGAACCATAACCTAAGTAAGGAAAACTCATACCCAAGTCTTGGAAAATGCATTCACTGTGGGTCAAAAGTTAAAATATGCTCAGCACATGTTTAGAAAGAGCTTCCCAAGGGCTGACAAACCATCGTCATAGTACATGAGTGTTCAGGCCTATAAATATCTTGCATTTAGAATTTTTTTAAAAAAATATCTGATTCTCATGTAAACATGAGTATAATTAGTATAATTGCAGAGGAAATCACATTGTGTGAAGAAAAAGGGGTTAATTGCAAGAATAAACTGCATCCTGTTTAACATCTGGTTTGACTCTTAAGAAGGCCAGATGTAATTCATGCCAGGCTAGGGACTTAGACCCATATTATAGTAGCATTTTGGGTGTGATATAATAGAGCATCCCTCTTCAGTTTCATTCACCCCAAAGTGCAATGTGGTTGTCAGTTCAAATGTACTATGCATACAACCTTAACTTCACACTGTAAAAAATTCACACTGTAATATCTATACAGTTGCATCAATCTTCTGTGATCTTCTTTAGCCTCTTATCCTGCTAAATGCCTAGTAACCCATAACAGAATGAAATGTTGAATAATATGTATATATTCTGAAATATCTCAAAATCTCAGCAAAAAGATCCAGAGAGAATCATTGACAGCAGCCTAACAAAGATGTCTGCTTGAAGGTGAAAAGCATAAAGAACAAAGCACACTATATACCATGAGAAAGGAAACTGGGATGAGGCAGCTATAATATGTAATGATGCCTTGTCTTCAAATTTCATTTTTAAGCCAGAATGTTAACAAGAAAGCTAATCCAGAAAAATTAGTATCCTTATGAGAGTGGGCAGGAAGTATGATATACATTTCACCCTCCACATATCCTTACTATGTAAGCCGCCCCGAGTAGACATGTTCTAGAGGGGCGGGGTAAAAATCAAATAAATAAATAAATAAAATAAATATGCTTCACTCGCCATATTTGCTGCAAAGGTTTTGGTGGTGATGGTGATGACAATAGGATCAGTGTTAGCATCAGAAATGCCTGCCTGCCTGCTTTCCTGTCTTCCTGCCTTCTCTTGCTGAGTCCAGGAACCAGGACACCTGCTGCTGCTGTATTTCTTTGAGAACACCCTGCCAGCAGCATTACTCCAGGGCAGTAATTGTTCCCAACCTTGGATAACCAAGGTGCTCTTGGACTGCAATTCCCAGAAGCATTCACCACCAGCTTTACTGCCTGGGGTTCTGGAAGTTGCAGTCCAAGAACATATGGGTTCACCAATCTTGGGAACCACTGGATTAGGGCATTCTAATCACAGTTTCACACAACCCTCCCTCCTCAGTACAAAGTAGTTTGAATGAATGGCGCCACAGTCACATGATTCTAGAGGAAACAAATAATCACAGAGCATAGAAGTATGCTTTGTTCCAACCTTAGTGACAGAAGAATACATTTTTAATGTTCTCACTCAGGGGCATTAATGTCCAAGGAACTCATTTCTGTAAATGCAAAATATTACTGAGACTTCTGGATCTCTAAAATTGTTTCATTTGAATATGAGACATTAGTCCCACATCCAGTGCAGTGCAGTGCACAGAGTGATGGACAAGGATTCAGGAGACCTGGGTTTTAAATTCCTGCTCAGTCACAGAGACTCACTGGTCTGTGTGGGGGAGGGGGGAGGGGAACCGGTAAAGCCTTACATATCTCACTTGCCTTGAAAACACTGTTAGGGTCACTATAAACTAGTTCCAACTTGACAACACATAACACACATAACATTGGACTTATATTTTCATGGGAGCAGGTATGGTCCAATACCTTTGGAGGACACCAGGTTGGGAAAAGTGGCTGTAAGGTGCAATGGGGTGTGTGTGTGTGTGTGTGTGTGTGTGTGTGTGTGTGTGTGAGAGAGAGAGAGAGAGAGAGAGAGAGAGAGAGAGAGAGAGAGAGAGAGAGAGAGAGAGAGAGAGAGAGAGAGAGAGGTCTCCATGAATGCCAATATTTTCTGTTCTAATATCCTTGTCAGCCTCCTTTGCATAAGCATACCAGGGCAGGATTTGTGCTGTGTTGTTTGTACACAATGCCACTAGAGGTCAGAGAAAGATTAATAATAGTTTTGCCACTGATCAGTACTGTTTGGGGTTGGATTTGGTCGGTGGGAACCAATGAGCTTTGCCTTTGATTGCTAGTTATGGTAGAAACCGGCAATTTGTATTCCCAGCAACAATCACATCAAAATGTTGCACAGGATTTACTAGTGACCTTGAAAATTAAAGAATTTACAGGGCTGATAAACTCGAGACTTGTGATGTCATCCAGTTGTTGAAGGCAGATTACACTTGGAGGAGGTCCATCATATTGCCAGCAGAGCAACTGCCCAGAGAAATGCTGCTACATCATATCTTCAGATAGAAGGCAAGCACATCAAGTCACTTGGGGTGGGGGGAGGACAAGGATTGTTCAACTAACAATATTCTTCTCTCATATCTAACTAGCATAAAAAGAGGTTGCTGGGTCCCGATAGGCTCCCCTAACTACAGCAGTGCACTTGCATTTGGTGAGATAATTTCACTTTGCCTGCTAGTCAAGCACTCTCGTCTGGACAGAACTCTTCCCCGCCTGGAGAGCAGAGTCTGTTCCTATTATAAGTAACACCTCTTGGGGGCCTTCAGAGGGCAGCCACTTAGAATTCTCCAAAAAAAGAGGATAAAAGAGATACTGATTTGCATAAAGCTGCATACTAATGTATATCTACAGATGTAAAATTAGAAATGACTTCTATAATTTAAATAGAATTATAATGACTCTTGGCTCAAGTAGGGAAGCTGTTGATCTGTGTGCCTGCTGAGTTTGCTCTCTAAGTGCTCACCATGAATGGGTGACTGGAAGATCCCTGCTCTCCCTCCTTGTCTTTCTTGATTTTTAAATGGAAGGGAGCATGCTCTCCCTCAAAGAGTGCGTAGGGAAATCCCATCAAAGAACCAAGGGCCCTTCACATGGGCCCTTAGCCAAGAACAGGTAAGTGATGCAGAGTTGTGCAATGGTTAGAACCTCAGATCAGGGATGGGGGGAGCCACAGTGAGTGATCTTAAGCTGATAACCATCTCTTAACAGACATTGTCTGAGACAATTGTTGTGAGAAATGATCAACTTCTTGGAGATAAGGAGGAGTGTAAGTGTAACAAACAAACAAATTCAGCTTCCTATATCTTAAAATGCCTTCTTCAGTATTGCCCTCCAGCTTGTTTTTCAATACCTGACTGAAGGGGACCAGGGAGTAGGTGCAACTGCCTGCTCCATCTAGGGAGAAAGAAGGTGTGTTATGAAACATTGTTCAAATGCATCTCCATCATCTGGTGAAAGAAACACAGTGACTCACCCAGCCCCCTAACTGGTTATATTATTTATACACATGTGTCCCCCTGCTGCCCCCTGCTGCTGTTTCTTTCATTCTTTTACACAACACCCTTAGCATTTTCTGCTGTTGACTACAAAAGCCCACACCTATGATTAGAGGATCTAAAGAAGCCATTTTGGCTGCAGCCCATTCAGCCGAAAATTAGTTGCACTTAAATCCCACTCATTCCAATGGGAGTTGCAGCAATGTGAATAGCTGTGGGCTGCATTACAAGCTTTCTTTATAAAAGGGATGAGCAATCCTTGAAAGCCAATGGCAGTTGCAGGTACATGGCGTAACCAAGCAGCGGACTGATGATTCAAGTGCTGCAGCTGAAGTGCCCACAGGTGACAAATAGAAGAATCCCTGACAGTAGCCTTTTATGTGGGGGGGGGGAGTC